>NC_136380.1:15464365-17964365 GCF_965140285.1 Lepidochelys kempii
CGATCTGTCAATCCTTTCCGTGAGCATGAGTCTCATTCCAAAATATAGGGACATTCAAGATCAAGACACACACACACTTACACAAGAACTCCACGCTTATTTATAGGGTTTATTGACATGCACACTTGATCAAAATGTCAGATTAACATCTGCACCGACACAGATACACGGATCAAGTCCAGGGACGTTCTTTTGCCGTAACTTCTTTACTAAAAGGTTTTCGATAAACCCAAAGGCATGCAAGTCAGAACACATCGCTTCCATTAGACATTCTGCCCTCTGTGCAGTCATAATACAGCTCCTATATCCCTTATAAATCCTGTAACAAACAATGTGTTTCATACACCTATGCCTGGAGCTGACGTGTCTAAGGCGGAACATGACCTAACCACAACAAATCACTGACATCTATACCACAGACAATAGACAAAACAAAAAGGACATTACAACAAACAAGAAAAACACAAGACGTTACCAGGCAGACAAGATACCATTGGAAGGGAGAGGCCACAGAAATTTTCAAAAGGGGATTTCTTAATCATCTTATGAGACTAGTTAAATATGTCAGTATGAGAGCAGTATAGGAATCAAAGGATATTAAGAAAAGCACTTATAATTTCTCTTCTCATGCTGATGTTGTGTCTACTGTATCATCCAGAAACTAATGAAAAACAGAACTGCTTGTAAATAAAGTTTCCGCCATCAGAGATTAATGTGCAGCTCTGTGCCCATTGAGGCAAATTCATCCCTGGCATAGCCCCACTGACTCGAGCAGAGTTATGCCAGAGAGGAATATGACCCCTGGGTCCAATATTATAAGAGACCTGTTATCTCCTGCTATCCAGTGGGAGTTATTCCTTTCACTCCATATGCCCCATGAAGCTCACTCTGTCATCTATCATCTATCATGCCGGTGGAGCTTAAATGCAAAGTAAATCAGAGCTATGCTAAAACTCAGCCGAGAACCATTTTGTTTTGCAGGGCTTCCTTCTCTGGGCTCCATTCTGAGAGAGAGCCAAGGTTTTTAAATTGATGTAGGCATGAGAATCCATATTTAGGCACTTCACTACAGGGCCTGATTTTCAGAGGTACTGAGTGCCAACAGCTCCCGTTGGTGACAATGCAGCGAAATGGCTCACGTGCAGGAGGTCCACGGAGAAGGTCAGCTACATGACATAGGCCCTATACTGGTGTCAGCTAATGGAGATTCTCATTTAGCCTGAGTATTTACAAGTGAGTGGCTGTGCCTGTGCTTTCACAGCAGAAGCATCTACGTTTGTCCTCACTGTAACCGGGGAGCTAAAAAGTGGCGTGGCATGCAGCAAGTGACAACTGTGGAGTCCCCAGGGGCTAAGGATTTGGTACTATACGTTCAGTGTAGCCCCTCTGCAAACGGGAAAGGTCAGCTTTGCACTCTGGCTAGGCTACTAGGAGCTGAAGATCATGTTGTAATTTACCATAGATTTGCAATAAGGTCTTGGGTTTAATCTGTGGCTTCAGTGTCATAGTAATTTGATTATTAATGCGCCTTGGTAGATTTCAAATGGGTGACCTTAGGCCCTGATCTTGCACTCAGGGACATTCACGATCTACTCCCAAGAGTATGATGGGATAACATGATTTTGGCAATTAATTGTTCTTTAACTATTCATGGTAAATAGGCCCAATGGCCTGTGATGGGATGTTAGATGGGATGGGAATCTGAGTTACTACAGAGAATTCTTTCCTGGGTATCTGGCTGGTGAATCTTGCCCACATGCTCAGGGTTCAGCTGATCACCATATTTGGGGTCAGGAAGTAATTTTCCTCCAGGGCAGATTGGAAGAGGCCCTGGGGGGGTTTCGCCTTCCTCTGCAGCATGGGGCACGGGTCACTGGCTGGAGGATTCTCTGCACCTTGAAGTCTTTAAACCATGATTTGAGGACTTCAATAGCTCAGACATAGGTGAGAGGTTTATTGCAGGAGTGGGTGGGTGAGATTCTGTGGCCTGCGCTGTGCAGGAGGTCAGACTAGATGATCATAATGGTCCCTTCTGACCTTAATATCTATGAGCATATGAGTAAATTTCTGCACATACTTAAGTATTTGCAAGATCAGGGGCCTGGATTCCACAGCTAAGTACATGGCCAGCAAGCTACAGCTGCCTGTTGAAGCGTATTGTATATTACTCCTGAGGGCATTCTGTGCTAAACAATTAAAAATTATGCACCAAAAAATTTAAAATGCTGCACGCAATATTTTAAAATTCTGAAAAATTCTGAAGGTTTTATTTTTGGTCAATAAATAAATGCAGAGGCTCCAGCACGGCAGTGGGGAGCGCAGGCCACTGGCTGCCTGTAAGTGGGAGATCACCCTACAGCCTCCCCACCGCCTACTTTGGGGACACAGACTCAGTGGTGAGGCTGCACCTGACCCTGACACAGCACAAGGCCTGGTCCTACCCCAGAAACACCCTGGGGCCCTGCCCCTGTGCAGCAAGCGCACCAGGTGTGAGGCATGCAGGCTCAACCAGGCAGCATCCAAGTGTGAAGGGGCTCAGTGTGGGGGGATTCAGGTGTGGGGTGAGAGGATTCTGTGTGGGACAATCTGGGTGCAGGCAGCTCAGTGCGGGTCTAGGTGTGGGGGGATCTGGATGCACAGAGGCTCATTGGGAGGGTTCCAGGTGCAGAGAGGACTCTGCAGGGGCTTCCAGGTGAAAGTGATTAGAGCTTAGCAGAGGGGTCTGGGTGTGGGGATCTCAGCAGGGGGGTCTGGGTTCTGGGGGAGTGGGGCTTGGTGGGGTGTGGGTCTGGGAGGCAGTGACCATGAGTTGGTTGAGTTCAGGATCCTGACTCAGGGAAGAAAGGTAAGCAGCAGGATACGGACCCTGGACTTCAGGAAAGCAGACTTCGACTCCCTCAGGGAACGGATGGCCAGGATCCCCTGGGGGACTAACTTGAAGGGGAAAGGAGTCCAGGAGAGCTGGCTGTATTTCAAGGAATCCCTGTTGAGGTTACAGGGACAAACCATCCCGATGAGTCGAAAGAATAGTAAATATGGCAGGCGACCAGCTTGGCTTAATGGTGAAATCCTAGCGGATCTTAAACATAAAAAAGAAGCTTACAAGAAGTGGAAGGTTGGACTTATGACCCGGGAAGAGTATAAAAATATTGCTCGGGCATGTAGGAATGATATCAGGAGGGCCAAATCGCACCTGGAGCTGCAGCTAGCCAGAGATGTCAAGAGTAACAAGAAGGGTTTCTTCAGGTATGTTGGCAACAAGAAGAAAGCCAAGGAATGTGTGGGCCCCTTACTGAATGAGGGAGGCAACCTAGTGACAGAGGATGTGGAAAAAGCTAATGTACTCAATGCTTTTTTTGCCTCTGTTTTCACTAACAAGGTCAGCTCCCAGACTGCTGCGCTGGGCATCACAAAATGGGGAAGAGATGGCCAGCCCTCTGTGGAGATAGAGGTGGGTAGGGACTATTTAGAAAAGCTGGACATGCACAAGTCCATGGGGCCGGACGAGTTGCATCCGAGAGTGCTGAAGGAATTGGCGGCTGTGATTGCAGAGCCATTGGCCATTATCTTTGAAAACTCGTGGCGAACCGGGGAAGTCCCGGATGACTGGAAAAAGGCTAATGTAGTGCCAATCTTTAAAAAAGGGAAGAAGGAGGATCCTGGGAACTACAGGCCAGTCAGCCTCACCTCAGTCCCTGGAAAAATCATGGAGCAGGTCCTCAAAGAATCAATCCTGAAGCACTTGCATGAGAGGAAAGTGATCAGGAACAGCCAGCATGGATTCACCAAGGGAAGGTCATGCCTGACTAATCTAATTGCCTTTTATGATGAGATTACTGGTTCTGTGGATGAAGGGAAAGCAGTGGATGTATTGTTTCTAGACTTTAGCAAAGCTTTTGACACGGTCTCCCACAGTATTCTTGTCAGCAAGTTAAGGAAGTATGGGCTGGATGAATGCACTATAAGGTGAGTAGAAAGCTGGCTAGATTGTCGGGCTCAACGGGTAGTGATCAATGGCTCCATGTCTAGTTGGCAGCCGGTATCAAGTGGAGTGCCCCAAGGGTCGGTCCTGGGGCCGGTTTTGTTCAATATCTTCATAAATGATCTGGAGGATGGTGTGGATTGCACTCTCAGCAAATTTGCGGATGATACTAAACTGGGAGGAGTGGTAGATACGCTGGAGGGGAGGGATAGGATACAGAAGGACCTAGACAAATTGGAGGATTGGGCCAAAAGAAATCTGATGAGGTTCAATAAGGATAAGTGCAGGATCCTGCACTTAGGATGGAAGAACCCAATGCACAGCTACAGACTAGGGACCGAATGGCTAGGCAGCAGTTCTGCGGAAAAGGACCTAGGGGTGACAGTGGACGAGAAGCTGGATATGAGTCAGCAGTGTGCCCTTGTTGCCAAGAAGGCCAATGGCATTTTGGGATATATAAGTAGGGGCATAGCGAGCAGATTGAGGGACGTGACCGTTCCCCTCTATTCGACATTGGTGAGGCCTCATCTGGAGTACTGTGTCCAGTTTTGGGCCCCACACTTCAAGAAGGATGTGGATAAATTGGAGAGAGTCCAGCGAAGGGCAACAAAAATGATTAGGGGACTGGAACACATGAGTTATGAGGAGAGGCTGAGGGAGCTGGGATTGTTTAGCCTGCAGAAGAGAAGAATGAGGGGGGATTTGATAGCTGCTTTCAACTACCTGAAAGGGGGTTCCAAAGAGGATGGCTCTAGACTGTTCTCAATGGTAGCAGGTGACAGAACGAGGAGTAATGGTCTCAAGTTGCAGTGGGGGAGGTTTAGATTGGATATTAGGAAAAACTTTTTCACTAAGAGGGTGGTGAAACACTGGAATGCGTTACCTAGGGAGGTGGTAGAATCTCCTTCCTTAGAGGTTTTTAAGGTCAGGCTTGACAAAGCCCTGGCTGGGATGATTTAACTGGGAATTGGTCCTGCTTCGAGCAGGGGGTTGGACTAGATGACCTTCTGGGGTCCCTTCCAACCCTGATATTCTATGATTCTATGATTCTAATTGGGAGTCAGTGGCATGGGGGTCTGGATGTGGCTCAGGGTGGTGCTGGGGGTGGTGCTCATCAGCGTGGGGGTTTAAGTGCAGGGAGCTCAGTAGGGGGTGGTGTGGGTCTGGAGGCAGGGGTTCTGGGGTCCAGTGACTCCAGGTGCAGGGGTTGACGTTCAATGAGGTGTGGTTCAGGTATGGAGGGCTAGGGGGTTCTGGGTGTGCGGGGTGAGGCTTGGTGGGGGTGTTTGGGTATGGGAGGTCCAGATGCACAGGGGTTGGGCAGATGGGGGAGCAGCTCCCCATATAGTGACCCCTCCCGCAGAGCTGAGGAGCTATGTGGGAAGGAAGCAGGGGAGGATGCTGAGCTTCCTGCAGCTGGGGGAAGTTTCTGGGAGTGCGTCTAACACACAGCCCCAGCCACTCCTTGCAGGGGAAGAGGAAGTCCTGTCTTCTTCTGCTTCCAGCCCAGCTGGGACTAGCAGCTTATCCCGGCTCAGGGTAGGAGCCACTGGCTGAGGTGTCTCCAGCCCGGTGGTGATTTACCTCTACTCTGGCTGCTCCGGATTCCTGAAGCAATGTACCTGCGCAGCGAGGGAGTGGTGCATGACTGTTCTTGCAGCTTCCCTTTGCTTCCCTGTCAGCAAGTCATTTTTCTGCAGGGAAGCAAATAAATCTGTGGGGGACGTGCATGTGCGGTGGTGCAGAATTCCCCCAGGAGTCGTATATTCGTACTGTAGACCCAATGTGAGGCTTGCTGTCAGTATGGAGGTGAGAAAAACAGTCTCTGCATGCCCAATGTGAAATCAGAAGCTAGCTCTAAACATGCTTCTCTGCATCTCCTTGTGGATCCTGCCCATGAAAGACTCCAGGGGAAAAGCAAGAGCCAAAAGTAACATGTTGCAAAGTTCTCTTTAAAAGAAAGCATTACATCTAATCAAGGAAACAGCTTGAGGTTAGCGGCTGGGTCTCTTGTTTGTTCTTTTGGCTGTACGGTGGGAAAATGGAGTCACTACAGGATCGTATTTTTTTGCTCAGTCAAGCTGTTAAGGAGACGGCGTTGCTTGGGATGAGACAGAGGAGAAGAAAATTTGAAAGATGGTTTGTTTGCTTTAAAAAGCCATTTAAATTAGCTTTGTGAAATTAGCCTTGCACAGATTGCTGTGAACATGGCTGTAACTGAATAAATCGAGCTACACTTGGGAACATTCTCTAATGCAAACCAGCTTCCTTCCCATGGGCCAGACTCTGCTCTCATTTACACTGGCGCCATTGCCCTTAGAGGGATGCCTCTCAATTTATACTGGCTTAACTGAGAGCAGAGGCCTGACTAACTGCCTCCTGCTAGAGCCAGCTGGGGGCAGGGAGGAAGAGTCTGTGGGGATCCTCTCCCACCCCACCTCATCCCAGCAGGGCTGGAAGGGCTTCACTCCTCCTGCAGAAATGGCTGCAGGGTCTGAACACAAATCTGGTAGCTACCCAGGGATCCACACGGATCAGCAGGAGGCCAGGGTCCTCTGTAAAGGGCCCCCCACCACACACACACACTGCCCAGGCGCCTTAAAATTCAGGTTTGGTAAGAAACCAAAGGGGTGTGTGCATGCCTTCATGTTTCCTCATGTGTGTGGGCATTTGCTTGCCTCTGTGTGTGTATGTGCGTGCATACATGTGTGTGGTTTTGGGCACATGTGTGGTTTGTGTAGAGGCATGATAGGAGGAGAGGGGGCAGGTTTTTTTATTTTTAATTTAAGTGAAAACTATAATAAAATTCAAGGGTGGAATTTTCCAGGCCAGCCAGGGGGGTTGGATGCCTATTTCCCATTCATTTCTAACAGGAATAGAAGGTGGAATTTTCAAGATCACTAGTGGGAGTTAGGCACCTAAATTCCTTTGAAGATCTTGGCCCTAGTTACTAAAGAGCCTAAATCCTATTGAAAATCAGTGGAGCTTGTGCTCCTGAGTCACTTATTTTCACTTTCACTCTTTTGAAAATCCCACTTTGGGCATCGAAATCCCTTTTGCATCTTAGCAAACAGTAACAATAACTGTTGTATTGCCCAGGCGTTCCAGGCATTGATGCAAAGTGCCTTCTTCTGGTTTAGTTTCATCTGCTTTGGAAGTCGATTAAGCTAAACAAGACACTCTCATTACGGAATAAGAGTATCCACACAGGGACCTATTCCAGAATAGCTAGTGCGCTTTACATTCACACTGTACTGTAATCTGAATTAACTTTCAAGTGTGGACAAGCCTAACCTTGCCCACATCTTCTAATAAACCAAACGCCCCGCCCAATATTCTTGTTCTCCACTGCTTGGTTCTTAGAATCTTTTATATCATAACCACCAGCACAGGTTCCAGGGACTTACTGCCAACCACCGTTTTCAGCCCACTGGCTTCTGACCAGTGGAGATGAGGTACCGAGTCTCAAATATCAGACTCATTGATTTAGAACAAAGAATTGTGCTGTAAACTCTGTTGGAGGCTGTGCACATGAATACTTGGAGCCAAATTCTGAAGCGCAGAAGAAATTTATACTCACTCCTCCCTGTCTGCTGAAGGTAGGACAAGAAGTAATGGGCTTAATCTGCAGCAAAGGAGATTTAGGTTCTATATGAGGGAAACATTACTAACTATAAGGGTAGTTAAGCTCTGGACTAGGTTTCCAAGGGAGATTGTGGAATCCTCATCATTGGAGGTTTTTAGTACAGGTTGGACAACCAGCTGTTAGGGAGGGTCTAGATATACTTGTTCCTGCCTCCGCGCAGGGAGTTGGACTAGATTTCCTCTTATGGTTCCTTCCAGCCCAGCATTTCTATTATTTTGTGAATCTAAATGTCATTGATTAAATAATACTTGACCTTTATCTGTAGATCTCAAGGCACTATACAAAGAAAGATTAAGATGGGGAAATGGAGACATGTGGAGGTTAAGTGACGGGCTAAAGTCAAACTGAGAATAGGTTTCTCCATAAGCACTGGACCATGTTGCCTCCCAAATTAAATACAGAGCAGATTTATCTACATGATACCATTTCCCACAATACATTTGCTGCAGGTTATTCTGAAGGATTTATAAAAATTTGGGGTCCATTCTCTAGATAGTCTGTTCTGCTGGGATTGTACCAGTATGGCATCACTTGCCTGCACTAACAACAGGACCACATCTATTGTTAGAGTTACATCCTATTTAACAGCATGTATGAAATGGAGGACACTGAATGTAATGACGATGACGTCGTCATTCATTCATTCATTAAATGGGAGACGCAGAAACAAACTCTGAACCATCTGACTAAAATTTTGTCTTTCTTCTCCAGCAGAGACTTGTTCCCCTGCTCCAAACAAGATGACTAGCCTACACTGCTGATGAAAGAGCTGATGTGGGAAGAAACATTTTTGCATTAGTCTTGCTATTCAACCAATAAACCAGCATATTAGTATACATAGCAGTACATTTTAGTCTCATGATGTTTTTATTAAAAATTTCAGATAATACATTTTCATACAGTCTGATCTAAAATGCCAGCTGCTTCTTTCTGCTTTTTCCCATCAACTCTATTATAGAGCTATTTGTCATGTGTATTACGGTAGTGCCTAAGGACTCTAGGCGTGCATCAGGGCCACATTATGCCACGCGCTGTACAAACACAGACCAAAGAGACACGCCCTACTAACAATCTCACTGCTTTAAAATGATCTTTCTTGTAAGGTCTCAATTCTGAAAAGTTCAATGGTATTGTGAACTAAATAACTTTTTTTTTTAAAGACGTTTGGAATCACTTTCCAGTTCTCTTGTTCTGGTTTGCAGTCTCTTAAGGCCTTGTCCAATGCCCATTGGTTTTAATAGGAATCTTTCCATGGACCTCAATGGGCTTTTGATTAAACCCCAAAAGTTACATTTTCAGCCCAGCCTCTCCTTTTGCATGTGCTCCCTTTTCATGTAGAAATGCTGTTTGTGTGTGTGTAAATCCAGCATATAGCCATGCATGCAAAATTAACTCCTGGCCCCCAAATCAATGCAGCAAACTCACTGGGATTAAGCCAGGGTTATAATAAGGTGCATATATGTTAACACCCTAAATCGAGGTGACCTAATTTACTGACCTTCCAAGCGGCATATGATAACCTTCAGATGTTCGGGAGCCGCAAGACACGTACAACCTTTCTGCATGCATTTTTAAAGATAGTAATATCCTACTTATGGTATCACACAGAGGCCCTGACTTTCAAATTTCCCAGGGGGGCGCTTGACCCCACTCTGCCCCAGGCCCCTCCCCCATGACCCCCTTCCCCCAAGGGACTACCTCGCCCCCTTTCCCAAACACGCCCTGTCCTTGCTCTGCCTCTTTCTGCCCCCACTCTTCCTCTTCCCCCACCCCAGCGCCTCCTGCCAGTCGCTGAACAGCTGATCCTTGGCGGGTGGGCGGGAGGCACTGGCTGGGGGGAGCAGGGGAAGGAGCTGATTGGCGAGGCTGCTGGTGGGTGCTCACCACCCACTATTTTTTTCCTGTGGGTGCTCCGGCCCCAGAGCACCCACACAGTCGGGGCCTATGATATCACAGGTAATTATTGCTAGAGCTAGAGGCCTTGTGGGTCACCATCCTGGCCATAAGTCTTTGGAAATCTGGTTGATATGCTGTGAAGGTGATATGGAGGAGCTCACTCAGATGTTGATTTGTAAGGACTGCACGATGTTTCATGAACTTCATCACGGCGTGCAGCAATTCACAGCCATGTGTTATGCTGAACATTGAAATGCATCGCACACTAGTCTTCAGAGTGCCAGTCGTCAGAACTCGATTGTAGACTGTGATTTAGAGCCATCTTTAGAGCCTGGTCCTCGAGGAGTTCCAATAGTTCCATTGCTACCGTAGATGTTTCCGTAACCACAGTTTTGGGAAATGGACAGCCTTCAATGATCACATTAACTATGAATGGGTTTACAAGAAAGGTGAAGCAGGATCTCAACTTCTGCAAGTCTTCAAACCTGGTCTGAAAGTCATCAAGCAGTCCTTGTAATTTACCTCAGCATTCCTCGAGTTTGTGATCTACTTCGATTTCGGGGACTGTGTTTACCCTACTTTTGAGATGGGGAAAGTGGTTGAAGTCTCTTGACACTATGTCTCTTTGCAGAAGATTTAACTTGTTCTGGCAGCTGAAGACTTTCTGAGTAAGGTCAGAAATAATCTTATCCTTCCCTTGGAGTGCCAGATTGAGAATTTGCAGATGGTGCATAATATCAGAAAAAACCATCAGATCTTGCATCTATTGCTTATCTTCCAGTGGTGGATAGGACTTTTCCTTTTCTTCAAAAAAGCATTGATAGGCCTCCAACAGTTACACAAACCTATTTAAGACATTGCTGGTTGATAACCACCTCACAATACAGTAGAAAGAGACGTCGTTACATTTGTCTTCAAGGTCCAGCTCTTTGATGAAATTTTTGAACTGTCAATGAGTCTTTCCATTCGAGTGGATGAAATTGACAATTTCTAGGATCGTTTTCATAACATTTTAATACTTGAAGTATCTGCCTAAGAGATGTATTTGATGGATGATGCAATGAACAGACAGCAACTCTGGAAATTTGGGATTGATTTGAGTGAGTCCGTTAAGGCCTACTTTTCCCCCCAGCATTTCAGCTGTTCCATCTGTTGCAACACAGACAAGTTTATCCAGTGGTAAATTGGCATTTGTCAACGCTTTGTCAAGTCCATTCTTTATGTCAGCACCGTGTGTTTATTGCCACTAAGTCCAATATTTCTTCTTTCACAATTACATCTTCAGAAACATAGCAAACAAATATCACTATTTGTGGTTTATCTTGTATAGCTGTGGATTCGCTGAAAGGTAGGCTGAATGCTAGAGAATTCTTGAGAATTTTTTGCATCTTGCAACTTCAGCACTGGTCTGGGAGATATGCCTCTCCATAGTGTGGCGCAAAATTGGAATTTGCTTTATTAGTCATTGATATTTTGTGTTACTTGGATCCAAAATTGCAACCAGTTCTGCAACATTCTCCTTAACCAATTCTCCATTAGAAGATGGACATTTAGCATGAGCAATATTTCATGACATAACAAAACTAGCTTCGGTCATTGTGTCAGCTTCCTGATTGAATGCTGAAAGTAGTGTCTGTTGACTCTTTAGGCATAATTTTAATGCGGTTAGCTTGTTTTTCCTTAATTCTGATTCAAGAGGGTATTTAAATGAAAAGTTATTGTGATTTGGTTCATAGTGACGTTTCTAGTTGCTCACTTTGTAGTGAGTGAGCAATGCTTTGCAGATAAGGCACAGAGGTTTACCACCTTTAACAGCAAATGCAAAATCTTCTTCCCGTTCTGTCTTAAAACTTCAGTTTTCTTCTTCATATTTGCGTTTCTTACAATTTGAAGATGTCATTGTTGTCCACTAAATTAACATAGGGTTTGAGTCTAAAACTATTCAAATGCAATCTATGAACAGTAAACACAGTCTGTATTCTGTGGAATGCAGGGAGACTGCAAGCACAGGAGGTCCACCCAGCACAACCTCTGAATGCAGAATGACTCAATTTCCGATACCATGCGCATTTGCGAGCTTCTCTTTCTGTTGGTCTCACGCTCACACTATGGAGTTCCCTCAAGAGTGAAAACCAGTTTTGAAATTCTTTTTTTAATTTCATAGCGCTATTAATTCTAGCTGCAAAGTGTGTTGGACTGTAATTTCTTTTACCTGTAAAAGAGCCGCATGCGGCTCGCGAGCTGCGGTTTGGCCACGACTGCCCTAAATCTCATGTCTGCTGGGTCTACCGTGTCAGAGGTGCAGAAAAATGCTGAGCAAGCTTTTCGTTTGCATTATTCACTCTGCTGTGATTGTAGAGAAGGCCATTTGATTGTGCTCAGTCCTCACTCAAAGTCAAATTCAAATGCCTCGGGTTAAAGTTTGTTTGCAGTGTTGTAGCTGTGTTGGTCCCAGGATATTAGAGAGACCAAGTGGGTGAGATAATACTTTGTATTGGACCAGCTTCTGTTGATAAAAGAGACAAGCTTTTGAGCATATACAAAGCTCTCCTTCAGGTCACTCCTGTTAAAGACACAATAGAAGAACTTTACTAAGAAAACAGTCTGTAGACATACAAGTACCAGCACCCTTTGAGCGGATGTACAGTAATTGTGCGATACTTACACAATACCGTAGGCTAGAATACCTCACTGAATAACCCCATATTACTTGTGGCATGAAAGCTAAGAGCTCCATTCAACAGCTGCTCTTTGATATTCCATACTGCCCAAAAAGCAGAACCTCTTTTCCTCCTTGGAGGATTGTCTCCGCGGATTCTACCACTTGGCAGCAGCCTCTTTGCAACAATAAGTCATAGATCCATTAGGGACCTGTATTCTCAAGGTAGAAAGGAAAGCTGCTGACCTTCAGCTGGAGTTTTCTAGGTATATTGCCTCTGCAACTCCATCCTTACCCACCCTCCTTCCCTGCTTCTTTATTAGATTTTGATTAGTGGAAGAGATCTTCATGGTGATTGCTTTTAAACTGGGTCCCACACTCGCAGCATCAAGTCATGCACTGCCAGGAATGGAGATCTGCAGAGGCAACATACTCTGAGAATTCCAGCTACAGGACAGGTTCTTTTCTTATTGTCCAATCAGGACAAATGGGATGGCAGGGGAGAAGGGCTCTCCCAAGTGCCAGCCCTATTCAGATCTGTGGCCATATGGTATTCTTGGGTACCTGCTGTCAGCTTCTGTCCATGACTCCCACCAGGAGGGAACTAGATGGATGAGTCTCACCCTTCTTACTTCACATGGAGTCCTGCTGAACCCAAGGCTAGTGCTGAGTCCCCCAGCTGTGGAAGATTTCATTCCCAAAATTCCCATTGAGCCTCTCTGGCTTCTGGCCCAGTGACATCCTCTCTGCCTTTGTCAATTACTCAATTATCCCACTGCATACGGAGGTGATACTATTCCTTCTCATAACACAAGAACTAGGGGTCACCAAATGAAATTAATAGGCAGCAGGTTTAAAAAAACAAAAGGAGGTATTTCTTCACAAAATGCACAGTCAACCCGTGGAACTCTTTGCCAGAGGATGTTGTGAAGGCCAAGACTATAACAGGGTTCAAAAAAGAACTAGATAAATTCATGGAGGATAGGTCCATCAATGGCTATTAGCAAGGATGGGCAGAGATGGTGTCCCTAGCCTCTGTTTGCCAGAAGCTGGGAGTGGGCAACAGGGGATGGATCACTTGATGATTACATGTTCCGTTCATTCCCTCTGAAACACCTGGCATTGGCCACTGTCCGAAGACATGACACTGGGCTAGATGGACCTTTGATCTGACCCAGTATGGCTGTTCTTATGTTCTTATGTTAACTGGGCAGACTCAGAGGCCAAGTCTACACACACAGATACTACGGTTTAGCCAAAGGTCTGATGTTAAGTTGATTTATGTTCACTGATGGGGTCAGGTTAAACTGGGCTAAGAGGGTCCACATCAGGGGCTCTGGAACGGGGTCGAGAGGGTCAGGGGGCCATGGCCCTCCCATTTTTGAAAGTGGTCAGGCCTCGCCCACCCACTTTTTGCTCCAGATCCCACCCCTGCCCCTCCTTTCCCACCCTGAAAGCCCCGCCCCCGCAGCCAGCCAGCAGCAAGAGCCCAGCCCAGGCAGCTATGGGGAACTGCAGACCCGCCACATGCCCAGGACTGGGGTGGGGGGAGGGCTCTCCCATTGCCACAGGGAACAACAAATTCACTCCTCAGCTGAGGAGCCCAGCATAGTTTCTTTACCACTTCATCCTGACATGAATCTCAGATATTAGCATAAAATATTAAAGGGGGAAGTCATGGTAATTCCAGGTATCACCAGTATCTAACCTGTGGGGCATAAGCTGCTTAGTAGCCACAACAAAGCATACATATTAAACTGTAATGACAAGGATGCAGAAAAGTTATATTAAGCTATCACCTTCAGCATAGCCTGTATGGATATTAAGCTGCACCAAAGATCAGAATCTCACGTCCCTAGAGTGTAATTTGAAATAACCATCTGTTTATGGGTGGGCAATGAAGTCTAAATGGAAGACATGTAAACCATACCTTGCAGCACAATTAAGAAAATATCATTACAGATCTCAAAGCAGATTTAGATATTACTTGGGAATGGATGATGGTAGCAGCCTGTTGGAAACAGTAGAGATTTTCCAGGGGTCATTGGTAGGGGAACATGTGGGAACAGAGTTCCTATTGTTATACGCTTTGTGGTACATAGGGCTGGTGAGAGACCGGATTCCCATTTTTAAATGCTTTGGAGGTTCTCAGAGGAAGTCAAGTTCCATTTTAAATATTTTCCAAGCTCATTGGAAATGTTAATGTGTTTTCATTTATTTCCCCCCTCCCTCTTTCCATGCTCTTGATGAGCTTCACACTCCTTGATCATCCCACGGCTACCACTGATCTTTATGCCATTCCCCCTTGGCAATGTGATGTCATCCAGGATCAAAAATGAAGCTGATTTAGATCTAGACGGAAGATCTGCTAGGCAGAGGTGCTGGCGATTCAATAGGCAGTACTCTTTCTGAGTCAGTACAGAATGAATGCCCCAGCACCACATTAGGGAGTGGTATAAGTGGGGCTCTTTTTCAGATGCAATGTGAAATCAAGGTACTGACCCCTTTGGGGCCATTAAAGGAACTTTAAAGGTCATCTAATTATTATTATGTATGGTAGGGTAGTGTCTAGAGGCTCTAACCCAGATCAGAGTTCCATTACGCTAGGTGCTGTACAAACACAGAGTAAGAGATAGTTCCTGCCCATAAAGGTACACCTACACTTCAAATAAACCAAAAAACCCTGTGGCAGTGAGTCTCAGAGCCTAGCTAGATCAACTGACTTGGACTCACAGGGCTTTCTCTGATGGGCTAAAAATAGCAGTGTAGATCTCTGGCTTGGGCTGAAGCTCGGGCTCCGAGACCCATCCCCTCCCCACAATCAGAGCCCAGGCTCCAGCCCATGTCTGAATGTCTACACTGCTGTTTTTAGCTCTGCAGCACACACCTGAGACAGCTGACCCAGGCACTGAGACTCATTGCTGTGGGTCTATTTTTCCAGTGTGGACATACCCTAAGAGTGTGCAATACTGAAGACAAAGGATGGGAATCCTTCCAGTGCATTATCACTCTTGCTTTTGACTAGTCCTTAGAGCTGGGCAGGAATCAGATTTTCCACTTTGCAGGGAATTCTGTGATTTAAAAAAAAAAATTAATTAATAATAATTCCCATGAAACAAAATTCAAGAAAAAATTTGTTTCAGGTCAATTGCAATATTTTGTTCTGATCAAACTGAAACATCTTGTTCTAATTTTGACCTTTTACAACTTTTTATTTTTTATATCTAAGAAACCATTTTGTTTCAAAAAGCTGTTTCAAAATGAAAAATCAAAACATTTCATTCTGAAGATGTTGAAATGGGGCATTTTGACATTTTTAAGCGGCTGTTTGTTTTTTGAAAAAAATGTGTTGTTGTTGAATTTGATGTGTTTTTCTAAACTTTTTGATAACAATGGCGTGTTTGTAGAAAAAAAAAAAAGTTCAAGAAAAAATTTCTGACCAGCACTGCTGGCAATGTTGTGGCCAAATTCTAGCGGGAAAAAGGGTCTCAGAATTTGGCCCTTTCCATCAGAACTATTGTACGTTTCTCCTGCGTAAGGGACAAGCAAAGTGGTTTAATGATGGCAGCTCTTTCTCCACTTCTCAGCATCTGGTATGCAATCTGTTATCATACCTCCAGGTCATTATGCTTGTAATGGTTATTGGAAAAATCAATCTTTAACTTTAAGACTTTGCACAGGAAATATTAAAGTAAATTAGGACCTATACTTCCATTTTCAAATTTCCTTTTTACCTCAGAATGCTTAGTTCTTTTATAAAAAAGTACATATATACAGATTTAAAAAACCCCACCATGTCCCATTTTGCACAACTGACCAAAAAAACCACCCCACCCACCTCTGGAAATATGATTCTCCTGGCTAGCTTCTTTATTATCTCAAATGGATATAAGTAGCTAAGGGCTTGTTGACATGCCCTTTCAATAGTGCTACTAAAACTCCATGAAGCTTCTGCAAAATTTATATAAGAACGTCAACTCATTTTAAAAATATGTAATGTGTAATGGGAAAAGGCCAACCAATGCCTTTCTGGCCACCTACATTTCAGAAGGTATTGGCTGGTATTAAAATATATACAGATATATTTTAAGAAACCACACATTTTCTGGGCCAGGATCCAAAGGCATATAAAATAGTTTATTCAGTTATGACTGGATGAAGAGGTAGAGAGAAAACAGAACATTCTTGGAACATTTGGGCACATCTGAATTTCCTTCCAAACCTAATATGAGTGGGGGCCATTAATTTAATTTTTTATTTTCTTGGGTGAAATTTAGTGCTTATGAAATGAAGGACTCACGGCCCCACTCAGGCCCATATATTGTTTAGGTAGCAGTCTTCTGTGGCAGCCATCAATGCCCTTCACAGTGCTAAGTATAATGACAGGTTTCAGAGTAGCAGCCGTGTTAGTCTGTATTAGCAAAAAGAAAAGGAGTATTTGTGGCACCTTAGAGACTAACAAATTTATTTGAGCATAAGCTTTCATGAGCTACGAAAGCTTATGCTCAAATAAATTTGTTAGTCTCTAAGGTGCCACAAGTCCTCCTTTTCTTAGTGCTAAGTAGAAACACTCCCTGCTATTCAAGCCCTTGATTCTTCAGTGGAGACTGACATTCAGCCACAAAAAAATGCAAGGACAGCTCTTGCTGTGAGGACAGTAGGGACAAGCCCCTGAAGGAGCAGGGTGAAATCCACAAAAACATTTCCTGTTCTCGTTCTCCAATAGATGATTTCATAATCCCTGTCAAAGGTTTTAGCATGAAGTCATATCAGCAGATCTGGCCTCCTGCACAAAGCCCGTCCCCACTGGTAGATTTCTGCACTGGTTACCTTGTTTCATTGTAGCATATGGTTTTATTTTTGAGTGTTTATTATGGTATCTTGAGTGTCTTTTTATGAAAGAGAGGTAGGACTATTGCTTATGATCGTGGTCCCAAAATACAAGAAAAATATCTCTCTTTTAAAAAAGATCTGATTCCTTTGTAACGCTGTATTTTATCATCGTGTGCTTGCCTCTTTGGCAATAGTAAAGACACAGACACAAACAATTTTCAGTTGTTTAAAACACAGAAATGAGTCAGGTGACCCTGATGACCTTGTTCCATGGGACTATTGTCAAGAGCACTTCACTTCTAGTGATAGTAAAGGGGGTAATCTAATTTTAATAATAACTGTTATTATATTTCACTTAAACAGCACCTTTCATACAGGGACATCAGCACGCTTTGCAAACATTAGTTAAACTTATCTCAGTGGAACTGTCCAATATTATCGTCCCCATTTTACAGAAGTGTAAACTGAGGCTGCGAAAAGTTACATTCCTTACGTCTTGATGGTGGTTCTACTCTAGCAAAACCTGCATTCACTTCAATGGTGTGGGATTGGGCTCATAAAAAACATCCTGGCTCCCACTCCTCTGCTTCTGCCCCCAGTTACACCCTGGCAATCCAACTGACGTCAAAGGAGTTGTCTGGGTGTGACAGGGCAGAATCTGACCACTGACTATGAGACTAACAGCAATGTAAAGATTGGGGGGTGGGAGAGGAACTTCTCAGAAGAGAACATTTCCCATTGACATTAACGAATGCATGGGATTTGGGGGATGGACACAGCTGTGAGGAATGAGATTTTTGTGTGTGTGACCCTTGTCAGTGAGAACACAGACCACATTTAAAAAAAAAAGTCTGTCGGGGACTTGGGAGCCCTAGAGAGTAAAGTTCTCCATTTGTCTACAGAATATACGTGGACAGCACGAGCAATAGTCAATATGGAAGCTTCCCCCCACGACTTCCCTGCCGCTGTTGCTTAACCCTGAGATGCAGGGCCAGGATGGTTCAGTGTGCACACCTGTTCAACCCCAGGCCTCTGCAGAGGCAGCCAAAGAGGCTGGCAGATTTGGAATGACAGGGGCACTTGTTCACTGGGAATCAGACTGACGTCAGCTTATTTCACAGCCACCTTCAGATGTTAAGTTTTGGTCACTGGAACATAAGAACGGCCACGCTGGGTCAGACCAAAGGTCCATCTAGCCCAGTATTCTGTCTTCTGACAGATGCCCCAGAGGGAATGAACAGAACAGGTAATCATGAAGTGATCCATCCCCTGTCACCCAATCCCAGCTTCTGGCAAACAGAGGCTAGGGACACCATCCCTGCCCATCCTGCCTAATAGCCATTGATGGACCTATCCTCTATGAATCTATCTAGCTCCCTTTTGAACCCCGTTATAGTCTTGGACTTCACAATGGATTTGAACTGTTGATCCCAGGGGATTGGCTTGCTAGCTTATTACCAGCCCTCTGAGCTCTTCTGTCTGAGTCACTGTTTCTTTTAAACATCTCTTCCTCCCATGTCTGGTTATAAGTAGCTAGCTCACCGCTCAGTAAGTCAATACAAATTCTGTCCCCCACCAAAGAAGCTGTCAATTTCTCACAACAGAAAGACGGTTTGTTGGACTGCAGACAGGAAAGTCCTATATGATGGATTTGCTAAGCAGGAGCCTACAATTCCCACCAGCCCCCACCCTCCTGCACTTCCCTTTCCTGGCTGGTCCTGGTAAAGGGACTGGTCCTTGTGGTGGGGCTCACTCACCCTTGGAGTGCCCCCTTGTGTTAGTGCGGGGAGTTGCCAGTATTTTCAGCTCCTGCACAACGCCTGCCTCTGGTTCCGGGTCTTCTGTGGCTCAGCTCTCCAGCCACGTCACGTGAAGTTCTAACCCCCTCCGGGATATCGTAAACAAGTCCAAATGAAACTGAATAATTCTTCTGCCCTCTTGGGCTACTGAAGTCATCTCGGTCTACTGACAAACCCCATCTCAGGGCTCCCTTCCCCAAGAGCCTATTCTGCTCCTTGTAGATTTCTCTCCATAGGAGAACCCTGCCTCCTCCACTGCAGTCTCTGCCTAGATCTTACCCCCTGTCCAGAGCCCACCAGTGGGATCAATCCTGTCCCTGTGGCCTTCCTCAGTCTATCTACTTCAGCCCCTTCCCAGAGAGAAGGAACTCCCTATCTCCTCCCTCCTGGGTCTTCTATCCACATCTGACCTCCCCTGTCTACATATAAGGCCCGGCTCCACCACTTCTGGCCTGGAGATAATTAGTTAATCACACACACACACACCCCAGGTGCAGAGCATGACTAATTGGGTTTCTATCCCTTTATTTTGCAGGTGATGGGGGTTAAGCCCAATCACAGTCTTTACCCAGGTGGCTCAGCTTGGTTTGGGAGTGGTGGCCGCACAGAAGCCAGAAGCTGAGGGAAACTGAAGCAGCAGCCATGTGGCAAGTAGAGAGCTGGAGAGATGCTGGGGGCAGGAACGGAGGCAGAGCCACGTGTGGAACAGGCTGTGACTGCTGGGTGTTATAACCAGGTCCAGGTCTGAGTGGGACTTGAAAGCCATCAGGCTTTAACAATGAGCTTTTCTGGGGGAATAACCACTGTAAATAGTAGTAGGAACTGGTTTAAAAAGAAGTACCAAGAGCAGTTTCCTTTGAGGCCAAATCCCACTCACCTTACTCACACTGGTGCTGTACTGCCCTTGTGCATACCCAAGGAAACCAGTTTAGAGATTCATGGGTTTTTAAGCTAAAAGGGACTTAGTAGACCATCTAGTCTGACCTCCTATATAGCACAGGCCATATAATTTCATCCAGTTACTCATGTACTGAACTCAGTACTACCCCTACAGATCTCAGTGAGCAGTGAAGTACATATTGAATGAGGAAGCAATCTCTCAATGTGCTTAAATATGCAACCTTAACCCAGGTTCTAACACTGTTTTTTAGTGGAATATTGTATCTACCTTCCCTTTGCCATCCCTCTGTGACACAATGTGCCTCAAAGTAACACCCTGTAACCCCCATATTCATCACGGTATATAGTTGTGGTATTTCATATAGGGCTGTTGATTAATCGCAGTTAACTCACGCGATTAATTTTAAAAAATTAATCACGATTAAAAAAATTAATCACAGTTTTAATCGCACTGTTAAACAATAGAATACAAATTGAAATGTGTTAAATATTTTGGATGTTTTTCTATGTTTTCATATATCTTGTATTCTGTGCTGTAATTGAAATCAAAGTGTACATTATTTTTTATTACAAATATTTGCAAAGTAAAAATGATAAACAAAAGAAATAGTATTTTTCAATTCACCTCATACAAGAAATGGAATGCAGTCTCTTTGTCCTGAAAGTGCAACTTACAAATGCAGATTTTTTTTGTTACATAACTGCACTCAAAAATAAAACAATGTAAAATGTCAGTCTACAAGTCCACTCAGTCCTACTTCTTGTTCAGCCAATCGCTAAGAGAAGCAAGTTTGTTTACATTTACAGGAGGTAATACTGCCTTCTTCTTATTTACAATGTCACCTGAAAGTGAGAACAGGCATCCGCATGGCACTTTTGTAGCCAGCATTGCAAGGTATTTACGTGCCAGATATGCTAAACATGCATATGTCCCTTCATGCTTCAGCCACCATTCCAGAGGACATGCTTCCATGATGATCATGCTTGTTAATTAAATTTGTGACTGAACTCCTTGTGGGAGAATTGTATGTCCCCTTCTCTGTTTTACCAGCATTCTACCATATATTTCATTTTATAGCGGTCTCAGATGATGATGTTATTTGTTCTAAGAACATTTCCACTGCAGATTTGACAAAACACAAAGAAGGTACCAATGTGAGATTTCTAAAGATAGCTACAGCACTCGACCCAAGGTTTAAGAATCTGAAGTGCCTTCCAAAATCTGAGAGGGATGAGGTGTGGAGCATGCTTTCAGAAGTCATTAAAAGAGCAACTCTCCAATGCGGAAACTACAGAATCCGAACCACCAAAAAAGAAAATCAACCTTCTGCTGGTGGCATCTGCCTCAGATAATGAAAATGAACATGCATCAGTCCACACTGCTTTGGATTGTTATCGAGTAGCACCCATCATCAGCATGGATGCATCTCCTCCGGAATGGTGGTTGAAGCACCAAGGGACATATGAATCTTTAGTGCATCGGGCACATAAATATCTTGCAACGCCAGCTACAACAGTGCCATAAGAATGTCTTTTCTCACTTTCAGGTGACATTATAAACAAGAAGCGGGCAGTATTATCTCCTGCAAATGTAAACAAACTTGTTTGCCTGAGTGATTGGCTGAACAGGAAGTAGGACTGAGTGGACCTCCGGGCTCTAAAATTTTACATTGTTTTATTTTTGAACGCAGTTTTTTTATACATAATTCTACATCTGTAAGTTCAACTTTCATGACAAAGAGATTGTGCTACAGTACTTGTATTAGGTGAATTGAAAAATACTATTTCTTTTGTTTTTTTACAGTGCAAATATTTGAAAATAAAAAATATAAAGTGAGCACTGTACACTTTGTATTCTGTGTTGTAATTGAAATCAATGTATTTGAAAATGTAAAAAAATCCAAATATATTTAAATAAATGGTATTCTATTATTGTTTAAAGAGTGCGATTAATTGCGATTAATTTTTTTAATCCTGGGATTAATTGCGATTAATTTTTTTAATCGCTTGACAGCCCTAATTTCATACAAAGCATGCCTTGTTAGGTACAGTATGAAAGTCATCTGCTGAAACTAATTGTTCTGTCACAATATGTATATTGTTATTGTGTATGAAGTTATGAGATTTTTCTATATGGTTGTTATTGAAATATGTTGTGAGTTTGGGAGACACCCACTGCTAGCTCTCCAGTGACAACAGAGGTGGTGACCCACACCCAAACGGGCGTTAAGTGACCATCATGAGCCATTGACCAGCAGGGGAATTGTAAACGAGAGTTACTATTCTGTAAGAGACAGTTGCATAAGCACCACACAATGGGGATTGCTCAGCTCTGTGGGTATGTCTTCACTAGCAACATTAAAGTTGCACTTTAACATGGATGTGTAGTCACAGCACCAGCGCTGGGAGCTCTCTCCTAGCGCTGTAAAAAACCCACCCTCACGAGGGGAGGAGCTACCAGTGCTGGGAGCACGGCTCTACACTGCCACTTTACAGCGCTGAAACGTGCAGCACTCAGAGGGGTGTTTTTTCACACCCCTTAGCGAGAAAGTTGCAGCACTGAAAAGTGGCAGTGTAGACAAGGTCTGTGACTCAGCAAGGCCCACCAGGACATGTCTGGGCCAGTATCTTCCTTGAGACATGAACTGAGAGTATAAAATAAGGGATAGTGGTGTTCTGAGACCACGTCTTTCCTTCCCCACCTATGCTGAAGGCAACAAGAATGCTGGGAAGACTAAGACTTCAAACTGAGGAGATTGGTCCCAGGCTGAGGAAGAAACTCAGCCTGTGTATTAAGAACTGTAACTTGCCCGTAACATCTATTGGGGTGAGAAAAGCTGTTTGATTCAGCTCTTGCTTAGTCTGAAAGTTTATGATTTTGAATACGTGTTTACTTCTTATTTTCTTAGGTAACTATCTCCGATCTTTATGCCTACCACTTATAATCCCTTCAAATCTATCTTTCTATAGTTAATACACTTATTGTAATGTTTTATTTTTACCAGTGAGTTTGTCTGAAGTGCTCGGGGAATCTGCTCAGATTACAAAGGCTGGTGCGTGTCCACTATCTTTGACGAAGTGGTGAACTAATTAATATCTTGCATTGTTCAAGAGAAGATCTTGAGCAGTGTAAGACGGTACATTTCTGAGGTGAAAGGCTGGCGGCTGAGGGGATTTGCTCATGTCTCCCTCTGTATAGTTCATGCAAATTAACTGGGTGTGTCTCTGTATGCTGGTGGCTGAATGATAACAACACCTGGAGGGGTTTGCTGCCTGTCACTAGGAAAGCACTGTGAGAGACAGCCCAGGCAGGAGAGTTAAGGGGGCACATTGGTCCCACAATTGCAGGTTGTACCCTGGAGATTCCATCACACCTCCAAGTCTCTTTTCTCCCCCCACAACATATTTATTATAAACCTGATTTTTCTTTTACTCTCGAGTCTGTTTTTCAGGGATTAAAATATGTTTGGCTCTTGACCTTGGAGT
Source organism: Lepidochelys kempii (assembly GCF_965140285.1). NCBI lineage: Eukaryota > Metazoa > Chordata > Testudines > Cheloniidae > Lepidochelys > Lepidochelys kempii. The sequence goes on from NC_136380.1 coordinate 15,487,567, forward strand.
GGTCTTAAATTCTAGGAACCACAATGAAAAGAGACAGATGCCCATCACTGTGTGTCCACATACAGCAGGTATGAGAGAGGGCTAACACCTTCCACACCCACTGTCTTCACTCTATTTTCAATATCAAGTGGGAAACCGAAGTTCCTAACACTGAAGTAACTGAGGAAGCAAAATTACCAAGCCTAATCACTGCTGTCAAATACAGACATCTCTGCTGGCTTGGTCATCTGGACCCTGGATGCAAAGGATCTCCTCTATGGAGAACTTGCAGATGCTCCAAGGCCAATGGGTCTATCTAGGCCAAGGGTTCTCAAACTTTTTTTGCTGGGACCCCCTTGAAAATATTTCAGGCTGTGATGACCCTTCCAAAAGTGACACCCCCCCCCCGCATATCAGGCCACCCTTACTTGTGCGCTGCTGCTGTCGGCAGCGCTGCCTTCAGAGGTGGGCACCCAGCCAGCAGCTGCCACCTTGGCAACCCCCCTACAATAGTCTTACGACCCCTTTTTGAGTCCGGACTCCCAGTTTGAGAAACGCCGACCTAGGCTCAGGTTCAATGGCAATTGCAACAGGGAATTGCAAACTTGCCACATTGACACTGTTAGCTGGGAAGATGCAGCTAGCAACAGGTCACAGTGGAGGGCTGTGCTGCACCAGCGAGTCACAGAGGCTGAAGAGACGTGGCTGAGAGAGAGGAGAGCAAAGAGGTAAGCGCAGCAGGCTTCAAGCATTACTAGCGCCAGGCTTCATCTCCTGGCCCTGTGCTTTACACCTGCACCATTTGGGGAAGGGCCATCACTCAAGAATTGGACTTTTTAGCCACTTGTGTTGTGCAGCATGACACACAGTAACCAAACTGCTTTGGAGTTTACACCATCGTCTTTGGAGATGGACGGTTGCCATTATCAGTCCAGAAATGAGGAGCCCCAGTTAGCAAGGTCTCAGGGAAATCTCATAAGATAGTCTCTGGAAATGGTAGAAGGTCACTTTTCCTCCCAGGATTTCACTGGTTCTAAAGGATCCCACTGTGTGCTCTTTTGGTCTGGCCTCTTTTTATCAAATAAAATGTTCTTGGTTAGCAGCCATGCAAGCACCAGTTTATGGCCAGCTAAAGCAAATCCCCCCCCAAAAGCCCCCACTTTCCCAGTGGCCAGTGAAAGAGAAATGGTATAAATGGAACTGATTTTACTGGTTCCACTCCATATAGCACCAGGAGAACAGCTGGAAATAATGCAGGAAAAGAAGCAAGCTCATGTTAATGTTCCCTTGAAGCCGTGGCATTAAGCCCTGGAGCCTTTGATGGCTATATCATCACTGAACCTTTACAGCTTTGTGAAAAGTGCAATGAAATTGGAATGAAGCTATAGCTCATACTCAGCGATGAAATTCAGGACATTAAGCCAGTGGCGGATTAAAGCTAAATGGGTCCCAGATAGATCAAAATATTGCTACCAGAAGGAAAACTTCATGGCCTTCTAGGGTTTTCTCCCTCCCCCAGGGCATATAGACTCTCCAAGACCCTGCCGTATAGACTCTCAACTTCCACTCGTAAGCCCCTAATCTAGACTGGAGCAGCCCAGTCCATCAGGAAGCAATCAGCTTTGTGCTACACTGCACTTCCTCCTGATGTTCTGCTTGCTGCTCCATCTGGTCCCCCACCTGCCTGACTGTGAGGTCTGGATCTCAAGAATCCAAAGGGCCTGCTTTACTCTGCACAGCTTTAAGCATCACAAAAGCCCAGCGCACTTATATAGAGCACTGCAGTATGTAATATATATGGTATAATATTTTCAGACCCTGGTCCTAGCCCTGTAATTATATAAGGTAAAATTCTGCTGTGCATCCTCCATTCCCATTGGCTTCCAATGTGGGAGAAGGAGTTTTGTGCCTTCCAGGAAGTGGTCAAAACTTTGCAAGATCAGACCCGCGATGGACCTAATTCTGCTCTCGTTGAAGCCAGCAGAAGAAAACTTGCTTTGAAGTCAATGGCAGGAAGATCAGCTCCTAAGGTTGCAGCCCAGCTTCCATGATATGTCCTGGTTTTGACACAACCCCATCCGAATTCCGAAAAAACAAAAACAAAACCCTTTTTTCCTGGAATCTTTCATGCTTAGTCCTGAGCCCGTCAAGAATTCTCCTTTTAAAGTCCGAAGCAGGTTGGCTGAGCGTGAAAATTAGACACAGCCCCTGACTTCTGAAAAAGTGTCTATAATGTCTCTTTTCAGAGTAACAGCCATGTTAATCTGTATTTGCAAAAAGAAAAAGAGTACTTGTGGCACCTTAGAGACTAACCAATTTATTTGAGCATAAGCTTTCATGAGCTACAGCTCATGAGCTGTAGCTCACGAAAGCTTATGCTCAAATAAATTGGTTAGTCTCTAAGGTGCCACAAGTACTCCTTTTCTTTTTATAATGTCTCTGCATTTTTTTAAAAGGAAAAAATTGAGGAAGCAGTTCAGATTTATGAGTTCAAACTCCTCTCACTTTTCATTGTTCTTAAGAACTAACACACAGAATAGATTGGAAGAAAATTGTTCTAAAACCAAAAAAGTTATGAATGTTTTTTTTTCCTGCTAGTTGCTTGATTCTTTGGGAGCAGCTGTGGTGGTGAAATATTTTGTTGATGATTTGGTGGCTTAACCTTTCAGGCATCTCGTCTTTCATTTGAGAAAACAAAAGAGCAACTCCTGTTGACTTCAGTGGGCTTTGTGTCAGGTTCTCAGCCTTAAGTCGCCAGCCATTTCCATTGTGAAGATATCCCTCCACATGCAAACTGATCCCCCGCAGCCACATTCTGGTCTCAGTTACACAGGTATCACTCCCACTGAAATCAGCTTGAATTTGGTCTGAAGACTGAACGACTGGTAATACTCCTGCTGCATCCGACAAGACACAGTTTGGTTGCAGCCAGAGTTGCTATGTTCCTTGTGACTGGTGTTATAGGACTAATCTATAAATTGGAGAGAGCTGTATTTATGGGAAGAGACAGTTAATAGATAACTGCCAGGAGGTGGTGCTTAATAATGTGTAGCATAGTTTCTGGGTTTTTTCTACGTCTGACTACCAGAAGCTGGGAATGGGCAACAGGGGATGGATCACTTGATGATTACCTGTTCTGTTCATTCCCTTTGAAGCACCTGGCACTGGCCACTGTTGGAAAACAGGATACTGGGCTAGATGGACCATTGATCTGACCCAGTATGGCTGTTTTTATGTATCCTGTAACCAGCTCAGTCATATGGGTATTACTTTATGATGTTTCAATGGCTGGTGTTATTTTGATGATGCTTTTCTCCTCTTTGGGACCTGTGATGGGGAACTGAGGCATATGGAGGCTAAGTGGCTTGCCCAAGGTCACACAGGAAGTCTGTGGTAGAGCAGAGATTATAGAATCATAGAATATCAGGGTTGCAAGGGACCTCAGGAGGTCATCTAGTCCAACCCCCTGCTCAAAGCAGGACCAATTCCCAACTAAATCATCCCAGCCAGGGCTTTGTCAAGCCTGACCTTAAAAACTTCTAAGGAAGGAGATTCTACCACCTCCCTAGGTAATGCATTCCAGTGCTTCACCACCCTCCTCGTGAAAAAGTTTTTCCTAATATCCAACCTAAACCTCCCCCACTGCAACTTGAGACCATTATGCCTCGTTCTGTCATCTGATACCACAGAGAACAGTCTAAAGATCCATCCTCTTTGGAACCCCCTTTCAGGTAGTTGAAAGCAGCTATCAAATCCCCCCTCATTCTTCTCTTCCGCAGACTAAACAATCCCAGTTCCCTCAGCCTCTCCTCACAAGTCATATGTTCCAGTCCCCTAATAATTTTTGTTGCCCTCCGCTGAATGTTTTCCAGTTTTTCCACATCCTTCTTGCAGTGTGAGGCCCAAAACTGGACACAGTACTCCAGATGAGGCCTCACCAATGTCGAATAGAGGGGAATGATCATGTCCCTCGATCTGCTGGCAATGCCCCTACTTATACATCCCAAAATGCCATTGGCCTTTTTGGCAACAAGGGCACACTGTTGACTCACATCCAGCTTCTCGTCCACTGTAACCCCTAGGTCCTTTTCTGCAGAACTGCTGCCTAGCCATTCGGTCCCTAGTCTGTAGCAGTGCATGGGATTCTTCTGTCCTAAGTGCAGGACTCTGCACTTGTCGTTTTTGAACCTCATCAGATTTCTTTTGGCCCAATCCTCTAATTTGTCTAGGGCCCTCTGTATCCTATCCTTACCCTCCAGCGTATCTACCTCTCCTCCCAGTTTAGTGTCATCTGCAAACTTGCTGAGGGTGCAATCCACACCATCCTCCTGGTCATTAATGAAGATATTGAACAAAACCGGCCCGAGGACTGACCCTTGGGGCACTCCACTTGATACTGGCTGCCAACTAGACATGGAGCCAGTGATCACTACCCGTTGAGCCCGACAATCTAGTCAGCTTTCTATCCACCTTATCATCCATTCATCCAGCCCATACTTCTTTAACTTACTAGCAAGAATACTGTGGGAGACCGTGTCAAAAGCTTTGCTAAAGTGAAGGAACAACACGTCCACTGCTTTCCCCTCATCCACAGAGCCAGTTATCTCGTCATAGAAGGCAATTAGGTTAGTCAGGCATGACTTGCCCTTGGTGAATCCATGCTGACTGTTCCTGATCACTTTTCTCGCCTCTAAGTGCTTCAGAATTGATTCCTGGAGGAACTGCTCCATGATTTTTCCAGGGACTGAGGTGAGGCTGACTGGCCTGTAGTTCCCCGGATCCTCCTCCTTCCCTTTTTTAAAGATGGGCACTACATTAGCCTTTTTCCAGTCATCCAGGACCTCCCCCGATTGCCATGAGTTTTCAAAGATAATGGCCAATGGCTCTGCAATCACATCTGCCAACTCCTTTAGCACTCTCGGATGCAGCGCATCCAGCCCCATGGACTTGTGCTCGTCCAGGTTTTCTAAATAGTCCCAAACCACTTCTTTCTCCACAGAGGGCTGGTCACTTCCTCCCCATACTGTGCTGCCCAGTGCAGTAGTCTGGGAGGTGACCTTGTTCGTGAAGACAGAGGCAAAAAAAGCATTGAGTACATTAGCTTTTTCCACATCCTCTGTCACTAGGTTGCCTCCCTCATTCAGTAAGGGGCCCACACTTTCCTTGAACTCAGAACTCCCACATCCCAGACCAATGAGCCATTCTTCCTTCACCTTGGGTTTTTTAGAGCCAATAAAACTTGTTCTTGTGCACGGCCAAGCTTCCTCTGTGCAACTCCTTACATCACCTCTTAGTAGCCTGCATCCTCCATACCAGGAGGTATAGTTAGAAGCAAAACCATAACCTTCATCTTCCTCACATTCCCCTCTTTGCTTCAGTCACTCCTCCAGCAGCTCAACACGGAGAAACAAACTGACAGCACCTCCATCCTCCAGTCCATGAGCCACCATCTCTGCCAACTCTCATGATTTTATCGCGAGTCTGGTGCTACTCCATGTTTGCCATAAAGATTCAGCTCCTGGAGTCATGTGACTACACAAGAATCCCTGCTTTCATTTAAAAGAGGTACATTTTTAGCCCTCATGGTTGCGAAGAAACACATAAAATCATGAAGCAAATCCATGCTAACAGATCTGAAACCAGAAAGCAAAGAAAAAGAATCCCAAATGTATTATTTTTTAAAATCTCAGGATTTTTAAGACAATCTCATAATTTTGGGGGGTTTACTCATGATTTTGGAATGTTGGAGGTTGGCAGTACCCTTGGGATGGCTGGTTGGGTGTCTCTCCTCCACACTCTCCTGGGCTCACCCACACCTCCCTGCCTCCGACTGCAAAGCACAGAGCTGCCTAGCCCTCCTCCTACAGCCAACTCGTCTTCTCCCAAGGTCCTTTCAGAGGTAGCATGGATCAGGTGCTGAGCTGACTAACCCCTACTGCAGGGGGTGAGAGGCAAAATATTCACACCTCAATCCATGCAAGGGGTGAGACAGCAGCAAAATATCCATCCCCCCGCAGAGGGAGCAGCATCTTCCTTTATGGCTGGGTTACTTCTCCATGCTGGTAAGATAAGAACAAGACAAAGCGATGGACGGTAAGTAAACGGTGGAAGATCACAGAACCGCTGAAACCCAGAAAACCCACGGTAGAATTACTTCCCTATTAAATGCACAAGTCTGGGATGCTTTGTGATGTAGAACATGAACGGGGATTGTGTGGTATCTGCTGCCCCAGCTCATCATTGGGCATCAACTTCCTTTAAGGGTGGGGAACGGGTGCCAGACTTCAGTACTGGGTGTAGAGCTGCTGACAAACGCTCACTCCATGTGCCCCTGACAAGGTTTCTTAACAATCGGGGCTTCAAAGTTTCTTAGCATCAGGCCCCGATGGTCTTGTTTCAGTGTAGACTATTCCAGGGGTTAAGAGCTGCAACTCCAACACTTTTATCTGGGAGAAAAAATAAAATCATCACTGATAAAGTTTGCAGGTGACACAAGAACTGGGGAAATGGTCAATAGAGAGGAGAACAGGTCACTGATGCAGAGTGATCTGGATCATTTGGTAAGCTGGGCGCAAGCAAATAATGTGTGTTTTAATAGAGCTAAATGGAAATGTATTCTTCTGGGAACAAAGATCGCAGGCCACATGTACCGGGTGAGGACTCTATCCTGGGAAGCAGTGACTCTGAAAAGGGAGTTGTGGTGGATAAACAGCTGACCATGAGCTCCTAGTGCAATGCTGTGGCCAGAAGGGCTAATGTGATCCTGGGAGGCATAAACGGGAATCTCAAGGAGGAGCAGAGGGGTTATTTTACCTCAGTATTTGGCACAGGGGTGACTGCTGCTGCTGTGTCCAGTTCTGTTGTCCACACTTCAAGAAGGGGCCTGATAAATGGGAGAGGGTTCAGAGAAAAATCATGAGAATGATTAGACGATTAGAAAACCTGCCTTACAGTGATAGACTCAAGGAGCTGAATCTATTTAGCGTCACAAAGAGAGGGTCAAGGGTTGACTTCATCACAGTTTATAAGTTCCTACATGGCAAACGAATATTTGATAATGGGCTCATCAATCTAGCAGGAAAAATGTAACACAATCCAATGGCTGGACTCTGAAGCTAGACAAATTCAATAAGCAATAAGGTGTAAATTTTTAAGTGAGAGTAATTAACCCCCGGGACAATTTACCCAGGGCGGTGGTGGATTCTCCCTCACTGGCAATTTTGAAATCAAGATGGGATGTTTTTCTAAAAGCTCTGCTCTAGGAATTGTGTTGGAGGCATTCCATGGCCTGTGTTACACAGGAGGTCAAAGTAGCTGATCACAGTCATCCCTTCAGGCCTTGGAATCTATCAACCCATCGTTTTCATAGCAGCGGGTGAGAAATAGAGCTTGCTGAATCATACACAAAGGGCCAGATTTTAAAAGGGATTTTAGGTGCCGAACTCCAGTTGAAATCAGTCGAGTCTAAGTGCCTAAACGCCTTTAAAAATCTGGCCCAAAGGGACTTGCAATTTTACAAAAAATAACCATAATGCGTTCACTCTCCCATGATTCAAGTGGTCGTTTTATTCACTGTTTGCAAGTATGCTGACAACAGAGCAGATATTTATACAAACATTTGCAAACCACCAAGGTTTCAGCCCAAGTGATTATTTGTCCAAAAAGTCATATTGGAGGGTGCCATGTTTGTTCAGCATTATTTGCCTGTTTCACAAGTTTTACTTATCCAATCAGGGAGCAGAAAAATGCCATGTGACTTAGATCAGTGGTTCTCAAAGCCGGTCCGCTGCTTGTTCAGGGAAAGCCCCCGGCAGACCGGACAGGTTTGTTTACCTGCCGCATCCAGAGGCTCCCACTGGCTGTGGTTCGCCACTTCAGGCCAATGGGGGCTGCGGGAAGCGGCATGGGCCAAGGGACGTGCTGGCCGCCCTTCCCTCAGCACCCATTGGCCTGGAGCGGCGAACCGCGGGCAGTGGGAGCTGCGATCAGCCGAACCTGCGGATGCAGCAGGTAAACAAACCGGTCCGGCCCGCCAGGGGCTTTCCCTGAACAAGTGGCGGGCCAGCTTTGAGAACCACTGACTTAGATGACCTGTCATACAAACTGAATAGTGAATAGCAAATAGTCCAATGCTGAAATTCACCCCTATGCAGAGGGCCAACACAAGGCTATGTCATGTTTAAATCTCCCTGAAGGTCTTTGCTAGCTAAAGGCTTAAAGGTGCCTTATACCAGTATAGCTAATTCCCCTTCCTGTACAGAAATTAGCTCTGTTTTGCCAACATAAATGGATCCAAAGGGGGGGTGTTGTGCCACTTTAACTAAGCCAGTATAATTAATACAGTATGTAGGGTTGCCAACTTTGTATTTATAGAAAACCGAACACCCTTGCCCGCCCCGCCCTGCCCCTTCTCCGAGGCCATGCCCCCACTCACTCCATCCCCACTCCCTCCGTTGCTCACTCTCCCCCACCCTCACTCACTCTCTCATTTTCACGGGGCTGGGGCAGGGGGTTGGGGTTGGAGAGCGGGTGAGGACTCGGGCTGTGGGTGCGGGCTGTGGCATGGGGCTGGGGCAAGGGGTTGGGGTGTGAGCGGGGTGAGGCCTCTGGCTGGGGGTGTGGGCTCCAGGGTATGGCCAGAAATGAGGGGTTCAGGGTGCGGGAGGGGGATCTGGGCTGGAGCAGGGGTTGGGGTGCGGGAGGCATGAGGACTCTGGCTGGGGGAGCAGGCTCTGGGGTGGTGCTGGGGTTTGGGGTGCAGGAGGGGACTTAGGGTTGGGGCAGGAGGGTTGGAGTACAGGAGAGATTTCAGAGTGCATGCTCTGGGTAGCACTTACCTCCGGCAGCTCCTGGGAAGCTTCTGGCATCTCTCTCTAGCTCCTAAGCGGAGGCACGACCAGACAGCTCTGCCTGCTGCCTGTGCCTACAGACACCGCCCTCTCAGCTCCCATTGGCCATGATTCCTGGCCAATGGGAGCAGCTGAGCTGGCACTGGGGGCGGGGGCAGTGCGCAGAGCCTCCGTGGGCGTCCCTCCACCTAGGAGCCAGAGGGTGATGCTAGCAGATTCCCGGGAGTCACGTGGAGCCATGTAGGGAGCCTGCCTGTGCCGCCAACCGGACTTTTAATGGCCTAGTCATGGTGCTGGCCGGAGCCACCAGGGTCCCTTTTCGACTGGGTGTTCTGGTCGAAAATGGGACACCTGGCAACCCTAGCGGTATGATGTGCGTGTAGACAAGGCCTTAAACAACACAAAATAAACCAATTCAACTGAAAAACGCAGGCCGCTATCCTCGGAGGCTTTTTCCTGTTTTAACCAGCCGGGGAGGAGAACACACCCCTATAAGTCACCCCTCTCTCCGCCTGCCATCCAGATCTCTCTTCCTTATATACCCCACCTAGCTATTTGATATGCAGTGATTCCTTAACCCTTTCCAGGCTGCTGCTTTACCTTGTTACAGGTGTGAATCATAATACCTAGCTTTTATATCACACTTTTGATCCAGAGCTCTCCAAGCACTAAACAAAGGAGGTCAGTACCATTATCCCCTTTTTTACCAATGGGGAACTTGCCCAGAAGGCCAAGGGCTAAGCTAGGACTAGAACCCATATCCCCTGAGTCCCAGATCAGTGCTCTGTTTCAGAGAAAGGTCCCAGTCATGAAACCCAGTTGGATCCAATATTCCCCAAAACTGCGGGGGAGGGGGTGGTGTTAGGACGGGATGCGCTAGCTTAGACCAATAGCTAAATTCAATAGCTATGACTTTATATAGCAAATGTTGGATGAACGTGTGTCTTGAAGATATCTACCTTCCCTAGTATTTTGATTTGTTTATTTGATATTTTGATCCCAACTGTAGAAACCAGAGGAGTTAAAACGTGAACGAGGAAAACTGCCAAAGAACCAAGACCAAATTAACTCAGCCTCCCAGCCCGCTTTTGCAACCACCCTCTGCATCTCTGCTACTTCTGCAGATGCCTGCAAACTGGCCGTGAATAAGAATACTCCTCCTGACTTGAGTACTAGTTTCAAGGCTGATATAAAATAAATAACAACACCATGTAAGTCATTGCTGAGCTTTGGAAGAATCTCTGCCGTCGGAGACTTTCCCTGGCTGGCAGAGGTCACAACCGAATGTAGGCCAGAGGGCACTCAGTCTCTCCATTGTTGTTTTGTTTAGCTCTGCAGATTAAGCTGATGATACAGTTGGAAACACAGAAATGTACTGTGGGGAATGTGTCTTGGGAGGACGATGAACACCCTGTAACCCTACAGCATAGACACTGAGCCACAGCTCGGCTTCTCCCACTGCCAGCTCCCCAGGTGGAAGCAGAAAGTTTCTGCTGCCCTCGGCGTCCGTCGGTTTCAGTTCTGTTCCCTCCGATGAGCTGAACTGATGCCGATGCGGGCAGTTATTTGCACTGCGTTCTACCGGGCAACCTCCTGACCCACTTCTCTCTAGCCCTGACAGACGTGGGTAATGGTGCTGGCTGATTGTGTCGGAAGGGCGGAGAGTGCATGAGGGGAGTGGTGCTGAGCCAGCCACTGGCTTATTTCGTACAACGACCACTCAGCGCCTCGTGCTATTGGAAGTCTCATGGACCTGTGCAGAATGGCTAGACTGATCCTCCTGTCATGACGAGGCAGGAGAGGAAAAACCCCTCACTGCTTGTACCTTCCCAAAGCAGTACCGGATGGGGAGGAAACGTACACTCAACCCCTTCCCCTAGCGGCTTGGTCCTGGCCAATGGAAAGGAGGCCGTGGATGTGGCTAGCACTGGCATACCTGGTACCATTTTGCCATGGGAGTAAGTCACAAAGGGCTAAACTATGTGATTTATGCACAACAACGTGCCTGGGGGCCTCTCTCAGCTGCAGTTTGCCCTGGGGAACACCAGGAGAGATTGTCTCAGGTGGTACCGTCTCTCCAAGAGCTGCTTAGTGCACAGAGGCGGCCCACGCTCTGCACCAGCCATTAACATGGTGCAAAGTGCTCCCCCAATGATTTGAGGGTCAATGTGGAGGGACATGCTGAGCGGCCCTCCCTGCTCTTTTCCAGGGGATCTGCTTCCCAGAGGGAGTGAAGACTGGGCAGTCCCTGTTCACAGGAACCTCTATTATAGTTTGACCTTATTGACCATGCAATGAAGGTGGGAGTGCGGGTGGGGTGAGCCCTTCATGCACCCATGCAATGGTAGATCAGAAGCTGGGCACCAGAAATTGGCACAGAGTTAGGAAGCAGATGGAGAGGGAGTGCTCTGAGGCATATAATGGATAAACTGCACTGCAGAAATGTAGCCCAGCAGGAACATTATCATATCTGGGAAACAGCTGACCACAGCGCACAGCTGCTGTCCTGTCTGCCCCAGGAGAAGAGGTGAAGGAATTTCAAGGGATAGCATGTGGGAAAGGGTGTTAATGAGTTCCAGGGACCTCAGCACTTGATGTGTACGATTCCTTTGTAGGAAACTGACAGAGACTGCTATTTCCTCTTGCTTCATCTTAACATTTCTTCCAAATTCCCACTCCCTGCAAAATTAAAACTCCAGTCTTGGGTTAAAAAACCAAACTCTTAGTTGCAATCAAAGCTTCTTTTCCAACTTTTCTCTCTCTCTCTCTGTTTTTTTAAGCACAGACATACTTTTGACATTTTATTAGCTGAGTACATTGCATAATGCACTGGCAGAAAATCTGAAAGCCCTTTATGTTTATCCCTAGCTGCTTTCTCAGCTTCCAGTCTGCAATCTCCATTACCCCAAGCCAGAGCGGGGCTGCAGCCATGGGCCTGGTTGCTAATTGGCTGGGAAAGGGAGCAAGGCACCAGCCTATCTATGTTTTTGAAGAGTGGGGTATTGCATATTAAAATACATCAAGATCTAACTTTGTGCAGCATGTTAGCTTGGCTAGGAGAAGTACCCGAAATAATCTTAACAAGACCCACAAGGCTGAGCTGACTGACACAAAGGAATTTCAGGGTTTTATGATCAAGGTCACGGTCAGCAACAGAACCCAACTATCATGATAAACCATCAGAAGCTGCTTTATTAGCAAAATGGTGAAATCTCTGGGCCAGGTGAATGCAGGGAGAACTGTGATCTCCCTATAATCAAAGAAGAAGTTATTAATATTTATTTTTAACTTATGATTGGTATTTATTTGTGTTACCACATTATCTAGAAGCCCCTCCTGAGACTGGGTCCAAATGAGCCCCTGCCCCAGTCTAAATAAACAAGACAGGCAAAAGGTGGGAGGGGAAACAGTCGCAGAGAGGTGAGGTGACTTCCCGAGGTCCCACAGCAGGTCAGTGGCAGAGCCAGCCATAGAACGCAGGTCACCTGACTGTTTTGGTTGAACTCCACTTGCCACCAATATGTAGCTTATAATATGCACAATCCCTTTTATAGGGGGCCTGATCCAAAGTCCATCGAAGTCAAGGGAAATACTCCTATTGATGTCAGCAGGCTTTGGATCAGCACCAAGGAGAGAATGAACCCTCAGGGTTCAGCTGTATAAATCTAGAGTACAATTCCAGTGGGTCAGGAGGACCCTCCTTCATTAGGGAGGGTTGGGTGCGGAGTTTTGGGTTTTTTTTAGTTCTGCAAGTGGTGTTGCCTGGGGGAATGGTGTGAACACCACCGCTCAGGATTGGAAGCTGGATCAATGCTACTTAATCCTAAAGTGTTGAGCTGTCCTGATGCCAAACAGCTTTCATGACTAGGTGTTGGGTTGGGTTGTTTTTCTTTTTAAACATCCAGAAGAGAAGAATCTCCTGCTGCTGGTTCTATGTGTTCCCCATCTGGCTCACCACATCATTCAGGCTTGTCTAGTGTGAGAATTCAGAGGTGGCCAGGGTAGCATTCCAGCTGCACAGTGCTGGGGTTTGAGTCTAAGCTCACTCACATGGGCATAAACCAGGAGTAACACCACTGAAATTAACAGCACTACGCTGGTGTAACTAACTTCCACTGAAGCTAATGGACAGACTCCTATTGGCTTCCTTTCAAGTTGCGCTTAAAAGTAGCTTTCTGAATTGGGAGTGCAGACTGGAAATAAGACACAAATTTTCAGCAGGAAGGGTCATGAACCATTGGAACAATTTACCTAGGTAAGGGGTGGATTCTCCATTACTTCAAATTGAGACTGTATGTCTTTCTGAAAGATACACAAGATATTGGGCTCGATTCTGGAATGGCTGGGTGAAAATCTATGTCCTGTGTTATGAGTGGGAGGATGCTCATAATGGACCCTTCTGGCTTTAGAATCTATGAATCTATGATATACAAGCTCTTACTTCAGCTCTTGGGGCTGGAATCCTCTAAAGACTCCCTTTACAGATGGCGCCAACATATTTAGGACAAAACCAACAGCAGAGTAACATTACAATCAAATTCACACTTCCGCTGGGTTTCCAGCATATGCTGTCCTTTCAGTTTGATGGTTACACCGTAAACTCTTTGGGGCTGGGACAGTCTGCAGTTTGTGTCTCGGACAGAAGCAAACACATTATCGATTGTGGACAAGTAATAACGTATGCTATTAATGAATGTAAAATACAAACACATTGCCTATTTGGGGATGTTTTTAACTGTACATTATTTTAACTGTTTGATTGATGGCGCTGACATTTTGTTCCGGGCAGGGTGAATACGCTTTGTACATAAAATTGTCATTATGGATTATTCTTTCTCTGTGCTACCTTTTAAAAAATCTCCTGTACACTCGCTTTAGGATAGCATATGCGAAGAAGCCAAATTCTCTGCTGATGTAAATTGGAGCAGCTCTATTGACTCCAGTGGGGTTAGCCAATTTTACACCAGCGGAGAATTTGGCCCTGTGTTATTAATGGGTTCCTGTACAGTGAGACCAAACGGGTGGCTTAATGGAGGCAGATTTCAAAGGAAAGCAAAAAAACACAGCGGACTTGTACTTCATGTGCTTGGCTTTGGAGATACTGCAGGATGGCCTCTTCCCTTGGGAAGCTGTCCAGGAAGGGCAGCGGTCTCTTAGCCTTCACTGCTTGGTTTGTCCTTCTGCTGCAGATCTTCCCCATAGCAAGTCAGATGAGTGTCAGCCAATTCTCCTGCACCGACTAGCCCATGTCCCCAGACCCCTGCAAGGCCCTCCACACAGCTGGGCTTCAGCACATTAGGAGGAAGGTTTGGGAGCAGGGTAGGGTCTGGTGCCCCATGTGTATTGCCCACCACTCAACTGCCAGGGAGTTTCTGGAAAGGTTACACAGCCTGAGCTGCTATTCTCTTTTCAGAGCATTGCTTCTGTATGGTGCAACCGGCTCTGTGGTTAGCTCAGGGGGAAGCAGGTAGCTGAGGGAGCCTGGCCGTCGCAATTACATTGAGAAGTAGTAGGAGCCAGTGTGGAGGCTCTGACTTGGGATGAAAACTAAGAAAAACACGCTGTCTCTGGCAGAGAATTGCTGTTAATTTCGGGGTGAGGGGTAGGTTTGTTCAAACCACGGGTGCTGACTTTTATTTTTCCTAGTGGGTGCTCCACCCCAGCTCTGCCCCTTTCCCCAAAGCCCAGACCCCGCTCCAGCCCCTCCCTTGAGGCCCCACCCTTGCTCCGCCTCTTCCCGCTCCCACTCCACTCCCTCCCCCAGACAGCCCGCCCGGCGCACTCGAGCGCCTCCTGCCGGCCGCCAAATAGCTGATCAGCAACCCCTATTTTTTTTCCCGTGGGTGCTGGAGCCCTGAAGCACCCATCGAGTCAGCGCCTGTGGATCAAACCTTAAGCTCAGAGCAGAGTTTTGGGACTGAGCATCCATAAAGAAAAACTAGAGAAAAGGGTTTGCACCAACTCTGCTGAGACCAGAAATGCGCCAAGTTCACCAAACTCTCTTGGGTCTTCTCTAATTTTGACACCTGCTAGACCAGGGGTGGGCAAACTTTTTGGCCCAAGGGCCACATCTGGGTGGGGAAATTGTATGCGGGGCCATGAATGTAGGGCTGGGGCAGGGAGTTGTGGTGCAGTCGGGGTGCGGGGTGCAGGAGGGGGCTCAGGGCAGGGGGTTCGGGTGTAGGAAGGGTGCAGGGTGCAGCAAGGGACTCAGGGCATGGGGTTGGGGTGCAGAAGGGGTAAAATGGGGCTCGAGGCAGGGGATTAGGGGGCTCAGGGCAGGGGGTTGGGGTGTGGGGTGAGGAGGGGTTCGGGGTGTGGGCTCTGGCCCAGTGCCATTTACCTCGAGCAGCTCCGGGGTGGCAGCAGCACGCAGCGGGGCTAAGGCAGGCTCCCTGCCTGCCCTGGCCCTGCACTGCTCCCGGAAGTGGCCAGCATGCACTGCCTTTGCCTGCAGGTACCATACCCGAAGCGTCCACTGGCCCCGGTTTCCCGTTCCCGGCTAATGGGAGCTGTGGGGGGCGGTGCCTGCAGGTGAGGGCAGCACACAGAGCTCTCTGCCCCCTTCACCCCCCAGGGACTGAAGGGACGTGGTTCCAGCTGTTTCTGGAAGCAACATGGAGTCAGGGTAGGCAGGGAGCCTGCCTTAGCCTCGCTGCGCTACAGGGCTGGCAAGCCCACAGGCTAGATTGAAAGCCCTGACGGGCCGGATCCAGCCCATGGGCCATAGTTTGCCCACTCCTGTACTAGACCTTTGCTTTTTTGTTGGGGTCATTTCTGCTTTTCTGAATTTGTCAAGACCACAATGAAAACAAAAATCTCTGGGCTGGCTGAGCCTCCCTCAGCAGAATATATGAATGATGCCATTCTCAGGCTGAGGCAATAAGGAATAGATAGCTCGAAACTGAAAACTGAATTCAGGCCAAACTGCCAAGGTTCACCTAGCATCATGTTGAACCCATGTGAAACACAGAGCTTTGCATGGAGTCTGTGCAAAAACCAGGACACAGCCCAGATCCCACTTGCAACATGGGCTGAGGACTCACCTGAAAGTTGAACCTTAGGTCTGTTGTATTAATTTAGATGGAATATATGGGCTGAAGGTGTTAACATTACCCAGTGGCTGTTCCACATTAAACAGTTTTTAAACAAGGTTCAAGGTTTGGTATACAGAAACCTCAGCCTGCTTAGTATCACAGCAAACACACCATTAAAAATTCTTTTTAACCTTTTATTAAAGATACAGAAAAGAAGGAAAAACAGGTAAAGCATTTGAAATGTAAAGTATGGAATAAGGTTTTCATTTTAACAACATCCCTTGTTCCCTTGCCCTTTAGATGGAAAAAAGTATGGGGAGAAAGCCTTGTTTGACAGTATTTTAGATGGTATTAAAGGCGGTGATAACTATTCTTTCCGGGGGAAAGAGAAGATGAGCTAGAGCTGGCGTTGGTCCTGTTGTCCGATCCTGTTTCCTAGAAGCCAAAACAAGAGAAAACCAAAAGGGAAGGGAAAAGAATAACAAAGCTAGGAAATGCAATGTCTGTCTTTGGTGTTGACCTTCCCTTGCAACCTCATTGTTGGAAAAAGACAGGCAGAGCACACGGTTTTATTGGCCACTTTGAGACCTGTCAAACTTGTACCAGTATCAGGCTGTTTAGGACATTGTTTTTAGTTGCCTCTTTCTGGTCAGAGGCTTACAGTAGTGTTGCAAAATATAGTCTTCACAGGCTAAGCCAGACTCTTATTAGACAGAAGTCGAAAGGAGAGGGATAGAGAAGAGAAGAAATAAAGGGGGGAAGGAAAAAGACACACTGGGATGGGGTGGGGGAGGGGGAGAAAGTCTCATATCCCAGGGGGTATTCAGGATTTAGCTGGAGCTGGTGGAGACGGTGGTGTCATCCGGGTCCCTCTCAGGGTTGGTCTGGTCAGGACACCTTTCAGGATTAGGATGAAGAAGGTCCAGGGTCCCAGGAGATGGTTGGGAGTAGCAGCCATGATGGTGAAGCTCACCTCAGTAGCCAATGCTCCACCCCCGCCCCCAAAAAAGTCTTTCTTTAAGAACCTAAAAATAAAAATAAATTTGTTAGTCTCTAAGGTGCCACAAGTCCTCCTTTTTTTAAAAAAGGCAATGATGGGCCGAATAGCCCATCCCCTCATAACTGGTGGACAAAATAAGGCCTAGTTTCTGACACACCAGTTTTGGCTCATTAATTTTTGGTCTCACACTGTTCTCGTTTACCAGGCATGATCTTAACATAGTCCTTGAATTATACCAGGAGTTCTTTTTGTTTGGGCTGACTCAGTCTTTCAGGCACTTTTTTGCACCTTTTCCCATTAGCACTTGTTGTTATAGTTTATTGTGACATCTTAGGAACTTACACTCACTTTTTACAGTTGAACAACCAATTAGGGTCAATTTGTAGGCCCAGTTATCACAGCAAATCCCCTTGAAATTATGCCATGTTTGAAACTAAATCACTAGGCCTCACTTGGGACTCAGGTCCCAGTCTCCAGTAATAACCTCAAAACACACAGTTCCAGGCATTGCTCAAAACATAGGTCAAGGTCTTGCCACTTGAAAATATGCCCCACTCATTCAGTCCCCACTCAGAACTCACACTTCAGACTTTTCTCAGAATTCAGGGCCGCAGACCCACTCAAAACAGGCTCCAAACTTACTTGAAACGTTAATGTACTTCTGTGAACCTGGTCCGAGTTTCTGGCTTGAAACAAAGTTTTTCCTCATATCAAACTTCCTTACAAATACCTGGCCCTGTTCTCATAAAAATGCTGTCCTAAATGCCCACGAGCTTGGTTCTCTATATGTCTGTGAAACATAAACAGAGAACAGCCTATACCCAAACTCCAAATCCCAGCCCTCCAGAATTCTGGGATGGTGGAAATCCAGATCTGAATTTTGCAACTTGAGCCCAATTCTAAACATATATAAACAGGTCTGAGAAAATTAATATTCTAAGGGTTTGGGCCTTGGTTTTCTGATGTAAGATCATACGGCAGGAGTTGGCCAACAGCCACCCCACCTCATATGCCAGCCACCCCACTCCCATCCCAGGATAAGTGCAGGGAAGGGGAGGCCTAGGGACTGGACATTGGCAGGGCAGGAAGGGTGGGGTGTGGTGAAGCAGAACTCAGCTATGTCCATTCCTCCATTGGTGTAAATTAGGCCTACCTCTTGTGTTGGGGCTCTACAATTCTGAATCCGTTAGTTGCAACCGGCTCCCTGCAGCCACCGTTCTCAGATGTGGGGGAGAATCAGGGCATTTGTCTTTGAATTAGACAGTGGGCTGAACAGGATTGCATACATTTAGGGCCAGAACCTCAGCTGGTGTAAATCGGTGGCATTCCACTGACTTCAATTTTAAAAAGCTGGTACATGGAAGGATGACTGCAGCAGCTCTCCAAACCACAATCGACGGTTAGAATTTATGCCCGCCATGATAGACTCCTTTGCTAGGTGCTCCTGATATGCCCTTCTCCCTTCAGCATAGAAAGAGTTAAAGCTTCCAATCAGGGGCTTGTGTCTAGGACTCAGGGTCACAGAATTAAAACTGGCACAGCATACTGAGCCCTGGCTGAAAAGGCAGGAAGCAAAAGAGAGATGTCAGTGAAACCACTGCGAGCTGGAAAGAGGCTGCCCCAGGGGAGGCATGTTGCAATCCCTGCTGTTGGTTTTGTTTTTTAACAGGAATGACTTGGATAATGGTAATGAAAGCAGGGATTCCAAATCTGCAGATGATTCTAAATTAGGAGTCAGAACACAATGCAGCCCATTACAGAAGGATTTAGATCATTTCAGCATCTGGTTAAATGCAGAGGAACATTGAATAGCAGTTCTTAGAGCAAAGGACCAGAAGAGGAAATATCTGCTAAACGGAAAGGTGCTGCAGACCCTACTGGCTGGGAAAGAGATTTCTGAGTTATTGCAGAAAAGTGCCTAAAGTCTTTAGCCCAATGTGCAGGTGCAGGGTAAAAGGGAAAAGGACCCAGGGCTGCACTGCTAATATAAACTGCACGGTAAAAGGAACGGCTAAAAATCTGAGGCATTTCTACCCAGGGCAGGTCAGCATGCATTGGAAAAGAGGTAAGAGGTGGAGAATCAATACAGTAGAATGAGACGTGTGTGGGATGATTTAAAGTGCTTGGAAAGATAAAGAAAATGTGGTCTTTCTTATCAAGCCTTCACACTGATCTGTCGAACATTGTAGGACTCAGTAGGAGATTTCAACTGTTAGTGAAAAGGGGACGATGGTTTCTACCCACCTTTGCAATGCTTTGGGATTCTCCGAGGGAAGGGGCTACACAAGTGGTCATTATCATCCTTGTGCGTCTATGTGAACCATGGCAAAAGAATGTGATCAGGCAGGTGCACACACACACAGACAGAAGAAATAGGGTAGTCTGCCCCAAACCACCGCAGAAGAGTTCACTGGAGGCAAAGAACCATTCAGGAGAAGCAGCTGCTGCAGCTCCCTTCTGGTAGCACAGCTCCATGGATCTCAAGAGGATTATCACGTTGGCCTGATTCTCCACCGCCGTACACCTTGCAATTTCATAGGTGCCAACTCCGTGGGTGCTCCAGGGCTGAAACACTCACGAAAAAAAATGGTGGGTGCTGAGCACCCACTGGCAGCCCCCCATCAGCACCTTCCCCTCCCCTCTAGCGCCTCCCGTCCGCCACGATCAGCTGTTTTGCAGCATGCAGGAGGTGCTGGGGGCAAGGAGAGAGGAGCGAGGGCCAGGCGCGCTCAGGGGAGGGGGCGGAACGGGGTGGGGAAGAGGCGGAGGGCAGGGCAGGGGCAGGAAGAGACAGGGTGGAGGATTAGCTTCGGGAGAAGGGGTGGAGTGGGGGCGGGACCTTGGGAGGGAGCTGGGGGAGAGCAACCCCCTCCCCCGCACATTAGAAACTCGGTGCGTATGCCTTGTATATTGTCATTTAGACTGGTGCAAAGGAAGTACAAAGTGGGTGTGAAACACGACCAGACCAGAATGGTAGCACTTGCCCTTCACTTTGCACCAGTGTAAAGGACTGAACAAAGAGCACAGCAGTAGGGGATCGGGTCTCTGTCCATGACAGTGCAACAGCACTGCAGACTCCGGATGTAGTGAGGGCCTAAGATGAGAAACATGAGGGTTCTGAATAATTGGTGTTTTGGGAGAGAACTTGAAAGAGTGGTGTGAGGACTCAGAGAAGGGGGTGAAGATTGGTTTGGGAACATGGAAGGACGCGAAGGGGGACACTACAGCATATGAAAAGTTTTGCTTTGACACATATTTGCTCTTTGCTGATGTAGTAAAAAAAAGACCAAAAAAAAAAAAAAGGTAGGAGTTAACACCCTACTTTCCTGGACCTCCTCTCTTTTTTTGGTCCTCCAGTCTCCATCTGGGAGGATTTTTGAAATATGAACAAATGTCCGTGATTTTTCCTTGCTCATCCTTTTTCCAATATTGATTCTGGTAGCACTGCAATGCCCGGTGGGCCTCATAGTGGCGTTCATGTTTACTGGTTTGCCACCCTTACTTCTGCGCTGCTGCTGACGGCGGCGCTGCCTTCGGAGCTGGGCAGCTGGAGAGCAATGGCTGCTGGCCAGGTGCCCAGCAGTGCACCTGCCAGCAGCTGCGCAGAAGTAAGGATGCCATGGTATGGTACTGCCACCCTTACTTCTCTGCTGCTGCTGGCGGCGGCGCTGCCTTCAGAGCTGGCGGTTAGAGAGCTGTACCCACAAGTCTCCAACTCCCCTGCCTCTGGCAGTGTCCTCTGTTTTGGAACTTGAAATATGGTAACCGTGACCCCACTGAGACACACGACACAATTCCCACCTTTCGGAGCTAGTGTTTCGGGATCTCTGCACACTCCAGCACAGGGATGGCAGAACTGGGGGTAGGGAGGGGATCAGGGCTAGCACCCTTGCAATGGAAATATGGATGGGGCTGATCTATATTTCTGCCACCCCAACGTCATTCTGCTTTCCATTCTGGGAATGAATGTTCCCTGCAAACTATGCACATGCATGGGGGAGGGGGGTCGGAGGCAAGAGCGGGACCCTGATGGGCTAGAGCAGCCACCGCAGTGCCCAGGATCAGGCCGGGGCTGAGAGCAGCTATCCCTGGAACCCGACCTCCCAGCATGGAGCCATCTGCCCCACCCTCTGCCAAGTCCCAGTAGCTCCCTCACTCCCCACCCTCCCTGCTCCCCCTCCTGTCCCTCCACGCTCCCCATTCAAAGCGAGTGCCCGCTGCCTCTGTCCAACAGACATTACTATGCCAGTTACACTTGCTTCCCTTACTTTTGTTTTTTAATGAAAGCTGAAATTCAGATGTAATCACAGGACTCCAGGAGCTGGGGCCATAGGCATGGGCCCATAGTGCCTGTGACTTAATCAGTCCCTAAATCCCACAGCATTTCAAGTTTCCTGTTGGGAAAAAACCCTGTGTCCTCAGAAGTGCAAGTAAGGCGGTCCACTCCGGTACGCCATTCCAGCAAGATATTTATAGCTGGTACGGCGTACCAGAAAGAGGAGCAGCAGAAAGTGGGGCTGCTGGGTAGCCCCACGCCGGCAGCTCCTTCGGCGCAGCTGTACCACCCCCAACCCTCCTCCGTCTGTACAGCAGCCCCACCGGAGGACAGGGCTGGTGGCGGGGCTGGGGGTGGGACAGCCGCCGGAGGAGCTGCAGGTGTGGGGCCTCCCGGTGGCCCCATGTTCTGCTCCTTTCCTCACTGCGGTTCCTGGGAGAGCCCTGCGGTGGGGAGGGGCGGGGGGAGTGTGGGGGCCCCGGGCTGGGGGCAGGGCAGGGAAGTGTCACGTGGAGGGTCACGTGAGGAGGTCATGTGTCCCCCATGTTTCCCCCCACCCCCGAACCGGTAAGAAATGGATTCCACTTGCACCACTGTGTGTCCTTCACTTTGGGTCTTTATAAGTATAGCCCTTCACATGGAGTTTGCCAGTTTCTTGGAGTTTGCCAGTGCCACCCTGAGCCTCTAGGGCAGCAGTTCTCAAACTGTGGGTCGGGACCCCACAGGGCTGGCATTAGACTTACTGGGGCCCAGGGCTGAAGCTAAAGGCCGAACCCCACCACCTGGGGCCAAAGCCCAAGCCCCACCGCCTGGGGCTGAAGCAGATCCCAAGGGCTTGAGCCCTGGATGGCGGGGCTCAGATTACAGGCCCCCTGCCTGGTGCTGAAGCCCTTGGGCTTCAGCTTGTTTCCCCGCCACAAGTCAGCTGGACTCAGGTGGGCTCAGGCTTCGATCCCCTCTCCTGGGGTTGTGTAGTAATTTTTGTTGTCAGAAGGGGGTCGCAGTGCAATGAAGTTTGAGAGCCCCTGCTCTAGGGGGTCCTACCCCGGGACTGCCACTGTAATAGCCAGCAGAGCCCTCTGACACCATTTCCCAGCATGCCTGGAATCAGTGGTGGGGACAGAACGGGCTGGAAATTCCTGCGGAGCCAATAGGGTGGTTTCTGCGTGGGTGATAGGGTCAAGCAGTGTGCAAGGCCAGGGGCGAGCCAGGGTTGCTCAGCCCTCTGAGGAGAGCCTGTCTCAGAGACAAAGAGACTCGGCTTAGTTTCAGTTTGGAGCTTTGAGCTCGGGAGCTGAGGGAAGCAGAACATCTCTGGTTAACTATCACACACCACAAAGGGTCAGGCAGTTCCTGCCCTGCAGAGTCCAGAGTGGCAGAGCTCCAACCCAGCTGCCACAGGACTCTAGACCAGGGAGCCGGTGAGCCAGGTCGGAGCCAGGAGACGACCCGGCCCCACCAAAGGGCAAAGATACAATAAGGGAAACCCTTTTTGTTTAAGCTGGCCAACACTCACAGCACTGCAGCATTCAAGCACCCCTTGTGTCCCAGGCACATGAGGAGTGACCTTGACTGCAGGCATCAGTCGTCCAAAATCCCCAAGCCGTGCAAGGAAAGGGGAGAAGTCACCCCAAGTAGTGAGCACTTGAGTGGAGTGGACTTGAGCCACCCCTTGTGGGAGGGGCAACATCCCACATTTGGACCGTGGTGGGTTTCTGGCAGTAGATCACATGACAATATTGATATTCACAAAGAAGGAATATCAGTAATGACAGCATTAAGGGAACAGAAAGATCTGGGGTTACATTAGATGTGAGAGTTTTCTCAAATCTATTAAAGAAATAAGGTTTAACAGAGACATTTAGAGCTTGATCTGAATTTTCCGAAAGTTCAAGATTGTTCAGATCCAGAGTTTTTGTTTAGGTCCATCTGTAAGAATAATATTAATAATTAATGTCTTATTAATATGATTAGATCTTAGCTTGCTCTGTCTTTCTGGCTTTTTTTTTTTTTTTTTTTGTAAAGGAGCATTCTGGTCGTTCCATTTTTGAGAAGAAGAATCTTCTGTTTAGATCTAATTTCTTTCATGGGGCCCATCTATTGCATGTTTAGGCGGTCTGACTCTATAAAATAATACCAGCAAAGAAATTTCAGAGTCTTCCCTGACCCCTTCTTTCTACCTAGATTAGGCCCCAATTTAGGAAAGCATATCAGCACAGCTTTAAGGCATTCTTGAAGAGGGATGAAGTTAAGCGTGTGCTTACGTGCTTTCGTGAACTGGGGCCTGTGATGGGGGTTAGCCCCTATCACCTGCAAAGCGAGGGAAAGGACCCAATGAGTCATGCTGTGCACTGAAGGAGGTGGGGAGGAGGAAGGGATGTAACTAAATGCCTCCAACTGAGGGAACTCTGCTGTGGGGAGACTGCAGAAGCTGATGGACAGAAGTCCAGGACTAGGCCTTCACAGGCAGGGTACAACAAGGGAACTATAGTGAAGCCTGAGGGGGGCAGAACTATTAATCTGACAGCTCGATGGGATCTTTATTTGGACTTGTTCGTGCTATCCCAGAAGGGGTGTAGACTTTTATGTGACTTGACGGGACTTTTATGTGACTTGACACCATGGAACACCCAGGAGGGAGTGCTGGGGGAAGATGCAGATGGAGAAAGGCCATTGCAGGCCAAGAAACTGGCCACTAAGGAGGGTGTGAGAGGCAAAGTCCCTTGCAATGCTACATCCAGGTGCAAGGGGGCACCCTCCAAGAGGCAAGGATACACCTATAGAGCATCTTAAAGAGCGACTAAACTTTGTAATGCTAATGATCATATCTTAAATTTAGATACAGTAGTAGCTTACATCATCAGTTATCCCAATGCATTTCCACTTGACATATCACTTCACTTACCACTGCACTGCAGCCATTTCTGGAGTGGGATGCAACAGTTGTTTTAACTGTGTACAGTAATACAACACAAAGAGTTTAGGACAGGAAGTGAAGTAAAGAAGAATTCCATATCCTGTTGAAACTTTAACTAAAAGGATTTGATTCCTAAATGAATTTGCGAATATACTATATTAACTATCTTCCCTGGACATTTTTGGCACATGAAAGTCACATGAAAATAGGATTCGCAAAAAGAAAAGGAGTACTTGTGGCACCTTAGAGACTAACCAATTTATTTGAGCATAAGCTTTCGTGAGCTACAGCTCACTTCCTTAGGGGATTCCTTTCCTGTTCCCTATTCCCCACCTTAAGTCATAATCTTCTATTTGTGACATTACAAATGGTTGCTGTGGAAATAATTATGATGTCCACAAGCACAGGATCAAGCACAAGTCAACCTGTAGAACTCCTTGCCTGAGGAGGTTGTGAAGGCTAGGACTATAACAGGGTTAAAAGAGAACTAGATAAATTCATGGAGGTTGTCCATTAATGGCTATTAGCCAAGATGGGTAAGGAATGGTGTCCCTAGCCTCTATTTGTCAGAGGGTGGAGATGGATGGCAGGACAGAGATCACTTGATCATTACCTGTTAGGTTCACTCCCTCTGGCGCACCTGGCATTGGCTGCTGTCAGCAGACAGGATACTGGGATGGATGGACCTTTGGTCTGATCCAGTATGGCCATTCTTATGTTCTAAGATTGTGACTTCAGATTACCAGCAGGAGTAGATGAACTCCTGAAGAAACAAAGATCATGTTTTCATACAAGCTTCATTAACACAGAATGAGGAGAGAAACCTACAGTGTAGGGAGAGCGAGAGAGAGCAGCCCGGATACATACAGAATTATTTCTAAATGCAATGTGTTTTTTTAAGGTGTGATCTGTTTTTTAACTCCAGTTATTTTTTTTAAAAGTCTGTTCACTCTTAATCTAAACCTGAGGAATTCTGAATCTATGGAGCCTATGCTGGGGCTCTGAAGCAAAAGCATTTTAAATCTCATCAATCTATCTTTAATACTTACACATCTGAGTGTAACATGGCAGTGTGGGTTCAGAGAGGTTCACCACTCATTTTTCATGGTATGTGACTTTGTACTCTTGAGTTTCAAGTTCAAATGAATCCCTCCCAAACCCACAGCAAAACTCAGCCAAAGCCACAGCGTTTTGCTTGGTTTCAGGTAGAAATAATACAAAACCTACTGTCTTTCACATAGTTTCCACCTAAAATTATGCACCAATCCAGATTCACTTGAAACTCAGCCTTGGCTCTTCCAAATTTTAGGGCTTGGGTCACCCAGAACTCAGTGCTGGCCTAACTGAAATTCTGGGGCTTGTCCATCCAAAACTCCAGCCCTGTCACCCCTGAGATTGTCCCCAGGCCCATCTGAAATTCAGCCCCGAGCTTGCGGGAAATTCAGCCCAGCCTGCTGAAGACTCAGACTGGGCTCATTGACAGGTCGATGAGAGGTTAATATCTGGGTTCTTTATTTTCCTGTGTTTGTCCCCGATTTGGAAGATTGAATCTCGTACACTTCAGTAATCGTTTCCAGATTCTCCAAAGTGCCCCTTAATTTATTTTCTTCAGAGGGACAACCCGGGATAACCTCTTACTAAAGCTGTGCACCTTTTTATTCTCCCTGGGTGATTTTTTTAAAAATACTTTTATTTTTTATTAGGGTCACCAGACATCATCCTTGCTTGGCTGTGACAGACCTGTCTAAATGCCACAGCATGCATTTGCCTGGGGACTGATGAGGCAGCAGAATAGCAAGGGGAAATATTGGAAGGAGGGGCAGTCTGC
This sequence comes from Lepidochelys kempii, assembly GCF_965140285.1. Taxonomy (NCBI): domain Eukaryota; kingdom Metazoa; phylum Chordata; order Testudines; family Cheloniidae; genus Lepidochelys; species Lepidochelys kempii. The sequence continues at coordinate 15,513,453 of NC_136380.1, forward strand.
CTATTTTTAGGGTATTCTTTGGTTTTGCTAAAGAAAGGGGTAGGTGCAGTAGGGTTTACATTATAAATAGAAACGTGCTCCTGGTTTTTTAAAAATAATCTCTGAAACCAGTCTTGCTTTTTGATTTCTTATTAGTACTGAGGTGGACAGTGGTAGCCCCTAGGCCCCATGCTGCAAGTGACTAAGAGTGGACAGTTCCCTGTGCCCCCATGGAACTCCAATGGGGCAGGAGTGGGCCCACAGGGAGTCCCTTGCTTTCAGCTCTTCAATCGGGATAGGAACCTCACTGTGCTAGAGCACTGTAATTGAATCATGTCCCAGGAGTGCTGGAAACCCAAACGCAGCAGCACTGTGCTTATGCATGAGATTCGGAAAGTGAAACTGTCAACAACAACAACAAAAAACTAAACAAACCAGCCTATTTTCACCAAAGAAATGCACCTAGTAGGCAAACAGCATAACTATGAAAAGTAAATTAGAATTTTAGGGCCTGAATCACCCTTGCCTGGCACTTTCACAGGCGTTTATGTAGAGTGAAGTAAAACACTACCAAGCTGATTTGGTCATGTATTCACCCACTTTGCACTGGTGTAAATGACAACACATGGTGTAGGGTGTCCTTAAAACCTAGGGAGTTCTCGGTAAGAGAGGTACAGTGTTTTTAATATGAGTTGCTGTTGAAAATGCCCTTTTAAATGACTTGTTAAAAGTTTTCCAGTAATTTTCATGGAGAACTGTCTTCCCTTCCCACTCCCTGAAATATTTGGGGCTAAGCCTGTGGAAGAACTCAAAACATTCATAGCCTGAGCCTTTGGAACATGAGGGAAAATCCTAATGTGTGACACTGAAAATCAAAGTGCCTAGTTTACTAAATTGTATGCATTCTATTTCCTAATACCAGGTGCCCAGACACCACTGTGATGGGCACAGTATAAGACCCGGAACTTAACATCATCATACAAGATATGAGGGAATGTAGGCTGGATTCACCTTCTACTTGCAAGTCCTGTGGCCTGATTCCCTAGAGTACAGGGAACTCCCTTATTGACACCTCTTGAGCAGGGAAAACGGTGGCCCACAGCTGCTTGAGAACTCCATCTGGAGAAAAGCTCCATAGGCAGAGGATATCTTGCTCACCATCTATGGGTGAGCAAGGGGAAACAACGAAATGAGCCAGGCCTCATTTGCATTTCAGTCATGTGACCGTTTGGGGAATTTTGCTCAAAATTCAGATATGTGTAGAGTTTGGGTGTACTGTTATCCTTACCGAGAAACAAAAAGACAATACAATGGCACCAAATGTGCCTGGGCTGAGGTGTCAACATGCCCAAAACCATAGTCTTCCACTGTTGGGTTTTGGAGCTGGGGCACAAGCTGGAGAGGGCTTCACGCATCAGCAGAAGACTATGGCTTGAGTCAAGGTGCCTCCATACCAAGGCTGACAGAACAAAACCACATTTTAAAATCTCAGAATCCTCTGCAAAATGGAATGACTGTTCTCTGCCCGGCTCTCATTCCATGCAGATTGTCTACAGCTTGATAAATGCCAGTGGACAAAAATAGGTTCTTCAAAAGTATTTTGATTTTATCTAAATTGTACCGATTTCTATAGATTTTATACCCTCATAAGTTAGACCACAGACAAAATGGCCTGATTCTGAACTCCCACAGGGATGTGGTATGTTGGTGTAAAACTAGTGCAAATGAGATGAGAACTGGCTTGGAATCAAGGGTTGGACAGATATTGTTTCATAGATTCCTAGATTCCAAGGCTAGAAGGGACCATTGTGATCACCTACATAACACAGGCCACAGAATTTCCCCCAAATAATTCCTAGAGAATATCTTTTAGAAAAACATCCAATCTTGTTTTAAAAATTGTCAGTGATGGAGCATCCACCTCAACCCTTGGAAATTTTTCCGGTACTTAATTAGCCTCAATCTCAAAAATGTGCACCTTATTTCCCAATTCAATTTGTCTAGTGTCAACTTCCAGCCATTGGATTGTGTTAGACCTTTCTCTGCTAGGTTGTAGAGCCCATTATTAAATATTTATTCCCCATGTAGCTACTTGTAGATTGTAATCAAGTCACCCCTGACTTTCTCTTTGTTAAACTAATAGATTGAGCTCTTTCAGTCTGTCACTGTAAGGCATGTTTTCTAATCCTTTAATAGTTCTTGTGGCTCTTCGCTGAACCATCTCCAATTTATCAACGTCTTGCTTGAATTGTGAGCATCAGAACTAAACATAGAATTCCAGCCATGGTTACACCACTGCCATATACAGAAGTAAAGTAACCTCTCTAATCCTACTTGAGATTCCCTCGTTTATGCATCTGAAGATGGCATTAGTGCTTTCGGCCACAACATCACACTAGGAGCTCATGTTGCTCTGATTATAGACAATGACCCCCAAATCTTTTTCAGACTCATTTCTTCCCAGGATATGTTCCCCCATCCTAAAAGTATGGCCTACATTCTTTGTTCCTAGATGTATATTTATATTTAGTCAGATTAAAACATATTTTGTTTGTTTGTGTATGTTTATCAAGCAATCCAAATTGCTCTGAATTGGTGATGTGTCCTCTTCATTATTTACCACTCTTCCAATTTTTGTGTCATCTGCAAACTTTATTAGTGATGATTTTATGTTTTCTTCCAGGTCATTGATAAAAATGTTAAATAGCATAGAACCCCACTAGAAACACACCCACTTGATTATGATTCCTCATTTACAATTACATTTAGAGACCATCAGTTAGCCAGTTTTTAATCCATTTAACATGTGCCATGCCAATTTTATATCATTCTAGTTTTTAATCAATATCTTTTATAGTACCAAGACAAATGCCTTACAGAAGTTTACATATATTACAATAACACTATTACCTTCATCAACCAAACTTGTAATCTCTTCAAAAAAGATATCACGTTGGTTTGACAAGATCTATTTTCTGTAAACTCATGTTGGTTTGCCTTAATTATATTACCGTCCTTTAATTCTTTATTAATCAAGTCCCATATCAGCCACTCCATTATTGTGCCTGGGATCAGCTTCTATTGTATCTGGAGCCCAAAATTCACAGAGGTTCATATCACTAGTTCTTGTTTGGGTCCACCTCTAATAAATACCAGCTTTTCCAGGGAAACCCTGCCCCAGTGGGGTCCCACAGGGGTTGGTTCTTTGCCCTCAGGGCCGGCTCTAGGATTTTTGCTGCCCCAAGCAAAAAAATTTTTGGCCGCCCCCGCTTTTTTTTCATGTTCCCCCGCCCCCGGCTCTGCCCTAACTCCGCCCCTTCCCAAACCCTTCCCCAAATCCCCGGACCCGCCTCCTCCCCCGGGTGTGCCGCATCCCCCCGCCCCATTGCTTCCTGCGGCTCCACCCCCGCAACCCCCCCGCTCACCTCCGCTCCGCCTGCTCCCCTGAACACACCGCCACTCCGCTTCTCCCCCCTCCCTCTCAGGCGAGGGAGAGGCAGCGCGTTCAGGGGAGCAGGCAGAGCGGAGATGAGCGAGGGTGGGGGGGGAGCGCAGGAAGTAACGGGGTGGGTAGAGGAACCGGTCCCTGCCCCAGCTCACCTCCGCTCCACCACCGCCACCTCCCCCGAGCGCGCCACCGCTCCGCTTCTCCTTCCTCCCTCCCAGGCTTGCAGCGCCAAACAGCTGTTTGGTGTGCGGCGAGCCTGGGAGAGAGCGAGGAGAAACAGAGCGGCAGCGGCGCGCTCAGGGGAGCAGGCGGAGGCGGAGCGGAGGCGAGCTGGGGAGGCGGGGGAACATTTCTAGGGGCGGCATGGCCGGCGCCGGAATGCCGCCCCTAGAAACGTGCCGCCCCAAGCACCGGCTTGTTTTGCTGGAGCCTAGAGCCGGCTCTGTTTGCCCTATGCTACGCTATTTAACATTTTTATCAATAACCTGGAAGAAAACATAAAACCATCACTGGTAAAGTTTGCACGTGAAATTCAGACTGGAATTCAGACTGGAAATAAGGGGTACATTTTTAACAGTGAGAGAAATTTACCATTGGAACAATTTACCAAGAGTCATGGTGGATTCTCCATCACTGACAATTTTTAAATCAAGATTGGATGTTTTTCTAGATGATCATTAGAACAGTTATACTGGGTCAGACCAAAGGTCCATCTAGCCCAATATCCTGTCTACCGACAGTAGCCAGCACCAGGTGCTTCAGAGGGAATGAACAGAACAGGTAATCATCAAGTGATCCAGCCCTTGTTGTCCAGATCTGCTCTGGGAGTTATTTTGGGGAAGTTCCATGGCCTGTGCTATAGAGGAGGTCAGACTAGATGATCACAATGTTCCCTTCTGGGCTTGGAATCTATAGAAAAGGCCACCACAGAAATCCTCTAGTCCCTTCTACCCCCTTGGAAGGGTTGAACTAGAACCACAGGCTTCTCCAGCCATTAGGAAGGGCAGTAGTCACAGAGCAGTACCACTGCCAATCTGCAGCCTGAAGGGAAGGATTTATCCCCCTCATTGGGTGGAAATCTCTGCTCCACAGCCCAGTTCATGGAGCTGGGTTCTGGGGACAGTTGATTTGGCCCTTGCTGGATACTAATCATTGTTATTTTTATAAATGAATAAGTGGCAAGTCTTTCCCACTCCCCAGATGGTATTTTTCCCCTTCAGGAGGCCTTGTAGTGCAGCCCCAGTAGAATCATCAGCTAAACACATTTTCTGCTGCTTCACACATCTGCCAGAGGGGCCATTTGCTCAGGTCTCTTTCCCTGCAGTGATGTGAGCTAAAGCTTAGGATCAATTGTGCATTTTGCTTGAAACTAAACATGGCTCATTAACTAATCATGTTGGCATGGAGAAGCCTGCAGATAACAAATGCAGCCTGGATCCCAGTCAAATGGAAACAGGAAACAACATCATACCGTAGAGGAATTCTCCTGACACCCCGGCTCCTTTCCCCATTCGCCATTTGCTTCACCACGTCAAAGCAAGCGCTCAAAAATTATTGCTCTATTCTGGTGAGTCTGTGTCATGTCTTTAGATCAGACTGAAATACAACCTTCTGGCAGGCTGCAATAGGCAGCGGGGGCTGTGCACGGCCAATTATTGTGTAGAACAGACTGAGATCTTAAAATGAAACGCTGAGAGTCCTGGAATGGAAAAGCAGAACGGAAAAGCATCTCCTTCAGGAGGAGGGGGGAGATGACATGATCAAAAGGAAATAAGCTTGCAGTGCAGAGATAAATTTGTTTCTCCCTGATGATTTTAAGTAAAGCTGGGGTCTCCTTCAGGTGGATGGTACATAGTACATGTGTGTGACATAGATGCTATATAGGGAAGCACAGGTGGGAAGATACCTGCCTCAGGTTTTGGTTATGGTCTAACCCAGAGGTTCTCAAACTGTGGGTCGGGACCCCAAAGTGGGTTGCGACCTCATTTAAATGGCGTTAGACTGGTTGGGGCCCGGGGCCGAAGCTGAAGCTCGAGCCCCGCTGCCGGGCTGAAGCCGAAGCCTGAGCCCCACTGCCCAGAGCCAAAACTGAAGCCTGAGCCCCACCGCCCAGGGCTCAGGCTCTGCTTCTGCCTTGGGTGGCGGGGCTCAGGGTATAGGCCCTCTGCCTTGGGATGAAGCTCTTGGGCTGTAGTAGCTTTGGCCCCTCACCCACCCAGGGTGATGGGGCTCAGGCTTTGGCTTTGGCCTCCCTGCTGGGGGTGGCAGGGCTTGGGCAGGCTCACGCTTTGGTCCCCCCTCCTGGGGTCGTGTAGTAATTTTTATTGTCAGAATGAAGTCACAGTGCAATGAAGTTTGAGAACCCCTGGAATAACCTTTAAATGACAACTTCCTCATTCAGAAAGTGTTGCAGCCAACACGGGGTAATTCTTTATTAGACCTTGTCCAAATGAATAAAGACGAACTGACCACAGAACTAAAAATTAATGGTAGCTTAGGCACAAGTGATTGTGACTTTCTAATGTGCAAGCAGAATAAAGTCCAGACCAGTAATATATATATGTGGTGCTTTAATAGGGCCAATTTCACAAAACTGAAAAGAATTCTGAGCCAGAACAACTGGGAGGAAGAATTTCAGTACAAAAATGTGAATGATAATTGGGAATCATTTAAGAACACCTTACTAGATGCCCCAAAAGCCACAATCGAGATAGAAGACAGATCTGGTTAAAAACCTGACCTGGTTTAGAAGGGAAGTAAAGGCAGCTATAAAAATAATAAAATATATTACAAATGGGAGAAAGGGGAAGATGATAGTAATGAATAAATCAGAAGCTAGGCATTATAGAACATTGATAAGGGAAGCAAAGAGACACCAGGAGAAATCTATGGCCAACAGTGTTAAGGAAAATAAGAAGGAATTTTTAAAATGTGTTAGGAACAAAATGAATCCTGACAATAGTATTGGTCCATTACTAGATGGAAAAGGTAGAATTATCAATAATAATGCAGAAAAGGCCAAAGTGTTCAATAAATATTTCTGTTCTGTATTTGGGGAAAAAACAGGTGATATAGTCTAATCATATGATGATAGTAACACTCTTTCCATTTCACTAGTATCTGTGGAGGATGTTAAACAGAAGCTATTAAAGTTAAACATTTTTAAATCAGCAAGTCCAGATAACTTGTATCCAAACATTTTAAAAGAGCTGGCTGAGGAGCTCACTAGACCGTTAATATTGATTTTCAGTAAGTCTTGCAGCACTGGGGAAGTTCCATAAGACTGGAAGAAAGCTAATGTTGCGCAATTTTTAAAAAGGTAAAATGTGATGACCTAGGTAATTATGAGCCTGTCAGCCCCAGTGATATGAACCTCCCTGAATTTTGGGCTCCGGATACAATAGAACCTGGAGCCAAGCTACCCCTGGTTCTACTAATTCAGAACCCAGCTAGTCAGCCAAACCAGAACAAAACACAAACTAACCCCCTACTTATGCCCATCTATATTCTTGGCTGTAAAGGAAAATCTGATCTGAAAATGCAAACAATGATCCTGATTTGCTGAAAGACGGAGGCTGGAATTTCAAGTTAAAGCAATGGATTTTGTTTCCAACCTCTGCCCACAGACTGCTGACATGGAAACAATACGCAGGACAGACACATTTATATCATTAAGTGTGCTGAGTGAAAGCTGCTGGCTTGCTTGCTGTGCTGTGTATCAGGTTAGTGTCAGCGAGCCATCTCTGCTTGCTTGCTTTCTGACTCACTTGAAGCCAAATTGAAAAGTTTATTGTACTGCCACTTAAGAGAGCCACTCATGAAAAAAATATCTGCCTATTTGTTTATGCGTTTAAGTTATGTTGTTTACTTGATTTCTGTAAGCAGGAACTGGCTGATTCTTTGAGGGATTCTTAATAGAAACAAGAAAAGGAGTACTTGTGGCACCTTAGAGACTAACCAATTTATTTGAGCATGAGCTTTCGTGAGCTACAGCTCGAGCTCATGCTCAAATAAATTGGTTAGTCTCTAAGGTGCCACAAGTACTCCTTTTCTTTTTGCGAATACAGACTAACACGGCTGTTCCTCTGAAACCTGTCATTAATAGAAACAGAAAGCTATTTTGAGCACACTCTCTGGCATGAGGCAGAACTCATGGCACATACATTTGTTCACAGAGCACACGTGGATGCACAAAATGGCCTCTGGCTTTCACAGTGCGCAGCCATAAATGGTTACAAAACCTCCAAATATTCTGCGTTTAGGTGCAGCTCAGCTAAGCACGCATTCCGCAGTATGCTCCAGCAGCTTTGTGCCATAGCAGGGACATAAAGCAGGCAATAACCGGGTTAAATAACTTGAGGGCACCTTTCAGTCAGAGTGTACAAGTGAATCTTGTCCAGCCTCATGCCGGGGGAGAGGGGGAAGAGAGGGGGCCCCTCTCCCAGAGCTCGCTACTGCCGGTGGGGAGAAGGCTGCGGGGAGTCCTCCTCTCTGGCCCCAGCCCCAGGGCAGCCTGCCTGCTGCACCCCAAAGTTTGAACTCCTCATCCCCGGCCCAGCCCAACCCCAGAGCCCGCACCCCCAGCCAGAGCCCTCACCCCCCCCCACCCCAACCCTCTGCCCCAGCCCTGAGCCCCCTCCTGCACTATGAACCCCTCATCCCCAGCCCCACCCCACAGCCCTCACCCCCATGCCCCAACCCTCTGCCCTAGCCCTGAGCCCCTCCCACACCCCAAAACCCTTGTCCCCACCCCATTAATTATGTGTAATAATAATCAACAATGGATATATTCTTAATAAATGTACCCAGAGAAAAAGAAGAAAAGAGTAATTCATCAAATGACGGCCTGAGTTCAAAACCCAGCTTGCAAACTGAAGTTAGACAAAAGAAAGATGTAGCAAATCTACAAGATAAGCAAAGGAGTTTTCATGAATCTTGGCTATCAAGATTTACATGGTTGGAGTATAATAGCAAATTAGACAGAGCTTTTTGCTTTTGTGGGTTATTGATCCAAGAGTGCTTGCTTGTTTCCATATTCAAAAGAGTATTAATAAAATTGATACTCTTAGTTAAATAAAATTTTTCTCACGATAGGGATATTGTGCAATACAGGGAAACTGTTAAACACTGTTTCCAGTTCATGTTTACGTTATTTAAATATATATATATATCAGCTTACAAGGTGGAGGGGAGGGAAAGGAGGAGGGGGGGACTTGGACCCCTTTTGGGCACCACCAAAAATTATACAAACCTGCCACTACAGCCCATAGGCCCTGTCATTCAGCCCTTGTTCAGTCAGAGTTTCCACTGAAGTCTTAGGGTATGTCTACAGTGCAATTAAACACTCATGGCTGGCCCACAGGGGTGCTGGAACAATTTGTATAGTTGGGGTGCTGAGAGTCATTTAACCAAACTGTAAACCCTGTGTATGGAAACCACTTCAAGCGGGGGGGGGGGGGCAACACCCCTAGCACTCCTAGCTCCAGCACCCATGCTGGCCCATGTCAGCTGACTCAGGCTCGCAGGACTTGGGCTATGCGGCTAATTCCAGTGTAGACCTTTGGGCTCGGGCTGGAGCCTGGGCTGTGGTAGGTTCAGACTGCCAATTAGTTAGTTAAATGGAGACAGTGTGAACTGGGAGCCATGTGAACCCATAGGCCTTGTGGAACTGGCTGCAGCACCCTCTGTGTAAGCTCCAAACAGGAATAAACCCCTGTTGCTTACCTTTAACAATGTTTCTGACTGTCCTAGACTCCAGTCCTGTCAGCTGCGCAGAGCTCCCAATTCCCATTGACTTCACCACACTTGAGAATCACATCCTTATTTGGGGGAACTCCTGAAAAGAAGGTGCTAAACCTCAGGTCTAAGATGTTGTTGGTCACCTAGCAATTTGGCACATGGACAATATGAACAGAATGAGAACGCCCTCAAAATGCTTGCACTAGTCAGGGGGCCACCAAAAGGAGAACCCATTCCTGATATGGAGCTCTCAAAAAAGAGGAGGAAGAATCAGCCCCATATCCTCGACTCAGGCCTGTCGCTGCTCTGTTCATCATTAGTGGAGGACAGTAGCAAGCAGAGAGGACCCAGAAGGCCGGATTGGCTAGCAGTTAGAGTACTGGAACAGGACTCAGGTCTGGGTTCTGTTCCCAGCTTTGCTACAGACTTCCCTCTGGGTAAGGCACTTAGTTCCTCTGTTCCCTCCATACAATGGCCATAATAATACTCCCTTATCTCACATAGGGGCTCTGAAGATAAACTCATTAATATTGGTGAGATGTTTAGACGCCACAATAGCGGGGAGACCATATAAGAACCTAGACAAAGAGATTCTCCCTAATCCTGGTGGAGACAACAAATATTTCACCTATTATCTTTTATACATAAACATGTAGGGTTAATGCTTAAGCTGAGACTCCATTTTCCCAGCCAGCTGATCCGTGTTGGGAGGGACATAATGTATAGGCATTCCACACAGCGGAAAGATTAATACTCAGTGACATATATCTGTGCCCAGTGTCAAATTCTTAGGAATGTATGTCTTTGAAAAGAGACTGGCATCCATCAAGGTGGAAAGAGATGGAAGGAGTGGGCCAGGTGTCTGGCAGAATGAAGGACCCTGCTCCATTGATGGGGAGATGATAGACACTGGATCTTATTACAAAGGGAATCCTTTCACAGTGCTATTTCAAGGACACAGACCTGTGTGAGGTTTGAATTATGTTCTGGAGCTCCTCCCATGCACACAAAAAACACCCTGAGTTATTTTTCAGTTGCCTGTTGTATTCATTTTTTTTTCTTTAAAAATTTGTTGCACAATCCTGCTCCCATTGAAGCCAAGGGCAAAATTCCCATTGTATTCAATGGAGCAGCATTAAGCCCTTAATCCATGGCTCCATATCACTAAAGACTTGACTTGCTTGTACCACGTGACTTTAGGATGATTTATGCTCTGGAAGAGAAGGGTACTCACCTTGTGCAGTAACTGAGGATCTCCTAGATATGTGTCCAGTTCAGCTGTTGGTGCGTCCTGGTGCCGTCGTTTGGAGATATTCGGTAGCAGTGTCTGGTCGGGGTGCACGTATGCAGTAGCAGTCTCGTGGCGATGATGGTGCCTCATCTAGCATGCCTCCACTGAGTCCAGATGCGCACCTATGAAGTCTAATTGTTGTAATGGAGTGTGATGGGGTATATCAGCCCCACACTGGTACAGCAGGGGTTATCCCTTCTCTCTTAGCTGAGGAGGCCACACACCCCCGGCTTTGCTGGGAATGCTCCAGCTGGAAGCAGGGTATAAAAGCCAGCAAAGCAGCTCAGTCTGGGCTGACCACCGGTGGGAAAGAAGGTGTGTTGCTAGCTCCTGAGGGAGGAACGCCTGCACTGCAAGACATGGAGGCCAGCCAGTTGGAGACGGACCCCGACACACTGGCTTGGGATGGCACGGAGAGTGGAGAGACCGGAGAATCCCAGAGACAGACAACTCCAGAGACTCGGGTAGGAAGTAACCCACGGAGGTTTTCTGGGGAAAAGGTCACAGAACCGGAGCAAGGCTCAGCATGTTTCCGTTGGAGCCCCACCGAGCTGATGGCGAGCAACCCCACCACGAATAGGACCCTGGGTTGCGATCCAGTGGAGAGGGTGGGCCCGGGTCCCCTTATCCTGGCCACCACCCACCAGTATTACAGACTCTGGCCGCTATGCTGCACTGCCCTGAGAGCAAGGGCCATAACATTGACTCTGGCCATTGGGCCACACTGCCCTGACAGGAAGGGCTGTAGTATGGACTCTGGCCATTGGGCCGCACTGCCCTGGGAACAAGGGCTGTATTACAGACTCTGACCATTAGACTGCACTGCCCTGAGAGCAAGGGCTGTATCCCTGACTCTGACTATTAGGCTGCATTGCCCTGACAGCAGGGGCCATAGTACTGACTTTGGCCACTAGGCCAGACTCCCCTGATAACAGGGACTGTATCATTGACTCCGGCCATCAGGCTGAGCTGCCCTGATTATAAGGGTCATCAGACTAAGGCCACAGGGCCATGCAGCCCCGAGACCAGGGTCAGCCTACAGATGCAACCGCAGGGCCGGAACGCGCCCACCGTTGCACCCCCAAAGAGTGACAGGTGTATCAGCCCTGCGACATGGAGTTAGGGTGGATTTATTTTAGTTGATTTGTAGCCCCAGGGGACAGATCATTTGTTGAGTAATGCATAACGTTTCTGGCAGGGTAGGGCCTTTTAGCAGGCAATCGTCTAAGTATCGGAATGTCAATATTCCCTGTCTGCGCAAATGAGCAGCTACCATCACTAGGGTTTTGGTAAAGACTCATAGAGCCACTGGCAGTCTGAGTTGCAGTACTCTGTATTGAAAGTGATCTTGTCCCTCTGTGAATTGTAGGAATCGTCTTGAGCGGGATGCATGGTAATGTGAAAATATGCATTTTGTAGGTCAAGGGCTGAGAACCAGTCCTCCTCTTCCAGCACAGAGATCATAGAGTTCAGTGTGACCATTCTGAATCTGCAGGTACAGACAAATTGGTTGAGTTTTCTGAGATCTAGTATGGGTCTCCAACCTCTGTTTTTCTTTTGAGTCAGGAAATAATGGGAATAAAATCCCTTCCCTCTGTGTTGTGTTGGAACTTGTTCCATGGCCCCTAATTGTAGAAGGTGATGTTCTTCTTGTCTCAATAGGTGCTCGTGAGAAGAGTCCCTGATAAGGGATGGGGAAGAGCAGTAGGTAGGTGGAATGGAGATAAAGGGGATGATATAACCTATTCAAATTATCTCTAAAACCCAGTGGTCTCTGGTAATAAAGGCCCATGTATGGTAAAATGGTCAAAGCCAATGACCAAAGATTTGGATTGTTCGTTTCATTGCCACGAACATTGGTCAGGGGAGGTTGGTCAGACCCTCGACCAACGTTTGTTTCAAAATTGCATCTGGTTTGGTGGTGCTTGGGACATCGCAGTTTGAGCTTGGTTAGGAAGATGTCTCTGTGGTCTGTGCTTTTGTCTTTGATTGTCATATGGTCTCTGCTGGCATTGCGACGTGCTGTCTCTGTTATGATTGTAAGGCTGGTATCTGCGTCTCCTGTTAGGGTGTGTGTAGATCCCTAGGGTCCTCAGTGTGGCTGTAGAGTTCGTCATGGAGTAGAGGACCTCATCTGTTTTAGCTGAGAAGAGTTTGTCCCTGTCGAAGGGAGGTCCTCTACTTTGGTCTGGAATTCTCTTGGGATACCAGATGAGTGTAACTAGGATGCTCTGTACATGATGATGGCTGTCGTCATTGTGCGTGCCGCTGTGTCCACCACATCGAGGGATGCCTGGAACACTGTTCTAGCAATAAGCTGTCCCTCGTTGACAATGGCATGGAATTGGTCTCTTTTTTTTCCTCTGGAATTTCCTGGATGAAATCATTCATTTTTGTATAATTGTCGTGGTCATTGTTAGCGAGTAATGCTGTGTAATCGGCCATGCAGAACTGAAGAGTCGCACAAGAGTAAACTTTTTGCCCAGGAGGTGTAATCTCTTCCAATCCATGTGTTGTGGTGTGGATTTGAATTGAGAATGTTTGCCCCATTGGTTGACCACATCCACCACTAAGGAGTTAGGTTGTGGGTGAGAAAAAGGAAGTCCCGTGCCTTTATTTGGCACATAGTATTTCCTGTCCGTTCTATGGAGGGATGGTGGCTAGTGTTTGCCACACTGTTTCTGCAGGTTCCATCAGAGCGTCATTTATGGACAAAGCTATTTTTGTCATGGATGAAGTGTGTAGAATCTTGAGGAGTTGGTGTTGTGTCTCTGGTACCTCCTCAAGAGGAATATTCTGGCTCTGTGCCACCTGCCAGAATAACTCCTGAAAGTGTTTGAAGTCATCTGTAGTAGTGGCAGGCAGGGGGATTACAGCCTTGTCAGGGGAAGAAGAGGAGTTGTGTCTGGGAATGTTTAGTTTTCTCTGGTCTCATCACTGTCTTACTCCGCATCCTCTGTTACCTCAGAGGGCTCCAGTACTGATGTCGTCACAGAGCGTATAGATTTCCTGTGAGAAGTGGGAGGTCTGTGGAATTGAGACCTGTAGGCTGCCCATGGGTCCGATTGGGGCCATTGAATAGGAAATGGCATGGGAGGGCACATCCATGGGTTAGCAATCCATGGGGGCAGGTCACTGGCTCTGTTCTGTGGGTCTAGAATGAGGTTCCATGCCTGCTGGGGAAGAATGTACAGAAGAGAAAACTGCCACCTCCACGTCCTCCTCCTCATCACCCGAAAAAGGCGGAGCAGTGGGAGATTCTGGTTGGACCGGTGCAGTCGGTACCAGCGAGCAGGCGGTGCCGAGCAGTGGAGATTTGGGAGCAGTGGACACTTCCATATCTGATGAGTGTATAAGGGGAATCGGTGCCATCATATGCGGTGCCATATCCTTCTGCGCTGCCACCTGAGGTGGAAGTGAGGCCAGTGCCGACCTTTTGTGTGCAGCCTTCTTCAGTGTGGGTGCCGGTCTTAGTGGTTCCATGGTCGGTGCTGATGAGCTTGGTGCTGGAGGGGTTGAGGTTGCGGTACCATGCTCTTCACAGGGGTAATCGGTACTATGGAGGAGGAGGCCGCTTTGTGCCTGCTACTTGACTCCTTGCTTCTGCTGGCAGAGCTCCCGGAGCGGACGGTGCCAGAGGTGCCTGGTACATCAAAAGTGCTCACTGTGGAGGAGGTCGGCACCATGGACAGAGATCTTGCCGGAGACCATTTATTTTTTTAATGGTTCTCAGGTTGGTGGAGACATGGCCCTTTCCCTCAGTTTTGTAGCGGAATTGGAACTTAGTCTGTCCACAGAGGATGCGCCCAGGGAGTCCCTTGTTGTAGGTTGTCTGGGCTTCCATGAAGGCGTGAGGGATTTCTCCATTAGAGTAAGTTTAAGGCAAAGATCCCTATCTCTTCTTGCTCTAGCTTTGAGATTGTTGCCATGAGCGCACTTCTGTGGTATGTGCAACTCACCTAAGCATCGGACACACTCCATGGCCATTAGAAATTGGCATTGCATCCTTACATGAAGTACATCTTTTAAAGCCTGAGAAGCCAGGCATATTTAAAGCATCCCTTTTTTGTGAAAAAAGGGGGGACGGGAAAAACAATTTTTTTTAAATGGCTATCTAACTGAGTTTAACTAACGCTAACTATACGTATACTAATTAAAGCAACAAATTACTAATAACTAGGCTATCCAACTTAATCTAATTTTAGTTGAAGGTTTTAGTGATACTGCTAACGGACTCCGCCTCAAGCCGAGGACAGTTGAGAAGGAACTGAGGGGTTGGGGCATGCACGTGCAGATGAGGCACCAGCGGCGGCCGTGGCAGACTGCGACTTCACAGGTGAACCCTGACCAGACAATGCTACTGAAAATCTCCATTCGAAGGCACCGGGACGCACTGACACTCTTCTTCGGGTCTTGTACAGGTTTTTGCCGGGCAAAGGTGTATATTCATCTGTTGGCCTCAGTTTACATGTAAATTAAGCATTGTAAGCCAACACAGTGAAAACCCCCTTTGCATATGAAGTCAACACGAGGAGGCAAAGTCGAAGGCAGCATGCCAGGGAATAAACCACAGGGACCCATCCTGACTCTGGGCACAAACAATGGATTTGGGGGGAATATAAGGAGAAGGCAAAAGGGCATCTCTTACCCTGCACCTGAAGAAGTAAGTGGGCAGTGTAATTACATTCATGAAAATGGAATGCCCTGGTTGGAAGCACTGTAAAGGACATTTGGGCAAGATAAGACTGCTTTAGATAGGTGGATTGCTTGTTAAGTTAAGTTTAATCTCTAGGAAGTGTGTTATGGTTTTGGTGTATATGTAACTTTTCTGTTTCCATTATCCTTACTAACTCTTAAATCTTAACCTTTGATAATAAACTTATGACTGTTTTCACTATAAATATATCTCAGGGCTGTGATGATATGTAGGAGCTCATCCTTGCGGATGATACTAAACTGGGAGGAGTGGTAGATACGCTGGAGGGCAAGGATAGGATACAGAGGGACCTGGACAAATTGGAGGATTGGACCAAAAGAAATCTGATGAGGTTCAATAAGGATAAGTGCAGGGTCCTGCACTTAGGACGGAAGAACCCAATGCACAGCTACAGACTAGGGACCGAATGGCTAGGCAGCAGTTCTGCGGAAAAGGACCTAGGGGTGACAGTGGACGAGAAGCTGGATATGAGTCAGCAGTGTGCCCTTGTTGCCAAGAAGGCCAATGGCATTTTGGGATGTATAAGTAGGGGCATAGCGAGCAGATCGAGGGACGTGATCGTCCCCCTCTATTCGACATTGGTGAGGCCTCATCCGGAGTACTGTGTCCAGTTTTGGGCCCCACACTACAAGAAGGATGTGGATAAATTGAAAAGAGTCCAGCGAAGGGCAACAAAAATTATTAGGGGTCTGGAACACATGACTCATGAGGAGAGGCTGAGGGAACTGGGATTGTTTAGTCTGCAGAAGAGAAGAATGAGTGGGGATTTGATAGCTGCTTTCAACTACCTGAGAGGTGGTTCCAGAGAGGATGGTTCTAGACTATTCTCAGTGGTAGAAGAGGACAGGACAAGGAGTAATGGTCTCAAGTTGCAGTGGGGGAGGTTTAGGTTGGATATTAGGAAAAACTTTTTCACTAGGAGGGTTGTGAAACACTGGAATGCGTTGCCTAGGGAGGTGGTGGAATCTCCTTCCCTAGAAGTTTTTAAGGTCAGGTTTGACAAAGCCCTGGCTGGGATGATTTAATTGGGGATTGGTCCTGCTTTTGAGCAGGGGGTTGGACTAGATGACCTCCTGAGGTCCCTTCCAACCCTGATATTCTATGATTCTATGATTCTATGATCCTCAGTTGATTCAAAGAAGCTGGTGTATATACTGTCCCGTTTGGGATGGCAAACCTGGTATTCCTGTGAGTAGCCAGTGACAGGGGCTAGATATCACAAGGGAACATTTCAAAGGGGCTCGGGAACTGGGTGGCACCTATTGTTAACCCACAAAGCAAAGTAAGGGCTAGCATTGCCCAGAGGTGAGTACTTGGGTGGCTAACAGATTGGTGCTGTCAGGAAGCTGACACCCAGTTAAGCACCAGCAAGTCTCTCTTTCACTGAAGGCAGGGGAGTGACAAGGTGACTCATAGTCCTGGGCACCCCAAAAAAGCATCTCACTGACTAGACCAGGGCATTGTCCAGTCTGGTTTTAAATGTGCCAAGCAATGATGCTTCCAGAACTTCCCGTGGGAGATTATTCCACAGGCTAGTGTAT
The DNA here is from genome assembly GCF_965140285.1 of Lepidochelys kempii. NCBI lineage: Eukaryota > Metazoa > Chordata > Testudines > Cheloniidae > Lepidochelys > Lepidochelys kempii. Next base: position 15,530,168 of record NC_136380.1, read on the forward strand.
CTCAGTGCAGTTTGCAAATGACATTACTATGTCGTTCAAAGCTCTCATTGATCATTAATGAAGATATGAAAGGACCTCACACGAGTTTCTGGAGATCTCCTCCAAAGATCTCACCAAATTCTATACATTACTGCTTATCATTGCTGGATGGACATGGTAGTAGCCCTGTTGCTGCACACATATTAAACTAGACCAGAGAAACCCACTGGAGAAAATACTCTAGGGAACAATAACTAGTAAAAGGGGGGATTATGGGCTTGACCTAACCGATTCAGTCAATGGAAAGACTCCCTCTGACTTGACTAGGAGCTGAATCAGGCCCAAAGGGACATATTATTAAACACTATTATACATTTGTTAGCAACAACAACATACTTGGCAATCTATAAGATACAGCATATAAACAGCCCCTACCAAAGAATTTATAACCCAAAGGGTATTGATATATGAGATAAGACACATTGGGAGGCCCAGAGGTGGTATTATTTTTGAATTATTTTAACCTCTCCTTTCTCTCTCTTCCTCACCGATGTGATATTGGGACGGAGAGGGCATTGACTGTTATGTCCTCGTGTTTCTGGGCCACTCAGGAGAAGCTTAGCCATCAGAAGGGATTTGAATGATGTGGGAGGGCCCAGTATACTGGGAATGAGAGATCATTGTATTAATGGAAGAAGGCATGAAGAAGGGATTGGAAAAAGTGCCCATCAGGCTCTGTGTGTGCAGGCCTAAGGGACAGAGAGGATGGTGAGGTTGTCCATGGCAAGGGTGGAGGTGGAGAGGGCTTGGGGAGGAAAAATAATAAGCTCAGTTCTGGCCATGTTGAGCTTGAGTTGGCTGTGGGCCATCCAGGATGATGTGTCAGAGAGGCAGCCAGGTATGCAGTGCTGGATCTGGGTGTGGAGAGGTAGATTTGTGAGTTATCTGTAGGGATGGTAGGTGAATCCATGTGAATGGATGAGGTTACCTAAGGATAGGGTACATTGGAGGAATGGGTGGAGGAACTGCTTGGAGCAAAAAACTAAAATACCTAAGGTATGTACCTCTTGATATTTTGCTTATGAGTTGTTTGTCTGTTTAATATTTGCCTGTCTGGTCTATTTTAGATTACAATCTCTTTGCGTCAGCAATGTTCTTTTCTTATGTCTACACAATGCCTAGCACACAGACCACAATATGGCACAATCATAATGATGTTGCTGATGATGATAAAGGTGTAGAGAGAGATGATAGTCAGCTCTTTGCGACAGGCAGGGCTGGATTACCCAATAGGCAGACTAAGCACATGCTTAGGGCACCAGCAAAGCAGGGGGGACCAAAAAAAAAGAGATTTTTTTGGGGAAAAAATTTGATATTTGATATTTCAAAAAAAGCATAGAAGTAGTCATCATGGGAAAAATCAGAACTTTGTTAGACTTCCTTACACTCCACTCCACACTCAGAGACTGACCCTTCTTCTATTGATGAAACAAACACCATTCCAGAACATGTGGATGTGTCAGAGACTGTAACTGATCATCCTACTCCTGGTGGTAAAACAGACATTGTTCTAGAAGGTGTGGATGTGTCAGAGACTGAACCTGCTCATGCTGTCAATAACAGGAGAGAAGATCCTGGTATGTGGGTTGATTTCAGTACTGATGATGTAGCTTACTGGATAGATCGTGGACCAAATGACTGTCAACACCACACTGGGCCATTTGAGAAATCACGTCGGACTTTTACCAATGGCAAACAAACAAGATATTGTCCACAAAAAATATTTTTCGGCATGAAAGTGAATGGTGAGAAATACACTCAAGAATGGCTACTGTATTCACCGTCAACAGGATCTTGCAAACTTTTTGCATATAAACCTTCAATATCCCGGTTTGCTGCAGATGGATCTAGCGACTGGCGGAATACTGTTTTAATTGAACAACATGAAAATAGCACTATTCACTGAGATTCAATGTTGACATATTTAAACCGAAGACAGAGCTTTGGATTGACACAAAAATTGGAAGAACAAATTAAAGAGGAGCGTGAATATTGGCAACATGTCTTGCAGCGTGTTATAGCTGTTATTCAAACATTAGTTGAATGTGGTCTGCCTTTCCGGGGATCAAATGACACATTTGGATCATTGCAGAATGGAAATTTCTTGGGATTGTTGGAGCTTGTGGCTCAGTTTGACCCATTTTTAGCAGACCATATCTCAAAATATGGGAATGCTGGCAAAGGTAACCCATCATACTTATCCAAGACAATATGTGATGAACTCATTGGTCTAATGAGTGACAAAGTTCGTTCAGCTATTGTGGATGAAATAAGTACTGCTGAGTACTTCAGTTTATCTGTCGATTCTACACCTGATCTTTCACAAATTGATCAGTTGAGTATTGTACTAAGATATGTGTCTCCCACAGATGGAAAACCAGTTGAATGATTTATAACATTCCTCAATTTGAAAGGCCACACTGGTGAAGAAATGGCAAATCAAGTACTGCATTATCTGTGCCAAGTTTGCAAAATAGATTTCTCAAAGTGCAGAGGTCAATCTTATGACAACGCTGCCAACATGTCAGGGCGTTATCAAGGAATGCAGAAGAAGCTTTTAGAACAGAACAAATATGCCAGATTCATATCAAGTGCTGCACACTCTCTCAATCTTGTTGGCCACAGTGTTGGTGATTGTTGTCCGGTGGCAGTAAGTTTTTTCTCAACAGTCCAGTTACTTTCTCTGCCTCAACACACTGACGGGCAGTTCTTAAAACATATTTGGGCAATGATCGTGTGTTGAAATCTCTTTCTAATACTCACTGGGAGGCACATGCAGTGGCAACAAGTGCAACTCTGGAGTCCTACTCAAAGATTGTGGATGCATTAGAAAGTATAGCTGAAGACCAATCACAAAAGGGAGAAACTATGCGAGAGGCAGAAAACATTGCAAACAAGATGCAAGAACTAGAGTTCGTATTCATGTTGACCATGTGGAATGAAATTTTACAACACTTTTACCACACAAGTCAAGCTCTCCAAGAAAAAGAATTGGAGTTGAAAACATGTGCAGACCTCTGTCAATCATTAGCAGACCACTTACACACTTTGAGGAATGATTCTGAAAGATCTGAAGACGTATCAAAAGATATCTTGCCTGATACTTACTACAAAGAAGCCCAGTCCCGCAAGCGAATCAGAAAAAAACAAGCAAATGACAGCAGTGCACCAGAAACAGCATTGAATCCTAGAGACAAATTTTGCATATCTACTTACTACGCTATAATTGATACACTTGAAGCTCATATGAGGAGGAGAGGTGACGTGTATAAAGAAGTATCAAGTAGATTTTCTTTCCTAAATGATATGGACTTATCTGACGAACAATATTCACAAGGTTCCCAAAACTTGTTGACTCATACCCTGTTGACTTGAATATGAATCTCTGTGGAGAAGTACGACAGTTTCACTGTTATATGCGTGCAAAGTTTAATGAAACAGGAAAAATGAAATTCAGTCGCATTGATCTTCATGACACAATGTTGAAAGACGGAATACAATGTGTATTTCCAAATGTAGAGATCGCACGACGTATTTTTCTCACATTGATGATTACTAACTGCTCTGCAGAACACTCTTTTTCTCAGCTGAAAAGAATAAAAAACCCGCCGAGAACAACAATATGTCAGGACAGACTTGATTCACTTTCCCTATTGTGTATGGAAGCAGACATGCTTCTTCGTGTCAGCTTCGATGAACTTATCCAGAACTTTACAATCAGAAAATCTAGAAAGAAGCTATTTTAATTTCAGCATACGTGTAAGTTTTGTGTCATTTCGAAAAATAAAATTTTATTTTACAGTATTTTTATAATCCGGCCCTGGGGACAGGGAATGTCTTCTATTCTGTTTGTACAGCACCCAGCACAATGAGATCTTGATTTGGGCATCTGAGAATATTACTTATTATTATCAGTGTCCAGCGCCTAGTGGGTTGAGCCACTTTTAGAGATTGAGGCCAGATCCTCAGCTAGTATAAAACAGTGTAGATCCATTGATTTAAATGGTGTTATGTCAATTTCCACCAGCTGAGGACATGAACTCGTCGGGCTTATAATCACAGTTGCTGCAGCGCTGTGGATGTTAGGTGTGTGTCCCTGTACGCCTGAAAGGCATGCCTTTGAACTGGCACCCAGGAAATGATTGGCTTCAAAGGGTCTGCTTCATTAAAAAAATAAACTATAGAAAAACTTTATTTCTGTCCTGAGTTAAAAGAAAGAGGCTGGTGATTTAGGGCCTGATCCATCTCCCAGTGATGTCTAACATAAAACTTACACGGACTGCAATGGGAACAGAATTGAGCTCTTAAGTCTGCAAGTGGCAAATATCATCCAGATCACTGGATCTTTCAGAAAAGCTCCCCTTTCCCCTGTTTTTCCCTTCCATGCACTCATGAGAACAGCAGCCTATATCCAAATGCTTTTGAAACCGACTCCTCTTTCATACACTCACTAAACTATGTAACATTTATACAATCCAGCCGGCTCTGTCCCATAACTCCAGGCAATTCTTAAAGAAAGGGAGATAGCATCAGTATCACAAACCCAGTCTCACATCATCTGCTTTCACGCTCCAACTACCTTAGTGTTTATAGATCATATATCCCAACCACTTCAATTCAGCTTGCAACTGGTTTTCAAGTCTGCAGGCTACAGGAAAAGATATAATGGGCCATTCAGCTAGAATAAGGAAAAATAAAAAAAATTTACATACACAACCCCGTATTTGTTTACTGTCCTGATCCTTCTATATTTCTCATCTGCAATTTGGGGTTTATCTGAGCTATCTTTAAACATAACTAATTGGCAGTTTACCTTTAATTCTTGACCATCTTAAAACCCACAGTGGAAATGTCAAGTGACCTATAATGTCGTTTGGAAATTTGTTGGGCATATTTTCTAAGGTGGCTTTCAGTGCTATATTATTAGAGGGGGGAATTCATTGCATTCACTAGCCTATAGTAATAAAAATCCCTGCCAGTACAGGATACAGCACTTTAACCCAAGGATTTCATGATACTTTAATAAATACACATGAACCCACCCAGCCTCTGATAGATATTATTATCTAGGGAGAAATGATTATGTCTATTTTGCCCTGGGGTAGGTAGAGACGCAAAGGGCTGGACCAGCACCATGCAATCCAGCCTGAGTAAGGGAGTAGCAGCCTAGCTCCTCTAGCAGGGCAGGGTCTGTATCGTGACTGAGATTCAGTCCTTCTCCAATGCGGAAGGAACCATTCTTCAGTGCAGCTTACTTACCCCTCTGTGCCAATTCAGCTCGTTGGTCAGTGCATTTGGAAAGGGCAGAGCCAATGCTCCACCCACTCCCAACCCACCTTGGACTGGGGGGAATGGCAACTTGGTTACTCTCCCTCCTACGTTGCTGCCTGCAATATGGGTAACAAGGGCATGAAATGTGGCTCCCTATACCCCGTTACTCCCTGCACAAGTGAACACTGAGGGTCACGATCTGTTCTAAAGAGTTGAAGTGACTTGTCCAAGTTCACACCAGTCAGATGTAGAACCAGAAATAGAGCCCAGGAGTCCTGGCCCTCAGTTCTGAGCTGTAACTCCTAGACCAATGACGACCCTTCCCTTTTATTTGCTTTTACATCTTTATGCTAGTCTCCTTACGCTCTGCTGAACTCTCCACACCTGATCCAAACCCCACTGAGGCCAAGAGAAAGACTCCACTCACACTGCAAGCTTAGGGGGGAAAGATTTACCATCCCTAAAATTATCAGCATGATTCAAGAAGCCAAAATGTTCTGCTGCTAAGTAAAATGGTTAAAAATACAACATTTTGCATAGGGATGTCTCATTTCTGCAGCTCTACTAATTTCATAGCAGGCAAGAATATGTATAATGGGCAGGTTGCTAGATGTCTTTAGAGGTAATGTTTCTTACGTTGTTTGTCAGGACTTTGATCAAGTGCCAGACAAATAACACACTGTACCCAAAAATGGCTCAGAACTCAATTTATCTTGAATGACAGTTGGGACTTAGGTGTGGTTTGTTTTGAGAACCATTTGCAAAGAGTTTAAGTGGTTGGAATTTTTCACCAAACAAATTTCTCCGGAAGCAATCTTGTTATTTAGGGTGTTCTTTTATTTTTAATTGGACAATGCTTTGTCATTTACTTAATGACTGGAGCCAATAGAAATGTGTAGATGTTTTGGGCATGTCTGCAGGGTACAGTATGGGGCCTATACTCTGCTGCTATTATTTTTAAAAGCACAAATAAAATAAGCACATAGATTTATGTACATCTGACTCTCTGGGGTTTTTCATTTAGTTTAGATCACTTTCTGGAAAAATACATCTTGTAGCTCAAACTAGTAAGAGATTCATATCCTCTATCTTCTATTCGACATTGGTGAGGCCTCATCTGGAGTACTGTGTCCAGTTTTGGGCCCCACACTTCAAGAAGGATGTGGATAAATTGGAGAGAGTCCAGCGAAGGGCAACAAAAATGATTAGGGGACTGGAACACATGAGTTATGAGGAGAGGCTGAGGGAGCTGGGATTGTTTAGCCTGCAGAAGAGAAGAATGAGGGGGGATTTGATAGCTGCTTTCAACTACCTGAAAGGGGGTTCCAAAGAGGATGGCTCTAGACTGTTCTCAATGGTAGCAGATGACAGAACGAGGAGTAATGGTCTCAAGTTGCAGTGGGGGAGGTTTAGATTGGATATTAGGAAAAACTTTTTCACTAAGAGGGTGGTGAAACACTGGAATGTGTTACCTAGGGAGGTGGTAGAATCTCCTTCCTTAGAGGTTTTTAAGGTCAGGCTTGACAAAGCCCTGGCTGGGATGATTTAACTGGGAATTGGTCCTGCTTTGAGCAGGGGGTTGGACTAGATGACCTTCTGGGGTCCCTTCCAACCCTGATATTCTATGATTCTATGATTCTATGATCCTCTGTGGATCAAGCACAGTGTGAGACACTCAACACACTGAACAGTGCGGAACATAAGCTCTTCAGGTCAGGGGCTTTCTTTTTACTTCCAAGGATGTGGTCATTGTTAAACAAATAATTTTAAAAAGCCAGTGAAGTTACACCAGAGATGGATTTGACCCCAGGTCAACACTAATCTACCACAAATGTATAAGGACCAAGAGCAAGGTTCAGCTGGTGTGTGAGTGAGTGTGTGTAATAACAATACAATGAAGAAATGCCACGACAGGTATCACCGAGTTGTTCACAGTGGAGCTCTCCTAATCAATACTGACAGGCCACTCCACTAAGAAAGGGAAGGCTGGTTTATGGGAATGGGACTGCTAGAGAAGAAATGGAAAATAACAAGGACCGAATGTAATAAATATGGTACTGTATGTATTGTAAAAGTGGCAGTTAAAGTATACTAGGTATGACAGGAAGATCTGTACCTTGCCAAGGAATTTTGTCATTTAATCATATTGCAGATAAATGGCTTTTAAACTATTTGGTTTTGAATGTCTAGAATTGAGAATTAATCTAAACAGAATCAAATTTTATAGTAGACACCAAGGCCAGGTCTGTTTTTCAATAGCTTTTCCAGGGACCCCAGCTGCAGACTTCACAGGATAAACTGAAGACAGAATGGCTTGGAAATTCTGGAAACAGCTCTACAGATCCCTAAATCGGATTCTGTTAAGAAAACAGAGACTGAATTACCTAAAATACACACAGGGCTTCAATAATAAACTCATCTTTTTAAGAAAAGCTCCCCAATAAAGCTAGGCAAAATTTGTTGACCAAAACTTTGTTTTGCAATAAATGAATATTTGGGTCAAGCGAAACATTTGTGTCAATTTCACTGAATTGTTTCAGTCCAGGGGAAAAAAACAATCCCCCCTCCCCCCCAAATCTGAACAAATGAAATGTTTTATTTGGACAGTTTTGAAATGACGCTTACTGATTTTTCAATTCAAAATTTATAAATTTCCATACGTTTTATTTTTTAACATTGAAAACAATAAAAGATACTTGGACTATAAATGAATCATTACATTCAACCCAAAGCAATTTTTATTTTTTGTTACTTTTCAATTCACCTAAAATTTTGGAAAAAATGTGACATTTTCCCCAATTTTTTTGGAATTGCCGGAGAACCAAAAAATCTGTTCTTTGCACAGCTTTCCTCCCCATTTCCCTGGAAGAAGCCATTCTTCTGTAAGAAGTCTGAGTAAATCAAAGTAACAAATCCTTCCCCTCGCTCTCTAGGTGTGGTGGGACCCGAATGAATCAGGCCGGATGAACTGAGCATGGTTTCGGGTGGTGATTTAGGATCTCCTGGTGGCAGTATACATTCACTGTCTGCAATGGAGCCCAACTTGGTAGGGGCTCCCATGGGTTCCTGCACAGTGGGATTTGGGGACTGAGGGGCTGGGCAATGACTGGCAGGGGAAGGAGAGGTGGCAGGGCTGGTGGGTATGCTGCTATACCAGAGGGTCTGAAACTGGGGGGCAGCACTCTGGGGCACAGAATGTATTCGGGGTAGAGGCATGAGAAGCTTTAGGGGGAAAAAATGTACTGTGCATATTTTACCCACAGCAATGAATAATTAGCAAGGCTGAATCCTCCGGACACATCAGGTGCTCAGATGGTGCTGCACATTTTGATGGATTTCGGTGAAGCTTGCGTAGCATTATACAAAGTCGTTGCCATCTGCACGTGAATCTGTTTGCTGCGAGAGGGTGTGCACATTTCACTGTAAGCATCGACCACCATGGCAGTTTTGCTTTTGCTCTTATGACGCTGAGTCATTGGCTCTGTTTGAATCAAGGCCTTATTGTTTTGAATATTTAATGAGAATTGCGTGTTGATTTCTTTTATCAGTATATGTGCTTGTGTGGCGGGGTGTGTGTGTGTGTAAATGACTACAGACGCAAAGAAGGGGGGCACAATCACATAAGTTAGAGACCCACTGTGCTACGCCGATCCAGCAGCTCATTGCTTGCTACCGCGTGAAGACATTGCAATTATGGGGGTGCTGTGGAAACTTCAGCATTGAAACAGCAGCAAGTCTGCTGCTGTTACCCACCCTGTGGGGACGACTCATTCCATCTGTAATTGCTGCATAACGCACCCTGGACCAAGGTTTGCTTAGCAATTCAGATTAGTCTGAGGTGGTGCAAGGGGATGGATTTAGCCCCAATAAAGCTGTAATTGCCCAGGAAGCGACATTGCACTGTGTCTCCTTTTAGGGGTCTACAGCTTACATTTTTGAATGTGCCTAACAGACTTAGGACTGCAATATAAATCTCATTGATTTCAATGTGACTTGGGCTCCTAAGTCACTTGGGCAGCTCTGAACATTTTTACACCTGTATTCCTTACCAAAGAGTGAACTGATCATTATTATTTAATGCCCAGAGGCCCCAGTCAATGGAGCTCCATTGTTCAAACTCATACAAAGCCATTATTCCCGCCCTGAAGAGCTTATGGTCTAAGGAAACAGATACAACAGAAACCTCATTTGAAGCTTTACTCAAACCTTGCACCTATCAGGAATTAGGGCCTGCAGGCTACAGCTGAGCGTGGGACCAGCTAGCTCCACCTCCCTACTGAACAATGGAGGACTTGCAGCTGAATCACCTGATTGGCCAGACTGCCTGATTGGCTGGAGGAACCACCTGGCATGCTCTTAAGCCCAGCAGTGGCATTAGACAAATGGCTGTTCAAAGCATTCATTCCTGTGCCTGCTTGTGCCCAGCCCTGCTCCGGCCATGCCTCTCTACAGGTGACCCGGTTCTGAGCCTCAGCTCCAATTTCTGACTTTGGCTCTGATCCTAGGCTCTGTCGCCGGGTCTCCGACTCCGGTCCTGACCCTGGGCTCCTGCACCAGCCACGAGGCCTGGTCTCTGACAGCACCAAAGCTGACTATTTGTATGCATCAGTGACACTGGCAATCTGGAAACATACATCCCAATAGAAATTCACTCCGATGGGATTTTTCAGAGCATTTCCTTTGCAATTGCTGAAGCCTTTCACGTTGGTACAAGTGCTCTCTCCTTCTCAGGCCCAGCTCTCACAAGAATGGCCATCCTTGGTGTGAGACTCTCTGGCTAAGCCAGGAGAAGGGAGCAGTAGAAATCTCATGGCAGGGCTTGTTTCCGTGAGGTTGTCAGCTCCGTTTTGCAGCCCCAAGAGTTTTTAAGAAGAATCCAGACTTTAGGGAGCTTATCTCAACCTGACTCAACCGTTTAGGCCCAGAGTTTACAACAGCCCCTTCCACTTTAAAGGCTGTCTGAACGTCTTTGTGAGAGACCTCTTCTCGATAGTCTTCAAATCGCTATCAGCCATCTGCTGTTAGAACACATTAAAACACAGACTGGGCAGCTGTCCTGTGCAGATGTGGCATTTCAAGGTGGGTTCAAAACACACACATCCCTGTCTCCTAGGCATTGGTTTGTTCCAAATTAAAACAAAACCAAACCTCCATTCCCTTAGCACTACTCAGCCCTTGACTCTGCATTCCTCTGACCAGAAGGGTCACATCCACCTCCCTTATATGGGCAGGGTGAGTTGAACAGCTGCACCTGCTAGAGAAAATCAGCAGAACCCTGCCACCCTCCCTCCCCATTATGTGGCCATGGGGATGAGAGCAGAGAGGGAAGAAGGAGGCCTTGCAGTAGTTAACATGTTAAGTATCAGGCAACAAAAGAAAGATGCAAGGCAATGCCACTTCCTGAAATGTTGTATTGGGGTACGTGAGTTTGGGGCCCCTGGTTCCATCGCCTTTTGCTCTAGGGTTTCCTTATTATACCAACACTATATCAGGCTCTTTTTGAGGGCAATTGCCTGGGGTAATGAGACAGAAAAAAGAGATGGCCCTGAACCAAAACCCAATATCTGAACACTTCCCACCAAACTTTGGGGAAGTTTGAGGTCAGACCCACATATAGATCCAGTTTGTGGCTGACCCTACCTTTGTAATGGGCCACAGCGAGCCCTCTGCCCTAAGTCCCCCAATATGTAGGAAAGTTTGAATCCAGGGCCAAACATGAGCCCGATGCTAATATAAAGCCTTTCGCCCCTAGGTCACTAGTTCAAACCCAGCTCAGGCTGATAGTGACTGAAAGCTGAGCTGTTTAATCTCATGGCTGTTGTGTGGCGTGGGAGATGTGAATTTCCTAGTCTCAGTCTATCTCCCAGTGGATATCACACCACCCCTTATTGGCAGTCTCACCAGAAAGGAGAGGACTGAATGGGCACAAAGAACAAACAGCTCTAAGATGCTGAGAAGGGCTCTCTCTGGGTTAGAGCCATGGCACATTAGTCAAGCAGCAGAGGAGAAGCTTGCACTGGGGAGCAGCGTGGTCCAATGCATAGAGGGGTGGAGCAGGGCATTGCTGTACTCCCGGCTCTGCCAATGACCTTGAGCAAAACCCTTCACTTCTCTGTGCCTCCTTGTATGTATCTGCCTTTGTAAAGCATTTTGAGATCTTTGGCTGATGCTACATGAAAGCTATGTATTGCTGATGCTGTATCTGTTCCCTGGTTAAACAGAGCAGTCTCTGAGGCTGTTCCTTCTACACCTTTCACAAACACACACACAAAATATTGCTCCAGAGGGTAAATGCTTTACTAGAGATGCACTCTTTTCAAATACTTCCTGTTTCTCCCACCTTGACCCGGGGGAATGTCTTTCATATGGAAGGGGACCTCCCATTAGCATCCATGAGTGAGAGAATATAAATGTATCTGTCAAGTGGTATTAACTGCAGATCCAGCAGTTTGTGACCGTGGGGTCTGATCTGTAAACCACTGAAATCTGCACAATATCACAACATTGATACTTTCACTAACTGATGCCTGCCATGTTCTGCACAGGAGGCAAACGGCTCTTTGAAGTTGTTGCTTTATTTTTTGAAGAGTTAAAAAAAAATCACAGCAGGAAATCATTTCTAGCCCCAGGGGATTGCTCAGAATTGGATCCTAAATTCTTTCCAAATTAATAATGCTTAATTTTTATTTTTTTTCTTCAGAAAGGAGAGAAAATACTTAATCTTTTGTGAACAGGAAGGTCGACATCTAAAGGGTAGAACCAAGACACAACTGCAACAATGTCTGTTCTATCAAGCTGAACAGGGAATTTAACAGGAATGGAAATACTGCTGGGCTTTGAGGGCTTTTCCATATATAAATAATACCTTGCATATATATATATACATATTGCCTTCAGTTGGAGACCGCAAATATTAGGATGTTAGCACAAGGCCTATCCACCACTTACGTCCCACTTAAGCTCTATATTCAGGGGCCGACTTGCTTCCTGGTGCCATTTAAAGTTCAGCATCAGCACGTCTGGATAACTTGCATCCAAGAATTTTAAAAGAGTTGACCAAGGAGCTCTCTGGACCATTAATGTTGATTTTCCATAACCATGTTTATTATGGTAGAGCCCAAGGGCCAACTAAGAATGGGGCCCCATTTGTATCAGGGAAGCCTTGGAATACTGGAGAAATTTGAGAGGACTGGAAGAAAGTTACTGTTGTGCCAAAATAAAAGAGTGAATAGGATGAAATGGGTAATTATAGACCTGTCAGCCTGACTTTAATTCTGGTCAAAATAGTTGAACAGCTAATACAGGGCTTAATTCATGAAGCATTAATGGATTACTATCAATTAACTAGGGTTAATGGAACAAAGATCTTGTCAAACTAATGGTATATTCTGATGAAATTACAAGTTTGGTTGATAAAGGCAATAGTGTTGATGTAATAGACCTCTGTAACAAATTTGATTTGGTACTACATAATGTCTTGATGAAGATATTAGAATGATACAACATTCACATGGCAAACATTAAATGGATTATAAACTGCCTAATAGTTCTCAAAATGTAATTGTAAAACCACAGAATCATGATTGAACAGTTGTGTTTCTAGTGGGGTCCTGCATGGATCAGTTCTTGGCCCTATGCTATTTAACTTTTTTATCACGACCTGGACAAAAACATAAAATCATTACTGATAAAGCTTGCAGATGACAAAAAGATTGGGAGAGTGGTAAAGGAAATAATGAATGGGACAGGTCACGGATACACCGCAATCTGGATCACTTGGTAAGCTGGGCACAAGCAAACAATATGCATTTCAAAATGGCCAAGTGTAAAAAGTGATACATTAGGACAAAAGAATGTAGGCCATACTTACAGGATGGGGACTTTATCCTGGGAAGCAGTGACTTTTTGAAAAAGACTTGGGGATCATGTTGGATAATCAGCTGAACATGAGCTCCCACGGTGCTGTTGTGGCCAAAAGGGCCAATGTGATCCTTGGATGTATAAACAGGGGAATCTCAAGAAGAAATATAGGGGGTATGTTAACCTTCTCTTTGAGAAGCTAAATAGATTAAGCTCACTGAGTCTTTTGCTATAAGGCTCCTAATTCAGTCCTTTAATCATTCTTGTGGCTCTTTTCTGAACCCTCTCCAATTTCCTTTCCAGTGCCTGGCACACCTCTGTATTTGGCACTGGATATTTTTCTAAAAGATATTCTCTAGTTCAGTCTCAGCTATTGGATTTGAAGCAGGATTTAATTCCTGGGAGGGCTATTGTCTGTGTTATGTAGGAGGTCAGAGCAGGTGATCAGAATGGTCCCATTTTGGCCTTAAAATCTATTCATTTAAGAAAATGAACCCAAATGTATTGTTATTTTTATATTTAAAAAATCTCATTATTTGGTTCCTGATTTTTGAATGCTGGGCAGCAACACTGGTGCATAAAACCAACTTTTGGGCCAATTTCTAACCTCAGAGGTGTTAAATGTGCAAGATCCTCCGGGAGATCAGTGTTGTCTCAAGAGTAAGAGATGTCTCCTCACTGTCAATACGTAACAGTCCAAGCAGACTAGATAGAAAATTAGCTTCATTCACAGGGAGGCTGTTCAGGTCACGCTAATGATTCCTGAAGCAGTTATTCCCCCACCATCACTACCATCACCATACACACACACCCAACGTTTTCACTAACTCTGATTAAATTGGCAGCATGTCCTCTGCTTTTCTTACATACACTCAACGCTGATGTTAGTGCACAGACCTTATTCCCCCGCACTCCCTTCCTGCAGGGAATGTGAATTTCCAAGTGGTGTGTAACAGCCCATTTCAAAGGAGATTTAGTTTACACGGGGGGTACCTGCCCAGTAGGCTAGATGATGGCTCCAGATGAGCCTGCTAGGCCTGTTTCAGCTTGAAGGTGTGCCTCTGTTCATGTTTCACGTTGCAGTTTAATCCTCGTGACACCTCACGCCCCCAATGTGGAGCAGCAGCCACCACTGTCCGAAGGTAGAGGGGAAAGAAAAGAGCAACGGAATGTGAAATGCGCTGAATGGATCTGAAAACCCAGTCCAAGCTCAGATTCAAAACACTCCATCACTGGCTGCTGATTTAAAAGTGTGTTTAAAATGTCCTGTTCCATGCAACTTGATTTTTTGGCTGAAAACACAATGGCTGCCATGTCTTGCCGGACAAGTCACTGCAAATCTAGCACTTTGCTCGTCACAGTTAAAGCACTTTGAGACACCAGTGAAGTATGAAAGGCAAGGAACTAGAGGCAAGATCACCAGGCTGCTGCTGCTCGTTAGCTTGTCTACTCTTGAGTCATCCTCTAGATTCCCTTAAGCCAGAAAAAGGGCAGCTCAATATTTTGTAGTGACTCTGTAGGAATCTACATTTGTTCACTCTGAGTGAGGCTTATCTCACATGAGCTCACTTTGCAACTCACAAGATGGTTATCTTTTTCCTAGCTTCCAGGGCGTAAAACTTACCGTTAACTCCTGCTCTGACCTAACGTTTCTAACCATGGTGTCTGTAGCAGCCTGCCTGGAACTGGGAGGGAGGAGCACAGGTTGCAGTAGGGAAGCATTTGCAGGAAACTCCAGGAAGTCAGTCCGAGTGCACATGGCTGTAATGCTAGCTCCAGTTGCAGCAAAATAGTTCTCTTAATACACAGTCGGTTTAATTTTAAAAACATGGAGTCCTCTCATGTTATTAACCAGCATGTCATGCATGCAGTAGTGTGAGAGCAGCGTGGCACCCTCTGTATGGCAAATACAAGAGGCAAAGTGGCTGAGGGCAGGTTGCTTATAACCTCTCCTTACTGTAGAAGCACCATATGCATCAGGCTAGTGCTGACTGCAAGGTACGGCACCTGCTTGCTGAGGGACTGGATTTGTCACCTGATCAGTAGGCCATGCTTCCTTGGCAACATAGACCTTCTTTCCCCGCTGCCCGAGTCATCACATCTGCGCAAAGCTGGAAAATGCAGCCATTCTAATTCAGAGCCAGCACCGTGCAGGTGGGGCGCTGCCCCTCCTCCCAAGTGCACTAGCATTCCTGCAACACCCCCTCTTCCAGCAATGGGGCCCTTGGGAAAGAAACTGCAGGGGGGAGCCAGCCAGGGGCTGAAGCTGACACAGCAGCTGCAAAGAGCAGTTCTAACAGTGAACCATGGCCTTCTGCAGTTGTCACACTGAACATTCTCACCCCCCGCCCCCCCGGGCTGATTGGCTATTCTCCCCAACTCCTCCCACCCCCTTCCTCTTTGTCTCCAACCCCCTCCTTGTCTTTGCCCGTCCATCTAGCTAATCCCCTCCTAATATAACCCATGGAAAGAATTTAAACAACAAAACCAAAAGCTTACAGCATTAACATGAGTTCAGTCAACGCATTTTCCCTTTCCCCTGCCCTGGACCTGTCTTATCTATTTAGATTGTAAATTCCTCGGGCAGGGATTGTCTCTTATTCCGTATCTGTACAGCGCCAAGCACAGTGCGGTCTTATTTTCAGTTGGCACTACCCTAATAGACACAGTAAGTAATAATAATTTGGTAGCCGTACACACAAGATACATGGCAGTGGGGAATCAGGTCCATGGTGAGCAAGCCCTCTGGCTAGCCTCTCCTCCTAGCAGCCTCTTGAGCATTATGTCCTGCTCTTTGCAGGGGAAGTAGAGACTCCTTAACCCCACTCCTTGTGCATCACTCTTACTGGAAATAAGGAGTCAAATAGACTTTGATGGGGCCACAATTTTACCCAATACATTCAGCTGAAAATTTTCACCTGGTTCCAATCCTACAGGTTTCACTGGGCAACTAGCACAAGGAACAGAGCAACAGATCTGTTAGTTCTACTGGTCCCAGGGCTACAGTTCCTGTAAGTAGAAACAAAGAGAGAAGAAACCTGATATAGACAAGCTGGAGGATTCTACGGGAGTCTGTTGGAATTTCAGCTAGGAAAGGAAGCATTTGGCCCTGAGCCTGGCCATATGAAAATCTAGCTGAGTTCTTTCTGCCTCTTATATCACGCTGCTGATCAAAGTCCTATGCTCCAAACCTGGCAGACGGCTTTGTGTATGATGCATGAACTAGAACAGGATCTGGTTCCCTTTCGTGCAGCTTTTGTGGCTCTGCAGTGCTAGCAGGAGCAAAGGTCGTCAATGAATGACTGTATATGCTGAGGACACGGAAGCAGGGCTGTTAAACTGTGACAGTTTCAATGAGGGAGCATAAAGAGAGAGAGACAGATTTCAAATGTTGTGTTGAGAGACACTGTAAAATCCTGCATCAGAAGAGGAAGGTATTTTAAAAGCTGCCTTGAAATGAGTGAGATGTTGCAGGACTGCAGTAAGACTCAATCCAGGATGCACTGTAAAAGGGCCCAGATCTTTAAAGCTAATTAGGTGTTGTTGCGCTCAGCATCGCAGCACTGACCTGCTTTAGGAGCCTAAATCTCATTTACAGAAGGGTTCTAGGCATGTAGGAATTTAAATCCCTCAACTGTCAATGGAATTTAAATGCCTAAGTGCCTAAATCCCCTTTAAAAATAAGATTTAGGCCCCTAAATCTGTTACACACTGTGGTGTTGAGTGCAGCAATGTCTAAATAGCTTTAAAAATCTGGGCCTCGGAGATCATTTATGGTGAATAAGAAGCTTTTTACAGTCACTTTTCTAATCAGAACTGTGAGGCGCAGAAGTTTACTAAAATCTGTTGCTTCTAAAAGGACACTAATAAGAGAAGAGAGCCTGAAAGCAGCAGATGCCACATGGTATCTGTAAAATAACGAGGGGAGATGAAAACACAGTGGAGGGACTGCTCTCGGAAGGGAAACTGTCACCCGTGGAGTAGCACTTGTACCTCTTCAAACTAAGGTGCAAACCTTGGCTGCCTGAAGACAAGCAGAGAGCAGGAGGGGACTGGGGTCTCTGCACTGCTGCTTCCTCTGTGGTTAAACCAGTGTCACGTATCTCAAGCATTCAAAATCATTAGTCAGGCCCAAAATAATCATGACATTGGCTTATAAATCATGAGATTTTAAAAACTAATAAATGTTGGGTTCTTTTTCTTTGCATCCTAGTTTCTGAGCCTTGATGATGTGCTCAATTCACATTTTCAGGTCTCTGCAACCAGGAAGGCTAGAAACTTGCTTTTTTCAAACAAAATGAAAGCTGAGATTGTCACATAATCAATTGTTTCCAGGAGCTGGGGCTTTAAGGAAAACACCAAGGATAAAATCCTGATCCCACTGAAGTCAAGGGGATTTTTGCCATTGATTTGCATGGGGCCAAGCTTTCACCCCAGATGTCACAAGACTCACGATAAAATCACAAGAGTTGGGAACACTGCCAAAAATGTTCACTTTCAGGGCAAGATTATTCCACAGATCTGAGCCCAAGTTCCGCTTTTGTCCAATTCCCCACTTGGCTGTGGATTTCCCAGGTGACCTTCGTCTCTCTGTGCATCCACTCCTCCTGCTGTAAAAACAGCCTAACACTGCTGTCGCCCACCTTTTCTCCGTCTTATCTATTCAGACTGGAAGTTTTTCAGGGCAGGGAGGGACTTGTCCTATGCGTTTGTAGAGTGCCAAGCACAGCTGGATCCCAATTCAGTTAGGGCCTCTAGGTACTGCTGTAATACACCTAATAAATAATAATTATAAAGTTCCTAGGTGGGGTGGGGATTGGGATGTTCTCTCCGTTTGGTGGCTTCACAGGCTAGGAATGAAACACCTGTTTTGTACTGAACTAAGCCCTCAACCGGGTGATTTTCTCCTTGCAGCTGCTAAAGCAAACCGCGAGCACTCATCAAGGATTTCTTTTGTTTTGACTTGCTTCCCACAGATCAAAACTTTACAGGGCTGGTTCCTGATGAAAATGTGCCAGATGCTGAGTGAGACAATAAAACCTAGCAACAGCAACACTTCTGTTTTCTTTCTTTGCTTCCCCCCTCCCCTCACCCCCCCATAGATTACCAGGACATGCCAGGAGTTATAACAAAGAGATTTATGATGAATTTCCAGTATGATGAATTCTTACACTTAACCCCCTTGGTGCTAGGATACAGTGCATACACCGGAGCCTGGGGGAATCCAGATGCTACGGTGTCCTTGATATTATCTATATGGATCTTGGAGTCACCAGGAGCAACAAATCTGGGGGGTTTCAGCTCCATACTGCGTGGAAGGTCCCCTAAGTGGTCTGTACCTGAATCATAGAATCATAGAATATCAGGGTTGGAAGGGACCTCAGGAGGTCATCTAGTCCAACCCCCTGCTCAAAAGCAGGACCCATCCCCAATTAAATCATCCCAGCCAGGGCTTTGTCAAGCCTGACCTTAAAAACCTCTAAGGAAGGAGATTCCACCATCTCCCTAGGTAACGCATTCCAGTGTTTCACCACCCTCCTAGTGAAAAAGTTTTTCCTAATATCCAACCTAAACCTCCCCCACTGCAACGTGAAGATCCGTCCTTATCCTTGCAGACCATGTGGATGCACTGGCGGGCTCCGGCTACTGTTACTGAGACACTACTCCACCTCCTCTTTTCTTCTGGCTTTTACCTTTTTCTGGGATCTTGCCCAGTCTGTGTTCTAGCAAGTGGCCTGTGGGGACCAGCTGAGCTATAATAGGTGATGCAGGCGAAGTCAGGTCTAACATCACATCATGCCTGGTACTAGTTTTGTTGACAGAGAGCCGTGCCTTCGTCTGCAATAGCTTGAGGCAGTTGTCTTCTGCTGCCTTGAGTATGAGTGTTTTGAGGGAGCTGGTAAAGGACACCTGGCATCTTAGACGAAGAGGAATACTAACCAGTTCTGCTGCTGCCACCACTCATCGTCTCCAAACCCTGCAATAGCCAGCACATTGCAAAAGAAAAATTAGGTACCAGTCAGGTACCACAGCATCTATTCTCCACAGCACCTGTCCAGAGCCATCAGTAATCACGTCCACTTACAACAGGTAACCCTCTAAAGGGTCGCAGTTCTAATTTCTTTTGGGCTAACTGAAAGTCAGATGCCATTACCCTTGCTCATCCTGAATAATACCTCACCCCACGCATAGTCCCATTGCCTTCAGTGGGGCACTTCCTGAGTAAGGCGCTGTTCAACGTGAGGAAGGATTTCAGAATCCGGCCCCTCTTCTGCAAAATTGGACAGTAAATCATCCAAGAACAGGATCTCTCCTGAGAGTGATGATGCTTCCCACTTCCAGTCACACCTGGAAATTCTGGGCCAACCCCTGAAGACCTTATTTGGTTTTTATTCAGACCCTTACTCAGTTAAAACTCCCAATGACTTCAGTAAGGCAGGACTGGATTAAGACATAGACACTATAGGTCCATGCCTAGGGCCCAAGCTCCTGGAGTCATGTGATTACATCAGAATGTCAGGGGTTGTCTACATTAGCAAGTTTTGCCATTTGAATGATACTGCTAAAGCAGCAAATCCTCCTTAGTGCGGACATAGCTATATGGGTATGAAAGCACAGGCGCTGAGTTTCTAATCCACCGGGAGGTGTTCCCCCCCAGGCCCCTCCCCCACTCCATTCCTTCCCCCAATACCCCATCCTGCCTCTTCCTGCCCCCTCCCTGCCCAGTTCCTCCCCTTTGTCCCCTCCCCCCAGCACCTCCTGATGCCACAAAACAGCTGTTTCGTGGCAGGCAGGAGGATCTGGGAGGGAGGGAGGGGAAGGCGCTGATTGGCGGGGCCCACTGGGGGGCAGGAGGCGCTGGGAGAGGGAGAGACATTGATGGGGGGGCTGCCAGTGGGTGCTCAGTATCCACCATTTTATTTCCATCGGTGCTGCAGCCCCAGGGAGTCGACACCTATGTTTAAAAGTGCTTATACCAATGTAGCTTAATCCTAGTTCTGGAAGCAGAAGCTATACCAGTATAAGTCACATTTATTCGAGTGGGCATGTGTCCACACTAGGGCTTAAACTGGTAAAACGACATCAGTAACTGATCGCACCCCTAACCAATATCATTTTTTTCTAGTGTAGACCAGGGCCTCAGCTTTAAGTTCCCAACCCTCATGGCTCTAAAGAAGAGCTTGAAAACGTGATCCAAGTTTAACCAATGCAGTGGTGTCTGCCTGAATTTGCAGACAGCCTGAAATAATAGCTTGGAGAGGTATGAACAGTCTTTGTGTGTCTCAGCGGGGGTTGACTCCAAGACCCAGTGCTCTAGAGGGCCCCATCAGCACTACTCCAGCAGAGGAGTCTGTGTCTGGCAGGTGGAGAGGCGTGCAGTGGGTCCATGCAGCAGGGCTGGGTAAAAGCAGAGCATGGACTTCAGGATTTGACCCACTCTCAGGGTGCCATTTCTTGTGGCAATGCTGCACTTTGTGCTTGGGTTCGCGGTCAGGAGGCACGAGGGAGAAAAAAAACCCCATGTTCTGAACAGTTCAGAACTTTTAAGACAAGTTCCATTTGGCTCTGGTTCTGGAGACAGATGTCGATTTGGACGTGTTTCAGGCACCCATAGGTTGTAAGGCCAGGAGTGACCCTTAGATCATTTTGAGTCTGGCCTCCTGCAGAAAACAGGCCAGAGAATTTCACCCAGTTACTCCCACGTTGTTTGTTCCTAACCCACTGGCCCCATCCTGGACTGCCCACCTGCTCCATACTCCTCCGTGGACTCGGTGAAACAGCAGCAGCTGCTGGGTATTTGTCCCTGCCCATACAGAACTGTGAGAATTGTCCAAACAGAGAAACTGCTCCACACAAATCATCCCATAAACACTTTCGGGACTCTCCGTGATGCTATTAGAAGACTCTTCAGGAGTAAACTGAGACCAGGCAGCTACTGTTGGATCCTCTTTCTCTCCCCCACCCCCGTTTTCCTTCCAGTGGTCTTGGTTAGTGCACTGGGTGCACGACTGTGCTGGGACACTCCGCTTGCTCCTTTGCTGTCCAACTCACCCCGTGAAATAAGGAGGTCTTCCCTGCTGATTCCAGCCAGCGGTTGCCAACTCCACAGACCCCAGTGGTTAAAGCCAATTCTTCTGCAGCCAGCTCCCGCAAAGCATCGCTCCACATGGCACAGGACAGGGCAAGAGGCAGGCTCTAGTCTACCTGTGTGACTGGCACATGCGACCGAGCCATGTGGTGTCTGTTCCTTTGACCACGTGACTCGGTTCCTCAGTGAGCTGTGTGGAAAGGCTATGGGCCATAGCTAGGGCACGGTAGGCCACAGAGGTCCCTCGGGGCACTGTTGGGAATGAGATCAAAAGCTGAGTGCCTCCAAATGGGGCAGAGGTGGCAAATTTTCAAAACTGGCAGCAAAACTTCTTCCCAGACAAAGGCCCTCTGAGGGGAAAAGCCTGCCAGGAAGGTTGATGTGGTGGTGCAAAGCGGCCACAGCCTCCTTTATATCCAGGGAAGCTGCACTGTCTCAGATGTGGGAGGCGTTGGTTCAGAAGGGGGTATTGCCAGGAGTCCCTGCCTTCCATGACTGCTACTGTGAACAACCCCTGCATATGGGCAGAGGGCATGGGGCCAGGATTCAGCCCAGAGCCAGCCACACAGGGGCTCTCGGAGGTGAAGTTATCATTAAAAGGAGCTGCTAGCTCTGTAAAAAGAAAAAAAATGCACAGGCATGATAGATGCTTCTGTCTTTCACCCTCCCACCTCTATGCCCTTTCTCCTGCTGCTGCCCTCTGAGTGGTGGGGCTTTAATATCAGAGGTAGGCTCAGTGATGCAGGGAGGGGTGTGCTTTTGTGTGGAACAGCCAAAGAGAAATAGACAAAGAAGGTATTATATGATTATACATTGTGAAGGCAATATAGTATATCACTTAGACTGTGAGGTCTTTGGGGTAGAGGCTATCTTTTGGTTGTGTGTTTGCAAGGTGCCTAGAACAATGGGATCCTGGTCCGTGACTAGGTCTCCTAGGCACTACTGCAATACAAATAATCAACACATTATATATTGTATTGTATTACTACTGCCGAATGCAGAGCAAAGCCTGTAGTTAAGGTTGCCTGACACATCCTACTAAGTGCCTGTTTTTAACCATTCGACTTTAACCATTTGGGCTGAAATTTTCACTGTTGAATCTCAGCCTCAGACTGAATTTTATTTTATTATTTTTATTAAGTTTCAGCAAAAAGAATAAAGGTTTCAGAACAAGCAACTTCACTTCTGGCTTTTCCTGACTCCTGAATGTGTGTTTGGCTTTGCAACATTAATGTCTTTTAATATTCTGATTTTGTAGGAAACATTGATTAGGTTAGATCAATCCCTGCATACATAGTCTTAGTGATACACAGAGACAATAAACATTGATTGTATGGAAGACTAATGAATTACCAAAATCTAGAGTGGTCACTTCAAGGTATAACAAATGCGTGCAGTTACACAATTGGGTCTGAGATTACAGACTGAGGAAAATCTCTCTGCTTTCACAAAAAGAAAAGGAATACTTGTGGCACTGTATTTTTCACTGCATGCATCCGATGAAGTGAGCTGTAGCTCACGAAAGCTTATGCTCAAATAAATTGGTTAGTCTCTAAGGTGCCACATGTCCTCCTTTTCTTTTTGCGGATACAGACTAACACGGCTGCTACTCTGATCTCTGCTTTCAGGTTTCAAAAATCTTTCACTGACTCTACAACAGGATTTTAATGACTTGGAATAAATCTCTTTATGATTAAATCGAGAGAATGGAATTCAGAGCTTTGAATGTGAGAGATTTATTTCAGTTCTGTTCAGTTCCCATCCATCTCTGGAATGTCCCTGAATCTGCACTGCTAAGAAGAGCAGCTACATCTCCCACTAATTCTTCTTGACAAATGGTAAATTGCTCGAAGGGCTCAGAAGGTGGAGGAGATTATAAAAGTCCTTCTTGTTTAAATTAAGAGTGGAGCTGTGTGATCAATTATTATTATTAATAATGCTTTACATTTCTAAAGCACCTTCAATCCTGCTGAGCTTTAGAACCTGAAACTGACCTACCTGAAGAAATCCATCAACCTCATATCCCTTGCCACCTGCTACAGATTATCTCTGCATGTCAGAGACAACTCTATCCCTCTTCTTCTCTCCATGTCAAGGCCAACACAGACTGAAGGCCAACGCAGTGGCAATCTAAATTGCAGGCTACCAGTGGAGAGTCCAGCCTAGCATCCCACAGTCGTTCCCCTGAGGGAACATTCACGTGACTCACTGTGTACCCCGCACAAATCACATGTACACAGAACAGTGCTGCAATATGCTAATACTGTGCCCTTGCTTTCTTGAGAGGAATGAGTCTTCTGAATAAGGCACTGGCATAAGATGCAGGAGAGCTGGGTTGTGTTTCCTGCTGCACCACAGATTTCTTGTGTGGGCAGGTCACTTAATCTCTATGTGCAGGAATAATAACGATATTGTCTCTGTATGTCTTGTATATTTAGCCTGTAATCTCTTTAGTGCAGGGACTGCACCTACTGTACAGTGCCTGGTGCAATGCGGGATCTCAGCTGTAGTTCCTAAGCGCTAATGGAATAGAAACAATAAATAATTCCCTCTTTTTAAACAATGTTGAAAGATATTAAGATCATTGCAGTAACAAAAAATGTTTAAAAGAACCAGGGAATACATTATTTTTTGTTTGTCTTTTTGAAAGCCTAACTCTTCAGTTAATATATATGATCTGCATTAAACATGAATCTCAGAACAAAAGTGAATCCTCTTGGCTGAACTCTGGAACAGCTTTACATTCATCAACCATGTCATGTTTAAATAGACAACATGGGCAAATACAATAAGAGGCTATTATTTACCAGTAGTAAATTTACTCCCTTCTATTGTCCACATGTGGTGGTTTTCTCTTGGGAAAAGTTCCCTTGACTCTCTTTGATCCTGATCTCCAAACCAGCCCAGACGCTGTGTAAATCCATGCTCCAAAATAGTGAACTTTCAGCTCTTTTAAAGGGAGGCATAGGGTCAGTTCTGAACAGCTCTGTTTTCACTAGTCGGAATAAGGGCTGATATAAGTGGAGTATTAATTATTTGGATGAAGTCTCAAGCCCAGTAATAAATTACTGAGATGTTAACTCTTCGTGTGGGTCTTTAGATCTCATTGCTCGCAGAAAGTTGACAGAATGGCTTGTCACAGAGCGACCTCATGTCAAGTTGGATGGAGACTTGACAACATCTGGGACTTTCTACACAGTCAAGGTCCCATGAGCAGAGCTGGTCAAATAGTATGCAGTGAATACATTATTCAAAGGATTTCACCATTTTCCAGTGAGTAATTTATTCACTGAATCTTCTTTTGCTTTATTTATTGAGCTTTTCCCATGACTCCAGCTTGCTCTTCCTCCCATTACACACCAGAATTCTGCAGCAAGCATCTTTCTAGAATTCAGAACTGCCCAGTTCTTTTTTAGCAGAGTTGGGCTTAAGCCACAAAGTTCACATCTGAGTCTGCCCATAGTTCAAGGAACTAGGATCCATCTTGCAGAAATGGACCTGAGTCACAAAACATAAACCAAGGTCCTGATCCTGCAAACATCTTGGTGTGTGCTTAATGTGACTATTCCCATCCAGTTAAATGGGACTGTTCAGAGGTGTAAAGTCACTCAGGGTAGGTCTACGCTGCAATGTAAGCCAACGGTTAGTAGAACTTGAGTTAGCACACTCTGGGTTTATTAACCTAGGGCTTGAGCATCTTCACTCATTTGTAACCCCAGTGAGGAATTGTTGAACCCTGGGTCCCAACCTGGGGTGCCAGCATCTGGACTCAGGCCCTCATGATGCTGTGTAATCACCCATATCCCCAACTTCCTAGCACCCTTCCAAAATGTGGCCTCTCTTGCCCTTTGTTCAGTGCTGCAGTGCGGAGAGGCTTGACTGTCCACCAAACCTGACTGTCCAGAGGATAAAGAAAGTCTGTCCATGGGATTGTGGGGTACTTTTGGCAGACGCTCAGATCATAAGTCTAATGGGGCTGCATCTAAACTGCAAAGAAATAGGGCTTGAACCCTGAGTCCCAGCTTGACTCAGGCTTGGACCCTCCAGTCCTGTGGGGTCTTGGGACCCTGGGTCAGAGTCCTGTGTTAGTGTCATTTGTGTGTAGATGGAAGGGGGATTAGGCTTGAGCCCTGGGCTTACATTGCAGTGTAGACATACCCTCATTGGTTTAAGAGCTTCAGGGGATTAGGGCCCAGACAATCTTTTACAAAGTCTGAGGGAATTTGCATCTAGTGTCCCAATCTGGGCCCATCTCTGCTTTTTTGTTGCTGTTGTATGTTGTGGGGCTGTTTATTTACTGCATGTTAGAGATGAGATGTGGGCATGTTACAACTGGTGCACTTGAATTTACACGTGCAAGTCACCCACTTGTGAGTGGCAAAGGAAGGCCATGAAAAAGGAGCTCCAGAGAGGGGAATGAGTTACATGAGAGAAGTGTGGGGTAGACAGAGCAGTAACAAAAGAAACATGAGACAGAGGAAGGAAAGGGAGAATACGCATACAAAGCACAGCGGTTGGCATGTGTTGTCTAAGTAGTACCCAGATATTGGACAGCTGAGATGCGGTCATAGCACACGCTAACAGCGTGTGGCTCTGTGTTGCTCCCTAGTGGCTAGACTGTGCATAGCAGACTGCTGCTGCTTCCAAGCTAATGGCCTTGTTGCTGTAGCTCAGAAAGTCGGCTTGATGCAGAGGTCCTGGGTTCGATTCTTGCTTGATGATCCACTGGGGCATTGCTACATTTGTAAAAGTACACACCAGAACCACCGTGACAACGGTACCAGCGGTCTATGACCATTTCGGAGGGTACATGTTTTTCATGAAGGTGCAGACAGAGAGGACAGGAACAGACTGATTCAAAAAGGTCTCCTATGAGTTTATTATCCTTGAGCTGCCTGTACCAGTTTGGCTAAGGAAAAGAATTGCCTTCAGCAGAGTTACATGTTCTGCTTTGTTTTCTTTTACTTGTGTGTAAAACTAAAATGTAACGTAGATCCAGAAGAATGTGATACATTCACATGTTAAGGGAAGGAAAGAAATACCCAGAGATGATAATTCTTTTAACATCAAGGAGAACAAAAATCCCCAGGAAGGCGCCTACCATCCTGAAATGATATATGGCCTTTTAAATTAAGCATCCTTTTCCTTGGATAAATGCAGGTTTCGGAGTGGTTTCTCTCTGTGAATGCTGGTGTTTTTCCAATCCTTAATTCACACTCACCTCTCCGCCCCCACCATCACTTCCTTTGTCTTGACTCATCAACAGCTGTTGCCATTCCAATGAGCAATGGGATTCTACCATGAATAGCAAGAGTTGTCGAGCCAATGCGCTGCTCCCTGAAAACTCACGCAAGGGGTGTGAGATATTGCTACTAACTCAGAACAGGTTCTAATATACTGGTGCTCCATCACATCTGACATAGTCAGTTATTAATTATTGTCCATTCTGTGGCCAGCTTGGCACCTCATCCAAAGCCCGTTTGGTGTCAGTGGGAGTCTCTCTCTTTGTCAAAGACTCTTTGATCCGATCCTGCCGTGGTAAGTACAGAACATTCTTTTCTCCTAAAAACCACCTGACTTTCATCCTTTTAATTTAATGCATTGTAAAATTGACTTATGAATTCTGATTTTTTTCAGAGAAATTCTATGAAATGTTTGCAAGTCATCTAGTCAAGACACAAACCATGTGGTTTTTAAAATAATTTTTACCTGTGTTAATAATAACTCCGTTAGGGCCAGAGCGTGAACCCCTTACTCATGTGAGTAAATGCTAACAGTTGGGAGTAAGCCCACGGAAGTTGGTGGAGCTGTTTATGTGAGTAACTGCTCACCAGTGGGAGTCAGGAGTTTGCTATCTGGCCTTAAATGATCAAAGCTAATTTAAAAAAGAAAAAGAATAATCTAGGGTATGATTCTGCAAACCTTGGTCACATGAAATAAGCTTGATTCACACAAGTAGTCCCAGTGCCTCCCGTGGGACTATTTATGTGACTAAGAATTACTCATATGAGTAAAGTTTACAGTATTAGACCCATTGTTTGCTTTTCACCATGTATGTTGTTTATAGTTTGTTTCATTCAGCATGGACACTGGCATGACTAGGGCCTAGCTGTACCTCTATCCCCTTGAGGGTCTCCCCTGTTGCTTACCCCCTCTGCCCCTTGCTTTTACTTGTCTCAAAATGGAATCTTGCAATTCTTCCATTCTTAGACCGGGATCCGAGTACACTACCCCACGTACCAACTGCTTATCACCCTGCAAGTATGACTGAGTTTCAGGCACGTGTGTTTCCCCCCTTGGGGAACCTGTGAACAGAGCATTTTTATTTTTCAGTTGGAACAAAGCATTAGCACAAAAAGGATTTTAAAATAACAGACAGCCTATGTTATATGTAGTGTCACCTAATCTGACACTTCACCACAGTTAGGTTGGCTTTTCTCTTAAGACACGGGAACAGAACGGAACAGACCCAGGTCATATTGCTTTAGAAAGAAAGGATCCCCCTTTGTGCATGTGGGTCTCTCAGTCTGGCTCTCTTTGGTGCCCCTTCAGAGAATCTGTGTTCTTATATCAGTCACACACCAATCTCTTTGTTCTCCTGGGTTCTTTCTCAAGTTTTAGAACATAAGAATGGCCATACTGGGTCAGACCAAAGGTCCATCCAGCCCAGTATCTTGTCTACCGATAGTGGCCAATGCCAGGTGCCCCAGAGGGAGTGAACCTAAAAGGTAATGATCAGGTGATCTCTCTCCTGCCATCCATCGCCACCCTCTGACAATCAGAGGCTAGGGACACCATTCCTTACCCATCCTGGCTAATAGCCATTAATGGACTTAACCTCCATGAATTTATCCAGTTCTCTTTCAAATCCTGTTATGGTCCTAGCCTTCACAACCTCCTCAGGCAAGGAGTTCCAAAGGTTGACTGTGCGCTGTGTGAAGAAGAACTTCCTTTTATTTGTTTTAAACCTGCTGCCCATTAATTTCATTTGGTGGCCCCTAGTTCTTATATTATGGGAACAAGTAAATAACTTTTCCTTATTCACTTTCTCCACACCACTCATGATTTTATATACCTCTATCATATCCCCCCTTAGTCTCCTCTTTTCCAAGCTGAAAAGTCCCAGTCTCATTAATCTCTCCTCATATGGGACCCATTCCAAACCCCTAATCATTTTAGTTGCCCTTTTCTGAACCTTTTCGAATGCCAGTATATCTTTTTTGAGATGAGGGGACCACATCTGTACGCAGTATTCAAGATGTGGGCGTACCTTGGATTTATGTAAGGGCAGTAAGATATTCTCCATCTTATTCTCTATCCCTTTTTTAATGATTCCTAACATCCTGTTCGCTTTTTTGACTGCTGCTGCACACTGCGTGGCCTTCTTCAGAGAGCTATCCACGATGACTCCAAGATCTTTTTCCTGATCAGTTGTAGCTAAATTAGCCCCCATCATATTGTATGTATGGTTGGGGTTATTTTTTCCAATGTGCATTACTTTACATTTATCCACATTAAATTTCATTTGCCATTTTGCTGCCCAATCAGTTAGTTTTGTGAGATCTTTTTGAAGTTCTTCACAGTCTGCTTTGGTCTTAATTATCTTGAGCAGTTTAGTATCATCTTAGTATCATTTTATGCAGGTTCTGACCCCTCCCCCACCCCAGTTCAAACTGGTTTGGGGGCTGCCCATAAGATCAGGTTAGAGGCACTTAGATCACTGACTCTAATATTGTCTCTTAATGACAGGGCCATAACCAGGGCAAGGCGAATGGGGCAGCCACCCAGGGTGCAAAGCCATTAGGGAGGAAAAATGGGGAGGAGAAATTAAGAGAAAAACAATGTAGGGGATGCAAATATACTTGCTCACCCCAGGCGCTAAATGCTCTAGTTATGGCTCTGCTTAATGACCTTTAAGTGGAAGCTGTTAGGGGAGGGCCTTCTCCCACTCTTGCCTGAGGTGGGTAGGTTCTTGTGCTGGAATGTCCATCCCACACAAGGCCAGGAGTGGTTAAAATGGTTGAGGCCAATTAACTACTCAGGCTGCACCTGGAGAAGAAGACAGGAAGCTGGCAACAGAAGAAGGCAGAGATAGGTAGTCAGCAGTCACTCCCTGGCAGAAGGCAGGTGGGCTTGGGGCTGAAGGCAAATAGCCCACAGATACTCCCTGAGAGGAGGGAGTTTAGGACTGGCAAGCCCAGAGGAGTGAGGAGAGCCGGGAGGTAGGAGAAGGCTGAGGGGGAAAGCAGTGGGGAATAGGTAGTGCAGACTTTGGCTGCTGACTAGAGGGTCCGTGAGCTGAGCTGGGGCCCAGAGTAGAGGGGAGGCCTGGTTCCCCCGACCAACCACTGGAGGAGTGGCATGGTGGGAGCAGTAAAGGGAAGACTGCCATTTTGTATGGAGGGACTTTGATACATCCCCCCCAGAAGGGGAAACCCATGTGGTGACCTGGCCAGAGGGAGCCCCCTGAGTGTCAGATGGTGAGAGAACAATGGGAGAGATACTGCGGGAGGAGGGCACAATGCCTGGCCAGAGCTAATGTCCAGGATGGCCAGGAGGAGGTGCCATTAGCAGGGAGTGCACCACATCACAGCTGTTCTATCCAGTGAAATCCCTAGCGTGAACCATCCATCCCATACAGAGTACAGAAACATCATGCTAGTGACAGATCCAGACACTACTAATGATTAGTAAAACGCACCCCCACATTCATCACACACTCAGTGACTCCAAATGATTCCTCATGTAACTCCACTAACTTCACCAGGGGTGAATTTGATCCAAAGAATCCAGATCAGGTTTTGTTTTTGTTTTTTTAAACTGCTTTCACTTGTTTCTTCCGTATTAGTGGCACAGCTGCTGTGTTTGAAATGCTGCATGGCAGAGAAATGGAGACATTTTCTCCTGAGTTTAAATGCACACACACACCCCTAGGGGCAGAACCCTACATTTTTGGAACTAAACTATTGGACAGTGCCTCGTTGTTTACCTTTTTACACAGACACATGTTGTGTGTGTATATATAAATTGCACACACATACATGGGTGTTTAGGTCTACAGATATGAGTGCAGGATTGAGAACCAAGAACACCTGAATATAGCCTTAAGTAAATTACTTAACTGCTCCCCTTCTGAAATATGGGGATAATGATATTTAATTGTTTGAGGATTAAATGTTTGGAAGTGTCTTATATAAGTGCTAAAGGTTATCATATATATAAACATACTGTGTGTATATATATGAACATAATATATATATTCCCCTAAATATTAAATTTTAACAGAAATGTTAGCTTTGGGTGAGAAAAGACAATCACTATTATTTCTTCTTGGGGTGACTACCTAGGAGACAGTCAAAATGTGTATAACCTATAGATCATAAAGATACTCTTGCTAATTTATATTGTTTACATTTACAGTTCAGCTGTGTTTTGCAAAGTGCATTGCAACATTTTGAGTGAAGCATTTGATAAACTAGATCGTGGATCTGCCATTAATGGCAATGATGTCACTGCTTGTGAAGCTCAGTAGACCATGAAGCCTTCAGTGGACCAAATCTGATAACATCCGATTCAGATTTACTCACTGTCTCCTCTTATGCTGTGACACAGGGCAGGGGTAACAGGGAACACAAAAGAAATTAAATCCTGCAATCTAACCTCTTGCATATTTTCTCTCGACAGCTCTCCATTTTACATTGATAAGAGAAGACTTCTGGCTATGTTTGCCTGGCAAAAAAACAACATACAACTGTTTCAAATTTAAGACATACTGGCCGATAGGTGGGAGAGGGGTAAATGAACTAGTGTTTAGCATATAGGACTGGAATTCAAGTTCAGGCTACCTATGAGCGTTCTGAAATTAAGTCTGGCCTATTCTCTGCTTCAATCCCCATGGAACATAGTCTACATTATCAAACCACCTCACACAGTTTGGCACAGCTGAGTAGTGCTGTTAATCTCCATTCCTCTCTCGGCATCCAGGTCTAAATTTGTGTCTGTTTTCTGGAATGGAAAAGGAGATGTGATCTGGTCCTGATCCAAATCTGGTTGGGAGCCGAGGGGTCACTAGGACATGTGGAGGGAGTGGGAGATCTATCTTGTCTTTTAATTTGAGTCAATTTACCCCTCCCCTCCATTTCACACTGATTCTTTTGCACCAGAAACGTCATAAGGCAATGTGTGTTGGTGAAGGCAGGTTTACGACACTGGGTGTGGGGGGGATTTAATGACAAAAACAAGCTGTTCGAGGCTGAGGTGAGTGAGTGGAAGCAAGATGCTTTAGGAATGAAGGCTCCCAGATCCTGGATCTAGGAAATGGGTTTTAAAAACTGAGCTTGAGCAGGTTACCAAAGCCATTTGGCCTAGGAGAAAATGAAGCTAATAAGACTCAAGAACCTCTCACCTCTGGAGAACGAACTTGGGGCTTACATAACATGCTCATTAACAATATGGGCGGGAGGGAAGCAGCACATTAATTACGTTCACAGATGTTACTAAATCAGGAAGTGCTGCAAACACAAGTGAGAGCAGAGGATTAATAGAAAGGTTAGAAAAACGGGCAGAAAAACAGCAAAATGAGATTCCACCTGGACAACATGCAAGCTAAGCCCCCAGGGCCCATCGTACAGGCCTTACACAGGCAAAACTCCTTTTCACTACAATGAGAGTGAAGGGTAAGTGAGATCAAGCTTCTCTTAAGAGGGAGACGTTAATAATGACAGAAGTGCTGGGGACAGTGGTCACGAACATCACATCAGACATGAATTTGCAATGCGGATGAGAGCAAATTAAAGCCCATGCAATGCTCAGCTGCATAGGCCAAGGCTTCACACAGAACACAGAGGGGTCAGTCCCTCTTGGGCTTAATCTGCCTCCATTAGTCATGTCAAGAAGTACCACCCTGCACAATATTGCAACAGCAATGTACTAGGCCCCCAGAAGAGAGATTTTTATCTAGGTTTTTAATATGAGGAGAATGCCCTCCGATATAACTCAAAGGGGCAAGGTTTTCTTCGCGGGTGGTCATTGGCTGAAAAGGCCCCTGCTAATCATTAGCCCTATCTTTACCACCTTTAGTTCATGATGGAAGACTCATCTGTGAGTGAATATCTTCCACTAAGAGTAGTACAGTCTCCAGGCAATGGTCTCCATCTGAACCAGACCCCTTTAAAAAAGCAGCTATGACTAAGGAAGTGGAAAAAAGTGTTTCCCATTCACAAAACCCTGGTCTCCAATCTGTGGATAGGATGCCCGGATTCTCTGGTGATGGACCCGTGCCACAGATAGCCAAAGTTAACAACATGCCTATGCAAACTGCAGGGCACAGGAATGCAAGTGAGCTCCTCCAGAAAACAACCCACTCATGTTTTTCAAAGCACATTTGCCCTTCATGTCCATACTCTAGGAAGGGGAAATTATCTGGGGGAGTATCAACAGGAATGAAGCTGATTCTCTGCCCTTGAATACCTAATGATCTGCCTAATGGCTGAAAGTAGCCATTAGACTGAATGCACCATAGAAGGTTCTGTCTACAAAATCATGAATGGATTTGCCCTTCTGAAAGGACATATGGTACATGCATTTAAATGTGGTACAAGCTCTCTACAAGGTCATGCCTTGGAGGAGCAGTTTACACTTATACAGATGGCAAGTTTATCAGCTGCCCGGGCAATCCTCCCCATGGCTCGTTCTTTCAGAAATTTCTGTTTTCTAACCTATGAAGATTTCGAGTTATGAGCTATACTATTTGAGGACTTCTGTTGGGTACAGCAAAGCCACCCCTTTGCCCTTTAAATACACAGATTTCATTTGCATTACAGGACGACAGTCATTCTGGGTAAACTTTGGAAATATTATGATTATTGCTGATTTACAAACAGTCTTTCACATGCATCTCGGAGCTGAACAGCAAATAGGACAGCAACATGGCTAACACGAAAAAACCCCATCAAGTCATATTTGAAAACGATGAAGTGACTCATTGGCACAGAGATCAAATGGAAGGGCACGGCACCAGCTTGGAGCCAGATGTCAAGTAGCTCTTTCCCTGCAAATAGCTCAATGCACGGCAGGTACCAGAAGCTGAGACCTATAAATCAGATGCAAGTGACATGGGAAAGAGGAAGCTGAAGACCTTTGGATGTAATCTTGGCCCTGTTGAAGACAATGGCCAGACTCCCTTTGACTGAGGCCAGGATTTGAGAGGAACTGGTAACATTCTGCGTTGCATCCCCAGGCAAAGGTACAGCCAGTGGTAAGCATAACTCATAGCAATCCTTGCTAGACAGACCCTTCTACAGGGTGCTGAATGCCCTCAGCTTCAATTGACTTCAGTAGGAGTTGAGGGCACCCAGGATCTTGTTGACCCTACATTTACATGACCTACTATTTCACTGTGGTTAAATACTTAAACAGTGATCGGGCAAGAGAGAGAGGAAATGATTCTGCTGGCCAGTGGTGAAGGCACCAATCACTCATCATTTATACAGCATCCAACAGCTGTAACAGGAGAAATTGAGGGAGGTCCCACATCAGAATATCCCACTGCTCAGTGGTTAGAGTTCTCTTGCGCCTGAGAGGCGTAAGATCCCTGCTCAAATAAGAATTGAGCCTGGATCTCCCACATCCCAGCTAAGTGCACTAACCTGGGCTACAAGCGATAGGGTAGGTGATGGCATCTCCCATTGGCTAGCTGAGGCAGCTCCCCCCCGCCCCCCCAGGATGCTGGCTTTTGTAGATCACATCCTTAGATGCCGGTCTCTCCCCACTCATTGTACAGGGGCTGTAGGTGCCTAACTCAGCCTTGTAGATCGCAGTGCTGTTCCTGTGATTCTCTGGGCACTGACACTCAGCCTTGCCACACCTACATCCCTTTGGGGATCCCACCCAATGTATTACATCTAATACAAATCTGCTTTCTTTCCCTTTGACCTGTTCCTATTTCCAGCCAGGCTGGCTCAGTGTCAACAAGTGGCCTCCTCCCAGGCACCCCTGCAAACAGCCCTTTGCCTTAGTTTCCACTCCAAGTTCCTTGGTAAACTGAAAAAGAGGCTTTTACAAGTCCAGCACCAACACCCCTCCTTAGGGTCTGATCTATGAAGTTCACAAATGAACACAAAAGACCTCTTTCCAGCCTTAAGCTGGGCACAGCCCCAAACTCTCTGGTGATTTAGGCTGTTCCCAGCCCTTCCTAGCCGTGGCAACTCCACAGGTCTTCCCTGCATAAGCCTGGCTCCCTCTCTACAGTTCAGTGTTTCTCTCCTTGAAGCAGGCATTTGGCCTCCCAGTCCCAGGTCAGGGTTCCTCTCCATGAGCCCAGAGCCCCCCCCTTCCCAGAACTGCATTCACTTCCTTTGTTCCCTGCCAGACACTTTCTCAGTCTCTCTACAGTCCCCTAAATGCCCTCCTGCAATGTCATGCTGCCTTTTATAGGGGAATCAGCTTCTCCATACCCAGCTGGTTCTAATAAAGGCCCACACCTCATCCCAGGTGTGGCAAGCAGGGCTAACTGTACAGGGCTGGCCAGCTCCAGGTCTTTAGCCTTTAAAGGGGCAGGCCACCCAATTACACCTGCACAGCTCTCTTAAACCTCCTGCTAGCTAGCAGCTCCCAGTGCTTGTTAAAACTGTGATGTGCTTCATTGCTCTACACCAGTGGGACTGAAGGCCTGAGCTAATGTTCACTGACATCAGTGGGAGTCGTTCCGTTGACTTCAGTAGGCTTTTGCTCAACCCCTAGATCTCTGACCCCTTCCCCTATCGTTCTCAGTGTATATCACCCATTCTTCTCCTGAAGGACTGTACTGTAGCTGTCTTGGCCCCTTGAATCCAACTATAGGGAAGACACCCAAATTATTATGGTCTCATCCAGGCTATCTGATGAGTGGGTGAGCCGTGGCTATCTATCCAGGACCTTGCTTTCTTTCCAATAGCCATTTTCTTGGCAAAACATGTTCTAAGCTGCCTCTATCCCCCTGGAAAAAGGATAGTTCTTCCAGCAGCTTGGTGGCTCTGCCTTGCTTTCCTTCCAAAACTCTCTTACCCACCTGTTTGTCTGCCTTTTCCACAAGCAAACAATCAGTAGGCTTTTCCGAGACCCGCATGAAGGCCAGGAGGGAAGGGAGAAGGTAAGAACGGAATAGTGGAAGAAAGGGGACTACCATGGCCATGGATGTGACCGACAGACAGATAAAGAGAGGGAGAGAAGACTGCAATCATGCTAGCACTCCATCAATCCCTCAAAAAAACAGATGTATCTTAGTCAAATCTGTGCCCTCTCTTCAGCCTGGGTCTGTATAAATGTGGTTTATAGAATCTTGTCCCTCTGGTTTGCAGTGGACACAAGGCTAAAATCTTAGAAGGAAGTTTGAGAGTACAGATATTTGTTTCAACTGAAATTCTAACAACCCCCCCCTGTCATCTGTGCTGCTTTTGTTGTGGGAACTCGGCGGCTTTGGAACCAGTTTTGAAGAACCAGAGTAGTAAAAGTTTGTTGTTCTCACAGGGCTGCTGTTGCTGCTTGCGGGCTAATCCCAGGGACGCCTTAGATCTTCAGACCGTCCAGTCCAGGGAAAGTCATGACCCGCTGTGGCTTTCATTTCTGTCCTGATGTACTTTGCATATTTGTCTTTGTTCCATTTGGGTGTAATCCAGGCACACATCCTCAATGCTAAACAAGCCAATGCCTTATGAATGCCCCTCTCGCCTTGGCTGGGCCATGTTAGTCTGTGCCGCTCAGTGTGCTGTTTCAAAAAACGTTCAAAGATTTCTAACGTCTTTAGAGCTCAAAGTGGGTATTAAAAAAAAAAGCAGGAGTGAATGGAATCTGTTTGAAGAAGATGCCAGCTTTGCTCTCCTTAGCAAACACATTGCTCTCAGCCATGAAGTGAGCCCAGTGTTACAATTCCAGCTAAGCTGGGTGGGCCTGGCTCTACGGGCCTGCTAGAACGCTAAAATGGACCTTTTATCCACCTACTGAAAAACCTCTGAGCCATGTGTGAGATGCTGGAGAAAAGTTAAGTGTCAGATAGTCTGATGGGAATTTGCATACAAATTATATAGGGCTGCTGATGGTGAAGGGATTGAAAAGCCAGTTGGCAGCTATTAATAATTCGTGGCAGAAGTTTACTTGCAGCAAATGTGTACCTGCCATGCCCAATGCTGTGACTTATGGACTCCTGCTGCGGCAGCGTTTCAAACTTCAAACATCCATCCACATCACACAAACACCACAGCTGCTGGCACTGACTGTCCCCGTCAGAGAGGCCAAGGCCTGAATATTTCATGGAGACAGAACACCCTTCTCATCACTTGCAGGTTCAAGAAGAAGGCCTGGTCCAACCTTCTAAGTTATTGTTTATTTGCAGTGTGCCTTCTAGGGGATAGGTGCCTCCTTTGCCAAAGAGCTCACAAGCCTGAGAACAGACGGACAAGGAGACAGAGGTATGCGAAAGGGGAATAACAACAGGCCATTCATGAGTCTACTCAGTTCACTGTAGGCAACACAGCAATGTCACTCTTTAGGAGGGACTGAAACCTGGGCAGGTGAGGGGCTATGCAGATGAACTCAGGGGCCTGTGACATGCACAGGGGGCCATGTGGAAGAGGGCACAGAGGTGATTGTGTCCAAAAGCTAACAAAGAGGCAAGCAAGGCTAGGGACACTGACTGTGCAGAGGAGATGAGAAGCAGCATGAAGCTTATCAAGGGAGGATTAGCAAATTATTTCCATTACATTGGAAAGCCCACACCCCCACCCCAAACCTCGGTGTTCTAGGCTCCCAAGGAAAGGGGCATCCCAGGATCTGGATCTGGAGCTCTGTAACTGCAACCAATTATTCTTATTTCTAACAGTTCTCCAGCTATTAAAGTCCATGCTTGGTGGGCAGCTTTCCTAGTGGCGACATTTGCTTTTAATTAAAGGAGGCTATGTGAGCACTACCAGAAATTTAATCCGAAGGCCAGTAGAAAGAGGTTACAGTATAAAGTATTGTAATGCTACCCCAGTGATCCTCCCCGCCGATAACATTCTCTCAGTAACATTATGTGCCACAGGGAAGCATGTTCCTTCCAAGTAAACCCTTCCCCCTCCTTTGCAGCTGGAAAGCACCCCAGGACAATTACCTGTAGGATGTCTGCACCCTTGGCACAAGCTTACAACACCACAGTGGGGGTTCACAGCACCATAGCACCCATGAATGTGTTAGGGGTGGCATGGGGCAGGGAAAGAGGGGGGGATGAGGCCAGTGGATCTGTTGCTACATCCATCCACCAACAGAAAGTGCAGGGTACAAGTACTGAGACGCACCTGCAACTCTGAGATGGCTGTGCTTATCACAAAGCAGCTCCTTCTCCACCTCCTGCCGCCCTGGGGCAGCAAATATCACACCAGCATTTCAGCCTGTCCCTGCTGAGATGGGTGGGGATCCCTATGAACTGGAGCTTACTGTGGCTGCAGATTTAGCACTATGGTCTCGAAAGGCCCTGAGAAGAGGTGGTGGATGCGTGGGGAATGTGCTGAAGCATAGCCCAGATTCTGCCACCTTGGCTCACGCTGAGCAGCTCATGAGCTAGTCACGATGAGTTCAGTGTTTAGCAGGACACTTCCAGCCACTGTTTCCCTGACTCCCACCACAAATTCACATACCAGCCCTTGACACATTCCCTCTCCTCTACCCCAAAGGTCTAACCCTCCCTGACACCTGGCTGGCATGGCGTGGCGGAGCAGGTGGGTGGGCAAGGATAGAATGCTGAGTCCCAACTGAACAGCTTACCAGGGCCCCGAGGACTGACTCCTTTGGCAGGTCTAAGAAATGCAGACACCACAGGATTTCTGGCTACCACCTGCCATAACAGTCCCCAGTTCTCTCTGCTGGTGACATCACCCCCACAGCGCTCAGTGCTGATGGAGTAATATGCCATTGGCAAGGAGGGACTTTGGTTTTTCCCTTCTGGTTTGTGGTGGTTTATTTTGGAGTTTTTAATAGACTATTAATGGTGACGCTTGGAAGAGTTTCAGAGTAACAGCCGTGTTAGTCTGTATTCGCAAAAAGAAAAGGAGGACTTGTGGCACCTTAGAGACTAACCAATTTATTAGAGCATAAGCTTTCGTGAGCTACAGCTCACTTCTTCAGATGCATATCGTGGAAACTGCAGCAGACTTTATATATACACAGAGAATATGAAACAATACCTACTCCCACCCCACTGTCCTGCTGGTAATAGCTTATCTAAAGTGATTTCCAGCACAAATCCAGGTTTTCTCACCCTCCACCCCCCCACACAAATTCACTCTCCTGCTGGTGATAGAGTGTTTCAGTCGGCACTTTGGCATCTAGTGCTGGTGAAGACCATGTTGCTGACAGCGGGGTAAGAACTGGAAAGGAATAGAAGTATCGTTTGTGAAATAAGCAATATGGGAGAAGCTGTGATGCACGTTTTCATCCTCATGTATTGCTGGTTAATTAATCAGAATCACAATGTGGGGAGAGGAGAACATGGCAGGAATGGAATGGACTCGTCTCAGCCTCTCTGGCCTGTAGTCATTGCAATTTATGTAGCACTGGAAATGTACAATGCACTTCACGAGACAAGTGCGTTGCGGACACTGGGCTGGATTGTGTCCTCCTGATCTGTGCACAGAGGAGACATCGCACACCTGGATTCTGCCACTCCTGCACCCCTCCTTCTACAGCCCCCCTGGAAAACATCACGCTTGCATAAGTGCTGTGGGCCGTAGGCTCATAAATGCAGTGAAGGGAAAGGGAGCAGAAAATGTCAGGAGCTTGTTCAAAATACAGAAGATAGGGGATTCGTAGCATTCAAAGCCCATAGGAAGCATGTTATCTTAAGTTACAAAATTCCAATAGCAGCTTCATAAGAAAAATACCCAGTTCTAACCCCTCTTTAAGACATAGAAGCTTTCCCCAAAACCTACCAGCCCTGAGTCCTAGTCCGCGCTGAACTCCTGACCCAAACTAAACTTCTGAAACTAAACTTCTGGCCTCAGGGCCAGATTAGACTCTTAGTGCTAGAACAAGTCCTACGCTAAGCTCCCAGACCGGAGTGAGCCTCTGAGCTATGTTAAACCCCACACAGGGAATGAGCTTCTCAGAGCCATAACATGCGTCCAACTAGATGGGGGCTTCCAAATTGGAGTGGGCTCCTTAGACACAGAGACTATCTTTATAGTCCCTTAACCCCGCCCCTAATAAGCTGTGGCCAACTAGCACCCTTCACCTGACCTACAATGGGATCTGACAGCCAGCAGCAAATTCCCCAGCTTCTCCCAGCTCTAGAGTAAGGTCCAGCAACTTATTACCCCAAGGTAAAAATGCTCAAGTGTCTGAATTTGCAAGATAAGGGCAAGGGAAGGAGAAGGAGGGAAGCAGGGAAGGAGAAAGCAGCTCTGCAGTTGGGGTCCTAGTTTCCTGTCTCGCCAAGGAATTCAATCCAGAATACTGGTCATTGTGCGGTCTGTGAGCTCCTCTGTGCCCAAAGAACAGAAGGTTTAGGTCTATTACAGTTCCCAGCTACAGCACCAGGCTGTTTAGCTTAAGTGGTAGAAACTTGTGCTTTTACCTCTGGAGGTCCTTGCTGTGTGAGCAAAAATAGAGGCTGTCACACGTGCACAACGGCTCAAGCAGCCTGACACAGGAGGGGGTAGCTATCACTGCTCCAGCTGGGAAGCTTTAGGGTAGCACTGCTAACCCAAGGCAGAGAGAAGAGCAGGAGCTCCTGGGCATGCCACAGTACTGGAGACGGGCCGGAGCTACCAAGTTTGGATTCAAATTGGAACTTCCCCAACGTGAGGTGGTTGTTTGTATTCAGGATTTCAGCTTGGCCCATTGAAGAGATGGGGCTAATCATTACCTTTGAATCTAGTCCTTCCGAAGCAGGAAGCTGTATGGCTCCATGGGTTTGATTCAGCACCCCTGGCTTCCCTCTCCCCTCATCCACATCGCATTTATCCCTCCCTGTTGTTCCCTCCACAGAATGCACTTCACTGTGTGGCTGGCAAAACATCAAAGAGACAGCTCTGGATTTGAAGTAAAAAAGAATGGGATACGACTGGATTTAAAACAACACAAGCGCTCTTACAGCCTGAAATCCCTCTCCCGGCATTAATGAGCTCTTTGAGGGGGTTACTGGAGAGGTAATCTATCTATACATTAGGATTGGGGGCGATGGGGACTGAGCTAATCTCCAAAACAGCCAAAGTGAAGGTAATTGTTTAGAGCTTGTAGTGATTACCTGTTGGCAAACTGGGAGAAATGCTGAGGACAGTGGGAAATCACGGGCACGTTTTCCACTCAGCCCCGAGGGTCTTGTAGTATTTCACATTTCCTAGGGCCAGCTTTTCAACATGGTGAATTTTCATTGGGCTGCTGGTGTCCCAGAGCCTTTAGAAGAGGGGATTACTGGGGTGGATAAGGCTGCCTGCTTCTTTGATATGGTATGGTATATCTAGAGATAAGCACTCATTCCAGTTCCAATTTTAAACTGCCCTGGTGCTCTTTACTCATATGAGCTTTGTACTGATTTGTCCAGCCTTGATCTCACAGCTAGAGATGGACTAACGGGCTGAGGAAAGCTAAGAATCCTCCCCTCCCATCCCCCATAGAACCCCACATCTACTTCTAGTACTAGACTCAAACTGAAGCCATGTCTACGCTACGGTGTCAGAGCTATGGGACTCAGCCATGCCACTGTAATGCTGTAGAGCAGACACTCCCTGCGTCGATGGAAAGGGTTTTTCCATTGATGCAGTTCACCCACCTTTTGAAGAGGTGGTGGTTAGATCAATGGAAGAACTCTTCTGTCGACCTAGCTGTGTCTACAGTGGGGGTTAGAGCAACCTAACTATGTAGTCCAGGGTGTGAAATTTTTCACAGCCCTGAGCATTGTAGCTAGGTCAGTCTAATTTTTAGGGGTAGACCAGGCCTCAGTCACTAGGCTAGGAAAGGATGTGATATGTGTGTCCCTTCTTTTTCACAACTGGAATTAGAAGAGCTGGAAATCCCCTGACAGAGCCTTTTCTCATGAGGCTTCTAGCTCTGCTTTCTAAACACAAGAGTTTTGGATCGTTTCCATGGGGCTCCAAATTGCTGGACGCTTCGCTGAAACACCCCACATCTTTCCACCACCGCCGCCCCATGAGCTTGTATCACAGGGTGGCAGTCAGGATATGTTGATCCTTCTCCAGTGTCTGAATGCAAGAAGGTAGCACAGGACAGTAAGTCAGGTGCTCAGGGCTCTATTCCCGGCTGGCTCGTCCTCAGATGATGACATCAGTTATTTTGGAGATCCATATGTTTGCTGTGCACGTTTGCAAAAATCACAGGTCATAGGGTTGGAAGGAGCACCCTGGTCATCTACCAAAACCTGAGCAGGGAGAATCCCTTTGCCATAAACATATCTAACCTTGCTTTTAATGCCTCTAATGACTGCTCCAAGGTTGTCTCACTCAGCAAACCATTCCACACTCTGGTCATCTTAAGACCCAAAAAAGACTTACCCTGATACCTGAGTCCTACCATAAGCCCCAACCCTGCACTTAAATACATGTATAACTGGGAGCCCCTGTCTGGTTCGTGGGAAAAGCGTGTTAACGAGGGTCGGAATGATGAGGAAGTCAGGGTGGCAAGTCACAATGACAAAGTTGAGGGTGGGGAGGGGGAATTGGATACTTTCTGTTTTAAAGTATAAACAAAATGAATAGCAAAGCGGTGCTGAGCCTGTGAATCGTTGTGGTACTGGAGGGGCCGCTGAGATGTGGTAGGCGCAGGGCTGCTGTGCCGCAGCAGGAGTCTAGCTACATCCTACTCATCACCTGCCTTTATGCAGCGCCTTCCACCCAGTGCATCGCAGAGCACAGATTTAACAACCTGAGATACTAACTATATACTCGGTACAGGAATCGCTTCACACATCGTTGAAACGCAGCTGACATCTGGAACGGGGAGGTGGCAGCTGGCTTAACAGCAATGCAGCCTGGAACAGTTTAGGACGGGGATTGAAGAAGAATATTTTATCCAGCTCCATTGGCAGGGGCAATATTTTATAGCTTACAGAACGTGGCTGGAATTCACCAGGATATACTGGGATTCACAAGCCTGCGGTGGTCAAGACCTCAGCTTGACATGACATTTGAGATGGCACTTCCCCCAGTCCAGTGCTCCCCAGCACCAGCGAGGACCTTGGTGAAGTACGGACTCAGACTGGCTTGTACTAGATACTGACCCACCATTTTAACCACTTTGGTGTTTTTGGGGGAAGAGTTTCCCATCCAAATACTTACCTGGCCCAACCTTGTTTAGCTTGTAAGAGTAAAGATTTGTCGATACGGGAAACTTTTCCAGTTATACCATGATAATTAAACTACTTCCTGAGTGACATAAGCTAACCAGGGGAACGACCCTCTTTTACTAGAATGAGAGTGGCCACACAGGGAGTTACACCAGTATAACTCCAGTGCTTCAAATCCACACCTTCGCTTATTCCAGTGTAACTTGCCTGTGTGTAGACACACCCTTTAGAAAAGAGCACAGCCCAAGCGGTTTGGGCTGTAGAGAGGGATACGCCTTTCAAGTGCTGGTTAGGCACCCAAAAGTTTGACTGCCTCTCTAAGGCTACAGCTACACCGTGCACCTTACCAGGGTGTGGCTGTGACAGAAGAGCTGTGCCCTTGTGAGGTACGCAGGGTAGCTGCGCTTTGGCACCAGGAGAGAGCTCTCCTCAGGACAAAATAAAACCACCCCCAATGAGAGCCACTCTCCACGCCGGTGCTTTTCAGCGCTAAAACTGCAGAGGGCCAATCACGTGACATTTCTTTGAAAAAGTAAGTGTAAATCCGGGTTCTCCTAACCATATTACATTCTTGGTAGTTACATTCTGCCTACCTGAATTCATCCTGCAGTATTCTCCTTCTCCTCTTATTATGAGCTGTTAAATAGCCCCCATGTTTCACCTAAGAGGTGGCTGCATTTCAGTGGTGAATGAAGTGATCCGGGGTTGTACATAGATTGCATTGGTAAAGTGATTTGGGAAGCTTCAGAGTAAAGGATGCCATGTAAAAGTAAGATTTAATTATTATTTAGTATTATAGGGCCAAATCCTGACGTCCCTTCTCAGTCTCTCGTTTCCCCTCCCACCGTTTATCTTGTCTATTTAGATTGCAAGCTTTTTTGTTTCTCACTCTGTGTTTGTACAGCTCCTAGCACGATGGGGTTCGCTGGAGCCTCTCAGGGCTACTGTAATACAAATAACAACAGCTTTTAACAGCCAAATCCCCACCTGAGAACCAAGCACAAGAAGCCAGGTTTGACACTGGAGGTTCAACAGGGATGGGGGAAGGAATTCTTCCCCACTGGCGGTAGAATCTCTTCACACCCACCACTACGCTCCCACATCATGGGTAGCAATGGCTGGTAAATCCAGGTAGATACAGATCTACAAACTGTATCCCCCCAAACTATACTGTGAAGAAGCACAGAATGGGGCACAGGTGGTATGGACCCTGCTATATGCAGTAGAAATACACTAGTTCCTCGTCAGGCAGGGTCCTGGGAGGCCATCAGGAGAGAATAGGATGTGCTCCTAAAAGCAGAGTGCTTCTCCCTGCTTTAATTCACTGTAAGGCTCTGCTGGAATACCATCCCTTCAGATACAGTAACAACACCAGTCATTTCCTATCCAGAGGAGGCATCATGCCTAAACGTCAGGTAACAGACCAATCAGCACATCATTTGTCAATTGCCCATTTCTGACACCTGTCCTTGTTTACAGATGTTACCTCATGCTCCTTCTAACCCGGCTTT
This sequence comes from Lepidochelys kempii, assembly GCF_965140285.1. Taxonomy (NCBI): domain Eukaryota; kingdom Metazoa; phylum Chordata; order Testudines; family Cheloniidae; genus Lepidochelys; species Lepidochelys kempii. The sequence goes on from NC_136380.1 coordinate 15,574,245, forward strand.
GCACCCACTGTGTTTGCGTTGGTGGTGTCCTACCATCTTAGCGAGAAATGTTCATTTCCTCCCATCAGTACAGGTCGCTTCCTGGCTGTGGTTGCTATTTCACTTTCTACAGTTTAAAATCTTGCGAGATTTCACCAGTTGCTGCTACTTGTAACACTGTTTCATTACGACCAGTGTCTCAACAATGAATAGCCAAATGCAGAATTTTATCTCCCTTGTTCAAACCCACCCCAGTGAGGCAACGTTGGGTTTTAAGGTGGGGAAGCTAAGATTATGTTTCTTTCCACACCTGGAGAACTCAGTTATTTTCCCAGGTGCTGCATGAATCAGGGCTTGTCCAGCTGAGAAAGAGACGAGGACAAGGGTAGCTGAAAAGAGCACCCCAAGAAGGGAAGTGGGAAAAACCACATTGCTTGAGACATTTAAAACCGGACTGGAAAAGCAATAGAAAATATACAGCAGGGAACAATCTTGCATCAGCAAGGGAAATCAACTAGAAGATCCAATAGGTTCTAACTGCTGTGAATCGATGGACAATGGACCAGATCCTCAACTGCTTTATACTGGCATAGCTCCACTGACCTTAATGGAGCTACCTCAATTGACACTAGCCGAAGATCTGGCCCAAAGAGCTAAAATTCATCCTTGCGAACAAAGAGTGCAACACCATTGCAATCAACTGACTTGTGTCTACTTATGCCAGGGCTGAATTTGGCCCATTGCTTGTGTCGCTTCAAAGGGTCACAAAACAGGAATCAGAAGAAGGAGGGGGTGAGTAATTGTTATATTTTATTTGGAATAAAAGGCCAGAAAAGCTTTGCTAGCTACTTAGTTTCCCCATCCTGTGCCTCTTGTACCACTTCCAGCACCTGCCAGGATGGTGCTCTCATCCAGCCTGTCCTGCTGCAGCCGTAGCATAACAAGATATTTTGGGATGATTGTGAAGACACCCCCCCCCGCAAAGTGGCTCTATTATACTACCAGGTTTGATAGCATTTCACACCCACTTGACACTCACTTTGCTCAGACATCAGTGACTGCAGGAGGTGCAAGACAGTGGAGCATCAGACCCAGTAAATAACCAGCAGTGGGCACATTTTAACAGTGTGCTATGACGTCCGTCCATGTTAAGTCCCCACCCGAGGATGAAGGAATGCTCTTACCTAAAACTAAAACCCAAAATAGACATTGGGCCAAATTCTGATCAATTCTTAGCACCTGCATCTCCCATTAGAGTCAACAGGAGCTATGCCCAGACTGGCAAACATGTAAGGGTCATGTATGCCTGATGCATGATACAAGGATCATGCCTGGAATCTGTAAGAGAGTCCACATCTAGGCTTGATTCTTGCATGTTCCTTGCATAGAATCATAGAATATCAGGGTTGGAAGGGACCCCAGAAGGTCATCTAGTCCAACCCCCTGCTCAAAGCAGGACCAATTCCCAGTTAAATCATCCCAGCCAGGGCTTTGTCAAGCCTGACCTTAAAAACCTCTAAGGAAGGAGATTCTACCACCTCCCTAGGTAACGCATTCCAGTGTTTCACCACCCTCTTAGTGAAAAAGTTTTTCCTAATACCCAATCTAAACCTCCCCCACTGCAACTTGAGACCATTACTCCTCGTTCTGTCATCTGCTACCATTGAGAACAGTCTAGAGCCATCCTCTTTGGAACCCCCTTTCAGGTAGTTGAAAGCAGCTATCAAATCCCCCCTCATTCTTCTCTTCTGCAGGCTAAACAATCCCAGCTCCCTCAGCCTCTCCTCATAACTCATGTGTTCCAGTCCCCTAATCATTTTTGTTGCCCTTCGCTGGACTCTCTCCAATTTATCCACATCCTTCTTGAAGTGTGGGGCCCAAAACTGGACACAGTACTCCAGATGAGGCCTCACCAATGTCGAATAGAGGGGAACGATCACGTCCCTCGATCTGCTCGCTATGCCCCTACTTATACCTCCCAAAATGCCATTGGCCTTCTTGACAACAAGGGCACACTGCTGACTCATATCCAGCTTCTCGTCCACTGTCACCCCTAGGTCCTTTTCCGCAGAACTGCTGCCTAGCCATTCGGTCCCTAGTCTGTAGCTGTGCATTGGGTTCTTCCGTCCTAAGTGCAGGACCCTGCACTTATCCTTATTGAACCTCATCAGATTTCTTTTGGCCCAATCCTCCAATTTGTCTAGGTCTTTCTGTATCCTATCCCTGCCCTCCAGCGTATCTACCACTCCTCCCAGTTTAGTATCATCCGCAAATTTGCTGAGAGTGCAATCCACACCATCCTCCAGATCATTTATGAAGATATTGAACAAAACCGGCCCCAGGACCAACCCTTGGGGTACTCCACTTGATACCGGCTGCCAACTAGACATGGAGCCATTGATCACTACCCGTTGAGCCCGACAATCTAGCCAGCTTTCTACTCACCTTGTAGTGCATTCATCCAGCCCATACTTCCTTAACTTGCTGACAAGAATACTGTGGGAGACCGTGTCAAAAGCTTTGCTAAAGTCAAGAAACGATACATCCACTGCTTTCCCTTCATCCACAGAACCAGTAATCTCATCATAAAAGGCGATTAGATTAGTCAGGCATGACCTTCCCTTGGTGAATCCATGCTGGCTGTTCCTGATCACTTTCCTCTCATGCAAGTGCTTCAGGATTGATTCTTTGAGGACCTGCTCCATGATTTTTCCAGGGACTGAAGTGAGGCTGACTGGCCTGTAGTTCCCAGGATCCTCCTTCTTCCCTTTTTTAAAGATTGGCACTACATTAGCCTTTTTCCAGTCATCCGGGACTTCCCCGGTTCGCCACGAGTTTTCAAAGATAATGGCCAATGGCTCTGCAATCACAGCCGCCAATTCCTTCAGCACTCTCGGATGCAACTCATCCGGCCCCATGGACTTGTGCACGTCCAGCTTTTCTAAATAGTCCCTAACCACCTCTATCTCCACAGAGGGCTGGCCATCTCTTCCCCATTTTGTGATGCCCAGCACAGCAGTCTGGGAGCTGACCTTGTTAGTGAAAACAGAGGCAAAAAAAGCATTGAGTACATTAGCTTTTTCCACATCCTCTGTCACTAGGTTGCCTCCCTCATTCAGTAAGGGGCCCACACATTCCTTGGCTTTCTTCTTGTTGCCAACATACCTGAAGAAACCCTTCTTGTTACTCTTGACATCTCTGGCTAGCTGCAGCTCCAGGTGCGATTTGGCCCTCCTGATAACATTCCTACATGCCCGAGCAATATTTTTATACTCTTCCCTGGTCATATGTCCAACCTTCCACTTCTTGTAAGCTTCTTTTTTATGTTTAAGATCCGCTAGGATTTCACCATTAAGCCAAGCTGGTCGCATAAATCATTGAATAACAGTTACATTCCTTGTATTATCCATAGGTGATCCTTGCACTTTAGCTGGCAAGGCAGGTGCTCAGACCCTTAGGATTGAACTTTACATGATTCTTATAAAAGTTATTCGATCTGTTGTGCAGGAGAAACAAAGCTGTTCATTCCAGACCTGGCCAGCTCAGCCCCAGGAGAGATGGATAAGGTAGGGGCCTCCTAGACCAAAGTCATTTACAACACAGTAAACAATCCGCTAAACTGTCTCTTTGGAAATATTAATTAAAGGAAAAGTTAAACCTTCTGAAATGAAAAAAAAATAAAAAGAAGAAGTTCTCTCAGACTTTCAAAGCTGGGGAAGCTCACAGAGATTAATCTCTTGGCAAGACATGCTAGATTGTTTTCATTAGAGTCCCCGCTTTTGTTCCCAAGAACCTATTCATCCCCCAGTTTTTTCTCCAACTCCAGAACATGTGCCCCTGTATTTTCTCTCTGTGTTAGGTTATTTCACCTGTTAGGCCCCTGGTAGATTTTCCCAGCAAGAGATCTCAAAGCAGGTAAGTGTCATCATCCTCATTTTATAGGTGAAGAAACTGAGGCCTAGGCAGGTGAAGGTCACGCAGCAGACAAGTGGCAGAGTTGTGATTACAACAAAGGTCTCCTGAATCCTGTCCACTAAAACAACCTGCTTCTAGTTGCATATTACTTCTTGTACCTGGCCCTGTCCAATTCACCTGCTAGGCCCATCTCTCCCCGTTAAGGCCTGTCTCTGCACTTCAGTGCTCCCTCCCTTTAAGGCTTTGCCTACCTCACCTACACTCAAAATGTGGTGCTCTCTGGACCCTGTAGCACTTTATGTGATAACACAGCTGAATCACCTGCTTTTAAATCCAGAGTCCTGGGTTCAATCCGTGCTTCTACTGACCCAGCCAGGGAAATCACATTACATCTACACTTAGTGACGCCAGTGTTAGCAATGTTGGGAGCCTTAATTATGATTATTTATTTGTATTACTGAAGTGCCTAGGAGCCTTATTTGTGAACCAGAACTTTGCTGTGGCAAGCACTGTACAAACACAGAACTGAAAGTCGGTCCTACCCCAGCAAGTTTACAATCGAAGACAGGAGACACCAGATGGGTACACACCGGTGGGGGAGTACAAGTAAACAAAGAGATAATATTGGTCAGAATGACAGGCAGTGGAAGAAGGCCTGTGCCATTATTGTTAAAAGCTCTGTGCCAGTGAGGCCTGGCACATAGCTTGAATAACCCAATTGTTTAGCAGTTTATGGGAAGTTCATCAGAAAGCTGTATATTATTACTGACTATGTCTGCGACGGTAGTACCTAGTGCCCAGCCAGGTTGGACTCCCCTGTGTTAGGCACCAGGCAAACACATCGTAAATGATGATCATCATCCCAAAACTTACTCCGGACCAAATTCTATTGCTTTGTTGGTTCAGGGAGAAGGGAGTTTCTCTTGTTCCATTCAAGAAAAAGAAACATTTTATGGATACATGCAAATACCAATCTGTCAACTACTCTCAATTTCAGGAACAAACTCTGCAGCCCAATCCAGCCAGAGTTCAAATTATGGGAAGTAAATGGCCAGTGTGTGTGGAATATATTACTTCCTCACAGAGAAATTGATGTTGACCTGCTGCTAAACTGCTAAATACATTCTTGTGTTCAGGAGAGGGTCCGGATTTCTTTAACTTTCTCCAGATGAAGATTATTAAACAAGAGGAGAGGCAGCGAATATTTTTGTCAAAAGAATTTCAGAGCAGATGAATCAAGCCTGTCCTCTGCACTGAGATCAGAGAACTCTGAGAGTCACAATCCCTCCTACCTCCCCTTTCACTCCATGGGGGCGGAGGGCAAAGTAAGTCACTGCAGCCCTGGAAATGGTGCTCCTTACTCAGCCCCCCACACAGGCCAGAGAGAGGGCGGGTGGAGCCCAGGCTCTGCCCACTCCCCACCCACTGGCTCAAAGAGAGCTGTGTTCCCACCCAGACCCACGATCTGGGTAGGCTGAGCAAAGGGGGTGGGGGGGCGCGGAATTCCTCTCCTGCTCAGCGCAGTACTGCCAAGGCACCATCTAGTTCTAACTAGAGAATGCACAAATTCAGGACTAGCGGTGGGACCCAGCAAAAGGCGAGGGGCCAGACTGCGTCGTATGGGTATTGGTCCATGCGGGCATTTGTGCCCCGCCCGCCTTTGCAAGGGGCAGGGACAGCCTAGGCCAGAATGACTGAGCTGTGACATTTAGAACATCTCGTTAGTTCCATGAGCTTGGTTTGGCATCTGCACTGTTTTTTGTCTCTCTTGCTAACCCTGCTTTGACAGGAGGCCACTTATAAGAAATGGATTAAGGAGAGAGGCTGGTCGCTCTGATGGGTCTCAAACGTGGGTTTGTGGGTGACCTAAAAGTGATCACTCTCCAATCCTCCCCCCAGCAGCTGGGACCGGGGACACAAGCTCTGCCCCTCTGCTCTAATTGGGAGAGATCCAAGACACCCGACTGGGCTACAACTCCTATTTAAGCGAGGAAGGTGCCCATACAACTGGGCTTTATGTTGTCCTGGGCTTGGTGTTTATCAGTTCCTGGCCTCCTGACTTGGCTTGACTCTTGATTGCTGCCCTCTGGTTTGTCTCTTGATTCTGATCTCCTGGTGTTCCAGTCTGGCCTGATTCCTGGCCTGTGCCTGATGCGAACCCCTAGTCCAGGCTGCCCATGCCCTGGCAGAGGTGAAGGAGGAGAAAGCAGAGGTATATGGTTGAGTCCTGCAAGGTGCTGTGCACTCTTGGCCCTGCCCCAGCAAAGCACTCAAGCATATGCTCATCTTGGCCAACACACCAGACATTGAGCTAGGGACCTCGAAAGCTAAAAGCGCAGGCTGCTCCGGAGCCAAGCCTCTGAAATGGGGCTGTGACAGATTCACCTGCTGTGTAGATTGGGCACAGAGAGGGACCTGTAACACACAGGGACCAGCAAAGAACTAAAGTTACATACTTAATTTTATCACTGTCCTGTTAAAGCCAGTGGGGCTACTCCCATGATTGTGGAACCAGATCCCTCTAGGCATAAGTCCTGGATTTGTTCCACCCCCTTTTAAACAGCCCCCTCCTTCCCCACTTTCCATCATCCTTGTCCCCCTTCCCCAGTCTAGACAGATAAAGGCAGATAAAGGGGGCCAGATTCGCCAGCACATCTTGGTTGCTTAGTAACACTCTGGGTGCATTTGTTCCCAGTGGACCCAGCCCTGCTAGCCTCATTCAAGCTGAAAACGTCCCTACTCTGAGCCGACCCATTATAGGAGTAGCTGGAGACGGCTCCATGCAAGTGAGGGTGGTGGAATAGGAGCCAGGATTTAAAGTAAGGGGAAGTATGGGAGAACACTGCTCCCTATCTACTAAAACAGAGGGATAGCTCCCCCTCCTCTCCCTGGCTTGGGTAAGCAGCACTGCCCCAAACTTCAGTCAGGTCTTTTAAAGTGCTCTCCGACTATAGTCATGTCTTAAAGATACAGTAAATCACCCCACTAAAGAAAGCTGGTGGAGTAATCAAAATCCAAGCAGACTACATGGATTGTATAGTACCATTGGAACTTATTTAAAATTAAAAACCTGAAAAACAAAAACAAAAAAGCTCCCTCTCCCTGGCTGATGCAATGGGAGCTCCCCCACCTATTACTTTCCGTTTTACCATTGTTAAGGCCCTATATTTGCACGCTGTCCCTGCCATGTAAAGTGGGCTCTGGTGATAGGCATTGCCAGACTGGATCAGATTCATGATCCATCTAGTCCACTAATCTGCCTCTCCCAATAGCCAAGCCCAGCTGTTTCAGAGGAAGGGGTAAGAAACCCTTCTGCTGGCAGATGTGGGGTCCTCGAGGGGAATCGCCTCCTACCCCCTAAAAGGTAGAGACTGGCATAAACCCAGAAGGCTAGATTTTTCATCTGAACTTTTTTTTTTTTAAAACAAAAAAATTACTTTATAATGGAAACAAACACTTTCACCTCGATTTTTTGTTGCTGAAATCTTCTAATTTTTCAGTGAAAAATTAAAAGCCAGTTTTTGTTGCTTTTTCCCCAGAACATGGCAAAATTGTTCACTTTTTTGTTTATTTTTTATCAAAAAATCTTTATGGGAAATAAGTTGAATTGTTTTTTTCCAAAGTTTCTTGTGAAAAACAATTGGCACTTTTCCACCAGATCGACCTTGAAGATTGTGGGTTGATCTCCTTTTGAAAATTGTTCTTGGTCTTTCAATATTAATTATTCTCACTCTGGAAGTTCATGTTGTTCATATGCAATGATCGGAGTGTGTAATAATCATGATTGTTATTGTGTGTTTAACTTCCTCCTTATGCTTATAATTAACTCGAGCTTCTATTCTGATGTTTAAACAGTAAATCTACCCCTTTCAAGGCAAAGAAACTTAGTAGAAGCAACATCAAAGGCTGGTGGGTAAACAGAGACGGTAAAGATTTCTGCACTCTGACAATGAGAACTTTCAAAAGCTGCTAGGTTTTTTGGACCAATAGCTTTTACATCTGTGCCAACCATCTCTAATACCAGAACATTCAACTGCAAAATGGTTACAGGAACAAAAAAACAAAAAAAAAATCTGTACCTGGCAAAACCATCATCCCAGTGCAATCCAGCTTCTCCTTCTATCCCTATGGTTCATATCGGAGCAGCAGTAAAAGGGAACTGGGATCACCTTTTATTTAACTTTTCTGTACCTTGATTTATAGCTTAATGCCTAGCACGTGTGCTAGGAGCATACTTTTCTCCCTCCCCTGAGTCAGAATCCAACCATGTATCTATTTCAGTGAATTGTTAGTGACAGGAAGTTATGACTATTATTGTCAACCATGTGGCACTAATAAAGGAGGATCATTTATCAATAAGACCAGGGGTCTGATCTTCTGTTGAAGTTGATTCCAAAATGGCTATCGATTTCAATGGGAGCAAAACTGGGGCCAAGTGATATATATATCTGAAATACGCACACTCAGATATATAGATATACACCCAGGCCCAGAAGGTCCCTCTTACAGTGAGTTTCATACGATAATACTCAATCCAGAGAAAATCCTGCCTCCTTCTGCTTTTGCGCAGAGGGTTCTCTGGATGCTCTAACCTCCCTCCCTCTTGAATCACACTCTCATCCTAGTCATCAGTCAGATTGTCTCTTACTTCACTTTCTTCTCTCCTCCACAGCTGACTTTAGCCTTCTTCATCTATTGCCAGTGAAAAATTGCAGGGTTGTTGGGTGGCCCATGTGAAATGAGCCTGGCAGGTCTCGGTCCAGTGCCTAGTGGAGCAGGTGCCCAAATCCCATAAGCCATCACACCTACTGGCACTCTTTCGCTCTGGTCACAGCAGAGAAGCCAAGGATTCAAGGGCTGTGGAGACTGAACCGCTTTCCATCTCTAAAGGAGATGAAGGCTGCAGTCCTTCCAGCTCAGGGTTAAGGCACACAGAAAGCAGGGGGAGGGGGGGTTGTGGTGCTGGGGTGATAGTTGGGCTGTTGCCAGTGCTGTACGTGTTCCGTGGAAAAAGACAAGAAGGTCTGTCTCCGGTGCTATCCGCTAAATGCGTGCGCACAGCATCTCGGCATTCGTTGAAGGCAGCGCTTTCTCACAGGCTGATCGTGTACATGTGGATTTTGCTCAGGCTCTTCTCCCATTTGGGTGTTTACTGCAATCTCTGGTCTGCCAGGCACTGCTGCAAACTGCTGCCCCTGCCTCTCTGGGTCTGCTCCACGCCTCTTTCCCAGCATCAGCATCTTTGATCCTGGACAATCCCTCTGCGGACACAGTCTCTGATCCAAGCCTTGCAAACCTCAGTCTTCTATCATGCATCCTTTGGTAAAAGTTAATAAAATGGCCCCATAGTTTCTGAAGTGTATATGCATAAGGTGGGACCAGCTCTGTTCTTCCTGGGTTTTAATTTAAACAAATCTAGAGGGGCTCTATTTCAATCTCTAACCCCTTGTCCCACCTCAAGGCTCTGCACTACATAGCTCTTGCATACTTCCCTGCTTATCTCTTTTCATTCTTCTCCTCATCCCTTTCTCTCTGCACTTCATACCTTCATCAGCATGGACCCCTAGAGCCTAGAATCAGGGCTGCCATGCTTTTGTAACAAACCCATCTCTTATCAATAGGATTTGAACACTGAACCTTTAGTTCAAAACACAGACTACTACCACTTGAGCTAAAGGAATAACTTAACTAGCAAGCAAGCAGTACCAGACTGTTATCCTCTCTGTTATCGTCTTTACAAATGGATCAGAATTCCACTTGATCTTCCTTCAAATCCTTTATTCCAAGAATTTGGCACAGTTCAAAGAGGGACTGGATGTTTATATGGATAACAAGAATATCCAGAGGTGTAAGATTAAAACAAGTTTTGGAAGGGACATAGACCCACATGCCTCAGTGTATAAGACAATCTCTGACTGTTAGGAGTTAGGACCTGGGAGAGGCAGATTATCCCACATCTGTCTACTGCAGGGTTTCTTGCACTTTCCTGTGAAATATCTAGTGCTGGCCACTATCAGAGGCAGGGTGCAGGGCTAGAGGGACCCATGGATCTGATCCTGTCTGACACCTCCCATATTCTGATGCACATTTCAATGTATGAGGAAAGCTAGTTGAGATACTTTTAGAGGTATTTATGGTTTCTTTGTTGAGCTGTATAAAATTTGAAGTCCCCTGCCAGGGAAAACCAAATGGAAGCTGTGCTGGGAACACGCTATCCCTTCCTCACAGATTCATGTGGTTCCTTCCAGTGTAGGGTTACTGCCAGCTCATAGACAAACCCGGGTTTCTACGTGTTCTGGTGGAGCCTTTAATAACAAACAAGGAGCAAGCAGAACAGCAGACCTTCACCAAGCCATCCAATCCCTGCTGACAACAACTCAGTACAATAGAAGGCGTCTCCAAAGGGAAGGACCATAAATCTCTTCCACAAACCAGCATGTGGCTTTCAGCCCATTCAGAGCAGGAACAGACCTGCTTGTGCTGCAGCAAGAAAAAAAAAAGGAAAAAAAAAGTGCTCTTCACCCTGATGAAAGCTGCAAAAATCACTTGTTCCCTTCAGGCACTTTTGCTCCTAAATGGATGAACTGCAGGAAGAGGAGGGGACATGGAACCCCATCTGTTGCTGTAACAGAGCTTGGTTTATGGTCATGGGCAGTGTTTTCTTCTCTGAGTAAATATTGGGGTGGGGGGAGGCACTCGATTGAGTTTTAATTTGCTGGAAATATTCTGGTTAGTTTCAATCAAGCCTGCAAGTATTTGGCGTGCGGCCCGTTGAATATGAAAATACAACAATCTTATCGCAAATGATGTGTCCTCTGGGGATTAATACTGCCATTTGGCATACCTAATAAGTTGAGCTTTTGAGGGACGGGGTAAATGAAAGGTCAGAATGTTATCTAATTATCTGCAGTCCAATCTGACTTCCGTTGGGATCAGAAAAACTAGGCTAAAGCACCCAGAGGTGAAGAGTTCAGAGCAGCTCTCCTGCTCTTGAGAACAATGATTCAGCTAATTAGGGTGCTGACAGGACCATCCATTGCAGCAGCAAGCAGAGTTACATCTGGATTTCCATAAGCTAATCAAAGGGTGACTCTTTGGAGTAGCAGCCACTCTGCAGGGAAGGCAAGGTGGGGAGCGAAAATCCAGCTGAGGTTGAACAGGGTAAAACAAGGTCAGAATTAGTCAAGCATTGGCAAAGGCCTCTCATGTGCTATTGCACACTAGAACAGAGGTAGTCAATTTTTTGTCAAAGTCCAAATTTCTTGGCCAAGGTATAGTTAAGGCCCAAACTCCAGAGAAAAATTATCTATTAATTATTATTAATAATAAATAATAATAATAATAATAAATCATATAAAACAAACAGATTTTGGAGTCCATTCAAAAATGTCTGGTGGTTTAGTTTTGGCCCATGGTCTGCCCATTGACTATCCCTGCACCAGAGCATAATACACCTACGGCTCATTGAAATCCCATTGAAGTCAATGGGGAATCTTTCCATTGATTTCAGTGGATTTTGGATCAGGCACTTACCGTACCGAGGTAGATTGTATCTTTCATAAATGTGCTTCACACCTACAGAAGAATACGGCAGATAGGACAGGTAAAAGGACAGACTATCACCATGATTTTAAGACGTTTGGAGCAAAGAGAGGTGCTTAGTTTTTGCGATACCTTTTATCAACTGGAGAAAAGAGCAACAAAGATGATATGGTCTCAGAGGAATTTACAGACCAGGGATGACTGAGCAAAATGCTGCTTTCTTGGTGTCGGTGGAAGTACCTTGGTAGCGAGTGATGAATTCATAACTGTCTGATGGGTATCTTGGACTATTACTACCTGAATTATAGTAGCACATACAGGCACATAGATAAGCGTCTCATTGTTCTGGATGCTGTACAAATACCTAGTGAAAGACAGTCCCTGCCCCAAAGAGTTTACAATCTAAGTAGACAAGACAGACAAAGGATCAGAGGGACGCAAGCACAGAAGTGACGTGACTTGCCTATAGGCACACAGAAGGACAGGGGCAGAGCCAGGACCAGAAGCCCAGTCTCCTGAGACCCAATCCAGTGCTCAGTGGACTACAGAGGGACCAGTACAGTAGGCAGACAATTTAGAATCAAGATCAGGAAATATTTTACTAGCTTTTTTTAATCTAGAATATGGATGGAATAGTTTTCCTGTGGTCATCTGTGGAAGGAGCTCCATTGTTGGAGACACCCAACGCACCTGGACCAGCTGGAGGCAAGAAAATGACAGAGGGGTGACAAGATAAGTGCTAGCTGGCCAGATCTTTGACTCTCTGTAACCTCCAATACTATACTTGTGATTCTTTCACCCCAGTTGTAAGGCAAAGCTGTTCTATCTGCTGGTTATTTCATTTTAAGAGAATGTTGTGCAGGTTTGGGTTGGTTTGTTTCCCCACGGTTTTTGAACATTTTAAAAAACTTGAGCCAAGTGAGAAAGGGATTCTCTCCCTCTGTGGTGGCTTTGAAGGTGGTTGAAATATCATCTCCCACTACTTCATTACCCCATAGTGTATCCATTTATCATGACTTTCCTGCAGAGTTGGGGCAGGAGGGTCAGAAATGAGTAGCATGCTGTATCTCCGCGGTTTTCAAACTTTTTCTCTGGTGATCCGGTTGAAGAAAATTGGAGCTGGGGATGAGGGGATTAGGGTGTGGGAGGGGTTCAGGGCTAGGATTGGGGTGTGGGGGTGAGGGCTGCAGGGTGGGGCCAGGGATGAGGGGTTTGGGGGATGGCTCAGGGCTGGGGCAGTGGGTTGGGATGTGGGATGGGTTCAGGGCTCTGGGCTGGGGGTGCAGGCTCTGGGGTGGGGCTGGGGATGAGGGGTTTGAGGTGCAGAAAGGGGCTCCGGGTTGGGGGAGGGCTCAGGGCTGGGGTAGGGGTTCGGGGCACGGGGTTGGGGCATGGGCTTACCTTGGGCGGCTCTCGGTTAGTGGTTCAGCGGGGGTGCTAAGGCAGGCTTCCTGCCTATCCTGGCACTGTGGACCGCGCTGTGCCCCAGAAGTGGGCAGCAGCAGGTCTGGCTCCTATGCAGAGGTGCACAAGCGGCTCCGCGTGGCTCTCGCCCGCAGGCGCCACCACCTCTAGCTCCCATTGGCCAGTTCCCAGCCAATGGGAGTGCGGAGCCGGTGCTCAGGGCAGGGGCAGTGCATGGAGTCCTGTGGCTCCCCCCCACCTAGGAGCCAGACCTGCTGCTGGCCGCTTCCAGGGCACAGTGCAGTGTCAGAACAGGTAGGGACTAGCCTGCCTTAGCCGGGCAGCATTGCTGACAGGACTTTTAACTGCCCGGATGGAGGTGCTGACCAGAGTCGCTGCAACCCAATGTCTTACATTCCACAACCCAGTACTGGGTCGCGACCCGCAGTTTGAAAACGACTGCTGTATCGGATACTGACTTTGGGCCAATTTCTGGTCTGATTTACACCCTATTATATCAACCTCACTAAAGTTTGTGCATTTGCAAGGGAGTGTAAATCAGTCTAGTATTTAGGTATTTATGCTTCTACAGTGCCTTAAAAACCTATAGTTCATTTAGAATGAGATAGTTATAAAATATAGAGCAAACAATAAAGAAAGTATTTTTGTCCCTGCTATATCTTCTGCTCTTTTCTATGCATTAATACAAAAGAGTCTAATAGACCTGATTCACTGTTGCCCTGCACCTTGAAGTCATTTATACCTGTGCAAACTGAGTGCAAAGTGAAGGTAAAGCACTACTTTATCATAATGGCGGGGCCAGATTCTGATTTTGGTTCCACTGGTGTAAATCCAGAGTCATCCTACTAGTTTCAGTGGGTGACTCTGGATTTACACTGGATTAATTGAAATCAGAATGTGGGACTGTGATGGGGACTAGTCTGTCCTTCTTTGACCCCTGACAGAGGCATTGGTGCCCTAGGAAAAAAAAAGTTACTAACCTTCCGTAACTGTTGTTCAAGATGTGTTGCACACGTCCGTTCCATTCTGGGTGTGTGCGAGTCCTGAGCACAATCACTGGAAATTTTTCCCTCAGAAGTACTCATCGGGGCGGCTCGAGCACCTTCTGTTGACACACGCCTATAGGGGCGGTATAAAGTGCCCAGTTGCCCCCCACCCCACAGTTCCTTCTTTCCAGAAAATTCCAATGCAGAGGGACAGGAGGGTAGGTCGTGGAATGGATGAGTGCAACACATCTTGAAGAACAATAGTTACGGAAGGTTAGTAACCATTTTTCTTCTTCGAGTGATTGCGCGAGTGCATTCCACCGTAGGTGACTCCCAAGCAGTTGAATGGGTAGAAGGATCAGAGTTCATGGACCCTGACTGAAGAATAGCATGACCACATTTGCCACCCTCTCTGAACCGCTGAGTGACGGGGTAATGGGGGAACGTGTGCACTGGCCACCAGGTTGCAGCTTTACAAATTTCCTGAATAGGGATCTGCGCTAAGAATGCTGCTGAGGGTGCCTGTGACCTGGTGAAATGAACAGTTGGTTTAGCGGGTGATGAAACACCTGCCTGATCTTAACAAGTGTGAAATACATGAAGTCACCCAGGATGAACCTGCCTGTGAAGAGATTGGGAGACCCTTCATCCTGTCAGCTACAGCTGCGAACAGTTGAATGGACCTTCAGAATGGTTTAGTTCTTTCTGTGTAGAAAGCTAGGGCTAGTCTAATGTCTGATGAGTAAAGACGTAGTTCATTCCTATTTGCATATGGCTTTGGGTAGAAAACTGGTAGGTAGATAGCCTGATTGCTATGAAATTGTGAAACCACTTTCAGGAGGAAACTGGGGCGGGTATGTAAATACACCTGATCTTTAAAGACAACTGTGTACAAGCTCTGATGTGAGGGCACGGAGTTCCGAAACCCTTCTGGGTGAAGTTATGGCCACTAGGAAAACCACTTTCCAGGAGAGGTATAATAAGGATCGCATTGCCAAAAGTTCAAACGGTGGTCCCGTAAGCTTTGATAAGACCAAGTTCAGGTCCCAGGGAGGAACAGGCTCTCTCACTTGAGGGTACAACCTTTCTAGGCCCTTGAGGAATCAGGTAGGCATGGCATTTGAAGAAACAGACTGGTTATCCACCCGGGATGGAAAGGCAACATTGCTGCTAAATGAACCTTGCTAAAGGAGATTGCTATGTCTTGCTGCTTCAGGTGCAATAGATATTCAGATATTTCTTGTAAAGAAAGCCACGTGGGCGAGACTTGGAACACCCAGACAGAGAATCACTTCCACTTTGAGAGGTAAGTCTGGTGGAGGGCTTTTCTACTACCTAAGAGGACCTGACAAACTTGCTCTGAGCAAGCCGGCTCTCTGGGATCTAGTCATGGAGCTTTCAGGCCATTAGGTGAAGGGAGCTCAGATTCAGGTGGAGCAGCTGACCATGGTCCTGAGAGATCAGCTCCGGGTGTAATGAAGTGGGATTGGAGTAGCCACTGAGAGGCCTAGCAAAGTGGAGAACTGGTGTAGGCAGGGCCATGCTGGGGTTATCAGAACAACCCAGGCCTGGTCCTGCTTGAGCTTTAGCGGTACTCTGTGCACAAGCATAGTCGAGATGTCCTGTCCAGAGTAGCAGAAAGGCACCCATGAGAGAACCCGGACTCTGAACTCACAGGAAGCAGAATTGGTGATACTTTCTGTTGAACCTGGTTGCAAATAGCTCTATCTATGGAGTCCCCCACTGCTATAAAACATCCCTCGCCACATCTGGGTGAAGGGACCACTTGTGACTGGAGAAATCTGGCAGCGCGTTTTGCATTTCCGTAAGGTAAGAGGCTTTGAAGTTGATTGAGTGGGCTATGCAAAACTCCCATAGCTATATCGCTTCTTGACAGAGGAGGGAAGAGCGAGCTCCTCCTTGCCTGTTGAGATAAAACATGGCTGCAGTGTTGTCGGTGAGAACAAACAAGTTTCTGCCTGTAATTTGGGGCAGGACTAGAAGACCCAAGCAAACTGCTCTGAGTTCCCTGACATTGATGTGGAGCATAAGTTCTACTGGAGACTAAAGGCCTTGATTCCTGAGGGCCACTGGACTGGTGTAGGTCCCCCATGACCTCCTGCCCATGCACTCGATGGTACTCCTGTGCCCGGATGCATGGAAGGGTAGAAATGCCTGGGGGAGTCACGGGAACGACTCCTCAGATGGGAGGAGTAAGACTCAAACTCCGACTCAGAAGACAATGAGCCTCTGTCTGGTGACCACAATGGTGTGGTTCCCACCAGTGGCATAGCCTGGTGCCGAGGTGGAGATGCCCACACCAAGACAAGCATAGCTGTTTTCCCTTTTAACAGAACCAAAGGACATGGTACCGAATGACGACAGGATCCAATGGGTTCCCTCCTGACCACCAGCCCGATGATGCTGACTGTTGTATTGCAAGTGATACCAGTACCTACAGCAAAAGAAGGTCTCTGGCAGCGGCAAACGCCTCCGGTGTGGTCAATACCAAGATACCGTCAGCAGAGCGCTGTGCTGCAGATGTGGACAACTCATCCAGTACCTGACTTGATGGTCCCTGCGTAGATGCCAGAGTCAATGGTGCCCACTTCTGCAGTACCAAGGCAGGGGAGTGCTTTGGTTTAGATTTCACTCTACTGTGATCCCCGTGTCTGGCCGTCTTTGGTGGTGGGGATCATCCCCTCTCGGCCGACTGTTTCTTGTGCCTTTTACTGGGTCTGGTGATCGGTGCTGGGACTCTGGTATGGTAGGAGGAGCACTCCTAACCAACATCATGGCACTTGGTGCCGAGTCTGACTGGCCCGGCTTGGATGGAGGTCTCAGTGCTGCCTCCATGAGCAGAAACTTCAGCCTGGCCTCCCAGTCCTTCTTTGTGTGAGGCTTTGTTCGAGCAGCAAACAGCGGAGAGGCGAACAGTGGGAGTTTGCCTGGGATCTGTCTGAGAGGAGGTAAGCTAAGTGCTGCATTGTGGGGCTGTGTTGGTGGGTATCTGAGTGTCTGTTGCGGGGACAGTTTGTCAGTTTGACCGTGTGCTTGATTGTTTGAAAAGTGTGAATTGGGAGTGCTTTGTTCCAGGTGGGCCTTGAGTGGGCCTGACTGTTATAAAAAGCCAGTCAGCTGCGAACCAGCTCAGTGGCGAACAGTGGAGAGGCTAACAGAGGGAGTTCACCTGGGGAGAGCCCACTGAGGCTTTCATCTTGCATGCTTCTCTGAGTAGTTACTATAACACCCGAGGAAGCTCTTAGAAGGAAGGTAATATGGATGGGGAGTGATCCGCTGTTGTTACCTGCGCAGGATGTGCCATGTTTGTTTTTCTTCCACAGGACAGAAGTGATTTTGTCTGTACAAAGTACAAGCTGGTCTCCATATTGGAAGAGAAGGTTCAAGGTCTGGAGAAACAAGTATCGACCCTGCGTTGGGTAAGAGAAACTCAAGATTTCCTGGACAGACATCAGGATATGCTTCTACGGGCACAACATTCTGAAGATTCAGAGCAGGCTGCGCAGCGGGGACAGAAGAACGGTGAAGAAATTTGGCAGCATGTGACCTCCGGAAGAAGAAAGGGGAGTGTCCATGTACCAGCAATGCAGATACAGGTGAGCAACCATTTTCATGTTCTCTCCACAGGTACTCCAAGTCATATATCTGCCGTCCCGACTGGGAAATCCGAGAAGTCTGCTGCTTGCCAGGAGCTAGGATTCTCGATGAGTCTCGGCAGTCTCTCCGTCACATCAAGCCCTCAGATTGCTACCCCGTCCTGCTTCTCCATGTGGGCACCAATGATACTGCCAAGAATGACCACTGCAGACTATGTGGCTCTGGGAAGAAGGATAAAGGAGTTTGAGGCGCAAGTGGTGTTCTCGTCCATTCTCCCCTGTGGAAGGAAAAGGCCTGGGTAGAGACCGTCGAATCATGGAAGTCAACGAATGGATACGCAGGTGGTGTCGCAGAGAAAACTTTGGATTCTTTGACCATGGGATGGTGTTCCAAGAAGGAGGAGTGCTGGGCAGAGACGGGCTCCACCTAACGGAGAGAGGGAAGAGCATCTTCGCAAGCAGGCTGGCTAACCTAGTGAGGAGGGCTTTAAACTGGGTTCACCGGGGGAAGGAGACCAAAGCCCTGAGGTAAGTGGGGAAGTAGGATACTGGGAGGAAGCACAAGCAGGAGAGTGCAAGAGGGAAGGGCTCCTGCCTCATACTGAGAAAGCGGGACAATCAGCGAGTTATCTTAAGTGCCTATGCACAAATGCAAGAAGCCTGGAAAACAAGCAGGGAGAACTGGAAGTCCTGGCACAGTCAAAGAATTTATGATGTGATTGGAATAACAGAGACTTGGTGGGATAACTCATATGACTGGAGCACTGTCATGGATGGATATAAACTGTTCAGGAAGGACAGGCACGGCAAAAAAGGTGGAGAAGTTGCATTGTATGTAAGAGAGCAGTATGACTGCTCAGAGCTCCGGTATGAAACTGCAGAAAAACCTGAGAGTCTATGGATTAAGTTTAGAAGCGTGAGCAGCAAGGGTGATGTCATGGTGGGAGTCTGCTATAGACCACTAGACCAGGGGGATGAGGTGGACGAGGCTTTCTTCTGGCAACTAACGGAAGTTACTAGATCGCAGGCCCTGGTTCTCATGGGAGACTTCAATCACCCTGATATCTGCTGGGAGAGCAATACAGAGGTGCACAGACAATCCAGGAAGTTTCTGGAAAGTGTAGGGGACAATTTCCTGGTGCAAGTTCTGGAGGAACCAACTAGGGGCAGAGCTCTTCTTGACCTGCTGCTCACAAACGGAGAAGAATTAGTAGGGGAAGAAAAAGTGGATGGGAACCTGGGAGGCAGTGGCCATGAGATGGTGGAGTTCAGGATCCTGACACAGGGAAGAAAGGAGAGCAGCAGAATACAGACCCTGGACTTCAGAAAAGCAGACTTTGACTCCCTCAGGGAACTGATGGGCAGGATCCCCTGGGAGAATAACATGAGGGGGAAAGGAGTCCAGGAGAGCTGGCTGTATTTTAAAGAATCCTTATTGAGGTTACAGGAACAAACCATCCCGATGTGTAGAAAGAATAGTAAATATGGCAGGCTATCAACTTGGCTTAAGAGTGAAATCCTTGCTGATCTTAAACACAAAAAAGAAGCTTACAAGAAGTGGAAGCTTGGACAAATGACCAGGGAGGAGTATAAAAATATTGCTCAGGCATGCAGGAGTGAAATCATGAAGGCCAAATCACACCTGGAGTTGCAGCTAGCAAGAGATGTTAAGAGTAACAAGAAGGGTTTCTTCAGGTATGTTAGCAGCAAGAAGAAAGTCAAGGAAAGTGTGGGCCCCTTACTGAATGAGGGAGGCAACCTAGTGACAGAGGATGTGGAAAAAGCTAATGTACTCAAAGCTTTTTTTGCCTCTGTCTTCACAAACAAGGTCAGCTCCCAGACTACTGCACTGGGCAGCACAGCATGGGGAGGAGGCGACCAGCCCTCTGTGGAGAAAGAAGTGGTTTGGGACTATTTAGAAAAGCTGGACGAGCACAAGTCCATGGGGCCGGATGCGCTGCATCCGAGAGTGCGAAAGGAGTTGGCGGATGCAGAGCCATCGGCCATTATCTTTGAAAACTCATGGTGATCGGGGGAGGTCCCTGACGACTGGAAAAAGGCTAATGTAGTGCCCATCTTTAAAAAAGGGAAGAAGGAAGATCCTGGTAACTACAGGCCAGTCAGCCTCACCTCCGTCCCTGGAAAAATCATGGAGCAGTTCCTCAAGGGATCAATTCTGAAGCACTTAGAGGAGAGGAAAGTGATCAGGAACAGACAGCATGGATTCACAAAGGGCAAGTCATGCCTGACTAATCTAATTGCCTTCTATGACGAGATAACTGGCTCTGTGGATGAGGGGAAAGCAGTGGACGTGTTGTTCCTTGACTTTAGCAAAGCTTTTGATACGGTCTCCCACAGTATTCTTGCCAGCAAGTTAAAGAAGAATGGGCTGGATGAATGGACTATAAGGTGGATAGAAAGCTGGCTAGATCGTCTGGCTCAACAGGTAGTGATCAGTGGCTCCATGTCTAGTTGGCAGCAGGGATCAAGCGGAGTGCCCCAAGGGTCGGTCCTGGTGCCGCTTTTGTTCAATATCTTCATTAATGATCTGGAGGATGGTGTGGATTGCACCCTCAGCAAATTTGCGGATGATACTAAACTGGGAGGACTGGTAGATACGCTGGAGGGTAGGGATAGGATACAGAGGGCCCTAGACAAATTAGAGGATTGGGCCAAAAGAAATCTGATGAGGTTCAAAAAGGACAAGTGCAGAGTCCTTCACTTAGGATGGAAGAATCCCATGCACCGCTACAGACTAGGGACCGAATGGCTAGGCAGCAGTTCTGCGGAAAAGGATGTAAGGGTTACAATGGACGAGAAGCTGGATCTTAGTCAACAGTGTGCCCTTGTTGCCAAGAAGGCTAATGGCATTTTGGGCTGTATAAGTAGGGGCATTGACAGTAGATTGAGGGAAGTGATCGTTCCCCTCTATTCGACACTGGTGAGGCCTCATCTGGAGTACTGTGTCCAGTTTTGGGCCCCACGCTACAAGAAGGATGTGGAAAAATTGGAAAACATCCAGCGAAGGGCAACAAAAATTATTAGGGGACTGGAACACATGACTTAGGAGGAGAGGCTGAAGGAACTGGGATTGTTTAGTCTGCAGAAGAGAAGAATGAGGAGAGATTTGATAACTGCTTTCAACTATCCAAAGAAGATGTATCTAGACTGTTCTCAGTGGTAGCAGATGACAGAACAAGGAATAATGGTCTCAAGTTGCAGTGAGGGAGGTTTAGGTTGGATATTAGGAAAAACTTTTTCACTAGGAGGGTGGTGAAGCACTGGAATGCGTTGCCTAGGGAGGTGGTGGAATCTCCTTCCTTTGAGGTTTTTAAGGTCAGGCTTGACAAAGCCCTGGCTGGGATGATTTGGTTGTGGATTAGTCCTGCTTTGAGCAGGGGGTTGGACTAGATGACCTCCTGAGGTCCCTTCCAACCCTGATTATCATAGAATAAGTCCTTCCAGATCTGGCAAGGGTCCCCAATGTGAGCTTCTCCCAGGCACTTCAGGCAGCTTGAGTGTGGGTCACTCAGGGGCATAGTCTTGTTGCAGGAGGTGCAGAGCTTAAAGCCTGGTGACAGAGACATGCCTCGGCAGCAGGGAACAGACAAAAACTCCACTAAAACACAAAGTTACAGAACTTCACTAAAACTGACTACAACTGACTATGTACAGATATAAGAAAAAGAAGACCACTGAGAGAGCTTGCCAAAGCAAGGATAGCAGTTTCAGCGACCGTCACACGTGGTAAGAAGGAACTGAGCGAGCGTGTAGTCAGTTGGGAGCTTTGTACCAATGCTTTTGGCGCACAGGAGCAGAGAGTGCTCGAGCTGCCCCCATGGGTACACTCAGGGAAAAATTTCCAGTGACTCTGCTTGGGGTGCACACACACATCCAGAGTGGAATACGCATGTGCAAGCACTCGAGGAAGAACCCCCGCTCAAGGATCACTGACTCAGACCAGGCTACCAATAAGACAGTCCTCCAAAGATCTAGAAGGACCAGGGGGAAACACTGACCAATCAGGATCCAGCAGGCTAGTTAAGAAGGCTTGGCTGCTGCTTCTGGGTGGTACCATTGGTGGAAACCGTGCTAGAGGAGGAGTATCCCTATTGTAGCCTGGAATGACCGGGCCAAGTCAGGGCCTTGCCTTCTAGTGCTGCAATCAAGTGCTGCCATTTGGAGTTCTTGTTTCTCTATTTAAAGGTGCAGACAGGCACATTTCTGAGTTATTTTGGTACTGAACTATTTAAAAGACTGATACCAAGCTTATGTTACGAGCCACTTTGCTTCAAGCCGGTGGCCAAAAGTTTGCAGACTAAGACAGGGAATACTGGCAGTACCATGCTTGGTTCCACAGGTGTGCTATAGAACAGCCCCACTGGCCACCAAGACCTAGCGGACTGGAAAGGGTTAAAACCATTGAATGTTTGCAAAATTTGCAATATCTGGCATGAGTGAATTATAACTTAGTGCCTTACTATATTGATAGAATTTTATATCCTTAAAGATTTTTGTCTGGAAGCGGG
Source organism: Lepidochelys kempii (assembly GCF_965140285.1). Lineage (NCBI taxonomy): Eukaryota > Metazoa > Chordata > Testudines > Cheloniidae > Lepidochelys > Lepidochelys kempii. The sequence goes on from NC_136380.1 coordinate 15,596,238, forward strand.
TGGTTGTTTTTAAGGGTAGCTTAGTGAAATTGACATTATTGGTTCAGAACAGGAGTGGGCTAACTACAGCCTGCGGGCTGGATCCGGCCCATCAGGGCTTTGGATCCGGTCCACGGGACTGCCTCCCTTGGCCCTGCGGGCCTCGCACCACTCTCAGAAATGGCCAGCACCACGTCCCTGCTGCCCCCGGGGGGGGGGGGGGGGGGAAGGGGAGGAGAGGGCTCCTTGTGCTGCCCTTGCCGCCAGACACCATCCCCTGCAGCTCCCATTGGCCGGGAATGGGGAACTGCAGCCAATGGGAGCTTCCAGGGAGGTACCCGGCGGCGCAGCAAGGGCAGCATGCGGAGTCCTGTGCGCCCCCCCCCAACAGGGGCCGTGCTGCTGCCACCCTGGAGCCGGTTTAGGTGAGCGGCGCTGGGCTGGAGCCCAAACCCCTCCAGCACCCCATCCCCCAACTCCCTGCCCTAAGCCCCCTGCCTGCAGCTCACACCCCAACTCCCTGCCCTGAGCCCCGCACCCCAACCTCCTGCCCTGAGCCCCCTACCGCACCCTGCACCCCAACTCCCTGCCCTGAACCCCCTACTGCACCCTGCACCCCAACCCCCTGAAGCTCCTACCACACCCCAACTCCCTGCCCTGAACCCCATCACACCCCGCATCCCTCCTGAACCCCAACTCCCTGTCTGCACCTTGCACCCTTCCTGCACCCCAACCCCCTTCCCTGAACCCCCTCACACACTCCGCACCCCTCCTCTGCCCCAATCCCTTGCCCTGGGCCCGTTCCTGCACACCACACCCCTCCCACACCCTGCACTCCCTCCCGCACCCCAACCCCCTGCCCTGCATGCAATTTCCCCACCCAGATGTGGCCCTCAGACCAAAAAGTTTGCCCACTCCTGGTTCAGAAGCTTGACACTGCTTGGTCTGGGACTCAGAAGCTCTAAAATGGCCAGTCCTAGCATTGTAATCCCTTTGCCAACCAAAAACTATCCCTAAGCCTGCCCCCTTTGTCTTGGCTAAATCTCCAGGCTCTGTAGAAGGTTCCAAACTTAGGATAAATGGAGGGATACTGCCACAAGTCCTGCCATGAGCACAGGGGACTGGAGTAGATGATGTCTCAAGGTCCCTTCCAGTTCTATGATTCTACGATATTGGGTCCCCTCTTGCTGTTTGCTGCTACAAACTCAGAAGAAAGAGAAATACAGTAATTGGTGTCATCAGCAGATGGATCATTGATAATTCCTAAGAGCACCGAGTACATATTGAACGGATGGCGTGAGAGCATGGGACCTGATGGAACTGACAGGAGAATTCCACTAGGCCAGAGGAGCAAATACTCAGTAATATCCTCTGAGCTCCCTCAGAAATACAGGAGCTGAGCCACTGAAAGACCCCATCACCTTTGTCTAGCTCAGCTGCACTATCAATGCATGCTTAACTCATGCTTAACTCATGCTTAACAGTATCAAAGGCAGTTCATAGGTCTGAAAGAATCAGCATAGATATTCATGAAGCAGCAGGAGCAGATCATTAAGGAAAACCCCCAACGCCATCTCTATCCTACACACATAATGCCCACCTATGACATACTGGTCCTTCAACCTAAGTTGTTTTATACGAAGAATTGGAAGCCACTAGGAGAAACTTGCCACTACTGTGTTGAATTATTCCATTAGTTTAGAGCAAGTGCTACTAACGAGAGCTTAGCACTTCAAGACTGACAGCATAGCAACGCAAAATAACTGTGCTCAGCAATAAACTTATGAATAATGATAACCAAGAGCCCTGGCCATGATTTTGCTGTGCTCAGGGGTCAGATTGGGTCAACTCACCATAACTCACTAAGAAGATATTTCTTTTCCTTAGTGGCTGCCATTTTGTTCTTCAGAATCAAAGTTTTCTTCTAAAAAAAAAAAATCAATCTGTCTCTCTAGCACTTATGATTGTGACCTGAGTATAATCAATGCAAGGATGTGGGCCTGTGCCTGCTGAGAGCCGGAGTCAACAGCTCTTAGTGATGTGAATTGTTACTCTTAATTTCACAGAGTTTTTAATCCTGAAGAGTAATAACAAAAATAAATAAATATTCACATTAACTATTTCCCCCAATGATCAACCCACACGAGAAGGCAAAGGGACAGTCATATTAGGAGGATCTGTGCAATCCCCTGCGTTGCATATCATTTTGGAGTCACAAAGCCTTCAGGAAGCACCACCTACTCTGCCTCCTGGCGATGCTTTTGACTAGACTGGAGTTCTCGCTCTTTAGACATCAGAGGATATTTTATGATTATAGCCTCGGAGATTACTAAAACTGTAGCTAACAGGACAGCTTGGAGATGGGAGGAGGGCTTGTTTTTTTAATGATCAAAATAAGTTTAATATAATAGGATTTCAGAAGTCAAAGATGGAAGAGATCATTCTAATCCATCTCCATGTAAGTGCAGGATATAATCTCTTCATAGGGGATGTATCAGATATTAAAAGGATACATTTGGTTCTAGCCAAAAAAAAAAAAAAGTGCCTTTTTCATTATGATTCAAAGGATGACAATTTGCTACAAGGCAGAAAGCTTCTGAGAAAAGCAACTGGAAAGTTCATAGACTACGGCAAATGGTGCCCTGTGCCAAAATACTGAGATGAAACAGCAATTGTAACATCACTCAGGCATTACATTCCCAGCATTCTTTTCAAGGCCACGCTCAGCTGGTGAGTGAGCACTGGGTTGGAAAGCCAAGGTTCAAACAGAACCCTCCTAACAAGTTGTAAACATCGAGAGATTTTCAGCAGCTGTATATTTCAAGGATCATTTTAATCTCCCAAAACTCCTGGTCTGTCTTGCTCATTAATCGCCTGTGTGTTTCCATGCAATGGAATGCTGAAAGACCAAATGTGAAGAGTACGCTCCCGAGTATATGAAGGGCGTGCTCACCTCCAGAGATCGGGTACACTTTGAGGCAACAAAAACAACAACGAGTCCTTGTGGCACCTTATTTTTTTAGTCTCTAAGGTGCCACAAGGACTCCTCATTGTATCAGCAAAAACAGACTAACACAGCAACCACTCTGAAATTTGAGACAACAGGCTCTAGTTGAAATGAACAGAGCCCAGAGAATATTATATTGATACTGTAGGGATGTGTATCATTAGGATTCATTGCTTAAGGCCAGATTCTGATGCCCAGGCTCATGTCAAGTAGTGTCTTATTCTGCACTCATAATCCCCTTGAAATCAAGTAAGGGGATACAGAATGGGAATAAGGGGATCAGAATCTTCCACTCAATATTTTCATAAATTATTCTCCTTTTTGCAACTGCTCTGTTTCTGCATTTCTACTGATTTTTTTTTGACATTAGCACACACCCTCTTGAAATGTATTTCCACTATAATTTATAGCCCTATTTCTAGAACAGGTTGGAAGTTTCTTTGGAGTTCCATGGTTCGCATGCTGCTTATCTCATGCTTTAACAGTGAGGGCAATTAAGCACTGGAAAAGTTTACTATGGATCCTGGTGGATTCTCCATCACTGGCAATTTTTAAATCAAGACTGGATGTTTTCCTAAAAGATCTGCAATAGTTCAAACAGAAATTATTGGGGGTGGGGGGAGAGATGTTCTGTGATCTGTGCTATGCAGGAGGTCAGAAGAGATTATCACAACTGTCCCTTCTGGACTTGGAATCTTGCTGAAGTAGGTCCAGTGGTCATCTGCCTGATAGTCTCACCAATCCGGGCAGGGTAGGTTAATCAGAGAATGAGTTGTATGCACAAGACTTGCAATGTTCATCTCTGATTGGTTTGTATTTTTACTTAACTAGCACCACACCCTTTTTTCCTTCCTTTAAGATGTGCTACAAGAGGTCAATGAAAATAGTGCATTTCCACTACTTCCCTGGGGATGAATTGTGAGGTTTATAGTCATCATTATCCATCCCATTCTGTTTCTTGAAAAATTACATTTTTGAAGGTAATACAGATGGTCCAGTAAAAAAGTTAATTAGCTGAGAGGAATCTGGTGATGATACACTTTTGATCTGATTGATTGATACTGACATATAAAATGTTAACAAGAATAGGTTAATAAGATGAATAATGGTGGAGAAATCTTTGACAAACGATAGCTATGGGAATAACGTAACAAAATCCATATAGGACAAGCCAATAAATTATTGTAAGAATAAGACACCAGCGGTGTAAATCCAAGGTAGTTCAGATTTTTTACACACACATAAACCCCTGTGCCAGTGGGAATGAATCAAGCTCCTGGAGTATATTTATTGTACTATGTGATATTCTGATATGCCCCTAAAAAAAGCTCATACACTATCACATTTTCCATTACTTATGGACTGTTGTTAACTCTTCAGACACAATGCTGAGAGACATGCGCCTTCTGTGGACGCAGACTTCTCTGTAGCTATCCATGCTTTTGTCAGCTCTGGGCTGAATTACCATGTGTGTGGGAACTAGGAGTGAAGGGCGTACCGCTGCAGCACCTCAGGTATTACGCAGGGCTCTGCTCCTGGCCCTGCATCTAGGGTCCCAGCAGTCACCTGCACCTGGGCTCCACTCCTGGCCCCACACACAGGGTCCCAGCTCCCAGCCCTGCACCCAGGATTCTGCACCCACCCCCAGCTGTGGACGCATCCTTGGTCCCCTTATCCCTGTCTGCCTCTCCCCGTCCCGGAGCCGTGGCCTTGCTCCCGGCCCCAGGTCTAGGGGGTGGAGGTTGGCGCATGGACAGGGGTAATGGCAGGGGGGTGAGGTAAAAAGGGGGCTTTGCAGTTTCGCTGGCTTTCAGCACCCCCACTATAAAAAGTGTTCCAGTACCACTGTGGATTACTGCTCTACATGGGGCTACCACTGGGAAACAAAAGCTTGTGCAGAAGGTGGCTGCTACTTGTTAACCATGGTTTCCTACATGAGCACTGTGTTCAGAGATCCTCACTGCCTACCCTTGGTTTCGGGGTGAAGTTTCAGGTGGTGTTTTTTGGCCTAGGTAGCACCAAGGGTGGAATTCACCCTTGTTAGGGTTGCCAACTTTCTACTCACACAAAACCGAACATCCCTGTCCCGTCGCTTTGCTGAGGCTCCACCCCTGCTTGCTCCATCCCCCCTCCCTCCATTGCTCGCTCTTCCCCACCCTCACTCACTTTCACTGGGATGGGGCAGGGGGTTGGCGCAGGCCTGCTGACTTTTGAGCTGCGTCCGTGCAAACGCAGTCCGCCTGACATTTGAGCGGTGCTGTACCTGGGCCAGCTGGTGCCCAGCGAGCGGCCAGCTGTGCTGCTGGGCTCGCTCTTCCGGCACAGCCAGGGCTTCCACATGCCTGCCCAGTAGGGTTGCCAGCTGTCTAAACACACAAACCCAAAGACCTTTGCTACGCCCCTTCTCTGAGACCACACCCCTGTCCTGCCCCTTCTCTGAGGCTCTGCCCCCTGCTCACTCCATCCCCCCTCCCTCCGTCACTCACTCTCCCCCACCCTCACTCACTTTCACCAGGCTGAGGCATGGGGGGGTTGGGGTGCGGGTTGGGGGGCGAGGTGTGGGCTCTGAGAGGGAGTTTGGGTGCAGGAGGGGCAGCGGTGCAGCGGTGCAGGTCTGGGAGGGAGTTAGGGTGAGGGGTGCAGGCAGGGGTGAGGAGGGTGGCACTTACCTTGGGTGGCTCCCGAAAGTGACTGGCACATCCCTCTGGCAGCGGCTCTGAGGTGGGGGGCCCAAGGAGTCTCCGCGCACTGCCCCTGCCCGCAGACACCGCCCCCGCAGCTCCCATTGGCTGTAGTTCCCAGCCAATGGGAGTTGTGGAGTCAGGGCAGGGGCAGGGATGGGACATGCTGGCCGCTTCTGGGAGTGGTGCGGAGTCAGGGTGGGCAGGAAGCCTGCCTTAGCCCCGCTGCGCTGCCAGGGGCCCCCAGGACCTTTTAAATCACCCAGGCCCCTGGGCAATTGCCCCCTTTGCTGCCCCCCCTCTGTGGGCCTGGGTTGGCATGTGTGTGCACGGGGGTGAGGGCCCTGGGCTAGGGGTGCAGGCTCTGGGGTGGGGCCAGGGATGAGGCATTTAGGGTGCAGGAGGGAGCTGCGGGCTGGGGCTGAGGGGTTTGGAGTGCGGGAAGGTGCGTGGGCTCCAGCTGGGGGTGTGGGCTCTGGGGCTGAGGGGTGCAGGAGGGGGCTCCAGGCGGGAGTGGGGCCAGCGATGAGGGGTTTGGGGCACAGGAGGGGGCTCCAGGCTGGGGCAGGGGTGTGGGGTCTCAGCGGCCCGTACCGCACCTCCAAGGAAGTGGCTGCCAGGTCCCTGTGGTCGCCCTGTGCGGTGGGTGCCGCCTTTGTGCCCACAGGCACTGCCACCGAAGGTCCCACTCGTCGCAGTTCTCAGCCAATGGGAGCGTCGAAGCTGGAGCTCAGGAGCAGTGCGCGGAGCCTCCTGGTCCCTGGCCACCAGAGCACCTAGGGGCCACAGGGACCTGGCATCCGCTTCCTGGGGCGGCGCAGAGCCAGGTCAGGTAGGGAGCCTGCCTTAGTCCCAGGCCCCCGCTGGTCTGCCAGTCGGCCTTTTAACAGCCCAGTCAGCAGTGCCAACCAGAGCTGCCAGGGTCCCTTTTCAACTGGACGACCCTAACCCTTGTGCCGACACCATTCCAATCCGGCCCCTCAAAGACAGGATTCACTGGTGCATAGGCCTATGCTGGGTGTCTGCACGTGGGTGAACTTCACCCTAAATGGTTTGGGTCTGTCTCAGAGATCTCCTTGGGTGATACAACAGACATGTGATCAGCTGAGGTGGAGTACAATAAGCGCTAACAAATCCCCTGATATAAGTGGGATAGGCAGGGTCCTCTCAGTGAAGGGGCTTTGATCTAGAATTCACTTCCCTCTTTGGTCTGCCAGAGGGGGTTGGGGTGTGCCAGAGCCTGGATTCTGGGACCTCCAGGGCTCATCTTTTTCCCCAGTCTGGATGAGAATTTGAAGAAAGGCTTCTGTAGTGGAAGGAGGAGGAGAAGTTTGCTCTGTTGGGAACGTGAGCTCTTTTTGATCTCATTTAAGGCACCAAACTGGGAGTGAGGAAATCTGGGTTCTGTTCTCAGATGTGTTATAGATTTCTTGTGTAACTGTAGACGAGCCACTTAGCCTACACCCATCAAAGGGGACGAAGAATATTAGATGTCCCTTTGGAAGGGCGTTTGAGACCAATGAATGAAAAGTTCTGTCCATGACCACCACTTATTTAGGGCAGAACGAATCATCTATCGGTAGTTATTTACTTAGGGCCAGACTTTCAGAAGAGTTCAGCAGATTGTTGGATGCTAAGCACTGTTGAGGACAATAGGGCCAGATTTTCCAAGGTATTTAGGCACCTAAAGATGCAGATAGTGGGATTTTTGAAAGCACCAAAGCAGGTTAGGTACCTAACTCTCATTCCCATGAAATCCCACTCCCATGTGACAATAAAAGTTGTAAGGTATCCAGGTAATATTATTTAACAGTAAAACTATACCCATTCACTTTCTTCTTCTTAAATTACTTATCTTTCCCTCTCTGGGGGAATGCCTAATCTCTGCCGGACTTTCTGGTGACTGTGCCATATGCCATGACTGGAAGGATATACTGGTTGTTGACCTCCCTTTATAGGATAAGGGGGAGATTGCTTTACATTGTGTCTTTCATCTTCCTTAATATGCTCCACACTACCCTAGCTCGCCTCTTGATTTTTTCCATCTGGCCAAAATTTTTGTGTACCTCACCTGAAATATAAAACCTTTCAAAATACGCCCTTCCATCTCCTCTTATGATCTAGTGATGGCGGATGTGACTGGAACGTCAGAAGTCTGCGATTAGTTGTGACCTTGCTCTTGGGCTCCAAACTGGCAGTGGGTTACAGACTTTGAACTTGGCATCCTGACAAATTGTTACTACCACATACCGAAAAACAACCTACTTTTAAGTCTGTGGGAGGGTAAGGGGTGAAAGAAGGAGGGGTGGATTCTTTCAAAGAGCAGAACTATTCCACACAGCATGACACAGAGACAGAAAGGTTTAACCCAGGAACCGCAAGGTAAAACCTTGACAGTTACTAACTCCTAGAACGAAGCAAGAAATGCTCTTAATTGAATCCTAACTGGCTCAGATGATGTGGATTGTAGATACCACCTGAGCTCTTATTTTTAAAGGGTGAGCTGCCAAGCTACAGTGAAAACTGAGTTGAGCCCAGATTTTTATGCTGAAAGCCTCTCACATTTCACAAATCTGAGGATCAGTAAAGCCTGGCTTCATGGTGCATCCAGCATAGAAATCAGTTTTAATGTAATTAAAATATAGTCATTATCATTAGTTATTTTTCCATAGATTTTTAAGGCCAGAAGGGACCATTAAATCCTCTGCATCACACAAGCCATAGAATTTCATCATTACTCCTGCATTGAGCCCAGTAACTTGTGTCTGGCTAAAGCATATCTTCCAGAAAAGTGTCCAGTGTAGATGGGAGGACATCAAGAGATGGAGAATCCCCCACTTCCTTTGGCAGTTTGTTCCAATAATTAATCACTGTTAAAATTTGCCTTATTTCTAATATGAATTTATCTGGCTTTAGCAGCCAATCATTGGTTCTTGTGCCTTTCTTCGCTAGATTAAAGGGTCCTTTGGTACCCTGTGAAAGAACTTACATGCTTTAATCAAGTCATCTCTTGATCTTTTTGGTAAGCTAAACAGATCGAACTCCACTGTAAGGCCTTTTTTTTTCCAACCCTCGGATCACTTTTGTGGCTCTTCTCTTCACCCTCTCCACCAGGTAACTGTCAGACATGTACTACAGGTTTCAGAGTGATAGCCGTGTTAGTCTGTATGTACTAGGTGCTTTAGAAATAAACAGACCTGTCTCCTGCCCCAACCAGCTGACAATCTCGTTTTATACATGACGCAGCGAGCGCAAATGACACACACTGGGGACGGGATGGAGGAAGGAAGGGGAAGAGTTATAACAATAAAAACAAGCCGATATTCAGTTCAAGCCTGTGCACATCTTGGTGGTTCAGTTAAAGGTTTAAATATCATTTGGTGCATTAGCGTATATCATGAAGGGTAGCAAGACAGGAGTGAGTTTTAAGGAGGGATTTGAAGGAAACAGAGGTGCTTGACACACCTCAGTAGGGAAGAAGAAAAGGAGTACTTGTGGCACCTTAGAGACTAACCAATTTATTTGATTAGTCTCTAAGGTGCCACAAGTCCTCCTTTTCTTTTTGCGAATACAGACTAACACGGCTGTTACTCTGAAACCTCTCAGTAGGGAAGGTGCACTACACACAGAGGGTAGTGTGGAAGATGATACGGTGATGGGAGTGTGAAATCATCATAAGTCTCTGACCATATCCCAGAAATGCCTCATTCTGCGACATCAGGGATAGCACCGGGGCAATGAGACTGCAGCTCTGTGCAGTGACGCAGACTGAAGGAGTGCCACGTGCTCTGCTCGCACTATATAGCCCTAGATTGTGACTTGGGCTGCACATCAACCCCCGTTACATCCCGGGCTTGGGGGTCACAAGAGAAAGCATCACTGCTTGTCTGTTACTCTCTCCTCGGAGAAGGTGAGCAGGGAGGGGGGATAGACAGAGTATTTGCTCTACCCCCATTATCCAGCTGAGCTAGCACGGAGAGTGGCATCATAATTTATTAATGGCTACAATACATTATTACCACTTGGGAGCAAGGTGGGGAAATTGAGGCGCCCTGAGCTATAATGTCTTCCTTGGGGCAGCCCAGCTAGGCACCGCCTCTTCGATGGGCTGTGCCCTTGGGACCAATCTAGCTCTAACAAATAATAACGTAACACGGAAGATGCATTCCAGGGAACCTTCAGGCTTTCATAGAGGGGGAAAGCGGAATGCTAATATTAGTTCAGACTTATTTCTGTTTTTAAGGCCCCCACAGCCTGGTTCAGGGATTATTCAGCCGCTAAACCTCTGCTTACCTCAGCTTTCATTGTCGTTTTGAAGTTCCTCTTTAAAACAGGAAAGACTGCATCTGGTAGAAATATAAGCCAAGTACAACAATGGCTCAGGGCTTGATTGAAAGCCCACTGAAGTCCGTGGGAATCTTTCAATTGACTTCCATGGGCTTTGGATCAGGCCTGTAGTGCGCAGTTATTCTGCAGTGGCACCAAGAAGTAAAGCGATGACTAAACATCACAAAAAGTCATTCTTTTAAACACTGAAAATATTAGAAAGGGTCTGAAAGGAGATCTACAAAGAAACCATCTTTGTGTGCCCTCTGCTCAGCCATGAGAGGTCTCTTTTTTCAGTAGATTATTATTGTTAGCCTAGGAGTCCTAGGCGTGGACCAAGACTTCATTGTGCTAGGCGCTGTACAAACACAGACCAAAAAGAAGGTTCCCACTCCAATGAGCTTACAATCTAAATATATAATGCGAGAGCTATCACATGGACACAGACAGACAGGAGCGAACCAGGGAAGAACGAGATAATATTGGCAATAGGTAGTAGTTACCAGGGTGGAGGCAACTTGTATGCAAAGTTGTTGACCTATCAGTGCTGCCTGGTTAACTTCCAGCTGTGGCCCTAATAGCAAGTATTCCAAAGAAAAAAGTCCTGGCCAGCACCTAATGATATGCTTATTTTATTACATTGCTGACATGCAAACAGGTACTCTGAGTAGATATTTTGTCCAGTGGATGCTTCTTTTCAGATCCCTGTCAGTCGAAGTGATCTCCCGCTTCCGGGTGGTAACCTCCAGTTTGTATATAGGCTGAGATTAGACACCCACAAATCCCCCAGCCTTTATGCATAGGAGACCCGAGATGAAGGGAAAACAGAATGTTATGGGGCTATGACTGAAATGTCAAAGATCTGTGGAAAGTGTGTGAGACAGCACTAACAAGGAGAGGAAGAGGGTTTAACCTTTGTTCCAGAAGTTATAAATCACCATCCAGAGGCTAAAGAGTTATTAGGAATGCTGCACTGGTAAGCTACAGGCATGCCACTGGGCTAGGAAAAGCAAGGGTGGTGGAAGGAGCAATTTTCCACAGCTCCAGAGGAGTGCTAGAGCTTTCCTCCTGTTTAGAAAGGCAACAGTGCCTCCTTCCACGCCAACACAAGGGAGTAAGGGGACATAATACACCCATTTTGCTATTGTGTGGGCAATGTGGATCGCTGGTGTGGGGAGGGAAGAGCAGCTTCAGTGGGACTGCTGCTCCCCCTCCCTTGCAAGTTGGTGGGGAATGGATGGGTGTGGATGAAGCCTTAACTCCCTGCCTCCCCTCCCTGGCAAGTGCACCGGCCAGCAGAGCTGGACCAGCACATATGGTGAAGTATTCTATGCCAGGTATGGGTTGGTGCATATTACTTCCCATCCTGGAGCAGAGGGGGAACCAGACTGTGACTTTTTAAGACAGAGGGCCAAGCACCCTCATCGAGGACTTGTATAGCTCTATTGACTTCTGTAGAGTTCATGACCCTATTGACTAGACTGGAGCTACATCAAGTTACACCTGCTGAGAATACAGCTCACAGTATGGTTCCTAGTCAGCTGCCAGGGCAGTACAACCACATACCATCCCTGCTTAGAGTGTAAAACCACACTCTAGCCCTCCAGGAGAAAGAATCACTGCAACAGTAGAAGGCTCTGGTTGGGCTCCATAGTGCTAGTAGCCAAGGGTGGTGCTCAGGAGGCAGAGAACTCAGATTCATGGGGGACATGTGTGCAAAGCTGATCTGAATCATTCAGCCCTCTGATGTCTGGAAAATTGGGAAGGGTAGTTTTGCAGAACTGGGCTTTCTGGCAGTATTTTAGTTCTTTAGCGACTGGCCCCCGAAAGAGCAAAAATGAAGACAGAAGAGAAAAGAAAGGAGCTACCTGAACGCTGAAGGAGCGGCACTGCTTGAGTTTGGCATAGGAGAGCTCCTTCTTTTTGGAGAACTGGGCGGTACTACCCCTAGCCAGATGTCGTGGCAGTTTATCGGCAATGGCATGTGTTATGCAGGTCAGACTAGATACTCTCATGGTCCCTTCTGGCCTTAAAAAAAAAAAAAATCTATGAATCAGTTTTTCACCCTGCATGGTGTTTGTGGCAGGGGCTGGGGCCAAAAGGTGTAAATTACCCCTGGCCAAATCCCACCTGTGCTGCACAGATGCACAAGTGCAGGGGGAAGGGAGTCACTCTCCTTGCCTGGCCGCAGGGATGCTAACTCAGCACTAAAGCTCTCACACTCAAAAGGGGCATTGGCTGGCAGTGAAAGGGTGTGGCCAGCTGACTAATGGTCCTGCTGTGGTCTGCAGCCTGCATTAACAGGGGGTGATGTTGTCCCTTTTCAGAGGAGCAGCCAACCGATCCTGTCCTCTGCCACAGAGATGCCCCTTGTAAGTAACACAGAGCCTGCCCTAGCCCATTCTTCTCCCCTGCTATAGTGCAGCTTCTACCTAAAAGGGCACAGGGGGATAGGGAGAATTATTAGAGCAATTGCCTTTTCTGCCCTGGGATTTCAGACACTTACGTAGCTGCACTGTGCAAATCTCTAACATAGACACAATTTAAGCCAGTGCAGCACTTTTGGCAGTAGTGTAAACAATATGTCCAGCAGGGATTTGCACCAGAACAAAATCACTGTGCCTGAAATCCTAATATAGGCAAGGTTTCGTCATATTCCTGATCACTCCCAAACATTTATTTAATTAGGATCATGTTATGTTGGCAAACACTTGCACAAAAACCTCCCTGGGCATTTCACAGTATGTTCTTATTAGTTTGCGGGAAAGGGCACAGGAATAAACACTTTTTCTGAACTCTGTCCTTCTTGGAGTTTTCACCCAATGAGAGAGATCCTTGTGTTTACACCTTGGGATTTGTTGGTCTCACTTCAGGCTACATCTCTGACAGACAAAAACAATATGCTGGCATTGACTGTCAAATTATAGCTCAAATTTTACCAAAGGAAAATTGCTTTCAAAGTAAATGTAAATTTATTTAATTGGGTCCTATTATCACTTCCTCTGGGAGCCTGCAAGGATAATCCAGCACTGAAGTAATTAATTGGGTGTGAAGTAGCTACTGTGCCAAAACTCACTTGTATAGAAGGAAATGCACAGACTTTTTGGCTTGAACATTACCTGCCGTGTCTCGGCTTTGTTCCTTGGCAGAGGGAAGTGAATCATTGTGCATAGCTTTGCAATCAAACGCTTACTTAAATGTCACACTATTAAAAAAAAAATAGGGAGGTAGTTGCTCATTACAGGCTGAGCCGACTCGATTTTTCCCCACCCAGTTAGAGTCTATTCCAGTCGTTCTCAAAGCCGGTCCGCCACTTGTCCAGGGAAAGCCCCGGCGGGCCGGACTGGTTTGTTTACCTGCCGCGTCCGCAGGTTCGGCCGATCGCGGCTCCCACTGGCCGCGGTTCGCCGCTCCAGGCCAATGGCGGCTATGGGAAGCGGCGCGGGCCAAGGGACGTGGCAGGCAAACCAAACCGGCCCGGCGCATCAAGGCCTTTCCCTGAACAAGCTGCGGACCAGCTTTGAGAACCACTGGTCTCTTCTGCTTTTCAAAGGGAAAGTCCCTAAAGAGGCCTGCCGTTGCGGTAACTGAAGACACACATTTTGTGGTTTTTCATGGCTTAATATGGTCTTAATTTAGTGGCACATTTTTCTCCCGGCCCTGTCTTTTAATGAAACAATATTGTCCAATGGTTAGAGCAGGAGACTGGGGGGTGTGTAGCAAAGCAACAACTCACCAGTGTGACGCCTCCTGCTGATCATCTGGGAATTAGCTCTTTTCCAGCTTACAGAGTGCCCTCTGCAGGCTGGTGTCTCACCGGGCACTGGCCCTGTGTCCCTCCCAGACCCCAGTACCCCTTTACTTTGGGGTTCTACCCCAGCAGTACCCCCACACTCTGGGTCTCCCCACCCAGGGGAACCCCCAACTTGCCTCAGTGGCTACTGCCAGTCATCATCTAGCCCCCACTCACTGGGGCAGACTGCAGTCTGTAAAGGCCACTCATCATTGGCAAGGGTTTAGGACCTGCTGCCTTTACCTATCCTCAGGCTGCCCCTCTGCAACCCCAGTACCTTTTGACCTTCAACAAGGCCTGCAGCCTGGGGGTTTACCAGACTGCAGCTCCCTTTGCCCTTCCCCAGCACTGCTCTGGTTCAGGCACCTTGCTCCCAGGCAGCTAGCCCTTCCCACTCCAGGGCTAGAGTGAAATTCCTCTGGCCCACAGCCCTCTTATCAGGGCCAGCTAGGCACTAATTGAGCTGGCCACAGCTGTGGCTGCTTCCCCAATCAGCCTAGCTTGGCTACTTTTAACCCCTGTTCTCCAGGAGTGGGGCAGCTGCCCCACTTCAGGGTGGGAGTGGAGGAATGGGTGGAAGAACACTAGTATTGGGGGAAGAGGTGCATGGGGAAAGGCGGGGGACTCCCTGAGGGAGTAGGGAGAATGGGCAAGGAGACATCCCTTAGGGTCAGCAGAGGGAGCACCCCTAGCCAGCAGCAATGAATGGAGAATGGGATGACTGACACACTTCGGGGCAGCAATGAGAGCAGATGGGGTGACACCCCTATGGGTAGAGTAGTGATTGGGGGGTGATGGGGAGACATCTCTGGGAGTTTTAAGACTCCTGGTCTCAGCTAGGTTGCGTGATCCTGAGCATGTCGTTTAGGTCCCAATTTGGCTTCCGCCAACATCAGTATGAATGTGGACATGCCCTTAACGTCTCTGTACCACTGTTTCCACATCTGTAAAGCAAGGGAAATAGTTGCCTCCCTCTCAGGGGTGTGGTGAGGGTTAATTAACACAAAATGCTTTGAGAGTCTCAGAGGAAAGGTGCTCTCGTGTGCAAAGCACTTATTATTTCTCCTATCCTCTTTCCCTGGCGCCTGTCCCTGTAAAAATACTTCTACAAGTCAGCCTGCTTTGTTTTCTGTTTCACTTAGGGCAAATTGTATATATAATATTCCAGCTCAGCAAGGCTTCCCCACTCCATCTGCTCCTTTATTATAAACTATAGCAGTAGGCTAAGAGAACTCTCGAAGGGCACTGAACCCAATTAGAAGGCTGTCCTGGGAGGCATAACGTTTCATGGAGGTGCACAGCTGAGCATGTGCACACTCACTGATACGCAGAACACAGTGGGCAAGAACCACACAGCTCAAATGTAGTTAAAGGAACCAATCCCAAAGCTATTGCTCGGTTCTTATTCTGTCCTTACGCCATTGTCATAGAATCACAGAAACGCAGGGCTAGACGGAACCTCGAGAGGTCATTGAGTCCAGCTCACTGAGGCAGAACCAAATAAACCTAGACTGTCCCTGACAGGTGTTTGTCCAATCTGTTCTTAAAAACCTCCAGTGGTGGGGATTGTAGAACTTCCCTTGGAAGCCTAGTCCAGACCTTAACTACCCTTATAGTTAGAAAGTTTTTTTCTAATATCTAACCTAAATTCTCCTTGCTGCAGATTAAGCCCATTACTACTTAGAATCATAGAATCATAGAATATCAGGGTTGGAAGGGACCTCAGGAGGTCATCTAGTCCAACCCCCTGCTCAAAAGCAGGACCCATACCCAATTAAATCATCCCAGCCAGGGCTTTGTCAAGCCTGACCTTAAAAACTTCTAAGGAAGGAGATTCCACCACCTCCCTAGGCAACGCATTCCAGTGTTTCACCACCCTCCTAGTGAAAAAGTTTTTCCTAATATCCAACCTGAACCTCCCCCACTGCAACTTGAGACCATTACTCCTTGTCCTGTCCTCTTCCACCACTGAGAATAGTCTAGAACCATCCTCTCTGGAACTACCTCTCAGGTAGTTGAAAGCAGCTATCAAATCCCCCCTCATTCTTCTCTTCCGCAGACTAAACAATCCCAGTTCCCTCAGCCTCTCCTCATAACTCATGTGTTCCAGACCCCTAATCATTTTTGTTGCCCTTCGCTGGACTCTCTCCAATTTATCCACATTCTTCTTGTAGTGTGGGGCCCAAAACTAGACACAGTACTCCAGATGAGGCCTCACCAATGTCGAATAGAGGGGGACGATCACGTCCCTCGATCTGCTCGCTATGCCCCTACTTATACATCCCAAAATGCCATTGGCCTTCTTGGCAACAAGGGCACACTGCTGACTCATATCCAGCTTCTCGTCCACTGTCACCCCTAGGTCCTTTTCCACAGAACTGCTGCCTAGCCATTCGGTCCCTAGTCTGTAGCTGTGCATTGGGTTCTTCCGTCCTAAGTGCAGGACCCTGCACTTATCCTTATTGAACCTCATCAGATTTCTTTTGGCCCAATCCTCCAATTTGTCTAGGTCCCTCTGTATCCTATCCCTGCCCTCCAGCGTATCTACCACTCCTCCCAGTTTAGTCCTAACTTCAGTGGACATGGAGAACAATTAACCCCCATCCTCTTTCTAAGAGCCCATAACAGATCTGAAGGCCGTTATGAACCCTCCCACCCCAATCTTCCTTTCTCAAGGCTAAACATCCCAAGTTTTTTTAACCTTTCCTCATAGGTCAGGTTTTCTAAAACTTTTATCATTGTTGTTGCTACCATCTGGACTTTCTCCAATTTGTCCACATCTTACCTAAAGTTTGGTGCCCAGAACTGAGCACGGTACTCCAGCTGAGGCCTCACCAGAGCCGAACCGAGTGGCACAATTACCTCCTGTATCTTACCTACTACACTCCTGTTAATACACCCCAGAAGATTCGTTTTTTTCACAACTGCATCATGATGATGAAGGGCTACTTCACTAGTCAAGAAGTTAGAGAGGGAATGAAAAGGGGGGAGAGAGGGCAGAATGGATTTTGCAAGCATGTGGTCCAGAACTCCAAGGGAGATCTGCTCTGAGCCACAGAGGCAGGGCAGCTGAACAGGCCCCCGAGAGGAAGAGCTCTGTCCAGATATTTTAATGGGACTTTGCCTGAGAAAAAAGCATAGGCGCTGGCCCTATAAAAACATGCAGTATCACACAGCTAAAGAACTAAAATAGAAATATATCACCTTTAATTTTAGCATTTGGACTATGGGCCTGAACCCCATTGTGCTAGATGCTGTGCAAACATATAACCTGGCTGAGGAATTAACCACCAGCCTCCCTCTTACCTCTCTCATTTATTTCATTCTTTCCCCCTCCAAGTATTGTTTGAGGGCCCAGTTCTTCTCCAGTGAAGTGAATGGGAATTTCCCCATTAAATAAATTCAAAAGAAGCAGGAACAGGACTACATTAATACTCATTTATAAATGGTAAATTAGAGTGTGTGCTGAATAAGACCTAGAACCTCTATACGCTTTTCTTCAGTAGATCTCAGAGCGCTTTGCAAAGTAGGTCAGTATCATTATCCCCATTTCACAGATGGGGAAACCGAAGCACAGAGAGGTGAGCCGACTTTCCTTGTATCACCCAGCAGCCAAGCTGTGAGCAGAATGCAGGTTCTTGAGTTCCATGCCACTGCTCAATCTACTAGATGGGAAACCAAGGCACAGAGATAATAAGTTTGAGATTTTCAAAGATGACTAAGGGATTTTAATAGGAGCTGTGTGACTAATGCCCAGATGCTCAAAGATAGTTAGATATTGAACTGAGAGGGAGTTAGGCACCTAAGTACCTTAAGGATTTAGGACCAGATCTTCAAGTCAGCTTTGAGAGTCTCAGCCTACGTGATTTACCCAAGGTCATGCAGGGAGGCTGTAGGAGACTGAAGGTTTGAACCTAAATCTCCTAAGCTTTTACCCCAAGACCATCCTCCTTCTAGAACGTGTACCTGTAAGGTCCCATACATAGAATCATAGAATCACAGAATATCAGGGTTGGAAGGGACCTCAGGAGGTCATCTAGTCCAACCCCCTGCTCAAAGCAGGACCAATCCACAACTAAATCATTCCAGCCAGAGCTTTGTCAAGCCTGACCTTAAAAACTTCTAAGGAAGGAGATTCCACCACCTCCCTAAGTAACCCATTCCAGTGCTTCACCACCCTCCTCGTGAAAAAGATTTTCCTAATATCCAACCTAAACATCCCCCACTGCAACTTGAGACCATTACTCCTTGTCCTGTCCTCTTCTACCACTGAGAATAGTCTAGAACCATCCTCTCTGGAACCACCTCTCAGGTAGTTGAAAGCAGCTATCAAATCCCCCCTCATTCTTCTCTTCCACAGACTAAACAATCCCAGTTCCCTCAGCCTCTCCTCATAAGTCATGTGTCCCAGTCCCCTAATCATTTTTGTTGCCCTCCGCTGGATGTTTTCCAATTTTTCCACATCCTTCTTGTAGTGTGGGGCCCAAAACTAGACACAGTACTCCAGATGAGGCCTCACCAATGTCGAATAGAGGGGAACGTTCACATCCCTCGATCTGCTGGCAATGCCCCTACTTATACAGCCCAAAATGCCATTGGCCTTCTTGGCAACAAGGGCACACTGTTGACTCATATCCAGCTTCTCGTCCACTGTAACCCCTACATCCTTTTCTGCAGAACTGCTGCCTAGCCATTCGGTCCCTAGTCTGTAGCGGTGCATGGGATTCTTCCATCCTAAGTGCAGGACTCTGCATTTGTCCTTGTTGAACCTCATCAGATTTCTTTTTGCCCAATCCTCTAATTTGTCTAGGGCCCTCTGTATCCTATCTCTACCCTCCAGCGTATCTACCACTCCTCCCAGTTTAGTGTCATCTGCAAACTTGCTGAGGGTGCAATCCACACCACCCTCCAGATCATTTATGAAGATATTGAACAAAACCGACCCGAGGACCGACCCTTGGGGCGCTCCACTTGATACCGGCTGCCAACTAGACATGGAGCCATTGATCAGTACCCATTGAGCCCGACAATCTAGCCAACTTTCTATCCACCTTATTGTCCATTCATCCAGCCCAAACTTCTTTAACTTGCTGGCAAGAATACTGTGGGAGACCGTATCAAAAGCTTTGCTAAAGTTAAGGAACAACACGCCACTGCTTTCCCCTCATCCACAGAGCCAGTTATCTCGTCACAGAAGGCAATTAAGATAGTCATGCATGACTTGCCCTTGGTGAATCCATGCTGACTGTTCCTGATCACTTTCCTCTCCTCTAAGTGCTTCAGAATTGATTCCTGGAAGAACTGCTCCATGATTTTTCCGGGGACTGAGGTGAGGCTGACTGGCCTGTAGTTCCCAGGATCCTCCTTCTTCCCTTTTTTAAAGATGGGCACTACATTAGCCTTTTTCCAGTCATCCGGGACCTCCCCCGATCGCCAGGAGTTTTCAAAGACAATGGCCAATGGCTCTGCAATCACATCTGCCAACTCCTTTAGCACTCTCGGATGCAACTCGTCCGGCCCCATGGACTTGTGCTCGTCCAGGTTTTCTAAATAGTCCCAAACCACTTCTTTCTCCACAGAGGGCTGGTCGCCTCCTCCCCATGCTGTGCTGCCCAGTGCAGTAGTCTGGGAGCTGACCTTGTTTGTGAAGACAGAGGCAAAAAAAGCATTGAGTACATGAGCTTTTTCCACATCCTCTGTCACTAGGTTGCTTCCCTCATTCAGTAAGGGGCCCACACTTTCCTTGACTTTCTTCTTGTTGCTAACATACCTGAAGAAACCCTTCTTGTTACTCTTAACATGTCTTGCTAGCTGCAACTCCAAGTGTGATTTGACCTTCATGATTTCACTCCTGCATGCCTGAGCAATATTTTTATACTCTTCCCTGGTCATTTGTCCAAGCTTCCACTTCTTGTAAGCTTCTTTTTTGTGTTTAAGATCAGCAAGGATTTCACTCTTAAGCCGAGTTGATAGCCTGCCATATTTACTATTCTTTCTACACATCGGGATGGTTTGTCCCTGTAACCTCAATAAGGATTCTTTAAAATATAGCCAGCTCTCCTGGACTCCTTTCCCCCTCATGTTATTCTCCCAGGGGATCCTGCCCATCAGTTCCCTGAGGGAGTCAAAGTCTGCTTTTCTGAAGTCCAGGGTCCGTATTCTGCTGCTCTCCTTTCTTCCCTGTGTCAGGATCCTGAACTCCACCATCTCATGGTCACTGCCTCCCAGGTTCCCATCCACTTTTGCTTCCCCTGCTCATTCTTCCCGGTTTGTGAGCAGCAGGTCAAGAAGAGCTCTGCCCCTAGTTGGTTCCTCCAGCACTTGCACCAGGAAATTGTCCCCTACCCTTTCCAAAAGCTTCCTGGACTGTCTGTGCACCTCTGTATTGCTCTCCCAGCAGATATCAGGGTGATTGAAGTCTCCCATGAGAACCAGGGCCTGCGATCTAGTAACTTCCGTGAGTTGCCAGAAGAAAGCCTCATCCACCTCATCCCCCTGGTCCGGTGGTCAATAGCAGACTCCCACCACGACATCACCCTTGCTGCTCACACTTCTAAACTTAATCCATAGACTCTCAGGTTTCTCTGCAGTTTCATACTGGAGCTCTGAGCAGTCATACTGCTCCCTTACATACAGTGCAACTCCCCCACCTTTTCTGCCCTGCCTGTCCTTCCTGAACAGTTTATATCCATCCATGACAGTACTCCAGTCATGTGAGTTATCCCACCAAGTCTCTGTTATTCCAATCACATCATAATTCCTTGACTGTGCCAGGACTTCCAGTTCTCCCTGTTTGTTTCCCAGGCTTCTTGCATTTGTGTATAGGCACTTGAGATAACTTGCTGTTTGTCCCGCTTTCTCAGTATGAGGCAGGAGCCCTACCCTTTCGTGCTCTCCTGCTCATGCTTCTTCCCGGTATCCCATGTCCTCACTTACCTCAGGGCTTTGGTCTCCTTCCCCCAGTGAGCCTAGTTTAAAGTCCTCCTCACTAGGGTAGCCAGCCTGCTTGCGAAGATGCTCTTCCCTCTCTTTGTTAGGTGGAGCCCATCTCTGCCTAGCACTCCTCCTTCTTGGAACACCATCCCATGGTCAAAGAATCCAAAGTCTTCTCTTCGACATCACCCGAGTAGCCATTCGTTGACTTCTACGATAAGATGGTCTCTACCCGGGCCTTTTTCTTCCACAGGGAGAATGGACGAGAACACCACTTGCGCCTCAAACGCCTTTATCCTTCTTCCCAGAGCCACATAGTCTGCAGTGATCTGCTCAAGGTCATTCTTGGCAGTATCATTGGTGCCCACGTGGAGAAGCAGGAAGGGGTAGCGATCCGAGGGCTTGATCAGTCTCGGCAGTCTCTCCATCACATCATGAATCCTAGCTCCTGGCAAGCAGCAGACTTCTCAGTTTTCCGGTCAGGGGGGCAGATAGATGACTCAGTCCCCCTAAGGAGAGAGTCCCCAACCACCACCACCCGCCTCCTCCTCTTGGGAGCAGTGATCGTGGAACCCCCATCCCTAGGACAATGCATCCCAGGCCTTCCAATCGGTGGAGTCTCCTTCTGTTCCCTTCCCTCAGATGTATCATCTAGTCCACTCTCTGCATTAGTACCTGTGGAGAGAACATGAAAACGGTTGCTTACCTGTATCTGCGTAGCTGGTACATGGACGGTCCCCTTTCTTCTTCTGGAGGTCACATGCTGCCAAATTTCTTCACCGTCCTTCTGTCCCCACTGCGCAGCCTGCTCTGATTCTTCAGAATGTTGTGCCCGTAGAAGCATATCCTGACGTCTGTCCAGGAAATCTTCAGTTTCTCTTACCCAACGCAGGGTAAGAGACCTTGAACCTTCTCTTCCAATATGGAGACCAGCTTGCACTTTGTACAGACAAAGTCGCTTCTGTCCTGTGGAAGAAAGACAAACATGGCACATTCAGTGCAAGTCACAACAGCTGAACGCTCCCCATCCATATTACCTTCCTTCTACAAGCTTCCTCTGGAGTTGTAGTAACTACTCAGAGAAGCCGGCAAGATGTAAGCCTCAGTGGGCTCTCCCTGGGGGGAGCTCCCAGGCAAACTCCCTCTGTTAGCCTCTCTGCTGTTCTCCGCTCAGCTGGTTCGCAGCTGACTGGCTTTTTATAACATGAAGTTGCTTTGCCTGAATACCTGCCGCACAGACAATGAAGCTCTTAAGCAGCCTTAGTTGTCATGGGGCCAGGTTGTGTTAATTTGCCGTATTACTGTTAAAACAATCCCTTACACGCATAACAGCTTTGTTCGGTCTGATGGATTCCACAGCACTTTGCAAACTTAGGACCTGATCCCACAAACCCTTTCTCATGTGAGTGGTCCAACTGATTTCAGTGGGACTGTGTGTGTGAATAAAAGTTTGCAGAGTTGGGCCCATATATATATAGATATGTCTAGATTCTGGACAGTCCTTATGTGAGCATGAAATGGGGTAGGTAGGACAGAGAAAAGAGCCTCCCTCTGACTTTCTGAGCCCCATGTAACAGCCAGTAGTTAGACATGCAGCCTCTGCTTTTGTAGTGAAGGCACAAGATTAGGGGTGAAATCCTAGCAGCACTGCAGTCAGTGAGAAAATTCCCCCTGGGTGTCTGGAGAGCTGGAGAGCTGAGGTTCAATTCCCAGTTCTGCCTCAGACTCCCTGTGTGACTTTGAGTGAGTTGTTCTGTGCCTTAGGCCATGTCTACACTTCAAACTTTGGTTGATGCAAGTTCTATTGGCATAAAGCGGCCCCAGTTAGCGTATCGCTTGTGCGCGTGCATACTTGGTTCCATGTGTCGGCAGTGCACAGAGTCACCAGGAATGCTTGTATCGGTGTATCGTGGGTAGATATCCCAGTGTGCAATTGTCCAGCGCACTGTCTTTTGGGAAGTATTAACAATGCATGGTGGGGTAGAAACAAGTCACACAGGGGTGGCTGAGAGCAAGGAGTCAACTTCCCAGCGTGCAACTGTCTCCATCCCATAATGTCATCTAGATCCCCTAATTTTCGCTCCTTTTTTCAAAATCCCCACCTCCTGTCCCGATTTTTCACACTTGCTGTCTGGTCATCCTCTGCATTACCTATGTCAACCCGAACAGTCCTCCAGCAGCTGTCCCACAATGCACAACACTGACTGCTCTGGTCACAATTGTGAATGCCACTGCCCTGGGGTCATGTAGACGGGGAGGCCACCCTCCCCTTGCAAGCACAGCGCATTTTTGAAATGCCTTTCCCTGATTGTCCAACTTGGTGAGCACACCCAGCTCTCTCTTGGGTACGACTGCCCAGCTGACCATGCTGGCTACGTGCTCCAGGTGCGCTCCAGCTTAGAGTAGACAGGAGATACTGGATGTCCTGGGCCAGTAGCACAGCTACAGAGCAGCCGTAGAAACGTTGCCATCTACAAGCAGATTGCACAGGGGGCCCAGGAGAAGGGGTACAACGGGCACCAGCAGCAGTGTCATGTGAAAGCGAAGAAACTGCAACAGGTGTACCAGAAAACCAGAGAGGCCAATAGCCAATCCGGTGCCACATTGCAAATTTGCCACTTTTACAAAGAGCTGCATGCCACCTGTGGCAGACCAAACCACCATCCCACAGACCACCGTGGAGACCTCTGAGGAGCCTAAGACATAGGCCCCTGGCTTGAACAGCGAGAACGAGGAGAAGACGGGGGATATGCAACCGGGGGGTCCAGCGATATTGTGAGCCAGGACCTGTTTGAAACTCCACCACAGTCCAGTCAGTCCCAAGAGTCGAGCATGGATGAGCCTGATGCAGGGGAAGGACCCAGTATGGCTGTTTTTATGTTCTAGGATTGTGACTTCAGATTACTAGCAGGAGTAGATGAACTCCTGAAGAAACAAAGATCATGTTTTCATCCAAACTTCATTAACACAGAATGAGGAGAGAAACCTACAGTGTAGGGAGAGCGAGAGAGAGCAGCACCAGATACATACAGAATTATTTCTAAAAATGCAATGGGGTTTTTTAAGGTGTGATCTGTTTTTTAACTCCAGTTATTTTTTTAAAAGTCTGTTCACTCTTAATCTAAATCTGAGGAATTGGGTAAGAATGTACGTTTATTTCCCATTATAGTGACGGTGCCCCCAACTTAACAGGACACAACTAATGACTTCTCATTCATTTACTTGTGCTAGAAGAGGTAGGGTTATAGCAAAGAGAGGAAGAGGCTGCTTTTCGTTGCCCTGTAGAGTTAGGCAAGGGGAACAATGCAGAGCAGTCTGTTTATGGACACAGGTACCTATATAAGAAAAAGCCTTCAAAATTGGGATTGTCCCTATAAAATCGGGACATCTGGTCACCTAACCATGGCTCAACACTGCTTGGGGAGATGGTGTTACTATGTCGACATAATGGGATGCTTATACCAGTGAAAGACAAATATGTGGACGCATGTTCCAGACCTCAATTTATCCTCACTGGATAAATGCATCTGCCTCACAGACGTGATATGATGCTCAATTAAGTAACGGCTGCAAAGCGCTTTGAATCTTAGGATTTTAGGGACCCAGTTCAAAGCCTGCCTTTGTGGTCCCACAGTAAACATGGTCGTAGGTCCTTCCTAATTTGGGGGAGCAAGAAATACAAAGGAGACTCTCCTCTTGGTGAGGAGCTGGTTATAGTAGGGGTCAGGGAGCTGTGCTTAGGACGGTTTGGCAGGTCACACCCCAGAGAAGGGAGAAAAGATTGCTCCCCCCCATGCATTTTCAAGGCTTGTCTCTTCTCTTTTTGCTTTTCCTCGTTCCTCTTCTCTCTCTGCTCCAATCTCCCCTCCCTTTGCTGTTCCCTCACCCCCCGTTGCTCTCCCTCTGCCACATCTGCGCTCCATCACCTCCATTCCCAGCCCTTTATCTCCCCCTTGCTCCCCTCACCATCACTCCCAGTACTCCCGCAGCCCAGTACCTGCCTGTGGTACAGGGAAGGTGAGCAGCAGCGTGAACCCTGGCTGTGTTAGCAGATGTGATGATGGTGGTGGGTGCAGATGTGGGGGTGCAGCTGAGCTTGCCTGCAGCCTCCCTGCTTGCAGCGCTGCCCAGAGTCCTTTGCATTACGGCCCTTTTATGTCCAGGGCTGCACTTGCATTTCTGCAGAGAAACCTCCCTGCCCTGCCCAGAGTGTGGATGCTGGGGAAACAGAAGGCTGGATGGTGCCAGGTAGCTGCTGAGAAAGGGCAGAGGCCTTGCAGAGGTATAAGCTCTCCAGATAGATGGGTCTGGACTCCAGCCAATCCCCAAGTTCCATGCAGCTCACAGGGGATCCAGGAGGGCAAAAGCCCCTCTCTGCTTCATGAAATGATATGGTGGAAACCGTGAGGAAAACTTCATGGATATGTCCTTCCCTTTTGGCCCCTCATCAAGATTTTAACCTCAGGGATGGCGAGGCTGGTCTACTCACTGACTTCCCCCTCTAGCCCCACAGTGAACTGCTAAAGGAAGGGCTGCCTGGGAAAGATCTCAGCCCACAGGCCAGCCCAGAACTGGAAAACCTCATAAATCATTTGAAAGTGAAGAGTTATGAGTTTCCTAAGACAAACACCGCTAATTGCACTGTGTTCTGACTGCAAGTGTGAGGCCATATAACTCATTGACACATAGTAGAGCTGTAAGGAGGCCTCCAGGAGGTGTGTGTGTGTGAATGCGAGACAAAATCCGGCTCCTACATTTAGGAATCAGAGGCATAGTAAAGTTTAGATCAACATAATTCACAGACAGCTGCAACACAGAGCTTGATTCAGCAACTCCCTACTCTGGTGAGTAACATTTACTCATGGGAGCAGTCTCCATCGGCCTGATTTTCCTCTCCCTTAGACTAAGAAGTGTCAGATCAGGCCCCGAGACAGACATCAACAGGAACTGTGTGTGGGAATGAGGATTACCCACCTGTGTAAATGCTTCAGACTTGGCTCATTGTAATAAAACAATCTTTGTGATCACTAGACACCCAAGCTGAGTGAGTTGGAGCAAAAAATAATTAAATATGTTAATAATTATCAGGGTGCATTTGATTAAAACAAATAAAGCTTGTGGCGCGTAAGTGACAAAGAATGTGGGCATTTCCATTGTGTGGCAAAGAGCCTCGCTTACAGTGAGAGGCCAGAACAACAGTGACCCATGCACATTAGTCAGGTGCTGTACAGTGAGTAGTGGGAGGATAGGAACAAGAACTACCAGGGAAACACCTTTCTGTGACCAAACCAAGAGATGGTGTAAACCCTTGGGACCAAGTTCTCTGCTGCAGCTGCGACTCCACCAATGAGTTCACTCCCTATTTCCAGTCATTGCTGTCAATGACAAAACTCCTGTTTATCTCATTAGAAACAGGCTCGCAGGCCTAATCTGTTTTGGTCTATATGCAGAGATACAAGAGCAAACTACAGAGAGGAAGGATGGTTCAGTGGTTTGGGTGCTAGGCTGGGACTCTGAGAGCTGGGGTCAAGTCCCTGCTCCACCACAAGGCTCCTGTGTGAGCTTGGGTAAGTCACTTAGTCTGTCTTCATGCCTCAATTCCCCATTTGCAAAATTGGGTGACATGTGCTTCCGAACCTCACTGGGGTGTTATGAGGATGAAGACCAGGAAGTGCTCAGATGCTATGAAAATGGGGGTCCTATAAGTGCCTATAGTTTGGTGTGTGAAGATAAAAAGAGTCCATTTTGGAAGGGATCTCAACCCTCATACTTCAGGACAGAAGCCATGTTCTACCTGTTGGGGTTAGGAAGCAGTTTTCCTTGTGTGTAAGTTATTCCCTAGGTGGCTACTAAAGGCTTTCTTGCACCTTCCCCTCTGAAGCACCTGGTACTGCGTCCTGTCAGAGACAGGAATTAGATGGACCACGGAACTGGACTGATATGACAATTCCTATGTAAAAGAGAATTAGAAGAGGGAGCCACAGGATTCGTGCATCATACAAGGAAATGGCACCTGTGCTCCCCAATCAGCACAGGGCACCACTGAGGTTTTGGTGAAGTTTAAGTATTGGTTCTGACCTGTAACACGCTAAATGGTTTGGCACCTCTCTCTCCCTTTAAGGGATAAGACAGCAGTTGCAAACAGCTTCGACTTTCTCACTAACATCTGCCTGCCATGAAGGGGAGGGCGCTTTTGTTCTCAGTCAGATTGTTTTCGAGTCTGGAATTCACTTCTCTTCCTGATTTGCCAGAGCTCAGGTTTGGTAACTGTCACAACACACTGCAAACCTTGTCTGTTTTCTGTGCCTTTGTCTGGGGTGGGATGTGGAGACCGGATTTTGAGGGAAGAACAGAATGAGAGCCATTTGCGTCAGTGTGTGGGGAGGTCCTTTTAAAGTCATTTTAATCTCGAGTGATTTATTTGATAAGGTTTGTATGGTGCCCACAGCTTTGGGTAAGCACTTATATACATACATAAAATAAATATCTAACTTAAGAGGTGATTTCTTATTGGCTCTCATTAGAAATCACTTTCACGAACACATTATGAAATGAATCAAAAAAACTTTTTACAATGAATATAACTCAAGTACACATGTGCATACGCATGTGAGACACATACCTTGGGCTGCACATACCTCTCTGCCCAGGGGTGAATTTCACACTTTATGAACTTCATGCAGCACATTAAGGAATTCCTTTACCTGCCATAGAAATAGCAACCACCTGTAGGCCAAAATGTGACAGCGGTTTAAGGGCACATGGCAAGAGCACACAACAGTTTAGGACAGGAAGTGAAGATGAATACTGCACTCCATTTAAACTGTAAGGGAACTTGAGGGAGGCTGAATGGAGTTACTCAAATTGGAATTTATCCAGGACACTGAAGTTAGCGCCCTATCTCTTGCAAAAAGGGCCATGTGACAGCTGCAACTGAATGCTATCTGAAAGCAGGGTACTATATAGCTCTCAGAGCTTTTAGTTCCACTCTTGGAAATGGGATGGGAGGAGCAGAAGTAGGAACAGAATACATGGCACAGGGGAACTTTGAAATTTCTCCGCCAGGTATTCAGACTCTGCTACCTTTGATTCTGCCACCACTGCTATTAAAACAAACAGCATCCTTGGTTTGCTTTCCAAGGGGAAAACATAAAAATGCATTCCATTCATTTATTGTTGGGAGTCTTGTAAAAAAAGAGGATCTTTTCAAGGTTGATTTTCATATGTAACAGAGCGCACTGTCAATTTTTAACCCTTCTTCCTTTCCCCCACAAAGTTCTGCCCCACAAAGCCCTGCTTATTTCCCCAGCAAAAAAACAGGTGAGGTCATACAGGTATATTGTGTATAAAGCAGCAGTTGCTCAACACATGGTGAGAGTTATCCAGATGGAGGATTGGTACACATTTTAATTAGGTAGCATATAAGAAGATACCTGGAGATCAGTTATGCTTTGATAGTCAGGGCTATTGCGCCACCTAATGGTCCCAAGGTAAAAACAGTTCTGTAGTGTGGGTTTGTTCTACAATCTATAATAATCTGATCTAATGCCCATTGAAATCAACAGGAAGAAACCTATCAATACATAAACCACCCATAAAGTATTATTTTATAACTCACATAGTTGCAATGGTTGAAAAATAACCCCTTTATACTAAACTTTTAAAAAAGGAATTTCTATGAGAAATTAATGGGAAGCGCTGTTTAAAAATCCATGGCACTGTGAGTCTAGCTCTCACTTTAGTTCCAGTGTATAATATATCATAGAAGAGACAAGACTTCCAGCATCTTTTATTAATACAATTACAGGGCCAGATTCTGTTAAAATTACTCACATTGGGCCAGATCCTAGACTAGTGTAAATTGATTTCAGTGAAGCCACACTCATTTACACCAGCTGAGAATCTGGCCCATTGAACAGTATCTTACTTTGCAACTAGTCCCACTGTAATTGCTAAGAGTGAAGTACTACTCAGTGTGAGAAAAGATAGCAGAATCGTCGCCACAGAAATTAGAGATGCAAACGTCTTGTTAGATCACCCCGTGCAGCGGGGGATTGTTCCCTACAGTATATGCAATGTCCCAAGCACTGGGCCTTCCACTACTTCCTTTTGGATTCTATCTAGCCTGGGATATCTCACCATTGTGAATAATTTCCCTAATAATCAGCCTCTGTTTTCCCTTACTTAATCTCACCACATTTCTCCTCTGCACTATCCTGGACAATCCTGCCCTTCCATAGTGTTCACACCCATCTCATACTTATAGTGAATTATTACTATATGTCCCCTGTGAGTTTGTTGAACATACTATACATATTTGATTCTTCCCATCTTTCCTCTTCGGTCAGTCCTTTCAGCTGTCTAATACCATCTGTTGCCCTTCTTTGAATCTCTAAGAATGGTAATTAAATATTCATGGTAAATAGGCCCAATGGCCTGTGATGGGTTTTTAGATGGGGTAAGATCCAAGTTACCCGGGAAAGAATTTTCTGTAGTATCTGGCTGATGAATCTTGCCCATATGTTCAGGGTTTAGCTGATCGCCATATTTGGGGTCGGGAAGGAATTTTCCTCCAGGGCAGATTGGAAGGCCCTGGAGGTTTTTCGCCTTTCTCTGTAGCATGGGGCACGGGTCACTTGCTGGAGGATTCTCTGCTCCTTGAGGTCTTCAAACTACAATTTGAGGACTTCAATAGCACAGATATAGGTGTGAGGTCTTTTTTAGGAGTGGTGGGTGAAATTCTGTGGCCTGCATTGTGCAGGAGGTCAGACTAGATGATCATAATGGTCCCTTCTGACCTAAATATCTATGAATCTATGAATCTCTTGTAGTTTGTCTTTCTGGTACTTAGATGTCCAAAGTTGAATGCAGTGTTCTTAAGTGTAGAAGCACCAGAATTTCATAAGGAGAGACCGTCACTGATTTGTCTTGTGGCACAAAATGAGTTACACCTGGCAAGGGACATAAAAGGAAATAAGAAGAGGTTCATTAAATACATAAGGAGCAAGAGAAAGACAAAGAAAACTGTACGTCCTCTACTTAGCAGGGAAGCAGAGCTAATAGCAGATGACATGAAGAAGGCTGAGGTGTTTAATGCCTATTTTGCTTTAGTCTTCATTAAAAAAGTTAATGATGACCAGACACTCCACACAATTAATATAGACAGCCAGAGAGAAGGAATGCAAGTCTAAATAGAGAAAGAACAGTTTAAAGAATATTTAGACAAGTTAGATGTATTCAGTCAGCAGGGCCTGATTAAATTCATCCTAGGATACTTAAAGAACTGAAGCAATCTTGGAGCCATTAGCAGTTATCTTTGAGAATTCATTAAGGACAAGAGAGGTCCCAGAAGACTGAAGAAGGACAAACATACAACCTATCTTTAAAAAGGGGAACAAGAAGGACCTGGGGAATCATAGGCCAGTCAGCCTAACTTCAATACCTGGAAAGATACCAGAGCAAAATATCAAACAATCTATTTGTAAGCACCTGGAGGATAATAGGCTTATAAAGAATAGTCAGCATGGATTTGTCAAGAACAGATCAAGCCAAACTAAACTTAATTTCCTTCTTTGACAGGATTACTGACTTAGTGGATGGGGAGAAGCAATAAACGTGATATACTTTGATATTAAGGAGTACTTGTGGCACCTTAGAGACTAACAAATTTATTTGAGCATAAGCTTTCGTGAGCTACAGCTCACGAAAGCTTATGCTCAAATAAATTTGTTAGTCTCTAAGGTGCCACAAGTCCTCCTTTTCTTTTTGCGGATACAGACTAACATGGCTGCTACTCTGAAACCTTGATATCAGCAAGGCTTTTGACACAGTTCCACATGACATTCTCATAAGCAAACTAGGGAAATGTGTTCTACATCAGAAGGGGGCAAACTACGGCCCGCGGGCCACATTCAGCCCGTGGGACTGTCCTGCCCAGCTCCTGAGCTCCCAGCAGGGCAAGCTAGCCCCCGGCCCTGCCCCTGCTGTCCCCCCTCCCCTGCAGCCATGCCGCCACGTGGGCAGCGCTCTGGCCCGCTGCTCCTGTAGGGCAGGGTGGTGGCATGGCTGACTCCAGCATGGTAAGGGTGCGGGGAGCGGGTGGATTGATAAGGGGCAGGGGGTCCCCAGGGGCAGTCAGGGGATGGGGAGCAGGAGGAGTTGGATGGGGGTGAGGCCCTAGGGAGCTGTTAGGGGCAGGGGTGTGGATAGGGGTTGTAGCAGTTTGGGGACGGGGCGGTTGGATGGGGCGGAGGGGGGCAGTCAGGGGATGGGGAGCAGGAGGAGTTGGATAGGGGGTGAGGCCCTAGGGGGCTGTTAGGGGCAGGGGTGTGAATAGGGGTCGTAGCAGTTTGGGGACGGGGCGGTTGGATGGGGCGGAGGGGGGCAGTCAGGGGATGGGGAGCAGGAGGAGTTGGATAGGGGGTTGGGTCCTGGGGGGCAGTTAGGGGCAGGGGTGTGGATGGGGTCATGGCAGTCAGGGGACAGGGAGCAGGGGGAAGGGGGGTTGGATGGGAGATCCCCAGGGGCAGTTAGGGGCGGGGAGTCCTGGGAGGGGGCGGTCAGGGGTCAAGGAGCAGGAGGGGTTGGATGTGTTGGGGGTTCTGAGGGGGGTGGGAAGTGGGAGGGGGTGGATGGGGGGTGGGGGCCAGGCACAGCCTTCCTACCATGGCCCTCCATACAGTTGCGCAACCCCGATGTGGCCCTCAGGCCAAAAAGTTTGCCCACCCCTGCTCTACATTAATTTATTATAAAGTGGGTACACAACTGGTTGAAAGACCATACTCAAAGAGCAGTTATCAATGGTTTGCTGTCAAGCTGGGAGAGTGTCTACAGTGGGGTCCAGCATGGATCAGTCCTGAGTCCAGTACTAGTCAATATTTTCATGACTTGGATAACGGAGTAGAGAGTGTGCTTATGAAATCTGCAGCTGACGCCAAGCTGGGAGGGGTTGCAAGCACTTTGGAGGACATGTTTAAAATTCAAAATGCCCTTGAAAAATTGGAGAATTGGTCTGAATTCAATAAGATGAAATTCAATAAAGACGAGTGCAAAGTACTTCACTTAGGAAGGAAAAATCAAATGCACGACTACAAAACTGGAAATAACTGTCTAGGTAGTTCTACTATTGAAAAAGATCTGTGGGGTAGATGACCACAAACTGAATATGTGTAAGGCTACGTTTTAGTCACAAGTATTTTTATTAAAAGTCATGGACAGGTCACAGGCAGCAAACAAAAATTCTAAGCCTGTGACCTGTCCGTGACTTGTACTATATACCCCTAAATCTTGGGGGACCGGTTGACCTGGGGGTGCTGCAGGTGCTCGTGGGGGGTGGCTCATGGGGGGGTGCCATGGGTGCTGAGAGGGGCAGCCCAGAGGTGGGCGGTCTGGGGGGTACCGCAGGTGCTGGTCGGGGGGTGGCTCATGGGGGGGTGCCATGGGTGCTGGGGGGGGCAGCCCAGGGGTGGGCGGTCCGGGGGGTGCCACAGGTGCTCGGGAGAGAGCAGCTTGGGACCTGAACTATGAGGAAAGGTTGAAAAAACGGGGTCTGGTTAGTCTTGAGAAAAGAGGACTGAGGGGCAACCTGATAACTGTCTTCCAATATCTTAAGGGCTGTTACAAAGAGGACAGGGATCCATTGTTCTCCATGGCCACTGAAGGTAAGACAAGAAATAATGGGCTTAATCTGCCAAAAGGGAGATTTAGGTTAGATATTAAGAAACATTTTCTAATTATAAGGGTAGTTAAGCTGTGGAATAGGCTTCCAAGGGAGGTTGTGGAGTCCCCATTATTGGAAACATTTAAAAACAAGTTTGACAAACACCTGTCAGGGATGGTCTAGGTTATTTGGTCCTGCCACTGTGCAGGGGGCTGGACTTGATGACCTCTCAAGGTCCCTGCCAGCCCGACATTTCTGTGACTCTACAATGCCTGTAAAATCTCATTGGCTTTTTTATCTCTGCATCACATTGCAACTCTTCTTCTCTCTCTTTCCACGCTTTTCTCTCCAGCGCCTGTATTTATGGGAAGGCTTGTGTGAAACAGGTGGGATATGCATCAGGAGCTGAGCTCACTTAGGGCTGGACTCCTTCAGACCATTGCTAGCAGGGAGTTCGACGGAAGAGGAGCTTTTGCTGACTACATCCTGTTCCCAGCTCTAGAAAAAACTCGACCACTTTTTGCCTGGGCGCAGGGGTGTGGCTGTCTCAATGGGCCATGAAATATGTGAGCATATGAGATTTACAGGTGCAGGAATTTAGGAGTACAAGCCATTTTTGTAGCAGGAGGAGTCTGTCCTTAGGCAAAGGATTCACCCACTTAGCCTGGCAGAGATGTCCTAGAAATCACATGGGTGAGAAGCACTTCACCCCATGTCAGCCGAGAAAGGCATTAAGAAGAATTATTACATACTTTATTTTTAAAAAGCTGGCATTTCTAAGCCTCCTGCTGGCAGCAGCTATGGGGAAGTGATCACACTTGTGATATGGGCTGTATGGAAACCCAATCTCAGGGACTGTAAATCAATTTTCATTGTGCTTTAAACGTGGTTTGACACCAGGATAAGAACTTTATTAACATAGTGTTTGATGTCTGATTCAATGTTTGATGTCTCTAAAATATGTAATGTAAAATATGTAAAATGACCCTGTTGTAGCGGGATCCATTCACAAAGGATCCAGTCCTGTGGGAATTGTTATTTAGATGGCATCCAAAATGTGTTAAATTGGTGGACAAAAAACTAAGGGGATACGTTCTTATCCCTTGATAGACTAAACACAGATGAGGGATAGGTGAGGGATGGTCAACCTGTGGTTCTGGAGCCACATGCAGCTCTTCAGAAGTTAATATGCGGCTCATTGTATAGGCACCAACTCCGGGGCTGGAGCTACAGATGCCAACTTTCCAATGTGCCAGGGGGTGCTCACTGCTCAAACCCTGGCTCTGCCACAAGCCCTGCCCCCCACTCCACCTCTTCCCGCCCCCTCCCCTGAGTCTGCAGTGCCCTTTCTCCTCCCCATCCTCCCCAGAGCCTCTTGCACACCAAGAAACAGCTGATCCAGAGGTGAGGGGAGCGGGGGGGAGTCACTGATCGGTGGGGCTGCCGGTGGGTGGGAGGCACTAGGAGGGGGGGTGGGAGGGGCAGGGAGCTGATGCGGGGGCTGCTGATGTATTACTGTGGCTCTTTGGCAATGTACATTGGTAAATTCTGGCTCCTTCTCAGGCTCAGGTTGGCCACCCCTGCAACAGAGCCTTGTATGGTTATAACTACTTAGTTCAATCCTCTCAGAAAACTACTTGTAAACTTTCTCAAATCAGGTTGAAGGCAAGAGATAACTATGCACTCTTACACATATCTTCCTCCTCAGCATCCACCTTGGAAACTGGAGTATAATTAAGTGAACCTGTACACTACAAAAGCCTTTGGATAACTGCAGCTAATTATTTTTATGGGAGCTGTTTCTGGAACAGGAGCTTCTGCGCCAGACAGTTCCACTTGTCTTGGCAGAGGTCCTGGAGATGGAGCTACAGAGCCAAGGACTATCTCAGGAGAATCTCAGCCTAGCAAAGCCCAGCAGCGGAGGTGACAAATCCATTTGATGTTACATCACAAGATAGGATGAAGGAGTTGAATTCAGAGCAAGAGCAGAATCAGCTCTTCATGCAGACAGGGGATGGAGGAGGGAGAAAGTGAGTGAGTGAGGGCTAGAGATTAACAGAGAAGGAAAAATCTCACCAAACGGCTTAGACGGAGATGTGAAAGGCAACCCTACATCATCTGATCCCACCTCTTTCCTCTCTGCATTTTCCATGTCTATGAACCTATTCTGAATTATCTGCTACTATTGGTCAGCTAGGAATCAGAGCGTCCTGTGCAAAACCCACCTAGAGTCCGTGGGAAGGATACCCACCTATTGAATGAAGGAACTGACCTCTCTCAGTGATAGACAAAAGACTAAGAAATAAGTATGGGCATCTCTTCATCCCAGCTCCTCTCACTGTCCCTGCTGTCTACGCTCCTCTTAAACTCCCACCAGAGCTCCCACTTTTGTTTTCTTCTGACATCCTCACACCTTCTCACGTGCTGCTTTCTAAGCGTTGCTCTCCCCTCCTCTCCCCATTGGCCACTTCCTTATGCCTGTTTGCATCTCTCCTTTAATGTCTTCCAGGAGCCCTTTCACTGATACAATTTCCATTAGGTGCTAAACATATATTGATAATTGTAATGAAATAATACATGCCCTTTCTTCCTTTCACCTCTCACCGATAATCCACGAACAGGCCTAAATCATGAACTCTCAGAACATACATATTGTTTCTATTAACAGAAGTTACATGCATGCACCACGAGTCTAAAAAATGGATGTCTTCCTAAAAGAATGCTACAATTCAACCACAATTTATTGAGCATATTGTAGAAATCACTGGGTGAAACTCAATGACCTGCGTAATGCAGGAGGTCAGACTAGATGATCATAATGGTACCTTCTGGCCTTACATTTGGTGAAGAAAGCTCTGAATAGCACCTTTTAATTGGACACACTTAGGTCCATACTCCGCTTTCAATGGAATTTCTGTAGATTTACAGTAGTACAGCTGACAGCAAAATTTGACATGAGGTTGTTGGAAATAGTTCCCATGCTGGAGAGAGATCAATGTGTATATCTAGGCTTGGAAGGATTAGATTTTTATCTTTAAATATCAGTAAATGGCAATTTCACTGTATACACACAAACCGACAGAAAGATATTTCCAACGATAACAATAAAAATTAACAGCTAAGCAAAGTAAGAAAAACACTGCTTGGGAAATTAGAGTTTGATTTAAGGATATTTAATTTGTATATTTTGACACTGATGTTGACAATTTGTGTTTTAACGGTTCTAGAGCTTTAACTTTTTGAATCTCAACATCTATCATTAAATAATTATGATCTGACACACACCGCCATAATTTCCCAGAACTGCAAAAATTTAAATAGATAAAAATAGAAAAATGCATACAAATAAACACTGATGTCCACTGACATTATAAAAATAAAAACCAAATTTTGCCAAGCCTAGGTATAAATTTCTCTTTGTGGCATGTGACCTGTTACATGTTCCCAGCCCTCCCCTTTTCAACCGATATCACAAATACTCATGTAACTGGCAAACTTCCCCCAAATGCAACCACATTATAGGAAAGAGCCCCAACTTCAAGTATCAGAAATGAAAATGCTATGTGCTTCTATAGCACCTTCCAATCTCAGTCCATCAATGCTAGTAAAGTATTCTGAATCTCAGCATCCCTCATGGTAAGTATCTCTAAAAGGAAGATAATTATAGTCAAACTGAGGAACAGAGAGGTTAAATGACTTACCCAACGTCCTGCAGCAAGTCAGTGTCAGAGCTGAGAAAGAGCCCAGGAATCCTAACTTTTAGTTATTAATATCAAACACTTATACTGGAGTACTGCCCAGAGGCCCCAGACAGGATCCCTGGCTGTGCCAGGTGCCGCACACACACATCTGAAGTTACGCTCCCTGCTCTGAAGAGCTTATTATCTAAGACCCCAGGCCAGGAAAGAGGAAATTATTCACCATGTGCAGTAATGATGGTTCTTCAAGATGTGTCCCCCTATGGGTGCTCCACTGTAGGTGTTTGCGCGTCCCTGTGTGACTGATCGTAGATCTTTGGTAGTAGTGTCTGTTTGGCCTGCAGACGTGCTCTCCTCCATCGTACTCTGCCCTGACGCTAATTAGTGCTGCACAGGCGAACCACCCTCACTTCCTTCTCTACCGCAGAGTCCTTATCAAGAACTGTGAAATAGAGGGGAAGTGAGTGGGTCGTGAAACACCCATATGGACACACATCTCGAAGAACCATTGTTACTGCACAAGGTGAGTAACTTCCTCTTCTTCTTTGAGTAGCGTCCCTGTGGGTGTTCCTCTGTAGGTGACTCTCAAGCAGTATCCCGGATGGGAGGTTGGGGCTTCAGAGTTGAGTCTGTTATGGATGATAATACTGTATGGCTGAAGTTATCGTTGGAAGCAGAGTGCCCAGCAATCACAGTGTTCTGCAAAGACATGCACAGACGCCCAGGTGGCTCCTTTGCAGATTTCCGAGGCAGGCATTCTTGAGGAAGGTGACCGAGGAGAAAAACGACCTTGTGGAGTGTGTGCAGATTCCGGATAGAGGTACTATACTGTGAATTGGATAGCAGTGTTTGATACAGTTCAAGACCCATTTGGAGAGCCTTTGAGCCAGTACTGCCGTGCCTTTAGAACTATCTGCAATGGAAAGGAAGATCTTAGGAGATGTCCTAAAAGCCTTCATCCTGTCCAGGTAGAAGGCCAGGGCTCTCCTAACATCTAGCGTGTGAAGTATGGCCTCTCTCTTATCACCATGAGGCTGAGGATAAAAAGTCAGGAGGTGAATTGGGTGGTTCATGTGAAAAGATGAGGTCACTTTGGGTATGAACTTTCAGTGCGGCCTGAGAGTAACTTTGTTGTGAAAGAAGACTGTAAAAGGGGGGTGCACCCCCACCTCCCCTATTCTCCTCAGCAAGGTGATGGCAACCACAAATGCTGTCTTCATTGGCATGTGTGTGAAGGAACAAGTAGCCATAGGTCCAAAGGGCAGTCTAGTCAGACTCTCTAAAACTAAGTTCAGGTCCCATGTTGGGTTGGGATGTCTGGGTTGGGGAAAGAGGATCGCTATGCACTTGGGTGTGAGAAAACAGAATATCCCTCTCTTTGTTGATGGAAAGTCGCTATGGCCACTAGGTGTATTTTGAGCAAACTGAGAGATAACCCTGACTTCTTGAGAGTCAGTATGTAGTCTAAACACCACAGGGAGAGTTGCAGATGCCAGGGTAATTTGCCTGGAATTGCACCAAACTTGAAACCTGGTCCACTTTTGTAGGTAAGTATGACAGGTAGCCGATTTCCTACTGTATAGTAACCAGTGATGACTTGTACCCAACAATAGTAGGGGAGCACAAATCAAAGGTTGGGGGGGACATATGACTGCCCCATGCATTGCCTCTAGGAGGAACCTTCCATCCCCACCTCCCTGGGCCAGGACAAACAATCCTGCCAGCTCCTAGGGGCTGGGGCTGCAGGAGTTGGGAGCATGTGCCTCTGGGCTGGTCTGGGCAGTGGGGGAGGAGCATGGGCAATACCCCTAATTCAGAATGAATGGAGGGAACTTGTTCCCTTTGCCTTCCCCAGTGACCACCTCGCCCTGCACCTGGTCCTGGGCCAACAATCATTTGCAAATTGGATACTATTAATTTAGGCTTAAATAGAGACTGGGAGTGGCTAAGTCATTATGCAAGGTAGCCTGTTTCCTCTTGTTTTTTCCTACCCCCCCCCCCAGATGTTCTGGTTTAACTTGGATTTAAACCTGGAGAATGGTCAGTTTAGATGAGCTATTACCAGCAGGAGAGTGAGTTTGTGTGTGTATGGGGGTGGGGGGGATGTGAGAAAACCTTGATCTATGCAGGAAATAGCCCGACTTGATTATGTAAAGAGTTGTCACTTTGGATGGGCTAGCACCAGCAGGAGAGTGAATTTGTGTGGGGGGGTGGAGGGTGAGAAAACCTGGATTTGTGCTGGAAATGGCCCACCTGTTGATCACTTTAGATAAGCTATTACCAGCAGGACAGTGGGGTGGGAGGAGGTATTGTTTCATGATTTCTGTGTGTATATAAAGTCTGCTGCAGTTTCCACGGTAAACATCTGATGAAGTGAGCTGTAGCTCACGAAAGCTCATGCTCAAATAAATTGGTTAGTCTCTAAGGTGCCACAAGTACTCCTTTTCTTTTTGCGAATACAGACTAACACGGCTGTTCCTCTGAAACCTGTCATCCCACCAGAGTTACCTGCTGGAGGAAGGTGGACTCTGTCCTCACACTGTGCCTCCCCCTTGGCATGTTTCTGGCTCACTTGGCCCCTCTCCCTGGCAGCTGGGTCCAGGTGGGGAGTAGAGTGGGTGGGCTGCCACCACCTCCCCAACAGGCATCCACCATGCTGCACAGAGGCAGCAACCTGGACTGGCCACCCCCACTCGGCAGGAAAAGCAGCTCCGTCCCACCCCATCCACTCCCCACACAGACTCGGCTTCCAGGAGAGGGGCCAAGTGAGCCAGAAACTGCGGGGGTGGGGGGTGAGGAGAAGGACAGTGCGAGAAGGACAGAGCCCGACCCTGTCCCAGCAGGCCAAGCAAAGCAAGACCTGCAAGGGCAGCTTGGCACTTGCGAAATCTGGGGGGGCATGTGACTCCCTATGTCTCCCCCACCCCTACATGTCGTCTCTGGTAGAAACACTTCCTGTACTCCTCCAAGCAGAAGCTCTCTGTGTGTTGAAACCATGAAGGAGCCAGACCTTGAGCCGGAGTATGCACGGGTTGGGATGGTATGTGTGTCCTTTGTTCTGCGAGAGGAGATAAGAAGTGGGTTGAAGAGGGATCAGTGGACATGCCACCAACTGTGACAGGTTTAGGTACCACATCTCTCTCAACCAGGTGGGAGCAATCAGTATGACATTTACTTTCTCTCTCTATTTTTAACAGGACCTTCCAACAGGAGAGGGAATGGGGGGAGGTATAGAGCAGGCCTACGTCCTATGGAAGGCGAGCGTGACCTAATGAGCGCTGTCCAAGGCCTGCCCTGGAGCAGTAGCATAGCCATTTCTTGTTCAGGTAAGTGGTGAAGATCACAAAATATGCTGTGAAGTACTGCAGGGTTCATTTCCCACTCGTGTGAGAACTTGTGACTGAGACTGTCCACTGTTGCGTTCTGCACTCCTGGTAGGTAGGCCTCTGATATGAGAGCATTGTGGGTAATGAACCAGTTTCAGAGCTTTAGCACTTCTGCACAGAGAGAGGACGATCTGGCACCCCCCTGATGATTTATGTAGTACATGCACGCAATGCTGTCTGTCATACCTTCTGTGAGGGTACCTTTGCTCAGTGGAAGAAAGTGAGTGCAAGTGTTTCTGACCACTCTGAATTCAAGGAAGTTGATGTGCACAGTTGGCTCTGTGGATGACCGTTTGCCCTGAGCCATGAAGTTGTTGAGATGTGCAGCACCCCAAACTAAGAGGGATGAGGCCATAGTGAGAAGTGGTGTCAGAGGGGGAGGGCGAACAGGGCCCCCATGCAAACGTTGGTTGGGTCTTTCCACCAATCTAGGGAGTGGTTGACCTGGGAAGGCATCAAGCGAGGTTTATCTAACATGTCTTTGTTTGGCCTGTAAACCAAGCTGAACCACATCTGCAGGCAGCTTATGTGAAGCCTGGCATGAGATATTGCTAATGTGCCCACCACCTAAGTTCCCTGTAAGTAGCGCGGCCATGCAGCAGCCTATTTAGCACCAGGCAGGGGCTTAGGGAACCCACCTGGCTGAGACCTGCTGTGGCCAGGGGAGGGGTGGCCTGAACCAAGCCCTTGCCCTCCCCTGGCCCCAACTCAGCCCCAGACCTGCCGCGGCAGGGTGCCCCTCCCACAGACTCAATTCAGCCCTGGACCTGCCCGGGATGGGGGAGGAGTGTCCTGAACCCAGCCCTGGCCCCGACCTGCCACGGCCAGGGGAGGGGTGCCTATCCTGTGGCCCCAACCCAGAGCTGCCACAGCAGGGACAAGTGCCTCACCCCTGTAGTCCAGGTGCTGCTGTTGGGAGAGAGAGGTGGGGGGAGGCCTCCTACCATAGTCCTGGAGCACCCTTCTGCACTCCAAACTCATCTCCGGTCCAACCCCATAGCCCACAACCACAGCCAGAGCCCTCACCCCCTGCACCCAACCCTTTGCCCCAGCCCTCAGCCCCTCATCCCCGGCCCCAACCCTAGTTTCGTGAATACGTCCATAATTCAGTGGGTGGCCATGCAGGGCTTCTTCGAAGGAGCAGGCCCTGAGGAGACAGTCATCTAAGTATGTTTAGATCATGATCCCCGGGTACATAGGTGTGCCGCCACTATGGAGAGAACCTTGGAGAATACTCTGGAAGCTGGCAAGAGGCCACGAGGGAGTACTCTGTACTGGTCATGGTCCTGACCCCGAATAAATCAGAGGAATTGTCAGGAGGGCTGCAGGATTGATGTGTGGAAATATGCAGCTGGGATGTTGAAGGCCAAGAACCAATCTCCCTGTTCAAAAAATGGAATAACTGCTGCTAGTGTGACCATCTTAAATTTTTGAGCCTTGGTGAGATCCAGCATAGGTCTCCAACCTCCATTTTTCTTGGGGATCAGAAAATATTGAGAGTAAAACCATTTGCTTTGGAGATTAAGTAGGACCAGTTCTATGGCTTCTAGGTGGAAGAGGTGATCTATCTCCTGTCATAACAGTCTCTCATCAGAAGGGTCCCTGAAGAGGGACGGGGGAGAGAGTGGGGGAGGGAAGGGAAGGAAAGTGAAGTAGATGGAAATTATCTCCCATGGATATTCTGTCTGTTGGATATTATGTGTTTCCAGCTGGGACGGAACAAAGTAAGGTGGCATCCAAAAGGGATGTGAGAGGTTGGAAAGTGGCAGCTGTAGTCAAAGGGAAGGTCTCTCAGGGCCTTGATCAAGGCGTTAAAACTTATGTTTTGGAGGTAGAATGTTGAGGATTGAGGGCCTGATGGTTTGGGTCTCTGAAACGTGGACATTTTTCTCTGTGGTTTGTAACAGCTTTGTGATGGGAACTGTCGTGTACGCGGTTTGTGAGAAGACTGAGGACTAAATTTTCTTTTTTGTCCAGGCTTCTAGATCCACAGTGACCAAAGTGTGACTCTGAAGTTCTTAAACATGTGGAGTCACACATTGGTCTAGTCATCAAACAACTTAGAGCCTTCAAAGGGGAGGTCTTTCACAGTTGTCTGAACCTCTTTTGAGAGACCTGAAAGATGCAACCATTAAGCTTGCTGCATCACAACTGTCGTTAAGATGGAATGGGGCACTGTATAAGCCACATCAAGTGTTGTCTGGAATGTTGTTTTGGCCACTAACTGCCTGTTGTTGATAAGGGCTTGAAATTATTCCAATTATGACTCTGATAGATGGTCAATCAAGGTGTTGAATTTGACATAGTTCATACAGTCATACTTTGCTGGTAAGGCCGGGTAGTTTGCAATTCAAAATTGCAAAGTAGCAGAAGCATAGGCCTTCCTCCTAAATAAGTCAAGATGCTTCTGATCCTTATCATAAGGGGCAGATTTGGAAGGATGTTGGAGGCCATGGGCATTTGCCACGTCAATCATGATGGAATTAGGCGGAGAGTGGGAAAAAAATTCTGTATCCTTGGGGGATACTTTTAATTGGTGCTTTTGCATGTTGGTGTGGCCAATGCTGGCGTTTGCCACACAAGCTTAGCTGGCTCTAACAGCGCCTTGTTGACAGGGAGGGCTATCCTCAAGGAAAATAGATGTAAAATATCTAGCAGCTTATGGTGAGCGTCTGTTACCTCCTCTAGAGGTATTTGTAAGGTATCTGCCACCCTCTTCGTAAGGTCGTGGAAGAGTTTAAAATGGTTTGCCACAGATGGTGGAGGGGGCATAACTGTCTCTTCTGGAGGGGAGGAAGAGATGTGGTGTAACATCCCCCTCTAGTCCAACCTCCTGCTCCTCCTGGATCTTTGGCTCTAGACAGGGTGGCTGTGGAAGAACGCCTCCCAGTGTGTGACACTAGACGCCCAGGAAACATGATGCCTATAGGCTGCCATTGGATCCCAGTAGGCCACTGTGGCAGTGGGAAAGGTATGGGTGGCTGAGTCCATGGTTGGTCATACCATGGGGTTTATCCAGAGCAAGAATATGACTGGGGAGGGCTGGGCTGATAGCGGGAAAGAGAATAGGTGGAGTAACCTAGAGAACCTCCTCCTGGTCACTGTCCAAATCTCCACTGGAAAGTGGTGGTGCCGAGGCAAAAACTGGAAGTACAGTGCTTGGTGCCAGTGGTGAGCCCTGGGACTTGAGATGCATTCAGTACTGGAGCCCTGGTACTGAGTAGAGGATACTCTGGTGCCTCAGATACCACGAGGCCCTTAGAGAATCTAAACTCTTGTGGTGCCGCAGTAACTGTTACCATCCGTGGTTGCCAGCGTTGAGTCGATGGTATCAAAGGGACCAGAGACCTTGGCCACACCGAGCGGTCTGATCATGGTTGTCTCTCAGTAATCGGTACCAGCGGTGTATGTACCGATGCCATCTGC
This sequence comes from Lepidochelys kempii, assembly GCF_965140285.1. Lineage (NCBI taxonomy): Eukaryota > Metazoa > Chordata > Testudines > Cheloniidae > Lepidochelys > Lepidochelys kempii. The sequence continues at coordinate 15,639,126 of NC_136380.1, forward strand.
CTAGAGTTGGTACAGCCTACACTCCTGTCCGTGATTGGTGGTTCTGCTGCTTCGGTGCCTGTGCCCATAAGGTCCTTAGGCTTACCAGCAGTGTCTGTTTTAGGGGGCCCATGCAATCTATGGATACTGTGCCTAGACGCCTTTGGTATTGTTGGTACCAAGGAGACCGAATTTGTCAGGGATCTCCTCTGGCTGGTTTGGGTCTCACTGTGAGGTCTCGAAGCTCTCTTTTTAGAGGTCTTATGTGGGGAATCTGAGGGTTTCTTCCTCGGTTCACCATCCTTGGAAGTGGAAGGCCGCGGAGATGACCCACATCACCTGGGAGACTCGGGCCACAGGTCAGTCACAGGCTGAAGAATTCCCTCCCTAAGGAAGGATTTCAGTTTCAGTTCTCATTTTTTTCGGGATCTGGCCTTCAGCTGCTGACAGAAGGTACATTTCTGTGGAATGTGGCCATCGCCAAGGCAACAGACACAGTGGGAATGCCCTTCTGACATTGGAATGGCCTCCCTGCAGGAGAGGCACCTCTTAAACTTGGTCAAAGCAGGCATGCCTCTGACTGGGGGCAATCCTCAGGATAGGTGGGGGGAAGGGTTAAAGAAAATAATTTTTTTTTTTTTTTTTAAAACAGGGGAAGAAAAAACCAAGGGAACTCTGAGACTAAGAAAAAAATAAAGCACTAAAAACCAGCTAAGAACACATTTCTAAAGAAATAAAATAGTGAGCAGACTGCTAATTGCTCTGTCTCTAGCCAGGGGAAGTTGAGAAGGAACTAAGGGTGGTTCGCCTGGGCAGCACTAATTAGCCTCATGGCAGAACACAGGAGAGGAAAGCGCATATGCAGGCTGAACCAACACACTACCAAAGATCTCTGATCAGAAGCACAGGGTCACACATATACCTCCAGTACAGCACCCATAAGGACTACTCGAAGAAGAAAGATCCCTTGCAATTCAGGCCAGCACAAATGGTTGCTTATCTTTAAGCATGTGTTTAAAGCAGTGGTTCTCAACCCACGGCCCAATTAGCACACAGCTGCAGCCCAGCTCTCCTGTGTGCTAAAGGCTGCCAGTGTGCCAGGGTTGCCAAGTTCCCAGCTGCCCGGTGCAGAGGAGTCTGGGCTGCCTGGCGGGGTTGGGTCGGGAAGGGTCAGGGCGACCCGGCTGGCCTCGCGGGGTCAGGGGCAGCCACCCAGCCCTGAGAGCTCCAGGGGCTGGGGCAGCCGCATGGTGGGGGTCTGGGGCAGCCACTGTCCTGCCACCCAGCCCCTGCAGCCCTGGTAACACATTGTAGGCTGCATTGAGAGCCACTGGTTTAAAGCACATGTTTAAGTGCTGACCTGAACTGGGATGGAATTTATTTCTTAAATTAGGGCCTAAGATGACAAGTATCATACCTGGGGGAGGGGTGAAGGACAGAGTCAAATATACACCATTTTTAAATGTACATACACATTTGCAGTTTTTTTTTTATCATCATAAAGAGATAAGAGATCCAAAAGACATGTTTTCATTTACAAGAAATGTGAGCAATACGGAGCATGAGAGAGAGAAGCAATTGGTTCTACTACAGTTTGTCCAGGTAAGTAAGTTCCCTGATTCTAACTAAGGATCAAGTGCATTGTCAGTTTGGATTTTAGCAGATATAGTGAGAACATTTTCTAGTCACAGGATTCATATCCTAATGCTGTTTACTGAGGCCCCACCTATCCCTTGCAGTACTTCCTTTCTGATAATTTCCAGGGAGATACTGAGCTATATAATGGAAAGTGGAAAAGACTTTCAAACTCTCACAGTTATCGGAGAGCTGCCCTGTTAAAACATGGGCTCTCCGGTACTTGATACCATGCTCAGGTTCTGAGATATGCCTCAGAATGTTTTTGGCATTTCCTTATGTATTGGCAGCTGCCCCAAACTGTTGTGGGAACACAAAGAAAGGGCACTGCAGGTCACTATCAGAAGGCTTCTGGAAGCAGTGAAATTATGCTCAGTATTGTTTGGCATTTTTAAGCAGTAAGGCCAAATGTGCTTGTTCTGAGGAAGAAATAAAAGGAGTCACTGAAAGGCGATCTTCAGGAGGAAAGGAATATTGACTACTACCACCACCAAGACACCTTAGGAAAACATACCCGGATATACTATAATCTGCATTACCATTCAGGTGAAGCAAAACTGAGCTGCATGACTTCCAGTGCTTACAGCTGGAAAGTCAGCACACAACACGGAAAACCCTTCATCTACCATCCCCCAGAATGAATGAGCTCATTAACTTGGAGTTAGTTCGTTACTTTAGAGAATTCTTATGAAAATTCTAGCAGCACCATGTATCAGTTACTTTCAACAAATTGTGCCGTTCACACATGGCAATAAATTGGCTGAAGAACTGTTGTATTGCTGACATTGATAAAAATGGGATTTGGGACTCTCCCATCATTAACTCACTTACTGTGGCATTCCTCCCACCCAATCCCTTTTCTGTGTCATTGCTTCCCCCCAGAATGGGGCCAGTTTCTGCCTAGCCATAGAGACTGGGCACCTTTAGCTACTCAAGATATCCCAGAATGCTTTGCAGCTGCAGTGCTGCTGATTTAAAGGAACTGCTACAACGGTTAGTGCAAAGGATGCTGGGGTGCATCCTGTATATAAATAGGTCTATTACCCAAAAATACCAAAAATAAACACCTTTTTGGAGTGGAGAACTGGGTGCACTGAAACTACACAGCTGGTGATGAGTGATTTGGGACTGGAATGTTGGTGAATGACCACAGGGAAAGCACCTATAATGATATATTGAATCACAGTCTGTCCTATACAGGAGGTGTATATTACTGAAGAAAACTACTACAAACCACAGGCACAACCAGGCTTCCTCACAACTTGCGTTCCAGCTTTGTCTCCCTTGTTTACCAGGGAACACTCCTTAGCAAACAGAGACATCTAGTGGCAAAATAATATACTGCCAACAAACATATCATTATAATACCCATTTACTCTTAAGGACAGTTCTGCTACCATGAGCTTTTTAGTACATACTAAAAAAAGACTATGTTGAAACTCAGTGATATTTTAACTGAACTGTTGCAAAATGCAGTATTAGAATGATGCATTTCTAGTTCTCACATACCCTGAGGCTGGAGATAAAAAAACACCACCACACCTCCTACCAATATGTCTCCTAGATCTCATACTGAGGAGTTCGTAGTTGTCTGTATTATGCCTGGTTCTGGTTATGCTTTTGGATATGCATGATGGTTCATAGATGCTATTGCTGTTGAGCTGATTGATGGGATACTGTTATATAGCTCAGAACACCATTTTTCCCCATCTGTTCTTCACAAATATGGTTTCTGTTAAGACCTTTTCAGATTTGGCTTTGATGGCATTGAATTTTTGTCTGCAGGACTCAAGTTACCTGTTATGCTGAACATCTTTATGCAGCTTGTTCCATTTATTTCTATTCTTTACAGGATACAAACCAAACCAATCACTATTTGGCTTTAGTAGCTATTAAAAAATAATCTTCTTAAGAACTCAACAAAACAACTACAAAATGTAACCTCAGAGAGAACCAGGTTCTATTGCCAATTACACTGGTGTAAATCCGGAATATCTCCATTAGATTCAGCGCGAGTGCCCTGGATTTACACCAACATTAGTGACAAAATTTGGCCCAAGATGTTTAACATTGCAAAATTAATGGTGCAACAATTCATTGTGAGCCTGCTCTAAGTACAGCTTTCTTATTATTGCTATGATAAAATAAAATAAAGCGATGTCTGTGTCTATTGAACTAAGGGCCAGATCCTCAGCTGGTGTGAACTGGCATAACTCCCTTGAAGTCAGTGCAGCTATGCCAGTTCATGCCAGCTAAGGATTTGGCCCACAATAGCACAGTTGCTATATCAGCATGGAAGTGGCGCAGGCAAGAAAAAGCTAAGAGTCAGTTATAAGTCTTTAAATAAGTCCTGACCAGACAGGTTATTTGATAGCTGTGACTGCTGTAAAATATTAGGAAGATAAAGGATTTGATGGAGAATAGAGGCAAAATTAGGGGTTTTTTAAGTCCTATTTACGGTTCTCAAAGTTCTCTCTTCTATTTTGGTAGCATGTTTCCTCACTCCAACTGATATTAAGTTGTTAGTAAAATAAATTCTCTTTACAGGTGAGGCCCATGGACATTAAACAGATTTGTTTAGCTAATAATAATGGGAAAAACAGTTCTAAATGGACTTGAAACCATTAAGATGTGCATGTAGCTAATCTTTGGAGCACTGTGTTCCTCTCACTGTTATCCTCATCCTCTTTGCTCCTTTCCTTCCTTTTGTTACATACTTTTGTTGATGAGAATAATTAAGAGCACAGAAAAACTCAGCTGACTGAAAAGATTGAGACAGTTTACCTTAAAGAGGAGACGCATGCAAGGGAACATGAGAAAAGTGTACAAAACAACAGGTCTGGAGATGGTAGATTGGGTCAGTGTGTAGTGCGACGCAAACATATGAACAGACGACCAGGTGGCGGCCCAACAAATCTCTTGGATCAGCACCTAAGTGAGGAAGGGTGCCTGCGCTCTAGTGGAATGAGCTGTCACGGTTGCTGGCAGGGGCACCTTCGCCAGCTCGTAGCAGTAGCGGATGCAGGCCGTGATCCAAGATAAGATTCTCTGGGCAGAGACCGGGCAACATTTCATCCCGTCCGTGACAGCAATGAACAATTGCATTGACTTATGGAACGACCGCATTCTATCTATGTAGAAGGGCAGCACCCGCCTGACGTCTAGGGAATGCAACCTGCGCTCCTCATCTGTTGCATGAGGCTTAGGACAGAGGACCAGTAAGTAAATGTCTTGGCCAGTGTGGAACTGGGAAATGACCTTGGGCAGAAAAGCCGGGTGTGGACGCAGATGGACTTTGTCTTTGTAGAAGACCATATAAGGTGGCTCCAACATGAGCACCCTGATCTCGGATACCCGCCAGGCCAAAGTTATGGTGACCAAGAAGGAGACCTTCCAGGAGGGCAGCAGAAGGGAGCAGGAAGCTAAGGGTTCGAAGAGGCAGCCATGAGCTTCAACAGTACAAGATTTAGGTCCCATGGGGGAACCGGGTCCCGGACATGTGGGTACAGGCACTCTAGACCTTTCAGGAATCATGCTGTCATGGGATGGGTGAAGATAGACCTGTCCTAGAGTGGAGGGTGGAACGCCGAAATGGCCGCCAGGTGCCTTTTGACCGAAGACAATGACAAGCCCTGGAATTTAAGATGCAACAAGTAGTCCAGGATGCCCTGCAGAAAGGCCTCCTCTGGACGAATGTGCTGGTCTGAGGCCCAACCTGCAAAGCGCTTCCACTTTGCCACATAGGTAGCCCTGGTGGAAGGCTTCCTGCTGCCCAGCAGGACCTGTTGGACCACAGCGGAGCACTCCCACTCATTCATACATAGCCACACAGCAGCCATGCCGTCAGGGGCAGCAGATTGCCATGGTTCTGGGACAGCAGACCTGGCCGGAGAGGTAACTGCAGCGGGTCAGTCACCCAAAGACTCAGCAGCATGCCGAACCAGTACTGGTGAGGCCATACCAGGGCAATGAAAATGAACCATGCTCCGTCTTGCTTCACTTTTAGTAGGACCCTGTGGATAAGTAGCACTGGCATAAAGGCATACATCAGTGTTCCTGACCACAGAATCAGGAAGGCATCCGACAGGGATCCTTTGTCTCTGCCATGCAGAGAACAGAAGATGTGGTACTTCCCAGGTGGACCTGTTTCTGTCCAGATGGAATAGGGAGTCCCCCACTTTTGGAAGATCAGGCAGACCACCTCTGGATGGAGAGACCATTGGTGGAGAGACAAGAAGGTGCTGCTGAGGTGATCTGCCAGGATATTCTTTGTTCCAGGTAGGTAGGCAGCCACCAGCTGGATTGCATGCTGCAAGCAAAAGTTCCAGAGCCCGAGTGCTTCCCAAACATAGGGCCGAAGACTTGGCACCACCCTGCCTGTTGATGTAATACATCATGGCCGTATTGTTCATGAGAACCTGCACCAGTTTTTCTGTCAGATGGGGCAAGGACGCTTGACTGGCCAGGCACACTACCTTGAGCTCACTGACGCTGATATGAAGGGCTAGATTGTGCTGCAGCCAGTGGCCCTGAGTGTTGAGCTCACCCAGGCGGGCCCCACAGCTCAGTGCTGACATGTCTGAGACCAGGGTGAGCAATGGTGATGGGGACACAAAGGGAACTCCCTGCAGCACTGACTTGGGGTCTAGGCACCAGTCCATGGATGAGAGGACGTAGTCTGGTACCGTGACCACATGGTCCAGGGGTGCCTGCTGGGAATGCAAACCATTGCCAGCCACATCTGCAGGGGTAGCAGTTGAAGCCGAGCGTGATTGACCACGTACGTGCATGCTGCCATGTGGCCCCATCAGCCACAGGCATGTGTGCGCCGTGGTGATCGGATGCCTCTTTATGTGGGCAATGAGATCCGACATGGCCTGAAAGCGCGCTTCCAGAAGGAAGGCCCTGGCTTGCGTGGAGTCAAGAACCGCTCCAATAAACTATGCGCTGGACTGGCATTAACGTGGACTTTTCTGTATTTATTATTAACAGGCCCAGATTGCTGCAGGTGGAGCACACCAGATCAAGGATTCTGTGCACCTGTTCCGGAGACCTGCCCTTGATGAGCCAGTCATTGAGATATGGAAAGATCTGCATCCCCCAATGCCTGAGGTAAGTGCTACCAGCACCACGCATTTCATGAATACCCTGGGGGCCAGGGACAGGCCAAAGGATAGCATCATGAATTGGAAGTGGCACCCAGCCACTATGAAATGCAGAAAACGTCTGCGCCCTGGGAAAATGGAGTCATGGAAGTAAACATCCTTTAAATCAAGAGCGGCATACCAGTCCCCCAGATCCAGGGAAGGGATAATGGAGGCCAGGGAGACCATGCGGAACTTCAACTTCTTGGAGAGACTTGTTGAGGCCATGGAGGTCCAGGATGGATCTGAGGCCCCGCTTGGCCTTCGGGATTAGGAAGTATCAGGAATAGAATCCTCTTCCTTCCATTTGCTGAGGAACTGCCTCCACAGCCCCCAACTGGAGGAGCTTGTTGACCTCCTGAACCAGGAGTTACTCATGAGAGGAGTCCCTGAAGAGGGAGAGGGAAGTGGTAGGGAGGGAAGGAGCAGTATCCACAAACTGCAGGGTATAGCCTCAAGCTACTATGTCCAGGACCCAGCAGTCCAGCATAACCCATGACCAGGCCGAGCAGTAGGAAGAAAGGCAGTTGAGGAAAGGATGTGCAGGATTCAGCAGGATGACTGGGGCATCGCTCTTGAACGCACCCTCAAAAATGATCACTTTTGGGCCTCCAGGTACTTAATGGGTCCGAGCTGTGCTGGCGAGCGGGAGGAAGAAGGGCAGTGATGGCTAAACCCAGTGTCCCTTCTCCTCACAGATCCCTGCTGGGGTTGCCAAGGCCTTGATGGCAGTGGAGGCCGGAATGGCTTTCTGGCCGCCTGGGGGGGAATGCATGCCCAATGAGTGAAGGGTAGCCTTAGTTTCCTTCAACCCATGTAGCCTGATGTCAGTCTGATCGGAGAAGAACCCAACTCCATCAAAGGCTAGGACCTGAATTGAGGCCTGCATCACCTGGGAGAGGCCCGCTGTCTGGAGCCAGGAGTTGTGTTGCATGACCACAGCCGATGCGACCACCCTTGCTGCCAAGTCCCATGCCATTTGCAGGGAGCATCTGGCTGCCACAGTACCTTCCTCCCCCAGGGTGCCAAACTGTTGAGCCTGACCCTGAGGAAGGGAATCCTGGAACTTTTTAAGACCGTCCCTAAGATTAAAATTATATCGGCCCAGCAGGATGGTCCGCCACCTGGAATTATAGTTTGGCTGTTGAATAAATTTTTCTGCCACATAAATTGAGTGTTTTTGGCTTCTTTATTTTTGGGAGCGAAGGCGGTGGGGACCTGCTTATCCTTTCAATTGGCCGCAGACACAACCAGTGAGCTGGGGGTGGGTGGGTACTGAAAACCTTTGGCTGGCACAAAGTATTTTTTTCTTGGCCCGTTTTGAGGTGGACGGCATGGAGGATGGGGTCTGCCATAGTGACCTGGCAATCTTGAGGACCCCATTGTGTATGGGCAGGGTGACATGGACGGCTGTGGAGTCCAAGAGGACTTTGAAGAGGGTGTCTTCCTGCTCTGCCATCTCCTGCACCTCGAGCCCCAAGTTCTCAGCCACCCGCTGGAGAAGGGCTTGATGCTCCCTAAAGTCCTCCGGGGGGACTAGTCCTGAAAGGTCCTGCGACCCCCTCATCCGGGAAAGATGAGGAAGACTTGGCCACTGGTGGAGGCACTGAGGGTTTGGCCGCCGCTGGAGACAGAGGTTTAGGGGTGGGTGGGTACAGGATCTCTACCCCGATCTTGGAATGGGCTTCTGGTACGGGGCCCAGTGTTGGTGGGGCTGCTGACCGTTGCTCCGACGCAGCCACCAAGGAGCAATGTGAAGGGGGCATCGTCATCACCAGAACGCCGCATGCTCCCCAATACGGGCATTGCTTTGGCCACTGGCCGTTCTGCCACTGTGGTGCCATGGATAACTGAGCAAGCTTCAGTGCCAAATCCCGTCGCTGAGACTGGGCCTCCGTGCCAGAGGAACCACTTTCTGGCAACCAGGGAGAAGCCATCAATGCTTGAGTCTGTTTACTGGTCTTGGCTACTGGTGATCGCTGGCCAGGCATAACTGATCAGTGACTTTACCGGGGAGAGTGGTCCCGGTGCTGGGGAGACCAGCGTGTGGGGGGGGGGGGGGAAGAGTGCCAGGGGGGCTGGTGCCATGGAGAACAGTGGTAAGATGCGGCACTTTCCCATGGTGCCAGAGATCGGGACTGACGTCTGGAGGTAGAACAGCGAGAGGGTGAACGACACCGTTCATAGTATGGGAAGCGTCGACCCCGTGCCAGAAAGTAGTGCCGAGGAGATCAGGAGGAGTGCCCGGGTGACTGACAACATAATTGGGACCTGCCTTGGGATTCTATGCACAGTGGAGATCGGTATTTCTTGTCTGGTGACCAGCAGTGCTCTCTTGCCCCCTGAGGGGCCTTAACGGCGGGCTTGCCCTTTCTGGGAGCCTTAGCCTACTCCTGCGACACCAAAGACATCATAGGAGCAGGTGAAGAACTGTACTCACCCTGCACCTGGGCTTGGGATGACAACGGTGCAGGAAGGGTTGCAGGTCCCATACTGCTCCCAGGAGTTGGTGGAACTTTAAGGGGGTAAGAACCCCTCAAACATGGAGGCACGTTCATGCAGCTCCGGAGAAGGCTGGCAGACAGGCCTGGGTCCTTGCTGGATGACCCCTGGGCCTTCTTGCTCAGTGCCAGAGAGTGCTTTTTAGCCTTCTTCTTCGGTACCGGCGACGGCTACCAGCGCTGGGAAGAGCCAGGTGCCAGTGGCGTGCTGTGAGAGGCCAAGGCGCTCAGTGCAGCCTGTATGGAAGGCTCGGAAGCTGGGCAGAGGGTGGACTCCATCAGGAGAGCTCTGAGGTGAATATCCCTCTCCTTTTGGGTGCAGGGCCAAAAGTTCTTGCAGATCCAGCAAAGCTCCTTGACGTACGAGTCCCCCAAGCACTTAAGGCAGCTGTTATGGGGGTCACTCACAGGCACTGGACTGCTGCAGTCCAAGCAGGGCTTAAATCTGGGAGCCCAGGGCATGCCCAACCTGGGGCAAAGTCTCTGCTGGGACCTTAATTATTAACTAACGAACTCTTAACTACTTAACACTATCAGTGATGCACAAAAGGCCTGAAGGCCCGAAGTCCAAGGAAGAAAAAAACGTTAGCTCTTGCCAAGCAAGAGAGGCGCTCCGACTGACCACCTTGGGCGGTAAGAAGGAACGGAGAGGACCTGTGCCGGTGGCGCCTGAAATACCGCGGCATGAGTGCAGCATTCTAGGGGGCGCCACAGCTAGCCCTATGGGTACCACTAAGGCAAAAATCTCCAACGGCCATGTACGTGGGCGTGCGCACACCTAGAATGGAACTGACATAAGCAAGCACTCGAAGAAGAATTTCTATTCATCCTCTCAGATGACAAAAAGAAAAGGACATGCAATTAAATTTATTCATAGATTTTAAGATGGCCAGAAGGGGCCATTATGATCATCTGTCCTGACCTCTTGTATGTCATGGGACATAGAATTTTACCCAGTGATTCCTGCAGCTAGCTCTGCAAACTGTGATTGATGTAGAACATATCTTTTAGGAACACATCCAATCTAGATTTTAAGGAGCCAAGTGATGAAGAATCCACCACACCCCTTGCTGATCTGTTCCAAAAGTTAATTACCCTCACCGTTAAAAAATTTCCATCTTGAACTTTGCTGACTTCAAAATTCCAGCCACTGGATCTTGTGCATTTTTTCTGTTAAAGAGCCCTCTGATATCAAGTATCTTCTCCTTATGTGGGTAATTAGGGGGCCATAAGTGAAACTGAAACTCATTGCTGCAGGATATCACTGAGGACAAGAGCTTAGCAGGAATCAAAAAAGATTAGATATGTATACAGATAACAAAAATATCCAGAGTTATTACAGTCAATATTAAATTCAGGGAAGGCTATAAATCCTCATGCTGCAGGACATGAGCCAATCTCTCAATCCTGCAGGTCAGGATGAAACTTTCTGTCCAGGCAGGTTCTCTCATAACTGCCTGCTAGAGTTTTTTTTTTTGCAATTTCTTCTGAAGCATCTAGTGCTGGCCACACTCTAATGCAGAATACTGGGCATGGATCTGATCTAGTGTGTTAATTCCTCTTTCCTTCTTGTCTTCAATTGAACTGTAAATGGTTTGTAGACAACCACAGATATAATCCATTCATATTTAATGTTTTAAATATCTTGGGATGTGGAAAACAAACAAACAGTCTCAAAAACTAAACGTTTAGCCCACAGTGTAATGCCATTATGCAAAAGCCAATATTTCTGTATGTAGCTGCTGTAATTGTGTGCACAATTACTGCAAATGTACATGCAAAGGGAAGTCAGCTCTTCTATTACTCATTTTTGTGTGCAATTGTCCCCACAAATGTAGACATGCAATTACACTCAAGTAGACCTCTACCCAATGAAAATTTGAGCTTAAGTAACTTGCCCAAAGTCACATATGACCCAATGCTGGAGTTGGGAAAAGAAACTAGAAGTGCTTTAAAAACTAATCAACACCCCCTTCTTTAACAAAAAATAAGTGTCAGTGGTCCAGTAAACTTATTCTCTTAGCACCGGAAAATAGCAGGACTGGATCTAATCTGATTTCTACAATGTTCCCTTACCTATTTTTGCTTTACAATGTCTTCGTCACCCAAGCTTTCAATGACCAGCCTAGACAAGACACGTGACCTACACAGCAAAGCCTTGAATTTAACCGAAATGTACCTAACAAAGGATATTGGATGAAATGATGCTAAGAAGTGATTAGGAAAGAACAAATAAACAACAGTACAAAGTGTCACACAACAGTGCAGAGAATCAATGCAAGCATGTGCCACTGCGCCAGGCACCACTGCCAGATACCTAAGAGGGAAGTGGTTGAGTGGATTCTATATGGAGAACAGAATCCAAGAGTAAGCAAAAGTGGGCTTGACCCAAAAATTTAATTTCCCTCCACAAAATAAATCTAGATGAGTGTCAGGCAAGACAGGTAAAGGTGGAATCAGGCTGAAGACCCCCTCACTTTGCAGCGGGCTGAGCATAGCTATGGATGACATATGCTATGCAGATAGATCAGACTTACCCTCTGTGCCCTGATACAAAATTAGCACCTTTCTCAGTTAAAGTTCCTAGTTACAGGGGGGTTTGCATTAAATATGGGCCCAGTTCTGAGAGTCCTTACTTTTAGCTCTGACTTTCATGAGTAATGACTTCAGTAAGACTACTCACATGAATAAGGACTATTCAGTTATGGCTTACAGTACTGGGCCTTAAAGCTGTATTGTATTTTACAGATTGACTAGGCTTTTAATACTTCTTCCATGGATGAGGTAATAATTGTCTATAAATATGTTTAAATGCCTTCAGGGAAGGGAAGATGTCCTGCTACAGCAGGGCAATAGACATGGCAACGCAAAGCCACCATCAACACTTCCAGCATCAAGGGGGTCACAGTCCGAGCACACCTTAATATTGTCTCCACACTGCAGTTTTCTGTCCTTTGTGCAGTGACAGTGAAAGGATTTGGATGGATGCTCCAGCTACATACTTGCCTTTGGTTGGGACATTGAGGGGAATCCCAAATGAAGGGAGAAATCCTGCAGCCTCAGATAAAACAAGTATGAACTAGGGACCCTTTGTTCAGGGCTAAGACAGGCTTTGTGCATTCTGAATGCAGTCTCAATATAGCAAAATATTCCTCTCCCACCTGTCAAGTATTTCAGCTTCAAAACGCTGGAGGTGGGAACCTTCAGCTAAGAAAATCCCAAGGAGGTTTCCCTCTGCTCCCAATATATTTCACCTTGCAACTGCTTGGCAGCTAGCATGGCATGTGGAAAAGAGGGGGGAAGAGCAGGAAAGCCAAGAAGAAACGAGGCAACGAAAGCCTGGAAACAGAGCTGGACCTGAGATACAAAGTGTGGAACTGAACTTAAATAAATAAATAAATAAAATCAGCACGTCCACAGGCAGGGTTTTGTTTGGGCCCATTATAGGGAGAAAGACCAGCCACCAAGCTAAGCTCTTGAGCCAGTCTCCCTCAGAGTCGGATATTGTCAAATCTGGGCTCTTGGTTCAGGTCTATTTCTAATTGTAACTATCAGTCTGGAGAGAAGAGGGCAGATTATACTTTTTCAGAATTTTCTTTGGATCATGTGCGTAAGGGCTTGATTTAGTGAGTTATTGAGCATCATCAACTCCCAGCAAATGCAGTGCTTGTCATTAAAAGCATTATTTCAATAGGAGTTCAGGGATCTCAATGCCTCACAGGATCAGGCCCTAAATAAAGGCGTTCAATGGACAACCCCAGCCACTGTTCCCCGAACCCTCCTCTTCCTTCTCTCACATGTTATTGAACATGTTCTTGTGGTGTAGATCCATGAGATGCTGGGAAACTCTTGGCTAAAGTGTGGGAGCCTCCCATATTTACGAGGTTGTCTTTGAATCTATTCTTTCAATTTATTAGCATTATTTTTATAATAAAGTATGTCATTCTGAAAACTCAGTAAAGAAGCTAGACAGGAGGACTATTTCTGAGGCTCACAGAGCTCAAGTCCTATCTGGAGTGCTGTTCTGCAAGAAAGCCAGGAATCCATCAGGCCCATAAGTAAAGGATAAAACCAAAGGCCTTCAGCACAAGCCCACTTAACCACAATGACTGCTTCTTATTATGCCAATAATCATCATCTTGCTGTTCCTCTCTGCTGCCTCCATTTGATGCATCTCTTCATATACTTAGATTGTAAGCTGTTTGGGACAAGGATCATCTATTTGCAATGTTTGCATACAGCACCTAGAACAATGGAGCCCTACTCCCTGATTGGGACCTCTACCAAAAATACAAATAATAAACTACAGTATTGAGCTAAAACAAGGATACATTTCCCAGTGTTTCTTTAAACTCAAGGAATTTGAGATACAAGTTTAAGGCCATTAAGCCACTCGTAATGTATTGATTTAGGCCCAGAGTTTCACACTTGAGTGCCTAAAGTTGTGCATCTTAATCCATAGGCCCCTAATTTTCTCAGCACCTCCAAAAACCAGGCCACTTATTTAGGTGCTTAAATATGAATTTAAGTGCATAACTTTAGGCTCCTAAATGTGAGGCTGGGTGTTTATTATTATTTTGCCTTTTTTGTTGTTGTTTTTTAATTGATCAAAGCACCTCACTATAAAGACTTCAAGGCACCTTTAGCTAAGTGCATTCTCGCATTAGTGATATTTTCAAAAGTGACCAGTGCTGGGGGTGCCTACATTTCTGAGTGCCCAAAATGAGACACTTTAAAGGGGACCAATTTTCAGGAAGAGCAAAGCAGTCAATTGCTGAAAATCAGGCTCCTTTCAGGAATCAAATTTAGCAGTCAAAAATGGAGGACCCATAATCACTAGTTACTTGTGAAAATCTTGGTGTTTAAACTGAGGCAAGTTAATCTGTGATCAAAGCTTTGCTTCTTGACTTAAGAGAAAAGAAACCTCATTTCTGTAGTGTTTGAAATTAACTGTATAAAGGAAAGGAAGGGTAATATACTTAGAGAAGGGTAACAACCTTCTGAAGCTGATTTACAGAGTACTCTCTTTTGTCACGTCTGAGGCTGCCAAACATGAAGTAACCATTGTCTGTTTTTTATAGAAGCAGCATCAGTGACTTGGAAAGCACAGAATAAGGAAATGTTTTCTCCATGACATACTGTAGGCTGGCTACACTCAATGTTCTTCCTCAGCAGCTGGGGTTGATAAGCGCTGTCAGCATTCTGTGGCTTTTTCTGGGATATTGTTGTCAAGGATGAATTTGAAGCAATCAGAGACAAACACCAATATGCCAGAATAATTCAATCATGCTGAAGAGAATCCTGCACAACATGATTGTAAGTCTGAGTCCTTTAGAATAGATGTACTAATTCAATTTGAGCGGCCTACTGGGAATAATCAATTTTACATATAGCTCCTACTGGGTTTTCCAATGCAGGTATGGGTATTACATTTAAAAATGAAAAGAATATTCATATACCAGTTTTTATATTATATATATATATATTTCTATGCAACCCAGTAGTGTTACCATAAAACTAGGTTGCAATCCAGAAACAGCATTAGATGCTTCATATACTCATCAAAATGTTCTCTTATAACAGCCTTAACATATTTGAAGACTTATCAAGACCCTACTCAGTCTTCTTTTATAAAGACTAAGCATGCCCAGATTCTTTCTTCATAGGTCAGGTTTTGTAAACCTTTTAATCATTTTTGTTTCTCTAGTCTGGACTCTCTCCAATTTGTCATCTTTCTTAAAGCATGGCTTCCAAAACTGGACACAAGGCTCCAGCTGAGGCCTCACCAGTGCTGAGGGTAGCAGAACAATTACCTCCCATACCTACCTCTGACATACGACATTCCTACTAATGGGTGTCAGAATCTTAGTTTTTTCACAACTGCACCACACTGTTGGCTCATATTCAATTTGTAATCCACTAGAACCCTCAGATCCTTTTCAGCAGTACTATTGCCTAGCCAATTATTCCCCATTTTGTAGTTGTGCATTTGATTTTTCCTTCTTAAGTGTAGCTTACACTTTATTGAATTTCATCTTGTTGATTTCAGACCAATTCTCTTATTTGTCAAGGAAGAATTGTTGTTCCCTTTGAAGCTTATGAGTGTTTCCCCAAGTGCTGGACAGGGATGGGGATAGCTTGAGAAGAACATGAAACATTTGACAACCCTCTGCTGGCCCAGGTAGTGAGAACCAATCTCTGCAGAGAGACACATCCCAGAAAGGGCTTGTCTTCACTGTTAAAAAAGAAGTTTTTTACCTCGGAATAAGTGAAGACAGGGCGCTTTCGTTTTACCACGAAGTAAACTCACCATGGTCAGTCCTATTCCCCCACCTGGAGCTGATCTTGACAAGTTTACCTCATGAAACTAAAATGCTTTGTCTTCTCTGTGTTTTTACCGCAGGATAGCTCACACATGTTAGCTATGATTAGGTTCAGGGGCATTATCTCATACATAATTGGAGATAGTTTATACATAAAAGCAACAAAACCACAAGAAAATTCATAAAAACCAAATGGGAACTAAAAAGACGTGTGCCTAACCTAACATTGGTCACTTTGCCTTTCTGTTGCCGTATGTTTGTACTGTATAGTGTCTGGCACATTTTGGGCACTGCTGCAAAATAAGGGTAAGACCCTTCAAAGGCAATTAGTGATTTACTATTCTTGGTCATTAGATTTTTCTTCTCTAACACAGATGCTTTCATTTAAATAGCTGGCCAATATCACATGAATCTACATATTCAGACATGCAGTTAGCTAAATATAAGCCGAATGACATCACTGAAGTGAACTGGTAAATGATAATGAAGTAATCCAACAAATTAACATCAAATGCACATATTATGCACAACTATAGTGAGCTGCTTTTCAACATCGGTTTGATGGAAGCTTGGAAAATAAATTACTGATGGGTTTATAGACGGCTGAAATTCCTTAATTAGGTCTGCATGTGTTGCATTCCATTCAGAATCTTAAATATAGAATAACCTTACAGTTACAAGAAAAGGAGTACTTGTGGCACCTTAGAAACTAACAAATTTATTTGAGCATAAGCTTTCGTGAGCTACAGCTGAAGTGAGCTTTTCTTTTTGCGGATACAGACCAACATGGCTGCTACTCTGAAACCTTACAGTTACAGTTCCTCAGGGTTCAACTATAGCATCTAGAGAGTCCTTTACAGAATTGAGCCCAGAAATGCCAGGAAATTTGCACACACAGATAATCAGAAAGTATTTCTCAAATGTATTTCAAGATCTTGCAACACAAAGCTTCACCTGAGCTGGAAACAGAACTATCCACCTGCATTACATTACTGGTGAGAGGAATGCTGCTGCCACATTTATTTCTATGGAACTGATGCAGCCTCTTCAGAAAGAAAGACCGACCATCCTGATCCTTCCCTGCTCCACCACAAAGATCTCTCTCCTGGAGTTAAAAGAAAAACACTAAAAATGTCCTTCCACCTGAGCAACGCACATTGTTGTAAAAATTGTGTCAAGCAAATAAAAATCCTGAGCCCAACAGACTTACTCATTACACACAAACAACACTCTAGATTTTTAAAAGCTGAAGGAAGATTAGAGCTGCTTTTGCATGCTAAGGAAACAGGCAGGATTTTGTTAGCTTTGAGCAGCCGAACAATTCCCACGTTCTCTGCCAGAAAGCCCTAGGATTGGCTACTCGCTGTTACTATATCGCTACTTATGTTATAATCAGAGATCTTTAAAAAATTTAGTAAGCTGCTTTTTAATGCTAGTTTCCTCACAGTTCCTTGACACAGTGGCATATTCAGTGTACTCTGTAAGATCTCTGAGCATAGCTAGAAAAATCCAAGACACATTTTTATCTAAGCTAGGACAATCCTTATATGTAATAAGATATTACCAGTTTGGTTTTAAGAATGTCTGTAAATTAAAATGCTCAAGGAAAATGTCATGATCCTGCAGGAAATACTGATTTGTTGAAAATTATGAAGTGACTGTATTACAGTTTGTAATTGGATAGATATAGGAGGATGGGTTTCTGATTTAGTGGTCAGGATTTAATATCCTAAACGTATGTTCTAATTTAAGTTGGTAACATTAAAATAGCCATACTGGGTCAGACCAAAGGTCCATCTAGCCCAGTACACTCTCTTCTGAGAGTGGCCAATGCCAGGTATATTGGGATTGGAAAAGGTTCAGAAAAGGGCAACAAAAATGATTATGGAACTGCTTCCGTATGAGGAGAGATTAATAAGGCTGGGACTTTTCAGCTTGGAAAAGAGATGAATAAGGGGGGATATGATCGAGGTCTATAAAATCATGACTGGTGTGGAGAAAGTAAATAAGTATTATTTACTCCTTCTCATAACACAAGAACTAGGAGTCACCAAATGAAATTAATAGGTAGCAGGTTTAAAACAAATAAAAGAAGTATTTTTTCCACACAATGCACAGTCAACCTGTGGAACTCTTTGCCAGAGGATGTTGTGAAGGCCAAGGCTGTAACAGGATTCAAAAAAGAACTAGATAAATTCATGGAGGATAGGTCCATCAATGGCTATTAGCCAGGATGAGCATGGATGTTATCCCTAGCCTCTGTTTGCCAGAAGCTGGGAATGGGCAACAGGGAATGGATCACTTGATGCTTACCTGTTCTGTTAATTCCCTCTGGGGCACCTGGCATTGGCCACTGTCAGAAGAGAGTATACTGGGCTAGATGGACCTTTGGTCTGACCCAGTATGGCCATTCTTATGTTATTAAGGAATTACTGGGGCAAGGGGAACCACAGAAACCTGATGTTTAGAGCAACTGCATTGTTACAATAAGAAGAATGGTCCAGAAGTTAGGGTGCTGGCCTGGGACTAGAATTCAATTCCATGCTCCATCACTGATTTCCTGTGTGTCTGGACAAGTCACTTTAAGGCTCAGGTCCTCAAAAGGTCCTTGGGCCCCTAACTTCTACTGAAACCAGTGGAAGTTAGGCGCTGAAATACCTTTGACAACCTGGGCCTTAGCCTCTCTGTGCCTCACTCTGCTATTTGAACATTGGGGATAACAAGACTGCTGTACACCACAGGGGTGTTGTGAGAATAAATTCATCAAAGATTGTGATGTGTTCAGATACTATAGTGATCAAGGCCATAGACAGATAATACATGACAACGCTTGTAAATTTATGCAGGGGTATAGGAGGTTAAAGAGTGCTAATAAAAATCAGTATTTTAAAAAGGGAGAATAGGTTAGAAATTTGGGGGATGTGGAGAGGTGAAGTAGATCGCATTAATGAAACTTAGGTTTGAATGTTAAAATACCTGACCCAGCTCCACATCACTAATGCTTTTCCATGAACTCATGCTGCAGTTGATTGCCTATATGACCTCAGTGGCTGATACTGTCCCAGGCCTCATAATATTGTTGACTGCTGTGGAGATAACAAATAGAAACTTAATTACTTTTCAGCCATTCAGGACGGTTTTCCATGTATTTAATTTAAATAATAGGCAATGCATTTCTATGGAAAAAACAGGCCAATCAACCAAGTAAAGCAACCTGAGTAAGGAAGAGAACTAGCTGTTCCAACTTAATCCTAATGGTGTGGGTTCATATACTTGGCAAACAGTGTCCTCTGGGAGAAGTGATACACAGGATATAATTGCATACTATAGACGGTTTCCTGTACTTGCAGCAGAGGATTTACTTAAGGGACAATCCAATGTCAAGCCTGGGAATTTTTTATGGATTCTAACTTTTGTTTGTTATTGCAAATGCACCTATTATCAGGAAAAGGCTGATGGTAAAGGGAGTTTTATGTTTCATTGTGGAGGAGTGCCCTCCAACAGAATTTGCTTCATTATGTAAGAATCAAAGTCCATTACAGCGAAAAGTTGTCTCACCTCTGATGATGGTTCTTGAAGAAACTTTGAAGAGTTTAGCCTGTGGAGTATTCTATGTTCTTCTACAATTGCAGTTGCTAAAAGGAATGTTACACAAAACATCCAGCTTAGACAGTATGGACAATTTTTTGTGTGTGCTTTGAATAGGTGTTAAATCTCAGCATAAAGGTCAGAGATTATTCATGCACAATGGTAAGACCCACTGCAAACTTAAAAAGCAGGGAAAATTCATTCTGAAATGTAGCACTCTCTCCTCTGGGGAGGTTGCAATATTTTATAAAGCAAAGTTCAAAAGGGCAATTACTGTATGGTGAAACCTCATACCACAAATATATATGACACTTGAGAAACAGAAGACATAATTTTCACCCTAAAGAGCTCACATTGTATATTAAGGCTTAACCATGAAAAGCAAAGAGCTGTTATGGGGAAAGAAACTATGAGGATTACATGGATATTGTTGCTTTTGTTAGTAAGGTCTTGCAGAGTTTCTTCTTCTTTTTTTTTTTTTAAAAGGTTACTATTTCTTTGATGGGAGGACTAGAGGTTGTAGGGTTGTGTGTCAATTTGTGGTGACCTGGCTAGGCTAGGCTGTGAAAAGGGGCAAACCAAGACAAAGGGATCATTTTAAATTTTTAGAACTTTTATAAAGGAAAACCCCAAAATTGTACCAGAAGCATCAATAATATAGAACGTTACCAAAAGACTTACTATTTATAGCAATAAACTATAGGTTAACCAACTCATTAACCTTTATGAGCTTTTACCTGGTGGGCAGTTAATACCAAATGCATTGTTACTAACAAGAGCAAAAGAGATTACAATATACTAGGTCACTTCAAAGAACCAACTTTTCCTCTCCTTGACTAAGTCCAACTCCACTCTTGCTGTCCTGTTCTTTGCTTCTCTTCAGATTGCTCCTTAGATTCAGTGTTCATGTGGCTGTACCTCTTTGTCACCGAGTTGATCCGCAAGCGGGGTTTCTTCACCTCTTGGGTTCTCACTTGTCCATTAGTCACCTTTGAACTGTATTCCATCAGAGGTTCAGTAATTCTCTCTGTTCATGTACTTTAGGGGTGGGGGGGGTGGGGCGGAGGGGAGGGGAGGCTCTCATTATTGCTTCCAGGATGTTTGCATCTAACCCAACTTTTTGATCAATTACCTTTTTCACCAATTCGGTTTCCCTTCAGTTTTTTCCCCTTTGAGGCTCACTCTCTGGTAAGTCTTAAGAGTTTATTTCCCTCTGCTTCTCTAAGTGTCTGCTCACGTATCCAGGTTTTGGGTTTGGGTTTTTTTTTTTTTTGGCGCTTCTCCTGACCTGAAATCTTTCCTATTTTCCTTCTTTCCTCCTCCTCACTTCCCAGTCACCTACTTTTATTCTCCTGTTCTTCTTTTCTTGCATCCCCGACCGCCTAGCCAGGCTCTGGCTCATCCACTAGCTCAGCAACTCAATTCTTCACCCTCCTCCAATGGCTTTTTCCAACTGCCCCTTCGGGCGGATTCCAAGCCCGTGGCCCCAGCTCAAGCTCCCCTCTCATTGGCCATCTCTCTCCCCAGGACAGCATCCCTGCTGCAGCACATGGAAGTGCCAGGAGGTGGGTTACTACACCTCTCTTCCTATTAGCCACTGATCCCATGAGTTTCTTCAGGCTTATGTAGCATCTGTTTTCAGCAGCCAGAAATAGGACTGTTACGCGAAGAAAATAAAGGCTATCTATGCAGAAACAATTATAATTGTATTATAGAATTCATGCCCATCCACACTTCCTACCGTTGCTACAGTGATCACCGTCTCTCAAACTGGTCAGTCAAAATAGGAAAGCTTCAGTGACGGCTAACAGGATAGAGCAGTGGTTCTCAAACTTTTGAACTGGTGACCTCTTTCACATAGCAAGGCCCTGAATCCGACCTCCCCCCCTTATAAATTAAAAACACTTTTTAAAATATTTAATACCATTATAAATGCTGGAGGTAAAGTGGGGTTTGGGGAGGAGGCTGACAGCTCGCAACCCCACATGTAATAACCTCACGACCCCCTGAGAGGTCCCAACCCTGAGTTTGAGAACCCCTGGATTAGAGTATTATGAGGAAGGGAAGAGAAGATACGGTTTTACATATAAAGAGGTTAAAAAGAGAATAAAAGGAGGCATTTGACATTCAAGGCAGCAAGTTTAAAAAAGATTAAAGAGATTTCATCATCAAAATACATACTATAATCAACCTGTGCAATTCAAATAATATTCAGGTAGTTAAGCAAAATACAGCCCTGATCCTGCAAAGATTTACACACATTTAGCTTTACTTACCATGAGTAGTTCCATTTGTCAAAGTAAAGTTAGGCACATGTTGAGGTTTGCAAGATTGGGTGCTAAAAATATTTAACGTTTTAAATGAATAGGGAAAACATTTACAACTTCACTAGCTGAATTAACAATTTAGGCCAAGATTTTAGAAAGTGACTAGTGATTTCAGTGTCTTGGATTTTGGATGGCCAGTTTGACACATCTTTAAGGGAGGGTACTTAGCACTTTCTGAAAGTCAGGCCCCTTTACAGAGTCTCAAGTTAGGCACCCCAAAATCATTAGCCACTTTCCAAAATCTTGACCTTACAGGACATTACTGTAGGCATAAGTCAACGAGGCTCAGGAAAGTTCCACCCACTCCTACAAAATGGGCCCGATACATTGAGGAAAACTCACCTTCTTTGAAGATACAGGGCACTGTTTTTGGAACATGCTACCAAGCTTGATGGAGCAATAGTCAGCCCTCAAGGACCATATGACAGCTGAGGATCAACATCCAAACGTCCCAATGGAAAGCCAGAGCTGGCTCTGCAGGCTTTATTCCTGCTGAGAGCTCCCCATTGATAGGGGAAATCTCAACCAGCCAGCTACATCCAGACTCGGCTTTTTCTTGCTGCCTGCGAGGTATAGAGGTTGGATCGTACTGGTAAATCTGACTTAACAGCCATTTTGTTAGTATGAGATGTGAAAAACTATGGAAAAACTAGAATACATTAAGTTAAATTGTACACATACCAAGTACTTGCCAAACCAAGCTTTTACAGTAAACAGGAAATGGCACTTTACCAAATGCCAAGGTCTCTACCCAAACCACAGATCTCTCAGTAAATATGTCTTCTATAAAGCTGATCTACTTATGGAGATTAAAATTTACAACAGCTAAATGGGGAGAACTCTGCTCACCTGCTAAGTAGTAATTCTTTCAAGCTTTCCACAATAATTTCTGATACTGACCAGGGTACCCTGTATTATGTATGACACTGATGTGGGATCTATAGTTCTGTATCATGTACTTGGTGAAAGTCTTAAAAGCAATGCTCGACTGCATACTTACACAATCTTTCAGTACTATGAAACAGAAACAAATCTAATAAATTCCATGTTTTTCTACTCATGTGTTTTGCTAGCATAACAATGCTGAGATCTCAGATCTTCAGTAAAAGGGTACAGAAGGGCTTGCATAGTGTGCTTTAAAAATTTCTTAGAAACAAGCTGTGTAGATTCCACATAAACCTACTTTTTAATTAGAGTCACTAACCAAAGTTGACTTTTGCAAGACAAATATGTAACTTCCTTAAATAAAATGGATTACTAACCTTTCCTAAACTGCTGTTCTTTGAGATGTGTTGCTCATGTCCATTCCACGTTAGGTGTCTGTGTGTGCCACGTACACTGTTGCCGGAGATTTTTCTACCAGTACTATTCATTGGGCTGGCTCTAGCGTCCTCTGGTGCCCTGCGCTTATATGCGGGTATAAAGGGCGCCACCAGCCCCGCACCCTCTCAGTTCCTTCTTGCCAGTCAACTCCCACAGAGGGGTAGGAGGATGGGTCATGAAACGGACATAAGGAACACATCTCAAAGAACAACAGTTACAGAAAGGTTAGTAACCATTTTTTCCATGTTAAGTGACTCACAAGCAGTAGCCAGAGATGGGATCAGAGTTCATGAACATGGGGACTGCAAACCAGCTCTCCTGAACCTAGCATCAGTCTCAAGCCTGTTAGGTGATGGCATAGCGGGATGACAGGTTATGCACTGACGACCAGGTTGCGGCCCTGCGGATGTCTTGGATCAGAATCTGGGTGAGGAACACTGCTGAAGAGGCCTGAGCTCTCGTAGAGTGAGCCATCACGATAGCTAGAGGTGGCACATTCACCTGCTCATAGCATGCCTGAATATAGGACATTATCCAGGATGAGATTCTCTGGGCTGACATCCTTTCTGCTACTGCCACAAAGAGTTCTGTAGATCTGCGAAAGAGGGCAGAGGGTGAGGGCACACCTAGCATTCAATGAGTGAAGCCACCACTGTTCTGAATTCTTGTGAGGCTTCGGGAAGAAGACTGGCAGGCAAATGTCCTGGTTGCTATGGAACTGAGAAACCACCTTTGGTAGGAAGGTCTGGTGGGGGCGCAGTTGGACCTTGTCCTTGAAGTACACCGGGTACGGTGACTCTGGTGTAAGGGCCTTGATTTCAGAGACCTTTCTGGCTGAGGTGATTGCTACCAGGAAGGTGACCTTTCAAGAGAGAAGCAGTTGAGTGCACGATACCAACATCTGGGGAGGACCCATGAACCTTAACACATTTCCGGGGAGGGGAAGAAGAGATTGGCTCACGAACCGGAGGATAAAAATCTCTCCAGGACTTTAAGAAAGCAGACTGTAATTTCATCAGAGAACACTGACCTGCTGTTCACCTGTGGGTGAAAAGCTGAAATTGCTGCTAAATGCACCTTGATAGATGCAAGGGCCAGACCTTGTTGCTTAAGATGGAGCAAGTAGTCCATGATAGACTGAAGGGAAGACTAAGTCAGAGAGAGGTCTTGTTAGGATGCCTCTATCAAAAAACACTTCCATTTGGTGAGGTAGGAAGCCATCCATTAGGGCTACCTACTACCCAGCAAGACCTGTCAAACTTGTTCAGAACAAGCTTGCTACTCCAGGTTCAGCCATATAACATCCAGGCAGTTAGGTGAAGGGAGCAGAGGTTTGGGTGCAGTAACCGACTGTGGTCTTGAGAGGTCAAATCCGGATGGAGCAGGAGTGGAAATGGGGTTGCTACTGGTAGATCTAGCAGCATGTCGAACCAGTATTGGTGCGGCCATGTCGGGGCTCTACAAATAACTCTCGCTTTCTTGCGTTTGATTTTCAGAAGGACCCTGTGAACCAGAGGAACCGGGGAGAATGTATACAACAGGAATTCTATCCAAGGAAGCAGGAAGGCATTGGAGAGGAAGGCCAGGCTGTGCCCGCTCAGTGAGCAAAACTGATGGCAAACAGGTCCACCTGGGGAGACTCCCCCTTTGGAAGATAACCTTGGTGACCTCTGGGTGAAGGTGTAGGCCTCAGACCTGATCAATCCCTTCCACCTGCATATTAAACAAAGAGGGGTAACAAAGGGACCACTCATGGTGAGAGGAGTAGAATCTGCAGAGGTGATCTGCCAGTGCATTCTGGGTTCCCGGAAAGTCTGAAACCTTCATGCACAAGTCCCATAGATGGACAGCCTCCTGACAGAGGGCGGAGGAGTGAGCACTTCCCTGCTTGTTGATGTAGAAGATGGCTGTGGTATTGTCCATCAGAACTTGCACGACCTTGCTTGCGATCCGGGGAAGGAACACTTGGCAAGCTAAGCAGACCACTCTGAGCTCCCAGATGTCTTTATGCAAGGAGTTTTTTCCCCTGGAACCACGGGCCTCAAGTCTAGAGGCTGTTGAGGTGCGCTCCCCAACCTAGGTCCAATGCATCTGAGACTAGGGACATTGATGGCTTGGGGGGGGGGGAAGAGGAGGGGCAGCAACAAAGGGGACTCCCATCATCATCGACCATGGGTCCTTCAACCAGCTGAGGGACGTGAGGACTGGGATTGGAACAGTAAGCGCAGAGTCCAAGTGGTGTCTGTTCAGAGAGTGAACTGAAACTATCCATGTCTGCAGGGACCTGAGGCGTAGCCTTGCATGCTGGACCACGTACATGCAGGTGGCCATGTGTCCCGCTAGCTTGAGTCAAATCCGGGCTGTCATGATTGAGTGCACCATGACCTTGGATATCAAATCTGACAGTCTGGAACCGGGCCTCCGGAAGGAAGGATGGCTCTGGCTTGGATTGAATCGAACCCTGTCCCAATACTCCAATTCGGAGACTAGAGTTTAAGAGCTGACTTTTGCAGATTTATCATCAACAGGCCCCAGTGCTTGAAAGGTGGCTTGGACCAGATTAATGCTGTTCTTTACTTGAGCCTCTGAACGACCCTTGATCAGCCAGTCTTCAAGATATGGGTAGACCTGAATGTCTCGCTGTCAGAGGCAGGCAGCTACCACCATCATGCACTTCATGAAAACCCTGGGGGGCTGCAGACAAGCTGAAGGGAAGACCAGTGAATTGGTAATGAGTCTGGTTTACAATAAACCTGAGAAATCTTCTGCAGCCATGGAAGATAGAAATGTGAAAGTAAGCATCCTTCAAATCTAGGGCGGCATACCAGTTCCCTGGATCCAGGGAGGGAATGATGGAAGACAGGGAGACCATATGGCACCTCAGTTTCCTGTTCAGGTGACAGGTCCAGGAGGGAACGAAGGCACCCTTTGGCCTTTGGGATTAGGAAATAACAAGAGTAAAACCCCTTCCTTCTCAAGTTGCAAGGCACCTCCTCCACAGCCCCCAACCGTAGGGGGGTCTGCACCTCCTGAGCAAGGAGTTACTTGTGAGAAGGGTCCCTGAAGAGGGATGGGGTAAGGAGGGAGATATGGATGAAAACTTAAGGGTTATGCAGGACCATGCCAGGCTGAAGTGGGACAGTCAGTGAAAAAATAAAAGGGGAGGCAGGATTTGAAGCAAGAACTGGTACAGTACCCTCAGGTGCACCTTCAAAAAGGCCTGCTTGGGCCCACCATAGCACCTATGTGACCACTGCTGGGAGGTTGAGGTGGACAGAAGTGGTTGATGGTGCTTGTAACCTCTCTTTTTTCTCTTATAGGGGTCCTGTCTTGGAGTCAGAGCTGAGAAGTGTGGCAGCTGTTGGGGCCTGAAGTGCTTCCTCAAAGTGGACTGAGCATAGAGGCCCAGGGACCTGAGAGTAACCCTTGAGTCCTTAAGGCCATGTAGCCTCATGTCCGTCTGTTCTGAAAATAGCGAGGAGCCTTCAAAAGGGAGGTCCTGGATAGACTGCTGGACCTCCTGAGGGAGTCCCAAGGACTGCAGCTAACAGCATTGTCTCATGGTGACAGTGGAGGCCACCGTGGCTGTTGCGTCCAGTGCTGCCTGGAGACAGAAGAGGGCTGAGAATTCCTGCCTTAAGTTTTGGGGCCTGGAGTCCTTTAATTTGGCCAAGGAGTCCCACAAATTGTATCTTATCTCCCCAATAAGGCTTGCTGGTTTGAGATAATTAGCTGTAGATCACTGTCAAATAACCTTGACTCCCAAACAGAACATGTTTCTTTGCATCCCTGTTTGGGGGTGCTCAGACTGACACGGTTTGTCCCTTTCATTAGCTGCTGATACACGAGCGACCCCGGAGGACGGTGAGAGCACAGATACTCGTACCCACAGGCTTACACATAACATTTCTTCCCTGCCCTCTTCAAAGTAGGGAGGAGGCAAGATGGGGTCAGCCAAGGCTCTGACCAGACCCATTACCACCTCATTAATGGTCAGGCCACTTTATATGGAGCTGGTTGCAGCTAGAATGTCAGTGAGGCTGTGAAATGATTCTTTGAGCTCCTCAATCTCAAGCCCCAGGTTAGCTGTATCTGCTTTAGAAGCTCTTGATGAGCCCGAAAGTCATCTTGGGGAAACAAGCTGCTTGGCCCCAAGACAGCCTCGTCTGGGGAAGAGGAGGAGGAAGAAGAGTTCTGTACTGGAGGAGGGGCTTCTTCCTCTTCTTCAGGCTCAATAACCTTCATAGGCGCCACGTCCTGCAACTCAGTAGCAGGGTTGGTACTGGAATCAGGGTTCGGTGCTGAACCCGCCTCTTGGAAGCAACCAAGTATGAACAATGGGAGGGTGGACCTGGTTCTGGGGGAAACCCCCAAAGGTTCCAGAATGGCTATTGCATAGGCTACTGTCCTCTTGTCCAGGTACCAGCGTGGGATCCACACCAAGGTCTAGTGGCATGTAGGATGGGTACCAGTGACCCTTAAGTTGAACACAGGGCTCCGCATCAGACTCAGATGAAGAATCCTCCCTAGGTGACCACAGAAGAGCTGTACCTCTCATTGCTTCTGATCATCGCTGAGGGTCCTGTGACAGATAGCAGGCCAGTGATTGACCTCACAGAGGACAGAAGAGTCGGCTTGCTACTAGAAGGAGCTGGTAGGCCTGATGCCAGGAAGGAGCTCAGGGCACCAGGCTCTCTCCTGCTTGAGGATGATGAAGCCAGTGGCTGACCTATCATGGTCAGTGGGACTGAGAATGACAAGTGTCTGGCTGTTGCAAAGGCCTCTTAGGTTGAAGGCATCACAATTCCACTGATACCACCATGACTTCCCGGTGTTGGGTCCCACGCTGGACTCAACGATTTCAATGGAGTAGATGGTGCCATCATGAGACCAGGGTGGAGGAGTGACCCAGTGCAGGTCGTATTCCACTGCTTTCTCCTGGCTTGCCTTTCTTCAGCACTGGCGAGAGCCCTGTTGGTGTGCTGCTTTTTATACTTCTCTCTCGGCACCAGAGGCATGCTTCACACTAAGGCTTAAGTGCCCGGTGTTGAAGCGAAGTGGCTTGCTTCCGAAGCCAGTCTAAGAGCAGCTCCCATTAAGATAGCCTTAAGTCTGACTACTTTGTCATTTGTACGAAGTTCAAAGTCCCAACAAATTTGGCAATAGTTTTTCCATGTAAGAGTCTCCCAGACACTTCAGACAACTAGAGTGTGGGTTGTTCATGGGCATAGGCTTGCCACAGAAGGCTTGCCCCAGGGGCGAAGGGAGCCCCTTAGTAATAGGGGAAGAAGTACTAATGTACAGTAAAATTACTTACAATATATACACTAAACTATTAAACAGAAAGAAACCATGGGTAATCGCTCTGCTAACGCAAGAGGAGATGTTACAGCAACTGTCACAGGCGGCAAGAAGGAAAGGAGAGGGTGCGGAGCTGGTGGCATCCCTTATACCAGCACATAAGCATGCAGTACCAGAGCCAGCCTGATGGATACCACTGAGGGGAAAAAATCTCTGGCAACAGTGCAAGCAGTATGCACACATCTACCATGGAATGGACATGAGCAAGCAGTCAAAGTACTAGTTATTTCAGATATCGTCCAAATATCAATTTACTGAAAGTTCACTTTCAGAGCTTATTACACAGCGGGAGAAACACTTTAGTCTATAAAACCTCTTTTCTCAGTAAAGTTCCTGGCTCTGATGGCTTTCCATTAGTTTTATTATAAAACTACTTTGTCCCTTTTTGGTAGATTCCTTTATAATGTCCAGTGTTCCAAACAACTCCTACAACTGTATCATCAGCCTGTATTTCCTCAAGAGAAAAAAAAAATATATAGGCCAGTCTGTGATACCCTATTATACTCTTCAATGTGAGCAAAAGTATGTCTACACTGCAATTAAAAACCCGTGGCTGCCTCAAGTCAGCTGACTCAGGCTAAGGGCTGTTTAATTGCTGTGTAGACATTTAGGCTCAGGCAGCAGCCTGGGCTCTGGGATCCTGTGAGGTGGGAACGTCCTAGATCCCAGGCTGCAGCCCAAGCCCAAACATCTGAACTGCAGTTAAACAGCCCCTTTGCCCGAGCCCTGCAAGTCCGAGTCAGCTGGCATGGGCCAGCCCCAAGCATCTAACTGTAGCATAGACATACCCTTAGAAAACAAGCAATCACCGTGAAGTCAATGGAACTCACTGTGGGATAAAATACTTATAATTGTTTAATTACAGATATCGCAACCTAGGTGACAGAACACTGTACCTTGTATAGGTCTCTTGCATATCTAAAACGCTTGAGAAATGAACTCTTGCCAAATCCTGTAAGCCAATATGTGTGTGCAGACATCTGAGTCTATACTTGTCTGGGGTTCTCTCTGGCTGTAGGGATCTGCCCATGATAATCAGTTTGCAGGAATTTATCCTGTGTTGTTGGGTTTTCTGTTTGATTTCTAGGAAGATGCTCTTCAGGATATGGACTGTCCATTAGCATGTTTGTATAGCGTCTAGCATGATAAGGCCCCAATCTTAGCTAGGTGCTACTATAATAAAATTGTATTAACACCAGTATCTTCAATTCTGTCAGATTAATGAAAATCCCATTGATTTGGCCTAAAATTACCCAAATTAGATAAAAGCTATATTAAGTCTGCCATTTCTAATGTTATGGTGAATCCAATGGGAAGGTTCAAATTTGGGCAGATAGGTGGGACTGTTCGGTTTTCACCCATACTGCTATATCAGTACAATCACTTGTACTAGTCAGAAGGGGTGCCCATAATAAAACAGCTCATTAAAATGAAAATATTATTACATTTGGAAGAAATCCAACAGCAACCATTCAGATGACAGTTTTGAAATAGCTTCAGACATTTCTGATTTCAGAATTATGACAAATTTCTGTCCCTTATTAGTTTGCTGTAACCCCTGTAGTTAAGGTTGCATAACAATTTATCTTCTAGCCTCTGGTTCTCAGTCATTCATAACTTTCTAAAGCTTTTCAACTACTGAGCTAAATTTTTCCAGGCTTGACCTCTGCCCCTAGGTGAATTTTTATATAAAAGTGTGTGTGTGTGGGAGGGGTGGGGGGGTCTGAACAAAAATGGTATAGCCATTATGGAGTGCTAAGACAGTGGGGAAGGAGAAAGCAAAAGAAATCCAACTTTTCCCATTTATTTTATTTTTAGGACGAGCACTAGGTGGCCAAAATGGCTGAAGTGTGGAAGGTGAAATACAGCATGGGAAAAAATAGCCCTGACCCTTTACTAAGAAGCAACGCTTGTTCTGAAATAAACTGGCTCAATTTGTCCAAAGTATTTGCCATTGAAAATCTCATACTCAGTATAAAGTAGAATTTTTTCCCCACAGCTCAAAAAGTACCCCACAAAAGTTGCATACACCTGCACAACAAATCCTAACAGGGTTAGGCATGGGGTCCAGCACTCCCCCTCCTACCTCCCAATGGCTGCTGCGAATACTGGGGACAGAAGAAATAGGTATCTCCATAGCTTTCCTCCTCCTCAGTCTAGTTAATGAGTTTCACAATTACCGGCCTCATCCCCTGCATTACATTTTAAGACCACTGTGCTGCTGAATTAAAAGGGGAAATGTGACACCAATCTTAAAGAAGAGAACTTACCACAAAAAGTCTAATTCAAAGATATACTGGACCCTTATGGCAATACAATTAACAAGTATAAAACCAAAATATTTCAATAGGATACATGTATATTATAAGAGTATTATACAAATTTTTCTACTTAATAATGTAATCACGTAATTAAAAAGACTGTTGTAATGAATATACAAAACAGGACAGCATTCAGGTTGCATTTATTGTACTGAGTGCTTAACCATGCAATATGTATGCTCTCTTAAATACTGTATCTAGAAGCTTTTTAAAAAGCTGTATCAAATACTTTAAAATAATTTTTAAAAATTATAAATATACCTACTAATTCTTTCTGATGTCTTGCTACTTTTACAGGCAAGACATATGGAATTATAATGTGCATACTGTAAGACCTCTTTCCTTGAGGGGGAAGGAGGGAGTATTAAAGGTCTGGACATTATCCAACGTTAAGCCTACTTTGGGATCACACTTATTTTTAAGTTAGTAATTGCTTCTTGAAACTGATCCAGTAAAGAGATTTATTTTCGTCTATATTAAAGTAATTTGGCTGTTTCTGGCAACTCTGGTCTGGTATTCACAGCAACTTTTGAGTGCACTGACAACCAAATAGCTGCATCTAGAATCATTAAGTGGTTCTGGTTCTCTGTTCCTTTGCAGCCGTGCTCTAGCAGTCAAACAAGAAGTGAAAGGTTTTCTACAGTCAGTGTTCGAAAGCGTGTTCCAGGAGATAAGCTCTGTGCTATTTTTCAAAGAACAGTGAATTGTAATGGGAGTTCTCTGCTGTGGTGAAGTATTTGATACGGATATAGGAAAAGGAAATAAAAGCAGCATATTCTTAAAACAAGAATTATTGTCATTAACAGAAGTCAACCAGCTAGGACTAGCTGAGTTAGGACATTCATCCTCTATATTCCAGTGAAAGCAGACTATCAGAGTAATTATATTTAAATTGGTTTAAATGGGTAAGTTATTTGATTATGCAGAAAACAAAAACACAAAATTCAGATTTACTTTGGAAATGCATACTCCCCGAAGTAGGGGAAGTCTGCAGAATTGCAAACAGCATGGATCCCAAAGGTCCATGGGAAAAGGAGGGCACAAACCTTGTCCATTACTTTCCCCCTCTGCTACTATCTACCTTATGGTGGCAGTAAAGCTCTCTTTGAAGCTATGGTATCACTGACCAATTTCACTGAAGTTGCATCTTAACTCCCTTTCTCCAGAAGGCATAGAGGTGAGTTGGAAGTTACTCCTACTTCCATTAAGTTACTATATAGATTTCCACCCAAGTCTTCCAAGTTAGGAGGCCTACTATGGCAATTTGCCATTCCCTCATTCCTCTACCTCTTGTCTTTTGCCATTACTGTATATAAACTATTTCAGCAGCTCAGAGTGAGCAGGCCACTTGTTTCTCCCTTCTGCTCACTAATCCTTCGTCTCAGCTTGCCTGCTAAAATTCTTTTTTTTAAGGGGCCTGTAAGTTGCTGTCTCCAGCTCACTATTGGTCATAAATTATATGGTGTTAGCAGCATTCTATTAACATACATACAGTGCATTAAAAAGTACCCCACCAAAACAACTTTGCCTGATGTTGTGCATCAGGAAACTCAATAAATGTCACCAGAATTGCTCTTCAGTTTGTTAGGTAGCTACATTTCAACACTGAAAAACAAATGAAAATGCTCATAAGTTTTTACCAAATAACTAAAACTGGGAATACTCTTTAAAGGAGATTAAGATAAGTCAGCTTGGGGAGTTCATCCTGCGGGACATGGTCATTTTGCCCTTCCCATATTAATAAAAATGAGGAAGGGTCAGACCAGAGATGGTCCAAGTTCAACAGGTTTTCAAAAATGTGTCATGATTTTTTGTGCAGGTTCCAATTCATAAAGTAGTATCAGTTACAAAATACAGACAAAACAACCAAACAAAAAGGCCCCTGTGCCACCACTGTAAGTATGAATGGGGGCAGTTGTCCGTGATGTGTCGCATGGTTTGTACCTCACCAGTCACAATTTAGTGATTCTCTAATTTTCCATTTGCGGAGGAGAGATCTACACCTTCCCATATGTTGTCTGACTGTGATTGAGTTCAGCCCACTGCCTATGAGGAAGGCAGAATCCTGGGACTTTTCACTGGATCTTCAAACAAGTCTTCGTTTGGGACATCACAAACGGCCCATGATTCAAGCCAGCAAGTGCTAGCATCCTTTACGTTGACCAGTTGCATTGACACATGGAGCCAGAAAGGCTTCCCGGATTTAAGATGCAAGAGTGGCAGTGAATTGAGGTCTTGGTGTAGCAGCCAGGATCTTCTTGTACTCCCAGATCACAGCAGTGTCTCACCTGATGTTGGCAGGTGCAACGCCTGCCAAAACTGGGAACAATGGTATTGGCATTGATTTGAGAGATTTAAGATTCCTATGACAATGATTAAGATTGGAAAATGCTACTTTCTCCATGTTTTTCCACTTTGTATGTTTTATAGCACTATGTACATTGTGTCACACTTTTTCATGTATAGTTAGTTTTCCCTGTTTGTGGGAATCTTTCCCACTGCAATTTGGGAGAGAAACATTTTTATTTCTTTTTAAAAAGAAATTAAGTGTGACCGTAAGTAAAAAAAACCTACAAAAACTGGCCAGGAGAAACTCAGGTGTAGTAACTAAAGTTACATTTTAATAATTTTTAAAAATGGACTACATGTCCCATTCAAATAAAGTATTTTTATACTGAAGAATGTTATATTTAAAGCTATGCTACAAGAAATTTTTTAAAAACTCTTACACAATGTAAGAGTACCGTATACATGAAAAGTGATACTACATGTATCATTCCCAAACTAACGAGAAATTGAAATTTACTCCCATCTAACATTTTAAATGTAATGCCACTGGATGGAACTGTATGAACAATATAAGACAAAAATTACTTTATAAAAAACAAACACTCTCCCCCCTCAGGAAACATTGCTTTACTAATAAATATCAGGACTACTTTAAAAAAAAAAAAAAAAGCAAATTCACATTTTATTTCAGATTGAAATAAAACTATACAAAATTGTTTACTTTGTGCCAAAAATAACAGCAATATTTTCCAAGTCATTTCTTGACAAACAAACTTATTTCTAATTTTTCCAGGGTATGTTTACAAATAACGATGGAGGCAATAGATACACTTGTGTGTAACAGCAAGGACAAAAACAAATAAGTACAGATGCTTATGGAATAATTTTTACAGTCAGCATCTTTCAGGATTTTAGATTTAATATTCAATTCATACTTGTTAAAAACTTAAAAAGAAAAAATAGTTGTGTGGCTCACACAAAGGAATGTAAACAATACAACCAGGTGATTGCGAAAGGCTAGCTCTTCCACAGAAACCTTAACGTACCTTCACACTCATTAATATTCACTTGATGTGCAGAACACAGTCCACAGTGTGATGACTGTGATAGAAGAATTCACTCTCCGCTAAGTTATTCAAATATACCATTTCCATATTTTTTAAACAGTTTCCAAATAAACCAAAAACCCTAGTAACTGGTAAGCAATGGATTTCATTCTACCTTGTTTTCCTGCATTTTTTATGCATAAGTATGAAACAACCCCATAGGATCCACAGTGATCACAAATTACTTTTCCAAAATGACAACAAAAATGAGCACCTAGTCATGTCAAATCAGACGAAGAGTTTGAGTACTGTCTTTGTGAAGCACACTGGTTTATTTTCAAAGGTGTTTTTGTTCACATAATAGTACTTTAATGTGGATCAACAAAACATAACTTGTGTCACTGGCCACTGCTTGTTCAATCTGAGGTCTAAAATGGAAATACAATTGCAATGATTAAGTAGGTTACATACATTTTATAGTTTTTCCTCTTGATGTTAAAGTCTAAACAGAAAAACTGTTTCAACAAACTGATTAAAGATTTTTTTTTCTAAGCATCTTCAGTTACTTCTGAATTGTTTGCGGGAAGAAAGTCTTCTTGAAATTCTACTTTGTCTGGATAGAGTTTGATGTAGGTGTCCACCATTAAATCCAAGTCATGTTTTATATCAAAGTTTATGTTAAGCAAAGCTAAGTTGCTTGACCTCTGTTCTGTTAAGGTGTTCTTCAGGTATGCCTTCAAGCGCTTTCGTCCTACTTCATATTTCTCATTCTCCACTTTCATCACTGGAAGTATGCACAGAACTTTAAGCAATGCATACACATTAGGGAAAAACTTTATGTCAGGCAAATGAAGCGCTTCATAAATGGTAGCTGGAAGCTCTATATCTTTTCCTCTATGCTTCCATTTGATTCTCCAACAATGAAGTTCTGCACAAAGTGTATCTGGATTAGGTAGGTCATTTTTATACATATCAGCATGATGTTCCTCAGATGTATTAAATTTTAGTTGTCCCATGACTGAGGGCACTAAAGATAAACATTTAAGAGCTCTTAGGTGTTGTTCTGAAAATATATCTTTTAATTCCTGAATAATGTGCTCTACAGTTGGAACACTAAGTGCTTCTTTGTAGTAATTTTCTGATGTTACATCAGAGTCCAAATTACCTTGCTGTGCCCTGCGAAATTTTCCAGGGAGTTTAATTTGTACATCCAGCTTTGTGGCCAAATTTGTTGCTTCTTCAAACCAAAATTCATGATAAACTTCAATATTCTCCATCACTTCATTCAGCGAATGCAACACTGCTGTTAAGCTGCTGGCTGCAAAGAACACATCTGATGTTTGGCCTTGGAGATTTTTTCCAAAGGCTCTTGTAAAAGACAGAATGTTTTTCAGAACCACAACAGTGACGATGAAGTCAAAATCTGTTAATGCACTTGAAAGTACAAATGCTCGACCAACAACGAAGTTACTCCACTTGACAGACACATCACTGCTTATACCATCCAAGCACAGTACGAGTGCTTGCATTAGGTCCACTAAAATCTCAAAAGTATCGTGTCTACCTGTCCACTGAGAATGGCAAATCTCTTTCAGTTCATTACTCTTTTCCTCATTGTTCTGAAAAAGAACAGAGATTATATTGTCCAGTTCTACTAACAACTGTGGTGACTGATTAAAAAATGAACAAACTTCTTCTATCATCCCTAGAGCAATAGAAACTCCAACAACAGGGACTGATTTTGCCAACCATACATTTAGAGCACAAGAGGAACAGAGCGTGTACACAGCCTGTGGATACTTTTCCAAGAGTCTTGTAGCTACAATTTTCATTTTTGAAGCAAATCCACTGGAGACAATATAGGCTTGACCTCGACAGTACTCCATGTTTAGACCCCATTTTTCAATAATAGTTGTATGGAACTTAACAGCTAAAATTTCAGCATCTGCCTCATAAGGCAAAAACCCTACAAATTCTTCTCTCAGATTGTGGGACTCATCAACAAACCTCACCAACACTGGTAAATGTTCCTCACCTGCTATATCTACTACCTCATCAGTGACAATGGAAAAGAAGTGGGAGTCTCTTACTTCCCTGAGCGTCTCTTCTCTTACACAGCTCTCACAGATCTCAAGCATCTGTTTCTGTTGAGTTTTAGAACAATACTCCAGATTTACTGCAGCCATCTCAAATCGTTTTCTCAGAACTTCATCTCCAGCATTTATTCTGCATTCCAACAGAGCTTGAAAGTTATCTGGGGTGAAGATACCTTCTGGAAGTTCATTAGCATTATGGCCATCCAAAGGAATATTTTGTTTGCCCATGAGGATCAAAATTTCAAATAAAGATTTAAGGTAATCTTTGTTTTCCCTCTCTTCCAGCGTTAGAGGAACAACTTCCTCTTCTTGCTCTTCTCCTCCTTCTTCTGAAACAGTATTCTGAGCACTGCTCTCATTCAACTCTTGATTTGCCTGTTCCCGTTCAAAGGCTTCATCAACTACAAAATGAAAGACATCACAAGCCTAAGACTTCTTCATATAGAAAGTTTGCAGCATTTACTTCCCCCACAACAACTATATTTAAACAATTGCTGACTGGAAAATCCATAGTATTTACATTTTAATTAAGCAGTGTCAGTGTGGGACACTATCTGTAATATTTTTGAACAGAATTAAAGTGTTTTACCTATCCTTACTGTACAAGGTAACAATAATTTATTTCACACTACCTTATTTGCCTAAGCTAGTGCTATACCTAAAAGTCTATTCATCACTACGAACTCAAACTTAAATATATTGGCCACTTACTCTTTTGCTGCTTCAGTGTTCTTATTTCATCTTCACTCTTGGGGAAGAAAAAAAAGTTATGATACTGTCTGGCATATGGTCTCAAATTGCTGAAGAACTTCAAGACTAGCTACTAAAATTTTAAATAAAGCTGTTTTCAGAGTCCTAATACTTATTAGACAGCTACTATGCATTCATAAGAATCTGAATGTTTTCAGATATATCTCAGTGAGGGGACAGCAATAATGTCAAGTCTATCTGAAGATGTGCTGATCTATCACATAGTGGAACAGTACCCCAAAGTAAGTGGGAGGGAGCCCTGTCATTAAAAAGATTGTACAGTTGTAATTTCGAAAGAACCAGAAAATTTTATGGAAGAATTTTGTTCTGGCAGGGAGATGTACTAACTAGCAGAACTTTTTCTATTCTAATTGCTAGGATTTATTTGATCATCATTACGTAGGCTTATCAAAACTATAAAGAAATTTTTAGAAATCAGCTGTAATGTTTTGCAAATGCCACTATAATTAAGAAATGTTATAGCTCTTCATTTCCGTTACACAAACATTTAGGCCACACAAAACCTGCAGACAAGGTCTCTGTGAAACATACGATGGAGCCATTGGCAATCTGCTATTTCAGCAGAAGCTGCTTACTTCTGATTTCAAGCATTTAAAAAGGTGGTCACTATTGTTCAAAAATGAACTTAAAAAAAACCATAAACCCATAACTCTGGAATTCTGCCTAGTTCAAAATGTTAGAAGGTAAAATGGTGATCATGCAAATCCACATACTGCAAGATTTTCAGTGGAAAAATCTATGAAATACACCCATAATCGGTATCAAGTTTCTTCTAAACCAGCTCTGAGCAACACTTCTTTTATTATTTTCATTTCCTTAGATTTTCCCTAATTCTATAAGTAGTTATAATATTAGCTTGAGATTTTAGTATTTAAATTTTCCAATAATGCCCACTACGATATTGTATTCATAATGACACTCAGAAGGGTACACAAGTGCAAAGTATTGCTGTTATTTGGGCATCTCTTATTTGCACTTGCTTGCTTTTACTGCTTTAGTACAAGAAGATTCAATTTAAACATACCAACTCTTTTATTCTCTTTCTGTGCCTGCTGTGTGGATTGTTCAAGTGACTTGTAAGGTCAAATATAGTTGGCACAGCATTATCTCGTAAAACTGTTCTGTAAGGACTCTGTAAAGAGAAAGATGTCTAGATCAGAAATTTCCTTTAAAAATGTTCTGTCTCAGTACAAAAATTATTAAAAATAACAATTTCAAAGATTAGGCTTACATTTTACCATTTATATTTGGAAGTCTGTCATTCTGAACTTTACTTGGGCATTAAAGCTAGGCTGGTCTGTTTCCAGATAGTTTCGCTTTGATTGTTTGATGCTGTAGTGGAATATTTTAACAAAAAATGATTTTAATTGCAGAATAAGTTGTAGCAGAAGTCTTCTACATAGTTTTTTCATACAAATGTCTCTACTAAGAAAAACTTTCTGCTCACATTTCCTGTACAGAATATATTTTCATAGTTTTGCATAAGGCATCAGATGCTCTTTAAGTACAGTATTCTATACAGAGAAAACATAAGCTAGCAAAACTGATTATATTTTGCTAGCAACTGGATTCAGATGATCACGCTCAAATATGTATTACTGCTTAAAAAAAAATCATCCAAACTAAACTTCAGGAAATTCCAATTTTGATTACATATTAGTCCCTAAAATAGTTTTTTCTCGGACACTGGCTGCTTTGACTCCCAGAGCTAAAACTCTGCCCTGCATATTTTTATATTAAGTAACATTATGTGGTTGAAAGCCCATTTAAAACATAGAATAGCACATATGGCAGGCCACCAGCTTGGCTTAACAGTGAAATCTTCGGTGAGCTTAAACTCAAAAAGGAAGCTTACAAGAAGTGGAAATTTGGACAGATGACTAGGGAGGAGTATAAAAATATTGCTAGAACATGCAGGGGTGTAATCAGGAAGGCCAAGGCACAATTGGAGTTGCAGCTAGCAAGGGATGCGAAGGGTAACAAGAAGGGTTTCTACAGGTATGTTAGCAACACAAAGGTAGTCAGAGAAAGTGTGGGACCCTTACTGAATGGGGGAGGCAACATAATGACAGATGATGTGGAAAAAGCTGAAGTACTCAAAGCTTTTTTTGCCTCGGTCTTCACAGACAAGGTCAGCTCCCAGACTGCTGCACTGGGCAACACAGTATGGAGAGGAGGTAAGCAGCCCTCAGTGGTGAAAGAACAGGTTAAGGACTATCTAGAAAAGCTGGACATGCAGAAGTCCATGGGTCCAGATCTAATGCATCCAAGGGTGCTGAGGGAGTTGGCTGCTGTGATTGCAGCGCCACTAGCCATTATTCTTGAAAATTCGTGGCGATCGGGGGAGGTCCCAGACTATTGGAAAAAGGCAAATATAGTGCCCATATTTAAAAAACGGAAGAAAGAACGTGAGGAACTACAGATGGGTCAGCCTCACTTCAGCCCCTGGCAAAATCATGGAGCAGGTCCTGAAGGAATCCATTTTGAAACACTTGGAGGCAAGGAAGGTGATCAGGCACAGTCAACATGGATTCACCAAGGGCAAGTCATGCCTGATCAACCCGATTGCCCTCTATGATGAGATAACTGGCTCTGTGGATATGGGGAAAGCGGTGGACGTGATATATCTTGACTTTAGCAAAGCTTTTGGTACCATCTCCCACAGTATTCTTGCCAGCAAATTAAAAAAAGTATGGATTGGATGAATGGACTATAAGGTGGACAGAAAGCTGGCTAGATTGTTGGGCTCAACGGGTAGAGATCAATGGCTCGATGTCTAGTTGGCAGCTGATATCAAGCAGAGTACCCCAGGGGTCGGTCCTGGGGCTGATTTTGTTCAACATCTTTATCAATGATCTGGATGATGGGATTAATTGCACCCTCAGCAAGTCTGCAGATGACACTAAGCTGTGGGGTGAGGTAGATACGCTGGAGGGCAAGGATAGAGTCCAGGGTGACCTAGACAAATTGGAGGATTGGGCCAAAAGAAATCTGATGAGGTTCAACAAGGACAAGTGCAGAGTCCTGCACTTAGGAAGGAAGAATCCCATGCACTGCTACAGGCTGGGGATCAACTGGCTAAGCAGCAGTTCTGCAGAAAAGGACTTGGGGATTACAGTGGATGAGAAGCTGGATATGAGTCAGCAGTGTGCCCTCGTTGCCAAGCAGGACAACAGCATATTGGGCTGTATTAGTAGGAGCACTGCCAGCAGATCGAGGGAAGTAATTATTCCCCTCTATTTGGCACTGGCGAGGCCACATCTGGAGTATTGCATCCAGTTTTGGTCCCCCCACTTCAGAAGGGATGTGGACAAATTGGAGTGAGTCCAGTGGAGAGCAACAAAAATGATTAGGGGGCTGGGGCATGACTTATGAGGAGAGGCTGAGGGAACTGGGCTTATTTAGTCTGCAGAAGAGAAGAGTGAGGGGGGGATTTGATAGCAGCCTTCAACTACCTGAAGGGGGGTTTCAAAGAGGATGGAGCTTGGCTGTTCTCAGTGGTGGCAGATGACAGAACAAGAAGCAATGGTCTCAAGTGAAGTGGGGGAGGTTTAGGTTGGATATTAGGAAACTCTATTTCACTGGGAGGGTGGTGAAGCACTAGAATGGCTTACCTAGGGAGGTGGTAGAATCTCCTTCCTTAGAGGTTTTTAAGGCCCAACTTGACAAAGCCCTGGCTGGGATGATTTAGTTGGTGTTGGTCCTGCTTTGACCAGGGGATTGGACTAGATGACCTCCTGAGGTCTCTTCCAACCCTACTTTCCTATGATTCTATGAGTCATGCACTAAAAATCAAGAAATAGAATTCTGCCCACAGATTTAAGTTTGCTGCGAAACCCATGTTCCTATTTCCCACGGTCATGGGAACAGTTTAGATGTCACTCCGTTAGCTAAAGATACTACATAAAATTAGGAGTGAAACAGTTATCTTCACTTTAAAAATTTCTCTTTGATAAGACATGAATCTCTATTTTAAAAAAAAAAAAGTAGAAAAAGACTTCTTGATCCTAAGGTTAATGTTTAAAGCAGGAAAATGAACTTAGGTACATTTTACACAATGTGAAATAGAGGTTTAGTTGCCTTTACTTACGCTTCTACATATCATAGAGGTCTCAAAGTGTTTGGCACATAATCTGTAGTGCTTGTTCAGCTGATCTGGAGTTTTATCTTCTAAATCTGCCCTTCGACAGTTCTCCACCCACCTCTGACATCTGCATGTGAAACACCAAACTTGAGTTACTTTAATAGTTTAAGTTTAAACAAAAAAGCCCCCTATAATTTCTAAGACAATCACCATAAACAACATTTTTTTACATTAATGTTTGAAATTAGCCTTTTTATTCATTTTCAGGTGGGGTTTTGGGATTATAGTCAAATTACAAGGAAGGGGGGGGAACCCCAAACATGTTCCTGTTTGAACCATTGTAAAAATTTGCTTTTCTCTTTTTACTCACTTTTAACGCCCCCTCAGATGCTTAAATATTTCAATCTTTTCCTCTAAGCAATATTTTTCTAACTACACCTCAGAAGCACAATGGTTTGTTGTGCAGTTGTTCATGAGTGAAGACATGCAAAAATTTTATTCCTGAAGAAAAACCATTTCCCTCCTCTCTTAATAAATCTGACAAGTTTTTAAAAAGTAGATTTTTTGACACAAAATACAATTGAGAGTATTTTTCTTGTTGGTGATCTCCAAGGGCAAAGCTATACATTTACAATGGATCTTTGAACACTAAAGTAGAAGACAGGCAATCCAGAGAATCATCTCAGTTTGAAATAAATATTCAATAGACATACACATATATATATATATATATATTATAAAATGTTTGGTTTTGTGCCATCTCAAGAACCTTGCTTACTTTTGTGCCACATATGATAGGGCTTGGAAGAAGTCTTGCTCTTAATAAGACCCCTTTTAAATCTGGAAGACAGTATTTTCTCTTGTGCATAAGACGTGTCAAGGAGCAAATGATATAAACGTATTAGTTGGCTTTCCATTTATCCCAACGGATATATTTAATCAAGTCTTTGCCAAGGACTTTTTGAACCAGCACATGCACAAGACTGAGTGCAAAATTACTATAATGAAGCTCATCTGCTATTTCATTTGTGCATGTCCCTCAGAAAAATGTCATTAAATCAACAATTTCTGGCAGCTATTATATCTTATTATTTTCTAAAAAATTGACTACCAACAAATAGAATTCTATGGAAGGAGTATAATCTATAGATATATGCTTATTGGTATTATGAAGTCTTCACTGCATGACACCACAGAAGCCAATTATCAGTATCAGGCAAATTGGTTGAAACTATAGTAAAGAACAGAATTGTCAGGCACATAAATGAACATAATTTGTTGGGGAAGAGTCAACATGCTTTTTGTAAAGGGAAATCATGCCTTGCCGATCTACTAGAATTCTTTGAGGGGGTCAACAAGCATATGGACAAGGGTGATCCAGTGGGTATAGTGTACTTAGATTTTCAGAAGGCCTTTGACAAGGTGCCTCACCAAAGGCTCTTCAGCAAGATAAGCTGTCATGGGATAAGCGGGAAGGTCTGCTCATGGATCAGTAACTGCTTAAAAGATAGGAAACAAAGGGTAGGAATAAATGGTCAGTTTTCAGAATGGAGAGAGGTAAATAGTGGTATCCCCCAGGGGTCTGTACTGGGATCAGTGCTGTTCAACATACTCATAAGTGATCTGGAAAAAGGGATAAACAGTGAGGTGGCAAAATTTGCAAATGATACAAAACTACTCTAGATAGTTAAGTCCAAAGCAGATGGCGAAGATACAAAGGGATCTCACAAAACTGGGTGAGCGGGCAACAAAATGGCAGACGGAATTCAATGTTGATAAATGCAAAGTAATGCACATTTGAAAACATAATCCCAACTAAACATATAAAATAATGGGGATCTAATTAGCTGTTACCACTCAAGAAAGAGCTTGGAGTCACTGTGGATAGTCCTCTGAAAACATTCACTCAACGTGCAGCAGCCGTCAAAAATCTAACAGAACGTTGGGAATCATGAGGAAAGGGACGGATAAGAAGACAGCAACTATCATATTGCCTCGATATCAGGGGTTCTCAACCTTTTTCTTTCTGAGGCTACCCCAACATGCCATAAAAACTCCACAGCCCACCTGTGCCGCAATACGTGGTTTTCTGCATATAAAAGCCAGGGTGGCATTACGGGATAGCAAGCCAGGCAATTGCCTGGGGCCCCATGCCACAGGGGCCCCCATGAAGCTACATTATTCAGGCTTCATCTTCAACACGAAGTGGCGGGGCTCCGGGACCTGGGCTTCAGCCCCATGCAGTGGGACTTCAGCTTTCTGCCCTGGGCCCCAGCAAGTCTAATGCTGGCCCTGCTTGGAGGCCCCCTTGAAATCTGCTTGAGGCCCCCTAGTGGGCTCCAGACCCCTGGTTGAGAACTACTGCTCTATATAAATCCATGGTACGCCCACATTTTGAATACTGTGTGCAGATTTGGTCGCTCCATCTCAAAAAAGATGTACTGGAAAAAGTACAGAGAAGGGCAACAAAAATTAGGGCTATGGAACAGTTTCCATATCAGAAGACTGGA
Source organism: Lepidochelys kempii (assembly GCF_965140285.1). Taxonomy (NCBI): domain Eukaryota; kingdom Metazoa; phylum Chordata; order Testudines; family Cheloniidae; genus Lepidochelys; species Lepidochelys kempii. The sequence continues at coordinate 15,682,424 of NC_136380.1, forward strand.
ACTTTTCAGCTTGGAAAAGAGATGACTAAGGGGGGGGGATATGATAGAGGTCTATAAAATCATGATTGGTGTGGAGAAAGTAAATAAGGAAGTGTTATTTACTCCTTCTCTTAACACAAGAACTAGGGGTCACCAAATAAAATTAATAGGCAGCAGGTTTAAAACAAACAAAAAGGAAGTATTTTTTCATCCAACACACAGTCAACTTGTGGAACTCTTTGCCAGGGGATGCTGTGAAGGTTAAGACTATAATAGGATTCAAAATAGAACTAAGTAAGTTCCTGGAGGATAGGTCCACCAATGGCTATTAGCCAGTTTAGTCAGGCATGCAAACCATGCTTTTCTGAAGCAGGGGTGGCCCACATGTGGCTCTTCAGAAGTTAATATGTGGCTCCTTGCATAGGTGCCAACTCTGGGGCTGGAGCTACAGGCGCCAACTTTCCAGTGTGCTGGGAAGTACTCACTGCTCAACCCCCGGCTCTGCCCCCATTCCACCCCTTCCCCAAAGGCTCCTGCCACCTCCCCCAAGCCTGACAGGTCCTTGTCCCCTCCCCCCTCTCCTCTCGCCACCCCCAGCCTCCTGGATGCCATGAAACAGTTGATCACAGTGGGCAGGAGGCGCAGGGAGGTGCTGATCAGCAGGGCTGCTGGCGGGTGGGAGAGGTGATGGCAGGCTGCTGATGTATTACTGTGGCTCTCTGGCCATGTACACTGGTAAATTCTGGCTCCTTCTCAGGCTCAGGTTGGCCACCCCTGCTCTGAAGTGTCCCTGGCCTCTGTTTGCCAGAACCTGGGAATGGGTGACAGGGGATGAATCACTTGATTATTACCTGTTCTGTTCATTCCCTCTGAAGCACCTGGCATTGGCCACTATCGGAAGACAGGATACTGGGCTAAATGGACCACCGGTCTGACCCAGTATGGCCATTCTTATGTTCAGCCTTTGAGATACAATATGATGCCTGAAAACCTATACAACTCCCATACAAGAGTAATGACTGGGTCACTATCATAATCCTATAATTAGCTGTTCTATATCCACCAGCTCCTCCCTGATGTATGCTCCAACCTAAACAAAATCAAAGAGGACCACAGATGACTATATAGAATTACAGCATTATGGCTGACACTACAGCAGTAACTCAGAAGGAATTTTCATTACAACTCTCATTTTCAGTGACAATTTTACTTCAACTGATCCAACTTCTAGCCACTCCCCACAAGTTTTAAGCGGAGCTCAAATTTCACACTTAGTCTAGAGCTCTTTTTAAAAGTTATTGCTTGTATTCTGGTCCCCAGTGGTCATGGGACTGTCCTTCCCACAAACACAGAAGACACATTCCCTTCTCCAAAAAGTTATAGGAAGAGTGTGTAGAGATTTACAAACAAAATATATACAATTTTACTAAAATTCACTGCATCCTACCTCAGTCTATTCACTACTGAAATCCATTCAGCTATTAAAAATAAAATCTTCAGTCCACTGTAAAAAAAAACAAAACAAAAACCCCTCAGATCCCTGCTTTGCACTTACAATTGACAATTTCAAAAAGTAAATACAGAGTCCTTGTTAAGAAAAGTGTACTTTTTGCAAAACTGGGGGAAAGGAGGGGAAAATATTAACAAACATGTTGCAAGATAACTAATAAAAAAAATGACATACAAGCTAAGGATCCTTAGTTCAAAGTGTAATGAGAAATATCCTTATCTCTGCTGACTTTTCTTATCCTCAGGACCCTCCCAGATTCAATTAATTCATCCTTCCACCCTCACCCTACTTTATAAACTACAGAATGAGAGGTCCAAAAGTTTGGCTGTTTGGTGCATGTGAAATTTGAAGTTTCTGTCACGGAGCCCAAGAGACTTAGATTTATTAGGCTGAATGAGAAAGACAATTAGGCTTGCACTCTTTTTGGACCACAATGTCTGTAGCAGTTTCAAGTTTCATACATGCTGTAGGTGCAACAGATCGGTGACATACCAGTGGAAGGTGTAAAGAATGTGAAAGGAATGTTATGTGCAATCTGTGGTGTTATACACAGACTACTTTTAATAAACTGACTTGCAGGAGGTATGGGGGTGAAGAGAAGCAGAAGTGGCAGATCCTACAGTCACTGCCTACTTCCACTTCAGCACTAATGTATCCTGTTCCCATCCTGTATACAGTCAGAAGAATGATGTCAGTCTTCTGCAGTAACTTTTGGTTCAGATATAAGAGGTTTAAAGGATGCATTCTCTATTCCGTGGAGAGAAAACCTTAGTCTCAAATAGAACAGGCTAACTCTGAGGAACCAAAACAGGAAAAATACACAGCAGAAGCCTAGAACTCAAACACCCAGTAACTACACAGCATACCTGTGACAGTGTATCTCCCAAACAGCAATTAATTTTAAAAAGTGCTTATTTTAGCAGAATGGAGAAATTTCGTACTGATACTTTCAGTAAGTAGCTCATTTATATACCACTGTGGAAACATGGCAAAACCCACATATTTTAGGTGATGCCAGAAAATGCAAAACTTTCTTTCAAGTTCAAAAGAACGCAATCAGTAACTTAGTACAGAAATCTGTTAAACCAAGTGGTACTAGACAATTCATGTAGCAAATAAACATAGATGGTCACTGGTACACCTGTAATCATGCAGCATTTGTTTTGTAAGTGCTTCATTGGCACAGAACAAGACCAGTCCTACCACAAGAGTTTGCACTGCTGTTTTGATTACCAGTCTTTTTAGCTCTAAGATTTGAGAACCTTTTCTTCAGTCATAGATCTTTAAAAGGATTGTTTTTAAATATCTGATGACATCTCATAAGAGTGAAAGACCATTTTATTTAGGAAACGTTCTATTGACGGATGAAGTATAAATTATTTCTCTACAGGGTAGATAAAAATCAATGATAAAAAAATCAGATTAAAACAATTTTCTTTTTAAAATGATTTAAAATTAAATTTTAATAACCTGTTTATGTCTTAATTTACCATAATCTATTAAAATCATTTAAATTAAATAAAAATGGTGTTAAGTTATACATATTTGCCTAAAGCACTTGGTATCAAAATTTTGTGGAAGCGCTCAATCAGGTTTTGACAGCAGCCTCTTCTGCGGGTGCAGAGAGAATATTTTCTTCATTTCAGTTTACACAACTAATTCAATTCAATGACCAAGTCATTGAAAGTTAAGAAGCTGATTGGAAGTTGAAAGATCAGGAAAGCTTGGTTTTCCCCAATTCCAATCTTCAAATAAGAACTAGCTGTGAGAGGATACAAGCTAAGAACAAGCGGTAAGAGGATACGATCAGTTAAAGTCACTGCCTACTTTCTTTGTTTAATAAACAGATACATTTTAAATGTAAAACATGTTTTGATCAATAAGAAAAAAGTATCCAGCACATCCCAGGTAGTTTTAATTTAAACAAAACAATTTTCAAATTTTTGTTGTGTGCGTTTGCAACCGAATTCCAAATTTCCATCCAAATAGAGCTTGACACAAATTATAAGAATAATTATCTAGTAAATAAGTGTATTATTCGCCATTTTCTGAGGAATTAATTTGACTAAATTTATGTGAAGATATACAATTGCTTAAATGTACAGCTATAGTTTATTCTCCTGGTTAACTGGTGGTAGTACCAAATTTAGTACAAAGGCTATGTTTAGAAGCAAGACAATGTGTTTTAACAGTTACCAACCACCGAGAATCAACCTTGCTTTAGAAAAATAACTAAAAAGAATACAAAATTCAAAAACAAGATTAAAGCCAATTATTCAAATAACTGATTTACTTACATCAATCCGTTCTGCTTCTCTTGCCTTATTAGCATGAAAACAGGATCCTTTATTTAGGAGTTCTTCTTTTCCTATTGCTTACACCTCATCTAAAGCCATAGCGTGTCTGCTATGAAGAACAGTAAGGAGTCACAATCAGAAAGATTGTCCCCATGGATCATCTACCATCTCATTTGGAATCACATAAATATCCTTACTGAAGCAACTACAGCCATTGCTTACATATATGTTAAGCAAGTACATATGTATTTTAAATGTCTTAAAGTAGCAAGTGTCTTAGGTTTTTAAATTAAGGACGCTGTCCACTTTCACTTTTCATTCCTTCTCCCTTTTCCACCTGTTCTGTTTCTCGCAGGTGGAAAGATGGAGTAGAGCTAGTCGTAACTGCCAAGTCAGCTCTCCACAGACAAGGTGCATCATTGATTGAAATCACCAAGTGGAAGCCTCAATTTAAATCATCTTTTCCATTTGTACTTCAGTTATTTTCTAAAAAAAGTTGCATTCGCACTGGTTGATATAACCATTAATACAAGTTCATTTACAACCTTTACATTAGATTTAGTACATCTTTTTGCAACATAAGAGGATACACTATAACTATATACACATTTAAAAAATGATATCACTTAATATTTTCAGATTTTTATTAACTGTAGATTTTTAGTACCTTAGAAAATGGCGAATAATAAATTGCTTACTTATACTTTTACTCATAATTAAGGCTACGTTTTAGTCATGGGTATTTTTAGTAAAAGTCATGGACAGTAAACAAATTCACGGCCTGTTACTGTGACCTGACCATGACTTGTACCATACCCCTGACTAAATCTTGGGAGTGCCATGGGTGCTGGGGTGGCCCAAGGGGAAGCACAGGTGCTGGGAGGGGGCAGTCTCGGGGGTGGGGGTTGGCAGGCTCACTATCCAGCTTCTCGGAAGCGGCAACATGTCCCTCCCTAAGCTCCTAGCTCTGCCAGCTCCCATTGGCCGGGAACAACAGCCAACAGGAGCTGGGCCTGCAGGTGGAGGCAGCACACAGAGCTAGGAGCTGAAGGAGGGACACATTGCTGCTTCAGGGGAGCCCCCCAGAGGTAAGCACCACCCAGAGCCTTTACCCCTGCCCACACCTCAACCCCCACACCCAAATTCAACCTCCTCCCACACCCAAACTCATCCTGCTGCTGTTGGGGTGGGGTAGGCAGTGGCCAGTGCGACTGGCCCAGGGGCTGTCTGAGCTGCTTGGGCAGCCCCGAAGCCAATCACAGTGGCCACTGCAGAAGTCACAGAGTCCGTGACAAACTTGCAGCATTACTCACAATTTGCATCAAACTGCTTTAGGATGGTAACTGAAATTTAAATAATCTGATATGCTATTTTGTGTTTTTTATTAAAACAAAACAAGCCCTTAATAGAATGCATGACCTACTGTTAAATGTTTTTCCCCAATTCTTTCTTTATATAGAAAAGCACCTGTTAACTCAAAGTTTTTGATAGAGGTTCATGGATTCAGCCTATTTATTTTTTATTTAAATGTTTTGAGAGAATACAAGTCTAGGCCTTAACCTATTTTGTATTAAATTCAGATTTCATTTTGAACAGTTTTAAAGGAATAAATTATAAATTTAAACTAAAAAAAAAAAATTTTGTATTTTAAAGAAAAATCATTGATTTTTAACCATCCTGCCAGAGGCCAACAAGTGCTCTAAAGCACTGTTTTTCAAAGTTCGGGTGGCGATTCAGTACTGGGTCATTGCATGTAAGGCACTGGGTCGCCTTGCTCAGCACCCAGGGACCCTAGCAGCTCTGGTCAGCAGCGCCAACTGGGACGTTAAAAGTCCCATCAGTGGTGCTGCTCAGCTAAGGCAGGCTAGTGCCTACCTGTTCCGACACCGCGCTGAGCCCCGGAAGCAGCCAGCAGCGGGTCTGGCTTCTAGGCAGGGGGGCCACAGGGCTCCATGTGCTGCCCCCGCTCCGAGCACCAGATCCGCACTCCCACTGGCCGGGAATCGGCCAATGGGAGCTGGGGGTGGTGGTGCCTGCAGGCGAGAGCCGCATGGAGCCGCTCGTGAGCCTCTGCCTAGGAGTAGGACCTGTTGCTGGCTGCTTCCGGGGTGCAGTGCGGTTTGCGGTGCCAAGACAGGCGGGAAGCCTGCTTCTGCACCTCAGCTGCACCACTGACTGGAAACCACCAGAGGTAAGTCTGTGCCCCAATCCTCTGTCCCAGCCCTGAGCTCCCCCCAAACCCAGAACCCCTTCCTGCATCCTAAACCCCTCATCCCCAGCCTCCCCCCAGAGCCTGTACCCCAAGCCCAGACCCCCTACCCCAGCCCAAAGCTCCCTCCCACACCCCGAACCCCTCATTCCCAGCTCCACCCCGCAGCCCTCATCCCCACACCCCAACCCTCTGCTCCAGCCCTGAGCTCCTCCCACACTCCAAACCTCTCATCCCCAGCTCAGTTGGGTCACGGGCATCAACAATTTTCTTCAACTGGGTCCCCCCCTAAAAAAGTTTTAAAACCACTACTCTAAAGACCAATCTGGGAACCTCTGAACAAAGTTGCTTTAGCAATAAAAAGAGAGAGTGATAAAACAAAATGAATTTATTCTAATTACTTGATAATTATAAAAAGGACTTCCAAGGGAGGAATGGTCTGGATATACCTAGTCCTGCCTCAGGAAGAGGGCTATAGATGACCTCTTAAGGTCCCTTCCAGCCCTACATTTCTATGATTCTATGACTTGGAAGCACTATATAAATATTAAATATAATTAAAATGAAAAATGTGACCAAAGCAGAACTGCATAGGTTTCAGAAAAAACAGAAACTGTTGAGAGCTACCTCTATGTAATACTTGCATGACACACTACCTACCTCCCAGTTTTCTGAGTGGGTCACGTAATTGTTGTAAGCCTTTCTTAAGTGCTAAAGTATTGAGTGGAAGATAAGAGGAAAATGTGAAGCACGAAACAAATATTCTTATGAAGGGGATAATTATAGACACTCCACTAAAAATATGGTAAAACTCAGTGTCATTTTAACGTATTAGACTAAAATCCTTTTCTAGCCTCTTCCTATCACTTTTCAATTAGACTATCAAGACTCAGCTCAAATACTTATTATCCTGATGATGCAAAAAACTTATATATTTGCTTAATTTTACAAGAAGACGACTTGCTTTGTGACCTCAGTGGGATTACACACAGTATGTCAAGTTAAGCACATGCCTGAGTTTTTGCATATTTGGGGCCTATAATACTACATGTTTCCAAAGAGCACAGTTCTCAAAGGAAATCCCCCCCATCACGATAATATTTAGCCCCTTTTCTTATAATTGTGCATAATGGGAGGACAGCTGTCCTCATTATTCTTTCTTCTAGGCACAGTACAACAACCCAAGATGAACAGGCACAAATCATGAAGATCAGCTATTTTAGAACAAACAGATTTGCAATAAAATGTAGTTAGTACTGAGTTTATGGCACTGAAGACAGAATGTGCCAAAACACCTACAGCTACGTTCATATCTATAATGACTACACTACACCTGAGTACAAAAAGGATGTAAGTGCAGCAACCAAGATACACATAACGCTTTCAACTTAAAAGCGAACTAATGCATTTATATACATGTGTCTGCTTTAAACAGGAACAGATATGTGACACATTACAGTTGAGATACAATATAGTTTATTTTTCTAAGGGACTTCAAACAACTGATAACTTTCACGTGAAAAAAAAACTGCAAAGGGTAGTGTTGTTAATTTGAAATATATTCAAACACATTAACATATACTACTTTCTAACAGGCATACTATCCAGGGTAAACTGTATGTTTTTCAAAAACGTCTATACTGCCACACAGAGCGTATCCATATCTAACTGCCACTCAATAGCCAGCAATCAAAAAATGTGTAAGATATACACACACACACACACACACACAATATATGTATGTATATATAAAAACTTTTTCACTAAGAGGGTGGTGAAACACTGGAATACGTTACCTAGGGAGGTGGTAGAATCTCCTTTCTTAGAGGTTTTTAAGGTCAGGCTTGACAAAGCCCTGGCTAGGATGATTTAACTGGGAATTGGTCCTGCTTCGAGCAGGGGGTTGGACTAGATGACCTTCAGGGGTCCCTTCCAACCCTGATATTCTAGGATTGTATGAAAAGCTGTATGGCACATGTGCTTTTTCAACCTGTCATCATCCAGACCTTGCAACAATGGCTCCTGGCAAATTAACAGTGCAACTCAACAGACAGCACCAAATCTCCTCCATTTTGCAGAAACTGCAGCCAGCTTTGTAATTTAGTAGGAAAGTGTAGTCCGCAGAGATGATGGGTCTCAGCAAGCACTATTCCATCTTGAGTCAAGGGGCAGACTGTAGAGATGATGCACGCTCAGCAGGCAGAGGACTGTTGATTCAAGGAGACAACTCTTCCAGTATATTAAAGGGTAGATTTGCCAGATTGCATTACAGAATTCTGCAGTCTGTATATGACAAGTGGAATGCACTTTGACCACCCTAGTTTAAATAGACAGCATCATATTCAACTGGGCAAGTTTGACAACTTCCCTTAGAACCACATTTTCAAAAGTGACCATTGCCTTCGAGTGCTTGAGTTATGGAGTGCGCAACTTGGGACAGTCTGGGACCGATTTTCACAAGTGCTGAGCATCCATAATTCCCACTGAAATCATCTAGAATTGCAACTCCTCTGAAAATGAGGCTCAAGCAAGCAACCAAGAAGAGAGAGAGAACCCCAATCAGTGAAAATTTAGACTAGAGAAAACAGAACATCGGCCTTTGACGCACACAGCCCACGGGTACCAAGATCCACGACTATGGAGTTAAATGAAGTTAAATGCTTCCGGCGAGCCTGTATCTGTGTTTCACAAAGGAGCCTGTGTCTACCTCTGTCACACGGGAGCTCTTGCGTGGGAGCTCATGACTATCACCTTCCCCCTCCGATCTGACGCCAAGCAGCTAAAGAAGTGGGGTTTTCACCCACGAAAGCTTGTGCCCAAGTAAGTCTGTTAGTCTTTAAGGCGTCCCCGGACTCCTCCTTGTTTTTATCTCACTTCTCGTGCCCCCGCCTCACACTCCCACGCCGGGCCTCTGCCCGCCTCACCCCTCCATCCACCCCCAGCGCTCGCCGGCTCTGCCCCCCCCCAGGCTCCTTCAGACACGCGCTCTCCCCGAGACACCCCCCCTCCGCCCCCAGGACGGGTCTGCGCAGCCGCCCGTCCGCCTCCCAGCCGCGGGCCGGCGGAGGGTGGCCTGGGGCCCCGCCCCCCGGGAGCAGTGCGCGAGGCCTCCCGAGTCCTCAGGCGAGCGGGGCAGGCGCCAGCCCGTCCCTGCCCACACGGCGGCCTGGCGGGGAGGGCCCGGCCCGGCCCGGCGCCCAGGTGAGGAGCGGCCCCAGAACGGGAGGGCGGCAGCCCCGGCTGGGCGCTCCCGGGGTCTCCTCCCGGCCGGGCCGGGCCCGCACGCGGGGGCCGCGGCCTGGCCGGAGCGGGGCCGCCCGTGGGTCTCACCTGACCGGGTCCCGGGGGAAGCGGAAGAAGGCCAGGTCGGACTGGGTGCTCTTGCGGGTGCAGTTGGGAGCCGCGCAGAAGTTCGGCATGGTCCCCGTGCCGGGGTCTCTGCCCCTTTAAATCCGCGCTCCCTCCGGCCGCGGGGGTGGGTGGGGGAAGCGGCTCTACACTGCTGTGAGCGGCCGGGAGGATTCACCGCCACCCTCCGCCGGGACAGAGCCGCCTCCTTCCCACAGTGCCCCGCGCCAGACAGCGCGGTAGCGCGCATGCGCCGCAAGCCGCACGGGCCACCCCGGAGGAGATGCGGGGTGCGCATGCGTTTTCTCACAGAGCCGGTGTTGGAAAAGCGCTCCTGTGTTCCCGCCACCCGGCTGGCGGTGCGCATGCGCCTGGTGCAGCGAGCAGAAAGGGGAGCGCATGCGCAGAATAGGGTCGGGGGCGGTAAGGTAGTAGTAGCCCCTGGCTGGGGTAGGAGGGAGGCCGCTAGAGTAGCGCAGCCTCTCAGCAGCTGCCTGCCCCAGAGGTCCAGGTTCATATGGGCAGGAGATGGGCTGAGCTTGGAGAATGCAGCTAGCCCTGTAGAAGGGCTGAGGCCCATGCTGGAGGCAGAGAAGCTATAATTACTGTATCGTCTGCCGCAGCTGACGCCCTCGCTGTCACTGGGGGGGGGCGTCTAAGCTCAGCTCTCCCTTGGCCCTACCACCCACTGTTACAAGCACCACCTGTGTGTTTTAGGAACTTGATTGGGACCAGTAACCTGCCCAGTTTAAATGTGGAGTACTCCCTTGAAAGTAACTCCTGCTGTTATGAATTTGGCACCATAAAATGTAAAGGTCTTTGCCTTTTTTTCCTATTAAAGTTTTTTAAAAAAAAGCCAAAACAAAAAGTATTGCTATGCCATGCCTTAAGTTTCATGTCTCATTTTGTTGGCCCATTAAAGGTAGTGAATTCCAAAGTAGTGAAAAAAACTGCTATTCCTGGAGACTTCTACTGTACGGCCATTTGCAAGAGTGACCAAGGTGATGAACTGAGAGGGGGAGTCCTCGGCTAATAGGATTCCAGACTGTTCAGGCTATTAAAGATCATTACTGTCCCCTTGAACTGCAAAATACTGAGAGTTGAACCTTGGTGGGTAGTTGCATGTACCTACTGACTTCTCCCAAGAGATCAAGTAGCCTTAACAGTGCTTTATGTCTGAGTAGGCAATGCAATAGAGTGTGCAAAAACAGCTTTGTAATTTTGGACTTCATAAATAGAGGCATCACATCACACAGCAAAGAGGTAAATCCTCCTATGCTATTCTTGAGACTTCATGTGTAATACAGATTTCAGATCTGGGCTTCTTGTCAGAAACAAAATGGAGAGAGTTTAGAGAAAGGTAACCAAAAAGACAAAGGGGAAAATTTGATTATGGGGAAGGATGAGATGATATGTATAGCTCAGCTAAATAATGATCTGAAGTTGATAGACGTGGTAACAGGTGGCTTTAGCTCTATTAGGGTGCAAACAGATGCAATGGTGCCCACAGAAATCCTGCAGTAGCGACTCCTGCCCCATGAGTCTGGGCCCAGCTCTGTGGGCACCGATCACCCACAGCAGTACCAACTACACCACAACCCTAAATCCAGTGTGGAGGGGAGCCCTGGGCCGAAGGGGATGCTGGAGAGCAAACCCTGCAGCAGTGGCTCTTGTCCAGTCGGGCTGGGCCTGGCTCCCTGCTCTGGGCATTGCAGCCTGGTTCCTGAAGTTGCAGCACCACTCAGGTTGGCCCAACCAATCCTCCATCAGAGTCCCCATGCCTCGAGTGGGGAGCCAGGCCCAGCCCAGCAGCACAGGTGCCAACGCTGTGGGGTGAGCACGGGGAGGGCTCACTCTGCAGCCCATCCTCCCCCAGGCCTCCTTTCAGCACGGTGCTGGATCAGGGTTGCAGTGCCAAGAGGGAACGTGCTGCTGCAGGTGGTTGGTGCCCCATTGCTGGGGCAAGGAGGGGGCAGTGCCATGCACCCATTGAACTGGGAGCTTACATCCACCTCTGTATAGTGACCATAGCATTTGAAAGGTGTAAATTCCAATGAAGGACATGGATTGTTCAGGGTGCTGTAGGTGTAATGACCTGAAGTTAAGAAGAGATATTTAGACTGAACATCAGACAAATGTCCTGACTTGGAAATTGGTTAGTCTATGGAAGAGTCTTCCAAGAAGTATGAAAAAAGCTTAATTGTTTGAGACATTTTAAAATATGTTTTTTCTCTAAAAATAAAGAATTAATTAAGCTTCCTTTAGACTGGTTTCTAATAAACAACCAAAAAGCCAAAGTGTGAGTGGGTCAAAAAGTTGTTTCTTCATAGTAATATTCCTTACGAAGAAGCTTTGACTTCTAGGCCCAGATCCTTAAAGATATTTAGGAGCCTAAGGGATCTGATGGAAGTTAAGAGCCTAAATACCTTTGAGGATCTGTGCCTACAGCCCTCTAAACCATATGCCTTAGAGTGGTGGTGCTCAACCAGGGACTGCAAGCAGGTTTCAGGACCAATGTTAGACTTGCTTGGGCCCAGGGCAGAAAGCAGAAGCCCACCACATGAGTTTATGCTCAAATAAATTTGTTAATCTCTAAGGTGGCACAAGTCCTCCTTTTCTTTTTGCAAATACAGACTAACACGGCTGCTACTCTGAAACCTGTCACATGGGAGTGAAGTCCAGGGCCCTGAGCCCCACTACCCGGGGCTGAAGCAGAAGCCTGAGCAACTTAGCTTCACAGGGGCCCTTGCGGCATTTGCCCTGCTTGCTACTCCCTAACACTGGCTCTAGCTTTTATATGGAGAAAACATGGGGCTCTGAGATAAGGTTCAGTGTAGCCACCGAACAGACAGACAGACATCTTAGAGCTCAGTTTTGTTTCCGTAGTTGTCGTGGCACAGATGGGCCCTGGAGTTTTTACAGCATGTTCTCAACGTTTTCAGAAAGAAAAAGGTTGAGAACCCCTGCCTTAGAGCACGTGCCTCTTACAGTGTGCTGCCCATGGAAATTATTGAGTTTGTCACCATTGTTTCAGCCTTGCTTTCCTGCCAATCCCTTCACTCGGGGTATGCAGCTGTGTTCTTTCCTATACTGAGGGAAATTGCTATCTGAAGGATTTATATTATTTTGTTGTTACTGGTGCCTAAGAATTTGATCTGAGCCTCAGAGACAAAGGGTCATGCATTGCCATGTACCTTGCAAAATTAACTACTGTGTTCATGTAACAGACACTTTTACAAGATGCTGTTATGGATAGCTGAGATCAGGGCCAAAACTTAACTGTATTACCTCCTCCAGCTGTTTCCCTTGTGGATTTTGTAGAGTGATATGTGTTTAGTTTCGATAGCAAGGGTAAGTCAATGAAATAACAAAGACAGGAAAAAAGGGATTTGGGACACTCTCCTGAATATTTATTTATTTTGTGAAGCGGGGAAAGTTAGGGAGCTAAATTAGGAAAATGGAAGTAAATTTTGGCTTTAAGAGGTACAGTTTGCAGATAGCATAAGATGCTTAATTACATATGATCTGATCTTGCAGGCATTGACTGCAGTAGGAGTTGAGCTCACAGAGACAGGCTCATAATAAAAATCCCCACAAAACTAGTTTTCTGGTATTTTGGAAAGGTAAAAACTGTATTATGTAAAATCTAGCCTTGCTTGTCTATACTGTTGTAGGATAGGTATAAGAATGAGCTTCAGTTATAAACTATATTTTTTTACACTAAAAATGTGTAATATAGTGTTGCCCTTTGGCCCAAGCAGCTAATACTTGGGGTGTTGCAGAGCTGTTTCTGTTAGGAGGGGGGGAAAATCAACAATATGAGCCAGGTTATTGTCTTTGTGTTCATTTTTGTAAATAAGATTACATCAAAGTCCCATTTCCATGAACATGGCAGACATAAATAATAATAGGCAGTTTCCTTGCTCAGAAATCTTCAGTTCTGCCACACCAGCAAGCTAAATGTCCAAGAAGCTATCTCTCTGCTTCCTTTGAGGATCCTGCTCAGAACTGCTTCTCCAGGCTTTTTGCCTGTAAGCGCGCACACAGGCTGCAAAACCAATATCCCAGCCCCTCTGTTTGCAATCAGGGAATGCCCTCAGCCCATACAGCTCCACTCTGACTTGCCCTGTGCTTTGGTAGTCCTCCATTCTTTGTAACTGTCTCTAGTGGAGTTGCTCCTTCCATTGAGTCTGGAGCTATGTCTTCACAGCCAAAAAATGTAGGGTTTTATAGAGATCACTGACACCTGCTAGCTATTTTGCTATAAAATCCCAATGGAGCCAAGGCACGGGCAGCTTTTACTGCAGTGTAGCTAGCAGAGGTCAACACTAGACCCCACATTTCGGTTTGACCTTGCCTAGTTACATTATGTTAAAAACTATAGAGCTGTGTCTCCACTAGAATTTCACTATGAGAATAGTTAACAAATTGTCTCACTGTAAAAACACACCCTTCGAGAGGCCTTGGCACACACATTGATTTTTAACAACTCTTTGATAGTCTTTGGTTCAGGCTGTGTCTACACTACGGCCACGACAGCAACATAGCCATGGTGCTGCAGCTAATGCTTCCTACATCCATGGAAGAGGTTTTTCTATCAATGTAGTTCATCCATCTCTCTGAGAGGTGGTAGCTAGGTCAACAGAATAATTCTTCCTTCAATCTACCATCTACAGTGTGGGTTAGATCAACCTAACTACCGCACTCGGTGCAAAATTTTTCATAGCCTGAGCAACACAACTAGGTTAATCTAATGTTTAAGCGTAGACCACACCTCAAACCCATTTGATGGCATCCAATAGCACCTTTCAGCATAAAGATGGTATATGTTGCTAGAGCCTATCCAGAAGACTTTCAGTCATAATAAATCTTAATATAACGAATGCAAAGAAATTCCGTTTTAATAGGCTAGAGCCTACAAGTGAATTAATGGGGTGCTGAAGAGTTGTAGTTTATGCACAAAACTGTACTCACTCTTAAAATTGCTGCAGTTTGATGGGGAATGTCCTCTGGATCAGCTAGCTAGCTATCACCTATTATAAATCAACCATCATGTTGCCAAGAAATTAAGGGGGAAAAAACAGCAGTCATGTTTTATACATGACCAAGCAACCACTAGATTTGATTCTCCACTGCCTTGCAACTGGTGCATTTATTTACACTTGCACAGAGTGAATGCATATTGGGTGTAAAATGATACCTATACAAAATGATAGCATTTTACATCCAGTTTGCATTCACATTGCCCAGGTATAAATGACTACATAAAGTCCAGGACGGTGGAGAATCAAGGCTGGTCTTCACTATGGGGAGATAGTCGCTGCTACACTCGATGCAGCAGGGGTCGATTTAGTGGGGCAACTGAAGACCCGCTAAATCAATGGCAGAGTCCTCTCCGTCGACCCTGGTATGCGAAGAGTAAGGCAAGTCGACCGGAGAGCATCTCCCGTCGACCGGAGAGCATCTCCCATTACGCCGTGATGACACCGGGGTAAGTCAACCTAAGCTATGTTGACTCCAGCTACATCAGTGGTTCTCAACTGTGGTACACTGCTTGTTCAGGGAAAGCCCCTGGCGCGCCGGGCCAGTTTGTTTACCTGTTGCGTCCACAGGTTCGGCCAATTGCAGCTCCCACTGGCCGCTGTTCGCCGCTCCAGGCCAATGGGGGCTGCAGGAAGGGCAACCAGCACATCCCTCGGCCCGCGCCGGTTTCTGCAGCCCCCATTGGCCTGGAGTGGCGAACCACAGCCAGTGGGAGCGGCGATCGGCCGAACCTGCAGACGTGGCAGGTAAACAAACCGGCCCGGCCTGCCAGGGGCTTTCCCTGAACAAGCGGTGGACCAGAGTTGAGAACCACTGCGCTACGTTATTCATGTAGCAGTATAATTTAGGTCGACTTACCCCAATAGTGAAGGCAAGCCCTCAGACCCAGTATGTAGTGTAGACAATGAAAGTTTTGACCAACTAGCATCTGTAGGATTTTTCCCCATACGTGCAATGTGGATTAAGGTTACTATGAAAATCATAACTTGTGGATATCTAAATGTTTGTATTTAAAATTCTAACAAATGTCATTAATGTCATATTAATGTAAGTTGTATTTAATTATACTGTTTTAAGTGAAAATATTATTTAAATCTTTTAATCTCTCTACCTAGCTCATTATGTATTTCCACCCTTGTACAATCATAAAAAGAAGCCTTATGCATCGATGGAACTCAAACTTGCACCTATGTCATAACATTGATATGCATTTATTTTATTTCATAGTCCCAAAGCTGTATTATAAATCCACCTTTTATTGAAAATCTTTAGTGGGTATATGCAACACTTTTTGTCAGTAATGATTTATTTATAATTTTTAATATTAGTTTTACAAATTGGCTCAAATGCTAGAGGCCATAACCAATACCAGGTGGTGCCATGGCACCGGGCCTAGGCTCCAAAGGGGCCCCGGACCGGCCTGCTCTGCTTGGGCTGCAATAAGGCCCCGCCAGCTCTTCTCCGCCCCCGCCCACCGCTCTCTCCTGCAGGGGCAGAAGCTTGGTCCTGCCTGCTCCTGGGGCTCCTGCTGCAGGGCAGGCTCTGCCCACACCCACCGGCAGCCAAGCTCCCCTTTTCCCCGTCTCTTACCCCGAGTACGCCACATTCCCACCCCTCCCAGTGCTTCCCCTGCTGCCGAACAGCTGTTTGCCGGCGCGAGGGAGGGGGAGGCGGAGAAGAGGTGGGGGTGGGGCCTTGGGGAAGGGTGTGGAATCGGGGCAGGGCAGAGCAAAGATGGGGCCCCTGCACTCCCCTACACATACCCCCTCCAGCCCCCTGCCGTGAGCTGCTCAGGGCAGGGGGCTGGGGTCGTGAGGGTGCTCCCAGCCCCCTGCCCTGACTCCTGCATCCACCTCACACACCCTGATTACCCCATGCTCTGACTCCTTCTCCACCTCCACATACCCAGCCCCCCCACACCCCATGCCCTGACTCCTGCACCCCCCACATCCCCACCCCTCGCACCAAACGGGAGTTCCGGCAACCCCCCCCACATTCCCACCTGCACCCCTCGAACCAAACAGGAGCTGCCCCAGGTAAGCGCTCCACACCCCAACCTCCTGCCTCAAGCCTGAGCCCCCTTCTACATCCTAACTCCTAGCCAGACCCTGCACCCCAACCCCCCAGCCCACTCCTGCACGCTAACTCTCTCCCAGACCCTGCACCCCTAGCCCTGACTCCTGCACCCCCTCACACACACCCCAGTCCCCTGCCCTCCCCGACTCCTGCAGCCCTCTCACACACACACACACAGCCCTGACTCCTGCACCCCTGTCACACACTCCCAGCTACCTGACCTCCCTGATTCCTGCACCCCCCTCACACACTCCCAGCCCTGACTCCTGCACCCCTCTCACACACATGCAGTCCCCTGCCCTCCCTGACTCCTGCAAACCCTGGCCCCCCCACACTCCCCAGCCCCCTGCCCTCCTGACTCCTCCAACCCCTGGCCCCCCCACACGCCCCAGCCCCCTGCCCTCCATGACTCCTCCACCCTCCCACATCCCCACCTGCACCCCTCGCACCAAAGGAGAGCACCAGGTAAGCGCTCCACACCCCAACCTCCTGCACCAACCCTGAGCCCCCTCCCTCACCCTAACTCCTGGCCAGACCCTGCACCCCAACCCCCAGCCTGCTCCTGCACCCTAACTCCCTCCCAGACCCTGCACTCCCAGCCCCTTCCCACACCCTAACTCCTGGCCAGACCTGGCACCCCAACCCCCAGCCTGCTCCTGCACCCTAACTCCCTCCCAGACCCTGCACCCCCAGCCCTGAGCACCCTCCCGCACCCTAATTCCTGGCCAGACTCTGCACCCCAACCCTCAGTTTGCTCCTGAATCCTAACTCTCTCCCAGACTCTGCACCCCCAGCCCTGAGCGCCCTCCTGCACCCTAACTCCTGGCCAGACCTGGCACCCCAACCTCCAACCTGCTCCTGCACCATAACTCCCTCCCAGACCCTGCACCCCCAGCCCTGAGCCCCCTCCCACACCCTAACTCCTGGCCAGACCCTGCACCCCAACCCCCAGCCTGCTCCTGCACCCTAACTCCCTCCCAGACCCTGCACCCCCAGCCCCCTCCCACACCCTAACTCCTGGCCAGACTCTGCACCCCAACCCCCAGCCTGCTCCTGCACCCTAACTCCCTCTCAGACCCTGCACCCCCAGCCCTGAGCACCCTCCCGCACCCTAAGTCCTGGCCATACCCCACACCCCAACATTTTTTACACTTTTTTTATAAAGCGCTGTTATCCCAAGCGCTTTACGATCATTAGCTAACGGTACAAACAATATTTGCAAAGATTATTAAGTGGTCTGCCGAGACCCCCAGCGATTTTCAAGTGGTCTGTGGAAAAATAAGCTGGACTAGAAGAACAATCAAGGTACCTCACTTTATTTTCATTTACTTGCTATTACTTATAGGAGGAGGATGAAGGTAAAAAGAATGAAAAACGGTGGGTGGGGGGAAGATCAGAGAATGTTCTTTTTCTTGGCTGGGTCCCAAGGAGGGGACCCAAAAATGAAACTGAGCACAGGGCCCCACTAACTCTAAATCCGCCACTGGGGCTGACCCCTCCCCCACAGCTCCTCACGCCGCAGCCAGAGGCTGACCCCCCACTCCCCAAGTTCTGTATGCCACTACCAGGACAGGGGCTGACCCCTCCCTCACCCCAGCTCCCCGCACCACTGCCAGGAGCTGGGGCTGACACCCTCCCCACACTGCTGCCAGGGGCTGGTGCTGGCCCCTAAATCCCCCAAGCTCCATTCTACTTGGGGTTGGGACTGACCCCTCCCCCAGCCCTGCTGCCTGACACCTCACGTCACCACCCCGAGGGGGTCTGTCAAGGTTCCTTCCCCACGCTGAACTCTAGGGTACAGATGTGGGGACCTGCATGAAAACCTCCTAAGCTTACTTTTACCAGCTTAGGTTAAAACTTCCCCAAGGTACAAACTATTTTACCCTTTGCCCTTGGACTTCCACTGCCACCACCAAATGTTGATCTGGGTTTATTTTATTAGGAAAGCGTTGTTTGGAAACATCTTTCCCCAAAAATCCTCCCAACCCTTGCACCCCACTTCCTGGGGAAGGTTTGATAAAAATCCTCACCAATTTGCAGAGGTGACCACAGACCCAAACCCTTGGATCTTAGAACAATGAAAAAAAGCATTCAGTTGTTGAAAAGAAGAATTTTAACACAAGTAACAGTAAAAAAAGAAGTAACAATAAAAAAAATCACCTCTGTAAAATCAGGATGGTAAATATCTTACAGGGTAATTAGATTCAAAACATAGAGAATCCCTCTAGGCAAACCTTAAGTTACCAAAAGACACACAGACAGGAATATCTATTCTATTCAGCACAGCTTAATTTCTCAGCCATTTAAAGAAATCATAATCTAACGCATATCTAGCTAGATTACTTGCTAAATTCTAAGACTCCATTCCTGTTCTGTCCCCAGCAAAAGCATCACACAGACAGACCCTTTGGTTTTCCCTCCCCCCAGCTTTTGAAAGTATCTTGTCTCCTCAGTGGTCATTTTGGTCAGGTGCCAGTGAGGTTATCCTAGCTTCTTAATCCTTTACACGTGTGTTAGCCGATGGCCAAGGATGTTTGGTGAGGTGCCAGCTATGCCCGTTTTATACCATCCGTGACTTTAACCGCTAGGACGCACTGTCCCTTCGCGGCGGGCAGCCCGGGCTAGGCTGACGGATGCCCCAAGGTCCTAAACACCCGTGACTTTAACTGCTAGAGCTCAGAGCTCCTTCGCAGTGGGCAGTCAACACTGACTGACAGGTGCCCCAATGGCAGCACTAAGAGCCTCTCCACACCCGTGACTTTAACTGCTAGAGCTCAGAGCTCCTTCGCAGTGGGCAGTCAGGATTGACTGCCCGGCGCCCCAAGAGTTTGCCCCATGGAGGCGGCACAACTCAACGCTAGGCTCTTAGTACTCTCACCTAATGGCCAGGCTTTAGAGCCAAAACGTCTGAGGTTCTTTAATTGTGTTGGCTGCTTTACAGTAAACCAGAGAAACAAGTCACATATGGTTACCAAAATTTATTAAAACTAGATTCTAATCATGTGGTTACAAAATTGCTAGTGCCTACTTATTTAAATGTAGAGATGTTACACACACAAACAAGTTACAAAACTGAAGCCACAATCCCAAAGAAAGAAAACAAAGTATAGAGCTCTTCAAAATATGTGTACACTAAAGATAGGAGATCAGGTGTGGGTGCTTCTTACCCTCCTTGCATCTCTCGATTCCAGCGGTGCCAAGCCAGGATCAGTCACTCAATTCCGCGGAAAGACGAATAAGGGACAAGGCTTAGGGACCCTCTTAGCTGCAGAAGCCTTGGGAGGCTGTCACTTATCTGACCAGCAGATAGATAGTGAAAAGCACTCAAAAATCATGGTGCTGTAGGTCCCATACTTATACCTCTGTACTCCTTTATTCTCTTTCTCCTTTCTTATGCCAAATTGGGGCTGGTCTGTCTGGGTGACGCCAGCTCTTGCAAGAGTAGTTTACACTTGCAAGGGAGAGAAACAATAAGTTTCGACTACTGGACATTCCTTTTATTAGGGTAAATATTTTCCCACCTAGGATGTTGGGGTGTGTGTATCACGCTATTTAGTAGGGGCTAAGAGCCATGTCTGTCACAGCTTCTCTGTCTGCTGTGAGCCTAATCGTTGTATATATTCCCAGAGGCACATTGTAGCAGCATACCTGTGCTTCTCACAGCTTCAAAGGCTGTGCTGGAATTGATGTTAAGTGCCCTGTTGTTTTGCCTCCCTTGTGTTCCCAGCAATGCTGGTCTGAAAGGGGGGGCTGGCTGTCTGGCTACAAGGTGAGAGGATTTTTCCTCTGGTCAGGCGGCATTTTAAAGGGGTTTACCCTTCCCTTTATATTTATGACAGGGTCACACCGGACTTTTTTGGTAAACTGGGTGTCATGGAGTCCCCAGGCGATTCTCTGGAACTGCTCCCTACGAAGCCAGGCAGGACTCTGGGGAAGTCTCCTTTCTATGAGCAGACTGTCTGCAGGACACACAGCTCACACAACTTCCACCTTCCTGGGTCTGACCTCAGAGCATTCAGCATCCTCTGCCCCTCCGTGCGCTTCCCACAGCGAGTCCACCCAGGCGGGGTCCTGGGGAAACCAGGGGGCCCTGCACCCCAACTTCACAGTCAGATGTGACTCTCAGCCAGCCAGTAAAACAGAAGGTTTATTAGATGACAGGAACATGGTCTAAAACAGAGCTTGTAGGTGCAGAGAACAGGACCCCTCAGCCAGGTCCATTTTGGTGGACAGTGAGCCAGACAACCACATCTGCACTTCACTCCATGTCCCCAGCCAGCCCCCAACTGACTCCCCCTCCAGCCCCTCCTCCTCTGGGCTTTTTCCCTTTCCCGGGCCAGGAGGTCACCTGATTCCTTTGTTCTCCAACTCGTTAGCTCTCACCTTGCAGGGGGGAAGGGCCCAGGCCATCAGTTGCCAGGAAACAGGGTGTTAGCCATTCTCTGTGTCCAGACCCCGGCACACACCTGCCCTCTAGGGCTCTGCAACGATCACACACCCTTATCCCACCACCTAGATACTTAAGAACTGCATGGGGAAACTGAGGCACCCTCACAATATTCAGAGGAAACATTAAGAACAGTCCCGCTTCGTCACACTGGGCATTTGTTCATTTGCTCTTGCCAGCAGATGAGTTGGCAAGAGCAAACGGGATAAATGCCTGTTTTTGTCAAAAAAGGATGGCTGGGACAGAGCTTAAAAAGGGAACTGTCCCGGCCAGACGGGGACGTATGGTCACCCTATCTCCAGGCAAATGGGTCCTGAGGGAGTCTGGCCAGGGCGGGGGCAGACCCTGCCCTGGCTAATAGCGCCACTCCCAAGAGGCCAGAGTGATTCCCCACCCTGGCACTGGACCGGCCCTGGCCGCACTGCCAGCTCAGCCTGGCAGATGCCGTCACCTTCTAGCAGGGCTGGTGAGTGTGGCCAGGGGGCAGGGTGTGAGGGAGTGGGTCTCTAGAGGTGTGTGAGGGGCTGCTGGCTAGTGGGGAGTCTGTTGGGGGGGCAGTGGGGGAGGTCTATGTGTTGGGATGCTGAGCAGTGGGGGGTCTGAGTGTGGTGCTGTGTAGTTGTGGTGGTGGGCTGTGGGGAAGTGCATTGGGCAGTAGTGGTGTGGCTGTGTGTGAGGGGGTGCTGGGCAGGAGTGGTGGTGTGCAGGCTGCTGTGCATTTGCGGTAGAGGGTCTGTGTGGGGGGCTGCTGGGCATAGCAGTTCCAGAGGACGCTGGGCATAGGGAATCAGGGGCTGTGTGGCACGGCCTGGCCCCATCCCTGAGGGGAAGGGGCACGCTGGCAGCACAGAGCTGGGCGGGCCAGTGTACGTCTGGCAACTGCCAGTTTGTATACAGTGCCCTTGTACTGGGCTGGCTGGAGCGGGGCCGGCCCCACCATGCTATGCCCCATTGCCCCTGGCTCGCTCCTTGCTTTGGGGACTGACCTCTGCACACCATGCTCCTTTGCCCCCATGGGGGCCCACAAATATGTTTGGCGCCGGGCCCACAAAAGGTTAATTTGGCCCTGACCATAACTTCATAGCCTTGGCTTTGCTCCAGCTAGTTTGCACTGCACTGATGGCACAAAGTAGCCAGAAAATTCGTGAATCAGGCAGTTCCTTATTCCCCACCCATGAGACAATTTACAGGTGATGCAAAGCTGCTATAATGCTTCTTGTGCCAGTCCTCCTCGCCAGTGCATGACTAGCATTCTTACAGTCAAGTGATCACTGGCACACAGAAGCCCAGACTTGTGGGGCAAAAGCCACCTTTTGCTTCCTACTGCACATTCTGAGCTACAAAGCTCAGCTCAAACACAGCCCAGGAGCTGAGTTTAGGTTTCAGTGAGAAGTAACCATCCCAGAGCTTTAATCTTGTGCAGTTATATCACTTTTAACTACTAGATAGAGATTCAAACAAAGCCTTTAAAACTTTTTTCTCCCCATCTTCAAATAACTCAAACTGGGTAGATATATTTTTGCTGAAAATTAAGAATCTGTATTTCCCTATAGGCAGATTCTGAATGACATTGTCCTTGCTTGATGTAAGTACTTTTCAGTAGGTATGGACATGTGAAAACAGAGGTTTACTTGGAACTTTCAAAGGCCTATCTCCAAAGGGATGTAAGCGTTGCAATGCTCAGTGTCACTGAACCTAACTTTTAGGCACGTAGAAAGGAACAAAACTGTAACCCACAAAGCCTGAGTTAAGTGCCTAGGTTCTTTGTACAGTGAAGGGGGAAAGACAGGCATGCTACAATGCAACAAAAGCCAGCATGGTTAGGTGGGGAGCTGCCTAAGCTAACCACTGGGACTGCCAATGAGAGGACAGTGTGCTGAGCCCTACCCCTCTCCTGAAGCAGGGCACCTAATTCAGGGATGTAGGGAAGTGCCTATCTCTGCTAAAAGAAAAGGAGTACTTGTGGCACCTTAGAGACTAACCAATTTATTTGAGCATAAGCTTTCGTGAGCTACAGCTCACATCATCGGATATATACTGTGGAAAATACAGAAGATGTTTTTATACACACAGACCATGAAAAAATGGGTGTTTATCACTACAAAAGGTTTTCTCTCCCCCACCCCACTCTTCTGCTGGTAATAGCTTATCTAAAGTGATCACTCTCCTTACAATGTGTATGATAATCAAGGTGGGCCATTTCCAGCACAAATCCAGGTTTTCTTCCCCCCCCCACCCCACTCTCCTGTTGGTAATAGCTTATCTAAAGCTATTGATAACACCATCCTGGCCACTATGGATGTAGAAGCCCTCTACACCAACATTCCACACAAAGATGGACTACAAGCCGTCAAGAACACTATCCCCGATAATGTCACGGCTAACCTGGTGGCTGAACTTTGTGACTTTGTCCTTACCCATAACTATTTTACATTTGGGGACAATGTATACCTTCAAATCAGCGGCACTGCTATGGGTACCCGCATAGCCCCACAGTATGCCAACATTTTTATGGCTGACTTAGAACAACGCTTCCTCAGCTCTCGTCCCCTAACGCCCCTACTCTACTTGCGCTATATTGATGCCATCTTCATCATCTGGACCCATGGAAAAGAAGCCCTTGAGGAATTCCACCATGATTTCAACAATTTCCATCCCACTATCAACCTCAGCCTGGTCCAGTCCACACAAGAGATCCACTTCCTGGACACTACAGTGCTAATAAATGATGGTCACATAAACACCACCCTATACCGGAAACCTACTGACCGCTATTCCTACTTACATGCCTCCAGCTTTCATCCAGGACACACCACACGATCCATCGTCTACAGCCAAGCTCTGCGATACAACCGCATTTGCTCCAACCCCTCAGACAGAGACAAACACCTACAAGATCTCTATCAAGCATTCTTACAACTACAATACCCACCTGCGGAAGTGAAGAAACAGATTGATAGAGCCAGAAGAGTTCCCAGAAGTCACCTACTACACGACAGGCCTAACAAAGAAAATAACAGAACGCCACTAGCCGTCACCTTCAGCCCCCAACTAAAACCCCTCCAACGCATTATCAAGGATCTACAACCTATCCTGAAGGATGACCCAACACTCTCACAAATCTTGGGAGACAGGCCAGTCCTTGCCTAAAGACAGCCCCCCAACCTGAAGCAAATACTCACCAGAAACCACATACCACACAACAAAACCACTAACCCAGGAACCTATCCTTGCAACAAAGCCCGTTGCCAACTGTGCCCACATATCTATTCAGGGGACACCATCACAGGGCCTAATCACATCAGCCACACTATCAGAGGCTCGTTCACCTGCACATCCACCAATGTGATATATGCCATCATGTGCCAGCAGTGCCCCTCTGCCATGTACATTGGTCAAACTGGACAGTCTCTACGTAAAAGAATAAATGGACAAAAATCAGATGTCAAGAATTATAACATTCATACACCAGTCGGAGAACACTTCAATCTCTCTGGTCACTCGATTTCTGATCTCAAAGTGACTATCCTTCAACAAAAAAACTTTGAAAACAGACTCCAATGAGAGACTGCTGAATTGGAATTCATTTGCAAATTGGATAGAATTAACTTAGGCTTGAATAGAGACTGGGAATGGTTGATTCATTATAAAAAGTAACCTATTTCCCCTTGTTTATTCCTTCCCCTCCCTCCCCACCCCCCACTGTTTCTCAGACGTTCTTGTTAAACCTTGGATTTGTGCTGGAAATGGCCCACCTTTATTATCATACACATTGTAAGGAGAGCGATCACTTTAGATAAGCTATTACCAACAGGAGGAGGTGGGGGGAGAAAACCTGGATTTGTGCTGGAAATGGCCCACCTTGATTATCATACTCATTGTAAGGAGAGTGATCACTTTAGATAAGCTATTACCAGCAGAAGAGTGGGGTGGGGGAGAGAAAACCTTTTGTAGTGATAAACACCCATTTTTTCATGGTCTGGGTGTATAAAAACATCTTCTGTATTTTCCACAGTATGCATCCAATGAAGTGAGCTGTAGCTCACGAAAGCTTATGCCCCAAAAAATTGGTTAGTCTCTAAGGTGCCACAAGTACTCCTTTTCTTTTTGCGAATACAGACTAACACGGCTGTTGCTCTGAAACCTATCTCCGCTAAGTGATCCATGAATGGGAGCCTATCTCCTGAGTCAGCAGCTTATGCATCTAAACTCCTTTTTGCAGGAATTAGGCAACTGCCTTGCTCCATAAAAAATTGTCTGAAACACACCAAAAAAAAAAAAAATCTACACAAAGTGGAAACTAGGTCAAATTACAAACGATGAACAATCAACAAGCATGTAGGAAAAAAATTAGGAAGGTCAAGGCACAAAACGAGATTATTCTAGAAATACGTTAGAAGCAAGAGGAAGACCACGGGCAGGATAGGCCCATTACTCAATGAGAGGAGGAAAGCAACAGAAAATGTGGAAATGGCAAAAGTGCTAGATGACTTTTTTGTTTCAGTTTTTACCAAAAGGGTTCATAGCAATTGGACATCTAACGTAGTGAATGCCAGTGAAAATGAGGTACGATCAGAGGCTAAAATAGGGAAAGAACAAGTTAAAAATTACTCAGACAAGTTAGATGTCTTCAAGTTACCAGGGCCTGATGAAATACATCCTAGAATACTCAAGGAGCTGACTGAGGAGGTATCTGAGCCATTATCAATTATCTTCAAAGAGTCACGGAAAATGGGAGAGATTCCAGAGGACTGGTACTATATTTGCCCTTTTCCAATCAATGAAAAGGGGAATAAGGACAACCTGGAGAATTATAGACCAATCATCTTAACTTCAGTAGCTGGAAAGATAGTGGAACAAATAATTAAGCAATCAATTTGCAAACACAAGATAATAAGGTGATAAATAACAGTCAGCATGGATATGTCAAGAACAAGTTGTGTCAAACCAACCTAATAGCTTTATTTGACAGGGCAACAAGCCTTGAGCATGGGGGTGGTGGTGATGGGTCCCACTGGGGTGCCACCAGGAACTGAGGTACAACTGAGCGCTTTTTCACCAGTCTGGGTTCCCTCTTGCACTGTGACAAGCTGCAGAGGCCTCCAAGCTTCCACTCATACCAACATCCACAGGCAGGAATCATACCCAGCTGTGTTTATGAATGCTCTAGTCAGCCACTCATGAGCCCACAATAGAGAGGCTACAGTCAAAATACCCCCAGCTCAGGACCCCAGAGCTGGGAATCAGAGGTATCTCTTGAGCTGGGTTCAATAAGCAAGAGTCAGAGTCAGGGATAGTATCAGCCTGGATTTAGGAGGCAAAAGTCAGGTTGGGATCAGAGATGGCGAGGTGCTACCACAGGCCTGAAATCTGTGTGGTTGTCCAAACGAGTTCCTGGGGCAACTCTCCAAGATTAAATAGGGTGCTTGGCCAATCAGAGGGCTGCAAGGCACTGTCACTCTGGTTTTCTTGGGTGATACTTCCTGTGCTGCCTACTCTCCACAGAGCTTCCTGGGGGGAGCTCTGTATTGTCTTCTGGTGGCACTATGGGACCATTAGCTGTCCCAGGCTCTACAGACCTGGGTTCTAGTCCCTGGATCTTTACAGTATGCAGTTTTGGTTGCCCCATTTTAAAAAAAGGTAGATTAAAATCAGCAAAGGTACAGAGAAAGGCAACAAAAATGACTGGGAGGATGGAATAGCTTCCATATGAGGCGAGATTAAAAAAATGGACTGTGCCGCTTAGAAAGGTGACAATTTATGGGGGACATAATAGAGATTTATAAAATCATGAATGATATAGAAAAAATGAATAGGGATGTGTTATTTACCCTTTCACAAAACACAAGGGTCACCTGATGAAATTAATAGGCAGCAGGTTTAAAACAATCATAAGGAAGTGCTTCTTCAAACAACGCAGTCAACCTGTGGAACTTGTTGCTTGGGGACACTGTGAAGGCCTAAAGTATAGATAAAAGATTGAGATAAATTCATGGAGGATAGGTCCATCAATGGCTATTAGTCAAGGTGGTCAGGGTCACAACCTATGCTCTTGGTGTTCCGAAACCTTCAACTGCCAGAAACTGGGACTGGATTACAGGATTGATCAGTCAAAATTTCCCTCTTCTGTTTGTTCCTCTGAAGCATCTAGCACTAGCTTGTTGGAAGACAGGCTACTGGGTTAGATGGACTATTGGTCTGATCCAGTATGGTCATTTTTATCCCAGGTGAATGCACTAATCTCTGGTCTCACAGTTATAAGGTGGGCACTAACATCTTCCTCCTCCTCCTCCTCCAGCTGGATTTTGAATGGAACCTGATCCAGTAGTGGGCTCTGAGCTTGCCTACCTGATTGAGCACTGCACATGAGATAGGTATTCACTGCCTATCTTCCCTTGGTTCATGGATCTTTCTGGGCTCAGGTGGGAGACTGGCATCCTGTCACCTAGAGTGACACTGCAGAGCAAATGCCCAGAGGCAGAAACTCTTACCCTGAAAACTTAGGCTCTGAGTGAGTTTTGGCACCTACAGCGTTCAGCAGGAGTTGTGGAGATCGCAGTGGAGGCTAAAACTAGGATCTTAGACATCTAAACCCAAGACCTAGTACCTAAGTCTGGGCTTTAGGCATCAAATACCTTTGTGGATAAGAACTAAAGTAACTAACTATAGCATTTACTTTTAAGGCTACCTCTACGCTACATGCCACTTTTGGCAGCTCAGAGGGTATGTCACAGTGAAAAAAGCAAGCTGTGTCCACAGTGCATGGACTGTTACTGTGTGTAGCTGCAGGTGTCAGTGAAAGGCTCTGGGAGGGGGAAACTCTGAGCCTTTCCCCATTGCCTCAGTCCTTATCTGTGGCAGGGAGGACTGCAGCGGAGCCTTTCCCAGCTGCCAGAGAGCTGGAGCGTCCTGCTGTCTCCCAGCTGATGGAACCTTTTGCTGCAGCAGGGAAAGGCTCCATCAGCTGGGAGACACCAGGACACTCCACAGTTAATAGCACGCTAGACAGGAAGGCATGTCTTGGGTGAGTAGAAAGCTGAGTAGGGTATATGCTTGCGTACATACCCACACCCATCAGGCATGTCTGTAGTAAGCCATGCCTCACTATGTAGACTGCTACTTAAACCCGTGCCGGGGTGCTACCCAAGTACATACCCCACCGAAAGACGTGCAGTGTAGACGTAGGCTGAGGCTCTGGTCCTGCAATTATTCAAGTCAAGGCAAAGCTCCCACTGATTTTAGTGGTGCAGGAACAGACCTTAAGTGAAAACGAAGGTTCTGATTATGCCAACGCTTTTTTGCACAAGCTTAACTTTAGGTAGGTATGAGGAGTCCCATTGAAATCAAACAAACTATTCATGTGCATAAAGTTAAACATATGCATATTTTCAGGATTGGGATGCTCATCAAGATGTAGTTATTTTTAATGCATCTATTTCTATTCAATGGAAAGGTAGATCAATTTTTAAAGTCCTGCTTGTTTTCGAAACCTGTCAAGATGATCAGAAACATTTCTTTTCACCACAACTTGAAAAAAATATGAAAATACCTTTTGTAACAGGCTTGGGCCAAATTCTACTCCTATTTATTAGTATGATGGCTTTCAGATGTGAATTTCTTGAAAAGAGGGAGAGTGCAGAATGTACATAGCCCATTAAAGATATTTGTTTCTAGTAATGAGGCTTTTATAGAGTATGTATGCTGTATAAAAAATGAGGAAAAAAACTTTATAAACCCTCTAAGTACCTTTAGTATGATTGTTCTTCTATTTTAACAATTAACAGTATAAGACTTACTCAAAATATAATGTTGTTCAAAAAGGCTTTTACAGATGTGTCCACATTCCATTTATGTTTAGTAGGGACTGTTTCGGTCTTGTCACTGTACATATGACACTCTCTCTTTATCCTTTTAAAAAACCTTTTATTAATGAAATTGTGTGTGCTTTGTTCTTAATTATGTGATCATTCTTGAGTTTTCTAACATGTCTAAGGTCAGCATTATTTCACTTTCAGGATCTCTCTACGACTTACTAATGGTTGCAAGATAATACTTTAAATGCACTTTATGGGAAATGATCTGGCTGTCCTTCATATCTTTGAATGAAATCTAGCCTGGTTGTTGTTTTTTAAATTATACTGTTTAAGTACAATAAATTATGCAGGTTTCCTGCTATTAAAATGCAAAGCGTATTTGCAAGAGGAAATCGGAAATCATAAGAAAGCTTTTAGTAGCTTTATTGCTAATCATTATTTATCTCCCGACACAAAAAAGGGAGAAATTCTCTTCAGTGTGCAAGGAAAAAAAGGAGAGCAAGTTAAACTGCAAAGGAGTGCACCTCCAGAATTGTATCCCTTTTAAGATGTGCTCAAATGTGTGGTGGCAGACAAAAATCAACCCTGACATCTGTTGGTTGACCATGATTCTGGTGACACCGTGAAAGCAAAAGGATATGGCATATATAAATATGGGAGAGGAGAGTTAAACTTCCAGACTAGTTGCATAGATAGAATCATAGAAATGTAGAGCTGGAAGGGACCTCAAGAAGTCATCAAGTCTTGCCCTCTGCGCTGAGGTAGGACCAAGTAAACCTAGAGCATCCCTGACAGGTGTTTATCCAACCTGTTCTTAAAAATCTGCAGTGATGGAGATTCTCCAATCTCCCTTGGAAGACTATTCCGGAGTTAACTACCTTTATAGTTGGAAAGTTTTTCCTAATATCTAATCTAGTTCTTCCATGCTGCAGATTAAACCCATTACTTCTTGTTTTACCTTCCATGGACTTAGAGAACAATTGATCACCATCCTCTTTATACCGGCGTTTAACATATTTGAAGACTTAACAGGTCCTCCCTTCAGTCTCCTTTTCTTGGGATTAAACAGTCCCAGTTTTTTATAGTCTTTCCTCATAGGTCAGATTTTCTAAATGCTTTGTCATTTTTTGTTGCTGACATCTGGACTCTCTTCAGTTTGTCCACACCTTTCCTAAAGTATGGTGGCCAGAATTGGACACTGCACCAGTGGAGGCCTCACTAGTCCTGAGTAGAGCGGGAGAATTTCTTCCTGTGTCTTACATACAACACTCCTATTAACATACCCCATGACTTTATCCCTTTTTGCCGCTGCATTACATTCTTGGACATCATCTTACAACATCAGCAGGAAGACAGCAGCTGCAGCTTCAGACAGAACATATTTAAGTATCTTTTCTTTTTTATAAAACAATTTTTGGGCAGAAAGTGCCAAATACATTTTTTTAACACAAATGCATTACGGAAAATCCTTGCTGTCACTGAATGAACCACAAAAGGTTGTCTTCCACCATATCCATAGGACGTTTTGGGCCTGATCTTGCCAAATTGTCTCACTGACATCACAAATGAGGATTGGCAGCATCTGGCCCAAAGTTTGCCAGGGCAGGGTAGTGTTGGCAAAGGGAAGTGCAATTTATACCCCCCTGCACTAACTTTGCTGAATCTAACTGAATTTGTGCAACGTTTAAAGCCAAATTCTTCTTTCAGATAAATGTGTACAGGTGGCTCTACTTGCGTGCACTTTGGCTCTTTTCTAATACAATTT
Source organism: Lepidochelys kempii (assembly GCF_965140285.1). Taxonomy (NCBI): domain Eukaryota; kingdom Metazoa; phylum Chordata; order Testudines; family Cheloniidae; genus Lepidochelys; species Lepidochelys kempii. Next base: position 15,712,912 of record NC_136380.1, read on the forward strand.
TTATTTTAAAAATAAGTGTAGTAACTCTGACCTTGGCATTTGCACCTGCTGCAGCTATGGTACAGCAGCCTCGAATGCTGTTTTGGGGAAAGAAATAGCCCATGAGAGGAGCTCAGAATCTGCACCAAGGGGGTAGTTGGAAGCTGGTTAGAGAAGGTGAAAAGAGACTCTGCTGGGGTGAAAAGGAGCTTGACCAGAGGAAGTTGCATTAATAGAAGCTGGACCATGAAGGACCATGTGTAAGGAGTCTGGTTGCAAGGGGCACAGAGCCTATGACCAGTGAGGTTAACCATTGGGATGCTGACAGAGGGAAATACAATGGGTGTGGCTCTCCAGGTGAGGGGCTGTAGTTCACAGGTGGACCTGTTTGATAAACATGTGGTCATCGCAGGGTAAAAGCAAAGGAGCATCACAAACCAGATAAAAGTGGAAGCAGGACAGCAGGGGTGAAGCTGGACTTTGTAGCCAGGGAGAGAAGGAGTTGATTCCCCTATGGTGACACAATGTTTTAGAAAAAACTTTTTATAATGCTGGTAATTTATAGTTTATTTTCCTAAGCAAGAACATTATATTATTCTATTATGTATATATTATTGTTCCTGCCTAAATTCTGGGTTTTTCCTTTATAAAGTTTAAAATTATCTCCATTGTATTGGTTTGCCTCTGCCTCCCCCCACAGTAGGCATAGCCCCTAGCTGAGGCCTGGGTCACTCCATATCCAGGATGAGGGTCTGAAAACAACATTCCTGGCTTTTGGGACCACATGGTCACTGTACTCACAGTTGATAGGCACAGGGAGCCCATAGAATGGAGCACAACTGGATCTGTTTTTTTTTTGGGGGGGGGGGGGAGGGAAGGAAATTGTTTTATCTTATTTTTTTCATAGGAGAGAGGAATGTGGAGACTTTTTGCCCATAACACTTACACGACTGAAGGTGATTCAACATTCACAGCACCCACATTCTATTATAAATAATGTAAATTTGTGAGACCTACCCAGAATTTCCCATGAACCTAAAACCTATTACCATGAAGATAAAGGAAAAACCATATGACCAAAGCAGTATGGCGAGCCCCAAATGTTCAGAAACCACACATCAGGCCCACCCAAAATCATGAGATTGACTTAAAAAACCTTCGCACAAAGAAAAGGAGTACTTGTGGCACTTTAGAGACGAACCATTTTATTTGAGCATAAGCTTTCGTGAGCTACAGCTCACTTCATCGGATGCATACTGTGGAAAGTTTAGAAGATCTTATTATATACACACTAAGCATGAAAAAATACCTCCTCCCACCCCACTCTCCTGCTGGTAATAGCTTATCTAAAGCGATCACTCTCCTTACAATGTGTATGATAATCAAGGTGGGCCATTTCCAGCACAAATCCAGGGTTTAACAAGAACGTCGGGAGGGAGGGGGGTTAGGAAAAAACAAGGGGAAATAGGCTACCTTGCATAATGACTAAGCCACTCCCAGTCTCTATTCAAGCCTAAGTTAATTGTATTCGAATTTGCAAATGAATTCCAATTCAGCAGTTTCTCGCTGGAGTCTGGATTTGAAGTTTTTTTGTTGTAAAATAGCGACTTTCATGTCTGTAATCGCGTGACCAGAGAGATTGAAGTGTTCTCCGACTGGTTTATGAATGTTATAATTCTTGACATCTGATTTTTGTCCATTTATTCTTTTACGTAGAGACTGTCCAGTTTGACCAATGTACATGGCAGAGGGGCATTGCTGGCACATGATGGCATATATCACATTGGTGGATATGCAGGTGAACGAGCCTCTGATAGTGTGGCTGATGTGATTAGGCCCTGTGATGGTGTCCCCTGAATAGATATGTGGGCACAGTTGGCAACGGGCTTTGTTGCAAGGATAGGTTCCTGGGTTAGTGGTTTTGTTGTGTGGTATGTGGTTGCTGGTGAGTATTTGCTTCAGGTTGGGGGGCTGTCTGTAGGCAAGGACTGGCCTGTCTCCCAAGATTTGTGAGAGTGTTGGGTCATCCTTCAGGATAGGTTGTAGATCCTTGATAATGCGTTGGAGGGGTTTTAGTTGGGGGCTGAAGGTGACGGCTAGTGGCGTTCTGTTATTTTCTTTGTTAGGCCTGTCCTGTAGTAGGTGACTTCTGGGAACTCTTCTGGCTTTATCAATCTGTTTCTTCACTTCCGCAGGTGGGTATTGTAGTTGTAAGAATGCTTGATAGAGATCTTGTAGGTGTTATCTCTGTCTGAGGGGTTGGAGCAAATGCGGTTGTATCGCAGAGCTTGGCAGTAGACGATGGATCGTGTGGTGTGTCCTGGATGAAAGCTGGAGGCATGTAAGTAGGAATAGCGGTCAGTAGGTTTCCGATATAGGGTGGTGTTTATGTGACCATTGTTTATTAGATCAGTAGTGTCCAGGAAGTGGATCTCTTGTGTGGACTGGACCAGGCTGAGGTTGATGGTGGGATGGAAATTGTTGAAATCATGGTGGAATTCCTCAAGGGCTTCTTTTCCATGGGTCCAGATGATGAAAATGTCATCAATATAGCGCAAGTAGAGTAGGGGCGTTAGGGGACGAGAGCTGAGGAAGCGTTGTTCTAAATCAGCCATAAAAATGTTGGCATACTGTGGGGCCATGCGGGTACCCATAGCAGTGCCGCTGATCTGAAGGTATACATTGTCCCCAAATGTAAAATAGTTATGGGTAAGGACAAAGTCACAAAGTTCAGCCATCAGGTTAGCCGTGACATTATCGGGGATAGTGTTCTTGACGGCTTGTAGTCCATCTTTGTGTGGAATGTTGGTGTAGAGGGCTTCTACATCCATAGTGGCCAGGATGGTGTTACCAGGAAGATCACCGATGGATTGTAGTTTCCTCAGGAAGACAGTGGTGTCTCAAAGGTAGCTGGGAGTGCTGGTAGCGTAGGGCCTGAGGAGGGAGTCTACATAGCCAGACAATCCTGCTGTCAGGGTGCCAATGCCTGAGATGATGGGGCGCCCAGGATTTCCAGTGATTTGCCAACCCAGCCTGGCCGGTTTTCCTCTAAGAAGGGGAGGAATGATGATCTTCCCTTGGAGAGACAGGCTGCATGGTCAGAGGCAGGGCTCTGCGCCCCCGCCTCTGAAATGCAGCCAGGTCTGGGGAGGAGCATTGCCGCTTCCCAACGGGAAGTGGAGAGGACTCTCCGGAGGGCAGAATCTTGGGTAGTAGATAGAATATCCCAGGTCGGGGTTCCAGGGGTGTGTCTGTGCGGATTTAATCTTGTGCTTTTTCAGGGAGTTTCTTGAGCAAATGCTGTAGTTGCTTTTGGTAACTCTCAGTGGGATCAGAGGGTAATGGCTTGTAGAAAGTGGTGTTGGAGAGCTGCCGAGCAGCCTCTTGTTCATATTCCGACCTATTCATGATGACAGCAGCACCTCCTTTGTCAGCCTTTTTGATTATGATGTCAGAGTTGTTTCTGAGGCTGTGGATGGCATTGTGTTCCGCACGGCTGAGGTTATGGGGCAAGTGATGCTGCTTTTCCACAATTTCAGCTCGTGCACGTCGGCGGAAGCACTCTATGTAGAAGTCCAGTCTGCTGTCTCGACCTTCAGGAGGAGTCCACCCAGAATCCTTCTTTTTGCAGTGTTGGTAGGGAGGGCTCTGTGGATTAGTATGAGATTTAAAAAAAATAAATTCAGAGTTCTTTTTATTGGCCTCCCGTTGTGGAGTTTTCGTCTTTAGCCATGAGGACTTTTTGTTTTTAAAAAATGAAAGTGGAGGCTCATACTGACTCCAGGAGCTGAGGGTTTAAGGCAAACAAATATCACAAGACTTGTGAGAGAAGGAAGACTTGTGGCAAGGCTGCAGGGCCTTTACTCCCTGACAGCCTCTCAGCCCGGGTACCAGGAACGCAGCCCCCCCTCTCTCGGCTATGCAGAGGGCTCTGGCTAGCGCCTGGGTGCGCTTCGCCCCTGGGTGCCAAGTGGAGCCCCAGGACAATGGCGCTGGGTGCAGGGCAAACACGTTGCAACTTGCTTTGCACCTCCCCTCCCTTCTGAGCCGAGCCGCGCAACGCGAGCAGGAAGTTTGCCCCCTCTCGCGCTCCGTCGTGCGTTCCAAGCCGCTGGGCGTGGCGGAAGACTCCCGCCGGCGCTCCGTTGTCATACACAAAGGGACTACACCTCCCAGGTAGGCGCCGCGCGGCGGCCTCAAGCCACCATCTTGGAAGCTGACCCGCCCCTTGTCTCGCGCAACGGCGGCGAGTACGTCGTGACGTCTGAAGCGGGCCGTGGGCAGGGCGTCGCTGAGGGGCAACTACAATTCCCACACGGCCCCGCGCGGCCGCGCATGCGAGCTGCTGTTTTGCCGCCATCTTGGCTGGACGGAGCTGCCTGCCGCCGCCACTAAACAAACCTGCAGCCAGCCGGGCTCTGCCGCTGAGGAGCCTTTAGATGTTCCCGGAACGGCCGGGCAGGTGGGTCCCCTCCCCGCGGGAGCTGGGGCGGGGGCGGGAGGGCGACTGGCCCCTCCGTGGGCTGGTTGGGTGCTGTGTCCACGTCAGTGAAAGGCGCAGGAGTGGGCAGCTCCCGCTTCCCCCCGCCCGGCTGGCGGAGGGCGACGCGTCCGCCCACCGGGGTGAGCGGGAGGCTTCCGTCCGGCCCCCTGGCTGTGGCTGAGGGAGCTGCGGGGACCCCCCCCCCCCCCCCACACACACAACACCCCCTGGCTGTGGCTGAGGGAGCTGCGGGGACCCCCCCCCACACACACACACAACACCCCCTGGCTGTGGCTGAGGGAGCTGCGAGGACCCCCCCCACACACACACACAACACCCCCTGGCTGTGGCTGAGGGAGCTGCGAGGACCCCCCACACACACACACACAACACCCCCTGGCTGTGGCTGAGGGAGCTGCGAGGACCCCCCCCACACACACACACAACACCCCCTGGCTGTGGCTGAGGGAGCTGCGGGGACCCCCCCCCCCCCCACACACACACACAACACCTCCTGGCTGTGGCTGAGGGAGCTGCGGGGACCCCCCCCCCCACACACACACACACAACACCCCCTGGCTGTGGCTGAGGGAGCTGCGGGGACCCCCCCCCACACACACACACACAACACCCCCTGGCTGTGGCTGAGGGAGCTGCGGGGACCCCCCCCCCCCCACACACACACACAACACCTCCTGGCTGTGGCTGAGGGAGCTGCGGGGACCCCCCCCCCCCACACACACACAACACCCCCTGGCTGTGGCTGAGGGAGCTGCGAGGACCCCCACACACACACACACACAACACCCCCTGGCTGTGGCTGAGGGAGCTGTGGGGACCCCCCCCCACACACACACACACACACACAACACCTCCTGGCTGTGGCTGAGGGAGCTGCGGGGACACCCCCCCCCACACACACACACACACAACACCTCCTGGCTGTGGCTGAGGGAGCTGTGGGGGACCCCCCCCACACACACACACAACACCCCCTGGCTGTGGCTGAGGGAGCTGTGGGGACCCCCCCCCCCCACACACACACACAACACCCCCTGGCTGTGGCTGAGGGAGCTGTGGGGACACCCCCCACACACACACACACAACACCCCCCTGGCTGTGGCTGAGGGAGCTGTGGGGACCCCCCACACACACACACACAACACCCCCTGGCTGTGGCTGAGGGAGCTGTGGGGACCCCCCCCCCCACACACACACAACACCCCCTGGCTGTGGCTGAGGGAGCTGTGGGGACCCCCCCCCACACACACACACAACACCCCCTGGCTGTGGCTGAGGGAGCTGCGGGGACCCCCCCCCACACACACACACACAACACCTCCTGGCTGTGGCTGAGGGAGCTGCGGGGACCCCCCCCCACACACACACACACACACAACGCCTCCTGGCTGTGGCTGAGGGAGCTGCGGGGACCCCCCCCCCCCCCACACACACACACAACACCTCCTGGCTGTGGCTGAGGGAGCTGTGGGGACCCCCCCCCCACACACACACACAACACCCCCTGGCTGTGGCTGAGGGAGCTGTGGGGACCCCCCCCCCACACACACACACACAACACCCCCTGGCTGTGGCTGAGGGAGCTGTGGGGACCCCCCACACACACACACACAACACCCCCTGGCTGTGGCTGAGGGAGCTGTGGGGACCCCCCCCACACACACACACACAACACCCCCTGGCTGTGGCTGAGGGAGCTGTGGGGACACCCCCCCCCACACACACACACAACACCCCCTGGCTGTGGCTGAGGGAGCTGTGGGGACCCCCCCCCCCACACACACACACACAACACCCCCTGGCTGTGGCTGAGGGAGCTGTGGGGACCCCCCCCACACACACACACAACACCCCCTGGCTGTGGCTGAGGGAGCTGTGGGGACCCCCCCCCCACACACACACAACACCCCCTGGCTGTGGCTGAGGGAGCTGTGGGGACCCCCCCCACACACACACACACAACACCCCCTGGCTGTGGCTGAGGGAGCTGTGGGGACCCCCCCCCACACACACACACAACACCCCCTGGCTGTGGCTGAGGGAGCTGTGGGGACCCCCCACACACACACACACAACACCTCCTGGCTGTGGCTGAGAGAGCCGAGCACGCCCCCACCCCACACACACACACAACACCCCCTGGCTGTGGCTGAGAGAGCCGAGCACGCCCCACACACACACACACACACACACACAACACCCCCTGGCTGTGGCTGAGGGAGCTGTGGGGACCCCCCCACACAAACACACACAACACCTCCTGGCTGTGGCTGAGGGAGCTGTGGGGACCCCACACACACACACACACAACACCCCCTGGCTGTGGCTGAGGGAGCTGTGGGGACCCCCCCCACACACACACACACAACACCTCCTGGCTGTGGCTGAGGGAGCTGCGGGGACCCCCCCCCCACACACACACACACAACACCTCCTGGCTGTGGCTGAGGGAGCTGTGGGGACCCCCCCCACACACACACACAACACCCCCTGGCTGTGGCTGAGGGAGCTGTGGGGACCCCCCCCCACACACACACACACAACACCCCCTGGCTGTGGCTGAGGGAGCTGTGGGGACACCCCCCCCCACACACACACACAACACCCCCTGGCTGTGGCTGAGGGAGCTGTGGGGACCCCCCCCACACACACACACAACACCCCCCTGGCTGTGGCTGAGGGAGCTGTGGGGACCCCCCCCCACACACACACAACACCCCCTGGCTGTGGCTGAGGGAGCTGTGGGGACCCCCCCCCACACACACACAACACCCCCTGGCTGTGGCTGAGGGAGCTGTGGGGACCCCCCCACACACACACACACAACACCCCCTGGCTGTGGCTGAGGGAGCTGTGGGGACCCCCCCCACACACACACAACACCCCCTGGCTGTGGCTGAGGGAGCTGTGGGGACCCCCCCCCACACACACACACAACACCCCCTGGCTGTGGCTGAGGGAGCTGTGGGGACCCCCCCCACACACACACACACAACACCCCCTGGCTGTGGCTGAGGGAGCTGTGGGGACCCCACACACACACACACACAACACCCCCTGGCTGTGGCTGAGGGAGCTGCGGGGACCCCCCCCCCCACACACACACACAACACCTCCTGGCTGTGGCTGAGGGAGCTGCGGGGACCCCCCCCCCCCCACACACACACACAACACCTCCTGGCTGTGGCTGAGGGAGCTGCGGGGACCCCACACACACACACACACACACAACACCTCCTGGCTGTGGCTGAGGGAGCTGTGGGGACCCCCCCACACACACACACACAACACCCCCTGGCTGTGGCTGAGGGAGCTGTGGGGACCCCCCCCACACACACACACACAACACCCCCTGGCTGTGGCTGAGGGAGCTGTGGGGACCCCCCACACACACACACACAACACCCCCTGGCTGTGGCTGAGGGAGCTGTGGGGACCCCCCCCACACACACACACACACAACACCCCCTGGCTGTGGCTGAGGGAGCTGTGGGGACACCCCCCCCACACACACACACAACACCCCCTGGCTGTGGCTGAGGGAGCTGTGGGGACCCCCCCCCACACACACACACACAACACCCCCTGGCTGTGGCTGAGGGAGCTGTGGGGACCCCCCCCACACACACACACACAACACCCCCTGGCTGTGGCTGAGGGAGCTGTGGGGACCCCCCCCCACACACACACACAACACCCCCTGGCTGTGGCTGAGGGAGCTGTGGGGACCCCCCCACACACACACACACAACACCCCCTGGCTGTGGCTGAGGGAGCTGTGGGGACCCCCCACACACACACACACAACACCCCCTGGCTGTGGCTGAGGGAGCTGTGGGGACCCCCCCCCACACACACACACAACACCTCCTGGCTGTGGCTGAGAGAGCCGAGCACGCCCCCCCCACACACACACACACAACACCCCCTGGCTGTGGCTGAGAGAGCCGAGCACGCCCCACACACACACACACACACACACACAACACCCCCCTGGCTGTGGCTGAGGGAGCTGTGGGGACCCCCCCACACAAACACACACAACACCTCCTGGCTGTGGCTGAGGGAGCTGTGGGGACCCCACACACACACACACACACAACACCTCCTGGTTGTGGCTGAGGGAGCTGTGGGGACCCCCACACACACACACACAACACCCCCTGGCTGTGGCTGAGGGAGCTGTGGGGACCCCCCACACACACACACACACAACACCTCCTGGCTGTGGCTGAGGGAGCTGCGGGGACCCCCCCCCACACACACACACACACAACACCTCCTGGCTGTGGCTGAGGGAGCTGTGGGGACCCCCCCCCCACACACACACACAACACCCCCTGGCTGTGGCTGAGGGAGCTGTGGGGACCCCCCCACACACACACACACACAACACCCCCTGGCTGTGGCTGAGGGAGCTGTGGGGACCCCCCCACACACACACACAACACCCCCTGGCTGTGGCTGAGGGAGCTGTGGGGACCCCCCCCCCCCCACACACACACACAACACCCCCTGGCTGTGGCTGAGGGAGCTGTGGGGACACCCCCCCACACACACACACACAACACCCCCTGGCTGTGGCTGAGGGAGCTGTGGGGACCCCCCCCACACACACACACAACACCCCCTGGCTGTGGCTGAGGGAGCTGTGGGGACCCCCCACACACACACACACAACACCCCCTGGCTGTGGCTGAGGGAGCTGTGGGGACCCCCCCCCACACACACACACAACACCCCCTGGCTGTGGCTGAGGGAGCTGTGGGGACCCCCCCCCACACACACACACAACACCTCCTGGCTGTGGCTGAGAGAGCCGAGCACGCCCCCCCCCCCACACACACACAACACCCCCTGGCTGTGGCTGAGAGAGCCGAGCACGCCCCACACACACACACACACACACACACAACACCCCCTGGCTGTGGCTGAGGGAGCTGTGGGGACCCCCCCCACACAAACACACACAACACCTCCTGGCTGTGGCTGAGGGAGCTGTGGGGACCCCACACACACACACACACACAACACCCCCTGGCTGTGGCTGAGGGAGCTGTGGGGACCCCCCCCCACACACACACACACAACACCTCCTGGCTGTGGCTGAGGGAGCTGCGGGGACCCCCCCCCCACACACACACACACAACACCTCCTGGCTGTGGCTGAGGGAGCTGTGGGGACCCCCCCCACACACACACACAACACCCCCTGGCTGTGGCTGAGGGAGCTGTGGGGACCCCCCCCACACACACACACACAACACCCCCTGGCTGTGGCTGAGGGAGCTGTGGGGACACCCCCCCCACACACACACACAACACCCCCTGGCTGTGGCTGAGGGAGCTGTGGGGACCCCCCCCACACACACACACAACACCCCCTGGCTGTGGCTGAGGGAGCTGTGGGGACCCCCCCCCCCACACACACACAACACCCCCTGGCTGTGGCTGAGGGAGCTGTGGGGACCCCCCCCCCACACACACACAACACCCCCTGGCTGTGGCTGAGGGAGCTGTGGGGACCCCCCACACACACACACACAACACCCCCTGGCTGTGGCTGAGGGAGCTGTGGGGACCCCCCCCCACACACACACAACACCCCCTGGCTGTGGCTGAGGGAGCTGTGGGGACCCCCCCACACACACACACAACACCCCCTGGCTGTGGCTGAGGGAGCTGTGGGGACCCCCCCCACACACACACACACAACACCCCCTGGCTGTGGCTGAGGGAGCTGTGGGGACCCCCCCCACACACACACACAACACCCCCTGGCTGTGGCTGAGGGAGCTGCGGGGACCCCCCCCCACACACACACACACAACACCTCCTGGCTGTGGCTGAGGGAGCTGCGGGGACCCCCCCCCCCCCCACACACACACAACACCTCCTGGCTGTGGCTGAGGGAGCTGCGGGGACCCCACACACACACACACACACACACAACACCTCCTGGCTGTGGCTGAGGGAGCTGTGGGGACCCCCCCACACACACACACACAACACCCCCTGGCTGTGGCTGAGGGAGCTGTGGGGACCCCCCCCACACACACACACACAACACCCCCTGGCTGTGGCTGAGGGAGCTGTGGGGACCCCCCCACACACACACACACAACACCCCCTGGCTGTGGCTGAGGGAGCTGTGGGGACCCCCCCCACACACACACACACAACACCCCCTGGCTGTGGCTGAGGGAGCTGTGGGGACACCCCCCCCCCACACACACACAACACCCCCTGGCTGTGGCTGAGGGAGCTGTGGGGACCCCCCACACACACACACACACAACACCCCCTGGCTGTGGCTGAGGGAGCTGTGGGGACCCCCCCCCCCACACACACACACAACACCCCCTGGCTGTGGCTGAGGGAGCTGTGGGGACCCCCCCCCACACACACACAACACCCCCTGGCTGTGGCTGAGGGAGCTGTGGGGACCCCCACACACACACACACACAACACCCCCTGGCTGTGGCTGAGGGAGCTGTGGGGACCCCCCACACACACACACACAACACCCCCTGGCTGTGGCTGAGGGAGCTGTGGGGACCCCCCCCACACACACACACAACACCTCCTGGCTGTGGCTGAGAGAGCCGAGCACGCCCCCCCCCACACACACACACAACACCCCCTGGCTGTGGCTGAGAGAGCCGAGCACGCCCCACACACACACACACACACACACACAACACCCCCTGGCTGTGGCTGAGGGAGCTGTGGGGACCCCCCCACACAAACACACACAACACCTCCTGGCTGTGGCTGAGGGAGCTGTGGGGACCCCACACACACACACACACACAACACCTCCTGGTTGTGGCTGAGGGAGCTGTGGGGACCCCCCCACACACACACACAACACCCCCTGGCTGTGGCTGAGGGAGCTGTGGGGACCCCCCACACACACACACACACAACACCTCCTGGCTGTGGCTGAGGGAGCTGCGGGGACCCCCCCCCACACACACACACACACAACACCTCCTGGCTGTGGCTGAGGGAGCTGTGGGGACCCCCCCCCCACACACACACACAACACCCCCTGGCTGTGGCTGAGGGAGCTGTGGGGACCCCCCCACACACACACACACACAACACCCCCTGGCTGTGGCTGAGGGAGCTGTGGGGACCCCCCCCCACACACACACAACACCCCCTGGCTGTGGCTGAGGGAGCTGTGGGGACCCCCCCCACACACACACACACAACACCCCCTGGCTGTGGCTGAGGGAGCTGTGGGGACACCCCCCCACACACACACACACAACACCCCCTGGCTGTGGCTGAGGGAGCTGTGGGGACCCCCCCCCCCCCACACACACAACACCCCCTGGCTGTGGCTGAGGGAGCTGTGGGGACCCCCCACACACACACACACAACACCCCCTGGCTGTGGCTGAGGGAGCTGTGGGGACCCCCCACACACACACACACAACACCCCCTGGCTGTGGCTGAGGGAGCTGTGGGGACCCCCCCACACACACACACACAACACCCCCTGGCTGTGGCTGAGGGAGCTGTGGGGACCCCCCACACACACACACACAACACCCCCTGGCTGTGGCTGAGGGAGCTGTGGGGACCCCCCCCCACACACACACACAACACCTCCTGGCTGTGGCTGAGAGAGCCGAGCACGCCCCCCCCACACACACACACAACACCCCCTGGCTGTGGCTGAGAGAGCCGAGCACGCCCCACACACACACACACACACACACACAACACCCCCTGGCTGTGGCTGAGGGAGCTGTGGGGACCCCCCCACACAAACACACACAACACCTCCTGGCTGTGGCTGAGGGAGCTGTGGGGACCCCACACACACACACACACAACACCTCCTGGTTGTGGCTGAGGGAGCTGTGGGGACCCCCCCCACACACACACACAACACCTCCTGGTTGTGGCTGAGGGAACTGTGGGGACACCCCCCCCACACACACACACACAACACCCCCTGGCTGTGGCTGAGGGAGCTGTGGGGACCCACACACACACAACACCCCCTGGCTGTGGCTGAGGGAGCTGTGGGGACCCACACACACAACACCCCCTGGCTGTGGCTGAGGGAGCTGTGGGGACCCCCCCCCACACACACACATACAACAACCCCTGGCTGTGGCTGAGGGAGCTGTGGGGACCCACACACACAACACCCCCTGGCTGTGGCTGAGGGAGCTGTGGGGACCCCCCCCCCACACACACATACAACACCCCCTGGCTGTGGCTGAGGGAGCTGTGGGGACCCCCCCACACTCACACAACACTCCCTGGCTGTGGCTGAGGGAGCTGTGGGGACCCCCCCACACACACACACACAACACCCCCTGGCTGTGGCTGAGGGAGCTGTGGGGACCCCCCCACACACACACAACACTCCCTGGCTGTGGCTGAGGGAGCTGTGCACGCCCCCCACACACACACACAACACTCCCTGGCTGTGGCTGAGGGAGCTGTGGGGACCCCCCCCACACACACACAACACTCCCTGGCTGTGGCTGAGGGAGCTGTGCACGCCCCCCACACACACACACAACACTCCCTGGCTGTGGCTGAGGGAGCTGGGCATCCCTCTCCCCTCCACGTGTGCACACACACAACACCCCCTGGCTGTGGCTGAGGGAGGAGGGAGCTGTGCCCCCCTCCCACACACAGCACCCCCCCCAGCCAGCTGAGAGAAGAGGGGGCGATAGTGTATATCTCCCCCCACGCTGTGGGAGCTGTGTGCTCCACCCCTCCCCCACAAAGCCTGCCCCCCTTGGGCTGAGGAAAGCGGGGGCAGCTCTGTCAGCTGGGGGTTGAAGGAGCTGTTCCTGTCCCTTTCCCCCAGTTTATGGAGGCTAGAGGAAGCGTTTCACTTCCTCCATCTTGGGGGGTTGTATTGGGGGTCACTAAGCTTCTGCCCACCCATTGACCATCACCTCTTGTTGTTTGTGTATGGGATCATTTGTTTTCACTGAGACCAGGACAATTACAGGGTAGTGATAATGGGTACAATGAATTTGGGAGTAGGGGTAGGTGCATCCTGGGTCTGCTGTCACAGTTTCCTGTGCGTGCTCTGCCAGATCATCTCGTGCAAAGTGTATGATGCGATTGATGCTTTGTTTTTGTTCACGTTGCTAAACACAGAACCGTAATCACTGCTCTGTGGCGCTTCAGTCTAACGGCCCAAGTGCAGTACAAGTATTGGCATGGTCTTGCACAAGTCTATTAACCTGTCTGCCTCTGGCGAGTAATTTTTTTTAGTGGGTGGATAAAATCATTTTAATGAGTGGTTTTCATCGTTGTCAGGATGTGGTTGGACAAGTTAGATACTGTGCCTGAACAAGTACATTTTCATGATGTTTTTGCCAGTGTGCAACATAACAGACAAATGCCAAATATATTCCCATGGATGGTAGAGTCACTGTAGCTGGAAGACTTCCTATAATAGATGCTCTGTGCGTAAGGAGAGGGAGGGGACTTTTACATCAATTCAGAGATAGTTCCAGATATAAGAGAGAGCATGGCATGAAAGAAGGTCTGAGAAAGATATAGGCATCTGTCGGGAGAGAGGCTAGGATGACCCTCAGGTGTATCTACACTAAAGAGACTATACTAACATAGTTACTCTGGTAGAGCCATACTGGCATAGCCCCACAATGTAGATGCAACCTACACTGACAGAAGAGGTTTTTCTGTCAGTATAAGAACATCACTTCTCTGAACATTAGCTCCCTCCGTGGAAGCACTCTTCCATCGATATAGCTTTGTCTGCCTGGGGGTTATGTTGGCATAGCTACAGTGCTCAGTGGTGTGGTTTATTCACACCTCTGACTGATATAGCTATCCAGTATAATTTTCAAGTGTAGACCTAGCCTGAGGAAATGGCTATAGGAAGTCAATGTCTGGAGTGAAGTTGCAGAATTTTTATAGTGAAATGGCAAGCCTTTTGCAGGGGTTCAGGCAGGGGAATACGTGGATGGAAAGGAAGATGACCTTGGCGAAGTTCTGAGCAGGCTGGAGGAGGGGAGAGATTGCACTAATCAAATTCTAAGATGTAGAGCATGGACTTTTACTTACAGTATTTGTATTCTTTTTCAGGGAGGTTGAGCTCTGTGGGAGCACAAACACAGGGAAAGAATGCCTGTTGTGTGGCCAACCCTTCTGGATCTCAGCAGGGATGAATGCAAGAGGATTCTTCGCAAACTGGGTACAATTTGTGGCTCTCTGCTTCCTCCATCCGCCTGGCTGCTGGGACTTTGTGTATCTATCTCTGTTTAAAGAATTGCCAGCCCACTGTCTTCATTAAACACTTTCATATGTTTGCAATCAACATATAAGATACAGAAAGTGATCAGTAGGTGTCAGTGTTTGTTTTCACAGCTCTTGCTTTGATAGTAGTTGGTAGGGGTGGATGCTCTTTATGGATTCAATGAATAGAGCTGGTTTTAAACCTAATTTCATAGAATCATTTTGGTTGGATGGTACCTGCACTGCAAATTATGATGTTTTCATGCACATTAATGTGTAATAGGAGACATTTCTGTCAAAAGTGAGTAACTCCTCAGTTTGCTATGTCTGATTAATTTCCTACCTCCTTTTTTGGTTTTATATAGAGAAAACATATGAAGGTCAAAATGAATCTTGCAATGCTACCCATGTTTAGTTGTCACAGTGGTTAGAGTTACATCAGTAAAACTACTGTAATGCAGATTCTTAATGAAAGAAAATGTCCCGCAATACAATATTTCCAGTCTTCAATTACAGAAGGACAGGAACTGGCTGGGAGAGGTGAAAACAATCTCAATTAGTTTAATGGTCATAACAATAGGAGCCTCTTGAATTGCTGTAGCCATGCGTTGAATTCTGGATGCTTTGCCCAAATGAAAAGGGCTATCTGTAAGAAAGTTTCTGGGTATTATATCTGTAATAACATGCATATGTAGTAAGGCAATTATACTTAATAGTTTTTAATAGCATTTTAATATTGGAAGAAGAAAAATCTTAGTTTTCTTTTTAGACTTTCATTTAGGCAACATAGTCTAGTGGTTGAACACAGTAGAGGGAGTTGAGATTTGATATTTGAGACTTTTCTTCTGACTTCCTACGTAACCTTGGGCAAATCACTTAACCTCTCTGGGCTTTATTTTATCTATCTATAAAAAAAGTACTGTACTACGTATCTTGCATCAGAGGCATGAAGATTAATGTAAAGTTCTTTGAGGTCTTCAGATTATGCTATAAAACTATTATTATTAGAGAGAGAAAAGGGTGAAACTTTCTCTCATCTTGCTTGGTTATCGTGGGGAGGGGGTTTTGTTTTTAAGAGACAGCACATTGAGTATAGAATCTGAATCATTATTTTTATTATTTAAAAATGTATTACTTGTATTGTGGTAGCACCTAGAGGCCCTAAATGAGATTGCAGGTGTACAAACAGAGACAGAGGCTTATGCTATCTGAAAGAACTTTGTCTAAATAGACAAGATAGACAAGGGAGAGGAAATGGAAGCACAGAGAGGTGAAGAGACTTGCCCTGTCTCAAGGTCACAAAGCAGGTCAGTGGTAGAGCAATGCATATATCCCATGTTTCCTAACTTCCAGTCCAGTGCTGTATCCATTAGACCACTCTACAAGGCTCAGATACTCCATAGTAAATTAAACGCCATAGCAGATTTTAGAAAAATGTGTCAATACTTAAATCATATCTTAGTGTGATATCTAGCACTGCCCTGGGACCTTTGCAGTACATAGCTGAGGAAGCATGAAATATGGGATGATGTGGCAGCCTTAAATTTGAATTTGCTTGTTTTCATTTGTTAAACCTAATTTTATACCTTATTTCGGCCATTTAACTGGATTTCCCTTGACTGAACAGAGACTGCACCAGTTACAATTTGTCTGTACTACTTAGGGATAGGAGTGAGGAAGGTGGTGCCATAAGAATGGCCATACTGGGTCAGACCAAAGGTCCATCCATCCCAGTATCTTGTCTTCCAACAGTGGCCATGATATTTTCTGTCTTATTATCTATCCCTTTCTTAATGATTCCCAACATTCTGTTCGCTTTTTTGACAGCCGCTGCACATTGAGTGGATGTTTTCAGAGAACTATCCACAATGACTCCAAAATCTCTTTCTTGCGTGGTAACAGCTAATTTGGACCCCATCATTTTATATGTATAGTTGGGATTATGTTTTCGAGTGTGCATTACTTTACGTCCGTCCTGTGATCTTCACTGTCTGCTATAATGCTAAAACATACAGTTCAAGGTCTTAATATACTGGCTCTCCATAAAAATACAACAACCTTAACTCAGACATCGAGTGATTACTGAGTAAAGTAACTTCATAGTCTAAGCACAGAAAAATACTGTAGTATCTCTCGTATTACTGTGTGGTACCTTAGCAAATGTTGACTTTAAAGACAGCAATTGGGTTTGTATATAAAATGCTTTATTACCTAAGCCTTAAATACTTAAGCAGTTATTGTCTGCCCAATGTCCTGGTTTGGGGGTTATGGCTGACCAGTGTGTCTTCTCTGTTTTCCCCTAGGTTTCGTCAGAACTGGGCTGGGTGTAGGAATTGTTTTGGGCATGGTTCTCTGGTTTTGTAATTTGGGTCCACTGGACTCACTTGCTGACAGCTTTTGAAAACAATGCAAGTCTTGCTTATTTTGGAAGCTATTATCTGACTGCTATCTGTGCACTAGTCGGTCTTTTTTGTTACTCTTTCTGTCCCTATTAATACTTATTTTTATGTTAACTGGGATTTGATTTTGTTGGTTTGTATAGCTATGTTTAGTGTGGAAAGGGTTTAGATTGCTAATTTAAAACAAGGTTTTCAGTCACACATTTTTTGTGAAATGTTCAATAACTAGAACAATAAGTCATTCACTCGATGTCTGAGTTAAGGTTGTTGAATTTTTATGCAGAGCCAGTATATTAAGACCTTGAAATTTATGTTTTAGCATCTTAGCAGACAGTGAAGATCATAGGACAGATGTATATCTACTGAATTTAAACCCATGATTTTATTTTTCCCTTTTTGATGTTAATGGTTAAGAGCTAATCATATTTCTATATTTCCTTAGAACTGGAGGCATATGCTGGAGTTATCAGTGCCTTGCGTGCACAGGGGGACCTTACCAAGGAAAAGAAAGACCTTCTTGGAGACCTCTCCAAAGTGCTTAGGTAAACCTCACACTACTTATGGTAAATGTGGTGAGTGTATAATTGGTTTATGGCCTGTTTTCTTTTAAAAGCATTGCACATACTTCCTACCAGAGGCATCTTCAGCTCTTAAAATGAATTCATAATCAGAAAAGAGACACAACAAACAATATAGCGGTGATTCCATATTTATTTTGAACCCATATTTATTTTCCTTTCAATGATTCCTGGTCACATTTGCTTAACTTGCAAATGAAATTATTTTCCTCACTTCCATCCTTGTAAGATTGGAACCCAGAATTGGAAATCCAGCCATGTAGCCACTAATGTAATCTCTAGTAACTATGGTGAAATCCTTTCTATTCTCTAGGCCAGAGAATTATCTTTTACCTTCTGAATAATAAAACACTTCATTTTCACTGTCACAGGGAAGAGAAGCAAGTGGCAATCTCTAAAATGTAAATGCTGACCCCTCCATCCACCAGAGTGGTGCTGTTTCTAACATTTTCATTTTTGCTAACAGGATCAGATAAATATATTTGTCTTTCCATATCTAAAATATATTGGCTGCTTTCTTTTTTGACAGCATTTCCACTGAGCGCCATCGTGCTGAAGTTCGGAGAGCCGTAAATGATGAACGGCTAACAACTATTGCGCATAAGTAAGCTATTACTCATACTGAACATGACTTCCATAAGTTAGCAAATAGTCTTTGCATTGGGCAGTCCTTTATCTTTTAAACCAAATACTAGAGATTTTAAACCACTAGCAACCTTGAAGGAATAACACAGCTGACAATTGTAGTAGTACATGTAACTATACCCTCAGCTATTGCAGATCTGTAGTATGTACTACAGGAAAATGTGTGGAAGTTGTTGAAATCTGCGGTTAATGAGTCACTGTTTTGTTCATTAAGGTAGTGCTTAGGAGTCAGCTGAAAATGCGGCCCTATTGTGTCGTATATAAACATAGCATAAGAGAGAGTTCCTGTCTTGAAGAGTTTACAGTCTAAATAGATAAGACAAACAGAAAGTAGGGAAACTGATAAAATGTATATGGAGAGTGAACAATGTGATGGCTGCAAGCTTCATGTTTTGCCATGATTTTAGTTTTGTTTAAATCTTTTTGATTGGGTTACATTAGGAGAGGATTAGCTAAATGGAAGGATAAAGGATCTTTGGTGACCTTGAGGGAGGGGGTCAGAGAGGGTGGAGCAAACAGCCAGTCAACACTGGGGAAAATGTTTAGAGTGAAAATTTCAGAAAGCAGTGTGACATCATCACTGTCCATTACTCCCTGCTTGAACTGCCCTATGCAGCTGCTGTGGCAGTGTTGGTTTTGGCTGGCTCCTCCCTGTGTTTTCTTTCCCAAAGCTCACAGTTGCTGTGGAGAAGGGGATGCCCCCTGGGTCCTAGTTCCCTAAGGAGTGGGGAGTGGTATCAGTTCTGGGTTCTGGAGGGAAGGGTGGCCTGGCTGGGCCATATTTATCCCCCAGTTCAGCAGGACATGGTTGAACTGCTTTCTGCAACTGTTGTGCCAGTTTCAGTCTCTAGCTAGCTCCCTACGGTTTTTTCCCCAAAGACCACATGACTGGGGGAGAGAAACTGGTGCTCACTTATCTTTAAGTGAGATGCTTAGTACTCTAATTATCTAAAAGTAGTTTTCAGAATTAAATAAATGGCTTGAGAGATTTTATTTTAAGGGGGAAAGAAATGCCTTAAATTATTTAATGTTCAGCTAGAGAATAAGAATTTCTCTTTATTTTCATAAATTAATATAAAACAGCTATAGATTTTAAGTGTGAATCTTACAATTCTGAAATTATAGGGGAAAAAGCAATAAAACAATCATGTATAAGGAGCCTATCGTATCAGTTAGCAATATTTTGAACTGAGACTTACCAAAAGGCATATTCTTTTGTAAACTGTCAGACTCATAGATATTAAGGTCAGAAGGGACCATTATGATCATCTAGTCCAACCTCCTGCACAACGCAGGCCACAGAATCTCACCCACCCACTGCTACGAAAAACCTCTCATTCAAATGTTTCAGGTTTAAAGGCTTGGAAATAGTCTGGCCTATTAAACAACTACATAGCACAACAGTTCAGATTTTTTTCTTTAAAAAAAGTGAATAAAGAATAGCTTATTTAATAAAACAATCAGGATTGATTTCTTAAATTGAATTTCCTGTTAAATGCTGATGACGATGTCAGCAGTTTGCAAAACTCATGCAGTTTCTACCTCAAGGGGATTAAAATCTAGAACACACAGTAGGAAACCCAAAGGGGGTGCTAGTTTATGGAATGCCATATCTTTTTGTAAATCTCTTTTCTGTCTTTCACATTAAGAAATAATATAGCAGAGAGCTCATTTGACTGATGTGGATTAATTCTTAGTGATGCTAGGAAAGTGCAGTATTGCCATTAGATATACTGGAGTTAGCACTCTTAATATAAACTCATGTTTGCAGTTATTGTCAACAAAAATTCTAAATTTTACCTCAACTGATGCTAATCAGTAAGTACTGTAAGAAAATTTGTGGAAGATGCTGAAACGAATCTGGGTTTAACTGAGAAATAGACTAATTAGCGCTAATTTTTTTACTAGTTACTTAGTACTGTTAGCCAGAGTTAAAAGTAGTTCTTCAGTATGTGGTAATAAGTTAAATGAAACTCTCATTGAAAATTATAGTCTACAATTCTGGCTTCATTGATTCAGTGAAATGGTCATACAAAACAGAAGCATTTCTGCCTAGCTGAAAAAGGAGACAACATGATTGTTAAGTATTCTATTTTGTCTTCAAACTTTGAGGCCAATTAGAAGTTAAGACCAGGTGGTTGGCCTCTGTTAAGGGAAATGCATGGGCTGAGCCATTTGACATGTTGCAATCTTGTTCGGGCTATTGTGATGGGGCTTAGAATATTTTTAATTAAGTAGAACGAGATCTGCCTTAGAAACGATTATTTCTATAGCACACTTAGTTTGATGGCTGTTTCATGAACATTGTGCTTCTGATATTTTTAGCTAGTTAGAGGAGTATAATATACACTAATTTGCAAGTCTGCTTTTTTAGTTATGTTTTACTGTGCATATTCTAGGCTGTCACTAGAAGAGAAATCCTGTTATCCAGTAGCTTTTTTCTGTTGGAAAAGTATATTTAGTCAGTAAATGTGCTGGATAAGAGAACACTTTCACATAATATGCATTTCTGTTTAGTATGTCTGGACCGAACAGCTCTTCAGAATGGTCTATAGAAGGTCGTCGACTGGTGCCGCTGATGCCACGGCTGGTTCCACAAACAGCCTTTACTGTAACAGCTAATGCTGTTGCCAATGCAGCTATTCAGCACAATGCATCTCTTCCAGTTCCTGCAGAAACTGGGAACAAAGAAGGTGAGGGAATCCCAATATTTTACTGCCAGTAGTGAGGATGTGAGAAGAACAATTTCACATTTTAAAGGGATACCATAAGCTAGCTTAGATCCAAAGTGTGTAGATTATATTTAAAATAAAAAACAAAAATCCACCTTCATTTTCATACAATATTAATAGAAATGTTTTCATGAAATCTGATTGGATTTGAAGTCCCTTTCGGAGTTTTTGCAACCTAAATGTAGTATTGTGCTAGTGCAGCGGTTCTCAAACTGGGTCGGAACCCCAAAGTGGGTCGCGACCCTGTTTTAATGGGGTCACCAGCGCTAGCTTAGACTTGCTGGGACCTGGATCCGAAGCCTGAGCCCCACCACCCAAGGGCTTCAGCCCCAGGTGTCACAGCTCAGGTTACAGGCCCCCTGCCTGGGGCTGAAGCCCTTGAGCTTTGGCTTTGGGCCCCCCGCCCAGGGCAGCGGGGCTCAGGCAGGCTCAGACTTCAGTCCCCCCTCCTGGAGTCATATAGTAATTTTTATTGTCAGAAGGGGGTCGCGGTGCAATGAAGTTTGAGAACCCCTGTGCTAGTGCATTAGGAACCAGAATATGAAATTGACCAAAAGCACAAAGGAACTTGACTGGTTCACTATCTATGCGAAGGAAAAAGCAAAAATGTAAACCACATATGTTTTAAATGTTCAGAAGATGTAAAGTGTGGCAGTTGCTATAAATGGTGCAAAGTTAAATTCCTAAAAATGAAAGAAATAAAAAAAGTTGTTGTTACAGGCCCCATTAAGGTACAGTGATACTCAGAAAGCTGACTTTGCAAAATGACGTGGATCTCCATTCTTATTTTGTCACTCCAGATCAAATGTTCTAAATTAACAAGTCAAAAGATGCCACCCCCATCCTGCCCGTACCCCCTACAAACTCCATCTAAGCTGGAAAGTTTTATTTTACTTTGTTTTATGGGTTTAATTACAGTATATTTACACAGTTACAGAAAACCTAACACTTCCTGAATTAGTTTTTTTCTGACAGATTTGGGAAACGTTATACCACCTGCTTTGTCTTACTAATGCTTGTAAACATCAATGTTACAGCAATTAAACAAGGAAAACCATTTTAAAATACATTAATCTGTCTTAATTTAAAGAGGGTTTTCAGATTGATTCTAGGACTGACATGCCACTGAACACAATGCAATAACAATTTTATATTTATATCACTGATCTACGCTAGAGTCCTAAGCACATTAAAACAAAGTTAATTTAAATACTAAACATGTATAAGATAAACTATAATATAAAACACACAGTCAGTAGAGAAGAAAATAATATCAATGGTGTCTCTAAGGTCTTCTCAAATAAAAACTTTTTAAAATCTGCTTTGAAAGCAACTAATTCTGTGGTCATTCTTGGGTCAGAGAGGACACCACTCCACAGTAGCAGGACCGCAGAGGCAAAAATGTGGATAGTGACCCAATAAGCCTTAGGCTTTAATTTATCTTCAAAGCTGTCAAAATAGTGCTAGGATAATGGAATGATTTACTGTAGTTATGTGGAAGGTGTCTTCTCTCCTCTTCAGTGGTGGTTTGCTATTCCTACACAAGTACCACTTCAACCCCAACATCTACCCCTGTTCCAAGTGGCAGTGTAGCAACAGTGAAGTCCCCCAGACCTGCCAGTCCAGCCTCCAATGTAGTCGTCTTGCCAAGTGGAAGTACTGTTTACGTCAAAAGTAAGTGATACCAGTAACTTTGATTAACAAAACAGAAAGGGGATAGTCTTGTGGTTAAAGCACAGGACTCTGACTCAGGTAATCTGGGTTCTAGACCCAGCTCTGCCTCAAATTTACTATGTGACTTTGGGCAAGTCACTTTACTGATAAATACACTAAGGCACAAAGATGTTAAAGTGGGATTAATACTTCCCTTCCTCAGGGTATGTTGAGGCTCAATTCATTGATGGAGATATTTTGATGTATGGGATAACAGAAGTGCAAAGTATGAAAAATAAAACCTAGGAATTGCCATGCAATAATGGATCATTTGTCCATCTAGTTTGGAATTTTGCCTCTGATGTGGTCATGGCTAATGCTTCAGAGGAAGGTTTCCCTTTCACCTCTTCCCCAAAGTATGCACCTGGCCGACTGCTGTCATTTGAGGGAGTGGGAAGGAGGAGAAAACCTTTTTCCCTTCTCAGATGAGCAGGAGAATTTCTAGGAATATCATTTTCCTACAAGCAGTCATGTGCCCTAAAGCAGCAAGTGATATGGCATGTCAAGGTAAAGTGCCAAATCCTTACCTGATGTAAATCAGGTAAGGATTTGGCCCTTTATGGATATTACCAAAAGAATATAAACTTAAAATAATATTGTTTTCCTGCTGTTTTTTTTCTGAGAAGTAGCTGAACTTTTAAACAAACTACACAACTAACCTCACGCAGGGATTCTATTACAATTTACTTGCACAGTGCTGTGGCTTGCATACTCCTATAGTTTTGCACTGTGTTGGGAAGTACAGGCTTAGAAACCAACTACATCATTTTACTATTCCTACTATCACGGCGGATAAAAATTGATGACTTTAAAATAATCAGAAATCAGATTTTTTTATTTAAATGTATATACATTTTTGTTTAAAAAATAACCCTATCTAAAATTAAATTTGAAGTTGATAACCTGTGTTAGTGTCAATGTGCTATAATCTACTGAAATAATTTAAATAGAAAATATGCTGCATCAATGAGCCCTCCTCAGATTTTTATTCTGTTTTTAATTACATACAGAATCAGAGAGAAAACAGCTTTTGAGGTCAACTCAAGCTTTATAAATGTCACAATGTAATGTAATTAAGTAATTATCTGTTGTTGTTTTCAGTCTTTATAAAGGAGTGAATGCAATTTACATTTTCCAGAAAACCTTTAGCTGTAACTAAACTGAAACCAAAGGTAATTAGCAAGTGCAGAGAGAATATTTTCTTCATTTTGACTAGTTCAGTCAAAATTTAGAAACTGATTGGGAGTTGAAAAAGGAGGAAAGTTTGTCTAAAAATAAAAGCCGGGTGGGAGATGATGAGATTAATTCTAAATACTTGAAGGATATGAGGTCAGATTTTCAAAAGTATTTAGGTACCTGAAGATGCAGGTAAGTGTCTGCTGGGATATTCAAAAATGCCCAAGCAGGTTAGGCAGCTAACTCGTACTGAAATCACCTTAGAAAGGCATCTACACATCTTTGCAATATTTGGCCCCTGGTGACCAGAAACAATCCGTCAATTCACTAACAGTTAATACTTCCTTTGCTTAATAAATCATTTCAAAATGCAAACATGTTTTGGTAAACTTGTTTTCTTATGTATCCAGCACATTTAAGGTAATTTTACTTAACGAAGTAACAATTTAAAAATGCTGCTTGTGTACAGTTTTAATTTAATTCCAAATTCCATTCAAGTGTAGCTTGACACAAATGCCCAGTAAAAATTTCCGCCTAATACATAAGAATTGCATCAATTCACCATTTTCTAACATTAAAAAAAAAAATTAAAATTAAGAATTTGAATAAATGTATGTTAAGCCATATGAATACTAAAATAAATGTACAGATATAGTATATCCTCCTGGTTAGCAAAAAAAAATACCAAATTTAGTCTAAAGGTTTTATTTGGTGGGAAATCAACGTGTTTTAATGCTTATATCAACCAATGAGAATAAACCTTTCTTTAGGAAAATAATTGAAAAGTACAAATGCAAATGGAGATTAAAACTGATTATTTAAATCAAGGTTTCCTACTTGCAGTTGTAAATTACTTGGATTTAAATCAATCTGCCCTACCTACTATAGAAAGGTACATTATTTCAGATGTAAGATCTAGAAAAATTGATGTTCTCTTAGCTCAAACAACTGAAATCTAAACCTTAAAAAAATGCTGTCACATAGTAATGACTCAGCCTATGATTTGGTCATGAAGGTCACGGAAGTCATGGAATCTGTGAATTCCGCAGACCTCCATGACTTCAGCCTGCAGTGGCTGGGAGCTGCAGCGCACCCCAACTGCCTTTGGTGGCCGGGAGCTGCAGGGTACCCCTGCCGCCGAGAGTGGCGGGGGCCCCGCAGCTTCCCAGCCCCCACAGGTGCAGGGGGGAATATCCCAGAGGTCCCCAGTCCCCGCAGGCTGGGGTGGGAGGAATCCCTGGCAGTTCCTCAGCTGCAGCTGCTGGCAGGGGAATCCCCCGCAGCTCCCCAGCCTACACATAGGCGGCAGGGGATCCCCGGCAGCTCCGCAGCTGCGGGTGAGGGTCCCTCCTAGCCACTGGGCAGGGGCCGCAGTTCCAGCCACAGCAGGGTAGGGTGCTGGACCCTCCTCCCTCCCCATTTTGTCATGGACATTTTTAGTAAAAGTCAGGGACAGGTCACGGCTTATGTGAATTTTTGTTTATTGCCCATGACCTCTCCCTGACTTTTACTAAAAATGTCCATGACAAAATCATAGCCTTAGTAATAACTATAAGACTGGTCTGGATTCAAACAAATGATACAGGGATGAAAAAATCTCATCAATTCCCTAAATCATCCAATCCCTCAATTTTTTGCATTTGAATTTTTGCTGAGAGCAGATTTAATTCTTCTTTTGCAAGATGAGGGTCTGACCATGAGCATCTCCAGTCATCTTGTACAAAGGTGAACTGCAGGCATTTAGCATGTTTTTCAACTCATCGCCTTTGACTTATGTTGTTGCCCATAAGCGGCATCATGGCTGTATGCGATATTGTCAAAGAGGGTTACAATACACCTCCATGCATATAATGTCTGACATTCTGTGACCCTTTTGGCCAGCTGAAGTAAGACAGTCTTGGACAAGGTCTAGTATTTTATGAAAGTAGCGCCATACTGCTTATCAAGATCAACAGAGCATGTTCTAGAAAGCTATTTTCAGTGGTTCAGCGGAGTGTTACAGCAGATATATTTTCTGCACCTGAGGTAGGTGATTGTGGGGGTGAAGAAACTTTTTTGAGGCAAAAAGTTTCTTTTGCAGGATTGCATATTGGTAGAAGTTTCAATATGTGAGTAAATGTGTCAAAATAGTCACTGCTTCAAACTGCTAAAGGCACAAGTTGACAAAGTGGAATGTGGTCTTGGCATCAGGAATGCATCATATGATAAATAGATCTTCAGAAGCTATTTGAAGGAGAAAGGGATGCTGCTGAAAATGTACTGGGTTGCATTAAAGAAGGCACAAGGGGTAAGGGGGCATGGTGTGATGAAGCAAAGGGGGAAATTTTAGTTACATGTGGAAAATTGCCATAGATGAAAACTGCTAGAAAAGCTGAATGTGGAGTTCTGAACAGGAACGCACTTGAAAAATGTCTTCCCATCCCCCTCACACATGTGCAGTCTCATTAGCGTAACTTCTGCCATTTTTACACAGAATAGCAAAAGCCCCACACAGGTTATTACATTCTTTTAATTTCTTAACCAGAATTAAACTGCAAAATTACTCAATACCCTTGGTGTTCTGTTTTTTTTTTTAAGAGAAATTCAGTATTATGAAAACAAGTGTGATCTGTGGGAGGGAATTGGAACACCTGATTCTGTTCTCAGGTCTGTCATGGACTTGCTGTGACCTTTGGAAAGTTTTATCTTCTCTCTGCCTTGTGTTTTCCCATTTGAAAATAAATGTACGACTTAACAAGCTTAATGTTATTAGAAAGCACTTAATGTTATTCGAAAGCAGGGAGAGATGGTCAGATGAAAAGTGCTATATAATTGAAAAGTCCTGTTCTTCCAGGTGTCAGCTGCTCAGATGATGATGAAAAGCCCCGTAAAAGACGACGAACTAACTCTTCTAGTTCCTCTCCTGTTCTTCTGAAAGAAGTCCCGAAAGCAGTCACTCCTGTCACTAAAACTATCACGGTGCCTGTAAGCGGCAGCCCCAAGATGAGTAATATCATGCAGAGCATTGCCAACTCCTTACCGCCACACATGTCTCCTGTGAAAATAACATTCACTAAACCCTCAACACAGACGACAAACACAACAACACAGAAGGTACGTGGGGGAATCCGCCAAGCATTACGTAATTGTATTTCTGTCAATGAATAAGACATGATATTTAGCTTTTTCCTTTCTACAAAGTGTCAAGCTATATTTTAAGGATTGTTCTTTGGGTAAGATAATCCCTCTTTTTAAAACAAAAATCTGGTGTGACTGTAGTGCACCTTCGCGTGAAGGGACCTGGATTGACAGCCCTGGAGACTGAAGCCCTTTTTTTATTCACAGAACAGGCACAGCACAGACAGTGGGAGTGCAAGCTTCCCCCACTCTGCCCCACCAATGTGCATCAACCCTGACCTGAAGGGATCACTTCTAGGGATGAGAGGGAATTTAGTCTCCATGCTCACTCAGTTATTGGCCTCTCTGGTGAGACTGCCAACAAGTTGCCAGTTAGTACCTTTTGTGGTGTTGGGTTTTGTGATATGGGCACTAGTCCACTGAGAACTGGATCACATAGGCCAATGAACAGCCATCAGATGGTAACAACTTTTGGTCAAAGGTAATCTTTCTTATTTCTCTTTTCCTTAATTTAAATTATTCTACTTTTGCAGTAGTAAGACCCAGGAAACTGGGTTTGGTCTTTCCATGGCCCACTCTACTTCATGTAGGAGATCATGCCTCCAAGGAGGCATGAGATTTCTCTTTGGGCCCAGCAGGACTTGTTGCTAGATCTGAACAGAGATTGTGGGGACGTTATTTTCGTCTTCATTCTACTCCCTTTACATAGTATTGTGGCAGTTGAGATCAACTGAGGTACTCAAACTAACAGTGCCCAAGTTTGACCATAATGGGGCTGGAGGCAAGCAGTCCTCAGCTGTAGAATATTTTTTAAATGGACCCTGCATTTGTTGATTTCCAGATCATGCTGCAAGACCTACTTGTTCTCTCAGGCTTTGGGGGAGGGTTTTAAATGTTGGACTGGTCCTCCGTGACATTTTGTTTTTGATTTTGTGGGTCCAGAATATTGGCTGGATGTATTTTAATTAACTAAAATAAATCATCTTTAAATTTAAACACAATAGTGACAGTGAAAATACTGCAAACCAAATTCATCTTTGGCGTATCTATTGATTTCAATAGATTTATATGAGAGGTTAATTTGACCTTGACACAGAGAGCATTGATTTAGATTGGCCTCTAGAAAGCATTTCTCAAATAATGAGAGATTCTTGACTTTTGAGCCCAACCTTCCCACCATAATCTTTATGTCAGACTCATAGATTTACTTTCTAACTTTATGTGGATTAGCACACTTCCCATGTCCTGATTTTGGACGCTTAGTTCAGTGGGGTAACTTCCTACATTTTAGTGTGAAGATAGTGTGTGTTCCTGGCCTTTCATAATGTCTGTTCAGTTGTGTAAAATAGGGGATGCTTTCATTTAGTTCCCTGAAGTCCAGCAGTATCACTGCTCAAACAAACGTCTGCTGGAAAAGCATTCTGGTTAATGGCATGCAAATGAGCATGAGCACATCAAATATAAGGTCTTGCTTTCCATGCAGCAAATATTATTTGGATTAAAGTCTGATTTAACCGGTGACAGAACACTTGTCTGGATGAACACAAGTAATTTATTGTTTGTACTAAATATAACTAACTTGAAGAAAAGTGGGGGGCTTAGTGTATTCATCTACATATCATTATCGAGACTTTATTCATTTTCCATACTACTTATACAGCTTATTCCTTTTTCAGAGCAGGTCCTTTGAACTCTGTAAATAAACAAAGTTTTAGCCTGTGCTTTAGTATCCTTTATATTCAAAATGCAATTGAAAAGCATAGATTATAAAGGAGGATGTAGTAGTTCAGGATGAAATAGACCTGCAAAGGCAAGGTACAGGCACAAGATAGGACATTAACCTATTACAATCTGATGATTCACTGTCCTTTCTGAATGGAACAATAGGTGCCATCTTTTTGAAAATGGAAATACTGTTAATTTTATCTTCTTTCACTCAGGCCTTTACAGAAGAGTATTTGTCATTTGTTCTCAAAAAGCCTTCAAACAGATATTTCTCATTTTGCTTTATATGCATGCTTCAGTTTATAAGTGAAATCTCACTCAGGTCCCATGCTAATTCACAATGACAAGATCTAAACTTGTTCTAATAGGAAGTGTAGTAGTTTTTGTATATTGCATAATTTGTTACCGTGATACTCTTTTAAATTGAGTTTGTATATCATATTTTCCAACCAAAGTGATAATGCTGCTTTAGTAATTTTAAAGGATTATTGAGGTTTGGGATTAGGCTTGAATTTGATATGCAGTTCCTTAAACAATAAGTGATGTTGAATGTGGTTCTTGAATTCTTTTTTACCAGTTTTCAGGATTGTGGTGATATTTCAGTAGGTTGGAGGAAAATTCATAGATCCCACTGAAAGATATCAATGCTCTTCCATTTTTCTATTGCATAAAGCTTTATACAAAGGAGGACAATCTAGTAACTACTCTTACTAGTCAAGTCCAGTGGCAACTGTTACCCTCACATCTTTTTTCAATACCTCTTGACAAAGTGATTAGAGGACCAAATTTTTGGCATTTCTCAAAACTGCCAGGATTAGCTTCAGTATATATTCAATAAATGTCTTTAACAAAATAAACAGATGTTCCTCTTAAAAATCTGAATAACTTATAGTTGGTCAGCTAATCAAATAACCTTTTACCAGTGGAAGGATGCTATGCAATTTCAGTATTCCTCCCTAGATTCATTTTATCATCTTTACATATTAGAGAAAATAGTATAAAAAAGTATAATCGTTTGGACCCTCACTCCTTAATAATTGTACTTTAGAGAAATATTCTCCTTTCTAGTGTCCCACTATATAGGACAGATGAGTATTCCTTAGGTTTTATGTGGGTTATACAATATATGTTTCTATTTTAACTTGTGTGTACATATGTAATGTATAGCATGTAGTATATTGTGTATGCACATACACAGTAAGATCAAAACAAAATGTTATGTGTATGTTTATGTTATATATCTGTATCCAGATCATAAAACAATCAGTTTCTCAAACCAGACAGTTGCATAAGAGTAAAATCTCTCTCTTGAAAGTTAAAAATGAATTCTAGGTATTTCAGTGATCAGTCAGTCAGATGCAATTGTAATTCACTAGGTATAGCTTTTTTTTATCTGCAGACAACTGTTGCCCCGAGAGGAAGGAATTTCCTATCTATTTAAAACATCCATAGATAATCAGATAAATTGCTTCTGATCCCTAAAATGGGTTGTTCACTGATAAACATTAGGGAGGGGCAAACTTATTGCACTGATGGGAAATGTAATAATCATTTGAAAAATAGTTTTTGATCCATATAGCTAAATGATCAATTGTTGGCAAATAGGTTATTAAAGAATTTATGCTTCTTGTGCTCGTTGCCAGATCTTGGGATACGTACAGGTTTGGGAGAATGAAGGTTAAAACCCTCCTGAAATTCCAGACATGGAGCAGTTTTGAGTGATGGTGACAGTCAGGCTTCAGACTTTGTGCCCCAGTGAGATGAACTGGGTCAATTCATACCTGTCTTGTTTCAATTTGTCGGCAACATCAGATAACACTACTTTAGCCACATACGTGCTGTTTTCTTCTTAACCAAAAAGCAAAAACATATCCATTTTAATCAAAAATATAGTCCCTTCAGAAACTGATAGATTAGCTGCCCGGCCCCCAACCAAGATAAACTTTTTATTTGTTGCTGGCAAGTATATTCAGATTTGGAAAAGGAACTCTAAACTAAGATCACTAAAACTAAATACCAGTGTGTGTGTGTAGTGTATTACAAAGTTGCTATAAAACTTCTAAATACATGTGAGTGATGAATTAATTTTTTGTTGTTTCAGGTGATCATAGTAACCACCTCTCCAAGTTCAACGTTTGTACCCAACATTCTCTCCAAGTCCCACAACTACGCAGCAGTCACTAAACTTGTTCCAACGTCTGTCATTGCCTCAACTACTCAGAAGCAGCCAGTGGTTATAACAGCGTCTCAATCCTCTTTGGTCAGTAGCAGCGGAAATGGCAGCACCTGTTCCACTCCCTCTTCCACTCCAAATACCATTGCTGTGACTGCTGTGGTGTCATCGACGCCGTCAGTGGTGATGTCAACGGTAGCACAAGGTATGAGCGTTGTTATGTTTATCAAAACTTTTACTGGTACAGTAGTCCTTGTTTGAGCTTCCTTTATTTCCCTGTCAGCTTGATGATTTTGTTTATTGCCTAAATGTTAATTGAGCAGAGCACACATTCCCTTTGTTTGAGACAGACTTGTTTGCCGCCAGTCTTGGTACATATACTTTGTAAAGTGCATGGAACGTGGAAAACAGTATGTATACCTCTAATTCTCAATGCAGCCAATCCGCTGTATTCTGTAACTGAATCCTTAATCCAGATTTCTTCTCTTCCCCCTCAACAATTAATATATGCAAATTGTATAGTTCCAAAGAGAATCTTGTCGGAAAATATTGTATAGCTTTCCACTGTGAATGTGACTTAACTGCAGTATTAAAAACTTGTAACTGCAAGCTGAGTTGTATTAACCTTTAATACACTCTCTGTGATAAATGAAGTGGGGGGATAGCTTCCTTTTATGGACACCCAGCCAGCCAGTTAGCTATAAAATCCCTGTTAGTAGCTGTTCTGTACTTGCTTTACCTGTAAAGGGTTAAAAAAGTCCACAGGTAGAGGAAGGGAGTGGGCACCTGACCAAAAGAGCCAATGTGAAGGCTAGAACTTTTTAAAATTGGGAAAAAAACTTTCCCTTTGTGTCTGTTGTTGCCCTCTGGGGAAAAGGGGAACAGGGCAGCAGTTATGCTGTGAGAAGCTGACGGCCAGGTATGAAAATCATCAGAATCATACCTAGAATTGCTTATTTGGAACCCAGATATGTAAGTAGATCAGAAAATGTGTAGAAAGGTGCGATTAGGTTTATTTTGTTTGTTTCTTATGGCTTGTGGATTCTTCTGTGCTAACCCCAAATGCTTTTGTTGCTTGTAACCTTTAAGCTGAACCCCCAAAAAACTATTTTGGATGCTTAATTTTTGGAATTACTCTTTTAAAAATCTAGCAATAGCCTGAGTTTTCAGATGTATTTTCTTTTTGTTTTTAATAGAATTTACCCTTTTTAAGAACAGGATTTGGATTTTTGTATCTTAAGTGGTTTGTGCACATGTTTTTTAGGTAGCTGGTGGCAACAGCTGATATTTTTTTTTTTCTTTCTCGGCTCTTCCCTGGGGGTGGCGGGGGGGGTGGCACTTGAGGGTACCCCACAGGAAGGAATTCCCAGGTGCGCCTTCCTGGGTTCCAAGGAGTTTTGCATTTGGGTGGTGGCAGCATCTGCCCATTCAAGGTCAGAGAGAAGCTGTAACCTTGGAAATTTAAT
This sequence comes from Lepidochelys kempii, assembly GCF_965140285.1. Lineage (NCBI taxonomy): Eukaryota > Metazoa > Chordata > Testudines > Cheloniidae > Lepidochelys > Lepidochelys kempii. Next base: position 15,745,370 of record NC_136380.1, read on the forward strand.
ACAAGCCTGGAGTGGCCAGTATTAATTTTTAGAATTCTTGCAGGCCCCCACCTTCTGCACTCAAAGTACCAGAGTGGGGAATCAGCCTTGACACTCCCCCTACCCATCCCAGATATGAAAAATAACTAAGTTTTCTGGGGGTAATTTTTTGGGGAAATTTCTTTTTGTTTAGACAGGCTCACAAAATGAAACCCAAAAATAGATGTATCATAATACTTGGCATATCTAGTCTTCAGATTGCTTCTTGAGTTTTTACCAATTAATCCTCAATGTTTCTGTGAGGTGGAGAAGTATTTATAAAATTTATCCCCATTTTAGAGGTAGGTAAACTGAGTAGAGAATGGGTTACCTAAGGTCAGAGGAAATCTGTTGGAGCTGGGATTGGAAATCAGGAGTTGCTGGCTTCTAGTCCAAACTAAATATGCTAGATCACACTGGCTGTCATAAAGTACTTCTTCAAGGCCCATATTCTTCATTTTCTTCCCCTTCCCCATTCTCTCCTAAGAGTGTTCACAGCCTCTTTTGGAACCCAAAGATTCCCCTGTTGTTTCCCTGCATTTCCTACCCTGTCTTTTCCTGTATTGCCATGAACTTTCCTTTTGGTGTAGGATGATTTGATATAGGTTCTTCTATAGTTCGTCTGCATTCTTAATTTTGGTCAGAGGGGTTCAGAAGATAGCGATACAAGGCATTTTTTTCCCTTTCAATATTTCTGAGGAAACCTTTCTGTTTATTATTTTAACTACTTGAAGCAGGAAGATAATTTTCACACTCCACTTCTTGCATGGCACAGTAAAAAATGTCTGATGACCTCCCAAAGGTCTGGCAAAAATGTGTTGCCTAGTGGAGGTGGTCTTTAGAATTATAGATTGAGCCAGATTCTACTGGAAACCTGGTGGGAGGGAGGAATGGAAATTCTTTAAAGTGATTGCTTAAAATTGGAAGGTGGGATTCTTATTGCAGGCTTTGTTTTAATCACTATTAAGGCTGCGAATATGTCACAGAAGTCACGGATTCCATGACTTTCTGGAACCCTCTGTGACTTCTGCAGCAGCCAGTTCAGCTGACCTAGAGGCGACCTGAGCAGCTCAGGCAGCCCCTAGGCCAGTTGCACTGGCCATTGCTGGAGAAGTCTTGGGCCACCACGCCCCGCCCCCAGCAGTAGCAGGAGTTTGGGTGTGAGAGAGGGTTCAGGGAAGGGGGTTGGGACGCAGAAGGGGGTGAGAGATCTGGGCAGTGCTTACATGAGGGGCTTCCCAGGAAGCAGTGACATGCCCCTTGGCTCCCAGGCAGAGGCGTGGCCAGGCAGGTCCCATTGGCCCCCTGGCTGTGCCTCTGCCTAGGAGCTGAGGGACATGTCGCTGCTTCCGGGGAGCCACATGAAGCCAGGAAGGGAGCCTGCCAACCCCCTTGCCTCCCCAGCTGCGGGGGTCCTGGGTGTCCCCCCACCCCAAGAGCACCCACGGTGCCCTTGACACCCCCTCCCTCCCCCCCGGGACGGGTCACGGGCTGTGAATTTTTGTTTATTGCCCATGACCTGCCCATGACTTCTACTAAAAATACCCATGCCTAAAATGTAGCCTTAATCACTATTACTGTACAGGATTGTTATACCTTGATAAGTAGACTTGGATTTGCTTACCTTGTTCAAGACTGCTCCTGATTTCCAAGTTATGTATTGTACGCATACTGTGAAATAGAGGGCGTTAGCTGGTTAGCCTTCCTAGGACTACCACACACATTGTCAAACATTCTCTGTTAGTGTTAATGCTCTTGATGTCCCCATATTTTCTTTCAATCTCTAACAGTTTTTATTGCACTATAAATTTTTTATTGTCTTGCAGTTTAAAAAGGGTCAGCCTTGAAAGGGGGTTATGTTAATTATACTACAAAAAGCACACAGTAGACTGCAATATTCTCTGCATTAACTATCTCAGTGGTTCTCAATCTTTGCAGACTACTGCACCTCTTTCAGGAGTCTGAGTTGTCTTGCATATCCCAAGTTACACCTCACTTAAAAACTACTTGCTTTTACAAAATCAGACATAAAAATACAAGTGTCACAGCACACTATTACTGAAAAATAGTGTACTTTCTCATTTTTACCATATAATTATAAAATAAATAATATAAATATTGTACTTACATTTCAGTATTTTGAACAGTATAAACATCATCTGTATGAAATTTTAGTTTGCACTGACTTTACTAGTGCTTTTTATGTAACCTGTTGTAAAACGAGGCAAATATCTAGATGAGTTGCTGTATCCCCTGGAAGATCTCTGCATACCCCTAGGGGTACAAGTACCCCTGGTTGAGAACCACTGAACTATCTTACTCTGTTGTGCTCACACATTGGTAACTTATGTAAGGTTTTCTTTGTCTCTAAATTCGGATACTTTGGAATTGAAAGATGGTATTGCATCTTGTCAGATCCTATGCACGCTTACACGTGCTTTTCACAGTAGTAAAGGCAATGGAAAAGTGGTTGTGTTGCATTTAAAGAACAGAAATTTGTTCACTTGTTTCATTGTTAAATCCACATTTGTTTGTTCTTTCACAGGTGTGTCCACGTCGGCGATTAAAGTTGCATCCACCAGACTACCTTCCCCAAAAAGCTTGGTGGGGACCCCAACCCAGATTCTAACACAGTTTCCCAAACAGCATCAGCAGACCCCAAAACAGCAGCTGCATCAAATACAACAGACCCAGCAGCAGCTGTCACAGTCTTCTCCAGTAGCACATCAGCAGCAATCACAACAGTGTCAGTTGCCACCTGGCATCAAGCCCACCATTCAGATAAAACAAGAATCAGGTAGCTGGAATTAATCTTGGGCAATATTAGTAATGAGTGAAGTCTGACTACCATACAAGAACTAAGGGCTAAATTCTGCCCAAAATGTGCACAGGCAGCTCTCATTGACTTCAATGGGAGGCACTTCAGGGCAGAATTTGGCTCTGAAACTGGAAAAGGTGGTTAACAGGGTATGTGTAGGTAATAATTTTAGTTTACCTTTGTGGAAAAGTGTTTGTGTTGTTCTGTCCTCCCCCCCGTCCCCCTCCAGTAGAAAATAGAATGAACTCCTATTAAATAGGAAGTTTTCTTCCGACCTTTAGAGATTGTAAAAAAAGGTATACACATGCCCTGCTGGCAACCTGGAAGATGGCAGTTTTCTGAAGATTTAAACATTTGAGCAAACAAACAGCTTTTCAGCTGTATCACTTAAGCTTAAAGGTAATCCATCCACCCATCTCTTACTGCTACTATTGGTTCAAAAACCAAAAAGTTACACTGACTTTTGTCGTAGCAAATGCAGTACTTAGAATCCAGTCCAACTTTCAGTTCTGTTTCCAACACTGATTCCTTTGATATTTCCAGTTCTGTTTCTAGCTCTAGTTAATACAGTTGACTTTGGGCAAGTCAGTCTCTCTGCATCAGTTTGATCTGTTTGTAAAATGGTTTACTAATACCTACCTCATGGGGAGTTGAGAAGTAATGTTTGTAAAGCTCTTAGAAAATTTTAAGGAAAAGTGCTATAAAAGTGCAGCGTATTATTCTGTCCTTGTTTATTGCACGTGAAATCAGCACTGTAGTAAGGGAACATGTATTTTTTTCAGTTCTAGACCTTTTAGGTCAGAGTACCTAAAAGGATAGGACCGCAGGGTGGTGCTGGGAATCTGTGATAAAATGTCTCGTGGATTATGAGACCATTGCTTTAGATAAAAGTTCATTAATGAACACTATAAAATGCCTCCACCCTACAGTCATTGCTCACCACTTAATCAGTAACTATCATTTTTGTGTCTGCTTGGTACAAAGAACTAGTACAGAAGGAGTAGCAATTACAAAAGTTCAAATTAGATGTTTTAACTGAGATTTTGCTTTTTATCTAGTTTTCCCTCTGTATTGACTCAATGAGGGTCAAATAACTCAGCCAACAACACAGTGCATCTACTTAGCACAGAGTAGAACTCAGGACTCACTTGGCTCGGATAAACTCTTGCTCTGACTTCTAGATCATGACTACTTGAAACCTTTGGTTGCAACCCAAAAGTGTATCCCAAAGAGGTATTTGCTGGGTCGTGCCCCACAGGTTAGGAGTGGGGAAGAGAAGACAAATCCTCCTAGACAGTAGGGACCATTAGAAGCGGAGAGGAGTGACTTGCTCACTCCCTCACTCTTTGTCTCTGGTCAGCCCCTGTCCCATCCCAATTCCACAGCAGCTCCAAGGCAGCACCAGCTCAAGAGATGAGTTCAGAATGGGAGGGAGAAGCATCCTCACCCCTAGCTCCTGAATCCAGTGTCACCATCACTCCCTTGCTCCAAACGGCACTCTCATTTTTACATATTTTTGATTACTATCAAAATGAAATTTAACAATTCTTAATAAAGTATATGATAATGAAGAGACTTAACTGACAAATGTATGGATGCATTTTTTAGATATTTCATTGGTTTTGGACCAACTTGATATTGATTAACATAGTGGGTCCTGGGGAGATATATTTGGTCACGGACCAAAGAAGGTTAAAAACGTCTGCACTAGATCACATGACTTAATGGTGCTACAAGCACCTGTGGTGATCGGAGTAGTTTGGAAGTGCTAGCAGGCACATGAAAGGTGAAGGTGGTGGTTGTCTTGGTACTAGCAAAAAATCTAAATATTTTCAGGCTTAGGAATATATTGGGTCAAAAATAAAAGCCTTGTGCAGCTACTTGCCCATTAGGGTTTGGTCTGGGGAAACATTTCAGCAAGTAACTTTTTGTGCCTGTATGTTAACAGTGACCTTTCTCCTTTTCTAGGTGTTAAAATAATCACTCAACAGGTGCAGCCCAGTAAAATCCTACCCAAACCAGTTACAGCAACTTTGCCCAGCAGTAGCAATTCACCTATTATGGTGGTTAGCAGTAATGGGACTATCATGACAACTAAACTGGTCACTACTCCCACTGGTAAGTTACTGTTCTTAGAAGGGAAGGGAGGGTAAACCCAGCAATACTGTTAATAAATCCTGTTTAGCAGGGTTAAATAGCATTTTGTTCATTGTTTATTTAAAAAAAAAAAAAGGGTATAACAGCAAATTTGTAAACCTTTTGATAGTCACATACTAGGTTAGGACATTTATCCTTGTCATACACTAAAATGCTGTATTATAAAATGCTGTATTGTCAAGTTTACCATTGGGTGGTCTCTTATTTCTCTTGTACTCTCTTTGGCTTGACACACATAAGTCTAATCATTCCTTTCCCACTGGTTGAGAGAGAAATGTCACTGAAACCGATGATGATGATACTTTGCACTTCTGTAGCACCTTGTATTAGAGGATGTTAAACAAATGAATTAAGCCTCTCAACATCCCTTGAAGGTAGGTAAATATCATTATTCCTGTCTTATGGATGGGGGATTTGAGAGACAGCTGAGTTTCTCAGGGTCTCACAGTAAGTGCATAGAGGAGCCAGGAATAGAACCCAGATCCCTCAACTCTGTTCTGTGTATTCACCAGTAGATACACTTCCTTTCTATATCAGTAATGTTACAGACTGATGTATTAGGGTAGTGTTGAATGTATGAAGAAGATTTAGAGGCAAGGCTGAATTTCTTTAAAGTTTGGTCAAAATTCATTTCTTTCCTAAGTACGCCACACATGTTGGGGTAGGTGGTATAAATCTGTGCTTAACTCAATTTTTAGTCCAACTTTTCAGTTCACCTTTAAATTCTTTACCCAGATAAAACATTATCCTGATATATTTTAAACAAGTGAATATAACTTTTTGGAAGGTTTTTTTCATGTTTAATTGGTAAATCTTGACTAGGCCATTTGCTTTCTCTCTTCAGACCAGTTTTGAATATTAGGTTTCCCAATTAAATCTAGCTGTTTTGTATAATAATTTTTAGCAACAAAGCTCTGCAATGCTTAGTCTACAGTATGTGTAGAAGTACAACTGGAGTAGAAAGTTACCCTTCCTTAACTAATACCTGTTAAACGTAGTGGTTGAGAGGACTGAGCATGGGACTGGTAGTCAGGAATTGAGTTCATATTCTACCTCTCCCAGTGACTCACTCTGTGACTTTGGGCAAGTTCCTTAACCTCTGTGGGCCCTGTATTGCTCCCATTGAAGTTAATAGGAGAAAGAAAACAAACACCAGGTTTATGTATCTTTTGGGTATTGAGAAGATTAGCTTGAATTCATAAATACTTCTAAAATGTATAGTTGTATTTATTATTGTAGCTATTGTATTCTAAAGAGTGATGGTATAACTTTCGCAAACCGAAATTTAGGCTGGATGTCGATTCTGTTAAGCCATTTCTATTGGTTTATGTGCTCTCTCCCCACTCTTCTGAAAGAGGAAGAGATCGCTTCTAGCAAATTCCATCCAGTAAATCACACTTTGGCAGGTAATAAAATAAAGGACAAATATTGAGGGAGAATCTAAACACCTTGTGAACAACAGAGCCATGAACATAAAGGACATCAGTTTATGAAGAACAAATCCATTACAAACTAGAATAGTTTTAACTTGAAACATGATAGACAAAACATTTGACAGTGCTTTATGAAATCTTTAATTTAATTTAAATTGGCATATATCTGCACGTGATGCAGACTGAAAACTAGCTGGAGGATCTTAAAGGGTAATGATAAATAGTATCCAGTCAAAGGCTGTATGGGGATATGGTTGCTCTCTATGAATACATCAGAGGGGTAATGGCAGGGAGGGAGAAGAGCTGTTGAATCTAAAGGACAACGCTGGCCCAAGAAAAATGGGTATAAACTGGCCATGAATAAATTTAGACTGGAAATTAGAAGATGATTTCTGATCATCAGAAGAGTGAGGTTCTGGAACAGTCTCCCAATAGGAGTAGTGGGGGCAAACCACCTAACTGGTTTTAAAATGGAGCATGATAAATTTATGAATAGGATTGTATGATGAGTGTGCCTGTGATAGCAATGGACTGGACTTGACCCAGGTGATGTCCTTTCTTCTCCTCTGTTCCTATGTTCAATTTCTTATAGTGGAACTAAATACTTCTCTTTGATCTAAACCTTCTTTCACAATTTGCAATACTCATGGTGTTTCATATTTTAATTGCAAGCCTGTTTTTATTGTTTTACTTTGAAATAGGGACACAAGCAACATATACTCGTCCAACGGTAAGCCCCTCTATTGGGGCTCGGATGGCTGGAACTCCAGGCGCTGCCACTTATGTGAAAACCACCAGTGGCAGCATCATTACGGTAGTGCCGAAATCGCTGGCTACACTGGGAGGCAAGATTATAAGCAGTAATATTGTTTCTGGTAGGTGTATTGATATAAAGTCTTATCTGAGATACAAAACTTCTAGAGACATGCAAATACTTTAGGCCTCACGTTTGATTTATCTCTGTGGGTACAAAGACAAATCATTTTGTTGCATGTTTGAAAAATATTTTTTGCATTTAGGACCAATTATTGGAAAAGGGTTATTCTCCTTTATACATATCAGAAATGGCTGATTGATGAGAGGAACAGTTAGAACAGGTTAGAATTGAGAGAAACGCTACTTTCACCATCTTAGAATTATTTCCCTTTCTCAAAATTGGTACAAATTAAATGAATTTTTAAATCTGGAATGTGTTATGAGGTAGTTGCCAGGCATCAATGATGGGTTGAAGTTGATGACCAGGATTCTTTGTTGGCACGCATGTCAGCAGCTAGGTATGATGTCTTTACAGATAGTTGGAACTATTTTTAGGGAAAAACAGAAGTGGTAGTTATCTGAGCAGAAAAGTAATTATTGAAATGGGCAAATTGATACCTTGTATGGTGACTTGTATGGTCTGTTAGCCATTGTGAGGAGCTGTTCAGAAAGGGTCATTGTAAATAAACAAGAAGCCACTAAAGGCAAGTTATTATACAGTAGGAGGGAAGAACAACAAAAAGTTCATCAGTAGAAAAATGTCTTCTGAACTCTGGGCTTCAAAAGGAAAGAGGTTTGTTGTTGTTTTTTAAATAATGCTGTGAAAGAAACCACAAGTTTGTCTTATAATTCCAGTAACAGAATTCTGTATTCCCATACATTAGCCATAGTAAAAACCTGGCCTCCCTTTGTGGAAAAGAGAGATAATAGTGTTAATGTGTTCTCAGCATATGAACAGCTTTCTACTGAATGGGAAACCTCCCTTTTATAAGATGTAAAATCTAAGATTTTTCTCTTGCAAAATCTGCTACAGATAGAATTGCTTGATCTACCATTTTCAATCTTTATTTCTATTTGAAGTAATTTATTTGGTAGACAACTTTCTTTTAGCACAGGGATGCCCAAAATTTGCAACACTGAGAGACAGAGCTAATGCGCATATTTACAGAATATGTCAAAGATAAATGCACACAACCATAATATCTGTGCCTGTACCTTTCGTGATAGCTGTTCAGAAATTGTCCTTTGGTTTGTATCAACCATGAAAACTGTTCAGCTCTGTGCTCCCCACACAAGATCTACAGTTGTTGTGCACCCTACGGGCCACACGTTAAATGTCGTCTCTTTAGCAGTTTAACTTTTTTCAGTTGCATTTAAACTTGCCGTGATGGTAGGATTATCTTTAGGGCTTCTGTTTTTCAGAGTTTATCCATTTCATTTTTCAGGGTTTATGTTTAGCAATTTTCAAGTTTTATGTAGCTTTCCAAAAATCAGAGGGGTTTCAGGACTCTCTTTGTACACATTGTAATGAATCTCTTTATAATGTCCCTTAGTGTTCTTTAACATAGTAGCACTATATTAAAGCACATTAAGGAACCTTTAGTGCACACCAGCAGGGCCTACCTGGACCACATAATGTGCAACATATTAGCATGTTTTAGAAGTCACATCCCTTGTCCTATTACTGCTCTGTACAAACAAGCCCTTATATACAAGTAACCATTTCTGGTGTTTTTCCAGTGTTTATTGGATAAACACTGTTTTCATTTTTTTTTTTTTTTTTTTGGGTATCTGGGGTGTTTTATTGGTGTTTACTGATTAAAACTGAAAATCAGAAGCCCTAATTATTTTCCTTATGTTGCACCCAAAGCGTGTTTATAAAGATTCTAGAGTTGCATGAAATATATACATAAAAATAACGGAGCATCATCACTTTTAACCCAGGCCTCTCTTCTTCCCACTTGCTTTAAGGAACTACAACCAAAATTACTACAATCCCAATGACTTCCAAGCCCAATGTGATTGTTGTGCAAAAGACTACTGGAAAAGGAACAACTATTCAAGGACTTCCAGGCAAAAATGTTGTTACAACATTGTTAAATGCCGGGGTAAGCAAGAGTTTTAAGTCTAGAATCCATAGACCAAGTAAGAGTGTGTGTTGCCTTCTGCCTTTCTCTGTTTGTTATAAACCTAGTTTCATATAGTGGTCCTGGCTAGCAAACTCTAATTAGCTGTCTAGCAGATGTAGCTTGGGCCTAGGTCAGGGATGATTGAGGGGCTAGTATGCTCTTTGGGACTAGAGCAATTAACAAAAGTGGGGGTTCAATAGGGACTGTTAAAGTTGGGTTAAAGCCTCATATCTTCTCCTTCTTTGTGTTCTCTGTCCAGCTGTCTCTGGGTTACAGAGGCTGTCCGGTCCAAAAAGGGTGGAGTCATACAAAATGACTGGATTCTTGTACCAGTTCTTTTAATATGAGAATGGGATTGTCTGATCCAATGTGTGAAGGGAGGGTCCTTTTTCAAATATTCTGCACATTTAACATAGTTTGTAAAATTTGATATCCATCTGTATATCTGTTAATTATGTATGCCCTTAACTTCTAAGCTTTTCAGGGCAATTCTGAATTAAGATAAAAAGCTGAACACTCAGATTTTCACTAAACTGAAATCCTACAATATTTTGGAAACACCAGAATGTGATGTTCCAAAACAAAATATGCTCCCCAGCATGGCCTGCAGCAGAGCTAGGGACCCTGGAAGCCCAGGCAGCTGCTGAATGAAATTGACAGGATTCTTGACAGTTTTACTGCTTCCAACCACTAAATGGCAGCAGTGAAACTGAGGAGACTTTTGTTGTCAAGTTAACAAGAGTTTCGTCTGCTTGGGGTCCTTTGGAAGTTCACTCAAATAGAACCATTCCCGTGAAAAGGTTCAATTTTGACAAATCAGCATTTTCTGATTTAAAAAAAAAAAACATTTTGTTGGAAAATTCCTGACTAGCTGTACTGGATACCCCAGTGATAGGCATAATAATGTAAGACAGATTAAAGGAACAAACTGTCAAAAAATTGTAAACTCCAGATTTAGGTTTGGTAAAATTCTTTATAAAAAACAATGTTAAAAAAGATTTGGTATTTTTTTAACTTTCTTTTAAAGCATGTTTGCAAATGAGTTGCAAAGGATTCTATTTTCTGTTCTGTGAATTCTTTGAAGCAGAGATTATCTTGATAGCTGTCTTATATAGCATCTGTATGTGCTTAACCAATTAAAAGTGAACATTTGCTTGCACTGCTGAAAGCCACCTTTTCCCTTCACCGCACCTGAAAGAAAACCACACGAGAATTAGAAATAAAACTGGCCAAACTAGTTTCATTGTGGAAACCAAAATAAATTCATAACAGCACAAATTGTAAAAGGTAAATAAAATAGTAAAATATTTCCAGTTTTAATAATCTAAGATGTTGCTACTGACAAAGAGCAACTCTTAAAAGTTTTGAGTATACCTTTAAACATCTCATACAATTCTACTTTCCCAGAGAAGAGTTTTTTTTTCTTAACGCCACATAAACTCTTACTAGTCTTTATTTTTGTGCTTGGTTTTTGAATTTACTTCCTATTAAATGCACCTACTCCTTGAAACCAACCTGATGATGAAAGAAATTGGTTGGCATGTTACAGAGCAGCCACTGTGCTGCCTCTTATGTGAATTTTACCTATGTTTAGATAGGAGGGTGTTATATATCACTGAAGAAATTGCATTGCAAGTTAACATGTACATTTTGTCTTTACTTCAGGGGGAGAAAACTATTCAAGCAGTGCCAGCAGGAGCAAAACCTGCCATCATCACTGCAACCAGACCCATCACAAAAATGATCGTCACGCAGCCGAAAGGAATAGGATCTACTGTCCAGCCAGCCACCAAAATCATCCCAACCAAAATTGTTTATGGGCAGCAAGGGAAAACACAGGTACAGCAAGGACTCCTTCTGTCTTGTGAAAAATACTTAGATTTCTATAAAAAGAGAAACAAGCCTTCATGGTGTTGGCAGTCCTTTGCACTTCAAAGCCTTTGGTGTGGGGTGAAATTGATCTGGTTATAGTAATGTGTATCTTATGCACTTCATGAAGTAGGTCTCTCCCTGGAGCCTAACATAGATTGGCAGTTTGGTGCTCCATTAGCACACTAGATGGGTATTTAAGCACATTACTTTCCAGGGGAAGAAGCCTAACTCACCTTTGAGGCCAGAGCCTGTATTTGTAAAGCTCAAGCAGAATATTTTAAGATTGAATCATTCCGGAAGATTTATACAGTTGAGCAAACATTCTGTGCAACAAAGGTCCCAAAAATCAGATAAGGCATGAAGCTATAATGAGGAGGAGAGAGGATTACAGGTATGGAAGGGAAGGTTATTCCATATGAGGAGAGATTGAAAGGACTGAGATACAGTTATATGGTAGAAATATATAGAGAAGGCCAGTCAAGCACTATTCAGTCTTCTGTTTTATGATAGAAGACATGCATGATGAAATTAAAAGGCAACACATTTTAAACATTAAAGGAAATACTTGTTAAGCAATGTATGACTAGCTTGTGGAATTCACTGCTTCAGAGTAGTAAGGCAAATCATATATGGCTAAAAATGGCACGTGCAAAAACACATTTTGTGTGGAATAAAAATCACCTCATTCTTCAGGGCTGCTCATATTCCTGAAGGGAATCTACTGCTTTGAACTGTAGCCTAAAGAAAATAGGTAGCCAGGTTTGAGTCCATGAAAGATGGGAGGAATCGCTCCATAATCTGTCAACCTGAGGGACTGGGAAGAAGCAGGGTGAATCCTGCCCTATGGAGTGACTTTGAAACATCTGGCATCAACAGGATATCAGAGTAGTTAAGACTCTGTCTGTTCTGATATGGTGGTAATTATCTTCCTTTTGTCTGCCAGAACCTGTTCAAAATAATCTGATATGATGATTAGATGTAGGAACTTAAGTACTGTGAAGATAGGTGCCATAAAATTGTTTGTTACCTTTTTTATGATGATTATGTCTGAATTTACTGCTCATAAAATTGATGGTTTAATAGCAGTGGCTTGAGCCAAGTACAAAGTAGGCAAGGTCCTTGCAAACGTCAATTCTTCTAATGAACCTTCGTCCTGACTCCTGCTATTCAGGTCCTTATGCCATTGAGTACAGATTGACAACTGTAGTACACAGGCGTGTAATATGGTCACTAGGCTTCTCAACTTGAAGTGTATACTCTAAAGTTTATGCCTAAAATTAGACTGTAGAGTTAAAAGACTAGTATGTTAGCCCTCTGCACCCTGTGTTATTGAATCTATCCTAATTCTGGGCACTCTATACGTCTAAACAGAGTTCAAGTTTAATCTTGTATCAATAAATGAAAGAAAGTTATATTCATATACAGGCTTTCAGAATTTATCTGAATTGGTCAGAACTAGAAAAACCAGTTGTATGTCTAAATAAATTAGTGCCCAATCCCATAAATCACTTGTGTTAAGCACATGCTTAAGTACTTTACTGGATTAGTTCCTTATAGCATAATGATCAGTAGCTTGTGACCTTAATAATAGACCTTAAATTAGATGATCTATATAGTTCTTAGTATTCACAGATGCTAAGTGGTTGTGTAGGAATTTGCCATGCTCCTGTATGGACAGGAACATACAACCTCTATATAATCCTCTTTTGTATATGCTGTCTTGATTACATATCAGGAGACAGTGCACTCAAGAAACTCTGATAGGTGTTTGGTCCTTTCTTGAGTGCTCTTACTGTAAATAGAGAAATTGTTTTTTCTCTTAGGTTCTCATAAAACCAAAGCCTGTGACATTTCAAGCTACGGTTGTGAGTGAGCAGACAAGGCAGCTGGTAACTGAAACATTGCAGCAGGCATCCAGGGTGGCAGAGGCAGGAAACTCCTCTCTCCCAGAAGTGAAAGAAGAACCACAGAGCTACACTGATAGCAGCTCCTCTTCTACAGAGTCCTCCCAGAGCTCCCAGGGTAAATATAATCACTTTGTTTGCTAAGTAATAAGCTTTGATTCCCTCTCCCAAAGACGTAAGCTAGTTTTTTATAACCTGTTGTATCTCTTTATTATGTTTTAAATGCACGGTCATCTGGTCTGGTTAGGTGACTGGAGATCAGGATTTCTGAAAATTGCTTCCAAATACTGACTTTTTGTGAGTCCTGTAACCCCATGTCTCAGTTCCACATCTGAAAAATGAGGATATTACTACTTGCAGGGGTGATGGGGATTAACTTCTGAAAGCACTTTGAGATTTGAGATTGATGACATATTCTAGAGAAGTATGTAGTATTAATCAGAAATGTTTTACTTTTCACCTCAAAATCATCAGTTCTCTAAATATCAAATTTACTTTTTTTTAAAAAAAATCATATGGTTCAGGTCTTCCTTTGATCCCCAGCTAACCTGGGTAGTGACATCCATTGTAACATTAGGAGATTTGTGAACTCATTAAGAGACTGGATACACAAGTATTTTTAAGCATGTTCTTTAGATAAAAACAGAATGGTCAGTTTATATCTGCAAACACCTTTTATCTTTTTCACATACATAGCCCTCCTCTTCCATTCATCCCTTCAACTTTTTAAAAGTTGTTGTTCTTCGAGTAGTGTCCCTGTGGATGTTCCACTTCAGGTGCGCCTGTGCCTCAGATTGGAGATTTTTGGTGGTAGTTCCCATTGGGCCCGCCCATGCGCCTCACCCGTGTTTGTGCTCCACACCAAGGCTAGAAGAAGCTGCACAGGCAAACTGCCCCTCAGTTCCTTCTCAACCGCAATCAACATGAGATGGCATTTACCTGTGTTTGTTCTCTCTAGTATTCAGCAATTAGCTAGTTAGTTAGCATATAGTCTGTGACCTTTTAGTGTTTTTAGTTGTTGAAACAGGTGTTCCCCTTTTCCTTTCACTGAAAAAAAGAAAAACAACCATCTTTCCCCCCCCAAATTATTCATAGATACAGTTAGATGTTAAGATTTTTCCCCTTTATAGGGGGTCAGGTTTTTTTTGTTTGCTCAGGAATGCTGCGCTCCTAGGAATTCAAAAGGTGCCTATCCTGCCATGAGGCTACTCTAATCAGTGTCTGGCATTCCCAGTGCCTCCACTGTCTGGGTGGTGCTCATGTCCCCAGTAAGTGCAAGATCTGCACTTCCTTCAGGGGTAGAGCCCAAAAAAATTGGGAAATCAACTTTAAACTCCTGATAATGGAACCAGCTTTATGACCAGCTTCGGATCCAGGGGATGGAGGAACCTGTGAACATAGACCTCCTGGTGTACCACTAGTGCAGCATCCACATCAAGATCTTGGTCAGTGGAGATGAGTCTCAATATCTGCCTCTAAGCAGAAGGAGGCAAGGAGTAAATCTCCAAGAAAATCTGTCACCAACACACAAGATGACTACAGAGATCTTAGGTCCCAAGGGGAGTTCCTTGTGGTGATGCCAGTACCACAAAGGTGAAGAGGAGTCAATCATCTAAGCCAAAGTCGGTACTGAGTTCCTAGAATGGCAGAGATGCAGTTGAAAAAATGCTAAGCACATCCCCGAATAACATTAGAAAGTAAGTGGTACCAAAGACTGCTCATATACCTTCTTTTTACAGATTGAGCCTATTCAATCCCATGCCAAGCACTTGGTACCAACTGCATCAGTACTGAAGCCATCCTCCACAGGTTCTCACTCGACCCAGTCTATGATGCCTGCAAAAATTTAGGTAACCTGAAGACCTGTTAACATCTTTGGAGCCAGAGTCTCCTCTGTTTATCAGCCTCAAGACTCTCTCGGTCACAGACCCCTCTATCTCCTAGAGTGCCATATGCACCCTTGCCTAATTCGCAGGCAGAACAACTATTCCCCTCCCACCCTTTTCCCTTGGAGCATGTGGAAGAGCACTCCTCAGACTCTCAAATATTGATCCAGGGTTCCCCTGGGATTCTAGGTCACATCACTCTCCCTCCTACACTGACATATTTCAGGAGGATAGATCTCAAATGATAAACCCATGGCGGGAACACAGATGAATGCCTCTACCTATGCCATTGGCCCCTCTCAGTGGCCTTGCTGGGGCATGTAGGCATTCTGTTGTCAACAGTTTTCAATTAAGTCTCCATACTGCTGGAGGGAGCAGAGAAGGGCCCACTCGTCCTCTATCACCACCTATGCCAAAGGAGGAGACCTTTGAGGAGCAAGAAACAAGGGTGGATAAAGAGGTGACACCTCTTACTAATATTGCCTCCTCATCACCTAATGAAACTGTGATGCCTCCGCCACCTTCTATGGCCAATGACTTCAAGCAGTTTCAAGAACTGATGAACCAAATTACTGACCTGTTACACACTCCCTCAGAGGAGGTTCAGGAGTCCCACTATAAACTCCTAGATATTTTACACACCTCCACATCTATGAAGATTGGAAGCTCTTCTGGAGCCTGCTAAGACTGTTTGGCAAACCCCAGCTACTGCACCACCTACCTGCAGAAGGATGGATAATAAGTATTCTGTCCCTGCCAGAGAGTCAGAGCTTCTATTTTCTCACTCATCTAAAAATTCCCTGGTAGTGAAGGCCATTAATGAGTGTGGCAGACAGCATAGCTCAAAGTCCACCCCATACAGTAAGGACCACAAGAGGCTCAGTCTTTTTAGTCGCAAATCTCACTCTTCAGCTACACTTCAGTTCAGAATAGCGAACCATCAGGCACTCATGGCCAAATACGACTGTTTGAATTGCAACAGATCTAATTCCTTTATTGAACACCTGTCAAAGGAACTGACCAATTTAATGCGATTATACAAAGACATTGCTCCAGGCCTCCTTGGATGCTGCAGATACAGCAGCACAATCTGTATCCACTGCAGTGGTCATGAGAAGAAAGTCTTGGCTGCAGCTGTCAGGCTTTCCAAGAGAAGTTCAGAGCACTGTCAGAGGCCTCCCTTTTGTTAGTCGCAAGCTCTTTGCAGACTCGATGGATACATCTCTTTGAACTTTAAAGGACATGAGAGCCACACTGCAATCTGTAAGGCTTTATACTCCTGTAAATAGGAGATCATTAGGTTTCAGATGGTACAGAGAGCACTCCTAGCCTTATATTCAGCTTACCATAGACCATCCTGCCATAGCCTCTATCAGAGCCACTATCCAAGAGGCCAAGATACTTTAAAAAGAAACCTCCTTCAGCTACATCTGCATCTTCTCAGCCATCTGCGCCCTCCAAGCAACAGTTTTGATGGATCTACTGAGAGACTCAACCATCCAATCAACAAGGTTTTACAGCTGCAACATTCTCCCTCCTTTTAGATGCCACCTCTCCCATTTTCAAGCTGCATGGGAGAATACAACATTGGACAAACGCATTTTGGAAGGCATAACATCTGGTTACACTATCCATTTCAAATCTATCATTCCTACCCATTCCTCCTCCCAGTCTCTTTTCAGGGACATTTCTCATGATCAATTACTGGTGCAAGAGGTTGCCTCACTTCTGTGTTTAGGAGCACTAGAACCAGTTCCTGTACAGCATGGGGGAGGGAGATTCTATTCAAAGTACTTCCTGATCCCCAAAAAGAATGGAGAGTGGAGACCAGTTTTAGATTTCAAGTTTATAAACAGATATGTAAAACAGTAGGGATTTAGGATGGTGACTCTTCCAGCAATAATTGGCTTGTTAGAATTAGGAGATTGGTTCATGACAATCAGCCTGCAAGACTCATATTTTCATGTTGCTATTTACCCTGAACAAAAAAAAGTTTTTGTTTTCTATTCAACAGTGAGCAGTGCAAATACAGGGTGCTCCCTTTCAGCCTATCTTCTGCCCCAAGAGTATTATCAAAGATTCTGAAATTAGTTGCCGCCCACCTATGTCATTTGGGTGTAATAGTTTTCCAGTGTCTGGATGATTGGTTGATCGGGGCAGATTATACCATGAAGTGTTAATGGCAGTGAAGATGATGTGTTCTCTGTTTCACATCCTGGGCCTTCAAATCAATCTCGAAATCCATTTTGACTCTATCTAGACATCATAGGGGCTTCGCTGGATGCACTGACAGGCAGAGCATACCTTCTCAGAAGATTTCTAACATTAATGAATCTCAAGGATTTGGTGCAGTTCTCAAGTAACAATAGGAGATTGTCTTCAACTACTGGGACACATGTCAGCTTGCGTCTTTGTAGAGCAACATGCCAGGTTACATCTCGGAGGCCTATAGGGATGGCTTTGAATGGTTTACAAATCAAGAAAGCACAGCCTAGGGAGATTACAGTCTGTTTCCCAATGGGTTCTACAGTCTCGCAACTGGTGGAAGGACTGACCAAAATCTGTGTAGGTGTGACATTCTTTCAGAATCGCCCTCCTGTAGGGATAACATAAGACACTTCAGTTTTGGGTTGGGGGCACATCTGAAACCTTACAAGGTTCAGGGCAAATGGTTACTACCAGAGTAGCTTCTTTATATCAATGGTTTGGAATTGGGACCAGTCAAAAATGTTTGCCTACACTATTTTACCTCTAAACAGATAAAAGTCAGTAAAGATGATGACAGACAACATGGCATGAATTTATTATTTCAATCCCCAGGGAGGAGCAGAGCACCTTCACCATCTCTCTGTGCTCTCAGAGCAATAAAACTCTGAAATTGGTGCACAGCCAAACCGATTGTCATCTCAGCTTCATACCTGCCAGGTATTAGAACACCAGATGACCTCAGCAGCAATTTTTCTAAATTATGAGTGGGAACGTAACTCTTGAGTCCTCCTCAAGGTGGTATTAACTTGACAGTTCCTGGAGGTCAATCTGTTTGCCACGGCAGCCAATGCAAAATCCATCAAGTATTGGTTCAGAGGTGGTCTTGATCCCCAATCCCTGGAAGATGCTTTTCTCATCTCATATGCATATCCACCAACACCATTACTATTGAAAGTTCTCAACAACATCAGGCCAAAGTCATATTCACTGCACCAACGTGGTCAAGACAAGTTTGGTATCCTTATCTAATCACTCATCTCTTGCCCTCCGGGGCATCTACGGATCACTCCTCACCTACTGACTCAGGATGCTGGTCTGGCACTCCCTCCCCAACATGCAGATTCTGGGTCTCCAAGCGTGCTTCCTCAATGGCTCTCAGGAATAGAGGGATCCTGGTCATCAAAGGTACACCTTTTTAGAAAAGAACCTGCAGGAATACTTACCTCCAGAAATGGATGAGATATTGTTTTTGGTGTAACAGTTATCAGATTTCACTCTTTTCCCAGGGGTACTGGATTACCTGTTGGAATTGAAAATGTTGGGTCTTTCTCTGAACTCCATTAGGATACCCTTAATGGCAATAACAGCTTTTCACACACCCATAAAGGGATTTTTGCTCTTTGCTCACCCAGCCAGAGGTTTGTCGAATCTCTCCTCACAAATAAGAGATCCTGTGTCTAGCTGGGACCTAAGCCTAGTCCTTAATTGCTTTTTAAAAGCATCCTTTTGAGCCACTGGCTATGTGTTCTTTGTTAAACTTATCAGTGAAGACAGCCTTTCTGGTAGCTATCACTTCTGCCTGAAGGGTTGGAGAATTGGGAGTTTTAATGGCAGATCCTTTCTATTTATGGTATTCACCAGAGAGAGATTCTCACTATGGGCCTATCGAAGATTCTTAACTAAGGTCATGTTTTTGTCCCAAAGCCACATTGGACTAATGAAGAAGCCGTATTCCATACCCTAGATGAGAGGAGGACATTAGCTTTTTACCTAGATAGGATCAAACCTTCTAGAAGATTTCCTAGACTATTTGTATCCATCGCAGACAGAAACAAGGGTTTGGTAATTTCAAAACAGGATAGATATCAAAGTGGATCTCTGAATGTATTAAGATCAGTTATGACCCAACTCATGTTCAGCCCCTTGTGAGACTGATAGTGCTCCTGTGAAATATACTATCTGCATCTATAGCCTAATTTAAGGATGTACCAACTGTATATATCTGTAGAGCGGCAACTTAGTCCTCTGTTCATACTTCTGATCACTATGCCTTGGTGCCTGCTGCAAGATCAGATGCTATAGGCAATGAAGTTCTCTCTCCTGTATTGGACTCTACTCTGAACCTCTTGCCTCCTTAGCGGATGCTCCCCAGGAGTCACCTGAGGTCAGGAATCCACAGGGACACTACTCAAAAAAGGAGAGGTTACTCACGTTTTTGCAGTAACTGGAGCTCTTTGAGATGTGTCCCCCTGTGGGTGCTCCACTATCTGCCCTCCTCCACCTCTGCTTCAGAATCTCCTTTGGGGGACTTTGGTGGAAAAGGAATTGAGAGTGATTCGCCATATGGCCTCAGCACAGGGCACTAGGATGTGTGGGGCACACACACAGGCCAAACAGGCACTGCTCCAAAAATCTCCAATCAAAGGCGCAGGACGCATTGGCACCCGAAGTGAAGCACCCACAGGGGGACACATCTCCAAGAACTCCAGTTACTGCACAAGGTGAGTAACTTCTGCTTGCACATTGATAGTGTTTTTTGGGAACTCCTGGTTTTCAAGGAACTTAATGTGATCAAATTTAAAGAAATTAAGGCTTTTTTGTTCAATATTTGAATATTGACTAACTTGAATATCTGAACAGCTGAAATTTTCCAAAAAAAGTCAGCTTGAGGCAGACACTAAGAAAAACTTCAGTTTGAATAGTTAAAGTTTGGCAAGGTTTTATAAGCAACTGAAAATAATATTTTATAATGGAAAGTATTAGGCAACCTTAACAATAGGTGTTGCTACCAGCACCGCCTGTAATGAACACTGAATAAAAATGTTGTAGTTGGTTGATTCGATTTGTCCTCATTTTTCTGGGTAACAGATTCCCAGCCTGTCGTTCATGTGATTGCATCTAGAAGTCAGGATTGGTCAGAACATGAAATTGCTGTGGACACCAGCCCCACAATAATTTATCAAGATGTATCCAATGAATCGCAATCAGCTACTTCTACAATAAAAGCACTGCTGGAACTTCAGCAGACAACAGGTATGTGGGTGTTTGGGATCACTTTGAATCATGTTAATCAATTGCATTGTTAAAATAACTATATTTTACATTTTTGTAGATGAAAATTCTGTATTTTTGCTCCTGCAAGTGTTCAGCTTGGAAGTACGGTATATCTTGATTATGTCCCACTTCCTTGGGACGGTTTGATCCTCTTATCTATCTGTATTTAACTTTAGTTGGAATCTATTTTACTAAAAGGTGCATTTCCTCTTCTCTTCTTCTCCCCCCCCCCCATCTTTAAACAGTGAAGGAGAAGTTAGAATCAAAACCAAGACAACCTACCATTGACCTGAGCCAAATGGCAGTTCCTATTCAGATGACTCAGGAGAAGAGGCATTCTCCAGAAAGCCCTTCCATTGCTGTGGTAGAATCAGAATTAGTAGCTGAATATATCACAACTGGTAAGTGGCTACAAAACATACTATGAATGCTAGAATTAGGATGGCTGGTTTTCAGTGGAAAGCCTTTTTGTTGTTTTTATTGTTGCTTGTGGGGCAGGGGATCAGTATTTTCTGTCTTCCTTTCATTATAGTATTTCTGTAGAGGAAATTCATGCTAGTCTTCTTCCACTACTTTGAGGATACATCAAGGGGCATGGGATGCTTCTGCTCTTCCCTGGTAGATCAGAGAATGTGCATCTATCTATTTCTGGTGTAAAATGAAACAAAAGATCATTGTTTCAAGGCATATCATTTAAACATACTCTGATCTGGTGGTGAAAGGGCAAAGTGCCCTTGTTGATGTCTTTGGGGAAAACTCTTGGGAAGGAAAAGTAGAAAATGAAGCTCAGGATTCATTATATGGCATATCTGTTGTGAAAGGGTAAAAGACTTCTTGCAGAATTAGTTCACCCAACTTTGTGGAATTCAACTCACTTAATGATACTGAGCAGGTAGCCTTTTTTTGGCCAGGTGGGCATTTTCCATTATAATTGCCATCCTCATGATATAGTGGGTAAGTACATTTTGTGTTTGGGCTGGTAAAGTTTTCTGTATCCATTTTGCAGTGCCAAATTGGAAGTTTTAGGCATAGAGTAGGTCAGTTAAGGTTAGTGAAAGCTGAATCCCAATAATAAGTGTGATGTGCCAGTTTGAAGCATCTTTCTAGTCCTCATGTTGCATCAGTCCTTCAGTGTTTTTCTCTGGACATGTGTCTAATTTAAACTATATCTCCCATAAACTGGAACAGTCTCGTCTGCCCCTAGACATTTGCACCATTTAATAAATTCAGTGTGAAAGGGTTAGCATGTTTAGCTTCTTAAATTCAGCACTTGAATGAATACTCTACATGCTTGCATTTTGCATTTCCCAATTAAGTTTTAACTGCGGTGAAAATGTCTGTTTAAAAACAGGATAAAGCTTGTTTATATTCAAATATATTTAAAATATGATTTCAGTGTTTTTAGTATTAAAGTCTAATCTGGTATTTCCATTTTTCATTTTCCCTTCCCTCCTTCCCCCTCCACTTTTGCCCCCTGGTATCCAGATTTAAGTTGGATGGGACTTTTTTTTTATACTGCTTACTGTATCTGGCTTCAATTGTGAGTGAGAGAGTCATAACTCCAATGGATCCCTGGTGGGAAAGCATTGACTTAATATTAAAATGTTGTTTGAATAACAAGAAGTATAATAAGTATTTAATAACAAGTAAGCGTACATTATAACATTATTAAACTGATCACCAGTTGTTTGAAGGTCAGTCATATTCCCTGACATCACCATACACTGTGTGTTGTATGTTGTATTCGAGTGTTCAGTTTCCTCCAAGATCTACGGGAAAAGTCAAGTTGAACTATGTATATATTTTAAGTCAGTGCTTATAAAAGATCCCCATTCAATATTCGTGTAGTCTGAAGTCCTCTTTATCCACAGATCCAGGACAACAGATGACAGCAATTAACGCTTTCCTGAACTTAAAATAATCAGTAACTTAAAACTGGGGGTTTTTTTACAGAGCTCAAAGTGATTTACAGAATTACAGGGAATGTGCATGGTAGGGGTCATTTGCTTTTCCCACCAATTAAATGCAACCAACCATGGGTTGGACAGCAGCAGCCTTCGTAACAGCATACAACTACAGTTACTTCACCAGTTCCTTCCCATTTGAATTTAAGGAACGGGGGTCATTGAATGTGTATATGAAACAAATAAGTATGCCACTATTCCCACAATAGGTAGATTTTCTGCTAAAATGATAAGCAGTGAAATAATGTACTATACTGACATTTATATGTTGTGAATTTTTATACATGCACCTAGAGCAAAGGTTTTAGGTACATTTTAAATAAATCTAAATAGCTGTTGGGCTTCAGTATTAACACCCATTGAATTGAATGGGGCAGTTCACACCTCTTAGTATTATCATTTTTTGTCTGTCTGCAGACTCAGGAAGACAACTCTGTATTGGTTCACATTCGGAAGAATTTCTACACAACCATATAGGTTAGAAACTTTATTTTTAAATGAAGTTTTAAATTCTGTAGAAACTGTTGGGGATATCCAGTAATAGCTAGTACAGCATGAAAGGCAATGCTGAGTTTATCCAACCCCATCTCGGAGTGGCAAGTTAACTTTCCATATTCATCCAAACTTTGGCCTCCCTTCTAACTACCAGAAAATATTGACTTCTAGTCACTGTCAGTTAATCTGGATATAATCATATTCCTCTGAGCCATCCAGTACCATACCATATTTTCTAGTACCTGATGCATTTAGGAATAAGTTAATTAAAGCAGGTTTCAGAGTGACAGCCGTGTTAGTCTGTATTCGCAAAAAGAAAAGGAGTACTTGTGGCACCTTAGAGACTAACCAATTTATTTGAGTATGAAGTGAGCTGTAGCTCACGAAAGCTTATACTCAAATAAATTGGTTAGTCTCTAAGGTGCCACAAGTACTCCTTTTCTTTTTAATTAAAGCAAATATCTACATAATGGTATGAGTAGGTATAAGCTAATTTGGGTTCTCCATTGATGCTGTTGTCTTATGCTGTTGACTGCTTTGTTAGATAATAGAATAAATCATTATCTGACTTTAGGACTATTTCACTTTGACCACCCATCTGGTTAATTATGGAGCCAAAACTGTAGCCCCAAAGTTGATGTGGTTCTAGTCTGATAAGTGACTCTAAAAACAGGTATGATGGGTCTATGTTGTCTCATTGACTTCTGAGAAAATTTGCTCAAATTCTTTACAAGTAAACACTTTCTAATTGCCAGCCCTGTACATTTAACGTAAGGTTTGAGAGTCCTAAAGTGTTCTCATTCTCACATGTGATCAGTAATTTTCTGTAATCACATTTTGGCATTTTTAGTTATGTCTGTGCAACTGCATTGCCTTCAGTGGAGTTACAAACATGTAACAGCATAATTTGGACTCCAGAATGGTCCGTATTGATGATGTATGAAAGAACCCGGAGCACAAATTCAGTTTGCAGGACTAGCATTTGGGAGGCGGAGGACATTTTAAAACTGAGCTCACACTTGCTCAGAAATCACTGAAACAAACACCGGACCCCATGATGCTATTTTTAAGATCCTTCTCAGAATAGATCTACACTTTAAGATTGAAGCTAGCATACAGTAAAGGACTTATTTCATACTCAGATTTTTATTTCATCCGTATTTGCTTTCACTTGAAGGTAAAAGAACAAAGCAAGTAGCTTTAGCTACTACAGTTAGTTCTGGGGAAGTGCCATTGACCTCTTTACTTTCAGTCAGTCATCGGTCTCAGCCCCACCAGCAGTCATCCCAGCCCCAGAGGACTCTGCTGCAGCATGTGGCTCAGTCGCAGACAGCAACACAGACTTCTGTTGTGGTGAAATCTATCCCTGCATCTTCCACAGGCGCAATTACCCATATCATGCAGCAGGTTGTACCTTTTCTTTTCCAAACAGTCTGTGAACATAAGTAGGCTATGTGAATTATCTAGGGCCAGGTTTTGATTTGAATGCGCATGTCATGTTGGTTTGTCAGTGGAAACCCAAGCATAAGGACAGAATTTGGCCCATTGTGAGTTGCTGTTCCTTGAGTGTGGGACTAAAAAAAAGACTATCTAAGAATATCTTCCATGGTTGATTGCAATGCTGATGTAGCCATGTTGGTCCCAGGATCTGGGACAAGGTAGGTGGGCTAATGTCTTTTATCTTGAAAACTTGTACCTTTAACCAACAGAAGTTGGTCCAGTAAGGTATTACCTCTTGTATAGTAAACGGAGGAGTTGTTTTGTATATGCTACATGTTTGCTGTTGGCCATTTTGAAAGGAAGTTGCTGCCTACATGAGCCCTCTCTGTTTGTGTGGAGTCCACTTGACAGCAGTATAGGACTTGCCTGTCTCTGTACACAGTAATGAAAGGGGGAAGGGCCCTAAAGGTTCAGTGTTAGGCCTTGTCTACAGTACAGAGTTTTGTCGGCAAAACGCAGCGTTTGCCGACAAAACAGTGGAGGTGCACATGCTACAACCCTACTTTTGTTGGCAAAATAAAACCACCTTGACAAGAGGCATAGAGCTTTTTGCGATGAAGTTAAAGCGACAAAGCGTCATTGTAGACGCTGCCATTCGTTGTCACCATAACTGACCTCTCCCAGTATCCTGAGCATGCTGGCAGCAAAGAGCAAATCATTAAGTGGAATTCTGCTCTTCCCCAGCACTAGGAACACAGCAGCAGACAGGGGAGGTGGTGTGTGTGTGTGACTACAGTGCTGTGCAGAGCCAGGAAGGGGGGCAGGGGCTGATGGGGGCGTCCCCCTCCCCGTGTCTCAGGACTGAATGTTTCCGGCCACTGTCTGAACTTCGAGACAGCATGCTGACACACTCACTCTCCCACAACCCACTCTGTCTCTCTCCCACACCACACAAACCCTGTCACACAGTCACTCCTCCCACACACACTTCAGTTGAAAAGCTGCTGGCAATCTAGTAGGATTCCCATGGAATGATGGGATTGAGAAACCTGCATCATGTGGTGCTGTACCTGTCCCACGAGGCATTGCAAAGCCTTCCCAAAGCATTCTGCAGCCAGCTGCAAAGTGGGGTAGCTACCCACAGTGCTCTTCTCTCTGTTTCAATGTGAGAGCTGCTAGTGTGGATGCACTCTGTGAACACAAGGAGCACAGTGTGGAC
Organism: Lepidochelys kempii; assembly: GCF_965140285.1. Lineage (NCBI taxonomy): Eukaryota > Metazoa > Chordata > Testudines > Cheloniidae > Lepidochelys > Lepidochelys kempii. Next base: position 15,770,723 of record NC_136380.1, read on the forward strand.
ATGCAACAGTGGTTTACTTAAAGTGGCATAACTTTTGTTGACAAAACTCTGTAGCTTAGACAAGACCTTAATCTTGAAGCAGGGGAAGGAAAAGGAGCAGAATTGAGACCATAAAGAAGCAGGATGCCTTTGATTTGGAGCTTGGCTTTGTAAGGTGCCAAACTGCAGAGGCCTCTGGCAAATTCTCAACTTGCGAAGTCACAACTGTGAGACTGCTTTAAAAAGGGGGGATGAACAGCCCAAGTGAAAGGGACAACCCAGTAAAAAGCAGAGGAAGAAGCCTGTGGTGTGTTCTTGTTTAAATAGTTTAATTTTTTTTATCTAATTCAAGAATTAGCACTTCTGTTATCTGTCAGCAGTAACAAAAATAAAGCTACTCTAGTTTTTTGAGATCCCCTGGGTAAATGTACACCACTCACTTTTTATATAGTTCATATTTAGATAAGGTCTGTCGTAAAGCCTCTGCAGAGAGCATCTGTAGAGGTAGAATTTTGCTGAATGAGGCTACTTAGTTATTATGTAGGATTGTGTACACAACATGTAATAAGACAGTGTTTGTGTCCTCCCCCCCCCCCAAGGAACTTAGTCCAACTCTAATGTGATATACGGGACTGTAGTTTTGGTGTGTGTGAAGGTACAGACATGGCAGTGGTGAGGAAATCAACGCAGGAAGAACTGGATCTGAAAAGGAGAGAGATTATGCTTTGGTGCATGGGAAATGGGGCAGGCTCCATGTGTAAAAAGTAGTGTAGAAGAAGTCACCAAGAAGCATGAGAGGAGACAGTGTTAGGAAACAGAATCAAAATCTCTTAAGATAATAGGTTCTTGTTAAAGCTAGGAACCATCTATTCACCAACCTAAGATCTCTGTTGAATCAGCCAATCCCTTCCATTTCCCATTCAGACATCATGGAGTTTGAGGTGATCTGAATCTTAATCTTTCAAATGTAAGAACAACCTAAGCTTCACTGAGGGCAAGACATCTACAGTTAAAAGGCAGGCAGTGGGTGGAACACCAGGGCTTAGCTTGTTATGGTATGGAAATAGCCATTGAAGTGCTATGGCTTTGGGAACTCAGCATCTTAGGGTATTTCTGCTTTTATACATGAGTTGGATGCCTGAAGTCCTGTGACCTATTCTGCTTTTAAAACAGTCCAGTTTAAATATTCTGTAATGTCACTAGATTTGTGTATTCTGCAGTAAATTAGATGATGTCTCATAACTTTTTCATTTGTAACTTTTTTTATTAAGGCTTTAAGCAGCCACACTGCATTTACCAAACACAGTGAACAACTTGGAACTGAGGAAGGAGAAGTGGAAGAGATGGATACCCTAGATCCTCAGACTGGTCTGTTTTACAGATCTGCCCTGACGCAGTCACAGGCACAAAAACAGCAGAAACTGAGTCAACCACAGCTGGAACAGACTCAACTGCAAGTGAAAACTCTGCAGTGCTTCCAGACTAAACAAAAGCAGACCATCCACCTGCAGGCTGATCAGATCCAGCACAAACTCCCACAAATGCCCCAGCTTTCTATCCGGCATCAAAAGCTAACCCCACTTCAGCAAGAGCAAGCACAGACCAAACCAGATGCACAGCACACCCCACACCACATGATGGCCAAAGAAAGGCAACTCCCTACCTTAGTGGCCCAGCCACAGCAAACTGTAGTACAGGTGCTTGCAGTAAAAACCACGCAGCAGCTGCCCAAACTGCAACAGGCACCAACGGCACAAAAAATCTACGTGCAACCCCAACCCCCCCAGAGTCAATTGCAGCTACCTGCCTCTTCAGAGAAACAGCCCGCCAGCCAGGTAACAGAATATTGATAGCATGCAAAATAAAACGTCGCTGTTCAAGGAAAAATCCAAACACCAACCCAGTTGCTGTAGCCGTGTTTTCTCCTGGCAAGAGAGAACTCCTCATTACGCTGGTATTAATTTCCCCATCAGAAGGTTGACACTAGGAAAGAGAAGCACATGTTGTTATATAGGGAAAAAAAATCCATAGAGCTCACAAGTCAATTTTGTTGGACAGTTTTTTGTGAATTTCTGCAACCAACAGTGCATGGAATTTGCCCCTAATTTCTTTTATTTTTTTGGGTATAATATATTATTGATTTCCGTTCCCGTAACATTTTAAAAAAATGCGGTGGAAATAAAGACGAATACAGTGCAGTCTCCCAAGGATCTCCATTGTACGTCTTCCTTGGTAGTTTACATCACCATCACCCTTCAGTTAAATAATTTTACCTAGAGGAGCAATTTTACTTTCCTTGGGAGGGGAAGATGTAAAGACTGAGGAAAATGAAATACTGTATATGTATTTTAATTAACTCCAAAAACCTACTACTCCCCAGCCCCTTGAAGCATATATAAAATAATAAGAAGGGATTAATATACATCACATGGGGATATAAATCCCAAAAGAAAATGAGGCTGCTGTGATATTCTGCTAGAAACTTTGTCTAGCAGTCCAAACACTACCTTCCCCAGGCTTCAATTAAATGTTATCGTATCACTGCTGATTCCTTTCTTAAAACACTGAGCTTCAACTGTCTTCCTAATAGCAAGTATGTTGTTTGTGCCGTATTGTCCAGATAAATATTGATTAGGTTTAAATAAAAAAATAGCTGTAACATGCACAACAAAAATTTGATTTTCAGGTGCAGCAGCCAATTATAACTCAAGGATCCACTGTTACAAAGATAACTTTTGAGGGGCGACAGCCTCCTACTGTTTCAAAGGTAGCAGGCGGCAATTCTGTGCCCAAACTGGCATCGCCAGTTACAAGCCTATTTCCCATGCAGGCATCTGTGAAGACAGCAGTAGCAGACATTTTGAAAATGTCTATGATGGAAGCTCAGATTGACACAAACATAGAACATATGGTAGTGGATCCCCCAAACAAGGCCATGTCCACTAGTAAACTCGCTAGTGAAGCAGAATCATCACCTTGTATCCAGGTGCCAAGGGTGACTGCAGTAGGCATGACGGCAACTTCCATCTCTCAGCAACTGAAATGTAAAGAGTCCTGTTCAAGTCCTCCTGCTGCTGATCCTGCTTTAACAGAGAAGAAAATGGACGCACAAGAAGTGCCTTCAACAAACCAGTTTATACACATTCAGAATATATCCCAAAAGAAAGCTGAAGAGATTTCATCTGAAATTATTATCCAGGTAAGAGAAGAGCAGAGCAAATAAAGGTTAAAAAAAAAAAAAAAAAAAGCAGCTGTTTCTAGGTTTATGTCTCTAAAGCCTAAATAGCATCTGAATAATGTTCAAGTATTTTTTTCCTTATTTTGGTTCCACTCCAAAACAGTACGTGATTTAAGAATATAAAAATGTTTGGCACTTGTTTATTAAATTGGCAATGAGTTGTTAAATACAATTTCTCAAACATGCTGGTCACTGCATTCCTATTGTCTGTCTCCTGAGCATTGTAAGTGTTCTGCTTTGCTTTCCCATTAAGGAAACAAAACAAACTTGCTAGATATTCCAAATCACCTTCTAACTGAAATGCTTGAACATGCAACTTTTGCTGTTACCATGGAGATATGATTTGTGCCCTGTTTTTTTTACAGCGTCTAACAGTCTTACCTGTTTTTTAGTGTAAAACTTTCTTCAGCATAAAGGCGATATAGTAGAATCTCATTAATTCAAACTGACTGGGAGACCTTTTGCAAATTAGTAAATAAGGGCCAGATTCATCAAAGCACTTAAGTACATTATTAACTTTATGCATATGAGTAAGTCTCATTGATATGAAGTCAACAGGACTGCGTACATTCTTAAATTAAGCAGATGCTTATGTGCTTTGATGAATCAGGACCTAAGTGAACAAATGTGAAAATGTTCATTTATTCAAATTTAGTTTTATTTTAATACTTTTTAACGTACTATTGTATTCCATAGTCTAGATTGTCAAAGTATTGAAATTTTAAAAATCTGAAATCTCACTTACAGTACCCTAATTATACATAAGTATAAGTACATAAAAGGTTGTTATAAGGAGAGGGAGAAAATTTGTTCTCCTTAACATCTGAGGGTAGGACAAGAAGCAATCTACTTAGTGGCAAAGGTAATTTAGGTTTGACATTAGGAAAAAATTCCTAACTGTCAAGGTAGTTAAGCACTGGAATAAATTGCCTAGGGAGGTTGTGGAATCTCCATCACTGGAGATTTTTAAGGGCAGGTTAGAAACACACATGTCAGAGATGGTCTAGATAATACTTAGTCCTGCCTTGAGTGCAGGGGACTGGACTAGACTAGATGACCTCTCGAGGTCTCTTCCAGTCCTACACTTCTATGATGCTATGATACTGACTCATTGCAGAGAAGTGGACAGAATGCCATTGTGTTTTTATGCAGTGTTTGAATTAGAGATTTTATTGTATATTATATACACTTGTTATGGTGAAAAATTGTAATGAAAACAAATACGCCAACTTTGATTTATTTATAAAGTTTACAAATGTTTTGAATTATTTTGTAATATTTTCCTTGAAACTAAGTAGTTTTTCTAGGAAGTACTCAGGTTTTTGTATCTCTTGAGGAGTGAGGGCTAAGAGATTGATTATTTTACTCTACTACATCTGAATATCATAGATATTTATATGATGCTAATCACCATAGTATTTAGGTGTGGTTGTGATGTCTGGGTAATTTCAAAATCAAAATACCTATCTGATGATCAATTTAATAATTAAAATGTAGATATATTTTCCATATGATCTAGAAATTAGAAACAAAAAACAATTTAGTCATTTATTGTATTCGTTTGTTAACATAGTACTTTTATCAGTCTAAATCTATTATTCTTTCTTTGTATTAATCCAACCAGTTTCAGGAACCAATTGTGCAATATGTTGTACATACTACAGTCAGAGAAGTCTCGACCCCAAAATACTTAGTCTAAATAGACCGAACATACAGAGAGTGAGTGTGTGTTGCCCCTATTTTACAGATGGCCCCGATAGCAAAGGGATTAAGTAACTTGTCAAAGGTTACACAGGAAGTCTGGCGGAGCTGGCAACTGATCCCAGATCTTTTGAATCCCAGCCAACTGCCTTAACCACATGACTATCCTTTCTTTAACTGTAATAATTTCAACTTATCCTTCAGTGAAAAAATCCTGCAAAATGCTTTAATGCTACATTTAATTTAGCAATATTGTAACAATAGGGTGAAAACAAACTTATTGACTTTGGGAAAGTGTTTCTGGGATTCTTACAACTGTTTAATAGGCATGAGTATCTTTTTTTATTTAAACATACAAATCCTTAACTCACTTAATCCAAAACTGCATATTAAAACTTCATTTTTTCTTTCCTTTAGACTATCCCTCAATACTCCATCCCTTGTCACTCCAGCTCCAATGTGGTAGTGGAACCCAGTGGGCTCCTGGAGCTCAATAACTTTACTAGTCAACGTCTTGATGATGAGGAGACAGCAATGGAACAAGATGTGGACAGCAGTACTGAGGAAGGCACTGAGCCCAGCCCTTCTCAAAGTTCTGCTGAACAATCCTAATGAATTGGGACACTGGAGTGCACTTTAAATTCATCTTGGCAGTTGAGTGTCCAAGATGTCCTTGTATTGTGATGTATTAGAGCACTTTGCCTATTAGAGTTGTTCTTTGGACCCTTGAAGCATCAGTGTGTTTTAACAAGACAGTATTGCAGAAACCACATCTTAAAATTGTTTCCAAAAAGATGTAGTTACCAAGATATGGTAAACCAGTGACAGTGGAATGTATGTCTTTAGAAAAAAAGAAAAAAAAAGGCAAATCTACAGTGAATTGAAAAGATTGAGTAGAAGTTCTTGCTATGAAGCTCTTGACCAGATACTGAAACTTTTCAGTAAAAAGGGACCTTTTACTTTGCCGTGTCTTTCTTTTTGTAGCTATTGAGCGAAACACCATCACAAAGAATGTTTAGTGGATATTTGTATTTTTAAATAGCGTGTGAGATAAAAGGTATCTCTGACCCGTACTGGAAAAGCCCCAAGAATTTCTGAATTGGTTAGTGTTCTTGCACTTGAGCTCAATTAATGTTCATATTTTTAATAAGCATAAAATATAGTTTATTTTTTTAATTACTTGTTGGTGACTGTTTGGACATAAGCAAAATCACTAACAGGTAACATGGTTTGGTGGATTTTGTTTTCATATATTGCAAGAAATATGCTAGTTTAATGTACAAAACATTTCTTTTTGTGTCACAAGCACATGAAATGCCCATTTAGTCTAATTAATTAACCTCTGATAATTTATTTAAATGCAATGATTTAAAACCAGGCCAAGTTGCTTAACTAGTTCCTGTTAAACAGGCAGATGTTTTCATTCTAATGCTGTGGGGTAGCAGAAATGTATTATGGTTTAAAACAAATGTTTAGTGTTTGGGAATATTTGGTTCATTATCTCATAACTTCAGCCTGTTGTATTCAGATGCAAGCTGAGGCTTTTAAAGATCTATATTTTACTCTTACATGCTGTTTTTTAAATGACCATTTTGGAGGTTTAAAAGCTTAAATTGATTAGTTGTATGTTTCAGAGGTAATCCTCAGCCTTATGACTTGACTTGTTCAAGCAATATGTTGGGTTTTTATGATAGTTAAAAGCCACGGAGAGAGATTTGGGTGCAGGTGGAATGACAGCAGAGGCTGTTTTAATACATTCTGGTAATGAAGACAATACTTTTCTTTTTTTAAAAAAATGTATATAGAAAAGTTTTTTTAACCATTTTGTATAGATTTCATTATAAATAAGCATTTTAAGACTTTGACATCTCATTCAATTGTACATACATCTATCAGCGTAACTGCCCATTTTTGGTGCTGAAGTACTACTGTAAGTATAATTCATCCAAAGTATAATACAGGTTTTGCGTCAGTCTTTTTTAAGATGTGATTTTACTGTTGATATTGTAGTTTTTTAAATTCCAATAGAAGAAATGCTCATCAGACTAAAATACAAAGCCTAAAAAGATTAACATATTTGTCCTGAACATCTATGTACATAACACTGTAGTCTCCTGTAGATGGTGCTGTTGGTTCTCCTTTTAGCCGCTCTTAGCAGTTGCTTCAGTTATAAAGTCCTTGTGACTTTCATTTTTGTTCTGTTTTGTCTGTTAATTATAAGCCTAAATGGCAAATTTTTATCTTTTATGATGGCAAAGAGAAATGTTCAGTCTGAATATTATGGAAAAGCTGAACATAGTTGGGTAAGAATTGGATTGTCTTCTCTGCATCACCTTCATGTTACAACATTGAATACTGTGACAAGCACTTGTTCCTCCACTTTATTTTACATAACATTAGAAGCACTCAGGTTGGAGAGAAGAGAGAATATATGAAATGGAAAATACCTTACGCCTTTTTTTCTAGTTAAAAATTAATACAGAAATATTGTCATTCTAGATGGTATTTCGGTTTTAATAGCTGTGTGTGTTTCTAGAACAGAGGTACTTAAAGTATGGCCACAGCCACCAAATGCTGTGACAACAGAGCTTGACAAGAAAGATGACGACAAAGCTTATCAACTGCAGATTTTATTGCTAGTATATTCAAGCAAGCTGTCTTTTCTAGTCATCTGGCATTGAAGGGGTTAGTATGAGCCTGTTCTGTATATTTACTGTTCATAAAATGGATGTAAAATTCTGTGCAGATGAGATGAATCGCTGTGGCTTGTGCCAAGCTGTTGTCACTCGTGGTCTTACAGTATATTGGATGTCCGTGTTATAGGCTGAGCTAAAGGGAGGAGAGAAGAAAGCCCCTGTCAGTATTTCTGTTGCCTCACTATAAAAAGTTTACAACTTTGCCATAAAGTATGGCTCCACGCTTAAATTCATTGTCTCTATGTAACTTTAGATGGCTGCTCTCCTTTCTACAAACAGATTTTAAAAAATCAAATGAAGTGTTAAATTTATCAACACTCATAGCATATTACACAATTGAAGTTCTGGCCCAATTGTGGTTTCTTGACAGAAAAGTTTATATTGTGGTGGTCTTGTTTTAAGATAGCTGCAAAGAAGTTTTTAGAGAAGCCCATGAAACAGGGTTATATCTATAGTGAAATTATATTTTGCACTTACAGTGTCATTTCCTTTCACTGAACCTTTATAAACATGAAGACTCTCAACACCTCTGTTATGAGAGGTAGATACTTTACAGATTGGTAAACTGAGACGCGTGTTAACTGTCTTGCCCACAGATATACACAACGTCTGTTGGGTAGACAGGAAAAGAATGCTGATATCCTAACTCCCACCTTTATGCGTTAACCTTCAATTCAGATTGCCTTCTTTCCTAATCCTTTCCCAAACCAGTTGTGAATTGAGGCCCAAAATTGTTTGGTTTATGATCTTTGGTGAATATGCTGGAATTAGTAATAGTTTCATTACAAAGAAATTTACAAGTTAACAGGCTTTGATTCAGCACCTAAAGTCCAGACTGTTTTGTGTTTCAGTTACAGTAGCTGAAAGTAGAGTATGTCATCCATTAAATTTCCTTTGCTTTCGTGGTTACTCTTCACATCCTTATCATAGCTATACTGAAATAAAACATGTACTCTTTAAGTTGCCACGTCCAACAAACAATCGCTGTCGCTATCTGCCAAAGGTATATGCTTGAAATTATTTTCAGTTCACTCTTGCCAGATAAGTTGCATCTTCCTTAAATGGAAAAGATTTGATTTCCTGCCTGTCTTTTGCAATGGAATAGCTCAAAAATGAGCTGTGTAGAATTGCTTATTTTTGTTTATATTAATAATTGGTGTGTTGTAATCAAAGGAATGGAAAATTCCTTACCAAATTTCCTTTCTGCTAGGAGTATCTCCCACAATTCTGCTACACATGGGCTGTTTCCCTCCTCTCTGGAGTTCGCAGAGGTGGTTCAAAGCTGCAGCACAGTGTGTGCTGGCCATCCCCACTTCTGCTTGCTGCCTAATTAGTCATTCCAAAACTGTAAAATTCATGAAAGAATATTAATAACAATAACATCATGCTAATTCATTAATTATGTACAGTAGATGACTGCGTACATAGTAATACTCCATATAAAATGCTGACCCTTGGCTGTAAAGCTATCCACGATGGGTAGAATTGTGGGAGATGCTGCTAATAGAAAGGAAATTATCAGGCAAGACATTTTCCATTGTGCAGCACAGTGTCTCCCACAATTCTGTCTCAAGTGTGCCACAGCTTCTTGGTCAGCTGCTGTGGTTTTTGAGCAGAATGAAGGATAACCTCCTGTCAGGCATGAAAAGGAGATTTCATTTTGGGGAGAAAAGATCCTGGAGTTCTCAGCACCACTTTGTCATTGTGGAATATACAGTAATGTCCCTGCACAGGTAAGTCTGCCAGCTCAGAAACTTGCCTAGCAGATGCAATGGCAACCAGAAAACTGGTTTTGATAGAGAGAAGAATGCTGATATTGAAGCCAGAGGCTCAAAAGGGTTGAGTGGTCAGGGTGTTCTGTGCTAATGGTAGATCCCAATTAAGAAAGATTGGTCTGATGGCTGGTCTAGCCAGTCTGACTGCTGAGAAATCTAGAAACCCGGGGGTTCGCTATCGGGGATCCTGGGGATCCTGTGAATAGAATGCTAGTAACCACTGATACCTGGAGTGCTATGGTGTTGGGTTAAAGACATTAATACACACCTTGAAAAAAGCCCCGGATAGCTGGAATCCCTGGGTCTGTGTGCCCCTGGCACCAGATACTGAATTTGGTCCAGATGGAGAAATGGGCATTTAAGGTGGAGATTCCTGGATGAGAGCAAAGCCCCAATCACCCTGGAAGACAGGCCAAGTGCTACTGATGTTTTCCTTTCAAAAGCTAGGCTGTTAGATGAAGATGGTCTGGGTCCAGGTGGGGAAACAGACCTCACAAAAAGAAGTCTGGTATTGCTGGTAGCCATGACAGTGGTTCCAGTTCTAGCAGATCAGCAAACCAGGGTCTCCTTGGCCAGTATAAAGCTAACACTGTCATCTTTGCTTGTTCCCACTTTATGTTTTGGATCATTTGCTCTGTGAATGGGAAAGGGGAATGAATACAGCAAGCATCTGTTCCTAAGAACTTAGGGTATGCTTCCTTGGCAAAGTACTTCAAACATTTTGCATTCGGGTGCTGGAAGACCAAACAACTGCAAGATCAGTTTGAAGACTTTCTGGTTCAAACACCATTCTGAGTTGTTGACTTTGCATTTGCTGAGCCCGTCTGCCTTTTGGTTCAGCTCCACTTTTGTGTGAATCACTTTTAGGGAAGGGACAGACTTTTCTGCCTTATCTCATTATTTCTGCATGTAGTGCTGGGTTCCCTGTTCTTATAACCTACTTATGTATGCAACTGGAATTATTTTGTCTGACTGGACCGGGACATGATTTTCTACTAGATGGTTCTGGCACCTTCATAGGGGCAGTCTGAAGGCACAGAGCTCTAGGAGATTGATCCCATGGTCCCTTTCTCTGGTGGTTCCAGATGTTTTGAGTGGTTCCAGGTCCCAGATGTGCTCCCCAGCTCTACAGGCTGGCATCAGTTGTGTGAACCAGAGAGTCTGGAAGGCATATGGGAATGCGCTTATGAGCATTCCTTTGGATTGCCCATCATTTTAGGGAGTTGAGTACTTGCTTTGGGACCAGCATGTGATCCTTCATGCATTCCAGGGAGTGGTCCCATACTTTCAGTAATATGTCAGACACCTTATGTGCAGTCACACTCTTGGGATGATCCCTATGCATGTTTATGCAACCAGGGGGCCCACTAACTGAAGACAGTTGAGCATTTGTTGGCCTCATGCACTTTTGCAGTATAGATATGAGATACTGGATTTTCTGTAATCTGTCAAATAATGAGTAGACTTTTGCCTTCAAGGTGTCTATGTTCGCTCCCAGGTGAGTTATCCTTGTGGACAGAATCAAGGAATTTTCTTGATGTTTATTATAAAGCCATGCACTTACAGGAGATCCAGAATCCAAATCATAGCATTGTGCTCTCCAGCCTGGGTCGCAGCTCTGATTAGAATGTTGTCCAGAAACGGGTAATGGTGAGTACTCTGCAATCTGAGTCCGGCTATGATCACCACTAGCATCTTTGTGAAGACGCTCAGGGATAATGAGAGACTAAATGGCAGCATTCGGTACTGGTAGTGATCTGTTCCATAAGCAGATCTCAGTAGATTGTGGAGCATTGGCATATGGGAACACTGAGATATGTATCTGCCAGGTCCACTAAGGTTAGGAGGTCCCCTTAAATTTGGGATGAGACTGTGGAATCTAGGGTCTCCTTGCAAAATTTTGTTTTCTTCCACTTGTTGAATCTCTTGAAGCTGATAATGGTCTCTCTACCCCCAGTGCACTTCTGAACAATAAAGAAGATGAGGTAGAAAACCTCAACCTGGAAAACCTTTCTTCTAAGGGAACTCCTTCTAGTGCTGCTATGTCCAGGACATCTCATTCTGGACCAGTTTGTGCTTGGTGGAGTCACTGGAGCTGGGAAACTGGATAAAAAGGGGTGGGATGGAGCCTGTAGTTTATGGAAGTATTCCTGATTCACTCTCCCTCTTATCCATTGGTCTATAGTCAATGCACTCCTGTCCTCTGAAAAGTGGGAAATTCTGCCTCCTAGATTCAAGTTTAGCCAGAGGCACATTTCCTCGTCATGCTGGGCTCTTGGGCATTGTGAGACCAACTGGGTTTTCTGCTCAATCCTGGGTTCTGAGACTTGCCCTTGATAAATCTGCCATTCTTCCTCTGGTGGTACTCTGAGGAGAATAGGCGAAAGGAGTGTGTCTGCCTAAAAGCAGGTTTGTACTCTCAGAGCACTCTGCAGAGAGGGGAGGACCTAGCTTAGATTTAGCAGCATTTTCTGCCACTTTGTAATCTAGTTTTTCTCTAAAGAGGAGAGATCCTGTGAAATTAGAGGAATGTAGGACTTATTTGGAGTGAGCATCTACTTTCTAGGGGTGGAGCCATGGGTGTTGCATGGCTGCTGAGCAGGATGCTATAGCCAGGGCTGAAAATTGCATCCACTGAGGCATCAGCAATGAATACTGTTGCCTGGGAAGTTTTCTTAAGAATGGAGCTGATGCCAGGGTGATCTCTGTCCTCCAGGTTCCTAGGGTCCTCCAGCCTAGGAACTGTAGCTCTCACAAAGCATGTGGCTGTGAGAGATGTGCTGATGAAGCTTCGAAGTCCCTTTGTTAGGGTAGCTGCCACCTTCCTGTCTGTTGGGTCCTTAGGAAGAATTCCTCCTTCTGATGGGATAAGCATGCCCTTTAGTAGGGTGCTACTGTGTCATCAACCTACAAGGGCAGCACCTGCATTTTGCCTTCTCTCCAAGGGCTCTGATCAGTGTATTGCCTGTAGTTATAAGTTACCATACAGCTCCTTCTAAGCAGGCATATTTATTCTCAAGTTCAAAGTATTACAGACAAAAACTTTAAAGCAATTTTTAAAAAACTACACACCAACAAAAATGTCTACCAGAGGGTACCCCCCCAATTCTAACCTCGGGCTCTGGTAGGTTTTATTCCTTCAAAACCCACAATTCATTTTTTTCCTCTGGTTACAAGTTCATCCGTCTTAGATCCAGAACACAAAGCTGGCCAGATCTAAGGCCTTTCTGCAGACAATGACCCTTTCCTCACAGCATAGCTTCCAAAGGCAAGGTTTTTGTGTAATTGGAGATCATTTGCATTAACCTCTCCCTAGGGATTTTCCAGGAAATCCACTTAACACCTATTGTCCCAAAAGTTCATATTTGTTTGGAGCATTTTGAATATAGTCTTTTGAATTCCCAGGCTTCACCTCTGTCACATCTCTCCCTGGAGGGATTATATACAATCCCGGCCCACAATAATATGGAAACTTCATACAATAAGGTCTTCTGAGGATATTGCAGGAAATTGCTGTATCTGTCACAGTTCTGACCACTGCATTACTCAAAACCCAGGCAAGGAGGCTTGAATTAAAAATAACACTCACTCCTGGCTGAAAACAGCTAAAAATAACAAATATAAAAGAAAAGGATGGGAGCAAAGTGAGCTGCCACTTTGCTGCTGTGGAGGCAGAAAATCGGGTGGCAAGTGGGAGAGGGGGCATGGCCATTTTTGAACAACCTCCAGGAACTGCAGTGCAGAACGGTCCATGTGTAGCATATTTGTGGGAGATGCTGGGCTGCAGAAACTTGTTCAACAGGAGCTAGTAGTAAGTTGGAATTTTAGTGAAGCTTAGCGTTCGTAATCATGGGCCACTTGGATTCAGCATCTTATGGATATTGGATCACAGACTGCAATAGTTACTAAGGTATTTAATTTTCAAGAATACAGTTTAGGGAAATCTGGTGGAACATGCAGCGGGCAAAAGTATTAAAATACATAAATGTGGTAGAGATCTGGAGAGTTTTAAGACACCATGTTCAAGCCACAAGAGCCTGCATTTCCTCTGAACTTCAAAAAAAAAAAAAAAAAAAAAAAGCAAACATGGCTGAATCAGGCTCAAAACATTTTTAAATGGATTGCTAAGGGGCGGGGAGGAAGGTGAAAGGAATGAAACAAAGGTTTCTCGGAAAAAGAAAAGGTCTGAAAAAGTTACCTGAAGTGGGGTAAAGACTTCCACAAATCTATTGGGAAAGCAAAAGTTGGCTGATTGGTGAATAAAGGTGGGGAAATAAAAGAAACGATTAAATGGGTGGGATACTGAATGTGTGCTTACGACAGTGTGCAGATGAAGTCTTTCTGTTCCGAAGAGCATACATTGAATACCAGCAGTACCAGTTGGGCATGGTGTACTGGATGATGCAGAGTACAGCTAAAGCTGCAGCTAAGCCATGTCTACAATTACTGGTAGATTGGCAGTGCTGTAATCGATGCAGTGAGTGTCGATTAAGTGGGTCTGGTGAAGACACTAAACCGATGGGAGAGCACTCTCCCACCAATTTGTGTACTCCACCTCCCCAAGAAGCGTAAGGGAAGTTGACGGAAGACACTCTCCTGTCGACACAGCACAGTGTAGACACCGCGGTAAGTGGCTCTAACTACGTCTACTTCAGTTACATTCACTGTTCCCTTTAAGCTGTACGCGTGTACGCGCCCACTGTGAAACACTGCACGCTCAAAAATTTGCACAGAAGCGCAACAATTTGCACAGAAGAAAATTTTGCGCACATGGCCTGTCAAAAATTTGCACAGAAGACATTTTTTGCGCACATGGACTGTCAAAAATTAGAGGGAACATAGATTACGTTGTTCACGTAACTGAAGTTGCGTAACTTAAATCGATTTACCGCAGTAGTGTAGATCAGCCCAACTACCAGAAAAGTCATGTTATTGAATAAGTATTGGTAAAATAACATTCAGTAGTTAGTGCTATTTGGCCACTACAAAATACAAACTTAGTTGGTTGAACAGCGTATTCACTGTATAGTATTCAAACATCTCTAGTTCAATTTTAATTATGTTTTTTAATTAGGTAGGTTACCAATTTTTTTCCTACTGTGCTGACGTGCTTTGAAGAAAGAATTAATGTTCTCAGTGATTTATTTTAAATCAGAGAAAGGAGAAAATACCAAATTCAAAAAAGTCAGTGTGGTACTACTGATCTTACAGCTGATCTGTCAGTTGTTATAGGTAAGTCCAACTTTGTTCCTTAAAATGGAAAATGTGCCTCACAAGAGCTAGATATGTTTAGTGTATGAAAAGAGAATGTTTGGAAAGAGGTGATGGGATATAATGGTCTACAAGAAGAAGATAACTGGTATTCAGGACCCTTTAATCTAGCAGATGGACATAAGATTCAAAGACTGGAAATTGAAATTAGAAAAATTCAAATTGAAAATAAGGTAGAGAGTAACTTTTAGAATAGGTTACCAAGGAAAGTGATAAATTCTCTATTGCTTGGTGTCTTTAAATGAAGATTGGATGTCTTTCTAAAAGCTATGCTGTAGTTCAACCACAAGTATAGGAATTACTGAGTGAAATTCAGTGACTTGTGTCGTACAGAAGGTAAGATAGGTGATCATAATGGCACCTTCTGGCCTTAAATCTATGAAAAAATATTAGAACCAATATAAGGAGAAATTTATAAACAGCTAGAGGTGACATAGTGAGCAGCAGATATAAGGAAACAGCAGATGTAATATCTTAGTAAAAACATTCAGCAGTCTCATAATTTTACTTGTAGAATTCAAATGGGGCTCAGAAGTTACTGAAAGTCTGTAAATAAGGGGTAATAATTAAATGACACATATATCACATTGAGGTCAGTTTGGATACCCCAAGGATTTGTTGGGTCTTAATTAACAAATGGTTTCTAGAGAAATGAATATCTGGGCATCATTGGATGGGATTGGGGGATTAGGTGATAGCTGAGAGTTTTTGAAAGTGTTATTGGAAACGGTGTCAGCTTGGCTCTAAATCATTGATAGAGCTTATAAGGCTGGTCTAGATAATACTTAGTCCTGCCATGACTGTAGGGGACTGGACTAGATGACCTCTCGAGGTCCCTTCCAGTCCTATGATTCTAAGGCATTTATAACCTATGGTCTAGCAGTGTCCTCATTTCTCAGTGGGAGGCTAACTGCTTCAGGTAGGGTTTGTTTTCTGTTTGTTCAAAATCATTTGAAATTTTTTTTGGATAAAACTTGGCCATTTTTTGGAAAATGGAAAGTTTTATGAAAACCGCTTGATTTTCTCAATTTTCCATTTTTGTCAATACAATCTTTTTTTGTTTTGTTTTTGTTCACTTTAGGTCCCTTTTCCATGGCAAGTTTTGACTGGTTTTACTAAGTCACATGGTGTGATATTTTTCTAAAATATATTTTAAAATCCTGGTAATGTAAGAACACGTCTCTGATCTTTGGCTCATTACAGCAAAAAATGTCTGAGTAATGATAAAAGATAAACACAGCCATTCTTATCTTGGCACCTCGTGGCAGTCCACCAGAGAGGTGCCTTGGGCCTAATATTTGGGGTGCCTGTTCTCATCAATCGCTCTATCAGAGAGCAGTTAGGTATTGGCCTTGAAGTGTTCCTGCCCAGGATTCAATCTTGTAATGAGTGATCTTGTTGGGGACTTCTCTGCTGCTGCATTTTCATCCGCTTATCCATATGTAGCCAGCTACCTTATACCTGCTTGCAGGCTGCTTTCCCTGGAGGTACAGTCCACACACCCCACAATCTTCATTGTGTGGTCTACCTCTGTTTTTGGTGAATATAGCTGCTGCTTTGCTTTGTGCCAAACACCTGCTCAGATCAGACTCCTACCCCAGCCTAATCCATTGTTTCTGAACATCTTGGCTGCACAAGCTTTATTAGATGTTACAGCCCCTCTAGGAGAAGCGGCTGCTGTGTGTGTGTTTCAGGCCCCTTTCTAGTTTGCTCTGGCTTTAGTGTCCTTTGTCCCCAGTCAGCTACTTCTCCACAGGTTCAGTGCAGACCTGTAATGAACTGCATCAGCTTCTGCTATTAATGGCGCACTCCCCTTCTGGGTTTTCCTGGCCATGCCTCTCACCGCTCAGGCTGCCTCCAACTGTTGCAGAATTCCCAGGGAATAGCTACTGCTATAATAGATACAACTGCTGTACAGGCAGCTACAGCAATGTTAATCTCAGAGCCTGGAAATCATCTAAAGAAACAGGTAAGAACAGCAGAAGTGCTGATAGAAGCGGCCGTTAGATTTTCCTGTTCTGGCACCAGTGGACAAAACCAACCATCTCCTGGTTTTTACAATGTTGTTGCCATAATAGAAAGGACGGAGAAGGAAACCTTGCTCTAGCCTGCAAGCTTGTTATAGTCCAGAAGTGATGCTATTTTCTCAGGAATGCTGTAGCTCATCTATTCCTTTGTTCTAGTTAAAGGGGTAGAGGAACAAGTCCAAGTCCACTTCTTCATATCAGAATGTTTTATTTGTTTGAATCAAATTAGTCACTGGTAAATCTCTGCTGACTTTAGTAAAGGCTGGTAATGTCCATACATGTGTACCTGGGATCTCCAGAATGGATAGCAAGGGGTTAAAGAGCAGAGAGCTCCTGTTTAATCAGGAATTATGAAAAGTTGTTTTTAAATTAGAAGTTTTTTTTAATAAGCAAGGCGAAACCTGAAATACAAACAACATTGTGGGGACCCTGCAATAGAAAGGTGCGAATGAGAGTGCCTCCAGGGCTCAGGCTCTAGCTCTGTTCTGGGGCCCCCTCATATGGATAAGGCCAGGCAATGTGTGCTCAGCCCAGTATAGGAGGTGCTCTTAGTCCTGAGCTGAAACTGGGATTTCTAAACACCTTCCACCTCTCCATCTACCAGTGGCCCCTGACTAATCCCTCCTTTCCTCCTCACTCCACTCCCCCCCCCCCCGACCAAAGCTGTGCAAGCACCCTCACCATGTGTGAGCATCCTACACTTCCCTTATGTGTTTGCAACCCTCTTTCAGCACCCATACCTTTCCCAGTAGTGGTGGGAAATTGAGAGCAAGTGTTTTGTGTGCCTTTCCCAAGGGAAGGCTGGAGGAGGTTCACTGTGGAAAGAAGTCATACAAGGTCACTTCTGGCACTGCCTGGAATAGAGATCAAGTCCGCAAAATGGCAAACTGTAGCTCTCATTTACTCAGTCACACTGTCTTTTTACATTGAATGTATCAAAGGTATGTGCTTGGCTACCCTCTCTGTAACAATGTCAGTAACTCCTGCTGTAGGCGACATTCCCCTCCCAATGCTAGGAACCGAACCCAGGAATCCTGATTCCCATTATTCTGTTTCTAGCAAATATTTGTGTAACCCACAGGCAATGTATGTCAGGTCCCTTTTAGTGACCACGGGCCATATAGGGTCAGATACTCCTTTTGCTTAGTGATAGAGGCCTCTCGTAGGTCTAATTTGCAAGTCCAATATGTAAATCTTGATGATGACTCATAGAGATTCTTCTGTTTGCAAGAGATGGAACTTCTGTTATTTCCCCCCTCCCCAGTTTCTTTTGTAATAATATTTGTGGAGTTGGTGTTCCACCATAAGAGAAGATACATGAAAAAGGAAGTAGACTTGTTTCAGCAGGGTAAGTAATGATGTTAGCAAGGAAGATTTGGGTTCAATTCCCAGCTCTATCACAGACTTCCTGTGTGACCTTGGACAAGTGACTGAGCCTCTGTTCCCTATCTGTAAATGGGGATAATCTTTTTATACAAAGGTGAGGTGAGAATACGTACATTGAACATTGTGAGGTGCTCAGATACTGCTAAGATAGGTAGGTGTAAATCTAGGTGTGTTTCCAGATTTGTGTCTTTCTTCAAGTGCACTTCTTTGAGGGAGTCTGCAGAAGTGCCCCTGAGTGAGAAGTACATTGAGATTGTAAGATCTTTGGTGCAGAATTAGATGTTTGCTGTTTTATCTTTCAAAAGGATCTCTCAAAACTGGGTGACTGGGCAACAAAATGGCAGATGAAATTCAATGTTGATAAATGCAAAGTAATGCACATTGGAAAACATAACCCCAACTATATATATATATAGAATGATGGGGTCTAAAGTAGCTGTTACCACTCAAGAAAGAGATCTTGGAGTCATTGTGGACAGTTCTCTGAAAACACCCACTCGATTTGCAGCAGCAGTCAAAAAAGCGAACAATATTGGGAATCATTAAGGGATAGATAATAAGACAGCAATTATCATATTGCCTTGATATAAATCCATGGTATGCCCACATCTTGAATACTGAGTGCCTGTTGCATTGTCCCATCTCAAAAAAATATATTGGAATTGGAAAAGGTTCAGAAAAGAACAACAGAAATGATCAGGGGCATGGAACAGTTTCCGTATGAGGAGAGATTAATAAGACTGGGACTTTCCAGCTTGGAAAAGAGACGACTAAGGGAGGATATGATAGAAGTCTATAAAATCATGACTGGTGTGGAGAAAGAAAATAAGGAAGTGTTATTTATTGGCCACTGTCAAAGACAGGATATTGGGCTACATAGACCTTTGATCTGACTCAGTATGGCCGTTCTTATGTTTATACAGCACTCTAATAATTAATTAATGATGATAATACTGTGTGAACTTCTTTGAGTGTTGGTGTTTACATGAGTGGAGGCATGTCTGTGTGCCCATCTGCATATGCTTTTTATTGTTGCATGCCTGGGGGTCTGCAATGAGGGGCAGGGAGTGGAAATATTTCAGATCAATCCACCCCAGACAAATATTCATTCCCTTTCACTGTCCCCTGTGCAGTAATAACAATGTGACTTTTAGAAAGAGCATAAAGCCAGGGCAGGGCAAGATGAGAAGACACCCCTCTGCGTAAATCCCTTACGGGATCCCTCTAGGTTGTAGTATTGATCATGGGGATGTATGGAGGCTTCTGGATGGCCCAAGATATTTGATGGTGAAGATGCATGATCCCCTAGAACAGTGGTTCTCAAACTTTTGTACAGGTGACACCTTTCACATAGCAAGCATCTGAGTGTGACCCCCCCCTTATAAATTAAAAAACCCTTTGTTGTATATTTAACACCATTATAAATGCTGGAGGCAAAGCGGGGTTTGGGGTGGAGGCTGGCAGCTCACTACCCCCCATGTAATAACCTCGCAACTCCCTGAGGGGTCCCGACCCCCCAGTTTGAGAACTCCTGCCCTAGAATATCTGGGGACAATGACCCATTTCTTTGAGTCTCCTGACCTCCATTTTGTGCTCTTCGTTTCAGCTCTTGCCTATTTGCTATTTGATGAAGAACCCTCAATTGGTAGAGATATCTTTGCCATCTTTGAGCAGATGAACTGGTCTGCACCACACAGACAGTCCTCCACACTGAGAAGCCACTTCTACTACTGCTTCTCATGGTAACTCTAAAAGAATGGCAGCTGTTTAATCAGCCTGAGGGGAATCACTGTTGAGCCCCTCCAAGATATTGGAGTAGCTGACAGTGAGGATACAGGGGGGCACTTGGGATATGTTGTGTTTAGATCACTGTGAAAAGGTAGAGGGTATTTCTCCTAGAGATTTTGGGGGTCTTTTTGCTTTAGTTCTGACCTATATTTCCTCTTTGTTACCTACCACTCAAGGGTTTGTAATTTATCCTGAAACTCTGTCCATCACACCTGTACTGCTACACATTTATACTACACTCATTATTGTAGTATCTGAACATGCCCTTTGTTTCCATCAGATTGGCACAGGAAGCCAGAAGGAATTGGACAGTCTGTCTCCTGAAAAGGCTCTCCTCCTGCTTCTGTTGGTAAACTTTATTTCATGCATTGTAAATGAGTAACATGCATTAACAACAGCACCAATTATTGCCAGCATTGCCAGAACTTGTCTAGTTTATTTGTCAGGAAGTTTTTGCTGTAGTAATCTAAAGTCGAACCATTTACCATAGACATATTTACCATAGACATTTCTAGGATTTACCATAGACATATTCTATTTGAATTGCTGTAGAATCAGGCCTAGAAGTGTTTTGACAAATGGCTGCGTGCTCCCCAAAGCATTCTAATGCATTCTACTTGAGCTCAGTTCCCAGATCACTGCCTCATTCCTTCAGTGCAGCTGCAGGGTGAGCCCTGAGGGGCTCTCACTTCTGGCTCCAAGTGCCTGGCACATGCCGGGCATGACACACTCCAGTGTCAGGTGGGGAGTTTGACTGGGGTGGTAAAACTGCCAAAAGCTAGTGAAGGTGTCCGAAGGCAAGCTCAGGGAGGACAGAAACCTTCCATGGAGCAGAAGGGCAAAAAGCTCAGTGTAGCTGCAGACACACCAATCCTGGTGCTCAGCATGTGTGTTTAGATTAACATTGTTCATTTGTTCTCCTATAAACCCTCATTCATAAGAGGATTCTTTCACCTAACAGTGTCTCTTGTATTAAATCTTCTCCAGACCAGGGAACAACCACCATGGAATACCCGCACATGGGGGAGTCAGCCCTGCCCCCTATTATAATGCTGCCTCATCACAGAATGTAAAGCAAGAACATCAGTGTACAACAGAAGGGGATGGACTGTCAACTTGCCAGAAGGCTGGTGGCTGAAATTTAATTTGTAGATAGGTTTGTATAAACTTTTGCACCTTTCTGATTTTTAATAAAACGTGCCCTATTTATTTCCTTAATCTTGCTAGTTGTGGTGTTGATGTTTGTGATCTGGACACCCGTCTTTATTTAGAACTAGACTAAGATCACCAACTCAAACCATGAGTTGCTACTGTAATAAAAATGATAAATAATTTCCCTTAGGCCACCAGTTTTCAGGGGCAAAGACTTCTTGCTGACCTGGGGCAATCTCCCAGATACTGCAGGGTCTGAAATTCTCTCTATCCTGTTGCCAGTTCCCTTCCTACCAGAACCCTGGCTTAACCCTCTGAGTTGGGAGTTAAAATCCTTCTAATAATTTCATTGTTATGGAAGACACAACTCAGTGGCATTCTCTGCATATGAAGTAAGTAGGTGGTTTCAGTCTGGTTCCCACTGGACAGGTAGGTGAACACAAGAACAGCGATACTGGGTCAGACCAAAGGTCCATCTAGCCCAGTATACTATCTTCCAACAGTGGCCAATGCCAGGTGCCCCCAAGGGAATGAACAGAACAGGTAATCATCAAGTGATCCATCCCCTGTCGCCCATTCCCAGCTTCTGGCAAAAAGAGGCTAGGGACACCATTCCTGCCCATCCTGGCTAATAGCCATTGATGGACCTATCCTCCATGAACTTATCTAGTTCTTTTTTGAACCCTGTTACAGTCTTGGCCTTCACAACATCCTCTGGCAAGGAGTTCGACAGGTTGACTGTGTGTTGTGTGGCAAGGAGTTCGACAGGTTGACTGTGTGTTGTGTGAAAAAATACTTCCTCTTCTTTGTTTTATTATTTAATTTATTAATTTAATTAATTTATTAATTTCATTTGGTGACCCCTAGTCCTTGTGTTATGAGAAGGAGTAAATAACACTTCCTTATTTATTTTCTCCACACTGGTCATGATTTTATAGACCTCTATAATATCCTTCCTTAGTCGTCTCTTTTCCAAGATGAAAAGTCCCAGTCTTATTAATCGCTCTTCATATGGAAGCCGTTCCATACCCCTTATCATTTTTGTTGCCCTTTTCTGTACCTTTTCCAAGTGCAATATATCTTTTTTGAGATGAGGTGACCACAACTGCATGCAGTATTCAAGATGTGGGCATACCATGGATTTATATCGAGGCAATATGATAGTTGCTGTCTTATTATCTGTCCCTTTCTTAATGATTCCCAACGTTCTGTTAGCTTTTTTTGACAGCTGCTGCACATTGAGTGGATGTTTTCAGAGAACTATTCACAATACTCCACTTTCTTGAGTGGTAACTGCTGCTTTAGACCCCATCATTCTGTATGTATAATTGGGATTATGTTTTCCAGTATGCATTGCTTTGCATTTATCAACATTGAATTTCATCTGCCATTTTGTTGCCCAGTCACCCAGTTTTGTGAGATCCTTTTGTAGCTCTTCACAGTCTGCTTGAGACTTAACTATATTGAGTAGTTTTGTATCATCTGCAAATTTTGCCACCTCACTGTTTACCCCTTTTCCCAGATCATTTATGAATATGTTGAATAGGACCAATCCCAGTACCTCTCTCCATTCTGAAAACTCATAATTTATTCCTACCCTTTGTTACCTATCTTTTAACCAGTTACCAATCCATGAGAGGACTTTCCCTCTTATCCCATGACAGCCTACTTTGCTTAAGAGCCTTTGGTGGGGGGCCTTGTCAAAGGCTTTCTGAAAATTCAAGTACACTATAGCCACTGGATCTCCCTTGTCCACATGCTTGTTGACCCCCTCAAAGAATTCTAGTGGTTTGGTGAGGCATGATTTCCCTTTACAAAAAAAAAAACAAACATGTTGACTCTTCACCAACAAATTATGTTCATCTATGTGTCTGACAATTTTATTCTTTACTATAGTTTCAACCAGTTTACACAGTACTGAAGTCAAACTTACTGGCCTGTAATTGCCGGGATCACCTCTAGAGCCCTTTTTAAAAATTGGCATCACATTAGCTATCCTCCAGTCATTTGGTACAGAAGCTGATTTAAATGATACGTTACAGACTACAGTTAGTAGTTCTGCAATTTCACATTTGAGTTCCTTCAGAACTCTTGGGTGAATGCCACCTGGTCCTGGGGACTTGTTACTGTTTAGTTTATCAATTTGTTCCAAAACCTCCTCTAATGACACCTCAATCTGGGACAGTTCCTTAGATTTTTCACCCAAAAAGAATGACTCAGGTTTGGGAATCTCCCTCACATCCTCAGCCATGAAGACGGATGCAAAGAATTGTTTTAGTTTCTCCGCAATGACATTATCGTCCTTGAGTGCTCCTTTAGCATCTTGATCATCCAGTGACCTCACTGATTGTTTAGCAGGCTTCTGGCTTCTGATGTACTTAAAAAATTTGCTATTACTTTTTGAGTCTTTGGCTAGCTATTCTTCAAATTATTTTTTGGCCTTCCTAATTATATCTTTACACTTCACTTGCCAGTGTGTATGCTCCTTTCTATTTTCCTCACTAGGATTTAACTTCCACTTTTTAAAGGATGCCTTTTTGTGTCTCTCTGCTTCTTTTACTTTGTTGTTTAGCCACGGTGGCACTTTTTTGCTTCTCTTACTATGTTTTTTAATTTGGGATGTCCAAACAACTGAATAGGCCATGGACGCTAAACCCCCATCTAACATCTAGAGATGGCCCCTTCTTCTCTAGATAGATGTACGTTGGTGGGGGAAGCTTGCGTTCGTGCTGCCTGTACTGTCAGCATGTTACCACAAGATTTCATTTTCTGGTACTATTCGTCTGGCACTGCACTAAAATTCACTTTTGAAAAACATTGTTTCTCCATTCAGCTGGTCTCTTGTCTGACTTCCATTTATGAGCCTGGTCCCCTGTAGGTCTCACTAGAGCTATTGGGCTATTGGAGACGAGCAGTGTTAAGGTCTGATCCACATTATGGTGCTTTGGAGTTTGCAGCCACGCCATTCAGCAGCAGCCTGACCAGAACAAAAAGAAGGATCGATCTCACAGTTTTCTTGCTGCTATCTTTGGACCTGAAAAGTTATCTTGTAGGAGCAGCCACAGCAGTAACTCTGGGAATGGAGGCTCCCTCTTGCCTATGGCAGTAAGTGAATAAAAATGTTATCACCTTATCCCCATGACAAATGTTCTGTATTAAGCAGTGTCCTACATCTGGGCTGAGTGGGATCTTCTCCCCATATTTTTGCCTCCCCTTCTGCTCCTGCTACATTTCAACCCTCCTCAACCACGCTCATCACAGCAGAGCCGGGTTGTGGAGAGGGACTTAGAAATGTGGCTAAGCAGAAGTTTCCCCCTGTATCCCCTGTTGGAAACTGGGATGAGTCATACTTAACAGACTGTGACTTTACTCCCTTCTGTGAAAGGGTCATAGGTTTTCTCTCCTCACCATAAGCCAGAGTCTTCACTCCCCATCTCCAAAAGAGGGGCAGGAGAGGTTCATCCTGGTGACTTACAGGCCAGTGGGTCTTAGAGTAAGTGAACTCATCATACAGCCTCTGCTGCCTGTTCTTGCTCTGCAGAACTGGTCGAAGTGGACCAAGCTGAACATGAAGAGTTTGGTTATCACTGAGCCCAGGCCAGCCCTATGACCAGTGCTAGATGCCAGCTCACCGAACAAAATACCCATCTGCCTCATCTGAACCCAACTCTGTCAAACAGAAATAAATGCACTTGACTGAATTGCTCAGTGAGCAACTCTAGGGAAGTACCCCAGCAGCTTCTGTTTGTTAAACCCTCTGCTCTAGCCAAGGGCAGATGAATCTCCATGCTGAACAAAAGGGCTACACTCTGGGCTGTTCTCAAAGATGGTTGAATGATACGGAGGACAGGGTAGCTGTGGCTCCAGATAGCCAAAAATGTCCGGGGGAGAATACCTTGAGGATGCGGGGGTATTTGGGATATTGCGGGTAGGTGGAAATAAGGAAACATGTGTAAGCAAAGTCAGGATGAGCTCCACCCTGACATCTGGTGGTGAGATGTGGCAAGTTGTGGAATAGAACTTCAGGGGCTGATCTCATTTGCATGGGCACACCCACCCCGCCTAGAATGAGGCCATAGCTGCTCAAATGGTCACTTTGGCTGCTGTGGGATCCCCAGTGTCTCTGTTATTGGGGCAGGAAGAATAAATTGTTATTACCCTGATTATGGGAATCAAGGACAGTGGAACTGTACTTGGCCTTTTGTTATTATGGAGGGACTCACCATCAACTAAGTAGCACTCGCTAGGCAAGGGTCATGGGTTCCAAAACTCTGTGAATTGAGAGAGGCTGGGAACAGGTATTAATACCTGGTGGCATGGGCCCCCTGGTGAGGGCCTTACGTGCTAATTGCACTTCCTCCTCTCTCCACTGTGGAATATCAGAGCTAATTTTGATTCCATTAGGAGTCTAGTTACAGGCTGCTGAGCTGAATTCACTTTGGGCTAATGGTGCACCAGCACTGTGGCTCCCCTACTACAAGCTGAACTCACAAAAGAGCTGAAATCACTGAGTGTTGTGTTAAGTAGTGGGGGAGCCTGAAGCTATATGGTAGAGCCGTTTGCAGCATGGTGAGCGGAGCGGCTGGCAGAGCAGAGCAGTTTGCGGGACAGTGAGCGGAGCGGCTGGCAGAGCAGAGCAGTTTGCGGGACAGTGAGCGGAGCGGCTGGCAGAGCAGAGCAGTTTGCGGGACAGCGAGCGAAGCGGCTGGCGGAACAGTTCAGTTTGCGGGACGGCGAGCGGAGCAGAGCGGCTGGCGGAGCGGAGCCCCATGGAGAGGTGGAGCCATCAGTGGTGGACCACGTAAGGTGCCCCTTAACACCCCCCCCAATCTCCACCCAGGTTGGGAAGTAAAAACTCTGCAGATAAACTTTTGAACTCTGGGGCTGCCAAGGACAGAGACTTTTGGGTCGTTGGACTTTTGGGACTTTGGGTGATTTTGGGTTGCTGGACTCAAGAACCAAAGGGAAAGGACATGCCCCAATTTGCTTGGAGTGGGTTTTGCTCGTGGGTTGTGTTATGAATCCTGTTGGTGGTGTTTCCCCAACATAATGCCACATTGTTTCTTTCTATTATTAAAAGGCTTTTTGCTACACTCAGACTATGTGCTTGCGAGAGGGGAAGTATTGCCTCTTGGAGGTGCCCAGCGGGGGTGGTGTATATATTTGTCCCAGGTCACTGGGTGGGGGCTCGAGCAGGTTTTGCATTGTGTTATTGGAATGGAACCCCTACATACTGAACCTGGCCCTTGTTGCTGCCAACTCTGACAGGCAGAAGGGTTACACATGGATATCAAGAGTAAAAGCAAGTGGACATTAGAAACTTGCAGTGGTGCAGCTATGCCGCTGTAGCGCTTCTGGTGAAGATGCTCTAAGCCAACCGGAGAGAGAGCTCTCCCATCGGCTTAACTCCATTTCCCCAAGATTTTTCACACCCCTGAGCAACATAATTAGACTGTGATAAGTATGTAGTGTAGACCTGGCCTTAATGACAGTAAGTAATGCAGGGGCATAACATCAATAGGTTGCATTGAGCAGGTGAAGGCCATTTCTGCATTGGACTTATCTTGTTCTTTGTGCAGTGGTTTTGACCTGTGTTGTGTTTTGTTTCAGCTATTGTATAACCTGTTTACCACATAATAAAAATAATCACAACAGAACATGAATATAATAGAAGAGAGACAGCAGACGTGGGTATTCAAGAAAGACAGAGACACATTGACTGGATGCTTCAAATTCCAAAACCAAGATACGTGACTTTCAAGGGAAATGTGGAAATGAGGAAAAAATGGCTTAGGTCTGGAAATTTAAATTAAATGTATGGAAATACTATATTTCCAAGATCATTTATACAAATATTTAATTGGTATTGCAGAAAAATGGAGTGAAATAACTGTCATAGGTTTCAGAGTAGCAGCCGTGTTAGTCTGTATTTGCAAAAAGAAAAGGAGTACTTGTGGCATTTTAGAGAATAACAAATTTATTTTAGTAACCTATATGAAGTCAAATAGAAATCAGTTGAAGTCCTTTCAGCAAGTTTTGAAGCCCGTTCTTGTTACACAGAAATTAAAAGCCATCTACACAGATGTTACTCATGAACTGTAACTGGTAAACCATTAAATACCAAGCCAGAACAGAACATATTACATCCTCTCATAAACAAATTTCCATGTGAAGAGCAATAAAATTTAACTATCACTCTGTTTTGTTACTGCTTGGGCCAAAAGTGGCCTGTGACCATTTTCAATATTTCTTGCAAAAGAAAATGTCACAGCTTCATCAAGTAATTACAAAAATATTCCTAAATTTATTTACATTTATTTACATTATTTACATTGTTTGCTAAACTAAACTCACATAGACTCTTCATTTTTTCTCTGACTAGCAAAAATGGAGAGAAAGGAACACCTCTTTAAAGCTGAATTTGTAGGTAAATTATGTAAATAATCATTTTATATAGTTCCTAGTACACCTTGCAAACTGTACAGAGGAACGATGCCACCGTCACATTCTACCCCTAGTTTCTTGTTCTGGTTCCCATTACAAAAGCGTCTCAGTGCCTTCCAGGAGTAAACAAACAACAATGATCCCCCACCCCCTTCCTTGCTTGTGAGAGGTAGGCTTAGTTTTTATACAAAATCTGTAACTGTTTAATGGTACAGAGCAAAATTTCGCAACTGTTTAATAAGAGTCTTGAAGAATTATTATTATTATTTCAAAACAGGCATGTAGAAAACAGAATGCACTGAGAAATCCACAGCTGAAGATTCATTGGTGGTTTCCCCCCCCCCCATAATTATTGTAATCTGACTTCTTGTGCAAATGATTTGAATGAGGAGATGATGGCAGCTTGGTGTAGTGGAATAGGGCTCCCATTCTAAGCACTCGGGGCAGTGTGGAAAAATGTATAGACATGTGAGACAGGAACAAATGGGACATCAAGATTGGCTGAGCAAAGAGCTCTTTGAATCCCCTGAATTTACCATGAATTTATATAGGCAGAATTTAATTGCTCAAGCTGAATTTGGTTAGGACACCACTTCTCTCATGAAGAATGTAATGGGATCTTTGAGGAATGAAACTAAGCAAGGGAAAATTTATTAGGCTGAATATCTGGAAGTATTTTCAAAGTGTGAGAGCTATTACAGTGGTTCTCAACCAGGGGTCTGGGACTCCCTGGGTGAATGCGAGCAGGTTTTGGGGGCCCGCCAAGCAGGGCCAGCTTTTGACTTTCTGGGTCCCAGAGCAGAAAGCTGAAGCCTCACCACATGGGGCTGAAGCCTGGGGTCCTGAATCCAGCCGCCCGGGGCTAAAGCTGAAGCCTGAGCAACTTATCTTCACATGGCCCCCTGTGGCATAGGGTCCCGGGCAGTTGCCTTGCTTGCATTCTGTAGAGAACAATCTACAATCTTGCTGTGGGCCTCAGAGATGGGCTTAGTGCCCTTATAGGTCATTTCCATATTTAATTACTAGGATTATGGATATACAATTCTACTAGAGGAGAAAGCAATCGAGAAGACTCTTCTGGAGAGTCAAACATCTGCTGGGAGCAAGGAAGAGTGGGGAGGAAGGGAAATTTCAGACTCATATGGAGGTTAAGTGTAACCCATGCTTTTTCCTCCTCTAGTCACTAGACTCTATAGGGAAATTTATGAGTAGCTACTGTCTTTTGTCCTTTTGTCTGAGCACCAAGAGATCTGTGATTTTTAGAACCAGAGGTCCTGGGTTCAATTTCAGCACAAGTATTGAACCTGCCCATTTCTAAACCTGCAGAGAGACCCTGCTGAGTTTGGGGATGTTAGCTGAGAATACCTTGCAAGAATGGAACTGTTCTTGTGGTGTAGCACAGCGGTTCCCAAACTTGTTCTGCTGCTTGTGCAGGGAAAGCCCCTGGCGGACCAAGCTGGTTTGTTTATCTGCCGCATCCGCAGGTTCGGCTGATTGCGGCTCCCAGTGGCCGCGGTTCGCTGCTCCAGGCCAGTGGGGGCCACGGGAAGCGGCAGCCAGCATGTCCCTCAGCCTGCGCCGCTTCTAGCAGCTCCCATTGGCCTGGAGCAGCGAACCGTGGCCACTGGGAGCCACGATCGGCCGAGCCTGCGGACGCGGCAGGTAAACAAACTGGCCCGGCCCGCCAGGGGCTTTCCCTGCACAAGGGGCAGAACAAGTTTGGGAACCACTGGTGTAATGTATAGGAATTGGGTAGTATTTCTTTAGTTTGATAGCCCTTTAGTGGGCCTCCCCTTATCTTTGATTGCAGAAGCCACTGTATATATACACACACGCACACAAATTAGCAGGGTAAATACCAGGCAGGGTGAAGAGCTATTTAAGCTAAATGGCAATGTTGGCACAAGAACAAATGGATATAAACTGGCTATGAACAAATTCAGACGGGAAATCAGAACAAGGTTTCTCGCCATCAAAGGGCTGAGTTTTGGAAGAGTCTCCCATCAGGAGTTTCATGGGCAAACAGTTAAATTTTAGAGAGAGGTGGACATGTCTGAGTGTGATTGTATTACACAGTTGCTCATGATGGTAGGGGGAGACCTCAGCAGCCTTGGGGCTCACTTCCAGTTTGTCTTATATTCCTAAAAGCTCATGCTTCAAGGTTTCAGCTGGCCACCTGCAGGGGTCAGGAAGGTACGTTTCCCCTTAAATGTGTTCTGTTTTTAATCTCCTTCTTCTGAAACATCAGGGATGGCCACATCTGGAGATGGGACATTGGATGGGGAGGACCTGGGCTCTGAGGTGGCACCAAGCATTCTCTCTCTGATGCTTGGCTAGCTAATTCTTGTTTGCATGCTCAGGGTACAACTGATCACCATATGTGGGATCAGGAAGGAATTTCCCCTCCGGTCAGAATGGCAGTTACCTTTGGGGTTTCTCACCATCCTCTGCAAGGTGAGGATGCTGGTTATTTGCCAGGATTATCTGGGTATATCTCACATACTTATTTCCCTGCCATTGTAGGGGGCCTTGGATACTGGTGCACATGGGTCCCTCTTATTCTCTTCCTGTGGCACATATTAGTCTAGTTTCTTGTACACTGTAATACTTTGATTTAATTTCAGTTGGTTTAGTGTGCAGGTGTGGGGTGGTGATGGTGGCCTGTGATATGCAGGAGGTCAGACGAAATGATCTGGTGGTCCCTTCTGGCTTAAAGTGTATTTCTCTATATAGTTAGTAAACACAGTTATTTGGAACCCAGCTCTGTCTGTGTGGTTTCCTCATATTCTTAATTTTTACTCTGAGAGCAAAAATACAAGATATATGGGATCAAGGGAAATATGCATGTGTTAACATGGATAAACAAATATAATCTACTTCCTACTAGTGCCTGGATGCCAGGAATTCCCATCCCTCCTACACTTCTTTCCCTCCCCAACAGAAATGGCACCCTGAAATGTCAAGATTGGCAACTATTTCACTGCTGATCAGTCTAGCCAAAACATCCCCCAAACCACCCCCTCACCTTTCCTGATGCCAAAAGCCCCAGCTGTCCCAGCTTCCAAAATATAAGCTTTCCTCTCTCATTTGCCATATAAAATTCTGCAGCACACTGGAAATTAATGATTTAGGTGCCAAGTAAAGTTATGTGACCACTTTTTGAGAAGAGTGGCTAGTCAAAGTTTGGGGCCCAGTTAGTATCGGAAATTGTTGATGGAGTCTGGTATTTTCTTTGATGCAATCTTGTTTATTTACAAGGAATGTACAAAGTCTTGCTTCTCCAAAAACAGCAAGAATCACAAACAAAATCAGTAATTTCTTAGTTTACGCCCCCGCCCCCCTCGAACCTCTCTCTTGACTTCTCCCAAGCCTGCACTGTGCTTTCAGGTTGCTGTTTGGCTTTCTTTCTCTGCCTCTGAGTGTAACGATGCTGCCTCTGGCGGAACACAACTGAGAGCATCAATTCAGGATAAATTGCTTAGAGCAGGGCAGTTACAGCCCAAAGCTGGAGTTCCTTTAGGCAAACCAAACCAGCCAAACAGAGAAGACTTCAGTCTCACCCCACTGGCTAACTATAAGTCATACAAGGAATTCCCTTAGACACTCCAGTTTCCACCACCAGTGCCACTCATTATGGGGACAACTGGTTATGAAAACCAATAAAAGACCCAGTAAAAGAAAAAAGGTTTTCCCGATCCCAAAGGACCAAGCCCCTGACCCATGTCAATATACAAGTCAGATCTTACCCACAACTCATGCTGTTACCAATCCTTTTGCATCTAAAGGTTTATTCATAAAAGGGAAAAAAAATGAGAGCTAAAATTGGTTAAATGGAATCAATTACATACAGTAATGGCAAAGTTCTTGTAGCAGTGATGGAATAAACTGCAGGCTCAAATCAAGTCTCTGGAGTACATTCACAGCTGGAATGGGTCATTCAGTCCTTTGTTCAGAGCTCCAGTCAGGCAAAGTTCCTCCAGAGGTTAGAAGCAGGATTGAAGACCAAATGGAGACGATCCAGCTGCCTTTTATAGTCCTTTTAC
The DNA here is from genome assembly GCF_965140285.1 of Lepidochelys kempii. Taxonomy (NCBI): domain Eukaryota; kingdom Metazoa; phylum Chordata; order Testudines; family Cheloniidae; genus Lepidochelys; species Lepidochelys kempii. Next base: position 15,802,223 of record NC_136380.1, read on the forward strand.
CATGTGGCTTGTGCTTCCTTTGTTCCAAACACAAGCTACCCAGCACATGGCATGGAAAAACCTTAGAGTTCTGGCCAAAGGAATGTCCCTGCATGCCTTGCTGAGTCACAAGGTGTATCTGCCTGCTCTCAGCGGGTCAGTTGTATAGTTGATTGTCTTTAATGGGCCATCAAGCAGACTAGGCAGTGTTGATGCCAAATTGTCTGGGGTGTCACCCAGAAGCATAGCACAAGTTTGAAATACAGACAGTGTAGAGCCAATACTTATAACTTTAAATACAAAAATTATACATGCATAAAGATAGCATAATCATAACCAGCAAATCATAACCTTTTCATGGACACCTTATGTGACCACCTTTGTACAAGATTTGGTGCCATTATAGGACCTTGGTTGCAACAATGATCTATATGATCACAGTTTGTGTCAATAACATCACACCCCCAATGCAAAACTGATGCAGGAAGGGATGACACAAACATTGCTGACTGCATCCCAAGTGCTCCCCATTCTTGGTTCTCTCTTATTACAGCTAGTATTGGGTTAGAAGCCGTATCAGTGTATAATAGAAATGGTTTATCAAAGTCATGTTCAATAACATGATTGAATCTCTTTACAAACTCAAGGTGGTTAGAACAATAGTGGATTGGACCTGCTTTTGCAGCATGGTTCCTGTATGTCTCGTGATCCTGCCAAGAGCTAAAGAACATAGCTACTTTATCCATACAAGCTCTGGCAAATGTTTGGAACCCAATTAATAGAAAGACAATGTAGATATTAATGTTGTCGATAGTATAGGAATATTGGTATTTAGCCATGAAAGCAATATGGTAGTGTGCCTCAGTTTCCCTTTGCATACAACACCTAGCTCCTGCGCAGCTGCGCCTCTGCTGGCAGTGTGGGGATCCACAGATCCCCATTTTGTCATGGATAATTTTAGTAAAAGTCACGGACAGGTCACGGTTTCTGCAAATTTTTCTTTTTTGCCCATGACCTGTCTGTGACTTTTACTAAAAATATCTGTGACAAAATCTTAGCCTTACTTATAAGTTCACTGTCCAGTACATGAACTTGGCAAAGTTGTTGCTAGTGTACTAGGCACTAGATATTTATGTAAATATATTCCAGCTAGTACAGAGTAGCACAAGGTAAGATGGTTTGACAGAATAATGAATAGGGATATTTTGTTTAAGATATCAGGAACAAAGGGAGGTAACAAACATACGTCATGAAATACGTAAGGTGGTGTGTAAGTTGTGTATTTTAATTGTTTTATCCTATAAATGTCAGGGTACTTCACCATAATCCTTTGTGTGGCCTAGGGACAGCAGAGACTTCCACTGCTGATTGAGCCATGCCTTGCCAGGGTGCTAGGCCTGTGCCTCGAGGGCAATAAACCTTGCCATGCGTACCAGGGTGCTAGGCCTGTGCCTCGAGGGCAATAAACCTGGCTGAGTGCGTTTGTCACCGAACCATGCCTGTGGTGGTTGTGAGTAATGTGGAGGTTTGCTGAATGAGTGGCTGCCTCATCTGCTGTTGATGATAATAATAATAATAATTAATATTGGGGCTCCAAGGACAGCCTGAAGAGCGTTACTAAGGCATCAACATTCCAGCCTTCAGCACTTAACAACACTGGGTAGTACTGTCGAGTTCTGCTAAACCAGCTATCTGCATGGCGCTGGACAGCACGCTGACAGAACGCACGAGAGCCAGCTGACAAGCGGGACTTCCATGTCAATTCACTTCGTCAGGAAACTAGATTAACTTCTTCCCAAACTGGCTGCTTGATAAAGAAAGTCATGGTCGCTTTGCCAGTGTGTAACTGAGCAATCCCACCATCCTTCCAGAGCCTTCTTTCTGGTCTCTAGAACATCTCAGATTAACTGCCAGTATATAATAGATTGACTGCCACTTCCTTCCAGAGCCACCTTCCCAGTCCTCTGCAACATCCCTGACCAACTGCCATCACCTTCCTAACCCTTCCCGCTAGCTTCTGTGACACAGCTGACTAAGTTTCAATATGTAACTGACTGACTTCCAGGATCTTCCCCCCAACTTCTCTCTATCATCTCTGAATAGCTGTCAGTCTGTCACTGAGCATCTGCCACTCTTTTCTAGAATTTCCTCTCGCTGCTAGTTTGTCGATTAGGAATGCTTGAAAATTTTCTGTCAAAACTGTTTTTGTCAGAAAATTGGGGGTTTGACTAAAATTTCAGTTTTTTGTTGACATATTTTGAGAGAAAACTGAAATATTTTGGCTGAAAATTGGAGTTGTAGTGCCTTATGGTAATTGTAGTTTGTCCTTTGGGTCCCCATTCTTCTCTATGGGCTGGGATCCACAGCTGGACTACATCTCCCATAATGCACCGTGGCCAGGGACTCCAGGAGTCACAGATTCTTCCAAGAGGGGAGACTGTGATGCATTATGGGCAATAAGAAAAGGAGTACTTGTGGCACCTTAGAGGCTAACCGATTTATTTGAGCATAAGCTTTCGTGAGCTACAGCTCACTTCATCGGATGCATACTGTGGAAAGTGTAGAAGATCTTTTATACACACAAAGCATGAAACAATACCTCCCCCCACCCCACTCTCCTGCTGGCAATAGCTTATCTAAAGTGACCACTCTCCTTACAATGTGTATGATAATCAAGTTGGGCCATTTCCAGCACAAATCCAGGTTATCATACACATTGTAAGGAGAGTGATCACTTTAGATAAGCTATTGCCAGCAGGAGAGTGGGGTGGGGGGAGGTATTTTTTTTCATGCTTTGTGTGTATAAAAGATCTTCTACACTTTCCACAGTATGCATCACATGAAGTGAGCTGTAGCTCACGAAAGCTTATGCTCAAATAAATTGGTTAGTCTCTAAGGTGCCACAAGTCCTCCTTTTCTTTTTGCAAATACAGACTAACACGGCTGTTACTCTGAAACCTGTCATTATGGGCAATGTAGTCTAGCCCTACAAGAGCCTGGGGACACAAGGAGCAAATAGCAACTTTCATTTTGGATCAAAGTCCTTTGTTCAGGTTTTAGACCCAAAAAAATTGAAATTTTCCACAGAAAACTTGGGGGAAAAAGTATATTTTTCATTTTTGTTGAAAATTTTGATGGAATTTCTTTTGGATGAGCTTTGGTCTTAGTGGCTAACTGTCTTCATCTTCCAAAGCCTTCCCACCAAGTCCCTGGATCGTTCCTGAATAATTACTAGTCTGTCACTGACTAAGTGCTGTCCTTGAGAGGCGGAATGCCCTTGTGGTTAAGCCACTGGACTGGATCGGACCTTAGAAGTCTGGGTTCAGTTCCTCGCTCTATAACAGGTTATGTGACTTTGGGCAGGCTACTTAATCTACACTGTGCCTCAGTTCTTCATCTGTGAAATGGGGATAATACTTTCCTACCTCACAGGGGTCTTACGAGGATAAAATCTATTAATGGGTGTGAGAAGCTTGCATACTATGGTGATTAAGGCCATACAGGAACCTAGATAGGCAAATCCTCTCCTAGAATCTTCCCTCAGATCCCTGTAATATTCCTGATGTAACTGACCAACAGCCACCCTCCTGTAGGGCCTTTCCTCAGGCCTGACTTACACCCCTAAGTGCCAGTCTGTCACTGAACATTTGGCATCCTCTTTCAGAATCTTCCCCTACTGCCCTGTAACTTCCCTGACTAATTAGCTGCTTTTAGTCAAAGAATGGCCACCCTCAGGTCCTTGCACATCCCTGGCTGACTGCCCAGCTGTACCATACTGACTGACACCTTCATCCAGGGCATTCCCCCAAGGTCTCATAATATCCCTGACTAACTGTCCTTCTCACTGACCAACTGCCACCCTCTTCTAGAATCTTCCCTCAGGTCCCTGTAATGTTCCTGATGTAAATTCCCATCAGTCAGTGGCCACCTCCCCAGTGTCACTACCACCTCCAGAGCCCTGACTAACTGCTGGTCTGTCACTGACCATCTGACATCCTCTTCTCGAAACTTTTCTCCACCTCACTGTAACTTCCCTGGCTAAATGGCAGCTTTTAATTGACCACCTACTAGCCTCTTCCAGAACATTCCCTCATGTCCCTATAATTGCTCTGACTTCCAGTCTGTTGTTGACTGACACCCTCTTCCAGAACATTCCCTTTAGTTCCAGTAACATCTCAGACTAACTGGCAGTCTGTCAATGACCATGTGCCATCCCCTTCCAGATCCTTCCCCCCAGGGCCTGTAGTCCCCATGACTGACAGTCCATCTGTCACCAACCGTCACTTGTCTTCCAGTGACTTTAGGTTGGTGGAATGTACTTGCCCAATTAAAATTTGTCACTATTCTTATAAACGATGCCATGTAATCAATGACCACCTATGTTCAGGATCTTGGTTTTAAGTCTTATTAAAAAACAATCATCCCTAATATTCCTGCTTTTGCCTGGTACCGTTATGTACCAGCTCCTGCTACTGAGCAAGCTATTCCCAGTTTTCCATAATTTAGGGTAAGTGACGGGCCATTTTATCTATGCTAAAGGTCATAGGCCTACTATACCTATGCTAACTTGCTTAAGCCAATGTCTAACAGGCTACAGGCCTGTAGGTTCTTGCATTACTGCTGAGAAAAATAAAAGGCGAAGCTAGCTCTCTGGGCTACAGTTCCTGTCCCCTCACACCTTTTGTAAAAGTAAACACTAGTTTCCTTTGCTAGATTTTCCTTCTCCTTCTCATTGTCATACTATACTCTGGCTGGGCTGCCACCACCTACCCCAGAGAGTCTTCATTTCAGTGGTGCTTTCTGTATCCATTCAGATCACATATTAACTGTTAAGGGGCTTATTCCTTCACCCGCTTACTTCCCTGGTCCTTCTCGCATGAACAGAGAGCAACAATACCCAAAGTTCAAAGGTGCAAACAATTCAACGTTTATTGGGGAGAACTTCCAGCAAACATGATTCCAGTTTCCTTCCTTAGTGTCCTCCTTCCCAGCTCTGACACCACAGAGCCTTACACTTGTGTCCCTGTTCCCATTCCTGCCCTTAGCTAAACATGATTCCAATTTCCCCACCCCCATTCCCTGTTCCCATTCTCCCCCCCCACACACCCACACACACTTCCTGATTGACTGCAGACTATATAGTAAAACTTGAATTCTGCTTAGCTATACCTTAACCAATCATTTTACTGAAATTTAACTAACCAATCCTAACATATTGTAACATGATTATTTAACCAATTATATCCTACCACCTTAATTAGTTTACACCCAGCAAAATTAATTATTACAGCAGACAGAAACAATCACAGAACCAGACAGAGATTATACGGACAAACAATAGGGAAATGGGGACTACAGTGATAGAACAATAAAGAAGTGAGGATTTCACATCCCAGCTATTGATAAGTGAGTTCTTGCCAGACAGGATGCTATCAAACTAAGTTTCCTTTTACATTTTCTAGGCACTTCCCTTTCTCTGGAGGTGATAGGAATACAATCCTGTCCTGATAGTGCCTAACAGCCCAATAGCACCTTATTTCAATGTGACTAGTTTGGAATGTGAGGATCTGACCATTCGCTTCCCAGCTTATGGCTGCCTCTGCTGCTTAGCCAAAGATCTTAGCCTAAGCACAGGGCCTCAGACTGTCACAGTAAGAGAAGGACTTTACACCAGCAGACAGTGATTTTGATTCTTTCTTTTATACCTCTATAACTAAACTAGCTAAGTGATAAGAATACACCTAAATTCGTAGAGTATAGGCCTTTACAGACAGGCCTGAATATCTATATCCTAACATTAACCTACTCACGTTTCCCACTAAAAGTAAATAGATTAAGGTCCCAGACCAACTGTGGAGCATAGTTAGGGTGTCTTCCCACTTTATCTTCCTTCCAACAATCTGGCTCAGCCTTTCTTGATCTGTTATAGACACAGCTTGCAGACATGGTGTCCCAGTAGATGTTGGTTATATGTTTATATCATTATCAATTGGCTGGAGCCACATTTCTGTTCATAAGTTATTCATATTTTTTCCACTCATTCCGTTCTTTTACTCTTCATAAAAGGAAACTGCACTGGATTAGAACTCAGGAAACTTGGGTTCAGTTCCTGGCTTAACCACTGAGCCAGTCACTTAATCTCTCTCTGCCTGTGTTTCCCCTCCTACTCTTTATCTATTTAGAGGGTAAACTCTGGGACAAGGAATTATCTTGTGTGTGCGTGTAGTGCCTAACATAATAGGGTCTTAATCTCAGATGGAGTGCTGAGGCGCTACTGTAAAGAAGAGCTTTGTGTGGCTCGAAAGCTTCTCTCTCACCAGCAGAAGTTGGTCCAATAAAATAAATTATTGTGACAGAATATACCTGTGTCCATACCCTACACACTATTGTAATAATATTTGTATAAGGTATGCCTTGTGAGGTATCCTTTAATAACTCTTAATGTTCTGATCAATAATATCATGGCAAAATGCACGTAGCAGCGTTATATGTGAAGTTATAAACATAAGATGAGATCGTGACTAAAAGTGTGTTTTCCAGATAAGTCTGGGGAGTGGCCAAACCAGTTCCTCAGATACAGGGGCCAAGCTTATGCCTCAGCCAGGTGTAAACAAGAACCTGCTAAGTGGAAAGGGGGCAGGGGCAAAATTCTACATTTTAGTAAAGAAACAGCATGGAGTTTCCTTCCACATAGACTGCTTGTTGCCTTGCTCCTCGCTGGAAACATTTTTCAAGCGGGGGACTGGAACTATAAAAAGAAGGGGCAGACATCCCTCTCTCTTTCCCTGCCTATCACATTCTCTGCACCTGAAAAGACAAAGCTGCCATTGGACTCTGGGGGAGGGGTCATGACCTAAAAAGTTTGGTCTGTAACGCTGTTGAAAGCACATGGTGAGAAAATTTTGCTTTGAATCTAATATAGTTTGTTAGGCACCAGTAAGTGTTTTCTTTATTTTTTTCTTGTAACCATTTCTGACTTCTATGCCTCGTTACTTGTCCTCGCTAAAATCTCTCTTTGTAGTTGATAAACTTGTTTTATTGTTTTATATAATCCAGTATATTCAAGTGGAAGTGTCTGGATAACTCCATTTGGGGTAACAAGTTGTGTGCATATTATTCCCTTAAAGGAATAATGAACTTAATATATTTGTACTGTCCAGGAGAAGGCAGTACAGGACATACATTTCAGGGGGCAGGGGGAAACCTGGCTTGGGAGTGTATGGGCATCATCCTGTGGTAATCTTTAAAGCTGGTAAAAGCCAAGGTATGGATGGCTGGCTGACTGCAGCACACATACAGACATCACTGGGAGTAATTTACATGCTGGAGGGTGTTTGTGAGCAGTCCAGGTTGGAGGCTACAGCAGCAAGCAGGGCCGGATTTACACTTTACACACCCCTAGGCACAGCATCTTCAGTGCCCCCCCGCCAACAACGGACCTTCATGTTTTCTGTAAAAAGTGAAACTTTTAACCCATTTTTAACCTTTAGGTGCTCCCAGGCAAGTGCCTACTGTGCCTAATTGGAAATCTGGCCCTGGCAGCAAGGCATTGTAAAAGGCACCCGAGGTTACAGGGCAGGGGTAACACAGCTACTCATTGGTATGGATTGTACTCTGGTATGTCACAATTACTTCACCCAACTTGTCTCTCTACTTGAAGTGAGGAATATGATGATATACCTCTCAGTAAAATATTTTTTCCAATACTTATTTTGTGAAGAAGCAAGGTTCTCAAGTCGGAATCTAAGCCTGGGAGTGATAAATTAAAAATTCTAGCATTTATTTTATGAGGCAAACCGCTTCCTCTACAGTTTGCACTCCAAGTCTTTGTTTGAGCAGTTAAGGGTCTTCGCATGGGACAAAAATGCAGGTGACAAAGATGGTACATAAGACAAAGGATGTGAAAGGAGTTAGTACTAATTACGCAACATGCATTTCCTTCACTGTTGTTGTCATGCTGTCTGGAGTGACTCATGACTGAATGCCAACCTCAGGGCAAAAAGAACAGGAGGACTTGTGGCACCTTAGAGACTAGCCAATTTATTTGAGCATGAGCTTTCGTGAGCTACAGTAGGGGTGCGTAAAGTGTAAATCCACAGGTACTCCTTTTCTTTTTGCGAATACAGACTAACACGGCTGTTACTCTGAAACCTCAGGGCAGACTGTGAAAAGCAGGGCAGACACCCCAAACTGGTTATGTTCTATAATTAGATTTTACCAACCCAGTCACAAATGTGAATGGATCACTGTAACCATCTTATCATGGAATCACAGACCGTCCCCTTGAGCACTCCTGTCTATCTTGCCACCAGGCAAACTGGATAAATAGTGATAAATGGTCACTAACACTAAAAATCACAAAATATTCAGGTTGCTCCCAGTACTAAAAGTCCAGCCACTTACCTGACTTCAGTTTGTACCTTAGCTCTCACACCAAAGACAACACTGGCAGTTGGGGGTGGGAGGTTCCTTGTCCTCCTCCCTCCCCCAGCATAGCTCCTGCGGTGGGGGAGGGGATGTTCCTCTCCCCTCCCAGCGTGGCTCCTGCTGGGATTGGGGGGCTCCTTTCCCCTCCCCCAGCGAGGGCTTCTCTTCCCCCTAATCCACCACTGCACGCACTAGTCCTAGCCTAGCTGGGTTCCCTTGGGTCACCTGACACCTGCTGTGGCTGGAGTGGAGCCTGGCTGGGAGGGAGAAACCATACAGATGGATGCCATGGCCACCAGCCCAAGAGGTGCGGGGGCAGTCCCAGGTGAACAAGGGCTCGCTACACAGCTGCTGATAGCCCTGCACTCCCACCCACCCCGAACCCTAAGGCGTGTGTTGAGACTCACTCAGTCCTTGCTGGAGCAGGGAGATGGGAAACAGCTGATCTGAGCCTGCCCACCAAACAGCTGTTTGCAGCTGCTGCGCACAGGCTGCCCATTCCAAACAGCTCATCTGCCAAGGCACTTCTGTGCAACAGCTGATCCCTGGCTGCCAACAACTGGTCATCCCTGTGGGTGCTGAGCATCCCCTTTTTTCCCTATGGGTGCTTCAGCCCTGGAACACCCACAGAGTCGGCGCCTATGCCTTGTAGTGTGGGATACAGACATTACAAGTAAGATTAATGCATGCAGCAACATACCAGCATTTCATAGAAGCTAAACACATTTTTACAAGTTCAACACCTCTCTTGAACAATAGTAACACATAGGTGAGCTGGCCTGGTTTCCAACTATGAATTTATCAGTGCTCAGCTGACAGCTACAGACTTGATGAGAGCTGGAACCTGGCTTTACCAGCCTCACAGTTATATCCTACCATTAGATGTAACAATTAACATTCTAGGGAAAATGGGAAAATGTTTTATATTTCAGTCATGTAAATATACTTTTGTGTGCATGCGTTTGGACGTGTGTACATGTGCACACCCAAACAAATGCTTTGGATCCATTAGATTATAATCTGATTCTCCTTTCTAATTTCCTTTCTTTCAAAATGTCTAGCACCTTCTCTGTTCTTTCACACAGGGACTTGAATTTTGGCGGTGGGGGTCACTCTAGTGTCAGAGTTGTGTTTTTGTTGTTCCAGGGAAACCTTGTCTCTCCTTTTAAAATGTATCTTTTCTGCAATTGGTGGAAAATCTCAATTTTTTTCAGAAACACTCTGGAGAAAAGCCACCTTTAATAATATGAATTGAGTTTCAACAAGAACTAACATCTCTCACTGTGAAAAGCTTTCCTTTAAAGTTAATATATTTTAAATTTCAGAAAGGGTCTAAGTTTTTAGTAACAAGGAGTCCAGTGGCAACATAAATACTAACAGATTTATTTGGGCATAAGCTTTTACACCGCACTCCTTGTTGTTTTTGTGGATACAGACTAATATGGCTACCCCCTGATACTTAAGCTTTTAGTGCAGCTTTTCTTCACTTGAGATACTCAGCCCATATGTAGGAATTGCAGACTAAGCTGTAGCAGCTCATATCATTGGGATTTTCTACCCCAGGGGTTGCTTAGGACCCCACTCGTACCCTGTTCAATCACCGTCTACTGCCTTAAAAGGAGCTGTTGTGGACATGAGCTGAACTCCATGCAGGGAGCGCATCCCCTTGCACAGCCTGTCCCCTGCTCACACCCATGTGCAGCAGAACTGCACTAATTCCTCTACCAGAGGGGACGAGAGATGGAAATCAGTTGTCACAATCTGAACTGCTGGTGTTGTGAGAACTTATTGCTTTTAAGGCTACTGAAGACTTAATTCACTGAGAGCCTGTACCGTGTGCTGTCATTTACATCAGTGCAAAGTAGGGTCAAACCCTATGAGATCAGAGCGGTAGCCCTTTATACCTACTTTGCATTAGCGTAAATGGTTAAATAAAGTGCAGAAAATTGATGAATGGGGTCCCAAGTTGCTCAGATTGGGGAACTGAACCCTAGTGAATTCAACAGGGGACCCCAGCACTTGACTTGGCACTGAAGTGACACTCAGGTATGGAACATATCAGGAGAGAAGGGAAAGGAGGTGATGTTGGCTGCAAGATGCTCAGATACTTCTAGACCCACCTTCTACCAGCAATCTACACAGTGACATTTCTGTAAACCTTGGAGGAAGAATACGTGAAGTCTGCGTCCCACCTGGTTGGATGTGTGTGTCTTTGTAACAGAATTTTTCACCACTGATGGTTTCTGAGCAAATTTATAAAAAAGGCTCCTCTGTTGAACCAGGACTCTTATCGGGAACAAGGATAAGCACTGCATGTGCTAATACTCAAGTCTCCAGGAACATCTGTTACCGTCATCTCCAAGGGTTTGTCTACACTGCCAAATTGTCGACAAAGTGCTCTCCTGCCGACAAAGCTAACGCTGCTCGCGGGGCTGGAAGTATTTTGTCTGCAAAAGTGCTGACAAAGTACCGACAAAGAGCGTTTACGCACGCTGACTTTTAGCAACAAGGCTGTGTTGACACAGCCTTGTCGCTAAAAGCTGCGTGGTGTAGATAAGCCCCAAGTGTCTTTGGCCCCCTGTCAGTTCTGCCTCCTGACACCAAGGAGGTGGCACTTCAGCCTCTCTGGTCACGCAATTTCAGACCTAAAAGTTGCAATTCTCCAACAAAAAAACTTCAAAACCAGACTCCAACGAGAAACTGCAGAACTGGAATTAATTTGCAAACTGGACACCATCAAATTAGGCTTGAATAAAGACTGGGAGTGGATGGGTCATTACACAAAGTAAAAACTATTTCCCCATGCTAATTTTTTCCCCCTACTGTTACTCACACCTTCTTGTCAACTGTTTGAAATGGACCGTCCTGATTATCACTACAAAAGGTGTTTTTCTCCTGCTGATAATAGCCCACCTTAATCGATTGGTCTCGTTACAGTTGGTATGGCAACACCCATTTTTTCATGTTCTCTGTGTGTATATATATATATCTGTATCTTCCTACTGTATTTTCCACTGCATGCACCCGATGAAGTGAGTTTTAGCCCACGAAAGCTTATGCCCAAATAAATTTGCTGGTCTCTAAGGTGCCACAAGTCCTCCTCATTTTTTTTTTTTTTTTGCTGATACAGACTAACACAGCTACCACTCTGAAACCTGTCTTATTATAGTGAGTTAAGCTATGAATAGAAAAATTCCTCTAACCTTAGCTTGAGTTGCATTTGCTGCATCTGAGCCAACAGGCCAGTCAGTTGAACAGGCAAACATCTGTGAGAGTAACAGAAAATAGACTTCAGGGGAAGTTTCTGTCTTGGGGCTTGTCTACACGTGGAAACTAACCAGAATTGTTATTCTGCAGTACTTACAATAACTCCTTGTGTGAACATACTTATTATTCCAGAATAAGAGTGATTTTTTTTCCAGTTTAGTTTAATCTTCTTTGGAAGTGGATTAAAATAAACCACAAATAAGCACTTTATTCTGGAATAAGAGTGTCCACTTAGGAAGCTATTGCGGAATCACTGCCACACTTTAAATGCACACCATATCTTACTCCAGCAAAACTTCCCAGTGTTGATATCTTCTCTCTCTAATATCCTGGGACCAACACGGCTACAACAATACCGCACACAATGATATAATGCCCTAACACTCTGTTACGATAGCCCACATGTCACTCTCAGGTTTAGAAATAGGCCATTATCTAGAAGTGAACCTTTCACTGGGTATTTTTAAATGTGTCTCTTGTGTCATGCATTTTAGTGGCTAAAACACCGTTTTTTAGAAACAGCTCTGCAGAAAATCCAACTTTATTAAACATGAGTGTAAAGAAAATGTTGCTGAAATTTAAAAGGGAATTACATTTCTCATTGTAAAACATTTTTCCTAACCTTCAAAAATATTTTAAACTTTAGAAAAGACTTTTAAACAGTTTAAGCTAATTTTTTCATGTTGCTTTTCACTTAAAATACTCAGTCCTTATGTAGGACCTGAAAGTGGAGCAGCATCAGCTAGTATCACTGAATCTAGTTTGTGTACATTGGATTGTTTAGGCCTCCCATCATGTCTGTACCTACCTTCTATACATTGGCATCTAGGGACCTGCTGCGGAAATCAGTTGTGCTCCATGCAAGTGCACAGTCCAAGGTGGCATGGCATATATGTACCCAGACTTGAACCATTTCTCTTCATTTGTAGGAGTGTTTTATTGTAACGTCAAGGTTTGGTTGCAGAACCTTCATTCTATTTTAGTGTTGAGAGGCCTATGCTAATTACACAGACTAGGTTTCAGTCAGTTCCTGCTTTCAGATTTCTAGGGGAAATTTGAGGTTCTTTTTCATTCTAGCTTTCAACAATGTAGAGCTAATTTGAGATGAATGTTAGTAGTGTATATGTGGCTAAGTATAGAGCCACAGCGGTATGGTTTAATCTAATATGAAGGTTTCAGAGTAACAGCCGTGTTAGTCTGTATTCGCAAAAAGAAAAGGAGTACTTGTGGCACCTTAGAGACTAACCAATTTATTTGAGCATAAGCTTTCGTGAGCTACAGGTCACTTCATCGGTGATCACTTCACATCCGATGAAGTGAGCTGTAGCTCACGAAAGCTTATGCTCAAATAAATTGGTTAGTCTCTAAGGTGCCACAAGTCCTCCTTTTCAAATATGAAGGTATCACACATTTTAAATGACCCATCTTGATTTGCTGTGTAGGCTAATACCATCTGTTCATCTCCTTTTCTCTAATTTGAAAACATTTCCAGGTGACTCACCTAGCGAGCTTAAGTTTCTTAGTGCAACTTTCATTTTATCTGCCTTTGTCACAAACTGATTTGAAAGGTTTCAAGACATTCCTTGAAGTCATGCCATGGGCAGGTGACATCTCATATTCATAGAGGGGAATTGAAAAAAAGCCTATTTTTAACATAACATCCTGCCCATCTCCTTTGACAATCACAGAAGTATGGACTCGGGGGGATGGCAATGAACATCAAAACTTTTTGCTTCTCTGGCCTCTTAAGTACATGTATAGCTTAAGCAGATGATGAATCCCACTTAAATCTTTGCTAGATTAGGGCCCAAGTCGCTGGTTCAAATTCTGCCCAAGTAGGTAATAAGCAAATGTGGCTGTTGTTCTGATGGTTGTTTGGCGGCCCGTGTGAAATAAGTTGGATAGGTGTCTATATAACATACAAAACAAACAAGTGACCCCTAACATAGGGTGGCCCCTTGTCCAGTTTTATATTGGACAGTCCTCTTTTTGGCTGATTTGTCCCCCATCCGGGACTGAGGCAAAACCAGATGTGGTTTTGTTTAGTATTAGACTGGGGATGCCATTTTGAACAGTGTGCAGTTCCACCCCACCAGCATGGCCTTGTACACACACTGAATGCAAGGTCAGTCTGTTGGGGGCAGGGTGGGATGCTCTTGAAAATGGCGTCCCCGGCATGACATGACCACACATGCACTGTGTGTAGGTCGTCACGCGGAAGGGAGAGGGGTGGCACGCTCATAAAAATGGTGTCCCTCATGCAGCATGATCTTGTATTCATGGTGTGTCCAAGGTCTCACTGGCAGGTCTGGGGTGTCACAGGCAGGGGAAGGCCCACTCTATTCCTGGAAGTGCCGGAATATCCAGTATTGAGGGAACATGTTAGTGGCCACCCCACTGTAGTGGGTCAGTCTGATAGCCATTTGGCCTACTGGTTAGGCAGTGGCTTCACAGTTCTCTTCAGACTGCCCATCTTGGAGGGGGCCCTGCAGAGTTATATATGTCAAACCTCACTCTCTTCTGTATGTCCCTGTTTCTGGCCTTCAGAGGCGGAACAGAGGGGATGGGTACAGGGAAGAGGGACCCGGTCCCTCCCACTCCACCAGGTTCAACCTAGGGCCCTAAAGGGAGGTTGCAGTGTCTGAATCACTCATTAGCCTACCCTAAATTACTGGGCTCCGTTTGGGGCGGGGTCACAGGCTTAGGACATGTCTACACTTAAAATGCTGCATTGGTACAGCCGCACCAATGCAGCTGTGCTGCTGTAGCACTTTAATGAAGATGCTATAACTCAACAGGAGAGAGCTCTCCCATCGGCTCTGGGGTAATAACTTCTGCATTTGTTGATCTGAGGGGTATTGTCTCAGGGTAGCATGTGGAATGGTACATAGTCCCCAAAATATATTGGTGTCCTGCTGAGCTCTTTTCCAGGGGGCCTATTAACTCCATTCCAACCATTACTAATGGCATCCTGGAACTAGGAGGGCCTTAGGGACCTTTCTTGGGCTTGTCCACTGACATTCAGGGCATAAAGTGCAAAAATCCCACACTTCTTGTGGATGTTGGGTCAATAAAACCTCACAGTCACTCTTTCAGGCACTTTTTCCCATGTGAGGTGTCTTCCACAATGTATTGTATGGACCAGCTTCAACACCTCCCTTTGGAACTGCTTGGGGCTGAGGAATTGCAACCTGACCTCCCTGAAGTGTTTCACCACTGGGTATATTTTTTCCCCTTGCAATTCAAAATGTGGCCATTAAGAACATAAGAGAGGCCATACTGGGTCAGACTAAAGGTCCATCTAGCCCAGTATCCTGTTTTCTGACAGTGGCCAATGCCAAGTGCCCCAGAGGGAATGAACAGAATAGGCACTTATCAAGTGATCCATCCCTTGTCGCCCATTCCCAGTTTCTGGCATACAGAGACTAGGGACACCATTCCCGCCCATCCTGGCTAATAGCCATTGATGGACCTATCCTCCACGAATTTATCTAGTTCTTTTTTGAACCCTGTTATAATCTTGGCCTTTGCAACATCCTCTGGCAAAGAGTTCCACAGCTTGACTGTGTGTTATGTGAAGAAATACCTCCTCTTCTTTGTTTTAAACCTGCTGCCTATTAATTTAATTTGGTGTTCCTAGTTCTTGTGTAATGGGAAGAAGTAAATAACACTTCCTTATTTACTTTCTCCACACCAGTCATGATTTTATAAGCCTCTATCATATCCCCACTTAGTCATCTCTTTTCCAAGCTGAAAAGGCCCAATCTTATTAATCTCTCCCCATATGGAAGCCATTCCATACCCCTAATAATTTTTGTTGCCCTTTTCTGAACCTTTTCCATTTCCAATGTATCTTTTTTGAGATGAGGTGACCACATCTGCACGCAGATGCATTGGTTCCTTTACTTCATTGTTGACCTGAGTGAGGCTCATAGGCTTGGCTCAGGGTCAAATTGTTTTGTTGTTCTTCAGTGAAATCAACTTGGCTTGAGAGCAGGTCGATGTCAGGGGGTGTAGTATGTAGGTCTCTGGCTCGAGTCCCCATAGGGTTTGGGGCACCATTAGGGTAGGACCATTGACTGAAGACGCAGATGTTCCTTCCCCTGGATCATCATCAGTGGAGGGAGGATCCTTAACTGGGGACACAGATGTTCCTTCCCCCAGGTTATTGTCCTTCCTCACCTGACCATCTCCTGTCTCCTTTTACTGTATCCACAAACTCACCCCTTTCTTTCTCCAGGGCTTTTCCTCACACTTCCTCAATCAATTCCCAAAAGAACTTCCAGTTCCACCCAATTATCACAGAGTAGGCTAGGTTCATGGCCCCCCTATGCAGGTTGTGTCTGTGTGGTTCCGTATGGTTAACTGCACCTATGATGCACATCCCTGTGGATGCATTATAGATATATGACTCTCCCTCAACCCCCGTGAGGTATTATCTGACCCCTGTCTGACTACACATGAAGTCTATTAAGCCTTGCACCCTGGCCCCATTAATATGCATTGGGATCACAAATTTTTCCAGTCCCTTCTGTGGACTCTAGATTCTGCCACACAGACCTACCCATAATTGCAGTACATATATGGGCAACCCCATTGGAAGTGGCCTAGTTGTCCACATGCGAAGCAGTGGCCTGACAGCAAAGGGGCCTTGGCTGCTTGTGCCCCCACATTTGATGGTGTTCCCACGGAGGAGCCTCTCACTAGGCTGGAACCTCCCTTCCGTCTCATCTCTCCATTGGGAGTTTAGTTGGTTATCCCTGCCTTGGGCTAAGGAACCAAGTTTCTCTTGCACCTCCCCTCTTTGCCCTTCTTCTGGTTGTCTGAATTGGCTGTGATTGGGCCAGGTCCCCCCTTGGTTTTTCTCAGACAGACCCAGAAGATGGCTTGTAATTCTTGGTCAGTGTCACTGCTTGACATAGTCTCTGGTCAGTGTTTTACCACTCACTCCCATATTCCGGATGGGAGAATTTGGGGAAACTGCTCCAACACAATCCTCTCTTCTACCTGTTCTCCTATTCTTTCCCCAGTCTGAAGCCACCTCCAGCAATGTTCCTTTAGAGTCTGGACTACTGCTCTGGCCAAAAATCTCTCCCACCAGAACCTCTGGCAGTGGGTCTCATCTAAAATGCCAAAAGCATCTAGGATGGCCACCTTAAGCAGAGTATAGTCCTACACAGCCCTTGCATCAAGGCTTTGGTATATATCCTGGGCCATACTTATCAGGTATGGGGGAATCAGGACTGCCCAGTTCGCCACCAGCCAACAGGATGCCATGGTGACTCTCTTGTTGCTAGGGTCACTTCAGGCTTGGTGTCTAGTCCCATTTTTGGCAGTTGCAGAGAGAGGTTTGGAGCTGGGTTGGTGTTAGCCGCTCCCACCGGCGTGTTAAAAGACATATTTTGCCACCCATTGTACCAGCTGTTGCTGCCGCTCCTTGTGTTGTGTAGCCAACTCTCGAAGAAGCTGCTGCTTCTACTCTTGTTGCTGTTGTTGTATTGTCAGTTGTGGCAGTAACTGGGTCTGTTGTTGCTGCTCTTCTCGGTGATTCTCCACCACCCATTTTAGTAATTTGTTGAGAAATATCTCTACAATCCCCTTCACTTTTTTTTAATTCCTCAGGCTCTCTTCAGGCCCAAGGACGCATTGCTTGTGTAACCCTTCTGCCAGGCCAAGTTGATAGCAGCAAGGGCCGGGTTCAATACACAGGGGTTCCCTCTCATTAAAGCAAATGCAAAACTGGCTCGAGCCCCCACCCAGTGACCTGGGAAAATCTTACACACCCCCTGGGCGCCTCAAGGAGGCAATACTTCCCCTCTCGCAAGCACAGAGTCTTGGTGTAGTAGAGAATCTTTAATAACATGAGGCAAACAACATCAGCATTAAATTGGGGAAACACCACAACTAGTGTTCATTAACCAAACCATGAACACTGACCCACCCCAGAAAATTTGGGCCACATCCTTTCCCTCAGGCTCTTGAGTCCCAGAACCCAAACGTCTCTTGAGTCCAGCAATCCACTAATCGCCCAAAGTCCAAAAAAAAGTCCAGCCCCGGAGTTCAAAAGTTCACCTGCAGAGTGTTACTCCCCAATCTGGCTAAAATGTGCCTGGGTGTGGGGGAAAGAGGTAAGGGGCACCTTACGTGTCCTGAAGCTGACTGCCCCACAGGGCTCTGCTCCGCTCCACCACGACCGGCTCCGCTCTGCACAGCTCACCGTCTCACGACCGGCTCCGCTCAGCTCGCCGTCTCACGAACACACCGCTGTCTCACGACCGGCTCCAGACAGCTCGCCGTCTCACGAACACACCGCTGTCTCACGACCGGCTCCGCTCAGCTCGCCGTCTCACGAACACACCGCTGTCTCACGACCGGCTCCGCTCAGCTCGCCGTCTCACAAACACACTGCTGTCTCACGACCGGCTCCGCTCAGCTCGCCGTCTCACGAACACACTGCTGTCTCACGACCGGCTCCACTGCACACTAGAACTTCCGGCTCCCCCCTACTTGACACAGTGCTCAGTGATTTCAGCTCTCAGTGATTTCAGCTCATAGTAGTGGGAGCCTTAGTGCTGGTGCACTATAAGGCTGAAGTGAATTCAGCACAATACCTGTAACAAAACTCTTAATAGACCCAAAATTAGCTCTGACATTCCACAGTGGAGAGAGACAGAGGTGCAATTGGTGCTTCAGGCCCTCACAAAAGGGGCCTACACCACCAGGCACTAATACCTGTCTCAAGTCTCTCTCAATTCACAGAGTTTTGGAACCCATGTCCCTTGCCTAGTGAGTGCAACTCAGTTGATGGTGAGTCCTCCATCATAACAAAAAGGCCAAGTACAGTTCCAAGCACAGTTCCCATAATCAGGGTACTAACAATTTATTCTTCCCGCCCCAATAACAGAGACACTGGGGATCCCACAACAGCCAAAGTGACGATTTGGGCAGTTATGGCCTCATTCTAGGCAGGGTGGGTGTGCCTATGCAAATGAGATCAGCCCCTGAAGTTCTCTTCCACAACTTGCCACACCTCACCACCAGATGTCAGGGTGGAGCCCACCCTGTCTCTGCTTACACTTGCATTCTCCCCGAATTTTGTAGTGGGTAAGTCTGACAGCCAGCTGGCCTAGTAGTCAGGCAGTGTCTTCACAGTTCTCTTCAGTCTGTTTGTCCTGGAGCGGGTCCCGCCAGGTTGTATACTGCTCTATGCCTTGCTCTGGTTTACTATGAGGTAACATCATCACAGACACCCTCTGTCGGTCAACTTAGTCGAAAGGCCACAGTTGGGATGTACTACAAAAAAGGTTTCCACCGTTCGTTCAGATGAGAACAAAAGGGCTAACTTCAAAACACAAAGCAAACCTCCATCCAAACTATTCACACATCTGCTTTCAAACCTAGTCAGCCAAGGCTCACTGAAAACTGAGCCCAGGTTCATTCACATCCCATAGTTCACAAACCTCTCAACAAACCTTCCAGTTAGTAAATTCTCCTTTTTTTCGGTTTTGTTGTGAACATTTTGAAGTGAGATCCCAGAGGACTGGAAAAGGGCAAACACAGAACCTATTTTAACAAAGGGGAACAAGAGAACCTGGGGAGTTACAGATCAGTCAGCCTAACTTCAATACCTGGAAAGAAAATGGAACAAATTATTAAACAATCAGTCTGTAAACAGATACAGAATAATAGGGTTATAAGTAATAACCTGCATGGATTTACCAAGAGCAAATCATGCCAAACCAATCTACTGACAGGGTTACTGGCCTAGTGCAGCAGTTCTGAACCAGAGGTCCACGGACCCCCAGAGCCCTTTCACTCAATGCCCCGAATCCCAGCACCCCTTGTGGAGCTGAAGCCGGGAGCCTTGGCGCCCCCCTGCGGGGCTGAAGCCAGGAGTGGCATGGGGCTGAAACTGGTGCCCCCCCCGCGAAGCTGGGAGCAGCGCAGGTTGAAGCCAGTGCCCCCCCCCCCACCCCAAGCTGGAAGTGTGTGGCGTTGAAGCCGGGAGCTGCATGGGACTGAAGCCCTGAGCCCCGGCGCTCTCGGATAGTGCCAGGTTTACAATGGTGCCAGTGGCTCCATAGAGCTGGGCCCATGCTCAGAAGGGGCCCCAGGCTGCTCTGCTTGCATTGTGCCCCGAGACCCCGCTCCTCCCCCTGTACACTACATGCTCCTCTTGGCATACCTGCTGACTGGCCGAGGGCTCCTCTACGCCCCCTGTCCCCACCCCCCTGCTCCTCTCGGCCCCCTGGCAGGACCCCATTGCAACTCTGGCTCCAGGCCTGTGGGGCCCCGCCTGCCTCCCTAGAGCTGAGCTGCCTGGGACTGGTGCAGAAGCCTGGCCAGTCTCAGCCTGGGGGGGCAGACAGTGAGGGGGGCTTGGCTGGGCCCCTCCAGGCAAGGGCATCTTGAGGGAGCCCAGCCAGGGCAGGCCTTGGCCTGGCTGATCGCACCACTCCCGAAGGGACAGAGCAATTCCCAGCCCTGGGACCAGCCCTGGCTGTGCTGTCGGCTCAGCCCAGCAGACACAGTCACCTCCCAGCAGGGCCAGTGAGTGCAGCTGGGAGGCAGGGCAGGGGGGAGTGGGTCTCTGGGGAGTCTGGGGGAGGGTGCTGGGCTGTGAGGGAGCGGGGAAGATGTGTGTGTTGGGGCAATAGGAAGTGGGGGTTCTGTGCGGGGGTGCTGGGCAGTTGTGGTGGGGCTGTGAGCATAGGAGTGCTGGACCGGGGTGGTGGTGTACAGGGCGCTGTGCATTTCTGGGGGAGGTCGGCGGGGGAGGTGCTGAGCATAGTGGGTCCGGGGGGGCTCTGGTCATAGGGAGTCGGGAGGGTGTTGGGCAGGGGGCTCTGTAGCGTGGCATGGGCCCACCCTATGAGGGGAAGGGGCATGCTGGCATTACAGGGCCACTGTGCGTCTGGCAACTGCTGGTTTGTAAATAGTGCCCTCGCACTGGGCTAGGTGGAGCGAGGCTGCCTCTGGCTGGCCCCTCAGTCTGGGGACTGACCTCCCTGTGCCATGCTCCATTGCCTCAATGGGGGCCCACAGATATGTTTGGTGTCAGGCCCACAAAAGGTTAATCCAGCCCTGCTCCCAGTGGGCAGAAGCCCTGAGCCCATGGGCAGAGTTGGGGGGGCATGAGGGTGTTGGCCCCCCAAACTGCAGTGCTTTACCCAGAGTGGGGCAATCTAGGGGCAGCTCCACTGCCCTGCCCCATCATAAGGCCCAGCTGCCTGGTCAGGTTGTAGGTGGGAAGCCAGAACCAGGTGGTGCCGGGCAGCTGCTCCTCTGGCTGGTGGTGCCATGGAATGGGCAGCTGTGGCATCCCCCATCTGCTGCTGGTGCCCGGGGTTGCGGCTGCTCCTCAGCTCCCAGCCGCCTTTGATTGCTCACACAGCCGGTAAGAGCTTCCCGGGTGGGGGGACCTGGCTCTGGGGCCAGCAGAGCCCTCAGGGAGCAGCCACTACAGGGGGAGCCCTCCTGGCACACAGCCCCTAGCTGCCCCCTGCCTGTACCATGAGCTACTCCCCCTAGCCCACGTATTCCCTAGCTACCTGCACCCTTAGCTGCCCCCTGCCCGCACACAGCCCCTAGCTACTCCCTGCCTGCACCCTGAACAACACCCCTCACTGCACACAGCCCCTAGCTATCTCCTGCCTGCACCCCGAGCAGTTTTCAAACTTTTTGAGCTGAGTCCTCACTTTGATTTATATTTTTTGGTTGTGCCCCTCCCCCAACCCAAACAGGTGGGTGACCTGCTGCGGTGAGTCAGGCTCCCTTCCTGGACCCCACTGTGTGGAGCTGGCCCAAGCCCCACCAGCCTTTGCCCCCCGTAAAACAGAAGGCAAACTATGCCTATGCAAAAGGGTTCCTCCCCCACCCTGCCCCGCTGGGCCCTGGAGTTTTTATAGCATGTTGAGGCGGGGCCTCAGCAAGAAAGAGGTTGAGAACCTGTGGCCTAGCAGATAGGGAGGAAGCTGTAGGCGTGATATATCTTGATTTTAGTAAGGCTTTTGACACAGTTCCACATGACGTTCTCATAAGCAAACTAGGGAAATGTGGTCTAGATGAAATTGTTGTAAAGTGGACACAGAACTGGTTGAAAGGTTGCACTCAAAGAGTAGTTATCAATGGCTTACCGTCCAACTGTCGGAACGTATTTAGTGGTGTCACACAGTGCGTCCAGTACTAATCAACATTTTCATTAATGACTTGGATACTGGAGTGGAGAGTATGCTTATGAAATTTGTGGATGACATCAAACTGGGAGGGGTTGCTAGCATGTTGGAGGACAAATCAGAGGGTTGGTCTGAGATCAACAAGATACAATTCAATAAAGACAAGTGCAAAGCACTGCACTGAGGAAGGGGAAAATCAAGCTCTGAACTACAAGGTGGGAAACATTTGGCGAGGTAGCAATGTGCTGAAATGGAGCTGGGGATTACAGTGGGTCACAAACTGACTATGAGTCAACAGTGTGATAAAGTTGTGAAAAAGGCTTATATTCTGAGACGTATTAACAGGACACGGGAGGTAACTATTCTGCTGAATCAGGCATTGGCAAAGCCTCAGATGGAGTGCCCAGTCCAGCTTTGAGTTCCACGCTTTTGGTGTGAACAAACTGAAGAGTCCAGAGGAGAGCAACTTAAATGGTAAAAGATTTAGAAAACCTGAGCTATAAGGAAATGTTAAAAAACTGGGCAATGTTTAGTCTTGTGAAAAGGCGACAGACGGTATGTCTACACTGCAATTTAAAACCCACGGCTGGCCCATGCCAGCTCACACTGGCTCCCAGGGCTCGGGCTGTGGGGCTGTTTAATTCCAGTGTGGATGTTTGGGCTCAGGCTGCAGCCTGAGCTCTGGGACCCCCTCAACTCGCAGGGTCCTAGAGACCGGGCTCCAGCCTGAGACTGAACGTCTATACCACAGTTAAACAGCCCCTTAGCCCAAGCCCTGTGAGCTTGAGTCAGTTGGCACATGCCAGCTGCAGGGTTTTAATTGCAGTGTAGACATACCCTGAGGGTTTGTTTACATTCCAGTGTCAATTTAAATTCCAGCGTCAACAATGCTGTCCATATGACTGTGACTTCTGCGCTGAACATAATCTTTGAGGTGAGCTGTTTCCCCCTGCCTGGACCTATGATGAAGAGAAACCACTGAGCCAGTACACTCAGCCAGAAAGTTCACCTGCCACAGCTGAAGCTGGATATACCTGGGCAACAGAAATCAGGGATGCTTTGTGCTCCCCCATTATGGACTTGCATGGGCCAGTGGAAGAGCGAGAATAGTACCTTTATCAATGTTCCTAGGGGAGGTGTTGATTGCTTGTGTGGGAGAGAAGGTTGTATGCCATGTATTGTCCTTGGAATGACATGACTACTTATGACAGGTTTCAGAGTAACAGCCGTGTTAGTCTGTATTCGCAAAAAGAAAAGGAGTACTTGTGGCACCTTAGAGACTAACCAATTTATTTGAGCATGAGCTTTCGTGAGCTACAGCTCACTTCATCGGATGCATACCGTGGAAACTGCAGCAGACTTTATATACACACAGAGAATATGAAACAATACCTCCTCCCAGCCCACTGTCCTGCTGGTAATAGCTTATCTAAAGTGATCATCAGGTTGGGCCATTTCCAGCACAAATCCAGGTTTTCTCACCCTCCACCCCCCCACACAAATTCACTCTCCTGCTGGTGATAGCCAGTGGGCTGGGAGGAGGTATTGTTTCATATTCTCTGTGTGTATATAAAGTCTGCTGCAGTTTCCACGGTATGCATCTGATGAAGTGAGCTGTAGCTCACGAAAGCTCATGCTCAAATAAATTGGTTAGTCTCTAAGGTGCCACAAGTACTCCTTTTCTTTTTATGACTACTTATGAAATGGGGTGGGGAGGGGGAAACAGGATAGATTGATTTAAGTAACTGATGTATGGATTGATATGTATGGCTGTACTGAGACCTTGGTTTTGCATACAGCCTCCCAGTTGCCCCTGATCATATCATAGAATCATAGAAGATTAGGGTTGGAAGAGACCTCAGGAGGTCATCTAGTCCAACCCCCTCAAAGCAGGACCAGCCCCAACTAAATCATTCCAGCCAGGGCTTTGTCAAGGTGGGCCTTTAAAAACCTCTAAGGATGGAGATTCCACCACCTCCCTAGGTAACCCAGTTCAGTGCTTCACCACCCTCCTAGTGAAACAGTTTTCCTAATATCCAACCTAAACCTTCCCCACTGCAACTTGAGACCATTGCTCTTTGTTCTGTCATCTGCCACCACTGGGAACAGCCTAGCTCCATCCTCTTTGGAACCCCCCTTCACGTAGTTAAAAGCTGCTATCAAATCCCCCCTCACTCTTCTCTTCTGCAAACTAAATAAGCCCAGTTCCCTCAGCTTCTCCTCATAAGTCATGTGCCCCAGACCCCTAATAATTTTTGTTGCCCTCCACTGGACTCTCTCCAAATTGTCCACATCCTTTCTGTAGTGGGGGGCCCAAAACTGGATGCAATACTCCAGATGTGGCCTCACCAGTGCTGAATAGAGGGGAATAATCACTTCCCTCAATCTGCTGGTAATGCTCCTACTAATGCAGCCCAATATGCCTCCTTGGCAACAAGGGCACACTGCTGACTCATATCCAGCTTCTCATTCACTGTAATCCCCAGCACCTTTTCTGCAGAAATTCTGCTTAGCTAGTTGGTCCCCAGCCTGTAGCAGTGCATGGGATTCTTCCATCCTAAATGCAGGACTCTGCACTTGTCCTTGTTGAACCTCATCAGATTTCTTTTGGCCCAATCCTCCAATTTGTCTAGGTCACTCTGGACCCTATCCCTATCCTCCAGTGTATCTACCTCTCCCCCCAGTTTAGCGCCATTTGCGAATTTGCTGAGGGTGTAATCCATCCCATCATCGAGATCATTCATGAGGATGTTGAACAAAACCAACCTCTGGGGCACTCCTCTTGATTCCGGCTGCCAACAAGACATCAAGCCATTGATCACTACCTGTTGAGCCCGACGATCTAGTCAGCTTTCTATCCACCTTATAGTCCATTCATCCAATCCGTACTTTTAAAACTTGCTGGCAAGAATACTGTGGGAGACCGAATCAAAAGCTTTGCTAAAGTCAAGGCATATCATGTCCACCTCTTTCCCCATATCCACAGAGCCAGTTATCTCATCCTACAAAGCAATCAGGTTGGTCAGGCATGACTTGCCCTTGGTGAATCCATGTTGACTCTTCCTAATCACCTTCCTCTTCTCCAAGTGCTTCAAAATGGATTACTTGAGGACCTGCTCCATGATTTTTCTGGGGCCTGAGGTGAGGCTGACGGGTCTGTAGTTCCCCGGGTTCTCCTTCTTCCCTTTTTTAAATGTTTAACTTTATTATTTGAAATACACATTATATGTTGTGTTGCAGTGATGACAACAAAATGTCTTTATGATATAAAAACCTTTATTTTTACATATGTATTGGAACAGTATAATATTAAACCTGTGCCTGGCAGGCCAGCTGCCATTAGCACACCAAAACATCAGCAACACCAAAAGCTTTTAAGTAACCAAGAACAAAGTGCATAAACAAGTGCAAACAGGTAAGCTACGTACTAGACACCCCACCCCTCACACTATTGCTTGTCCCTTGGCTCTCCATTCTTCTTTCCCTTCTTCCATGTTTGCCGTGCACTTGGCACTGGGGCCGGGGGATGGAGGCGTCCACGGGAGAGGACTTCAGAACTGAGGACTGTATGGGGCACATTTGCCTTGTCCAGCCATTCACAGGGCCTGACTGCACAGGCCACCCAACCATGGCATTGTCTAAGCTGTTCTGAGAATGCAGGCCAGGGTACCACGGAGGGGACGCAGCTTGTTGTGTGGGCACAGCAGCTGCTCAAATGTTCTTTCTTTTGTGCTCTATCTTCCCCCCTTAACCACCATTCCTGTTTCAGGACCTGTAAAGTGAGCACCTGCTCCTGTGCTGCCACCCTGTCCCCAAACTGTGAGGCCAGCCTGAGCCTTTCCGCTTGCCTCTGGGCCTCTTTTCTCTTGCTGCAAGTCCCTTTGCTTTTGGTACTTGACCTGCTTGTTGGTCCTGTCCAGAACTCAGAAACGCTTCCTCTTGGAATGGTCCAGGAAGGTACACAGAGCCAGGCTTCTGCACTGTGAGCAAGCTACGGAGTCTGGAACAGGACAAGACACAGCGGGTTTTTGTCTTGAATAGCTCAGAGAAGGAGCACAGAACAAAAAATGTTCCTTTTTGAAACTGAACTTCAGTAAATGGGCAGAGGGCTGCTTCAGACCACAGAAGCTCTCTGGACACAGCAGAGTTACTCAGAGCGAAAGACGTGCTGAGAGAATGGTACTCTAAAAATCACAATTTTTAAAAAAAAATCACTAAAATGGAGTTTGGGAGTGGGTCAGTGGCTGCATCATGCTACACAAGCTGCTGTTCTCATATCAGGCATTGCACGGTTTGGAGGACATAACAGTTCTTGTGGTGCCTGACTGGCAGAGAGAGTTGTTATTCCAAACTGCCAGTGGGAAACCAAGTGCGTATGCCATCAAAGTATTCAAATGTACAGTGACTGAACAGCACATCTACAAGTGCAGTGGGCTGGTCAGCTACCGAGGTAGCCCTGGAAAATATGCCCTCCCAAAACAGTGACTACCTAGCTGGAGTTCTTACTGCAGGAAACATTTGCAGCTATCAGCACCTGGGATTGGGTCAGAATTCATGAAAGGAATCAACAGGACACTGCGCTGGCTTTCACATAACTTAATACCTCCCCACAGCTTCCGATATAGCCTGTTAGGAGTGCATGCAAACACCCCCTTTCTCCACCTGGCAAATTTCTGGACTGAATTCAAACCCCAGTCATATCTTGGAGTAATGGCTTTGTCATTTATGGAATTCATGGACTAATGGAACAGAGAGTGACTACAATTGAACCCCTTTCCCCTCTACTTCTCCCCCTCGCCCCCTACAGTGGAATATTTCCAAGTGGCGTGTTACACTGTGGGGTTAGTATCAAGCAGCGTATGTACAGGGAAAGTAATACAAGGTTCTTATTTTAACAAACGGGAATGAACTAGCAGAGACATGCACCTTCCTAGGAAAAGCTTGTTTTACTGTTTGTGTTTTGCAGTCCCCATTTTGAATCCCACATGGTGGGGAGAGGACAGGAGATGTCAAGGCCCTGGCCTGCGATCTGCCATTAGCAGATATATGCTGCTAGCCAGGGCTTGCACACTGCTTCACAGAGTAGAAATCCATACGTCCCCGAGGATTGGTTTAATCAGCAGAGTCACTTCATTTGCCTCATTCGGCATCTGCTTCTGGCTCCCATCGATTCCCATGCTGGCTTCTGGCACCAGGGGGGTGCCACCCCTGCTGAGAAGGTCATAGTCCGCTGCTGGTGGCTCAGTGATGGGTGCAGTCCCTCGCACCCAGTCAAACTCATCATAAAACGGGAACTATGTCAGCAAGTTGCCAGAGGTGCAGTTGTGGTCCCTGCTTTTCTGGTACTCAACCCTGAGCCTGCACTCTGCACCCCCTCCCAGAGTTTGCACCCCAACCCCTTGCCCTAGCCCCCTCCCAGTGCCTGCACCCTGCACCCCAACCTGCTGCCCAAGCCCTGAGCCCCTTCCCAAAGCCAGCACCCCACATCCCCTCCCACACCCCAACCCCCTCCTCAGCCCTGAGCCCCCTCCTGCACCCAAACTCCCTCCCAGAGCCTGCAACCTGAACCCCCTCCTGCACCCCAACACTCTGCCCCAGGCTCAGCCTCGAGCCCCTCTCACACTCTGAACCCCTCGGCCCCAGCCTAGAACCCACTTCCCCTGTCCCAGCCCGGTGAAAGGGAGGGAGGGGGGATGGTGTGAGTGGGGCATGGGCGTGGCCCTGGGGAAGGGGCAGGATAGGGGGTGGGGTAAGGGTGTTTGGGTTTGTGTGATTACTGTTGTTTCTATGTTTTCTTTGACATAAATCCTGGGTTGCATTTAAGCACAAGATCACTTTTTGAATTTAATAAGGTTGGAGACTACTGTCCTAAGGTGTGTTTGCAGCTTGGTGGTCAGAATAAAATGGAAGAGTTAAACGCTGAGCTGTTGCATTGGATCAATGGGGGTGCTTCTTTTTCTCTGGAGTTGACTGGCGATTCTTGGGAGAGAGAGGGCAAAGGAAATCGGCCCACAGCATTTTGGGATGCTGTAGGTGGACTCCAAGGACCCGAGCCCAGGAGGGCAGGGGGTTGTGTCTACACTGCAAAATGATGGGGCTCCAACTGTAGGTCCTGCCTCAACTTGTGCTCAGACCTTCCACCTTCATGAGGTCCTAGGACCCTGGGTCTGAGCCCAAGAGATGAGTGTGTAGATGGGAGGTGAGTTAGGGCCTTGAGCCTGTGTCTGAGCCTGGGCTTACAGTGTAATGTAGACATATCCTGAGGGGGGACCTGATAACAGTCTTCAAATATGTTAAGGGCTGTTACAAAGAGGATGGGGATCAATTGTTCTTCATGCCCACTGAAGGTAGAACAAGAAGTAATTGACTTAGTTTGGAGCAAGTGAGATTTAGGTTACCTATTAGGAAAAACTGTCTAACCATAAAGATAGGTAAGCAGTAGAATAGGCTTCCAAGGGAGGTTGTGGAAGCCCTGTCACTGGAAGTTTTTAAGAGCAAGTTAGACAGACACCTGTCAGGGATGGTTTAAGTTTAATTGGTCCTGCCTCAGTGTAGCGGGCTGGACTAGATGATCTCTCAAGGTCCCTTCCTGTCCTACATTATGTTGACCTGAATTTATAGAGCTAATTTTTTATGGCTCACCAATGATCTGACCAGAAAATACTTAGGTCTTGTCCCAAATTCAGGCTACAGAATCAGAGAACATCGAGAGTTCAGTATCTTGTACGGACCCTTGGGATGTGTGGCAAGGACACTCACACTGAGGACAAAACCAAATTTTCAAGATCGTTATTAAAATAAATGAGAGAATAATCAAACTATAAACCACAGAGCCACAACTAAGTAATACAGTTCTATAATCCCCGGTTGTAACATCCCTTTTATAAAAGGCTACTTCAACTAGCATATTTGCACCCTTCCTTGGAGACCTGGTAGTGGGAGACAGAAGACCAGCCTCATCTCTGGCATGCCCAATGAGTTCAATGGTGCAGGCTTCTCAATCCCAGACTGGTAGAGATTAGGTTTCAGTGTTCAGTTGCTAAACTATATTGCAGAAACTGAGCTGATAGCTTCACAGACAATAACTAAGGGAAAGAGTGACTACGCCGCATGGTGGTTGGCCCTCTTATAGGGTCCTGGCACTGCCCTGAATATTCATATCAATGCCAACCTTCCATGCCCAAATCTTATTTCCTCACTCAGATAATTCTTCGGATACACTTACTCTATAGGTTAGAATATTCTGACATACTAATACCATATTCATACATATTAATATCCATTATCTCATCCTCAAACCAGTTACCTTTGGCCTAGATCATTACTTCCAAGTTCTGCAGTGTACCTTGTGGTTACTGGTATGTTCCAGAATTATGGTAAACCCATTCAGTTTTCTGTTCAGTTCTCCATTCAGTTCCCCAAAGTCGAAAAGGGTAGCCAGTAGGCTATATATCTATGCCAAAGGTTACAAACACTTTGCTAACTTGCTCTAGCTAATCATACAGGATGTAGGCCTGTAGGTTCCTTGCGTTACAGCCAAGTATAATGAAGTAATGTATACTGGGATTATTCAGTACAAAACATAAACCAAGAAAATAATATAATCAATCAAACCAATGAAGAAAACAGATTATATAATATAGCAGGCTAGCCCCATGGGCTCCAATTTCTATGATTCTGTGCTTTCACAGCTTTGGCTTGTGCACATAGAGCCTTATTTTTATCTCACGCTAGTTTTACACCAGTGTAACTAATAACTTCAGTTGAGTTATTGCTTATTACACTAAAACAACAAGGAGTCCAGTGGCACCTTAAAGACTAACAGATTTATTTGGGCATAAGCTTTTGTGGGTAAAAAACCCACTTCTTATCTGTTAGTCTTTAAGGTGCCTCCAGACTCTTTGTTGTTTTTGTGGATACAGACTAACATGGCTACCCCGATACTTATTTACATGGGTGCAAGTGAAAGGAGAATCAGGCACTAGGGTCTGACCCAAAGCCCCTCAAGTCTATTCTGTTCTATTTTAGAGTGGACGTATTGGATAAGATAAGGAAGGAGGAGGCTCAATGCACTCTTGGAAGGACCAGACATTATCTAGTCCTGTCAAATTAACTGTCTCACAAACTCCACTTTTAGCTCAAGCTGGGTCATCCCAATGCACACACAGAATACAAGGAGGCTGATGAGGGGACTTCAGGAATGTCAGGTACAATGGATATAAAATGTTGTAGGGGCAAGGACAAAAGGGGCGGGGTTCAGAAAAGAGCTATAAAAATTATACAAACTTTGGAAAACCTATACTATAACAGATGTAAGAAGCTCAATCTAATTCAGGGGTGCTGGAATAATTTGCTTCAATGACTCTCACTCCTCCCCCCGCATACAAACTGTAAGCCCTGTATATAATGGAAACCACTTCAAGCCAAGGGGTGCTGCAGCAGCCTCAGAACCCCTTGTTCCAGCACCTATGATTAGGGCCCTACCAAATTCACGGTCCATTTTGCTCAATTTCCTGGTCACAGGATTTTAAAAATCGTAAATGTCATGATTTCAGCCATTTAAATCTGAAATTTCACGGTGTTGTAATTGTCGGGGTCCTGACCCAAAAAGGGGTTGTGGGGGGCTTGCAAGGTTATTGTCGGGGGGTTGTGGTTCTGCTACCCTTACTTCTGTGCTGCTGCTGGCGGTGGCGCTGCCTTCGAAGCTGGGCAGCTGGAGAGCGGCGGCTGCTGGCTGGAGCCCAGCTCTGAAGGCAGAGCCGCCGCCAGCAGCAGCGCAGAAGTAAGGACAGCAGGGTATGGTACTGCCACCCTTCTGCACTGCTGCCTGCAGAGCTGGGCCCTCCGTCAGCAGCCGCCGCTCTCCAGCCGCCCAGCTCTGAAAGCAGCAGTGTAGAAGCAAGGACAGCGTGGTAAGGTGTTGCCACCCTCACTTCTGCACTGCTGCTGGTGGGACGCTGCCTTCAGAGCTGGGCGCCGCTGAACAGTCGCCACTCTCCAGCCACCCAACTCTGAAGGCAGCACAGAAGTAAGGGTGGCAATACTGTGACCTCCCTAAAATAAGGGGTCACCTCCTGCAACTCCCTTTTGGGTCAGGACCCCCAATTTGATAAATGCTGGTCTCCCCTGTGAAATCTGTATAGTATAGGGTAAAAGCACACAAAAGACCAGATTTCACGGTCTGTGATACGTTTTTCATGGCCGTGAATTTGGTAGAGCCCTACCTATGATCTAACTCAGGGGTTCTCAAACTTCATTGCACCACGATCCCCTTCTGACAACACAAATTACTACATGACCCCAGAAGGGGGCACCGAAGCCTGAGCCCACCCAAGGGGTTGGGCCAAAGCCTGAGCCCCAGGTGTCCAGGACTGAAGATCTCGGGCTTCAGCTTCAGCCCTGGGTGGCAGGGCTTGGGCTTCCACCCCAGGCCCCAGCAAGTTGAACGCCAGCCCTGGCACCCTCTTTAAAACAGGGTTGCAACCCACTTTGGGGTCCCAACCCACAGTTTGAGAACTGCTGATCTAATTTATTGTAGAGAAGTTACGAGGTGACTTGTTCATGATCTATGAATACCTACATGGGGAGAAAATTTCTAAAAGTGGAGGGCTGTTAAACCGAGTAGACAAAGGCTTAACAAGATCCAATGGCTGGAAGCAGAAGAGACACAAATTCAGACTGGAAGTAAGTTTTTAAAAAGACAGTTTGGAACAAATTACTCATGAATGTGCTGGACTTCTTGTCTCTTGAAGTCTGTAGGTAAGGTTTGGGTCTTTCTAAAAGATGTGCCCTAGCACAATGAGAAATGAGGGGCTTGATTCAGGGATTGCTGGGTAATGATCTATGGCCTGTGTACTGGTCTTCACGTGGTCAAATCTATGAAAAGCGCAAGGGACAAAGCTCTGCAGAGCTCCAGTATTTTCTAACTGCCCTATATTTGCATGATGATAGGGCTCCATATCACTTGAGGGAGGGCATCATGCGTGGGGTTTATATGCCATTAGAGAGCAAGAGTACAAAAGCGGGGACGTAAGATTATAACAGTGTAATATACAGTTTGGGCCTATGGGTGGCACTGCTCATGCAGTAGCCAGGGCCAAGCAGCAGACAAGGTGCAGCATGTCCTGTTATCTTCCACAGAAACTCCTGTGATAAGCACAGAGGGTAACCTTAGGTTGTCAACTCCTATGGTTTCATTGCAATGTTAATGTGTGTGTGTATGTCCGCACACGTGCATTTAAGGTTTCTCATTATCTCCTGGTTTCTGGCATCAGATCTGCAAAATTTTTCCCTTCATCCAAACAACCACCGTTTCCAGTTGTGTAGAATCACAGAATATCAGAGTTGGAAGGGACCTCAGGAGGTCATCTAGTCCAACTCCCTGCTCAAAGCAGGACCAATCCACAACTAAATCATCCCAGCCAGGGCTTTGTCAAGCCGGGCCTTAAAAACCTCTAAGAAAGGAAATTCCACCACCTTCCTAGGTAACCCATTCCAGTGCTTCACTACCCTCCTAGTGAAAATTTTTTTCCTGATATCCAACCTAAACCTCCTCCACTGCAACTTGAGACCATTGCTCCTTGTTCTGTTGTCTCCCACCACTGAGAGCAGCAAAGCTTCATCCTCTTTGGAACCCCCCTTCAGGTAGTTGAAAGCAGCTATCAAATCCCCCCTCATTCTTCTGCAGACTAAATAATTCCAGTTCCCTCAGCCTCTCCTCATAAGTCATGTGCTCCAGTCCCATAATCATTTTTGTGATCCCCTCTGCTAGAGTCTTTCCAATTTTTCCACATCCTTCTTGTAGTGTGGGGCCCAAAACTGGACACAGTACTCCAGATGAGGCCTCACCAATGTCGAATAGAGGGGAACGATCATGTCCCTCGATCTGCTGGCAATGCCCCTACTTATACATCTCAAAATGCCATTGGCCTTCTTGGCAACAAGGGCACACTGTTGACTCATGTCCAGCTTCTCGTCCACTGTAACCCGTAGGTCCTTTTCTGCAGAACTGCTGCCTAGCCACTCAGTCCCTAGTCTGTAGCAGTGCATGGGATTCTTCCGTCCTAAGTGCAAGACTCTGCACTTGTCCTTGTTGAACCTCATCAGATTTCTTTTGGCCCAATCCTCTAATTTGTCTAGGTCTCACTGTATCCTATCGCTACCCTCCAGCGTATCTACCTCTCCTCCCAGTTTAGTGTTATCTGCAAACTTGCTGAGGGTGCAATCCACCGCCATCCTCCAGATCATTAATGAAGATATTGAACAAAACTGGTCCCAGGACCGACCCTTGGGGCTCTCCGCTTGATACCAGCTGCCAACTAGACATGGAGCCATTGATCACTACCCTTTGAGCCAATGATCTAGCCAGCTTTCTATCCACCTTATAGTCCATTCATCTAGCCCATACTTCTTTAACTTGCTGGCAAGAATACTGTGGAAGACCATATCAAAAGCTTTGCTAAAGTCAAGGAACAACATGTTCACTGCTTTCCCCTCATCCACAGAGCCAGTTATCTCATCATAGAAGGCAAATTAGGTTAGTCAGGCATGACTTGCCTTTGGTAAATCCATGCTGATTGTTCCTGATCACTTTCCTCTCATCA
This sequence comes from Lepidochelys kempii, assembly GCF_965140285.1. NCBI lineage: Eukaryota > Metazoa > Chordata > Testudines > Cheloniidae > Lepidochelys > Lepidochelys kempii. The sequence continues at coordinate 15,835,674 of NC_136380.1, forward strand.
AAGTTCTTCAGAATTGATTCCTTGAGGACCTGCTCCATGGGTTTTACAGGGATTGAGGTGAGGCTGACTAGCCTATAGCTCCCCTGATCCTCCTTTTTCCCTTTTAAAAATATTTTTTAAAGATAATAGGACTGAATTCACACGTTGTCCACAGTCAAGATGCCCTGCATTTTCCAATAGTCATCAGATGTGACGTGAGGTGCCCTTAGTAAAGGTGTTGGCCATCTCCCATTGTTTCTATTAAGACTGGGAGATATGGGTTGCAGGTGAGAGATTGGGCGGGGGAATGTGGGGAGTAAGAAGAGAGGGAGTGAAGGCCAGGAAAGGGAGAGAGACTAAAAGGGAAGGGAACTGTAGGGAGCTGCTGGAGATTAACAGAGACTGTGGGGCAGAGGAGGAAAGCAGCTGGAGGAAGCAGTCTATGCTCAGGGAGAAGCTCAGCTCCCCACTCCTAATTGCACCTTGGCATCTCTCATATGGGAATCACAGGTTGGGCAAAACACAACAAAGTTTGATCAGAATTGTCTATGTGCTAACATGTGAAGAAAGCCTGTGTTGCCTGATGAGACATAGCGCCAGGTGGAGCCTCTGGGATCAAGATGTGAACCCCAAGGCCAAATCCCAGCCTGGGACTGCACCTCCCTTTAACAACATGCTCTTTGTGGCATGAACAGTAGATGCGACTCTGTCCTGTCACGTAACCTTTTCCAGGATGAGCAACCCACCCTTTTCCCCTCTGATCATCTCCTGCTCTACAGCCTGGATTGCGTCCCAGAGGCCTCTGCTTGTCTTCGCTGAGCTGCAGTGACTCATGCCCACCACCAGGCAGTGCTCTCCCAGCCCGTTCCACACTGACGGTCTTCCCGGGCTGCAGGGACCTCGCAGTGGCTGCCCTCACGCTAGGCTTTTCTAAGGCCACCGTCCACTGGGTGAAGCCCACTGTAGGGGGTGGCTAAGTACCTGCCTGCGTATAAAAGGGGAGATGCAGGCTGCTGCTCCTGAGCCCTGCAAAGTTGGGCGTCTCCCTGGGAAGCCAAGGTGATGTCCAGAGGTGGTGCTAACCCACTGGGGGACCCTACGCAGGAGTATTCCCCCCCCCCAACACATACTAACAAAGTGACTGGGGGTCCCCTTGAGCTGCTTGGGGCCCTAAGCGATTGTTTAGTTTGCTTGTGCCTACAGCACATATGGTGGGGGCGGTGGGTAGGGTGCATGTAGCTCCTGCCCTGCAGTGGAAAGCAGGCTGTGTCCACTCTGCGGAGTGTAGCTACACTGGTATGCGGATCAGTGAAAGGCTACGGCGGGGGGGGGGGGGGCAGCGGGAAAGACTCCACAATGGGGAGCTGCCGGTGACTTTCCCTGAGGCCTCCCCCTGCCAGGGCCCTTCCCCGTTGCCAGAGTCTGTCACTGCAATAGGGAAAGACACCAGCAGCTGCGAGGCAGTGGGGATACTCCCCTGCTAAAAATAGCAGTGTAGACAGGGCGTGCTTGGGTGTGTAGAGAGCCGTGTAGGGGACGTAGGTAAAGATTCAGGTGTGTCTCCACTCTATTTGCCTTAAGCAGTGCCTCACGATCTACACTGCTGCTTATATGCATGCGAGGGGTGTTTGCGGTGTACGCACTCTACACCTCACCATTAGGAATGTGCAGTGTAGACCTAAGGCCCTAATGTGATTGGGAGGGAGAGGAGAAGGGAGGGATAGAGGGAATGTGGGTGCAGGGCAGCAGGAGGGAGAGTGAAGGGAGTACAGGGGACTGTGGAGGCAGGAGGAAGCTGAGGAGAGAGAGTAGAATGTGGGAGCTGCAGGAAGGGGGGCGGATGCAAGAAAATGTGGGGGAGCAGGAGGGAGGCTCAGGGTTACAAGGAAATAAGGAGTGCTGAGAGTCAGAGACCAAGTGTTAGGGGTTATAGACTGGGTGGGGAAATACGGGGGTTGGTGAAATTAGAGCTGGGAGCAGAGACCTGAAGTGGGAATGAGGGCAGGAGACTGTGGGGTGGGGGAAGGGAGGAAGCCAGGCCAATGATAAGGGAGAGGAGCAGAAAGGCAGCTCTCTACACAGAAGGGAACAGGCAAGGGTAAGAGGAGTCCCACTCCAAGCAGCCAAAGAGGGGGAGGGGAACCACATTTGTGTGCAGTGTGTGTGCATTGAAGGTTGAATTTTGGAACCTGAAATGATCATACACACAAAGCACCCCCAACGATCATATCATTATTTTATATTCTTATTTTAATCTTCTTATCTTTAACCAAGATCATTATTTTGATATGTCTAACTCATGATTTTTGAATGCTGGTGTCAGCAATGCTGCAGCTGAATCCTATGTATTCTTCCCCTCAGTTATTTCCAGAAGCAATCTAATAGAAATCCGGTTTAGTGATTTGAGGACCCTACTGTGAGTCATTCCCCATGTTTTACATGCAGCTGCTGTGGGCCTGAAGCAAAGACTCTGGATGGGTTAGAGCTCAGCTGGTCAGATTCTCTGAAGACCACATGCACAGTGAACTACTAAGAAGCATTCCAAGCATCTCCCTGGGAGGGTTAACAGTGATTTTTCTGAAGCAGAGGAAAGGCAGCCAGACCTGCCTATGTGTTTCTGCAGATTGTTTGAATTTTCTATCTTGAAAACCACCTCCTAGACTCCACTATCAATCCCAGGGCTTCTCCCTAGAATCCCCCTTATGAATTCCTACTTCACAGAGAATTTCTGCCTTCACTCTTAGGCATCTTCACTCTTAGGCAAGGTTCAGAAAAGGGCAACAAAAATTATTAGGGGTATAGAAAGGCTTCCGTATGAGGAGAGATTAATAAGACTGGGATTTTTCAGCTTGGAAAAGAGGCGACTAAGGGGGGTTATGATAGAGGTCTATAAAATCATGAGTGATATAGAGAAAGTAAATAAGGAAGTGTTATTTACTCCTTCTCATAATACAAGAACAAGGGGCCACCAAATGAAATTAATAGGTAGCAGATTTAAAACAAACACAAGAAAGTATTTTTTCACGTAACGCACTGTCAACCTCTGGAACTCCTTGCCAGAGGGTGTTGTGAAGGCCAGTACTATAATGGGGTTCAAAAGGGAGCTAGATAGGTTCATGGAAGATAGGTACATCAATGGCTATTAGCCAGGATGGGCAGGAATGTTGTCCCTAGCCTCTATTTGCCAGAAGCTGGGATTGGGTGACAGGGCATGGATCACTTGATGATAACATGTTTGTTCATTCCCTTTGGGGCACCTGCCATTGACCACTGTTAGAGGACAGGATACTGGGCTTGATGGACCTTTGGTCTGACCCAGTATGGCCGTTCTTAAGTTCTTATTTTCATCCATACTCCTCTGGACCAAATGACCTGTTTCCCCCATCTGATGCTGTAACACACCAGAGAGGCCACCTTCTCACCCTGTCATTTCCCTCTGAAAAACAACAATTCCCAGCATGTTCAGGAACAGTTTGTTTGCAGATGAGACCATAAAATCATGGCATTGATAGTTAACTATCCCAAAGTTACACTCAGTGGGGGAGGGGTTTGCCTGGGTGTCACTGGCCTAAATTTCCTCTCTCCCACTATGATGCAGCAGGCTCTGTGCAGTTTGCATTCCTAGGTCCTGCCCAGTCACCCCAGGGGCTTACGAGGGAAAGGGTTCTCCCTATGTGCAGTTTGGGGAATGCGTATGGAAAAAGTGTCGTATGCATGTGAGAAATTATTACGGCTCCCCACCTCATCACAAAGTACACACAGCTGGGGCGATAGTCAGGGAATATTTTCAGCTGGCCTCATTGCCAGCAGTTTAATTCGGGAACACACAGGAAAAAACCCACCCAAACTGAAAACTGTTTTCCCTCATACAGCAGTAGGCTAATAAAAGAGGTATTAGGTGGCTGGGATTATCCCTTCAGTACAATTCTAATGTTTTTTTGTCCAGTCTGTTATAACGACTGAACCCCTGGAATCCCTGGTGGGGGACTCTTCCTCGCTCTAATAGGCCTCCCCCTTTAAAATGTTTCCCTGTTCTTTATCCTAAATGTTCTCTTGCTGGATTCCATCACTCCTCATTCAGTCTCTTTGTACCCATTCATCCCTGCTTAGTGTTCACACCCTCGGGACACTTGCAGTTGGATACTGTAAAGAAATGGACATGGTGCAGGGCAGAATCTCAATTAGGGAACTTTATTGAACTCTTTTCTCACAGTGTAACTTTTTACTGAAGTGATGTCCTTACAGCTTGTATAAACTGTTGGTTAACACATGTTGCCACTGTACACTCAGTTTGTGCATTAATCATGAAGTTCTAGTGTTTTAAGCTAATAATATCCTTGCTCCATACTTGTCAAAAGGAGCATACATTAAAAACAAACAGAACAACCCTTGGAATATCAAATAACAAAGCAGAAATTAAGAAATTAAATGATAACATAACAAACATCTCCCGATATCCGTTACTAGTACCGTATTGTAGATTGTGACAAAGATAACGGATGTAGACTTCTCAGTTCAGAAAAATTTAACGACTAGGGTATTGGAGTGGAAGCGAGGAGACCTGGGTTCTAGTCCTAGCTTTGACACTAACTTCTGTGACCATGAGCAAGTCACTTCCAGTTTTTGTTTCCCCTCCTACCTTTTATCTGTTTTGTGTATTTAGACTGTAATTTCAAGGCAGGGACAGTCTCTTCCTATGCTCACAGTTCTTGATTTGAATTTTCCAGAGATGCACTGTGTTTCTTTGGAAGGTTTCTACTTTGTCCACCCCATTGAGATGCTGGGACTTCTGCTTGGCCGGTAACCATGGCTTTTTACATGAGAATTAGCTGTTGAAAATGTCTTTCTCTGTTTTTCAGGCAACTGTTTACCTCTGTGGATGACATTGTAGTTGGTTCTTTGTTGCTGTTTTGTTTGTGCATCTTTCTGTTAGACATCAATGCTTCTGGTAGTTAAGTATGCAGTATTTGGCATATTTTGGACTTTTCCATTATTCTTGGTTGTGGCTTGACACCACTCCCCACACTGATTGAAAGGCTGTTTAAAGGCACTTATTTATGCACTAGTTCCCTCTGTGACTTTTCAGTACCACCTCAGCTCACAAAGTTTGTGACATGACTAACTGTTGATGGGTTTTCAAATATTCTCTGTACCGTGAAAATTCCCCTTGACTCTTTTTCACATCCTCCTGCTCCTCCTTCTGACAAAGGGTGTGTTAAGTGGAGCTCTACAAAGGGAAATTTCTTTTGCCAGTATCATTTTTGGAGCATGTAATATTTTTGTAGGTACAGTAAATGTGACGAAGGAGAAACCTGGGCTTTTTTTGAAAATGTATCCAGAAAGCTTGATCCAAGAAGGACCAACCAAGGCTTCTGCTCTTATGTGATAGTGGACTCCATACCCAACCAGAAAAGCTAAACATGTTGTCATAAATATAAAGGGAAGGGTAAACCCCTTTGAAATCCCTCCTGGCCAGGGGAAAGCTCCTCTCACCTGTAAAAGGTTAAGAAGCTAAAGGTAACCTCGCTGGCACCTGACCAAAATGACCAATGAGGAGACAAGATACTTTCAAAAGCTGGGAGGAGGGAGAGAAACAAAGGGTCTCCGTCTGTCTATATGCTGTTTCTGCCGGGGATAGACCAGGAATGGAGTCTTAGAACTTTTAGTAAGTAATCTAGCTAGGTATGCAACAGCAATAGTGGATCCAGTCCCAGAGACCCAGACGGAACCAGTCCCAGAACCGGAACCAGCCGAACAACCAACACCAGACCCAGTGTCAGCACTGAATCCAGTACTTGTAACCTCAACACCAGAGGGCCCCACCGAACCTGAACTGGCAGCAGCCGATAACCCTACACAAGAGGCTCAGCCGGAGCCTGAATCCCAACATAGTGCACCAGCGGAGAGCGGTTCACAGTCAACAGAAACAGCTCCATCCCCTATATCGCTTCCAGAGGGAGCAAGCCTAGGTCCACAATCCCATGAGGAATTGATGTCTCCAACATCAAGGGAACAGTTCCAGACCGAACAGGAAGCAGATGAAAGCCTCCAGAGAGCTTGGACGGTGGCACGGAGCAACCCACCGCCTCTCAGCTCTTCTAATCGATCCAGGTTTGTTGTAGAAAGAGGACTTTTATACAAGGAAACTCTTTCTGGTGGACACCAGGAAGACTGGCATCCTCAGAGACAGTTGGTAGTTCCAACTAAATACCGGGCCAAGCTCTTGAGCTTAGCCCATGATCACCCTAGTGGCCATGCTGGGGTGAACAGGACCAAAGACCGTTTGGGGGGGTCATTCCACTGGGAGGAAATGGGCAAGGATGTTTCTACCTATGTCCGGTCTTGTGAGGTGTGCCAAAGAGTGGGAAAACCCCAAGACCAGGTCAAAGTCCCTCTCCAGCCACTCCCCATCATTGAAGTTCCATTTCAGCGAGTAGCTGTGGATATTCTCGGTCCTTTTCCGAAAAAGACACCCAGAGGAAAGCAGTACATACTGACTTTCATGGATTTTGCCACCCGATGGCCGGAAGCAGTAGCTCTAAGCAACACCAGGGCTAAAAGTGCGTGCCAGGCACTAGCAGACATTTTTGCCAGGGTAGGTTGGCCCTCCGACATCCTCACAGATGCAGGGACTAATTTCCTGGCAGGAACTATGGAAAACCTTTGGGAAGCTCATGGGGTAAATCACTTGGTTGCCACTCCTTACCATCATCAAACAAATGGCATGGTGGAGAAGTTTAATGGAACTTTGGGGGCCATGATACGTAAATTCGTAAATGAGCACTCCAATGATTGGGACCTAGTGTTGCAGCAGTTGCTCTTTGCCTACAGAGCTGTACCACACCCCAGTTTAGGGTTTTCCCCATTTGAACTTGTATATGGCCGTGAGGTTAAGGGGCCATTACAGTTGGTGAAGCAGCAATGGGAGGGATTTACACCTTCTCCAGGAACTAACATTCTGGACTTTGTAACCAACCTACAAAACACCCTCCGAACCTCTTTAGCCCTTGCTAAAGAAAACTTACAGGATGCTCAAAAAGAGCAAAAAGCCTGGTATGATAAACATGCCAGAGAGCGTTCCTTCAAAGTAGGGGACCAGGTCATGGTCTTAAAGGCGCTCCAGGTCCATAAAATGGAAGCATCGTGGGAAGGGCTATTCACGGTCCAGGAGCGCCTGGGAGCTGTTAATTATCTCATAGCATTCCCCACCTCCAACCGGAAGCCTAAGGTGTACCATATTAATTCTCTAAAGCCCTTTTATTCCAGAGAATTAAAGGTTTGTCAGTTTACAGCCCAGGGAGGAGACGACGCTGAGTGGCCCGAAGGTGTCTACTACGAAGGGAAATGTGCTGGTGGCGTGGAAGAGGTGAACCTCTCCATGACTCTTGGGTGTATGCAGCGACAGCAGATCCAGGAGCTGTGCACTAGCTACGCGCCAACGTTCTCAGCCACTCCAGGACTGACTGAACGGGCATACCACTCCATTGACACAGGTAATGCTCACCCAATTAGGGTCCAACCTTACGGGGAGTCTCCTCAAGCTAAAACTGCTATAGAACGGGAGATCCAGGTTATGTTACAGATGGGTGTAATCTGCCCCTCTGGAAGTGCATGGGCATCTCCAGTGGTTCTAGTTCCCAAACCAGATGGGGAAATACGTTTTTGCATGGACTACCGTAAGCTAAATGCTGTAACTCGCCCAGACAACTATCCAATGCCACGCACAGATGAACTATTAGAGAAACGGGGATGGGCCCAGTTCATCTCTACCTTGGACTTAACCAAGGGGTACTGGCAGGTACCGCTAGATGAATCTGCCAAGGAAAGGTCAGCCTTCACCACACATCTCGGGCTGTATGAATTTAATGTACTCCCTTTCGGGCTGCAAAATGCACCCGCCACCTTCCAAAGACTTGTAGATGGTCTCCTAGCGGGATTAGGAGAATATGCAGTCGCCTACCTTGACGATGTGGCCATATTTTCGGATTCCTGGGCAGACCACCTGGAACATCTACAAAAAGTCCTTGAGCGCATAAGGGAGGCAGGACTAACTGTTAAGGCTAAGAAGTGTCAAATAGGCCTAAACAGAGTGACTTACATTGGACACCAGGTGGGTCAAGGAACTATCAGCCCCCTACAGGCCAAAGTGGATGCTATCCAAAAGTGGCCTGTCCCAAAGTCAAAGAAACAGGTTCAATCCTTCTTAGGCTTGGCCGGTTATTACAGACGATTTGTACCGCAATACAGCCAAATCGTCACCCCACTGACAGACCTAACCAAACAGAAACAGTCAAATGCTGTTCAGTGGACCGAAAAGTGTCAGAAGGCCTTTAACAAGCTTAAAGCGACACTCATGTCTGACCCTGTACTAAGGGCCCCAGACTTTGACAAACCGTTCCTAGTAACCACAGATGCGTCCGAGCGTGGTGTGGGAGCAGTTTTAATGAAGAAAGGACCTGATCAAGAATTCCACCCTGTAGTGTTTCTCAGCAAAAAACTGTCTGAGAGGGAAAGCAACTGGTCAGTCACTGAAAAAGAATGTTATGCCATTGTCTACGCTCTAGAAAAGCTACGCTCATATGTTTGGGGACGGCGTTTCCACGTGCAAACCGACCATGCTGCACTGAAGTGGCTTCACACCATCAAAGAAAATAGCAAAAAACTTCTTCGGTGGAGTTTAGCTCTCCAAGATTTTGATTTCAACATCCAACACATCTCAGGAGCTTCTAACAAAGTGGCTGATGCACTCTCCCGTGAAAGTTTCCCAGAATCAACTGGTTAAAATCGTCCTTAAGATGTGGAAAATATTGTTAGTCTTTATGTACTTGGTAGTATATTTAGAGATGCATGTGTCTTGTTAACTCTGTTTTTCCTAGAGCTCCAGGAAGAAATCCCAGCCAGTGTTTCACCCTAGCTGAGATTTGGGGGGCGTGTCATAAATATAAAGGGAAGGGTAAACCCCTTTGAAATCCCTCCTGGCCAGGGGAAAGCTCCTCTCACCTGTAAAGGGTTAAGAAGCTAAAGGTAACCTCGCTGGCACCTGACCAAAATGACCAATGAGGAGACAAGATACTTTCAAAAGCTGGGAGGAGGGAGAAAAACAAAGGGTCTCCGTCTGTCTATATGCTGTTTCTGCTGGGGATAGACCAGGAATGGAGTCTTAGAACTTTTAGTAAGTAATCTAGTTAGGTACGTGTTAGATTATGATTTCTTTAAATGGCTGAGAAAAGAATTGTGCTGAATAGAATAACTATTTCTGTCTGTGTATCTTTTTTGTAACTCAAGTTTTTGCCTAGAGGGATTCTCTATGTTTTGAATCTAATTACCCTGTAAGATATCTACCATCCTGATTTTACAGAGGTGATTTCTTTACTTCTATTTACTTCTATTTCTATTAAAAGTCTTCTTGTAAGAAAACTGAATGCTTTTTCATTGTTCTCAGATCCAAAGGTTTGGGTCTGTGGTCACCTATGCAAATTGGTGAGGCTTTTAATCCAACATTTCCCAGGAAAGGGGGGGTGCAAGTGTTGGGAGGATTGTTCATTGTTCTTAAGATCCAAGGGTCTGGGTCTGTAGTCACCTAGGCAAATTGGTGAGGCTTTTTACCAAACCTTGTCCAGGAAGTGGGGTACAAGGTTTTGGGAAGTATTTTTTGGGGAAAGACGTTTCCAAACAGCTCTTCCCCAGTAACCAGTATTTGTTTGGTGGTGGTAGTGGCCAATCCAAGGACAAAGGGTGGAATATTTTGTACCTTGGGGAAGTTTTGACCTAAGCTGGTAAAGATAAGCTTAGGAGGTTTTTCATGCAGGTCCCCACATCTGTACCCTAGCGTTCAGAGTGGGGAAGAAACCTTGACACATAGAATCATAGAATATCAGGGTTGGAAGGGACCCCAGAAGGTCATCTAGTCCAACCCCCTGCTCAAAGCAGGACCAATTCCCAGTTAAATCATCCCAGCCAGGGCTTTGTCAAGCCTGACCTTAAAAACCTCTAAGGAAGGAGATTCTACCACCTCCCTAGGTAACGCATTCCAGTGTTTCACCACCCTCATAGTGAAAAAGTTTTTCCTAATATCCAATCTAAACCTCCCCACTGCAACTTGAGACCATTACTCCTTGTTCTGTCATCTGCTACCATTGAGAACAGTCTAGAGCCATCCTCTTTGGAACCCCCTTTCAGGTAGTTGAAAGCAGCTATCAAATCCCCCCTCATTCTTCTCTTCTGCAGACTAAACAATCCCAGCTCCCTCAGCCTCTCCTCATAAGTCATGTGTTCTAGACCCCTAATCATTTTTGTTGCCCTTTGCTGGACTCTCTCCAATTTATCCACATCCTTCTTGTAGTGTGGGGCCCAAAACTGGACACAGTACTCCAGATGAGGCCTCACCAATGTCGAATAGAGGGGAACGATCACGTCCCTCGATCTGCTCACTATGCCCCTACTTATACATCCCAAAATGCCATTGGCCTTCTTGGCAACAAGGGCACACTGCTGACTCATATCCAGCTTCTCATCCACTAGGTCCTTTTCCGCAGAACTGCTGCCTAGCCATTCGGCCCCTAGTCTGTAGCGGTGCATTGGATTCTTCCGTCCTAAGTGCAGGACCCTGCACTTATCCTTATTGAACCTCATCAGATTTCTTTTGGCCCAATCCTCCAATTTGTCTAGGTCCTTCTGTATCCTATCCCTCCCCTTCAGCGTATCTACCACTCCTCCCAGTTTAGTATCATCCGCAAATTTGCTGAGAGTGCAATCTACACCATATCATTTATGAAGATATTGAACAAAACCGGCCCCAGGACCGACCCCTGGGGCACTCCACTTGACACCGGCTGCCAACTAGACATGTTGACATTCCTGCGCAGACTTTTCCCCACAGTATACAAATACTGCTTCTCTGCTTCTGTTAGGCATCAGGAAATGATTGCAACATGATTCTCCTCTCTCTTTTTTGTTAACGTTGCTGAAGAACTGCCCCAAAACCATACAATGAGACATCTGCCACTGCCGTCTCCTGTGCCGTAACATCATACTACAGCAGAATAGGGGAGTCATTAGCTCTCTGAGAGGCTGAGTAGCATGTACAAGGGTGTAGGATGAATTTGCATGACCTATTTGCTCTTCTCCTGGAGTCTTCTAGTTACTCCTGAATTTTCTTGGTTTGCTGGAAAGTCTGTAACCATTTTATTCTTGCCTAGATCAGATTCAATCAAATTAGGAGCACTGGTCATGTTTCTCATATCTGATTTTTCCCTTGTGAATCTATTTTTTTATTCAAGATCAAATGAAGAACCCATGTATTACAGTCCTGTCTATACTGGGGTCCCTTATGAAACTAGTTTTCTCTCTCTCTTTCTTGATGAAATTGCATGAGAACTGTCCACAGGCCATACAGACGTGGAATTTGGAATGTGGAATTTGACACTACCATCTCCTTGTCACCTCATCACACTATTGTGGCAACATACGTGGAGTCATTAGCTTTCTGAGTGGCTGTGTAACTTGTACGAGGTTGGGTATGAGTTTTCTCAAATACACACACATTTCCTGGAGCCTTTTTATCCTGAAATATTACTGGAAAGTTTGCTGGAAAGTCTGTGACCATTTTTTTTTTGTCTCAGAAAAAATGGAAGCTCATTACTTATTGAACATGTCTTCCTCAAATCTGATTGCTCTTTTTGAATTCAATTTTTTATTCTGGATGAGGTGAAGACTCCAGGTACTGAACTTCCAAATGCACCGGAATCCCTTGTAACTTTTCACTAGAAACATTGCTAGAAAAAATCGCTTTTTGGTGTGTCATCTGCAGATGTTCTGCCATGGTTATATTCCTCCCCATAAAAGATCAGACACACAGAGAGTTCTGTCTTATGTTCCCAGCCTCTTTTGTAAGGTCTGGGATCGGGGGATTCACAAGTTGCTATTGTCTGCATTTTGAATAACCATTACCAGTTGCAATAGGGTGGTGGATTGTGGGATAATCTCTGTAAGAGTCAACATGCCCTGGGACTCATTTTTCAAGGTCCTCTTTTTCCTTTGTAAGGGCAATAGCTGTTGATAGCATCTTTTTTGGCAAAAATAGTACTGCAGTAGGAAAAATGCAAGTGCCTAAGATGAAAACTTTTAATTTTTTTAGGCAGAACCTCATCCCACCATTTCTATCAAAGAAGGGCCAACCGATACTTCTCCATTTTCATAGTGACGCCTATGCCCCTGCAATAAAGTTAGCCATGTTGGTACAAGTCAAGCACTTCCCCCCACCGCCAATATACACTTACTGCTACTCTGCTTCTGTTATGCCACAGGGAACTAAGGAACTTATTGACACACTCTATTTTCAACATCGCTTAAGGACTACCCCAGGCCATATAACGCAGATTCCACCACTAGAGCATCTGCACGTTGGCACCTATAATGCCATATTGGTTGGAATCATTATCTCTCTGAATGGTTGCCTCACTTGTACAAGACCGGATATGAATTGTCTCAGATATCTGCTCATCCCCTGGAGTCTTCTGATTATTCCTGAAGTACCTTTCTTTGCTGGAAAGTCTCCGACCAATTTTTTTTGGTTTAGATCATGATCAATCCCATTATTATTATTATTTTTCCTATTTGTCTATATTGCAGTAGTTTCTGGAGCCCCAGTGATGATCAGGACCCCTCTGGCTTGGTTTCTTAAAGGAAGTCCCGTTCTTAAGAGCTTATGCTCTTAAAAGTATGGATAAAAGAATTGGGGACAGGATACAACATTCGAGAAAGCGATCTGGGTGAAGAGAGGCACACAGCTTGTTAGTTCAGTTTCTCTCCCTGCGCCCCCAAGTCAAACAACAAGAGGGATTTGGGAGAGGAGGTATAATAAAAATATATATTATATACGTTGTGTATGTATTTTTATTTCACATCCAACCTAACCAGTGTTAGCTAGAGCATCCTTATAGGGCTTACAAGCACTGAACATGTGTTCCCCTGCTCTGTTTGCATTTTGGTGAACTTTTTTTTTTTTTTTTTTTAATTTAGGGTGGCTGTGACATCAAGGTGCTCCAAGAATCTCAGTCAGCAGGTAAGTGCTCTTCATGTAACTGACCATCTTCCCCTCTCTCCAGCCCTTTGGTACATAAATACCATTGCACAGGATGCTTTGCCTTTTCACTACTTTCTTTTCTGAAGACGCTTGGGTGCCTATGAAATGCTGCAGAGAATTCCGCTGAAACAGTGATTCACAAAGCAAGTCCTAATACTTGTTAGTGGTGTCCTTTCTTTGACCAATAGGTTTTTACAAAGGCTGGCAGGAGCAATAAGCTGGGAATACATATGCCACAGGAGAACTGTACAATCATTTGAATCTGTCTGCTGCTTGACCTGCAACATTGCTGTATACGTGAGAATTTAATGACCAAAGAGACTGTCCTTGGCTTAATTCAAGCAGCTTCCCACTCTGTGGAGGTCATTGAAGTTAGTCCCATGTTGTTTTATTTCTGCATCTATTTTAAAATCTAAATTTAACCATTGGGCTAGAACTGTTTTAAAGCAGCAGGTAATGGATCAGAGTCTTCTTCCCATGTCAGGTTCTGCTGGAGACACTAGAGATCCCAGCAAAATTGGCTTGCGTGCTATTAAGATCTTTTAGAGGTCTCCTGACTTTCTGATTGATGTTGTAACATTCTCCTTCTTCCTAATTTTCCTCTCCCCAGCCTCTCCTCTCCCCCATGACTTTGAGGGAGGTACACATAGCTGGTCGTAGAGCTGTAATCAAAATCTTTGTCCAAATTGGTTAAGGTTGCTGCAGACAATTGGCAATCAGTATCTGACTCTGATCTTTCAAGCACTTCATGTTGGTCAAGGATGGATCTTAATTTCTGAATGATACGTGGATTGTTTTCTCCACTACAGCTGTTTTAATACATGTAGAAACCCTCTTTTTTACAAGAAGTTTTGTTTTCTCCTTCTGGAAGAACACATTTAATGTCACAAGCTGCTGAGGAGTTCTTCACATCACTGCTCTTCACTACTGAGTTTGTAGTGTTTTGCACCATTTTTCTGAACTGTCACCAGGCCACCCAGTAACTGAACAGCCCAAGTAATATGCTCTTTTGTGCAGTGGTGGCCCTGCAGTGGTGTGAATTATTATTAGCAACTTTGTTAGCAAACCCAGGTATTACTTATTGCTGTTGCATATTTGTCAACCTTTCTTTCTTTCTTTCTTTCTTTCTTTCTTTCTTTCTTTCTTTCTTTCTTTCTTTCTTTCTTTCTTTCTTTCTTTCTTCTCTTCTCTTCTCTTCTCTTCTCTTCTCTTCTCTCTACTGGGATCTACTATGGGCTGATCTTGGAGATGATTGTTTCCAAGATGGAAGCTATCCTGCTGATTAGACTGCAGGCAGTCCTGGCTTTAAATACTCTCTTGTGGGGTCTACACTATGACAGGCCCATAGAGAATTAAGCCTGTACTGTGTACTGGTACTGTGTACCACTGTGGGCCTGTACTATGATCCTTTTAAGGAATCATGGGATAATCATGTTCTGTAAAGGAACCCTACATTTCACCGGAAGCAAACTCTGAAGAAAAGCCAACTTTAATAATATTAATTAAATGTCAGCATGAAGGTTTTTTAAAAGACTGTAAATTTCTCACCATGAAAAGCTTTTCCTCAAACTTAATGTGTAAAGCTAATTTTCTGAAAGTAGCTTTTATTCATTTGAAACACTCACTCAGCCCACACATGGGATCAGAAAGTAGAGCTGCAGTAGTTTGTATCCTTGGCACTTTTTGCCCTGGAGATTAACTGAGCTTCCAATTTTGTCACAATTTAATCCTTCAGAGGAAAATAAAGGCTTAATTCACTGTGGGCCTGTACCTTGTTCAGTCATTTACACCAGTGTAACATAGGTGTAAAATGCTGCCAGATTAGAATGGTAGTAATTTTTACCCGCTTTGGATTTGTGTGAAGATCTAACCAAGGAGCAGGGCAATAGTGAGTGAAATCCCAAGTTCCCCCAAGTTGAGAACTGAACCCTAGTGAATTCAACATGGGACCCAAGCACTTGACTCAGCACTGAAATGACAGAGTCAGGTGTGAACTTTGGAGGAAGAATGCATGAAAGCTAAGTCCCACCTGGTTGGATGTGTTTGTCTTTGTGTTTCTTTCAGCTTGTTCGGGCTTGGGGGGAAGTGGTTTTGAGGGACAGAAGGAACAGAATTTTTCATGACTGACAGTTTATGAGCGAATTTGTAAGAAGGCTCTTTTGTTGAACCAGGACTCTATGAGGAACAAGGATAAGCACTGCATGGGCTAGTATTCAAGTCCCCAGGAACGTCTGTTACCATCCTAGTGTCACTGGGGCCCCTGTCAGTTCTGCCTCCTGACACCCAGGAGGTGGCAGGAAAGTTGTCTTATTACAACGAGTTAAACTGTGAATAGAAAAATCCCTCTGACCTTAGCCCGAGTTGCATTTGTTGCATCTGAGCCGGCAGGCCAGTCAGTTGAACAAGCAAACATCTGTGAGAGTAACGGAAAATAGTGATACTTCCGGATGAAATTCTATCTTACTGCAAGTGTTAACCTGCTGTGGAAACATATGTGGGTGCCTCGTAAGACACATTGTGTCCTGAGGCAGCCAGCTCAACTCGTTGTAGTGGTGCTCTGCATTGAAACAAAAGATCCATATTCAAGTGTCCTTCCCCGTTCCGTAGCTCTCTGGCCTGGAAGGAGTCGACGGGGAGGGGAGGGAGGTAGAGGGGTGCTCTATGGAAGCATCACAGTCAATATGAGCTAGTGTTGCAGGCCTTATTCTTTAGTGACGTTTAGAGGGAATTAACTATTAATACATCCCATCTTCCCTCCTCCTCACCTCTACTTCTGTCTGGAACAGGGAATGTATCTCCTTGCTGAATTCACCTTCACAGAATTAAAGTGGAGTGGTGAGTCTCACCTGAGCTGATGGCTGTTATTCCAGCGACATAATAACAGGGATGAAACATTACTAATAAAAGCACAGGTGTAGATGCAGCCAGTGAGAGACTAGGATTGTCAGCACTTCATACATACAGCAGCTTTAGACCTACAAATCCTCCTACAGGCTCATCCCAGCAAAAACACTGCTAATTTTCTTGAAAACCAAACTCTCAACTGAAGAAAGTGCTCCCAAACTCTCATTCTGATGTCACGCAATTCCATTTCTGAAGTCATCGGATGATGCCCGTTGCTATAATACCCCACCATTCTCTGTTGCTAATGTCACACACATGCAGACGTGCCACCACCTTGAAAATAACCTTACATTGATTTCTTGAAAATTTATTTTAACCTTGGAAGAACCATGTACCATAACTTCTCTGATTCTGTGTTTTTTTTATGTGAGGCAAAGTGTTTGGGGAAAGAAGGGGACAGAATCCCGAATGAGCAATTTCAAATGATCATGTGGTGACTCTGATTCAGTGCTGAATTAACTATTCATCTTGCCTGGGAGGGTGGAAGAATAAAAGACTGCAGCTCACCTTCCTCTGCCCTCCTTCCTCGAAACAGCATGTGTGTGCAATGCCAGGTAGGAGGATTCATAATTTGCCCAGTGAAATCATTTACAAAAAAAATTTAATTCTTAAAGCATCTGCTGTTCTTGATGTGGGGAAGCTGAGCCCCCAGTTAAATGAAACCTGCAAAGACTACTATTAACATTGCAAGATAAAACAAACAAAAAATCAACAACACATAACACTATGCATAAAAGTCGCCCTCAGCCAGGGCCAGATTTAGGGACAGGTGACCCAGATGACCACCTGGGGTACTGGGCTTTGGGGGGGGGGGCGCCAGTCTCGGGGTGCTGTTTTTGTTGTTAGCGACAAAAGGGAAAATAGAATGTTCGAAGTAACATGTTTCAGGTATTCTGTATGTGGATTCATTTTTCACTAGCTCCTAGAATGTTCTGGACCTTTGTAGAATCTCATGGAACCTTCCAGACTTCCTGAGAACTACATTTTCCTCAAACGTCCTAGAATGTTATCAGCCATGCCCTTGAGGTATATAAGGTGCGGGGCATCACCAGTCAGTCAGTGAGAGATAAGGACGAGCTGAAGTGAAGTGACAGCCCAGTTGGAATATTGTTAACCTTGTTTTATTGTGTAATGGTTAAAGTCTACTTGTGTTTTAAGACTTGAAGAGTGTAAGTAGTGACTAATAAAGGACATATATAATGAGACACCAGAGATATCTCTCGAACCTCTACGCAACAATATAAAAGAAATTGGGGAACAAAGCGTAAATGATGGAAGTCCTATTACTAAGGAATTAGCAAATATAGCCGAAGATAAGGAATGGAAATGTGAGGAAAGTGATGGAGAATCGTTCAGTTTTCCCGGTGGTGTACAAGAGGGTGATGATAAAGAAGAATATGGCTCACATGAAAAGGAGAGTAATGACAAAGAAAAATCTGGTTTACCTGAAAAGGTGAGAAACAATAAAGAAGAATTAGCTTTGCATGATGACAGAAACAGCAGTGAGAAAAATTGCACACCACAAATGGATACATCAGATCCTGCTTTATGGCTGGCGATCCCAAACTCTGCCAATATTGATTGTGCAATTTTGAATTGGCCAGGCAAAATCGAGGATATTACATTTCCAGTAAATGAGCAGAAGTGACACTTCTCAAAGTCACATTGCAAAAGAGTGCTTGAGAATGGTGAGAAACTGAATCACGTTGGTTAGTTTTCTTGAAATCAACTGACAAAGTGTTCTGGTTTTGTATGCTCCTGACTCTCAATTCATCTCCCTGCAACAGGCCCTGTGTCAAATACCCCTGAGTTGTGTTTCCAAGTAGATTATTATAGGATTCTATAAGTGACAGACACTTGTAGTGCCTACATACAGACAGCACAACTCCTCACTGAGGACAAAACATGAGCCCTTTAGCACAGCCCTCTACCACTATGTCTTGGGTGGGGCTAGTGGCCATCTCCCTCCACTGTGCACATCTAGTCAGGGCTACTTTATAGTATCTTATTATGAGCACAGTTACAGTCTGTTACATGGGAAGAGAGATTCTTCATGGTTTGTGTCATTATCAAATAGAAAACATGTAACAGATTGCTATTTACAAATTAAAATAAAAATAAATCCAGAATTCATTAGGTAGAAGTCAAAAAGGAGCCTGGCACTACATGTTCCAGATTGGTTGAAAGAGAAGCAAACAGGTTCCCTATATCTCAGTGATTGACAATCCTTGATCATACTATGTCCCAAAATGACCAGGGTCCAGGCTGCCAGCAAGAGAAAGATTTGAGGGGTTGAACTTCCTGAAGAAACTTTGTATTTTAGCTAACAAAGACTTTGGCTAAGAAGCTATGAGGAGATGTATGAGGACACATCTCAGAGAAGAAAAGGAGTACTTGTGGCACCTTAGAGACTAACAAATTTATTTGAGCATAAGCTTTCGTGAGCTACAGCTCACTTCATCGGATGCATGAGGTGGAAAATACAGTGGGGAGATTTATATACATAGAGAACATGAAACAATGGTTGTTACCATACACACTGTAACAACAGTGATCAGGTAAGGTGAGCTATTACCAGCAGAGAGCGGGGGGGAAAAGCCTCTTGTAGTGATAATCAAGGTGGGCCATTTCCATTAGCTGACAAGAACGTGTGAGGAACAGTGGGGGTTGGGGGGGGGATAAACATGGGGAAATAGTTTTTCTTTGTGTAATGACACATCCACTCCCAGTCTTTATTCAAGCCTAAGTTAATTGTATCCAGTGTGCAAATTAATTCCAATTCAGCAGTCTCTTGTTGGAGTCTGTTTTTGAAGTTTTTTTGTTGAAGAATTGCCACTTTTAGGTCTGCAATCGAGTGACCAAAGAGATTGAAGTGTTCTCCGACTGGTTTTTGAATGTTATAATTCTTGATGTCTGATTTGTGTAGACACTATGGATGTAGAAGCCCTCTACACCAACATTCCACACAAAGATGGACTACAAGCCATCAGGAACAGTAACCCCGATAATGTCACGGCAAACCTGGGGGCTGAACTTTGTGACTTTGTCCTCACTCATAACTATTTCACATTTGGGGACAATGTATACCTTCAAATCAGCGACACTGCTATGGGTACCCACATGGCCCCACAGTATGCCAACATTTTTATTGCTGACTTAGAACAATGCTTCCTCAGTTCTCGTCCCTTAATGCCCCTACTCTGCTTCCGCTACATTGATGCCATCTTCATTATCTGGACCTATGGAAAAGAAGCCCTTGAGGAATTCCACCATGATTTCAGCAATTTCCATCCCACCATCAACCTCAGCTTGGACCAGTCCACACAAGAGATCCACTTCCTGGACACTACGGTGCTAATAAGCGATGGTCACATAAACACCACCCTATACCGGAAACCTACTGACCGCTATGCCTACCTACGTGCCTCCAGATTTCATCCAGATCACACCGCACCATACGATCCATTGTCTATAGCCAAGCTCTATGATACAACCGCATTTGCTCCAACCCCTCAGACAGAGACAACAGCTACAAGATCTCTATCAAGGGTTCTTAGAACTACAATACCCACCTGCTGAAGTGAAGAAACAGATTGACAGAGCCAGAAGAGTTCCCAGAAGTCACCTACTACAGGACAGGCCTAACAAAGAAAATAACAGAACGCCACTAGCCATCACCTTCAGCCCCCAACTAAAACCCCTCCAATGCATTATTAAGGATCTACAACCTATCCTGAAGGATGACCCAACACTCTCACAAATCTTGGGAGACAGGCCAGTCCTTGCCTACAGACAGCCCCCCAACCTGAAGCAAATATTCACCGGCAACCACACACCACACAACAAAACCACTAACCCAGAAACCTATCCTTGCAACAAAGCCCATTGCCAACTGTGTCCACATATCTATTCAGGGGACACCGTCATAGGGCCTAATCACATCAGCCACACTATCAGAGGCTCATTCACCTGCACATCTACCAATGTAATATATGCATGCCATCATGTGCCAGCAATGCCCCTCTGCCATGTACATTGGCCAAACCGGACAGTCTCTACGTAAAAGAATAAATGGACACAAATCAGACGTCAAGAATTATAACATTCAAAAACCAGTCAGAGAACACTTCAACCTCTTTGGTCACTCGATTACAGACCTAAAAGTGGCAATTCTTCAACAAAAAAACTTCAAAAACAGACTCCAATGAGAGACTGCTGAATTGGAATTAATTTGCACACTGGATACAAGTAACTTAGGCTTGAATAAAGACTGGGAGTGGATGTGTCATTACACAAAGTAAAACTATTTCCCTATGTTTATTCCCCCCCCAACCCCCACTGTTCCTCACACGTTCTTGTCAGCTGCTGGAAATGGCCCACCTTGATTATCACGACAAGATAATCAAATAAATTTGTTAGTCTCTAAGGTGTCACAAGTCCTCCTTTTCTTTTTGCGGATACAGACTAACACGGCTGCTACTCTGAAACATCTCAGAGAAGGAAACTGATTCCAGTAGTTTGCTCAGATTTAACATTTTTAATAAGAGATTTATTGGTTTTTTTACTGCCTCTTTCTGCAGAATTGAAACTTGTCCAGTAACAATCCGTTTCACACATTTCCTATGAAATAGCAAATGCTTATGAAAAATAATAAAAAAAACATAACATGATTTTCAGGTCACAGCTGCAGTTTCTTTTAACTAGAATGAGGCTGAGAATCAGCCAGATTGTAATTAAAGGAGGTGGACTGGAGAGATCTCTGAACAAACTTTTAACCAAGATCTTGGCAGACCAGAAAAATGATTAACTGTTTTAACTGCTTGGTGCCAGCAGTTTAATGCATCCACTGATTGCAATGGGCATCCTATAGCCATCAGATTTGGAGAATGCAATTCCTGGCACAAAAAGCAAATGCATAATTCTTTTGGCAACGCTGTGTTGTTTGTGTGAAGTATTGTACCTTATGGTCCCTTTACTAAACATAGGCAAGTCCTTTACAAGTTTGGTCACTAAAACAGAGGTTTCTTGAACTATCACCAGCAGATTTCATCATATGAATAGAAAGAATGGTAAACAGATGTTACAAAAATAATAAAAAGTTAATATTTACTATTTTAAACTCTCATAATTCTTTTATATGCTAACCAAAAATCATTTTTATATTGTGTAGCAATATATTTTGTGCCCTGTACCTACTGAAACTGAAAAGCTAATTGTCCTTCAATTGAATGTAGTGAGTGAAGGGAAAATCAACTCACTAATGGAATGTCTGTAATCTTTTACCCTGCCTTTTACCCCAGAAATTAAAAGGTACAGTCACATGTGTGAAATGCCTGCAAGCCGCATGGAAACTTTAGAAAAGCACCATAATAGAGGCTCAAATTAAATGTATACCCCAAATTAAAAAACAAAGTAAGAGGACCAAAAATGTGCCACCATGGCTAAACAACAAAATAAAACCAGTGCTTAGAGGCAAAAAGGCATGAGGAAAATAGACAGGAGCATAAACTGTAGCAAGTCAAGTGTAAAAATATAATTAGGCAGGACAAAAAAGAATGTGAAGAGTACCTAGCAAAAGACACAAAAACTAATCACAGTTTTTTTAAAGCACATCAGAAGCAGAAGCTGGCCAAACAATCAGTGGGGCTGCTGGACAATTTGGGATGCTAACGGAGCACTCAAGGAAGACCAGGTCATTGCATAGAAGCTAAATCAATTCTTTGCATCAGTCTTCACTGCAGAGGATGTGATGGGGATTCCCACACCGGAGCCATTCTTTTTAAGTTACAATTCTGAGGAACTGTCCGAGGAGGTTTTGGAACAAATTGATAAATTAAACAGTAGTAAGTCGCCAGGACCAGGTGGCATTCACCCAAGAGTTCTGAGGGAACTCAAATATGAAATTGCAGAACTATCAGTTAAATCAGCTTCTGTAGCAGGTGACTGGAGGACAGCAATGGGACGCCAATTTTTTAAAAAGCCTCCAGAGGTGATCCTGGTAATTATAGGCCAGTAAGCCTAACTTCAGTATCAGGCAAATTGGTTGAAGCTATAGTAAAGAACAGAACTATCAGACACATAAATGAACATGATTTGTTGTAAATATCATTATACCACTATATAAATACCTGGTACGTCCGCACCTTGACTACTGTGTGCAGTCCTGGTTGCCCCATCTAAAAAAAAAAAAAATATTAGAATTGGAAAAGGTACAGAGAAAGGCAACAAAAATGGTTAGGGGTATGGAACAGCTTCCATATTAGGAGAGATTGAAAAGACTGATACTTTTCAGCTTGGAAAAGAGATGACTAAAGGGGGATATGATAGAAGTCTATAAAATCATGACTGGTGTGGAGAAAGTGAATAAGAAAGTGTTATTCCTTCATATAGCACAAGAACCAGGTGTCACCCAATGAAATTAATAGCCAGCAGGTTTAAAACAAACCAAAGGAAGTACTTCTTCCCACAATGCACAGTAAACCTGTGGAACTCATTGCTAGGGGATGTTTGAAGGTCAAAAATATAACTGGAATCAAAAAAGAATTAGATAAATTCCTGGAGGATAGGTCCATCAATGGCTATTAGCCAAGATGGTCAGGGATGCAACCCACTGCTCTGGGTGTTCCTAGCGTCTGATTGCCAGAAGCTGGGAATGGACAACAGAGGATGGCTCATTTGATGATTGCCTGTTTTGTTAATTCCCTCTGAAGCACCTGTCATTGGCCACTGTCAGAAGACAGGATACTGGGATAGATGGACCATTGGTCTGACCCACTATGGCCATTCTTATGTTCTTATATTCTTATGACCTTACTAATATAGCCGAGATATCCAGGAAAGAGACCCCTCAAAACTCATGAAGGGAACCTACAGAAATATGTTATAATAAACAAGACTGGGTAATTGACAAGGGGGTGCTCATAATCCAATTATGTTCTATAATTGATAAGGGATATTTGTTATTGCAGATGTTTTCTGTGTTTTAAGAAATAATGACCCATTGAAAGATGTTTTAACTCATTAAGAAGTGCTTATTACAGCAGGTGTTCTTCATAACAACAATTGAATTAGAAATTCCTTTAACTTATCAATCATGTAAACTAAGATACTATACAAGAAATTCCATAAACAATTAGGTAAGCTAAGATAACTCTAAAAGAGATTCCATACGTAATTAAGTAAAAGGAGATGTCAAAAACAGTAAACATCCTGGGGAAGTAATTTTTCCCCTCCAAAAAGGAATTTCTTTGTCTCACACCCTATAAAAGAAAAGAGGTTTTGGGCACTAGGAAGAGAATGAATACTGCCAGCATTCCCACCAGTTACAGAGAGAGGACACAGGGGCCAGCTCTTCACCTTAACCAAAGAGTGGTACGTATGTTTTCTGTCTATATACTGTATATTGCAGTATTAATCTTTGATTAAATTATTCCATGTGAGCCTGTTCTTTCGACAATCTCACATTGTTATTATTGTTATTAAATTTGAACGCCCAACACAGAAATAACCAAGCTTTAAAAATATTTCTGTGTCAATCTCAGGGATGCTAATAGGAGCTGCACGTATGGAGGGAGGTGAGTACGCGTGTCAAATACCGCTCAATGGGCACTGTATAGGAATTTAGGTAAGCAGATAGATAGTATATCGCTGTCTGTATGCTACTGCTAATTTAGGGCAAGATTCTGATATCCTTCACATCGGGTAGTACCTTACTCCAGAAGTAATCCCATGGGGCTTCTTGTGGGGTAAGGTGCTGCTTAATGTGACTAAGAGTATCCAAATCTGGCCCATACGGAGAGGTGTGGTCTAATGAGCAAAGTATTGGGAGCCAGCAACTTCTGAGCTGTAATGCTGTAGCCAGCAATGAATCCTTCTGGAGATTTAGCCGCGGCACTTAAACTGTTTCCTGTTTTAGTTCAGATGTAGCTAAATCTCATGAGCATGTGTGATTTTGTGAGATTTCCACCCTTCGAGTGAAATCTCATGAGATTTCAGCATCACTGAGTCTAAATCTGGTACTGAAATTCTAGCCTTCACTTGGCTTCAGTCTTGAATCCTGTACGGTAGTTTCAACATAATCCAAATCCAGATCTGAACACTGTCTCCTTGTCCCATATTTATTTCTTGTTTTTCCAACCCCATTCCTCTTTCTACATTGGATTCTTACACTGCAGAGCAGTGCTTACTATGGGCCTGTTCCAAAGCCCATTAAAATCATTGGAAAGACTCACTGACTCAGTGAACTTTGGATCAGGCCCTATATCATTCCATACAAAATATTTCCATAAAGATTATTTTCCGTCATAAACTTTAACAGTTTGAGACTTGCTTGTGCTGTGGTCATTCTTCCATTGCAATGGCAGAGGAAACCTGCTCTGTAGCTAGAGAGAGGACTTCAGTCTCTAAAAGTCTCAACCAAGCACCTTTCACCAGCACTAAAATTCACATTGAAGAGAAAAACTTTAGAAATAACAGCAGAAGAGGTGTTCAATTGACTTCATGTCTTCTACTCTGTCACAGCCATACCCAGAGAGTATGAAAGCTTTTTTCCAGTGTGGCGGCCAGGGGGTGATTTATACCTAGAGGGGACTGACTCACAAGTACAATTAATTGTTAAAGGATGTTTAGAATCTAAAACAAAAATTGGCTTCTTGTGAGGTAAACTGAATATCTCTGCAGGCTGATTAAATAAAAAATAAAATATGATGACTATTAATTGCATTACTCAGAGTGTTGTGGGATTCTGGAAAGACAAATCTATATGTTTCACTGAATTAAAGGGAGGGTGGGGGAGGTTGGAAGGATAAGTCAGTCCTTGTACAGTGGAGCCCATGTAATGAAATGTATTAAATAAACAAACATGTGATGTATTTTCCCTGTCCCAAATCCAGTCATGTAGTAATCCCATTGAATACTTCTTGTGAAGTAAGTTTAATTGGGCATCTTGTTCATTAAATGATCCTTATTCACCAGTGTGTTACTCCTGATTCACTCAATGTAACTCTTTCAGAATTAATAGCGTTACACCAGAGTAAAGTTGGAGTAACACACTGGTGAATCAGGCAGTATGAGTTCCTCCAAATAAAACCCAAAAGGTAAAGGCCAATTAGAAATGGACTAGGTCTGGACAGTTATGAAATGTGAACAGAAGCAGATTTAAGGGTAAAAACTGCCCAGTTGATAAATAAACTGAGGGGCTGTGAAAGGGTTAATGAGGTTGAGAAGGGGCCAATTAACCAGATAGGCCACACCTCAGGGGAATTAGGTGGCCTAAGCAACCTCTGATTGATGATGGAGCCCAGCTGAGAAGGAATAGGTGGGGCCAGTGTAAAGCCAGGAAGCTGGCAGCAGAGAAGGGTTGCAGGGGAAGTAGTCTGTAGTTATTCCCTGGGAGGAGGGAGGTGTGTCTGAGGTACAGAGTTTGGTTGTCTGCAGTTACTTCCTGGGAGGAAGTAATTTAGGCTGGTAAACCTGGGGGGAGGGTAGAAGATAGAGAAAGGAAGTAGGAAAGAGTCCAGAGAAATAGCAACAGGGTCCGGGTGTAAGGAGACCCTCGTCGCTAGACATTGGCTCCCTAGACTGGAACCCCAAGTAATGGTCAAGCTGGGTTTCCTTACCTGCCACTAGGAATGTGGCACTGGACCTGGCCTTGGACTGGAAAACTGTCTCAAGTGGATGAAGGCAGCTGATCCAGCAGGACTTTGATACCCCATTAGGGGAGGACTGTAAAGTGACCTCCTGGCTGGAGCATTGAGTCGTGAAGAGGAAGTGCACAGAGTCCCAGAAAGCGAGTGGGGCCGTGGCAAGAGAGAGACGATGGAAGAGGGCATCAGACCTGGAAGGAGCTAATCCCCAGAGCAGCCAGGAGGAGGTGTCACCCTAGCAGTGAGTGATAGGGACTCAAAAGTAGACTCTTGCTTACTTTCTCCTTACCAGCTAAGGTACCTTGAGGAGCTCAATGCAAAAAAGGCCCAGTTAACATTTGTTTTAAAATCAATGACCCTTAAATGAGACGCCCTGTAAAACAATACTAGCATATCTTAGGATAATCACTCAGAGCACTGCACTGTTATGATTGCAAGCTACAGTGTTTTTGACCATTACTCAAAGGCATATCTGATTTTGTTTCCTTTATATAGAATGTACCGTATGATCAAGAGTTATAGATGTCCCGTTCCTGAGATTTACCTAAACTCTGGAAATTGGCACTGAGGCTTGGTCTTACCTACAAAGTTAGGTTGACACAAGCTGCCTTACATCAACATAGTAGTGCATGTCTCCCACCAATGTAAGCTCACCATTACGCTGACATAGTAATACCACCTCCCTGAGTGGTGTTGAGTCACGGTCAATGTACCGAGGTTGGCACAGCAGAGGACTCGGGATGACGTGATCAGTGAGATCCTGCAGAGCTGCACCAGATCGTGAGCAAAGGGCCTGGAGGGTAAACATGGCAAACAGCCTGGAGAAGGAAAGAGTGGATAGGAGAGAGTTCCAGCAGGAAAAGGAGAGGGAGATGCACTAGGACAGAATGGACCATCTGTGTCAGTAAACGCAGAAGCTGCAGACTCTTTTGGGCCTACAGGTTCAAAGAGCCCAGACTCGCCTCTCTTTGCTGTCCATGGAAAACGTCACTGCAGCATCTCCCTACATGTCCCCTCAACATTCCACATGGCATCAGGAGCCTCATCCCTACCCCCATCACTCCACGCCAACGGACATTAAGGACAGCCACAACTTAATATACACTGACCTGTGAAAACCAGAGTTGCTGTATGTGTAGCTAAAATGGACATGCATGTTCTTTCCCTTTTTAAGTTCTATTCCATTAATTTATTGAGTTTTTTAATGCATTTGCTTTTAAATGGCACAGAGTTTTCTTTGCACTGATGTTGTTACTGAATAAAATTTCTATTTGGAAAATAATTCATCTTTATTCATTCATAACATATGCTGCAGAGTGCCTAGCAGTTCTGAAAGCACCCACTTGTCACTCTACAGTGTGACACAACTCATGGGATTGGTGATACACAGTGTAATCATCATAAATTGCTCCCAATCACCCCTACGTGACTTGTTTCTGCCCCACCATGCATTGCTAAAACTTCGCAAAAGGCAGCATGCTGGACTGTGGAGGGTTGCACATGGGCATACCAACGTGGTGCACCACACTGTTGATCGACTCAAGCACTTCTGGTGAGTACACACAGTGCAGACACAAGGAGCCAAGTGTGCACGCACACAAGTGATATGCTAACTGCAGTGCCTTTATGCTGACATAACTTGCATCAACCAATGTTTGTAGTGTAGATGTGACCTTATAGTTGCTTGTCTCTTTTACTATGAAATCTTCATTGGCCTTATACCTGGAACACTACATACATCTCACAGTAAGTAAATTCTAGGACTGATGTAAAAGTTTCTGTACGTGATCAAATCAATACATTTATTTGCTTCATCAACTGATTCCTAATCCTGTTGTGTAAAGTCTTATGAAAAATAATATTTCTCTTAGTGGACTGTGTGCTCAATGTTTGAGATCAGTGAAAGAAGTAGCTATTAATTGTTTGATAATCAGGCCTGCATTGTAAGATATCTTGTGAATTCTGTGACATCTTAATCTGTAGGATAAACAATAGCCACTGTACAATAATAACAGGCAGGAGGCTCTAGTCAGCAGAGAAGCATTTTCCCTTCTTTATCAAAAAGGCTTCTGAGCACCAAGCTTGTATATGACTTATTGCTCACCACACAAGGTCTCCTCCATTTCCTTACAAGGGGCGCATCCTTGGTTAAACCTGAATATACAGGTTTGGTGTGTGGGGCTCCTGTGTGGATGGTACAAATTCTCCCATTCAGGACATGGCATGGCAGTGGATCTGCTTTCTGGCTACACTCCTCCTTGTTCACAGGCAGGGGGAATGCCCCTGAAACCTTCCTCCACAATGGTGGAGTCTCAGAGCCCATGGGGGTACTTGCCTCCTGTACAGACTGAAGTACTGCTGCCCCATCTCTTGCATGGCAGAACTGCCCCAGTTCTGCTGTGATGGGGCCCTCCATGGCTGCAAAGCAGTTGGCAGGATTTACCCTACAGTCATTGGCCTAGCAATTTTTAACTCCTTGCTTTGTGAAGTGCTTTGAGAGACCTTTGTAACAGAATGTGTTGTAATGATCCCCTTCCAATTGAACTTTACTACCTTCTGAATGACGGGTTAGTGGGTTTACTGCCCCTGCAATAGTTTCCATTCTGTTAGTTCTGGTGAAGTTAGAAATGGCAGTTTAGTTAGACAACGGGAGGTACTTTATTGAGCACTTTAGTGCGACACAAAACCTTTAGAATTCCAGTGTCCGCAGCTGATGCTGTTCTGCACTAAAAGATAATGGGCCAAATCCTCAGCTGGCACAAATTAGCACAGCTCCACTGAAGTCATAGGCCATATGCCGATTTCCAGCAACTGAGGATCTGGTCCAATATATAAAAGAAAACAAAAAAGAATAAAACCCACTTTGCTAATAACGATGCGGTTTTGCACTTCTATAATATTATCCATTGATCTCAAAACCATGTATAAGCATTAATTAAGCCTTACAACAGCTCTGTGACAAAGGTAGGGGATATATAGGCTTCACTTCACTTCTCCCTGAAATGCTGCGAGCTTTTCTGTTGCACAGCAACACTATGCAATAGTTTTGAACAGAATGTGAGGATAAATACTGCGTCCAGCTGAAGCTGTATGAGGCAGACTTTTAATGAACAGAGGTGAGATTTGGCCAGAACACCCAGCTTCTCATCCTTTACAATAAGTGTCATGGAATCTTTAACAACCACAAGTGATCTTTAACAACCACTTTGGCTTTACATCTCATCAACTTCTGCAGAACAGCGCCCACTGACATCTTGGTATTGGATTGGTTCAGTGCAGACTCTGGATCCAATCCTGTGAGCTGCTGAGTGAACTCAGCTGCTTGCAAGAGGCACTGAAATGGTCATGCTGGATTAAATCCTCAGAGGGAAAAGTACTATCTACTGGCTAACAAACACAGCTTGCTACAGCACCTGGGTTCTAAGTATTGACTCAGCCTAACCATAGTTAGCTATGAGATCTGACAAACTCACAGCCCAAGATGGGGTAGCATGTTTGTAGCCTAGCTTGACCCATTTCTCTCAGATTGTATGGCTCTTTATTGTTATGTCAGGGTTTGCTTTCAGAACCTTCTATCTTCTTTAATGTCTGAGGTTTAGATGTCTCTGCTAATTACACAGAATAGGTTTCGGTCAATATGCCCCCGCTCTCAGATTTCTAGGGGAAATCCAAGGCTCTTTTTCATAAAAGCCTTCAATGACGTAGTGCTAATTTGAGATGAATGCTGATAGTGTATTAATTATAGAGCTTCTGTGGTACGATTTCCTCGTACATTTCCTTATATGTCTGCGTAGGTTGATTCCATTTCTTCATCTCCTTTTCTCTAGTTTGAAAACATTTCCTGTTTCCAGGTGACTCACCTAGCGAGCTTTGGTTTCATAGTGCAGCTTTCATTTTAATGGTCTCTGTCGCAGCCTGATTTGAAAAATTTCAGAACATCCCTTGAAGTCTGTGCCAGATCCAGGGTTGGGTTTTCTTATTCACACATGGGGAGTTGAATAGAAATATGGTTAGTGTGACATCAGTCATTTATTTTGACAGTTGCAGAAATATGGGCTCAAAGGGGATGGTAAGGATCATCAAAGCTTGTCACTGCGAAGGTCTGTAAGCATGTGTGTAACTTTAAGCACGTGATGAGTCCTTCTTAAGTCTTGCTGAATCAGAATCTAAGTCACTAATTCTAATTCTGCCCGAGTTGGTAGTAAACAAATATGGCGGCTGTTCTGTTGGCTGTTTGATGGTCAGTGTAAGATAAGGGGGTTCAGACCAGTGCCTAGTGGATAAGTGGCCACATCACCACCACAACACCCCCCCACAAAAACCAACCCCTCCACCGTAATGGTACCCTGTGTTGGTCCGGGTGGCAGAAAGGCCCAAGACTGAATGGACATGCACACTGAACCGCCTATTCACAGTCCACAGTGTTTATTCACTTAAGTTGTTACTGGCATGAGAAATAATTCAGCACTTGGTATTGTTTGCAGTGTCCGTCTTATAATTTCTGCGAACCCCACTGAGTTGAGATGTGCTACAAATACAATTTCTGCAATAAGATGAAATGAGAACTAACCTCAAAACTCAAAGCAAACAGCCCAAAGTATTGATGCACCTGCTTTCAACCCTAAATCAGGCAAGGCTCCCTGAAAATGGGGTCCACGTTCATTCCCACACCGAGTTCACAAACCTCTCAATGAACCTTGCCATTTGTAATTTTGCCTGTCTTCCTTTTGGGTTGTGAATGTTTTGCATACTTGTGGTTTGCTCACATAGGGCCTGATTCTTATCTCATGCTAGATTTACTCCATTGGGATTGCACTGGTGTAAGTGTGAAAGGCCAATCAAATCCATAGCCCCTGATCTAAAACCTATTGTATTCTATTCTATTCTGTATTATAGGTTCTTATTCCACTCTCCTCACAGTAATATCTGAATGCCTTTCACAGGATACCTGGGGGAAGGGGCAATGGGCAGTTTGCCCCAAGCTCCTGTTTGAGAAGTCCCTCAAACTGAGTGGTGGTGTGACCTGGTATGCGGGACAGCAGAGCCACTCAGATTTGGCCTGGCTGCCCCTCCATTATGTGGAAGGGTGGCTGGGCCAAACCTGAATAGTGCTGCAACCCTGTGTGGCAGATTGCAATGACTGGAGTGGGGAGCCAGGCCCAGCCCCATGGGACAGAAGCCACTGCTGCAGAGTGAGTATGGGGCAGGCTCGCTCTCCAATGGCTCCCCTGCAGTGCCTCCCCTCAGTGGTAGTTGCTTTAGAAGGGTAGAGAGCCTCAGTTTCAGATTTTGCACCAGGCCACCAGAGGTTTTATTTTGGCAGGCTTGTTTATTTAAATATACACACTGCTCTGTATATATGTGAGAGAAGGCAGGTTAAAGAAATGGGTCCAGCACTTGGAGTGGAAGGGGGTGAGCTTTGTGATGGTCCTTAGCTCCTATGGGCATTGCTGCCCATGGTCTTTATCCCCAAGCTTTGGTTGATCTTGTAGATATTCTGGGTGGAGGGCACGCAGTGCCTTGTGGATACAGGCAGAGACCTGAAACGTGACTCTGCTATTCTAGGGGGAGCCAGTGTAGAAAGCCGACAGGGGTGACGTGCTTGCTGTAGCTCATGTTGGTGAGACGATGGGCTTGAGCGTTCTGCCCCAATTGGAGTTTCCTGATAGCTTCAGGCCCTGGGAGCCTTTCTGTTGACTTCAGCAGGCTTTGGCTCAGGCCCATAATATACTGTCATGGGCTGTGACAAGTTCTGCGACGCTTCTGTACAAACAACTGCATCACCAAATAAATATATTGTATTTTGTTTAAGGAAGGAGCCAATTGTGCAGCTGGATTGCAGGCCTATGGGAAGAAGACAATATGAGTTGATTTCTGTTTTAAACCCCAGTACTTTTCTGTTTTCCTTTCCTTTGGAGTTTAATTTTAAAAATATTCTGTTAGGTTTGGTGCCAAATACCAATTCATTGCTTATTTGTGAAACCTTCACAGCTGGGGACTTTCCATGGGACATTTTGTTTGGAAAAAATGATGTAAAATGTAAACCACGTCTTAAAATATCTTAAAATAACGGAGCCTGGGAAAACATGTCCCCGTGTTGAAGATAATATGGATGCTTGGAGCCTTAAGAGGTATAAGCAGGAAATTCACATTTGCACTGAAAGCCACTGCTATTTTTAAAGACAATGGCTATGCTGAATTTAATACTGGATAATAAAAGAGAAGAGCTATGCTTCAAACAAATGCTTTGAATTTACTGACTTTAAACAGCCGGTCAGGAGTATTTATTTATGGATGAATGGCAGGCAAAATGTTTGTGATGAGATTTTAATAGGAAATTGGTAGATTAACCACAGCACAATGAACTAATTGCCAAATGAGGAAAAGGACTACCTCTCTTTATATATATATAATGAGAGAGAGAGAAGTAGTCCTTTTCCTCATTTGGCAATTAGTATTTAGTGTATATATATAATACTAAAAAATGTAGATTTTCATGCCTTGTTTCTGGAACGATTCCACAGGGCCTTACAAATGGTAGAGTATTAATTAATTAATTTTGTTGCAGTAACTCCTAGCAGCCCCAATCAGAGATTGGGACATCATGCATGTAATAAACGAGGGAAATACAACCTAGATGGAGCTACTATAAGGTAGGTACATAACTGGTTGGAAAATCGTTCCCAGACAGTAGTTATCAGTGGTTCACAGTCATGCTGGAAGGGCATATTGAGTGGGGTCCTGCAGGGATTGGTTCTGGGTCCGGTTCCGCTCAATATCTTCATCAATGATTTAGATAATGGCATAGAGAGTACACTTGTAAAGTTTGCGGATGATACCAAGCTGGGAGGGTAGTTTGCAAGTGCTTTGGAGGATAGGATTAAAATTCAAAATGATATGGACAAACTGGAGAAATGGTCTGAAGTAAATAGGACAAATGCAAAGTACTCCACTTAGGAAGGAACAATCAGTTGCACACATACAAAATGGGAAATGACTGCCTAGGAAGGAGTATTGCGGAAAGGGATCCGGGGGTCATAGTGGATCACAATCTAAATATGAGTCAACAGTGTAACGCTGTTGCAAAAAAAGCAAACATCATTCTGGGATGTATTAGCAGGAGTATTCTAAGCAAGACACGAGAAGTAATTCTTTCACTCTACTCCGCGCTGATTAGGCCTCAGTTGGAGTATTGTGTCCAGTTCTGGGCGCCACATTTTCAGGAAAGATGTGGACAAATTGGAGAAAGTCCAGAGAAGAGCAACAAAAATGATGAAAGGTCTAGAAAACATGACCTATGAGGGAAGATTGAAAAAATTGGGTTTGTTTAGTCTGGAGAAGAGAAGACTGAGAGGGGACATGATAACAGTTTTCAAGTACATAAAAGGTTGTTACAAGGAGGAGGGAGAAAAATTGTTCTTCTTAACCTCTGAGGATAGGACAAGAAGCAATGGGCTTAAATTGCAGTAAGGGCGGTTTAGGTTGGACATTAGAAAATCTTCCTAATGGTCAGAGTGGTTAAGCACTGGAATAAATTGCCTAGGGAGGTTGTGGAATCTCCATCATTGGGGATTTTTAAGAGCAGGTTGGACAAACACCTGTCAGGGATGGTCTAGATAATACTTAGTCCTGTCTTGAATACAGGGGACTGGACTAGATGACCTCTGGGGGTCCCTTCCAGTTTTATGATTCTAATACTGGCCAAATACTGGTCAGACACTGGACACTGAATTAAATGGACCATTGGTTTGCTCTGAGAAGGCATTCCCTAAATTACCATGTTTCTGCCTTCATTCCATGTGAGGAACTCCCACTGAAGTCAATTGGAGAGTTCAATAAAAATTGACAGCAGGCTACAGCTAGCCATACGTGTGTGTGTACTAACATGGAACAGGGAGACAAGGTGGGGGAGGTGATATCTTTTATTGGACCAACTTCTGTGGGTGAGAGAGACCAGCTTTCGAGCTTACATAAAGCTTTTCTTCAAAACTAAACTCCACTAACAAATTAAAGTCCTCTGTCTAGCAACAGAACAGGTGCAGCATGGGTAACAGTAGTGCAAACTTCCCCACACCATCCTGCCATAGTGCCTCAGTCATGAATGATGGAACCACTTTCATGAGTAGGAAAGTATAATCTCTGGGCCCTACACAATTGTAGCCTCTCCTATGAAATTGTTAATTGCAAATTAGTGCCCTGTGGAGGTGGTGGTTTTGTTACATGGACACCTGGCAACTAAAAACTGCACTGTGATCACCACACTTATTTCATGTGGCCACTGAATTGCCACCAGATAGTAACATTTGGTGTCTACTGACCTTGTATTGAAATCAATGATAGAAATCCTATTGACTTCATTGGGGTTAGGGATGAAACTGATCACTTGAGTTTGTAGAATTTGACTGGAAATCTCACAAGAACAGGTTTGCTTGTGAGATTTCCACTACTTCCTGCTTCCACCAGAAGAAAAGCCTCATAGTATTTCAGCTCTCCCACTTGTATGGTGAACCAAGAAGTGTAGGAACAATTGCAAAAAGAAAAAAAAATCAAAAGAGTTTGATGAGCATTTCAGATCTTCAAAAACCTTCAGCTCAGGGTGGTTTGCAGTTTTTTGAAGTACTTCACCCCTCCTTGGTTTGTACAGTATACTTCAGAATGTGGGTCTGTTGCTATACCTCCTGTAGGACACTATGTAGAGCTTAACTTCCTGTTTCACAGATATAGATAGGGCCCTACCAAATTCACGGCCATGAAAAACGTGTCATGGACCATGAAATCTGGTCTCCCCCCATGAAATCTGGTCTTTTGTGTGCTTTTACCTTGTTCAATACAGATTTCACGGTGGAGACCAGCATTTCTCAAACTGGGGGTACTGATCCAAAAGGGAGTTGCCGGTGGGTCACAAGCTTATTTTAGGGGGTTCTCAGTATTGCAACCCTTACTTCTGCACTGCCTTCAGAGCTGGGCAGCTGGAGAGCAGCGGCTGTTGGCCAGGCACCCAGCTCTGAAGGCAGTCCCCGCTAGCAGCAGCACAGAATTAAGGGTGGCAACACCTTACCAGGCCATCCTTACTTCTGCGCTGCTGCTGGCTGCGGCTCTGCCTTCAGAGCTGGGCTCCAGCCAGCAGCCGCCGCTCTCCAGCTGCCCAGCTTCCAAGGCAGCACCGCCGCCAGCAGCAGCACAGAAGTAAGGGTAGCAGAACCACAACCCCCCCGACAATAACCTTGCAAGCCCCCCACAACCCCTTTTTGGGTCAGGACCCGACAATTACAACACCGTGAAATTTCAGATTTAAATGGCTGAAATCATGACATTTACGATTTTTAAAATCCTATGACCATGAAATTGACCAAAATGGACCCTGAATTTGGTACGGCCCTAGATATAGACAAAAACAAGTACCAGGGACTGAGTGAGACAATACAGCAAGACCAGATATTAGAGTAGCACTGATATGTTTTACTTCATTTCTTGCCTTTCATTAAATAAATGTCACCCTGAAACCAACTTCAGTCATTACTGAAATAGTGCTACGCTAACTTGCGGTTTGGGGAAGTCACTTACTTTCTCTGCCTCAGTTTCCCCATTTTTAATAATACCTCCCAGGGGTGCTGTGAAAATTAATTAAATGGAGTCAGGGAGGATAAAAATCAATGTTTTCTTTAATGGGATTTTTTAAAATTTAAATTAAATAGAGGTTCATTTAAAAAAAATAAACCTATTTAAAGTTATGGTTGAAATGACAACCTACGTTAAGGCCTAAAATTATAATCTAGTAAAATCATTCAAATTAAATACAAAAATTATATTCAGCAGTACATGTTTGCTGCCAAGTTTTAAAGAAAGTCAGAGCACTGAACTGATGGAAATCATTGGCTAAGCACCTGGAACCAGAGTTAGTTGAAGTACTAAACCAATTTTTTGACAGCCGTAGCTTCTTCTGCAACCGGAGAGAGAATATATTTTTCATTTAGGATTAATTCAACTGATTCAGTTCAATGACTAGTTCATTCAAAGTTAAGAAATCAATTGGGAGTTGAAAAAGCAGGAAAGCTTCCTTTTCCTCTTCCAATCTGTGAATAAAAACTAGGTGTGAGAGGATGAGATGTACTAGTTCATCTTCGAGTGATTGCACATGTGCATTCAACTCCTGGTGTTGGTGCTCGTAGTGCACAGCTGTCTGAAACTTTTCCCCTCAGCAACACCTGCTAGCTGGTTCAATCTCCCACTTCTGCTGCATGACAGTGTATGCAGGTATAAAGTGCAGAGCCACCCATAGCTCCCCTCAATTCCTTCTGAGCGGCCACAATAGTAATTGGAACTCTGTCTCTGTGTGAGTATACATACAGTTAGTCTAGTCTTTAGTGTTGTTTTAGCTGTGTTATATAAGTTTTTTCTCTTGTTGTTTTCACCATTTGCATTTTTTTTCTGTCCACAGTACTGAGGTATGTTCTGGTCACTGGGTTACAGGCCATGTCCTTCTAATCTTGCTCCAGGCCTATGTCAGTGAGCTACCTACAGAATAGCTGCCTGAAGTGCTTGGGGGAAGCACATGTGAAAGCCCAGCACCAGATTTGCAGGGAGTTCATGCCTAGGACGAAGGATAGGGAGGCTAGGTTGAAATTCCTGCTGATGGAAGCAGCGCTCATGCCAGCATTGGGGCTGTCCACAGTCGGACTCAGTGCTACAGCTTCAGTGAGAAGTACACCTCCATAGGATCATAGAATATCAGGGTTGGAAGGGACCTCAGGAGGTCATCTAGTCCAACCCCCTGCTCAAAGCAGGACCAATTCCCCCAGTTTTTGCCCCAGAACCCTAAATGGCCCCCTAAAGGATTGAACTCACAACCCTGGGTTTAGCAGGCCAATGCTCAAACCACTGAGCTATCCCTCCCCCCAGCTTTAGCAGACTCCCAGCACAATTCTCCCTTGCCTGTACTGAGTTAAAAATACAAAGCTTCCAAAGAGGCACTGGCTAGGAGAAGCTCTCCATCTTCTAAGTCTAGTTCAGTACATGGTTGCTCAAATTGTCAGAAGCTTGAAATGGATATTTTGATACCTATGTGGTCGTTTGAACATTCAGATGTGAATGTAGGCACACAGTTTTGGAAACACAGCTTACTGTACATCAGTGCTGTTACAGGGAATGTATTTGATACATTTTTTTCTACAGTGATTTTCTGGGCTTCGTTTTAGCAACACAAATCCTTCCTCCCCACAGGTAAGTTGTGTTCACCCCTCTGTTAAATCTTATAAGTGAATCCCATTTGTCCAAATTCTGCTTTCAGTTACACTTGTGTGAATTCAGGGGTAACTCTAATGAAGACAGTGGGTGGAGTCAGCCTGGATTTACATGGTGTTCTTCTAGGAAGGACAGGACAGGACCCCACTGTCTTTACCTATGCAGTGCTGTGCTTCTCACTTAGATGGTGGCAAATTTCGAGGAAGCCTCGGAAAACATTTCTTAAATGGTTACAGTCAGATGTTATTTCTGTTGTTCAAGCCCCAGGAATTTCCCCTCGTGCAGTACTAAATGCATGACTAAGAATTTTCTTCAGACTCATCCATGCTGTAATGGAGTAAATGAAAACAAGCCTGCCTCCATGGCAGGCAAAAACATTTTGCATAACTTTTTCCCCCATAACATGAAGATGAACAAATTATAAAACAAGATCTATGTAAGTAAATATATACACACACTCACTCACTCTATCTGGGCCTCAGATGACAGTAAATGTTGTCTGCTGAACAAGACTTGAATATAGGGGAGTCTTGGAGACTTTTGAGAGAGTCAAAGACCTATGATGTTATCTACTCCATCTCCCTACCAGAGCAGGAATTGACTAGTCATTTCTCCAGCTGTATGTTTTAGGAAACTGGGCTTCCACCTTTGAAAATTGTTCCACATCCTAATGGATTTCACTCTTATGAATTCTTCATTGATGTTCAGCCTAAAGTTGCCTTTTAAAAATAGTATTTTTATTTATATTCCAGTAGTGCCGGGAGGCTCCACCTCACATTAAGGCTCATTATACTCGGTACTGCACAAACCCAGAACCGTTAGCTCAGATCACAACTCGAGTCTTACCCTAGCTCGACTCCCATCCACACACACAGAGCTTTAGCTTGAGTTAAGGGGTGTGTTGAGCTCAAGCTAGTTAGTCCGCGTGAGTGGGGGGGTTGAAGGTCCAAGTGCTGCTGAAGCTTGAGCTAGTAATGCAGGGGGGATGCAAGAGCTCAGTTTACAACCCATCAGCAACTAATGCAACGGCTCTGCGTGGCCACTCAAATCATTCTGTGTAACTGGCGTGCTGCTGTGGCTGCTCTCACTGGAGCTGAGCTAACTCAAGCGCAGCACCTTGAACGCACTTAACTCCAGCTAGCTACTGCAGTGAGGACAACCCTAGAGAGAGAGAGAGAGAGCCCTGCCTTGAAGACCAGGAGTCACCCGGAGGAAAGGTTGAGGGAGACCTACATCAGAATGTCCTGTAGCCCAGTGATTAGGGTGATTTCTCCTGGGAAATACCCTGTTCAAATCCTTTCGCCCCATCAGGTAGAGGGGGGAATTGAACTTGCCTTTCCCAGATCCTGTGTTCATCACTGGGCTCAAAGTTATAAGGGAGGCAGCTTTACCTCTCTGGGTACATTTCTTGCAAGAACGGCTAAGGCACCTAAGCCGCCTGACTCCAGGAGTGGGATTCCTGGCTGTGGATCACAAGCAGAAATAGATGCCTCCCTCCAGCCTGGACTTAGGCCCATCACTCTGCAAGAGGGGCAGGGTATAGGACATGCCCCTCTTGCCAGCATCTCCCATTGGCTAGCTTAGGGGCTTGTCTTCACGTACGGCGCTGCAGGGCTTTAGTGAAGGCGGGGACGCTGACGTAGAGGCAGTAGCTATGTCAGTGGGAGAAGCTCTCCCGTCAGCATAGTGCTGTCTGCGTGGGGAGTGAGGTTGGTATAACTACATCACTCTGGGGGTGGATTTTTCACACCCCTGAGCAACATAGTTGTACTGACATAAGTGTGTAGTGTAGACCTGGCCTAGGTAGCTCCGCATGCTGGCTTTTGTAGGTCGCATTCTTGGTGCCTGTCTCTCCCCATTCATTGAATAGGGTGTCTAGGCTCCTAACACTGGCTTTGTGGATCCCATTGTGGATCCCATTGTTGTTCTGGCAGTTTTCTAGGTGCCTAAAAACAAGGCATTGTTATGCCTAAGTCCAGTTGTGGATCCAGGCCTTACAGTCTAAATCGGTCAGATCAACAAAGGAAAGATTATTATCCTTATTTTGCAGACAGAGATCTGAAGCAGAGAGTATGCAATTTGCCCAAGATACATAGTAAAGCCAAGAACTGAACCCAGATTCTATAAGTGCCAATCCCGTACCTTAATCTCAGGACTTTCTCCTCATTCTAACCCCTTCTGCCACCTTAATCGTTTCTTCTCCTTTCTTGGAATTTAAACACCAGCATGTCTCTGTATAGCCCTCTTATAGCCAAGGCTGGTGGGCGGGGGAGGGGAGACAATTGTACGGACCCCAAGCTCAGTGTGGCCCATAACATCTGTGAAAATAAAGTGAAATGGGAGAAGGTGGGGCCCCAATGAACATGATGTACCAGGGCCCCAACTGTCTTTAGATAGGCCTCTTATATACCCTTGAGCCACAGCCCTGCCTTGGTGGTGAGTAGGAGCCATACGTCCCTAGCAGGAGCACCAACAAGATATTTCACTGCAGGAAGGTAGACGGGAACACTGCCCAGTGGCTCCCCGTAGCTGGGACTCAGCTGGTTCTAGCCCCAACTTGGTCTCTGGCCTGCTGTGTGACCATAGGCAAGGGACTTCCACCTATCCGTAAAATAGAGGTGATGAAGATAATCTCCTGTGTAAAGTGCTTTGAGATCTACTGAAGAAACTCATTCTAGCAGGGCTAAGCAATATTATTGCTATTCCCTGTACTGCAGGTACAAGGGAGGAAAGGATTCCTTGAGCCTGCTGACCCCATCACTTAGCCACACACTGGATAAGTACTCATTCAATTCTCAAAACCACTCGCCAGTCAGGTGTCAGGCAGCAGAGCCTGCAGTCAATTGCAATTAAAATACCAGGCTATGATGTAGAAATTAACAACATATGTGTCCTGAGCTGAGATTTTTTTAGCCAATCTCAGTGTCAGGGTAATCCATGCTTACTCAGAGGACAGATATTTCTCTGTTTATTCCCTGTGCTGCATTCTGATTCATGTACCCCCAGTAGTTAGGTGCTTCTGCAGTGGTTACATACCACAATCAAAAAGAGAAAGCTTGAAGTAATGCAGTTTGAGATGTGATCTATTGATGTATGCAACACAGCTGCTAGAGTCATTTGCATTTGCAGCACTCTTATGGATGTGCATGCATAGAAAGCTGCATGGTTGATGAGGCCTCCCGTCAGTGTTGCCATTAAACCATGGGGAACAGCAAAATCACAGATTTCCTCCATGTACCCTGATAAGGCCCTTATCACCCATATCTGAGAGGCAATGGGATACAGCAGATGGTCATCTAGACACTTTTAATGGCATAATCATTACAGAAGGGAAGAGGTGAAAGTAAGCCGGTATGCCCCAGTATGGCGTATCAGCAAGAGCCGGTGTGCCGTACCGGGACCGGCTTTCCCAGACAGCAATTTAAAGCCCCGGGGTAGCGGCGGCGGGGCTCCGGCGGGGATTTAAAGGGCCCCGGAGCTCCAGCCGCCGCTACCGCCCCGGCCCTTTAAATCCCCGCCGGAGCCCTGCTGCCTGAGCACTAGGAAGCCGCTACCGCAGCGGAGCCCCAGGCCCTTTAAAGCTCTGCCAGAGCCCCAAGCCCTGGGGAAGCGGTGGCAGCCGGGAGCCCCCAGGGCTCCTCAGTGATTTAAAGGGCCTGGGGCTCCACTGCAGCAGCGGCGGCAGCTGGAGCCCTGGGCCCTTTAAATCACCCCGGGGCTCCCAGCCGTCTCTGCAGCTGGTAGCTCAGGGGTGATTTAAAGGGCCCAGGGCTCCCAGCCACCACTACTACAGCTGGAACCCCGGGCCCTTTAAATGAAGATTTAAAGGGCCTGGGGATTTAAGGCCTTGCCTCATCTAGTTGAGGCCACACCCCCTCCTCAGGACTCTGCCGTACTGGTAAGTCCTTTAACTTACTTTCACCCCTGCAGAACGGTCATTTCATTACACCATCAACTGCAATTCAGTGAGGTGAGCATAAGATTCCTGTGTCTTTCTACAGCTCTGTCGTATTTATTTAACCCACTTAAAAATATCTGTTCTAGAGAATCTAAATTACATGGGAAAACATAACTAGTAGATAGATATAAGAACGATTAAGATTTAGGCCACTGTGTCTCTGAGGAATCACTTAGGTGTGCTGCATCATTGCATGCTACTTCTTAAATGCACATCAGTATAACCATAGCAAAGGTTGGTCCATTCCTACAAGCATCTCTATGCTGGCAGACTTCTGCAACTGCATGGAAGCCTCACTGACTTCCGATACAAAGAATCAGCCTGGGCCTCTACAAAAGTGCAGCAGTCTGCCTCCAGGGATCAGCTTCCAGGGTCAAGAGACCCTGTCGCTGTTTATAAAGTATGTCTGATCAGTAGGTAAGCAAACTCTAATAGAGTTAAGTCACCCAAAACCTGAGAATCAGACCTTACTGTTTGGTAAGGGACAATCATGAGCAATTGGGTCTCTTTTGACTGAGAGAGCCACTTTTTGTTTGATCTAAATTTCTTTTTTATGGGCTGCCATGGATGACAACTCCCTGAGAACTTGTCAGTGAAGGCTGTAGCCTGTGTAATAACACCTAGGTCCCCTGAAGTGCTTTTCATGGGTAGATCTTAAAGCACCCTATGAAGGAGGTAAATCCCCATTTTACAGATGGGGAAACTGAGGCACGGGGATGTGAAGTGGCTTGCCTGAGGTCAACCAGCAGTGCAGTGGCAGACCTGGGAATACAACCCAGATCTCCTGAGCTCCATTCTGTTCTATCCACTAGCCCACACTGCCTTCATAAGTCCACCTATAAAAACAATGATGTGTTTTTTTTGGTGACTGCTTTGTTTGGCATGCTGCATGGCATTTTCACATTAGCACAGCTGTACT
This sequence comes from Lepidochelys kempii, assembly GCF_965140285.1. NCBI lineage: Eukaryota > Metazoa > Chordata > Testudines > Cheloniidae > Lepidochelys > Lepidochelys kempii. The sequence continues at coordinate 15,877,403 of NC_136380.1, forward strand.
GGCTTTCTTTATGTGATGAAATGTTATGCTCAAAATGGACTCCATTTTGTGGCAGACTAAGGGCCAGATTTTCAAAAGAGCTCATGGCCAAAATTTCCTAGTGCTCCGCACTAGGGCTGGCTGGAAAACAAGAATTCTGCTTATTGGGAAATTCTGAGTTTTTAAAACCAAGCCCTTTCCAAAGTTTTAATAAAAAAAAATATCCCAGAATAGCCAGTTGTCCAGTGGGTAGGGCTCTTGTTTCATCTAAAGACTCCTGAGTGGCTCTACTCAGCACCCACAATCAGGAACAGATTCCCAAAAATTATCAGCACCCGGCAGCTCCCACTATGGCAGCTAATAGATTTTCAAAAAACACTCAGTACGCAGAATACTTCTGAAAATCTGTCCACTTATTTAGATGCATATTATGGGAGACAAGCTCCCTTCAGAATCTGGCCCCAGTTATGGACATGAAGCACTGCTGAAAATCTGGTCCTACATGTCTTCTTAAAATATTTCCATTAATAATAACTCTTCTGTTCAAGGCTCACACTAATGCTTTTCGTGCAAAATGGCAGATTGAATGTGCACTATGGAGCAGCTCAATGTCTGACCAACGGGAGGAAATGTAAGTCTATGGAAATGTTTCTTTAGCAATTTAGAAAGGCAAGCATGTATGTGTCTTTTTGATTCTCTGTATTGCACACTTGATAGTTGCTGATGGATAAATATTTGACTTGTACTAAGGACAGACAGCACTTGGACTGTGGCTAATGTTATCATTGGTGCAAAGATATGAATGTTGGGTTGGGGTGAAAAGACCAGGCATGTTTTCAGAAGCTTTTTTGATTTAAGAATTAATCTTTTGGAGCAGTTTTCCAGTCATGTATTTAACATGCCAAATTTATCCAAATGATTACATTGGAGATTGGTGGGCTTTTCATAAGGTAACTTGAAACTTGACTGCAAATTCTAGAGCACAGGCATGTAAATCTGTGGTATCATTGTTAGAACAGGAGACCTGAGATTCTGAACATGAATCTTAAGGAGTGGTGAGGAAACCTTTTAAGGGTCATAAGGTGTGTTAAACTGTTCTGAGGCTTGTAAATTTAGGTCCTCTTTCATCAGACCATCCCTATTTAGCAAAACACTTAGGCATGTACTTAAGTGCCATTGAAGTCAAAGCTATTTAAGCATGTGCCTAAAGTTAAGCATGTGCTTTGCTGAATAGGGTGGATTTAAGCATATATTAAATGCTTTGCTGAACTGAAGCTTTAGTAAAAAGAGAGTCATATGATTCTGCTCGAGGGGCTAATAATTTGATTGTAGAGTGCAGTGCTTTGGCTCCTTATGGAAGTTCAAGCCTACATGATGTATATTTTATATATTTCTTTTGATGCTGACTCTGTCGTTGTTGCTTTCAAAACCAGGTGACTGAAGGTGTCTGCAATTCTCCAAATGTCTACAATTTGGATTACCCCAGGTATGGATCTTAAGTATTGGATGTGGCCACAATGCCATCTAAGACTTTACTCATTTTCTCCACAGATACCAATATTCCCAATTTAGAAGGCTACCTGCTCTTCTTTTTAAGCCTCATAGTATATTTGATACCCATGAAGCTTTCTGGAGGATGGAACAGCATCTACGAATTTGTTCATGATTATATGATGTTAACAATCATATCATGTTTGCTGAGATGTGTTGGTCGCTGAGTCTTGATCATCAGTAGTATGGGATCTGCTGGTTTTTAACCCCTCGGAATTAGATTGTGATGTTTTCTGATAATGGGCTTCTCTGATTTTTTTTTGTTAACTTTCAGAATTAAGTGTCTCAGTGGTATTTCTTCACATCTTTCTCGCTGATTGCTAGAGATTTTGTGGCCAGAGAATTGCTTTGTATTGTAGGCCAAGCCAAGTAAACTGCACTTGGAAATTTTTTGAAACAAGATTAGTTATTTATGTGTGTGCTTTAAAAAGGGACCTTTTCACAAGTTTTTATACGTGCCTTTTTAGCTCCAAGCTGGTTTATTAATCCCCTGCCCCCTTCCAACTGGACAGGAACTCAGTGCAACACATATTGTTAATTTGAGTAAAAGAGAAAATCTGGGAGAACTGAAACTCATTATGCTATTTTTTTGTTACTGTGAATTTCTGCTCATTCCTGCTTCCTTTTTTCACTGATATTTTTTGGGCCTCAAAGATTCTCATGAGAATTTTTTGCTATAGACTGCAGCTGCTGCAAGATCAGTACATATTCGTACACACATGAGTGGCTGTTTGAAACTTATGGAATACGTAGGATCCATTTAGATCCGAATGCTGACACAGACTTGCTGCATATATTGCTCAGGACAAAATCATAGGTAGACCTTCACTCCCTTGTTTGGGTAACCCAAACATTGGCAGTGTGTCGCCCTATTTATGTCACAAGCTATGCAGGTAAGGAAGACAAGACACTTAAAAGAGTTTACCTGGTAAAAGGATAACTAGATTTGTGCAGTTGTAAATGGGGATAGCTAGGATGACTGGATGAATGATACTGGGACGCCTAAGAACCACTGACAGATTCTTTTTTTGGCGAGGAAGACCCTGCATGCATGTTTATACTAGAGCTGTAAAGGGAAATGTGCACGTTTTGCCTCCAGAGGGCTTTGTGAAAAACCTTTGCAATAGGTTGCCTGATTCCCTGTGAAGAATGGAACGAGTGGTGCGGTTGGAGCTGAAGTTTGTGTGACCTGGGGCTGCCTGCCAACCTGGCTGAGATGACAAGGTGTGCTGGCGTCCATTTTGTAGCTTGACTGCGCCTGCCTAGGCACACACACAACAGAGAGGTGGCAGAGTAGCACAGACTAACAATGCAGAGAGTCAGGGAGCAGTACTGTGCTCAGGGAGCACACCTGCGCTTCAGCTTTCCTCTCTCTCCCCTCTCTGTGCAGCTTGGGTGCGTCAGGGTGCCTCTGTGCCTCTTCTGTTATGAATTCGTTATTTTACAATAGAGCCAGAAGCTTCAGTCAGAGCAAGGCCTCATTGTGCTAAGCACTGTGTATGCACATAGTCAAAGACAATCCCTATGCAGAAGTGTTTTCATCCTACATCAAGAGACTGTGTAACAAATGGAGGGAGTGGGAGAAGGGGGTGTATCAGTGACAAGAGCAAGTGTTTGTACAAAACAGCTGCAGGCCCAGTTTGTAGGCTTCATTGTTTATTTCTTACTAAACAAGAGAGATTAAGGATATCAGTAATCCCTGCTGGCTGCCTGCCTGCCTAGTCGTTATCGGCTGGCAGTTGAGTATAGGCACCATGATAGAAGTGGGGCTTGAGGAAGGATTTGAAGGAGGACAGGGATTAGTTTGGGGAGGGTGTTCCCCATGTAGCAGTAGCATGGAAGAAACGGTTCAGGGGCTGTTGGAAGGGCTCTATTATTATTTATAATCAGCCTATCCCCATAGTATCCTTGTAATGATAACTTACGATGATACAGCGCCTCTTATCCTGAAGGATGCCAAAAAACTTTACAAGCAGAGAGAGAAATTCACCCGGCACTGAAATGCAACTATGGCTGGAGCAGAATGCAATCACAGTGAACAGCAACCCTACCTAGCCATTTAGGGATAGAAAGTGATAAATAATATTCATCCCATTTCAACGGCAGAGGGAATTTACGTTACACATTGTATAGTTAGCCACCTTGGAAGTGGGCCAGGACATACCTGGAAACATCACCTGAAAAGCCCAGTGGGATGTTTAATTACCACAAGAAGTCAGGACCTCAGTACTATATCCCTGCTGATGGCTCCTCCATTAGCCCATATCTTTCACTACCACTGATTCCCCAATATTGCTACTTGTTTCAACTTGGGTTTTCCCATCAAATTACCTTGCAGCATCAATCCTGATTCGTTTCTTGGATCTGTTGCTAATGCAGTCCACGGTGGCACACCTGCAGTCTGCTTGTGGCTTGTTTTGGCTCTAACATAATAACGTATCTAAGTTATTCTGCAATTCACATATCAGTCAGCCATACTTGTATAGACAGCGGAAACATATTGCACGAGGGCAGGGGTGTATTCACTACTGTCACACTGAAATCTCAAAAAAGGTTGACTTATTCCTCAAGTCTGAGACAGTTCCACTATGTTCCAATGGCATAAAACCCCTGCCTGGACAAAGTGACTGTTCACCCATCACCCCCAGGATAGTTTATTTGAATGGATTTATTACTGTACTTAAAATTCCCCTCACAAGCTGCATAATGGATGTTCATATTTCACACAGTTTCAGGTCAGGGTAGGATTTAAGGATTTCTGAGCGTGAATCTGCTTTCTGTATAGCACAACATCCATCTGAAGAAGGAATTTTTTCCTTGTGATTCAGGATATGAAAAATAATATAATGTTAGGTTTCATGAAAAAGAATGTGTTAATGAGAAACTTGGTCTTGTGGGTAAGGCACTGGATTTGGATTCGAGATAAGGTTCATTCCTGGCTCCGCGCAGACTCTTGGTAAAGGAATGAATGGGCTGTTCCCGCAGATGCCTTTGCAGCCTGTGTGGTGCTGCAGGGGTGCCGTGCCTTACCTTCCCCCAGCTGGGGCAGCAGTAGGTTCACTTTAACAGCCCTGGGCAAGAAGAAGCCAGCAGACAAAATAGTATGTTCCCTTTTAATATGGTTTCAGGACTGGAGGAAGTACAGTTCATAAGGTCTTCGCTGCAGAAGCCTGGATCAGAGCTCCCGCATTGCTCCCCCGGGACTCACCTGCTGGCTGCAGAGTCGGGCTGGGAGGAGCTGATGCGGAGCCTACCTGCCTGCCTAATCGGGGCATGGCAGGGCGGGGGGTGTTGGTCCCCAGAGCGAAGGGCCAGGGACAATTGGGACACAGCAGGGTGGTGGGGGCAGTCCCCGGAGGGGAGGGGCAGTCCCCAGACTGAGGGGCTGGAGGTAATTGAGGGATGGAGCGGGAGGTCAGTCCCTGGAGCTAGGAGCTGGAGAGAGCCAGGGACCTGGGAAGCTAAGAAGGCGGGACAGGTTGTCACGGGTGATGAGGCCAGCTGCCGGCCCCACCACTCAAATGCCGTGCACTGTCGGGATCCCTCCCCCGGGCAGTCCTGGTACCTACCTCTCCGCCAGGGCTGGGAATCAGTTCCTTCAGCTGTACTTCCCACCCTCCCAGCGGGGAAGGCCGATTGCGGTTACTACTGTAACCGGACTTTTGGTGTCCAGTCAGCAGTACTGACCCAGACACTGCACAAGTGTCCTTTCAACCAGACTTTCCAGTCAAAAACTAGACACCTGGAAATGCTATGCCTAACATCAGAGGGCATGCGGTTAATGGCAGTCATCATAGGGAACAATCCTACATTGTCAGGGAGATGGACTACATGACTTAACACGTTTTTCATCTTTCCATCTCCACTTTCCATGTTTTTAATGAAATGTCTTGCCATGTGGAGGATTTGAATTTAAATAGTGAGTTTCCCCTTTTGTGTGAGATTGTCACTGCTAGGAGATCTGTAGTCAGTGACCAACCCATGCAGGAGGAAGTACCTCATCTTGTTACTAAGTGAGAATCTTGTTCAAATCAGTAGCAGTATTTCTTGGCTCTAAAGGGAGCCTTGCTCAGCCAGAGAAAAAACTGACAATTTGGTGGCTCTGAAGATGACTTGGGACAGTAGAAGTATTGGAGTCAGAGGGGTCCCAGAACAATGCCTGTGCCTCATCCCCACAGAAAGGCTTTCATATAGAGGGCCTGATTCTGATCCTATTTTAAAACCATGGCAATCACAAGTGACTTAAATGAAATCAATGGAGCTGCACTGGGATGAGAAGAGAATCATGCCTAGGAACTACACCAGTCTTAGCGTCTGTCTATACTGGTCCAGGTCAGAGGACTTAGGTTCACAGGGCTTGGGCTGGGGGCTATAAAATTACAGTGTAGACATTTGGGCTTGGAGCCTAGGCTCTGCGACTCTGCAAGGAGCAAGGGCTTCAGAGCCCAGGCTCCGGCCTGAGCCCGAACTTCTGCACTGCAATTTTCAGCCCTGCAGCCCAAGCCCTGTGAGCCCAAGTCAGCTGACCTTTTTTATTGCAGTGTAGACATGCCCTTAGTGTCAGTTGGAGTGATGTATCAGGAATTTTGTAGACCACATATTACATACCAGAGAGTCAACCAAACAGGTTGAGTATGAAAATCCCTAAAAATCATAACCTGAAGTATTAGTCACCAGCTCTATACAATCAAAAGCTGACAAGCCAGTAGCCACCCTGGGCAGATCTAGTTCATATCTGAGTAGCTCCATATGGTGAAACTTTGAATCAGAAGAGCAGTGAGGCCAAGAAAGGGAATGAGACATGCAGCCACAGTGGGGGATAAAAGGGAGAATGTTTCCAATATGTCACCAGTCAGAAATCTCCTGGGTTACAGAGTTGATGCCTAATGATGAGACAGAGGGAGAAAAGTTGAAACAGAAGTATTTTTATATTCTGATGTGCGTTTTATGTGAGAGTGGATTGAAGGGGTCACTCAATAGGCATTTCCTGGCCAGATCGTCACAGTTAATTTACTCTGGGTTTTGATTTAGTTATTATTTACTACTTATACAGTACCATGGATGTGCATAGCACTTTTATCATGCAGCTACAGATAGGAGCATTGCCTTGTCAATAAGGCACTAGAGTGGAACTCAGGAAATTGGGGTTAAATTCCTGGTTCTGCCAGAGCCTCACTGTGTGACCTTGGGCAAGTCACCTAAATGCAGATGATAATCCTTCCTTTGCCCACCTTGTCTATTAAATTATAATCTCTTTGGGCCAGTGCTGCAAGTCCTATCAGTTCTCCCATATTTCTGAGAAGAGATGGGTTCAGTTGGGTTAAATGTGCTAATGGAGAGAAGTAAGGTTTGTCCATAGGGTGGTTGGGTAGGTGAGTTCATTACTGATGTTGAGTCAGAATGAATCTTTTTTGTATTATTTGTACTTCTTGGGCACCTAGATCTAAGTGGGCACCCAGGTGGCCTGCTTCTAAGTCCCATATTTTAGCAGGGAACTGACACTGTTGGTTTGCTTGGTTCCAATTTAGGCATTAGCCGAATATACTTTGATATACTTTTTTCTGAGCCAGCTAGCTCATCCTTAATGTGAAGTTTCTGGCACTCTGTTATCTGCCTCTCACATGTACTGGATGACACACCTGGGGCAGAAGTGTAGCTTAGTTTAAAATGAATCACACTCCTTGAGACAATAGCTGTCATTTTCACATGAACACCAAGTACCATCACTAGTTATTTATGCCAGGAGACTGATGCTTGGGTGTCTCATGTTCCACGTGAATGCCTTAACCCCTGTGCTAAAAGTTAAAATGAGTTACTCTTCCTCCTCCAGCCACTTTGTGAACTGGGCTCATTAAAAATGCCTGGAAACAATATGTTTTGGGTCAAACTACGTGTTTTGTTTGACCTGAAAGGCTTTCACCTAGGATGTGGGATTCCCAGCTTCAAGGGCTTGCTCCAGTGATGATTTAATTATTCATACAAAGTGTGTAGTATGCCTATCCACCCAGTTACTGCCTTTAATGCCAGTCTCCTTACGGGTTTTGATGGACAGGCCTGGGTTCATCTGGATCCTGCCTCCAGCTCAGCAGGGTGTAACTTCCTTATTTTCTTCTCGTATGAATGTGTTTAGCGGTGCTTCCATCACCCTCACGCCTTCCTGGCAGGGTCACCAGGGCAGCTTGGAAGGAAAATTCTAACCACAGGGTAACCCCCACTTACTTGCCAGATAGCTGGAGACTCCCAAGAAACAACACAAACACATCCAATATATTCAACACAGTAATTATATTAAACAGAAAGTAAATATAACAGGCTAAAACACTCTTCCCGGGTCGGGAAGCATCTGGCATGTCCGGCACCTAGCCTTAGGGGGTCCATGTGCTGCCCTGCCCCTTGCCGCTGGCGCAGCTCCCATTGGCTGGGTCAGGGGTCATGTGGCACACGCCTCTCCTGCTGCTGCCCAGCCCTCTTCTCCTTGCGCTCCTCGTGTGGCTGGGCTCGAACTGCAACGTGTGCCCTGTGGCGAACCACAGTCTGTCTGTTGCCCCATCGCCAGCACCCAGGAGTTGGAGATACGTGTATCCCCATCTCTGAGTGCTGGGAATGGGATTGCACCCCCATCCCCCCTCACTGCATCCCTCCCCGTCCCACTCCCTGCACCACCATCCCCCTCATTGCATCCCTCCCCATCCCAACCCCCCCAGACCCCCGTCTCCCCATCATTGCATCCCTCCCTGTCCCAAACCCCTGCACCCCATCCCTCTCACTGCATCCCTCCCCCGTCCCACCCCCACACCCCCATCCCTTTGTCACTATGGTCCTAATTCCCCACATAAAATTACAATAACTTCAGGGAACAAAAAACATGGAGCTGGTTATGAAAATTGGAGAGATTCAGAGACTTGCCCCAGAATATCCCATAGCCACTGGGCCAGGGTGCTTTCCTGCAGTGTTGGGGAGGCAAGTTCAAATCCCTTCTCCACATCAGAAAGAGGGGGGAATTGAATCCAGGTCTCCCACATCCTAGGTGAGTGCTCTAACTAGTTGGTTGAAGTTTCTAAGGGGGGATTTGGCATCTTCTTCAGATCTTTTTAGCTGAATGTATTCAGCAAATTTGTATCAAATTCACACATAATTTCAGGTCGACCAAAACAGCATTTTTTGGTGAATAAACTGTCCTAAAAAATAAAAGGAGTACTTGTGGCACCTTAGAGACTAACCAATCTATTTGAGCATAAGCCTTTGTGAGCTACAGCTCACTTCATTGGATGCACTGTCCTAAAAATTTCACCCAGCTTCAATGATATCCTTCAAAAAATAAAGGGCACCCATGGAAAATAAGACGGGAGTATCTGCTGACGCATGCTGCGTCAAAGTATAAGGTGAGTTAGATAAGCAATCCACATTGGGTCTTTGTCATAAATATAAAGGGAAGGGTAAACCCCTTTGAAATCCCTCCTGGCCAGGGGAAAGCTCCTCTCACCTGTAAAGGGTTAAGAAGCTAAAGGTAACCTCGCTGGCACCTGACCAAAATGACCAATGAGGAGACAAGATACTTTCAAAAGCTGGGAGGAGGGAGAGAAACAAAGGGTTTGTGTGTCTGTCTGTAGTCGTCTTGGCCGGGGACAGAACAGGAATGGAGTCTTAGAATTTTTAGTAAGTAATCTAGCTAGGTATGTGTTAGATTATGATTTCTTTAAATGGCTGAGAAAAGAATTGTGCTGAATAGAATAACTATTTCTGTCTGTGTATCTTTTTTGTAACTTAAGGTTTTGCCTAGAGGGGTTCTCTATGTTTTTGAATCTAATTACCCTGTAAGATATATACCATCCTGATTTTACAGGGGGGATTTCTTTATTTCTATTTACTTCTATTTTTTATTAAAAGTCTTCTTGTAAAACACTGAATGCTTTTTCATTGTTCTCAGATCCAAGGGTTTGGGTTTGTGGTCACCTATGCAAATTGGTGAGGCTTTTTATCCAACATTTCCCAGGAAAGGGGGGGGTGCAAGTGTTGGGAGGATTGTTCATTGTTCTTAAGATCCAAGGGTCTGGGTCTGTAGTCACCTAGGCAAATTGGTGAGGCTTTTTACCAAACCTTGTCCAGGAAGTGGGGTGCAAGGTTTTGGGAAGTATTTTGGGGGGAAGGACGCGTCCAAACAGCTCTTCCCCAGTAACCAGTATTAGTTTGGTGGTGGTAGCGGCCATTCCAAGGATAATGGGGGTAATATTTTGTACCTTGGGGAAGTTTTGACCTAAGCTGGTAAAGATAAGCTTAGGAGGTTTTTCATGCAGGTCCCCACATCTGTACCCTAGAGTTCAGAGTGGGGGAGGAACCTTGACATGGTGGCACAGTGGTGGGATTAACCTGAAATCATTTTGAGATCCAGTTGAGATTTTTTGAACTAGAAATACAGATTTTAAAAAGGAATTTTTAGGAAGTCCAGAAGGCAGCTTTGAAACTGAAAGCAGCTTGGTTTCTCTCTGCTTTGTGGCCAAGCAGAGACAAAAGGGGATTATCTTGTGAATTGCAGGTTTTCTTTGCCTGGAGGCAGGGTACTTAACTCCTGCAGGGAAATTCACAGTCTTCCAACCCAGAGGTTTTTTTTTTTTTTCTTTTCTTCCTAAAAGTAAATAGGGGGTGTGTGCTCTACCCATTTGCCTGGAGACAAAAGTGGCAGGGTTTTTTTTAGGATTTTGATTTTTTTTTTTGTTTTACAAGGAGCACAGGTTTGAAAAGAAATTTTTTTTCTTCTTTGGGCTGGGTAAGCAGGTTTCCAAGTAGTTGGAGGGTTTTTGCTTTAATTTGGGCCCAGAGCAGAGACAAGGGAATTGTCTTTTTCTGTAGGCTGACAATCACTATCAGAGAATAGGTATTCTATTCCAGCACAGCAAAATTTTACAGCCAAGTTTTGTTTGTTTATTTCTAAACCTCGGGTGTAAAGTTAGTTAAAAACAGAGAGGTTAGAATGGCCAAATCCTCAGCTCGACTACAGCTGGAATTAGCCAAATTTCAGGCTGAGGAAAAACAAAGGGAACATGAAAGACAGATAGAACTCATGCAGCTGAAGAAGGAACAAGAAAGGGAGGCAGAACAACACCAAGAGGCTGCCCACAAGAGGGAAATGGAGGCAAGGAAGCATGTGGAGGAGGAGAAGGAAAAAGAGAGGAAGCATGTGGAGGAGATGGAGAGGATAAAGGCCCGGCAGAATATACCAACAAACCCTAGCAATCCTTCTCCAGGTACCACTTCCCATCCCAGAAAGTTCCCCACCTACAAGGCAGGTGATGATACTGAGGCCTTCTTAGAAAACTTCGAAAGGGCCTGCCTTGGGTACAACATCTCTACTGACCAATACATGGTAGAGCTGAGGCCGCAGCTCAGTGGACCCTTAGCTGAGGTGGCAGCTGAAATGCCTAAAGAACACATGAACAAGTATGAACTGTTTAAATCCAAGGCGAGAGTCAGAATGGGGATAACACCCGAGCAGTCTCATCGGAGGTTCAGAGCCCTAAGGTGGAAACCAGACATGTCATTTACCCGACATGCCTACCACATTGTAAAACATTGGGATGCCTGGATATCAGGAGCAAGTGTTGAATCTCCAGTAAATTTGCCCTTCCTAATGCAAATGGAACAATTCTTAGAGGGTGTTCCTGAGGAAATAGAAAGATACATCCTAGATGGGAAACCCAAAACTGTAATTGAGGCAGGAGAGATTGGAGCCAGATGGGTGGAGGTGGCAGAGAAGAAGAAAACTGGTCGCAGTTGGAGCGGAGACCAGAAGGGACCACCCCAGACCACACCCTATTACCGGGGGCCGCCCAAAGCCCCACCTACCTCCCAAAGAACCCTCCAGACCCCTTATCGTCCCACCACCCCGTTCTCCAGCAACCCTCCTCGCCCCAGTGACCCGTCAGCTGGACGATGTTTTAAGTGTAACGAGCTGGGGCATGTAAAGGCCAACTGCCCCAAGAACCCCAACAGATTACAGTTCATTGCACCGGAATCACACCAGAGGTCCACAGGCCCAGATACCTCCCAGATACCCTTGGAGCGGAGGGAAACTGTGAGTGTGGGTGGGAAGAAGGTCACCGCGTGGAGGGACACCGGAGCACAAGTGTCAGCTATCCATGCTTCCTTAGTGGACCCCAATTTAATCAACCCAGAGATCCAAGTGACGATTCAACCCTTCAAGTCCAACTCTTTCAATTTGCCTACAGCCAAGTTGCCTGTCCAGTACAAGGGCTGGTCAGGAATGTGGACTTTTGCAGTCTATGATGATTATCCCATCCCCATGCTGTTGGGGGAAGACTTGGCCAATCATGTGAAGCAGGCCAAGAGGGTGAGAATGGTCACCCGCAACCAGGCTAAACAAGCCGTGTGGCCTAGCTCTGTTCCGGAAACTTCTATCAGGACCCAGTCAGAGGTGATGGACCTGGACCCCAGGCCAATGTCTGCAACAGCAGTAGTGGATCCAGTCCCAGAGACCCAGACGGAACCAGTCCCAGAACCGGAACCAGCCGAACAACCAACACCAGACCCCGTGTCAGCACTGAATCCAGTACTTGCAACCTCAACACCAGAGGGCCCCACCGAACCTGAACTGGCAGCAGCCGATAACCCTACACAAGAGGCTCAGCCGGAGCCTGAATCCCAACATAGTGCACCAGCGGAGAGCGGTTCACAGTCAACAGAAACAGCTCCATCCCCTATATCGCTTCCAGAGGGACCAAGCCTAGGTCCACAATCCCATGAGGAACTGATGTCTCCAGCATCAAGGGAACAGTTCCAGACCGAACAGGAAGCAGATGAAAGCCTCCAGAGAGCTTGGACGGCGGCACGGAGCAACCCACCGCCTCTCAGCTCTTCTAATCGATCCAGGTTTGTTGTAGAAAGAGGACTTTTATACAAGGAAACTCTTTCTGGGGGACACCAGGAAGACTGGCATCCTCAGAGACAGTTGGTAGTTCCAACTAAATACCGGGCCAAGCTCTTGAGCTTAGCCCATGATCACCCTAGTGGCCATGCTGGGGTGAACAGGACCAAAGACCGTTTGGGGGGGTCATTCCACTGGGAGGGAATGGGCAAGGATGTTTCTACCTATGTCCAGTCTTGTGAGGTGTGCCAAAGAGTGGGAAAACCCCAAGACCAGGTCAAAGCTCCTCTCCAGCCACTCCCCATCATTGAAGTTCCATTTCAGCGAGTAGCTGTGGATATTCTGGGTCCTTTTCCGAAAAAGACACCCAGAGGAAAGCAGTACATACTGACTTTCATGGATTTTGCCACCCGATGGCCGGAAGCAGTAGCTCTAAGCAACACCAGGGCTAAAAGTGTGTGCCAGGCACTAGCAGACATTTTTGCCAGGGTAGGTTGGCCCTCCGACATCCTCACAGATGCAGGGACTAATTTCCTGGCAGGAACTATGAAAAACCTTTGGGAAGCTCATGGGGTAAATCACTTGGTTGCCACTCCTTACCACCATCAAACAAATGGCATGGTGGAGAAGTTTAATGGGACTTTGGGGGCCATGATACGTAAATTTGTAAATGAGCACTCCAATGATTGGGACCTAGTGTTGCAGCAGTTGCTCTTTGCCTACAGAGCTGTACCACATCCCAGTTTAGGGTTTTCCCCATTTGAACTTGTATATGGCCGTGAGGTTAAGAGGCCATTGCAGTTGGTAAAGCAGCAATGGGAGGGATTTACACCTTCTCCAGGAACTAACATTCTGGACTTTGTAACCAACCTACAAAACACCCTCCGAACCTCTTTAGCCCTTGCTAAAGAAAACTTACAGGATGCTCAAAAAGAGCAAAAAGCCTGGTATGATAAACATGCCAGAGAGCGTTCCTTCAAAGTAGGGGACCAGGTCATGGTCTTAAGGGCGCTCCAGGCCCATAAAATGGAAGCATCGTGGGAAGGGCCATTCACGGTCCAGGAGCGCCTGGGAGCTGTTAATTATCTCATAGCTTTCCCCACCTCCAACCGGAAGCCTAAGGTGTACCATATTAATTCTCTAAAGCCCTTTTATTCCAGAGAATTAAAGGTTTGTCAGTTTACAGCCCAGGGAGGAGACGACGCTGAGTGGCCCAAAGGTGTCTACTACGAAGGGAAATGTGCTGGTGGTGTGGAAGAGGTGAACCTCTCCATGACCCTTGGGCGTATGCAGCGACAGCAGATCCAGGAGCTGTGCACTAGCTACGCGCCAACGTTCTCAGCCACCCCAGGACTGACTGAACGGGCATACCACTCCATTGACACAGGTAATGCTCACCCAATTAGGGTCCAACCTTACCGGGTGTCTCCTCAAGCTAAAACTGCTATAGAACGGGAGATCCAGGATATGTTACAGATGGGTGTAATCCGCCCCTCTGAAAGTGCATGGGCATCTCCAGTGGTTCTAGTTCCCAAACCAGATGGGGAAATACGTTTTTGCGTGGACTACCGTAAGCTAAATGCTGTAACTCGCCCAGACAACTATCCCATGCCACGCACAGATGAACTATTAGAGAAACTGGGAAGGGCCCAGTTCATCTCTACCTTGGACTTAACCAAGGGGTACTGGCAGGTACCGCTAGATGAATCTGCCAAGGAAAGGTCAGCCTTCATCACACATCTCGGGCTGTATGAATTTAATGTACTCCCTTTCGGGCTGCGAAATGCACCCGCCACTTTCCAAAGACTTGTAGATGGTCTCCTAGCGGGATTAGGAGAATATGCAGTCGCCTACCTTGACGATGTGGCCATATTTTCGGATTCCTGGGCAGACCACCTGGAACATCTACAAAAAGTCCTTGAGCGCATAAGGGAGGCAGGACTAACTGTTAAGGCTAAGAAGTGTCAAATAGGCCTAAACAGAGTGACTTACCTTGGACACCAGGTGGGTCAAGGAACTATCAGCCCCCTACAGGCCAAAGTGGATGCTATCCAAAAGTGGCCTGTCCCAAAGTCAAAGAAACAGGTTCAATCCTTCTTAGGCTTGGCCGGTTATTACAGACGATTTGTACCGCACTACAGCCAAATCGCTGCCCCACTGACAGACCTAACCAAAAAGAAACAGCCAAATGCTGTTCAGTGGACGGGAAAGTGTCAGAAGGCCTTTAACAAGCTTAAAGCGACACTCATGTCTGACCCTGTACTAAGGGCCCCAGACTTTGACAAACCGTTCCTAGTAACCACAGATGCATCCGAGCGTGGTGTGGGAGCAGTTTTAATGCAGAAAGGACCTGATCAAGAATTCCACCCTGTAGTGTTTCTCAGCAAAAAACTGTCTGAGAGGGAAAGCAACTGGTCAGTCACTGAAAAAGAATGTTATGCCATTGTCTACGCTCTGGAAAAGCTACGCCCATATGTTTGGGGACGGCGTTTCCACCTGCAAACCGACCATGCTGCACTAAAGTGGCTTCACACCGTCAAAGAAACTAACAGAAAACTTCTTCGGTGGAGTTTAGCTCTCCAAGATTTTGATTTCGACATCCAACACATCTCAGGAGCTTCTAACAAAGTGGCTGATGCACTCTCCCGTGGAAGTTTCCCAGAATCAACTGGTTAAAATCGTCCTTGAGATGTGGAAAATATTGTTAGTCTTTATGTACTTGGTAGTATATTTAGAGATGCATGTGTCTTATTAACTCTGTTTTCCTAGAGCTCCAGGAAGAAATCCCAGCCAGTGTTTCACCCTAGCTGAGATTTGGGGGGCGTGTCATAAATATAAAGGGAAGGGTAAACCCTTTTGAAATCCCTCCTGGCCAGGGGAAAGCTCCTCTCACCTGTAAAGGGTTAAGAAGCTAAAGGTAACCTCGCTGGCACCTGACCAAAATGACCAATGAGGAGACAAGATACTTTCAAAAGCTGGGAGGAGGGAGAGAAACAAAGGGTTTGTGTGTCTGTCTGTAGTCGTCTTGGCCGGGGACAGAACAGGAATGGAGTCTTAGAATTTTTAGTAAGTAATCTAGCTAGGTATGTGTTAGATTATGATTTCTTTAAATGGCTGAGAAAAGAATTGTGCTGAATAGAATAACTATTTCTGTCTGTGTATCTTTTTTGTAACTTAAGGTTTTGCCTAGAGGGGTTCTCTATGTTTTTGAATCTAATTACCCTGTAAGATATATACCATCCTGATTTTACAGGGGGGATTTCTTTATTTCTATTTACTTCTATTTTTTATTAAAAGTCTTCTTGTAAAACACTGAATGCTTTTTCATTGTTCTCAGATCCAAGGGTTTGGGTTTGTGGTCACCTATGCAAATTGGTGAGGCTTTTTATCCAACATTTCCCAGGAAAGGGGGGGGTGCAAGTGTTGGGAGGATTGTTCATTGTTCTTAAGATCCAAGGGTCTGGGTCTGTAGTCACCTAGGCAAATTGGTGAGGCTTTTTACCAAACCTTGTCCAGGAAGTGGGGTGCAAGGTTTTGGGAAGTATTTTGGGGGGAAGGACGCGTCCAAACAGCTCTTCCCCAGTAACCAGTATTAGTTTGGTGGTGGTAGCGGCCATTCCAAGGATAATGGGGGTAATATTTTGTACCTTGGGGAAGTTTTGACCTAAGCTGGTAAAGATAAGCTTAGGAGGTTTTTCATGCAGGTCCCCACATCTGTACCCTAGAGTTCAGAGTGGGGGAGGAACCTTGACAGTCTTGTAAGAACTTCTTCAAATCTTCACTGAATCAAACTGAATCTTTCTTGAGGTGCTAATGAATTAGGGTCTTCTAATGGCCAGAACTTTTTCAAAAGTACACGAAAAAGACTGTGCTCATGAAGTTTCTGCTCCAGGCAGAAGCAAGAAATCTCAGTAGCCAGTTTAGCTGCCCCAAATATTATGGATAGTTGGATAAGATTTGGGCACGCATCTAACTCAGCTTGACCACCAAGCCTTTGTAGATCCACTCTGGGGTTTCTTTGACCTTCCTCTGATGCATCTGGTGCTGACCACTGTTAGAGACAGGATACTGGGCTAGAAGGGCCACTGGTCTGATCCAGCAATTCCTATATTCCACCAGTAATTATAATTCACATTTTTTACATCCTTTCTCTTAATAAGAACCCTCATTTTGAAATAAAATTTAGATTAAATTGGACAAATTCTGCTCACTGTTCTGGCATAAAACTGGGGTCATTCCATTGATTTCTGTGGAGTTCCTTTAGATTTCCACCCCGAGAGCAGAATTTGGCCCAGCATTTTCAGGATATTTCATGGACTGACTTTATAACTGAATGAGAGAGTGAACTGTTTCTGTACATCATTTTCACGTTATATGTTCAAACCCAAACAAGCAGGCATCTCCGAGAAGTGCACCCATTCCCGTTCTTCAAGTTTCTAACGTTTATTCCTTTTACTTCTGTCAAGGTTCCTTCTCGTTCCCCCAGCTCTAGGGTACAGATGTGGGACCTGCATGAAAGACCACTTAAGCTTATTTCTACCAGCTTAGGTTAAAACTTCCCCAAGGTACAAAGTCTTTGCCCTTGGATTAGGTAAAACGCTGCCACCACCAAGTGTTTTAGACAAAGAACAGGGAAAGGACCACTTGGAGTCCTATTCCCCCAAGCCCTACACCCCCTTTCCTGGGGAGGGCTTGATAATAATATCCTCACCAATTGGTACAGGTGAACACAGACCCAAACCCTTGGATCTTAAGAACAATGAAAAATCAATCAGGTTCTTAAAAGAAGAATTGTATTTAAAGAAAAGGCAAAAGAATCACCTGTGTAAAATCAGGATGGTAAATACCTTACAGGGTAATCAGATTCAAAACATAGGAATCCTTCTAGGCAAACCTTAAGTTACAAAAAGACACAAAAACAGGAATATACATTCCCTCGAACACAGCAAATTTCACAAGCCATTAAACAAAGAAAATCTAACGCATTTTCTAGCTAGATTACTTACTAACTTTACAGGAGTTGGAAAACTTGCATCCTTGATCTGTTCCTGGCAAAGGTATCACACAGACAGATAAAAACCCTTTGTCCCGCCCCCTCAGATTTGAAAGTATTTTGTCCCCTCATTGGTCGTTTTGGGTCAGGTGACAGCGAGGTTCCCTTAGCTTCTTAACCCTTTGCAGGTGAAAGGGTTTTGCCTCTGGCCAGGAGGGATTTTATAGCACTGTATACAAAAAGGTGGTTACCCTTCCCTTTATATTTATGACAACTTCATTTTTATGTAGTCAGTTAACAGATGCCTGAATTTTATTGACTTGAATGGTATCCCCACTGTCCTATGTAAAAGTGGTATCATGCTAATGGGCTCTATCTGTCTAAAGTCATAGCCCCCACCACCACAGCTTCTGAGTTCCTTGTAATTTTCAATGTGTTTATCCTCACAACACCCCAGTGAAATACAGAAGTGTTCTCTCCATTTCACAGATGGAAAACTGGGGCACAGAGAGGCTAAGTGACTTGCTCAAGGTCACACAGGAAGTCTGTGACAAAGCAGGTAACTGAACCCAGATCTCCCAATCCTAGGTTACGGCTGTAACCACTGGATAATTCTTCCCCTCTCTCTTCCCGAGTTCCTGCTCCCATTGTAGTCACAGGCAAAATTCTCACTGGGCTGGATTCTGCACCTCCGCTAATTTCAGTTGAGTTACTCCTCTTTGAGGGACCAATCCAACTACCACAGAGGTCTTCCATTGACTTCAGTAGGCTTTGTACAAGATCTTTACTCCAGTGTGAGTGACAAGAGAATCTGGGCCATTGATTTCAATGGGACTTTGATCTTGCTACTGGTGTATAAAGGCAGCTTTGATCTGCTTGCTCAATATGAACACATTAAAAAGCTTTATCTCTGCATACAGGGTTAATAAGAAACACACATTGGATTCTGTTGTTTTTCCTACTGGAGTTGATACCCCCTTAAATGCTTGTTATGCCTGGCAGCCTGCTGAGGGTCCATCAAATGCATTTACTAGCCCACTATGTGTAATGTAAAAACAAAAATTCATTTGGCTCCTTCATACCATAAGGTGACTCATAAAACTCTGCAAGAAACATTGGTTTCCAAGGTAATATCAATGAACTAAGGGAAATAAAGGAGCATACTGAAGAACCTGATATCAAAGACAAAGGCTGAAGACCTTCTATATATAAGGCATTTTCTTTTAATGAAAAGATCCATGTCCTTCAATGTATGAAAACAAATCAAGAAGCCCATAACTAGATTCAGTTATTAAACTTCACAAGAAGAATGTGAGCTTTGTACACAGACTGGATGGAAGAAGGCTAGTGGGTGCTGGGATTAGGAGTTTGTACAAATAAAGTGAAACTTCTATAGTCTTTTTAACATTGCACATCCCTATTTACAAGAGAGAGCAGGAGGAAAATTTAGAGGTGACTTTGGTAGGTAATGGACTTGATTCAGCCCGGGATCACATTGGTTTCTACAGGCCAGGTGCAAAACCCCTGACAATGGACATCCCCCTCAGCTGACACAAAGAGGTTGCGAATGCTACAGCATCCAGCGACGCTCAGTATGGCATGAAACATTTCTGGCTGGGGAGGAGGCCTGGTCATAGGATGAGCTGATTCGGAGCATTTCCTTGGCAGCCTCTGCTAGCCAGGCTCCTCTGAAGCAACTATGTGAAATTAAATCTTCTCCTCTCAGTGGGAACCCCGAGGGAGGGCAGGGTGTGTCCTGCTAAGCAAGAAATGAGATATTTGTAGAACAACCATCACTATGTTGGGTCACAGTAAGAGACAAACTTAGAGCAGAAGCCTAATGCTGAGACACAGCAAGAAGTATATGGGACTTTTTAATAAGGCCCAACAGAAGTAAGTCTATTCTGTTTGTCCAGATTAAGCTGAAACATCTTACCCAACTGGGGAGAGTCTGGTCATTTGATTTGCATCTTTGGGAAGAGGTCAATGATAAACCACTTCCCAAATTGTAGAAATCAACACACTGTGTGGGTTGCTCACAGTGGCTGGAAACCTCCTGCCTTCTAGTGATGTAAACAGAGACAAGCGCAATTGCCTTCCTGCTAGTTAGGGGTTTGGTGTTTTTTTAAAAAAGGACATTAAATCAATCCATATAGATGATAAACGCCTATAAAAATCTCAGATAAATAAAACCCAGCAACCATTTCAAACCTCACCTGGGTTTTAAGTTGTTTGATGGCTTCAGTGGAACAGCTGGAAACCGCTTGCTAAGAGAACCCAACTGGTGTGCCTGTTTTTTGGTCAGCTAATTTTTACTCCAATCTTTCCAGCAAGTAAAAGGAAATAAATGTGAGCTGGTTGGGATGAAATGTAAGCATGAGAGATGTGGAGGTGCTCAACACTAGGTTAATGGAGGGGGGGGCATAAAGATCTAGATAAATAACTTTGCACAGTGAGCTTCTTTATCTTGGTTCTTTCCTCACCTCTCCCATAGAAACTCTCCTTATCCAAAGTGGAGCTACTGTAAGCTTGTCCCAGGTAAGTTAATGAGGCTCCTTTTCATTTTTATGTTTCTATTAAAAGAGCCCGTGTTGTAATTACTTTTCCTTGACCCTGGATGGGACCACTATGGTGTTACGTCTTGACTGACCAGTGGGGGTTGCTGCCCAAACAATCTGATTGTCAGTATGCCCCTTCTTCCCACTGTTTCTAGTGAAATAAATGTATCACTTCTGCAGCTTTTCTCAAACTGATGAATTTTTATGGCAGTCAGAATAACAATAGTTAAAATTAATCACAACCGTCCGTAGCAGTGGTTCAATCAACGTGAAGCACAGGTTGGGTCTCTTCAACTCATAGAGTTCACTTGACTCCATCCATGTTACATAAAGGGCCAAATTGTGTCTGGCCCTAAGCATGGGTTCAAGGGCTGGACAAAACACAACTCCCTGGCCTGCACCTGGGGGAGAAAAGTGCTGCACTCTCGATTTGCATCCCAGACCATCACTCTACAGCAGACAAGGAGCCATAACCTAGCCCTTGGTACTAACCCACAGAGCTGGATAGAGAAAAGGCTGTGCTAGAAAAAGCGTGGTCCAGCCTGCATGCTTTCCTTGGGTCGGTGTCTCTCTTCACTCGCCCCATACAGACTGGGGTATAACTCCCACATTCTGGCCTCAAATGAAAATAAGCATTGATGATAGATATATAAAGGGTCATGTACTGTAAGAATGTGGAAACGCTTAAGTCTATTAATGCCTGTTTCAAAGCAACTGGAGGAGATACCAGAGATGAAGAACATAAAGTGGCCATAGATGTGTCTTCTGAATGATTTATCTGGCTTATAATTGGATAGTATCAGATGTCTAGGAACTGTACTACAAACTTGAGCCAGACTTTGCATCATGCACCACTGATGCTAACCAAATAAGCTGCTGGTACTGATAATTCCTTACCTCTGGGGAAGAAATAACTTGCAGTGCAAAAGGTGATTCCCAAACCATTGCAGAAGAGTGGGGAGCATATATGGATCAAATAGCTTATTCCTAAAATACAGAGCTTCTATATGCTAGGGAACTCATATTTTAAGGTCAGAGGGGACAGTTATGGTCATCAAATGTGACCTCCATTACATAGGCCAAAGCATCTCTCCAAATAATTTCTGCATCAAGCCCATAACTGCTCTTGGTTAGGGAGGAAGGATGATCTTGTAGAAAAGACACTAGGCTGGAGATCTGGGTTCCGTTCCTGGTGTGATGGGTTTGGTCACAGAGACCCCCTTGGGTCTGTCGCCTGATGTGCTGAGACTGCCTCTGAGCCCGTTTTCCCTGCCAGCTTGGGACTTCAGAACCCTGCCTTGTTGAGCCAGATACTCTAACCTGTGGCAACACAGACCAGGGTCTGAACCACGTCCTCAAAGCTGCAGACTTAACTGAAAACAACTTAGCAAGTACTCCTATCTCCAGCACCCGGACACCCAGTTCCCACTGGGATCCAAACCCCAAATAAATAAATTTTACTCTGTATAAAGCTTAAACAAGGTAAACTTATAAATTGTCCACCCTCTATAACACTGATAGAGAGAGATGCACAGCTGTTTGCTCCCCCAGTTATTAATCACTTATTCTGGGTTAATTAATAAACAAAAGTGATTTTATTAAGTATAAAAAGTAGGATTTAAGTGGTTCCAATTAATAACAGACAGAACAAAGTAAGTTACCAAGCAAAATAAAACAAAACATGCAAGTCTAAGCCTAATACGTTAAGAAACTGAATACAGGTAAATCTCAACCTCAGAGATGTTCCAATAAGCTTCTTTCACAGACTAGACTCCTTCCTAGGCTGGGCCCAATCCTTTCCCCTGGTACAGACTGTGTTAGTTCCAGCAGGCATATTAGATGAAAAGTAGGGGATTGCACATGACTGGGACCCCTTTGTTCTGATCCACCTCCTTTTATAGCTTTGGCACAAGGCAGGAATCCTTTGTCTCTCTCTGGGTTCCCACCCCTCCTTCTAAATGGAAAAACACCAGGTTTAAGATGGATTCCAGTATCATGTGACATGGTCACATGTCCTGTGAGACCCCCCCTAGTCTCCATTCTTCCAAGTTGGCCGGCACATACCCAGGAAGTTTTGCAAGTAAACAGAGCCATTCACAACCAATTGTCCTAGTTAATGGGAGCCATCAAGATTCCAAGCCACCACCAATGGCCCACACTTTGTATAATTACAATAGGACTTCAGAGTAATACTTCATATTTCTAGTTTTAGATTCAAGAATGATACATTCATACAAATAGGATGAACACACTCAGTAGATCCATAAGCTTTGTAATGATACCTTACGAGAGACCTTTTGCATAAAGCATATTCCAGTTACATCACATTCACACTTATAAACATATTTTTATAAAGCATATGGAGAGCAACATCACACCTGGCTCTTCCTATGTGATCTTGGGCAAGTCACTTACTCTCTCTGCCTCAGTTTCCTGTTGGCAAAGTAGGAATAATGCTTCACTATTACATGAGGATATGTTTATTAATGTTTGTGAGGCACTCAGATACTATGGTGAAGAGTGCAAGGGAATGGCCTATAAGTAAATCTGTTATGTATATATTGAATTTTGTGTCTGCTGATAGTAAAGCTTCTATATAAGAAAAAGTGTATGTTTTGATGTTCCTTGTCTGCAGGCCTATAGAACATGTTGCCTCTGTTGGATTACATGTTGAAAACTTCTACAGAAACAACTTTAAACCCCCCCACCAAAATAACAGTACTCGCAATAGTAATAGCTAATACGTACTACTTTACATCTTCAAAGCACTTTACAAATATCCACCAGGAAGCTGATTTTCCACTTTGATGTTCAGATTCCCAGGCTATTGCTTCTATTTTGGAGGGATGTTTATTTTGATAGTGTGGACTTCCAGAAAGAATAGCCTCTGCATTTTTAGCACATCCCTGGCATAATTGTAAACAGCATCTTTTAAATGATTGCTTTAATTTATGTATACAATGTTATTGCTCTTTGATCTTCATACAGATTGACTAAAAATTCCTCGTAAACTGGTTGAATGAACAAAACCTCACTTTTTAATATGTAGTAAAGAGGTTAGGAGGGCAACCATATAGGTGGGAATGGACTTTAGTTTCATAAATAGTCTGTTCTGAGAAAATATCTGAAAATCTGGAAATTATACATAATAATTTCTGATAGGTTGCACTTTATAAAGCGCCCTCCATCCAAGGATCTCAAAGCACTCTTTAAATATTAATGCAGGTAGCCACACAAGACCCTTGTGAAGTAACTGTTTATTACTATCACCATTGTCATCCGTACTTCACAGAAGGAGAAACCGAGGCACAGAAAGATAATGGGATTGATCTTGCTCACATTAAAGTAAATAGCAAAACTCCCACTGACTTCAGGATTGAGCATTAAATTACTTGCCCCATTTCACGTAAGCACAGATACTGCACTATTAAGTCAATGGCAGCTTTGCCACTGGCTTCAATGCATATAGGACCAAGCCCATAGCAAGTCACTGCGCTGTTTGACAAACTGACACCACACAAAACTAAGACCGGGTTCACTGGAAAACTTTGCTGAGGAGCATGGACCTTTCACATGAATATTGCCTCTTCCCATGAAACGTGAAATATGTGCCTCTCCATAGCTCTGTACGGGAAACACAGCAAGTTTAGCTTTGATTTCTGCCTTCCTCCTCGAATCCTAAAGGGTAAAACTTGGTATTTAAGAAAAAAGTGTGGTTCAAGATCAAATGGTTCACACACACACTCCTGAGAAATGAAAGCTCCTAGCTTTGCACAGTTCTTGGCTCCCAATTCCCCACTGAAAACATTAGACAGCTCTGCTTCCCATATAGTGAACAGACACCTTTATAGTGTAGCAAGGGCATTGAAATCAAACAAATAGCAGGCATGGCCAAGCTGTTTCTGTAACATGGGTCTGGTATCAACCAGAACAACTATATTCAGTGTAAACAATTCAGCTTGGAGAAATAAACATTAGAGTAAAGAATGTTTAATGAAAAACTTTTTAAAGATGTATTTTGACTTTGGTAGGGTGTCAGGTATTGTAGCAACAAGGGATCCTTCTCACACTAAAAACAATGGAAGGCTAGACACTCGAGCAGTGCAAATCAGTGTTGTTTTATGGAAGCCAATGGAGCAGTGCTGATTTACACCAACTGAGGATGTGACCCTGGGAGTTTTGCCACTGACTTCAATGGGAGGGTTGGGCTTGGGTTTTGCAAAAATAGGCAACATCAAAGAGTTGTAATTTCTAGGAAATAACAGAAAAGCACGAACCAGTCCCTAAAGTTTTCCTGTTCCTGCTGATGAGGAAATGTGCAAACAGCTGAACAAAGATAACAAGCAACAGTGTTCTTTATATAACGAGGTCTCCCTTTGTCCATCAGAGACATGTGATTGTTATCTTTAAATTCAAACTAGCATGAAAAGAGCAGTGTAAACAATTTGTGTGCACATTTAAAATAATGTAATTGAAAACGACCTCACTAGTCCATACTAGCAAAAGTGGTAGGGTAATACATCAGCATGATTCAAAGGTCATCTGTGGTCTCCAGTACCACAGTAAATTACCTCATTAGAATCATAAATGTATTTGTCCTTACAGCACAACAGGTAGGGAAGTGCTAGCATCTCCATTTTAGACACAGGGAGCTGTGACACAGAGAGATTAAGCGATTTGCCCAAGGTCACACAAGAAGGTTATGGGAATGGAGCCTGGATTTCCTGAGTCCTCAACCCATGCTTTAATCACAAAACCATCTTTCTTCATGTGTGGAATATGCAATTGTCCTTAAATAGTCATAATTCTTGGATATTTTCTTGCATTAAGCCTTGAATAAATCGACCCTTGTATGTCTATCATCCATTGCAATTTTACCAATATGAAAGGGGAAATCACCCTTTATCCCTGGTTAAAAAAAAAAAAAAAACTCCAAAACAAGATGTTTCAATTTCAAATCCACAGAGGCAAAAGCCTAGATTATGAGCATATAACTAAAGACAAAGAAACAAGCAAAAAGACATTGATTAGTGGACTCAGGCTCCAGAAATGGATGCTTTGGCAGGGGCTAGTTTCCTTTTTAGCAGCCTGCTCTGCTGATTCGCAATCTGCATTCCTTATGTTTTTCATGATTGGACCCAGATGCCCGTCAATGGGAGGTGAGTAATGTCATCTTTGTGATGAGGTTCGTAATGGAGAAACTGCTGCTCACCCTTGTGGCCACTACCAAAAAGTGAAAGGATTCTTGTAGCATGTGCACATCTTTGGAGAGTGACATTTTGGGAGACGTGAGTAAACGTGATGTGGTCTGTCTGGTTTCTTGTTGTTTGTTTCCTAGACACCCATTCCTTCCTTTGGGAAAACATTCTATTTAACAAGACTTTTGCCTCTTGACGATAGTGCTCCATATTGCTCTCTTCTTACCTAGCGGTTTAGGATTCAAGGGCTAGATCCTGCAAAGTGCTGAGCACCGCCTGGGAGATACTGAGCACCCTGAACTTTCTTCTCTTTAAATTGAGGATCTCAATACCCAGATTACTTAGCCATACATCTGGATGCCAGATGGGGTGACTCAGCACTTTGTCTTTCAGAAGGAGATAAACTGAGTTATATGCTGTTTACTGTGAGGGTCTTTGATCTGAGACCTTATCTAAATGTAAGCGGGGGAATAGTCCCGTTATTGTGGGGAACTTTCCTGGCTTCTACACTACCCCGGTGAAGTGGGCTAGTGAAAGGATCTGAGTCCTCGCTCCCACTTCCTTTACCCAGAGGCCTCCCTGCCCTTGAGGACTCCCCTTCCACTCTCCTGTCCGGCAAAGTCCTCGTAATCGCAACAAGGCTGGGCCCAGGATTCCTGGGGGGCTTGACCCCCAACCCTGCTGTGGTCACCTAGGACAGAGGCTAGGGTGTCCCCACTCCGGGGTACTCTCTCTGCACTGGGCACTTCTCTGACCCACTGATCATTACATACAATTTAAAGCAAATGCAAGTTATTTAATCAACAATTAATTTAAAAGAAGAATAAGGAAAAATGGGAAGGCTAAAGGAAACACATCACCCCGCTCTGTGGCAGGGAACATCACAAACAGTGTCTCTGGAACGTCAGGGCAGTTCACAGTCTGTTCCTTGTAAGTCCCAGGCCTCCTGATCAGGCCCTGGCTGTGCTGCAGGGATGCTGTGGGTTGGGCACTCGCTCTGGTGGTGGCCACAGACTCTCAGGCTCTAGGTGGCAGGGCCCTTCTTCCCAGCGTTGCCCCCGCCCTGTTGGGGTTACCAGTCCGCCTCCGAGTCTGGCCTGCAGAGCCTCCTGGCTGAGGCATCTCCCTGTGCTGGGCCCACTGCCCAGGGTTCCCCCTCACTCTCTCCAGCTGCTCACGACACCCGGCCTCAGACTGCTGCAGCCCCAGCTCCATCTCCATCTCCAGCTCCACTCTGCCTCAGCACTGCTGCTGCTCTGCTTCCAGCTCCCTGGGCTGCTTCTCTGGCCCCTCTGGCTCTGGTTGCTGCAGCTTTGCTCCCAGGACAGGTCTGCTCCGCAGGCTGCTTCTGTGACTCTGATCCCAGCACTGACCTGCTTCCTGGGCTGCTTTCCTGGCTCCTCTGGCTCTGGTTGCTGCAGCTCTGCTCCCAGGGCAAGTCTGCTCTCTCTGGGCTGTGCCTCTGGCTTTGAGGCTGCAGCTCTGCTCCCAGGACAGGGTCTGCTCTCTCTGGGCTCTTTTTCTGGTCCCTCTGGACCTGGCACAGCTCTGCTCCCCAGCTCAGCTTGGGCCCCTGCTTTCTCCTTAGCTCGGCTCCACTCTGTCTGACCCAGGCAAATCCGGCTCACACAGAGGATGTGACCTCCCTGGTCTCCTGACTCCCTGATTAGCCTGCCCGCCCTGTCATTCAGGCTGACCCGGAGCATTGGCCTCTCCCCAGTGCTCTGAGGGACTGGCAGTCTCAGGGTCCTGATTCCCCATCAACCCTTCCCCCTTTTAGTACTGGGAGCTAGCAACTAAAACATCCCCACTGAATGTTAGTAAGGGGGCAACAGTCCCCTTACATAAACACAAAAGTTGTACTGCTTTCACTATATCAGTATAGCTAAAGCAATACAACCTCCTTACTGTGGATGTTCTTAACCAGATAGTCTATTCCAGTAAGGGAAGGGGAATAATCTATACTTGTATATAGCGCCTTTATATCGGTATAATGACGTCCACACTAGCGGTTGAACTATATTGGCAAAAAATTGCACTCCTAACCAAAATAATTATGCTGGTACAAAATCTGTGTGTAGACCAGGAATTGTAAAAACTACAATTTTTTCCCTCCCATGTGGACACTGAGGCCACGTCTACACTACCCGCCGGATTGGCGGGTAGTGATCGATCCCCGATCGCTCTGCTGTCGACTCCGGAACTCCACCAGGGCGAGAGGCGAAAGCGGAGTTGACGGGGGAGCGGCGCAAACTAAGTGATTCTAAGTCGATCTAAGATACGTCGTCTGCAGCTATGCTATTCTCGTAGCTGAAGTTGCGTATCTTAGATCGATCCCACCCCCTAGTGTAGACCAAGCCTGAGTCTGATCCAATGCCTGTTGAAGTGAATGGGTTTCTTTCCATTTACTTCAATGGGGGCAATTCTGGTAATTTTTCATGAGAGATGTAGCTGACTAAAGTTTCCCCTCCTCCAGGGTATTGCATGTACTTTGCTGGGCACCAGAAGCGCAGCCAGTTAAAAATTCAAAAAGCTGTGCATGGATATTTTTGCGACAAGTGTCACATCTGGATCTCTCTGACTTGGGTGGTGGGTGATGTCTGTGAGTATGTAGAAGGCCTCTGGGTAGCTGTGAAAACATTTGAGAATCCTGAACGTTTAGCGAGTTTCATCCTGAAGGATTATTATCCAGAAATTCGTAGATGGGAATCAGATACCTTTTGAACAGTTTATAGACTCAGCCTGCCCTTTTTTCCCCTTTTTTTTTAAAGCAGGCCTGAGGTCCTACACAGGGGGGAAAGAAATAAATGACAGTAAATCTCTGATGCACACTTCCAAAGAATGTCTCAAATGGTGAAGTCTGTAGATATTCCAAAAATGTTAATTGAGTTAAAGGCAAAATGAATAATGCTCAGTTAGCTGAGCCAGAAATGTTGGACTGGTCAGTTTAAAATGTCTTTAAATCAGTGAATAAAGTCTCCGACTGCATTCCTATATTAAAGTGGTATGCAGGGCACCCCGCTGATTCCAGGAAACAATGTAAACATCCACAGATGAATCCTGCCTGCCACCAATCGTCTTAAGAAAGGTCAGCATTTATTTCATTTTAGAAGCTGAACAGCAACGATAACAAAACTGTTAGTAATGGAATCCCACCAGGTCTAATCAGAGTCCTCCCACTCCATAAATCTGCTGGATACAATCATCCAGGTTTTCTGCAGCATTCGTTTTGAGCCCAGTACTGAAGTCCTTATTAAGGCGAAATGCCCATGGACTTTAGCCAATCCCAGGATTGGAAAGCCACAGAAGTGACATATGAGTCACCTTTGTTCCCCCACCTCATCTCCAATCTTGCAGCGAGCCCTGCTTTGGCCACCCTGGAGCATCCAGCACCGGGTCTCCAGAGAAGCGGGGGTCTTGTAAAGAAACTGCATACTTCTGAGACTTAAAAACCATTTACCCATGTGAAAAAACTCCTGCTACGCAGATCTGCGCGGTGAATATTGGGGTGAATTAATATAATATATAAAGTGTCGGTCAGTCATCATCTGCCTGTCTGAGTATTGTCCCTCCACTCTGTCTCTTTCTCTTTTCCATCCATCCATTCTCTCTCTCCCCGACCCTTCCTCTCCTCGGCTTGAGTCTAAGTGTACCCTATAAATTAAGTGTGAGAAACTCATTGCAGATGCACTGTTGGGTTAAATGGGAAATGACACATCTGTACAAAGTTAAATAGACATTTACATAGGGAACATTGTATGTGTACAGAAATATGCAATATCAATGCCTGACATTCCCTGATTTAATATTAAATCTGACTAATTTTGTTTATTTTTTTGTATTACAATAGCACCCAGAGATGCTGAACAGTGGGTCCCATTGTACTAGGCATTGTACAAACAGCTGAGAAGAGACAGTCCCTGTCCCAAAGACCTGACAGTCTAAGACCCTCATCCTGCTTCAGGATCTATTACCAAAGAGAAGCCAAGGGTAACAGTTCACCTCACTCACCCCTTGTTATCCTACATGCTCCTTTCTGCTTCCCTCCTCTGCTGCTCCTTGCTCCAGAGGAAAGCTGAGGCTTGGATAACCCCATGATGGTATAAGAACAGAGACCAAGAGATACACACATTAGCTCACACTGGGGGAGACATTCTGAAAAGTATTCTAATGTCCTGGACAGATAAATTGGAAGCATATATATTTCCAGCTAGCCAAAAGTCAAGTTAAATCTGTTTATCAAGCATGTTTGATATACTTGTATTGGCAAAGAAGTCAATCATGAATATTCACCATCTGAAAGTGAAGTGCTGCATCAGTGTTTGCCTTGAACACTTCCCTGGAGAACATTGCAGTTATCAGCCATCCAGCTGCAAAGTGGCACCAACCTCCAGCCAGCTAGCAGATGAATCTTGTCTACTCATGCAGCACGTCTGTCCCACTCCAGTATGAGGGGGCACTAATATATCGGGGTTCAGATTTTCCAAAGTGACAGGCGATTTTGGGTGCCTCGATTTTGAGTACCTAACAACTTAAAGGGAACTAGTAATTTTGGGTATCTCCATTTCTGGGTGTCCAACTTCAAAGTGCTGAGCACTTGCCCTCTGAAAAATCAGTTCCCTTTAAGTTGTTAGGTACTCAAAATCGAGGCACCCAAAACCTGCTCTAGGGCTTGGGAAGCAGTATATGGTGATAGATGCAATGTGCCAAAGTCTCTCCTCTGTTACACACATGCAACTCTGTCGACTTGCACTATGAAAGCAGATTTTGGCTCAAGTTTTAAAAAGGACACTAATACACACCACATGAACTAGGAGGTACGTGCATAACATGTCAGTGGAGGATATTAGTCCCACTGATGTAATGACCTATGGGTCAAGGCTGTCAAAAGTGTGAGAGAGTACTGTCAAAAGTGTGAGAGAAAAGGGGTATGCAGATGTTTTTTCATATATGTTTCCCTTTTGTTTCAATTAGCCTAGGACAAAGATGTCACTATGGCCCAGTTGGATGCTTTTTGATCATTTGCATGCTGCGTCCAATGCATGTATACATATGAAGCTTTGTCTCTTTACCAGATTAAGTACTGGGTCCCTAGGAAGTATTTTTTACTGACTGGGTTGGAGGAAAAGTTTAGTCCTGAGCCAGGACAACAGAAGGGATTAAGCCATCAGTGACTAACATTACTCACGCTGTGTGAATCACAATGTATACGAGAGAGCAAAGATGCACACACCCACAAGCCAGTACATTATATGTATATGTGTTGAATTAAGATTCAGAGACATTGTAAAGTATATGTGAGCTTGGAAGGATTCAATTTTTATCAGTAAACGCTACATGTACCATGCACACACAAACCGAGGAAAAAATATTTTCCTCAATGATCATCGAAATTTATTGATCGTCAAAGGAAGGAAAATGCTGCTTGAGAACTTATTAGAGTTTGATTTATGGATATTTACTTTATATATTTTGACATGTGGTGTTGACCGTTTGTTTTTTAATGGTTATAAAGCTTTAACTTTTTGAATCTCAGTGTCTACAGTAATGAAACAATTGTCTGACCCCTTCCCCCCATAATTTCCTGCAAGTGTGAATATTTAAATCAATAAAAATTAGGGCTGTCAATTGCAGTTAACTCAATTTTTTTTCAGTTAATTGCTTAACTCGATTTAAAAAACTAATCATGATTAATTGCAGTTTTAATCGCACTGTTAAACTATAACAGAATACCAATTGAAATTTATTTTGGATGTTTTTCTACATTTTCAGATGTATTGATTTCAGTTACAACGCAGAATACAAAGTCTACACTGCTCACTTTATATTATTTTTTATTACGAATATTTGCACTGTAAAAAAAAATAAAAAATATTTTTAAATTCACCTCAACAAGTACTGTAGTGTGATCTCTTTATCATGAAAGTGCAACTTACAAATGTAGACATTTTTTTTTACATAGCTGCACTCAAAACTAAAACAATGTAAAACTTTAGAGCCTACAAGTCCACTCACTCTTACTTCTTGTAGCCAGTTGCTAAGACAAACAAATTTTGTTTAAAATTATAGGAGATAATGATGCCCACTTCTTATTTACAATGTCATCTGAAAGTGAGAACGGGTGTTCTCCTGGGACTTTTGTAGCTGGCATTGCAAGGTATTTATATGCCAGATATGCTAAACATCCGTATGCCCCCTCGTGCTTTGGCCACCATTCCAGAGGACATGCTTCCATGCTGATGATGCTCATTAAAAAAATAATGCATTGATTAAATTTGTGACTGAACTCCTTGCGTGAGAATTGCATGTCTCCTGCTCTGTGGTTTTACGTGCATTCTGCCAAATATTTCATGTTATGGCCGTCTCGGATGACAACCCAGCACATGTTGTTCGATTTAAGAACACTTTTACTGCAGATTTGACAAAACGCAAAGAAGGTACCAATGTGAGATTTCTAAAGATAGCTACAGCACTCGACCCAAGGTTTAAGAATCTGAAGTGCCTTCCAAAATCTGAGAGGGACGAGGTGTGGAGCATGCTTTCAGAAGTCATTAAAAGAGCAACACTCCGATGCAGAAACTACAGAACCTGAACCACCAAAAAAGAAAATCAACCTTCTGCTGGTGGCATCTGACTCAGATGATGAAAATGAATGTACATCAGTCTGCACTGCTTTAGATCATTAGTGAGCAGAACCTGTCATCGGCATGGAAGCATGTCCTCTGGAATGGGTGGTCGAAGCATGAAGGGGCATACAAATGTTTAGCATACTTGGCATGCAAATTCCTGAATATAATATAAAATTATATAAATAATAATGTAAAGTGAGCACTGTACACATAGTATTCTGTGTTGAAATTGAAATCAATATATTTGAAAATGTAGAGAACATCCAAAAATATTTAAACAAATGCTATTCTATTATAATGTAACAGTGGGATTAGAACTGCAATTAATTGTGATTATTTTTATCTCATGATTAATCACGATTAATTTTTAATCGTTTGACAGCCCTAATAAAAATAGAAAAATGCTTAAAAATAAACATCGATACCTGTCAAAATTATATAAAAATATTAAAACTGAATTCTGACAAGTCTACATCTATTGCGCTAAACCATTTGGGACAGATTTACCTGATGTAACACCAGTGATGAAACAGATATGAATTTGGCCTGGTATTTAAGTTCCAAGGATCATCCCCTGACTCTTGATTCCTGCTTCTCATTTTATAATCTATGTGCCCACACATTTTTGACAAAGCGTCCAAGAGACTTGAGAACTTTCTTCCAAGCACCAAGATGTGGACTCTTCTCTTGATAAATAATGATTCCAAGCAAAGGGAGTCTGCCAGAAAACAACCTAGCCAGCTCAGGACTTCCAAGACCATCTTGTTAGCTAAGTACAGCTGGGGAGTCTGGGAGAAAGTAAGAGGCTGAGTTTAGACAAGGTTTATTTTTTTAACCCACTTCTTTCTCAGTTATGGAAAATAGACTTCAAAGTTGATTCTTTTGGAGAAATATACAGAAGTGACTAATGTCATGATTTTCTCATTTCTCCTCATTACTAATTCTATTCAAATGTTTGTTCAAAAAATTTAGGGGGCACCTGAGTGAGAACTCCCTTCCGGTTCCCAGTGATGTGTTGAGATATGAAGGCTTGTGATTTGTTGAATACGATACTGGTCTGAAGTGGGAGATAGTGAGAAGGTGCCTGGTAATGAAGTTATTTCACACACATGCACAAAGAGACAAGATCTTGGTGATGCAAACCAGATGTTCTCTCTCTGACCCGTAGGAAAACTGTAATTTAACTCTTCCTCGAATGTATAAAATAGAGAGGCTTCTGTCCAACTGTTGCCAAAAGAGAGTTTAGCTACTTCTAAAGCAAGCTGGACTATCTTAAAAAATATTTGTTAGAAATATATTCTTGTTAGAATGTCATTGATCAACCAGCCTTGATTTCTGAGGCTCCATTGTTATTTGTGAGTATTCACCAAATAGTCTCATGGATTAATTTTCGCCATGGCTTATTCTTGTGTGGTTCACTTTCCCTAGTCTGCATTTGTTTCTTTGTGTCACCTACATCACGGGGGATTGTTTCTTAATCTGGATTGGATGCGTGACACTACTTAAACAGGAGAATGACAAATCCTGAATATACTTACAGTGTTGCTTTTTGCATGAATTTATATTCCTGAGTGTTTTAGGATTCATGAGCATGTACCCACACATACCTGGCCGCCATCAGAATACCCACCAGTAAGTATTAATTAGATCCCCACAAATCAGAGTGAACCAAACTCTGGGGTTTTATTCACGAAAGTAGTTACAAATCAGGGTTGATGTTATTGTACTCTTTGGTTTCTGATAGTTACTACCATGCTCTCCAGCAACAATTTTACTCTGCTAGAGACATTAACTGCCCTTACAAAAATCTATCTGTTGAATGCAGCATTTGAACACATAGGTTCAATGGTTCAATGTGCTTTACCACAGCTCTCCCCACTCCATGGCTGCTGTGCTAAGAGTTCCCCCTCCATTTTTCACCTATTGTAACAACTGGCCCAGTATTTGGCCCTACTAAATCTCCTTTGTATGCCTCCAGTGGCGTAAAGCAGATGTAAATACAACTAAAGGTCAATGGGGGCAGGGGAGAAATTTCTCCCATATGGGGCAATCCTTCAGTCACAGTGGTGCGGAACTGGTAGAGTAGCTCTGATGCCCCAATTCTGCTCCACAACACAGAGGACATGACTGGAGGGAAGGAGACTCGGCCCTGAGCATCCATTCTTCTCGGTGATCCGAGGCAGCTCTTCATCATGCCAGTGGACTGGAGAGATTCAAAGCAGACCTGGGAGCAGGAGAGGATAAAAATGGCCTAAACCCAGTTTTGTACCCGTCCCCTTCCTGAACTGCATATGCTGTACAGCTGTGATGCGACTGCACATGGGAGATTGCAGTCATTTCAGAGAACCATCTGATGGAAAGCTGGGGTCTCAAGGGATTGATGTGTGAGGGAAAATTAAAGAGCTTAATATGTATAACTTGGCAACTAATTGATTGTAGGTGAAGGGGGTCGCAGCATAATAGTCTGCAAAAATTTGAAGACCATAAACATAAAGGAGGGAGAAGAATTTAGCGAGCTACACTGGGTATAACTCAGAGTAAAGCTATGTCTACACTTGGCGCTGCGGGGGTGACTCCCCAGTGGGAGCAG
This sequence comes from Lepidochelys kempii, assembly GCF_965140285.1. Taxonomy (NCBI): domain Eukaryota; kingdom Metazoa; phylum Chordata; order Testudines; family Cheloniidae; genus Lepidochelys; species Lepidochelys kempii. Next base: position 15,911,780 of record NC_136380.1, read on the forward strand.
ACATACTTGTGACTGCTCTCATTGAGCTAGTATGCTAAAAATAGCAGCATGGTGTGGGCTAGCCGCTCCGAGTGCGTACTCAGGGCGGCTAGCCTGTGCCGCTGCATGAGCATGTCTGCTCGTGCTGGGAATTACACCCCAGCTCCAAGTGTAAACAGAGCCTCAGAGGGGAAAACTTCAACCTGAATGTCAGGAAAATCTCCTTGCGTGTGAGGCGTATCTATCTGTAACCCTTCTGCCAGGCCGAGTTGATAGCAGCAAGGGTCGGGTTCCGTACACAGGGGTTCCCACTCATCAAAGCAAATGCAAAACTGGCTCGAGCCCCCACCCAGTGACCTGTGAAAATCTTACACACACCCCTGGGCACCTCAAAGAGGCAATACTTCTCCTCTCGCAAGCACAGAGTCTTGGTGTAGCAGAGAATCTTTAATAACACGAGGTAAACGACATCAGCATTAAATTGGGAAAACACCACAGCTAGTGTTCATTAACCAAACCATGAGCAAAGACCCACCCCAGCAAATTGGTCCATGTCCTTTCCCTTGGGTTCTTGAGTCCCAGAACCCAAACGTCTCTTGAGTCCAGCAATCCAAAAATCACCCAAAGTCCAAAAAGTCCAGCCCCAGAGTTCAAAAGTTCATCTGCAGAGTGTTACTCCCCAGTCTGGGTAAAAATGTGTGTGTGGGGAGAAAGAGGTAAGGGGCACCTTACATGACCTGAAGCTGACTGCCCCACAGGGCTTCACTCTGAACCGCTCCACAAGCCACTCTGTTCACCGTTTCACGAACAGTTCTGCTCCGCTCACCGTCTCACGAACACTCCGCCAGCCCATCCACGACAGCCCCGCTGCACTCTAGATCTTCCGGCTCCCCACTACTTGACACAGTGCTCAGTGATTTCAGCTCTTAGTAGTGTTAGCCGTAGTGCTGGGGCACCATAAGGCCAAAGTGAATTCAGCACAGTGCCTGTAGCAAGACTCTTAATAGACCCAAAATTAGCTCTGACATTCCACAGTGGAGAGAGACAGAGATGCAACTGGTGTTTCAGACCCACACCACCACCCACTAATACCTATCTCAAGCCTCTCCCCATTCACAGAGTTTTGAAACCCATGTCCCTTGTCTAGCGAGTGCTACTTAGTTGATGGTGAGTCCCTCCATCATACAAAAGGCCAAGTACAGTTCCACTATCCTTGATTCCCATAATCAGGGTAATAACAATTTATTCTTCCTGCCCCAATAACAGAGACACTGGGGATCCCACAACAGCCAAAGTGACCATTTGGGCAGCTATGGCCTCATTCTAGGCGGGGTGGGTGTGCCTATGCAAATGAGATCAGCCCCTGAAGTTCTTTTCCACAACTTACCACACCTCACCACCAGATGTCAGGGTGGAGCTCATCCTCACTCTGCTTACATATCTGTGGAATAGTTACCCAGAGGAAATCTTGGAGACCCCATTGTTGAGGACTTTTCAAACTAGACTTGTCAGAACACTAGGAAATGGCCTCTGTAGGCTGGGGGATGGGCTGGAGGGCCGAATAGCTCTTTTCCATCTAACATTTATGATGTTATTCCTCTGAATACAGTTGTCTTTTTATTTCTCATACTGAGCAGAGCAGGGTTCCAAGGTGTTTCTTGTCTGAGCCATGCTCTCCATTCATGTGGCTGAAATGTGCATTTGCCTAGCCAGGTGCTTTAGGCTAGATTTGCTGGTGCAGCAGGCTGAACTGCAGAGAGTTCTAGTCAAGGGTGTACGTGCAGAATTGGTTTAACTCTCCCTTTGTGTTCACCTCAGTCTGGTGCTGCTCTGTGCATGGCCGTTCCTCACACCAGTTCTGTCACTGCTTTGCCATGTCGCTTGGATAAATCACTTCCCCTTTGTTTCCCTTCGTCATTTGTCTGTCTCGTTTTATTAGATTATAATCCTTTAGGAGCAGGGATGGTCTCTTTCAATGTATTTGTAGATTGCTTTGTCCAATGGGGCCTGATTTCTAGGTGCTATTTAATGCTACTACTAAATAATAATCTACCCCTAAATCCTGGGTAACTTCCTTCTCCAACCTCATGATACCAGATAGGATAATAACTTGACAGAATATTATGGGGAAACACCTCAACACATGGTGAAATTATAGACACAGATCAAAATAAAAAATTGAAGTAGGATGTGATACTAACAACAAGTGCAAAATTATTGCATGGATCCCACAGCAACATGCTCCACTTTTTAGGAAGGAGGTGTATATTTTCTTTGAAATGCTTGCAATTCCTGAAGATCTTGCAGATGAAGGATTTCTAGGCTAATGGAACTTGAACAGATAAGAAGAAGGCTCTTTGGCCAACAGACAACTTTCTTTTTTCAAAGAAGCATTCAAATTAACAGCTTTGTGTAACTACAAATCACAGAAAGAATGTGAAAAATGAAATTGGGATAGTTTTTTGTTTGGCCGTAAATCCTAACAATTCTGGGTGAATATAGAATGTGAAGTGAAAATGTTGTTGACCCTGCAATTCAAAACATTGATAAAAACTTTGTGAAGGATCATGTTTTTAAAATAATAATTTTAGGCTTTTTTTTTTTTTTAAATCCTGTTTGTAACCTCTGTTTTCAGGATGTTTTGCCTATGAAGGTTTTGCCTTTTCATAATTGTCTCCCAGTTCTTTTAATAGACTAACAGCCAAGAGATCCAGTTTATTCCCGTGTGAGTTTGTGTGTGTGTGTGTGTGTATAGCACACTGGCAGAGTAGTAGTATTTAACATTGATATTATGGTAGCACTTAAAAGCCACAGTCAAATTGGGCCCCATTGTGATAGATTATGTAGAAACATATAATCAATGACAATCCCTGACCCAAAGAGCTTGCGGTCTAAAAGAGAAGACATAACAGGTCGATGGGACAAATAAGGAGGCTGGGGAGGGATAGAGGAGGTAGGATAACAAATAAATAAGAGTAGAATGTATCTCATCTCCTTTAGTAGCTGGTCTTCCCTAGAATAAAAGTCTACAACTGGTATCCCCTAATGGAATTGTTCCTTCCAGATCAAACCCTGCTGGTGAGCAGTGCGGGGTGGGGGTCAGTTGTCATATGTGCCCTAGCATTGTGGAAGATGTCATTCGGGATGCGCCACAGCTCTAGCAAAAAGGCAGAGTATTGTGTTCTTGAGCACTGATAATCGGATCTCCCTACACGTAGGCCATTGGGAACAGCTGAATATCAATCAAGATCCAATATGTAGCTCTCAGAGCAGAATTTTGCCCATAGTGTTTATTAGTTTGCTGCTGCCAAGATGGCACAGGTGCATAGGAGCATAAACTATTTTTGTGTAGGGCCTATAAAAAACATAGATATTATTGTTCAGATTTTTGGCAAAAGGGTGGCAGAATTTGTTTTTAAATGTACATATTATTCCCCTCCATGTGTACAACAATACAGTATGAAATGCCAGTTAAATACATGAAGCTATTAAAACATCTAAGAATCCAGTTCTTCGAATGAACACACCACTCCTGCTGACTTCAGAGTGGGCCGACCTCAGCACTGAGTCTACAGAGATTAAGGCTGGAATAGATGAGTATTTAGGGACAGATATCATTGCTGGATATAACTGCTAAGAAACATGTCGGCCCTTTTGAAGGGCAAAGAGATGGACTATCAGTGATTATAAACCATTTCCATGTCATGCCACCATGTAACAGAAGAAAAATATTGGGAACCATTCTCAGCTAGCCATAAAGAAGGGAAGGGTGGTTGTGACCTCACCCTGAAACCTGCTTGTGACATTGGGGGTCATGATGTGCAGGTTAAGAACTCATGGACTACATGGACCAATGTTGCTTTGCACCCTAATTCCTTAAATTCCCAAATATTATAAACTGGATTAAAATGTTGGCTGACGTTACTAGACAGTCATTTTATGCAAATGTTTTTGGCAAGACACAAAAATGTAGGTTTTAATCCCAGATCTAAACAAACATTGCTGTTCCATTTTTTCATCAATTATAACAAGTACATCAAGCTCATAAATAGCTCTGATCATTTGATCTCAGTTACGTCAGTGTAAATCTGAAGTAACTCCAGTGGAGTTACACTGTCAATGTAAGCCAGATAAGAATTTGGCCACAAGAGAGTCATGTAAGTGGAACAAGGTGGGAAACTAGCCCTTAAAGTTACCTTTCCTTTTCTGTAGACCATTAAACTAGTTCTAATGGTGGAATCTCTTAGACTGTGGGATGCATTTCCAAGGGTAGCAGTAGCAGCCCAGTTGCATGGGACAATTGCTAAAACAAGATTCCATAACGCATGGGAAAATATATTGTGTGGACAATCCTACAAAGGGGGATGAATTAAGGGTCAAATCCTGTGCAGGTTTACACCCTTTGCACCCCTACTAAAGTCTTTGGGGTTGTGTAGGTTTATGTCAGTGCACAGTTTGGTCTTTGATGACCTAACAGCTCTTTTCTATCTTCGGTTTCTGTAAGGCCACGTAATGCTACAGACAGCAGAGGGGAGCAAAATTGGCTTGAAAAGTGTCCCAACACACAGAAGTGCCTCTCCAGTGTGCTTCCTTGTAGCTCTAGATAGTGGGAGTCCTCTCCAAGCTCCTCCGTGGCTGAGATTCCATGGATCTGGAAGAGAGTATGAGGCTGGACCACGAGGGGTTAGTGTTGTGAGGATCTGCTAGTTTCAGTTCTGTCATGACTGGGAATACTCCAGTGATCATCATGGAAGGGAATGCTGAGACAGTCACTGCTGACATCTGTACTTGCAATGATATAAGTGAGAGCAGAATTTGGCCTGCATGTTTAAAGGGTGTTTCATTTTTCCCTTTTAATCAGGGAAATTAGGAAACGAGTCAGGGTAAAACTGGATATTTTAGGACCATGTGAAACTCCCTTCCCCAAATGCAGAAGCAATGCTAAAGTGCACCCCATTTCATCTCATCACAGCCACACATATGCTAGCCCCCCACCACACACTTCAGTTCCGCTGTAGATTATTCCCATCAGGAGCTGCATTTGGGTTTGAGTATACAACCTATTGCCTGATTAGGCTGCATATATGCCTAAAAATATGGGACCAGATCTTTAGGGTCGATTGGTGTTGCACCAATGAAATCAATGGGACTACACCAATTTATACCAGTGGATGATATGGCCTGGGGAATGCATGGAGGAGTATGCCATTAATTAAAGTCATATTTGATTTTTTTTTTTAAGCCTCAACCTCTTTTGGTTGCTGTGATGATTTGTCAAGTAAGCATTTGCTTTCAGTGTATCACAGAGTGGCTGATGGTTTTTTGCTGATTTGCATCTCAAACTGTCCCAGTATGAAGGCCCTTTGTTATGGGATGTTCCCAGTGATTGTCTAGGGGGCAGAGGCTAGCTCCATGCTTACCGACCAAAGCAGTGGGTTGGTTTTATGGTCAAGCCTGTGGATGTGTGGGTTGGTTTTATGGGCAAGGCTCTGTGTGTGTGGTAAGGCAGCTGGAATCAACATCTCCAGTTTGGAAGATCAAAGAAAATGACAAAAGTTGCATGTAATAATGTGGCAAAAGATACCTGACACAGGGCACAAGCTTTGCTGGAAATGAGCTTCTGAGACGTTTTATGAGCCTTGTATCTTTAGCACTCCTTTTTTCCTTGCTTCTAATCACTGTGGTAAGTGTTAACAGTGTGCGCTGTGCTAGGTGAACTGATAAACTCACCCGTAGCTTCCCACTGAAAACCACGCAAGACGATAATGCTGTGTTACTGGAATAGTTGAGTCAGAGCCTGTAGCAGGGTTTTAAGTGACCAGAATCGAACAACACCAATTTACACTAAAGATCTGGTCCCATATTTTTATGCATAAATGCATGCTAATCAGGCAATAAAACCCCAAATGTAGCTTCTGGTGGGAATAATCTGCAGTGGAACTGAAGTGTGGGGAGGACAGTGCTAGTTTTGTGGAGTGCTGTCCTTGTCCATTAGAGACTTAGCACCAGATGTGGCTTTGTCTGATGAAAATGACAGGAGGAGATTGTGGATGCAGGAGGATGCCAGTGGGGACCTGAGTGGGGGCAACACCTCTGTGTGGAGTGACTCAGGTGGCAGTGGGTCCATGCAGGTGGGCTGATGCAGACAGGGGCAGGAATGTCCTGTATTCTGGGGATGTGTCAGAGGCCACCCTACCCCAGCATCCCAAAATAGGTAAAACCAATCCCTTCTCCTATTCTCCAGGAGGTCAAGCTTCAAAGGCTGGGGAATTCCCATAGGCAGCCTTGGGATTTTACAGTAATTGCCCCCTAATGATTCCAGAATATGCAGGAAACCCCATCCCCTGCCTTCCCCACACACACCAGTGAGCCAAGAACACACAAATACACATCACCTGTATTGACACAAAGGGCTATGGATATTCTACAGCTCATACTGTCTGACCCATCTCAATATAATGGCTAGTTGAAGTTTTGATGTTTTAAACATAAAATATAAACTGGTCCCCAAAGATGACAATATCTGTCACAAGAACCATCTTCTATTGCCCAGCTGAGGTGGATTGCTGTGCTGGCTTTTGTGGCTCCCATTCTTAGCAGCCTATCTCTCCCCATTCATTGTTTAGGGAGCCTAGGTGCCTAACCAGCCTTGGTGAATCCCAGTGACTTTTTAGGCACCTAAAAGTTAGGTGTTGCAGTGATGAGCATTGTAACACCTAAGTCCCTCTGCAAATGTGGCCCTTGGCCTCTCTATGCCTCAGTTCTCCATTTCTAAAATAGGGGTAATAGTATTTCTCTTCCCCCTAGAGGTGATGGGAGGATGAATGAATTAAAAGATTGTGGGGTGCTCAGATACCGCAGTAATGGGGGGCCATGTAAATACTCAAGAAACTTTTTGTCAACAGGCTAAAGTTACAATAAAATAACTCGCTCTGGTACCGAAACAATGGTGAGTGTCCACACAGTGCTTTGCAATGGGTTAACTAAAGTGCTTTAATTTAACCAGTGGAAGCTTCTGTGTAGACAAGCCCATTGACTCCCTTTCCTCTCCTGTGAGGTTATTCACTTTGTTAAATGCGTTCAAATCAGGATTTGGCTTTTTTATATGCATCGTTTTTTGCTTAAATCCCTTATTAGTAAATTAAAATGTGTATATTCCCCTTTCTGTCCAGTAGTTTGTCAAGGTGCTGCTTTAGGGTTGGATCTTGCAATATCCTGAGTGTCCTTGACTCCCACTGAAGCCACTGGGAGTTGAGGATGCTCACCTCCTGATAGGTGGTGTTCAGAACCTTGCAGTCTTGGTAACAGAGGGCACTTGGTACCTTGCAGGATTGGGTCCACTGAATTTAATGGGAGCTAAGGGTACTGAGCTTTCACAGGAGGATCTGAATACCTTTCAGAACTGAGCCAGCTAGTGCGGGAGGCGGTGAGTAAATAGGTGGATAGACAGACTTGAGCATTCTCAGTATCTTATAGTATCAAGTCCTTTATTGAGGTTAATTTAAAATTGTGCAACACCAAATACTGTGAGCCTCTCAAACACCCCATTCATCCAAAGCCCACTGAGCTCAAAGATGGAGTCTTTCCACCGACTCCATCAGACTGTGGATCAGGCCCTCTGTTCCTTTACAGTGTTTCAATCCTACTTCTTTTTTTATTGCAGTGTTCTTCTAGAGAAGTTGGCTGAGCTTCGTTTTGACACTGACTAATCCGCATTTCCTCATGACAGGAAAGGCCATCAATCTCCTTTCCCCTCTCCCAGTGCACCCTTCTACTTCCTGTGAGCATATTAATTACTCTCATGACTCATACTCATTCAGAGTGCTATCAGAACTGCTTATCAGTTTTGTCTCTTTCCAGGCCTCTTAATGATACTCCATGGGAAGCTCTCCTATGGTATCGTGTGCAAAGTTTACATTAACAACTTGCTGAGAGACAGGAGCAGTCTTCATTGTTGCAATAAGCCTATCTTCAAATATATTCAAATTCTATACTAAACAAAACCCACATGGCATCAGACATAACAGTGATGTTGTTTAAGATGGCAATAGCTTCCATTTTACTATATACTGAAATATAGCATGTAATGCGTAGATCTGATTGAGACATTTAACGAGAAGTTACCGGTACACTTTTATTGGGGAAATACTCATCTTTTTTCCAAAAAGATTCGTTCCACCCAGCTCCACTCCAGTTGTAGACCTTTGATGCTATGGAAGGAGAGGCAGAAAAGATGGTCTTTCAGTAACCCCATATTTGACGCCTAGGTGTTATGGTATGGACAATCTCTAGAAAGGCATGGATGGATAGTCGGACAGTTAGCAGATAATTACCAATCACACATGCAGTAAGGTGTCATTAATTGGTCTGGAGGCTATTGTTGTACAGTGCATTAACTGTTGTGCAGTATATCTGTGTGACCTTCACATGGCCCTCACCTGATTTTGTTTCTCAGTGTAGGCTACCATGAAGTGCAAACACCTTGATTTAGTCCAATTTTTTATGGGGATGGTCTTTTATTTATTGAGCAGACCATTCTGATTATTCGTTTTCATTTGAAGAGTTAATCTAAATGCCAGTGGAATTTGGCTTTCAATGCTAGCTTTAGGGATCCCCCATGATGAATGGTCATGTAAGACTTTGGAGAATTTTTTGTTCCACGTTATCATGCCATCCTCAAACCCTCCTCCCACTCAGTGCTCATCTCCTTACTTTGGTGAAACAGCCGTACTTTGGACAGCCAGAAAGTGCCCTGAGTTATAAGCTGTGAGGATGCTGTCCAACCTTGCACATTATCACTCAATAACAGATGCCACAGAGATGCTTTATTTATAATAAAGAGCTTGTCTGTTACAACATGTTTTTGTAGTTTTTTCCCCACTGTGCTGGTAAGAGACACCCCTCTGCAGAATTGTTGGAGTCGCAAATAATTGAGAGGTACTGCACAAGATGTGCTTGACATTTGAACTCTAAGCAACTGATTCAGCAACTGAGCTTCATTCCATTGACTTCAGTGGCAGCTCCATGTGCAGAATGACTATAGGAACAGGCACTTATTGATGAAGCATTGAATGCTACTGGGCCAGAACTCAGCACTCACAACTGGACCAGATTTTCACAGAGTAAGTTTGGGCCTTTAAGGGGACCAAGTCCCAGCTGTAACCTGTGCCTAGTTTTCCTTCAAAGTCATGGAACCTGAAGGAATGAAAGTACGTGACAGAGAGCCAGGCCTTCTGGGAGGGAAGAGGCTGTCTGTTCTCAGGGAGAGGAGAGCTGGAAGGAAGAGAAGTGTGCTGGAGGTGGTCCTATAACTTGCTAAGGGGAGGTTATGTGGAGATGAGTATCCAGGAGTGTTTCCCTTGCAGGATGAGAGCGGGGAAAAGAGTCTGAGCAAGACTTGGTGGAAAGTACCAGGGAGAAGGCCTGACCAGAGATGGGCATTGTAGGAAGTGACTCTAAGCAATAGTATACCAGGGCAGACTTGGGTTCCTTGGGTTCAGGGCAAAACATATCCCATGATTTAGGGTGCCATGGCTTGTAGTGGGAGAGGAAGGGTATCCCTACAATACCACCTCTGGTGGCAGTGTCGAAACCCCTGATCTAAGGGGGGAAGTAAAGTACTGTTAAGCCCAGGGAGGGCTAAGGACTGTGATCAGCTCCCAGTACAAGCAGGGAAGGAAAACATGGCATCAAGGACTGCAGGGGCTAGTAGGCTGTGGAAAGCACAAGATGACTAAGCTGGCCACTAAGACTGAAGGACTTGTCTCATTTGGATTCTTGTTTTGCTCTGGAAGGTGAGGACTTTTTGCTTTGGCCGGAGGATCAAGGCATCCCAATCACTCTACCAGCCACCTCCAGGTAAGGGAAATTGAGCTCTGGTGGTACTGGGTGTTAGAGAAGGTAAACCACACCCTCCCGGCTCTGTGTTTTCAGTCTCTCCCAGGCAATACACAAACTGACTAATGTTTTCAGAGAGACAAGGCAGGTGAGGTAATATCTTTTATTGGACCAACTTCTGCTGGTGAGAGACACAAGCTTTTGAGCCACACAGAGCTCTTCTTCAGGTCTGGGAAAGGAACTTCCAGCATCACAGCTAAATGCAAGGCAGAATGGATTGTTTAACATAAGTAGTTAGCACACACTGTAAGGGACCATTCAAGGTAGAGTGGCTTAAAACCTAAGCCCTCTTCCCTGCATAAAGGAAGCACAGCAAACATGAATCCCAGGGGTGCGTCCTCCATAGACACCCGGTCACTAGTCTCTATAAAAAGGAGACACAGAAGGGACTCTCAGGGAATGAATCCCTGTGCCCTATGGAAAGGAGATACGGAGATAGGGAATTCCAGGACGAACACTCTGTATAGAAGGGAGCACAGAAGGGGTAAATTCCTGGGGGGGGGTCCCCTGAAAGCCCCACCCCTCCCAGCAGCGGGCGCCCGCTCACCCAGATCTTGATGCCCCCAGTGGCGGCGCAGAGCCAGTAGAGGTTTGGGCTGAAGCACAGGGTGGTGTTGATGTCGCCACTGTCCAGCATGTACAGATGCTTGCCCTCGTTCAGGTCCCACAGCATGGCCTGGCTGTCCTGAGGGGGAGCAGGGCAGGAAGAGAGAGAGCCTCAGACAGAGGAAGAGTTCCCCCCCCCACACACACAACCAACCCCATAACCAATCATCAAGAAGCCTGCACCTTGTACCGAGGAAATGACACATGGACAAAAAGAGGGGGGTTGGTGGGTTACAGATTGTTGTAATAAGCCATAAATAAGCTTGAAAGCTTGGCTCTCTCACCAATAGAAGTTTGTCCAATAAACAATATTACCTCACCCACCTTGTCTCTCTAATCTCCTAGGGCTGACATGGCTACAACTACATTGCATACAATAATGTTTTCAGATCAAGTTCAAATTTTGAGCCCACAAAAGATTAGTGAGTTCAAAATTAGGCAAAATTGCTTCTTTTTTTTTTTTTTGCCCCATGTCTTTAGAACAGGCTCCAAAGGACTTTCATTCTTTGCATCATGGAACATTTATTATTCCAGCAGGAATTTCTGGCAATGTCATGGAAATTGTTGATAGATCATTGTGGATTTGTTTAGTCTTCCAACAGATCAGATCAGCATGCTATAATTACATATCTCTGGAGCACAGTCTTGGTTTCTTGTGAGTTCACATTTGTTTCCCATATGTAACTTGCAATATTAGCCTCTCGGTTAATCAGTAGCTTGCCTTGTCCAATAGAGTGTAAGCTGAATAAGCTTAAGGCTAGGCTAGGCATAGGGTGGAAAATGTAATGCCATTAAATAAATTAGTAGTGTGTAATATAGTGTTCAGTTCTGATTGCCCTGTTTAAAAGAGACAGGAGAAGGAGAAGAGCTTCCGAGACAGGTGATGAAAACAGCTAGAGGCTTGGAGAAATTTCCTCATAAATTTCTATATTGGAAACAATTGGGACTGAGTAGCTGAGAGAGCAGAGGATGGCCAATAGACATCTAGAGCCAGGGTCTGGGACATCCGCAAAGATAGCACTGGGCGATCCTCCAGGGTTTGGGGTCGGATCTGCAGCTGGCTCCACCGGTGGGACAAGCCTTACATTTAGACAAGAGGAGTTTTAGGATGAATAGTATGGTTAAGAGAGTTTCTGCTGTACCTTCAAAGCACATTGGTCCGTGCAGGAGATAAGCAGAGAGGCCCCCAAACAAGCTACACTTGCTCTTGCTTCTATTGCTATTGACTGGCAATTCAAAGTAAGATGATAAACTTGTGACTTAATTAAAAGCTGAAACCAAACTTGTCCAGAGCCCCAATTGTCTGAGGTGAGGTGTGATTCAAATGCATCAAAATTATACCATTTTATCTTAGTCTGCAAAGTGAATAGTAAAGAAGAAGTCATAGCAAAAGAGGGGAAAGAGGTGGAACACGGCACAAGAAATAGAATTAGCCATCAATGAATCTAAGAAAAGGTCTTGCACAATATTATGTTAATAGCTTCATCATTATGCAATCCCTATATAAACCATCAGTAGCAGCCTTTCTTTGTAATCTATGTATGACTTTTCGCATATGAAACTCCTTTGGGTATGGTTCATTTTCTTACGGTTGGCATTGTTTCTAACTTCCAATTACTTTGACTACCATTATGCTTATTAATGATCCATGTGTTTTTTTTCTTTTGATGCCTTTCCCAGCTCTGCACGCCACAAAGCAGGCAATATTATGCTTCCCACAGGTAGCAAAATATTTAAAATCAAACTAATTTTCCCAAGAACTTTTCTGAAATTCTCCAATTTTCAGTCAAAACAGAACATGTGTTTATAATCTCCGGGGATGTAAGAGCCCCACCAACATGCTCTGGAAACTTAGACCCAAATGTACATTTTCCAGTACAAAGAAGACAACAATTTATATTGGATTTTTTTAAAACTGTGCATCATTCATTCCTTTTGATGTATCCGACCAGATGTACTTAAGCTTTGTCTGGTCACACATGGTTTCCAAATCTCTCTCCAGCCCCAAGTAATGCTACAGAGGTGAATGGATTTACTCCGGGTTTCAAATGATGTAACCAAGATCTGAATCCAGCCCCTATGCATACTAAATTGAATGTCCTTTAGCAAGATATCTATGGACACTTCTACTAGGCATGTCAACTTGGGGTCAAATAAATCTTGTAGATATAGACATAGGCCAATTCCCTAGAAAAAAGAAGATGGAGGAAGATTAGTGAGTTTCCAGCACTTTGTTTATGTGGAAACAAATGTCACGTTGTATGCATGTCTAATGTAGGTGGACAGTTCCTTTTAGAAAAGGGCCCACACCAAACCCAAAACTTTGGAAGTTCAAATTCAGATTAGATGGCCTAAATCCATCTCTAGGTTCAACTCTGTCTTTTGAGATGTGGGCCAATCAGTTGTTGCCAACACAGATGATTCCTTCATACACTTTGGTCTGATTCGGGTGCCTGGAGGTAGCTAGCTTTCTAATGCTGGCACTCCAACAGCATTTCCTTTGGTCACAAATTTACTTTGAGTTTCACTGAACAAGTGAAACAGGTAAACGGCAGCACCACTAACAATGGACCAGATCCTGGCCCCGATAAGGGTGTTTGTGCCACTCCGATTGGTGATTCTCTTGGCAGAGAATAGAGCTATTTGGCATGGAGCTGGTGTAGGCAAGTGCATATCACTTCCTCCTGTCTACAGTGTAAAGGAGCTGTTGGGATTATGGACAGTAAGGATGTGTGAACAGAGCACCACCTGACTCCTTCTGATGACAGGCTGTCTAATCACTCCTTAAATAGCCCAGGGTGACTGAACCAGCCTTAGCTGCCACCAGGACTGCAGGAGTTGCTGGGACAACAGGAAGCTATATATGCTTTAAGGGAGCATCTTTATATGTTGCACAGAGAGGAGCTCAGTCAGACCTGAAGATTGGGCCACTACATGCAGCCTTTCAATTAGGTAGGTGATGTTTATTGACCTGACAGTACAATACCGGTCAGAAGCAAGGACCATATGTATCTTACCAGTTATGTGCTTGTGGCCAAAGAATATGTGTACAAGAACCTTCTGCACAGTGTAATCCCTGGAGTCATAGATAGCTGGAACCTCCTGCTGGAGTTATTTGGCCTGATTTCCTTCTTAGACCAAGGCAGGATATTTTGTCCTTGGTGGAATGGGCTAAAATATGTCTGTTGTTTGGGTGGTATAGCCAAACATTGTATAAATATTGCATGTGTGCAGCCACAATCTTTTATTGTACAGACAGTGCTGTTGTCTGGTTTTAATGTATTGTTCCCCTAAGCACTCCCATAACTTCCTTGAAGACTTCTCAGGTTTCCCCAAAGTGGCTTTTTTGTTATGTGTTGTCAGGGTTCCCTCCCCACTCTAAACAGATGCTTAGTTCAAATAGGGCTTTGGGAGATGTATTTTCCCTGTCCTGATTCCTCGCTGACCCGGAGAGAACCAACAAAGAGAACAAAGCAAAAACCTTCCCCCACAGATTTGAAAGTATCTTCTCCCCTTATTGGTCCTTTTGGTCAGGTGCCAACCAGGTTACCTGAGCTTCTTAATCCTTTACAGGTAAGGAGGGATTTTATGATACCCTTAGCTGTATGTTTATGACGTGTCTTTTAACCTTATTCTGAAAGGTAACCTCAACGTACGCTAAATTCCATATGCTAAATATTGATGGAGTATGACACAGAGCTACATACATTAAAATATCATTAAGGATATTAATATATATTATTTACTGTGAATCTCATGTTAAATCATTATTTGACTTCTTTTGGCTTTGCTGTTGGCCTTTCACTCTTCAGGGGTCTGAGTGTAGTCCAGTGGTAAGAACTGGGAGGGACTGGACATGAGGACTCCTGGATTCTATTCTTAGTTCTCCCGCTGACTCATGAACTTGCCAGTCATTTAACCACTTTGTGGCTCAGTTTCCACACTTTTACAAAAAGCATAGTAACACCTACTTCCCTGTAATATAATGCTTTGAGAACCTTAAGTGGAAGGTATTCTGAAGTGTAAAGACTGACTAATATTACTAATTATTAGTATGATTAATTATGCTTAGTTACACCAGCTGAAGATCTGGTCCTATAGCTTTTTTTCATCTACCCATATAATTGGACTATGGATTTTCTTCTATCTTGCCAAGAAAAAGAAGAAGATTCGTAGTCCAATTAAAGGGATAGATGGAAAAAAAGCAGTCGGGTCAGATCTTCAGCTAGTGTAACTAAACATTATTAATAATTAGAAATACCTTTCACTTATGGTTCTCAAAGCACTAATATACATATATATATATAGCAAATGCGATGAACAACGGTGACTAGACACCATTTCCCCTTGGTCTGCATCCTGTTATTTTTGGGAACAATAGCTGCATTTTTGATACAGTGCCAGCCCTAAATCTGTGTTTGTCCTCATCCAATATTTTGCTCAAGTGGAAAGACAGTTCTAATTATTAGATAATTTAGTTTATCATATTTTTGTTTAGATCATGTTTGAACTGATAAACAGCAAATGGGGGCCTCGTTTCTCTGTTGGGGGTGTCTGAGCAAACTCCCTCAGTCTACTCAGACATCCTGGGTTCAAAAGTTCAACTTGTGCTCAAACTTTTTTAGGTTTATGTCCTGCTCATGAGGGATTTCCTAAAATATATATGGCGAGAAATCCATTGAAAAGATAGAGTGAAACTGGAGGGGAAAGTTTGTGAAAAAAATTAATTGGGGTGTTGGGATTAGAGAAGAGATAAATTCAATGGAAAAAATGAATTTTTTCCACTTCCACTTAGCTTTTGAGGGTGGTTCTAACCCCAACCTAGAGCCAGATTCTGCCAGTCTTACTCTGGACATGATCCAAAGCCTACTTAAGTCAGTGGTCATCTTTCCATTTACTTTAGTGAGTGTTGCATCAGGTCCTTTGAATAGCATCTGATACCACAAGTTGTCCCATTCATTTCAATGGGACTGTTTCCAGAGCAAGATCCTGCTTAGTGTGAGTGAGGGTGGCAGAATTAGAAAAGGAGTACTTATGGCACCTTAGAGACTAACCAATTTATTTGAGCATAAGCTTTCATGAGCTACAGCTCACTTCCTTGCTGGTGTCAGTGAAACTATTCACATAAGGCCTACTCACCATGAGTCATGACGGGAGAATGAGACCCACATTATAAAGTTAGGTTTCAGAGTAGAATCCGTGTTAGTCTCTATCCGCAAAAAGAAAAGGAGGACTTGTGGCACCTTAGAGACTAACCAATTTATTTGAGCATGAGCTTTCGTGAGCTACAGCTCACTTCATCGGATGCATGAGCTTATGCTCAAATCCTTTTCTTTTTACATTAGAAAGTGCAGTTCTTTAAGTTAGAAAAACACAATTGGATATCTTTTGGAATTGAATCATCCTGGGTGGGGGGAGGAAGGTGGCATTCTATTATAGGAACAGAAGGATTCATGAATTCAGATTAATTTTGAAAACCCGCCAAAATAGTTTGAGGTTCAAAAAACCTCAAGCACGGGTATATTACATTCCAAAGGTCCCCCATTCCTAAATGATGGGGCAGTGTCTGGCCTCCTCCCCTACACAGAGGGAATCGTGATCCCTTGGCAGAGGTGATGTGTGTGGGGAGGGACATGTGGGGTCATGTGCTCCCCGAGATTTGCTGTTTGACTTGTACTGTGCATGCTCACACAGACTGAGCATGCTCAGTAACACTGCTGAAGCCAGCTCCCCTCACTTTGCCCTCACTCTGCCCTATCGGCAGGCGTGGGTCGTCTCGGTCCCTCTGGAACAGGGCAACTCAACACAGCTCACAATGCAGGGCTATGTCTAAGACATAATCTAGTCGGTAAAGTTTTACATAGCATTTGAGCTACATTTTCCATGTGTTCTTCTTTTCCTCTCCCTGCCAAGTCAAAGTCTTTAAAACATCCCTTTGTTTTCATATGCAGTTATCTTTCCCCCAGCTGTTTTCCCTCCATGACCAGACCTCACAACCTTCCTATAGAGGTCTCTCTCGTTTTCCACATCTTTCATTGCTTCTGTGTGCAGCTCCTCTGAACTCCCTTACAATGTCATCTTACCGCACTGGCAGCATCGCCTGGTTCTCTTGGGCTGTTTCCTGAGTGAAAGTATTAGCCCTTGTCTACACTACAAGTTTAGGTCGAATTTAGCAACATTAGATTGATTTAACCCTGCATCCGTCCACACAACGAAGCCATTTTTGTCGACTTGAAGGGCTCTTGAAATCGATTTCTGTACGTCTCCCCGACGAGGGGATTAGTGCTGAAATCGACACCGCCAGGTCTAATTTGGGGTAGTGTGGATGCAATTCAATCGTATTGGCCTCCGGGAGCTATCCCAGAGTGCTCCATTGTGACCGCTCTGGACAGCACTTTCAACTCAGATGCATTAGCCAGGTAGACAGGAAAAGCCCCGGGAACTTTTGAATTTCATTTCCTGTTTGGCCAGCATGGTGAGCTCATCAGTACAGGTGACCATGCAGTCCCAGAATTGCAAAAGAGCTCCAGCATGGACCGAATGGGAGGTACTGGATCTGATCGCTGTATGGGGAGATGAATCTGTGCTATCAGAACTCCGTTCCAAAAGACGAAATGCCAAAATATTTGAAAAAATCTCCATGGGCATGATGGACAGAGGCTATAACAGGGACCCACAGCAGTGCCGCATGAAAATTAAGGAGCTCAGGCGAGCCTACTAAAAAACCAAAGAGGCAAATGGCCACTCCGGGTCAGAGCCCCAGACATGCCACTTCTATGATGAGCTGCGTGCAATTCCAGGGGGTGCTCCTACCACTACCCCACCCCTGTCCGTGGACACCTACAAGGGGGGAGTCTCACACAACAGGGATGAGGATTCTGGGGACGAGGAAGAGGAGGAGAAGGAGGAGGAGGACGATAGCACACAACAGGCAAGCGGAGAAACTGTTCTCCCCGGCAGCCAGGAACTGTTTATCACTTTGGAGCCAATACCCTCCCAACCCTCCCAAGGTGGGCTCCCGGACCATGAAGCCGCAGAAGGCACCTCTGGTGAGTGTACCTTTGTAAATATAATACATGGTTTAAAAGCAAGCATGTTTAATGATTAATTTTCCCTGAAGACTTGGGATGCATTCGCGGCTGGTACAGCTACTGGAAAAGTCTGTTAACATGTCTGGGGATGGAGCGGAAATCCTCCAGGGATATTATTAAGGGGACATTCAGAGGTGGCCATTCCTGCTGGGCTGTTTGCCTGTGGCTGAAAAGAAATCATCCCCGCTTTTAGCCACACGGTGTGTGCAGGGGGGGGAGGGGGCGCATTCATGCTAAGCTGTTCACATTTGGCTGGCAGGGATCTTCCCTGATACTAGTCATGCGGTGAGAGGAGCAGTGAAGTGATCATCCCAGAGAACTGGGTGGGTGAGGGGGTTTAGTTGGGTTTGTGCTACGTGTTAACCTGAAAACTGCAGCCCTCCTTTTAAATGGCCAACCCAATGGGTGCTTGGTATGGGAAAGGAGGGCGCTGCTGTTTGAAACCATTCCCACATGTTATGAAGGTTGAAGAAGCCGAAAGACTGAGGCTTACCATGGCTGCCTGCAAGCCGAATTCTGTTGCCCGGCCCTGCGTGTGTGATCTCGCACACCAAACCAGCAGGCCCTCAATATATGAGGCAGAATGCTTGGTTCACTGTGAAAGAGTCTACCCATTGTTCTCTAAAATGTGTCTTTTTAAATACTACTCTCTTTTTCTTTCCTCCTGCAAATGTTTCAACGCTCCTGCTATCATCTCCATCCCAGAGGCTAGCGCAAATAAGAAGGCGAAAAAAACGCACTCGCAACAAAATGTTCTCTGAGCTCATGCAGTTCTCCCACACTAAAAGAGCTCAGCAGGATACGTGGAGGCAAACAATAGCAGAGCCCAGGAAAGCAGAAAATGAATACGAGGACAGGAGGGACGAGCAAGATGAGAGGTGGCGACAGCGAGAGGAGAGGTGGAGGCAGCGTGATGAGAGAGGCAGGATGCAATACTGAGGCTACTGGGGGATCAAACTCATATGCTCCGGCATCTGGTGGAGCTGCAGGAAAGGCAGCAGCACAGACCACAGCTGCAGCCCCTGTGTAACCACCTGCCCTCCTCCTCCAGTTCCATAGCCTCCTCACCCAGATGCCCAAGAACGCAGGTCGGGGGCTCTGGGCACCTAACCACTCCACCCCAGAGGACTGCCCAAGCAACAGAAGGCTGGCATTCAATAAGTTTTGAAGTGCGGTGTGGTCTTGTCCTTCCCTCCTCCCCTCATCCACTACCCTACCTGGTGCTTCTCTCCTCCCTGACCGCTCCCGGGCTACCTTGGCAGTTATCCCCCTATTTGTGTGATGAATTAATAAAGAATGCATGATTTTGAAACAACAATGACTTTATTGCCTCTGCAAGCGGTGATCAAAGGGAGGAGGGCGGTTGGCTTACAGGGAAGTAGAGTGAACCAAGGGGGTGGGTTTTCATCAAGGAGAAACAAACAGAACTGTCACACCATAGCCTGGCCAGTCATGAAACTGGTTTTCAAAGCTTCTCTGATGAGCAGCGCTCCCTGCTGTGCTCTTCTAACCGCCCTGGTGTCTGGCTGCGCTTAATCAGTGGCCAGGCGATTTGCTTCAACCTCCCACCCTGCCATAAACGTCTCCCTCTTACTCTCACAGATATTGGAGCACACAGCAAGCAGCAATAACAATGGGAATATTGGTTTCGCTGAGGTCTAACTGAGACAGTAAACTGCACCACCATGCTTTCAAACGTCCAAATGCACATTCTACCACCATTCTGCACTTGCTCAGCCTATAGCTGAACAGCTCCTGACTACTGTCCAGGGTGCCTGTGTATGGCTTCATGAGCCAGGGCATTAAAGGGTAGGCTGGGTCCCCAAGGATAGCTATAGGCATTTCAACATCCCCAACAGTTATTTTCTGGTCTGAGAAGTAAATCCCTTCCTGCAGCTGTTCAAACAGACCAGAGTTTCTGAAGATGCGAGCATCATGTACCTTTCCCGGCCATCCCACGCTGGGATGAGTTGGTTGAGTTCAGGATCCTGACGCAGGGAACAAAGGTAAGCAGCAGGATACGGACCTTGGACTTCAGGAAAGCAGACTTCGACTCCCTCAGGGAACGGATGGCCAGGATCCCCTGGGGGACTAACTTGAAGGGGAAAGGAGTCCAGGAGAGCTGGCTGTATTTCAAGGAATCCCTGTTGAGGTTACAGGGACAAACCATCCCGATGAGTCGAAAGAATAGTAAATATGGCAGGCGACCAACTTGGCTTAATGGTGAAATCCTAGCGGATCTTAAACATAAAAAAGAAGCTTACAAGAAGTGGAAGGTTGGACATATGACCAGGGAAGAGTATAAAAATATTGCTCGGGCATGTAGGAATGTTATCAGGAGGGCCAAATCGCACCTGGAGCTGCAGCTAGCCAGAGATGTCAAGAGTAACAAGAAGGGTTTCTTCAGGTATGTTGGCAACAAGAAGAAAGCCAAGGAATGTGTGGGCCCCTTACTGAATGAGGGAGGCAACCTAGTGACAGAGGATGTGGAAAAAGCTAATGTACTCAATGCTTTTTTTGCCTCTGTTTTCACTAACAAGGTCAGCTCTCAGACTGCTGCGCTGGGCATCACAAAATGCGGAAGAGATGGCCAGCCCTCTGTGGAGATAGAGGTGGTTAGGGACTATTTAGAAAAGCTGGACATGCACAAGTCCATGGGGCCGGACGAGTTGCATCCGAGAGTGCTGAAGGAATTGGCGGCTGTGATTGCAGAGCCACTGGCCATTATCTTTGAAAACTCGTGGCGAACCGGGGAAGTCCCGGATGACTGGAAAAAGGCTAATGTAGTGCCAATCTTTAAAAAAGGGAAGAAGGAAGATCCTGGGAACTACAGGCCAGTCAGCCTCACCTCAGTTCCTGGAAAAATCATGGAGCAGGTCCTCAAAGAATCAATCCTGAAGCACTTGCATGAGAGGAAAGTGATCAGGAACAGCCAGCATGGATTCACCAAGGGAAGGTCATGCCTGACTAATCTAATCACCTTTTATGATGAGATTACTGGTTCTGTGGATGAAGGGAAAGCAGTGGATGTATTGTTTCTTGACTTTAGCAAAGCTTTTGACACGGTCTCCCATAGTATTCTTGTCAGCAAGTTAAGGAAGTATGGGCTGGATGAATGCACTATAAGGTGGGTAGAAAGCTGGCTAGATTGTCGGGCTCAACGGGTAGTGATCAATGGCTCCATGTCTAGTTGGCAGCCGGTATCAAGTGGAGTGCCCCAAGGGTCGGTCCTGGGGCCGGTTTTATTCAATATCTTCATAAATGATCTGGAGGATGGTGTGGATTGCACTCTCAGCAAATTTGCAGATGATACTAAACTGGGAGGAGTGGTAGATACGCTGGAGGGGAGGGATAGGATACAGAAGGACCTAGACCAATTGGAAGATTGGGCCAAAAGGAATCTGATGAGGTTCAATAAGGATAAGTGCAGGGTCCTGCACTTAGGACGGAAGAACCCAATGCACAGCTACAGACTAGGGACCGAATGGCTAGGCAGCAGTTCTGCAGAAAAGGACCTAGGGGTGACAGTGGACGAGAAGCTGGATATGAGTCAGCAGTGTGCCCTTGTTGCCAAGAAGGCCAATGGCATTTTGGGATGTATAAGTAGGGGCATAGCGAGCAGATCGAGGGACGTGATCGTTCCCCTCTATTCGACATTGGTGAGGCCTCATCTGGAGTACTGTGTCCAGTTTTGGGCCCCACACTTCAAGAAGGATGTGGATAAATTGGAGAGAGTCCAGCGAAGGGCAACAAAAATGATTAGGGGACTGGAACACATGAGTTATGAGGAGAGGCTGAGGGAGCTGGGATTGTTTAGCCTGCAGAAGAGAAGAATGAGGGGGGATTTGATAGCTGCTTTCCACTACCTGAAAGGGGGTTCCAAAGAGGATGGCTCTAGACTGTTCTCAATGGTAGCAGATGACAGAACGAGGAGTAATGGTCTCAAGTTGCAGTGGGGGAGGTTTAGATTGGATATTAGGAAAAACTTTTTCACTAAGAGGGTGGTGAAACACTGGAATGCGTTACCTAGGGAGGTGGTAGAATCTCCTTCCTTAGAGGTTTTTAAGGTCAGGCTTGACAAAGCCCTGGCTGGGATGATTTAACTGGGAATTGGTCCTGCTTTGAGCAGGGGGTTGGACTAGATGACCTTCTGGGGTCCCTTCCAACCCTGATATTCTATGATTCTATGATTCTATGTTGGTGAAACGTCCCTTGTGATCCACCAGTGCTTGCAACACCATTGAAAAATACCCCTTGAGGTTTATGTACTGGCTGCCAAGGTGGTCCGGTCCTAAGGTAGGGATATGAGTTCCATCTATCGCCCCACCACAGTTAGGGAATCCTATTGCAGCAGAGCCATCCACTATGACCTGCACTTTTCAGAGTCACTACACTTGATAGCAGCAGCTCAATGATAGCGTTGGCTACTTGGCTCACAGCAGCCCCCACAGTAGATTTGCCCACTCCAAATTGATTCCCAACTGACTGGTAGCTGTCCGGCGTTGCAAGCTTCCAGAGGGCTATCACCACTCGCTTGTGAACTGTGAGGGCTGCTCTCATCTTGGTATTCTTGCACTTCAGGGCAGGGGAAAGCAAGTCACAAAGTTCCATGAAAGTGCCCTTACGCATGCGAAAGTTTCGCAGCCACTGGGAATCATCCCAGATCTGCAACACTATGCAGTCCCACCAGTCTGTGCTTGTTTCCTGGGCCCAGAATCAGCGTTCCACGGCATGAGCCTGCCCCATTAGCACCAGGATGTCCAAATTGCCGGGGCCCGTACTTTGAGAGAAGTCTGTGTCCACGTCCTCAACACTCTCATCACCGTGCTGCCATTGCCTCCTCACCTGCCTTTGCAGGTTCTGGTTCTGCACATACTGCAGGATAATGCATGAGGTGTTTACAATGCTCATAACTACCGCGGTGATCTGAGCAGGCTCCATGCTTGCCGTGGTATGGCATCTACAGGACAGCAGAGTTGCAGCGGAAGCGGTGGATGATGATGGATGCCACGAGAATAGATATTTATAGAGAAGGACAAGAGGACCTGCAAGGTGGATTCATGAAAGCAGGAGAGCAGAGTTGCAGCGGAAGCAGTGGAGGATGACGGTTAGCACCGTGGGCATTTCCCGAGGAAGAACATACGTACCCGGGAGCCCATGACAGACAACATGGAGAAATTCGCTATTGAGACAATAGCAGCAGAGCAGAATTGCAGCGGAAGCAGTGGATGATGACGGTTAGCAGTCCTACTGCACTGTCTGCTGAAAGCAGTATGGCGTCCACACGGAAAAATGGCGTGAAATGATTGTCTGCCGTTCTTTCATGGAGGGAGGGGCAACTGACGACATGTACCCAAAACCACTCGCGACAATGTTTTTGCCCCATCAGGCATTGGCAGTTTAACCCAGAATTCCAGTGGGCGCAGAGACTGCGGGAACTGTGGGATAGCTACCCGTAGTGCACTGCTCTGTAAGTCGATGCTAGCCACGGTAGTGAGGACGCACTCCCCCGACTTAATGCGCTTAGTGTGGACATACGCAATCGACTCTATAAAATCCATTTCTAAAAATTGACTTCTATGATATCGACCTAATTTCATCGTGTAGACATACCCTTCGTTTCTTGGGTGGTACCACTGGGAACATTCAAAAGCAAGATAGAGGCCATTACCTCTTCAGATATACAGCAAGTAGCAAAATAACCACCAAACAACACACGTTGAAAGGTACCTCTTTGAGTCTCTTTAGGCTGCCTTTGATCTGTGAGGAAATTTCAAGGAAATGATGCACTGGAAAGTCAGTGTCAATTTATAGGCTTAGCTATGATTACTAGGCCATCATTAGTATGTTAAATCAAGCTTGTGTTGCGAGAGGTAAGCAATAGATGTTTATTAATTCTATCTAGTTTGGATCTAAATGCAACCCCATCCCCAATAATGACATCATCACAGGGCCAAATTCCCACTGGGGAAGTTGTCGGGGCAGAACTGGAAGAAAAGAGGAACAAGAGAATTCGTGAGAGCATTGCATTGCAATTTAGATCACAGTCAGTGCTTCCTCTAATTATATGGCACTGAGATACCATGGCATTAGGCACCTTAGAGCACGGATGGGCAAACTACGGCCCAGGGACCACATCCGGCCCTCCAGACGTTTTAATCCTGCCCTTGAGCTCCTGCCGGGGAGCGGGGTTAGGGGCTTGCCCTGCTCCATGTGGCTCCCAGAAACAGTGGCATGTCCCCCCTTTGGCTCCTACGTGTAGGGGCAGCCAAGGGGCTCCACACGCTGTCCCCGCCCCAAGCGCTGCCCCCGCAGCTCCCATTGGCCGGGAACCACAGCCAATGGGAGCTGTAGGGGCAGTGCCTGTGGACAGGGCAGCAGGCAGAGCTGCCTGGCCGTGCCACCATGTAGGAGTTGGAGGGTGAACACACCTGCTGCTTCTGGGAGCTGCTTGAGGTAAGTGCCACATGGAGCCTGCACCCCTGACCCCCTCCTGCACCCCAATGCCCTGCCCCAGCCCTGATCCCCCTCCCGCACTCCGAACCCCTTGGTCCCAGCCCAAAGCACCCTCCTGCACCCCCAACTCCTCATCCTCAGCCCCACCCCAGAGCTTGCACTCCCAGCCGGAACCCTCACCCACCCCTGCACCCCAGCCCCCTCCCCAGCCCGGAGCCCTCTCCTGCACCCTGAACTCCTCATTTCTGGCCCCACCCTATAGCCCACACCCCCAGCCAGAGCTCTCACCCCCTCCCGCACCCCAGCCCTCAATTTTGTGAGCATTCATGGCCCGCCATACGATTTTCATACCCACCCCTGTCTTAGAGAAACCTTTACTGTATGGATGTCTCATGTTAGGGTCTACTGATCAGCTCTAAGAGTTGAATACTGCCGACTCAATAATGCAGCATGTTCTCTAGTTCACAAACACAAGTTCATTACATTTTCATTGTGTTTACTTTCGAGCCTCCTTAAGAACAGGCTGGGTAACCACAAAGATGGAAAATTGATTAGGTCCTGGAAAAGGAAAAACAGACAACATGCCCTGGAATGTGCTCCTCAGAGTTCAGCTAAAGTTGTAAAAACACCACCCACAAAAAAGCCCTGGTTGTAATTCAGTATTGATTTAGATTTAACACAGAAGGTGGATTAATGCTAATATTCGTAGAGCAGAGGATTGAGAGTCAGAAGTTGTGGGTTCTGTTCTTGAATCTGCCACTGACTTGCTGTGTGACCTTGGGCAAGTCAGGTAACCTCTCAGTGAATCAGTTTCCACGGCTATAAAAGGAGTATAATTAAGTGATGATGGGTCAGATTAAACCCTGGTGTAATTCTACTGAAACCAGTGGAGTAACACCAGGGATGAATTAGGACAAACATATGGTCTTGAGTTGTAGACAAGGCAATAAACGGCTGCCAGGTTCGGTAAAGAGTGTCCTTCCCAGGAGTAAACACAGAACAGTGAAACTAAATTTTCGAACATCTTCAGTCCCATTCAGAAACAACCTCTGCCAGCATTATCACCTCTCTGAAGGCTCAGGCTGTGAAATCTTTTCCATAGTACATAAGAGTGGCCATAGTGGGTCGACCTAATATTTTCAACTAGCCCAGTATCCTGCCTTCTGGCGGTGGCCAATGCCAGATGCTTTAGAAGGAATGAACAGAACAAGGCAATTGTTGAGTGATCCATCCCCTGTCGTCCAGTCCCAGCTTCTGGCAGTTGGAGGTTTAGGGACATCCAGAGTGTTGGGTTGTGAATTGATGTAGAAATAGATAGAACCAAAGATTTTTGTTGCCCAAAAGATTCTCTGCTATAGTCTTCTCCCTATCCAGAATCATGATCAGCCTTGCCGTCTTTATTCTGCAGAGAAACAAAATAAATTAGTTTATTACCCTAAAACTGTGTTTTTTCCTTTCATTTTCCATTGGTTTATTTTCTCCTTCCACCTCCTACTTTCATTCTGATCTTTAATCTTTAAACCATTGCCTTAATTTTTTTCCTACTCCCCGTTTTCTCTGTCTTTACTTTTCCCCTACCCCTCCTCTGTGCCCCTTGTCCATCTCTGTGTCCCCAATACTACAAGTTTCCCCTCTGATAAACATTTATCTAGTCCCATCTCAGACCTTATATTCTGCACTCTCTCATTCTCTACTGAAGTTACAGATGTCAAAGGCCTGTTAGATATGGGGTTCTCCAAATCCTTCACAGTGTGGACCACATCTTAATAGAGGGATTCTCTAATGGACATATCCCTGCCCATTCGCGATTGTGCAGACTCCCTCCCCTCCTACTCACAATCATGGCACTAGTGTGGCAAGTGGAAACCATGGACCCAGCACCATGTAACTATCCTGTTTTCCAGTAGCCACCAGTCAGTGTGCCACAGACCACCAATAGTCCATTGACCGCAGTGTGAGTCCATCTCCTTGTAAATACAGGATTGTTCCCTGTACATTTTCAAGCATTTTCTCCACTCTAGTTCTAAATGTCCTAAATAATGTTTTCCTTTGGGAGAATGTTCCACAGCCTAATAGAGACCACTTTTCTGATATTCATCTTATTTTCCCCCTGTTTTAGTTTCACCCCCTAGTTACCATATACTTCTCTGTATTACTATAAACAATCCCCCTCATTCCTTGTTTACATCCTTCACATATTTGTGGTTGGTTATCATGTCACTTAGCCAGGCTATCCATGTTTAGCTCTGTTAATCTTTCCTTATAAATCAATCCTGCCAGCCTCCCCGTATGTGTGTTTTTTCTCTTCCCTGAATGTACTCCAAGTTGTCAATGTCCTTCTGGTAATACAGTGCACAGAACTGAATGCAGAATCCTGGGTGTAGTCACACCAGAGTTCCTTTTCCTCTCCTCCATTCTTATTCCGTCCATTCTTTCCTTCCTTCATTCCTTTCTGCTATTCTTCTTAGCATCCCTTCCTCTATTATGGTATCATAGAAATGTAGGGCTGGAAGGGAGCTTGAGAGGTTGTCTAGTCCAGCCCGTTGGGCTGATGCAGGACTAAGTATACCTAGACCATCCCAGAAAGGTTTGTCTAACCTGTTCTTAAAAACCTCCAATGATGGGGATTCCAGTCTCCCTTGGAAGCCTATTCCAGTGCTTAATTATCCTTATAGTTAGAAAGGTTTTCCTACTATCTAACCTAATCTCCCTTGCTGCAGATTAAGCCCATTACTTTTTGTCCGATCTTTCAGTGAATATGGAGAACAATTGTTCAGCATCCTCTTTATAACAGCCCTTTAACGTGTTTCAAGACTGCTACCAGGTCTCCCCTCAGTCGTCTTCTCTCAAGACTAACCATGCCCAGGTTTTTTAAACTTTCTTCACAGGTCAGATTTTTTTAAACCTTTTGTCATTTTTGTTGTTCTCCTGTGGACTCTGTCCGCATCTTTCTTCAAGTGTGGTGCCCAGAACTGGACACAGTACTCCAGCTGAGGCCTCATGAGAGCGAAGGACAACACGACAATTACCTCCCATGTCTTACATATGACACGCCTGACAATAAACCCCAGAATGATATTAGCATTTTTTTTGCAACTGCATCACATTGTTGACTCATACACAATTTGTGATCCACTGTGCCCCCCAGATCCTTTTCAGCAGTACTGCTACCTAGCCAGTTATTCCCCGTTTTGTAGTTGTACGTTTGAGTTTTCCTTCCTAACTGTTGTACTTTGCACTGTCTTTGTTGAATTTAATCCTGTTGATTTCAGACCAAGTCTCTAATTTGTCAAGGTCATTTTGAATTCTAATCCAAAGTGTTAGCAACCCCATTCAAGCTTGGAGTCATCCACATATTTTATAAGCATACTCTCCACGCCATTATCCAAGTTGTGAATGAAAATATTGAATTAGTACTAGACCCAGGACAGATCACTGCAGGACCCCACTAGATATGTCCCCGCAGTGTGACAGGAAACAATTGATGACTGTTCTTGGAGTACAGTCTTTCAACCAGTTGTGGACCCACCTTATATTAGTTCCATCTAGACCATATTTTCCTAGTTTGCTTATAAGAATGGCATATAAGATTGTACCAGAAGACTTACTAAAATCAACATACATCACATCTACAGCTTCCCTCCTATCCATTAGTCTAGTAATCTTGTCAAAGAAGGGAAATTAGCTTGGTTCAGCATGATTTGTTCTTGCCAAATCCAGGTTGGCTATTCCATATCACCATGTTATCCTCTAGGAGCCTACAAACTGATTGTTTTGTCATTTGTTCCAGTTTCTTTCTAGGTATCAAAGTTAGGCTGATGGTCTATAATTCCCTGGATCCAGTTTGTTCGCGTTTGTAAAGATAGGGACTATGTTTGCCCTTCCCCAGTCCTCTGGGACCTCTCCTGTCCTCCACGACTTCTGTAAGATAATTGCTAATGTTTCCAAGAGTTCTTCAGCTAGTTCTTTAAATACCCTGCTGACTTGATTACATCTCCCTTATCTAGATACTCTTTACCCTGTTCTTTCCCTATTTTGGCTTGTGTTCCTTCCCCCTTGTTGTGTGGAGTATCTGGTCACCATTAAGCTTGTTAATGAAGACTGAAGCAAAATAGGCACTGAACACCTCTGCCTTCTTGATGTCATCTGCTGTTAGCTCTGCTTCCCCATTAAGCAGAAGATCTACACTTTCCTTCAGCTTTCTCTTGCTCCTAATGTATTGATAGAACCTTGTTTTATTGCCATTCATGTCCCATGCTAGGTGTAACTCATTTTGTGCCTTCACCTTTCTGATTTTGTCCCTACATACTTGTGCTATTCTTTTGTACTCCTCCTTAGCAATGTGTCCATGTTTCCACTTCCTGTAGGATTCCTTTTTGATTTCCAGGTCATTAAAGAGCTCCTGGTGGAGTCTTATTGGCCTCTAACTACTCTTCCTATCTTTTCTTCTCACAGGCATGGCTTTGCTGTTGTGCCTTTAATATTATCTCTTTGAGACACTGCCAGCTTTCCTGAACTTATTGCCCCCCCTCCACTCCCACTCCACTACAGCAGAAGGGTTGAAACTTGATAGAGCAGCGATTCCCAAACTTCATTGCACCACAACCTCCTTCTGGCAACAAATATTACGACATAACCCAAGGAGAGGGGACTGAAGCGTGAGCCCACCCGAACCCGGGGATGAGGGTAAAGCTGAAGCCCGAGCCCCACCAACCTGGACTGAAGCCCTTGGGCTTGGGCCCGGGAAGTTGGGCCCAGGCTTGGGCCCCGGGCCTCAGCAAGTCTAACACCAGCCCTGGCAACCTCATTAAAATGGGGTCATGACCCACTCCAAGGTTCCGACCCACAGTTTGAAAACTGCTGTGATAGACCTTTTCTTCCCTTGCCCTTGGCATGCGGGGCTGCCTGGCAGGTACCTCTGGCTCTCCAGACCTGTAGGGATCTCCAGCCCTACACCATTGTGGGGGAAGTACATTACTTCTCTCCCCGTGCCCACTGCCAGGCCTGAGTTCCCTGTTTGCTCCCCTGCCCCCTCCAGCTGCAAATATTTCTTCCTGATGCTTGGAGAGCTCTGACTGGCCCATCCCCAAGCACAGTCCTGTAGGAGCAGCACCTCTTCTGTTTCGGCAAAGGAGGAGCTGGCAGAACACCATGGAAGAGGGGAATCCGAGGTGCATAGAGCTATGAAACTATTAGAGCTGTTTTAAAGATGGGGGAGGAATTGCAAACACTGTGCAATGGTTTTTTGACTTTTCCATCCTGAAATTTGAAAACTTTCAATCTGCTTTATAGTTGGTCAAAAATATGGGAGACAACCCTCTCCCCCCCACCCCCATGGTCAAAAGTAGTTGGAGGGGAAATCATTAACATTTCAACTAAACCCTTCCCATATATTTATCAAATTTCATCCAGCTCTAGAAACTGTGATATTTTCCTTTGTTTATTGGGCTTTTCAGTGTCTAAAAATTAGGCCTGTGTGCAGAGCTGGAAGCCATTTTGTTTTCAGCATTACTGCAGAATGAACAGAGAAGACATACACACTGCTCTCTCTTAAACTTACTCTTGTTCGTTCTTGTGGCATTTTTTTCCTCTTTGTCTAAATTAAGTGATTCTGACTGTAAGTAGATGGTTGTTCTTTGAGTGTGGGAAAATATATAACAAGCTCCATCTTGAGGATAGATATGTTACTTTCCCTCCCCTCCTTTATCCTAACGCTCTTTACTTACTTTGTGTATTATGATGACTCTTGTGTTTTGATATATTTGTTGTCTTTTGAAAAAAAAAGATATATAAAAACCACGCTCCAATGGAGAGTTTAAAAGAGAACTGGATAAATTCATGTAGCTTAAGTCCATTAATGGCTATTAGCCAGGATGGGTAAGGAATGGAGTCCCTAGTCTCTGTTTGTCAGAGGGTGGAGATGGATGGCAGGAGAGAGATCACTTGATCATTACCTGTTAGGTACACTCCCTCTGGGGCACCTGGCATTGACCACTGTCGGTAGACAGGATACTGGGCTGGATGGACCTTTGGTCTGACCTAGTATGGCCATTCTTATGTTCTTATGAGAGTGCAATACATGGCCATATGGGCATCACTACAGAAGTACACTGGTATCTTTGCCATTCATCAGCATCCTATGCACGCTTGATAAATTAGAGGAATATCAGCTTTTGTAAAGACAGGTATAACTGAGAAGGATCTAGAAATCTGGTGTTTCTCAGTTTTGGGAAGCTTAATCTGAGACACTTAAAGAGGCCTGCTTTTAGGAGAATGGGCATTCAGCATTTTCTTAAAAACAGGCCTCTCTAATGTGTCTCAATTTGGGTACCCCAAATTGAGGCATTCCAGTTCACTAGTTACTTTTGAAAACCTTAACCAAATTTGTTTCATGCAAGTAGGAATAGTAAAAAAAAGGGGAGGATACAGGCTCTGTCGTGGTACCAAAAAGTTGTAACTGTCGTAAGAACATAACTTAGCACAAGATGTTGGAATGATCGGACCAAGGCTAAACAAAGCTAATCCTAAACTGGTGTATTTATTATACTGTGTCTTTGTGTGCAAACAGATCTGGTGCTGGTTTATGGAAAATAATAAATCTAGCCAAGGATTTCTTTTAAATTCAAACTGTAAATGTTTCTCTGATGCATGGAAATAAAATGGGATTTTTTTTTCAGCCTAATAACAGAACACTGAATGAAAAGGAGGACTTGGGGCACCTTAGAGACTAACCAATTTATTTGAGCATGAGCTTTCGTGAGCTACAGCTCACTTCATCGGATGCATAAAGTGGTAGTGGTTCTGTTGTGTGGTGTGTGGTTGCTGGTGAGTGTTTGCTTCAGGTTGGGGGGCTGTCTGTAGGCAAGGACCGGCCTGTCTCCTAAGATCTGTGAGAGTGATGGGTCGTCCTTCAAGATAGGCTGTAGACATAAGGTGATGGCTAGTGGCGTTCTGTTATTTTCTTTGTTGGGCCTGTCCTGTAGTAGGTGACTTCTGGGTTCTGTATCTGTACGAGTCTTTTCATGAAGTTGATAGATTTCCACTACCTACAGCTAAATGCAGAGCAGGCCGGTCCCTGCCTTCAGGTAGCCCCCCAACCTGAAGCAAACACTCACCAGCAACCACACACCACACAACAGAACCACTATCACTTTATGCATCCGATGAAGTGAGCTGTAGCTCACAAAAGCTTATGCTCAAATAAATTGGTTAGTCTCTAAGGTGCCACAAGTCCTCCTTTTCTTTTTGTGAATACAGACTAACACGGCTGTTACTCTGAAGCCTGTCATTATGCAAGAACACTGAATGTTCAGATGATACATGGATGCAAGAAAAGAAACCTCTGGGATGCTGGGATTTTGGGTGATGTATTTTGTTTTTTAAAATAACACATAATTGCCAGTGCTGGGCTGGTCATGATGCCTGCAGAGGGCTGTGTTGCAGATGAGCCTTCTTCTAGAACAAAGAATTTTTGATGTCCCTTGTTGTGCTTCTCCTTCCAGTTGCCTCAGATCAGAACTGCTGGTCTTTTTTGCATGAGAAATAACTTCTTGTGGAAAGAGGGTGAAATTCACCCCTGTGCAGAGGCCAGGACAAGGCCTATGTACCAGCTGAGGCCCATTTAAGCCCTTGAGATAGGATTTAAATGGGGAAGATCTAGCCCTCTGTAACTGTATGCTACATGCCCCCCCCCCAACTGTCTGATCCACAGAGGATTTGGCTGCTACAGATGCCAGCTATTGGAGTTACTCCTTTAGCTCCAGCTGTAGAGGCTCATGCTCTTAAATGTGGAGGTCCTGGGTTCAATCCCCATTGATGACCAAGATGACTCATTACTGGTTGACCTGCTGGGGTGGGGACCCCCTGTACAGGGCTTGTATGCTGCTTCCCTTGCTGTGCAGCAGTGCTGCTCCATTTCAGTTTGGCTCCACGGTGGGGAAGGTGTTCCTGAGACTAACCAGAGGAACCACTGCACATAGGGTATGTGAGTGCAGTTGCATTAGAACATTTTGGAACAGCGTCTAGTGTTCAGAGTTCCATAGAGAGAGCTGTACAGAGGAAGCTGTTAGCAGGGCACAACAGAAGTTTTTAGTGGTCATACAAAACCCAGGGGACGATGCGACATAGTCTTCATTGCCATTTATCAGCACTTCATCATAAACCATTGACATATATGCAGCTATAGAGCACTCTCAGAATATTAAACAGTAACCACAGGAGGTGTAAGTGTAACGTCAACAGACCCCGCTCGTCGGCGGGTGGGATCGAAGCTGGGACCTCTGGAGCTAAATGCATGAGCCTCTACTGCATGAGATAAAAGCCACATGGTTCTTAGCGAAGAGCTGTAGAGTAAACTCATTAATGGTCTCAGTGCCACTAGATGGGACAGAACACCGCACCCAGCAGGTGTGTGGGTTGCGTAAGTTCAAGGTCACAGTAATGGCAGCCCTCATGCTGCCTACTCATTCTTCTGGCAGTGGAGCGCTGAATGGCGGAGGCTGAATAACAGGACAGCAATGGCTCTGCGGCATGTAGAAACCTCTCTCCGGGTACATCCTAGGCTGGAGCTCTTGCAGTTAGGGAAAGAGGCAGCATAGCTGGCCAGAGGGGGTAAGGGATGTTGTCTTCTGTGGCACTGTGTCCTTTCAGCATTATTAGTGGATATTGTAGAGTAAGATCATCCTGACCCTGTTGTGTTCCCCAGCTTTCTGTCTCGAAGTCCCTCTGTTCATTTCTCCTTTCCCCCGTCTCTCCCTCATATTCCCCATCCTTCATAGCATCATAGGATCTGCCAGAAGGTTCCTTTGCTGCTTCCCAGTTGCTCATAGTGCTGGTAGGGAACCAAGGAGAATCCTTGCTACTTATTCATCCTGGGGCTTATTCCAAAAGGAATACAGCCCTGCTCCCTTTGAAGCAAATGGGAGTGTAATTTGGCCACAGATATTTAATAGTACTTAGAACTTTCTTTTATTCTTTTGTGCAGCTGAAGAAAAATACAGGGTTAAAATGTTGATTAAATGGGATTGGTTGTGTCAGAAGGTTAGTAGCTGAAGGAACGAGTGATGATGGCCAAGCTCCTTAAGAAACCTATCTCAATCAAAGCAAAATGCACACATTCATGGTGTAGCTAAATTAGCCACAGGTCTGAATGGATGGCACAGCCTGCTTTCACTTTGAACGCAAGTCTTTCCAAACAGTGTCAGGCCCAAGACTGGAACCAAGGCTGCTGGTTGTACAGATATTCTCACTGAAGAGTAAGAACCTGTTCCAAAGCCATATAGGAGATGTTCTGGTGACTTCAGTGGGCTTAGAAATCAGGCCCCAAGTCTGGTAACTTTCAGGCCAAATGAATTTTACCAGCCAAGTTATAGTGGTGCTTCATTTTCACTTTATAATGGAAGCTGAAGTTGAAAACCTTAATTATGGCACAGCTACCTCTGCTCTAGAATAAACATAAAAGCTTAAGTTTCAATCTATCAAAAATGAATATGAAGACATGAACTTTTGTCTCTGGAGTATTGCAAAATGTTGCTTTAATATATTCACATTTCTAAATATTTTACAGAGCCCGAAGATGATTCTGTTGTACAAATCCTACAACAAATTCTACAAGCCAATTTCTTACAGAATTCCTTTTAAAAATAGAACGATACAACTATCTGTTGTGTGTTACTTTTGACATTCAGTAGCTGGGAAAAAATGAGGCATGTTGGAAGCAGAGCAATACTTTAAATCTGAATTTCCTTACCTGGGTAGATTTCAGTTAGCTCTCCAGTGCTGTTTGACCATTTGATTCTTATATGTTATAATGCACAACAGTTTGCAATGGCCTATGCATGGAGTCTTGGGGCTTGATCCAACTCCTCTGGAAGTCAATTGAAAGAGTCTCATTGATTTCAGTAGGAGTTGGTCAGACTCTTGGTCCACATGTATTTCTTCAAATGGGGGTGAATTTGATATTCTCATATAGTATAGGAAATATTTCTGTTTTTCCTCTTATATACTTCATTTATAAACATAATGGGCTGGCCAGATTAATCCCATTGCAAACTCAGGGCCTAATTCTTTCTTCATGGTCCCATACTTTTTTGGGGAGTCAACAGGACTACTGTTGTGAACAAGGATCTGGGACTAGGTGTATTCTTCTACACTTAGGCTTTGTCTACACTACCCAGCTTTTAGTGACACAGCCATGTCACTAGAAGTCAGGCAGTGTAGCCACTGTTTGTCGGCTCATTTGCTGACAAAATACTTCTACTCACAATGAGCGGCATTCGCGTTGTCGGCAGGAGAGCTCTCCTGCCAACAAAGCGCTGTTCACATTGGCACTTGCCCTGGCAAAAACTTTTGTCTTTCGGGGGAAAGAGGGTGAACACCTCTGAATGACAAAAGTTTTGTCATTCAATTGCCAGTGTAGACGTAGCCCCAGGCTACGTCTACACTAGAGAGTTTACAGTGACACAACTGTACTGATGCATCACGGGAGTGGTTTTTTCCCCAATCCCTTGAGCGACATACGTTTTGTTGACAACTGGTAGTGTAGACATGGTCTTAGACAAACTCTTTTGCTCTCTACCCTGCCCCCCCCCCCCACTGACCCAGGTAATTTATTGTCCTCTCATGGACACAGGTGTAAATCAGGTGTTAATGACCTCAGCCATACTGTAAATCTGGTGTGAGATCAGAATCAGGCCTTAAGAATCTAACAGTTTCCAAAGCGTCAGTGTTGGCCTAAAAAGGAGCAGAGCAGATTTAAGTCAATAGTAAAACTTCTTTTGATTTTCATGGGAGCTGGGTTAGGCCAATGCTGCAGGCCTTTGAAAATCCCACTTTTGATTTACATTAGGGATATTTGGATTTTCTTCTGTTCTTTAGAGGAAGGTGCCTGACTCAAGCTACAATGTAGGGTACAAGTGAAGATGGACTTCTAGGATTCAGGCACTAGTATTAAACATGTTACATGACTAGGAAATTCTGCCTTGTTGATTATGGAGATTTTGCCCTGGAGTCATAAGAACATAAGAACAGCCATATTGGGTCAGACCATCTAGCCCAGGATCTTGTCTTCCGATAGTGGTCACTGCCAGGTGCCCCAGAGGGAATGACAGAACAGGTAATCATCAAGTGATCCATCCCCTATTGCCCATTCCCAGCTTCTGGCAAACAGAGGTTAGGGACACCATCCTTGCCTATCCTGGCTAATAGCCATTGATGGACCTATCCTCCATGAACTTATTTAGTTCTTTTTTGAACCCTGTTATAGTCTTGGCCTTTACAACATCGTCTGGCAAGAAGTTCCACAGGTTGACTGTGTGTTGTGTGAAAAAAATACTTCTTTCTGTTTGTTTCAAACATGCTGCCTATTAATTTCATTTGGTGACCCCAAGTTTTTGTGTTATGAGAAGGAGTAAATAACACTTCCTTATTTACTTTCTCCACACTTTGCTTTGGTGCTTTGTAAGATAACAGCATTACTTGGCTTTCAATTTTTTAAGTATGTGTTTGGTTTTTTTTGTTAAAGTAGGCCTTTGCCTTTTGTTTGGATTTTTCCAGTTTAGTAGCTGCCTGCAAGTGGACCTGATTTAAACATTTTTGCAGATTTTGCAGGTAGGCATTTATTTTGTTTTTTGGTTTTTTTTAATTGAGTGCCGCTGGTGTGCCAAATTAAATGTTTTGGTGGTTGCATGCTTTGGCCTGTCATTACCTTAAAGGGTGTTTTATTACTAGACGCAGCTGGTGTCACTTTCAGTGCCATTAGAATTAGAGGCATGAGTGTGTTCCAGTTATGCCTATTGGCATTAACCAGTTTTTTAAACATTACTTTTAGAGTTCGATTGGTTTGTTTCACCATCCCAGATGACTGTGGTTTTTGTGGCATGTGTAGTTTTTGCAGGACTTTCATTAATTTAAAGCAGTTCATAAAGAACTGTCCAGTAAAATGTGATTCCCATTGAGAGACGACTTGCTTTACTAGGACCCTGGCTGCAGCTTTTGCAGTATTGGCCTTTAGAGGAAATGCCTTTACCCACTTTGAAAAAGGATTGACAACCACCAACAGGTATTGGTTGCCTTTTTGAGTCCTTGGCAAAGGACCTATGAAGTTAATCTGCAAAGCCATCCATGGACCTTTATACACCTGAGGTTAAAAAAAAAATTCCATCTAGAAGGACTGGACTATAATTATTTTGTTTTATACTTTTTTTTGTTTACTTCATGCATTGAAAGCTAACTGTATGCAGTGTGTGTTAAATTGCTGTTTCTAAACAAATAAACATTTAGGTCTAATATTTACTGGTTGAAATTCATTCTCTAAGGGAGATTTTTTTTTTTTAAATAATGTGGTTGCCAAAGAAATGAATTTTTTCACATTAAAACCAGATAAATATATATTGCACACTATGGAGACATTCCTCCTCTCTGAGCTGAACTGTGTAACTGTGATACTCAGTGCAAATGTCTATCACATCTTGTGGTATAGGCATAATACACTGAGTTTCATCTGCGTAATCATGTCTCCCAGTAGTAGCTAGTCCTGTTGAATGTAACAGCCCGCTGCTAACTAATTGAGCTCTCCTTTAACACAAGCATTAGACACCTGTGGTTTTGATACTGAAGGTCCTTGGTTTGATCCTCACAAACAACCGCATAGCTTCAGTAGCTGTCATGAGCTCCACAGATCTCTGTGAAGTTGTTGTTCTTGAGATCACTAGTCTAATCCTGTTCACATTGGAATGAGTGGGAGATTTGCAATTGACTTCAAAGGGAGAAGGGTCAGACTTTGTTTTTCCCTGGTCCTGGGTCGTGTGGGTTCACTTCCCTTGAGTTTAGCTTTAAGAGTTGAACTGCCTCAAACCTGTTATGAAAGAGCAAAACCCCAAATCAAAGAGATGGGTTTCGCTGAAGCATGTGGGTTTGGGAAGTTTTGCAAAGGTGCATGAGGAGTCATCCTGCCTGTCGACTGTGATGAGATCCCCAAGTGTTGTCACACAAATGACCATTAAACCATGATATGCAGCCTTGGCATGGGGCGGGAGGGGATTCTCCCTATCCAGAGGCACCAAAAAGCTGGCTTAGCATTTCAGTGAAAAGTTTGTAGTGCCCAAAAGAGTTTTGGCTGGTTTAAGTTCCACAAACCTTAAACGAGCACAGGTTTATGTGATTCTCCGCTTCTGATGAGCAAGCTTTCACAGGTCTGCATGAGCATGGAACAAGTGCAAAATATGACAAATTCTCTTCTCAGTTACTTTGTTGCTGCAACCCCAAGAAACGATGCTGGTGCAACTGAGAGCAGATTAAAAACTGGCCTAAAATCCACAGTTAAATCACAGGCAAGAATTGGACCCTTCATTTCTCTATGTTTTCAGTGTAGCACCCTGATTTTATTTCTCGTTAAGTTCATGCGTGTGCTATGCTTTAAATTGCTGGCTAAACTTTTGTCTGCGGAAGCAGC
The DNA here is from genome assembly GCF_965140285.1 of Lepidochelys kempii. Classification (NCBI taxonomy): domain Eukaryota; kingdom Metazoa; phylum Chordata; order Testudines; family Cheloniidae; genus Lepidochelys; species Lepidochelys kempii. The sequence goes on from NC_136380.1 coordinate 15,949,259, forward strand.
AGAATGAACCCAGTCCAATGATGATCACTGATAAAACTAATGCAACCGTTAGTATAATAAGCAAGTTGATTTTCTTTAGATCCTCTTTTTCACAGACTTCTGGTCTTACGTTGCTAATATAAATTTCTTCTTGGTACCCAAAGCTCTTGGAGTGCTGGCATGTTATCTGCTCTACACCAGGGATCTCTACATTTTTATTATGGATTATAGATGAGAGCCAGACATTTCCACAGCAGCTGAGTGGGTTTCCAGCAAGATATAAGTTTTTAAGAGAGTTCTCTAATGCTAAAATGTTACTGCTTTGTAGATTACTAAAACTGTTTTTCTGTAGATCCAGAACTTCCAACGAAGCATCACTACCCCATTTGGGTAACCAGCTCAGCTGATTTTCCGACAGGTTTAAATGTTTAAGATGATGAAAACGAGGCAGGTCAATATTTAAAACTGTCATGCCATTGCCGTGTAAATTCAAATACTCAAGAGATGTCTCCAGTCCTGATAGTGCTTTAGCCTCTATTTGCAGTCCTTGGTTCATGGAGAGCTCCAGGAGAATTATTGAAGTCTTGTAAAAAGCATATATTGGTAAATTCTTCAACATGTTGTCAGCTAGATATAAGTACCTAAGAGCAGGGAAGTCAACAAATGATACACAACCAGTCTCCTCTCCAGGAAGCCTTTGTTTAGCTAATCCTGAATACATGCTGCAAAAGCTAATATTATTACTCTGGAGATTAAGCAATTTGATGCTGGGAAGGCTTGCAAAGATATCAAATTGGAGGGCTTGAAGATGATTGTTTTGAATGTAGAGCTCATGTAAATTAGTCAATGTGCTGGCATCTAGTAAGAGATTCTGCAAAGCATTGAAGCTTAAATCAAGGATGGCTAGTGAGATCAATGCACTGTCATAGTTTACTGTGAATGTCTGGAGACAATTTTTACTGAGATTGAGAAACCGAAGGGAGGACATTGACTCAAAGAACTCATTTGGGATGGATTTGATCTCATTATAACTTAAGTCTAAATATAAAAGCTGGGATAGATACAGAGAACTTGTGTTTGTATTTTGCTTCTGATCCAGAAGATGAAAAGGAGCTTCTAGCCAGTCCCTTTCCATATAGTCCATCTCATTGTGAGCAGAGTCTGCAGTAAGCTGCATTAAATTCTTAGATAAATTCAGATACGCCAGCTTGTTCACCTGGGGGAAAACTGGGAAGCGCAGTAGCTTGTTCTCACTAAGATCCAGCCACCTCAGGTTATACTCTTCCTTTGACTCTGTGGTATGAAAAGTCTCAATGCTGTTCCTACTGAGGTCGAGTATCTGCAGTTGTCTGAGGTTGAAATCTGAGATGCAAGTGATCGAGTTCATGGAGAGATTGAGCTTGGTGAGATGCACCAGAGTTTCAAAGGCACCTTCTTCTATTTCCATGATGATATTACTGTGGAGGTCAACCTCAACAAGAGCTGGAGACCCCTGAAACATCCTGCGCAATATCACAGTAATGCTGTTTTCTGCCAAGGAAAGATACTGAAGTGATGGTGCTTTGTGTATAAAATATTCAGCCATTCCATTGTAAAGTCTGTTGTGGGACAAGTCCAGTGTTCTGATCTCTGGTAAAAGTCCAACCCCCGGTGTCCTATGCTGAGCCAACTCATCTAACTGGTTATTGGCTAAATTTACCTCCATCAGGCTTGTCATGTGTGTGAAGACTCCAGGCTCAATGAAACTTATTTGGTTGGATCTTAAATCCAAATGCTGGAGCGAGGTATAAAATGTCAGTGGCTTCTCAGAGATATTTTTTATCTGATTTCCAGACAAATCTATTTTATTTATGTTTGGATGGAGCTCTGGAGGGATTTGGTGAAGCTTTTTGCCATGACAAAATGCCTTCATCTTTATCTGCAGAAAAGAAAGAGAACAGGGAGTCCTGGTTACCACTTATGGGATGCTCAATGGCTTTTCATACAGTATAAAGACAACATAATATTCAGAATCTGATTATATTCCTTTTCTTTGCAATTCGTCGTACTATGCTGTTCTCTATTCAGGCAACAGGAAATCTGAATTTCTTCACAATGTAGGGTGGGTTTTCATTTCATTTCAACGGAGATACTCTTGACTTGTACTGCAGGAAGAATTCCCATGTAGGGAGTTATACTAGGGTAACTACAGCAGTATCATTGTATCGGTATAATTATGCCAGTAAATTCCCCCATGTAGATTACCCCTAAGAGAGAAGAGAATTGGGTCCTTTGATTTTTGAGATCTGGCATCATAAAAGTTCAAGCTGGAGAGGATCCATTAGATCATCTAACCCATCCGCTAGCCAGCACAGGATTAGTTCACTTTGTACCTTTCATCCAGTCTAGTTTTAAAGGTCCTGAATGGTGGGTCCCATCACTTCCCTTGAGACTATTCCACTGTCTATTAGACCTTGCACTCAAACACTTTTCCCTGATATTTATTCAGCCTAAACTTCCCTGGCATAATTTCATGACTACCCCATCGTGCCTCATAATAAACCAGATTCTGCCACTTTGCCTTAAATTAATAAGTATTATGAATAATTAAACTATAAAATAAGTATTAATATATATTATGAATAATTAAATGAATAATACTCCATAATTAGCTCCATTGACTTCAGTGGGATTAGTCTCAAAGTACGGTACTACTCATCGAGGGGAAGTCTATCGGAATCCAGCCCTAAATAAACAACCCCTCGTCTTGTTATTTACACCCTTCAAATATTTGTAGATTGTAATCACATCTCTCCGTAACCACTGTTTAGCTAAGCAATCCGTCTTTAAATCATCCCAAAACATTTCTACATCTCACCTCAAACTCCCTCCACTTGATCCAGACCTCTGTCCTTCTATGTTTGTGCTTTCTCCAAGGCAACAGCTTCTTTCTTTTGGCCTGCTGACCAGTTTGGTGCACACTGTTACATGTGGACTAGAAGGAATACAGCAGGCAAATGGCATGTGGAGGGATTCACACATGCTGCCGCTCTCACTGGTATAGCTCAGGGTGAAATCGGGATGCGTAAAGGGTGTGGCCTTTTAAGGGATGCTTTAAAGCAGCTGGTAAATTAATACCCATACATCAAAGTCAGTTTCTTCTCTCGGATGTGTGGGTCTGAATTAGGGTGACCAGATGTCCCAATTTTATAGGGACAGTCCCGATATTTGGGGCTTTGTCTGATATAGGCACCTATTACCCCCCACCCCCGTCCCGATTTTTCACACTTGCTGTCTGGTCACCCTAGTCTGAATGCAGTTGATAGGGAGCTTCAAGTATGAACCCAAGGGCAAAATATGAGCCATAATTTGCAAGGAATTTTGGGAGCAGGGGGCTAAAAGGCCTGGTGTAAGTGTAAGGCGTACACATTGTGCTGTTAAAATTAACACCCAGCAGCAAGATTGGAGCAGAGTCCAAAATGCTTAGTAAGCATCTACGCTATCTAAATAGGTATCTATCTATTCATGTAGGTCACGGGATCCTCTGGGTCAAACTGCTTGCTGAATCCCTCTAATTATTCTTATATGGAGGACTAGGAGCTAACCGTCATGAAGCAAGGCTGTGTGTTAGCCTTTAAAACAAAAATCTCTCCTCCAAACATCTGTTTCACACAAGCTGGAGGGGGAGAGGAGGATGAAGCCTCTGGGATGTTTACGAGAATCTGGGTAACATCCAGTGTTTTGTGAATCACTTACGCATGTGAGTAATGGAGAGTGCACGTTGCCGGATGTGTGGCTTGTCATAAATATGCCAGACAAATGAAACCCCTCAGCCAGGGCTGGACTCCAGCTACAGCCAGGCTGCTGCGCGGTGCTCCCCTCATGGCAAAGCTCTCTGAAAGCTCCCAAGTGACCCGCATATTGAAATTTGAACCCCAAATCCACCCAGAGCAGCTAAATCCCCAGGAAGGGGAAGGGGATGCATCCTGGCTTCTCTGAGCCATTAGCGCCTTCTCACCAAGACTTTAGAGTGGCTCACTTGAGCTGAAAGGTGACCAGAGGCCCAAAGGATCTAGCCGGGGGGGGGGGGGTAGGGAGGAGGCCTTATTCAGTCAGCTAAGGAAGGGGTTGGGAGTGGGATGAAGAAAACTCAGGAGCCAGAAAGAATAGCATTTGAATGAGCATTAGCAAAGCTGTCATCTTCTGGGCTCGCGTTCCTTCCTCCTCAGCTCTGGCAGCTGTTAGTTTTAAAGTACAGTGGCCTGCAGTGCTAAGAGTGAGAAAGTCAACATCTGCTCCACATAGAAAAGGTGGTTATTAGATAAAAATTGGCCCAACAATTCTGAAGTGTGGGGAAGTTTGGATTCAGATTCAAACTCTGCCACTCAACTCCAGCTGGTCATTTTTGGGGCTGGAGCCAGAAGCTGCCTTTTCTTTAACAAAACTAAAACCAGGGTGGTTTGGATCTTGGTCCCATCTCATCCTAGACACTAAAGTTTGGGTGTTGAATACAAGGCTTTGGCCTAGATCCTCAGTTTGTGTATATTGGTGCTGAGTTACAGCAGCTGAGAATCTGGCCCTTTGTCTCTTCTCTGCAATGACCCATAAGGGAATTTGGGGGGGTTGATTTTGAAATACCTCTTTAACTGAGTTGTGATGTTGCCAAACAAATACCCCTTGCGATTCAGAGCTGGGTCCAGTTTTATGAACCATCAGTCTTCGGGATGGGTTGGATAAAAGATTCCAGCTATGGCCTTCCTCTAGTCAAAAGATGTCATCACAGGAAGAGTGATTTGTGAAACATCACATTGTGAAATAACAGGGAATGCCAATTGCTCTCGCTATCAAAGTTAATCTGGGCTGAACTGTGTTTGGATTTGGACCCTGTCTTATCTCACTGGGCCAGATTCTCAGCCAGTGTAGACCAGTATAACTCCATTGAGATTAATGGTGCGGTGTCAATTGACACTAGATGAGAACTTGGCTCTGACTACAGAGTGTTTTGTCAGCATCAAATGTATCCCAGTTGCACTAAACAGATCAAAACTTTTTTGGACTCTTCCTTTGCCTGGAAGAGTGAGGTTTACAGTGGGGTTGCGGAAATCAGCCAATATTTACTTCTCAAGGAATCAGCTTGATCTACAACCCATCAAAATAAGGGCAGGGGGTAAGCCCTTATTAGATTTATGGTGTGTGTCATCCTGAGTTCGCATGTCTGGGATGCATGGGACCAAAAGTGTCATGTTTACAGTGGTTTCATCATTTCTTTCTCTCCAGCCAATAAGGGAGAGATCCAGCCACCTTCCCAAGTTCTTTTTGTATGCTAGACCCTAATTTCCCTGAATTCAGGAAGTGCATAAGTACAGCAGGAGAGGAATGAGTCCCATAAGGGAGATCTGCACAGCCAGCAAATTATTCTTTTCCCTATTTTGGAAATTCTTGAGGATTTGTGCTGAACAGCTTCAACATTTAAAGTAGTAGAGGAGTATTTTTAAACTCCCCTTTACTGTCAGCTGTATCGGGGTAAAGGGAAGGAGGGAGAGGAGAACCAGTTCATCTGTGCATAACATATACATTCTGATATAAGGTGTTTAAAAAAAATTCTGTGGGACAAATCATGCTTTGGAGACAGAGGTTTTGGGTTTTGTCTCTAAGTGGGCCTGATTCTGACCTCACACCCAGCATAAGTCAGGAACAACTCCACTGAAGTCAGTGTTAAACCAGTGTAAGTGACGGGAGAATGGGGCTCACGGTCATTCTAGGCGAGTGGTTCTCAAAGCGGTGCGGGCCAAGGGACATGCTGACCGCCCTTCCCCCAGCCCCCATTGGCCTGGAGCGGCGACCCGCGGCCAGTGGGAGCCATGATCGGCCGAACCTGCGGACACGGCAGGTAAACAAACCAGTCCAGCCCGCCAGGGGCTTTCCCTGAACAAGGGGCAGACCGGCTTTGAGAACCACTGCCCTAGAGGGAGCCGTGGGGTTTGTTCATGTCACAGAAGAAGTTCCTTTTTTAAGAAGGGATCGCCTTGTGCGTAAGATGCTGGAATGGGACTCAGGAGATCTGGGATATCTTCCTGGCTCTGCCACAGACTTCCTGTGCAACTCTGGGGAAGTCAATTAATATTTCTGTGCCTCCGTTCCCCAGCAATAAAATGGGGATAAAAATCTTTCCTTTCTCCCACCTTATGCTTGTCTTGCCCATGTAGGGTCTGTCTGCACAGCAGCTGAGAGGTGTAATTCCCAGCTCTGCTAGAGATCTGTGCGTTGGCTCTGTGCGAGTGTAACCCACATGCCTCCTGGGTGTGGTGGTCTGTGCCCCTCTGATGGCACCGAGACCACTGAGAGATTAATGAGACTGCTACCGCTTTAGCTAAGAGCCATGTGGCTTGCGGCTAACGCATTTCGCTCCCAAGGTCCCAGGTTCAATCCTGCCCACTGATAACCAGGGTCTGTCGGCCTTACATGAGCTCGAGCGCTAAAATAGAGCAGTGCGGCCGTGGAGGCACTCGGGTGGCTGGCAGCTCAGGCTAGCCACCCGAGTACGTACCCAGGATTTGGCACAGGACTGTACATGGGTGGCTAGCCCAGGCCCCTCAGCCACATTGCTAGCTTGAGCAGAGGTAGCACGTGTACTTCTACCCAAGCTGGGAATCACATCGCCCGGCTGCTGTGCAGACAGACCCTTAGATTGTAAGCTCTTTGTGGCAGAGACTGTCAGTTACTACATGTTTGCAGCACCCATGTCATCGGGGTCCCAGGCTCATTTAGGGCCTCTATGTGCTACTAGAATGGTACGACTAATAATTAAGGAGAGACGTGAAAGAGGAGATGGCTCGTCCTTGGGGAATCTCTTACCATTTCACAGGGTGACTCTTCCAAGGGCCGATGGCTAGAGATCCCTCCGTTCGCTGCCAGGAAGAGTAAAAGATACAGTTTCATGGCTCTGCAGGGAAAAGCAAAGACGGGTTCAAGCTAAACAGGGTGTTAAGTCTTGGCAGCCACTGGACAGCAGGGTCCGCACCAGCCATTGGCACAGGGACTTGCATACATAGTAGAATAACTTACCCCACCTCTGAGCTCGCTTCATTTGCAAAGCCCTCTGGCCCATTCCAGCAGAGAAGGGAGCATTATGAAGTAGGAGAGCTGGCAGGAAAGCTCTAAGACTGAACGTTTCTATGGCTTGCCCACTGTGTTGCATATCTTAGACTGTCAGCCAGATTTTCAAACACCATGGCACCTGACAGCTTCCACTTACGCACCTAAGCAAGTGATCAGGCTTTCAAAAGTGCTCAGCATTCAGTAGCTCTGTTGTTCTCAAGGCAGCTAGTGGATGATCATTGCCCTTGTAAATCTGGCCCTATCTCTCCTTTGTCTTCACCTGCGCACACTGGTGGTGCTCAACAAATGATATGATTATAATAGTCTCCACTTTTATAGCACCTCTCCTCCCAGGACCTGGAAGAGCTTTACAAACATGTTAATGAAGTCACACCAGACCCTGGCAAGGTACCATACAATCATAGGGCCAGAGGGGACCATCAGAACATGTAGTCTGACTTGTATATCACAGGTCACCAATACCACCCAGTGCCTGCACAATAGCCCCACAACTGGAATGAGACCACTGGAGACTGGACTATTCTGTGCCACAGGCAGAGAATAGGAGAGACCAAGTTGCACCAGTGGCTGAGGCCCCCACAAAGGCAGGGAAATGAGTCTGTGAAATATACCCAGATAATCCTGGCAAGTAACCCACACCCACATGCCAATCGACCTGGGGAAAGCTTCCTTCCTGACCGCAGATTTGGCAATCAATTCGACCCTGAGCATGTGAACAAGAATCAGCCAGCCAAGCACCTGTGAGAGAGAATGCTTGGTGCCACCTCAGAGCCGAGGTCCTCCCCATCCAGTGTTCCATCTCCAGATGTGGCCATTCCTGATGCTTCAGAGGAAGGAGATAACCTCCCCTGCCCCAAACTCCCCCTGGATACTGAAGGTTAGTAATAGTAGTATTCCCACTTTTCAGATGGGGAAACTGAGGCACAGAGGCTGAGTGCCTTGCTCAAGGCAGATTGAGTTTAATCAGTGGCAGAGCTGTGAATATAATTCACCAATCCTAGATCCAAGGCCCCTGCTCTGATCTCAAAGAACACACCCTTATTACAGCCTCTGTCATAAACATGACAACTCTTTCAGGAAATTCCTCCATTTCTTGAGTTTCTCGAGGCTGAACAGGTGGAGTCATTCACAGATGGTGGAACTCCCTTAGCTGAATTAGTTTTTAAAGGACATATTGGCTAACAGGCAAACTGTCTTTGGTGCATCAGTGCAAAGTGGCTCTAGTTGCCAGATGAAGAGTGGTGCAAACAGGTGCACTCGGGCAGGGGTTCTCAATCTTTTTCTTTCTGAGGTCTCCCCACACCCCATGCTATAAAACCTCCAGGGCCCGGCAGGGGTGGGTTCAGGGCTCTTGGTTTCAGCCCCACAGGGGGGCACTAGGGCTCGAGGCTTTAGACCCTTGGGGGTGCTAGGGTTCAGGGTGCTGGGCTTCATCTCCATGGGGGTACTAGGGCTCGGGCTCCTGTTTTCAGCCCCACAGGGGTGCCAGAGCTCGGGGTGCCAGGCTTCAGCTGTTTGGCCCCATGGTTCCTTGAAGCCGGCTCACGGCCCCCTGAGGGGCTGCGGACCCTTGGTTGAGAACCACTGCACTAGGATGTGAGGCCTGGGAGCTTCCTGGGGAAATTTTAGCTAAGTCTGCTAGAAATCCTCTTTTGGGCCCTAGCCCCCAGCCAGTACAAATCACTTCCCTTTTGAGCGTCATTCACAGTTCTGTTTGCTTTTTCTCTTTGCCACAGCATTGCCCCATAGTTTGGCTTGATTCTTTATACCAGTCCCTAGGCTTCCTGTGAGTGTAACTTTGCATGTCCCTCACCACATGAGCAACAGCAAGGATGACTCCAGGAAACAGATCCTGGGAAGTTCAGGCCACCTATGACTTGCTCTGTTTTTAGAGCATGTTTTCCTCATTCCAGTCGAGTCTGATCAGGGGTGGGGTGGAAATCTGGGAGCTGTGATACCGGTGGGTTTTATTTTAGGCTTGAACACTGCACTGTGATCAAAGGTTCTTAATGTCCTCAGTGCCTCAGTTTCCCGATCTCTAAAATAGGGACAGTATTCTAGCGGGTGTTCTGAAGCCTTTTAACTGCTGTTGGCAAAGTGCTCCCAAACCCTTCAATGGCAGGTGCTGTACATTAGCAGCTGGCAGAGTGCTCTCCATGAATTCTCTGGAATTCTCCCCACTCAGCTCAAAGGAGCCTAAATTTGTTGACCTTCTGAACATGCTGCAGGACTCATCTGTTGTTTTGGTACTTGAACGGAAAGTGACCCAAAGGAACTTGTTGTTTTGGAGTAAGAGTCGAAGGGGGAGAGGGGATTGTCTGGGGGATCACCGCGGGATTTGAAAGGGGAAGAAAGGCTGACGTGCATATTTATGATTTGTGATCTTTAAATAATGGCGAGGCACCCAGAGCTTTGCTCGGGTATCTTTCATATCTAAAAAAATAAAATAAATAATCTCTGCTGGAAACTGCCCCCTATAGGGCAGTTTTTTATGTATCCTGGGGTACGGCTCCAAACAGTGCAGCCCGGAGTATTTCCTGTCTGCGATGGACTCCATCCATTAAATTAGCGCTGCGGGAGAATTTTACTTGGGTGCTTTCAGTAATAATATTTTGCACTTAAAAAGGACTTTGCAAATCCAAAGATCTCAAAGTGCTTCACAAACTGTAATGAATCACTGCCTGAACCCGGCTTGGAGACTGGGCTCTTCCTCCCCTGGGAAAAAGAGGCACAGAGTGGCTAAGTGACTTGCTGAGGGACCTTGGGTAAATCAGCTGCAGAGGAAGGAATCTGTCCATCCTACGTATTTCTAAGGTGACTACCACATTGGTATCCAAGTGCAGTAGAATCCATTGCTAGTCTCCTGCTCTAACCACTAGACCACACATATTCGATCAAGTTCAGGGTAGCTAACTGTGGACAGAGTGGTCTCAGATCCTCTCTTTCATGAACAACAAATAGACCTGGAAAAAGAAAAGGAGTACTTGTGGCATCTTAGAGACTAACCAATTTATTAGAGCATAAGCTTTTGTGAGCTACAGCTCACTTCATCAGATGCATATCGTGGAAACTTATGCTCTAATAAATTGGTTAGTCTCTAAGGTGCCACAAGTACTCCTTTTCTTTTTGCGAATACAGACTAACACGGCTGTTACTCTGAAAATAGACCTGAAGATTTTATTCCTTTGGGTCACTTTCCGTTCAAGTACCAGGCTGAGGCGCTTTCTCCTGCTTTGCCTAGTTTTCATCAGTGCAGCTCCTTTGCTTTCTCACTCCACTGCCTGGTAAATAAGTACAAGAGGAATAGACATCACAGGATCTGTGGGGAGTCTGCCGGAGTGGCTGAAGACCCACACGGTGCTGCAGCCACTAACAAAGCCCGACCACCTACATCTGAGCTGATGGCGCTGACAACCCAGGATCTTCAAAAGTAACTTGGGAGCAGCTGAAACAGTAACTTGCTATAAAGGGAGCTGTTATTAGCACCAGGACTCCCTGCAGTGCAGGCGGTTTCATTTACGGTCCCAGCACGCTCCCATTATAGTGAAATCCCCACTGTTTTCAGCGGGAACAGGGTGGAGCCTCAAAGCATCTTTAATGTTACAACTTTCCGCCTAGACTTCGTATCATCCCAGCTCCCCACTCCACAGTTGGACAACGAATGAATTTTGGAGAATAAGATTCACCCCTCTCCCATCCCATACCAAACCTTAGGACCTGGGCCAGCATGTCTAATCAGATGAGACAGACAAAGTGCAGGAGAAAAGAAGTATCATTATTTCCATTTCCCAGATAGGAAAATTGAGGCATATAACGTCAGTGACTCACCCAAGGACATACAGGAACTGGGAATTAAACTCAGATCTCCGAGTCCCAGTCTATTGCCTTAACAACCAGCTCTGCAATCCTCTTTTTTTGGCATTAAACAGTAAACATTAATACAGGTTAAATGTTGCCATTTGTATTTAGCAATGACAACAACAAACTCCCAATTCCTTCAAGATTAGATTTCTGTAATATAGACAATTAATTATTACTATTTTTTCTCATCCAAACTAAAGAAAAGAGAAGCAAAGCCGCATTGTGTATTCCTTTAACATACGTAAGACACACACTAACTACACAGAGGGCCATGTACCCCCAGGCTCCTTAGTGCTATGCATTTTTGCGTTTGCTGTTTTTAAGAACAGAGTGAATATATTAATTTACCTTGTTTCATGTGTCAGTTATTTGCATTCCCACCCTCTGCTATAAAAAAAAAAAGTCGTATCCATCCCTACAGAGTTTAGTCAGCCATAGCACAGATTAGATCACCCTTATGTTCACTCTTGCCCATTCAGAGTACGGAGTGGTTTCATTGGTAACTTTGCAGCCTGAGATGAAACTGAGACATTTTAAGGGAAATCTCCTTATTTGGGACAGTGTCTGCTTTAAATTATGTCCCTTGTCTCCCTTCTGACTCCTCTCCTGGTTGTTTGCTGGGTCCTAGCAACCACTGTGTTAAGAAGAAAATTAGCTACTCGGGGACTCGTCCTGGAATGCCTACTTGGGGAAAGCACAAATTGAGAAATACAGGAATTTTGACTGAGCAAGGCTCTCAGGTTTGGGCCCCGTGTTTGCCCAAAGAAATATTTGACTTCTCTTTGTAGATGTCATTGCTTGACTCTGTGTATGGATCAGTCAGTGTGTTTACTTTAGGTTTTTGTGTCTGTGAGTTACATTCCTAAAGAGCTGTAAAGGAGCCACAGAGCATATGACAGGCAAACTCAAAGTCCCTGAATCACTATCTTACAAAATAAATTGAGATTTCAGAATTATAAATGAGAAGATACAATACTGATGCAAGTGAAGCCCTTGATCCTGGAACCCTTACTCACTGGAGTAATCCTTCCTCAAACAAATCGTCTTATTGATTGATTTGTCCAGAGGGCCCTGATATAACTCTGAAGTAAATGGGAATTCATTGTTGTCTAGAACACACCCTAGATGGTTTATCGGTGTAGATTTAAATGGCACTACTCATGTGAGTAAGGGTGACTAAAGATTGCTGGGGTGGGCCCTGCTGCATCTAGACAAGCGGTTTGATTTCTGTGGCCACTTATAGTTCCGCCTGCCTGACCTTCAAATAAATATTTTCATTTCAAAAGAAGATTTTAGATCTAACATTAAGATATGATGGTGATTTCAGATTTACCGTGAGTTAGTTTATATATGGATTATTTCATGCTGCCCCCTATGGTTGGACCAATATTTGTCTTCCAGGTGCCTTTTCCTACTTAAAACCCCATTGCTGCAAATTCCTTCCTATGCTGATTTCACCATTGTGGTCTCCAAACCCACACTTGTCTGAATGTTGCTCTATATTTTTCCTGTGGTCAAAAATAAGCTCTTTGGAGTAGGGCTTTGGGTGTTTTGTTTGTTTTTTGTAAGGCACCCTGAGAAGGAAAGGCATAAGCACCAAAGAGAGGAGAGAGATTATTTCATGTGGCACGCAGGGGTATGATTAGGAATAATGAACAGAGAAAGAGAAAATCACATCTAACTGGAAAGCTTCCGATCAGTGAGATGTATTCCACTGTGGAAACAACTCCCAAGAGAAGTGGTGTGAGCCTCACTCCATGTGACTTTTAGAGCTAGACTGGAAAAGACACTAAAAAATGGGCTATCAGAAACGATTAAGGCCGGCTGGAAAATATTTTTTTTCCTGTGAAAAAATTTACCAAAAATGAATATTTCTCATTTTCATAGAATCAGAGAAGATGAGGGTCGGAAGAGACCTCAGGAGGTCATCTAGTCCAACCCCCTGCTCAAAGCATGACCAACCCCAGCTAAATCATCCCTTTATGATTTATCCCATCATCATCAAAACATTTTCCTTGAAAATGTTCTTTAAAATCGTTCAGGTGTTTGTTGAAAAACCCCAAACACAGATTTTCTTTAGTTTTTTCCAAATAAAAAACCAAAACATTTGGGGACTTTTGAGAAAACCCTGAAAATATTTTACAGAAACAGAATTTTTTTTCATGAAAGCTTCCCTTCTGTCGAAAAGTTTTTAACCAGCTCTTGGAATGATCCTGGAAGGTGGACTAATGGAGCTTTCCCAATCCAAGCTGCAGTGAACTGTCTGCTGTGTGAATTCCACCATTGGCACATAAGATAAGACAATGCCCTGAGCAAGTAAAAATTCACATTGCCCGCAGTCTGGATGTAGGGGGGTTCGACTGTCATGCTTGTGTAGGGTGACCAGATAGCAAGTGTAAAAAATCTGGATAGGGTGTGGGGGGTGGAGGGAAGGGAGTTATAGGTGCCTATGTAAGAAAAAGCCCCCAAAATCGGGACTGTCCCTATAAAATCGAGACATCTGGTCACCCTACACTTGTGGGAAATTTGGATTCATTATCAGAGGTGAACCAACCATTGTGGGAAAGTCCATGAAATCTGCTCAGCCATGTGCCTATTCCTAGAACAGATCTCAAACCAAACTGTTTTAAAGATTCTGAAACATTTGGGTAACCTCCCTCTGCCATTATTTTTGTGAATATTTGCTCTTCTGGAATTTGGTTGCAATGACACTTAGCAATTTACATCTTTAAAGTGCTGTAAAGACATTAGCTAGTTATATCTTGAGGATCCCAGTAATGTAAAGTAAATATTATCCTTATTTTGCAGATTGGGAAACTGAGGCAGCAAGATCAAGTGCTCATTCCCATAAGGGGCTGAGAGCCCTCATATCCTGATGAAGTCAATGGAAGTTGAGAGCACCTGTGACCTTGTGGAATTGGGCTCTACGTGATTATCCCAAGGCCACAGCACAAATCACTGCCTACTGTAGCTCTTAGTGAACTCGACTGGGTTTTGCCAGTGACGTCAGTGGGAGCAGAATCAGGCATGTGGTGACAGTGCTGGGGTTAGAACTCAGCAGTTCATCCCTCAGAGTTGTGTATTCAGATACTCCTTTCTTTCAAAGGTCATTCTCGTGGTCTTCTCCCCGCATGACCCGGAGTAGGAAATAGCAGAAATCCCAGAAGCTGGTTCTCATGAGACTTCCAGTGATCTGTTGCACATCTCCAAGGGTTTTGGAGAAACATTAATACTTCTGGGTGCTTATGTGACTCAAACCTCCAGCCCTTTGGAGTTTGTCCATCACTAGTTTAATCACTCTCTAATGCAGCACCCTCAGAAGTCCTTTCTGTGCAGGGTCTGTCTGTAGATGGTTGGGTTCTGTTCAGAGCTGGACAGAGTGGTATCAGACCCTTACTGTGGACAGAGTGGTCTCAGACCCTCTCTTTCATGAACAACAAATAGACCGAAGATTCTATTCCTTTGGGTCACTTTCAGTTCAAGTACCAGGAACATTACCTTAGAGAAGTGAAAAAACTATCTGTCTGTCTGTCTGTTAAGAAATGAATCTCCAAGAGCAGGAGTGGGGAGACAACCATAGACCTGTTCTCTGCCCCAGCACTGGACTAATCTCCCATGGGAAGCTCTACACTCGTTTATCCTCTTCTCTCCTGCCCTGTCCCCCCAATCCTCTTCCCTTTTATCTCCTCCTTAACCTCCCCACCACCACCAAAAAAAAGCTTGTTGTACCCCTTCCCCCTCCCTATGTCTGTCTATTTAGATTGTGCGGTCTTCAGGACAGGGGCCTTCTACTGCTCTGAGTATGTACAGTGCCTAGCACAATGGTTGGCCCTGTGGCTCTATCGTAATAAAAATAACTATGAAGATAATCTCTGGATGTGTATCAATAGAGAGAGATGACACAGAGAGTATGGACCTTTGACCAAAGGTGGTGGAGGTATTATTATTATTTATTTATTATTCCAAGTGAATTCAATCTTTAAAGAAAAATTCAGGCGGATGTATGTGTTCTGTAATCCTAGAGGAGATCAAATGACACCAGGAAATTAATTTCAGATACCTTTGACTGGGACGGTGTCCAGTAACCCTCTTGGGAATAATGTGTCATTCTTCAGGTAAAAGGCCAAAATATTTGATCTACCCACTAAGCCATAACCCTTTGCTTAAAAAACAAATCAAACTGATAAGTAAATAATGGAGAGATTTCATAATATTAAGATAACTGAAAACCCTTTTTCAATTACCAAAAAAAGTTTCCTGTTTTGATTAACCTGGACCTTTGTTTAGGAGACATATTTTTATGAATGAGGCTGCAGTGTTTGGCTCTCACAGTATTTTCTTTGAGAGAGAAGTTGGGTGAGGTAATGTCTTTTTATTGGACCAACTTCACCTCACACACCTTCTCTCTCTCATATCCTTGGACCAACATGGCTACAACAACACTTGGAAGAGTATTTTCTTAGGTTTTTATACATAGGCATTTTCATTGCCTTTGCAGGGCCACGTGAACCCTGGCATAGCATAAAGAGGAAGGAAGATTTTGAAAAGGAATATTTGGCATTGTCATATTCATATTTTCAAGGCATTGTACAAATGTTAATCAAGAATCATAACCTCCTGGGGAGAGTGTCAGCATAAACCTTCATTTGTCTACAGTGGCTTCTGAGCTACCAGTTTCCCTCTATGCTGAGAATGGTGTCTCGCACCCGGTTACCACTGTGTGGGAAGTTTAAAGGTTGCTTTTTAATAGCAGTGATGAAAGGTAAATTAAATACTGCTATCCCCATCTTACAGAGGGGTTAAATGATTTGCCCAAGGCTGGATAGTGAGTCAGCACAAGAGCTAGGATACTCATGATGCCTGGCTCATTTCCCTGCATTCAATACCAGTACTGTGAGCCAGGAGACTTTCTATAATATTAGTATACGTACCTATATTGCCGAAGCCCCCAGATTGTACCAAGCCCCTTCAGACATGCTGTCCTTGCCCCAAAGGGTTTAGTAAGTCTCACTACTATTTTCATTAGTCGTGAAAAGACGGAGGAAACATCACAATCGTTTTGTTGTAAAACTTACCAGTGCTTCCTTAACTTAAAGGATCCAAGCCACTGTAATAGGCTCCCCAATGAATTAGCCATACAGCTGTATGGAACGTGCCCACTGTGTGGTACATTTGATCGGTTATTCAGCCCATTCATAAGCACAAATCTGTTTCATTTAAACAGTGCCTTCATCCTCAGTGCTATATTTTTTTAAAAGGCTGCAGCTCCAAGTTACTGAATCCCCACTTTGTCCTGCAGTCAGAGAAACGTTTGGCTCAGCTTTCCAGCAACATCAAAGTTTAACTCGTTGCTGTACATACCTGCTGTTTGGATGAAGGAGGAGACTTCCCTTCTGCTTGCAGCGTTCCTCTCCCAGGCTCTCCCGACAGCCCTCCAGTGAAAGTTGAGGAAGGGCTTCCTTGGGGAAGTTGCAGCTCTGCTACAGGCCAGCTGACTAAAAACTCTGAGAACTCAGAGAGAAGTTTAAGTCACTGAGAGAAAAAAAAATACTCCCAATAGACTGGCCCTTGAATTCATTGCTCAGCAGTCATCTGCTCTAACCTATTCCCAAGCTCCCGTAAGCATGTGAATATAGACCTCAGTCATAGTAATTAAATGTGAGTCCTCTGCTCTTCTTTTCATTTTCTATTTCACTTGCTTAACCTTGGCTTATTTCCTGGAGGTTCATAGCTGATAATAACGCCCCTCTCATATTGACACATTGAAACATTCTGCGAATACCACCAGAAATCCCCTTTGCAGATTTCAAAGGTAAATTCATAGTATCTGTCTTACAGATGTGTGTCTGGTTCATGTTACATTCATTTTCAGGTACCTTGACCTAGATCATACTGTCCGTTAAGTTGGGGTAAATCAGAAGTAGTTCAATTACCTGTAGTGGATTTACAAGTGAGAGCAAAATTTGGCCCTTTAGTCTACGTCCTCATCTGCTATAAATCATTACCGCTTCTCTGAAGTTGTGGCCCCTAGACTCCCACTATTGATATATAAAATAATGTATTTTAAGGTTTGAATGGGGGAGAATATATACGCTTTCTAAGAGGAATATTAGGTCAGATTTTGATCTCACATGGATATAAATCCAGAGCAACTCCATTTACTTTAGTGGAGTTAGTTTTAAATGGGTGTGATATCAGAATACAGTCCATGTGCTCATACATGATTTGCATGTCGCTGGTTTCTGAATCCATGTATTGCTTTGCAGCCACACCACTCTGTACTGTGTGCTCTCAGAAACTAAGCATGATTAGACAGAGGACTATGCAATCTGAAAAGAACATTGAGGGTAAAGATCATCTGTAGAGAAGACAGTTTTCCTGGGGGCTGCTCCTAGATGGGAATGAATTCCCACAGGAACTGAGGCCCATCACAAATTTCACTGCCTTTGACCCCCAGTGTAAGGCGCCCTACATAGACATGCCTTCTCTGTCATAAACATATAGCAATGTGTGTGTATATAAAAGTATATAAATATATAAAAATCCAGAACAAGAACTCCACAGTGCTCACTTCTCCCCATGGAGTGAGGATGAGGAAACAAGCACATGGCTTAACGGTTATTGCAGTCCAGTGCTCAGACACTCAGGTGGGGGAGCAGTATTAGAACCCAGAGAGAACAGGGGTGATGTTTTTGATTCGGTAGCAGACACTCTTCCCTTTGAGTGAGAGATGAACAAGTGTGATAAGTGGCTCCATGCTGTGGAGGGGCTGTCTTTCAGCTGAGATGTAAACCGAATAGCTGACCATCTTTAAAGTCTCCACTGTTATTGTAATAAGAAAAGGGGTGTTCACCCCTGTGCCCTAGTTAAACTTCATTACGTTTTGCTTCTCTAAGTGCTCCTGGTAGTATCAGTTGTATACTGTAATCTCTTTCATTTCAGGTACCAGATTTTTGTGTAGCCTTGCTGCATGTTGTCAGTCAGCTTCTGAGTTCCAATTCAGAGGTGGCTGCATTCCTGTGGGTGAAGTGATCCTTATGTACCCTTTAACAACCACACAGGCTGTTGAGAGTCATAATTATGTCACACCTGTAATGTGTTTTGGGATCCTGGGGTGAAAGGTTCTATGGAAGTGCAAGGTATAGATGCAAACTAATATTTCAAAGAACTAGATGAGTTCATGGAGGATAGGTCCATCAATGGCTATTAGCCAGGATGGGCAGAGATGGTCTCCCAACCTCTGGTTGCCAGAAGTTGGAAATGGGCGACAGGGGATGGATCACTTGATAATTACCTGTTCTGTTCATTTCCTCTGGGGCACCTGGTATTAGCCACTGGGCTAGATGGACCTTTGGTTTGACCAAGTATGGTCGTTCTTATGTTCTTATGTAATAAAGAATAACTTCTTTGAAATGCTAATTTAAGGCCTGATCCCACACCAGATATTAAAAGGGAGATTTGCCATTGACTTCAGTAGGAGCAGGAACAGACTTACTAATAATGGAACTGTTCCCAATGGTAAAAACTATCTCTGCTAGCATGTGGAAGGGAGGATATTCCATAATGGTGGGGCTGTGGGTATTTCCACACAATGCAGACTATACCGGGATAGCTATGTCACCGTAGCTATGCTGCCATAACCCCGGGCTGTAGTTTCAGCCTATGGCAACGGAAGGGACACTACCTTCCTGAATGACAGTAAATATGTCAATGGGAGAACTCATCGGTCAACACAGCTGTACACTGGGAGTTAAGTCACCATAGCTTCGTCAGGCAGGGGTGTGGATTTTTCACACCCCTGACTTCCGTAGCTATGGCAGCCTAACTTTTAAGTGAAGACCAAAACAAGCGACCATTTAAAGACATTCAGAATTACCAGTATAAGCATCATTATCTCAGGGATGGAGTTAGTTCACATTTCTGAAGTTACAGTTAAAAAAAGAAACCAGACACACACAGATGAACTGCCAGCTTTTAATCAGACATAAAAGATTAGTAACCAGTCACGTGATCACATTGATTTTAAAATAGATTATGTGACGTCAATAGGATGCCCATCTGTGATTATAAATGATATTTCCCCAGACTAAACAGAGCTCCAATTTATGTTTCTGTTTTGTTTCCTGTGCTCTTATTATAGTTTGTCCCTTTTGCTGTTAAGAACTAGAATACTTAGGGGCTCCATTCTGCCCTCAGTCACATAGAGTCACTTCCTACTGAAATTAAATGAGGATTGCAGCTTTGAAATTTAGGGCAGAATTGAGCCTTTGGGTCCTGATTTGCCTTCAACTTAGTGTAGTCACTTACACCAGTGCAAAGTGCAGATGCGTGTAAATTTCACTCTCATCTTTCTATAACTGTGTCCATCACATTTTACATCAACCCCTGAAACACAATGATTCTGATTTGATAGCATTTTATGCCCTCTTTAGGTTGCAAATATTGTTCAGATCTCATTGCAAAAGTGGGTCTTAGTGAGGAATTTGTATGTGGGGAGGGTGGGGCCTTTGTAGAACAGAGCAGGAAGGGTTCCAGGAGTGGCATAGCATGGAAGAAAAAACAAACTGGATCATGGGAGAAGCTGACAAACAGGGCACTGAGACAGGTATCATTGCTGGCACAGAGGAAAATGGGGCAACATAATGAAAGACAAGATCAGGGCAAATCTGTGGAGGGCCTTAAAGGTAAGGACATCAAGGAGCTGGACTTTGATGCTGTGGAGAAGGGGAAGCCAATGCACCAACCACCATGGTATATAGGGACAAGTGCAAGGTGCACCCACGGTTTTGATGGCAGAATTTGTCCCAAAATGTATTTTTTTTAAAATAGCTATCATAAAACATGAATTCCTTGGACACCTCAAACTCCCACTGACATGTGTTAGGAATAAAGGATCAGGACAAAAAGTTGCCAAGTTAAAATCACAAGAAGTCAGGGAAGCATTTCTATATTCTTTGGGGTGTTGAGAATCAGGGCTGAGCCCTGCCATGTTACCCTCACCCTTTCTGCTGCGAGTCTTAGGTGCATACATATGTGCAGCTTGTGGCTAGAATTTTGCCTATCCTTTTTGCACATCTCTGTATTTGATCTTCACAGAGATAATTTAGGAATAATTGAATCAATCCTGTCTTGAGGTAGGGGCGTGTATTAGGCTAGATGTTTCCTTGACACGGAACCCAAGCTCATTCAAAAGGTTCATGAAACAGTGATCCTTCTGACAAACCTGTTCTGACTTTCGGATTTGTCATAAAACGCCAAACTAGGCAAGACTGATGTGGTTTTTGTTGAAAATATTTCTGACATCATTACCTTTGACTGAAATAACAAATGATTCTATGAGTCAGGTGATTGAAAACAAGTTGGAGAGCACTTTGCTCCAGAGTCTGCTTTCTAGGAGTTAGGTTCATATTTCTCCATTTAGAACAGCCATTGGATTCAAAATGTCATTGGAGAGGGGTGTTGGTCTAACCCTTGCTCATCGCTATTGTATCCACGCACCTTACAAAAATTATATCAAGGCATCAAAAAGCTTAAACAGCATTGATTGATAGCTCCTCTCCTTGGCTAGCTGCTGAGAATGCTCTGGCTCTTACTCCTGCAGGTCTCTTCATGTTGATCTGAATTTCGTTTATAGCTGGTCGGATTTTTTCCTGAAAAATTTTGATTTGGAAATGCCACAGCAGTGCCACTTGGGAGTTGCAATTAAGGTGTGTCGGGCCCCCATTCTCCTCTAGGGGCAGGTTTCTTAGCTGGACTGTTTCACATGCTGTACCTTGGCCATAGACTCCCATGATGCAGTGTGCTGGCTCAGCAAGAGGGGACACCGCGGTGTATCATGGGAGATGTAGTCCGGCTGAAACTTCTTGGTTTTAGAACAAAAATGAAAAACTTCTCATTTTTGGGGTATTAGGTTATTCAACAAAAAGTCACAATTTCCCACAGAAAGCAGACACTTTTGGCAAAAAAAAATTGTTTAATTGAAAACCCAATTTTTGGTTGAAAAACTATGGACAATTTTTGAGTTGGCCTAGTTTTGTTGCTCCTAATGGCTTCTATTGTTCTGGGAGGTGAGTCCTGATTGTAGGGAGAGAAGTGGTCTCTGAGATATCCTGGGGCCCTGCCATGATGAATTGGGACTATATCAGTACAATTTGCAAATTCTGATTGCTATTGTGAAATTACATGATGAAAATCCACTGGGGCATGAGTGCCTATATGTAAGGGAAGCCACCTTTGCTGACAAGCCCTGTAGCATATGTGCATCCGACAGATACAATAAAAAGTGCTTAAAGCTCTTGACCCCAATCTTGCACCTCAATGACCCCATTCAGGTGCCGATGTCTGTGACAATGGGTGAAATGCATTTACTAGAAATCCAGTTAGCTGGCCCTCTGAAATGAGGGGGAAAGGCAGGAGCCCCGGAAGTTACCAGGAGGAGAACAAAAGAGAGTAGATCACCTGGAGAGGCTTAAAATAAAGGCACACACAGGAACTGGGGCCAGATAGGAAGAGGAAACGTGAGGGAGGAGAGACCAGGTCAGAGTCACAGAAGCTGGGAAGAGGCTCCAGGAGGGACCTACCATGGAAAAGCCTGCATGAAGAGGGGCACCTTGACTGCCTGCCTTCCTGGACACTGATGGTTCTCCAGGGGCTCACAAGGGAAGGGTGAGACAGAAAGTGAGGGATAGTGAGCTTTCAGATGTGTATTGTTTAGTATGATCTGAACTCTCCTGTGCTTCACATGATTAAGTATACAACAGCATAAAGGTGGGTTAGACTGTGCAAACCATGTGTGTGTGGACTGCTTCACAACTACTGTGAGCCTCTCAGGGAGTTAAACTCTAAATCAGAAGGGTTGCACCTGTAGCAACCTTCTAAATCAGAAGGATAGCGTTCTGTGAGAGGGGTGTGTTTAGCACTGGGTACTCTGAAGGGTCAGTGGTGTGCCCAGGGGGGCTAGGAGGCTGAACAGTGCTGGGAGGAGGATGCCCTGAGAGAGTACCGAGGGACCCCAAGATAGGGACAGTGGCTGGACTCTGCTCAGGATCCCCCTTACAGCAGGGGTGGCTAGGAAGGGGCACTTGCTAGGATTGGGGACACCTGTCCTCTGAAAGCTTTGAAGATCTAGTTCAGGACTTTGAATTTCATCCAGTATTTAGGACTTGGGCTGTCACTTATTGAGCCATATGGAGCATCTTCAAATCCCTCATTTTCATTCCCAGATTTAGTTCCTTGAAGTCATCAAGCCGGAGATTATGAAGGGACAGATGGCTGTGACTAAATCTGTATCTAAAAGGAAGGGAAATGGCCCCTTGGCCAGCGACGGGTGTCACACATGCAGACCCAGCCAGCCCAGCCCAGCAACGCTGTTACACAGATATTGCCCTTGAGGCTGTGATGGAACAAAAATTCAGTTTTGTGAAAAATTGTGTGGTTCCAGCATTTGTTTCCTTTCTGATGCTGAACAAAACCAAAACCTTACACATTTTTTCATGAAAAACAAGACAGACAGACAGCCCCCAACCTGGCCAATAGTCCAGTGATCAGGGCACTCACCGGGAATGTGGGACACTGATGTTCAAGTCCCTACTCTGGATCTCCCATATCCTTGGGGAGTACTCCAACAACCAGGCTATTCTAGAAGGGACAGGGTCTGGCTCCGTATTTCAAAGTTTTGGTTTCAACAAAAAAACATTTAGTCATAAAGTTCTTGACCAGTTTGCCTGTGACATCAGTCAAGGACCGAGGCCCTGTTGTGCTAGGCCATGGATGGCCACACACTAAAAGGATGGTCTTGAAGAGCCAACCCACATCTGCACGCTCTGCAGATCATATCGGAGCTCTGCATGAGCACAGGGGTCTTCGTTAGCAGATCAAACTCACTCCCTCTTCTGGGGCTCACTCCTACAAACACACCACACCCACAAATCCCATGGATGGGGAGCCAGTGTAGATGAATCATTGAGCTCCAGTCACCAATAACTGTAGAGCTCACAACCAGTAGAGCTTGTAGACCGGTTTTGATTGGGTATGTGGGTCACATGATAATCTTCTGTTCCCTGACTGGATGAGTGTAACTCTTAGACTCCATTTTCTGGGGTGAATACTCCTGTTTACAGGTTTAAAACATTCCCAACTATTCCCTTTCCTTTTTCTGTTCCCACGGACATTCCTGCCAGTAAACTCATTGGCTGGAATATTTTTAGAAAGTAAACACAGAAAGGGCATGAGCACAGCCAGTGGGGATGCCATTAGGAATTCTGATGGAGCTTCATGGAGACTTTTTTCGCAGTTTCCTAGTGCAAAGGCATTTGGGGAAATGCATGGTTAGGGAAAACAATGAATCCATTTGCCTTTGTTTATGAATTAAAGAGTCTGCTTATGCAGCAAATTCACATGCTGGCTTTTCTGTAGTGATAGTGGCTCCTGGATCTAGAATTCCAACCAGTCAGTGTTGATGGCTGCTATGACGCTAAGGTACACCTGACTACTTCCAGCATATTTAATATTTTCCCTAGCCACTGGCTTAGGGGATGTATTGGAGCAGGAGGGGGCATGGCTGAAGGAGTCAAAGATGACAGGTCAGATTGAGAGACAGACAGACTGATATGACAAAGATCAAAGATGAACAGCATTTTGAATGGTTCCATATGTTGTTTCCTTCGGCAGTGGTATAGGTTTTGTCTGTGATTTGCCCAGAAGGCATCAGTGCAAGGTGATTTACAGCCTATCTTGCAAATCCTACCCAGACATGTAGTGCATACTCCGGCAAGTAATCCTTTCTCACACAAGGCCTGCTGAAGGCAACGATGCTATTCCCATGCATCAGGGCTGCAAAACCAGGCTTGTGCGTAGTACTTTACATCACTATCTTTCAGTGGGGGGCCTAGAGCTGACATTTTTTGTAACTGAGAAAGCATTTAGTGTATGATGAGTTAATTTCCGTTACATCCCAGAGGGGGCTAGATCTTCTTTAGCTAGTGTAAATTGGTGCAGATCCATCGACTTAAATGGAGCCACACTGATTTACCCTAGGTGAGAATCTGGCCCTCTAAATCTTATGCACTGATTGCCCACCACTAAAATGCGTTCTGAATCCATGCTGTGTAGAAAAGTCTTTCACATTTCACATGGAGTCTTTGGACACTGCCTGATGTATAGAGTTACACTGAGTTTATTTCATCCGTGAAAAATTTGAAGCATTCGTAAATAAAATAAAATGCCCAGTGTGTTATGCAACATGGGAGGTTAGTGAAAGGCTCAGGAATCAGGCTGAGAAAGTCTTTGCAAATACTCAAATGAAACATAAACAATAGCATTTTGGCAACTGCATGAGTCACACCTCTTGGGAAGGCAAAGGAGTTCTTTTTGCAATGAATGCATAGAATAAGATTAGTTTGTATACATCTTGCCTGCCCTCTAGTGGTGGATGGATGCAGCTGGTATCGTAAATTAAATCCAAACGTGAATAATAGTTGATTGGTTTATTGATCGCATTTTATCATCTTTTTATGCTAACCCTGTTTCACGTTATTGTCATTGTCGTTACTATTATTATTTCAGTTACAATGTAATTATTAAAATAATAGCAACACAATTTTAAATACATCCCAAGAACGATTAGGGCAAGTCAGAACCTGACAGGTCCATTTTTCTTTATAAATATACTGGAAAAACTTTGTAAGACTGACTTTGTGAACAAGCTACACAAAATCAATTGCTTGATCAGTCAGGTAATTTCTTCTAAGCCCATATCCTGTGACAACATAAGGAAAGTCAAAGTGACAGTGTAAAAATATAGCAACGTGAATCCAACATGATGTTTTTCAATTTTAATCTGCAAATATATTAGTATAGTGCCCGCTCACTCTTCATGGCACTTATATGGCCCCCATAACCATGGGATCTGAGCACCTCACAGTCTTTGACATATGCTCACAGCCTCCCTCTGAGGTAGGGATGTGCTGTTATGTCCATTGTACAGATCATAGAATATCAGGGACCTCAGGAGGTCATCTAGCCCCACCCCCCTGCTCAAAGCAGGAGCAACCCCCAATTTTTGCCCCAGATCCCAAATGGCCCCCTCAAGGATTGAACTCACAACCCTGGGTTTAGCAGGCCAATGCTCAAACCACTGAGCTATCCCTCCCCCCAGACATGGAACTGAGGTACAGAGCAGCTAAGTGACTGGTCCAGAGTCATGGAGGAGGACTGCAAAGAATTCAACCTGTCTCCCAAGCACAAGACAAAGCCCTAACCACTTGACCATCCTCCCTCCTTTCCTTAGAACTGTGGTCACACACATGGCTGCTGACGAGTGTGTTGTGACAGGGTTTGGGCCCCGGCCAATGCAGGAGTCTCTTGTGACAATTTCACCTTTGGACAATCTCCCTACAATCTCATTTCAGCACCTTTAAGACACTTACCTGAGGCTGAGAACGGTTGTGGCTACTGGTCTGAACATAAGCAATAGGAGCCAGCATTGGCTCTTCCCTTAGACGAGTCACAAAGGGCTAGATTGTGACTTGGAGCGTACACCAGTGCAGGGCTAGGCTTAGGCTGTGCCCTGGCTTACTCCCTCAGGAGCAGATGGGCAACCCCCTCCAAATGTACCAGCCTGACTTGCTGAGACAGCATGGCCAGCTACCAATGTTTGCTGCTGGTGTAGCCCTACAGCAACTTACTGCCCCCAGCCTCAACCCTCCACAGGCCTCCTGTATGGGTAGCATAGGGCCTTGCTGGCTCTCTGCGCTGGGGTGAATTTCGCTCAAAATCCTCAGGGCTTTGAGGAGAGGAAGGATGGGCTTGCAGTTAAAGAAGAGGTCCGGGAGTCAATGTTTGCGCCTTGGTTCTGCCACTGACTCGCTGAATAACCTCAGGCAGGTCACTTATCTTCCCAAATATCAGAGGGGTCGCCATGTTAGTCTGGATCTGTAAAAGCGGCCAAGAGTCCTGTGGAACCTTACAGATTAACAGACGTATTGGAGCAGAAGCTTTTGTGGGTGAATACCCACTTCGTCGGATGCATGGAGTGGAAATTCCCAGAGGCAGGTATAAATATGCAAGCAAGAATCAGGCTCGGGATAACGAGGTTAGTTCAATCAGGGAGGATGAGGCCCTCTTCTGGCAGCTGAGGTGTGAACACCAAGGGAGGAGAAACTGCTTTTGTCGTTGGCGAGCCAGTCACCGTCTTTGTTTAATCCTGAGCTGATGGTGTTAAATTTGCTAATGAACTGAAGCTCAGCAGTTTCTCTTTGAAGTCTGGGCCTGGCGTTTGTTTGCTGCAGGATGGCGACCTTTACATCTGCTAGTGTGTGTCCAGCAAGGTTGAAGTGTTCTCCTACAGGTTTTTGAATATTGCCATTCCGAATATCTGATTTGTGTCCATTTATCCTTTTACATAGGGACTGTCCAGTTTGGCCGATGTACATAGCAGAGGGGCTCTGCTGGCACATGATGGCGTATATTACATTGGTGGACGTACACGTGAACGAACCGGGGATGGTGTGGCTGATCTGGTTAGGCCCTGTGATGGTGTCGCTGGTGTAGATATGTGGGCAGAGTTGGCATCGAGGTTTGTCGCATGGATTTGTTCCTGAGTTAGAGTTACTATGGTGCGGTGTGTAGTTGCTGGTGAGAATATGCTTCAGGTTGGCAGGTTGTCTGTGGGCGAGGACTGGCCTGCCTCCCAAGGCCTGTGAAAGTGAGGGATCATTGTCCAGGAGGGGTTGTGGATCACTGATGATGCGATGGAGAGGTTTTAGCTGAGGACTGTATGTGATGGCCAATGGAGTTTTGTTGGTTTCTTTCTTGGGCTTGTCTTGCAGCAGGAGGCTTCTGGGTACACGTCTGGCTCTGTCGATCTGTTTCCTTATTTCCTTGTGCGGGTATCGTAGTTTTGAGAATGCTTGGTGAAGATCTTGTAGGTGTTGGTCTCTCTCTGGCAGGACCCTGCGGCCCCTAGGCACAGGGGCGGCCACCACCAGCGCTGGCTCCATTGTGGCCAATGGGAGCAGGGGGCCAGGGCCTGCAAGCGCGGGCAGCATGCAGAGCCTCCGGGCTGCCCAGACCCTAGGAGCCAGACCCCTACTGCCCAGCGCCCCAACACACACAGAACTCTCCCACTGCCCAGTGCCTCCCCAACAGGCCCCCCCACTGCTGAACACCCCAAAACACACAAATCTCCACAGACTTCCCAGACACTCACTCCCTCATGCCCTGCCCCCTCCCCGGCCGAACCCACCCGCCCTATTGGGAGGTGAGGTGACTGTCAGCTGGGCTGAGCCAGCAGCACGGCCAGGCCTGGAGCTGAGGCCTTGGGTCCCTGCCCCATGGCTTGCGGCAGGGGCTGAAGCAGGGGCCGTATGCCCCCGACACAGCTTCCTAGGGCTGTTCGCCTCCCTCCCCGTACCTCCAGCTGGGGCTGTGTGCCGGTGGCTGCCCTCCCGCCCAATGTGTCCTGATATTGGGTCACCCTAGATCCAAGTGCCATTTCCATGGATGAAGATGATTGACTGTCTCCACTGAATTGTGCCTCAAGGCCCCACTGAGGTCCCCGTTGTGCTAGGCACTGCAGACACACGTCATGAAAAAGCTGGCCCCTGCTGGCCCCAAAGAGCTCACAGGGACTGTGAATGGAGGGTGAGGAGAAGACAAGGTAAAACAGAAACAACTATGTCTAGTCCAGTCAACAGCACTCATCATAGGACTCACTTGTCATTGTTTCTAGATTCTCTGGGGTTCTCGCAGACTGGGCAGGGGTGTCCTGTGCCTGTCGGGCATAGCCCTTTGTCAGAGCTGCAGAGCCGCCTTACGTCGAGGGAACACTGGGACGCATTCTGCCTCCGATCAGCAGAAGGCTGTCGGGCATAGCCCTTTGTCAGAGCTGCAGAGCCGCCTTACGTCGAGGGAACACTGGGACGCATTCTGCCTCCGATCAGCAGAAGGCCTCCTGGAGTTCCCCAGTTGCACTGAGAGCGGGAGTAATTTGCTGCAGCTCCTTAAAGGCCTGCAACCTACCACCGCCTGTGCAGACAGCAAGGTCCGCTGCCCAAAATGTGGGAGGAGCAGAGCTGTGGCACACGTTCCCCAGCTCCTT
Organism: Lepidochelys kempii; assembly: GCF_965140285.1. Classification (NCBI taxonomy): domain Eukaryota; kingdom Metazoa; phylum Chordata; order Testudines; family Cheloniidae; genus Lepidochelys; species Lepidochelys kempii. Next base: position 15,977,295 of record NC_136380.1, read on the forward strand.
TTTGGAGATGGTCTCCTTGGGGAGGGGACAGGGTGGGAGAGCAACTTGGTAGCGGCTCTGTGTTTCCCTGCATATGGGGCTGTGATTCTGGGTAGCCCTTATTTGGGCAGAGGAGGCTCCTTATTCAGCCTCTCGTTGCCTCCATCTCCCACTCTTCCGCTAACCAGACAGGTTCAGACAACGCTGCCAAACCTGCAGCTGTGGGGTCCCATCCTTTGTGGAAAAGGGTAAAATGCTGGTGAGATGTTTACTGCTAATGTCTGTGTACCAGGCTGGGTGGGGTTGTCGCTGCCTTGGGCTGATTGGGAGCTCTGCAGTGGTGATAACTTCGGCCTCCTGGGGAACTGGGATGTGTCCCCTTTTATTGTGGTTCTGCTTTGGATGTACCACTATTTCCATTCCACCTGGGCCCCACTTTTCCAGGAAGTCGCCATCCTTTGCTCTCCTAACTCTCCACAGGCACACACACCAGTTCCGGATGCCTCACTTACCTCCAGCCAGAGCCAAGGAATGGGAGGCAATGGAGGGGAGAAGGTTTGCAGACTGAATCTTGGCCATTACAGCCAGGAGGAGGAGGTGCCCTGACACCAGTTCAGCAGGCAGGCTGCTGAGGAGCCGGGCAGGTGAGCCAGTATACGCCATCGTATCTTGACTGGGCTCTTTGTCAAAATTGAACCAGCTCTGCAAACGTTTTGATTTTTGACAAATCAGTGAAATCTGACCAAAACCACCCAACCGTGTTTCACCAGAATTTTCCCAGCCTGCTCTAATAAACATCTCTTGTTCAGAGCTTGTGATTCTGTGTATTCGGACTATGCTTTTCATGTGGACACTGAATCTACATGGACATAGCAGACCTCAGGCCCGGCCCTTCTGTATCTGCGCTGGCCTTGTCTTAGCATCTCAGAGCAGTGCTAAGGAGAGGATAGTGCAGCAGAGAAACAGCAGCCCAAAGCACTGGACGGGTGTTTGGGTGCGTGATCCCTGGCCATGTGTGTTTATGAAGGAGGAGCATATAGGAAAACATTTCCCATGTGGTTTTGGGTGGGCTTGATGGTGAAAAGTGCTACAGAGAAACACGGGCTACTTTTAGAAAATCAGAAAATATATGTTCTCAGTTTTCTGACTGTGCTTTTTAATTGTGACACAGGGCACTATTATCTGGAGTGGCTGAGCAAACGCCCCCATCTGTGTGTTGATGTGATGTTGGGAAGGGAGGCTAGAGTCTGTCCCAGAGGGCAATGGAGATGATCTGCTGGCCTTGCCATTGAAGGACGACTTGCCGTACGACTGGTGGCCACGTTAAAGAGCTACAGCTTCTGGGAGCAGGGGAATTTGGGTGCACTAGTGGCTCTGCATAAGATACTCAGGACAGCAAAAGTATAATTTTACCTAGTAAATTTTCATGAACTCAGAGGGGGATATAGCCTGAGAATGAGATCTAAACTCAGCTGTATTCCCCTTATTCACACAGCTGCAGCCCCAGACTCACAGTGGAGATTCTCTGGATTACCAGGGTTGGGGAATGATGCTGCTTGCACTCATCTCCTTCTCTTCATTTCCAAAGCCATAATTAGCCAGGTGCCTTAGGGCTTGTCTGCTCAGAGGCGTAGCATTTGATTTGCTGGTGTGTAAATCTACAGCGTGATAGTTTGTCACCTAATAATTGTCCACACAGCCTACTCTCTTGCACTAAAAATTCCATAGTGAGTGCTGACGTACAGTGATTTAGCCCATCGTTTGGGGCTATGAATTCTGTAGGGATGAAGCTGTGTCAATTGTATAGGATCCTAAATATGCCTTTTAGACTATAGGGCTGCAAAGTACCATGAAACAGAGCACCATTTGAATGGTATTCTGCCCCCTCTGCATTTTGAGAGAGAAACATCACCTTGATGTATTATAAGTGGGATTTCTGCTAGGAGTTATATGGATATTCTCACTGATGCAGAAGTTAAGACTCTCTCTTTCGTGCTCTCTTTCAACACACATCACATGAAATCTCATTCTTCGGAATCAGAAACTGAGATAAATAGAGGCAGATTAGGTGTTTCTGGGGCACTGGGCCAGAGTAAGTGGGGAGCCCTCTCCACCCCTTCTGCCTGCAGTCCCCCCGCTTTTCCCCCACCCCCGGCACTCCTGCCAGGGAGTAGGTTTGGGGCACAGGGCTTCTCCCGACCCTGCTCCCCAGCAGGAGTGCTGGGTGGGTGGAGCAGGTCAAGGTGCAGGGGCCACCAATTGGCCAGGCCCCCTGGGCACCGGCCCCATTGGCCCAGTGGCTAATCCTCCACAGGAGATAAACAAAAGATTTAAATGATAACAAGAACTCAGGCAAGAAGTAACAGTTAGCCAAGAATGTTTATTCGCTTTTTTTTTTTTTGCAGGGTTAAAAATATTGCAGATCCTATGTCAAATGTACACTACATTAATACTATGTGTTCCTTGTGCATAATTACACTTTCTGCTGATCTTGATTTGACTGTACATCCAACTAATATTAAAAACTTGCATTATAATATTTGCATTACACCATCCTATCTGGGGTGCCTTTTACATTTGCTTCACTGTGAGAACAACCACTCCTCCAGCATGTAAATTACTCCCAGTAATAGTGTCTGAGTGATGCAGCCAGCCACCCTTGGATTCCATTGCAGAGCGACACCAGCAAACCCCCATCCCAGACTTTCCCCCAGAAATGAACATCTTGTACTTCCCGGCTCTCTCCTGGACAATTCAATCTCATATAAAGTCCATCATTTTATTAACAGAGAATGATATGCACAAATCCTGTTATTTCAAATAGAGTTTCCCAAACACTTTGATTCAACCACACTGGTTTAGATAAAACTATAAAAACAAGTTTAATAACTAGAAAGGGAGAGATTTTAAGTGAATACAAGTAATGATATCTCACTCACCATGTTTCATCAGTCTTACTGGCTGAATTTCTTTCAGTCAGGATCCATCCCCCAGTCCAATGCTGCTTCCTTTGTTCTTTAGATGTGGAGGATGCCGTGGGCAGAGAGAAAGGGAGAGATGATTTGGAGCATCTGCTCTCGCTTCTTATGGTTCTTTCTCTTCTTCGAGATACATCTCCAGCTGAGGTTCAGGATGCTGAAAGTCTGTGTGGACAGGAACCTCAAGCTGTTTCCTTTTAAGATGTAGTTTCTTCATCCATGTCTTTTTTCCTGCCAATGAATAGCCACTTAACAGGTGATAGCCCATTTGGCCTGTTCACACCTGGCTGGGGTGTTAGCTTGTCTATTGTCTCTGAGGAACTGGTTTGGCTGCTCCCTAGACTTGGAGTATGTCTTAGGGCTTGTCTACAATATAAAACTAGGTTGACTTAATTTAGGTCGACCTACAGCCACCGTTGTCATTCAATCGGCTGTTGGTGTCCACACTACCCTTCTTCTGCCAGTGGAGCATGTCCTCACCAGGACCACTTGCACCGACTGAAGTGGGGCATTGTGGGGCACTGACAACCATGTGGGGCTCACAGCTGGAGCCCCCACATCTGCCCCCGGGGAGAGCCCCGGCTGTGAGCCCCAGGTGGGCTCAGTTTCACAGCACAGAGCCTACCAGCCGTGAAACTGACACTTGTCAATTTCACACTGCTATTGTCTCTGCTCTGGGAGCTCCATGGGGAGCCGGGGGCCCAGGCTCTCAGTGCCTCGCAGCCAGGCTTAGAGCAGAGAGCCCAGGCAGTGGCTGGGCTGGGAGCCCTGGGGTGGGGGGGACACCTGTCCCAGGGTTACAGCCCAAGCCAGACACAGGGTTCACAGCAGGGAGCCTACCAGCCTTTCTAGCAGGGAGCGTGAATTGACAAGAATTTTAGCCAACAGCCGAGAAAACTAATGCAGTGTCTATAGAGACACTGTGTGGTCCGAACTACACCGACATAAGCCCTACCTCTCTCATGGAGGTGGAGTTATTATGTTGGTGTAGTAGGACATTTACACTGACAGGAACAAGGCTGTAATGTAGACGCTAACATAGGTCGATATAAGCTGCCTTACATTGACCTAAGTCTGTAGTGTAGACCAAGCCTTAGTAACACCATACAATGAAATCTTTCAACTTTACAGACAATAGACAATGTTGACACATACATTTTATCAGGACAATATTAACCAGCAGGTTATGAGCTTTCCAATGATCCCTCACAAGGCACACTTGTAGTAAGATTATTATGATAGTGTGTGCAAGGGGTGAATACGGGGGTACAGACTGTCACAAACTAAATAGCACAATTGGACCCATAATTAACATAGCACTGAATATGTGTCTGATCTTCAACTGTAAGTGACTGGCAGGATTAATTTACTCAGTGTGTTAATTAATGCAGAGGAATGAAATTGACTATCTCTGCTACAGTGTAGTAAGCAGGAAAATATATTAAATGACCGAAAGGGAAATCCGCTGTTGTGTTTTACTGAGTAATGTAATGGTCCCCTGACTTGATGGTTCTTTTCTGCATCCTAGTTACATTTCATCTTCTGTAGCACTTGTTCCCTTTTCCTTTTGCCCTGCTTTCTCTTTGAAGGTCTCTCCTTGCATCCCTCAAGGCAGATTTGAGTTCTCTGGTCACTGTGTCTTGCCAGTGCTGTCTGTAAGATATAAAAGACGGGATATGTAAGGGGCCTAGTCATAAAGAAATAGTGTCCTCTTTTGTGACATTTCCTCTTGGACGACATCAGAAACCATGGGGAGTTCTCAAAGTCATCTGCAAGCAGGGATATTTGTACATAATCACAGCAACATGTAGGTTACTGAAGTTGTCATTCAGAATCACAACATATAGCACTTTATGTCCAAGGATTTCAAAGTACTTTACAAATATGAATTAATCCTAACAACTGAACAGCCTAAAGTGCATATACCACCATTCATATAAAAATTGCTCATCTGTAGGTCATAAGCCCCAAAGTACTAATAACTAATAGAGATTCTCCTTTCACTCAGCTACTAGAGTCCCTTGCTTTTGGGGCAGGAGGATCTGAGTTCATTCATTACTGCCACCATTAATTCTGAGTGGCCATATGCACAGCGTAATGTCAGCCTGGAAGTTCAGTGATAGCCACAGATTTATAATATTATTTCCATTTTAAAGATGGGGTTTCTGACGGGTTGAACCCCCCTTTCCAGGGTGCCACCTGATGTACTGGGATTTCACTGAGCCTGCCTGCTCCACTGGCCTGGGCTCCCTCTCCCTGTTTTGCTGAAACAGCCTCTCTGGCCCTTGGCACCACACACACACACAGGTAGGGATGCACCATCTGTGGAATCACACAGAGTCTGCAAGCAGCTCTCTATGGGGAGACTCAGCCAGGAAATTGCCCAGCACTCAAGTGCAGCTCCCCTCTGCAAAGTACACCCAAACTAATATTGTCTTGTGCTGTAGAGAAATCGATACAACGTAAGCTCATAAATTCACCCCCTCCCTTAATGTGGAGGAAGATATACAGAACTTCTTGCGCCCACCCACCCCCCTTATAAATTGCACAAACTGGGTTTTACAATAAAATCAAATTTATTAACTAGAAAAGGAAGATTTTGAGTGATTCTAAGGGATAACAAACAGAACAAAGCAGATTACTAAGCTAATGAAACAAAACACCCATACTAAGCTTAAGATCTTAAAGAGACTGGTTTCAAGAAGTAATTTCTCACCTTAAATGTTGCTTTTGGGCAGGATGCAGAAATTCTTGAAGGTTAGCTACCTGCATGCAGCTTAAATCTTCAGACACCACATTCACAGACCAGATCCCTTTTCCAGCCTGGGCTCAACTCCCCCCCCACCCCCCGTGTCTTTGTTTCTCAGATCTTTCCAGCTGTCATCCTGGGTGGGGATTCAGTGAAGAGTGAACCCAGATCAACTTACTCCCCAGTCTTAAATAGAATTTACATAAGGTGGGAACCTTTTGTTTCCCAGTCTTGACCTATCCCTCCTTTTTGTGGAAAATCACTAGAAATCCAAGATGGTGTTTAGTACCAGGTGACATGGCCACATGACCTTGTAGTGTCAAAGCAATGTCCCAGGACACTTCTCAGGAAGGAGAGAGATTAGTATCTTCCACGTCATATTGTTTCTTCCTAATGGTCCATCAAGGCTGATGGCCTGCTGTCTGGTGGGTGTTTCCCAAGTAGACACACAGTTGTAATTGTTACAATAGTCAATATTCCTAACTTTAGATACAGAAATGATACATGCATACAAATTGGATAACCACATTCAGTAAATCATAATCTTTCCAATTATACCTCACATGACCCATCTTGGCATAAAATATATCTTAGTTATGCCATATTCATATCATAACAATATTTCCATGAAGAATATGGAGTGTAACATCACAGGGTTACTGAGGCAAAGCTAAAGTAAGTGACTTGTTGAAGGTCAAAAAGAGAATCAGTGTTGGAGCTTGGAACAGAAGCCAGAACTTCTGACTCCCTGTCCTGTGCTCTAATCACTAGATGCGGTTGCGTGGAATGGCATGCCCAGGTGCATGACGTAGGAAACAGTAACTCAAGAAGACCATACATAGCCATGTTCCCGGACTTTGCTAAGTGCTTTGCATGGAGCCCAAACACAGCAGTGTGTATGGCGTATCCCTCTCTCATCCTTCCTCTTCTTCCTTATGGTCTGTAAAGATGCCATGTCAGCTAAGGACAAAAGACTGAAAAGGGAACCAAAGGCAAATTCATGGGAGAGGTTTACTGAAGTCTGAGTAATTACAAATGTATAAGCCCTATAATTTAAGATTAAGGTTCAATGTTCATTTACTGAACATTAAGACAGGCAACTAAAGCTACTTGTCACAGATGCTCACAAATCTTCTACAGCCTTACTTAGAAACCTCCGCAACAACAAAGGAAAGTAGGCCAAATGGAGTTATGATTGCTGGGTTTTACATTAAGAGCTGACTGCGGGTGGTTGGGGTGGGGTAGATAATGGACTGGCGTTCTCTTCTTGACATGCAGCTGAGAGAAATGGCCTGAACACGAGGCAGAGGAAGAAAATAGGGACATCAGGAAGAAAGAGAGGAAGGGAAGACCTGGAGCGGGAGAAGGATTATGGTGCAAAGGGAAAGAAAATGGTGACTAAAAGAAAATGAATCAAAACATTGAGAGTCTGAAGGTTCTGGTTTTAATCTCTGAAGAGCTGACTGAGTCAGAATCATTTGGTATTCTCCCTACCTGTTCCACACGGATGAAAGTAACCCCTGTGCAGAGTGCCTGAATGGGACTTGAGATGTCAAGTTCTTGAGCTGGGCCTCTGCACTGGCATGAATTTCACCTCTGAAGTTATACAGAAATTCCAACCAAACCCCTGGATTGGATTTGCATCCTAGTGCCGGGGTTAGCTCATATCTCTATAACAGACTGAACCAAAATCCCAGATCTGAACATCCTGCCTGAACTTTGGGAAAGTTGGGATCCAGACCCGACCTTTACAGCTTGAGTTCATTTCGATAGGAAGCCCATCACTGCTCAGAGCTGGCCATTCCAGCTGAAAGGGAGATTATAATTCCCAGTCTGCCCATCTGAAATTCCAGTGAGAGAATCAGTTGCACTGGAAAATCTTCACTTTCTATCTTGAGCTCTTGTGAAGTGTGTCGCACTGAATGCTTGCAGGCCATTGGTCTTTTCCATGGTGCACAGGTGGGTGTATGTCAGTGGTGGGGGAAGTCACTCAGGGACTGTGTGTAACAGACATCTAGCACTTTGAGATCTTTAGATGAAAGATGCGGCATGAACGTCAGTCTTTGTCACTATTGTACAATCCTGAATTTGCAGCTTTCTGAACCACTTTAATTGATATATAAAATCTCTCAGAAGGGACTAACCTATGCAGACCAGGATCCTAAGAGCGCTGGAACTAAATAGACCCTTAAAGAAAATCTAGGTGATTTGACATTTCTGGTAACTATGCTGTGTACAGTGCATTTACATCCAAAGGTTTTTAGAACAGCACAATAAGCAGGAGAACCTTATGGGTGGTGCTCAGATATACATTATGCCTTTACCGTGGGCCCTCTTTACAAGGCTGAAGAACATATACAGCAGCTCTGGGGCACATAAAGCCCTTGATTCTTCTCAGATCTTACCTGGGGTGAAATCCTGACCCCATGGCAAAACTCCTGTTGACTTCAGTGTGGCCTGGATTTCCCCTCTGGAGTGCAATCAAGCTGGGCTTGGCACAGAGAGTCTGTGGGAGAAGGAATCCTCTGCAGAGGCTTGAGAAAGGCCAGGAACTCTCCGTTCCCACTCTATGGACAGCAGTGAAGCGGCTACATAGCTGCCTGAGAATACAGTAGCACCGCATGATGCAGCATCCCTGCTCTGAGGGAAACAGCGATTCGGACTGGTGGATCCATGCTACTCCTTGTTCCCCAAATCCCACTTCATGGAGAAGTGGGAGGAGCTCTGGCTGAGCGGTGCTCTGTGACACACATGGGTTGCAGATCCCCGGTATGAACTCTCTTGTTCTGTCCCCTGCATTGTTTCTACTTCATCTGAATGCCTGTGAGGTCAAAGCTCAAAGAGTGAGTGGGGTGAAGCACAAGTGGGCTGTCTCTGTGATCTCAGAGCCAGGTACATTCTACCCCCAGTGAATAGGCTTGACAAAATTTTGCATGCAGTGTTGCTGTAGCCGTGTCAGCCCCAGGATATTAGAGAGGTAACGTGGGTGAGGTAATATATTTCATTAGAACAACTCCTGTTGGTGAGAGACAAGTTTTTGAGCCACAAAGCGCACTTCTCGAAGTCTTGGGAGAAGACCTGCAGAAGAGCTCTGTGCAAACTCAAAAGCTTGTCTCTCTCACCAAGAGAAGTTGGTCCAATAAAAGATCTCACCTCACCCACCTTGTCAGGCTTGATCAAAGTGAGCCTGTCATTCCACTAGCATGTTCTAGCTCCTTGAAAAGTTCAGAGGCAAAGTGATGCAGGAAGCAGATAGCGTTTAGTGCCAATGATGGTGCTGGGCAATCGTCACCAGCAGTGCTGGCCTTCACTACCCATGAGTCCACTTTTCTTCCACCAGCACGTCTTATGCACAGGAACGAAGTCCCAGGAGCCACCTCCTTACAGCTCACTTTTGGATGATGTCTACTTACAGAACACTTAACAGTTGATTACCGTCAGGTAGGTGGCAAGCTTGTCACTGCTTGTGCATGATATCTATCTCAGGTACTTATATGCCCCCCACTACCATGATATCTGAGCACGTCACCCTTATTTATCTATCTTCTTTTAATATATCTATCCTCACTACACCCCTGTGAGATAGGTGTGATGTTCCCCTCTGGTGTTGTCTGGACTTGTGTTCTGCTAGGTCACTCCAATCCTTGACTTTGGGAGCCAGCCTTACCCTGCTCTGCTGTGAGAAACCCCACTCCTGGGCCATTCATGTATAGCTTCTGGCATGTAAGCTGCTCCTTGGATTGTGCAACCAAATGACAGTAGCCAGTACCTCCGGTCCCAGACACAACCCTAGGAACCTCTGTCTTGCAGTGTCCAGATATGTCCGCTGGATGCTACAAGCTTATATGAGTTTGTCAATTTAACAAAGAAATTGATATGTACCAGGCTTGTTATCCCAAGGGGAGTCTCTATCATATTTCAAACCAAATGCACTGCTTCAGGTAGAATAAATAAACAGATTTATTAACAATAAAGATAAATTTTAAGTTATTATAAGTCAAAGCATAACAAGTCAGATTTAGTCAAATGAAATAGAAGTAAAACGCATTCTAAGCTGATTTTAACACTTTCAATGGCCTTACAAACTTAGATGCTTCTCACCACAGGCTGGCTGGTTGCACTTCAGCCAGGCTCTCCCCTTTGATCAGGTCTGCAGTCGCTTGGTGTGGTGTCTGTAGATGTAGGTGGAAGAGAGAGGAAGAGCATGACAAATGTCTCTCCCTTTTATCATGTCGTTTCTTCCCTCTTGGCTTTGCCCCATTCCTTCAGAGTCAGGTGAGCATTACCTCATTGCAGTTCCAAACTGACCAAAGGAAGGGGGGTGACTCCCTCGAGAGTCTAACAGATTCTTTTGTTGCTGCCTAGACCAGCATCCTTTGTTCCTGTGAGGCTGGGCTGGCTTTGTCCCATACCTGCCCTGATGAGGTGTGAACTGCCTCTCTGCTCTTGGAGAGTTTTTGCCTGGGTTTGCTTTAAACCATGAGGACACATTTTCAGCCTCATAACTATATACATGAAATTATAACCTATAACATCACTATTACATTACTGTAACAATTACTATAACATCACTATAACAACCATGTTCAGTGCAGCATGAGCCTTCCGAAGACACCCAACATGACAAACTTTGCATTGGATACCATGCAATCATTTTATAAAGATGAACATGGGGGTGTAGGGTGTTCCCCCCAGGTACAGAGCATCACAATAGAGAAGTGCTATTATCTCTACTTTACAGCAGTAAGTGACTGCCCCAAGGTCATACAGGGAATCAGAGCAGGAACATGAGCCCCAGTCTCCTATTTCCTAGGCTGGGTCCCTAACCATTGGACCATCCTGTGATGGGTTGGATCACAGAAACCCCCTTGGGGCTGCCAACCGATGTGCCAAGACTACTTCTGCCCCTAATTTCCCTGCCAGCTTGGGACTCCAGCACCCTGTCTGGCTGAGCCAGACACGCCCGTCTGCTCCAGCACAGACCCAGGGTCTGAACCACGTGCCCCAAAGCTGCAGACGTCATTGAAAGCAACTTAAGAAGTGTTCCTGTCTTTAACACTCAGATGCCCAACTCTCAATGGGTTCCAAGCCCCAAATAAACCGTTTCACCTTGTATAAAGCTTATACAGGGTAAACTCATAAATTGTTCCCCCTCTATAGCACTGATAGAGAGGTATGCACAGCTGTTTGCCCCCCCCCCCCCAGGTATTAATACATACTCTGGGTTAATTAATAAGTAAAAAGTGATTTTATTAAATACAGAAAGTGGGATTTAAGTGGTTCCAAGTAGTGACCGACAGAACAAAGTGAATTACCAAGAAAAATAAAATAGAGCACGCAAGTCTATGTCTAAGAAAACTGAATACAGATAAAAACCTCACCCAGTAAGCTTCCTTTTACAGACTAGTTTCCTTCAAGTCTGGGTCCAGCAATCACTCACACTCCTGTAGTTACTGTCCTTTGTTCCAGTTTCTTTCAGGGGGTGGAGAGGCTCTCTCTTGAGCCAGCTGAAGACAAAATGGAGGGGTGTCCCAGGGGTTTAAATAGACTTTCTCTTGTGAGTGGACACCCCTCCCTCCTGCTACAAAATGGAGTTTTGGAGTCACATGGGTCAGTCACATGTCCATGCATGACTGAGTTTCTTACCAGCCAAGCCACATTCCTGGGAAAGCTCAGATGTGGATTGGTGTCTTCAAGTTCATTGTCGACTTAAGTGGTTCTTGACTGGGCACTTAATTTGCACATTCCTTTCTCAAGAAGCTGACCAAATGCTTTGAATACAAAAATGATACGTGCATATGAATAGGATGAATAGATTCAGTAGATCATAACCTTCACAGAGATATGTTACATGGCATATGTAGCATAAAACATATTCCAGTTATGTTGTATATACATTCATAAGCATATTTCCATAAAGCCTTATGGGGGGCACCATCACACATCCTTCCTCTCCTAACAGCCAGCATGTTACTGTTACTGTTACCATGTCCTCCCACCTACTTATATCACCCACCTGTTACAAGTTATCGTCAACCAAGAGTCTAAGCGCTTTAGGGCAATGACAGTCTTCTCAAGTGCACGTTTGCACAGCGCGAGCACGGTGGAGCCCTGATCCTTACTGGGGGGGAGGAGCTACTGTAACACAATCATTCATAGCAATAATAGAATTGTTATGATCTGGACGCTTGTCCACTGTCAACTGGCCTGAGGCCACCCATTTTTCTTTTTTAGCTGACAGTATTTCTGAACCTCGAGGATATTCAGCTTTTTACTCTTTTTGTATCCAAACTGATTTCCATTCCCTTGGTGAGAAGCACAGAATTATAGAAGATTAGGGTTGGAAGAGACCACAGGACGTCATTTAGTCCAACCCCCTGCTCAAAGCAGGACCAACCCCAACTAAATCATCCCAGCCAGGGCTTTGTCAAGCCGGGCCTTAGAAACCTCTAAGGATGGAGATTCCACCACCTCCCTAGGTAACGCATTCCAGTGCTTCACCACCCTCCTAGTGAAATAGTGTTTCCTAATATCCAACCTAAACCTCCCCCACTGCAACTTGAGACCATTACTCCTTGTTCTGTCATCAGCTACCACAGAGAACAGTCTAGATCCATCCTCTTTGGAACCCCCCGCCCTTCAGGTAGTTGAAAGCAGCTATCAAATCCCACCTTACTCTTTGCTTCTGCAGACTAAATAACTTCAGTTCCCTCAGCCTCTCCTCGTAAGTCATGTGCCCCAGCCCCCTGATCATTTTCATTGCCCTCTGCTGGACTCTCTCCACTTTGTCCACAAATTGTTGATCAGCTTTCCTTCTCCTGAACTCTGCAGTTTCTTCAGGCGGTATCCCAGGAGTACTACACCTGCAATAAACACATAGGCCATTAGAAACAGAACCACGTCATCGTCCTCTGCTATAGTTACGGGTTACTGAGTGAAATGGAAGTTTCCCCAAGAGCTTCACTCCAAATTCTTTAAGAGCAAAAGAAAGTTGGACCTGATCTGGAGCACACTTACCCCCATTTTACTTTACCAGTGGTGTTAATCCAGATTTATACCAAGGTAAAGAGATCAGAATCTGGTCTCTTGTTTTTTTCTAAATCATCACAGTCATAGGCATTGATTCCGTGGGTGCTCCAGGGCTGGTGCACCCCCGGGGAAAAAATAGTGGGTGCTCAGCACCCACCAGCTACAGCTGTTTGGTGGGGCCCGCTATTAGCTGATTGGAGGCACTGCCAAACAGATGTTTGGCAGCTGGGGGTGGGCGGAGAGAAGCAAGTGGGTGGGGACCTTGGGGAAAGGGACTGAGTGGGTGTGGGGCATCGGGGCACAGTGGGGGTGGAGCACCCCCAGGGAAAAGAAAAACTCAGTGCCTATGATCCCAGTAAAGAGCAAAGACAAACTGCTGGAGATATCTGTCCTCTGCAGCGGGCCCCATACATCTCCCCACTCCCGTACCGGTGACACCCCCCCCCCACCGCCAGCATTTGCTGAAGGGCTCGCTCGGCACTCACAGCTGGGACAGTATGTTCAGAAGACTTCGGCTCCTATTTAGGTGCCACCATAAGCAGCCTGTTTTCCAAAGCCTGCTGGGGGCTGCTGAGCTCTTTTGAAAATCTGGCCCTTACGTTGGGTGCCGAATACTTGGAAATCTGGCCCTCAGCTCTTGGGCAAATTTGGTCCCACAAATGGAATTCTCTTCCCCCAGCCAAGCCACCATGTTCAAATCCTTCCGAAGGACTCAGTTCTTCTGCGTAATAAGGACAGAAAAAGCACAGCATGAACCTAAAGGATCAGGAGGAGAATGGGAGGTGGTTCAGGCTGAAATCATTCTCGCTGCAGGGTGTGGACAGGCAAACCCAGACAGATGCTTTATCTGTGGGCCTGCCCCCACCCTCCAAGGACTGTAATGTTGCCATGGAAATTACTGGTCGGTGCTAACCGCCCACCAGGCAGGCAATCGTCCAGGACCTCCCCCGATCGCCATGAGATTTAGTCTAGCTAGCACAGGTCCTGGAGCACTGCAGCTGTGGCAGCAGAGGCTTCAGTGAGGGCTAGCTGCCCAAGTAATTACCCAGGGTTCCTGGGGGGTTTGAACAGCCCAGGCTGCCTCAGCTTCACTGTGAGGTTAAAGCTAGCTGGCTCGGGTGTGTTTGCACAAGCCGCAGTCACACCCCATGAGCAAGAGATGCTGCCAGAAAGCCCTGCATGATAGGAAATGACTCGCTGGAATTGCTTTTTTTTCCCCAAAGCAGTTGGTTTTCGGAATGAAATGACTTTCTCCCACCCTTGTCATGATGTCACTCTGCTGTCGCGTCAGGTATTCAGATGTATTGTCAAAGGAGACAGCGGAGCTGGTGTGAAACACATCTGTCCGCACACAGGGTTAGCAAGGTTCTGAGGCAAAGGCTGCTCTGAGTGCCTACACGTTATATAGAGGTTATGTGCAAAATGTCCAGATTGGTATTGCATAATTTCAGGCTCGTTAGGATGACAAAAGGTTTTCAATGCTGCACATGGTACAAGGTCTTTATTTCCTGTTCTAAAACTGTAGCAGGTGAATGTCTGACTTCAGAATGACAGGCCTTGATTTATCCACAGGACAGGGACATCACAGACAGCAGCAGTAGGAACTTACCCTGCCTCATCCTTCTCCCATCCAGCCAATCTGCCTCAACATGGACCTGAAAAGAACCCTACTTCTACAGCTGGTGGAATAAAAAGCACCACAGTCCAGGGAATAGGGTACTGGCATGGGGGGGGGGGCTGGAGACCTAGCTTCCATTCCTGCCCCCTGATCTGCTGAGAAGCTTGCCATTCTGCCCCCTGATTTGCTTTGAAGTCACTTCACCTCTGTAATTCTGTTTCATCATCTCTAGAATAGGGATAAGGATGCCCTCCTTTGAGATCTGTGGACGAAAAGTCCTTTAAAGAGCTAAGTTAGATTATCTGGCACTTCGCTATTACTTTCTCCATGTCTGGTCCGTTCTTGATCTGTCCATTGACACTGTCTCCAAGGCTGCCCATTAGTGCCGTTTTTCTTGGCCAAAGCAGGTCCCGAATCAGACAAGGCTGTACTCAATACCTTCAATAACTGTTGGAAACAGCAAGGAACATGGTGCATGGACCATGAGTGTAATAGGATGCTGCATTCTTCACTGACTGAAGCTTCAGACTGGCCTTCGCTGGTAGCCCAAAGCACGGTGCATTTAATTTGTCTGGCTGGGAGGGGACAAATAGGAGGTGACTATACTGAGGAGCAGCGTCCAAGAAAAGCCACAATGTCTCAGCCAAACTCAGGGGGAAAGAAGTTGTCTGAGCCACTACTGCAGCCTGAGTACCAAAGAGCCAAAAATACTCTAAATCTGCAAGCCAATTTGACAAAGAGAGGACGTACTCCACCAGCACGTGAAGCAGTCATAACCCCAGCCAACTCCATTAGCTGCTTCTCTCTGCCAAACCAGTGACTCCTCCCTCTTATCCAGGTTGAATCTGGGCTGAGACCACCAACTCATTTCACACAGGGCACACTAGATCTAGCCAAAAGATGAAGGAACCCCTTACCCATACCCTCAGCCATCCAGGGAAACCCCTTACATGTTTTGAGATGCAAAGCACTGTAGCATACACTGTAGAGAACAATCCTGCATTAGCAGTGAGATTGACAAGAGAGCCCAACAGGTCTTTTCCTAAGTCCCCTAGAAAACAGAGGGACTCAGTAGCAAAACTGAAGTAGAGACCCCAGCCTGAACTCCCTCACTGTGATGAGGTGTTCACCCCACACCAGTACAGATGGGGTTAAAGTGGCAAAAGAGGCCAATTAGCCTTAGCTCCGCAGCAGGAGCAGCCTAAGGGGCAATGAGACTGAGTGAGAACGAAGCTCACGTGAGCAGGGACAAGTGGGGCTTCTATAAAGCCCAGGAGCTGAGACTGGAAAGAGGCTGCAGTGAGGAAGCCCTCAGTCACACAAGGGGGAAAGTAGGCTCCTGAGAAAAGTAGGGTAGAAAGCAGGCCAGGGAAGGAATGGTAAGGTCTGAGAGGGATAGACCTGAACTGCTGGCTTGAGGGGCCCTGGTCTGGAACCTGGAGTAAAAGGTGGGCCCAGGTTCCCCTACACACCCCTGTGGGCTTGGCACAGCAGAGCTGGAGGCTGCCTGAGACTTTGAGGAAGGAATCTCTGATAATACACCAGAAGGGGAGGATGACGGTGACTCGGCCAGAGGGTTAAATGACGAAGGAAAGATACTGCAGCACCTGATGAGCAAGGAAGGGGCCACAGTGTGATGGCTGAGCCACATGGAGGTGAGTACACGCACCCATGACACTGAGGCAGCAAAGGAGAAGCTGCTTGACACTAAGGTTGCTAACAGTAATGTCCATTAACATCATCAAGAAGTCCATCACATTTCTAGGGCCCACCATAGCTCTTTATAAGATGTTTAGTCTGTATCTTCCTTTGGTCTGTCTGATTCCTATTTCAGTTTCATTTTTTTTAAACTTAATCTAACTTCAGAGAAATAGAAAATTCACAAAACCACAGGCCTAATCCTGTAAATGCTACTGGGTGTGACACTTGCTACCCTGAGCAGTACCACTAGTAAGCACTATGTCCAGTGTGACTACTCATGGTAGTAAGCTCTAGACCTGCTAGTAAGAGTCCTCAGAACTGGAACCATGGACATTATAAAACCCATTCCATCTCTCTGCCTGTGCAAATGTTTATGGGCCAGGTCCTCAAGTTCTCTCTGTACATAACTGGCCCTAGGTTCAGTAGGCATAAAAGTTTAAAGCCATCTTTCCTTGCCCACTTACCTTAGAATCCTAGAAATGTAGGGCTGGAAGCAACATAGTCCATCCCCCAGTGCTGAGGCAGGTTTAAGTATATGTAGGCCATCCCTGACAGGTGTTTTGTCTAACCTGCTCTTAAAAAACCTCCAATAATGGAGATTCTACAACCTCCCTAGGCAACCTGTTCCAGAGATTAACAAGCCTTATAGTTAGAAAGTTTTCCCTCATATCTAACCTAAATCTCCCTTGCTTCAAATTAAGGCAATTTCTTATTGGCCTGTCCTGGGGGGATAAGGAGAACAATTGACCTCTCTCCTCTTTGTGACAACCTTTTACATCTTTGAAAACTGTTACCATATCCCTCCTCAGCCTTCTCTTTTACACACAAAACATGCCCAGTTCTTTCAACTGTTCCTCAAAAGTCAGGTTTTCTACACCTTCATTTTTGTTGCTCTCCTCTGAACGCCCTCCAATTTGTTCACACCTTTTAAAGGTGCTGGACAGTACTCCAGCTGAGGCCTCCTCATCAGTAGTGGATTAGGGCCTGTGCCGAAGGGCCCCGCCAACTGGGGGCCCCTGGCTTCTGCTGGCAGGTAGGGCAGGGGAAGCCCCTGCAGTACCCCCTCAGCCCCTTAACCCTGTCCCCGTCAGAAGCCGCCACATGAGGGAAGCCCCTGCAGTGCCCCCCCAACTCTGTCCACAGCAGAAGCCTCAAGGTGAGGGAAGCCCCCACAGTGCCTCCCTGTCCCCAGCAGAAGCCCCCAGGCAGGGGAAGCCCCCATTCCACCCGGCACTTCTACCAGAGAGCAGGGTCAGGCCAGTGCAGGAGAAGCCCCAATGCTCTGACCCTGCTTCCCTGCAGAAGTGTTGGGGGGTGGCGGGGAAAGCCCCAGCACATGGACCCTCCCACTCCAGCTCTGGGACTGGAGGAGCTCACGCTATCTGCCGTGGCCTCAGGACTGGTGGAGCTCTCACTCCCTACTGCAGCCTGGGGCCATGGCAGGAGGACAGAGCTTCTCGGGTCTTGGGGCTGTAGTGGGGGTGAGGGGGGCAGAAAGGTGCAAATGGGTTGTGGGGTGGGTGGAATGGGGAGGGACCCTGAGTGGAACAGGGATGGGGCCCATGGAAAGGGCAGAATGGGGTGGGGTTGTGGGTGGGGCCACAAGCAGAAGGGATGGAATGGGGGTGGGACTGCAGGCAGAAGGGGTGGGGAGGGCCCCAGACTTGCACTGGCCCAGAGTCCCAGGAAACCTTAATCTGCCTCTGCTGGTCAGTGCTGAGTGGAGCAGAACAGTTACCTCCCATGTCTTACATACAAGACTCCTCCCAGAGTGACACTTGTTGGTGTTTGTGTTTGTTTGTTTGGGGTTTTTTGCAACAGCATCACACTGTTGACTCCTATTCAATTTGTGATCTACTATAACCCTCAGATCCTTTTCAGCACTATTGCTGCTAATTATTCCCCCTTTTGTAGTCTTGCATTTGATTTTTTTTTCCCTTCCTAAGTGAAGTCTTTTGCACCCATCATTATTGAATTTCCTCTTGCTCATTTCAGAACAGTTCTCCAACTTTTCAAGATGATTTTGAATTGTAATACTGCCCTAGAATATGGTTGCAACCCCTCCCTACTTTGTGTCATGTGCAAAGTTTACAAGCATACTCACCACTCCATTGTCCAAGTCATTAATGAAAATATGGTGTAGTATCGCACCCAGGATAGACAGATTCTTGTACTGTGCCAAATGCAGCTCTTAATTGGCCCAAGATCTGGATCTATATTTCCTCATTTTGCCCTACCTGGTATTTTTTCCTGTTTGGATTAGAAGTAGTTTCAATCACTGCTCCTCTGGCTCTTGTGTAAAATGAATTGGAATGGAATACGGGAGCTCTGAAGTGTCCTAGGAAGGTGGGGGTTTATCTGTGGCTGTCACAACTTTCCAGGGCATTGGCTAACACTAGTCTAAATACTAATGTTGCATTTTCCCAGTGCTGTGGGATCATTACTGAGAAAATATAAAAGTAGCACGAGAAAGGGTTTCTTTCTTGGTTTTCAATAAGCTTTATATTTCAATCAAGGCATTGTGGACCTTGAATAGCTCAGTGTAAAATTAATTTTCAGGACAGCCTTCCAGCTTATGTGACTTTTTGCAGACATGGTGGGTCTGTATCTTAGCTCAAATAGCTTCTTCCTTAATTAAACTGCTTTGTACCCTCCTTGAGCAATGTCCTCCACAGTGATTAGACCTAAGATAAATGTTCATTTATCTAATTCTCTTTTCACGATTATGAATGCAGGAAGGTGTAATGCGGGTGACAAGAACTGATGGGGACGTTTTCAATTAAATGCCTCAAATAAGCCTAAAATTGAGATTAAATGCATGGTTTATGAATAGCAATTAAATTCCAATTATGTAAAAGCAACTATTGTTCCTGTATTAATGTGGTTTTGGGTTTAATTACCAGACAATCAGATTTATGGCCTCAGTATCTTAAACACTACTGTGTTTTTAATTAGTGTTTATAAAGTTTCATACTTTGAAGTTCAATATTTCACAAATGTAGGTTCCTAAAGTTATGCTACTAAATCCATATATAAATACTTAAAGGTCAAAAGGTACTTTTTATTGTCCCTCCTGGGCCTACAGGGTCCCCTCTGTAATGACTGTTAATATTTGTTACATTTTAAACCCATGTTTTACCAATTTTTCACACTATGGTGAAATTTTGAAGTTAGCACCTTCATCCAAGAATAATTTCATCCACATTTTCACCAATAGATGGCGCTAGCAATGTCTACATACCTGATAACTCACTGGGTCAGAGTCCAGCATGAGCATGCCTCCACAGTGGCACTGTCCCTTTAAGAAGATTATTGTATCAGTGACTAAATTGTACCTACCTGGGTTTTATTTGGAGACTATTTGGTAATGGTTTTAAAAGCCTTCCCCCTCCCCTTTCCCCACCTAGCCAATACATTTCTTCTGCTCTTTCACCCTCAAAGGAAAACACAAATCCATAAAGATCAGATTTTAGAGTCTTCAGTTACACACTGAGACTCTCGTTGAGCCTCACATGTACCCAAAGGCAGATTCTGAGCTAAAATCTGTATATATGGTGTATTGCAGCATTTCCCAGTGTCTTGTATTTGAGTTTCACTTTGAGTGTGTATCGTTCAGCACAGCAAAATAGGAATGACCCTAATTAAATAGCTTTGCTTAAAACTTTACAGTTTCTTTAAATTAAGAAACTACGTGGACTTTTGCCATCTTACCCCAAGATTCAATGTAGCATCACTATAAAATTGAGAACTAGGGGCCACCAAATGAAATTAATGGGCAGCAGGTTTAAAACAAATAAAAGGAAGTTCTTCTTCACATGGCACACAGTCAACCTGTGGAACTCCTTGCCTGAGGAGCTTGTGAAGGCTAGGACTATAACAGGGTTTAAAAGAGAACTAGATAAATTCATGGAGGTTAAGTCCATTAATAGCTATTAGCCAGGACGGGTAAGGAATGGTGTCCCTAGCCTCCATTTGTCAGAGGGTGGAGATGGATGGCAGGAGAGAGATCACTTGATCATTACCTGTTCGGTTCACTCCATCTGGGGCACCTGGTATTGGCCACTGTCAGCAGACAGTATTCTGGGCTGGATGGACCTTTGGTCTGACCCAGTATGGCCATTCTTATGAGATTTCACAATTATAACTGGACATAATCTGAGACTAACTGTTTGTAATCAGTATTGCCCTGTTGCAGTAGTTCAGTTATTAAACTGTAGAAATGTATGTGAGAAAAATGTGTAGGGCGCTTTTGACTGATATTGTAGTTGAAGAGGCGTTGTGGTGTATATAGCTATGGCTTTTTCTGTGTACTGTACCTTTAATTGTAAAATAAATACCTGTGGGAATTGTACAGAAGGAGAGATGCATTCTGCCTTCTTCCTCATGGAGATTTTATTTGTCCTTTCTTGGTTAGCTATTTTCCTTAATCATAAAAAGGCATTGAGGACCCACCCAGTTCAGCAAACTGTTTGTGCACATGTGTAAGGCCATGTAGCTGCTCAATAGCATGGACTGCTGAATTGGGACCTGAAAATACATGTGTATAGCTTGCTGTGTGTGGGGGGGAAAACCATCACAAGCAGGGGGGCAGAGACTAAATGTGTGAGGCTGTGTTTGAGCTTTACCCTCTGCATTTGCCTTTAAAAATAAATGGGGGGAAATCCAGCCAAGATTTCACCCCAGTTCTTTATAATCTCTCAACTCTCCTTTAATGTACTGCAGAAGAGACCAGAACTTGGATCCACAAATTAATCTGATAAGATGCCCAATCACCCATCTCATGGTTTGTAGCAAACTTAAAATGCAAGATAAGCAGCCCCTTTCCAAAGGCATAATGAGAAAGTAAAACCTCCAATTCTGAGCTCTTTTCCTTTTCTTTGGAGATCGACAAAGGGGAGCTGATTGCTGGGGTGACTTTATTGTTTTGGACACAAAACAGAAACTGAGCGGGAGTATAGAGCACTTCAACATTTAAAGGGACAGGACATAACACAAATGTTTCACCGTCCTAGTAATCATTAAATGGTTAAGTTTTACTGGCTACGGAGTTGGTTTTGCCCCCCTAGCTCCTGTCAGTCAAAGCCTTAACTCCATGAGTGGTACCACTGATTGCAGTGTAACGACTTGTGGAGTGAGGTATCATGCACTGTGAGTACGGGTGGCAGACCAGGGGCCTTATTGTATAGCTAGATCCTGACCAAGTGCAGAGCCCCATCTGACTATAGCAGGCAGAGGGCCAGATTCGCAGCTGGTGCAACTTGGAATAACTCCAGTGAAATCAACAGAGCTCTACCAGTTCACAGCAGCTGAGAATCTAGCCTAGAGAACTTACTCCTGTCAGTCTCTCCCAGGTGTATACAGTGGAATGCTGAAGCAGGGCAGAATCTCTAACAAAAGCCAGGGAGCCCTATAAAATAGCTCCCTTGCAAGCAGAGAAGAGCAGAGACTGTAAGAACGTAGAGCTGCACATCTAGATAAAGGGCTGATTTTTTTTTCCTAGCCTTGACCTGAACTCAGTATAAACACCCTGTTGGACCTCAGGAATAAAGACTTGGAGAGCGAACCTCATTTGGTGAAAGACTTTTGTCATTGCAGTGCTAACTGGCTCATTCAACCAGAAACCTTATGATAGTAAAGCCTTCCAAATCTAGCATGGTTTCAGAGTAACAGCCGTGTTAATCTGTATTCGCAAAAAGAAAAGGAGTACTTGTAGAAAGCTTATGCTCAAATAAATTGGTTAGTCTCTAAGGTGCCACAAGTACTCCTTTTCTTTTTGCAAATCTTGCATGTATCAATGAGCTCTACTCTTTCCATGTGGTCAGTTGGAACAATTTACTGCAACTTGTTTGAACAGGTACAGTCATCTGACTGCCTGAGCCCATGAAGGTGTCAATTACATTTCAGGAATTTACCTGTGCATGCATGTACAAGAAATAGCTGATGGGGACAGATTGTGAGGAGTTTTGGGGTGGGAGGGATGACCTGATTGAAGGCCCCCAGGGAGACTACTATTAAAGTTCCTTAAACAAAGAGTTCCAGAGAAGGATTCTCTGCGTTCTTGGGGTTTTTATCTTCAGTTCTGTTTTTCCCATGAGAGCTGTTTCATACCCTTCATGTAGACTCTGAAGCATTCTGACTGTGCTTTGGCTGACATGAATTCTGTAAGCTGCGAATGGAAAGCATACCAGCTCTGTTATACTGCAAACTCTGAATTACTCACTGTTTCAAACAAGCAAGAAAATAATGCTAATTACCCTGAATTTGCAGATAAGAACATAAGAATGGCCAGACTGGGTCAGACCAGTGATCCATCTAGTCCATTATCCTGTCTTCTGACAGTAACCAGTGCCAGATGCTTCAGAGGGAATGACCAGAACAGGGCAATTATTGAGTGATCCATCCCCTGTTGTCCAATCCCAGCATCTGGGAGTCAGATGCTGCCAGATGCCTGGCTGAGTAATGTTTATCTATGCAGAATCTCTATTGTTAGATGAGAAGTTTCTAGGAAATGATCCCCCAATCTTCTGAAGAATAGGATTTGGATAAACAGATCAATGGACGCTGCATGTGGGGGCATGGAGAAAGCATGACCAGGCTTCCAGACTCAAATAGCATTTGTAGTAATGAATATTGTTCACATTTCAATAAAAAGAGCAGGGTGTATGTATGTCATTTTGTGAAGTCCCCCTGCCTTTGCTGCTGTTCTAACTAACTGTAGAGCTGGTTGACATTTATTGACTTGAAATTTTGGTGAAAAAGCAGGGGAAATAGTTGTATAACATCTTCAGCACCATAGTGTCTTGGTTTTTGACCAGCTCTTGTTTTAAATGTGTGGCTGTCCCATACAGCACCTTCCTTCAGGAATCTGGCTGATGTGCCAGTTAATTTTTATGGAAAGCTAAGAAACGGGAACCTCCATGTTCTTACAGGGGAGAGTTCTGTTAAAAGTATATAGAAAAGCCCTACAAATGCAGGCTACAGATAGAGATTACCTACAATTCTTTCCCTTCTCTCTCACTGTGTGTAAATCAATTAACATGTCAAGATATGCTAAAATACAGAGTAACCCTGAGGTGCTTCCCACAGGGACTTGGAACTTCCAACTAATTCTAATCTCCAAGCACCTTCAAACAGCCATCATTGTATCCTGAGAAAATATCTGCTAGCAAAATATTTCCTCCTTCCCTCCTCCAAATGTATAAGGTGCCCCCAATCTTAAACTGGCTCTAGTCCTTGCACACACCCATCCTTGGCTAGTGACAGGTTTAGATATTGATATCTCACATCTCATTAGGGCTAGAAACAGAGGCTTTATACACTTGGAAAGGGGAGGTTTCCAATAACACAACTTACTTCCACCCTTGTAAGATCCCAAGATTCCAGCCCTAAACATCCTAACACAATATCTCTCAAAGCATTTCAGTTAATGTTTTAGAGGTCTTAGCATGTACTTGTTTTCATTTTCTCTTCCTCGGAGCCAAATACGTTCAGTGGGAGATTTTTCAGGGGCTCAGCTGGAGTTAGAACTTGGACTCATGGTATTAAGGACCTGAACTTGCTCCCACCAAGGTGAATAGCAAAACTCCCACTGACATCAGTGGTACAGGATCAGGCCCTAAGTCTAGTTTGTGGGTGAAGGGATATGAAAAATAGAAATATTTTTTGGGAGGGAAAAGAACAGGAGTACTTGTGGCACCTTAGAGACCTCTTAGGAATGTTTACTATTTGCTTCTGTAAAATTTGGTACATAGAGAACAGACAAGGGTGTGGTGAATTATCAGGGTTTTATTGGGATGACCTTCATGCTATAACTTTGATAGTTTTGCCACTCATGAGTAATGAAACTATCACAAAGGTATGCCAATAAACCCTTCACATTACTATTTATTATCTCTCTTTCAGGTATCTATACAGCTAAATCCCTAAGCTAAATATCTACCGGGCATGCATGCTCACAAGACTTCTGTATGCTTGAGAGACATGCATACATATCGCCACCACATTAGAAAACAGGATCAGTTACACATGCACTTTCTTCGGTCTGTTCGCAAGATCAGATTATGGGAGAAGTTCCTGATATCAAAAAGTCTTAATCATTGGATGTCCAGCATTCAAAGCATGCTCATAAAAGCTCACCTGCATTGGTCTGGGCATCTCATTCAGATGGCTTATTTGAGAATACTCAAGGTCATATTTTATGGTAAGCTAAAGCAAGGCACCCATTCTCGTGATGGCCAGTACAAACAATATAAAGACACACTGTCAAACGTGAAAGCATGTCAAATTGATCTGGGAAGCAACAGCCCATAACAGAATAAGATGGCAGCAAATTTGTCTTCTCACCATTAAGAGCTTTGAAGCATTAACTGCTGTCTGTGCTGTGCTTGCTCCAGGCTGTTTCTGGAGTCTTTAACTTAACTAAGCATCATCCTGGATTGTAGCAGTGTTATGAACCCAGGGTACAATGACCTTTAAGGCTGGGACTTGTTAGTAGTTTGCTGCCGCTTACATGGGGTGCAGAGGGCCAACAAAAGCCCGTTGGAACATTTAGATCCCATTAGAATCTTCAGATTGGAACACCCACCTCTCAGATAGGAAAAACTGAGATCAGAGTTTGAGACTTGTCCAAGGCCACAGCAAGTTACAGTGAAGGTCAGGGCAAGAACTCGGGAGTCCCTGGCTATGCACTAGACCACTCTGTCTCCCACACTTGGAAATGGAGACATGATTAGCTTCCTGTCTGGGCAAGAGAGATTTGGTTTTTTCCCTCTATCTCATCCCTTATTCAAGATCCAATCCCTTCTAGCGTAACTCACAAAACTCATGCTGTATGCCAATCTCTCATTGAGAAGATATGCCTACAGTGTTCACACCCCTGTCACACAGTCCAATCTTAAAATGTGACTGCCTAACCAGGAGGTACAGATCTCTCACTGGGCATTCAAGTCAGTTCAGACAGGGATTACACACCTAAGCCAATTTAAGCATCCAGTTGTAGGATTTTGCTGTTCTTGTTAGGCACCTCCCTTTAAAAATTGAGCTTCCAAAATAAAAGCCCTCCTTACCTGAGGGGAAGGATAGGCCTCTGACTATTTTAATCTCACACACCCAGCATATATAATTGTGTCTAATGTACTTTTGTAATAGTACATATGTCTATATATAATACTTCACTTTATGACTGTTCTGGAGCTAGATTTAGTAAATCTGACCTGACTCCCTGCCCACACAAGTTTATAATATATAGGTATGAGTGGGTACAATACATTGCAAACAATATGGGCAAGTATGACCTAGGTAGGCAAAGATTTTCTCTGGTACATAGCCAGTATTAGGGCCACTGAAAAAGCACAAGTCTAAGTTTCAGATAAGTTTAATTTTAAAAAAAAAAGCAGATGCTGGGTTTAACAGTTACAGCAAAGCAAGTCATTTCTATTTGTTTTTTCTATAAATGCAGCATTGATTCATAGTTGGGCTTCCAGATGTAGCTTAAAGTCAATGAAACTCTAGTAAAGCAGAAAAATAAGTATTTTTATAAAAATACACTTATCAAACATACCTGATAATGTATAGTTCTCACAAGTTTTAACATTGTGAGAACTATAAAGTTTCAAAGAACTCAGGATCAGTAATTAATACAGAGCTCACTGGGAGATCAGTCCTAGAAATGCAAAGGGGAACAATATTTTTGTCTGACTTATGGAAAAATCTTTTTACAACATTGAGATAAAAATGAATTTTTACTGCTAAATAATGAACCATCTTTTCCTGAAAGATGGAAAAATAAACACAACATACCAGAAAAGCTCAAATGACTTCAACTGAGTGCTTGCCTGAAACAGAGTGGTCGAATGGGCAGAATGCTAGACTGGGAGTCAAGAGACCTAGTTTTAAACCCAAATCGGCCACTGACTGGCTGTGTGACCTTGAGTGAGCCTCTTCACCTCTGTGTTCCTGCTATATCCCCTCCAAATCTTTGTCTGCCTTTTCTTTTCAGACTGCAAGCTCTTCAGAGCATGGACTGTATTACTGTGTATGTACAGCACCTAGCACAATGGGACCCTAATCTTAGCTGGGGACTCTGGGCGCAACTATAAAACTATGTCTACACTACAGACCTTACAGCAATGCAGCTGCCGTGGTTTAAGGTCTTCTGCGTAGTTACTCCATGCTGGCGGGAGAGAGCTCTCCTGCCGGCATAATTAGACCACCCCCAACAAGCATCAGTAGCTGTGTCAGCCGGAGAGCATCACCCACCGATGTAGCGCTGTCCAGACTGGCACGTTCGTCAGTGAAACTTATGTTGGTCGGGGGGTGTGGTTTTTGTTTTTTTCACACCCCGACCAACAAAAGTTTTACTGACAAGGGCTAGCGTAGACGTAGCCCAAGACGATTCGTATTACTAATACAAAGACAATGGGTTATGGTTTAAAGAACATCAGTCAGTAATGCATTTCTTCTAGAGGGACCTGATTATGCGTTCCTTACTGCCTGACCTCAGGGGGAGTTTTACCCGATTAAGGAGTGTAGAATCAAGCACTAGAAACGCAAGATTTAGTATTTATACGGCGGCAGAGTCTGGAGGCCTCAATCAGGATCGTGCTGAACAAATGCATGGTCCAGGCCTGAAAGCAACTTCAATCCATATGAAGCCTAAATAGGGTCTATTTAAAGGCTGTGGCAGTCAGGGTCATCTCTAGTGAGACTAATGCTACATGTGTTTGCCAGCAAAGGGTGACCTCAAGGGAAAACCCAAGCTCTTGTTAGAGAAGAGAAGTGTGTTAACGAAATGGCAGCAATATATTGAATTCTTTGTATGGCAGTACAGCCTAGAAGCCCCAGCCGTGAACCAGGGCCCCATTGTGCTGCGTCCTGTACAAGCACAGGACCAAAAACATGGTTCCCTGCCCCAGTGAGCTTACACTCTAAATAGAAGGCAAGAGACAATAGATGATACCTCAAGTTAACTGAGTTCAATAGTTAATGCACTTGCTGTGTGCGGCTTGCATCTGTATGGTGGTCCTCGTCTAGACAGTCTGAATAAGGAGTACCCAAACCTTTCAGGCGTGATCTCCCACAGTGCTGTGTTTCAGAGGAAACCAGAGATGATGTGGTAAGATCTTTTGGCCCAGTTGTCTAATTGTATCAGGTTCCTCCTCCCCGGGTTTGTTTTGCAATGGCTTGCTGCCAAAAGCGCTGCGTGAACTAATGAGCTGTGCTGGCTAACCCTCTGCAATAATCCTCAGTGATACCACAGAGGGTTATAAAGTCGAGCAAAGTGTGCGGCTGCCTGCCAGAGATCCCTGCTCCGATAAACAGTCCGTCCGTCCCCCCGCCAGTCGGCTGGCTTGGAAGAGCTCCCCACTGCTCTCCCCTGCTGTTCAACTCCAGCCTGTCTGCGGTCATGGGTAAATGCCTGAGTCAGCTGTTTGTGTTGGTGGACAGACTAGTCCCAAGCAGAGAGACTTCATGAGCCGAAGAACTAAACAGCTCCATTACAGTGGGTAAAAAGTATAAGCGTGGGCGGCTATTAGGCCTAACACAGCTGCTGCTGACCCTGCCACTGGACACCTGGGCTTCTTCCCATCCCTGCTGGGCGTGGGCTTCCACCAGAAGTTTTTGCTGATTTATTATGTGCCAGGCAGGTTCCCGGGCGGCTGTGGAGGGGATATCTGCTACTCAGCTTCCCGGGTCCCTTAGACTCCCCAGGGAGATTATCGCTGAACCCGGGAAGCTGAGTAGTAGATACCCCCGCCCCCTTCCTCAGCCGCCTGCCTGGGAACCTGCCTGGCGCATATAAAAGCTCAGCGTTCTCTGCCCGCCGCTACCTGGCTGCTCCTCTCCAGCATTCCAGCCCTCTCACCAGAGGTCCCCGCTGTACCGGTTCCTCCTCTCCTCCCTGTTTGGCTCCCTTCCCACTTGGCCCTGTCGCCGCATCCCTCCTCCTCACTGCTGCTTTAGTGAGGAGGCAGGGGAAGGAGAGGAGGGATGCATGCAGTGAGGGGGGCAGAGTGTGGACAGGGCCGCAGGGGGAAGAGGTGGGATGGGGAACTAGCTTCCCCGAAGAGAAGCTTTACCCGCCGCCCATGATTATAAGCCGAACACTGGACTTTCCCGCCCAAGCAAGCCACACTAGATGCAAATATAGTGGCCAAGGGAAGTTCCCTGAGCTGTTCTGCCTATACCTGGGAGCAGCACACAGCAGTGACGCCTTCTGCTGTTTCATAAAGGGGAAGCATGAGCTCCTCTCAGTCCCAGCCCCTAGGCATAGAAGGGACATGGCCTTGCCCCTAACCCACCCACCCGTCTCTCAACAGTGGAATGCATTTGCTGGACCTCATGCTCATTCAGTGCTAAATTAACAAGGATGGCTGACTCTCTAAGTGCTTTTTTTTTCGCCTAAGAAAAACAGGGAATAGGGTCAGTCACTCACTCCTGCAGCTCACAGATGTGGAGAGCTTGTTTTGGTTGTACTGGGTTGTTGTGCTTTCCTGTGTGGTGGGAGTCTGTCAGTGTAGCTCATTGTTTCTGAGATTGACGCAGAACAAAAGTTGGCTTCTGACACTGAACTATTATACTAGCTTTAAAAACAAAACCTCAATGAATGGATAGAGCTGCTTTCCACCCCCCGCCCCAAAATAAGAAATAAAATAAAACCCCCACACCAGTCAGGGGTATATTTTTGGCAGTGCTTACAGAAGACCCTCATAATTCCTGTCTACAATCAGCAGCAGATGTTGAATATTTAATTCCTCTCCTACTATTCTGAATATATCCCCATCAATACTTCAGATAGTCCTCCTAGAGAGAAGACATTTTGGAGGGTGTATTCTTGATCGCTCGGAACAGGAACATAACTCCCACAAATGCTGATGACAATATCTCTCAATAACACTTCAGTGACCGCTTTCTGCTGAAGGGCTCCAAATGCTTTACAAACATTAATAAAATAAACCTCTCAGTGGGGGAACAAGAGGTGAGTGAAGGAACAGTACAACCTAGTGGATGGGGCACTGGCCTGGGAGAGTGGGTTCAATTCCTGGCTCCCCTACTGGTCGTCTTGGTGAACTTGGGCAAGTCACTGCCTAACCCCAGTGCCAACTCTGTCTGTATATCTATTCAAGGGACACCATCATAGGACCTAATCACATCAGCCACACCATCAGGGCCTCATTCACCTGCACATCTACCAGTGTGATATATGCCATCATGTGCCAGCAGTGCCCCTCTGCCATGTACATTGCCCAAACTGGACAATTTCTACTCAAAAAAACAAATAGACACAAAACTGACATCCGGAATTATAACATTCAAAAACCAGTAGGAGAACACTTCAATCTCCAACACTCAATAATAGACTTAAAAGTGGCAATTCTTCAACAACAAAAACTTCAAAAACAGACTCCAACGTGAAACTGCAGAACTGGAATTAATTTGCAAATTGGACACCATCAAATTAGGCCTGAATAAAGACTGGGAGTGGATGGGTCATTACAAAGACTAATTTCCCCCTACTGTTACTCACACCTTCTTGTCAACTGTTTGACATGGGCCATCCTCATTACCACTACAAAGGTGATTTTTCCTCCCTTGGTATTCTACCATTAATTGAATTGTCTTGTTAGACTGACCCTCCACTTAGTAAGGCAACTCTCCTCTTTTCATGTACTATGTGTATATATACCTGCTACTGTATTTTCCACTCCATGCATCTGATGAAGTGTGTACTAGCCCACGAAAGCTTATGCCCCAATAAATTTGTTAGTCTCTAAGGTGCCACAAGGACTCTTCATTGTTTTTGCTGATACAGACAAACACAGCTACCACTCTGAAACCTGCATCTGTTTCCCCAGCTGTAGAATGAGGCTAATGATGAAACTGATATCCTTGGAAAGCAATTTGAGATCTACTGATAAAAAGCACTACGTATGTGGTATTGTGGTGGGTAGGCATGGAGGAACTGCCAGGCTGGATTGGACCAGTGTTCTGCCTTAGTCCAGCATCTTGTCTCTGACAATAGCTAGCACCTGATGTTTCAGAGAAAGGTGCAAGAAACCTCCTGAAGAATAATCAGCCTGTTCTTAACCCCAGTTTGTTAGCAGCTGGCTTTTTTGCCCTGAAGTATGAAGGTTTATATCCCTGCTAAACATATAATTACACCCTATTTAACATAACTGTGGCTGTCTTGTAATCCATGTAAGTATCCAGTCCTACCTTGAATTATATGAAGTGTTTGGCCAGGAGTTCTGTGCATTAATTATACACTGTGTAAAAGAAGGGAATTCCTCTTGTGTGTGTTGCCTTGCAGTTTCAGTGAACATCCCTTGTTTCTTGCATTATGGGAGCACCTAATTTTCCTTTTTTTCCCCTTTTTTTATAGCATTCATTTACAACTGCATCACGTCTCCTCTCTACACAGAACATTTCCACCCCCTTCAATCTCTCATCATGTGGACATTTCCCCATGTCTCTACATTTCAATGTATAGCTACAGGAATTTCACTGCATGGCTCCAGTTGACATCAGTGAAAATCATCCTGTTAAATCCTTGCACCACAATTACAATCTAGCCCTTGTGACTCATGCTTCCATTGGGTTCTTTGGTTGTAGTAATAGGCATGATCTGGTCCTTAATGACACAGAGCCACTTTCATCGTTGGAATTCTCCTCTCCATGTAAACCCCTTGGTGCCATGGAAGACCTATAAGCGTCTTCCAAGTGCATTTGTTTGGCTGGGAAATGAAAAACATGTCTAAAGCCAAAGGTATAACTGTGAAGCATTTATAGTATGATCAGGCAGGGCAGACTACTGTTATCTATCTGAATGCAATTCTATCTGTATCCTGACAACTATATCTGGCATGTCTCATTTTAAAGGATCCCATTGAACTGACGATGTCCAGAGAAAAATTAGCTATTACAGCAGCATGTTTCCATTGCATTTTAAAAGCCTGGATGCAACCTGATAGGCATCACCAATTGTTTCCACCTGGAAAACACCACTGTGGTATTTAGAAGGAAGGAAAAAAATGAAACAGGCATGGAATTAAGCTGCCAGGATATCTGAATCAGGGCTGGTTCTTTGTTCGCTTCCAGGGTCCTGAACAAGAAGTGGGACTAAAGTGGAATGCAGCAGCATTGTGCTGGACCTCTGCACACTGGTGACTTTCACCCATATCGGACAATGGGAAATGAAACCCAGCCCAGAGCTTTTCATATAGCCAAGGGGTTTCAGGCAGGCTGCATGAGGTTTTTAGCCTTCTCCTTAACTTGTAAACATTATGATTGCTGAGGACAGCACTGAGAGGTGAATAAAGGTTAAGGAGATCAACCACCTCAGTGGGCTCACTGAGCAGAGACGGTCATGAATCCAGCAATGTCACTGAAGTAGATAGTGACCTGGTGAAAATATTCCAGTTCAACTGTGGTGCTGGTTTTAAGTGCTTCTACCACTGATCTGAAATGACAGGAGTTGATGAAATGGAATCTGGCTGGCACCTTTCTCCTTATAAGCCCATCAGATCTTTAGATAGAAGTGCTATGGACTAGTGAAGTGTTGTTACAGTAGGTGAGCTAATGGCTACATATTTTTTTTTTTTACTTGCTTAGAGCCTCAGGTACAGAACATGTTTCTGTGATAATCCCGTGGGTGACACGGGGGCGGGGGGTTCTTCATCACCTTTACAATTTCTGAAGCAAAGAGAAGATTACAAAATGGATCATTGAGTGGAGGGGCCTGAGTTTGTAATGGCCACGTCATCACCATCTGATGGCTGTGTGAAATGAGCTTGGTGGTCTCCTTGAGAAAACATTATCCTTAAAAATGCAGGTTGTATTGCAAGATCTGTTCTCAATCTTGCAAGATGCTGTGTACCTCCCACAAGAGAACAACTACCCTAAACTCCCATTGACTTCCATGATTGTCCCCTATAATTCCAAAGCTTACACTGCAGGTAGCCAGAGACTTTTAATATTTTTGTCTAACTATCAAGGTCTTCTCTTATCTTGGACCATTCTACTGCTTCCCATCAATGAACTAAACAAAGCACCTGACCCAACTACCATACCTCCAGGATGAGCGAGGAAAAATGATTTAATCAGACAGTTAAAATGTTCACTCCACTGGGGGAAGGTTTAAGAAGATTAGGAAGCAAATTCGCTATTTTAAAAATGTGCCAAAAGAGACGACTGGAAACTTCAGAGCTGTCTAACATCTATAGAACTCTCCAAAGGAGTTAGATGGGAGAATACCTGGAAAAAAGGAATAGACAACATGGGCTGAGGCCCAGGAGATCATCCTAAACTCTAGAACAGGTTGCATTATTATTATTTCAGGTTTCAGAGGAACAGCCGTGTTAGTCTGTATTCGCAAAAAGAAAAGGAGGACTTGTGGCACCTTAGAGACTAACCAATTTATTTGAGCATGAGCTTTCGTGAGCTACAGCTCACTTCATCAGATGTTTACCGTGGAAACTGCAGCAGACTTTATATACACACAGAAATCATGAAACAATACCTCCTCCCACCCCACTGTCCTGCTGGTAATAGCTTATCTAAAGTGATCAACAGGTGGGCCATTTCCAGCACAAATCCAGGTTTTCTCACCCTCCACCCCCCCACACAAATTCACTCTCCTGCTGGTGCTAGCCCATCCAAAGTGACAACTCTTTACATAATCAAGTCGGGCTATTTCCTGCATAGATCAAGGTTTTCTCACATCCCCCCCACCCCCATACACACACAAACTCACTCTCCTGCTGGTAATAGCTCATCTAAACTGACCATTCTCCAGGTTTAAATCCAAGTTAAACCAGAACATCTGGGGGGGGGGGGGTAGGAAAAAACAAGAGGAAACAGGCTACCTTGCATAATGACTTAGCCACTCCCAGTCTCTATTTAAGCCTAAATTAATAGTATCCAATTTGCAAATGAATTCCAATTCAGCAGTTTCTCGCTGGAGTCTGGATTTGAAGTTTTTTTGTTTTAAGATAGCGACCTTCATGTCTGTGATTGCGTGACCAGAGAGATTGAAGTGTTCTCCGACTGGTTTATGAATGTTATAATTCTTGACATCTGATTTGTGTCCATTTATTCTTATTTTATAATGTGGTAGCATCTAGAGGCATCAACAAAGTCAAGACCCTACTATGTCAGGTGCTGTGCACACATGCAGTAAATTGCACTTCCTGCTTCAAAGACCTTACAATCTATATCTTGTTTTGTGAATCAAATATCCAATTAACATTTTTCCCGATTCATGAACCATTCATGACCCAACCCTGATTTTGGTGAGTGTTTGTTTTCATTACTCGTAAATGTTAACCCTGTGGTTTGAACAAACCATTTTCAGGCTGTGGGCTTTTCCCAAGCTGTTCACTCCAGCTATTTGCTATTTGTTATCTAATGTGTGTGACCTTTTATATGGCACCTAAGCCATATAAAAGGTCACACGGTATTTGCTCATATGGTATTTGCTCCCTGAGTGGAGAAATAAAACTTTTTAATTAGGTGACTAATGAATGACAAATAAACAGCAGGCAGTGACTAGACTGCATTTCAGTGGTGCACATTGGACCTGATCCTGAATTACCTGGTCAGTAAGTGATGTGCAGTTGACTTCAGTGATGCACAATTGGGCCCAAGTACCTCTGTTCGCATGTGAATGCTACATACATTCTGAGGCCCTGAACACTACACTAGAGCACAAACCTCATACTACACACCAGAGCCGATGAAACACCAGAATTTCCATCCCAGGGGCAACTCCATATTTGTTTTCATCCCAATCTGAGATCAAAAATTGAAATATTGAAACTTGAACTCATCTGATGCACTCTGGTAGCCCCACCAAAGGTGACGCTATGGTGTATTATAGGAGATGTAGTCCAGCCATGGAGCAGGGTCTGTAAGGAACAACAGGGATCTGGGGGATTTGGAACTACAACTCCCATCAGGCATAGTGGTGGCTCAAGCAATTCAGAAATGAATGTTGAAACTTAATTTTTATTTTTATTTTCCTAATAGATAATTCCACTGAAATTGATCTTTTCTCTTGAAAAATTTCAGCTTTAATGAAACATATTCCTAAGGGAAATGTTACATTTGAAATTTTTCAATCTGAACTTCCCCATATAATTTATGGGGTATGTGCATATAATTCTTGGACTTGGACAAACCCAACATCCAGTCCAAGTAGCTGGGCCAGGAGTTGGGCAAATGTGCAGGAGACAGCATGAGAAACTGCATGCTCACACCATAGCCCTGATCCTTCAAACACTGAAGTACATGCTTACCTGTACACACATGAGTAAAGTTAAGCACGTGCTCTGTAACCTGCTGGTGAGGGTGTGTTACTGGTCCTTCTTTGTGCTGATCCACAAGGGACATGAGTTGTTACACACCCAGATGTAGTGCCTGGGGTCTTTTGCTCAATCTGTAACTGCACCTGCTTTTAGCTCTGGAGATCCATGATTCAATCCTCAATTCAATCTTTGCAGAATTAGGGCCTTTATCTTTGTGGTGTGTCAAAAATAATTAAATTCCACTTTGGAAAATGCCTTGAATTTTCCCAAATTGCCACAAATGAAAATTTTACCAAAAATACATTTATTCCTACACCAAAACTAAAATGTGCATCTAAAATTTGCCAGTGAAAACTACTCTGTTTTATATTGTTTTGTTTCTTTTCATTTCTTTTAGTTTGAAAATATCCCCACCAAAAATATTGATCCTAAAGCCTGGATATATTTGCTTTTTATTTTTTTGGAGAGGAAAAAAAGTGAATTCAATATTTTTCACACAGATCGACACAAACAAAGCAACTCCCACTACAGTGGAATACTATAAGCCCTTACAACCTACATAATGTAAACAACAAAAGACACAAACATAATACACAATAGGCATCTTCCAAAAGTGGATCTTTATCATGCCATGGAAATGGCAAATTCTGTATACATAGAATGGGGAATGCTGCAAGTACCACAATAAATTTAACTTCTATAGGGGGGAATATCCATTTTTTTTTTTGTGGCAACTGCTGTAGCCAGAATGCCATGAAAATGTGTGAGAGCCAAATACTATCCCCACTGAAAGTAATGTCAAACTGCCATAGATTTTGCTAGGAACAGGATTCAAGAGTGGAAGCACAAGGAAGGGGTCAGGTTAGAGTAATCAGGGCTGTCATAAATATAAAGCTTGGCCGGTTATTACAGACGATTTGTACCGCACTACAGTCAAATCGCTGCCCCACTGACAGACCTAACCAAAAAGAAACAGCCAAATGCTGTTCAGTGGACCGGAAAGTGTCAGAAGGCCTTTAACAAGCTTAAAGCGACACTCATGTCTGACCCTGTACTAAGGGCCCCAGACTTTGACAAACCGTTCCTAGTAACCACAGATGCATCCGAGCGTGGTGTGGGAGCAGTTTTAATGCAGAAAGGACCTGATCAAGAATTCCACCCTGTAGTGTTTCTCAGCAAAAAACTGTCTGAGAGGGAAAGCAACTGGTCAGTCACTGAAAAAGAATGTTATGCCATTGTCTACGCTCTGGAAAAGCTACGCCCATATGTTTGGGGACGGCGTTTCCACCTGCAAACCGACCATGCTGCACTAAAGTGGCTTCACACTGTCAAAGAAACTAACAAAAAACTTCTTCGGTGGAGTTTAGCTCTCCAAGATTTTGATTTCGACATCCAACACATCTCAGGAGCTTCTAACAAAGTGGCTGATGCACTCTCCCGTGAAAGTTTCCCAGAATCAACTGGTTAAAATCGTCCTTGAGATGTGGAAAATATTGTTAGTCTTTATGTACTTGGTAGTATATTTAGAGATGCATGTGTCTTATTAACTCTGTTTTCCTAGAGCTCCAGGAAGAAATCCCAGCCAGTGTTTCACCCTAGCTGAGATTTGGGGGGCGTGTCATAAATATAAAGGGAAGGGTAAACCCCTTTGAAATCCCTCCTGGCCAGGGGAAAGCTCCTCTCACCTGTAAAGGGTTAAGAAGCTAAAGGTAACCTCGCTGGCACCTGACCAAAATGACCAATGAGGAGACAAGATACTTTCAAAAGCTGGGAGGAGGGAGAGAAACAAAGGGTCTGGGTCTGTCTGTAGTCGTCTTGGCCAGGGACAGAACAGGAATGGAGTCTTAGAACTTTTAGTAAGTAATCTAGCTAGGTATGTGTTAGATTATGATTTCTTTAAATGGCTGAGAAAAGAATTGTGCTGAATAGAATAACTATTTCTGTCTGTGTATCTTTTTTGTAACTTAAGGTTTTGCCTAGAGGGGTTCTCTATGTTTTTGAATCTAATTACCCTGTAAGATATCTACCATCCTGATTTTACAGGGGGGATTTCTTTATTTCTATTTACTTCTATTTTTTATTAAAAGTCTTCTTGTAAAACACTGAATGCTTTTTCATTGTTCTCAGATCCAAGGGTTTGGGTCTGTGATCACCTATGCAAATTGGTGAGGCTTTTTATCCAACATTTCCCAGGAAAAGGGGGGTGCAAGTGTTGGGAGGATTGTTCAGTGTGCTTAAGATCCAAGGGTCTGGATCTGTAGTCACCTAAGCAAATTGGTGAGGCTTTTTACCAAACCTTGTCCAGGAAGTGGGGTGCAAGGTTTTGGGAAGTATTTTGGGGGGAAGGATGCGTCCAAACAGCTCTTCCCCAGTAACCAGTATTAGTTTGGTGGTGGTAGCGGCCAGTCCAAGGATAACGGGTGTAATATTTTGTACCTTGGGGAAGTTTTGACCTAAGCTGGTAAAGATAAGCTTAGGAGGTTTTTCATGCAGGTCCCCACATCTGTACCCTAGAGTTCAGAGTGGGGGAGGAACCGTGACAAGGGCAAAAATCTTCAAAGCCGTTCTCACAAGATTTTGTCCCAAAATGATGGGAATTCCCCCAGGCCATTGGTTCTGATGGGGATTTCATGAGATCAGCTGTTCTCATAAGACTTCCACTATCTTGGACTGCAGCCAGATTGGGTCTGGAAAGCACACACTTTTCAGTTTTGTATCTGACCTTGCCATAACAACAAAGGAGGGGGTCAGATTTAGGGATTTGAATCCAACCCCTCCACACCACAAAAAATCAGGATTACTTTAGATGCGAGTTTGCTGTTGGGACCCATCTCAAATTAGGATGGGTTTACTGTCTGTCATCGCTTATGGCAAAATCACTTTCCACTGCTGTGGAATTCTGCTACTGGCTTTCGGTCTCAGCAAAGCCAACTGAATCTCCGAGCATATACTTTATTATAATAGCATACAGCACGTGGGTAATTTCAGAGATGTTTTAGGAGTGCGCATGCCGTTTGTCATGCTATCACCAGCCCACAATTTTATAGGGATTCATTCAATCAATGGAAATATATTTCCAGCAGATTTTTGTTTATGCGTCCCTGCACAATTTACCTTCTAAGGGTGGCTGAATGCATGGAAATTTTGTGCTTCCAATAGTGCGTTCTATCCCTAATCGGTGATCTTCAGCACAAGCCATCCATCAACCACGCAATACAGGGTTTGAGATGTCCATGGGAAAAATCCCGGGGATGCAAATACTTAATGCCCTGTTAAATATACGATAAATCATTCTGAGAAACTGGACCAGATTTTACCCTGACTCACTCCCCGTACAGTGGCATCACTGAACTTAGAGGACAGTACTGAGCTGTGAGAAAGCTCAGAACCGAGCTCAGGTCCCCGTCTCCGAAACTGGAGTCTGAGCAGCCCACTGAAATTTGAGGAAGATCAGAACCTGATCTGGAACTGGACTTTGCCACTTGGGCCCATCTTTAGTTGACACCAGACAAGGCCACTGAGAAGGGTAGGGACCTTCCTAAATCAGACCCCTCCATCCTTAGGGCTCATCTACACAGAAAATGCGTACCACTTTAATTATGCTGGTATAATTAAATTGGCACATTCCCCTCCCCCCCTTGTGTGGATGAAGTTATACCATTATAAATGTGCTTATACCAGCATAGTTATTCCTGTTTGGGACGGGGGAAAGTTATCCCCATATCAGCTCCTTTATCATAATATAACTACATCCACACGGGAGCTTGTGCCGGCATAACTGCATTGGTAAAAATAATTGCACCTCTAAACACAATAGCTAAATTGGTGCAAAAATGGTGTGGCCTTAGCATGAACAGTGGATTTACTTTAATTAAATCCACCAGAAGAGATGATTTGAATAGCCAAACACGTTTCACATCCTCATTTCTCAGTAGGCCTTCCTCAGGAACAGTGCTCTGTCACCATGGCAACGAGGCCCAGGAACGGATTCACATTTCCATGATGTAGATCTTTCATCTGAAACAGGAAAATGAATCACAGGAAACCAAGTTGGCCAGACATCTGCTTAGCTGCTGCTGGCACTGCAGTCTGAGGATGATCTTACTCATTGTACTAGACACCCCAGACTCTGTAGGCCAGGAGTGTAAGGACTAAAACTATCCGTCACACCAGCACAACGGGTTGGGGATGAACTACTCCTTACACCTTACGCTCCACCATTCTGGGCTATTCTAGCCCCATTTCTTTATATCTTAGCAATTGCACGCTAGTAAGGGAGTTTAGAAAGCTAAAACTGGAAGGGAAAAATCAATAGAAAATTTTATTTCTTTGGCCACATTGGCTAGAGGCTCAGTTCAGACAGATTGGTGTGGCTAGGCTGAACTGATTTCAGCAGAAGCTGATTTGTGTCAGCTGAGGATCTGGTCTGTTTCTGATACAGTGATCGTCTATTACTGCCTTGATTATTCAAGCGTTTCCCAGAGTTGTGTTTTTGGAGGAATGCCCTGGCAAACTCTTTATTTTTATATGCATTTTTTTTCCATGTTAGCAAAAGCAGCCAATAGCCCGGTGACCTTGAATTTGACTAGTTAATGTGTTCAGTTATCTTTTTTTTTTTTAATTGAATGCTAGAAGAAGACTTCTGACAGGCATATGCATTGGAAATGCAGTGCAATCCCAGGAGAAATCTGTGGTCTTGTTTTTATCATACTGGTAACCAGGCGACAAATAATAATGAACGAAAAGAGCCGCTAGATGCATTTGCTTTGGCTGACAACCCAGCCACCAAGAACTATTGGTTCCAAGCCAATATGCCTTTGAAGACATGGTCACTGGAGAGACTCGTTGTACATTCAATACCAGAGCAGCTTTGTCAGGCCCACAGTGAGGTTTAGCAAGCTGCTGAATGTGATACATTGGTTGTCGGCAGTCTTGTAAGTTCCTGTTGTGTGTGTTCCACTTCACAGGATCTCGCCACACAAGTGTTATTGACAACTATGACTCGTGAGTCGATGCAAGTGATGGAGAACGCAAATTCTGTAAATAAATTTGTTTTCTCTAAGGTGCCACAAGTCCTCCTTTTCTTTTTACAAATTCTATGCAGTCACAGAGGCCCGCTAGCAACCCCCCACCAACCCCTGATTCAGCTGCTACTCCTACCTTTCTCCGTAAGCTGCTGGAGCTCTGTCTCGGTTCATGGAAAGTTCCAGCTTCAAATTTCTTCAGCCACACCCTGTCCGCAAAACAGGTCAGAGATCAAGCAAACTCTTCTACAAGAGCTAAAATTAGAAATGGTCTTGGACTGGAATTCCAGATTGAAACCTGGCAAACTTTGAGAAAGTTCAGGCTGGCTCCAAAGCTCATGATCTAGATCCTTTCTATAATGAGCCTGAATCAGAGCATCAGATCCAAGGCCCCTGAACACTGGTAAAAGTGGGGCCTGGACATGGATCAAAATTTTGTGGCATGGTTCTGCTATTAATCTAGTATGAAAGTCCCTCCTTGAGGGTCCCCACCAGAGTTCCTTTGTGGCTATATTGAAAGCTCAGTGCAATGTATTTCTGTTCAGGTAAATGCCTTGTTGACCCACTTTTTTTGACCAGCTCTCCCTTTTCTGGGATTCTTGACATGGTTTTTTTTTTATGTATTTGTTAGCTGCCATCATGCAGATTCCATGTAACCACCGCTGTACTTGTCATAAGCACTGGTAGGATATGACCTGTATCTTATACAGCATCTTAGATACTGTACTTTAAGACCAGTTCTTCAGAATGCCTCTTAGGGGAGACAGGCCATTGCTATCGCACTGAGGTAGTCAGAATGTTCACATCACATGTAATGACCCCCACCATGGGTCATCAGCAGAGTTGGAACCCAGGACCTCCAGCACCGCAGTACAAGATCACCTAAGCTAAAAGAGTAAGTCCGTTACCTTCTAGCAGTAGTAGGCAATTTTCCTCCATGAGAATTAACCACTGGACAGGGACTGCAGCACATTTCACAAGTGTGTTTCACAGGTTGCCTCATACACAGCCGCACTGGAGGTTTCATGCATTGTGAAAGCAATTAAACCAGAAGTTAGCGAATGAATTCCTGTGAATCCAGTCTGCCAATCAGATTCAGTGAAGAGAAGTGTGATGTAGACTTCACATGTTACACAAACGTTTTCTGCACCTCACAGTGCCGTGATCACACATCTGCTAGTGCAATAAAGTTCTCAAAGGCTCAGGTGCTCTGAAAAAGTCTAAACATTATTTGAAACGATAAACCTGTGACCTGTACTTTGTGGGATGGAAATATTACAGATCAGAGGACCCACGTAGCATTATGTCTCTGTTGGAACAAAGTGCCGTGGGACAGATCCTCAGCTGGTGTAGATCTGAGTAGTCCCAGTTTACACCAGCTAAAGAGCTGGTTAGTATGGGCATCTAATCAGCAGCTCTAACTTTCAGTTTCCCCTCACACCTCTGATTACCTTTTCTTCAGAGAAAATGCTTCTTTTGAACATTAATATAATTTTAATACACTCCCAGTTTACCAAACTTCTATAAGACGAACCTCCAAATTAAAAGAAGTTTGGTTACAGCCACAAAGGTTACAGCTTTCCAGGCATGCCATTTTAAAGACCTGGGCACTTTAAAGTAATCTGCTCTACAAATCTAGCTGGCATTCTTTTCTCTGCACTCCAGTGTTGGGAATTCAGGAGACACGATTTTCAGCTGAGGTAAGCTGGCCTGCCTCTGTTGGAATTCGGCCAGTTTACACCAGCTGAGTATTTGGTTGTGAATGCAATCTATGCAAAGACAGACATACTTTGGGAAGCTAAACAGAATATGAATCTCAAAAGTTCCAAATACTATTTGAAATCCATAGCTGACAATTTTTGAATAGATTTTATCTTTGGGGGAAACAGAGGTATATACAGCTATATGCTGTACAGATGGCATATATAACTGTGCAACTGTAAAGACTGTTTTCTATTAATTGCATCTTTACATTTCTGGGAGTTTGCTGACTGCAAAAGGTCATTTTGTGTGACCAGAAATGATGCAGCTTGTAACAGAGGAGAAATACACATTGTGCTCTTCCTCTCATGGAGACATTACTTTTGTTCCTTCTTGATTTCATTTCTTCCCCTCATCTAAAGCAAAAGTAATTCAGGCTGGAATTATAAGAATTCTTTTTTGGGCATACGCTAATATAAGAATGTGATTTGAAAGTTGTATACGTCTGGTAAGGTCACTCTATTCTGTTTTTTGAAGCTTTATCCTGTATCCTACCAAGAAATCAGTGTCTAATTTTTCACTGAGTTTTGCTTTCTCACCTCCATTGTACTATTATTATTTATTATTAATAGTAGTTAATAGGGAAATCTGAAATAAAGTAGCACTGAGTACAACCAGACACAAGGCATGGCAAATGTAAATGTTCTTGCAAAGCTCCACCAGTTTGCCTCAGTCCAGGCCTGTACCAGCTTCTTTCCTCAAGAGCTGTATTGGGACAAATGCAGCAATGGTTCTGCAGTGTGGACCAGCATCCACTTAGAATCAAATCATAGAATATCAGGGTTGGAAGGGACCTCAGGAGGTCATCTAGTCCAACCCCTGCTCAAAGCAGGACCAATCCCCAATTTTTGCCCCAGATCCCTAAACGGCCCCCTCAGGGATTGAGCTCACAACCCTGGGTTTAGCAGGCCAATGCTCAAACCACTGAGCTATTCCTCCCCCTGCCTTCTGTTCCTCTGCCAGGCTCTTTACCAGCACAGGAATGGATTCATCCCATTACCCTAGTTTATAGGAGGGGGAAACTGAGGCTTCAAGGTTGCATTAATGAGTCTGACAATAGCTTGCAGGAATCCTGTTTTCAATGTCTAGTTCTCACCATTAGATCACAGCTAATCAGAACTTATCTTTTTGTTCAGTTTGGGGTTTATAAACATGAGGTAATGCAGCATCAATAATAATTCATCAAGCCCTCGGACAAACTGGATCTGCAGGGTGCTGTGCCTGAAAGGTGCAGAAAGACAAAATTCTTACTGGCAGTCGTAACTGGATTGCAACTGATTTAAATCTCTCACATGCTACTTCCCCTTTATGCTAACAAACTGCAACACATGGTGATACAGTGGGACGTGGTATTCTGACAGCAGAAGAGAGCCTTCTCTCAGTGCCTTGACTTGTGTTTTAAATCCTTTGCAGTTAGACAGCATTTTATGTCCCAGCAGGTCAATGGCTTTACAAATTATAATGAATTTAACCTCAGAGAGGCCTCGTTGGAATACAAACAGATCCACATAAATCAGTGAAATCACAAATATCAGCTGTATACCTTGAACGCCTGTGTACTTTATTCTGCTTTATTTTTTTTAAAAAATTCCAATTTTCTCTGCATTATAAAGCCAGTGTTGAAGTAGGAGTTGCGGTTTCCTCCAGAGCTGCCACTTTTAACAGTGGGTGCAATGGGGAAGGTTTATGTGCCGTGATGCTGTGATGCAAACATCACAGCATCATCTCACAATGCAGCGATATGCACTGGTGCATTACAGAATGTTGTATGTTGCAACCTCACCCATTGCCATCAGACTGTCATGTAGTCTCTCAGGGGGCTGACCCCAGGTACTTCCAGAAAGAGAGATTTGGACACTAATATCCAGCAAAGTTTGTAGAATTGTCCCATAGAACCCAGAAATTCAAAACCAGTGTCAGCCACTGAGCTGTATCCATCTGTTGACTGCTGCTGGTTGCCACAGTAGCTTCTCTTGCAGCAGGGAGGCACCACTGAGCATAATAAGACAGGATTAATTTCCCAAGCATATAAAATACTCTAAAGATTACACTGGGCCATATTCACCACAATAGTGATGCAAAGCAGCTGTAAACCTAGAGTAACTGGCTAGTTAAGTCTGGTTTACATCTACTTTACATCACCAGAGCAGCATAAAACTACCAGTGTGTAACATGGATTATTATGTCTGTTTAATTTTTAGAGCATAATTCATTTTATGCCAGTGCCTACAAAATGGCCGTTTTATGTACTCAAATAAACAGATGCTTATTGTATGCACAGCCAAATAGCTGTTTTTCTAATGAACGCCAAGATCTAATTCATGGCACAGAGCACATTGTACCTAATGGGCAGTCAAAACTCATCAGCCACTAAGGCAGAAATCAAAGCAAGGGCCTTGAGAGCTGTAACCTTCATATTTTGTTCACTGAACTTTACTTCCCCTGGTGCAAAGTTTGGCTTTTGCAAAATACCCACAAAATAACAAAACCCACTTATATTTTCAATGTCATGGGCCAACTTTTGCACTTCTGATGAGCATGGGCAACTCCCACTAAATTCAGTGGAAACTTAGAGCACTCCTCTGGAGGCAGAATTTGGTTTTGTCAACGTAAAGTCATAACATAAACATAGTGAGCTGTATCTTGTGGAAGGCAACCAGTAAGGACTCTGTTAGGCCTCTAAGAGAATTTAGGCCAAGAACCTCCTCTCGTTGAAATCACTGACATAACTCCCATTGGCTTCAGCAGGTTAAGAATCAGGCTCTTACCCTTTGAAAGGCAGTGTGGGATTTGGCAATTTGTGTGCTGTCCGCTTGATGAAAACAGTGCTTGGTGATGGACACTTTCACCAAAACCATTCAAACAGCTCGGCAGATGTTTTGTGGCTCATTGTGAAAAGAGAACCTACCAAATTTTGCTTCTTGGGACTAAAGAGAGGCCAGCTCTAATAAAATGTGTCGGCTTCATTATCGTGTTAAGGCTTATTGTTGGCTGAGTTCTGGGATAAATTCAACCCAGGTGTCAGCAGATAACATCACTGAAACTTAAAGGAGCTAAATCCACTAATGCCTAGTCTGCGTTTGGTTCTCTCTGCCGGTCTTTCTCTAGAGTTGCCCCTTTCCATTGTTTTTTCTGGACTTTCAGGGCTAAACAGAGAGTTCAGTGTAAATGAATCAAGGAAGTCAAAGATCTTGTACCTTCCAGTTGCCACCAACTCCTTGATGCACTTGTATGTCATGCTCCCTTTAGACTTAGGGCATGTCCACATGAAGTGTCAATGCTCATTACAGGGGTGTGATTTCTAAAGTGCACTAACATGTTGAGCACTGATTGGTCCATTTAGGCCCATAGACTTTAATGCCAGAAGGGGTCATCGTGATCATCTAGTCTGACCTCCTGCACATTAGAGGTCTCAGAACCTCACCCACCCACTCATGTAATAGATCCCTAACCCCTGCTGAGTTACTGATTTAAAGACTTCAAGTTACAGAGAATCCATCTAGTTGAATCCTGTAAATGACCCGTGCCCCATGCTGCAGGAGAAGGTGAAAACGCCCCCCAGTCTCTGCCAATT
This sequence comes from Lepidochelys kempii, assembly GCF_965140285.1. Classification (NCBI taxonomy): domain Eukaryota; kingdom Metazoa; phylum Chordata; order Testudines; family Cheloniidae; genus Lepidochelys; species Lepidochelys kempii. The sequence goes on from NC_136380.1 coordinate 16,022,010, forward strand.
GACCTGAGGGGAAATTCCTTCCAGACCCCAAATTTGGAGACCAGTTAGATCCAGAGTATGTCAGCAAGACCCACCAGCCAGATACCGGAGAAAGAATTCTCTGTCGTAATTCGGAGCCCTCCCCATCTAGTGCCCCATCACCAGCCATTGGAGATATTTGCTGCTAGCAGTCGCAGACCCGGTACGTGCCATTATAGGCAGTCTCATTATTCCGTCTCCTCCATAAACTTACCAAGCTTAGTCTTGAAGCCAGTCAGGTTTTTTGCCTCCACTACTCCCCTTGGAAAGCTGTTCCAGAACTTCATTCCTCTGGTGGTTAGAAACCTTTACCTAATTTCAAGCCTAAACTTGCTGATGGCCAGGTTATATCTATTTGTTCTGGTGTCCACATTGGCACTTAAATAACTCTCCCCCTGCCACTCCGATATTTACCTCTGCTCTCTCTAAGTACATCAGTCATATCTCCCCTTAGCCTTCGTGTGGTTAGGCTAAACAAGCCAAGCTCTTTGAGTCTCCTCTCATAATGTAGGTTTTCACTACCTGGGATTATCCTAGTTGCCCTTCTCTGCACTTGTTCCAGTTTGAATTCACCATTCTCAAATATGGGAGACCAGAACTGCACAAGAATTCCAGATGAGGTCTCACCACTGCCTTGTATAATGGTAGTAATACTTCCCTGTCTCCACCATTTCAAACAGTGCTGCATTAAAGCACCTTAGGGAACTTTTATTGCACACCAGTGGGGTCTACATGGACCAATTAGTGCCCAACACCTTGGTGAGCTTTAGAAATCACACCCCAGTAGTACACATTGCTGCACCATGTAGACCAATTTACCAACACGTAACTGGCATCCCCTCTTTATGTAAGCCCAGATCTAACGATGTAGGTGAATCAAATAGAATTGGACCCACCCACTGATGAGCCAGAAGAGATGGGTGTAGCAAGGAAAATGTTTAGACCACCTAATGCCTGCTTGTTTGAGTCCTCTGCATGCAAGGAAGTCTCCCTTATTCACGTGCCCATTGGCAAGTGGGTGTAAGTATGTCTAAGGGTGCCTGGCTAGCACTTCAGCTGGTGAAAATCAGAATAGCTCAGTTCGTTTCAGTGGAGCTATGCTCATTTACCAATCTGAGTCCAACTTACTCCACCTTTCACTTCCTCTGATTTGGCCTCAGTATTTCCCTCATTCTCTCTCCTATCCACTAGACTCTGGGATGCCTCTTTCAGGTCCAGTACCAAAACTTAGCACTCACTATATATTGCACTTTACATCATGGAAAGCCCTATCCAGGCAATTACAGCCCCCTTGCAAAGCAGGAAAATATCATTGTCCCCATGATCCAGATGGGGAAACAGAGACACAAGACAGATAAAGTGACTTGCTTAAGGTCAATGGCAGAGCTGAGACCAAAAATCCTGGCTCCTCGACCTGCACTCACTCCACTAGGCCGCGCTCTCTTTCTCTCACTCTGGTTTGAGTCTTTGATGTCTCATATTCCCCTCCCTTAAGTCATATTATCTAAATCAGACTGTAGAACTTGCCTGGGAGTGAAAATCCATTTTTGCTCATAACTTGTGCAAGTAAGGTCTGGTGCCTGGGGAACCATCCCACACTGGAAGTAGGCAGCAAGCCTTGCTCTTATGTACGTATCTAAGTGGTTCAGAGCCAGAAGTTAAAGAGAGAGAGTGCAATTTCTTTAGCTGGGCTGAATTAAGGCAGAGTTCTTTGATGCTGAAATCCCAGAGTATCCAGAAGCAGCCAAGGAGCAGGTAGAGATGCATTTTACAGCTGCTTTGTGCCACTTGGGTGCTCGCTGGATGGTCTTACATTACCAGCTACTTCAGGTGGGAGGCAGATCAAAGATTCAGGAGTAGAAAAAAGATATGCTTCTATGTGAGAGCTAAGGAGTAAGCTATTCTCGGAGAAGAATCTATCCAGGATGCCTTGAATGTTTGGATCTATGCCTGGATCGGTTTTAATCCACCACTGTTTATTTAGATATGGTTAGAAGGGCGAATAAGTCTTTTATGATATTAACCAGGATTTCTGTGGGGGTCATCACTCTAGGCTCTGACCTACTTGTGTTGTCAGCATCAGAAAATTTGTTCCAGAGTCAACATTTCACTCACACTTGACACAGTACAGCCAAGTATGAACAGCTGTAATAACAGTCACCCCTCCCATTCCTCCTTAGTTTAAGTGATATTTGGGTGAGGAAGTCATGAGATTGCCTGCTATGTTTTTCTTATGTGCTCTCTTCCCTGGCACCCATCCACACCACTTTTAATCATATTCAATCACTGTTAAAGATATCCTTAGAGAAGAGCTAGCCAAAGGCAGAAAGCTGGGGAAATAGACTGATCTGACCTGCATTTGTTTTAGGCTGAGGCTTGGATTAAAAGCCTATCTCCCACAAATTCATTGGGAATTTCAACTCCATACTCCCATCCACGCTTCAACACCAGAAATGCACAGCAGTTACCCTGCATTCATTACAGTCTTTAACCGGGTGTCAAAAGTTTGCAGATCAGGGTAGGTTTGCTTTCTAAAATCGGCGCTGGTGGTATCCATCTACAAGACAGCCACCCACAGTCCCCTACTGGGTTGCCAGTGCCTTATGCAGCAGCGTTGCTGTCCCCTGTCATCAGCTATTGAGCTGCACAGTGTGTACTACAGATACACTCCACGGAGATTTCTACAGCCTGGGGGAAGTAACCCCCCAGGGTAAACTATCCCGCAATCAGCTCCAGAGCAGCAGCAGTGAGGAGGCTTGGAGTTTGGTCCCAGTATAGGTAAAGGTAAATGCATTTTCAGCACCAGGGACAGCTCACTCACAGGGACCCCTACTTGCCTGGCGGCTCCAAACACCATCAACACATGACAACGTGGGCTGATGGCTCCACCTCCCCAGGCTGAGTTCAAGGGCCCCTGGATCACACTTCTCTTCCCTCTCCAGGCTTTAACAGCTACTGTTACAATGTCCCCTCAGAGCTTTCCAGCCCTGGCTGGAGCTCGAGTGGTGCCATTCTCCGAACTAGGCTGAGACTCCAGCACATTTAACTTCAGCCAATAATCGCAGAGTTTGCATACTAAGGCTCTGCCTTTGGATTAGTGGGATTCAGTCCTTGGGCACCCCTTTTGTTGCACTGTCCCCTGCAACGGCTTCTTAAATCTCTGTGCATCTGCAACAGGGACAACTCCTGTTCCACCCAGTTAGGTTTTGGTCCAGGGGGAGACTTTCTATTTCTGTAATGTCTGTCCCCGCTAGGAAGCCTCTTAAAGTAGTGAAGCTGGAGGACTGAAGGTTTGTGAGAGAGGGTGAAACACTTGTGATTTAGTCTCTCAGCTCAGGATGCAGTTTTTTCCCACTAGGCATATCGGGGCGCAGCTCTGTCATCATGAATCTGGAAAGCAACAAAGCCCTTCTGCTGAGGAAGAGGAGCGCTTTTTCCCCCCTCCCCCAGGTTTTTGTATCCCTGATTCAGCAAGGTACTCCAGCATGTGTCTACCTTTAAGAACCAGTTCCATTGCAATCAGCGGGACTACTGGCATGCTTAATGTTAGGCCTGGGTTCAGAGGCCCTGCTGAAATGAGGCCTGCATTCAGAACTTTGTATTCCAGGCTGCTATTCTGATAAATAAGAATATCAAAGAAACAATAACTTGTTATGTGTCATGGGTGGTTCTGGATAGTTTTTCCTTATAAGTGAATACTCAGGAGGCTCTATCATGCTAAAACCATATCATTAAAAGTCCTTGCTGATTATAGCTTTAAAATGCTAAAAAAATTGAATTTGCTTTTTATTATTTATCCTGTGTTCTTACTTCTTGCCATTCTCTGAGTCGACAGTTGCAGTAAACTGATCTGCTTCACTTCAGGCTCTCAGACACTGGCAAAGTGCAGCCACGTCTGACTGCAGGGGAATGTTTACAGTATTGCCAACTCCAAGGGTTCAGAAGTCATGAGGTGCCCCCCCCACAAATTGTGAGATTAAAAATGACAAATTTGGGGGTGTCATACATATAAAGGGAAGGGTAAACACCTTTAAAATCCCTCCTGGCCAGAGGAAAAATCCTCTCACCTGTAAAGGGTTAAGAAGCTAAAGGTAACCTCGCTGGCACCTGACCAAAATGACCAATGAGGAGACAAGATACTTTCAAAAGCTGGGAGGAGGGAGAGAAACAAAGGGTCTGTGTCTATTGGTATGCTGCTTTGTGGGGGATAGAACAGGAATGGAGTCTTAGAACTTTTAGTAAGTAATCTAGCTAGGTATGCGTTAGATTATGATTTCTTTAAATGGCTGAGAAAAGAATTGTGCTGAATAGAATGACTATTTCTGTCTATGTGTCTTTTTTGTAACTTAAGGTTTTGCCTAGAGGGATTCTCTATGTTTTGAATCTAATTACCCTGTAAGGTACCTACCATCCTGATTTTACAGGGGTGATTCCTTTACTCCTATTTACTTCTATTTCTATTAAAAGTCTTCTTGTAAGAAAACTGAATGCTTTTTCATTGTTCTCAGATCCAAGGGTTTGGGTCTGTGGTCACCTATGCAAATTGGTGAGGATTTTTACCAAACCTTTCCCAGGAAGTGGGGTGCAAGGATTGGGAGGATTTTTGGGGGAAAGACGTGTCCAAACTACGTTTTCCAGTAAACCCAGTTAGAGTTTGGTAGTGGCAGTGGTTATTCCAAGGACAAAGGATAAAATTAATTTGTACCTTGGGGAAGTTTTAACCTAACCTGCTAAAAGTAAGCTTAGGAGGTTTTCATGCAGGTCCACACATCTGTACCCTAGAGTTCAGAGTGGGGGAGGAACCTTGATAGGGGGGTTGTATTTGCCTTGTAGATTTTGAGCCTTTAGCATTCATAGTTTCAAGGGTTGGTTGTTTTTTTTCACCATGAGGGATTGTAACTTTTAAAATGAAAGCTCAGATCCTCATGTAATAACACCATTACCCAAAAGTCCTTTTCATGGTCACTGCTTTCCGGGATACAGCCCCAATCCTGTAAGTAATTCTTACATTCTTTGCTTCTAGATATATATGACTTTGCATTTGGCTGTGTTGAAACATACGCTGGTTGAATGGCCAAGTGATCCAGGTCATTCTGGTGTCATTTTCAAATTTTACCAGCCATGACTTCATATTTCTTCCTGGTCCTTGAAAAAGATATTGAGTAGCATTGAGCTGAGCTGAGATCTCTTCAGGATCGCACTAGAAACACCCCCTTTGGGTGACAATTTCCCATTTACAATTACTTTTTGCAGTCTATCTGTTAACCATCTTTAATCCATTTTTCATATGGACTATATTGATTTTCTTTGTACAATGCTATTTTTGATCAGCATGTCCTGCAATCCCATACAGAATTCTATGTATTTTATGTCAACACAGTGACCTTTCTCAACCAAACTTGTAACTTCATCAAAAAATAACATTGTTAGTTTACAAGACCTACCATATTTCCCATAAAACCATATCGACTGACACTAATTATGCTACCGTCCTTGAATATCTTTACTGACTGTGTCCCATATCAGTCTTTCCATGAATCTTCCCTGAGACTGATGTCCGGCTAACTGACCTATAGTTTCTTGGGTTATTCTATTTCCGCTTTTTAAATATTGATACAAAGCTTTTCCTAAATGTTTGGTGACATGTTTGTGGCTTCAGTGGGAGTCAAGGGAGTAACCACCTGTGTAGCATCCGGTTCAGGTGAGTCTATTTCTCCCCCAGGTTGACTGGTTTACATGATCTTCCTGTGTTCTGATTCCTATAGCCTATATGCTGTAAAATAGAAGGCTACTCCCTGCAATAGCGTTAGGGTAATGTGTGACCTGTTACAGGTAACCAGAGGCTGGGCTATTCAGGATAAATGGCAACGGGTCTATTTTATTTGTTTATTTTAAATTCATGAATTGCTGGCTTCTGTTTGGAGTGAGAACCCCACTGTACACTATGCTGGGAAGCTTACGGTGACCACAACCTGGCTGGGGAAGGAGGCTGGCCTCTAGGGATCAGATAAGCAGTAGTTCTGTGCCACGGAACTCATCTTTACAATGTTTAGTTTGCCTTTTTTTTTACACAAGGTTTTACAAAACCACTCAAGTAAGCAAAATTCCAGCACTTTCTTTACGCCTGCCAGGTCACCTCTAGCTTCCAACTGGTTTCAATGGTTCGTGTGAAAAATAGCGAGGTTTACACTTTCAGCTGAACTTTAAAATGCTTGTTGCAGGGAGTGGTTGTGTTCACCCAACCCTGGATGCAAAGCTACAAGCACAGATCACACAGGGCCAGCTTTCTCTCCTCCTGCGACTCCCAACCTTCCCTATCCTCCTTTCCACTGCCTGTCTATCTAGGTAGGTACTTATATGTCCCTCATCTCATGCCCTCCCATAGGAATAAATAATCCTATTAATTAGCAAACAGTACATGTAGTAATTCTATCCACTTGGCACCTGCCTATCAAGTGTCATAGGCATCTCTGTAATAAGGAGAAACTAACCTGGAACTCTATACTCTGGCTGCATTGAGCAGCTCTGGTGCGGGTTTACAGCAGCTGTGCTTGTCAGGGGCAGCGTAAAGGAGTCGGCACAAACCATGAATCTGGCCCATCACTCACTTTGGCTTCATGAAATGCCTTCTCCCCGCTCTTGGATTGCAGGTTTCATCGCCCCTGTTCTTAGCAAAGAGGAGAGCCCCAGGCAGGAGCTTGTCCATAACAGTTCATTAGAGGGAGGAAAAAATGATTTCCTAACTCTGGTTTACAAACATCTAAACAAACCATTCATTTGGCTCTCTGCTTTGTCCAGGACAATGTCTGAGGTCTCTGGGCCAGCTTGGAACAGCTGGGAATCATTACAAACTTTTTGTCTTTGAGTGGCTGTCCTGGATGTGGGACAAATAATGTCAGCAGGCCATAACCCCAAATGATTAGGAGCCTGATCCAATGCCCGTTAAAGTCCATGTGGAACATCTCTATTAGCATCAATGGACATTGGCTCTGGCCCTTGAGGAAGGCTTACATTTGTGTTTCAAGCCAAAGGTGTCTATAGGAATGCAGGGCACAAGTCTTTGGTATCAGGGCAGCTTCATGAAGAAGACCATGAGAAGTCTACAAGCAGCTACATATATCTAATAAACTATGAGCACTCGCATATGGACACCGCTGTCACCATGAACACTTATCTGAAGCCCCAAGAGCACAAGTTCTTCCCCTTTGAGCTAAAGACTAACTCCTTTTGCTGTCAGTTATTAGCAGGCTGTTGTACTCCACAGGGCATACCTGGGACTTGAGTGGTGCATGGGACACCTGCTTGACCCCATGCATGGGTCAAATTATCTTCACTGCAAAGTTAGCTAGCATATAATTAGAGTGTTGCCCTAATTTGAGTTCTTTCCACACACATAGACCCTTAGCTGCAGTGTAGTGGTGCATTCACCTGGAATTGGCTGGCCAATTGGAGGTATAGGCTTGTGATGGGGTTTGGGCTTGTGATGGGATGTACAAAGCCCACAATGGAAAAGAAAGGGTTAAAGAGCAGCTCTGGGCCCAGGCAGCCCTACCCCACCACACCTACAAAGCCTGCATGAGGTAGAACAGGAAGCAGAGCAGGTCAGAAGCAGGCAGATAGTGGAAGAGAGCCTAGCTGTGCTCTGGGGAAGACGTACCCCGAGAGCCCTTGCTGCTGGATGCTTGGAGATACTGATGTGACCAAGCCTGCAAAGGAGGGACTGGTGACTTTTGCAGGCTGGGAACTTTAACTTTGTGTTCTGTGCTGTATTTTGCCCCATGGGAAGAGGGGACACTGGCAGGAAGCAATCCAGGGAAGCAGCTACATAGCACCCCAAAATGCCAGTCTTAGCTGCCTACCATTGGCCCCTGGATTGAAGCCAAATGCAGAGGGTGGGCCCAGGCTCCCATACCAACCCCTAAGGAAGGAACAATGACAGATGTCTGTCCGTCAACGGGGAAGCTAATTGGGAAAGATCCTGAACGTGCAGGAGTCCAGACACCAACCCAAGGGAGGAAGCCCTGAGACCCTTGCTGACTTCTGCAGGTCTATGCATCATTGGACTCTGTGTGTACTCCAAAAGGGGAAGCCTAGAATGTGTGAGTGGCCGGAGGTCTGAGTCCCTAAAAGGACAGATCCCCACATGGCAGATCTGCAGTGAGAAAGGGGAACGCTCGGGAGGAAGACAGCTTGCCACATCCCCTCGGAGACATTGCTGGTGAGTGTTCCCCTTCAAAAGGCTACACCTTGAGTGAGCACAGCTGGTCAGCTGCTAACCCAGCTACTCTGCCAGGTGGACTCAGGCTAGCACTACTTGAGTGCCACTAGTCTTCCAATGGCTTCCCACAACCTCCTCCACTCCGTGCACCCGGAAAAGACAAACAAGGTCTCCCACAGTTAACTGGGAAAGAATTCATACAGCAGCTCAGTGAACCATGGCACAAAGACCCAGGGGATAGGCCTCTGAAGTCTTAGCACCACGCCTGGGTGAGTGCGGCGCCAGTGTGAATAGCAAATCTAGTATTATTCCACAGTGTGGTCATTCTCACTAGACATAAGCTAACTTGAGTGCAGTAACTCAAGTGTTATCTCTACAGTGAAGATATACCCTTATTGAGCATAGTAAATTACAGCCATCATCTTGGTTTCTTGTTCTTTTCTGCCTGCATCTCAACAGGTGTATATGCCATCTGTCTCAGGTGCTCTTAGCTTTGTCATCTGGCAATAGAATAATCAATAAAGCCTGTAACAGACCTAACTGTACAGAAAACAAAGCCAGTTTCTCTTAGCAAGGATCCCCACAGCCACATGATTGCTCTGAGAATCAAAAGCTGGTGAAGACATTCAGAAAGATAAAACAGGATAAAGAGCTGCATATATACGGCTGCTTCTCAAATCCAGGACATGCAGGGGTCTCAAACAAGCCCCTTGGATATTCATCCCCTGAACTTCCACATGCATATCCAGGCTAATACTTTGTTAAGACATGCCTATTATCTGCCACAGCACGATTTTACTGTACAGTAGCAGTATGTCCTCAAAGAGGCTTGATCAATTCTACTTCTGAGGATAGATGCTGATCCAGAGGATGAAGAGTTGTCTCATGTTCCAATTAGTAATTTTAATGGCTATAACTAACCTCTGGTGCAGTGCAACTTTCACATCCTGGCCTTTGCTTAGGGCCCACTTCTAAACTGAAGTGGGACCAGATGGTGCTTTCACCGTGGACAATGGGTTAGTTCACAGAGGCAGAGAATGCTAGTAAATTAAACAGTGCAGATCACGTCTGCAGCCTACAGGCCATATCCTCATCTGAGGTAAATCAGCTTAGCTCTGCTGAAGTCCATGGAGCTGTGCTGATGAACACAAGCTGAGGATCTCGCTGGGCAAAGGACTCATTCCTGGAGGAGCTTTGCTCAGCCCTTCTGGTGTCTGTTTAAGAAAATTAATGGTCTGTCTTTCCCTATGTGACCGTGTCTCTGCTGATTTAAACTCCCCACTGACTTACATTCCCTAAGCTGATAATGATAAGCAGCTCAGGCTGACTGCATCCATCTCTGCTCCCTTCAGTGTACAGTGGGCACTGCTCTGTGTTGGCAGCAGGCTCAGGAGGCAGTTGCTCCTAGTTTGAAGAAGGTGCTGCTCAGTTCTATGGGTCAACAGAGAGTGGAAAAGGCCAGGGTGTCAATCTGTGATGCCCAGTCGCCATTGCACAAAATGACCCACTTAGCAGAGCAACGCGTGCGCCTCGGGAAGCAGGGAACTGCTGAGGAGCCAGAGATTATTACCAAGCTGGCTGAGAGAAACAGACTTGCGGAGCTGACAGCTTAGAGACAGTCAGACAATGGCAGAGAATCTAGCAGCTGCCCAGGGCATGGCATGTGAATGGATATTGATTGTAGGCCTATTTAAATGAGAAGCCGGATTAGGAGGGGGAAAGAAGATTAGGGTCATTGTTACTGTGTATAAGAAGGAGCATAGATGACATCAAAATGTGTGGTTTAGTGTTACATAGATTTATTACAGGCCTGAGACGAGCTATGCAGACCAATTCCCCACCTCGCCCATCCCCAGTTTATACCCAGGTCAGTCAGCAGCAATGCAAATGTCTTCCTGTTGCCCTGCCCCTTTGCCTATGTTCCAGAGGGACTTCTAGGGGTGGGAAGGCAGCATATTCTCCATGGCTCATTCAAGTCACAGCTTCTCTGTCAGTCAAGCCTGGGGAGAGCAATGATTGGCAAGAGCAAGCGTGGGTTTTGGGTTGCAAACACTTGCAAACTAAGACCACCACCAGTCATTTCATTTAGGCCCCTCAACTGCTGTTTCGTGGCAACAAATGTTCACTGCTGCCACTCTAGGCCAGATATGAGCAGATGCATTAGAGAGAAAAGTCTCTTGAGCCCATTTCCATCCCCTGAACCGTATGTTCCTGATTGCTGATGGAGACTCCCTGTTTAGGTCCTTAGATCCTGGTCTCTGTGTTCAGGAAAGCACACAATGGCTCCCATTCACACTAGACAGGAGACTTGGTAGAACATAAGATTAGAACATATACCCCGTGGATCCTGGTTTTCAAACAGGCAATGTATTGACCAAAATATAGTGCACAGTTGTGCATCTCATTTGCATACATAATTCCTGTAATTATATATACATAGCTGGTATTTGCACATGCAGATGAATGGTCAGGCAGCCATCTGTGCATGCAAATGCTCAATTTGTGTGTGTCGTCACAGTAATTGGGTGTGAAAACTAAAAGTATAAATGGCCTTTTTGAAAAACCAGGCCCACGTTGTGGACAAACGCAGCATGTGTTTATTGCTAGTAGAGGCTGGAATCATGAGTTTCTATGACCGGATAACTGGGTGTTCCATGGAAGTTCCACCTTTGCTAAATTTAAAGGGGAAAAGGGCCACATTGTCTTTACTGATATAACTTTCACTTGATTTCAAGATGCGGAGGGCAGTTTCTTCCTGCTACACATGCTCTCAACTCACTTTGCTATCCAAGCACTGAAAAAGCAGAGACTGTTCTTTTTAGTGACCTCTCATCTGGCTGTGACCTACTGTGCAAAGATACCAGGTCGCTCTGTTACCCACTCCATTCCATAGAGAGAAGCTAGTGTTTGCAGTCAGACCAGCTTGTTACTTACAGAAATTGGGATTCAACCGTGCTTTGTGTCCCAATATTCAAGAAGACTGGCCAGCTCCGTTCGCGCCTTCTGAGAATTGCTTCTGCATCAGAAGAGCACCATTTGTCCTAAAGTCTCTGCTTTAGACGGCCCTCAGGATGACAGTTGCCAGGGCACTGTGGCGGAGGTGGGGCAGGGAAGCCCTTTCCTAAGCGATATGTTTCTCTAACAATCGCTGTCAATACCCCACTTCCAGGAGCACCAAGAAATGAAGTGCAGAATCCAACATATCCCTTCATTCCTAAGCAAACCCATGCAAAACTAGCGTCTCCATGCTGTTCAGAAGTATTGTTGCACAGAATGAATCTAAGGCCTCACATCACTCCACAAAGCGATGAATCATGAAGGCTTCCACTGTGATGTCACCGATATTCAGACTTACTGTTCCACAACTGCTGCAATGCCTCAGGTGGGTCCAACAGGAAATTCTCTTCCCTTGAGGCCTCTCATATACACCATGGGGCTACATAAGAGAACCCGGCAACAGCCAGCATGTGAGAGCCCTTGGGTCAGATGCATGCTCACCCAGCACTTCCCTTTGAGATCTCCCTTTGAGAGAGGTTACATTTCTGGTGATGTTGCTACAATTGAGTTACAAACTGGGGCAAGTTCTTTCTTTACAAGCATAGATATGTAGTGTGGTCAGTAGGTAGCCTCTATCCAATGTATCTGTGAAGGGGTGTTTAATGAATACATCAGCAACTGTTCTCCATATCTTCATGCTACCCTTTTCCCCTGCCCTTTGTAGGTTGTGTATGTATCATTGCCTTAAGTACTTTGCTTGTAGTCTGTAGCTACGCTCCTCTTTGATCATATTTTTTCTTCTCAGATAGCAAGGTGGTAGGCAGGGATCGTCTCTCACTCATTGTTTATATAGCACCTAGTACAAGATCTGAACTGGGGTTTTGCGCTCTGCTATGGATGATAAAGTATTTAACACAAAATAAAGCGGGAAAGGTTTAGAACTATTATTTGTACCAAAATAGGTCTGATCACTCTGGCAATAATAGCATCTTGCATTTATACATCACTTCTCACCCCAGAAAGAAAAGGAGTACTTGTGGCACCTTAGAGACTAACCAATTTATTTGAGCATGAGCTTTCGTGAGCTACAGCTCACTTCATCAGATGTTTACCGTGGAAACTGCAGCAGACTTTATATACACACAGAAATCATGAAACAATACCTCCTCCCACCCCACTGTCCTGCTGGTAATAGCTTATCTAAAGTGATCAACAGGTGGGCCATTTCCAGCACAAATCCAGGTTTTCTCACCCTCCACCCCCCCACACAAATTCACTCTCCTGCTGGTGCTAGCCCATCCAAAGTGACAACTCTTTACATAATCAAGTCGGGCTATTTCCTGCATAGATCAAGGTTTTCTCACATCCCCCCCACCCCCATACACACACAAACTCACTCTCCCCAGATGCTTTAGCAACTGCTGCAGACAGATTCAGTTCAGTATATAGGGGCACAATTTCCTCCCCACACCGGCTGGTTTGCAGCAGTTGCTTATCAGCCCGCCCCAGTTTAGAGCAGGAAGTGAAAAAATCTCTAATCTGGCTGCAGTTGCAGACTGGCTCCTGAGAGCAGACTTTCTGTAGCCAGTGTATCGGGAGAATGAGGACCTCCACTGTGATGTTAGACAGGATATAAATATATAACGGGACATAAACCCTCATGCTTCAGGAAATGAGGAAGCTTGCCCTATGGGCAATAATGCCCCAATGCAGCTAAGCAGGTGCTTAACTTTAAGCACATGATTAGAGCCCCATTAACTTCAGTGATGCTTAAAGCTGTTTGTAAATGCGTTGCTGGATTGGGGCCTCAATGTCTATGCTGGGGTGGGGAGGCTTGTTCATTTGTTTGTTTCTAAAAATGTGCCCGTCATTTGCTCTTACAGTGATGGGCAAATGAGGAACCCTCCACCGCTATAGGCCTCCCCTGAAAATGCTGTGCCCTGAATTCCTGCAAGAGGCACCCCCATTGTCCATCAGCCTTAGCATCCCTACTCATCTGAGCTACACTGCTCCCCTTTACCTAGCGCAGAAGGATGGCCCTGTGATTGTCTGCATTAGCCTGGGACTTGGACGATGGGGGTCAAGTCCCTGCTCCAGCCCAAGATGTCTTGTGTGACCTTGAGCAAGTGGCCAAGACTGTGTGTTCTTCATGTGGAATATGGGGACAATAGCAGAACCGTATAGGGGTGATGTGAGGTTGAATACCCGAGTGAGGTGCTCAGACACTAAGGTAATGGGGAGGCCTATAGATACCGCCTTTCCTGCCCTGTCTCATTCTCTTCCTGACTTCTTGTTTCCTCACTTTCAGTCTCACATTTGTTTAAAGCCCCCCACCCTCTCTGCAACCAGGGCACATCTGTTAGCACATCTGGCAGCAAGATAACACTCCTCATCCTTATCTGTCTCTGGCTCCCCTTCCACCACAGATCATTTACAGCTCTTCAGAGCACTGTCATGTGGGCAGATAAAATAACCTAGCAGCACATGTGTTTGTGTGGTGATGACACAGCCGTCCCAAACACTTCCTCAGTTCTCAGCTCCCCAAAAGCTACTTTAGCTGCTTTAGGTTCCCTTTCATCTTGCTGAGCCTGAAAGGTCACTGCAGGCATTAAGTGTCTCTCCTACTCTAGCTTGTTTGTTTTTTCTTTCTCTTTGTTTTCTTAAGTGAAAGATCTGAATGAATCAGGCAGCTGATTGTAGCTTTACAGCCTTGGTCACTCTCATCCAGCTGGTTTACTCCTGTCTTTACTCAATAATTTGTGTTTTTCCTTTTAATCAGCCCTGAGCTAACCTAACCTGGATAGGTTTCAGAGGAGCAGCCGTGTTAGTCTGTATTCGCAAAAAGAAAAGGAGGACTTGTGGCATCTTAGAGACTAACCAATTTATTAAGCTTTCGTGAGCTACAGCTCACTTCATCAGCCAATTTATTAAGCTTTCGTGAGCTACAGCTCACTTCATCAGCCAATTTATTAAGCTTTTGTGAGCTACAGCTCACTTCATCGGCATCCGATGAAGTGAGCTGTAGCTCACGAAAGCTTAATAAATTGGTTAGTCTCTAAGGTGCCACAAGTCCTCCTTTTCTTTTTGCTAGCCTGGATAAACTCTTCTCGTTTCCTGTCTTGTCCACTAGAGGGCGCGCCTCCCCGATAGACTGCAGGCTTTAGATTACCACTAGAAAAGCTAGAACCACAATGATGCCAAAAATTTTCCTTCCCAACAGACATGTTCTTTTCCAGGGCCAGACGTAATACCCTTCCTCACACTGGATAGCCCCACTGCTACTCATAGAATAAGGTGTAACGCCAGAGTAACACTATCAGAGGCAGAGTCCTTGGGGTTTTTTAGGAACACTATTTTTATGGGACACTTGATGTTGGAAATCAGTGGCAAATTAAGTTAGACAAAAGGCAAGTTTCCCTCCTCTGCCACCTCATTCCACCCCGCCCACACTTTTATTTAACGAAAACATAATAGGCAGATCATCATCCCGCCGGCAGGGAAAACACCACAGCAGCCACACAAAAATGAGGAAGTTAGTTGAACAGAAATTAAAAGATTCAGTGCCAAAACTAAAATCCCTGCAAGCTGCATGGAAACTTTTTAAAGACACCGTAATAGAGGCTCAACTTAAATATATATCCCAAATTAAAAAACATAGTAAGAGAACCAGAAAAGAGTCACCGTGGCTAAACAACAAAGTAAAAGAAGCAGAGAGAGGCAAAAAGGCATCCTTTAAAAAGTGGAAGTTAAATCCTAGTGAGGAAAATAGAAAGGAGCATACACACTGGCAAGTGAAGTGTAAAGATATAATTAGGAAGGCCAAAAAAGAATTTGAAGAACAGCTAACCAAAGACTCAAAAAGAAATAGCAAAAAAAAATTTTAAGTACATCGGAAGCAGGAAGCCTGCTAAACAATCAGTGGGGCCACTGGACAATCAAGAAGCTAAAGGAGCACTCAAGGATGATGAGGCCATTGCAGAGAAACTAAATTAATTCTTTGAATCGGTCCTCACGGCTGAGGGTGTGAGGGAGTTTCTCAAACCTGAGCCATTCTTTTTAGTTGACAAATCTGAGGAACTGGCCCAGAGTGAGGTGTCATTAGAGAAGGTTTTGGAACAAACTGATAAACTAAACAGTAACAAGTCACCAGGACCACATGGCATTCACCCAAGAGTTCTGAAGGAACTCAAATGTGAAATTGCAGAATTACTAACTGTGGTATGTAACCTATCATTTAAATCAGCTTCTGTACTAGATGAGTGGAGGATAACTAATGTGACCCCAGTTTTTAAAAAGGGCTCCAGAGGTGATCCCGGCAATTACAGGCCAGTAAACCTAACTTCAGTACCATGCAAACTGGGTGAAACTATAGTAAATAACAGAATGGTCGGACACATAGATGAACATGTTTTGTTGGTGAAGGGTCAACATGTTTTTTGTAAAGGGAAATCATGCCTTACCAATCTACTAGAATTCTTTGATGGGGTCAACAAGCATGTGGACAAGGGAGACACAGTGGATATAATGTACTTAGATTTTCAGAAAGCCTTTCACAAGGTCCCTCATCAAAGGCTCTTAAGCAAAGTAAGCTGTCCTGTGATAAGAGGGAAGGTCTTCTCATGGATCAGTAACTGGTTAAAAGATAGGAAACAAAGGGTAGGAATAAATTATCAGTTTTCAGAATGGAGAGAGGTAAATAGTGGTGTCCCCCAGGGGTCTGTACTGAGACTAGTCCTATTCAACATATTCATAAACAATCTGGAAAAAGAGGTAAACAGTGAGGTGGCAAAATTTGCAGATGATACAAAACTATTTAAGATGGTTAAGTCCGAAGCAGACTGCAAAAAGCTACAAAGGGATCTTACAAAACTGGGTGACTGGACAAGAACATGGCAGATGAAATTCAGTGTTGATAAATGCAAAGTAATGCACATGGGAAAACATAATCCCAACTGAACATATAAAATGATGGGGTCTCAACTAGCTGTTACCACCCAAGAAAGAGATCTTGGAGTCATTGTGGATAGTTCTCTGAAAACATCCACTCAATGTGCAGCAGCTGTCAAAAAAGCGAACAGAATGTTGGGAATCATCAAGAAGGGGACAGATAATAAGACAAAGAATATCCTATTGTCTCTATATAAATCCATGGTACACCCACATCTTGAATACTGCGTGCAGATGTGGTCACCCCATCTCAAAAAAGATACACTGGAATTGGAAAAGGTTCAGAAAAGGGCAACAAAAATGATTAGGAGTATGGAACAGCTTCCATATGAGGAGAGATTAATAAGACTGGGACTTTTCAGCTTGGAAAGGAGACGACTAAGAGGGGATATGATAGAGGTCTATAAAATCATGACTGGTGTGGAGAAAGTAAATAAGGAAGTGTTATTTACTCCTTCTCATAACACAAGAACTAGGGATCACCAAAATAAATTAATAGACAGCAGGTTTAAAACAAACCAAAGGAAGTATTTCTTCACACAACAGACAGTCAACCCATGGAACTCCTTGCCAGAGGACGTTGTGAAGGCCAAGACTATAACAGGGTTCAAAAAAGAACTAGATAAGTTCATGGAGAATAGCTCCATCAATGGCTATTAGCTATTAGATTGGCAGGGATGGTGTCCCTAGCCTCTGTTTGCCAGAAGCTGGGAATGGGTGACAGGGAATGGATCACTTGATGATTACCTGTTCTGTTAATTCCCTCTGGGGCACCTGGCATTGGCCACTGTCGGAAGACAGGATACTGGGCTAGATGGACCTTTGGTCTGACCCAGTATGGCTGTTCTTATGTTATGTTCTTATGATGTAAATTAACATAGCCATATTTCTTACAATGGAATTTTGCCACTTCACACCAGGTGAGAATTTTAGCCCAATTAATCTATTTACCAATCTGTTTTTTAATGTTGAGAGAACAGCCCCACCCTCCCATTTGAACAATGCTCTCTCACTCCATTTAACCATCCATCATAATTCATTTCTTAGATTAAATAGAAAACTGGCCTGGAAAGAAAATTTAGCATCATTTACTCTCTTGTACCACATCTTTTTCATTGAGCTTCATAGAATCATAGAAGGCTAGGGTTGGAAGGGACCTCAGGAGGTCATCTAGTCCAACCCCCTGCTTGAAGCAGGACCAATCCCCAATTTTTGCCCCAGATCCCTAAATGGCCCCCTCAAGGATTGAACTCACAACCCTGGGTTTAGCAGGCCAATGCTCAAACCACTGAGCTATCCCTCCCCCCCCTTTGTGACTACTCTAGCTGTGTGACAGACAGTTCAGAGCGTTTATCAAATGCCAGGCCAAACATCACTGCTCACGCTTTTATGCAGTTGTAGTTTTATCTCCCCTTAAAATAACAGGATCCCTTTTAGCATTGTAAGGACGCTTCTGCTAACGAGCAAATCAAAGAGCAGATGTTGCCGCCCCCTGCTTACATGCTCTGCAGCTGGAAACTAGCATTAAAAATCAGTTTGTGGAATGTTTTTTATCTTAAAAAATTCCACGAGAGAAATAGAAAACGCTTGTGAACGGAAGATTACACGTTGTGCGTTTTAAAATAGCGAAGCGCTATTCCCACATGCCGAAGCTGCTAGCCATCTCTTATTTAAAGGACATCCCTTATTTGAGTGTCCTTTATTTTGTGCCTAATGTCCTGTGCACTATATTAAGTACAGGATGCACTTTGTCCCAGAGTTGTTAGGGGCAGGGGGGGCATGTTTTCTATTACAGTAACATCTTGAGGTTTCAACCCAGGGTATGTCTACACGGGGGTTGGAAGGTGTCATTTTCAGCAGACATACCTGTGCTAGCTTTGCCCTACAACCAGGAATGTAGCTGCAGCGGTAGGCAGGGCTAGCCACCCTGAGTACGATCCCGTCTGAAACCCTAGGTACAAATTGGAGCAGCTAGCTCCTCCCACCACTGGCTCCGCCGCAGCTATTTTGAGCAAGCTAGCTCTGTCAGAGCTAGCACGGATGCCTCTGCCTGAGGTGGAAACGGCACCTCCCTGCTCCAGCATAGACATACCCCAGGATCAAGGCCCCATTGTGCTGGGTACTGTGCACACAGTGAAAGATCATTCCTTCCCTGAAGAGCTTGCCGTCTAAAGAGGCACACCAGACAAAGGGTGGGAGGAAGGCTGTGCTCTTATCTCCATTTTACAGGCGGGGGAATTGAAGCACAGAGAGACTAAGTGACTTGCCCAAGGTCCCACAGGGAGTCTGTGGCTGAGATGGGAACTGACCTCAAAACTCCACTGCCAGTGTTGCCAATCCCTTCCGTTTTATCACAAGCCTCGTGATAGCTGGTGTTTTCTCAGAAAGTTCCAGCTACCAGAGCTAAGTTACCTTATGAGAATCTTTGCTTTCATTTAAGAAAATAAGAGATGCTTCTAGCCCAGCTCAGTGTGGAGAAAACCCTACCCATGGGCAGCCTACCGGCCCAGAAAGCAAATTTTAAAAAACCCAAATGTATTATTTTAAGTATCACGGTTATTAAGCCACTCATGATTTTGGAGGCTTGATTCCTCACTTTTGTACAGCTTGGGGTTGTTCTTATGTATTACTTGTACTGCAGAAGTGGCTAGCAGCTAAAGGCATGGGCTGGGGCCTTCATTGTGCTCGATGCAATACACAGATGGTC
Source organism: Lepidochelys kempii (assembly GCF_965140285.1). NCBI lineage: Eukaryota > Metazoa > Chordata > Testudines > Cheloniidae > Lepidochelys > Lepidochelys kempii. The sequence goes on from NC_136380.1 coordinate 16,040,897, forward strand.
CCTGCCTCAAAGAGCTTATGGATCTAAGTCATAAGAGGAAGCCATATGTTAACCATAAGGTCATCCTTTCTCATATTGTGCCACGGATCACACGCTCTGGGAATCCGTACCTCGAAGAAAATGTTATAGAGGGGTTCAAAATAAGCTGGGTCCTGTTTGTCCCCTAGCTGGTTTAGGTGTCCTTGTCATGTCAGTGATCACTCCCTGCACGGCCTGTTTGTTTGGGTCTCTTCTACACATCTCTAAAAGCTACCTGGGTCAGGCCCTTAGTTATTGTGAATCACCATAGCTCCTCTGACTTCACATAGAATTAGGCTGGCCTTCACCTGGTCTGAGGCGCAGGGCCGAGGTAGGAGTGGGAGAGAAAAGAAAAACAAGGCTGAGAGGAATGACATGGGGCAGGTCGACACTTCAAATGCTACACTGGTGCGGCTGCTCTGATGCAGCTCTTTAATGCAGACGCTCGACGCTGATGGGAGAGAGGTCTCCCATCCGTGGAGTTAATCCACCTCCCCGAGAGGTGGTAGCTACATTGATGGGAGACGCTCTCCTGTTGATATAGTGCCGTATACGCAGGGGGGTTAGGATTTTTCATACCCCAGAGAGATATCGTTATACCGATGTAAGTCTGACGTGTAGATAAGACCTCAGACAGGGGGCTGGCAACATCCCTTTCTTTTAAGCAGCCTTGACCCACTAGACTGGTGGTTCAAATCCATCCAAGGTCAGTTGTGATACCTGTGGCTAAACTTAGTTAGCGGCTGATGGCTGCTTGGTGGCCCCCTGTGAAATGAATTGGTGGTCGCAGTCCAGTGACCAATGGACAGCTGTCCGTGTCATTGGCACTCCCCGCAGGAAGACTGAATGAGCCATGGCGGCCAACCTCCCCGTTCATCCCTCCAGGTTAGAATGGTGGGGGAGGAGGTGGGGACACTCGTATTGCCACTGCCCGGGCTGCAGCTGTTCTGCAAGTACGGGGAAGAGGTCAATCTCCAGGAGTGTTGATTTCTGGGTTCTGTGGCCCCTCCTTCACCTGAGGGACTTGGCCCTTTCATTGCTTTGCAGAAGGGACGCCAACAAACCCACTTATCCCATTGACTGGCAGCACTAAACACTAGGAAGAAAGAGGAGTAAAAGGATGATCAAAACCAGGAAATCTGGCATCCCCAAATGAGGCTGAATTCTGTTTCCTGGAAGAGCTGGCTTCTTGAGACAGAGTGCCCTCCAGGCAGCTCGCTCATCTGCTGGAGAGGGAGGAAGGATGTTCTTCCCATGTACACAAATGACCTCAGCGGCTGATTAAAAGGAGGTGGCGACAGGTTCTGGAGAAAGTCCTCTCCAGTTTTCCTCAGAGGGGCAGGTCAGCACAGCACTGGGCACTGACTATGGGAAATGTTTGTTCTTAATGGCAGAATGCAGTGAGTCAGGGCCAATCTTCATTTCAAGGATATAGCAGGATTCAGGGAGCTCTTGTCTTATCCATTTGTTGCAAAGTGGGAAGCTGCCAATCGAGAGCACCTGTCAAGATTGGGGGCCGCTAAGGACTCTCTGGGAAAGAAGGGGAAAAAAGGGTCGGTGATAAGAAATTGCTGGGCCCAGGGTAAATACGATGTGTTTGTGCAAAATTATGGGCTCACATGTATAGGAACCGAATAGAATAGCCTGGAAAGAGAGCGTTCCCACTCAGACAGCATTGCTCCTATTAACTCAGCCCGCTAAAGCTCTGGTGTATGCCCCAAAGAAAAGAGGAGTGAGCATGAGGGGAAAAACAAGGGCAGCCCCGTGATTCAGTGGGGACGTGGAAGAAGCCCTGCTGAAGAATAAATGCATCATTAACCTTGTGTAGCAAATTGTGGCAGCATTTAACAGCCACCACTGGCCTGGCTGGAACCAGAGAGTACTGGAAATCTCACTCCAGATCTCCATGCATAGGGATTTGCAGCCCAGGGTGACACTAGACAGAGAAGGGCAACGGCCAAATATCCTGTCCTGATTTACACTTCAGATACCCTACAAGTCAAGGTTTTGGGATCATTCCATTGTAAATTACAGATCCAAAGAGCAATGCTAAAATTCAGAGGTGTTAGGATCAGGGACTTTGGTTCAGGCCCATATCTACTGTGGAAAAAATAGGGGTGAAATTTGGATGAGCATATGAATTTGTGGATGATTTATTTTTCCAGACTGACCCAAATCTCACAATGTGTTGGAGGTACATTTATCACTAATACAAAGAGTTACCACAATGTATCAGATTTCATACGGGAGCCGAGGACATGGGTTTTGTAAAATGAGGAGCGATAGATTTCTAATACAGTGGGATGAGATGAAGAATGTTGCCTGAAAGGGCAGGAACCAAAAAAGCAGCCACTCTTGCCACCTAGAGGCTTCTTAGGGGCCTGGTGCTGAAATTAGCAAACAGGTGGACTTTCAGGTGATGAGAGAACCTTCACTAGGGTCTGTTGGACTCAGTGCCTGTGTGAGCAGAAAGCCATTGGTGAGCCGCAAGGGACCGCATAGCTGATCTGAGAAGAATAATGGTGTAGTGCTTAGTGTGGTAATCTGGGATTTAGGACACCTGGGTTCCATTCCCCGCTTTGTCAGAGATTTGCTATGTGACCTTAACCAAGTCACTCTGTCCATGCCTCTGTTCCCCATCTGCAAAATGTAGATGATACTTCCCTAGCTCACAGGCTGTAGTAGAAAGAGAGAGCCTGAAACATGAGGCCTGGTATAAGGCCTGCTGTAAGGCCTAAGGCCCAGTCAGGCCCTGGCCTGTTACAAAGCAGATGCCTGCTTGCAGGTTCACTGTCCAATACATGAACTTGGTAAGAACAGGGCTGGCATTGCAAAAACACAGGCACTAAGTATTCACGTAAACAGACTCCAGAAGGGTAGTACCAGAACACCCTGATACAAGGTTATGGTATGAGCACACTCCCCGAAGATGATACAAGGACACATTGAGGTTAGGATGACAGAGATGTTTTGATCAAACCAACATGTACAAGGGAAAGGGTGGTAATTCACCACGTCAGAGGGGCAATACGTAACTGGTTTGTACTGGTGTATAAAGAGGGGTTTCAGAGGGGGTGCCTTTGGCCAGCCAAGGGGGGAATAGAAAGTCCCACCATTCACTGAGCTGCGTCCGTAGCAACGGGCATACCTGTGCTAGTGTAACTGTAGCCACTGATCCGGGGAGCTAGAACCGTGCTTCATTGACGATAAACCTGGCCGGGTGCCTTCACGACTAAACCAAGTCTTGTGGTCTTATTGGCCAGCTTGATCGGAGCCTCGGCACAGACTCTGATGGTGTGCAGGAGGCACTGGGAGGGAGGAGGAGCAGTGGGGGTGGGCGGGGGTGGGCCCTCGGGAGAAGGTTTGGAGTGGGGGTGGGGCTGGAGGTGGAGCAGGGGCGGGAAGAGGTGGGGTGGGGCCTTGCGGGAAGGGGTAGAGTGCCGGCAGGGCAGGGGTGGAGGAGGTGGGACGAGGCGGGGTGGGGGTAGGCCCTTGGGGGAAGGGGTGGAGTGGGGGCAGGGCGGGAAGAGGCAGGGCAGGGGTGGAGGAAGGGATGGAGTTGGGGTGGGCCTGAGGCGGAGGAGGGGGTCGAGCATCCCCCAGGTAGAGAGGAAGTTGGTGCCTATGGATCGAAGCCTGCTGAGAACACACACACACAGACAACAGAGGGGTGTTGTGAGGATAAATACATTAACATTTGTGAGGTGCTCAGATACTGTCATAGTGGGAGCTAGAGGAGTACCTAAGATGGATGTAGACACAAGGTGGGAGAGGTTATAGCTTTTATTGGACCAACTTCTGTCAGTAAAAGAGACAAGCTTTTGAATTATACAGAGCTCTTCTTCAGGCTACAACAACACAAGATGGATGGAGTCAAGCTGAAATGATCATGGAAAAGATTAATGGAAAATAATTTGTGTATCCCTTTTCTCTTGCTGTATTTTGACTGCTGGGTGTACACTATTGTACACAGTCGTTTGCTCACCCTGTAACTGAAAATGAAAGATAACTAGCACTCTATAGCCAAAGGGGAATGTTCTCTTGGAAGAATTATGTGTGTCATTATTATCATTCTTATTCCTGAGCTCTTATAAAATATACCCATATCCTCTGGATTTTGTTTAGCTGGAACTGGCTTGTTATAAACATTCATTCCAGTGTGGGAAACCCTGGAAACCAATCCCTACTATTTCATCAGCTGACATAAAAAGATAAACAGAGAAAAACAAATAATTTTGTGGCATTGGCACTGAAGTGGAAGGCGTTCCCAGCAGGAAATACAAAGCATTCTGTTGGCACCAGTTTAAGCTTGACCATAAGAGACGAGGCCAGACCAAAGCCCCAGATCTGAGCTGCCTCTTGAGCTCTCAGGATGTTCCAATCTAGATCTGAACTCCACAGCTGGGGTGTGTCTCTGTTCACAGTGTAGATTTGAAGGATGGCTCTGCGTTAACAAGGAATGTTTGTTCCATGCTGCCAGGCAAACTGTTCTGAGAATAACCAGGACACTCCTAGATCCAAAGAATGAGCTGACTTCAGGCATAACTGTTCGTGGGGAAGAATTTCATAATGGGCCTGATTCTCATTTACACAGAGGCCTCTTTCCACCACTGTGGCAATAAAGGACTCTTACATTTATGCCCACTACGAGTGGTGTAAAGAGGCCTTGGTGCAAATGAGAAGCAGGTCCATTATGTTGCAACCCTGATATCCAGAACTAAATTTCTCTGCAGTTTGTCGTTTGGATTTCAGTAAAATATAAGTGTGTGTGTGCGAGTTGGGGGGAATTCCATGCTGACCATGTGGCCATAGCAGCATAGGGTGTGATCTCAGATCTGAGACACTTACGCAGAAACAGGCCTGGTCTGTCCTGGGGCTCTATGAAAAACCCTGGATGCTGCAAGAATTGGTGTTGGTGATTCAGTAGTACTTGTTCCTTTGGTTTAGTCTGAACCAATGCTACGTCTTCATAGCAAGGATGGAATTGGATGAGCTCTGCACTGCTGTATGTACATCAGAGGTGATGTAAATTAAGTTTTGGATCACTTTTTGGTAAAAGTCTCCTGGAACTTTTCATAACAAAGGTAATTGTGTCCAGGTAAATCTTCCTGCCTTAAAAATCTCTCCTTATAGCTTTAATGGGCTACTTTTCTTCATTCCCTGTGCTAGCCTGTTATGTAGAGTTGCCGCACACCGGAAACAGTTGCTGAGTTTCGTCTCAGAGGTGACTTTACTCCTATGGTAGGAAAATGATCTCTCTCTCTCTCTCTCTCTATATATATATATATGGTTGATAAAGCACTTTGAGATCTTTGCGGGGTGAAATGTGTACATGACACAGAGGCCCATTTGTTATTCACTAGCCTGTGTCAGCAACTTTTGTCATGCTCACTACACCTAACTCACACCATTGTCATGAAACATACTCAAAAGGTGGCATGCAATATATCACTGGAAAACTGATACCTCACTGGGCATTAAGGTAATTTGTTTGTCTGACCAGACTGGTCACCAGGCAGCGACAATGAAAGTACATTTTCATAAAAGGTAAACAAAGCCATCAAGCTAACAAGGGGAGGAGCAAATGACTCAACTACACCAGTAAAAGAGGACCCAGCATGAAATCTTCACCAAACCACATGGTGTCTCTTCCCAGAAGGAGAAAAAGAACTTTATCTGAGAATATATTTCAATGGCTTACTGGATTATAAAGACAGGGAGGGGTAGGGTGACCATATGTCCCAATTTTATAGGGACAGTCCCGATATTTGGGGCTTTTTCTTACATAGGCACCTATTACCCCACTGTCCCAATTTTTCACACTTGCTATCTGTTCACCCTAAGGAGGGGGTGTGAACCTCAAATGATAAGTAATTAAATCAACTGACTGAATTCAATATTACTGTGTTACAAAATGTATTATGTGAGGTCTTTCATGAAAGCTAATGACATACTGGTGATTAATATCATTGTGAAATGTCTGTATTAACACTATTAGGAATTATGGATGCTCACTGATACTATGCTTTAAAGTCTGAGATCAAACAAAGGGAGAAACAGGCTATCTCCCAGACATGAGGGAAGGCAGCTCTCCACCTGTCTCCAGTGAAATTAAGCAAGGTGTGACCAAAAATTACGGAAGCCATGTTTACATTTGAATCAGCAGGAAGATGGGAAGCCCACAGGAAGGGAAAAACAGCATGAGGCCATCCTGGGTCTGGGGACAAAACAGTGAGTTTGGGAAGATATGGGGAGAGAAAAGAAGCCATCTTGGCATCCATCACTGGACAGACACAAGGGGCCAGAGCAGTTGCAAACTGAGAAAGATGGGTCCTTCAACCAAGGGAGTTGAAGTCTCTGGGAACTAAATATAAGTGAACAACCTGTGTGGGTAAAGATGTTTCACCTAGGAAGACAAGGGAAACTAGCACCTTGTACTTCTGTGGAAGGTCCTGACTGAGAGAAAGTTGGCCATGGCTGGAAAGAAAAAGACTGGTGAGGAATCTACCTTGAACCCAGGCTGTAGCTTGTTGTGTTATGTCTTAGCCCCTAGAAAGTGTATTTTACTCTTATTTGCTTGTAACCTTTTTGTCTTTATCCCTTGTACTTGAACTCACCTAAAATCTCTCTGATTAAATAAACTTGTTTTACTTTTCACCTAAACCAAGCCAGTGCTGTGTTGCAGTTGAAGTGACTGTTAACACCAATTAAAGTAATAAGCCATGCTCTCTTTAAAGGAGCAATGAAACTTATTATTTCTCAGAGTGTTCCAGGAGAGGGCTGGATCCTTCAGGGCAGGCAGTTTGGGGGAAATTCAGGACTGGGCTGGAGTTGGGGGTCACTCTGAAAGTAGTAACCAAGGCTGGTGGAGAACAGGGTAGGGCTGTTAAGTTGTAGGCAGGCTGCTGGGGTCAGAGTGATAAACCAGGGCTGCACAGCACACAGACACTTTGAGTATGTCTACTCTGCAACACAAGCCTGTGCTTGAGCCTGGGCTCAAGCCTAACCCCCCCTTGCATCTATGCTACAGTTGCACTAATCCAGGGCCTGGACCCAGAGTCCCAGGATCCTGCAGGGCTGGAGGGTCTGAGCTCAGGTTAAGCCAGGACCCAGGGTCTCTGCTTTGTGGTATAGATGCAGCCTCCCTTCACTCGGGTCCTGGAAGTCAGCTGGAAGTAACCCACAATTCCATGGCCAACTTCCTTAGTCCTCTCTGTCCCAGTAATCTGCAAACCACTCTATTGAAAATGGAAGCCATCCCTCCATTGCGGATGGCAGAAGCTCAGGTCAGCATGAACCCAATCTCTTCTGATCACCGGTCTGCAAGCACACCATCACAGAGCCTCCTGGGTTTGCAATGGAGAATGAACCGATCAAACCTTTTGCAAAGCGAGCTGCTTCAAACTTCCTGCAATGTGCAGGGCAGGCAGTAAAGTTTTCTCACAGTGCACCATGGTCCTAGGGCTAGAGCAGCCACATGTCGGGGGGGGGAAGGCACTAGGGATTCTGGGATATGGTTACTTTGACTCAGGTCTGCTCATTGCAGTGTGGATGCCAGAGCCCTAGTTTCGAGCATGACTTAGGAAAGTCTTTACGTAGGGTTAAAATACGATGTAGGTGCTCGAGCCCAGGGTTCCCTAACACAGGTCAGCTGTCTCGAGTCCCACTGACCCTGGGCTTACATAGGAGTGTAGACATGCCCTTAGGGAACTGCACGCTTGTCTGCTGGCTGTTGGTGTCTGGGCTGTGAGCCACAGCAGCAGAGCATTTAAGGCACCCAGGGTTGTAGGGCAGGGGATGACACAACCTCTCTGCTGGTCTGAACTGAACCCCCAAGTTGTCACAATGTACTTTCTATCATGACATACTTGGGGAGAGGTGAAGAACCCTCTGTTCTGTAGCACACAGCTATGGAACCATGTCCAGAAGTGAGAGGCCTGAGTAGCAAAGTTCAGACCTGGATTCAGACTGGAACCTCCAGGTTCCCAGATTTTGTGGGTGTTCTTATTTGGTGTTTCACTTCAGCTCATCACAGAGACAGGCCAAAGCCCTAAAGTTAATGCCAGATGTAAAAACTGGGCAAGTTTGGATCAGGGTTTCCAGAACAGACCTGTTTCTAATTTTAACAGAAATTTGAATTCCAGATGTAGAGAAATAAATAATTTTATGTAACTCACCCTTGCCTGTCATAACTCTTCCATTGCTGTCATGTCTTCTTTATGAATCCAGCTGCCTCTAACTGGTTACTCCAGTTTTTCTCTGGTGGCACTGAGCTCAGTATCTTGTTTATATCAACTTTTCTCAAGCTTCAGTGTCACATACAGACCAAGTGTGTCATATCTCCTTTTAGTGGTCAGACTGCATAAAGGATAAAAGCCTACCATCACCAGTTGTTGTCCCAGGGTGAGCAATGTTTCGAGGGGGTAACACAAACCTCTGCAGCAATTAGATGTCGAGTGTACTCGTACACTAACTCTAAAGCAGCATACATCTCCTACAATATCTATAATAAAATATATACAGAGGATCATTAAAGTTTTATTGTGTAATTTTGGAAAAACAACAAACCCGTGAGCAAAACTTTTAAAATGCATGGAATAAATTTGCATAAATTTGGATAATGTATTCCAGCATGTTTGATCTTTTTAGCTGAAACAAAGCAATGGATTCACGGCTATGGACACCCAGAAGAAATAAAAGTCAGTGGTTTGGGGAGTCTTGGGTGAGAAAAAGAATGGCATCCCCGGAGTCTGTATTTATGCATATGCTGCATAGCTTCCCAGCTGCCTGTAATAGACCTGAGACGACCTAATAGATGTAATCCTGTTCTTCATACTCATGAGAGTAGTCCCACTGAAAGTGTTAAGTAAGCCCACATATGTTTGGGTCTGGTAGAGATGCCGTGTGAAAGAGTTAAGAAATAGTCACAGTAAATAACAGATGGAATCATGTTGCAAACTTGGATCCGGATCAAAATATTGAACAACCCAAAATTTTACAGGGTTTGGATCTGGCTTTTGGGTTGAGGCCATTATAAAGAAAGAGGCCATGTGCAAAAATTGAATCTTGGATAGGACTACAAACACCTTCAAAGCCTGAGGGGTATTTGGACCTATGTAATGGTTTGGGCCATTCTCTAAATAAAAGAGAATAACCTCTTGTTGCTATGTACTACACAAATATTTTCTTGGAAACCAAATACTGGAGAAGTTGCAGCCTAGTAGAACAGGGTTTATTGAAAATGAAGTCGAAATTTAAACTACCATTTAGGCAAGAGATGGGGTTACAATAATCCCACTTCGAGGGGCATTTGTTAAACAGTACTGGAGTTTAAAAGGAAATCCTTCAAACCTCTTCAATTCAGTGACTCTCCGTCCTAATAAACACTGTGGCTAGCATAACATTAGGAAGTTAAATACGTATAGCTTTGATAAAGCATGACTAATACACTGCCCTCAATATTACTTACCATAGCCAAGCCACACACATACCCCTGTGTCAAAGCACCCACATCTGAAATATCTGCCAACAGATGTAACCCACTGTGGCGTGACTGTGGGCGTACCAAGACCAGGAAGGATGGTGTTGTGGTTAAGGCACCTAACTAGGATTCGGGAAACCTGTCGCGACGGGGTGTGCATACCCCGCACTAGGCGAGAAAGAGTTAACCTCACACTGTGGGCGAAGGAAATCCCACCTCTCAGACCATGCTGGGCATGCTCCAACTGCTGTGCTAGTATAAAGGACAGCAGCCCAGCTCAGTCTAGGCCAGTGGTTCTCAGCCCGTGGGCTGTATGCAGCCCAGTTAGCACACAACTGCAGCCCAGCTGTGTGCTAAAGGCCACTGGGCCATACGCATGGTCCGGGCTGCCAGGTCCCTGGCCACCCAGCGCGGCGGGGTCCGAGCTGCCCGGCCTGGCCTGGTGTGGTGGGGTTAGGGTCAGGACTGCCAGTTGGCCCTGCGTGGTGAGAGCCTGGGGCTGCTGCCCGGCTCCATGAGGTCCAGGTTCCGGGGCTACCGCTCGGCCCCGCAGAGTCTGGGATCCAGCGCTGCCGCCCAGCCCTGCAAAATCCTGGCTCTGGGGCTGCCACCAGGACCCGCAAAGTCCAGGGTCTGGGGTCTGCAGCTGCTGCCGGCCCCACAGACTCCAGGGTCTGGGCTGCCACCCAGCCCTGCAGGGTCCAGGGTCTGAGGCTGCTGACCGGTCTTGCAGAGTCCGGGATCTGGGGGCTGCACCACAGGGTGAGGGTCTGGGGTCAGCATCGGGGCTACTGGCCAGCCTCATGGGGTTGGGGTCCAGGCTGCTGCCTGGCTGTCCTGTCAGTTCAGGGTTGGGGCTGCCACCCAGTCCTGCACAGCAGGGTCTGGGGTCCCTGCCGCCCAGCCCCCTGCCCAGGGCTCCACTCCTGGCCCCACTCTGTGGTGGAGTCTCTGGGCGGGGGTCACTGGGCATAGGGGTCTGTGGGGAGGGTTGGGCAGGGTGCGCTGTGGTTCTCAACCGGTGGCCCAGGTAACACAATGATAACTAAATTGAGAACTGCTGGTCTAGGCTGACCACCCAGGAGGAAGGACACTTGGTGGAGGCTGTAGCCCAGGAGCCATTACAGCCCTTGCCTGCTGGAGCCGGAGATCCCAAGACCCAGACCGGAGACCTGTTGCCTGCAGCTGACCAGCTGGAGCCGGAGTCCCAGGGAGTTACCTGCACCTAGGAGCCTAGAGATCCTGACATCATATGGACAACAGCTTCAGGAAGCACGGTAGGAAGTGGCCCAGGGAGGTGGAGTGAATGGTATTTCCCACTCGGGTAAGGTCAGCGTGTTGCAGCTGGATTCCCTGCTGACCCAGTGGTGGACCACTCCGCCACGGATAGGACCCAGGGCTGGGACCCAGTGGGCGTACACCGCCACACGTGTGTTTAGTTGTTGGCTCTGACACACACTTCCGGTGTGATGTTGGGCAAATGGTTCAATCTCTCTGCACCTCAGTTGCCCATCTGTAGAAGGAAAGTAATAATTCCTGACGTCTCATGTCTTTAGTTAGATTTTAAAATCTTAGGGCAGCGTGGCAGGACCTGCTTGCTCTTGCCGCTGCTCAAGTTCACAGACAGCTCCAAGACCTTTTGGCTGGTAAAATGCCCCATGCAGTTTATTTACATTCTGAGTTTCCACCAGCCTTATATGCTATACAGCCTTCACACACCTACAGTCCCAGGGAGCCCTCAGCTCCTGGGACAAGCAGGGAAGAGCAATTGCTCTTTCTTTCTGCCCCCTCCTGCCCCACTTTCTTCCTGTGCCTTTTGTATCACCCGCCTAATTAGCCTCTTAGTTCTCTTCAGCCCATCAATTAGGCACAGCTCTTCTTAATGAGGTAGGGTCTAATTAGAGCTGCAGTGACCAGAGTGTTGTGCCTCGAGTGGGTCCTGTGCGAGGGTGCTCCCCACTCACCCCTGGCCCTCTGGACCTTGCCATTGGGCTCCAGCCCTGTGAGCCTGCCCCCAACCCCCCTTTCTGCGCAACCCAAGCTGGCTGCATGACCTACAGTGGGTTTGTTTCCACACTGCGCCTAGGACACAGCTGTACACGCTCTTGCTCCATACCTTTCACTTCCTCTCCTTGTGTCCCACCCTGACACCAAGTGACGGGACCTTCTACCATATGTGAAGGGTGAGAAGCCCTGGTAAGCCAGTCTGTATTCCATCTTGGTCCTGCGGCCCACCAGGTATATTAGTTGGCAGCTCCTTCAAGGAGCCATGAGCACGTGTGTGTACCTGGCACAGTTCACACTCCGCCCCTCCCCCCCGGACCCTTGCCCCTACTGTGGCTTGATGAAGATCCTGGCGCACATTTACCTTGAGGGCACCAGGTGGCAGCCCTTCTTCCGGCTCCTCCACAACCTCTCCTCAAGTTCTGGCTGCTCTTCTCCCCACATCTCTTGCTCTATGCACACCCCATCCGTAGCCCCACGAAATCACAAGACCTCCTGGTCAACCTCCTCTTGGCACTGGCCAAGGTGGCCATCCACCATCCCAGGAGGAGGATGCTGGACAGGGAGGCGCTCTGCGACTGTGGGGCCTATTTCGGATCCTCTCTTAGGTCATGTAGCCAGGCAGAGTTCCTGCAGGCCGCATTCACTGGCTCCCTGGATGCCTTCGAGGAGCAGTGGGCGCTGGTCGGCGTTCTCACTCGGTGTCCCCCTCTGGCTTCCTGCTTTTGACCCTGTGACCCTCACTCCCCTCTCGGTTTTATCATTTGTTGTCCCCCAACTTTGCTTGAGCCCTGGGTTCAATGGCTTCTCCCCTTAGGCTTGGGATGGGGCCCACACCTGCCCATCCCCAGCATGGGGGAAATTTATGTTGCTGCTGTACCTGTTTTGTGGATTAACAGAAAACTCCAGTTTCCACGGTTGCCGAGCCAGCACAAAATCCAGCTGGAAAAGCCCCACTGTAAAGTGCTATGTAAAATATTAATAAAACTGATAACAGCAGGAATTCAAGTCCTAAGCTGAGGGATTCATAGAATCTCAGGGTTGGAAGGGACCTCAGGAGGTCATCTAGTCCAACCCCCTGTTCAAAGCAGGACCAATCCCCAAGTTTTGCCCCAGATCCCTAAATGGCCCCCTCAAGGATTGAACTCACAACCCTGGGTTTAGCAGGCCAATGCTCAAACCACTGAGCTATCCCTCCCCCCAAATCCTGAACAAGAAAATGTCCCTTAAGTTATTTTTCTCATAGATGAATATCTTGATCCGATGGGGGAGAGAGGAGACTAGAAAAGCTGGTCTTCGAATGGATCAGAAATCTAATTTGAAGAAGGGCCATTTCTTCAGCCTGTGTTAGACCAGCTGTTTCCTTGTGTCACCTCTGGAAATACACCGATGCCTCCTTTGTGTTTGCTCTCAGAATGGAGTGGCTTTAATGCCACGACCACACAGGTGGTGCTGGGACATTTAGCCTGAAATAATTATGTGCTTAGTCCAAGAGCACGTGAGTCTGCTGCAGCCGCACCAGGGAGCTCTTTAGCTCAAGCTGTAGCCATAGGTGCTTTTTCAGCTCTCGGTCCCTGGCTCAAACCCCAGTGCATTGAACGAGATGCCGTCCAATGCGGGTGCCATTACGAGTGACTCGGGCTCTTCTTCACAGATGTTCTATCTGACGCAGAGCGGGTAGCCCACCTCGCTGTGCAAAGTTCAGCGCTGTTTGTATCAAAGCCTGTTAAACCAACCCGGCTTTGCCAGGTCCATTTAGCCCAGGATTTCCTGAAGTCGGGCACCTAAATCTAGATTTAACAAGAGGGTGACCATATTTCCCTATGCTGAACATGGGACACCTGGTCAATTTACTCGTATTCAAGCGAGTTCAATGGCAATCAATCAGAGCTATGTAGTACAAATGTTCAAATTAACATCAAGTTGACTGGCCATGGACATAACCCAGCTGCCTCCTGTCCCCTGGCTTCAGCATGGGCAGGAAGGGGTTAAGCCCTAAGGATGCATTGTGCACCAGGGCCCAGGGAACCTGACTGCAGGGGCTTCAGCAAACCCGGCCAGAGAGGTGGCTCAGCAGGGGAGGGTATTTAGGGGACGGAGCAGCCCTGCGCTCCCTGGGGGCAGGACCCAGGACTGCGGGGGTGGGTGAAGAGGGTGCTAAGCCCCTGCCTGCTGTGGAGCCTGCAGGTTCGGGGCATGAACGGGCTGGAAATCGCTTCTCCCCCGCCCCACCACCACCACTCCAGAGCTTAGCTGAAGGGCAGAGAAGCTTCCCCATGCCAGTGCTGTGCGGGGCTTTGGCTCCTCCTGGCCAGCACCCCAGGCCACAGGGTCTTGGGCTTTCCTGGGGCTCTGGCCCAGCCAGAGGCAGCAGGGGAAGGAAGGAGCCTGCCGGCCAGGCTGTTGATGAACTGAGCGCGCCAACCAGGGGCTGGTTCTCCACACAGCACTGGGAGTGGGACGCGCCCCACCACGGGGGACATGGAGGAGCAGCAGCGCTGTGGGGGTGAAGGGGCAAAGCAGGGAGAGGACAGCGAGAGGGGGAGCATGTAAAGGGCTGATGGGTGGGCAGCAGAGCCCACAGGTAACCAGCCGCCGCCTGGCACCTGCCCACATTCACCAGCCACCGCAGCTCGCAGCCAGTGCCGGCCAGAAACGGAACGAGGGGTGGGGTCCTGCTGGCTGAGAACCGGCACGTAGCGGGGGCTGTGCTGGTGGACCAGCAGGGGGAGCGGCCAGCTCTGCACGCTGCATCTTCGCCCCGCCACCAGCCTTGCACCCCCACCCTCACCATCAGCCACTGGACCCCCCCCCCACTCATCGCTGGTGGAAGGGTGGCTGGTGAGCAGGGCTCAGGCCAGCAGAAAGACCCGCCAGTACTGGGGTGGGGGGAGACAGAAAATATGGGACAATTTGCCCATTTTTAAGAAAAAGTCGGGACACCTGCAGGAGGGTTTAAATACCCTATTTAACAACCTAAGTGGCCTGGTGTTCAGATGGGCCTGGCACCCACTCTTCCAGCTCGGTCTCCTCACCACACTATCTGAGGGCATTGAAGCCAGCCAACTGGAACGGCAGGAACTCAGCCGCTCTGAAAACGCAGACCTCCAGCCCGATTAGATACTGCCATTGTATCGCAATGACAGGCATCACACCGAAACAACAACTTTCCATAGGAGCATCTGCCAAGTAGCTGTGGCCCGCAAGCAGCCATTTTGCAACTGGCAGCTGCTGGCCGCATTTCCCGCCCCTTCCAAAAGGCAGGTATCTGTTATGTTTCCTCGTATGGTGAAGACAGGGCATGTTCCTGTAAGCCAAGACCTCAGCAAGATTCAAAGGGGGATTGGCTCTTTATATAGCTATCACGAATATCCAGAGTTGTCATTAATGACAACAAATTTTGGAAGGGGTATGTTGGTGCAGGGCTTAAGCCAATCTCTAGCTATATGTCTACACTGCAATAAGCAACCCACGGCACTGAGTCTGGGTCAGCTGACTTGGGCCTGCTGGGCTTGGAGTGTGGAGCTAAAATTTGCAATGTAGATGTTCTGGCGAGGGCTGGAGCCTGGGCCTCTGAGACCCAGACCCCTTGCAGGGTTCAGAGCCCGGGCTCCAGCACTAGTCTGAATGTTTACACTGCAACTTTTAGCCCTGAAGCCCAAGCCCTGCAAGTCTGAGTCAGCTGAACCAGGCCAGCCGCAGCCATGCAGTGGGTCTTTTATTGCACTATAGACATACCCTTTGAGACCCATACAGGGGTCAGATTATCTGACATCCACGTACTGTGGGGCTCTTACACCTCCCTCTGAAGTATCTGGTACTAGCCACTGTCAGCAACAGCAACTCGATGGATTCTGGGTCTAATCCGGCATGGCAGTTGTGCTCTTAGCAATGCCCCACTTGTTTTTTCTGCTAATGCAGCCCTAAATATATATATATTTGCTCTTCTATAGTTATAGAATTTCTTGTTATGTCCTTGTGTTGGATAAGAGTTACCTAGCACTGGTGAATATTTTTGGGAATAAGAGTGAATAGAATTAACTACTCGCCTGTAACGAGCACACCCATAAGATAATACATGAACTGCATCCCTCGGAAATGTAGCTCCATTACCCTGGGAAAAATGCCCCATTAAAATCCACCTTCTCCTTCTTATCCCTTCTTAAAACTCTCTTGTGCCATGCTGCATACAGAACACGGCTGTCTGATAGCAGCGGGGCATTGTGATTCCTGCTGCTGATTGACTTCATACTGCTAGGAACAATGCAAGCAGTCTACCATCTCTGAAACACCCTATTATTATTGTTCCTCCACTCTCTGCTCTTACCTGCACAGTCTTATCTGCTAAGCCCTATTCTGCAGTGAGCACTGGGCACGTCCACTTCCAGATTCACAAAGGGGCCAGCACAACCCAGACCTTTATTTGAGATTTTTTTAAATGTTTTGTCTCCTATTTAAATACCAACAAAATGTATAGATCCATGGGCACCTCAGGGGAAAAGCTGTTGACCTTTACACTGGGAGGGGTGGCTATGGGAGGGTTAAGGCAAATTTCAGGATGGCTATAGCCCCGCAAGGCCTCCCCAGTGCTGCTCTGGTGCCTAAAGGCCCCAGCTACATTGTGCTAGACTGTCAACAAAAAGATGACACAGAGCTGGCCCCTGCCCATTAGAGCTTACACTCTAAATATAAGACAAGATACTGCAATACAGACAAGTGAAGCACATGGAAACAATAAGAAAGAACTGGCTTGTGGCTGTAGAATTTAACAAATGCCTCTTTTTCCACATGGCCTGCCATTTGACCTAGCAGATCTGAATTTTGAAGCTTGAGCTGACTTCTGCCTTTGTTTAAGGGTAGAATTCACCCTGGTGCAATGAGCCAACCCCAGACCTATGTACTACCTTTCTGCACATGGTAAGTTTCATGCTAAGTGAGCCATTCATATAGTGTGGTAGATGAGCTGTGAATTCCTGGAATAAGATTTATTATTATTTGTTACCATATTATGCTAGTGCTTAGGGTCCCTTCCAAGCTCAAAGCCTCCTTGTGGCTGGCACTGTACAAACAAATAGGAAGGGATAGTCCCTGCCCAGAAGAGCTAGGATTAGAAAGAGAGAGCACAGATGAAGGTTGGGAGGCGCTGAGAAGTCAGGCGACTTGCCTAAGGTCACACAGTAGGTTGGGGATAGAACCAGGAACAGAATGTAGGTCTGAATCCCCCGCCGGTCTCTTATGCACTGGACCAAACAGCTTCCATTCCCAACTATCTCTACTACACAACACTTTTCTACAATCGCTCCAGAATTTTCCTCCTGCGATGGCCTCTTCCAATTTCTTATTTGCATCCTGCCTTACTCATTGCGCTGAAATTACTGATCAACTCTTTATTAACCCTCCCCATGGAGCCCAAAAGCAGCAAGGGATAATACTATAGCTGTAATACGTTTAAGTGGCTCCTTTTAACGTTTCCCTCTGTAACTGCCACAGCGAATCATCCTTTATTAATCTTGGCTCGTCCCTGCCCTTGTTTCCCTTGCCCATACAATGCTTTCATTCTTTGGCGCGCTGAGATCACGTTCCTTGCACAGCTCACGGAGCTCTAAGGCATTTTTGTGCTTAGCAATAAATTGGCAATGGCAAGCTAAACCCGAGAGACATGACCCTGTGTGTTCAAGAAGGAGGGTTTGTTCGAAAGCGTATGATGCAACTGTGTAGACGACAGCGTTGATTAGGGGTGGGCCAAGTGGTCTGGAGAAAAATAAAAAAACTAAAAACATGAACTTATTCCACTTTCCGGAGTTGGAATTTGATCTCAATCTCAAGGTTCTAAAATGTTCAGCTAAATCTTCTTCGTTCTCAAAAGTGAGCACCAGAGAGATTCTCTGCAGCTAGGTACTTATACAGCCTGTGTCTGTATATTTTCGGTGCGTCTCATAATTGTGAATGGATCTTATCCTTACTTTCCTACCACACGTATTGTGTTATTCCTGTTTCGAAGATGGGAGGGACAGGGTAAATTAAGTGACTTGCCTGAGGTCACACAGCATTCCTGTGTCAGATCTAGGAAGTGAACCCCGGTCTTCTCAAGCTCAAGTCCAGTGCCTCATCCACTTAACTTTTCTGTTCTATGTGGGTTTTTATACTGTGCTCCGCACTGCAGTGATCTGAGCGCCTTCCAGCAGCACGTTACGCAACATGACAACACATCTGTCACATGCTGTTGATTCGCTCCTCCTGTCTCCACAGGGAGAAGTGTGTGCAGTGAGATGTCTTGTTTTGGTCATGTGTTTGGGGGGTACAAGGTTAAATACAACCATGTCTGTTGCTATGTGTTTATATTAGGGAGGGCGAGGTCAGAGAAGAGTGGAAAGCCGGGAGGGATCTGATGCTCCTTGGTTCCTCAAGGAATTCATTCCACAGAGTCAAACTGGCACCCAGAGAAGGATCCGTCGCCAGCACAGATGAGCTTTACCCTTAGGTATGAAGGATGGGACTCTCAGCAATATCTCCCAGCCATGACAGGATCCCAGCAGGCCAGAAAGCTTACACAAACACCCACTCTCCTGCTGGTAATAGCTCACCTTACCTGACCACTCTCCTTACAGTGTGTATGGAACACCCATTGTTTCATGTTCTCTGTGTATATAAATCTCCCCACTGTATTTTCTACTGAATGCATCCAATGAAGTGAGCTGTAGCTCACAAAAGCTTATGCTCAAATAAATTTGTTAGTCTTTAAGATGCCACAAGTACTCCTTTTCTTTTTGCTGGTCTGGAGAGAATGCCAGACTCAAGAGACTCGGGCAGCCTAACAAGGTCTCAGCTTAGCCTTCAATATCCCGGTGCTCTTGTGGTTCAAACAGCAGGCAGGGAGACTAAAGCTCTGAGTTCAATTCCTGCTTCTGCTACAGTTGTCTTATGTGTCCTTGGGCAAATCAGTCTCTCTGCACCTCATCTGTAAAATAAGACTAATAATGCTTCCTTTCTCCCGCTCTCTCTCTCTCTCTCTCTGTGTCTGTCTTACGTATTTAGCTTGTAAGCTTCTCTGGGCAGGGGCTTCCTTGCTATGTGTATGTGCAGCATTCCAAAACAGTGGGGCCCTGGGCTCTTGCTACGACTGCAGTATGAGTAAATAGCAACGAGGAGCTACATCCTTTTGTAAATGCATATCCATTACTGAGGCCTAATGGCTGTACATTCAAGAATGTCAACCACTGGTATCAGCTTCAGATCGTACTGGCAAAGTCCAATAATAATACCCCACACACCAAGCATTATGAAGGCTGCTTTTCTGACATGGCTAAAAAGGGGGGTAATCATGGCTTTCTCACAGCCAAAAGGCCCTGGAACAGGACAGAAAGGATGGTCCAGTGAGTAGGACACTAGCCTACGATTTGGGAGACCCAGGCCATGTGTGCTCTGCCACAGACTTCCCATGTGACCTTGGGCCAGTCACTTAGTCGCTCTGTGTCTCAGTTCTCCAGCTACTTAAACAAGGGATAGTAGCACATCCCCGCCTCACAGGTTGTGAGGCACTCAGACACTGTGCTACTGGGAGCCGTACACCTGAGTTAGGTGGGCAGCACAGACTGTGCCTGCAAAGGGACGGACCAGGCAGAGCAGAGGCTCCCCAGCCACCTGCAGAGGGTATAGGCAGTGGGAGTAAATATTCCTGAATGATCTGGAAAAAGGAGTAAACAGTGAAGTGGCAAAGTCTGCAGATGATACAAAATTACTGAAGATAGTTAAGTCCAAAGTAGACTGGGGATCTCACAAAACTGGGTGATGGGGCAACAAAATGGCAGATGAAATTCAATGTTGTTAAATGCAAAGCAATGAACATTGGAAAACATAATACTAGCTACACAAACAAAATGACGGGCTCAAAATTAGCTGTTACTACTCAAAAAAGAAATTTTGGAGTCACTCCAGAGGCGAGAGACAAAGATGATCAAAGGGATGAAATGCAAGCCATATGAGCAAAGGCTGAAGGAACTGGGTATGTTTAGTTTGGAAAGGAGGAGATTAAGGGGGGACATGATAGCAATTTTCAAATACTTGAAAGGCTGCCATAAAAAAGATGAAAAAAATTGTTCTCTTTTGCCACAGAGGGCAGGACAAGAGGCAGTGGGTCCAAACTACAGCATAGCAGATTTAGATTAAATCTCAGGAAAAACTTCCTTACTGTAAGAACAGTAGGACATTTGAACAGACTGCCTAGGGAGGTCATGGACGCTCCTTCACTGTAGGTTTCCAAAAGGAGGCTGGAGAGCCATCTGTCTTGGATGGTTTAGACACAACAAATCCTGCATCTTGGCAGGGGGTTAGACTAGACGTCCCTGGTGGTCCCTTCTAACCTTACGGTTCTATGATGGTCAGGGACGCAAACCCATGCTCTGGGTGTCCCTAAACCTTTGACTGCCAGAATGTAGGACTGGATGATAGGGGATGGATCACAATCAGTAAAACAGCATCTTCTACTCCTTGAACGGGGCAGAGTCAGCAGCTCTGGGTTTTCAGGCTCATAAGTTGCTGCAGTGGAAGAGCAAAGCTGGCCCAAGGAGCAGATCTGTTAACTGGGGGCATGTCTACACTACAAACTTTTGCCACCACAAGTTACATCAACTTAAAATTGCAGCAGTAAGTATATCGCTTGTGCACATGCCTACTTAGCTTCTTGCATCAGCGCTGCGCCTACTCACCAGGAGAGCTTGTTTCTATGCATGGTGTCGTGCACCATGGGCAGGCATTTCAGTGTGCAACTTGCCACCATTCAGAGAAGTTTTCACAATGCATGGTGGGGCAATTGAGTTGCATAGGGGTAACTGGGAGCATGGGGCCAACTTCCCGACATGCAACTGTCTCCATCTCCTAATGTCATCTATATCACATAATATTTGTCCCTCTTTTAAAATTCCCATGAGCCTGCAAGACCCTCCTCGCTGTCCGCCACCTTTGACAGAAGCATGGAGCCTGCACAACTCTGCACTGTTGTCATGAGTGTTGCAAGCACAGGACACATGATCCTCTGGCATTTTGCAGAGTCACAAGAAGAGCTGTAAGGCATATAATGATTTCCTGGAGGACGGATTGCTGTGGGATAGAGCAAGAACCAGTTCAAGATTGTTGGTGGCTTTCACAGAGCAGCTGCTAATGGTGGAGTGCCGCTTCTGGGCCCGAGAAACTAGCACTGATGGGTGGGATGGCATTATAATGCAGGCTTGGGATGATAAGCACTAGCTGCATAACTTTCAGATGCCCAAGGCCACGTTCCTGGATCTGTGTGCTGAGCCCTCCAGTGGAGGGACACCAAAATGAGGGCTGCATGGACGGTGGAGAAGTAAGTGGCGATCACGCTTTGGAAACGTGCTGTCACACTGTCTGGAGTGGCTCACAACTGAGAGTGCCAACCTCAGGGCAGACTGTCAGAAGCAGGGCAGACATCCCAACTGGTTCTGTGTTCTAAGATTAGAGTTTACCAACCCAGTAGCAAATGTGAACTCCTGGATCACTGATCGTTCCCCTCTATTCGACATTGGTGAGGCCTCATCTGGAGTACTGTGTCCAGTTTTGGGCCCCACACTTCAAGAAGGATGTGAATAAATTGGAGAGAGTCCAGCGAAGGGCAACAAAAATGATTAGGGGACTGGAACACATGACTTATGAGGAGAGGCTGAGGGAGCTGGGATTGTTTAGCCTGCAGAAGAGAAGAATGAGGGGGGATTTGATAGCTGCTTTCAACTACCTGAAAGGGGGTTCCAAAGAGGATGGCTCTAGACTGTTCTCAATGGTAGCAGATGACAGAACGAGGAGTAATGGTCTCAAGTTGCAGTGGGGGAGGTTTAGATTGGATATTAGGAAAAACTTTTTCACTAAGAGGGTGGTGAAACACTGGAATGCGTTACCTAGGGAGGTGGTAGAATCTCCTTCCTTAGAGGTTTTTAAGGTCAGGCTTGACAAAGCCCTGGCTGGGATGATTTAACTGGGAATTGGTCCTGCTTCGAGCAGGGGGTTGGACTAGATGACCTTCTGGGGTCCCTTCCAACCCTGATATTCTATGATTCTATGAAATGGTCACTTACACAAAAATCACAAAATATTCAGGTTGCTCCCAGTCCCAGGAGACCAGTCACTTACCCCAGGTCAATTTGTACCTTAGATCTCTCACCAAAGACAAAACTCACAGCCAATCCAATAGTAAACAAATTAAGGATTTATTAACTAGGGAAAAGAAATCAGACCGTTATTTACAGGTTAAAGCAGGCAACATATATACACAAGTGAGTTCAAGCTATGATTCAAAAAGATGACAGAGATGTAGTAGTCTGTCAGCACTGAATGTCTTTTTATTGCTAACCCAGGTTGACCTTGGGGATCCCTGCTTTTTTTTCTTTACTGCATCTCTTGTAAGAGTCCAAACAGCAAAGAGAGGAAAATTTTTCGCGTCAGCTATCTTTGTTTCCCTCTGCCAGAATTCAAGCTGATGGGACATGCTTTCTATCACGTAGCACCTTCGTGGGTGTAAGAGGGTCATTAAACTACCTGATGTGTTGTGATGTTCCATAATGGCCCACTTAGTCTTGATTGTTCTTCTCGATGGGTGGGGGAACCAGTTTTCCTGCCTAGGTTCAAAAGTTCAGAGTAGGCATTTTTACAACGATAAAGCAAAACTTACATATTACCTTGTTGCGCAGGATACAGACATTACCAGTAAGATTCATGAATTTACAAGCATTTCATAGAGTCTAAAGACATTCTTACAAGTTCAACACCTATCTTGAATAATATTAACACATAGGTGAGCTGGTCTGGTTTCCAACTATGAATCTGTCAGTGCTCAACTGACACTGACAGACTTGGCAAGAGCTGGCACCTGGTTTACCAGTGTCACACGTGTAATGCCGGATTGCTACCGGTCAGTGAGAAATCATTTGGGAGTTAGAAAATCCACTGTGGGGGGCCAAGGCTGTTGTCCTGCAAGTGTGCAGGGCAAGTCATCGTCTCCTGCTACTCAAGTCTGTGACTCTCAGCAATGTGCAGGGCATGGCGCAATTTCCTGGTGCAAGTGCTAGAGGAGCCAACTAGGGGGGGCGCTTTTCTTGACCTACTGCTCACAAACCGGGTAGAATTAGTGGGGGAAGCAAAAGTGGATGGGAATCTGGGAGGCAGTGACCATGAGTTGGTTGAGTTCAGGATCCTGACGCAGGGAAGAAAGGTAAGCAGCAGGATACGGACCCTGGACTTCAGGAAAGCAGACTTCGACTCCCCCAGGGAACGGATGGCCAGGATCCCCTGGGGGACTAACTTGAAGGGGAAAGGAGTCCAGGAGAGCTGGCTGTATTTCAAGGAATCCCTGTTGAGGTTACAGGGACAAACCATCCCGTTGAGTCGAAAGAATAGTAAATATGGCAGGCGACCAGCTTGGCTTAATGGTGAAATCCTAGCGGATCTTAAACATAAAAAAGAAGCTTACAAGAAGTGGAAGGTTGGACATATGACCAGGGAAAAGTATAAAAATATTGCTCGGGCATGTAGGAATGATATCAGGAGGGCCAAATCGCACCTGGAGCTGCAGCTAGCCAGAGATGTCAAGAGTAACAAGAAGGGTTTCTTCAGGTATGTTGGCAACAAGAAGAAAGCCAAGGAATGTGTGGGCCCCTTACTGAATGAGGGAGGCAACCTAGTGACAGAGGATGTGGAAAAAGCTAATGTACTCAATGCTTTTTTTGCCTCTGTTTTCACTAACAAGGTCAGCTCCCAGACTGCTGCGCTGGGCATCACAAAATGGGGAAGAGATGGCCAGCCCTCTGTGGAGATAGAGGTGGTTAGGGACTATTTAGAAAAGCTGGACGTGCACAAGTCCATGGGGCCGGACGAGTTGCATCCGAGAGTGCTGAAGGAATTGGCGGCTGTGATTGCAGAGCCATTGGCCATTATCTTTGAAAACTCGTGGCGAACGGGGGAAGTCCCGGATGACTGGAAAAAGGCTAATGTAGTGCCAATCTTTAAAAAAGGGAAGAAGGAGGATCCAGGGAACTACAGGCCAGTCAGCCTCACCTCAGTCCCTGGAAAAATCATGGAGCAGGTCCTCAAAGAATCAATCCTGAAGCACTTGCATGAGAGGAAAGTGATCAGGAACAGCCAGCATGGATTCACCAAGGGAAGGTCATGCCTGACTAATCTAATCGCCTTTTATGATGAGATTACTGGTTCTGTGGATGAAGGGAAAGCAGTGGATGTATTGTTTCTTGACTTTAGCAAAGCTTTTGACACGGTCTCCCATAGTATTCTTGTCAGCAAGTTAAGGAAGTATGGGCTGGATGAATGCACTATAAGGTGGGTAGAAAGCTGGCTAGATTGTCGGGCTCAACGGGTAGTGATCAATGGCTCCATGTCTAGTTGGCAGCCGGTATCAAGTGGAGTGCCCCAAGGGTCGGTCCTGGGGCCGGTTTTGTTCAATATCTTCATAAATGATCTGGAGGATGGTGTGGATTGCACTCTCAGCAAATTTGCGGATGATACTAAACTGGGAGGAGTGGTAGATACACTGGAGGGGAGGGATAGGATACAGAAGGACCTAGACAAATTGGAGGATTGGGCCAAAAGGAATCTGATGAGGTTCAATAAGGATAAGTGCAGGGTCCTGCACTTCGGACGGAAGAACCCAATGCACAGCTACAGACTAGGGACCGAATGGCTAGGCAGCAGTTCTGCGGAAAGGGACCTAGGGGTGACAGTGGACGAGAAGCTGGATATGAGTCAGCAGTGTGCCCTTGTTGCCAAGAAGGCCAATGGCATTTTGGGATGTATAAGTAGGGGCATAGCGAGCAGATCGAGGGACGTGATCGTTCCCCTCTATTCGACATTGGTGAGGCCTCATCTGGAGTACTGTGTCCAGTTTTGGGCCCCGCACTTCAAGAAGGATGTGGATAAATTGGAGAGAGTCCAGCGAAGGGCAACAAAAATTATTAGGGGACTGGAACACATGAGTTATGAGGAGAGGCTGGGATTGTTTAGCCTGCAGAAGAGAAGAATGAGGGGGGATTTGATAGCTGCTTTCAACTACCTGAAAGGGGGTTCCAAAGAGGATGGCTCTAGACTGTTCTCAATGGTAGCAGATGACAGAACGAGGAGTAATGGTCTCAAGTTGCAGTGGGGGAGGTTTAGATTGGATATTAGGAAAAACTTTTTCACTAAGAGGGTGGTGAAACACTGGAATGCGTTACCTAGGGAGGTGGTAGAATCTCCTTCCTTAGAGGTTTTTAAGGTCAGGCTTGACAAAGCCCTGGCTGGGATGATTTAACTGGGAATTGGTCCTGCTTTGAGCAGGGGGTTGGACTAGATGACCTTCTGGGGTCCCTTCCAACCTTGATATTCTATGATTCTATGGCAGATGGATCTGCAGTAATGGGGATTCTGAACTGAGCAATAGATGGCATGCATAGCCCTATTGTGGCACCAGACCTACTTGCCACAGCGTACATCAACAGAAAGGGCTACTTTTTCTATGGTTATGCAAATGGTGGCTCACTAGAGATGATTCACCAACATCAGTGTGGGCTGGTTAGGGAAGGTGCATGACACTCGCCTCTTTAAGAACGCAGGACCGTTCAGAAAGCTGCAAGCAAGGACTTTCTTTCCAGACCAGTGGATTAGCACTGGTGATGTTGAAATGCCAATAATGAGCCTGATTCAGCCTATATCTTGCTCCCCTGGCTTATGAGGCCATATACCAGCCACCTTGGCAGCGCCAAGGAAAGATTCAGCAATAGGCTCAGTGGGTGCAGAATGATGGCTGAATGCGCTTTTGGCAGACTGAAGGAACACTGGTGTTGTTTACTCACAAGATTGGATCTCAGTGAGAAAAAATCCCAATGGTTATAGCTGCCTGCTGCGTCCTACATAATATCTGTGAGGCAAAAGGGGAACAGTTTCCACCAGGGTGGAGGTGAAGCGGCTGTCTGGTGAGTTTGAACTGCCAGGCACAAGGGATATTAGAAAAACTCAGTGTGGTGCTATACAGTTCAGAGAGACTTTGAAAGAGCACTTTAATGGTGAGTCACAGTAATGCATTGTGGTGTACTGTGCTTTACCTGGCCCTGCTATTCTGTTAGGAACTGTGTGGTGCCTGGTGTTTCTCTATGAATATAACACTGTCAACAACAAATGAGTGGGTGCTTTCAGTACCCCTAGGCGCCCTGCAGCATATGTTGTGAACTAAAAAAATTAATTCTTTTTCAAAGAGAATTGTATTGGGTAACAACATCAGTGCAAAGGAAACTCTGTGCCATTTCAAGCAAATATTAAAAATTTAATAAATTAATGGAACAGAACTTAACAGGGAAAAGAACATTCATGTCCATTTTAGCTACACATACAGCAACTGTGGCTTTCACAGGTCAGTATATGTGAAGTTGTGGTTGTCTTCAATGTCCCCAGGGTGGAGTGGTAGGGGTAGAGATGTGGCCCCTGATGCCACGTGTAATATGTGGGGCAGGGTATGTAGGGAGGTGCCATAATGGAGTTTTCAATGAAGTGCAGAGGGAGGTGAGCATGTGATTGTTGAACCTGTAGGTCCACAACAGTCTACAGCATCTGTGTTTGCTGCTGGAGAAGCCCCCAGTCCTGGTGCATCTCCCTCTCCTTTTCCTGCCCCTTTCTTCTGTCTGCTCTGTCCTTCTCCACACAGTCTGCAACATTCAGCCTCCAGGCCCCCTGCTCACAGTCTGACGCAGCTCTGGCTTGAATCGTCTCGCTGAACATGTCATCCCGAGTTCTCTCCTTTCTCCTCCTTACCTGGCTCAGGCATTCTGGGGTGTGGAGGGGGAACACCTCAAGGCCACAATGGCAGCAGCTGCAGATGAAATGCTCAGAGGTACCATTGTCAGTATAGTCACAACAGAACGCAGAAGTTCAGATTCAGAACTTCCTTCCCTGGCTTCCCTAAAGTTTTACACAAGACATGCTCATTGGCACATCTGCTTCAGAGAGCTTGTGCATGGTGCCACTCACAGCATCAGCCACAGTGAGTATGGCCTGCCAAGGGCAAGGGACATAAGGAGGGAATTGCTCAGTTGCATGAAACAAGGAGTACAGGGCAAAGACACTGAATACTGGCACCATTTTCCACAGGTGGCGGTGATTTTAGCAGATATCTCGCTCCTGGGGGTAACAAAGGCACAGAGACCACAGCTGCTGCTGGCATTCCGAAGCCTCCCAGCCCCATATGCTGCTAGCCTGTGTTCTGCAATGGTGCCTGCTTAAATTATTGTCTAGTGCAAAAGAAGATGATGGGGGAGGGACAGCTCAGTGGTTTGAGCATTGGCCTGCTAAACCCAGGGTTGTGAGTTCAATCCTTGAGGGGGCCATTTAGGGATCTGGGGCAAAAATTGGGGATTGGTCCTGCTTTGACCAGGGTGCTGGACTAGATGACCTCCTGAGGTCCCTTCCAACCCTGAGATTCTATGATTCTAAGAAATCTAGGCTGCCATCCCTAGAGACCTTCAGGAGAGGATTGCATGAAAGTTTCATCGAGATCTCTCAGGAGGATTCAAGATACATCCCAGTGTACATAAACACACTGCTTCGTATAGCCCTACTTGCCTAACTCGACAGGGGAATGAAACGCAGATAACTCTACCCCTCTTAGTTCTGCAGCTACCTCTTCTAGTACAAGTAAATGAATGAAAAGTCAATAGCTTTGTCCTGTTATATTAGGGGTGCCATCAGTACATCACTA
Source organism: Lepidochelys kempii (assembly GCF_965140285.1). NCBI lineage: Eukaryota > Metazoa > Chordata > Testudines > Cheloniidae > Lepidochelys > Lepidochelys kempii. The sequence continues at coordinate 16,068,142 of NC_136380.1, forward strand.
ATGGGAAGTACATTTACACACTTACCTGAGGTTCCTTCCCCAAATCGGGCTCAGCTGCTGGGACTGGCTGGACTGTGATGGTCAAACAGGTCCTGGCTCATGGCATAGCTGGAACCCCTGTCGTCCCTCCTCCTCCTCGTCATGCCAGGGGCTTGTGACTTGGACTCCTTGCAGGTATCTGTGGCGGTCTGCGGGGTGGTGGTAGGTCTCTGCCAAGGATGACATGCAGCTCGTTGTAAAAGTGGCAGGTCTGCAGCTCGGCACTGGATCAACTGTTGGCCTTCCTGGCCTTCTGATATGCCTGATGAAGCTCTTTTGATTTCACACAGCACTGCTGCTGGTCCCTGCTGTACCGCTTCTCCTGCATCCCCTGAGCAATCTGCTCCTAGATGTCTACATTTCTGCGGCTGGTTTGGAGCTCTGCCTGTACAGCCTCTTCTCTCCACAGGCCAAGGACATCCAATATCTCCCGTCTGCTCCAAACCAGAGCGCCTCTGGAGCATGGTCAACTGCACACAATGGAGAGCTGGTAGGTGTGCTCGCAACACCGGGCAAACAGGAAAAAGACATTTCAAAAATTCACAGGGCTTTATTAGGGGAGGCATCCAGTCTATGAGATCCCTCGGCACTGGAGTTCACCATTATGACCAGAGCAGTCAGTGTCAGGCATTGTGGGACAGCTGCTGGGGCACTGTTAGCGTTGACATAGCTGCATCAACCTCAGTGTATCAGCCATGGCTCAATGCTGCTCAGGGAGTGGTGTTACTGCGTCACTGTCACCAGGGTCTTACACTGGTGGGAGACAAGCTTAAATGTAGACACATGCACAACTAGGACGACACAAGGCATCTCATGTTGACCTAACTTTGTAGTTTAGCCCAGACCTGAGATGCTGCTGCTTTTACAAGCTCCCTTTCTCCAAGTAATAAGGCACTCCACAATGAAAAGACACTGTCTTATTAGGTCCTGCCTTACTTTTATAGAACATCTTTCCTCCCAAAGGATCCCCAAGTGCATCTCAAATGGAACAATGCAATGACTGTATATCCTGGGATCAGCTGGGCCAAAGCCTGTGTTTTGAACCGACGCCGTTTGACCTATATGTCTGAAAAATAAGATGTATGCCAGTCGTGTCACAGCAATGGTGCTTCACACAGCAGGACTCAATCATTTGTCTCCTGCAAGTGATTGCAGTGGAGTGCTCTAAGAAAACTAATTCACCACCTGTATGTGTCTACCTGTGGCTATTTAATGGTGAATAATGATCTTCCAAGAACCTCCCAAATGAAAGCCACTCTCTGAACCCATAAGAGAAATTGAATAATTGTCTCACGTGCTGCTTCCAATTTACCCAGTGCTTTGTCTTGTCGAAGATGTGCCAAACACAGAAGTGGTTTCTGTCATTCAAGGGGTAATAGGTAGAGAATGTGTTCCCTCTTTTTTGATCCCTAGTTGAGTTATAATCCATTGAGAGAATCACTGCTCAAGTGCTGTTGGATTTTATAACAGGGTACAGCTTTCTCTTCATTATGTGGACTAGCTTGGCCTGTCTCCTGTGGTTTGGATGAACACCCTTGGTATTACTAAAACAGTGGAACCCTATGTACCCGATTTAACTGGGACCAGGGCCAGATTGGATAATCCAGAGAATGGGCAAAGAGCTTCAGCCCCAAGTGGGGGAGTAGGGGCTCAGGCTGTCAGCCTTGGGTGGCAGGGGACTCCCGCTGTCAGCCCCAGTTTGGTTAATATGGAGAGCTGGATAATGGAGGCTTGCATAAACGGGGTTCTACTGTAGTTAGATCGTCCATGAGCACCACCCATCCCGGGATCTCTGAAAACTAATGATGCCATTTTAAATGTCCAACAACTATTTCAAACAAACCTGCTCACTTATCATGGTTGGATGCAGGGAGCAGGAGCAATGAGGTGGGCTCCTTTTTAGTGCTGGGTGTGGAAGCTGTAGTCCAAGCCCACTAGACATGTTACGTCACCTCCATCCCTTCTTGGAAGGGAAAGAGAAAGAAGAGATGCATGCCTTCCCTAAATCCCAGTCTGCCGTCCATGCTTAGCCAGCTGCCAAAACCTCCAGCCTTCCCCATGAAAATCACTCTAGTGACATGGCGTTGTAAGGTTCCTGCATCTCAGGTCCAGGGGTGCTCCCTTTGGCAGTGGTGGTGAACCAGTGCTCACGCCGAGTTGGTCTTTCAAGCATCCTGGCTCACAGCTGAGCCTCTGAGCAAGTGGTAGCTCAGGCCTCCTGGTTGGGGGGCAGAGCAGACAAACAGTCAGTGGCTCAGGCCTTCGAGGTACGGGCTGAGCATGCAAGCAGTCCATGACTCATCCAGCACCAAGTGCAGGGCCAGGAGGTAGGGGGACTGGGGCCCACCCTGCTCCACTGGGTCCCAGCCCAGGGCCCTAGAAGCAATGGTCAATCTCATCACAGGGTCGGTTGAGAAGCGTGGAGTCACTGCCTTGCCTCCCAGCAACACAGCCAAGTTAATGCCTCGTTTCCCTGGGCTCCTTCCTTCCATCGTCTGGTGGGGTGCTTCACAGTTGTTGAGCCTCGTTCCTCATCTCCGCACCGAGCAGCTCACTCTCCACTTCCTCTCTGGGTCTCTCCATCTCCCGGGGCATCACCTGGCCTTCTTGCCAGGCGGGCTAGGGGAGTCATCACCCGCCACACTCAGTAATGGGCTCCACTGTCAGTTCAGCTCCCTGGGAAGGATGTCTGGCTCCTTCCCTGACCTGACTCCAACTGAGCTGCAGGGCCCTGCTCTTATACTTCCTGCTCCACCCCTGCACTTCCTGCGAGGGGAAAGGGGCGGGGTAAGCTGAGCCACAAAAAGGGAGATAACCCCCTCTGTACTGGAATGAGGCTACTCTACCTCTTTACAGTTGTCAATAGGAAAATCTGCAGCAAATTGAAGACACAGGGAGCAGCATAAAATAAATTGGGTGTAATATCAAAAGAGCTCACCCCAGGAATTCCGTATTGACCTTCTTTATTATTATTAATTACTATGATTATTATTTACCTTCATTTTCTATTCAAAACTCAGTTTGGGGCCCAGTGCAGGACCCAAGGCATGGCAGAGGTGGCATTACACCACCTTTGTGCTTCCTTGATCCCAGGGTTGATCCGGCCCCCCAGAGCAATCTGGTGCCTATGCCTCCAAGGGGGCATTCAAACAACTGGAGACTGCTAGAGCACAGCAGCATGCTGGCCATGCACCCATTTCCTTGGGTACACTCCCTTCGCCAGTTCTATGCCATCCTGGGATACTGCCCACATGAGGGGAATCCCAAGGTAGTCAGTTGCAGGAGAGTGGCACAGCCATGCTGTAGTGGGGTTGGGCATCTGGCCCTTTGAATTTACCTGAACTTGATGCAAAATTTCTAGCTTGGTGCAAAATCCAGCACAGAGTGCCACAGAAACTGGGCTGCTTGGGGCCAATTTCAAGTCCAGGGTATGCGGGTTCTTGAGTAACTCAATAATGTGTCATAAGTGATATGAATGTCCCACTCTTCATGCATCTGCATATGGGAAGAGATAGCTATTTTGTCCCTGATGATACCTATTGAAGCTGATTTAATCAGTCTGGATGTTGGTCTTGGTGGTATCACACATCTGGTATTCAAGTCCTGTTGGTACCTAGATGGATCACTGGGCCTCCAAGATGATCTTCCTTATTTGTATGATGTATGTTTGCTTGGTTGGTTGATATCCTTTTGCTTGGCGAATGTTAATCTAATTATATTTTAGCCTATCAGAAAATTCCAGTTCTTGCATATCAGTGGGAGTGATTATGATAATACTTAGTCCTGCCATGAGCGCAGGGGACTAGACTAGATGACCTCTCGAGTTCCCTTCCAGTCCTATGATTCCATGGCATCCAGTATCTGAAATGAAAAACAATGTTCCATGCAGGATGGGATAACATATTAATAGCCACATATATGGTCCTTCAGGATGTCTCCAGTTGAAGGTATGCCATCTGAGCCATGACAACATCCTAGCAGGGCACTTCGGATGCCTCAAAACCTACTGCCTAACCTCCCACTTCTTTTGGTGGCTCCAGATGTGGGCTGAAATTCAGGCTTATGTTGACCCATGCAATGTATCCATTGGCACCAAGGTGCCATGCACCAAACCTCTCGGCACCCTCATGCCTCTGAAAATCTTGCCCCGACCATGGGCAGCCATTGTCATGGATTTCATTGTAGAACTCCCCAAATCAAATGGCCACACAGTAGCACTAACTGTCATAGATCAATTGGCCAAAATGGCAAACTTCATCCCCTATGCCCACATACCTTTGGCTGATACAACTTGGCTCCTAGTAACAAATTACATCCACTTCTAGGGGCTCCCAACTACATCCCTTTGGATCAAGGTCCCCAGTTCATCTTGGGTTTCTGTCATGAAACCCTCTGGTTACCAAACAACCACACTTATGCCTCCTTGGCATACCACCCACTGACAGATGGTCAGGCAGAAAGGATGAATCAAGTGCTGGAGCAATATTTACAGTGCTTTCTTAGTTACCACCAAGACAACTGGTCCACCCTCCTACCCTATATCAAATTTGCATACAACTATGCTGACCTTGCCTCTGCAGGACAAAGCCCTTTTTTACAAACGACAGTTTTCACCTCCCAACTCTACACCACACTGCCAACGGCCTTCCTGAAACTGTTACCCAAAGTTCCCCCGAACTCACAGTTCTTGGTAACTTTACTCTCCGTGAGGAGATATCAGGGCAGACCAAGAGAGATGCAGCGCTTCTGTCTGCTATGTGGCTGACAGAAACAAATCAAAACCACATGCTTTCACTTAAAGCCAGTACTTTATTAGTCTCCAGCACTCCCACTAGAATGCCTTTACTCGAAGTCACTGCTTTGTTTAGTCTTGAGCACACGCAAACACAATAGGTTATAGAGCACCCCAAACTGATCACTACTCCTCAGGATTACCCCGCAGGAGTTTGGAGTGGGATTCGGGTGATTCAGCTGCAAATTTCCAGTGGCCAACCTTCCGTTTGTGGCTGGGGCTTTTGCAGTGTCCACAAATCCACTTGAGCCAGACCCACAATTTCTCTTTTATACCCCCAAAGTTACAAAGGCATGTCAAACAAAAGTGTTATATAGCTGACTAAACAAAATCAGCTGTTAGGCAGAAGCAGGAGTTACAGAAACATGTCACTAAAAAAAATTGTTAAGCAAGCAGTTTCGAACCATGAGTCTGGCAGGTATTTTTCCCCATAACGACAATCCTAAAATATATCCAGACTTTCTGTTTTTCACAGACATTTGCCCCAGAACATCAGAGAGGGTGTAGAGTCAAACTCACTTCATGTGACAGCTGCCTACCCCTCCCAGCTTGCCTTGGTTATGCTAAGTTTCTGCAAAGGCTTACTAACTAGCCACTCTTAGCAGTAAGCAAAATAATTGATATTCTATCCCAATAGTTGACAGTGACTTGGATACCTGGCTGGCTGCTAAAATGCCCCTCTACAAATCTGGCAGTTACCAACTTGGTTCAACAAATCCACCACATTTGAGGAAAAACTAAGAGGGCACCTTGAGGACGCTAGAAAGGACTACAAATGGTATGCTGACTGCCAAAGACAGGAGAGGCTGGTCTTCTTGGTAGGCCAGAAGGTCTGGTTATCTGGTAAGAATCTCAGAACAAGCAGGCTGTCTTGCAAGTTAGACCACCAGTTCCTTGGAGCCTACCAGGTTTGTCAGAAAATCAATGCTGTCACTTTCAAACCCCGCTTAAAGATTGCACCCAGTCTTCCATGTGTCTCTCTTGACCATACACTGAAACCCATTCCCTGATCACACATACCCACTGCCACTGCTGGTTTTAGTTCAGGGCCAGGAGGAGTATGAGGTCCGTGCCTTACTGGACTCCAGATTAAAGCAGGGTAAACTGTGGTACCTCATAAACTGGGAAGGCTATGGCCCCGAAAAGCGGTGTTGGGAACCTGCCGATAACATTCACGCCTCTGAACTTGTAAAAGACTTTCATGAATGTCACCCAGACAGGACCAACTCTATGATAGTCCTTCAGGAGGAGGATTGTAAGGATTCATGGGATTTGATTTTAGAGCTGTGGGGCTCTAGGTGGGCAGTGTTGCCACACAACCACCTTGGCAATGCCATGGCTAACACATCATACAACTAGGATGACGAGTCACTGCAGGAAGTGCTACCCATGGTAGAGATGACGGGCAACTCCTCCCGTGACCTCTGATTGACCCAGACCTGCTATTTAGGCCTGGAGGGACTACCCTGACCTGTTGCTGGTCCTGGTTTCCTTGCTTTGCTCCAGCTCTGCCCCAGCCATGCTCGTGCCTTGGACCCAACTTGGCTCCTCCCTTCCCTGACCCCAGGTAACCCAGTTCTGATTCTCAGCGCCAATTCCTGGCTCTGGCTCGGGTTTGACCATTGGCTCTGGCATCTAGCTTCTGACCCTCAGTTCTGTTTCCCAGCTCCTGACCGCTAGGCCTGACCGCCCCAGCCCTGGTTCCTGACAGTGACCCAGACAAAGTTTTATTTGCATGAACTGTTTTTTCTATAGGATGTTTTATTATATTGTGGTTATTGGAAAAGTTCCTGGAGTAGACTTGCTTTAGAGAATGTGCTATATATAAAATGTGAGGCTGTTGACAGAATTTGCGGATGAGCAAGACTCATAAACAGTAGCAAACAGCTGGTGTTTGTCTAGGTGCAAATAGGTTTTTCATGGTGGGCAGGAAGACGCAAGTAATAAACACAAGTGTAGCAGCAAAGGCTCCATTACCCTCATTTATGATTTGGTAAAACTTTGGAACATGAAACAATTAAGCTTAGCTTTCTGGTCACATGGGAAATGACAGATGGAGACAATGAGCCAAATTCTGGTCCTAGTGAATTTAATGGGGTTTTAGTGGGCCACCGTCTTCTGTGGGATCAGGATTTGGCCAAAAAGTAAAATCAAATGTTGCAGGTTTATGGAACTTGTGTCTTTGATTTACTATTTCAATCAATTGGGTTCAACATTCATCGACCTTTTTGGTTCAAATTCCATGAGAAGCCAATATCGGCTGCTAATTATAGACATCTGTGAGCAATGCGTTTTGCAGCTGTTGTGTTATAACAGGGAAGGAGAAAGCTCAGACTGCAGCCTACATCCGGGTTATGTCTTCATAAGCACTGAACTCTAATCATCAGATCTTGGTTTCATACATACAGAGTGAATATATCCAGGCAGGCAGAAAACCTTTCTGGGAAGACCAATCTCATGAGTCCCACCTGTAGAGAGATTGGCTATCCATGCAGTGAGAAGATAAGGGAACGTTTCCTAGTGCATGTACGTGAGATGGTCATGTTACAGTATAGTTCCCTCCATGATTCAGTGCCAGAACAGCGGCTGTAGCTGGCTCTAGGAAAAGCCAGGATGGCGTGTGAGGGAAGAATGGTGCTGGGCAAACAAAGAAGGCAGAGGGACAGGGTGAGGGGAGAAACTGAAAGAGGCATGGGGCTAAGAGAGAGCGAGAGAGGCCATTGGGGCCCAGGAAGTAGGGGGAAGGATGCAGGAATAAAAAGGGCCAGGAAGCCATGAGCATGAGGTCAAGCAAAGGGAGGAAACGTAGATCTCTGAAGATTAAAGGCCTGATCCTCTGAGGGTGTTCAGCATCCTCTATCCCCACTGAATTCAGTGGGTGCTGAGGGGGCCTGGGCCGCTCTCAGGATTGCCCCCTATGAAAGAGGGACAGGTGTGCGGAGAGAGAACAGCCCCTGGATATGGCTGAGCGACAATGAGAGGAAAGGAAGGGGAGAGGCCAGACGCCAGAACTAGGCTAGGGGCTCAGGAAGGAGACCTGGTTTTGAAAGGGACAGCGGGAGAGGAGCACCTTGGCAATGCTGGCCCAGAGGGGCAGAGAAGAGACAGGTGCCAGGTGATGAAAGAGGCTGCATGGTCCCAGGGCAGGGCATTGAATCAGGGGAGTGGGGTTCTAACCCCTGCTCTGCTGCTGACCTGCTGAGTAACCACGGGCAGGTCACTTCATCTCTGTGCTTGTTTCACCTCCCGCTCTTTGTCTGTCTCCTCTGGTTAGATTGTAGCCTGTCTCTCCATAGGTGTCTGTACGCTGCCCCGCACAGCGGGGCCCTTCTCTCAGCTGTGGTCTCTAGGTGCTGCTGTGATATAAAAAAATACTAGTGATTGTGGGTTACCTTTTGGTGGGCAGCAGCTATTTGTCATGTGCCGGCTTCTATCATGGGCAGCGCTTGTATCCCTCGCCAAACCCCCCCCCCCATGTCTTGGTACAAGAGTTTCCGTAACATTGCTTTACATGTGTCTGCAGAAGAACATTTCAGAATTCCTCTGTGTGTGTGTATGATGGGGGGCTGGGACACCAAGCAAGTGTATGGAGGGTTAGAAATAGATGCTAGTTAGAAATAGTGTGACAGCCTGTAAATAAACTGAGCCCCCCTCTTTTAATGGCAGGGGTGTTGTCATTTTGCTTGTGAAATGTTCCTTTAATTGCCAGCCAGACTGCCTGGAAATGGAGAGTGTGTGCTGTCAGTGGAAGGGATCCAAGCTACCATGTGTTCAGAAACGTAAGCCTTTGAGCTCAATCAAAGCCCCTGTATTTCTCTCTGTGCCTGTTTTTTAAATAGATAAAAGCTTTAAATAGTCCTTACTTCAAATACTGGTTTCCAGTGAAACCTTCTTTAGATACAAAGTGTTTGATGATGGCCTCTGACCTTTAAGAACTTGAAGCTTGTGTTCTGCTGAGCAGCTGATTGCGCGGGTCAGGGGCCAAGCAGCCCAGTATAGCTTTGGTTCTGCACTAATGATGGAACCATAATTAGTAATTAGCTTTGGCTGCAGATGACTGATTTTGGCTTCTTTTGGGCTTATCTAGCCCGATTGAGACCAAGCCCATCATGATACAGTCACTAGGTTATTTAGATTAATTCCTATGCTTTTTTGGTTGGCCGGGTTACCTGCTGTTTACATTTTCAGCTGCATACATGACGATCCCATTCAGATCTTTATTTGCTTGGGTAGTTTGGAGTGAATTCACTGTGCAAAACTTTGCACTTATCCCCAGTGCAATCACATGGAAGTCAGTGGCATCAGATAGGGTGTAGATCTGTGCACAGCTTGGCCCCTTGTGTCAAAATCTCATTACTGATACGGCCTCAGAGGCATGCACGAAGCTTTACAGTTAAGAACAGGAATTTACAATCCCAAAAACATAGCCAATAATATTTGGCTCTACCAAGCATGCTGCTGAAGACCTCCTTGGTGTACCGTGCACCCTCAGCTGCCACTGAATATCAGGTCCATGGTAAGTTATCAATGTGTGTGGAGTGAGGAGGAAATGGGACTGGGCTGATGGCACAAAACAAGGGGCCCGCGGTGCTCCTGCTGAAGCGGGTGGCAACATTTCCTTTAATTTCAACAGGAGTTCATGGCCTACATAGCTATGGAACAGTGATGGGCTTTCTTTTCTGTGTTTTGGGCCTGGTGTCTGCAGAGGGCAGATGGCATTCAGTGAAGAAGTGAGGCAGACTGTTAGAGAGGAGAGGTGCACTCTGTTCTCTCTCTCTCTCTCTCTCTCTCTCTCTCTCTCTCTCTCTCTCTCTCTCTCTCTCTCATGTTTTGTTGTTCTCATAATCCCAAATAAAGAGAAGTGTATGGGTTAATCCTTGTATAGCAAAATGCCCTTAGCACACTGACCTATTTTAAGACTAGGTCAGCCCCCTGAGAAGCCAGCATTGAAGCTGTCGGGAACCTGTACAGCTTGGCAGGCTGTTAAGACTATTTGAAGTACATCTGTTTAATCTCACTTTGGCTGTGCCCATCATTGTGCTTTCAATGAGCAAAACAGATCCCAGAATTGGTGGGGATGGGAGAGGAACATCATGGATCACTTAATCTAATCCTCTGCTTCAAACAGGGCAGGCCACAGTATGTTTGCAAGATCAAACCACACAGATAACTTTAACACTCATGCCTTTGAGTTTGTCATCACTATCTCCTCAGGAACACTGCTCTGTGACCTGATTTTTCTTTATGCTTAAATTGTTTACTTAATTCCCAGGGCACCTATTGCTCCTTGGTTTATGGCTGGAGTCCAGCACTAGAGACCTTGTAACGTCTTTATTCCCTCTTAAAAATGTCTATAGGTTTAATAAGGCCTACTCCAGTTAAACATATTGGGCCAGATTCTCATCTCCATTCCATTGGTTTGAAAACTAAATTAATGCCCTTGATGTGGATGGAGTTACACACGTGTCGTTGAGGAACAAGTGGGAAGAAAGACTCAGCCCAGTTACTTTACAGAAAGTGAACTCGGGGCTTGTCTGTTCAGTGCACTAGTGCTGCCCAGGTGGGGTGTAAATTCTAGTGCCTACAGAATATTGTACGCAACCACCTGTGTGGACCCTGCTGGTGCACCATAAAAGTTCTTGAGTGCACACTGAAGTAGAACAGTTTGAGACAGGACTATGTCAACACGAGCTAGGGAACTTTTAGTGCATGCCAGCAGGGTCCCACATGGGCTGCTGGTGCGTGCTAGAAAATACACCTCAGCTGGTGTACAAAGCTGGGGAGACAAGCCCTCAATTATCCTTTTCTCCCCGGCTTTGTTCACCGGTCCTAGAATCATTCTGGTGGCTCCTCTTAGAACAGTGCCCATCTTTTCAGTTAGCTTTAAGTGACATTTCTATTAGTTGACTGGGATACACTGAATTCAACAAGAGGAACTTCACACTGCAAGAAGGCAGTCTGTGTCATTCAAGATACAGGAAATCCAAGTCAAATACCACGGCTGGATTTGGAATAGGGCTGGATAATGTTATGCCCATTAATAACATTTGTAGTTATACATGCTGAAACCAGCATAATCAAATCTGACATTTCAGGACATAAAGTGATCAGGGATGGAACCTGGAAGCAAATCTTACCCCAAAGACAGTGCTGCAGAATGGCCTAGGTTCGCCTCGATATTGTGGGGAGAGGATGGGTTCATCTTTGAAGCGTCAGGTCTTGGCCTTTGCTGGAGGCAGACTTTGGAATCCAGCCTGGTCCAACATCCTATATCATGCTTCCCTTTTTGACTCAAGCGGCTAGTCAAAATGTGGGGGCCTGTGGGTGTTCCAGTTAGCAGCAGAAATTGGTGGCAGTCAGCTATTTCTTCGATGCAGTTTTGTTTACGTATGAAGAGAGTACAAAGAAATGCAGAAGGAAACAGTTTTGTTTGCTCACAACACCTAGAGTGCTCTTAGCTTGCACCTCTGACCCAGAAACCTTTTTCCAGATTTCTTCCAACGTCAGCCACTGTGCTTTCAGCTGCTCCTTCTGGCTGTCTCCCTCTGGCTGTCCTTGTCTGTTCTCCCTTCCCATACATGCATGAACACGAACCTACCCAAAACAACACTCAGCAAAAGTTACTGCATGGGTTCACGCAATCCTGGAGTCTTAGGTGAGGGCTTATGTTTACAGTTATTTGAAGGATAAGTTATTTGAAGAACTCCCTCCCTAACAAGGTTTCACCCAGCTCATAACAATAACATTTGTAGCCGTACAGTATTGGCCATTTGGCCCAGGCTTGATGGAGTTCTCTCTCGCAGGACATCCATACAGCTGCCTCAGTCTGGCTCCTCGTATGTTCATGTGGAACTGGGAATATACTCGCCTTTGCTTATTTTCCAGTAAAGTAACAATAAGCGTTTGTGTCAGGCACATACTTTTGACATGATGGTTAAGAAAAAACAGTCCTCTGGTAACTCATAAAGCAGGGATTTTGCAAGCAGCCCCAAAATTCTGTTCCTCTGGCAGTTACTAACTTCATATGAAGTAGCTTCATATGGCCAACCCTCCCTTGATTCAGCTTGCTTGAAAGTAAGCCCTTTAAGGATGTTATGCAAAATTCCTGACTTCTAGAAGTGAGAGTAGGTGTTAGTGCTTTGGCTCCTTACTCCTCTTTCGAAGGGTCATTCAAATAGGTGTATACATATCTGGTTAAAAAATAATTTCCTTTCACTTGGCTGGTAATACAGTGTTCCATAGCGCACATCTGTATGCCTGAGCCTGAAGGTGTTAATGTCTAATTTTGTTGCAGCAGTACCAAGTGAGGAATGGTTGTTGTAGCAGATCCATCAAATACATGTAAAGAGTTGATTCCCCAGAGTTCCTGGTTGTGCCACAGTGTGACTATGGGTCTGGCTCGTGGGTCTTGCAATCAGTGAGACCCTGAGCCCATGGGCCATATTTGGGGTCAGGAAGGCATTTTCCCCCAGGTCATATTGGCAGAAACTCTGCGGAGAGGGGGTTCACCTTCCTCTGCTGCATGGGGCATGGGTCACTTGCTGGTTTAAACTAGTGCAAATGGTAGATTCTTTGTAACTTTAAGTCTTTAAACCATGATTTGAAGACTTCAGTGACTCAGCCAGAGGTAAGGGGTCTATTACAGGAGTGGTCAGGTGAGGTTCTGTGGCCTGAAACATGCAGGAGGTCAGACACAGGATACTGGGTAAGGTGGACCATGGTCTGACCCAGCATGGTAGCTCTTACATTCTTATAGAGATAGTTAAGTGGAGTTAGGCTGTATTCGTCTATATGAGACCTCAGAAGAAATGATAGGCACTGTGGAAAGCTGTGATGGTGATTTAGTAGGGAACATGTTTCCTTCTGAGTCTGTAGCTTGGCTAATTATATTCTGCCAACTTAAACTCCCCCTGCAGATCCAATCAGACACTGTTGGCATGTGCCAGGAGGCCTGGCTTATATTCCTGGTTCTGACATGGATTCACTGTACAGTGCCGGGCAAGTCACTAATTTTTTTGTGCCTCATCATCCCCTACTGTAAGATACCCAACTCCTTCTGAAAGTTACTGAGTTTGGAGTCTAACTCCTGAAGAGCCTTTGGGAATCCCAGCCCATATATATTAAGTGCCAAGAGTAAATAAAATTTAGAGTTGGCACCTCTGAAGTTAAAAAAAAACACAAGTGGTATGGGATCCCCAGGGTACAACCTGGAACTGGGGCACCGCTGTGCCCCCTTAACTCTCCAGCCTGGGCTCTCTCTCACAATGCTTTGCTAGTGACAAGCAGCAAACCCCTCCAGGCGCTGTTATCTCTTAGCACTACAGCATATGCAGCCCCACACCCACCTAGATTGCATGAATGCTCCCAGAGCCACTCATGAATCACACACAGAAAGGCACCAGGAAATCTCCCATCCCCCCAGCCTTACACCCCAGAGCTGTACTATCTTGCCCTTGTCAGAAGCCTGACCAGTGTAAGTTTATTATCCAGTTTGCCCCTCCCTTGATGTGGAGAGGACACACAATGGCCTTCAGAACCTGAGCTGAGATTTCTCAAGCACTTCAAGCAAAACACACTGGTTTTAGGTAAAATATAAAACAGCTTTATTAACTATAGAAACATAGATTTTTAAGTGATTATACGTCGTAGGCATAAAGGATCAGAAAAAGTTATCACAGAAAATAAAAGATAAACTCAGTCTAAATCTTAAACCTTATTAGACGAGGCAGTATTTAGATCAAGCAATTTTTCTCACCCCACTGGATGTTGCAGGTAGGTTATATTGCTTAATACACAGGCTTCCCCTTTAAGCCTGGGATCAGTCTCCTCAGTTCAAGTCTTTGTCTTCCCAACATTCTTGTTGCTTCCTGCATAGGTTGGGGAGAAGAAAGGTGACCGTGGCATCATGCTTTGGCCTATTTTTTATCATCAGTCCACGTGCCTGGAAAACGCTAGCCCAGACATGTCCTGGTGGGCTTTGAATCACAGAGTTGAGCAATCCCCCATTGTGTGATGCTTGTCCAGCCCTCTTACAGTATTGTAAATCCCTTGTTTACAACTCCCCTGCTGATTAATGATCGCTTAACGCCCTCCTGGGAGGGGATCACTACCTAACGGCAGAGACTCTCTAATTTACAACGTTTTAGCAAAAATCTCATAACTTCATACATACACACTAACGATATGCATATTTTGGCAGAACAATGGGTTTCAGCAAAACATGACCTTTCATATGAAATCTTACTTTGCATGCTTTTTATAAAATGTATCATAATTATATGACGGGGTGAATATGGAGATTCCAGTGTGCAGCTTTAAGGTACAGAGTGCCACACCAGAATATCCGGGATGATCCTGAGTCCCTAAAACTGGACAACTGGTAGTGTGTACTGAGCACCCTTACAGCAGTCTTGGGGACTCTACCTCAACAAAGTAGGATGACCAGATGTCCCGATTTTATAGGGACAATCCTGACATTTGGGGCCTTTTCGTATATAGGTGCCTATTACCCGCCCATTCCGATTTTTCACACTTGCTATCTGGTCACCCTACAACAAAGGGACAATCCTGAGAAAACCTGGACAGGTGGCAACCCTAATAAAGCCAGGATACTTTACCATAGGAATTGTGGTCATCTCATTTTAAAGAGGGTGGTGCTGGCAAGCTTGTTTTCTTTAAACTCATATGTTGCCTATTAGTATTATTTAGAGAGGAAGGATGATCTTTGGGACTCAGAGGTCAATTCTTGGTTCTGCTACTGTCTTCCACTGTGGTGTTCGGTTAGTCAGTCTCTCCGTACCTTGGGTCCCCATCTGTAAGAGACAGCTGATGATCCTCCCCTATTTCGTTGACGGAGTGCGAGAGATTAATTCAGCTGTGTGTGTAAAGCACCTTAGAGTCTTCTGATGAAAAATGCTAGTAAAGGTCCCTCACTCCCCAACTAGTCCCCCTGAAGTCAGTGAGGCCAGTCGTGGAGGAAGATGCTATTCAGTGAGCAAAGGTATTAGAATCTGACCCTAAGTGTGAAGCATTATTGGGAACCTGGATCCTGGGGCTTGACATTCAGTTGGTTACACTCCACCTTCAGAGACGGCAGATGCTTTAATGGAGCCACACCTCTTTTCATTTTTCAGTAACTCCTGCTCTCTAGCTCCACTGAGGGTTGCATTCCACCACCACCGCCACCCCCCTCCCCCGCCGTGCAGCTGAGGGCTCTCCTGTGTCTTATTGCATTAGGTTTCCAGCATTAGGGCTTGGTTTACAATGTGGGTTATTGTAGGGAAGTGACTGAGGGCAGGGACTTTGTATGGGGCTCTTTGTCTTAGACTCCCTAAGCTTTGTTAAGCCTGCTATTGGGAAAGCATTTGACACGCCCACCGACACAAATATAATAGTTATTTGATTACATACGATTTTTTTAAATTGGAATTTTTTTTAAAAAAAAGGCCTGGTTCAATGGGTGCCAGGGGAGCCTGGGTGGGGTGCCTGGGTGGGGTGCCTGGGTGCCTGGTTCAATGGGTGCCAGGGGAGCGCAGGTGGGGTGGGTTGGAACTCGTTGTGCTGCCTCACAAGGCTGCCAGTTGCCTAAGGCAACATACTATGTGAGAATTCCATATCCACCTTAGAGGCAATTAAATGTCTTGGGATGCAGGCAGAAGGAGATGGTGGGGGAGTGGGGGGGTTTAAAGCACCCTTCTGCCTGGAACGCCCTTTGCATGATTGACCTAATAACCTCCTCTCCACAGCTGATGGCCAGACAGGGGTGGATTACGACAGGCACCTTCCCTCTTTGGGATTCCAGCCCTGCAACTGGAAGAACCTTGGATTCAGTATTGAGTAAGAACAGGAAGCAGTGGGATCATTACAGCTTTCCAACGTGCCTAGTGATTTGTGTGTGTGCCCAACTTCAGGCATCTTAGAAGGTCTACTTTGCAGAAAGGGCTAAGAACCTGCCTCTAAATTCAGGTCCCTTAACGGTGTCACATTGGACACCCAAAATCACTAGCCACTCTGAAAATTCTTGGCCTGGCCCATCTGTTAGGCTGCAAAATTAACCATTGGAATGACTTACAGTACAGACCCGTTTACGCGTGGATGTCGGGAGTCAAGCCATCACAACCGCATGTTAACAGACCGCAGGTTAAGAGGGCCATGCTGATGTATCTTAAGATATCTATATATACATTTATAATTACCGAGGATTACATACGTATTCACAGCGTCCCAAATACTGCAGGCCTATCTGTTAACAGCGCTTTGCAAGAATATAAATTCAAATGTATAATCTAATAAAAACATTAAATACGCAAAAAGAAAAGGAGTACTTGTTTGTGAAAACAGACTAACAGAGCTGCTACTCTGAAACCTGTCATTAAATATGCAGTAAATCACTAAAACTTTGAAAAAGTACCAGTTTAAGCTAAAAATGTGTAAGACATGTCATGAAAGAAAGGTTTCCCATTAGAATCAAATCAATGAGAATCAAACGATTTTGAAATCTCTAGCATGACAATGACTAAGGGTGCGTGATACGTCTTTACCACTATCGGCAATCAAAAGGAAGAGGAAATGCCAGTAGGCCTTCAACACGTTTCCGCTCTGCACTTCCTGTCAATTTCTATGTCAGTGAGTTAGTGAGCAAATCAGTAACGCTACATAGCAAGTTCCTGTACCGTGTGTTAACAAGTCTCGTGTGTTAAATAAGTAGCACTGGGAGGCATGGCTCTACCCCGCATTAAGCGGATTCGCACGTAAACGGATCTGTACTGTACCTAGGAATGTGATATCTTAAATTAAGATCTGCTCTAGCTTCACCAGAAGTTATGGGCTCGATGCAGGAATCATTGGGTGAATTCTCTGGTCAGTGCTTTGCAGGAGGTCAGACTAGATGATCGTAATGGTCCCTTCTGGCCTTCAAATCTACATGCTTAATGATGATTGAGCTTTGTGGTGAATTTCTTTGAGTCCAATCCAGCAATAGGAGGAGGAGAGGGAGGGAATAGAGCAGGTGAATTTTCTGAAGATTCAGAAGGGAAGTAGGGTTTGATGGTCTAAAGACGTGTAACGAGTAAAAGAATGCAGTGTGATTTCTGACGGTAGCTATCAGCACATGCTGGTATCACCCGGGAAGGGCGGTGATATGCAGATTTCGAGGAAGACAAGCACCTCTCTGTAGGACTTCATGAAGGAATGACAGATGGATACAACACAATCTTTCTTTTTACCTTCCCAAAAATAAATGTGTGTGTGTGTGGATGCGCACACACGGGAGTGGGATGCGGGCTTTGGAAGGGGCATGAAACTCGCACGGAATCTCCCCCATTGTGTGAATGTCACACACACGTAACCACAGATGCCGGCTTCCAATTTTCCCCGGAGGTGCTCAACCTTGGGCCCCGCCCCCACTCCACCCATTCCCCTAAGCCCGCCCCCCACCTCACCTCTTCCTGCCCCCACTCTGCCCCATCTCTTCCCACCCAGTTCTGCCCCTCTCCCAAGCACTCCCCCTCCACCACTCCCAACGCCTCCTGCATGCCACGGAACAGCTGATCCACCGCAGGCAGGAGGCCCTGGGAGGGAGGGGGAAGAGTTGATTGGCGGGGCCGCTGTTGGGCAAGAGGTGCTGGGGGGGAGGGAGGGGTGCTTGGCTGCTGGTGGGTGCTAAGCATCCACTAATTTTTTTTTTCAGTGGGTGCTCCAGGGAGGGGAGTTCCCTTTGACTTTTGCGTCTGGCTTGGGAGGGGAAAGCTTTAAACAGGCTTCCTTGGAGGTCCCAATGAAACAAGGCTGACAGGGGATGGGGGGGAAGTGACTCGTCTATTCTGATCTGAACCCTAGCTAATTAGTTCAGACTCACGAAGATTCAGATCTGCGTGGGGCATGAAGCTGATGAATCTGGTATTTCCAGACCTGTCAGGCTGTATATATTAAAAATAAATCGGCTCATAAGGAGTGCAAAAGCAGCTGGCGTAATGTGGCACTGCGTTGCAATTAGGCAGGCTGGGAATATGGACTGCCTTGATGGCTGAATCCTCCCTACTCCAGCTGCCTGCTGCGAGATTGCTCTGCTGTGCTGTTAATGAAGACGTAATGTTTCCCACCCCCAACCTCATCTCTGCAGAGGACTGAGACTGAAAAGGAGACAAAAATGGGAGGAAGAAGAAGAAGAAGAATCTGCTTTTTGAGAGAATAAAATCCAAGCCAAAATTAAAGCTTTCCCCTCCCAAGCCAGACGCAAAAGTCAAAGGGAGCTTTTTCACCTGAGTAAGGACTAAAGGATCCTTTGAGTTATGTGCATAGGCACCGACTCCATGGCGGCTCCCTCCCTGGAGCACCCACGGAAAAAAAAATTAGTGGATGCTTAGCACCCACCAGCAGCCAAGCACCCCTCCCCCCCCCAGCACCTCCTGCCCGACGGCGGCCCTGCCAATCAACTCCTCCCACTCCTTCACACGTTCTGTAATTATCAATGTTCACGTCTGCAGCAGTGCTTAGATTGTAAACTCTTAAACTGTCAGATCTTTGGGGCTGGGACTGTCTCTCTGTTTGTACAGCACCTTGCACAATGGGGCTCTGATCCAGGACTAGGGTGCCTGGGAGCTGCAGTAATGCACATCAATAATGAGCATGATCCAGGGGGTGTGGCAAAGCAGACACTCACCTGGCCTGGGCCCACGGTGCCACCAAGCTGCTTGTATAGCCCTGTCTCTGCTAGCAATGTCTGCACTTGGTGTGAGTCTGATTCCATTCCCTGCCTTGAGGATTTTGACCATTGTTGGCCAGCCACCTGTGCGAACTGCACTGGGGCAAACCCCTAA
The DNA here is from genome assembly GCF_965140285.1 of Lepidochelys kempii. Taxonomy (NCBI): domain Eukaryota; kingdom Metazoa; phylum Chordata; order Testudines; family Cheloniidae; genus Lepidochelys; species Lepidochelys kempii. The sequence continues at coordinate 16,086,790 of NC_136380.1, forward strand.
TGTGGACAAACTAAAGCACAGGTGTCAGCGACGTGCTAATCTTTGCATGAAACCGGGGTACTGGAGGAAATCACTGTCCACACTAGGCATTTGCACTAATGCAGCTACAATGAAGGTTATCACGGGGGCAAGTCCCCAGAATGAATAAGGCCTAAGTATAGGGAGCTGGTTCAAGGACTCATGTAGGGGGCAGGGGCCCTCCCAGGGATGTAATATGTAACAGGCTCGGAGTAGGTGGCTCCTGAGGAGGTGTTGATGTGTAATCCAGGCTAAGAGTCTTCATTTCCCACTGGGGGCTGGTCATGGTAAGAGCTGATGAGTTTCATGCTGAGTTCAGGCAATGGACTGAGTGAGAGGTTTTCAAAGGTACAAATGGGAGCTAAGAGACCAACTCCAGTTGAAGATCTTTGGTTCAAATGCCCCTATTGTCCTCAGTGGGGTTGCTTACCTGTGCACCTGGCCAGCTTGCTGTCAGTTTTACCAGTTCAGCCAGCCAGTGGCTTCAGGAGCCCCATCTGCAGGGCGTACAAAAGCCAGGATAAAAACACCTATTTTTATAAAGCCAACAGGGACATCAGCAGAGGCCCCCAAACCCAGGATTTGGTTTTCAAATCTGGTTTAATGGTGAGCAAACCCAAAATCCATCACAGGCATGTCAGGACAGGGCTGGTTTTGTGACATCTGCAAACCTGGTGCCATGTGCCAGGCACATCTGAGCTGAATATTGCAAGTGCCTGCTGACTATCATAGCAATCGCAGGAAGAATGCCATGTTCTTATGAAGGAAACAACACAGTGCCCTGCAAATCTCCATGATCTTAGAGTACTTGTGGGACCTTAGAGACTAACCAATTTATTTGAGCATAAGCTTTCGTGAGCTACAGGTCACTTCATCGGTGATCACTTCACATCCGATGAAGTGAGCTGTAGCTCATGAAAGCTTATGCTCAAATAAATTGGTTAGTCTCTAAGGTGCCACAAGTACTCCTTTTCTTTTTGCGAATACAGACTAACATGGCTGTTACTCTGAAACATGATCTTAGAGTATCATGTGTTGGGTACAAGGCTGGATGCTTCTCTAAAAGCCATGCTCTAGTTCAAACAGGAATGATTTGGGGGAAGTTCAATGGCTTGAAGGTCACACTAGATCATCACAATGATCCCTCCTGGCCTTGCAATCTATGAAGCTACCTCTTTGTGAATATTTTCTCTTTTGAAGCCTCTCCTTATAGGCAACACTATGCTCACTAGGAATGTGCCTTTCACCCACCATTCTCAAACTACAACCACTGTGATCCTACAATCAATTTGATCCATATGCTGGGGGACGGGGGGGGGAGAAAAGAAAGGAGGGTTAATGGAGTAGGTGGTTGTGGAGAAAGTTACAAAAGAGGATACATGAGGAGTGTGTTTCATTTCAGTGCCTTGTTAAGAAAAATCCCAGCAGCCAGGAAAGGTGTTTGTTTTGTTTAAGTGTCAAGACAATACAGGTGTCAAATCTCATGCTTCAGAGCACTTCAGAAGATTATATGCAAGTGTTAGAAAGTCATTCTTCACTTAGTGTTATGCCACTGGCCAGGTGCACTATGGGAAGGTGCTAATCTTCCTCAAAGAATTAGTTATTTGAGGAGACTGGATTAGATGGAACAATACTTGGTTTGGATAGGGAAATTCTTATATAAGAGATGGCTTTGTCTGGATATCTTTAAGGTTCCTAAGGACTGATTATGTTTCATTATCACATCACAATAAGCCTTAGTTCTTGAAAAGTCACATCCCTCCTTCACACCAAGCAAAGAAAAAATATGTGGCCGTTTGCATTTGGAGAGCTGGAATTTAGGTGCATGCAGGCAGGTGTGTTGGGTCTTTCTCCAGCTGAGCCCTTAGACAGGTGTAAAATGACCTCTTCCCTAGCACTGTACCCAAGTGCTGGCCAGCTGCAACGAGCATTGACTTTATTTCATAAAACCTCGCTAGAAAAGCACATTCATACAAATGAATAACAAATTGTCAAAGTTCCTTCCCCACTCTGAACTCTAGGGTACAGATGTGGGGACCTGCATGAAAAACCCCCTAAGCTTATTCTTACCAGCTTAGGTTAAAACTTCCCCAAGGTACAAACTATTTTACCGTTTGTCCCTGGACCTTATTGCTGCCACCACCAAGCATCTAACAAAAATAACAGGGAAAGAGCCCACTTGGAAACGTCTTTCCCCCAAAAATCCCCCCAAGCCCTATACCCCCTTTCCTGGGGAAGGCTTGATAAAAATCCTCACCAATTTGCATAGGTGAACACAGACCCAAACCCTTGGATCTTAAAAACAAGGAAAAAGCAATCAGGTACTTAAAAGAAGAATTTTAATTGAAGAAAAAGTAAAAGAATCACCTCTGTAAAATCAGGATGGTAAATAACTTACAGGGTAATCAGATTCAAAACATAGAGATTCCCTCTAGGCAAAACCTTAAGTTACAAAAAGACACAAAAACAGGAATATACATTCCATTCAGCACAACTTATTTTATCAGCCATTTAAACAAAACAGAACCTAACGCATATCTAACTAGATTGCTTATTAACTCTTTACAGGAGTTCTGACCTGCATTCCTGCTCTGGTCCGTGCAAAAGCATCACACACAGACAGAGAGAACCCTTTGTCGTCCCCCCCATCCAGCTTTGAAAGTATCTTGTCTCCTCATTGGTCATTTTGGTCAGGTGCCAGCGAGGTTATCTTAGCTTCTTAACCCTTTACAGGTGAAAGGGTTTTTCCTCTGGCCAGGAGGGATTTAAAGGTGTTTACCCTTCCCTTTATATTTATGACACAAATATATTAACTCAGATTGTCTGAATCTAGCACCGTTCATCCCCAAACACTTCACAATCAGAAATCATGCCCACCCCAAGGCAATCCAGCCACCTCTGGAGTGAAAAGCGGCAGCTGCTTAAGACCCTGATAAGGCCCTTTGGCATGTGCTTAAACTTGAAGTCAATGGAACTTAAGCACTTGCTTAAAAGTAAGCACCTGGTTGAAGTGCTTTGCTTAAAAGTAAGCGCCTGGTTGAGTGCTTTGCTGAATTGTGGCCTAACAGAGCATAGCAATGCCATGCTCTAGGGCAGAGTCTCTCACCAAAACGATTTTGGTGGCCTCAGAGCTCAGCCACCAACGCTTGCTGGTGGCTGCTCTGACAATTTTTCCTAAGATATTTAATTAACATTAGGAAAAACAAATAAATAGACACATATACATATCCGAATCATTGTAATTTATTTAGGAAGTAGAGCTCCCCATTCAATGCACGTCGATTTTGCTCCTATTCTTGTGCTCGGAGCATGTCACAGAGAGGGAGCCCCTCACCCTGCCAGGGAGCTGCCAAGCCCTGCAACAGCCCAAAGTCCTTGAGGTGGTGTGGTAGCTACAACTGCAAACAGCGAGTGCGGCCCCAGGTGGGGGAAGCGCCAACCTGTTTCTCTGTCCCTGCCTCCCGCAGCCGTTCAGCGAGAGCCCACCATGGAGAAGGTGAGTCAGGAACTCGCCCACCAGCTGCAGAGTCCCAGACTCCCCGTGCTCCAGCCAGGTGGGAGAGGGAGAGCTGCCTAGAGGTGCACCTGGGCGACTGAATGCCACGGCCACCTCCACTGACAAGAGCCATCACCGTGCACACCGGCTCCACATGTCTCAAGCGGTGCTGCCCAGAGCCCCGCAGGAGGCCGCACAGTGCAGAGCGCAGATCCCCGCTGCACACACCAAGGCAATGCATCTCGTTGCCCTTGGTAATGGCTATTCTGGAGCAACAGCTGGGCCCTGCGGGGAGGGGTCGCTGCTTTGCTCCCCCCAGCCCCAGTCTGCCCATGAATTGGAGGCTGTTGTGGCTGCAAAAGAAATCAGCTGCATGTGGCCACAGTTGAGAAACGCTGCTCTAGGGCCAAAGACAAGTAAGGGTAGGGCTAACAAAGATCACCACTGAGCTAAAAAGCAAATCTTCATCTGATGGGGTCTGTACTGATCGGGTCTGTACTGTTCTGTTTGACAGAGGGCCTGACGCTGGGAAGCACAGAGGTGCCCAGAACCACCCAGGAGGCATTCGGGGCCGGTATTTAGGCACCTAACTCCCATTGACATCAATGGCAGTTAGGCACCTAAATAGCTTTTGAGAGTGTGAGCCTGGGTGCAGGAACCAGTCCTTGTACGGTGAGCTCCTTTGGCCAGGCACTGGGTGCTCCTGTAAGAATACAATGTAGAGCACGCAGTGGCCACTTCAGCACATGCCCCAGAATATCCACTATTGCTTGAGAATTCTGTATCCACGGGGAATGGCAGGGGGTGTCCCACCAGCTGAGTCTGTTAAAACCTTCCTTGGCTCCTAGGGGTAGTCTGTCACCACTTACTAGAGCACTGGGGAGCAGTCCAGTGGGTATGGCACTGACTGAACCAAACAGACCTGGCTTCTATGTCTGGCTCTGCCACTGGCCAGCTGAGAGACCCTGGGGAGATATTTTCCCTCTCTGCCTCAGCTTCCCTATCTGTTAAATAGGGAGAATGATACTGACCGTCCTTTCTGACTTGCTCTAAGTGCTGGATAACAGAGAGGCATCCCTACTGGGACAGAGCACAGGTTTGCAGAGCAGGGCTAATGGAGAACTAGGACTCCCGGCTTCTGCTTCTAGCTTTGCCACTGACCTCAGTTTCTTCAGTTGTTGAAGGGCTATAATAATGCTTGGCTGATTTTAATAAATTAATCTTTGTATAGCCCTTGGGGGCGGGGGGGTCAATGACCCAAGGTGCCCTATAATTCCACCCTATTCTCTTCACAATAATACGTACACTGCTAAAAATGTCTTCAGCATAGATAAAGAAACAGAAAATGTAAAAATATCATTTCAGAAGGTCTTAAAGGTAGCAGTAATCCTGTTTGTTTGCTATTATATTCCCTGCTATTAACAGTGCATCATCCCCCTTGCCATGGGGGGAGGAGAGTGCTGTGCAGCCCGAATGCTGGATTTCCCACTGTCTCCTCATTACAGAAATAGGTCCCCATATAAAATGGCTGTGGGCTTGCTCCAAAGCATACTGCTGTGAATGGAAACACTCCCACGGGGCCTCCATAGGCTTTGTGTGGAGTCACACAGGACCCTCAGAACTTCTCCATCTGCTGCTGGAGCAGTCCCATCGGTCCATTGATGCAAGGTGTGTGCAGCTGAAAGTGACGAGGGGGGGTGCGTGTGGGTGTGTGTCCATGCGTGCGAGGGTATAATTTGACTAAAGAACTCTAGTTGAGGACAGGGTTTATATAACTCTCACACACTCAGGCCAGGGCTCTGTCCCACGCTCGTGGCTGTAGGATGTAGAGGTTAAGCCTGCTACAATGGTGGACTGCAGAGGTGGGTCTTCTAGTCCAGGCAGTAGAGGCTGGAGCTTGGACCTGCAGAGGCCTGGGTTTGCTGCCCAGCAAGGGAGCAGCGCTACACTGGCTAAACAAAGCTGGGTCACATTTTTCATAGACGTTTCCTGCCAGAAAATAGTGTTGCAAAACCCAAACGCTATCCGTAAATCGGCTGCTGTTGAGAAGTGGGGCACCTATTGGGATTTCTGTCACGCAGTAGGTAGTCCTGCTGGCAGAGAGACCCAGCAACCCAGAAGGTAACTCTGGCCGCACTGCAGGCATCCTTGGTTTGTTGGAAACTGTGTGTTACACTGTCCAAAGAGTGGACCCCATGGCAGAGATGTTTTAAAATTCCACATTTTGCAGGGGTGGAGGAGAGGTTCCTGCACCTGAATGCGACCCTATGCATCCTAGCGAGTTGTCATGAAAAGGACACTGCATTCCTCCAGAATCATGTGGCGTTTTAAAGCTCCCAGACTCTACTTCAGTTACATCCGTGTTTATTTTTGCAGGGGGTTAACGGGGCTATATCTGTACAGCACCTAGCACGATCAGGTCCTGTCCAGGACTGGGGCAACTAGGCTCTACCACAATACCAATAATAATACTCTTCCAGGCTCCACCCACAAGCCAAGCTCCTCCCACTTGACACTGAAATGAGACGTTGCTTGCAGCAGTAGCTTGTTCAGGTAGAAAGAGGGACCTCCTGAGTCATTGAGTCCAGTCCCCACCTATCACAGCCAACCCCCTCTGATTCCCCCATCTAATTTCTTATGTTATAGGCAACAAAATGGTTAATTCAGATGTCCAGTGAGGGTAACAAAAATCGCAACAGCTCATTGAAATGAGTGGAGCCATTCACTCCTCTCAGCTATTGGGTCAGGCTCTCTGCAGAGCCAGGCAGGTGTCACTGCATCAGTTACTACACTTTAAAGGTTTTCTTGGCAACCATAAGGACAGAGACTTAATTTTCACATAAGACGGCAGCTTGAGGGAGGCAGGGGTTCACTTTTCCTCTCAGTGTGAGCACTGGTATCTGTCTCCATATTCCAGAGGTGCTGAGTGGTAGGGTAGCTGGGATGTCACAGATGCATTCAGGGAAGTTGCATGAAACCAGATGACATGACTCTAAAACGGGATCTGAATTTGTTTTTAAAGGCTTAATTTACAGGATGTTCTGAATAGTTCTGTCCGAGGGGGCATTCCACACCTAACCCCACTATTGTCCCATTCATGAGAACATTCCTGGTGGTCACCTCCACAGCGCTTCTATCCAGCAACCTGCACTGCTGTCCCTGCAACCACACTGAACATGGATCCCACGCCCCAGGCTTTATTGCATGGAATGTATTGTGCAAATTTAATTTGGGAGACTAAAATCGCTATAAAGATCCCTCTGTAAATAAGGGATTAGCAGCGGTAATCTATCCATTTCTAACCACACCCCCAAATTGAAGGTTGTCTCCCCTCACCCCCACATCTAACTCTGTCATCTCTTAACGCTGTGGCTAATTATTGCCAACTAAACAGCACCAGGCTTTTCCATGCTTGTTAGCATTGTTTCTTACATCAGCTTTTCATCTCAATGGAGGCAATTGTCCCCGGCTGACATTTTAATTCTTTCCAGCTGCAGCCAAACCAAATGACACAAATTGAGTGGAAGGGGTTGCCTGGGGGAAGCCTAGTTCAGAGAACACACTCTCCATCCCACGAGGAGGTTTTGCTGCTGGACACTGTAAGGCAGAAACGGACACAGATAGATTTGAATTTGCATCAAAATAAGTAAAGGGGATCTGATGTATAAGTGAAGCCAGGGTACTTTACCATGGAATAACTCATCCCAGATCCATGTAACAATGGCTGATGGCTACTTCTTCTTTTTTACCTATATAGGTTGCCCTTTAGTTACTTGCAGAGAGGCGGGTGGTCTTAAGGCACTGGATAGGGAATTAGGAGCTCTGGGTTCAATTCCTGATTGCGCTACAGACTCCCTGTGTGACCTTGGGAAAGTTGCTTAATCTCTTCCTCAGTGTCCAGCCTGTAACATAGGGGTAATAGTGCTTCCTTGGTGTGTCCTGTCTAGTTAGATTGTAAACCCCTCAGGGCAGGGACTGTCTTTTTTGTACAGTGCTAACATAATGGGGCCCTGATCTTGGTTCAGGCCTCTAACTGCTACTATGATACAAATAATAATTGTTTTAACCAGACTTGTGTGGCCAGATTCTCACACACATCCATGCGTCCCCCATTCCCTAGGAATGCAAAGCAGCTGGAAAGCTGGTCTAATTGGGCAGCTGGGCAATGCTATTTTGTAAAGCAGAATCCCTGGCTACCACCGCGACCTTGTTCTGTGGCATGGGCCACAGAGGACCTGCAGATGTCAAAGGTTTTGGGGGAAGGAGGGTGTGAATGAAAATAGCACCCCAAGGTTTCCCTCCCATCCCCAAGCTTTCAGGCACAGCCAGAAGCCTGCATTTAGCCCTGTGTATCTCTGACATTTACTGAGTTGCACAGATGACCAGTAATAACTGTTTCCTGCCTTGCAGTTAAACTGAGAGCTGAGATGTTTCGGAAGTTGCCTCCTAACTAGGTTTAATAGGTTGGACGTATGGAGGCATTTTACTTGGTGGAAGGGTTTTAAAAACAAAAAAGCCCCAAGATAAAGCTTATAGAGCCTAAAGTATTAAATTCCTACGTACACAATCCAAGGCCCAGTCCTGATCTACTTGTGGATGCAAGTGTTCCTGTGGAAGTCAACAGCCCTGCTTGCCTAAGACAACAAGGAACAGCCCAAGCTAATGAGCAAGCCGGGTATTTTCAGTGCTCCACAGCCCAGGTGGGTTTTCAGGGTTCCCATTTAAATTGCAGCTGGATTTAAAATGGCTGAGGAGGGTTATATTCCTTGTGGGAGTGTCCAATCAAGTCCTCTGGGAGGGTCAAAGGGCTGTCTGCATTAAAAACACCCACGCCCATGTACATATGTCACTGCAGTTACTATCGATGCCTACACTGGTACAAAGCGCTGTTTATATATACCTGGGTACCTTAGTTTGGTGCATCAGCTAGGCTGGGGTAAGCCCCGGTACAGCACAGTCTCATTAGGGCGTCGTCGTTAAACTAATGCAAAGTTTCCTTATGTGAACTGGGTGTGCAAGATTGTTTAGCCGATAACATCTCAATTTTCACAGCCCATCAGTGCTCAAGCTTCTAAAGTTGATCTCTAAAACCCAATGGCCAGACGGTTCAAACTTGAATGCCTGAAGTCAGGCTCCTAAAGCCATATTTAGGCACACAAGCATTAGTATGTATGTATTAGTATGTGGTAGTCCTTAGAGGCTCCAAATAGTGGATATTCATAGAATATCAGAGTTGGAAGGGACCTCAGGAGGTCATCTAGTCCAACCCCCAGCTCAAAGCAGGACCAATCCTCAATTTTTGCCCCAGATGGCCCCCTCAAGGATTGAACTCTCAACCCTGGGTTTAGCAGGCCAATGCTCAAACCACTGAGCGACCCCTCCCCCCGATATTGCAGTAGGCATAATAAAACCATGGTGCAGGCTCTAGGGAGCTTCCAATGTAGGCATCTGGCGAGAGCAAACACGTGAGCGGAACACAAGGGAACAGTGCATAAAGGGGACAAAAGTGAGCTGAAACTCACAGGCTTAAGAAAGCAGATGGAAGAAAATTGGCTCACATGGTATCCCGACTATTCTAACTCTGCAAACGGATTTGCTTCACCTGAAATGATCACAATACCTCCGTCTGCCAACCATCAAAAAGTTAATGACCCAAGCCAGGTGGGCTGCTGCTGTAAACTCCAGACTTACGATGACACTCTGTTCCTGAAACAGCTTCGAAAGTGCTTGCTGCAGCAGATGCTGCTTCCTTTGCCCAGCCCAGTCAGAAAATAAATAGTAATCGTTCCATTTCTCTTTTTCTAATTAGAATCTCCTCCACGATTAATGACCCATAAATCAGCTACCGTTATAAAGTGGGAGGCATGCTGGAGGGAATTTATATCACCCAGTAGATAGTCCTGGCAGAGGGAAAGGAAAACAATAAACAGTGCCTGCTTCTGCTCCCATTGACGTTAATGGGAGTTTGGCTGTTGATTTCAATGGTAGCAAGATTCAGGACTGAAGTAGAACAGAGAGGCCCATGCTCATGGGGAAGACACTTTCCCATAAAGTCATAAAACTAAATGCAGCCCTCACAACAACAAATTCACACTACAGACTCCTGCTGCAAAGCTCCTTTCTGCGCCACGCTGCTTAAAGTTAGTATATAGCTGGTTAGCCTACTTCATAAAGCTCTTTCTATAGTGGGACTCTTTCAAGATTAAAAATCCTTGAAGAAGCAATCTTGGTCTTGCTGTTTCTCAAAGCCCTTATTCTTACTCCGACAAAACGTTATTAGACTGTGTTGAAATGAGATCTCTTCTGCAAAATGAAAAGAGAAAAGGCACATGCTGCCTTGTGGGTTGTTTTTTTTTTTTTTTTTTTGGTTTGTAGTTTCTTTTAAAGTAGATTTGAGCAGGACCCCAGAGCTAAGAATCCAGCTGTACTTTCATTGTCAATTCTTCCATGCATCTGGAAAAATTCACACTGGCCCAAAATTTGGCAATCAACGTTCAGCTCCCGGGCAGTTATTTATTGCACTCATAAATATATTTAAAGTATTTATTTCTGAAAGACAGAGGGAAGGGAGATGAATGAGGAGACAGGTTTTTTTGATTTAGAGAGGAGTGTTGTTTTTTTTTCTGTAGAAAAGAAATCCATGCAACAGGTCAAATCCTTTGAGGTATTTAGAGGAACATGAAACCAGCCCCCAGTTACTTCATGTGGAAGCACAGCGTCTTTGCACTGAAGTAGCTGTTTTCCACTAAAACTTTCCAAGGCAGTTCTGGAACAGGAAGGAGTTACACTGATATGGTAAATCCTGGGTTCTGTGTTGTCCCCTGACAGATGTAGATGGTACAACCGTGGTTCTGTATTAATGGTACACAACCTTATTGGAGCCCAGATGCCACTATGCAGTAATAGGAGGGGTGAAAATGTTTTGAGGTGAACAGGGGCAGCTAACCAGGGAGTTCTGTGAAGGAGGCGTGATGTGACTTGACTCTTGGGGTGAGTTTGTCTGTCTGTTTTTGTTGTGTGCTTGCTGCTTGACTATAGCGGCAGGTCTCAAACTTTAACAACCCGAGGACCCCCATTTTGATTTTTAATTTGTCATGGACCCCCTGCCCCCACTCCACCCCCACCCCACCTCTTCCTGCCCCCACTCCACCCCTGTCCCTCCTCTTCCCCACCTCTTTCCGCCCCCTCTCCCGAGCATGCCCCCTCCCCGTCTTCCCAGCACCTCCTGCATACCGGGGAACAGCTGTTCTGCAGCCTGCAGGAGGCACTGGGAGGGACGGGGCGGGGGGGACTTGATCAGCTCAGCTAGTGGCACTGGACATGATTCCGCCCCCTCCCCTGAGCATGCCCCGCCCCCACTCCTCCCCCTCCCTCCCAGCGCCTCCAGCCTGCCACTGAACAGCTGTTCCCCAGCATGCAGGAGTTGTTGGGAGGGAGGGGGAAGAGTTAATGAGCGGGACCCCCAGGAGTTCCTTCACGGACTCCAATTTGAGAAACGCTGAACTATAATATATAGCCTGATCTGGTAGGGGGGCTGTGTGCTGAGCCTAGCGGCCTGCTATGCAAGGCTGAAAGCTTCTTAATGAGGCTTTGATCCCTAATCCCTTTAGCACCCATTAACCCTTAACCAGGGGGCAGGGCTACTCAGGAAGAATGGTGGTTTAAAAAGCCCGCTCCTAAGCAACCAGAGGAGCTAGTAACCAGGAGCATCAATGGGAGTTTGGCATGGGAGTTTAGAGGTAGCATGAGAGCCAGATACACCTAACGTTCTCTAAACTTAGGACAGTAAATACTCCCCCTCCCCAAAAAACACCCCCAAAAAGCTGAAGGAGTAAAAAGAGAATGCAGGCAGAAGTCCAGCAGCAGAGTGGGGGCTATCCAGTTTATTGCACTGAATGCAGCCTGTACGATTACCTGCCTTCTGGAGAGGTGGAGTACATGTCCATTTGGTGCAAGGAGCTCCTGGCCCTCCGAGACTGAGTGCAGGCTCCTGAGACCAGAGTGGCTGAACTGGATGAGCTAAGGGAAACAGACGTACAAACATGAGATTTTCCAGGACAGAGCAGAGCAGGTCCCACCCCACCTCCCCACCCCCTCCCCATCTGACAGCCTCTGTGCACTTGAGGAGGATGAAAGTCTCAAGGAAGGAGATCATCAACCTGGAGTGGAAGCTGGGACCCTCCCTCTAGATGATGTCATGGCATCCTTGCACACTGAGGATACCTTTCTGAGGGAGGGGATCCCAGTTATTAGAAAGAAACAGAACACTAATTGTTCAAACAATCTTTCATAGAGTTTAAGGGCAGAAGGAACCACTAGACAAGCTAGTCTGACCGTCTGTATATTGAAGGCCATTAAATTTACATCCAGTAATTACATGCTTGACTGTACACTATGTCTAATAACAAGCCAGTTCCTGCACCAAAGAGCTGACAGTACAGAAGATAGGCATTACAGAAAAAAAATCTCCATAATGATCAGTCAAGTGACCCCTTCCTCAGAGACTCAGATTGTCTTTCTATGCCTGTTAGTTAAAGGGATGACCATGTATTGCTTCCTAACATTGAAAGTGCTGATGGGCAAAGTTCAATTTGATTTTGCGATGTAAGAATCATTCTTCTCTGATCCATAATAAATGCATTAATCAGGAGTGTTCTTCTGTTCCTTGATGATCAATAATTGTTGGCACTTTGCAAACAATCCTCCTGGGGGTTATTCTTTGTGAATGGACCGTTTGCTGTCCATAAGTCCCTGTTTTTACGTTATAGTAAGTGAGCCAGCTCCCATGGGACTTGAATCGGGAGGGTGCTAAGCACCTTTGGAAAACGTTGAGTGCCCTCTACCAGAGTCAATGGGGATTTGAGGGAGACCAGCCCCTTTTGAGGGAGCTGAGCCCCTCACAATAACAACTCTAGAAGTCACAGCTAGTCACGTAAGTAATGATGGAAAGTTTGTCCCCGTGAGAGAGACGTTATTTTTCATTCCATAAAAATCCCCAACATATCTTCTCAAAACAAAGGATTTTTCTGCCTCTCACATCTACATAGATCTAGGTTTCTTATAATTGCTTAACGAGCTGTCGTCTTACATTTCAGCCTAATTAGCATTTCCATTTATACCACATAAATTTAGATGGGCTTTATCTTTTAACAATGCGGTGGGGGAGGGAAGATTATCAGGAAATATAGAGGACATTGCTTTATGAATATAAAACAGATGATAGACTTTTATAGTTTGGAGCAGTGAGGCCAGTAAATTTTATGTTTTCATCATATCTATTAATTGTGTGGTTCATCATTTGAAATTAATTATTCATTTGAGTTTAGGGTAGTGACCAGCTAGTCTATTTCACATCTATCAACACTAATGGACCATAATGTAGAACAAGGGCACCTATCAATAATGCAGTACACTGCATTGTAGCTACTGCTTATGTGCTGCATGCAAGAGCCTCCTTTGGAGCACTGGGAAAGTTGATGAAACAGCAGCTACGAGAGACCTGGTGAGCGTTAATTGGCTAGGATACCCAAAAAGCTTTTGAGACAAGCCCGTCAGGAGAAGCTGCTCAGGAAAATAAATAACCATGGGACAAGTGCTGAAGTCTTGTGGATTAGAGGGGTAAAGGACAGGGCACCAGAAGGGACATTGTGAATCCTCAGAATGGAATAGTTCAGGGGTCAGCATCCAATGTGGTTTTTGTTAATTGCTAATTCTACAGGACGAAAGGCATGCATGGTACTTCCCAGACAAATACAAGCAGGTTGGCTCCTGATTCTGACGTAATGGTGCCCCTCCAGGGGTCATCTGCCAGGACTGAAGCCAGGATCTTTGTACCTCAGAGCATGTTTTACTACTGCTTGAGGGAAAGGACCAGGACCCTTAGGTTGGGTAGCACTCGTAAGGCTCTCTATGTGGTATAGCCACTAGAGGGGGAGAAACACACTGAGCGTGGGTTACACTGGTGTAAATCTGGAATGAGTCCAGTGAAGCCAGTCTTACCAGCATAAATGAGATCAGGCTTTGGCTTAAGACGTAGCGCTTACAATCAAGTGCCCCAGTCCTGTGAGCTGTTCCTGCAGGCGGATCCGTTTGCGGCTGCAGATCTCCACTGGTTTCCTGAGCAGAAGACCTTGCAGCATCGGGTCCTAAAGGGGGAAGCGCAAGTGAATTGGGTGAAAGCCAGACCCCCGGAACTCTGGGGGGGGGGGTCAAAATCCAGATCTGACCCTTGACCCTCCATGGCATTTGACCATGTTCTGCACAGCGGAGGCAGCTCTTCTCCTACCTTCTTCTTTACGGAAAGCCGCAGTTATATCCTCTCATAACTGGGCCTGTGCAATGGTGACCTCCGTTCTAAGCAAGCACACGAGTGGGAGAGGACCTGGGATACCCACGTCCCCTGGTGCATACACTTGCTCTGCCAGCGGGAGCGCCATCCGTAGTGGGAGGGCTGAGGCCAGGGACGGAACTGGGTCCCACCAATGCTGAAGGAAGCATTAATTGCAGCTTGAGCTAAAGAGCCCGTCTCCATGGGTGGAGCTGTAGCAGACTCGCAGCCTGCACTGGTCAGGCACAGAAGGGTACCTCAGCATGGGGAGCCCAACAAGATGACCACTAAAAGTCCCTGCCACCCATACATTCCTATGATTCTGTGGGAGGCAGACTGACCAGTGAGTTACAATAGCCCCATAGTATAAGCCCATGGAGGTGGGGGATGGACAGGACTGCAGACCTCTTACTTTGCCTAGAGCCTTGCCAACTCTAAGGTCAGCACTCTGTGGGCGAGGCTATCCATGAGGCCTGCTTTGTTTCTACTGAACGAATAAGGACCGGTTTGCCAAAGCTGGAGCCTGCTGGCTTCAGATGCTTTCGTTTATCGAGTCTCTTGAAACCATGTGAATTAGCAGTTGGATCGTTAACTTCATAATCAACCAGAATGCTGATTTATTTAGTGCATGTAAATGGTGTTTTGTTACCTAATTAAATGAGAACAGCTTGGTAATAAAATGGATAGAAATGGAGAAGCAAGTTGATATACCCTGATGGAGGCTGAAATACAGCAACGTCTAGCCCCTGTCTTGCTAGGAGGGTTCTGAACTGAGTTTGTAACAATGTATTGAGACTCTTACTGCTCAGCCTCGAGACCAGCCAGCTGTCATGGGAGTTCTGAACAGCTCGAGAAGGGGATGAATTCAAGAAATGGGCCAGATTCTGCTCTAAATTACACCTTGGTGACTAACTCTGAGTTCAGTGAAGCTCGCCCAGATTTACACCAGAGTAAATGACAGCACAATGCACCCCTTGCTCAGTTGTGCAATATGTTGTTTAAAATCCTTTCCAGTTGCGTCAATTATATTTGTCCAGCACTTTGGAGGGCGTCTGGGTTGAAAAGTGCTCTTGTTCCAAATCATGGCTGCCTGCATACGCACCCGGAACCTTCATCGGCCTGGGCTTGATCTAGTGTCCATTGAAGTCTGGTCCCAAAAGCACAGGCCTCTAACATAGGAGCTACCGGAAGTGCCACCTTAATGGCGAAGGGGCAGGTTGTATAATCTATTTGGCGAGCCACCAGGGAGAGACATTACAGAAATGTAAAATATTTATTATCACTGCAATAAAGGGCTCATTCTGTAGCAGCACTAGTGTGACCTGGAGTGCTTTGGACTATCACTGCAGATATTTTGAACAAGAATATCTAGGAGCTGTGGAGCCTAAGGTCTGGATTCTTGGCAAGATATCAGCAATAAATTACATGTTGTTGTATAAACATTGCTGTCCTCAAAACCCCCAACTGTTACTTAATTCATTATCAACAACAAAAGGCTCCTTGAGTATCACAATAGCCAAAAACTGTGCAGTGAATCTCCCGGATGGCTCTCAGATGAGGCATGGGCATGCGTCAGATAACAGATCTGGTAGAGGAAATATGTTTATTTCCCTCTACAGCACATAACGAGTAAAAGCCAAAGTGCCCTTTGACAGTTTTATAATTCACTTGGGCATGATCATCCATGTGTCACATACATTACTGGAGCCTGCTATTAATAAGGAACTTAAACACCTTTTAGCAGTGTTTTATAAACTGTCAGAGAGGCAAGCCATAGCAGCAAGATTACTCAGTGCAGTCCATCCAAGCTCTCTATAAAAAGATTTTTGTTCTGAGGCAATAAATCAAATAGAAAACTTAAAGGCTGGGGAATTAAACCATGAACTGATTCTGGTTTTCAGATGAAGGCCGGATAGTTGCAATAACTCATTGGAGATTTTTTTTTAAAAAAAAAAAAACAAAGGGCCTGATCCTCAGCTGAAAGGGAGTAGCTTCACTGAAGTCATGAACACCCAAAACACCTATGTGTTAATTTCCTGAGCTCTTTCCATAGGCTAAGCAAGAACTGGTTACTGATGTCGAAGGTTATTGTGCCCAATTAATTTCAGTCATAAGATAGGGAAGCAGTCAAGGACCCAGTCATACACTCACCAAGTAAACAAAACCAAACAGGACTTGTCTGGCTCCCGTACCCATTGGGTCCCGGGAGAGGCAGGTGCTTGCATCTCTTAGGAATAGTCCTTCCCCTGCAAGCTCCTTGGCACAGGGACACCTTCCCTCCCCCTCGCCCCCACCACCATATCTTTCATCATCCATCTTAGGTGCTCAGATGGCCCTGTCACCTCAGTATTATTCCTTGTTATTCCTTGACTTTAGCAAAGCTTTCGACATGGTCTCCCACAGTATTCTTGCCAGCAAGTTAAAGAAGTATGGGCTGGATGAATGGACTATAAGGTGCATAGAAAGCTGGCTAGATCGTCGGGCTCAATGGGTAGTGATCAATGGCTCCATGTCTAGTTGGCAGCCGGTATCAAGTGGAGTGCCCCAGGGGTGGGTCCTGGGGCCGGCTTTGTTCAATAACTTCATTAACGATCTGGAGGATGGTGTGGATTGCCCCCTCAGCAAGTTTGCAGATGACACTAAACTGGGAGGAGAGGTAGATACACTGGAGGGTAGGGATAGGATACAGAGGGACCTAGACAAATTGGAGGATTGGGCCAAAAGAAATCTGATGAGGTTCAACAAGGACAAGTACAGAGTCCTGCACTTAGGATGGAAGAATCCCATGCACCACTACAGACTAGGGACCAAATGGCTCGGCAGCAGTTCTGCCGAAAAGGACCTAGGGGTTACAGTGGACGAGAAGCTGGATATGAGTCAACAGTGTGCCCTTGTTGCCAAGAAGGCCAATGGCATTTTGGGCTGCATAAGTAGGGGCATTTCCAGCAGATCAAGGAACGTGATCATTTCCATCTATTTGACATTGGTGAGGCCTCATCTGGAGTACTGTGTCCAGTTTTGGGCCCCACACTACAAGAAGGATGTGAAAAAATTGGAAAGCATCCAGCGGAGGTCAACAAAAATGATTAGAGGACTGGAACACATGACTTATGAGGAGAGGCTGAGGGAACTGGGATTGTTTAGTCTGCAGAAGAGAAGAATGAGGGGATTGGATAGCTGCTTTCAACTACCTGAAAGGGGGTTCCAAAGAGGATGGCTCTAGACTGTTCTCAGTGGTAGCAGATGACAGAACAAGGAGTAATGGTCTCAAGTTGCAGTGGGGGAGGTTTAGGTTGGATATTAGGAAAACTTTTTCACTAGGTGGGTGATGAAGCACTGGAATGCATTACCTAGGGAGGTGGTGGAAATTCTTTCCTTTGAGGTTTTTAAGATCAGGCTTGACAAAGCCCTGGTTGAGATGATTTAGTTGGGGGTTGGTCCTGCTTTGAGTAGGGGGTTGGACTAGATGACCTCCTGAGGTCCCTTCCAACCCTGATATTCTATGATTCTATGAGTATTGGAGCACCTCCAAATCTTGTAACACCCCTGTAAGGTAGGAAAGTGCTGATAGCCCCATTGTGCAGATGAAGAATGGAGGTCCAAAGAGATGAAGGTGCAGATCCACAAAGGTATTTAGGCACCTTGCTCCAACAGATTTCAATGGGACTCAGACACCTAAGTACCTTTTGAGGAGCTGGGCCTAAGTGACTTGCCCACCATTGCTCAGGCGTCTGGCAGAGCAGGAAATTGAATCTCAGGCTAAACTATCCTTCCAAAAGTACCTAGCCCTGGTCATGTTGCATAAGTTAACGCTTTCTGTCCAGTTAGTCACTGTTGCCCAGCCCTCTTCTGGACTATATTTATTTGAGATCCCTCTTTTTCATTATGATAAACATTTTGCATGGTCCCATGAATAGGGTCTCTTTATAGAACACAAGGAGAATTGTTTTCTGAGATTTATTCCGTGTTCCTGCTTATACATTCCAGCACTCAAAGGCAGCGGCAGCTGCTCACAGCAGTTGAGTTCTGGCACTTATTTTTTTGTCACAGCAGGAGTCGAGTGCCAGCTCACTTCCAGAATTAAAAAGAAAAGAGTTCCTTTACGTTCCACTTTCCCTGAAAACCCATTTCCAAGGGAATATTTAAATCATCATCACAACCTGCACAGATTATAGACAGAGGGCTGTTTATTGAGACATGCTAACATGGAGATTTTCATTCTACAACAGGGCACATACTCAATGTAGAGCCTAGAGATCTTGGCGATGGACACTCTAAAAATAGATGGATGCTTTAAAGGATTAGATTGATGCAACTATATGCAGTCAATATCTTGATAGATTCCAAAGCCAGAAAGGATCACTGTGATCATCTAGTCTGACCTCCTGTATACCACAGGCCATAGAACTTTCCCCAAAATATTTCCTAGACCACATCTTGTAGAAAAACATCCAATATTAATTTTAAAAGTGTCAGGGATGGAGAATCCACCACAACCCTCGGTAAGTTGTTCTAATGTCTAATTACTGGCACTGCTAAAAATGTACACCTTATTTCCAGTCTGAATTTGTCACGATTCAGCTTCCAGCCACTGGATCATATTATACCTTTCTCTGACATGTTGAAGAGCTCATTATTAAATATTTGTTCCCCATGTAGATACTTATAGACTCTAGAGAAATGGAGATTTATTATCGTATGGTGAAACTCTATCATCAGGTCCCCCCCACACCCAAGTATAAAACAATTATTTATTGAACACTTCTGCCTTTTCTGCATTGTTACTGATAAATTTACCACTTCCATCTAGTAATGGACCAATACTATTTTCAGGATTCTGTTTGTTCCCATTGTATTTCAAAAACTCCTCCTCATTGTTCTTAACTCTGCTGGTCACAGACTTCTCCTTGTGTGCCTTGGCTTCCCTTATCAGTTTTCTACAATTCCTAACTTCTGATATATATTCATTACTATCAACTTCCACTTTGTTACATATAACATTTTATAGCTGTCTTCAGTTCCCCTCAAAGACTGTTTGTTTGTTTGTTTGTTTGTTTGTTTGTTTAAAAAAAACAGTGCAGCCATCTTAGAAAGGCATTCTCACCATTCCAGTCTGACCCAGCAAACCCCACTGTGAGCAGGCACAGTGTTGCAGATGAGCCCTTACTTAATTTTCCTCTCCCACAGGGTATCAAGAAGTCCAAACAGACTGTTAGGTGCTAAAGAGCACCTCTTTGTGGAAGGTCTCGTTTATTAACAGGAAAGCCAACAGAGAACATAAACAAAACTTTCATCCCAACATCCCAGTGGAGCAACTAGGTCATTCTCAGTCCCGGTTCCACACTAGAGTTCAGTGTTCACCTCTACCCAGGCTCTTTCTCCAGGGTTCTCTTGGTTCCACTCTCTGCCTCTGGTGTTAGGCCCCCTGCCCCTATTAGCCTAATATCCTTCTCTTGAGTCTGGAGTCCAGGGAGGTCTGTCTACTGCGACTCTTCTCCTGGAACAGCACATGATCCTGGCCAGGCTTCGGGCCAGCGTCTGGGGGATGAGTGGTAAAGCCTTCTGCCTAGGAGGTTCCCCTCTCCAGAAGCTCCTCTTATACCCCATCCTGGTAGGTTCCCAGAGAGCTCACCTTCTAAGGCTCCCTGTTCCTGGCTCAGGTTTTCTTTGGGAGCTTCCCCTCCATGCAAGCCTCCTATCTCCCTTTGGAGGCCCCTCTACCTCAGCTTGAGTAACCTCTATTAGGTCCAGGTGCTTGTTTACTAATCAGCCACCTCCAAGTTACCCCCAGGTGGGGCCTTCATAAGTCAGTCGAGGGCAGACTGGGCCCTAGCATCCCATGAAGAGCAGCTGCCCCATGACAAGCTCCCACAAATATGTACATATTGTGCCTTATCCAAAGAGAGGTGATGCATCATGATTTCATTTCAGCCCTCTCTTTTGAGGGACAGAACGCCTGAGAACCCCTTATCACTGGACTAGACAGAAAGACCCAACGGATTCGCTTTGTCGCTACTGTAATCTTTCATAGCACAACATTCTGTCCTGCTCACTGTTTTGTGTTGGTGCAAATTAAAGTGAATAAGTCAATATAGCTCGCTCTGTGCAAATGCTGCTTATTGTAAAAGCTAACAAAGATCATTATTTGCCTCCATGTTTGTGAATTATCATTACAGCTGAGCAAAGTTTCCGATAAAAAAATTCAGAGTGGAGTGAAGTTTGACTTTTGGGGGGATTATGAGAATCATTCAGAATGTGGGGGGCAGGAATCACTAGTTGTATAAATGAGCATTAATGTGTCTGTTACAGAATCAAACTAAAAACTTATGTAGGTTTAAGAAACTCCCTGGCAGTAAGTTCCCCTCCTATAGACTGATGTAGGCATGTTTATATAATGCTTTGGTCACCACCAAGGATTGACCCAGGTACCCCAAAGCTAAGAGCATGATTATCATTGCTATTTATTTGTATTAATGAAGGGCCTAGGAGTTGCAATCATGCACTAGGACCCCATTATGCTAGGTGCTGTACAAACTCAGAACAAAAAGACAGTCCCTGTCCCAGAGCGCTTACACCCAAGACCTCTGCAATGTAAACTAAAGGACTAAGTGCTCCAACAGATTAATATTCTCCATTGATCTGGCACAGAGCAGGACGATAGCCAGGGCTCAAGCCATGTCAGGACACTCTGGAATGCCGGTCCGGGGAGCCAGAGGAGTGTTACAGAAGTACATTCCAGCACTTCTTTTTTTTAGGACTCACACACTGACCATAACACATACTGCTCAGGCAGTTAGACCCCCTGCATAGAGGATGCTCATCATGCAGCAATCCAAACTGTTAACAAGCCACCAATTTTATAATGGCCTCCCCAATGCTTGTTAGCAGGGATTGAACCTGGGACCTCTAGCAGAGCTAAAACCACAAGCACTGTACCACTTGAGCTAACAGGCCAAATTTCCGAAGTAACAGCTATACAGACTGATCTCTTTTTGTGGATTGGGGACAGCAGTAAGTAGGTGTAGTTCACATGCCAAGGAGCCAGATGAAGTGAATAAAAGTACCTCCCATTAAATTAAAGTGATCTCCATTCCATTAGGGTCACTTATGGCTGCAATTTACAAAAAAGATTTCCTCATGGGAACTGGAGAAATTGTCCATTTGTGCTAAATACAGCACCACTGCTTCCTGCTTTTTGGTTCATACATATGTCTAAAGACAATATATCTTCTGTCACAGATCAGGGCAATTACACCTATTTTCCCTCCCTCATCTTCCACCAAGGGCATCCACTCCAACTCCTGAGCTGTCACCTCTCTTGGTAGAAACCCACATCTCTCTCCCCCTGGCCGGGGGGTTTCCTCAGACTGCATAGTTCCCTGCTTATGCTGTGATATTCCCAGTGAGCCACTCTGCCTAAACAGGACAGTGTCTGAACTTTGCTTTCTCTGCAGAGGCTATGAACAGTGTAACGGCCCTCAGTCATAAGTTACCACAGCTCTTTATAAGCAAGCACATTTACTCTTAAGGTGAAAGCATTACAGAGAAAACACATTAAAAACAATAACCATTCCTATCCATGTGCTAACAGCTTACCAGAGATCACACAGCAGCCTTATGAGGCCCTAGTAAGCCACATCCTTCCAACCCTTCTGCAACGGTTGGGAGCCCTCTGCCTCCCCTGTCCATTTGCTGTATCAGGAAGAAGTCAATTTAAACTCAGGCTGTTTATCTAAAAGGCATTGCTTTGTCTGTTGGTCACTGGAGAATCCAGTTTGAATTAGTATCTGTGAGCATCCCCAAGAAGTGGGGGAGGTTACAACCTGGCTGATTTGCCTTAATTGCCGCTCACTGTTTTTAGTTTCTGGAGGAGCTGTGGTAACACCCTCCCTCCCCCGCCACCCCGCTGCCTAGTTATACATAAACCATTGGTTTAAAACAAAGGGCCTAGAAGAGTCTGCATGGGATTTCAATATTTGTCACATCTCTCCCTAGAGGGGTTACATACAGTCCTGGCCCACACTAATTTATAAATTTAATACCGTAAGATCTTTAAAGGATATTGCAGGAAATTACCATATCTGTCACAGCTTCATAATGTATTGCTTCAGCACAGTGGCTCTCAACCTTTCCAGACTATTGTACCCCTTTCAGGAGTCTGATTTGTCTTGTGTACTCCAAGTTTCACCTCACTTAAAAACTATTTACTTACAAAATCAGATATAAAAATACAAAAGTGTCACAGTGCACGATTACTGAACATTTGCTGACTTTCTCATATTACCATATAATTATAAAATAAATCAACTGGAATATAAATATTGTCACTTACATTTCCGTGTACCATATATAGAGCAGTATAAACAAGTCATTGTATGAAATTTTAGTATGTAGTGACTTCGTCAGTGGTTTTTATGGACCCTGTTGTAAAGCGAGGCAAATATCTAGATGAGTTGATGTAGCCCGTGGAAGACCACTCTGTACCCCCAGCTGTACATGTACCCCTGGCTGAGAACAACTGCTAGTATACCGGAGTAACTTCTGCGCACCCCAGTTCAGATGCAGCTGAATAGCACAGGTGACGGGAAAACCATTTCCAATCCAGGACACGTACATTAGTTGAGAAACTTGCAAATGATCAGTATCTATGAACCACAGCCCGTTTGCCAGGTTTTCCTTATGAGAAAACATTTTTGTAAATTACAGCTGTGCAGTTACCCCAGTGGAGTGGTTACAGACATACAGATCAGAGCCAAGATAACCACAGAGCCTATCAGGCCTTATTGATTCAATAATTTCTGGAAATAACAACCTGCATAGAGGAGAGAGATTCAAATAGAGGGGAAAATTAACCCCTTCCTTCTGGAACGCTTTAAAAAATAGCAGGAATGGAACTTAGAGGGAGTGAGAAACACGTGCAGCTGGGAAGCAGTGGGGCTTGTTGGGGTAGTGAGAGCATGGGGAAGCTGAAGTGGCGGGAGCAGGGAGAGGTGCAGATGAAGGAGGAATACCTGTTGAAGAGAAGGTTTTGGACAGGGGAAAGGGATGGGAAAGAGGCAGGTGGGAGAGAATGGGCAAATGAAGGCATGATTCAGAAACCAATGGATGCTCTTCTCTAAGAGGCTGTGGGGAGCCAAGTGCTAACCCTTGGGCATGAAAGACACTATGACTATGTGAAAAGAAAAGGAGTACTTGTGGCACCTTAGCGACTAACCAATTTATTAGAGCACTTAAGTGAGCTGTAGCTCACGAAAGCTTATGCTCTAATAAATTGGTTAGTCTCTAAGGTGCCACAAGTACTCCTTTTCTTTTTGCGAATACAGACTAACACGGCTGTTACTCTGAAATATGACTATGTGGCGTACCCTAACTGTGCTGTTTAAGAGAACACTCTGGACGTCTCCATTTTGGAAGGATGTGCTAGTCCTCGGCTAGGACCTACAAGAGAGTGTTTCAGTCACAGCCTCTGCACCCACTTCTTATTATGAACTTATGACTACACTGGCAACTACACGGTTGTGGTGTAAACCCGTGGGACGTTTCAGGCTGCGTGCTAAGGGTGAGCCCAGGAGGGCCAAGAAGTTAAAGTGAGTTGGAAAGGAACCTCCGGCAGACAGGATATTAAAATCAAAAAGGGTTCATTGCACTTTTGCAAGGTGCTCAAATGCCATGGTGATGAGGGCGGTATAAGAACCTGAATAGAATACAAGCGTCCGATTTGCTACTAATGTTGAGTACTGCCTTTATTCTGCAGTTAGTCCTGTTGATTTCTCTGGGGCTAGTCTTGATGGTATTGATTTCCATGGGGCTACTCGTGAAGTAAAGGACTACTCATTCTGAGTAGAGCTGGGGGTTTTCCAGTGGTAAGGGGCTTTCTTGGGAAAAATTAATTTGCACAGCTTGCTGTCCATGAACACGCAGTCTGAGAAGAGAGCTTATACAGCACAAACAACTGTGGGCAATCTCACACCCATCTGTGCAACCCATAATAATGGGCCTTGCGAACATTTATTGTGGGAAAGAAATCTAACAGCATTCCACACTCAGATGCTGATGTAAATCTGGAATAATTCCATTGGCTTTAGTGCAGCTGCTCCAGATTTTCACCAAAATAACTGACTTACTGTTTGGCCCTAATACTTTAAAAGCATTTCCAAATGAACCTAATTATATGTGTACAGCTGCATAGCATAGCTACAAATACTGTTTCTTGCGAATCAGATTACTTTCCGCCTTCTGAGTAGCTATTGTCAAACCTGAGTGGTTTTGTCCCATTAACAGCAAATTGCAATTTTCCAAAGAGCATATCTTCCTTAGCGTTGCTAAGAGCTCAAGGAAGATCTAAAATTACCCCTCAATTAGGAAAGGGTGTTGCTACACTTGGGTGATTTTTAAATAAAATCCATTGGGTGAATAATCCTTTGTCATGACACAGTGCCTTTCCTCCAATTAGCTACAAACGAGATGATTGCAAACTAAAATTGCAGAACAAGATACCCCAAAATGTTGAGGGCTGGGGTTGAAATCAGAACCTGAATTCAGATCCAGTGTTCGCAAAAGAAACCTACCTTCTTAATGGAACAAACCTAAACCCCAGATTGAGAAACCTTAGATTTTGTGGTGTTTGGAATCTGAATTTTGCAACTTGAGCCCATCTCTATTCTAATCTATTAATTCTTGCTCTACTCCTATGGCACATGTATTATACCCACTTTACAGATGTGGAAACTGACGCAGAGATGCTAAATCACTTGTTCAAGAGCTCACAATGAGTTGGTAACAGAGCAAGAGATCCTTGGAATCCTCTGGCTAATGCTACATATTTCAGGGGCCAGGGCTGGATTAACTTTTTCTGGGCCCAGCACCAAATATATTTGTGGGCCCCCATGGAGGCAAAGGAGCATGTTGCGGGGATGTCAGTCCCCAGAGCGAGGAGCCAGCCAGAGGCAATGGGACACGGCATGGCACTATTTACAAACCAGCAGTTGCCAGACACACAGTGGCCCGGCCAGCCCTTTGCTGCCAGCATGCCCCTTCCCCTCGGGGATGAGCCCATGCCATGCCACACAGCCCCTCCCACCCAACACCGGAACCCCTCCCCCCCGATTCCCTGTGGCCAGAGCCCCCACGGATCTGCTATGCCCAGCACCCCCCAACATATGCACAGCACCCTGCACAACACCACCCTTGCGCAGCACCCCTCTGCCCACAGCCCCACCACAACTGCCCAGCACCCCCCACAGAACCCCCACTCCCTAGTGCCTCAACACACAGATCTTCCCTGCAACCTCACAGCCCATCAACCCCCAGAGACCCACCCCCTGCCTCCCGGCCGCACTCACCAGCCCTGCTGGGAGGTGACTGTGTCTGCTGGGCTGCTGGTCCCAAGGCCAGGAATCACTCCGGCCCCTCAAGAGTGGCACGATAAGCCAGGCCAGGGCCTGCCCCGGCTGGGCTCTCTCAAGACGCACTTGCCTGGAGAGGCCCAGGCAAGCCCCCCCACACAGTCACCCTCCCCCCCCACACACACACACACCTGGCTGAGACTGGCCAGGCTTCTGCACCAGTCCCAGGCAGCTCAGCTCTAGGGAGACAGGTGGGGCCCCACAGGTGATGGGAAGCAAAGACTGCCCAGAGCCAGAGGTGCACCAGGGTCCGGCCAGGGGGCAGAGAGGAGCAGGGGGGTGGGGCCAGAAGGTGGAGAGGAGCCCTCGGCCTGAGGAGCAAGTGATGGGCGTGTGGGGAGCCAGCAGGCTGGCGGGGTCTCGGGGCACAGTGCAAGCCACTTTCTGAGCATGGGCCTGGCTCCATGGAGCCGCTGGCTCCATTGTAAACCTGGCACTGTCAGGGGCATGTAACCTTCTCCCGACAGGCCACTTGGATAATTGTGCAATACTCTATGGGAGGAGATTTCTTCCTGATAACAGTCAGCCGTCCTGCAATGCCCTACAGCTTGCAATTGTTCTCCAAACTTGTGTAACATGGTCAACAGGAAGAAGAGCTACTGTTAACATTAGTGCTTGATTCAGAAAGATATTGCAATAATAATCATCAAGAGTGTGACGGGTTCAGCCACAGAGACCCTCTAGGAACTGTCACCTGATGTGCTGAAATGACCTCTGAGTCCGTTTTCCCTGCCAGCTTGGGACTCCAGAACCCTGCCTTATTGAGCCAGACATGCTAGCCTGCTGCAACACAGACCCAGGTCTGGTCCACGCCCCCAAAGCTGCAGACTTTAACCAAAAACTGCTCAGCAAGTCACCTATCTCCAGCACCCAGACACCCAGCTCCCAATGGGATCCAAACCCCAAATAAATCTGTTTTACTCTGTATAAAGCTTATACAGGGTAAATTCATAAATTGTTCGCCCTCTGTATCACTGATAGAGAGATATGCACAGCTATTTGATCCCCCAGGTATTAATCACTTACTCTGGGTTTCTTAATAAACGAAAATGATTTTATTAAGTATAAAAAGTAGGATTTATGTGGTTTCAAGTAATAACAGATAGAAAAAAATAAGTCACCAAGCAAAAAAAAGCAAAAACACGCAAGTTTAATCCTAATACATTAAGAAACTGATTACAGGTAAAAATCTCACCTCAGAGATGTTCAAATTAGCGTCTTTCACAGACTAGACGTCTTCCTAGTCTGGGCCCAATCCTTTCCCCAGGTACAGTCCTTGTTAGTTCCAGCAGACATCTCAGGTGGTAAACAGGGGTATTCTCATGACTAATAAATTTGTTAGTCTCTAAGGTGCCACAAGTACTCCTTTTCTTTTTACGGATACAGACTAACATGGCTGCTACTCTGAAACCTCTCATGACTAGGACCCTTTGTCCTGCTCCACCCCTTTTTATAGCTTTGGCACAAGTCGGGAATCCTTTGCTCACTGGGTCCCCACCCCTCCTTCTAAATGGAAAAGTACCAGACTTAAGATGGATTCCAGTATCATGTGACACGGTCACATGTCACTGTAAAACCCCAGCGTCCATTCTTCCAGGGCTGGCCCCCATGTGCACAGGCAGGTTTGCAAGTAAACAGGGCATTTACAACCAACTGTCTTTGTCAATGGGAGCCATCAAGATTCTAAACCACCATTAATGGCCCACACTTTGCATAATTACAATAGGACATCAGAGTAAAGCTTCACATTTCTAGCTTCAGATAAAAAAAATGATACATGCATACAAATAGGAGGAATATATTCAGTAGGTTATAACCTTTGTTATGATACCTTACAAGAGACCTTTTGCATAAAGCATATTCCAGTTACATCATATTCACACTCATAAGCATATTTCCATAAAACATAGGGAGTGCAATGTCATAAAGGGCACTGGCTAAAGGGACTGTGCTGAGCCAAGCAAATTGGGAGTGTATGACTTTCCCATTCCCCAGCCAAACACAATCAGTCAAACACAATCAGTCTGACATTTTTCCAATCCTAATATTTTTGCTATGTGCCATGCTTGTATGGTATGCCAACACTGATGATCTGACCACAGCGGAATTCCCCCTGCTGAAGGGGCATGGCATAGATGCATAAAGGGCTAAATCAAAGGATTTAGACTCGGCTAGAGCAAAAAGCAAATGTTTTCTAAATAGGAGAAACAGACATATCAAGAGCATGTCAGCTGGGTTAAATGCAGTGGTGATATGGCCGCATAAGTATGTCTAAGGCAATAGAAGAAAAATAATATCCATTCAAATTAATGGAATTCACTCATTGTCAGGAGGTGTATGTCAAAAAGGCTTTCTGTTAAAATGCATTGGATGACAGTGCAATTAATGAAAACACTTCATTTCAATTAGAGACAGGAGAGGATTTGCTCTTCTCAACCATGCTAGAGCCTTTTGAGAATGTTAAAGTTTTGTGGAATGTGTTAGAGTTTAAAACAAAGAATTTTCCCCCTCTTTGTGGACCCAGTTTTTCAGCCCTGGTACTGAGTAGCAGGCTCGTGTGAGTAGTCCTATTTTGTTCTACTCAGGTGTTGCTCAGCATGAGAATCTGATCCTTGCCTCCAAGGAGACCAAATTGGTTTACAAACCTCAGTTCCCACAACACACTTGTGAAGCGGGAATTATTCACCAGATTTTTACAGATGAGTAAACTGAGGTACAGCGTTAAGTCACTCACTCAAAGGCTCAGAATCTGTGGCAGAGCCGGGTGTGGAAGCCAAGGTCCCAGACGCCAAGATCCCTGTTCCAAAGACTTGACCAGAAATATACCAGTACTAAAGGACTCTCTAATCTAGAGGAAAAAGGCAAAACAAAAACCAATAGCTGGACGCCGTAGCCAGACAAATTCAAATTAGAAATAGGGCAAAAAAAAGTAACAGTAAGGTTGATTAACCATTGGCACAAACTACCAAGGGAAGTGATGGATTGTCCATCTCTTGATATCTTCAAATCAAGACTGAATGCTTTTCCGGAAGATATGCTTCAGACAGACACAAATGATTGGGCTCAAAACAAGGTAACTAGGTGAAATGTAATGGCTTGTGATAGACTGGTGGTCAGATTGGATATGTTCCTCTCATGAATGGTATTGCACAAGTACCTTCTGGCCTTAAACTCTCGGAATCTGACATGACTCATTTTAATATTGTGTATTACTCAGAATATGAATGACCCAACAAGCTGTGGATCAGTTGACTGGAATGATACTGGAGGATGTCCCAGTAATCCATCTGAAGGACATGGTCCTTCAATAGAACAAGGATGGACCTGGAGAATCACAAGGTTCCTCCACAGTTTGGGGGGATGAGACTGTATAGGTGTGATGCTCTGTACCTCGGGGGAACACCCAGCACCCCCATGTTCATCCTTGTAATGATTGTGTGGTATCCAATGCAAAGTTTGTCATGTTGGGTGTCTTTGGAAGGCTCATGATGCACTGAGCATTGTTGTTATAGTAATGTTATAAGTTATAATTTCATGTATGTAGTTATGAGGCTAAAAATGTATCCTCATGGCTTAAAATAAGCCCAGGCAAAAACTCTCCAAGAGCAGAGAGGCAGTTCACACCTCATCAGAGCAGGTATGGCACAAACCCAGCCCAGCCTCACAGGAACAAAGGACTCTGGCCTAGGCAGCAACAAAATAATCTGTTGGACTCTTGAGGGAGTCACCCCCTTCCTTTTGTCAGTTTGGAACTGCGATGAGGTAATGCTCACCTGATTCTGAAGGGAGGGGGAGGCGAAGCCAAGATGGAAGAAAGGACATGATAAAAGGGAGAGACATTTGCCATGCTCTCTCTCTCTCTCTTCCACCTACATCTACAAACACCACACCAAGCAACTGAAGTGCTGATCAAAGGGGAGAGCCTGGCTGAAGGGCAACCAGCCAGTCTGTGGTGAGAAGCATCTAAGTTTGTAAGGACATGGAAAGTGTTAAGATCAGCTTAGAATATGTTTTGATTTTATTTCATTTGACCAAATCTGAATTGTTTTGCTTTGACTTATAATCACTTGAAATCTATCTTTATAGTTAATAAATCTGTTTGTTTATTCTACCTGAAGCAATGTGTTTGGTTTGAAGCATGTCAGAGACTTTCCTTGGGATAACAAGTCTGATACATATCAATTTCTTTGTTAAATTGACGCGCTCATATAAGCTTGCAGCGTCCAGTGGGCATAACTGGACACTGCAAGACTGAGGTTCCTAGGGTTGTGTCTGAGACCGGAGATATTGGCTAGTGTCATTCGGCTGCAAGTAGCTAGGAGCAGCTTACATGCCAGACGCTATGCACGAACAGCCCAGGAGTGGGGTTTCTCACAGCAGAGCAGGGTAAGGCTGGCTCCCAGTGTCAAAGACTGGAGTGTCCTAGCTGGTCACCAGTCCACATGACGCCAGAATGGAACATCACAATAGGATCCCAGGTTATCATCTCTGGTGTGAAGGGGCTGGTTAGGCGGAGTAGTTGGGCTGTGTACCTGAGGGTATGCAGGTCATCTCCACTATGCCCAGTGGAGACCAGGGATGAAAATTAGGTACAGCCTCTGCTTGTATCATAGCTGCATTGTATGATACTCTAGTATCCCAGAAAGGTGATGTGACAATATAGTATAATGACATTTAGGGCTTTATCCTGCAAATCCATCCTTCCTCATGATTAGTCCCATTAATTCAAAAGGGGCTGATCTCATGCATAATGGCAACTCCCTCAAGTAGGCCTGGGCAGTCAACCTGCCAAGCATGTTGGAGCGTTGATGCCATTTACTCTTAAGGCATTTACACTCAGCGGGCCCAGTGAGCGCTGAATGACAATCGTATGTATCGTGTTGTAATGTCTCTCTTGTTGTTCAGGTCAGAGCGCTCTGACCCTGTAGTGCTTTAAAGTCCTCGCTGTAAAATTCACAACTTTCTAAGAAAGACATTGTAGTTCTCCCGCTATGGAGATTTCATTGAGGGAACATTGGCCCATGTGCATTCAATCCATTTACAGCATATAATTCTCTGTCAGGGCTGAAATACATATCAACTGTGATGTTGGCTGACAGTCTGAGAGGATATGGAAGTGATTTTTTTTTTAATGGAGACACCACATGGCTTGGTTTAGTAATGATTTGATTTTCAGAGGTTTAGGCAGCTGTTCATCATCTGGGTGGGGAATGCTGGAAATTATAGTCCTTTAATGAGCGAGTCCACAATAATAAATCAGATTGGGACCTGCTCATTTTGGAAGCTCTTCGGGAGGGCTCCCTGTCATCCGAAAGAATTTTAGATGTAGACACACACAAATCAACAGTCCAAGCCTGTTGATAGTAAAACTTCCATTGACTGCACTGGAGGCCCATTGGGTTCTTTTACTGGACTGAAAGCTAAAGAAATTTGGCTTTGGTTTCCTAGCATTTCCATGCCCCCATGGGCAGGTTAGTCACACAGCTATTGTTATTACTACTGTTAGCTTGTACTGGGATAGCACCTAGTGGCCTCAATCAGAGATCGGGGTCCCGTTGGGCTCAACCCTGTAATGCACATGTAATAAAAAGAGTCCCTACTCCAAGAAGCTCCCAGTCTTAATCTATGATGAGAGCCAACAGGTGGATACAGCAAACAAAGGGGAAGTATTGGATGAGGACAAGGAACAGAGAAATAATAATCAGCAGCAGTCATAGCACATTATGGAGGTTTTTTCAACATCTGCTGAAGTGTTTGACGCTGGCCACTGTTGGAGGCAGCATACTGGACTGGTTGGACCATGGGGCTGGTCTGATACCTAGATTCCTATGTTCCTAAGGGCTTGTCTATATGAACAATTAGATTTATACCCCATTCACTACCTTGCGCTAGCCTGCCACATACTAGCAGTCCATGTGGACCCTTCTGCAGTGAACTCAAAGTTCCCTAGTCTTCTTTGATCTACTCTTATTTCAAACCCCCTCTTCTGCCTCCACACAAGTTGCAGTAATCCAGGGTTTGGTTCCCCCAGGACCCCATAGGGGTGGAGGGTCCAAGCCCAAGGCAAGCTGGGACTCAGCCTATTGCTTTGCAGTATAGATGGAGCCCCGATGGACTTGTGCTCTGGGAGGCTGCCAAAAGTGTCCCACAATTGCCCAAATCCCACAAGTGCCCTCCACAGGACAACTTCCTTTTCCTCTGGACGATCTGTGACAGTTTGGACCCCCCCATCAGGGATGCCACCTGATGTGCTGGGGTCTCACTGAGCCCACCCGTTCCACCAGCCTGGGCTTCCTCACCCTGTTTATGCTGTGCCAGGCCCTCAAGCCTTCGCTAGCACACAAACAGGTCAGGCCACACCCAGCTGCAGACACAGACTGAAGTCAGCTCTGTGTGAGAGGGTTCAGCTCGGAGGTTCACCCAACACTCAAGTGCAGCTTCCCTCTGGAAAGTACACCCAAGATAATATTGTCTTGCGCTGTATAGAAAGATCTGCACAGCGCCCGCTCATAAAAATTCGCCCTCTCCTTCAGTGTGAAGAGATATGCACAACTTCTTGCTCCCCCCCACCACAGTTAGAAATTGCACAAACTGGATTTAAAAACAAGTTTATTAACTATAAAAGGCATATTTTAAGGGATTATAAGGGATAGCAAACAGAACCAAGCAGATTACCAAGCAAATAAAACAAAACACGCAAACTAAGATCTTAAAGAAACTGGTTTCAAGAAGTAATTTCTTACCCTAAATATTTTTAGGCAAGTTGCAGAGTTTCTGTAGCTTAGAGTTCCAGTTATTTCTCTTTATAGATTAGATTCCCCTGTCTCCGTCTGGATTCAGCCATTGCCTTTCCCACAGCTCAGTTCCTTTGTCTCTTCAGGTGCTTTCAGAAGTCTTTCTTCTTGGGCTGGAAGGCAATGAGGAAGAGTCCTGTTTGCCTTACTCCCCAGCCTTAAATAAGATTTACATATTTTCCAATCTTGACCTCCCCCTCCTTTTAGTGGAAAATTCCTAGAAGTCCAAGATAGTGTTTGTGTGCGTGACCAACTAGGTATAATTCGTAACCGTGTTTAGTACCAGGTGACAGGACCACCTGCCCTAGTAGTGTCACAGATACATCCCAGGACGCCTTGCAGGAAGAAGAGAGATTAGTGTCTTTGAAATCTTATTGTTTCTTCCTAATGGCCCATCAAAGCTGATGGCCTATTGTCTGGTGGGTGTCTCCCAAATACACACACAGCTGTAATTGTTACATAGTCAATATTCCTAACTTTCAATACAGAAATGATACATGCATACATATTGGATAATCACATCCAGTAAATCCTAACGTTTCCAGAGATATCTTACATGAGTCATCTAGCATAAAATATATCTTAATTAGGCCATATTCATATCATAACAATACTTCTAAGAAGAATACGGAGTGTCATGCCACACAGTCAAGTCTTCCCACGCTGCACCATCAACAAAGAGATAGAGTGGCCACATTTTGGGAGGACACTAAGAATTCTGGGGCATGGGTGGTTGGACTCAGCTTGCATAATGCCAAGTAGATACTGGAGCTCTAGGCTGAGACCCAGGGTTCAACCCTCTAACTGGGGTTACAAATAAGTGTAGATGCTCAAGCCCTAAATTAACAAATCCAGGGTCTGCTAACTCAAGTTCTGCTAACCCTGGGTTTACATTGCAGCATAGACCTAAGATATGTACCACGATGGGGGAAGGGCCCAGGATCCAGCCTGAGCCCGAATGTCTACACCACAAAAAACTCTTATTTACCAGAAGCGTTCAGCATTTTTCTTAATCTGGATTTTTTATGAATTTCCCTCATGTGGTCCAAAAATAGAAATGTATCTGGAACTCTGATGACATGAGGCCCTAAACTGTACCTTAGATAACAAGTTAAACAAACTGTACTTTCCAATATGAACTCTGCAAAGCAAAAATACTGCTGTATCATTAAATATACAAAGGTGACTAGACAAAAATATACAAAGCAAATCACCTTTGCTGTCGTAATTTGTTATTTTGATATCTGCAGCAACAGAGATGATGATACTGCAATGCAAACTATTGCTCCATCTAGCTCTTTATCCTACCTCAATCAGTGTCATACATTGGGTGCTTCTAAGGTAAGTGACACCCACACGGGGTATCTCTACACAGGGATAAAAAACCCATGGCTGGCCTGGGTCAGCTGATTCAGGGAGTATGGGATTGGGCTCTGGAGCTGAAAAGTGCAGTGTAGGGTGTGAAGGTGGAGGGTCCCAGAAGCTCCAGGCGAAGCCTGAATGTCTACACAGCGATTTTTAGCCCTACAGCCAGAGCCCTGAAAGCCCACATCAGCTGACCCAGGCCAACCATGGCCCTACCATGGATCCCATATCCCTGTGTAGACGTACCCACAGACACTTATGCATACGCATGCATGCAGCTGGACTGTGTCATGGAGGTTAGGAGGAGACAGTTCCTTCCCTTGCCAAACTGACTTTTCTCAAAGTGAGGGAACACAAGAACAAAAAGACGAGAAGAGAGAAATGAAGTTCGGACTCTGCCTATCAGCCTTTGGACAGGGGACATAAGCAAAAAATCAGATCTCTGTGTGTGCCATTCAGATTATCTATCATCACATTCTGATTCTCATACATTGAAGTCAATGGAAGTACTTTGGGAGGAAGGTGGTTACTCAACATGAGTAAGGATATCACCTTCTGGTCCATAATATACTCAGATACAACAGTGCCTGGGGCAGTAGGAAAATCTGGAAGCAGGAGGGGTTTATATTACTTGTACCATTTTGACTTTGCTGGATTATAGACTCATAGACTTTAAGGCCTTAAGGGACCATCATGATCATCTAGTCTGACCTCCTGCACATTGCAGGTCACAGAACCTCACTCACTCACTCCTGTAATAGACCCCTAACCTCTGGCTGAGTTACTGAAGTCCTCAACCATGATTTAAAGACATCAAGTTACATAGACTCCACCATTTACACTAGTTTAAACCTACAAGTGACCCAGGCCCCATGATGTAGAGGAAGGCAAAAAAAACCCAGGGTTTCCGCCCATCGGACCCGAGGAGAAATTTCTTCCCCACCCCTTATATGGTGATAAGTTACACTCTGAGCATGTGAGCAAGAGCCACCAGCCAGACACCTGGGAAAAAATTCTCTGTAGTAACTCAGACCCCTCCTCATCTAGTGTCCCATCACCAGCCGTTGGATTAGCTGTGAATATTACACCTAACCCCATAAACAAGTGTCTAATCCTTTTTTTAAAAAAATTTGGAGTTGAGTTTGTGGCAATTAATTTCACAAGTTAATTAGGAAGACAAGAATGAAAGGGATGTCCTGGATCATCAAATCCAGTCCCCTGCTATCATAGGCAATATATGCTGTTTGAGAGGTCTATTTCAGCTTTAAATGTCTGTCCTTTTAAATGTAGGGTTCCTTTGATCTTGATTATGGGACATGGTATTAGCAGCTCCTGATCAGTTTTCACTAATTTCCTGCTCAACACTTATGAATTCAAGGCATTACAAAAGTGGGAGTTGCAGGTTTGAAAATGTTGGCCTAGGTTGCTTTGAACACAGTAAAGCCTGGTTAATGGAGCTCTGGTTAACTGAAATGCCATGCTAATTGAGATCACCTATGTGGCCCAGGATTTCAAAGGCTGAAAATGCTGGCAGGCTTTGCATACCACTTCTTGTACAGTGTTATCTTCATAGCAATCTGGGTACCAAGAGCATATCTTGTATAAAGGTGACTAGTGTGCTTTGAAAAGGCACCTGTTTGCTGTACTTCATGGTTGGACATCTGGTGAGTAAATCCTGCTGACTGCCTCCTTTAAGTCATCTGATTTTGTTTGTCCAAAGGCTTGGGGTGTGTCCTTCCAACACTGTACTATTGTGTGCTGTAGGTAAATAGATTAGATTGGTTCTGTACATCTGTTCGTTATGGTTTGTTCCTGTCTCTCCACTCACATAAAACTAATTCGGTTAGCTAGGTACTTATATGGCCCTATATCACCTAAGCATCGTCCAAACGTTAATGAATTTATGGGCAGTAACCTTTTATCTTGGCAGCCTGGAGCAAAGCAATGACTTTACATTCTGCTTTTATCAGTTACCTTCAACCTAGCAATCTCTCGTGCTCTGATGTCCTCCTGAATCTCATGAAGTTCACGAAATTCAGGCAGCAGGGCCAGGTGAGTTCATACCCTTTCTGATTCCAAAGGGTGGCTGCAATATGTGTGTGTTTGCAAACTCAGAAGCCATCTGTGAGGAATATACCTAAACAAGGAAAATATTTACAATAAAATGACGTTTCTCTAGAAGTTTGTTCCGGAATGTTGACCCTCTTTCAGAATGTAAGAACCAGGGGACATTGAATGAAAATGGAAGGCAACACTTTTAAACCTGATGATTCTTCTCTACGCTTCATGTATTTAACTTGTGGAACTCACTGCTACCAGAGTAACAATTTTATGCCAAGAGTTTAGGAGGATTCAAAATAGGATCACCTATTTATATGGGTAATGAGAACAGACCAAGTTACACAAACTTAGTAGAAATGAAAACAGATTGGACATTTATAGAAATACCATAATAACATCCAGTGACATAAAATAAGATTAAAATTTATAAGGGATATAAGCTCTTAAGGTACTACACCAATCACTGACTGCCTCAGGTTGAGAAGTAACTACCCTATAGGTATCCTATAATTATATATAATGGGCTGGCCTGCGACAAAATGTCTGTACCTACTGCGGGTGGATTTGCGGTTCCAGGATCAGACTCCTGAATCATCTCAAGACCCATAGGTAAATCCGTGGTAGAGATCATCCTCAAATTGAGGGATTGCCAATCAATCAATCATCACATAATGGGGATTTTTGCACTTTCCTCTGAAGCATCTAATGCTGGCCACTCCAGAGTCAGTGGGATACCATCAATGGAGTTGATGAACCATTGCTTTGCTCTGGTATGACAATTCTATGTTCCTGTTAAACATTTGGTGCCAAGTTCTACTCTGTTACAGTAGTGCAATCCCAACATATTCCCTAGGAAGTTAGGGACTGACTGCCCCAGAGCCAGTGAGGGGATAGCCCTGACTGCTAGTAGATCACCAGTGATCTGCACAGATCTAAGGGAATCTTCAAGGTTCTGGGAGCCAGATCCACTGCTGTTTCCATGGAGAAGTTAAAGCCTCACCTTCACCCTGATGGAAGAATTTGGAGGGAATTTCATGAGAGGAACTGAGCTGCCTGCTGTGGATTTTACCACAGCAGGGAATAAGCAGTCTCCCTGAGGAGATCTGGATTCAATTCCTAGTTCTGCCCTGGACTTCCCATGTGATCTTGGCCATAACACACAATCTCTTTGGGCCTCAGTTTCCCCTCTGCGCAATTGGTATTATAATATGTTCTTTTTCCACCCTTTGTCTGCATTGTCTATTTAGATTGTGGGCTTTTGGGGGAAGGGACTGCTTTTTTTAGTCTGTGTTTGTACAGCACCTAGTACAATGAGGACTGGATCTTGACTGAGGCCACTTAACCTTTACCATAATACAAATAACAACATTTCATCTTTGCAAGACTAATATTTCATAACCTGGACCAAGCTACTCACTTGGGATTTGTGTATTCCTGAGCCATCTCGTCACTCCCACTTGAGCAATTTTTCATGAGGGCATTTGGGGAAATACGCAATGTCCCCTAACTAAATCTTGCCTCACTTGTAGAAACAAAAGCCCACACATGGTGTTTTTTTTTTAAAAAAAGATGTATTTATTTAGTGACTTGGGGTCCATTTCTGTCTGGGAATCTTATTAAACATCCTATCTTAAAGGAAATGGCTGGTGGGCAGACACTACATCCAGTAAAACAATATTGGAAGTCTGATCACATTGAAAGCATATGTGCAGCATGTGTCATCCGTTACAGAGTGCTTAAAAAAACAAACCCCTAGGCACTCAGACTTCAAATTTTTCTCCTTTTCAATTCCTTTTGATCACAAACCTGCTGTGTGTTAGGGAAACTGATGTTTTTAGCTATCACGTAATTGTAGCTTTAGCAGTGAAGAAGAGCCAGACCTCAACTTTACAAAAAAGGCAAATCAGAATGTGCTTTTCCCTGGTGATCCAGCTAATTCTCAGACTGGCTAGCACTTCTGCAATGGAGACCACCCCACCACCCATGCAGTGAAGTCCTTATTTTCACAGAACAACCTCTCTGTTTTAGAGGGCAGCTCTGCCTTTGAAAATGACCCTGTTAAAAAAGGGCATCGCAGGGCTCTGTGTTTCCTGTCTCCGGGGGGTTCTGTGTTACGTGCCTGTGCTCAGTTCACAGATGAAAATGGCTTTTTCTTTATCTGCCAATGCTGCAAACTCATCCCTGGCTCTGGGAGTCAAGGGGGGAGTGCTTCTCCTTCACGTGCACCACCACCTGTAAGAAGGGTTCTGCTGGCCAAGTTAGATGCAATCCCTCCCTGGGGGTGCATGTGCTACACCATCCCTTGGAAGCCGACACCTTCCTGGTGCATTTATTGTTTGCATTGAGCCTAGGACCCTGTAGTTTG
The DNA here is from genome assembly GCF_965140285.1 of Lepidochelys kempii. Classification (NCBI taxonomy): domain Eukaryota; kingdom Metazoa; phylum Chordata; order Testudines; family Cheloniidae; genus Lepidochelys; species Lepidochelys kempii. The sequence continues at coordinate 16,124,621 of NC_136380.1, forward strand.
GCCTCCCTCTGACCCAGAAGGGGAAGAACCACCCTCTGTGCCCAGGTGAGCAGAGCCAGACCCGCCTCGCCCCTCCCGCCGGAAGTGGATAGATGGGACAGGAAGTATAAAAAGTGGAGCCTCTAGCTCAGTTGGGGCCAAGACAGTGCGGGAGACAGACGCATCCTGCTCACTCCAGGCTGCTGAGCGAAGAGACTCCATGCTCCTGAAGGAGCCTGTATCCACAGGGGAGCTGCTGGGTCTGCCGCTGGCCACCTACCCCAGGGAGACGGAGGACAGGTACACCCCGAGGGGAGGGGAGGAAGTGGCCCGGGGCAGCTGACTCCTGTCTGGCTGTAGTGCTGCCTGAAACACAGTCAGTGTGTTGCAGCTGGATTTCCCGCTGAGCCAGTGGCCGACCCCTCTGCCACTGTCAGGGCCCTGGGCTGGAACGCAGTGAAGTCGGGTGGGCCCGGGTCCCCCCACCCTCTGCCACCCCAATGCTGGGGTGGCAGCCTCCCCACCATAGGCCAAAAGGCCTGTGTTTGTCTGCAATCTGCCTGAGCCAAGACATCAGGCGATAGACTGCTCTGCCCTGACTGTGGGCCAGAGCCTGTAGACTGCTGGTTGCTCTGCACCTGCCTGAGCGTCTGAGCCTAAGGACTCCTTGGTGGCCCTACTCCTGCCTGAGGGCCAGAGCTTATCGATTGTTTAGGGTTTCACCCATGAGGACATGAATACCTGGGCTGCTAATCCCCCTGAGACTAGGCAGTGATCCCAAGGACATAGTGAGGTGGTGTGGCCTCCCTCTGATCCAGAACGGGAGGGACAACCATGATCCCACTACAGAACCACAGCCATGGACCAGGACCCCCATTGTCCTAGGTGCAGTACAAACATAGAACAAAAATAGGAGCCCTGCCCCCAAGAGTTTACAGCCTAAATTAAACTGAGACATCTCAATGGTCCCGCCTCCTCCCTCTTAGTTTAGGATTAGGTAACTCACCTCTCTCTCCGCCCCTAATGAGGACAGCCCCTGAGTGTAAGGACTGCAGCTGTCCCTGGGTCTTGCATGGGGTGTGCAATGGAAGGAGAACGCTGCACTTCCACCTGTTTACTGACAGTATCTCCAGGGATACTTTGGCCCTATATACAGAAGTGGGGCCGTTGGGTTCCTCTTGAATCCTCTGGACGTTGGGCAGGAGTGGCAGAAGTGCCCTAAAAGTGTGTGGGGGGGGGAGCATTGGTGCCTGAACCATGGCCCAACCCTCACACTGTCCCTTCCCCCAAGGCCCCACTCCTGTGCTCCCTCTTCAACCCAAGACCCTGTCCACCCTGCTCTCTCCTCTCCATCCCCTCCCCCTGTCGCTCACCTTTATGGCCAGTAAAAAGTGGGGGTGCCATGGTCCCCTGCCCTCCCCCGCCCCCATGTTCTGGTGCCCCTGATGTTGGGTAGCCCATGTGGGACTTCCTGTGGCTCCTGGCTACTGCTTCTCTTCACCTGCCTGATGCGACCCCAGATGCGATTGACTAGCGTATGGGACTACAGTCTAGACTGAACTTTTTGCTTCTTTGATCTAAAGAGCTGCTCTTGTCTATACGTATATATGGTGCCTTCCTTAAATGGTAGCTATGAGGCTAAGCTAGGGCTAGATTGTTCCTAGCCTTCATGTGGCTGGGCAACAGTGAGTCTGCCCCATGCCGCTCACGCGGAAGCAGACAGGGAGTGGGGGTGGGTGGATCAAAGTAGCTATGGATCAGGCTCTTAGGGTATGTCTGCAAGGCCATGCACCGAGCCTCCTGGCCCGGGTTGATAGACTCAGGCTCGCAGGGCTTGTGCTAGTGCTCTAAAAATAGCTGTGTGGACAGCGCTTTGAAGTTGTGGCTCAGGCTGGAGCCCAGGCTCTGAAGCCTAGAGACGGGCTGGGCGGGGGAGAGAGAGACTTTTCAGACTTGGATTTTTCATGCTGTGTAACATGGACGTCAAACTCATTCGGGGGAGAGGGCCAAATTCCATGTTAAATTATGGCACTTGGGCTGGGGTGTACATTCATGGCAATCTACTCCCCACACTTTGCTGTGGACACACACACCCCAGCATCAGTAGGAGGTTTGCACAGACTGACTGCAGATGTAAGGCCCCACCGGTCTGGAGCATGGACCTGTAGCGCTACCAGGCAGCTGGCATCAGCAGGCTAACCCCAGTGGCAGCTCTAACCAGGTTGTGCTCCACTTCCCATGACCCACGGGGACATAGACCATGGGAAGTCCCGCCTCAAGGGTTTGACAGACAGCAGCCCCATGGCTCATGACTGGCTCCCTGCCCTATATCAACCCAACGGGCACTCTAGGAAGTGTCCAGGCAACAGTGTACATCTTCAGTAGCTGTCATGACTGTTTGTTTCTGCTCCTTTCTCTTGAATTCCTGGCTTCACGGGAGGCCGGTGACCCGGCCACTGGGGGAGGCTAGCCCCCCGGCCATTGGGGGAGGTTAGCCCCCAGCCCCTCTCCTTGCACCCGAGGCCCCCCCTTTTCCCTCTCCCCTTCTGCCTCCTCCTCCCCTGCAGGAGCCCAGAGCACCCCCACCATGGCTCCCAGCTCCAGTGCCGGGCGGCTGGGGGGCAAGGCCCCTGCCCCAGTGCTGCTGGGCTCAGTTGAGGCAGACATTTAAGGAGAGCAGTTTCCACATTCTGGGTACCCAGCTTTGGCAGCCACTATGGTGGCGGGACCTGTATCACGAGGATCAGTAGAAGTGTTGTCAGAGGGCCCATGGAAGGACTGCCTGAGGTGAATATTACTGCTGATGGCACCCTCCTTGTAGGTGAAAGGAGCACTGATACAGAAACTGAGCAAGATGGGAAGCTATTCCTACCCTCTGTTTGCCAGAAGCTGGGTGTGGGCAGCAGGGGGTGGATCAGTTGATGATGACCTGTTCTGTTCAGTCCCTCAGGGGCACCTGGCATTGACCACGGTCGGCAGACAGGATACTGGGCTGGATGGACCTTTGGCCTGACCCAGTCTGGCCGTTCTTATGAGATCATGGGAGAAAACTTTTGTACAGTGATGCAAGGACAAGAACATAAAACTCAACCCAGAAAAAAATCTGGCTCAGACAGCAGGAGTGATGTACACGGGGCATCTGCTCACAGCAGAGGGCTGAAAACAAATCCCAACAAGATCAAGGCAGTGAGAAATGCCAGCTCCCGTGACCGCACAATGGACACAGTGCTTCAAAGGAACAATACATTCTCTGTCCACACCTGGCTGCAGTAGCAAAATCCATATCTCAGCTCAGAAGGGAGGCTTTTGAGTGGAATTGGGCAGGTCCCCAACAGCAAGTGTTTGACACGCTGAAAGAAATTATAACTGATGCCCCCTGTCTGGAAGTACTGCCAGCCAGGAGAGCCGCTCATGCACCAGAGTGCTGCATCAGAGAAAGGTGGGGTGTAGTTCTTTAGCAAGAGCAGCCAGTCACTTAAGTTAGCAGAGCCCTGTCACAGACTGAACAGAGGTACATCCTGATAGAAAAAAGAAAAGGAGGACTTGTGGCACCTTAGAGACTAACCAATTTATTTGAGCATAAGCTTTCGTGAGCTACAGCTCACTTCATCGGATGCATAAAGTGGAAAATACAGTGAAGAGATTTATGCACACACAGACCATGAAAAAATGGGTGTTTATCATGCACATTGTAAGGAGAGTGATCACTTAAGATGAGCTATTACCAGCGGGAGAGTGGGGGGGGAGAGAAAACCTTTTGAAGTGATAATCAAGGTGGGCCATTTCCAGCACATTTCCAGGAGTTAACAAGAACGTCTGAGGAACAGTGGGGGGGGGGGAGGGGGACACAGTTGGCAACGGGCTTTGTTGCAAGGATAGGTTCCTGGGTTAGTGGTTCTGTTGTGTGGTGTCTGGTTGCTGGTGAGTATTTGCTTCAGGTTGGGGGGCTGTCTGTAGGCAAGGACTGGCCTGTCTCCCAAGATTTGTGAGAGTGAGAGTGATGGGCCCGTTGCCAACTGTGCCCACATATCTATTCAGGGAACACCATCATAGGGCCTAATCACATCAGCCACACTATCAGAGGCTCGTTCACCTGCACATCCACCAATGTGATATATGCCATCATGTGCCAGCAATGCCCCTCTGCCATGTACATTGGCCAAACTGGACAGTCTCTACGTAAAAGAGTAAATGGACACAAATCAGATGTCAAGAATTATAACATTCATAAACCAGTCAGAGAACACTTCAATCTCTCTGGTCACTCGATTTCTGATCTAAAAGTGACTATTCTTCAACAAAAAATTTTCGAAAACAGACTCCAACGAGAGACTGCTGAATTGGAATTAATTTGCAAATTGGATACAATTAACTTAGGCTTGAATAGAGACTGGGAGTGGTTGAGTCATTATACAAAATAAAACTATTTCCCCTTGTTTATTCCTCTTCCCCCCCCCCCCCCCCCCCGTTCCTCAGACGTTCTTGTTAACTCCTGGAAATGTGCTGGAAATGGCCCACCTTGATTATCACTTCAAAAGGTTTTCTCTCCTCCCCCCCCCCCCTCCTGCTGGTAATAGCTCATCTTAAGTGATCACTCTCCTTACAATGTGCATGATAAACACCCATTTTTTCATGGTCTGTGTGTATATAAATCTCCTCACTGTATTTTCCACTTTATGCATCCGATGAAGTGAGCTGTAGCTCACGAAAGCTTATGCTCAAATAAATTGGTTAGTCTCTAAGGTGCCACAAGTACTCCTTTTCTTTTTGCAAATACAGACTAACACGGCTGCTACTCTGAGACCTGATAGAAAAAGGGCTTCTGGCTGCTTTTGGAGTGAAGCGAATCCATCAGTACAGTTGTGGTACCCAGGGCAATCAGAACACAAACCCCTTGAGACAATCGTGGCAAAGCCCTTTCTTAGTGCTCCAAAGAGATCGGGGTGATATTGATGCAACGCTAGTGTTCGCAAGTAGGAACAGATGCTTTCCAGGATGACGACTCGTGTAAGTTGACACCCTGAGCTGGGCAAATATACCCCGCCTCAGCAAAGATGGGGGCAAGGGATCAGGACAATGAAGCCATTAGGATGCTGCACTATCTCTCAGTTTCAATAGCAAAACTGATTGAAATTAAAGAGGCTACGCAAAAGGCCATCCAACTACAGGCAGGCAAGAGAGAGATACTGGCAGGGGGGCCAGAAGCCATGTAGCGGTAAGAGCAGAACCGTATTTTCAAATTACCGATTAGCTGATATTTCGAGGAGAGAGAGCTGTTGTCCCTGGCCCATTATAGAGGGGATGTCATGCAAAAAATACGCATGTCATGCCTAGCCCTTGACAGCTTTCTTAGATGAGCTCGAGAGTTTATTTACCCACTGGGAATGAATACACAAGGCTGCTCTTGATAGACATGAGCTGCCAACCCCACTGTGGGAAAAGGCAGGAGTGGGATTTATTTACCTTCTGTCAAAAGCAGGACTTGAATGTCAGCTTACACTGCCCCTGCTTGGAGGACCTCCCAGTTCTGGGGCTACCTAGGAAATGTCCCTGTAGGTCACTCAGTCTTTAAAGTAGTAGTCTTGGTAGAAAGGGCTTGCAGGATCCGGCCTGTGATATGGTCAGACTAGATGATCATAATGGCCCCATTCAGCCCTGGAATCTAGGACCACACTGCTCTGTTACCAACATGCACTAAAAGCTGCTCTCCATTGCAGCGTTGCCCTCTTGTAATTTTAGTGCTGTCTCGATACTTAATGTTTTACACAAAGCCCCTGCTCCTGGAGTCATGTAATTACATGAGACTTAGCTGTCATTTACAAAATAACATTTCTAGCCTTCATAGTTGCAGAGAAAAGCTTGAGTATATGACCCAAGAGCATCCAAAAGGCTCAGAAACTAAAAGGCAAATAGAAAGAACTCAGAAAGGGATCTGGGGGTCATAGTGGATCACAAGTTAATATGAGTCAACAGTGTAACGCTGTTGCAAAAAAAGATAACATCGTTCTGGGATGTATTGGCAGGAGTATTGTAAGCAAGACACAAGAAGTAATTCTTCCGCTTTACTCCGTGCTGATTAGGCCTCAACGGGAGTATTGTGTCCAGTTCTGGGCACCACAGTTCAGGAAAGATGTGGACAAATTGGAGAAAGTCCAGAGAAGAGCGACAAAAATGATTAAAGGTCTAGAAAACATGACCTATGAGGGAAGATTGAAAAAATTGGGTTTGTTTAGTCTGGAGAAGAGAAGACTGAGAGGGGACATGATAACAGTTTTCAAGTACATAAAAGGTTGTTACAAGGAGGAGGGAGAAAAATTGATCTTCTTAACCTCTGAAGAAAGGACAAGAAGCAATGGGCTTAAATTGTATCGAGGGCGGTTTAGGTTGGACATTAGGAAAAACTTCCTAACTGTGAAAGTGTTTAAGCACTGGAATAAATTGCCTAGGGAGGCTGTGGAATCTCCATCATTGGGGATGTTTAAGAGCAGGTTGGACAAACACCTGTCAGGGATGGTCTAGAATAATACTTAGTCCTGCCTTGAGTGCAGGGGACTGGACTAGATGACCTCTCGAGGTCCCTTCCAGTTCTATGATTCTATGTATTTTTTTTTTAAATCTCATGATTTTTAAGCCAGGATTTTTGGGGGGAAGGATGTAGGGGGATGAATCCTGATTTTTGAACAGTTGGGGTGGGTGATACTGCAGTTCTGGTCCCCAACCTGGGTCAGCTGGAGGCATTCAAACAAATTTAACCCAAATGATGCAAGGATTTGAGACTGTGACTTACATATTTAATAACTTTACAACTTTCTTTTTTGACCTACAGAAACAACACCTAAGGGCAGCTAATGCTGTAAGGTTTCTTAATATGTGGAACCATAAATGACGGGAAAGGGCTGTTTACACTGGTGTCTGCTGATAAAACAAGGAAGGAGGATTAAATTTAGCCTGGCCATTAGGAACGATTTCCTGAGAGCGAGGACCATCAGGCAGTGGAGCTGTTTTGCCTAGTGAAGTAATTACTACATAAACATTAGATGATCTCAAGCCAAATAAATATAGTGGAAAACGTAGTATGAGGTCTGTCCTTATGAGCCTAGGGGGCTAGTTTTGATGGCAGAGGACCCAACCTCCAAGTCCATAAAACTCGTATTGAAAACATTCAAAGTTCTTGAAGACAAGGGGAGCTTTGCCTAGGTAATGAGTGCGGGAACCGACTCCTGAGGAGTCTCCAGAGTCTATTCTCTGTGAATTGCAAGTTGTGGTAAACTCTTCTGGGCAGAGGACATGGGCAAAATTTTCAAAAGCACCTGAGTGTCTTAGGAGCCTCAGTCATGTAGGTGCTTCTGAAAAGTTTACCCCATGCCTTTTCTATGCTCTGTAAAGTATCTGGAATGTTTTCAGGCTCTAGTGTTATACCAATAAAATAAAAACTAGCAGGATCTTATTAAAGGGAAAAAGGCAAAATACCACATTTATTGTGAATACAGAAAGAATCATAGTAAGCAGTTAGTTATAGCTATAACATTCCATTCAATCTCATATTTATTCACACATTCATTCACACACACACACACACATACACACACAGGTTCTGCAAGGTTGTTATCATAGTTACCAGCCTTAGAGTTGCTCATGCCAAGCCACTGGCCAGGTGGCCTGGACATGAGGAGGGAGCAGGGCCTTGTCAGATGCTCATCTGATGCTCCTGGAAGTTGGTTTGCAGAATCAGACCCCAAAGTTCTCACTTTTTAGAGTCTATTTTTATAGGAATTTCTTCCTATGCCAGTCTATGGGAATTGCTTCATCATGCTGTTGCTGAATCAATCAGCAGATAGCACATTCCTGACGGCTCCAAGATGTTATCTTGTTCTTTGGTTCTCCCATTCTTGAGGCTGTTGGGTGGATTCCAGTCTGCCCTCCGGGGGGGGGGGGGTCCTCTGGTTATTTCCACTTGACGCCTTCTTCAGCCGATGGACACTGGATTCTTAGGCTGGCACCTCCCTGATAATTCAGTTATTATCCACACCAAGCATCCATCCACATACATCCTCTATCTCTATTTTAATCACAATTGTTAATACAACAAAAGGGTGGGGAGTCTCTGGGTGCTGTTTCTGTTGTTAGAGTATTGCTTTGAGTCTCTCTCTCTTGTGAATTGCTTTGAGAACAGACTCTGTCTTAGAATGTACTAACACAATTAGGAGCTTGCAAGTTTCACACATAGAGGGAGAGAAACAGTACCAAAAACCAAGAGACCTCTTAATTAGTAATACCCTGGAATTTAAACTCTGGGGAATCAAACTCATTTGTGATTTTAATACAGAACTTCTTTAATATGATCCAACACTAGGGGTTAGATTTTCAAAAGAGCAGAGTTCCTGTTTAGGCACCAAAAGAAGTGGAGAGATTTTCAGAAGAGCTCAGGATGTTGAATGCTGGTCGCTTTCGAAAATCTGACCCTTCGTTGCGCGTCTAAAGGGGATCTGAGCTGTCTTGAACGTCTGGCTCCAATGGTGGGCGCTGGAAATCTGGCGCTCTCTGATTCCTAAAGTAAAAAGACAAAATAACTTAGCATTAAGGTTGCTCGAATGTTTTCTTCACAACAACGCAAGCGATAAAAAGCAAGGGAAAGAGACGTTCCAATAACGTTTACACCCACCACAGTTTCAGAGGAACAGCCGTGTTAGTCTGTATTCGCAAAAAGAAAAGGAGTACTTGTGGCACCTTAGAGACTAACCAATTTATTTGAGCATGAGCTTTCGTGAGCTACAGCTCACTTCATCAGATGTTTACCGTGGAAACTGCAGCAGACTTTATATACACACAGAAATCATGAAACAATACCTCCTCCCACCCCACTGTCCTGCTGGTAATAGCTTATCTAAAGTGATCAACAGGTGGGCCATTTCCAGCACAAATCCAGGTTTTCTCACCCTCCACCCCCCCACACAAATTCACTCTCCTGCTGGTGCTAGCCCATCCAAAGTGACAACTCTTTACATAATCAAGTCGGGCTATTTCCTGCATAGATCAAGGTTTTCTCACATCCCCCCCACCCCCATACACACACAAACTCACTCTCCTGCTGGTAATAGCTCATCTAAACTGACCATTCTCCAGGTTTAAATCCAAGTTAAACCAGAACATCTGGGGGGGGGGGGGGGTAGGAAAAAACAAGAGGAAACAGGCTACCTTGCATAATGACTTAGCCACTCCCAGTCTCTATTTAAGCCTAAATTAATAGTATCCAATTTGCAAATGAATTCCAATTCAGCAGTTTCTCGCTGGAGTCTGGATTTGAAGTTTTTTTGTTTTAAGATAGCGACCTTCATGTCTGTGATTGCGTGACCAGAGAGATTGAAGTGTTCTCCGCATAAACCAGTCGGAGAACACTTCAATCTCTCTGGTCACGCAATCACAGACATGAAGGTCGCTATCTTAAAACAAAAAAACTTCAAATCCAGACTCCAGCGAGAAACTGCTGAATTGGAATTCATTTGCAAATTGGATACTATTAATTTAGGCTTAAATAGAGACTGGGAGTGGCTAAGTCATTATGCAAGGTAGCCTGTTTCCTCTTGTTTTTTCCTACCCCCCCCCCCAGATGTTCTGGTTTAACTTGGATTTAAACCTGGAGAATGGTCAGTTTAGATGAGCTATTACCAGCAGGAGAGTGAGTTTGTGTGTGTATGGGGGTGGGGGGGATGTGAGAAAACCTTGATCTATGCAGGAAATAGCCCGACTTGATTATGTAAAGAGTTGTCACTTTGGATGGGCTAGCACCAGCAGGAGAGTGAATTTGTGTGGGGGGGTGGAGGGTGAGAAAACCTGGATTTGTGCTGGAAATGGCCCACCTGTTGATCACTTTAGATAAGCTATTACCAGCAGGACAGTGGGGTGGGAGGAGGTATTGTTTCATGATTTCTGTGTGTATATAAAGTCTGCTGCAGTTTCCACGGTAAACATCTGATGAAGTGAGCTGTAGCTCACGAAAGCTCATGCTCAAATAAATTGGTTAGTCTCTAAGGTGCCACAAGTACTCCTTTTCTTTTTACCCACCACAGTGACAGTCTCTAAACTCTCACCCCAGCACACGAATACCCTCCCTTACACACTGACATTCAGTCTTCCCTAATACACTGCCGATGCTGGCACCCCCGATGCACACCTCGGAGAGCTGGAAATCACACGGTATTGCACAGCCTCCGATCTGCCCTGCCAAGCTGATGTTAGTACTAGAGCTGGTCGAAAGTTTTCCAGCTGAACTTTTGGATGGGAAAATGGTTTTTCAACAAAATGGAAATGTTCACAGGCAGAGGAGTTGCCAGACTGGATCAGACCCAGAGTCCATCTGGTCCTGTATCCTGTCAACAGTTCAGGGCCAAAATGATTCCGTTGTGGGACAAAGAGTTGAAAATTTTCCACAGAAACGTCTCCAGCCCACCCCCCATTTTCTGGCGGGCTCTAAATTACTGTTCCTCTGAGCAGCTGTGTAAGGGGAGAGGCCAGTTACAAGGGTCAGGTATCCCTGTGTCCTGTCCTATCCAGTGTAAGAGCTTGACTTCACCCGAGAAGAGCTGACTAATGCTGGCATAGATCCTGGCAGCGGTCTGCAAGCATGGAAAGGCTGCCAGGAGAGAAGGGCTGGCTGCAGAAAGGAGCTGCAAACCACTCCCCTCCTGCCCCTGGCTTGCCTTGGGGAGGCTTTAGGGGGCAGCAGGTCCCAAAAGGTGGGTAGCATCATGTGAGAAAGCCACCTGGCATGGATGGCCAGTGCCAGCCAGCTGAGGTATGGTAGCATTTCAGAGGGGATTGTACTTGCTCCCATATCCCCTTGGGAATGCAGCTGGAGTACAGCAGTGATCCCTGTTCCTCATGTTGCATGTACGTGCAGTATTACAGAGTGCCCAAAGCCCACTCCCAAGATCAGGGCCCGTGTGGTACACACACATAGGGTACACATCTCTCCTGCCATCACAGGGAGTGACTGCAGCTTGTGTAGACATACCTGAGCTCACTTTAACCTAGCTACCTCAGGGTCCTAGTGCAATGAGGGCTTCAGCGTGGGCTGTGTAAGCCTGCCCAGGACTCTGGGTAATTTCACCCAGGGCTAGCCCATGCTGCTGTGACTTCACTGCTCTGGGACCTGAGATAACTAGGTGAGCTCAGGTACTCCTGCACAAACTGCAGTGACACCCTGTGACCGCAGGATAGCCATACCCATAGTAAGACAGAGTCCCTGACCCAAAGGTCTTACAGTCTGAGCAGACAGGGGAAACTGAGGCACTGATAAGTGACTTGCAGTCTAGCAGCATGCGTGGGAGCAGAACCCAGCTCTCCTGAGTCCTAGTCTAGTGCTTTATCCACTGGGCCATACTGCCTTTCACGTGACTGACCCTAGGACAGTGTTATATAAGCCTTATTTACATTTAAAATTATGCCACCAAACTGGTGTTTCTTGATCACAACTTTCTAACACTCGATTTACCTACCCAGGGCTGATATGGGGAAAACGCCTTTATTGATGTCACTCATGTCTTTAAATAGCTGCAGTCCCTTGCAGGGGAAACCCTCCCATGATCCTGTTTGTTAGGGGAACACCACCGGACGTGGACAAGGTCACAGCTGAGAAAACACAACAGATGATGCTAAGTGGTGCAGAATTCCATGGGAGGGAAAGTTGGGCTGCCTCGGACAATCATCCCTTTATTCATCTGTTTTTGACATGGGAGTCAGGAAGTGTAGGGAGCACAGAGTTCAAGCCCCGGTGGCTGGAATGATAACAGCCCAATGGGAAGCCAAGAAGCTGATCCCTGCACAAAACACCCCATCTGTAATTTTTCATGCTGTCTGCCCCATGCAGGTTCTTATCATCCCCTCGTCACCATAGGATCTGAGCGCCTTCCAGCCGTGCAGTAAGTGATGTGGCTGACATCTGTCACATGTGGTTCATTCTCCCTCTCAGGAGACTCGGGTGTGCAGTGGAGTGTTTGAAGCAGGTAGTGTCGGAGCAGGACTCGCCATCTGTCTTCAGTGATGGATCAAAACACGAGGGGTGGATTGAGGCTTTTACGCCAGCACCCTGGAGAGACGGCTATGCAGGGCCGCCCCGCCTCAGGAGGAGCACTGGAGGGACTGTCCTCAAGTAGGTGCTTCAGGTCAATGCACTCCCTGCCATTGCTCACCCCTTGTGCATGGGGGTGCCAATCTGCACCCCCATTTTGGATGCAGCAAGTTGCTCTCCCCAGTTCACTAACCCTGCTGTGCTGGCAGGGTGGAGGACATAACAATAAAAGAGCTCTGATTCTGGCTCCTGACTCCCTTCATGGCTTCCGGCTCTACAGGGGGGATCTAGCCCTAACATACAGCCTTGGACTTCCTTCAGACTGAACAGCCTCCCCCGCCCTGGGCTTGATGCTCGTCTCACTGGGCCTGATTCTGACCTGCTACAAATCAGGAGGACTCTCAAAAGTCTCTTCCACCCCCTAGCTGCCCTTCTCCCAAAGCCAGCTTTGTGGATATGCTGAGGTACCCACAATACAGAAGGCACAATGAAAACCCCCACGGTTTATAAAGACTCGCCAAGTGTATTCCAGTGTTGTCTAGAACCGGGGTTCTCAAACTTTATTGTACCACGAGCCACTTCTGACAACAAAAATTACTACACGACCCCAGGAAGAGGGGACCAAATCCTGAGCCCACTTGAGACCCTCTGCCCCGGGTGTGGGTGTCAAAACCTGAGCCCCACTGCCCTAGGCAGGGGGATCCAAAACTGAAGCCCAAGGGCTTCAGCCCCAGGCAAGGGGCCTGTAATGGGTTCCTTGCCACCCAGGGCTTCAGCTGCAGGCCGTGGGGATCGGGCTTCAGCTTTGGCCCCAGGCCCCAGGAAGTCTAAGCCAGCCCTAAAACAGGATCACAACCCACTTTGAGATCCTGACCTGTGTTCCCTGTAAGCTGCACGCTTGGGTGGCCGTGCAGGAGAGATTCCAGTGCCGCCCAGCTGATTAGCAGAGTGGGCACCATGTGTTCAGGTGGCCCTCCCCACACCTTGCTCCATCCTGCAGCTGCTCCCAGGACCCTCCTGCTGGCTGTACAGAGCCGGGGGGTGGGGGAGGGAGGAAGGTGCTGTCGTCAGGGTGTCTCTCTCCCGCCGTCCCTGTACCCCATCTCTGCAGAGCGGGGCAGAGGGCTCAGCCTGGCTCAGGAGGACTCGGAGCAGCTGTAGTCTGAGGTCTGAATGTGAGCGGCTGAGTGCCTTTCTTAAAGAGACGGTGCACTGTTTCTGAGATTTCCCCAGTAGCCGGCTCACGCAGTCTCTGTCTGTGTCTCTCTCTCTCTCTCACACACACACACACACACTCTCTCCCTCCCCTGCCCATGTACACACAGAGCAGGGGAGGGGAGACAACAGGGCTCAGGACAGAACAGGAGAGCTTTTAATGAATGTCTTAAAGAGACAGCGCACAGCTTTCCCCAGCAACCAGCACATACACTGTCTCTGTGTCTCTCACACACATACACACACACACTCCGTCTCTGTCACACTCACCTCCTTTCTTGGTATTTCCTGCAATGCACGTATATTCTCGGTAATTTTATGCTTTCAAAGTGTTATTTTGGTGTTTTGACTGGTCTAGGCATTTCATAATTTTTATTTCTCTTCCACTTAAATTTAATTCTTTGAGGAGTGAGTTCTAAAATGACTAACTGGTCCTGGCTGGAGTAATTATCCCTAAGGTAACTTTTTAAAAATATATATTATATCTAGGTTTTTTGTTTCTACTGGTGGTGCACATAGGAACATACCTTGGTACACATAACATTTATTCCACACATGGATGGAAAAAATTAGAGGGAACATTGGTCTCGACCCACAGTTTGAGACCCGCTGGGCTACAACAGCTATACCAAGTGTTTCATTGATACTGGGCAGCTCTAGGAACGCAATCCAGCATCATGTTTGCTCCCAAGCTTTCTCCCAAGCTCTGGGCTGCTCAAACATTTCAGAGATATTTTTCCCATGATCCCAAATTCCTTTCCTAGCTAGCAGGCTGCTGCGAAGCTCTGCCATCTAGAACAGACTCTGCCTGAGATTCTTTATTCCCAGCCAAATATTATGGGTTTGATTCACCTTTCACACAGTTTACCCCAGTGTAATTGGGTTTATTTAAATGGAGTCACTCCTGATTTACCCCCTGCAACTATGCTGCCTTTGGTAGGACACTTCTGAGAGTATCAGTTCAGGACAAATTGCTTAGAGCAGGGCAGTTGCAGCTCAAGGCTGGGGTTTCTTCACTTCTAAGGCACACCAAACCAGACAGACAGAGAGGACTTTGGTTTGACCCCACTGGCTAACCATAAGTCATACAAGCAATTCCCTTAGACACTCCAGTTCCCAGTATCATCACCAGTGCCACTTGTTATGGGGATGAATGGTTATGAAAACCAATACCCCAGTAAAAGAAAAAAAGGTTCTCCCGATCCCAAAGGAGCAAGCCCCAGACCCAGGTCAATATACAAATCAGATCTTACCCACAAATCATGCTGTTGCCAATCCTTTAGAATCTAAAATCTAAAGGTTTATTCATAAAAGGAAAAAGATATAGATGAGAGTTAAAATTGGTTAAATGGAATCAATGACATACAGTAATGGCAAAGTTTTTGGTTCAGGCTTGTAGCAGCGGTGGAATAAACTACAGGTTCAAATCAAGTCTCTGGAGTACATCCACAGCTGGGATGGGTCATTCAGTCCTTTGTTCAGAGCTTCAGTTTGTAGCAAGGTTCCTCCAGAGGTCAGAAACAGGATTGAAGACAAAATGGAGATGAGGCAGCTGCCTTTTATAGTCTCTGCCCGTGGTAGGACACCCCTTTGTTCTTACTGTGGAAAATCACAACAGCAAGGTGGAGTCTGGAGTTACATGGGCAAGTCCCATGTCCATGCTTGACTCAGTTTTCAGGTCGATGCCATTGTTTACATGTTAGTTTGAACGTTCCCAGGAAAACTCAAATGTGGATTGGCGTCTCCCAAAGTTCATTGTCAGTTAAGTGTTTCTTGATTGGGCACTTACTGAGAATAGTCACTTCTCAAGAAGCTGCCCAAATGCTTCACTTAGGCTACTTAGAATCAAACACATTGAGATACAATAGCCAATTTTCATAACTTCAACTACAAAATTATACACACATACAGATAGCATAATCATAACCAGCAAATCATAACCTTTTTATAGACACCTCACATGATAACTTTTGTACAATATTTGCTGCAAATATATAACAGCGGTTGCAGTTTATGTCAATAAGGACACACCCCCACATAAGTGAGAGGAGACTTGAGCCCTGTGTTTTCTGTCGGTTGAAACCGCATTTTGTTTTAAATCCATTAGTACATCTAAGCATTAGTAACTGGTTATGGCATGTTTCACAAACAGTAAGATGCTACAGAGAGCCACAGGCCACACATACATTGCTGTTGCTTCCTTTAACCCACCACTGAAATGCAGCCACCTCTGGGATGAAATGAAACAGATACTACATAATTGTGTAGGATGGGAAGTGAAGAATAATATACACCTCATTGAAACTGCATGGGAAAGATCAATAAGAAAATTGAAAGGTGGATAAGGAATTGGTTAAAGGGGAGACTACAACGGGTCCTACTGAAAGGTGAACTGTCAGGCTGGAGGGAGGTTATCAGTGGAGTTCCTCAAGGATCGGTTTTGGGACCAATCTTATTTAATCTTTTTATTACTGACCTTGGCACAAAAAGTGGGAGTGTGCTAATAAAGTTTGCGGATGATACAAAGCTGGGAGGTATTGACAATTTAGAGAAGGATAGGGATACCCTACAGGAGGATCTGGATGACCTTGTAAACTGGAGTAATAGTAATAGGATGAAATTTAATAGTGAGAAGTGTAAGGTCATGCATTTAGGGATTAATAACAAGAATTTTAGTTATAAGCTAGGGACCCATCAATTAGAAGTAACGGAGGAGGAAAAGGACCTTGGAGTATTGGTTGATCATAGGATGACTATGAGCCACCAATGTGATATGGTTGTGAAAAAAGTTAATGCGGTCTTGGGATGCATTAGGAGAGGTATTTCCAGTAGGGATAAGGAGGTTTTAGTACCGTTATACAAGGCACTGGTGAGACCTCACCTGGAATACTGGGTGCAGTTCTGGTCTCCCATGTTTAAGAAGGATGAATTCAAACTGGAACAGGTACAGAGAAGGGCTACTAGGATGATCCAAGGAATGGAAAACTTGTCTTATGAAAGGAGACTCAGGGAGCTTAGCTTGTTTAGCCTAACTAAAAGAAGGTTGAGGGAAGATATGATTGCTCTCTATAAATATATCAGAGGGATAAATACCGGAGAGGGAGAGGAATTATTTAAGCTCAGTACAAATGTGGACACAAGAACAAATGGATATAAACGGGCCACTAGGAAACTTAGACTAGAAATTAGACGAAGGTTTTTAACCATCAGAGGAGTGAAGTTTTGGAATAGCCTTCCGAGGGAAGCAGTGGGGGCAAAAGATCTATCTGGCTTTAAGATTAAACTCGATAAGTTTATGGAGGAGATGGTATGATGGGATAACATGGTTTTGGTAATTAAATATTCATGGTAAATAGGCCCAATGGCCTGTGATGGGCTATTAGATGGGGTGAGATCCGAGTTACCCAGGAAAGAATTTTCTGTAGTATCTGGCTGATGAATCTTGCCCATATGCTCAGGGTTTAGCTGATCGCCATATTTGGGGTCGGGAAGGAATTTTCCTCCAGGGCAGATTGGAAGAGGCCCTGGAGGTTTTTCGCCTTCCTCTGTAGCATGGGGCACGGGTCACTTGCTGGAGGATTCTCTGCTCCTTGAAGTCTTTAAACTACGATTTGAGGACTTCAATAGCACATATAGGTGTGAGATTTTTTTTGTAGGAGTGGTGGGTGAAATTCTGTGGCCTGTGTTGTGCAAGAGGTCACACTAGATGATCATAATGGTCCCTTCTGACCTAAATATCTATGAATCTATGAATCTACTCGGTAGGCAAGATAAAAGCATCCAAGGTGGAATTTGGCTGGCAGGCAGGGTTACTAAAACCCTCTCTCTTGGGTGATGGGATATGTAACACCAGAAGCGGGAAGCACCTAGCTTTTCTGTCCTATCCGAAAGAGGGCAGGCCAGATCCTCCACTAATGTGAATCCGTATAGCTCGATGAAGGTGACTGACTCACACGCAGAAATTAAATGACTTGCCCCATGTCACACGAGGAATTTGATACCAGAAATCACGGTTCAATGCCTAACTGTGCCACAGAGAGTAGCACCTTACCCACAAGACCTTTATGGGGTCCCCTGCCCTGCTCAGAAGCAAAAGTGCTGCAAAGTCATCATAAAGGCTTTGGCAGAAACAGAAGAAAATGCTGGATCATCAGTACAGCTGATCCCTGCCTGGTTCACCTTTCACCGGCGGAGCATGGAGGAGCTCTCTTTTCCTGCCATTAGCTAATTTTCAACCCAGGAAGGCAGCCAGGTGAGGTAAGACGAGTTCACAATGTGAACTGGTTTCAGAGTAGCAGCCGTGTGAGTCTGTATCCACAAAAAGAAAAGGAGGACTTATGGCACCTTAAAGACTAACAGATTTATTTGAGCATAAACTTTTGTGAGACAGCTCACTTCATCGGATGAATTTAGGGGAAAATACAGTGGGGAGATTTATATACACAGAGAACATGAAACAATGGGTGTTACCATACACACTGTAACAAGAGTCAGAGTAACAGCCGTGTTAGTCTGTATTCGCAAAAAGAAAAGGAGTACTTGTGGCACCTTAGAGACTAACCAATTTATTTGAGCATGAGCTTTCGTGAGCTACAGCTCACTTCATCGGATGCATACCGTGGAAACTGCAGCAGACTTTATATATATACAGAGAATATGAAACAATACCTCCTCCCACCCCACTGTCCTGCTGGTAATAGCTTATCTAAAGTGATCATCAGGTGGGCCATTTCCAGCACAAATCCAGGTTTTCTCACCCTCCACCCCCCCCACACAAATTCACTCTCCTGCTGGTGATAGCCCATCCAAAGTGACAACTCTTTACACAATGTGCATGATAATCAAGTCTGGCTATTTCCTGCACAAATCCAGGTTTTCTCACATCCCCCCCCACCCCCATACACACACAAACTCACTCTCCCACTCATCACTGTAACAAGAGTGATCAGGTAAGGTGAGCCATTACCAGCAGGAGAGCGGGGGGGGGGGGGGGGGGAGGAGGGAGGAAAACCTTTTGTAGTGATAGTCAAGGTGGGCCATTTCCAGCAGTTGACAAGAATGTGTGAGGAACAGTAGGGGGGAAATAAACATGGGGAAATAGTTTTACTTTGTGTAATGGACCATCCACTCCCAGTCTTTATTCAAGCCTAAGTTAATTGTATCCAGTTTGCAAATTAATTCCAATTCAGCAGTCTCTCCTTGGAGTCTGTTTTTGAAGTTTTTTTGTTGAAGAATTGCCACTTTTAGGTCTGTAATCGAGTGCCAAAGAGATTGAAGTGTTCTCCGACTGGTTTTTGAATGTTATAATTCTTGAGGGCTGATTTGTGAACTATCACCTAAGTAAATACAGCCTGGAATGAATCATTAACAAGCCATGTAATGTTGAACTGTCAAATGGGGTGGGGAGGCAGAGGAGGAGAGAAGGCACCAGGCTAATAAAAAGGAATGTTGTTGTGACCTTTCCACAAAGGCAGAGCCCTGACTGTGCAGTTTATCTGATCTGCCTCAAAACGGATCCTGCAAAGAGTAAGAAAATGTCTCCTGGCAGGTGGAGAGCAGGGACTGTTTGCTGTGTGCGTTTACGCTGTGTATTCTGCAGCTCACTAGGGCTATATTCTGGGGCAAGACATCTGGGGCAGGGTTTTCCAAACTAGTTAGGCACCCACTTCCCATGGGGAACTGGGCACAACATATCCCAATTAGACTCTGGATGCAAATCCCACCCCTGATTTCTATGCTGCACTACTCTGCAGTGTTGCGTGGAACTGTAATTGCTGCAGAGATGTGTGAGCTCCACAAAATACGGGGATTTATTAAGCTGAGCTTTGAAAATAATAAAGCAATTGACACAGTATCAGTGATGCCATCCAGTTCCATAGGAACCTCTGCATTCGAATGTTGGCCCAGTTCTTGGTCCACCAATCAGAAAGTTCCCCTTGTCTGGCCCACAGCAGGGTAGCCATCACTCCTGGCTAATAAGCAAAAAGGCCTGTTTCCGTGATTGCTCTAAAAGTGCCAGGATCCTGGGTGCATGGCAGGGAGCCTGGTAGCCCTGAGAGTCCAGGCTTGACTTGAGCCAGGACTTCTAGGATCCTGGCTCTGCGACAGCCTGCAGGGTAGGGCAGCGGGCAGGAAACTTGACTAGTTTTCCTTGGAACCTTCCTGGTTTCTGTCAGAAGATATGACAAAGTTGACACGTTCCCACCAAACTTTTCCTTTCTGACAAATCAACATTTCTTAATAGACAACTGTTCCATTGGAAAGTTCCTGACCAGCTTTAGGCATGAAAGCTTTAGGAGGTGGATTTGAAAGTACACTACAGATGGGGGTGGTGGGATCTTTTGGAGAAAGGGAAAGGGCTAGCTTCCCATATGGCAAGTGTGCATTCTGCCATGAGTGACACACACACAGCCCTCCCTGTATCAGCCAGTGCATCGCATTTGCCAAGAGGATAAGCAAAGTGCTTGTTGAATCATGTCTAACACCTTGTCCACACTACAGAGTTTTGTCAGCAAAAGTTACGTTGATGGGCAAAAAGCACTATAATAACATCACTATTGCATGTTCACACTACACTCCTTCTGTCGTCAGAGTGCGTCCACACTTGGTGTTCTAGCATCGACAGTAAGAGCAGTGCACTGCATGTAGCTATGTGGTTTGCACCATTTTTCAATGGCCCCTGTTAACCGTGCACCCACCATCTCTGTCTGAAAGGATGAATCCCACACTGGTCTCTGTTGCTTTGTTAACTGTCATTAACACATCGCGGATGGTTGTGCAATCATGAGGTTCCCATCTGAACAGAAGTCAGAGTTTCCTGACCTGCTGTGTGCCATGGATGGAAGCAACACCAGATTACTTCTGGCATTCACAAAGCAGCTGCACATGGTGGACCATCGCTTTTGGGCTCAGGAAACAAGCACGGAGTGGTGGGATCACATCATTATTCAGGTCTGGGATGACAAGCAGTGGCTACAGAACTTTCCGATGCAGCCACCATGGAAGGAAGCCACCTTCCTGGAACTTTGTGCAGAGCTCACCCCAGCACTGCTGCACAAGGACACCAAAAGGAGACCTGCCCTCTTGGTGGAGAAGTACCTGGTGATCACAGTGGGGAAGCTGGCAACTCCTGACTGCTATCAGTGAGTCACGAATCAGTTCAGAATTGGGAAATCGACCGGTGGGGCTGTGTTAACGCAAGTGTGCAGGGCTGTTAATTGCATCCTGCTGTGAAGGACCACGAACCTTGGTAATGCGTGTGAAATAGTGGATGGCTTTGCAGAAATGGGCTTCCCTAATTGTGGAGAGGCAATAGATGGAACACATATCCCAATTTTGGCACCAGACCACCTTGCGACAGAGTACATCAATAGAAAGGGGTACTTCTCCATTGTGTTGCAGGTTCTTGGGAATCACCACTGACGTTTCACTGACCTAAACAAGGGGTGGTCCAGGAAGGTGCATGACGCTTGCATCTTCAGGAACACTGGCCTGTACAGAAAGCTGCAAGGAGGGACTTTCTTTCCAGACCAGAAGATTCCAGTGGTGGATGTTGAAATGCCCATAGTGATCCTGGGAGACCCAGTTTACCCCTTACTCCCTTGGCTTATGAAGCCTTAAATGGGAAACCTGGACAGCAGCAAGGAGTACGTCAACAGTAGGCTGAGTAGAGGCATGATGACCGTGAAATGTGCATTTGGCAGATTAAAGGCGCTCTGGCGATGCCTTTATGGCAGATTAGACCTCAGTGAGGAAAATATTCCCATGGTCATAGCTGCCTGCTGTATGTTATATAATATTTGTGAAGCTAAGGGTGAAAGGTTTGCTTAGGGGTGGAGTGCTGAGGCAGATCACCTGGCTGCTGATTTTGAGCAGCTGATACTAGGGCTATTAGAGGGGCACAATGTGGGGGAGGGGGCAATTTGAATCAGGGAGGCTTTGAGGCAACATTTTGAGAATAAGAACCAGTGATGTATATTTCTATGCAGCAATCTGCCATGTTTCATTAAATCGAGTTTTGTTAGGAAGCACTTGTGATGATACCTTGACTAGGTTTTCAGTAAACAAATGATGTAATTGCCTTCATATGTTTTACTGCCAGCTGCTATCACAATTTGTAGAACACAAATAAAAATTAGTTACCTTGTTTTTATTAAACATCAATTAACACACACATAAAGGCTTGGTGGGAAGTGAGGTACCAGTGAAGGGCCAACTGTCATAGCTGTGCATAAGTCCAGCTATCATTTTAGAAGCTGTATGAAGGGGTGGAGTGAACTGGAAACTGAGAAGTTCTGGAAACTTGAAAGGAATGTGTGGGAGGAATTGGGGGAAGGCATAGAAAAACAGTTCTGTAGGGGTTGCGGGGGTGGGAGTGAGCACACATCTGTTATGACTGCAGCATGATTAGGGGGACAGCTCAGTGAGTCACTCGGCCCTCCCTGGTCCTATGCCAATTCTTGGGGTGCTCCCACAACAGATGGAGCTAATCATCACATGAGTAGTTTCTCTGGGCTCTTCCACCTGCCAGCTACCATCCGTCCCCTTTGGGGGTTGAGGTGTGAGGGGACCTTGCCTCCCAGCCAGCACCACCATAAAGCATACTGGCAGGATGCCCCCCCAATCCCAGAGTAGTGTCCCAGCCCCTGGTTCTCATTTGCCTCCAGAGCAGTTAGAAATGCCCCCCCTCCCCCATCTTATAAGAAGATGCCCTCAGCATGCCCACTATGTTACCTATTTGGATCTGGAGCCTAAATCAGTAAGTTCCTGCAGTGGGCACCTGCCAAAAGTCACAACCAAAAAACTCTCCCATAGGTCCAAACTGTGCCATCCCAGACAGGGAGAATCCCAGCCTTCCCATTGCCCAAAACCGAACCCCTAGGTTTCCCAGCAAGGAAGGCAAAAAAATCCAACCAGCCTCAGCCAAACTGATAGGGAAGAATTCCTTCCCATCCCCAAAGCAACAACTAGCATAACCCACAGCAACCTAGAGAAGGGTGGGGAAGATGGGTTGACTGCTGGAAACCAGCAAACAGGAAGTGGCTCTAAGCCCAGGGCTCCTATCATGGCTCCAATTCTTGTGCCAACTCTCACGAGACCTCCAGCCCATCCCCATCTGTCCTGTCTTTTTTGCCCTCTCCTGTCAGGGAACTCCCCAAACTCAGCCCTCGCTAGGCTCAGGGCCCTCTTCAAACTGCAACTTGCAGAGAGTTACTGCAGAACAACAGGTTATTTGTGTGACATCCAACTGCAAGCACTGGGTGTCTCCTGCCCATTCATCTCTCTGTTTCGATGGTTGGTTGCCGATTGTCACAGACATTTTTACCTCTTGTGTTATTTTGTTTTCAGATTTACTTCAATTTTATTTAAAAATAATAATAAAAGCATTTCCCAAAGAAATTAATTTCAGGTCAACCCCAAAAGAATGTTCTCTTTTTTTTTTCGGCACTTGCCAGTGACCTGAAAAATCAGGCCTTCACACAGCTCTACTACTAAGCTCTTTTGAAACAGGAACAAGTAGCCCACCCCACAAGGTGTGGTGTGAATCTACCCCACACTAGCCTGCTGCAGGTCTAACTGGTCATGTTCACCCTGCTAATGTGAATTAACAGTTTGCTAATGCACCTGAGTTAGTCCAATTTCAAAGAGGACTAGATCAAACTGTGAAGGCCCATCAGCAGGGTGCACATGACCAATTAGACCACAGGAGGCATACGCAAGGTAGGTTCACACCACAGCTTGCAGCAGTCTGATTGTTCATGAACACAAGCCCCTAGGTTCACACAGGAAGTCTGTGACAGACTCCAGATTGCCAGTCCAGTCCCATAACCATTAGACCAACCTTCCACACAGTAAGCACTCTACTCAGGGTTAGGTCATGTGTCCAGTGCTACCACATGGCATCAGATCAGGAAACAATCATTTCAATTTCTTTTACAAGACAAACAAACAAAAAGACGTTTTGCTTACAGGGTGAAAAAGATATGCAACGTTTTTTAAAATGCGTGTTGGCTTCTTGGGGACATACACACACCCTGGGAAAAGTCAGCCAGGCTGATGAATATTCAACAAACTGAAATACCCAAGGCTGGAGCCTAAATCTGGTGCTTCTTTCTCTATGTGTGGTGACTTTTTAAACATTTGTTGGTCCCAGTCTGTGTCTCTCGTTGCTACTGTAATCCCCTTAAACTACTGCATGAGCTTGTCTACACTTAACACTGCACCACTGTAGCACTTCAGTGAAGACGCTACGTACGCTGCTGGGAGGGATTCTCCCATTGGCGTACTTAATCTACCTCCCCAAGAGGCGATCACTAAGTTGATGGGAGAATTCTGCCTTCGAGCTAGTGCTGTCTACTAGCCATTGGTTGGCTTAACTGCATTGCTCAGGAAAGTGGATTTTCCACACCCCTGAGCCATGTAGTTATACCGACGTCATTTCCTAGTATAGACCAGGCCTAACAGATCTGAGCTTCTCTAAGGAGACTGGCCCTTTATATTCGCCGAACTTAGCATCAGTCCTATGAGGCCCTGAGTACCTCCTGAGTAGCCTCAACTTCCATTGACTTCAGCAGGGACTGAATCTGCTCAGCACCTCACACGATCAAGCTATCAGACTGGAGGGACTCAAGACTCGCTGAAGTCACATGGTGCCTTCAATCAAATCTGTGTGGGGAATATTGTAGCTGTGAGAGAGAGGATCCATAGAAAGCCAGGAGAGCTGGGCCCAGAGCAGAATTAATGCACTGCTTCCCTCGCCCCACTTCAGAAATTTAACAAACACACAAAGAAATGTCACCTTGTATTTGGTGACGCTAGGTCTCCAGGCCCATTATCACCAGAGATGGGCCCAACCAGAATCGAGCACCCGATTTTGAGGGTATTCGAAACGCTCAACCTCAGTGGGGGTCTGAGTTTTGCCAATAGCTTTTATTATTCAAACAGGACAGACTGAAAGCCTGGATCTGAGACCCTCCAAACTTTGGGTAAGTGGATTGGATTCAAAATTGAAAGCTGGATCTGGATCCAAACTTCACCTGTTTATGTAGAGGATGGTACAATGAGATTGCCAGCACCTAACCTTTTCTATCGCTTTTACCACCTTCAAGTCAAGACTGGTGAAAACAGAACTGATTCTGTGCACCAGGCTCTCATCTCTTATTTCTTTATAATGTGGCTAGTTCCTGAGTTTCGGTCTCAGGGAAGATTCTGTCTTTACAATGAGCACCTGATGCTGGATTAGTATAGGAGAGGGGTCACAACTGGGTTTGGATTTGAATCCTTTGTTCCAAACCCCTCCCTAAGGTTTTGTTTCCAAACAGAGCTTATTTTTTTGGTCCCAGTGGGTATAGTGATCCTGAGACCACTCAGAGTCAGAATCTTGCCAGAGCATTGTGGTGGGTTTGAGCCCTTTGGGGTGTCACCTGATGTGCTGGGATGCCACTGAGTCAGCCTATTCTGCCAGCCTGGGTCCCCTTTACCTGGCCTTGTGGGTTTGGCTCACAAGCCTCTTCCAGCCAAGCACACAGGCAGGGCCACACCCAGCTGCACAGAGAGACAGAGATCCGCTCTGGAAAGATTCAGCCTTAGGGGCTTGCCCCAACACTCTGGTGCCCACTCCCTTTAAGGGGTACAAACACAAAGGCTTTATGAAATTCGCCTCCTCCTTCAGTGTGGAGGGAGATATGCACAACTTCTCCCCCACCCCCACCGTTAGAAATTACATAAACTGGGTTATATTATAAACAAGAAATAAGTTTATTAACAAAAAAGGTGAATTTTAAGTGACTATAAGAGATAACAGACAGAGCAAAGCAGATTACAGACCAAATAGACAAAATATGCAAGCTAAGATCAATATATTTAAGAAAAAGTTTACAAAATGTAAATTCTCACCCTAAATTTTAGGCAGGTTGCAAAGCTTCAGCGGTTCAGAGTTCCAGTTATATTCCTTTTCAGACTGGACCCCTGTCTCAGTCTGGACTCCCCCTTGCCTTCCCTTCAGGTGGCTTTAGCAGTCTTTCTTCTTGGGCAGACAGCCCATGGAGAGGAGGAGTCCTGTTTGCTTTCCTCCCCACCCTTAAATACGATTTACATAAGCCAGGAATCCTTTGTTTCCCAAACTTGACCCCCCCCCTTCCCTTCCAGCGGAAAGTTACAAGAAGTCCCAGTAATGTTTAGTATCAGGTGACAAGACCACCTGATTCTGCAGTACCACAGCATCCACGAGTCAGTGGCAGTATGGAGCGTCCGCAGGAAGGCCAAGCCTTTTCACAGTCCATTGTCCTCGCTGATGGGTCATCAGCTCGGTCTGGCTTTTCCATTGTTGTACCTGAAGTGTTAGCAGTGGGCATCACCCAAACTAGCATAGCTGAAATACAGATACAGAGTCAATATTCATAACTTCAGATACAGAAATGATACAGGCATACAAATTGGATGGTCACATTCAGTAAATTATAACCTTTCCAATGATATCTTACACGACCCATCTTGCATAAAGTACATCTCAGTTATGTCCTATTCATATCATAAGTATGTTTTCATAAAGAATATGTAGTGAAACATAGAATCAATCATAGAATATCAGGGTTGGAAGGGACCTCAGGAGGTCATCTAGTCCAACCCCCTGCTCAAAGCAGGACCAATCCCCATTTTTGCCCCGATCCCTAAATGGCCCCCTCAAGGATTGAACTCACAACCCTGGGTTTAGCAGGCCAATGCTCAAACCACTGAGCTATCCCTCCCCCCATCACAAACATCTCCTGAGATTTTGACATCATCAAATGTAAACCCAGACTCTGGCCCTTATTTGGCTTTGAACCCTAACCTAAAACCCTAATGTACACCTAATACATATATCTCCACTTTCTCTAACCCTAATACATATGTCGCCCCTAACACATGTCTACCTTGGCGCATCTGTTCATTATACAGCATCATGCAAATGGACAGCTATATTAAAAGAATGTTAAAGTTGCAAAGTCAAGCACCCAAAGCTAGACCCCTCGTGTGTGTGCGTTGTGATGCAGGCCTTAATTAAAGGATTACATTCTAGTTTTTCCACAGCACCCCTCTTTCATTCTCTGAACAGGACTGACAGTGCTCTGGGGATGAAACAGCCTTGTTCAGCAAAGGAGGTTGTTGTCTGTAGGATCCCTGCCTGATCTGTTTCAGAAGTTGGAAGGTGTGCCGTGAGTGGGAGTGGTGGGGGCTTGCAAGAAGAGAGAAGACAGTCTTGTGGTTTAGATATGTGAAGGCTGCCATAGAGAATTGGATTCTAGCCCTGCCAATGCCACAGAGGTTCCATGTGTTGCTGGGCAGTCAGTTAAACCAAGCTTTTCACATGTAGCCACTAATTGTGTGTGCGTCATTTTCTCAGTGCCCAACTTGAGAGACTCTGAGGTCTGATTTGCAGAAGTTCTGATCATTCACATCTGCAACCGAAATCAGTGGGAGCTGTGCTTTGAGCATCGATAGGGCTCTGCAATGCCAAGGACTCTGAAACATGCCTGATATGTAGAGACAAATTCTAGTCTTCAATACTCTGACAATCTTGTTTAATTTGGGGCATTTTGACTCCTTATTCTGAGTCTTGTCTTTAGTTTGTTACATTTACTGAACCTTCCCAGTCTGCCTCTTCTGGTTTAATCACACTGTATTTAATATGATACTGTGGTTTGTTATATCAGTGGATGGGGATGATAAAACACTGTTGTGGCTTTCCTTGCTTGGCTTGTTCCCAGATCATTAGTTAGTAACAGTTGGTAAATATTTATATTTTTCATGCAGAGTTCACTATCTGCATGGATGTGGACTGGGATTTTCAAAGGAACCTAAAAGGCGTTAGATGTTCAAGTCCCACTAAAAGCTGAATGCCTAACTCCCTTAGGTTCGTTTATAAACCCAGCCCTAAAGTCCAAGGGCCAAGCAGCTGACCTCAGCTCCTGCTGATGTCAGTGGTAGCTGAGGTGGAGCCTTTCACAGGATCAGACTCGAGTACTATAGTTGGTGTATATTACATAGTGTTTGTGTTTTAATATTGTGATCTGTCTTGTCATGTTACTGTCTGCCAAGCGCTTTGGGATCCTTTGCAATGAAAAGCACTGTAGCACCAATTCAGAAAACATGTATGCGTATATGTAAGTCCCATTGACTGCAGGAGGACTTCAGCACATGCTTTGCTGACCCGGGTTGGACTTAAGTGAAGTCAGGCTCGCCTTCCCAGATGAAAATTTTTATTATTCCAAGAATAATCCTTTGGCTAACAGAGACCTCTCCCTGCGGACGATGGGAAAGAAAAGCACCCAAACTGGAATTGCAGATGGGGTTTAGTATGGATCATGTAACAGCATCAGAATGAAATAGAGAAGCCCGGCTTTTTTAAAAGCCTCCATGTTTTTCCTTAGGCCTTTAATTCTATCCCTACAGTAGGGTGTGTAGCTGGGAGGAAATAATTAACAAGACATAGATCACTAGTGTAATTTCAGCACCCACAGGGGGCCTGATTCAACATCCATGGGGGTTGTGATGGGTCTCGCTTTTAACTGCAGAGGAGTTTGGAGTAGGCCCCCAGAGAAAGCCTGATAGAGGGAAGGGAAAATGGCTTCTAGACTAGGGTGCTGGAGACCCAGGTACAATTCCCACTTTGCTACACCCCTCCTGTATAACTTTGGCATGTTACTTGGTCCCCCTGTGTCTTAGCTCACCATCTGTAAAACTGGGATATTAGCACTGCCCTATTTCACAGGGATATTGTGAGGAGATGAGGCCATTATCTTTGAAAACTCGTGGCGAACCGGGGAAGTCCCGGATGACTGGAAAAAGGCTAATGTAGTGCCAATCTTTAAAAAAGGGAAGAAGGAAGATCCTGGGAACTACAGGCCAGTCAGCCTCACCTCAGTCCCTGGAAAAATCATGGAGCAGGTCCTCAAAGAATCAATCCTGAAGCACTTACATGAGAGGAAAGTGATCAGGAACAGCCAGCATGGATTCACCAAGGGAAGGTCATGCCTGACTAATCTAATCGCCTTTTATGATGAGATTACTGGTTCTGTGGATGAAGGGAAAGCAGTGGATGTATTGTTTCTTGACTTTAGCAAAGCTTTTGACACGGTCTCCCATAGTATTCTTGTCAGCAAGTTAAGGAAGTATGTTGGCAACAAGAAGAAAGCCAAGGAATGTGTGGGCCCCTTACTGAATGAGGGAGGCAACCTAGTGACAGAGGATGTGGAAAAAGCTAATGTACTCAATGCTTTTTTTGCCTCTGTTTTCACTAACAAGGTCAGCTCCCAGACTGCTGCGCTGGGCATCACAAAATGGGGAAGAGATGGCCAGCCCTCTGTGGAGATAGAGGCGGTTAGGGACTATTTAGAAAAGCTGGACGTGCACAAGTCCATGGGGCCGGACGAGTTGCATCCGAGAGTGCTGAAGGAATTGGCGGCTGTGATTGCAGAGCCACTGGCCATTATCTTTGAAAACTCGTGGCGAACCGGGGAAGTCCCGGATGACTGGAAAAAGGCTAATGTAGTGCCAATCTTTAAAAAAGGGAAGAAGGAAGATCCTGGGAACTACAGGCCAGTCAGCCTCACCTCAGTCCCTGGAAAAATCATAGAATCATAGAATCATAGAATATCAGGGTTGGAAGGGACCCCAGAAGGTCATCTAGTCCAACCCCCTGCTCAAAGCAGGACCAATTCCCAGTTAAATCATCCCAGCCAGGGCTTTGTCAAGCCTGACCTTAAAAACCTCTAAGGAAGGAGATTCTACCACCTCCCTAGGTAACGCATTCCAGTGTTTCACCACCCTCTTAGTGAAAAAGTTTTTCCTAATATCCAATCTAAACCTCCCCCACTGCAACTTGAGACCATTACTCCTCGTTCTGTCATCTGCTACCATTGAGAACAGTCTAGAGCCATCCTCTTTGGAACCCCCTTTCAGGTAGTTGAAAGCAGCTATCAAATCCCCCCTCATTCTTCTCTTCTGCAGGCTAAACAATCCCAGCTCCCTCAGCCTCTCCTCATAACTCATGTGTTCCAGTCCCCTAATCATTTTTGTTGCCCTTCGCTGGACTCTCTCCAATTTATCCACATCCTTCTTGAAGTGTGGGGCCCAAAACTGGACACAGTACTCCAGATGAGGCCTCACCAATGTCGAATAGAGGGGAACGATCACGTCCCTCGATCTGCTCGCTATGCCCCTACTTATACATCCCAAAATGCCATTGGCCTTCTTGGCAACAAGGGCACACTGCTGACTCATATCCAGCTTCTCGTCCACTGTCACCCCTAGGTCCTTTTCTGCAGAACTGCTGCCTAGCCATTCGGTCCCTAGTCTGTAGCTGTGCATTGGGTTCTTCCGTCCTAAGTGCAGGACCCTGCACTTATCCTTATTGAACCTCATCAGATTCCTTTTGGCCCAATCTTCCAATTGGTCTAGGTCCTTCTGTATCCTATCCCTCCCCTCCAGCGTATCTACCACTCCTCCCAGTTTAGTATCATCCGCAAATTTGCTGAGAGTGCAATCCACACCATCCTCCAGATCATTTATGAAGATATTGAATAAAACCGGCCCCAGGACCGACCCTTGGGGCACTCCACTTGATACCGGCTGCCAACTAGACATGGAGCCATTGATCACTACCCGTTGAGCCCGACAATTTAGCCAGCTTTCTACCCACCTTATAGTGCATTCATCCAGCCCATACTTCCTTAACTTGCTGACAAGAATACTATGGGAGACCGTGTCAAAAGCTTTGCTAAAGTCAAGAAACAATACATCCACTGCTTTCCCTTCATCCACAGAACCAGTAATCTCATCATAAAAGGCGATTAGATTAGTCAGGCATGACCTTCCCTTGGTGAATCCATGCTGGCTGTTCCTGATCACTTTCCTCTCATGCAAGTGCTTCAGGATTGATTCTTTGAGGACCTGCTCCATGATTTCCTGGACTTCAGGAAAGCAGACTTCGACTCCCTCAGGGAACGGATGGCCAGGATCCCCTGGGGGACTAACTTGAAGGGGAAAGGAGTCCAGGAGAGCTGGCTGTATTTCAAGGAATCCCTGTTGAGGTTACAGGGACAAACCATCCCGATGAGTCGAAAGAATAGTATGTATAAGGGATGTATAAGTAGGGGCATAGCGAGCAGATCGAGGGACGTGATCGTTCCCCTCTATTCGACATTGGTGAGGCCTCATCTGGAGTACTGTGTCCAGTTTTGGGCCCCACACTTCAAGAAGGATGTGGATAAATTGGAGAGAGTCCAGCGAAGGGCAACAAAAATGATTAGGGGACTGGAACACATGAGTTATGAGGAGAGGCTGAGGGAGCTGGGATTGTTTAGCCTGCAGAAGAGAAGAATGAGGGGGGATTTGATAGCTGCTTTCAACTACCTGAAAGGGGGTTCCAAAGAGGATGGCTCTAGACTGTTCTCAATGGTAGCAGATGACAGAACGAGGAGTAATGGTCTCAAGTTGCAGTGGGGGAGGTTTAGATTGGATATTAGGAAAAACTTTTTCACTAAGAGGGTGGTGAAACACTGGAATGCGTTACCTAGGGAGGTGGTAGAATCTCCTTCCTTAGAGGTTTTTAAGGTCAGGCTTGACAAAGCCCTGGCTGGGATGATTTAACTGGGAATTGGTCCTGCTTTGAGCAGGGGGTTGGACTATATGACCTTCTGGAGTCCCTTCCAACCCTGATATTCTATGATTCTATGATTCTATGATTGCAGGAGCACCAAGCCCCCACTGCCACCTCTTGACTCAGGACCGGATTAAGCATTAGGCTAATAAGGCTATTAGGCTATAGCCTTAGGCCCTTCTATTTTCAGGCGCTACTGGTCAGGCAGGGGGCGCGGCTGCGGCCAGGTGAGGGGGAGCGAGCTTGCTCAAGCAGCCCTGCTGGAGCGCTCCTGCTAGCATGAAAGACAAAGCAGCCCCCCATGGCTTGGAAGGGGCTCATCCTGCTGCGTCACCCCGCACTACAGGAACACACTGCCAGGGACCAGTTAACACTGGTAACCGGACACTACAATCCAGTTACCACGGGAACCCAGGCCAGCCGTGTGGGGTAGTCTGAGCAGGCATTGCTCCCCCCAACCTCTCCAACACATCATCAAGGATCTACAACCTATCCTGAAGGACGACCCATCGCTCTCACAAATCTTGGGAGACAGGCCAGTCCTTGCTTACAGACAAACCCTCAACCTGAAGCAAATACTCACCAGCAACCACATACCACACAACAGAACCACTAACCCAGGAACTTATCCTTGCAACAAAGCCCGTTGCCAACTGTATCCACATATCTATTCAGGGGACACCATCATAGGGCCTAATCACATCAGCCACACTATCAGAGGCTCGTTCACCTGCACATCTACCAATGTGATATATCAAAAAGAAAAGGAGGACTTGTGGCACCTTAGAGACTAACCAATTTATTTGAGTATGAGCTTTCGTGAGCTACAGCTCACTTCATCGGATGCATGCCATCATGTGCCCGCAATGCCCCTCTGCCATGTACATTGGCCAAACTGGACAGTCTCTACGTAAAAGAATAAATAGACACAAATCAGACGTCAAGAATTATAACATTCAGAAACCAGTCGGAGAACACTTCAATCTCTTTGGTCACTCAATTACACACATAAAAGTGGCAATTCTTCAACAAAAAACTTCAAAAACAGACTCCAACGAGAGACTGCTGAATTGGAATTAATTTGCAAACCGGATACAATTAATTTAGGCTTGAATAAAGACTGGGAGTGGATGGTCATTACACAAAGTAAAACTATTTCTCCATGTTTATTCCCCTCCCCCCCGCCCCCTTCCTCAGATGTTCTTGTCAACTGCTGGAAATGGCTCACCTTGATTACCACTACAAAAGGTTCCCCCTTCCCCCCTCCCGCTCTCCTGCTGGTAATAGCTCACCTTACCTGATCACTCTTGTTACAGTGTGTATGGTAACACCCATTGTTTCATGTTCTCTGTGTATAGAAATCTCCCCACTGTATTTTCCACAGTATGCATCCGATGAAGTGAGCTATAGCTCACGAAAGCTTGTGCTCCAATAAATTTCTTAGTCTCTAAGGTGCCACAAGTCCTCCTTTTCTTTTCATGGAATGTGTGTGATTCGAGAAGGGAATGAGAACACAGGCCAATTCCTGCTGACAGTTACACCTGTGTAGCCTTATTGACTTCAGGGAGAACGGATTTTTGCACAAGAATAGATTTTGGTCCCTTCTGCTTTTTCACACGTGGCATAAGCAAAATCTCGTTCACTTTCCTCCCCTAAACTCTGAGCACTTAAGGGAAAAAAATAAGCAAGGTCTGCTTGATTTTCACATGCAAATGAAACAGGAAGTTCCCCCTTCATTCTACACCAGCCATAAACAGACCTGATGTAGCAAGGGTGTCACTACAGCAGCCTTAGTTGGACTGTTCTTTTGAAAGAGCCTTAATGGTTCTTTTAAGATGCTGATTTTCAGTGAAGTCTTTTTGTTCAGGGGGGCAGAGAACACAACAGGGAATAGCTCTGTTTTGTCACCTCCTAGTTACTCAAAAGCTGAAAGGCTTTAGATTAAGTTTGTTTAATGTTTGTACAGTGATTCTGAAGAGCTAACATAGTACAGAAGTGCTAAATATTACGACTGGGGAACCATCTAAAGATCTGTGTCACTTCTAGCTGTTACCTTTTTCTTACAGAAAACTTAAAACAAACAAGTGCAAACACTGTAGGGGGCTGGTGCACACAGAACTCATGCTTAAAGAACCTCATGTCAGAGCTGCTGATCACACATTCTAGAATAGATAATACTTAGTCCTGCCATGAGTGCAGGGGACCAGACTAGATGACCTCTCGAGGTCCCTTCCAGTCCTATGATTCTATTCTATTATTCTAATTGTGGAAGAGCTTGGTGACAGAATGGCCTGATGTGGTGACTCACTGGAGATTAACTATACAAACTGGGTATCATCCCACAAATAATATTTGGGTTCAATGTAAAAACAGTAATTCATTGTCCTCAGCCAGTGTAACACTGGGAGGCAGCTTTCAGAGCAAGTCAGCCTGAAATACAATGCCACCCAATGTAACTTTCCCACTATTACTTCTTCTACTTCAGTGGATTTTACACTGAGTGGTTTTATTTTACATAATAAAAGCTGGCTACCTCCCAGGCTATGTCTACACTACAGCTGGGATCGACCATCTGAGATCGATCCACCAGCGGTCAATTTAGCGGGTCTAGTGAAGACCCGCCAAATTGACAGCAGATCGCTCTCCAGCCGATCCCTGTACTCTACCCCTGATGAGAAGAGTAAGGTAAGTCAATGGGAGAGTTTCTCCCGTCAACCCCCCCATGGTGTAGACCCCGCTGTAACTCGACCTAAGGCACGTTGACTCCAGCTACGTTATTCACATAGCTGGAGCTGTGTAGCATAGGTTGACTTACCGCAGTAGTGTAGACATAGCCTGCAATCAGAGGGAGACAGGGTATGTGGTGTAGAGTCCATAGCTTGGGGGAACACCTGCAGGGCTTGGCTTTGCACTGTGCCATGTGGAGAGCTGAGAGTAGAAGCACCAGGTGAAAGAGGTGAGCAGGATGGGGAATGTTGCAGCGTTCATCCTCGTACAGATGACCACTCCATGACCTAGGAGAAAGGAGGCCTAAGAGAAGGACCTTGTAGCATCCCTCATGCTACCTCTTACTCAGAAGTATCTGTTTGAAGAATTCAGTGTCGTGAGAGTAGAATAACCTTGTTAATTTTACATACATAAATAATATGTAAATATGTATGTAGAGAAACGTTGGATGACTTCATAATTTTTTTTGCAATATGTCATTCATACTTAGGCCCTCCCCTCCCATTAGCCTTAGGCCCCTTAGAACCGTAATCCGGCCCTGCCTTGACTCACTGCGGGTTCTGGGTGCACAGGGACTGGAGGCTCAGGCCTTGGGGCGCAATGTCAGGTCTTGAGAGGGACAGGAATGGTGCATGCTCCTTTTGCTGGGACACATTTCACCCTGAACTGGCCCCATTCACCTCAGTGCACTTGCTCCTGAGAGTACAGGCAGCAGGATTAGGCCTATATGTATAAAATGTTTGGAAGGACAGAAAGGCTGAGCGTTTCAAAGCTGCCTTGGTGTTTGGGTGCCCCGTTCCTGTTCATTTTAATAGGAATCAGGCATCCAAACCCCACAGGCAGCTCTGAAGCCGCAGCCATAAGTGCGAAGTTTTATCACTATTATAATGTTTTGGCGGAAGTGGAAGCTGGAAATTTGGCCTACCTCATTTCTACTGGGAGTCATAAATCTCCCCCGCTTCATGATCACCCTTGGATCTCTGTGTGCTCTTGAGCAGCTGGGCGCTCTGTCTTGTTTTCAAACAACGCACCCTATGATGATGTTTGACATTCCCCTGTGCAGAGCCGAGTGCATGAAGCCAACTGTACAAAAGTTATTGCTGTATTTGAGTGCACTCCTGTATCTTTCAGTACTGCTCAATGCCAGGGCTAGTTAACTGCCATTTTAAAAATAAAAGTCACTGTGGTGACTGAGTTGTGCCACAAAATGTGAATCTGCCCGGTTTCGAAGCTTAAATTCCTTTGAAAAGTGTCGGCCTCGATAACAGTGAGTCTGAATGAAACAGAGTCTGGTTTGTATCATCCTTTCTCCCTAGGCGAATGTGTTCCTACACCGGGTATGCAGCATTTTAGCATGCACATGTACTCCAAAGGTTAGGGCATCACTCTCAGTGGGAGTGGAACAGAACACCGGTGAGGATCACTGCCACTCTAGGGAGAGAGAGTCAAGTTGTCAACAGCTGCTCCCTGAGGCAGAAGTTTGTTTGACTGATCACTCCTCGCAGCAGAGTGGCCATTAGCCATTTTGTAATACTGGACGTTGTTAACTATTGGAACAGCTTAGCAAGGGAAGTGGGTGGATCCTCCATGGCTTGACATCTTGATGAAGAGTTGATGTACACAGCTGCCGGAGGAAGTCAGTTAGAGTGCGTAACACCTTGAACTGGTCCTACAAAACCCAGGAAGTGTGCAACATATTTCTGAGCGCCATCCACAGGCACCTGGTCTATTAGCTAAATATATACGTATATACAGAGAGAGCTCTCCTAGGTGGTAACAAGATTAGATATCCTTCTAGGAGATGTGCTGTAGCACAAGCCACAAGTTATTGCGCTTCATGCAGGAAATTCTGTGGCCTGTGTTATGCAGAAGGTCAGATTAGATGATCATGGCGGTTCCTTTTGGCCATGAAATCTCTGAATCTGTGTTGGGGTATTGATTCAAGACTGATTCACAAAGAAGAGGAATAACTAACTGCACTTCCTGTGGCCTCTGGGTTCCTCTGGGGAGGTGACTAATTTTATCAGGTCGGACAGTTTCAGCAGCAGAGATAAGAGTTTGCAAAGAGAGAGTGTATGCAAATTGGCATGCAAATCAGTACACAAATTTTTGTTATGCATTTATAAAAAAGAGTGAATTCCATGATATCATTACCAGATGGCAGATGTATTTAAAACAGGCTTGATCAAACCCCTACAGCTAAGAACACCTGACCTTTGAGCTCTTCCAGGCCTGGATTGAGATATTGCAGCTTGGGCCCATCCTTCATTGTGTCTATATTTAATACCTGAGGAATGCATTCCATTGTCCCAATGCTGCTCCTGTTTGAAGCCAGTGAGAGCATAGTCATGAATTTCAATGGAAGCAGGACTGGCTTGGATACACTTCTGGAGGTAATGCTCGTTACATGCTCATTTGTTTATATGTGAAGTAATGTGTGAGAGCGAGATGATCGCCCAGCGCAGTTCATTACATTTCAGTTGTTGTCTCTGAGCTCACTTCCCATTTCCCAGTATGTTCCAGGTGTTAAGAAATACCATCAGAATAGAGATCATTGCTTTTATAGTTTACGGCATGGGGTTATTGTTACTGACCACGATCACATGGCATATCTGAGGACTACCAGCTGCAGCGGGCGGTAACTACTAACTACTAGGCAACCCCATTCACACTTGCCCTGTACTTTGTGCAGTCACTTACATCAGAGCAAAATGATGTACAATGCTTCCATACTGACCTGGTAGCATTTTACATTCCGTTGCACTGATATAAATGATTACGTGAGTTTATAGTTTTTGTGGCAGTGATGGAGCGGGGCTGATCAGACCACAGATTAGATGATCACAGAGGTTCCTTCTGGCCTGGGAATCTTTGCATTTATTCTAATCCTAATGTACCCATCACCTGGGCATCTGACTCATTCTGTGCCACCCTACGTAATTCCCCTCCATCCTTGGTGCTTTCAGATTTGCAGCCTTTTTAGACAGCTATCACAATATATATAAAAATAAATTAGAGCCAAGTCAGGGAGGCCTGCCCCCTCTCGCCCCCTGTCACAGGGTAACTGGTCCCTGTGAAAAGATCAGGCCCAGCACCCCGCTGCCGGAGCAGGTGGGCCCAACTGAGCCAATTAAAGGGGGCATGCTTACACGTGGGCTATGAAGGCCTGTTAGAGGGCAGGATGGAGAGGCACGACTGGGACAGGCTGTGCCTGGGGAGAGTATGAACTACAGAGGTGCGGAGCAAAGTCTGGTGGCGGGTCCCTGGAAGAAGGGGCCAGGTGCACAGGGAGGGAGCCCTAGGGCGTCTGTTCCAGAGAGCTAGCTGTGAGAAGGGAGCTGGCCGGGAGCGGAAAGCTGCAAGAAGCTGGATTACCAGAGACCCCTGGGAGGGGAGGTCGTGAAACCCTAGGACAAGGGGTCAGCTGAGGAGCGTTTTTTGTCTGTCATGTGCTTATGTTTGGACAAATAAACCTACTTCAAGGAGACAAGGCATGGCAGTGAGTGCTGGTTAAGCTGGGGAGAAGCCCTGTCGTGTCATACATGGGAGAGAACACGGTTGCTTTAGCTGTTCCCTGATACAAGGGCAGAATGAGATGGTGCCCAATGAGGAGGGGGAAAATAGAGGCAGAGTGCTAGAGAGCGACCTTTGGCCACAAGGGGGCACTCACTGTATTACACCTCCCCGCACCCCATTAGCTGTTGCGTAGCAAGGCCATTCAGAATTGATTCTTTTAAACTTTTCTCAATACTGATATTGGGGGCGGGGAGGACCTTAAAACCGTAACATAAATTCTAACAGTAATGTAGCCACAAAAAGAATAAAAAAATGGGATAAATCTCTTTCTTTCTCCTCCCAGCTCAGACAACAATCGTAATGATAGCCCAGATAATCTGCATTTACAATCAGTGAGTGACCACAAAAGAGGCCCCAGGGAAGCTGCAATCCATCCAAAGGCTTTTCTTCTTATCCCATTGATCAAAGGACAGAACAAACAAATCAAGGACTGTCAGGGGATGTTTTTACCTTCCTTTTGACAAAAGGGTAATACCATATTCTAGCTAAATTGCACCTTGCGGGGGTGCTGTGACACGTTTTAGTGCCTTCAGGGGAACAATGGGATTCTGGCGGTGTAGGAGGAAGTGTGTTCTTGCTGGCATTGCTGCAGGCTGAAGAGAAGGAGTGAATGAATACTAAAGGCTGTGTCCAGGCATGGAAACCTGTCCAACGGTCAAGATTTGTCTTGCAAGCATCTGGAGCTAGAGGGCAGGCAAAAGGATGACAAAGCAAGGTAACACCCATACACAGAGGTCAAGGGGCTAAAAATGGGGAAATCCTTAGGCAACTGCAAAGCCTTGCCAGGCCTGATCAGGTGAGACTGCAGTCAGTGGGAGTTAAGGGCAACAAAATCTTGTATATTTGGTAACGGGAGGCAGGTGACTCCTACATTTGGGGAGGCTAGGTGCAAGCACCAGAAGCTCACTAGAAGTTGGGGGGTGCCACTGGCACCTGGATTGTGCCCCGCACCCCCCTGCTCCGCCTCAAGGCTCTTCCCCGCTTGGCCTCCTCCCCCAAAGCCCCACCCCCGCTCCGCCTAGCGTTGCCAGGCGTCTGGTTTTTGACCCAGTCGAAAAGAGACCCTGGCGGCTCCGGTTAGCACTGCTGACCGGGCCATTAAAAGTCCGAACGGCGGTGCAGCAGGGATGAGGCAGGCTCCTTACCTGCCCTGGCTCCGCACGGCTCCCGGAAGCGGCCAGCATGTCCGGCTCCTAGGCGCAGGGGTAAAAAGGGAAGCTCCATGCGTTGCTCCCACCCCGAGCCCCAGCTCTACAGCTCCCATTGGCCAGGAACCACAGCCAATGGGAGCTGCAGGGGCAGCACCTGCAGGCGTGGGCAGCACCTGCAGGCGTGGGCAGCACCTGCAGGCGTGGGCAGCACCTGCAGGCGTGGGCAGTGTGCACTGCATGGAGCCGTCTGGCCACGCCTCCGCCTAGGGGCCAGACATGTTGGCTGCTTCTGGGAGCCATGCGGAGCCAGGGAAGGTAGGGAGACTGCCTTAGCCCTGCTGTGCCACTGACTGGGAGCCACCTGAGGTAAGCGCCCCCACTCACACCCCAACCCCCTGCCCCAGCCCTGAGATCCCTCCCGGAGTCTGCACCCCCATCCGCACCCACACCCCAACACTCTGCCCTAGGTCAGAACCCCCTCCTGCACCTAACTCCCTCCCAGAGCCTGCACCCCAACGCCCTGCCCCAGCCCTGAGCTCCCTCCCAGAGCCCGCACCCCCTCCTGCACCCCAACCCCCTGCCCAAGCCCTGAGCCCCCTGCTGCACTCCAAACCCCTTATCCCCAGCCCCACCCACGAGCCCACACTCCCAGCCAGAGCCCTCACCCCCTCCCACACTCCAACCTCCTGCCCCAGCCCAGTGAAAGTCGGTGAGGGAGGGGGAGAGCGAGCGATAGAGGGAGGGGGGATGGAATGAGTACGGGCAGGGCCTCAGAGAAGGGGCAGGGCAGGGGTGTTCGGTTTTGTGTGATTAGAAAGTTGGCAACCCTAGCTCCACCCCAGGCCTTGCTCCTGCTCCGCCCCTTCCCCTGAGGCCCTCTGCCCACACCTCTTCACCCCCTCCCCTGAGACCTCCCCACCCGCGCCTCTTTGCCCCCTGCCTTGAGGCCCCCCAGGCCCACCTCTCGCTCCTCTCCGCCCCCTCCGAGGAGAAGCGCTCCGAAGGCGGCAGGCCGGCACGCGTCCAAAGGGAGATGCGCCGCATCCTGTTTGGGGAGGCTTAGCCTTCCCTGGCCTCTTATACCTGCCGCGGGCTTAAATTGGGTGTAAGTCATGCATTGGCCTTGTGTGACCCATCTGTTCAGAGTCATTATGATTGTTCTTGTTTGTTTGTAGCACCTTTAGGGCCCTAACCAAGATTGTAGGCCCCCCTCATGTTAGGTACTGTATAAATACAGCAGAAGACCGGAGTTCAATTTCTGGGTGCCCTTGGGCAAGTCACTTCCCTCTCTGTGCCTCTAATGCCTCTCTTGCCCTCTGTCTGGGTCTATT
Organism: Lepidochelys kempii; assembly: GCF_965140285.1. Lineage (NCBI taxonomy): Eukaryota > Metazoa > Chordata > Testudines > Cheloniidae > Lepidochelys > Lepidochelys kempii. Next base: position 16,164,305 of record NC_136380.1, read on the forward strand.
GAAATTGTAAGCTTTGTGGGGCAGGGATTGTCTTTTAAGGTGTAGCAAGTGTGAAAAATCGGGATGGGGTTGGGGGGCAATAGGTACCTATTTAAGACAAAGCCCCGACTATCAGGACAGTCCCTATTGAAGCGGGATATCTGGTTACCCTACTGTCTCTTACTATGTGTTTGTACAGCACCTAGCACAATGGGGCCAAGATCTCGGTTGCAGCTCCTGGGTGCTGCTGTTAGACAAGCAGGTGCTACTGTAATATAAAGATAGCCCAAATCAAGGTGCTGATCCCAGGTGATGCCAGAGTAACCTAGGGTGGCTCTAGTTCATGTTTCATCCCTGATATTATGATCCTCACACTTTGCACAACCAAGGGTCACAGTAGCAACTTATCAGGAGCCTGAAGACCTATTTGTAACAGATATAAAATGATCACATTGCTGCCACCATCACTTTTAACATGGGGGTGTGGCCAATGGAGGCTTTATGACTCCCAGCATGCATTGCTTCATCTTGAGCTGAGCAGGCCACCACCACCTCATTAAAGGGGGCAGGGGGTGGTAGCATGGTGTATTGTACTCCACAGGGCACCATTGGGTCAGTTCTGCATTTTGGCTTCCCCATATTTTGTGCATATGTATAAATGGGTTTTCATAGTGTTAGCTCCACCCTGATTATTTCACCAGGGCTCACTTTTATAGTCCCATGGCGGGAAAAATTCCCATTGATCTCGGCACGACATGCGCTCTCAAAGAGCTGTGGGAGTGGACAGCTCTGGAAGCTGATGCACACTTGCTGAAATAGAATATTGGTGTCATTTGTTAAACTTTAATAACTAGCTTGCCTAACAAAGCCAAGAATTCAGGAACCCTATTTCCCCAAGCACTTTATTGGGTCATTATGCTTCCAGTTTACTTTTTAAAAAAAAAAAAAAAAATGGCTTCTCTGAAAATATTGTTCTTACCCCAGGTGAAAAATCTGTTTATTTAAACCTCAGAGGAACACAGCTCAATTGCTGGCCCATACAATGTTGTTATGATGACAGTCCATGGGATTCAGTTGTACACTGAGCAATAGACTGACTCATCACTGCTGTCCACAAGTAATGCAAGTCTATGTAGTATGCTGTGGGGGCTCAGAAGTGAATGAAACACAGTCTAATCAAAATTGGTCTCTTAAAGAGGAGATGGAAAAGACTTATATGACATCTTGTCCATGTTGCCTGTAGTGCTTAGATGGACATTCTAGATACGCCGCTGATTAGATAGATAAATCGATTTAAAGAGCTACAGCTCACTCTCACTCTAATAGTCAATTAATATTTTTGTCAAAGGGAGCAGGATGAAGCAGATAGAGAGTATATTTTCAATTTTGTCTAATCTTTAAATGCGTAAGCCATGAAACATCCACTACTTCCCCGGTTAGTGGATGGAGGCTAATCCATCATCTAACAGAGCTCACCTGGAGCAAGCTTTTCCTGATAGCCAGATCCACTTGCCTCCCTCCCCCCCCCCCCCGGCATTATTTGGTGTTAAATCTTCATATGTGACATGCACAAGTGCCCCTAACATGGTGCCTGTGTCAGCTTTTTTCTTAGAAATTCAGCCTTTGGGGAATTAATAACCTAACCAACAAAAATGGTGTTCCCCGCTGCAGGCAGGGAACTTGCTTCCAAGGTCTCAGCCCATTACCGCATTTGATTTTTCCCAAATTAGAAGGAGGGGGTAGAGATGTCTTTGGGCCACTTTGGCTCAGAGTTAGGACAGCAAAAAAAGAGTAAAGATATCTATCTATAGCTCTGTCTTTACTTAGGTTTGGATGTGGCCTCTCTCAGTGTATGCACAATATGCCCAGACATTTGATAACCTGGTTATCAGCCAGGTGAAGAGCCGGTAGCTTGCCAGCGAAGTCAGTCAGCGGGCACTTTCCAAGGATATGCGACGTCGCACTCCCTGTCAGGGCCCAGGCAGGAGAAGCTAATGATCCAACCAGTGAACCGAATTCAGTGATGAATCTTGGTCACGTGCTATCTGACTGCTACCCCGCAGTATGGCCCATCCGACCATCACTTCGACTTCTTCAGCTTAATGCTGGATCTGTCAGCAGCTAAGTGCAGCATCGTTAGTGCTTTAGCCCCTCGTCACAGTATGGACATAATGTGTTTGGATGTGGTCTGGGTTTTCAGTGCTGGCAGCTCAAAAAATAGCCGTGCCCTTTATTTTTCCTCTTTTTTTCTCCCCCTGAGGATATTAATGCCATGGTGTTTATGAGCCATGATCCAGCAAAGCACGTGTGCATGTGATCCAGGTCATTCCTATTTGTCCTATTAAGGACATGCACAAGTGAAGTTAATGGGACTTAAGCACATGCTTAAATTTAAGCATGTGCTTAAGCGCATTGCTGAATCAGGGGCTGATCCAGTGCCCACTGAAATCAATAGGAGTTTTTCCATTGACTTTAATGAATCAGAGCCTCGGGCCCCAAGTGCGGAACATAGTGTAACCCCCCCTTTTCTTCCCTGGGTTACTCGGGAGCAGGCAACACTCACCTGTGTGCCTGGACGCCTGATGTTGTTGACATTAAAGGAGATCCTGCGTATCCCAGTGGTGCTGTTGGACAGGTTGAGAATCCTCTATCCACCCTTCTGCTCCTAAAGGAAGTTCAAATTGGCAGTGCCTCCACCTGGCTGGCCCCTGTACACGCTCCGTGGTGTGCCTTGGGAACCTCCAACAATAAACCCCTTCAAATAGTAATACTACTAAAAATGATCTGTGGCATGGGTGTAACTCAAATACCAAATATACATCCAATATGCTTAAATTAGAGCTAACACTCCTTTACTTAACAAGTTAAAGAGACAGGATATAACAGACTAAGATGAAGGGTCACTACTAATTTAAATCCACGGGGTAGTTGAATAAAATCAATTAACAAATATAGGATACAGTAATAAATGAAACCTATGTAACTGGCATTTACACTGCCACCATTTACCCCACCCCGCAGTGCACACTCCTCTGGATTTCAGAGTCCGAGACGCTTGCCTGCGTGGGCGCGCTGGACGACCTGCAGCTGGAGACAGCGCTCTGTTGGGTCTGTGTATCAGTCCAGCCAAGGCAACAAGCTGCACAACCTCTGTGACGACTGGAGCCGGCTCCACCAAATGCCCGCAGCTCTGGGCCCTGGTTCAGTGGGAAGATCACTCTGCCTCTCCTCAGACTCAGTCTCTCTGCTGTGCCCCTTCCCTTGCAAGTACTTTTCCAAACAACAGTGGGGGTTACTCACCATCCTTCACTGCAGGCCCAGCTCAGTCAGCTCCAGGCACAGCAACAGTCTCTGCTCTGACTCCAGTGAAGCCACCAACAGCCTCTGAGGCTCCCTGCTCGATCAAAGCCCCCACAGGCTCTCAGCAGCAGCTTCTGGCTTCCTAGCAGCACCGCCTGGTCTGGACAGAGCTCCACAGCACCAATCCCACTCCTTTCCCCAAAATGCAGTCCGCCGCCGGCTCTCCCTGCACCAGGACGTCTCTGCCTCTTTCCCCAAGGCACCATGGGAATTGTGGTCTCTAAAGCTAGATTGCCCCTCACAGGCTTTTCCCCAATAAAGTTCAGAGGCCCCTCTAGTAAAGGAACATAGCAACCGCCACAAAAGTTCAGACCCAGGGTCCATTTAGTCCAGTTTCCTGTCTCAGACAGTGTCTCTAACTGGATGCTTCGAAAACCCCACAGTGTGGGGATGTGGCACAATCCGTCCACACATAGGTCTCCTTTGGATCCCTTGTAAAGCTGTGAGTTGTGTACGTTGGTACAAGAGACAGGAATGTGACCTTTCAAGCAAATAATGTGTTTTTAAAATTGCATGCGTATATTTTTCTGAGCCATGACGACTCCTGATGAGGTGCAATGCAACATTAGGCCTTGATCCTGCAAGCATTTAAACCCTAGAAACTACTCACAGGAGTAAATGCACTCAAATACATCAGGGTTTGCAGGTTTAGGCCCATATTTTGGGCCACTGCTTTCCTACACATCAGTACCTAGGGCTAAGTAATGAACAATTGCCAAGTTCAGCAATAGCTTAGAACATACTGACTTTACTGAAATAAATCTCCATATTTATTAACCTAAGAGGTAAATATTGACTGAGGTGAAAGGAAGGTCAATATTTACCAGGAAGGACAACAAAGCAATGCAGCAGCTGTGAGAGGCACCCAGGGCATATCTGCACTCCCAGGGCAGGAGCTGCATGACTGGCTAGGAAATATCTAACCCACTTCCCACAAAGAGCTAACAAGTGGAGAGGGAACTGATAGGAAACCTGGTGAAAAGAAAAGAATGGTACTTGGGCCAGGATTCAATGAAGCACTAAAACACTTTCAGAGAAGCACATTGTAAAGGAGCAGACTCACCCCTGCGGCGCCTCCTGCTGGTCATTGGGGGACTTAGCTCTTTCCAGCACAGAGCACCCTCTGCAGGCCAGTGATATGCACAGCTCTGCCCCCCACCATGTCCCTTTCTCTGGGTTCTGCTCCCTGGCAGCATCCCCACACTCTACCTCTGGGTCTCCCCTTCCTGGGGAACCCCCAACCCACTATCCCCACATTGCTTCAGTCTGGGCTAATGCCAGTCATCACCAAGCCCCCACTCGCTGGGGCAGACTGCGGTGTAAAGGCCACTCATCATAGGCAAGGGGGTTCAGACCTGCTGCCTTCCAGTACCTCTATTGGCCTTGGACCAGGCCCTACAGCCTGGAGCTCCCCAGCTCAGCACCACCCTCAGTGCTCTGCCAGGCAAGCAGCCAGGCCCTGCTCTCTCCCAGCCTGGAGAGAGACTCCCTGGGCCTCTGGCTCACAGCCTTTTTAGACAGGCCAGCTGGGGCCTGATTGGGGCGTGGCCCAGCTGCGGCTGCTTTCCCAATCAGCCATCCCCAGCCACAGCCCTCCCCAGGGCTGCTTTTAACCCCTTCTATTTTAGGAGCAGGGTAGCCACCCCACTACACATATGCTTTAGAACCCCGGCTTAAAAGTATTATTCTCCCCATTGTGTATCAGGAGAAACTGAGGCAGAGAGATTAACAGCATGATCTGCAGAGGTGCTGAGCATTCACAGCTCCAGCCAAAGTCAATGGGAGCTGCAGGTGCTCAGCACCTCTGAAGAGCTGGCACTAGGGCCTTCATCCTGAGCTTGTTGAAGTCAATGGCAAAACGCCCACTGATTTCCATGGTGCAAGTTCAGGCCTTAAGTGATTTGCCCAAGGCCACAGAGGGGAAGTCAGTGTCTCAAGTCGGAGCTCTTGGCTCCCAGTCCTATGCTCAGACTACTCAACTACAGTGGCAGCCAGAGGAGAAAACAGGTAGGAAGGAGGAGGGTAGGTGGAAAAGGACTATATATAAGCCCATCAGTCAAGACTGAGGTAAGTGACCCAGTTTCAGGCCATCCCTAATAAGTACAGAGTTCAATAAACATTTGACTGGCTGCCAAGGCAGGAAAGTGGGGTGAAGGATTCTCATCATGTGTATTTTTTCTTTTCAGTGAGACTTTTCCGTGCCTGAGTTTGCAAAACATTTCCAACACCCCTGGAACAATGGTGGGAAGCTTGAAACCACCCAATGAAATTTTGCACAAAAGCCACGTTAGCTCAAAAATCGCCACTTGTGAATGTTGAATGAGGGGTTCCTGTTTACAAGATTCATGGGGGGTGTTATTTTCATGTACAAGGTGCTGTGACATGGGGAAGGGCACTACCTGGTCCCTGGGGAACCAAGAGGTTAACATCAGCCTAGCTTCTTCTAGCCTTTCCACAGATGCTGAGGGAAGAAAGGGGCTGGGGAATAGAATAGCTTTCTGAATTCCCAGAGCTATGGGATCGAGCTCTATCAGCTTTCTGTTTCCTTTTCTGCTGCTGGGAACTTGTTTATATTTTTTTGTTATAAACATGAATCCTCCAGGAAAAGATCTTTCATCGAGGTTGGACATTTTCCTAAAACATCTACTCTAGGCCAGCAAGAAGTTACTGGGCTTGATAGAGTTCACTTACACTGCAGGAAAAAAATAATTCCTTCCTCAGCAGGAATTCTGTGACCTGTGTTACTGAGGCGATCAGACTGGATGATCACAATTGTCCCTTCAGGCTTTAAAGTCTCGTATTAACCTTGAAGGGACTTTGTGAGTTTTCAGGTTGTTCATTGCATGGGAAAGTTCTGTTCCTGCAATGTCATGAGAAGAGGAAAATTGATATTTCAGAGAATGCAGAACTGCATGAAATCCATAAGTGAAAAAAATCACACTAATTTTTCCCACCTCTTCAAGGCAGTGATTTTTATCCACACTCAGCTGGATTGTACTTGGCAACTAAAGGGTGTAATAAATATATTTGTAATCCTGGCTAACCGGGTTCCTTTTATGAAGAGGCAGTGCTTATGTCATCTGAATTCTCTCCCTGACTTCTTTTGCCAGTGTGTATCCAGTGGGAATTAGGTGAGGGAAAATCAAAATGACTCATGCTGGGAATTTCACACCAGATTTCTTTCCCGTTTGCTGTTGGCTTTTGAATTGCCATGATTTTATCAGACCAAACCACTCTCCTAAATACAGGTCTCTACCTGCTCGTTGTCTGAACACATATTGAGCCAGTTCCTCCAGAGTGGGAGGTCAAAGTGAGGTCTGAAATGCAGGGCAGGGGACTCAGCGGCCCCTGCGATATATAGTTCTGCAGTGGTCTCCAGAGGTGGCCCACGAAGGCATTGTTTGGAGTGAGGTTATTTGGGGGGCTGCAGATTCAGTGATCAAGCCTCACGCATATAGGCCTTGTTTGCACTGAGCTTTTTTCTTAACTCTCCCACTGTTGCAGCTCCGCTGGTGATAGTAACAGTAGGGGGTGCCACTGTAACCTGATTGTCCATTGAAAATCTTTGCTCCTTCTGCACTGAGCTGAGCAGATCTTGGGCTGCCAATTTTGGTTGGACCTATTCCTGGAGGCTTCATCACATGATAATCTTTAATTAAAGATTAATGTGTAATTCCTGGAGACTCCATGACAATCCTGGAGGGCTGGCAACCCTGGTGCTATGAATACAAATCAAAAGCTCATGATCTGTAGATAGCAAAAGTAGAATGAGAGAGGAGGGGCTAGGGGCTTGGATCTTAGAGCACCATAGCCATGCCTGATTTTCACAGGGAAATCAGAGGCCACCGGCTGAGACCAGGGTAGCCTTACTCTCACTTTCACAATCGGCTTGTCCCAAAACAGTAAGGCTAGAGGCAGGGAGGTCAGTGAGCAGGGCACTCAGCTAGAGACCTGGGTTCAACTCCTCACTGACCTACTGCATGACCTTAGGCAAGTCACATCATCTATCTGTGCATTAGTTTCCCCTCCCACCCATTCTGTATTTAGACTGTCACTCTTTGGGGCACGGATTGTCTCTTACAATATGTAGGTATAACAGGGCTATGATCCCTTTTAGGGCTTCCAGACTAATGCAGTATTGCCAACTCTCATGACTTTTGGTATTTTTCTTGGTGGCCCTGCTCGGGAAATCATGAAAACCGCAGCTTTCATTAAACGAAAAAGAAGTTTCTAGCTCTCATGGTTGCAGAGAAAAACTGGAAAGCAAAACCCAGGGGGCTCCTGGAGATTCAAAAACCTGAAGGGATATAAAAAAGGAATTCAAAAATTGTTAGTTTTTAAAAGCTCAAGATTTTTAAGCTAGTCTCCTGACATTTTTTTTTTTTAGACCTGGCTCGTGATTTTTTGAATGTTTGGGATGGGCCACCCTGATACTGTAATGTAAATAATAATGAACGAGGCAAATGGGTGAGCGCGGACAAATTCTGGGTTCTGATCTCATTAGCTAGGCAGACAAGCCTGAGTTAGATCAGCCAGGGCAGAAAGTGAAACTGTGGTGTAACATTTAGGCATTCCCCAAAGCTTCAGGCTGACTCATGCAAGTGTCAAGGTAATGTGGTGGTGGGTGCTTTGATTAGATTAGATTAGATTAGATTAGATATGTCTTTGATGGGAAAAAAGGTGTGGTCTTAACTCGGCTTAAAATAGGACTGAAGACATAGTGACTTGGCTTTAACTGGGTTTAGCAGCTTGAGTTCAACTCCACTAAAGGAGTTCCTCAAACTCCTAATCTGAGTTTCTGTATCTTCACTGTTTGCTAACCTGAGTTAAGAACACACCTCTTTTTACCATGAATGCACGATCTTTGTGCAAGCATCTGGGAGTGTGACAAAGGCAGACAAACCCTTACACATACCCTGGTCACTGACACTGCAGGGGAACAGGTTTCAGAGTGGTAGCCGTGTTAGTCTGTATCAGCTAAAACAATGAGGAGTCCTTGTGGCACCTTAGAGACTAGTCTAGTTTTTGTAAAGTCCAGCCACGAGTCTTGAATAAAGACTGGGAGTGGTTAGGTCATTACAAAGCCTAAACCTAATTTCCCCCTACTGTTACTCACACCTTCTTGTCAACTGTTTGAAATGGGCCACTCTCATTACCACTACGAAAGTTATTTTTCCTCCCTTGATATCCTACTATTAATTGAATTGTCTCGTTAGACTGACCTCACATTTGGTAAGACAACTCCCCTCTTTTCATGTATTTATACCTGCTCCTGTATTTTCCACTTCATGCATCTGATGAAGTGTGTTCTAGCCCCCGAAAGCTTATGCCCAAATAAATGTGTTAGTGTCTAAGGTGCCAAAGGACTCCTCGTTGTTTTTACTGCAGGGGAAGTTAGCTATTGAAAAATCTCCCTGTGTGTTAAGAAAGCTGGTGAGAAGTAAGGGGGAAAGAGGATGGCTGATTATGTTGTTGATTTTTAAGCCACTCCTGTTTTTTTTGAATGCTTGGGGTTCACAGTATTGGTGACTGAACTTAATTCCAGCTGGGCAGCACAACGCCCATCTACTGCTCCCGCTGCTATACCAGAGGCTTTGACTGATACCTCATCACTAGGCTAGCTGGGGTTAGCTGCAGCTTAACAACATTAGCTAGATCTTCCTTTCGGTGGCATGTCCTAACCACTATGGTTGAAGTCCCTCAGACTTCAGGGGGAAACAAGCAAAAGGGAGGATACAACAAGAGCTTCTACCTCGCACCTGCTCACATGGAATCATAACAACTAGAAGTGCAAGGATCTTGGTGAATTTACATTCGCAACACCCCTTTCAGGTAAGGAAGTTTTATTGTCACCCACTTTAAATGGAGAAGGGACACACAGCCAGATTAAGGGACGTGCCCCTGGTTGCGCAGGAAGCCTGTGACACAGCATAGTGTTGAGCACAGAGGCCCAGATCCTCAAAACTCCATTGAAATGAATGGGACTTAGGCCATGTCTACACATGCCACGCTGCAGGGGGCGCAATGGCGCTGTGCCGCTGCAGCGCGTCTGGTGAAGACTCTTTCCGTCAGCATAAAAAGCCTACCTGCGTGAGCTCTCCCGCCCCCATAGTGCTGTGCACATGAGCACTTAGGTAGGTGTAATTTATGTCGCTCTGGGGGGAGGTTTATTCTCACGCTTGAGCTATATAAATTATGCTGACATACGCAGTAATGTAGACATGGCTTTAGTTACCTAAATACCTCTGAGGATCTGGCCCAGACCTTTAAATTCCATTTCACTGTCTTAATCACACTACTATCCTTCCCCCCGTGATCTCGGTGGAGTGACTCTAGTTTTGTAAAAAGAAAAGGAGGACTTGTGGCACCTTAGAGACTAACCAATTTATTTGAGCATAAGCTTTCGTGAGCTACAGCTCACTTCATCGGATGCATACTAGCTCACGAAAGCTCATGCTCAAATAAAGTGGTTAGTCTCTAAGGTGCCACAAGTCCTCCTTTTCTTTTTGCGAATACAGACTAACACGGCTGTTACTCTGAAACCTCTAGTTTTACAGTGGGTTCTTCAAAGAGCTCAGAATCTAGTGCATGATACTGGTTACAGGACTACGGCAGAACCACATAATACTGATGTTAGTCAAACATTTTAAGGCTAGAATGGACCATTGTGATAGATTCTGACCAGCTGCATAACATAGGCCAGAGAATTTCACCCCCAGCAAGCCCAGTAAGGTGTGGTTAAAGTTATGTAGGTGTGGGCTGTGCCGCAGTTTCACTGTGGAATTCCATTGTGGCATGGGTTTCTGGCTCTCTAACTGTGAACGTACATGGAGAAATCAATCAAGAGAGGAGAGTTTAAATTGTCCTTTGTATTCGTTTTTCATAAAAAGGGGAGTTAAACACAAATCTACTTTAATGACGTAGATATAAATCAAGAAATTAAAAAGGTAAGAGTATCAGATTAAACTTCACTCATTAACAATGCACATGTGGAATATTTCAAATTACTAGTGCTACTCAATGTATATTCAGTACAGTAAATTCAGTACAGTACCCAATTATCCCCTCAAATATGCATGCACAATTGGAATTATACATATGTATCTGTGGCCAAAATTGTTCTGTACCAAGTGTAGGAAGGTAAGGTTGCTTTTGAGCACTTAACTCTTCTACGTCCTGACTTAAGAATAGTTAAAAATGTAACCTTAACATGACACATGTGCTGGTTTCTATGTGATAAATTGCAAAGCCCTAGGAATAAATTCCACCTTTGATAACCTCACGTGTACTCTCCCATGGGAATACTTCTAACATTGCAAATGTGTACATAGCGTCAGAGAGCCACTGTTTTATTTTTAATCAACCTGCTAAACAAATGTCTCCTTTCTGCAAAATATGGAATTTCTCCTCAAACTTACCTGCAGGAAGCCCAGCACAGACAATATCCTGTATTTGGGCCAACGACAGATCAAAGTTTGATATCTCACAAATCTGCTCCTGAATCTCAACAGTTTGCCTCCAGTGAGGACCGCACTACTTACTCTAGTCCTGGAAGGTCCCAAGATATAGGATGAGATCAGAGTCTTCACTGTCACTCCAGTGTGAAACTGGAGTCACTCCTTTGAAATTAGTAGAGTCACACCAGCATAAAAAATGGAGTCATGCAACAGATTTCAGAGTAACAGCTGTGTTAGTCTGTATTCGCAAAAAGAAAAGGAGTACTTGTGGCACCTTAGAGACTAACCAATTTATTAGAGCATAAGCTTTCGTGAGCTACAGCTCACTTCCTCAGATGCATATCGTGGAAACTGCAGCAGGCTTTATATATACACAGAGAATATGAAACAATACCTACTCCCACCCCACTGTCCTGCTGGTAATAGCTTATCTAAAGTGATCATCAGGTGGGCCATTTCCAGCACAAATCCAGGTTTTCTCACCCTCCACCCCCCCACACAAATTTGTGCGTGTATGGGGGTGGGGGGGATGTGAGAAAACCTGGATTTGTGCAGGAAATAGCCCAACTTGGCAAGTTGGGCTATTTCCTGCACAAATCCAGGTTTTCTCACATCCCCCCCACCCCCATACACGCACAAATTTGTGTGGGGCAAGTTGGGCTATTTCCTGCACAAATCCAGGTTTTCTCACATCCCCCCCACCCCCATACACGCACAAATTTGTGTGGGGGGGTGGAGGGTGAGAAAACCTGGATTTGTGCTGGAAATGGCCCACCTGATGATCACTTTAGATAAGCTATTACCAGCAGGACAGTGGGGTGGGAGTAGGTATTGTTTCATATTCTCTGTGTATATATAAAGCCTGCTGCAGTTTCCACGATATGCATCCGATGAAGTGAGCTGTAGCTCACGAAAGCTTATGCTCTAATAAATTGGTTAGTCTCTAAGGTGCCACAAGTACTCCTTTTCTTCATGCAACAGAGAATCTGGTCCATGGCATTTTTATGTATAGGACAGTTCAAGGTCATTTTTAATGTATTGGTGATAAATAGGTGGTAGGTAAGACACCTGGCTTTCCAGGGAGGAGACAAAAAACAGTCCTCGTGACTTTTAAATCAGTTTTTCAGTACTAGACATGGAATGCATGATGGGGTGTGTCAAGGTTCCTCCCCCACTCTGAACTCTAGGGTACACATGTGGGGACCTGCATGAAAAACCTCCTAAGCTTATCTTTACCAGCGTAGGTCAAAACTTCCCCAAGGTACAAAATATTACACCCGTTGTCCTTGGACTGGCCGCTACCACCACCAAACTAATACTGGTTACTGGGGAAGAGCTGTTTGGACGCGTCCTTCCCGCCAAAATACTTCCCAAAACCTTGCACCCCACTTCCTGGACAAGGTTTGGTAAAAAGCCTCACCAATTTGCCTAGGTGACCACAGACCCAAACCCTTGGATCTGAGAACAATGAAAAAGCATTCAGTTTTTTACAAGAAGACTTTTAATAAAAAATAGAAGTAAATAGAAATAAAGAAATCCCCCCTGTAAAATCAGGATGGTAGATATCTTACAGGGTAATTAGATTCAAAAACAGAGAGAACCCCTCTAGGCAAAACCTTAAGTTACAAAAAAGACACACAGACAGAAATAGTTATTCTATTCAGCACAATTCTTTTCTCAGCCATTTAAAGAAATCATAATCTAACACATACCTAGCTAGATTACTTACTAAAAGTTCTAAGACTCCATTCCTGGTCTATCCCCGGTAAAGACCAGCATATAGACAGACCTAGACCCTTTGTTTCTCTCCCTCCTCCCAGCTTTTGAAAGTATCTTGTCTCCTCATTGGTCATTTTGGTCAGGTGCCAGCGAGGTTACCTTTAGCTTCTTAACCCTTTACAGGTGAGAGGAGCTTTCCCCTGGCCAGGAGGGATTTCAAAGGGGTTTCCTCTTCCCTTTATATTTATGACAGGGTGGTATAAAGGTTTGTGGCCAGATGTGCTGCTCTGGCCTAACAGCACCAGAAAGCAGCTGGATTTGGTCAGTCGATAGTCCCTCCAGTATGGGAGAAGTCTCGGTTGATATACAACCAGCCATTCAGTCTTAGCACAGGGTGTGAAAAGTAGGCTTTGAAACGTTCCACCTGTCCTTGGCTGCTGTACAGTCCCCTGAGGAATGCACCCAGCTGGCAGAGGTTAGCACAGTCCTTAGGCCAGGGGTGCTGGTGAAGGTTGGCCTAGAGAACCAGGGAGCCATAACTAGCTTCCTGGTGGCCCCCTTTCTCCTGTTCTGTGTGGTGATCTGCCTAACTATTTCTGGCTCCCTCCCTTTACTTGTGAGTGATGCAACCATCCCAGACGTGCTAATTCAACCTTCATGCCACCTCTCTTCATATGTTTAAAATAAACCCTAACTGTACAAAAGATCCATAACTGCTGTTCCTAACCCCCCAGCTCTGACACAGTCAATTCCTTGCACGCAAAAGGATTAGAAAAATATGGATCCCTACTGGGGCAATATCCCATTCTGGGCCCGATCCTGCCACATTCATTCGCTACTATTAAAATCCATGTGACTATTTGTGTGAGTAGGGACTGCTATTTGGAGTAAGGGTTGTGGGATTGGGACTCTTTAGGGGAATTTATGTATTCAGAAGCCTGATTGTTTAAACAAAATGATTTGAGATAACAGAATGGGAATCATTATTGCTATTTGTTTCCCTGTTGCAGGGGCCTGATTCTTATTCTTTGTGCACCAACACTCCTACAAAAAAGGAAAAGGAGTGTCGGGTGTGCAAGAAATGCAGAAGCAGGTCTTTTCCCCCTCAGGGATACAGTATCTAAGGGTTTGTCTACATGAAGGGCTTAATCTGCAGCTTTTTGATATGCATCCAGTTATGTGCAATACGCAGCCCCACTGACAGCATGCACACGGGACAGCTGTGCACCCTTCCACTCTGGCAGTGGCTTGCTGCATGCTAAGCACATGGCATTCGCGGAGGGTATCCCATGGTGCTTGACTTCGCTGCTGAGCAGTGTGCATCCTGGGGGTTTTCTTGCTGTGCATTGTCGAATGCATAGCAGAAGCAAGGCGGATTCAAGTTTTAAAAAACACCATGATTCATCTGACTCCACCCCAACTTCCTTTCTGGGGGGGCTAGCACCAATTTTGAATTGCTGTCAGCCAGTGTGGACCCAACCGTACTTCATGCCATTAGGCTGGAAAGCTCAAACCGGCAGAGGCCACATTTCAACACTCAAAGCTGGATGAATTAAGCTGGGGACTTCTCCTGCTGCACCACCAAGCAGATGATGTGCCAAGGCAGCAGCTTCTCCAGCCACAGGAGGTGCTTCAGAGGTGGAGCAAGCAAGACGAGGTGAAGGAAGCTGAGGGAGACACCTAGCACCTGAGATTAGAGGAGCAGTTGCTGGAGCAGCTTTGTTCACACCGTGATGCACTGTTTTGTGGCTCAGGAAATCAGCGTAGGTAGGTGGAAGGGATCATTCTATGGGCCAGGGATGACCAGCAGTGGTGAGAGCATTTCAAAACAGGGAAAGCAACGGGTTTTTTTAGATATGTGCTGAACTAACCCTGGAGCTGCAGTGACAGCGTGCCAACATGTGGTGTTTCATATCAGTGGAGAAGCAGTTGCCCTTGCCACCTGGAAGCTGGCTACCCCCAAATACTACTTGGCACTGTGATCTAGTGAACCATGCCCCGGGGGGCCTTTGGGTTCTGGCCCCAGCTCTGCCACTTAACTTGTTGTGTTAAGGTGGGTAGATCACTTGTGTTAATGTGAGGTTTCAGAGAGGCAGCCGTGTTAGTCTGTATTCGCAAAAAGAAAAGGAGGACTTGTGGCACCTTAGAGACTAACCAATTTATTTGAGCATAAGCTTTTGTGAGCTAGTATGCATCCGATGAAGTGAGCTGTAGCTCACGAAAGCTTATGCTCAAATAAATTGGTTAGTCGCCAAGGTGCCACAAGTCCTCCTTTTCTTTTTGTGTTAATGTGGGTAGATCCATCTCTCTGTCTTGCACGCTGGGGCCTTGATCTTGGTGGGGATCTCTGGCTGCTGCTGTAATACCTAGTACAGCCTAGAGAAGGATCCTAATGCATCGATGTGATCCTTTACTTCCCTGGCTATGCGAAAATTAATAGTTTGATCCTGCAAACCTTAGAATGGATAGAATCAGGCCCTATGTTTATTTCTTAGTATTTTATTTATTTCCTGTTTTATGCTGGTTTATAATATTTTAAGGACTCAGCCTCAGTGTCTTTGTGCACCCAAAACTCCCACTGCAGTCAGTGACAGTACTGAATGCAACCCTCATGCTGGATCAAACCTCAATGTTATGGCACATCAGTGAGGGACAGGGATTGCTAGCTACGTGCAATGAACTTCATCTGGGCATACCCCTGGGCCTGAGCAGGATCAGGGCCCTGGAGACTACAGGGGCTACAACTAGGTAGATACTTGAGGGAGCGCCGCTGCAAATGCTGCTGGCGCACGCCTGGTGCCTGTGTTGTGAGCGAGCCTATTGAAGCCAATGGCAGCAAACCCCGGGTGGTGGCAGGATCGGGCACTCACTGCGAGAGGGCCCAGTCCTGCTCTCCGGGCAAACTGGGGTGGTGACGCCACTGAAATCAGACCGTGCCCCCCCGGGGCTGTAGCAGTGGGTGTGACGGGAAGGACATGACCAGGGTCTGGCCCCCTCGGATTTTCCAACACCAAGGGAGACGCTGTCACAGGCGAAGGGATTTTCTGCACCTCCACTTTGGTGCTGCGGCTGCAAGGGCTAAAGTTGCACAAGTCAGACCAAGCTGCCTCCGCCTCCTTCGCTCCCAGATGTTCCCTAGCGTGCAGCCATCTGTTGAGACCCCGCCCCTGCCAACAGAAGAACAGCCCGGAGGCGAAAGGCGCAGCGCCCCCGGCCCGGGCGCAGCGAAGCCGCGCGCTGCAGACGGTCCCGGGTGCCGGACCTTCGCCTCGCCTCGCTGGCGCGGCCGGGAGCGGGACGCGCCGAGCGAAGCCGGGCACTTTGGAGACGCTCCCCGGAGCGGGAAGTGGGGCTGCCGCCCGGAGGCGGAGGCGAGGGTGAGCATGCAGCGGCGCGGGCGGGGGCGCCGGGATGGGGCGTGCAGGGATCGGGCGGAACAGCCAGGCATAGGAAGGGGCGTGCGCGCCGGGGAGACTCGGGGCAAGCAGCGCTCGCTCCCGCCAGCAGCCAGACCCACACACCGCCCCCGCCTCTGCCCAGGTGCTGGTCCAGGGGGGCCGCTCCCTGCGGGGAAGGTGAGTGGCTCTCCGCGTCTCCCCGCAGCCGGCGGCGCTGCCCCGCTCCCCGCCGCCCCGCTCCAGCCCGTGTGTCTGCCGCGCCTGGAGGCTGGGGAGATCGCCCGCCTGCCTCGGGCTGTGCTGAGCCGGGAGCCGGGCAGCCTCGGGCGGGGGTTGCCCTGCGCGGTCCCCACTCCGGCCGCTCTCGGGGGTCGCTTGCAGAGCAAGGCGGGCTGGCCCTCCAGCGGGCTCTCCCCAGCTCCCGCCGGCCCGGGGGGGTGGGAGGACGCAGCCGGCTCGCCCTCCATTTCCTGGGGAAACCGGAGTCGCCAAACCCTTCCCTGCTCCATCGTTCAGTGATCGCCTTCAACTTCGGGCCGGGCGGTTTGCTGTCCGCTCCGCCGCCGGGCTGGGATTGCGTTTGGCACATAAGCACCCCCTGCCGCTTCTCAGCCCGGAGCGAGAGCTTGGGCTGGAGTGGGGTTGGGGGTTGGGGATTTTTTTTTTAGTCTTTGCCGAGAGTTGGCCGTGTCTATACACGGAAGATGTCTCGATATAAAATAAGGTTCTGGGGGTAGAAGTGTTTGGTTTCCAAAGACTGAAATCTGCCCTGAAGTGAGTTGGAGGCAATTTCGCTCCCTGGGAAATCTGCATGCTTCCTGACTTCCGACCAAGATTTGCAAAGCTTTGCGTCTGTCTCGTTTCCCCGAGCAGATGGTGTGGCGTGCATGTGTCTCTTGTGGCGATTTCCCTTCTCGCTTTGCTTCGTATTCCCCTTCCCAAGCTCTTGTCTCCCCGCTCGGAATGGGGGCCGTCTGATGAGCAGTTGAAATTGCCACGGTTGCAAGTAATCTGATCAGCAGCTGCAATCAGTGCCCGCCTCCAGTGCCCAGATTCTGGGCTTTGATTTCACACCCTGATTCCCCGCTTCCAGCCCTCTCTCCCCATAGGCGTAGGCTTCAGGGAAAGGGGGGGAGAGGAAGGAGGCTGTCTTGTCTGGCTGCGGTCGGTGGTGCTCCAAAGACACATTTTTAAAGGAACTTTTGGAGAGCAGCGATCTGATTAAGGAGACGAGAGCAGACGGGGGAGGGGAGGAAAGGGGCAGCAGGGAAAAGCCGCTGCGAAGGCAGGGCTCACAAGGGTTAAGAGGTGACTGCCTCGTTAACATCTGCCTGGATCAGCCCAGACTTGCAAACTGCTGGAAGGATTGAAGCCTCACAGCGGAGGATAAAGTTGATCTCATGGTCTGGTTTCGAATCCGGGGCATGCCGCCTTCCTAGTCCCGGAGTTCCCAGCCTCTCTAACTGGATTAAGATGAAGGGGGGGGGGGGAGTAGGAGAGGATTTGTCGCCTCGAAAAAAGCAGGCAGCCCGCCCAAGAAGAAGAGGGAATAGCTTAGATAATGCACACACGCCCTGTTAACTTTTAACCAGTCATGAGGATCGGGCAGCTTTTATTAGTGATGCCTTAATCAGTAGCTCATGGTAAATGTATTTATGTGCTAGACCGCAGCACGTGTCGGTTGCTTGTGAACAAAACACTCTTTCTCCTACTGGCTTGGATTGGAAAATCTTGAACTGCGAACTTGATTGCAAGCACTGTGCAAAACTAAAGACGATGGCCTCTGTAAGGGAAGATGCTAAATAGGTAAGATTGTTCCTGGTATGGGAGGGGTTCAGGGTACCCCTCCTCCCCTGCCCTCAATAATCGAGGATTCATATTGCTCTTAGCTTGGGGGCAAAATCCTAATGTAATTGAATGGTAGCGAATGAAACTGAGAACCACTGTTGCAAGAAGAAATGAGCCATGTAACTTCTGCAGTGGTTAAGACAAGTACAGTCAGACTAACTCCTGGTTTGTCAGCATGGGCTGGGGAGCTGGAGTTCTTGAGCTGGAAGATTTTCCCAGACATCAGCTATAATCACATCGTGCTACCCTGTATACAGCATTCGCCCGAGTTACATTAGAAAGCTCCTCTTTCTGGACACTGCTCTCTGCACTGTACAAAGCTGAGCACTGTGATGACATTCAAATCACAATCTAGGAGTTACTGCCATAGAACCAGCACTAGTATTTCAAGACGCTACAGATCTCACAGTGATGGTGAGCGTTGAAAATGCCTGGGTAGAAGATATGAACAAACTGCACCGTAGCTGTGCAACCTTCTAAAGATGCCGCTCTGACTCTGCCAGCAACGCCTTCTTGTCCCACTAGATGCTAATATGATTGGAGAGGGCATGATTGTCAAAACCTCTTTCTAAGAGTTTGTAACGTAAGCCTGTCCTCCTGCACCCCAGTACCTGAGGGTGTGGAGAGGACCCTAGCTCTGTAAGGGTTGGTTTAGCTTTAATCTCCAATATCCCTGTTCTTTATTTGTATTACACTATCACCTGGACCTCTGATCTCTGCTAGGGACTCTATGCTACTAAGCCCTGTAAAGCTACACAGGGAGAAACAATCCCTGCCCTGAAGAGCTCACAGTCCAAACAGACGTGTCAGACAAAGGAAGCATTATTATCCCCATTTTAGAGATGGTGATGTGGGGAACCAAGGTACAGATTAAATGTCTTGCCCAAAGTCATACAGGGAGTCGGTGGCAGAACCAGGTATTGAACCCAGGTCACCTCTCGGAGTCCAAGCCTCCTAAAGACCCCCTGAGAATTCCCAAATCTTGTTTTATAGTGTCTTGAATGTGGTAGCTGTGTGTGTGTACATGTGCGCTCCTGGGAGGGGTTTGATACGTGGTGAGGAGCAGGAAGAGTATGTGTGAGAGGGAGGCATCAATGGTTATATTAAATACCAATTATGTTCTCAAGACTGTACAATGCAATTCTATATCCATGGCATCCTTGCAAACTGTACTCCGTACGCCTCGCAGAATTACCAAGCACACAGGGCAGCAGGCAGTAATGGTGTCAAGTACGCAAAATTGTTCTGAATGCCTGGGATGGTGAATGAATATAGTGGAACGCTATAGGAGACTGGAGAGAGATGACCAGATGCTGAGGAGGGAGAAGATCATATGGAGTGTGCCTAAGGTGGTGCTGGTCACTTGAGAAATCCTGATAAGGCCTTGGTGTGATGAGGAAATACAGGAAGGGCTCCAGACTGCAGGAGCTGCGGAGGAGAAAGCTCTTGCATCAACAGAGAGCAGGAGGGGATGCAGAGAAAAAGCGAGTGCTGAATGATTGGGAAGAGAGGTGAGAGAAAGGAGGCCTGTGAATTAGGCAGCCCAGGAAGGGGCCTTAAAATTTTGAACCAGTGCCTGCAATGTGGATGTGAAGTGCATCTCCACTCAGCGTGAAAAGCTAAGAGTGAGATTTGAGTTTTCAGGAGGTTTAGAGTTTTCACTCTATCCCTAACTGTTCCCTTTCCTCTTTCAGGCTCTTCTCCCTCCTCCTTGCTAGTCAGCTGGTTGGGGGTGGGGGGGATGAAGAGCCTGTGAGTGTGGGGATGGGTCTCTTGCTTTATGAGACAATAATTCCTTTTACACCAGCCCTACTGACTGCGTGAGTTTCTGAAGGCTGGAGACGAGTCCAGGATCAGAGAGGAACAGGGGTGTTCTGTGTGGTGCTTCCCAGAGCTAGCGTTTTGGCAGGCAATCAAAAGAAACTTCCAAAGGTTGAGATTGTGGGGGAGAAGATAAACCTTGGCCAAACCAACCCATTTTTATTTTAAACCTTGGCACCAAGATTAATGAATTAAACAGAGTAAAAAAACAAAGGCAGCTGAATGCCATACATGCGTTAGCCTGGTGATGATTCTCTTTTTTTGAATGGGAGCTGCCTCCACTTACTACTTCTGCTCTAAAGGTTTTTCCCTCTGCAGCTTGAACGCGAAAGAGGCAGGAAAAACAAAACCAGGCATCCTTTGCAAACTCGGAACTGAATGACATTTATTGTTCTGGAACTTGCTCCCAGTGCCACTCAAGCCAGGCTGAAATCTGACTGTTGGGGCCGTGGTTAGTTGATGAAACCTAGCTGACCGTTGGGCCAGGAATGTGGCTGTATGTAATACTTGGTGATGGTGCTTGCGGGTTCTTGTTGGTTCTCCTTTTTGTATCCTCTATCTGTGTTGACATCTCTAACTGACTCTTCTCCTTTCCCTCTCTCTTAGTCGCTACCCTTCAGACAGAGCAGCCTCCTGTTTCTAGGCTGTGGGGGGGGGGCGTGCATAGCTAACCGAGAAACAGTCCTCTTCAAAGCATGCTGCAGTCGCCACCATTAGCCATGGGTTTGTTACTGTTATTATTAGATGGGGTCCGTCTAGGAACTTCATGACGGTCATTATTCCGCACAGCGTAGCCCTCCCAGACTTTGCAACAGAGAATATGGGATGCCTGCTGACAGAATCACAGCCACCTGAGCTCCAGGAGCATCTCAAGAGTTGTTGGCAGAATAGGGCCTATGACCCGCAGATGAATGATTCCGATTTGTCCCTGTTGTGGAAACGCTGGCTAGTTCAGTACAGTGGTCTGCTTTTTTTGGGCGAGGACCTGCAGGCCTCGATCCTCTGGGTCCGTGCTTCTCAACCGTTGGGTTACCACCCAGAGTGGTCTTTGTGTCAGGCCTCTGCACTCCACTGGCCTTCCGACCGCTATCTATGGCCATTGTTAAGCAGGGCTCCAGCTAAAACGATTGCTGACTCGCTCTGGCCTTCAGGGGTTCTCACATGTATTGTAAAATGTGACTCTCTACCCGGTGGCCAGCCAGTGTGGTCTGATCTCAAGTGGGTCAGAAACTGATCTTGCTGGAACCAGCTTAATGCAGAGTTTCCATTTAAAGACCATTTCTTATCTTCTGTAGTGTGGCAGGGCCAGAAGGCTCCGATTGGGACCCTGTTGGGTTAGCCACTGCTCAGGTACATTCAAAGACGTGGTCCCTGATCCAAAGAGCTGACAGTCAAGACGAGAGGCACCAAGTGAGTGTGACAAACTATGTGGGGTGGGGGAGGACAGGGGCCGTGGTAACCACGGGAGCTTGTTCCCAACATGCACAAAGCCATAGCTGCTGAGATGGGAAAATTTCTTGTGGGCCACAGTCTATGGCTAGCCTCCGGCAGTGCAGGATTTGCCCCCAACAGTGTATATATTGCTGGAGCGTCCCAGGTAGCGAGGCTTTCACCACTTCTTTTAGGGGAGTCTTTCTGTGCGGCGTCGAGACTGGTGGGAGAACTGCCGTCAGCCCTTGTGGTGACTGCTGTGCTGGGGCCAGGCCCATGGCAGAGCACTAGGGCAGACCAGCCAACGCCATTCATACCGCCGTGACATCTGGAGCTGCTCTGAGCAGAGTTAGCCGCTTCGTAGTCGAAGGTGCCAGCAGCTAGGCTAGGCGGAGGGCTCCCATCACTGATAGGCCCCAGTGCTGGAGCGGTGCGGGGAGGGTCTCCAAAAACCCTGCGTTCTCATAGGGGTCACCATAAGGAAACCGCTCTCCCTTGGTCATGGAAGCATACCCTTAATGCAGGCTCCTGGGCCCTGATTCAGGGAAGCATCCCTGTTTCAGAAGGGCGCTTAAGAATGTGCGTGGATCCCACTTAAGTCAGTGGGACTTAAGCATGTGCTTAACTCTCTTAAATGTATGCTTATGTGCTGGTCTGAACTGGGGCCCAATACAAGGAATGAGGCAAACGGTGCCCTGGTGCACTCAATGGTGTAGTGGGGCCAGAACGTGGGAAGCGCTCTTCTGGCACTGTATGTGCAGGGCCACGCTGGCAGGGGTGGGGTGATGCCAGTAGGAGCAGGGCATTGGTACTTCAGAAAATCAGGACTCTTCCTCTGGTTACACTAGTATCAATCATTCACTCCCGTGCGTGTCTGAGAGCACAGGTCGGCTCCCTGGGTTTGCCATGGGAATAATGCTGCTTCCTTTGCAAAGTGCTTTGGGATCTGTGGATGGGAAAGGCTGTATAAGACTCCTATCCACAATGACCAACGCGAGAGGTTTAACGCCCTTGAAACTGACATGGTTCTCTTATTTATTTATTTTTATTTAACTACGTTTTCTTGCTTGGCTTGTACCAGGTTTTTAGCTTTCAAAGCATCTTCGGGGATGACTACACAGCCCCCGGCTGCTCGCCTCCCAGCCCGGGTTGACAGAGGTAGGCTTGTGCTTTAAAGAAGTTGCGTCTTAGCCTGTGAAACCTTGGGAGGGGGTTGAGGTTCAAAGTCTGAGCTCCAGTGACTTGCTGCCACTGGCTGTGTGGACGTAACCTTTGGTATTTACATGGCCCAAATTGCTGTAGTTTCTGAAAACCTCAGACTCTTGGGTTTGTCTTTAAATTGGTTTATCATCCTAACATCCCTGTGAGGTAGGGCAGTGCTGTTATTCCTGTTTTACAGCTAGGGAATGGAGACACAAAGAGATGAAGTGACTTGCCCAAGGTCACACTGGAAGTCTGTGGTAGACTGGGGACTTGAACCCAGGTCTCCCAAGTGCCCTGACATCTGGACCATCTTTCCTCTCACTGTTTCAAGTTGGCTGGAATAGACAAGATATGCAGCGTGAGCAAAAAGCCAGTAACCTGCAGATTAAGCCTTGGTCATCACTGGCTAAAAAAAAAAAAAGGCCAGCTAAACTTTCCAGAATGAATGTTTTATAAAACCTGCTCACTGCAGCTCATGGGGCATAGGCAGCTTGCTCCAGACAAGCCAGCTGCATGGCATCGTTGGTATTCCACCAGCCATGCCGTAAAACTGGCATTTTGTTAGTGTTCGTTACTCAGGATAGTAGTGTTTGTGAGAATTTTTGGGAGCCTTTCATTTACAGCTGTGCTGTTAGCAGCAATGATAGCCGGGAGTGTATTTATGCCCTCCTCCTATGGAGGATCTGCAGCTGCACTTTGAGTGCCCCATGCCACAAAGACAGGTTTCAGAGTAACAGCCGTGTTAGTCTGTATTCGCAAAAAGAAAAGGAGTACTTGTGGCACCTTAGAGACTAACCAATTTATTTGAGCATAAGCTTTTGTGAGCTACAGCTCACTTCATCGGATGCATCCGATGAAGTGAGCTGTAGCTCACGAAAGCTCATGCTCAGATAAATTGGTTAGTCTCTAAGGTGCCACAAGTACTCCTTTTCTCCATGCCACAAAGAGATTATTCACCAATAACAGCAAAAACCTAGTCTGGTTGTGGCAGTCCTGAAGGGCACCAGAAATTTCAGCTCAAGAGAGTAGGGTTGCAATCTCTTTGTTGTGTAGCACTAAAGATGTGAGAAGCAGGCAGCTCCTGGTATGGGGAAGGGGGAATGCAGAGCACTGTATCCCCCTCCCCCAAGTCCTCATTGGATCAGTACCCCCAGCATGATGCTGTGGGAGATAGCAGGGGAGGGTGCCTTTTGAATGAGACATAATGCTGTGTCCCTCTAAGATCTCATGTCACTTTCTGCAAGATCAGAGGTGTTATCCATGCTGGAATTCATTTGCAGGATTCCAGGGTTAATTCCTTTTTGCCTCCCACAGGTCTTCATGCAGTTTCAGCTGGATACAACGTTCTTCTCTTCCTCTCCTAAAACATACACAGCGTTATGGTGTGCTATTAAACACTGGCCATGCTGCGTTACAGATGCGTCTGCATTCGGGTGGGAGGCTATGCAAGAAGGGGTCTCCTGGTGCTACACGTCAACAGTCAGTTCACCCCTTTTTTGGGGGGGCACGTGAAAAGGCCCTATATAGATATAAGCCATCGTTCATTAGTAGCATCCAACAGGCTGGATGCTATTGACTGCATCTCATTTAGGCACATGTTGCTGTTATGCTTCATACCACCAGGAGGCAGCAACTTTCAATGTTTTAGTCCAGTGGGCCACTTCTTAAGGGGGGGAATATTTCAAGTGTCCCTGACCCCACCATTGCTGCTTGGTTTGCAACACATTCTGGGTGGGGAGCCATAGGAAATGCCTGGGAGCCGCCCAGTGGCCGTTCACATGAGTTCTCTTGCTATAGTATAGAAAATGCCTCCCTCTGTAGTCAGAGGGCGGGGCGGGGAGGGAGATAATCCTGATGTGCACCTCAGGGGGCTGTGTCTGTACTATGACTTGTGGGGCGTCGTCAGCCCTGTTAATTGCTAGGTCTCTTAAGCGGCGGGAGCTTTCCTTAGAGCAGCGGGTTTCAGAGGGGGTGCTGTTGAAGCCATGACACTATCTGTGAATTCTTAGACACTGAGGTGCTCTCTATCCTATTTATTCCTTCATTGGCTTTGCTTTCAGGTTTTGAACTCTGGGCCCTGCCCTGTGGGCTGTGTGAGTGACCGAAGGCACGGTGGAATCCAGCTGTGGCTTGGGTTTTCCTTTGCTACTTCATTGCATGAGGCGACACAGTCGAGCAGCTCCCGGTAGAGGTCAACCCAGAGATTGAACCAGTGTTCTACGTCTGAGTAGTAGATCTCTGCAAAGGCGGATGGTGCAGTAGCAGCATTGGTTGGGTTTTCCCCACCTCTTAACGCTCAGCACTCGCCTTGCAGCTCTGAGACACAAGCAGCATATTATAAAACCAAGTGCATTCCACCCAGATTATATCATGTCTCTGGAAACTGGAGTGCTACAGAGAGGTGCAGTCGTAATGAGTGATTAGACTGGCACCAAGTGCATTTGGGTAGCTAGGTGCGGGAAGCCTCATGTAGGGTTTAAATAGAACCATATAAAGCAGTGGGAGAAGGAGCAGAGGAAAACAGGCTGTTTAAAAACCAAACAGACCTACTTACCTCTCCTTTCCATACCCTGCGGCTAAGGCACTTGACTGGGACTCAGGAGACTTGGGTTTAATTCCAGCCTCTGCCACAGACAGACTCACTATATGACGTGGGGCAGATTACTGACCTCGCCAGACTGTTCTAGCTTTCGATAGCTGGAACCGGGATAATTTCCCAACGTAGACCAAGCACGCTGCTTGCGCTTTCTTTGCTTCATATCTTGAGATTGTTTTGTTACATAGGAGCAACCAGACTAGCTCAGAGCAGTGAAGTCGTTAGTCCTCTCACCAACAGCAGCCAGTAACAGGTGTTTCAAAGGAAGGTGCAAGAAGCCCTGTAGTAGTCATTCTTGGCTAGCCTGTCCTTAGCGTTACCTCTGAACCCTGAAAAACTAGAGACTGGCTTAAGTCCTGATGCAGGATGGCTTATAGCCCTTCCAAAACGCTTACATATTTTTAACATTTACTGTTGGGGATATCCTTCTTGCCCGTACAAACCCGCAGTCCCTTTTGAAATCCTGCTGGCTCTGGGCCTCAGGGATAGTGTGTGGCAATGAAAGGCTGTTGGTGGTTAACTGGCCCCATCCACTCCCCCCCACATGATGCAAGGGAACAGTTTACCACTGGCCTTAAGTGCTCACACTGCTGTGATCAAGAGGGTTTCCTTGACAAGCTTTCTCACAATGAGAAAGCCGTAAAGCTGAATGGCTTTTGTCTCCCTAAGGAGGACGTGATTGTAAAAGGGGCCTGAACACCCTCTCCCTAGATGGATCCGCTTACATTTTATGATTCCCTGCAACTCTGAAGGGCTTCTCTACACACCAACTTGCATCAGAACAACTGGGTGGTAATTTGCACCTTTTATTTTCGGGCAGATCTGCGTGCAGGCCTTCTCGCTTCTGAAGAAGTACATTGATTTTTAGTCTGTCTGGGGTTTGTTTGTGTGTTCTTTTACTGGTTTTAAGTATCCCCAACTGAGATGAGGCCTCCATTGTGCTAGGCAGCACTGTTTACATGTAGGAAAAAGTAGAACCTTCCCTGAAGTGCTTACAGGGGAAATAGACAAGGTGGACAAAGGGCGAAAGAAAGGAACAGACAGGTGAAGTAAATTACCTACGGTCAGCCAGGAGTAGAGCTGAGAATAGAACCCAGGTTTCCCGAGTGTTGGTGCAGTGCCCTGTCTACCAGACCATGCTGCCTTAGAGGTTGTCGTCACAGCAGAGTTAACTCAAGGGTTTACTCCAGTGTTGTCCATCACACTCGAGTTAAGACTTTGTGCATGGTGCTTTAAATTCCAGTTGGCTGGCCCATCGGGGATGGGAATAGGGGGGTATAAGCTACAGCTCACGTTAGCACAATTTGCCAGCTGCTAACAGGAGTGAGGACACTGGGTAGTTCCACTTGAGGGCCACTAGTCCTCTGATGCCGTCACACAATTCCCACCCCACCCACGGCAGTTAACTCTGCAGGGATGGCCTCTCCCGCTCTCCAGATCCCTGGAGGCAGGAAGTGAGGTAGGGAGGAGGCTGTGCTGCTCTGCTTGCTGATCAGGATCAGTGGGTGAAGACAGGAACACTAAATCCATTGAGAACGGCAGCCAAATCCTAACCTGTCCTTGGTGACCTGTAATTGCACCCACCACTTGTTGGCAAGCCCTATAATGTATCTCCTTAATTGTGCGGCAGGGCTGCCAGAGCGCCCGGAGACCTCTCATGCCGCTTGTCTTTCCCTCCCCTTAACAGCTGTGGGAGGATGACTTTGAACGCCTCATTTCCTTTCGGTAAATGCCTGTTCTGAGCACTCCACCTAAGGCCAGGGACCAAGATGATACTTTTAAACATTTTCTGAACGGTTGCCGGCAACTTTAGTCCTCAGTAAAACTATATAACATGGAGGCTTCACTGAGTGGACAGGGGGCTGGCTTTGTGGCATGCCAGACAGATGTCATGATTTCTTTCCTACTGTGCCTGTGTTCTTCCAGGAGCTTGTCGTCTGCTGCCTGTCTAGTCAAATCTTGCAGGCGTTGGAGTCCGTGGACTTTTGGCCACTGACTACGGTCTTGGTGCAGGGTTTGGCCCTGTGAGAAATGTAATTCTCAGCGTAGCAGACACCAAATCCATCCTGTTTCAGTTCCAAGTGTGAATTGGTTGGAATGCCTGTGCCAGTACATGTCCACGCAGGTTTTCCTCTTGTTAGATCCAAACTGCACCTCCACTTCCTTATAAAAGCTCCCGGGAGAGGCAAATTGCGCAACTTGAATAAACTCCCACTTGTTTAAATGTTTGCCTCATAAATTATTAAAGGCGTCGCAAGGCAGACCAGGGTTGAGAACAATCAAAATAAAATCCCTGTTTAAAGTAAACTTTTTGCTGGGAGGGCAGGAAAAGCAGTTTGAATTTCTTCTTTCTTAAAAGGAGGATGTTTCTTCAGAGCCCAGGAAACCAAATATGCCTGCAAAAGCAAATAATGGTCAGGCTGGAGAATGGGATGGAGGCACGGGCCTCTGACTTAATTAACCCCACGTGTCCACTCTGCATTCAGGCTTTTTAGCTTGAAATGGTGATATTTTACCTCCCTCCTTGCCTGGCTTTGCTCTTGCTATTGTCATCTGTCCCTCCACCTATAATAGATCTATTCATTAACTATCCTGGGAGCACTGTGTTGGTTAATAGCTGTTCGGCACGGATATAACTCTGCATCTGTAACTGACAAAAGGGAGTAACTCTGATCTCTCAGAAAAGTCAGGACTGAGTGTGTCAGCCTTGCCTTCCCCTCCCGTTCTCAATTCCCTGCGTCCTTAGGTAAAGCTTTGTGGAGTGTTATTGTCTAGCATAGACGTCTGTGTGTATAGAGTCATGGAGATATAGAACAGGAAGGGACCTCAAGTGGTCATCTAGTCTGTCCCCCTGCACTGAGGCAGGGTGACGCGTGCCCCGAGTGTAGGTATTCCTCGTATGTAAGCGGTGGTGTGCTTGTGAGGGGGACAGCTGTGGAGATTGAAGTCTTGAGCTGTGTGTAGTGACAGGTACAAGGTTCCCTTCCCCCACTGCTCTGCTGGGGCGTGCTTGTTTGGAGGAACTGCCTCTTGGGCATGGCCCATTCACTCCTTGGTACCTTTGCTGAGACGGCTAATGGACGGCCTGTGGGAATTGGATTGAGACCATCAAACTCATCTTCTGGTGGGCATCCAAGCCTATACTTGGGATGTTGCCACTGGCAGCCAGCAACCTGTGTAGGTGCATCTGTACAGACTTACAGTGTAGACAAGAAAAGCTGGGATTTGCACCAGTTAACTTGACCAGCGCACATGGTGGCTCTCCTGGTCTAAACTTGCAGGTTGCACTCTTGCAGCGATACCGTTTGCTGGCTACATACCGCTAAGTTGGGGTTAAACTCTGAGCTAAATTCAGCCTGACAGCTCCCAGAGGCTTCATATTCTGAGTAATATAATTCCCCTGGCGTCCTCCTTTCCAAGCTTCTGTTTGTTAGAACTTCAAGTGTAGCAGCCAGTGGCAGTGATTCACACTGGTCCGGCACAGAGGCAGGTAACTGGCAAAGAGGGTTGCATTGCACATAGAGTCTCAACTGGTGTAAATCAGCATCTGTCCATCTTCGGTACCTTTCGGTGGCTCCACTTACCCCAGTATCTGAGCACCTCCCAATCTCTAATGCACTTATCTTCTCTACGGTGGAAATGCTGCTGTCCCCATTATACAGATGGGGAACAGAGGCTCAGACTGACTAAGTAAGTAGCCCAAGGTCACACAGGGAGTCCGTGGCCAAGCAGACTCCAAGTCCTGAGCTCCAATTCCTAGATCATCTGTGCTTTCTCAGTGACGTCAGTAGGGCTATGCCACTTAAACCAGCTGAAGAGCTGGCCTGGGACATCTTTTTCTAAATACTCCCCCCTCCCTCTAGTATAGCAAAATAAATGCATGTAAGGAAGGTAAGGAAGTGGTGTGTGTGATATATATATATATATATATATATATGGTTTCTATTTTAAGTTGATTATCCTTGGATGCCCCTGGCAATGTGGCTTCCATGTGCCGTTGGGTTAATTACTTGTTAATGACTCCCTCTATGGTGGTGATGTTGGTGGCTGAAAGCAAAGTGGGTGTTTTTTTACATCCGTTATTAGATCTCATTAAAGCAGAACATAATTCATAGAAAAATGTTTCAGCCTCAGCATTCAGTTCTCGTTCACCGAGTGAGCAGGGAGACGAAGCAGAAGGGGTTTTAGGAATGATTTCAGTTCCTATTCATGTCTCCAAGGACGCTTTAGCAGTAGAGGGGCACCACATGGGTTCCAAGTGCTGTTCCTCTCTCCCACCCTATCGCTCTGTTACGGCACTAGAGGAAACCCGGCAATGCTAGACAGAAGAGAATTTCACACATCCCCCTGCTTTGTAATTTGGGATGTATCCGCTATCTAAGCTGCGTTGCACTTCACGCAGATAAACCCATCTCTGATAGCTTATCACAGATGGGGTGACTGATGCAAAGAATCTGGATAGAAGGCTCTTAAAGCCAGCACAGATTGCTAGAGTTAAGGGACTGATTCTCCTCTTACTGTCAGTGGTGTAAATCTGGAGGAACCCCTTAGGGTTCAATGGGATTGCATTATTTTTCCAGTCCCACGGCGCTAATGAAGAGTCAGGTTTAAAGGGTGTGGCGCTTATATTTTATTTTTTGAATTGTCTGTAGCTTCCTCCATACCCAGAGCCATGTAATAGAGACACATTTATAAATACGGACTCCCCCTGATCTTCTGTTCTGAACAATGCAGGCAGACCCCATGAACCTGGTTCTCATTTTATGCCCAGGCCCCTCTACAGCACATTGGCAGGATAAAAGGGCATTACCCTGGGTATAAATGGCCCGCACTTTAAGGCTCCTAGGCACTGCCAGAGTGCTGCAAAGGGTCCATTGCCTTCAGTAAAGCTCTGCGTGGATCCAATTACAAGGTCGGGATCACATTTTAAATCATTGTATCCTCGTCCTGCTCCTTACCTCTAAGTATCTGTGACTTGGAAACATCAGTGGCCTTTTCATCATCTTCCCAAGGTAACCACTTTCTGTTGCTTCCCTGGTAAGTCTTTCACACATGCTCCTCCCTAGATCCAGCTACCATTCTGTATTGAGCCACCTGGGCCTATTATTTTAGGGATGGGCTATCCTAGTTGTCATGAAATAGTAAGAAAAAAGCTTTAACTTGAACTGATACAAGAATAAATACCATGCCTCTCCTGAGTTGTATCCTCTCACATTTCTAGAGAGGAAGCCCTTTCAGGAGACAGATGCAAAGTTTTTTATCTTCAAAGATTTTTTTTTTTGGTTTTTGGTTTTTTTTTCTTTTTTTCTTTTAGGGCTTAACAGTCTCTGCTTTTAAGCTAGTTCAGCCAGTTCCTTTTTTGCTGTCTGTTCACACTTGTGTGTGAAACTTGCAGCACTGGCTTTGGCAGTCAAATCTTCGAGCCCAAATGATGCTTCAAGAGAGTGTTTCTTAATGGCCCCGATTGGAAAGCAATAGCTGTGGCGATCTTGCACGTAGTTGTGTAGCCTGACTAAAGGCAGGCAGCTGTATTAATCAGGACAGGAAACCCAGGAGTCCATTAAAACTTGGCAAGCGATGGGAGCGTTTTTAGAAAATAAAAAGAGCTTTACAAAGCGGTTATTGCCTGAAAAGTGACTCAATTAAAATCCCCTCGGAGGAGTTCTTGATTTATCTGATGGGGCTCCCCTCTCCGCTTTAACTCAGTGCCTCAGAAATAACTAGCGATCGCTTTTCTTCCCAGCCTGTGGGATTTATTCCCACTGACATCTGTGTGCAGCTTGCTTAGTTGTCAAGTAGAATTTTTTGTTTTTTTTTTCTAACTTGCCACACCTCTGCAAACCCAGCCTGGTGTCTGATCGTTCAGGCTGTGCTCTTTCTGTTGGTTATAAAGGCTTTGCAGTTAGTTGTTTTTTGGGTAATGCACAGGCCAGAATAACATCCTGGTCCCCCTTTCTGTGGAAATATCATGCTAAAAAAAAAAACCCTCCTCCCAAACCCATGTTCCTGCCAGGAAAGTAAGTGGCTATGTCTGAATTACAGGGACAGACATCCTGAGTAAGTCCTTTTTTGTCAGTGTTTAAAAAGTCCATAATCCTGCGGTTTACCCAGAGAATTGGGAAAGCCTAAATCTGCCAGTCACGTAAGCCCCAAATCAGCAAAGTGCTTAAGCACGTGCTTTGCTAATGGAGAATTGAACCTCTATGAGCCTCAGTTTTCCAGTCTGCAGAATGGAGTGATCCTGACCTACGGCAGAGCACTATGGGTAGAGCTTTCAAAAGTCCCACCCTATAGCTGTGTATATATTTTTCTGGTTTTCAGTGTGCTTGAACACTGCCCTCATGGAGAGAGCTGGAAAATCCATCCAGATGACATTTCCAGGTTGGTGGTAGTCACTGCTTCTAGAGAGAGCCTCATTGTGTCCGGCCAGCCTGCTTTTCACATAGCAGGGACCACACAGGCCTGAGAGGTCTGTGTTTCTCATGCGGCTGTGGTAGATGCATGCCAAGGGGTAGGGCTGTCCAAGAAGGAGTAGCTCCGAATCCAGGGCATAGTGGTGCCAACATGTCTACCTGCCAGCTTGGAAGGTAATGAGAGAAGCCTTGATTATAGGTTAAGACTGTGCGTTCACAGAAAATAGTCATTTTGTTTGCCTCCCTTCCTCCCCCCCAAAGTGTGGCTTTGCAACATCGCTCTATTCAGTGCTTACTCTCCACCCTTTTCTGCCCTCAACTTTTTAATTTTTTTATCTATCACAGGGTGGGTTGGCTGATTGGTTTTACATTTTTCACAGGAAACCCCAGTGCAAGTACAGGCCCCGATCCTGCCACATGATCCAGGCGAGCTCATGTAGGATCCTGTTGAAGTCAGTGGGGCAGAGGGGTGTGACTGAGTAGGAACAGAGCC
Organism: Lepidochelys kempii; assembly: GCF_965140285.1. NCBI lineage: Eukaryota > Metazoa > Chordata > Testudines > Cheloniidae > Lepidochelys > Lepidochelys kempii. Next base: position 16,196,023 of record NC_136380.1, read on the forward strand.
TGTGGTCTGTCTGGGCTGGGCCTATTTGCATATCTGTCCACTGCTCTGCCTTCTGAGGCTTTTTAAATAAAGTGCCTCCAGAAGCCTTCCAGACAATCGCTGTTTTGTATTACAGTAGACCAGAATCCAGCTGTGTTCTGCACTTTGCAAATATATAGTAAGGGAGAGTCCTTACCCCAAAGAGCTTGCAGTATAAATAGATGCGCTAGACAAACGGTGGGAGGAGAAACTGAAGCACAGAGGGGAAAGTGACTTGCCCAAGGTCACCCAGCAGGTCAGAGGCAGAGCCAGGATTAAAAGCCAGATCTCCTGAGTTCAGTTCAGTGCCCTAAATAGTTGGCCACGCTGCCTTCTGACGAGGCTCAACAAGAGTTATGTGACTAACATGGAGAATCACTGGGGCGTTTGCTACTAGATTTCTTTGTTTTTCTTTCTAGAAACGGAGGCCAAGACTTCAAGAAAACTGGAGTTTAGCTTTAGGCGCCTACGCTCTGACTTAGACCTGATGTTTTCTTAAGTGCTGAGCATCCAGCAGCTCCCACTGAAGTCATTGGACTTGCTCCAGATTAGGCAGGTGTCAAGGAGGTCAGGATTTGTCCCAGGGGGTCTGTTTACATTGAGGAAAATTCCACACCAAAGGCAAGAGTTGAGCAATACTCTTGGGGCAAACTGAAGGCTGCAGAGCTTTGCCCAGTGACTTTCCCGCTGCATTAGAAGCTGCTGCAGGCATAGGGGCAAGTAGGATTTGGCCTGGTGTGAACATATCTGTAATTTAGCAGAACGGCTTGTAGGCAGGAGGCCAAAGGCATTTTGATGTGGGTTTAATACATGCTGAACGCATTCCCTCTCTCCCTCCCCCCCTTAAAAATGCACTATGGACTTCTCTAGCCTAGAATAAAAACTGAATGTACCTGGATAATTTATAACTGCCTAACAATGAAGAGGGTTTTTCTTGGGTCAGATGACGGACAACCTGTTAGCTTCAATAGGAGACAGAACAAATAAGACTTAAGCAACCTCGCTTGTTGCCACTCTTGAACGTTTCATGCTGTTCTCTAATGGAGTCCTTGCCTTGTTGTAATGAGAGAGAGAGAAAAAGTACATCCTGTTTGCAAGGCAATTAAGAGACCCAATGAGAGAGAGAGAGAGAAGATCCAGAGCAGCACTGACATAGGTTATTGCTCCCTTGGCTAGTCAGAAACTGTAATTGTAGTGTAAATGGCTCTGCTCAGCTGTGCCTTGTACATGGAGGCATCGGCACCTGGTTAGCTCCAACTTCCTACTGAGGGGTAAAAGAATTCGTGAGTCATGGCTATTGGCACCGAAACACCTGTTTGGTCATCTTGTCTGTTCCCTTCCCTCAGTTGTTTCTGAAGTTGGGCAGGAAGGGAATTTCCACACACACACTGCAGAAGATATTGATCTTCTGGTTATTGAAGTCTAGCACTGGGTCTGATCCTCCACTCCTTTAAAGCTCTGTAACTCCAGTGATTTCAACGGAGCTGCTCCTGATTCTTGCTAGTGTGAGAGGAGACTTAGATTCGTGGGGTGAAATCCTGGACTCACTGAAGTTAATGGAAGGTTTACCGCTGCCTTCCATGGGGCTAGGATTTCATCATGTGTCTTAAAAGTCGTATTGGGCATTTTGACCTGGGGTCTGTCTGATTCAGCCCCCATTGAAGTTAATGGGACTCTTTTTTTTTTTTTTTCTCCAGGAGTTGGATCAGGCTTTAGAAGAAGAGACCACTTGGTAGGCTCTTTCCCATTGAAGAATCAAGCAGGAATAGCTGATGGGTTTGGGGGGTGGGATAGAGGACTCGAATACACCAAATGAATATAACTGATGGGTGTATCTCTGTTGATACAACGTTTCTAATTTTGCCAAGACCATAGGGAAGGTAGAAAGTGCAGTTCATTCATTTTACCCGAAAATAGTGGTCTCCCCTCTCAGGAAACGTTAAATAGCACAATGCTGTAACCAGGGCTCATCTTCGTAGGATGCCATGATTTCTACAGAAATGGGTTACACCCCATTTCTCTATCATACAATCAGAAATGCTTATTTACTTAGATTGTAAACTCTATAGGGCAGGGACTGTCTTCTTGTTCTGTTTGAACAGCATCTATCACAGAAGGAGGTCGGGGTCCACAGCCATGATTGGGGGCTCCTATGTGCTACTGCCAGAGAGATAATAGTAGATGTCTGGCCAGATCACGTTTTGTGAGGCATCTTCCTTTCTTCTCTGAATGCGTTTTGCAAATTGGCAAGTAATTCACAATGGGTCTCCCAGGCTCTGATGTGAATTAGCAAAGAGCCATTGACAAGGGAGAAAGAAAAGGAGTACTTGTGGCACCTTAGAGACTAACCAATTTATTTGAGCATGAGCTTTCGTGAGCTACAGCTCACTTCATCAGATGTTTACCGTGGAAACTGCAGCAGACTTTATATACACACAGAAATCATGAAACAATACCTCCTCCCACCCCACTGTCCTGCTGGTAATAGCTTATCTAAAGTGATCAACAGGTGGGCCATTTCCAGCACAAATCCAGGTTTTCTCACCCTCCACCCCCCCACACAAATTCACTCTCCTGCTGGTGCTAGCCCATCCAAAGTGACAACTCTTTACATAATCAAGTCGGGCTATTTCCTGCATAGATCAAGGTTTTCTCACATCCCCCCCACCCCCATACACACACAAACTCACTCTCCTGCTGGTAATAGCTCATCTAAACTGACCATTCTCCAGGTTTAAATCCAAGTTAAACCAGAACATCTGGGGGGGGGGGGGGTAGGAAAAAACAAGAGGAAACAGGCTACCTTGCATAATGACTTAGCCACTCCCAGTCTCTATTTAAGCCTAAATTAATAGTATCCAATTTGCAAATGAATTCCAATTCAGCAGTTTCTCGCTGGAGTCTGGATTTGAAGTTTTTTTGTTTTAAGATAGCGACCTTCATGTCTGTGATTGCGTGACCAGAGAGATTGAAGTGTTCTCCGACTGGTTTATGAATGTTATAATTCTTGACATCTGATTTGTGTCCATTTATTCTTTTACGTAGAGACTGTCCAGTTTGACCAATGTACATGGCAGAGGGGCATTGCTGGCACATGATGGCATAGATCATGGGGTGGGAGGAGGTATTGTTTCATGATTTCTGTGTGTATATAAAGTCTGCTGCAGTTTCCACGGTAAACATCTGATGAAGTGAGCTGTAGCTCACGAAAGCTCATGCTCAAATAAATTGGTTAGTCTCTAAGGTGCCACAAGTACTCCTTTTCTTTTTGCGAATACAGACTAACACGGCTGTTCCTCTGAAACCTGACAAGGGAGAGGAACTGACCTGGGAGAAGATGCAAGTAGGTGTGAACTTCTAGGAAATGGCTGGCAAAAGGTTCCTAGCCTGGAGAGACGGCACAGAGGAAGGATCAAAGGTCAAGTGGCAAAGATGACACTACACAAGAGTGTTGCCTTTTATTAGCGAGCGAAAGAAGAGGTGATAGGGGCATGCACCAGAGACAGTAAAGGCCGAAACCATGGGTAGCTGAGATAAAAGCAGTCTTGAAAAATAGTATCTGACACTTTAATCTGTGGGGGGAGGGTATAAAGGAGTGAGGAACAGAATCGCTACAATGTAGGTAGAGCGTTGTTTTGGGGGACACGTTGCCGTTGCAGATCTTCTGAAATCCTTCTCAGAAGGGTGTAAGGAGAGAGCAGACATGGGACTTGTGATTCCAGGCAATGACGCGGGGAAACAATAGGAATAATCAGCCCTTCTAACTGCTGGGACATGACTGCCGCATGCTCTGTTTTATAATCCCCAGAGGTGTGTAGCTAAAGCTTTTAATCAGCTCTTTCTGGAAACCACGTCGCTGTAGCTACTACCGTTCTGGTTAACAGATACAGTAACGGAAAGGCCTGGCAAGTCCTGTGAAACAGGGACGAGCCTCCTGGCTCCCTTCATCCTTCAGCTGTGAAGATGGCAAGCTTGGTGCGATGGAGAAGCAGGGGAAGAGCTGCAGAGGGCTTCACTGCTAGGTCCCTGGTTAGAATCCTAATCCAGACCAACAGCTGTTGCACGTAGTTACCTGATGGCTGTCCAGTGGCCTATGTGAAATGAGTGGCTTGTCCCCATAGGCATTTTGAAGTGAGTGTCTACCCATCGCACGGGGTGCCCTTGTTGGCAGTCAGGTTAAGAAGAGTGACCCATCCTCTGGTTCCTTGAAGGGGCCCTTCAAAACCAGATTTGAGGCCCAATTGTCAAAGCTGTCTGGGGGGGACTGATGGGTGAGAACTCAGACTTGTGCAAGTCTGGCTCTTGGCCAAGAGGACTTTGTTTTCCCAGGCTTTTGGATTGATGCAGATTTATTTCCCAAGCTGGAAAATTCAGTGGTTGGTGGCGAAGCAGACAGCTGCCGAAGCACAAAGTGCTGTAACTGAGGGCTCTGTGTAGCTAGGCGAGCTAGGATTGTTGCACCTTGAAAGCATTCCTGGGCATCTGCATGAGTCGCTTTCTGAATGCTCCAGTCTTCTCACAGTCCAGATTCAACCACAGCATGAACCCAGGCCAAGGGACAGCTGGCCAGGAAGCCAGGCGGTGCATTGACCACCACCCCTCATGCAGTGGGCCACGGGGCATAGCGCTGGCCGGAAAAGAGCAAGGATTCAGCATTTCCTCTCAATGGCCCCTGCACACAGAACTCCTCCTATTTAAAGCTTCTCTCCCACCCGTCAGAATACCCAAGGGAGGGCTGGCAGCAGAAACTTGACATGCCCACCCTCTAGGTCCACTCCTTCCCTGAGCCCCTTGGATGCATTGGGCCTTGCTGGCTCTGAGAGGCACAGTGTAGCGAGTTGGACCCATTACGTTTGCCTGTGAAGATCCAGTGCTCATTATGCCTCTTCACTTGCCTCGGTGCTACGGTAATTATCTATCTGAGCACCTCCCAGTCAGTATTGCATTTATCCTCTCAGTACCCCTGTGAAACAGGGAAGCGCTATTGTCCCCATGTGACAGATGGGGAACTAAAGCGTGGCAAAATTAAGTGACTTATCAAGGTGACCTAGGAAGGCTGTGGCAGAGTGGGGAATTGAACCCAGGTCTCTCAAGTTCCCGACTAGTGCCCCAACCATCGGACCATGCCTTAATGTGTGCATCTGAGCTGCAGCTTATTAAACCCCCATAAAGAACCAGGCCATGGCTACGCCAAAAATGCTACAGCAGCACCACTGCAATGCTTCAGTGCAGACACTTACTACGGAGACAGGAGGAGTTTTCCTGTCGCTGTAGGAATTCACCTCCCAGTAGCTAGGCTGACGGAAGAACTCTTCCATCGACCTGGCGCTGTCTACACTGGGGGTTAGGTTTCACACCCCTGAGAGACATTCCTATACTGATGTACGTTGACAGTGTTGACCAGCCCATAGTGTTTGAACCGTAATAGGAGAGGAGCCTCTTGTTTGGTTCAGCTTAAACTGCTGGAGATGCAGCAAGGACAGATCTTGCATCAGAGCACCTATAGCTGTTCCAGGCAATCCCGAATTTCCAAACTGAGTACTGACTGTGGGGTACTTGCATAGGCCAAGTCTAAGTGAGATTTTTCCCCTTAATCTCCCACTGGTGGTAGCAGTGGTAGGAATACAGTAGACAAGGCACTGGTGGCATCTTAATTGTCATGTTGTCTAACCCCGTTCAGAGCCAGCCTAGATAAGTGGTCCAAATGCCAGCAGTCACTGGCTACGCACTAGAGCGGTTACAATGGGGACATTTAGAGGGGAAAAGTCTAGTGTAGGACATGCCCCGGGCTACCTTTCTGCATTTATTTGAATGTGTGACAATCCAGTACATTAGGAGCACATACTTCACATTGCTGCTTCCGTCCAGATACCTTCAGTGGCAAATACCTGATCTCTAATGCAGTCAGATACTTCCACTATTGAGTAGTGTCCGGTATCATGGGATTGTTCCGTGCACTGACAAGAACATCTGTCCCGGTCTTTGGAGGCATACTGGTGATGTGATTATGCAGTTCAAATTGTTAAACTATCTTCGGCACGGTTTAAAGTTTGTGTTAGTTTGTCTACGGTGCTTCAGATTCACTCTAATTCTCTCCTCCTCTTGTCTTTCAGGTTCAGCAATGCCTCTGTCAGCCTGGTTCAGCCTGCTGCTTCTCTTTCTTTGTATTGGTACTACCAAAACCTGCTCCCCAGGATGCCACTGTGAAGTGGAGAGTTTTGGTCTCTTTGACAGCTTTAGCTTGACCAAGGTGGATTGCAGTGGAATAGGCTCACACATTGTTCCTGTCCCTATCCCTCTGGATACTTCCTATTTGGATCTGTCCTCAAACAAACTGGAAACCATCAATGAGTCAATGCTGACTGGCCCTGGTTATACCACCTTGGTGAGCCTTGATTTGAGCTATAATAAAATTGCTAAGATCTCTTCCACAACCTTCTCCAGGCTCAGGTATCTGGAATCCTTGGATCTGAGTCATAACTCTTTGGCAGTCCTTCCAGATGAATGCTTCCCCAGTTCACCCCTGGGGGACATAGATTTGAGCAACAACAACCTCCTGGATATAACGTTAGATGTCTTTGCTTCCAAAGGTCAAGGGAAACCCATTAACGTGGATCTGTCCAACAACATGATAAGCGCAGTCACGAGACACCATGACAAAAACATCCCCAACATCCAGAGCTTAAATCTGTCTGGAAACAGACTGAAGACTGTACCAAACCTCCAAGGGATTCCCCTGCGATACTTAAATCTCGATGGGAACCCTCTGGCCAAGATTGAGAAAGGAGCTTTCGTGGAACTGAAGGATTTAATTCATTTATCTCTCAGCAGCTTACGTGGCTTTAGAGAGATCTCTCCGTACAGCTTCAAAGAACTACCCAACCTCCAGGTACTCGATTTATCCGGCAACCCCAACCTTAAGTTGTTCAGTGCCGAAGTAGTCTTCGGTCTAAGCTCCTTGCAAGAGCTCAACCTGTCCAGTACAAGTGTTTCCTTCTTGCCAAAGACTGTGCTGAAATACTTACCTACCATCAAAAGCATTACCTTGGGGAAGAATGTACAGTGTCTTAAGGTGACCAAGGAAGGACAGTATCACCAACAAATCGGGCTGACCAAAAAAGAGGTCCTCCGTTGTCATGACAGCCATGGGTCGGTAGCAGCAGCGCCCTATGTCTCGTGATGTAGGTGGAGGGGAAAGCACTGAGGGAGATTGTACAGCTACCTGGACTGAAATGACCTGCCGCGTGCCTTTCGTAAATCATTTTGTTAATAATTTATACGTTTGTCTATGCCAATACTTGACGGTGTGTGTCTTTAAATTCCGTATTACTGCCCACCGTTTTCTGCCACACGTCAGCTGTTGCCTCTTGATTCCTGCAAGCATTTGCAAGTGATAAGTGCAGCATGGCAGCCCCAAACAGAGTTCGCTGTGAATGGGGACCAAGTGGGGTTGCTGTTTTGAATTTCTAAGGAAGGGCAGAATATCTGGGGAGCAAATGCATTTGGCCCAGGCTTATTTGCAGGAGCAAAGGTAGCCCTGTCTACAGCATGCACCAAAATGTGTTAACGCCACAGTCATTTGCTTACAAATCCATGCTTTATCTATTCTTTTTTTTCTTCCAAGAAGTGCCTTCCAGATGTTGCCTTCATTAGCAGTGCCCTGCTCATTGTCATGCTCTTTCAAACTGAAGAAACCATACTAAGCAAACCTGAGTACAGGGTGTTTCTAATGCTTGGCTGCTGTGTGCATAAAAGTGCAATGAACTCTTGGTACTTGGGGACCATTTTTCCCCTCCTCACCTCACCGATCCTTTCCGCACAGGATTGCATTAGATCCTCCGCTGGAAATCCCAGGGGCCTTCTGAGGCAGATGTGTTGAACCTTAGCAAGTGTTCAGACTCAGCACTGTGCCATTCGAAGGACTGAAGGCTGTTTCCGTGGACCCGGTTGCTGTGGCTGAACAGAGTCCGCTTGCGATAAGGGCAGGTTGTCTGGGACTCAGGCTCCAGCAGGGTAAATTGGAGTGAGCGGTGAAAGGGAAAGCACATGTAAACTAAATTAAAAACTCCCTCCCTTTCTTGGGCATTTAAAGAATGCTTGATGAAGCTCCTTATCTTGATAACCTTATCAAACCAAGAGTAAGCCTATGGGACTGAGAAGAAGCTGTTTCCTCTCTGACTTCCCTGGCCTAATAAGAACGTGTGTGACGCAGCTGTGCTGTTTAATGCAATTTCAGGCCAGACAATGTGGGGGGGAGGAGGGAGAACACTCCCGCCCCAAAGCCTGGGGCTATTGACACCCGCTGTTTAATAGAACAAGGTAGTAGCATGCTTGCCTGTGTGGGAAAGGATCCTTTCCGGGGCCTGCTGCTCTGTGTCATTCTTTCCACTCTCATGCTTGGCTTCTTGGCAGCTAACTGAAGTCTTGGGAGCACAGAGCAGTTTGTGTCGGCGTTACTCAATTGCCTGCATGCTGAATTTGGCAGAGGGAAAACCAAGCACGAGCAAAGGGAGTGGGAGCGGCAGACGCCGCAGGCAGCGAGGGGGAAACAACACATGAGAACTGGCGGTAAGGGAGTGAGACGCACAGCTCGAAGAAATGGGGGGGGCAGGGGGAGGAAGATGCTACAAGGGAACCAAGCTCCTGCTCTGTGAATTCAATGGGGAACTTTGAGCCATGTCCCCAGAGAAACTCAGCCTGGGTGGAGTCGTTTGCTTACCCCAGGCCTGAATCTGGCGCACTCTTCCTTGGTATGGGGGGGCCAAAGGGAGACATCATGGGCAGAATCTGCTCTCAGCTGCACGAGTTGAAGAGCTTGTCTATGCACAGAGCTGCCCCAGTTTCACTAAAGGAATTATTTTTCTTTTTAAACCAGTTTAGTTGAGCCCATGCAAAAAGCTGTGTGGATGCTCTTTTTTTTTCTGGTTTAAACCAGGTTTTTTTCAGCTTAGTTTAAGTCCATCAGGAACAAGTTTAAACTAAACAGCAATAAGCCACTCTTAAACCAGAATCTGTGTGTCCACATAGGAGTTTGCACCGGATTAACTTAAACCAGTGCAAATAGTTGTGCACACGACCCCTGAGTTAAATGAAGTCTGACTTGAATCAGTGTAACAGTTATTAGAATCTGGCCCATTCTGTAGCCAGGCACCGATGGTGGCTGTAGACAAGAAGGAAAATGTGAAAGGCAGGGAGTACACTAGCAGATTCTGCAGGGGATCGGGCATAAATGCACTATCCTCAAGAAGTGGGTGTGGGAAGAAGACCATAAGAAGTAGGTTAAGGTACATCTGATCACATATGTAATTGTTGAGTAGATTCCAATCTGTCAGAGGAGGAGGGGGGGAAATCGAGTACACTTCATGGTGGAACAGCTTGCATTCTGAATCAAAGACACTGCAGCATCATCCATGGAATCCAGAAAGAGCTATATCTTCCCAGCTACATCTTCGAGAATATTTTGCAAACTGAAATTACACTGCCCCACACCAGCTATCTGTGGTGATGGTAGAAAACTTTTGAGCAAATCAAAGCCTGTTACTGTCTTGGAAGGGACAGATTCCCAGCTGGTGCAATACACTGACCTACACCAGCTAGGACCTGGCCTTGGATTTCCAAGTAGCTTCTCCAATGTCTTTTTCCTGTCTCTTATCATTGTGGTAGCCTTGTTAGTCTGTATCAGCAAAAAAACCGAGGAATACTTGTGGCACCTTACAGACTAACAAATTTATTTGGGCATAAGCTTTTGTGGGCTAAAACCCACTTCATCAGATGCATGCAGTGGAAAATACAATAGGAAGATCTCTCTCTCTCTCTCTCTCTCTCTATATATATATATATATATATACACACACACAGAGAATATGAAAATATGGGTGTTGTCATACCAACTGTAACGAGACCAATCCGTTAAGGTTAACCTTAACGGATTGGTCTCATTACAGTTGGTATGACAACACCCATATTTTCATATTCTCTGTGTGTGTCTCTTCCTGTTGTATTTTCCACTGCATGCATCTGATGAAGTGGGTTTTAGCCCACAAGCTTATGCCCAAATAAATTTGTTAGTCTGTAAGGTGCCACAAGTCGTCGTCCTCTTTTTTTTTTTTTTTTCTCTTATCATTGAAATTAAATACTTTAAAAATCTCTTTTCCCCTTCACTGAGCCTTTTAAATGCTCGGCTCGCCATTTGGTTTTGCAAGATTTTTTCTTAAAAGGCAACAATATTGTCTTAGACGGGATGTGATTCTATAAAATCAGGAGGGAAATGATGAACGAATAGTAATAACACCATGGGCTTGGGTTGGTTTGGGGTTTTTTCTTTCCTAACGGATCCTGCCTTTTTAAGAGAATTTTTCTGCTGGCAGAAAACTTAATTTTTAAAATTATATATTTGTTTAATTTTATAGTTCTGTACTTAGATGAAATGTTAGGGGGATAATATACAGGCTGTAGAAGTTACTGCCTTTGCACCACTGTGGGAAATTTAATACCCAATGTGACAATCCAATTGAAGACTGCAAGATTTACTCTTGTAATCTCATGGTAGCCGCTAGCTAAATGAGTCTTATGAAGGGCTGGTAAATACCTTCTGTGTCTTTTTTTTTTTCTTTAAGACATTGTAATGCTTTGTGACTATTCACAATATAATAAAGTAATTTTGTGGAGACAAAAACAGCTCCTGGGTTTATTTCTCAGATGCGGCAAACTGCTTGGAGAGTGAAAACCGGTCACTGGTTACAAAGCACAAGCTTCCGCCTACCTCCACCCCAGCTGTAGCTGCATTATTCTCATGCTCTATATAACCATGCCCACGTCCGTGGTATTGCAGTGGGCTTGTAGGTGCAGAACCCAGCCCGCTGTATTTGACTTGGCTGTCTTGCTGGAAAGGGGTTAGTGACCACGAGTTCCCTCTGGTATGGCAGGGCTGCACCAGAGCAGCTCACTGCAAGGAATACTTGAAAGAGGCTTTGGACATGCAGCAACGGGGGATTCTTGCAGAGTGACTTTCCTGCTCCAAAACTCCTGGAACAGACTCTCCTTGACTTCAATGGGCTTTGGATCAGGACTCTATTAAGACGATGAGCAAATTGGAAATGTGGAGGTGGGGTGAGAAAGAGCAGTGTTTAATGACCGGCCAGATCCTTGAACCGTTAGTACTCTTATGCCAAGGACCTCAGTCCCCTGTAGCCCAGCAACGGTGGAGACTCGGCTACACTTTGGATTAGACCTGTTTTCAGCAAATCTAAACACTATCTGGCATGTGTGCAAACCACACGGAGCAATGTTGGGCGTGCCCATGAGCTGCTCTACAAGAGCGCAAGGGGGATCAAATGGTTCTAGTAGAAGCAAGATCTTATTCTCCACAGCCCAGGTCCCCAGCTGTAAAATACAGGTGATTGTTACCTTATCAGCATCGCCCTGGGAGGTAAATGCAACTGTGTGTGGTCCTCTGACACTATAGGCTTTTCTGCACTATAAGTAAAAAAATTAGGAACCTAGCTCGGTTGATTTTTTCCTTAGTGCTTTGCTGAGTCCTGCAGAGAAAGTTTCCTATTGTTTACTTTGAGCCCTATACAGTGGTATGGTAGTAAAATGAAGATTCTATCTAAAGCAGTGCAAACAAATCCAATGAGTACACTAGCCTCTGAGAATCTACAAAGATCCCTCTCCCCCTCATCCCCCAGAAACAACTGAAATCAACAGTTACATGCACAGTGCCCGGTCCAGTTTTTTTTATGCTGTTCACATGCCAGGGATTCTACCACGTCTCTTGGGAAAGTTATTCCACAGTTCAACAGATCTGGAAATTGGGAAATCTTTCCTGACTTTGAGCCTAAAGTTTCCATTTCTTAATCTTGTCCCATTTATTGACTGGCATCACCCTAAACTCTTCGCCATTTGTGGTGTTTGCACCCTCTAGGCATTGTTGGTTGTTTCTGTTGCCCTCCCCCCACTTTTGCAGCTTTTCTTTGAACAACCTCCAGCTTTGTCAACAGCTAATGAGTTGCATGAAAAGGAACTTAGCATTCCAAAAGCAGTCACACGGGAGCCTTAAAAAGAGGGACTAATATGCCCCTCTCTGTGATGGGTCGTATCTGCAGCTCGGAATTACACTGGCTGTATATTTTTAGTGGCCACATCACAGTACAAACTCAGTCCTGCTTGCCATCCAGTCTTGCCCCCTAGTGTTTGTCTCATGGTTACGGGTTTCTCCTTCTTGCTGACTGCTGGTGGTTGGGGGTATTTTGGCCCTTCCCTAATCCCACTTCCACCTTAGATGCATTAGCTTGCAATTTTCTCGTACTGAAATTGCTTTATTTCCTCCCCGTCAGGCTGGCCTCTCTCCCTTTGCATTTTTCTGCCCTCTCTGGTGTTTGCAGCAGCACCCAACTTAGTTTTCACCTGTGAATGGGGCCAGTGGAGCTATTTTATGTAAACACTGTGTGGGCAAGGCTATCTGAATGAGAGCCACTGTGTCACTTTAAATATCAGTGTCCCACACAGTTACGAATGGATGTGTCCTGAAGAACATCATAGAGACCAGAGGTGGGCAAACTACGGCCCGTGGGCCACATCTGGCCCACGTGACCCTCCTGCCCGGCCCCTGAGCTCCTGGCCCGGGAAGCTAGTCCCCTGGCCTCTCCCCCGCTGTTCCCCCTCCCCCTGCAGCTTCAGCTCTTTGGGCAGGGGGCTGCGAGCTCCTGGGGCAGCGCAGCTGCAGAGCCTGGCCTGACCCGGTGCTCTGCGCTGCACGGTGCATGGCCGGCTCCAGCCGGGCGGTGGAGCTGTAACGTCACCAGCCACCGGCGCTCCAGGCAGCGCAGTAAGGGGGCAGGGAGTGGGGGGTGGGGTTGGATAGAGGGCAGGGGAGTTTGAGGGGGTGGTCAGGGGGCGGGGGTGTGGATAGGGGTCAGAGCGGTCAGAGGGCAGGGAATGGGGGGATTGAATGGGGGAAGGGGTCCTGGGGGCCAGTCAGGAATGAGAAGAAGGGTTGGATGTGGCCACAGGTGGGTCCGGGGGCGGTCAGGGGGTGGTGGATGGGGCAGGAGTCCTGGGGGGGGCCATCAGGGGACAGGGAAGGGGGGGGGTTGGATGGGGCAGGAGTCCTGGGAGGGCCATCAGCGGGCAAGAAGCAGTAGGTCAGGGGCTGGGCCACACCTGGCTGTTTGGGGAGGCACAGCCTCCCCTACCCGCCCCTCCCTACAATTTTGGAAACCTGATGTGGCCCTCTGGCCAAAGAGTTTGCCCGCTCCAATATAGATTGTCTCTACTGTAACTTGACACCTTCACTGTGCTACAAATACTCCTGCTTAAGGAACTAGCTTATGCTGACTTAGATCTTTTACAATACTAAGAGGCAGTAATATTCAGTGCGTGAAACTGCTGCCACTTTAATACTGTGTATTACAGGCAGATAGTGGGGAAAAGATCCGGCCGTGAAGAGCTTACAACCTAACTACACGATACAAAGTATAGGAGCTGATGCAGTTATTCTAATAAAGACTGTGTGTTGGGTGCCCCGGTATCTGAACAATATATCACGACCAGTTAAACTGTAGACTTGCATGAGGCAACAAGATGGCTGCTTTACGTAGAGGAAGGGAAGCATTTTTAGAAACAGGAAAACCTCCGACTTTGACTCCAACGCAAGGTGTCATAAATATAAAGGGAAGGGTAAACACCTTTTAAATCCCTCCTGGCCAGAGGAAAAACCCTTTCACCTGTAAAGGGTTAAGAAGCTAAGATAACCTCGCTGGCACCTGACCAAAATGACCAATGAGGAAACAAGATACTTTCAAAGCTGGAGGGGGAGGAAACAAAAGGTTCTCTCTGTCTGTGTGCGATGCTTTTGCCGGGACCAGAGCAGGAATGCAGGTCAGAACTCCTGTAAAGGGTTAATAAGCAATCTAGTTAGATATGAGTTAGATTCTGTTTTGTTTAAATGGCTGATAAAATATGTTGTGCTGAATGGAATGGATATTCTGGTTTTTGTGTCTTTTTGTAACTTAAAGTTTTGCCTAGAGGGATTCTCTATGTTTTGAATCTGATTACCCTGTCAGGTATTTACCATCCTGATTTTACAGAGGTGATTCTTTTACTTTTTCTTCAATTAAAATTCTTCTTTTAAGAACCTGATTGCTTTTTCCTTGTTCTTAAGATCCAAGGGTTTGGGTCTGTGTTCACCTATGCAAATTGGTGAGGATTTTTATCAAGCCTTCCCCAGGAAAGGGGGTGTAGGGTTTGGGAGGATTTGGGGAGGGAAACACGTTTCCAAGCGGGCTCTTTCCCGGTTATATTTTGTTAGAGGCTTGGTGGTGGCAGCAATAAAGTCCAGGGGCAAAAGGTAAAATAGTTTGTACCTTGGGGAAGTTTTAACCTAAGCTGGTAAAAATAAGCTTAGGGGGGTTTTTCATGCAGGTCCCCACATCTGTACCCTAGAGTTCAGCGTGCGGGAGGAACCGGGACACAAGGATATTTAGGTTAGCGGGAGGTTAGCAAAAGTGGCAGCATTGCTACTGTCTTGACCGTTCGTTACGCCCGCTTGGAATCTCTGCTTTCAGTTTAGTGCCATTTTTCTAGCTTGCAGCAGCAAGTGGATCCTCCTAGAATTTAAGGCCAGCAGGAACTACTGTGATCATCTACTCTGACCTCCTGCACATCTCAGGCCCCAGAACCTCCCTCATCCACTGTTGCAATAGACCCAGAACTTCTGACATGATTTAAAGATTTCTTTTTACAGAAAATCCACCATTCACCAGCAAGTTGCTAGTTCATACCAGCAAATGACCAATGTTGCAGAGGAAGGCAAAAAACCCAGGGTCTCTATCAATCTGACCTGGGGGCAATGTTCCTGACTCCAAATATGGTGATTAGTTAGACCCTGAGCATATGGGCAACGCCTCCCCAGGCAGACACCTGGGAAATAATTCTCTGTAGTAACTCGGTCCTCCTCGCTGGCTGTTGGAGATATTTGCTTCTAGCAGTCACAGATGTAGGCATTGTAGGCAATCTCCTCATGCCATCCTGTCCCTCTACAGCACACTGCAGATAGTGAGTGTGTCAGTTCTCCTGGGTCCCAGGGCTCAGCTAGTTTTTACATTCTCCATGAGAAGGGGCCCAATCACCTTTCTTGAAAGCGTAGCCATTCATCTCTTATTTTAAGGGATGTCCCTTTCGGTGCCCCAAAGCCCTTACATCCTCTAACCCAGCAGTGTCCAATAGAAATTTGATGCTAGCCACACTGATAGCCATACTTGTGGTTTTGAATGTTTCTTATTAGCCACATTATAAAAAAGCCACATGCATTAGCCACAATTCAGTAGCCTATTAGCCACATGTGGCTAGTGGCGAACGTATTGGACACCGCTGCTGTAACCAGTTAACAGAGATCATTTTCCCCAGTTGTCAGCTCTAAGCATGCTCAGGCACATACGCTCTGCTGCAAACATCAGATTATGATTTAGACTTTTAAAAAAATAAGCTTTGCTCTGTAATTTCCATTCCATTGTGCATTTTGTTTCCAGCTGAGTTGTTCACAGTCAGTCGTTCACTCATAGTGGAAAGCTCTGACTCACTCTGTCCAGGGCAGAAAGTTGTGCTGTGTTGTTGATCACTGATGTTTGTTGGACCCAGGGACTGAGTCTTGTTGAAACCAGTGGGAGCTGAGAAAGCACTGCAACCCCTTGGAGCGGGCCATTCGTTCTACCTTTGCAAATGACACATGGCAGATCTGTTCCTTCTGGCACTCCCTGTGGGCTTTACTTAAGGTTTCTGTTCCTTTCCTGAAAGCTTTTTCAAGCCTTTTCCTACTTAGCAGCTGTGTCGTCTTTCGGAGAAGGAGCAGCTTTCTTGGAGCCACATTTTGTGAAGGGGATTCTATTACACAGAGTAGAACTTCAATGAAGAAATGGTATTCCCCTTCGCTTGAATGAAATCTATTGAATTCTGCAGAAGGTGTGTGTACCACTGCCCTCTACAGGACTGAATCAGAACAGTTCAAGTTTGTATCTTAGCCTCTGCTCTGCTATAACAATTCAAGTGGCTAGGGGGCCTGTGCCAATGGTGGAGAAAAGGTGGAGAGAGATGCTTTCTTCTGCCACTGAACAAGGAACCCTATTGCAGAGAGGTGAAAACTACCATCCCTAATGCCACTCTGTTTCACTTTCTGTGCTTCACTGTGCAGATTCTTCCTCGAACCTTCCCCCAAACTCTTCCTTCCGCAAGTTTAAAGGAACAGTACACACGTTCTCAATAGGGGTCTGCGCTTTTTCGAGCATAAAGATCGGAGTTCTATTGCGGGGTGCGAGTGGCCATGGGATATGGCAGAAAGATTATGCTAAAGTTCCTGGGTGACCATGGGTTTCTCAAAATACCCATCCGCTTTAATTTTTTCTATTCATAGGAGCCGCTTTCTAAATATTACACTGCAGTACTCTCTGCTTATGAACCAATCATCTACTAAACTTGAGCGGCAGAAATCATCCCAGCCTGTGCTGTACAATTGGAGAGTGGATAAATAATTAGAAATGCCATTAAATGCAGCCAAGGTAGAATATTTGATCCCATTCTACCTTTCTGTTGGACCAGCATATACATGATAAACTGGAACACACAGGCCTGGGGGCCTCTGTTTGAAAGCAGTGACTCTGAAAAGATATGGGGGTCAGGGTGGATAATCAGTTGAACGTGAGCTCCCCCTGGGACGCTGTGGCCAAAAGAGGTTAAGCAACCCTGGGATGCCTAAACAGGGGAATCTCGAGTCGGAGCAGAGAGGTTATTTTACCCCTGTATTTGGCCCTGGTTTAACAGCTGCTGGACTCCAGTGTCAGTTCTGGTGTCCATGGTTCAGGAAGGATGTTGATAAATTGGAGAAAGTTCAGAGAAGAGCCACAAGAATGATTAAAAGATTAGAAAGCCTGCCTTATAGCAATTGAGCCCCTTGAGTCTATTTAGCTTAGCAAAGAGCAGGTTAAGGGGTGACTTGATTACAGTCTATAGGTACCTCCAGAGGGAACAAATATTTAGTAATGGTCTCTTCAATCTAGCAGAGAAAGGTCTAACATGGTCCAATAGCTGGAAATTGAAGCGAGACACATTCTACTTTTTTACGGTTAGAGTAATGAACCATTGGAAAAATTTACCTGGGGTTGTGGTACATGCTGAACACTGACCATATTTAAATCAAAATTAGATTTTTTTTCTAAATAATCTCTAGGAATTATGCTGGGGAAGTTCTGTGGCGAGTGTCACACAGGAGGTCAGACTAGCTGATCACAGTGGTCCCTTCTGGCCATAGAATCTATGGAAGTCATCCCGTAAGCACCGCCTCTGCCTCTGAAACCCCAGTACATCTTGCACACATGTCTTGCATGAGTCAAAATAACTTTGAGCCTCCCACAGGCTGATATCTCATCTACTCCAAGCAAGAATATGACTTATTTGCATTATAGTAGCACCTAGAGGCCTCAACTGCAATCTGGAACCTGCGGTGCTAGATGCTGTACGTACATAGAGTCCCTGCTTTTCAATCTAAATTACAAAAGATGGGCAGGGAAGTTGAGGCAAATTGATTTGCCCAAGATCAAACACTTGGTCAGTGGCAGAGCTAATAGTTTCCAGGTCTCCTGAGTCCCAGTCTAGTGCTCTATGGACTAGATTGTGCTGCTTCCCTGTTCAGACAGGCCTCCTCTGGGGCTCAGAGTGCTGCTGATGGTACTGGCCAGCCTCCTCCCATCCCTTGTGCTCTGTTCAGACAATGTCTGCCCCATGCATTTGCACACCAGGGACTGCCTGCAAACTTTCCTTGCTCTAGGGCTCTGGGAGCTTAATTTGGCCTTTAGCAAACAAAGGGACGGAATTACAAATTTCCTTACAGAAATCATCCCGCCACTGTGATCTTAAATGCCCCAGACCGCTACCTCGGCCTGCTAAAGCACCAGCTCTGGCCCCCTGTGGCTTCCTCGTTAGCAGTAGATGTGTGACGAGGCACTTTCTGGTAATTGAGTTGGGCTGTGCTGGGAATTCTAACCTACATTTCTAAGAGATCATTAACCTCATTTTCCTCCTGGCTTTGAACTGTGTCACTTCATTGGAGGTTAAAGTAAACGAGTGGAGTGGCTGCTTTTTCCTCCCAAAGCCCTTTCTGATGATGGCTCTGTACAGGGTAACAAAGATGACACAGAAATGCTGCCTGCTTCATGAATGATGTCCTCTTCTTGCCACCTGGCTTGGGAAGAAGCATTTCACTTGCCAAGGGTCTGATCCAAAGGCCATTGAAATCAATGGAAAGACACGTATTGATTTCAGTCAGCTTTGGACAAGACTGTAAATCAAGGAGTAGCCCAGACAGGCTCAGGGAATTGGCAATGAGACACACATCAGGCGTAGGTCACTGGTTTGGATGTGGCCATGATTGGTGGTATTTACTAGCTGCTCACTGTACATTGCCCAGGGAAATACGAGTTGGTGGTCTTGGGCCACTGAGCGTGCAAAGATAAGCCAGTGGTTGGGGCATGGACCCCATTAAGAGGTCAAGAATGGCCCAGTGTTTGGGGTACTGGCCTAGAACCTGAAAGAGCTGGGTTTGGGCCCATTAAGAGGTCAAGGATGGTCTTGTGCAGTGGTCCCCAAACTTGTCACATCACCCCCTTACCCCTGTCTGTGCTCCCGCCCCCAGGTGCCTGGCCAGAAGCAGGGCCATGTCTCTGGAAGGAGGAGGGGCATAGACAGGGAGGGCTGAGGCCAGAGCCACAGCTGGGCTGGGAGCCAGGAGCTGGGGCCGCAGCTGTGTATGGGGGGGAGCGCAGAGCTGGGGCCAGGACTCAGGCTGGTGCAGTGCTGGGTGTCACTTCTTCTCTCCTCCCTCTGTGGGGGCTGGCATGGGCACCACTATGTCCCCCGAAACATTCCTCCATGGCCCCTCCTTTTGAGAACCACTGGTCTAGTTGTTGGGGCACTGACCTAGAACCTGAGAACCTTGGGTCCAGTTCCCTATTCCAGACTTCCTGTGTGGCCTTGGTTAAGTCCCTTAGCCTCCCTGTGCGCTAGCTGGTGAATGGGGATACTATCACGGCCCTGCCTACAGGGGTGTTGTGAGGAGGTTGACGATTGTGAGGGGTTCAGGCATTACGGACACAAGGAGCTGTTACTTTTGATAGATAGTTCCCAGTGGACAAACGTCTATATCACAAGAGCCATCACCACCCCAAGTGATGTCTTTGTTGTCAAAGCAGGAGGCCATGGCTGGGCTGGGCTGGAGACCTGGAATACACTCTCTCTTAATAATGGCTGCTGTTTTTCAGCTGTATTTCCCAGGCACTTGCCAAAGATGGGCAAGCCTCATTAATCCCATTTTACAGATCAGGGAAACCGAGTCAAAGAGAGGCAAAGTCACTTGCCCAGAGTGTGTGTGACTCAAAACCAGAGCTGGAGTTGACTGCATGCCTTGGAACCCAACAGCTGGGTCGTGCTGTCTCCCTTTGAGTGCTCCTTCCAGGCCGGAGATGAGGCACCTTGGCAGAGCAGGGAAGCTGGCACAGACTGTAGGTGTGCTGTAGATTAAACCAAGAGCTTGTGTGCAGGGCTGTGAATCCGGAACTTTTCTGGAGCGTTACAGTCACCACGAGATTTGCATACAGCGCAGCAGGAAGGTAAGACTGTAGATTAGCACGCAGGTTGCTCACCTGGGAGCTGCTGGATGTAACAGCAACGCAGAATGTCTTTATGGGTGAGGCTGCTCGTTTTCTTTTAATGCAGCCGTCTCATTGTTCAGTTCCCAGCTGGCTTATGGGATACCTGGGGAGAGAAGACTCGTTGGTTTCTGAATACCAATAGGCCTTCTCCAAGCACAAGGGAGAGCCAAGGTCTTTTGGCCAGATCAGACGCTGCCCTGGGGATTCAGAATCTGGCTCCCTCCAACAGTACACGGGGTGGGGGACTAGAGGGTTGCACATCTTGTTAGTGGGAAATGGCTGTGCTATTTTTATGAACTCTCTTTATGACTCTGTACCTATCCCGTTGGTATTGCTACCCAATGGGTGTGGAAGGGTTAAAATGCGGCTCCTGGGGCAAAGCAGGAGACAGGAGGTGTTTTGTCACCTAGCTGTCTGGGGTGCTATGAATGGGCCAGTAAGGATTGGCTGGAGCCAGCCTATCTTAGTGAAAGACCCCACAGAGACAATAGAAACCCTTTAAATGTGGGGATGGGGGGACCCAAGCAGGCTGGACCTGTGAAACCAGCATGCAACAGGAGGACAATGGGAAGAGGTGACAGGAGGCGGTGATAAGAACTGAGCTCAGACATGGTCTCTTGCCCGGGAGAAGAAAAAAGGGACTGAGACAGAGAAAGGAAGCAAAGAGGGTTCCTCCAAGAGCGTGGCTCAAGGAAGCCCTTGCTGGCCTTGGGCAGGCTGAACCGAAGGGCTCCCTGTTGCTGGGTTCCAGCTGACTCATAAACCCTGCTGTGGTCTGAAAGGGCTGCAGGGGGTCGCTGCAGATACTTACTGATGTGCATTGATCCCTGAAGGGAGCAAAGGTGTCCAAATAGAAGTTGGACTCACTGGGCAGAGCTCCCAGTGAGAAACAGGAGTGCTGGTCCCATGGCTCAGTCTCGGAGGTGCTAAGGCAGGGTGGCTACCTCCTGGAGCAGGCTGTGACCTCTGGGGTGTCTGGCACACTGAAAGGATCCTCCCAAGGGACTGTTTAAAGGCCGGGGCATAGCACAGGTCCCGACAATCTGTGAGTTTACTCATGTAGGCCAAGCTGTGGGTGCACATGGAGGCCTAGCTGGGGGTCTGGCCAGAGCTGGGTGCAAGGGGCCTGGCTGGGGGCAGGCTGGCTGGAGTGGGGAGGAGGGGCCAGGTGAAGGGGAGGAGGTTGGCTGGAGTCGGGCAGGCAAGGGGGCCAGCTGGGGGCAGGCTGGCTGAGCTATTGCTTTGTACTTGCTTCCATGCTGTTGGGACACGTGTGGTGGACTTATCCTCTCCAGTCCTGCATCACAAGTTTCATTACTGTTCAGTGTGTGCTGAGTCAGAGCTGCAGCAGATGGGAGTTTGCTACACCCCCCAGCTAATGGACTTGGCTTGGAACCACAAAGGCATCTAGGCTAAGGTGACCAGATGTCCCGATTTTATAGGGACAGTCCCAATTTTGGGGTCTTTTTCTTATATAGGCTCCTCTTACCCCCCCACCCCCCCCACACACACGCACACACTCCCCTCTCACCCCCTGTTCCAGTTTTTCACATTTGCTGTCTGGTCACCCTAATCTAGGCGCCTCACTGCCATTGATTTCAGTGCAAGTTAGGCCTCTCGGTTGCTTGCTGGCTCTGGGGGTTAGTCCTTTAGCTCAAAGTGGAATGACTCGTGTGTTAGCTCTGCCGTTCCTGGTGATGGCCAAAATGATGAATGTTAAGCTTGCCCACCGCGTCCTGGCTACCTTCGTATTTTGCTGCTTTCCCCTCCGTGCCACCCGGCTGCACAGAACAGCCCTCTATTGCATCTGCCTGCTCAGTGCTCACTCTTCATACGCCCGGTATCCCCCTTGAGAAGAACCCTCAGAAAAGCATAAACCAACATTCACAGAGAAGATAACAGCAAGACAGGCACCGGGGGCACCTTTCTTTGTGCCTCTTATCATTCTTTAGCTTGGAGCATGGCCGTGCTTAAAAGCCTTGGCTGAGCTCATGGCCTCCTTGCGCTGGGTGCTGTGCGTGCATACAGTCAGAGACAATCCCTGCCCCAAGGAGCTGGCCATCTGCACGGACAGGCAGAGTGGGGGAGAAAGGAAGTTGCAGTAGCCCTGTTTTGCAGATAGGGGACTGAGGCACAGAGAGATTAGGACTGAGATTTGCAATGCTACCCAAGGGTATTTTTACACCCAAGTGCCATTGGAAATGGGCAATGTGTCTCGGGTCACACAGGAAGCCACTGGATAGTCCATCTAGTTCAGACCTCTCAGCTTCAGGAGTGTCCCATCCTATTTAACTGTCTTACATCAAGTGGTGAAGGCCCCCTCGCTTAGGAGACTATCTCACAGCCTGATTAGACTTCACGAGTAGAACATTTTCCTCAGTCAGCATAATTGTCCGTCGCCCACACACCGCTTCTGCATTAACACGCACAGAAAAGGACAGTCATTTTCTGCAAACCTCTTCCCCCTTGGAGCTCTGTAAACATCCCGTGACACAGAGGGGTGTGTGCCACTCTTGGAAGGAGACGTGTGGGCTGGGCTGGCTTCTCTTTCATTTTCTGGGGCGGAGACACTCTTCCCCTCAATGATCTAATTATGCTCTGGCTCTCCAGCTCCTGGACAGATGCAATGGCAACTATCTCACCAGTTAGGCCTTCTCTGCACGGAGGACTTACCCTGGTTCAGCCAGCAGTGGCCTGGTACTAGTGTAACTGCACCCAGTCCAACCACTAGAGTAGACAGGCAAAGCCATTTGCAGTGGTGCAGCTTAACCGTGCTTGAAACCGCAGTAAGGTTCATGGGGGCAAATCATGACTTATGGCCACTTACCCTGACTATATTAAGGGTACAGTGGTTGGCCACTGCAGCCTAAAATTGAGATGAAGCCCCTGAGCTCAAGATGAACCCAGCCCAACCCCCCAGGATCCAAATGCCCACAAATGTTGGGGGACACCTGAAATCTGAAGCCTGAGCCTAGGGGAGGAAATGTAGAATCTGGAGATGATGAGTTTTGCACCTGATTCCCCTCTTCTTTCAACTGACCCAACACTTCCCTGCAGATGTAAAAGATGTTTGAGAGCCGGCTCCCGGTGTTGTGGCTTGAACTCAGCTCTGCTAAACCACGGTGGTGCTTTCTGCTTAGTCTTTAATAAGCGAGGCTGTGCGCACAGCTGCAGAGATGCAAGCTGCACACGGCGCTGGCTCATGGGTGCGCTGTCAGGGACTGTGAATTCATTTCCCTCTTTGTTTTTATTCCTCTTCCTTCACTGCAAGCAGCCAAGTCCGCATCCCTGGCTGGAGGAGCTCTGTGCTAGTTAGTGACAAAATAATACTAAACTCAATCAGAGACAGGCCCAATGCCAAGCCCAGAGGCACCCAGGCTCTGGAGAGGAGCTTGGGAATCCAGAATAGGAGCAGAATTTCCCCATTTGCAATCAGATCTTCAAAGTGATTTAGGTGACTTAGCTCCCATTGATTTCTATAGGAGTTAGGCACCTTTGAGGATCCACTCCTTGGTCCCTTTCTCTGTAGTGGGCCAAATCAAAACACCAGGAGCCTAATTCTCAGTTACTTCCTCCCAACACTTGGGGCAAAAATTGAGGGCGTGGGGAAAAGGATGCTATAATCCACCATTGCACTTCTCACAGCGGGGGCATATGGGGGCCAGCTGGGTCACTGGTGCAAGTTACAGCAAACTCAGGGCTACTGCCTCCCACGACTCTCTTTGGGCTTGGGGACACTGAGAATAGGCCTAGCATAATGTGATCCAGCCACGCCCCGCAGTCAATGTGTAGCCTGCCTTGTTCCTCTCCTGTCCTGACATGCTAGGGCGAGAGGTCCCACATGCAGGAATATTCTCAGGGGGGGCCTCTCCGTCCCCTTTGCACGGCTGGAGCAGCATAGGGCATCCTGGGTGTAACTAAGATTCAGGTTCCAGATCTGACGGTGCTGAAGGGCATGGCCGTCGTGATCTGACTCCACATTGTGCCTCGGTTCCCCCTAATACTTTGCACTTACAGTGCTTTCCTCTGAATGAGGCAAGGAGCTTCATAGGGCCAGCGTTCCCATTTTAACAATGGGGAAACTGAGGCACAAAGAGGGGCTGTGCCTTGCCCAAGCTCACACACGAAGGCAGCATCAAATTAACCATGTCAGAGGAGGCAGAGCAGATGGAGCTACAGGGAAAAGAAAAACTGAAGCAAGATCAAGGAGAGCCACGAGACAGGAAACGGCAGAGGCTGGGTCTCAGGTTTGCCAAGGTCTCTTTCTGGGTTACTGTGGCCCAAATCCTCAAAGGTATTTAGGCTCCTAACTTCCACTCACTGTGATGGAAGTTAGGTGCCTAAATACCTTTGAGAAGCTGGGCCTATCTCTCTATAAGGGAATCTGTTTCCATTGTGGCTGGAACTGGCTCAATAAATGCAACCACACAGCTGTTTGCATTTAGTGCACAGGTGTTCGGTTCATCAGCTGATCAAGCTGGGGTGGATCCATGTCCGGGGGCGGGGGGGGGTGATTTGCAGCTGCGGCATAGAAAAGAGCTCCCAGCAGCAGGACTCACACAATGTATGCCAGGAGAAGCCTGCATTTCTGGAGTCTGAGGGCCTGAGTCCCCTTGGCTTTGCCCCTTGTGCCATCATTTACATTTGTGGAACATGGTCTTAACTGCTACCGTTCTGATGTGGTGCAAGGCAGAGGAGAGCCAGGCCTGGATGTGTGACCTCAGGGGGTGTTGGCACCTGCTGTCACGGGGAGCTGGAGGGGCTGATGTCCAGGTGCCAGGTCAGGCATTGCTGGAGGTGACCGATGAGCACGCAGCAGGAAACCAGAGCACGCAGTGTCTCACTTCCTGTGGGAACAGTGACCGGCAAGAAACTGAGGCCCAGAGAGGTTGTCCCTCCCAGGCCTTCCCTTAGCACCCTGTTGTCAGGTGTCTACCCGTTTCTTCTGCAGTGTCAGTGACTGTGTTGTGGGCAAAGGCACAGCTCCTCAAGGATGCTATGGGTGTTGTGCGGAGTGACCCCCTGGAACAGGGTACAAACCCTCCAACAAGCCATTGCACTGTGAAATGCTGGGGCTTGGGAGAAGATGGAGGACCAAGAAACTCAAATCCAGCCCTGCTGAGGGTGGACTGAAAATGGCTACCATTTAATGGCGCTTTGCCCTGCAAGTGGCCACCAATCTCCCCACTCCCAGAACCGGCCCCTCGTTAGTGGTCTCTTTGGAGAGGCAAGGACTGAATGGGCCCCACTTACCCCTAGAGCTGGCCAGGGTTGAGGCATTGTGTGTGGGGTGAGCGGAGAATCTTGTACTGCTGCTGTCCATCTCATCTGTGGAGACGCAGGAGCCCTTGGTCTTCAGGGCTGAGTCCCTTTCCCCAGCACCACATTCCCCACCCCCCCACACACAAATGAGACATTGAGCATGTTACCTACCCTTGGACCTGCCCCTGGGTTCCAGTCACACACTAATGGGCTGAGCTCCCAGCTCTCAGTGGGTTAATGATAATGCTTTAAAGCCAGGCACAGACTGGGACCAGACAGGCATCATTTATCAGCCTCACTAAAGATATCTGACTCTGGGATCTCCTCTTCTCCCAAGCACTCAGCACCAGCTGCAAGTTACCCTGAGAACGCAGGGCAGCCAATTACGCACAGAAAAGGAAAAGGCTGCCAGTTAATAAGGGTTCAGAGTAACAGCCGTGTTAGTCTGTATCTGCAAAAAGAACAGGAGGACTTGTGGCACCTTAGAGACTAACCAATTTATTAGCACATAAGCTTTTGAGAGCTACAACCCACTTCATCGGATGCCTAGAATGGAACATATCGTAAGAAGATATATATACACACAGAGAAGGTGGAAGTTGCCATACAAACTGTAAGAGGCTAATTAACTAAGATGAGCGATTATGAGCAGGAGAAAAAAACTTTTGTAGTGATAATCAAGATGGCCCATTTGGACAGTTGACAAGAAGGTGTGAGGATACTTAACTTAGGGAAATAGATTCACTATTGGAATCTGTTTGAGTTCTCCTGACCCACCCACCTCCTGAGTAATCTTCTATTTATATCAACAGAAGTGATCCCGTTGCATCTCAGGGTACGTCTACACTGCAACTGGGAGCATGCTTCGCAGCATGGGTACGCAGACGTGCGTGAGCTCTGCTCAAGCCAGCTTGCTAAAGACAGCAGTGTAGCCAGGGGTAGCCCGGACAGGGGCTTGGGCTAGCTGCCCAAGGTTGTACCTAAAGGGGCCCTAGATGGGTTTCTGCTCAGAGCCTCAAGCAAGTAGCCTGAGCTGCTGCCTTTGCTACCCTGGCTACCCTGCTATTGTTAACAAGCTAGCGTAAGCAAAGCTAGTGCCTGGCTGTCTACCCACGCTGGGAAGCACACTCCCAGCTCCAGTGTAGACGTACCCTCCGTGTCAGGGGTTCTCAACCTTTCTGTTTCTGAAGCCCCCCCAACATGCTATAAAAACTCCACGGTCCACCTGTGCCACAACAACAGTTCTTCTGCATATGAAAGCCAGGCCGGTGTTAGGGGGCAGCAAGGAGGACAGTTGTCTGGGGCCCCACGCCATAGGGGCACTGCGAAGCTAAGTTGCTCAGGCTTTGGCTTCAGCCCTCTGTGGTGGGGCTTGGGGCCCTGGGTTGCAGTCCTGCATGGCTGGACTTCGGATTTCTGCCCTGGGCCCGAGTGAGTCTAATGCCAGCCATGCTTGGCAGCCCCCCTGAAACCTGCCCCGGACCCCTGGTTGAGAACCACTGCTCTATGTGGTTACAGATGTCAGCAGTGTCAGGATGAGCTCCACCCTGACATCTGGTGGTGAGGTGTGGCAAGTTGTGGAAAAGAACTTCAAGGGCTGATCTCATTTGCATAGGCATACCCACCCCGCCTAGAATGAGGCCATAGCTGCCCAAATGGTCACTTTGGCTGCTGTGGGATCCCCAGTGTCTCTGTTATTGGGGCAGGAAGAATAAATTGTTATTACCCTGATTATGGGAACTGTGCTTGGAACTGTACTTGGCCTTTTGTTATGATGGAGGGACTCACCATCAACTAAGTAGCACTCGCTAGGCAAGGGTCATGGGTTCCAAAACTCTGTGAATGGAGAGAGGCTGGGGACAAGTATTAATACTTGGTGGCATGGGCTCCTGGGTGAGGGCCTTATATGCTAATGGCACTTCATCCTCCTCTCTCCACTGTGGAATATCAGAGCTAATTTTGATTCCATTAGAAGTCTAGTTACAGGCTGCTGAGCTCACTTTGGGCTAATGGTGCACCAGCACTGAGGCTCCCCTGCTACAAGCTGAACTCTCCAAAGAGCTGAACTGACTAAAAGCTGAAATCACTGAGCGTTGTGTTAAGTAGTGGGGGAGCCTGAAGCTATATTGTGGAGCAGTTTGTGGGACAGCTGGAGTGCCTTGTGGACAGGCTGGTAGAGCAGTTCATAGGACGGTGGGAGCTTCTTGTGGACCGGCTGGTGGAGCAGCGGAGCGAAGCAGTTCATGGGGCGGCTGGCGGAGCGAAGGCCTATGGAGCTGTGGGGCGGTCAGCTTCAGATCATGTAAGGTGCCCCTTACCTTTCCCCCCCCCCCCACCCCATCTCCACCCAGGTTGGAAGGTAAAGCTCTGCAGATAAACTTTCGAACTCTGGGGCTGCCCTGACCAGGGACAGAGACTTTTGGGTCATTGGACTTTTGGGACGTTGGGTGATTTGGGGTTGCTGGACTCAAGAACCAAAGGGAAAGGACATGCCCCAGTTTGCTTGGGGTGGTATTTTTTTTGCTCATGGGTTGTGTTATGAATCCTGTTGGTGGTGTTTCCCCAACATAATGCCACATTGTTTCTCTCTGTTATTAAAAGGCTTTTTGCTACACTCAGACTAGGTGCTTGCGAGAGGGGAAGTATTGCCTCTTGGAGGCGCCCAGCGGGGGTGGTGTATATATTTGTCCCAGGTCACTGGGTGGGGGCTCGAGCCGGTTTGCATTGTGTTATTGGAATGAATCCCCTAGATATTGAACCCGGCCCTTGTTGCTGCCAACTCTGACAGGCAGAAGGGTTACACATAGGCAGTCATTGACCTAATCTGCTGTCAATAGAGTGATTCCTCCTGGTTAATAGGCTCGCTCTTTATCCTAAATAGGGAGTGGTGGGGGTAGGGAGAATGATCAGGAATGTCCCATGGCAATCATACACATGCACTGCACCAAATTAAGCTACAGGAACTTCAAGGGAGTGGGGATAGACCCACTCCTTCCCCCCGTCTGCCCGCTCACCTCATTCCAACCTGCAATAAACTAAGGACTGATCCTGAGCTTGCCAGAGCTCTCCCATGGGTGCCAAAGACGGCACGCGAGCCGATTTCTAATGGCACGCTGCTGCCTGCCAGGTCCCAGCCACCGGCCCTGCTCAGCCCACTGCCGAACCCAGGCCGGGACCCCGCAGGCAGCAGCGTGCCATTAAAAATCCTGGCCCCCCCCCGGCCCGCTCTTCTCTGCGCCCCCCCCCCCCACATCACCCTGCGCCAGCTGCTGCTGCAGGGCAGGCAAGCTTCCCCCTCCCCAGCCTCTTCCCCCAGCAGTGCTGCGTTCCTGCCCCGCCTCCTCTCCCTCCCTGCCACCGATCAGCTGATGGCCCTTGCGAGGGAGGGGGAGAAGCAGAGCCACAGAGCGCTTGCTCCTCCGGGGAGGAGGCGGAGAAGAGGTGGGGACAGGGCTTTGGGGAAGGGGGGTGGAATCAGGGCATATCCCCTCCAGCCCCCTGCCTGGCTGCTCTGGGCAGGGGGCTGGGAGCACCCCCAGGAGCCTAGACCACACCCCCAGCCCTCTGCCCTGAGCCCTGCACCCCCCCTACACACACCCCCACACACACCCCTGCCCTGAGCCCTGCACCCCCCTGATGCCCCAGCCCCCTGCCCTGAGCCCTGCACCCCCCCACTACCCCAGCCCTGACTCCAGTACCCCCACCCATACCCAGCCCCCCACACCCCATGCCCTGACTCCTGCAGCCCCCTCACATGCCCCCAGCCCCCTGCCCTGACTCCTGCACCCCCACACATACCCAGCCCCCTCACACCCCATGTCCTGACTCTTGCACCCCCCACGTTCCCACCCCCACCCTGAGCACCGAACAGGAGCTCCTGCACCCCCCCACCCCCACATTCCCATCTGCATCCCTCACACCAGATGGGAGCTGCCCAGGTAAGCACTCCACACCCCAACCCTGAGCCCCCTCCCTCATTCTAGCTCCTGGCCAGACCCTACACCCCAACCCCCAGCCTGCTCCTTCACCCCCAGCCCTGTGCTCAGTGCACTCCCACCCTCAGCTCAGTGCAGAGAGAGAGGAAGAGAATGGGCTAGTACCAGGGAAAAGGTAGGTACCCACTCTATGTGGGCAGGGCCGGGATCCCAGACCGGAAGTGGGCTGAGCGGGGCTGGCAACCGGGACCCTGGCTGGCAGGAGCCTGCGAACGGAACCCCAGACCGACAGCGGGCTGAGTGACAGCAGGCTGAGCCGCTCAGCCCGCTGCCGGTCTGGGGTCCCGGCCGCCAGCCCCGCTCAGCCCGCTGCCGGTCTGGGGTCCCGGCCGCCAGCCCCGCTCAGCCCGCTGCCGGTCTGGGGTCCCGGCCGCCAGCCCCGCTCAGCCCGCTGCCGGTCTGGGGTCCCGGCCGCCAGCCCCGCTCAGCCCGCTGCCGGTCTGGGGTCCCGGCCGCCAGCCCCGCTCAGCCCGCTGCCGGTCTGGGGTCCCGGCCGCCAGCCCCGCTCAGCCCGCTGCCGGTCTGGGGTCCCGGCCGCCAGCCCCGCTCAGCCCGCTGCCGGTCTGGGGTCCCGGCCGCCAGCCCCGCTCAGCCCGCTGCCGGTCTGGGGTCCCGGCCGCCAGCCCCGCTCAGCCCGCTGCCGGTCTGGGGTCCCGGCCGCCAGCCCCGCTCAGCCCGCTGCCGGTCTGGGGTCCCGGCCGCCAGCCCCGCTCAGCCCGCTGCCGGTCTGGGGTCCCGGCCGCCAGCCCCGCTCAGCCCGCTGCCGGTCTGGGGTCCCGGCCGCCAGCCCCGCTCAGCCCGCTGCCGGTCTGGGGTCCCGGCCGCCAGCCCCGCTCAGCCCGCTGCCGGTCTGGGGTCCCGGCCGCCAGCCCCTTGCCAGCCGGGGTCCTGCCACAGGCCCCGCTCAGCCCGCTGCTGGCCTAGGTGAAAGGAACCCCAGGCTGGCAACAGGCTGAGTGGGCCGGCGGTGTAAGATCAGCATTTGAATTTAATTTTAAATGAAGCTTCTTAAACATTTTGAAAACCTTGTTTACTTTATATACGACAATAGTTTAGTTATATAATATAAAGACTTATGGAGAGAGACCTTCTAAAAACCATTAAAATGTATGACTGGCACGCAAACCTTAAATTAAAGTGAATACATGAAGACTCAGCACACCACTTCTGAAAGGTTGCCGACCTCTGATCTAGGCTAACCAGCCTGTTCCACCTTGTACTTAGCGGTGCCGTTCTGAGTACATGCCCCGGCCCTGAAGAAGAGCTCTGTGGAGCTCTCGAGCTTGTCTCTCTCACTGACAGACCTTGGTCCAGTAACACACATTACCTCAGCCATCTTGTCTCTCCCATGCAGTAAGAGCCTTCAAAGCTGAACTCCACAAGCTCCCCCCACTCAACATTTTTATGCACTTTCATGACACCAGCTGCATCCTAGGCATAAGTAATACAGAGGCCATCCTGTCTAGTGGTCAGCGCACAGGCTTAGGAGACAGGGGGACTGGTGTTCTAGTCCCGGCTCTGCCACTGACTTGCTGTGTGACCTTGATTAAGTCACTGGACCCCACTCTCCCCATCAGTAGAAGGACGCTAATACTAGTCACCTTTGTAAAACGCCTTGCCAGCCTCAGATGAATGGTGGTGTATAAGAGCAAGTTACCACTGTAATTATACTAACCAGGCATGGTAAGGACTGTCTTGGTGTTCTGTTTGTACAGCACCTAGCACAATCAGGTCCTGGGCCATGACTGGGGCTCTGAGGTGCTACTGCAATACAAATACTGCATCCCATTAATAATAAACTTGTACATAATCCGGCTGAGGACCATAACGCTCTCTCACTATTAACTATCACCCGTGCTCACCTCCTTCTGTTGTATTTGAGCCCCCACTTTCTCAATGGCAGTTTTTCTGACGAACATCCAAATCCCCAGTGCCTTTGGGTGATGCCAGCCCTCCCGCACTGTGTCCAGCTAGTGCAGGGATACTAGGCAGCCTGCGGCCACTCTTCCGTAATGGCCATACGGCACATGCTGCTTTTACCTCCTCCTTTGCACGCTTTCCTACCCATACAGTGATAGATGTGAGAACTCAGGCAAGTTCCCCTGCATATCGCACTTCCACGCACACCCGAATATACACTTCCCGCTCCTGTTTGCACATCCAGCCCCAGACGAGTGTGCACAAAACAGGTAATCGCATGTGCAACCGGCCACCCACTTGTGCAATTATACATGCAGACGTTCCATTTTTATGTGCCAGCATGGGGGAGGGGGCATCACTCGCTGATTTTTGTGGGTGCAATTTAGGCGGCTCCTTTGAAAATTTTGCCCATTGTATTTCCATAGAGGAGTGTAGGGAAAGCGGCTTTTCTGTAACGTCCAGCCCAGTCGGATGGATTAAATAAAGTTGCCATTCATTTACACCAACGCTGTACTGAGTTGTAACCATCCTAATTCAGGCTTCAGAGTAGCAGCCATGTTAGTCTGTATCCGCAAAAAGAAAAGGAGGACTTGTGGCACCTTAGAGACTAACAAATTTATTTGAGCATAAGCTTTCGTGGGCTACAGCTCACTTCATTGGATGCATAGAATGGAACATATAGTAAGAAGATATTTATACATACAGAGAACATGAAAAGGCAGAAATACACATACCAACTTTACGAGGCTAATTAATTAAGAGGAGCTATTATCCGCAGGGGAAAAAGAACTCTTGAAGTGATAATCAAGATGGCCCATTTAGGACAGTGTCCTTAGAAACCTGAGACTGACCATTGTCCTCTTTGCATCGCTCGCTCTCTGCTATTGACGTCTGCGTTCATTTATTCACAATGCAAAGTCTTTGCAACCCGTCTTCTGTAATTAGAGACCCAATATTGTGTCTACTGGGACTCAGTAAACAGGAGTCTTATTCCGGGCCCTGCCACTGACCTATGCACTGTGGTTGAGTGTTAGGGGGCTTATTCCTTCACCCACTTACTTCCCTGGTCCTTCTCGCATGAACAGAGAGCAACAATACCCGAAGTCCAAATGTGCAAACAATTCAATGTTTATTGGTGTGAACTTCCAGCAAGCATGATTCCAGTTTCCTTCCTTAGTATCCTCCTTCCCAGCTCTGACACCACAGAGCCTTACACCTGTGTCCTTGTTCCCATTCCTGCCCTTAGCCAAACATGATTCCAATTTCCCCACCCCTGTTCCCATTTCCCCCACCCACACACCCACCCACTTCCTGATTGACTGCAGACTATATAGTAAAACTTGAGTTCTGCTTAGCTATACCTTAACCAATCATTTTACTGAAATTTAACTAACCAATCCTAACATAGGTTTCAGAGTAACAGCCGTGTTAGTCTGTATTCGCAAAAAGAAAAGGAGGACTTGTGGCACGTTAGAGACTAACTAATTTATTTGAGCATAAGCTTTTGTGAACTACAGCTCACTTCATCGGATGCATACTATGGAAAGTGTAGAAGATCTTTTTATATACACACAAAGCATGAAAAAATACCTCCTCCCACCCCACTCTCCTGCTGGTAATAGCTTATCTAAAGTGATCACTCTCCTTACAATGTGTATGATAATCAAGTTGGGCCATTTCCAGCAAAAATCCAGGTTTTCTCACCCCCCCCCCCCCCCCACAAACCCACTCTCCTGCTGGTAATAGCTTATCTAAAGTGACCACTCTCCTTACAATGTGTATGATAATCAAGGTGGGCCATTTCCAGCACAAATACAGGGTTTAACAAGAACGTCTGAGGAGGGCGGGGGGGGGGGCGGAGGGTAGGAAAAAACAAGGGGAAATAGGTTACCTTGCATAATGACTTAGCCACTCCCAGTCTCTATTCAAGCCTAAGATAATTGTATCCAATTTGCAAATTAATTCCAATTCAACAGTTTCTCGCTGGAGTCTGGATTTGAAGTTTTTTTTGTTGTAATATAGCAACTTTCATGTCTATAATCGCGTGACCAGAGAGATTGAAGTGTTCTCCGATTGGCTTATGAATGTTATAATTCTTGACATCTGATTTGTGTCCATTTATTCTTTTCTGTAGAGATATTGTAACATGATTATTTAACCAATTATATCCCACCACCTTAATTAGTTTACACCCAGCAAAATTAATTATTACAGCAGACAGAAACAATCACAGAACCAGACAGAGATTATACGGACAAACAATAGGGAAATGGGGACTACAGTGATAGAACAACAAAGAAATGAGGATTTCACATCCCAGCTATTGATAAGTGAGTTCTTGCCAGACAGGATGCTATCAAACTAAGTTTCCTTTTACATCTTCTAGGCACTTCCCTTTCTCTGGAGGCGATAGGCACTATCAGGACAGGATTGTATTCCTAACAGCCCAATAGCACCTTCTTTCAATGTGACTAGTTTGGAATGTGAGGATCTGACCATTCGCTTCCCAGCTTATGGCTGCCTCTGCTGCTTCGCCAAAGGCCTTGGCCTAAGAACAGGGCCTCAGAGTCACAGTAAGAGAAGGACCTTACACCGGCAGACAGTGATTTTGATTCTTTCTTTTATACCTCTATAACTAGCCAAGTGATAAGAATACACCTAAATTCGTAGAGTATAGGCCTTTACAGACAGGCCTGAATATCTATATCCTAACATTGAGCATGTCACGTAGGGTGGAATTCACAAAAGTATTTAGGTGTCTAACTCCCAATTGAAATCAATGGGAATCAGGCACTTAAACACCTTTGTGTATCCCACCCTTAGCCTCTCTGCCCCAGTTTCCCCATCTGTAAAACAGGTAATATGATACCGGTCCATGAGATCTATGGATGAAGAGTGCCAGGTAATACGATCTATTTAGTGCTCTGAACACAGAAGTAGGTGCCAGGAGCACTTGAGTCCTAATTCCAGCTCTGGCAATGACTTGTGTGGCCTTGAACAGGTCACTTGTGCCTCAGTTTCCCCATTGAGCCTTACTTACCTTACAGGGCTCCTATGCAGATTAACTAGTTAATGTTTGTACAGCCCTTTGGAAGTATGGAGCATGGTATAATTGCTAGGTAGGATAATTAATTCACACATGCCATCCACTGCCTGGTATTCAGTAACTCTAAAACATGCTTCAGGATGCAGTTGGTAGGAAAGACGCTACACAAAGGTATTGAGGCTTAGATACTACAGTGATAGCCCCCCCCCCCCCCCCCGGCCACCTTAGAGAGACAGTAAAGTTATATGGTATCTTAAAGCAGTAAAAAGAAGAAACACTGAACTGGATTTACAAGTAAGATAATTACCATTCCTGTACTCACAAGCACGGCCCTCACTCAGGCCCATTGAACTCAACAGGGCATGAGTAAGGATTGCACCATAGGACCCTATGTTAGGCAGCATGGATCCAGTGGCTAGAGCACTAAACGGTGCCTCAGGAGACCTGGATTCAATTCCTGGCTCTGCCACTTATCTGCTGGGTGACCTTGGCAAAGTCATTCCCCCTCTCTGTGTCTGTTTCCCCTCCCACCCTTTGTCTGTCTTGACTGCTTCGGGGCAGGGACTGTCTCTCACGCTGTGTCTGTACAGCAAGTAGAAGAATCTTGGCTGGGGCTTCTGAGTGCTACTGTGACACAGATAATAATAATATAATATATTTTTGCCCACATAACAAGCTCATCACTAGGACCAAGGAAGCATAAGCGTGTATCTTTCATGTGCGGACAAAGCCACGATTGGCAGTAGCCCAAACACCTGGTGTAACTTACAAAGCCTCCGTACAGGTACCGTAGGTACCGGCATGAGGAGGATAATGCGTTTAATTATG
Organism: Lepidochelys kempii; assembly: GCF_965140285.1. Classification (NCBI taxonomy): domain Eukaryota; kingdom Metazoa; phylum Chordata; order Testudines; family Cheloniidae; genus Lepidochelys; species Lepidochelys kempii. The sequence continues at coordinate 16,230,786 of NC_136380.1, forward strand.
CACAGAGCCTGGCACAGTAACAGATCAGTGCCACCTCCCTCTGCTTGGGATGTCTGTTTCATAGGAAGACATCCCTGGTCCCCGTTATTTGCCCTGGAGTCCCAGTGATTCACTCTTTGTATGGGGCTGTTGAATTCAGCAGATTCTGCAGCCAGACAGGTACTGTCACCACTGATCTGTTTGATTTGCCCATGTCTGAGAAGGAGGGTTAGAGCCCAGCTGTGGTCACTTTCCTGGTTTAAATCAGCTTGGATTTGTTTTGAACACCCCCCGACGCACAGCAGCGGGGGCCAGCATGACATATTGAACGTTTCAATGCAGAGATGTGCCTGTTTCAACACCGCTTTAGCGCCACGTTAATTAATTCCAAAGGGAAATCGTTATTTCATCTAGCTCCCTTCGGTGCTGTAATTCCATCTCTGCTGAGTCGGAAAGCCCTGAACTGAGAGCCATAAACAGGGGCTCCCTGTTAAGCTGGACGGTGGCTGCACTGCAAGGCAAATGAATTGCAGGCACCTCTCTGAGCATTTAAAAAGGAAAAATGCCCAAGGCTAGAGCCCCTATTTTGCTGTGTCCTCCCCACGCACTCTTCCCCCAGGAGCGAAGAAACTGGGCACCTCTGCGGGGCCAACTGCTGTTGCAAACGCCAAGTGAGGGAACAAGGTTCATTTGTGTATGTAGGACAGGGGTCGGCAACCTTTCAGAAGTGCCGAGTCTTCATTTATTCACTCTAATTTAAGGTTTGCATGCCAGTCATACATTTTAATGTTCTTAGAAGGTCTCTTTCTAGAAGTCTTTAATATATAACTAAACTATTGTTGTATGTAAAGTAAATAAGGTTTTTAAAATGTTTAAGAAGCTTCTTTTAAAATTAAATTAAAATGCAGAGCCCCCCTGGACCGGTCTCCAGGACCCGGGCAGTGTGAGTACCACTGAAAATCAGCTCGCCTGCCGCCTTTGGAACATGTGCCATAGGTTGCCCACCCCGACATAGGAAGTCTAAGGCGGGCAGCAAAGCACCAGCAGTCTGGCCAGTGACTGCAGCGGGATCAGCAGGCCATGCCGGTGCTTTGGGAGAGCCTGTGACACTAACTACAGTGACTACACAGCACAGGCTGTGAGCAAGAAAGAGCCACAGAGGAACTGTCTGTGTTTAGCAGCCTGCCCAAAGAATCCCCTTGATAATCCATACAACTGAAACCTCTCTCTTCTCTACCACAAGGGCCTCTCAGCTCCCCAGGGCAAAGGATGTTCGGCTCTTCTCTGGGTCAAGTCCTGTGTGACTCAGAGTAAGTCACGTCAGACAAGATTTTTTAACATGACCTGTGGTTTTTGGTGCCCAACTTGAGACCATAGGCACCAACTCCGTGTGTGCTCTGGGGCTGGAGCACCCACTCCGTGTGTGCTCTGGGGCTGGAGCACCCACGGGGAAAAATTAGTGGGTGCTCTGCACCCACCAGCAGGCAAGCTCCCCTCCCCGTACCCCCACCTCACCTCCACCTTCACCTCCTTCCCTGAGTGTGCCGCATTCCCGTTCCTCCACCTACCTCCCAGTGCTTGCCACTGCCAAACAGTTGTTTGGTTGCGTAGCAAGCTCCAGGAGGGATGAGGGAGGAGCAGAAACGTGGTGCGCTCAGGGGAGGAGGCGGGGCAAGGGGGGGGATTTGGGGAAGGAGTTGGAATGGGGGAGGGAGGGGGCAGAGTTGGGGCAGGGACTTTGGAGAAGGGGTTGGAATGGGGGTGGGACAGGGGTGGAGTCAGGGCGGGGCCAGGAGCAGAGGGGGGTTGAGCACCCACCGGCGTGAGCAGAAGTCGGCACCTATGCTTGAGACACCTTTAATGGGGCCCAATTTTCACTGGCTGGGAGGCCAGCACTTTCTGATTCCATGTCCAGCTGAGCACCCAAAAACTGAGGCTCCCAAAATCACAAGTCACTTTTGTAAATCTTGGCCTTAACCTGTCTGCGTCTCAATTTCCCCCTGTGAAAAATGGGTGTAATGATAACAGTGGTGCTGTGAGCATGTGCTTGGAAATCCTGAAGCAATGAACGGCCCTTGGTGAATGCAAAGCAGTACTGCTCCCTTATCCCATGTGCTGGGGTACGAATGGGCAGTGCCAAACCATTCTGCTGCTCAAATCGTTGGCTTTGCTGGAAGAAACCTGTGTCTCATTGCAAGGAAGTGGTGGCGTTGAGCCTCTGCTGGGGAAATGCTGGGGCTCCTTCGGCTCCTGGGAGCTCTTCTTCACATCTGAGCACTGAGTTTGGGGGCACATCTACAGTTTGGCACCTGGGCTGGCTACGGAATAGCTCCATTTGCCCTGACTGGCCATTATATCCCTTGGAGACACTCGCCAACGCAGGAGGCTTCACTGCAGGGCAGCTTGTCTTGACTCCAAGACCTTGGAGGTCCCATCCAGTCCTATGTCCCTATGACGTGGATGTTCCCTCCGCATCCGAGAAGACGGCCACCCCTGCCTATCCTGGGGGTGAGCCACCCGAACTGGAACAAACGGCACAGGGCCTTGTGCTCCTAGTTGTAGGGTGCGCTTTTGGTTTTCCTCCATGGAATCCTTGAATTGTTAGCCCATCCATTTACACGAGCTGCCCTTTAGCGCCAAAGCCTCCTCCTCAGAGAGGGCTCATTCAGTGCCCTGGGCATCCCGGACAAAATCTTAGCCACAGGGCAGGGAGGTGTTACAAAGCCATCTCCTAGCAACCTTATCTGGTGCTAATCAGCAGCTGGCAAAGCCAATAGCGATTAACCTTCCCACCCCTACCTCCTCAGCCCTCCTCCAATGCCCACTGAGACATCCCGGCAGGCCGGAAGGTCAGCTTCAGCCTGTTTTGGATGAGGCAGGGGGAGTGTTGAACATTACAGAGGTAGGGGGCTGTCCCAGAGAACACTCTGTCAACAGCCCCCTCTTTTTTATATGGCTCAAGGGCCCTTGTTGATTTCATTTGTGTGGCTGTGTGGCTCCAGCAGCCAACAGACAGTGCGCGCAGATCACAGAGCACTAGTATCCTGTAAAAAGAAAAGGAGGACTTGTGGCACCTCAGAGACTAACCAATTTATTTGAGCATGAGCTTTCGTGAGCTACAGCTCACTTCATCGGATGCATATTGTGGAAAGTGTAGAAGATCTTTTGTACACACAAAGCATGAAAAAATACCTCCCCCCACCCCACTGTCCTGCTGGTAATAGCTTATCTAAAGTGATCATCAAGTTGGGCCATTTCCAGCACAAATCCAGGTTTTCTCACTCTCCCCCCCGCCCCCCAACTCACTCTCCTGCTGGTAATAGCCCATCCAAAGTGACCACTCTCTTTAAAATGTGTATGATAATCAAGGTGGGCCATTTCCAGCACAATTGGTTAGTCTCTAAGGTGCCACAAGTACTCCTTTTCTTTTTGCGAATACAGACTAACACGGCTGTTACTCTGAAACCTAGTATCCTGTGTTCACAGTAGGATACGCGGAGTATCAAGCCGGCTACAGGCCCCTGCCCCAAGTTCAGCTTCTGAATGGACGGGAGGAGTAGCCCCATGTGGAGCTTATTGCCCCAGTCCAATGTAGAGAGGACAAAGGCCTCCTGACCTGGCATAGAGGAGTCTTGGCCACAGCAGTTTCTGGGCCATTCAAAAGCAATGTGGAGGCTGATAAACCCCCCAAGTTGCAGACTGGGGTCACAAACACTAGACCCTCAAACCAAGAGGGATTGAGAAAATCTCAGCCAACTCCTTCACTTGTCTCCCTCCACCCCTTTAAAGCCACCCCCCAACTCCACCATTTCTAACAAATGATAGCAAGGCTGGTGCAGTGGTTAGGGTGCTAGCCTGCAACTGAGGAGACCTGGATTCCGTTGCTGGCTCTGCCCCAGGCTTTCTGTGTGATTAAGTCACTTAGTCTTCATCCCCTGGGGGATTGTCCCTATTTTATGGATGGGGAACTGAGGCACAGAAAGACTGTCAGGTGCTCAGTCCTGCGGCCTATATAAGTACCACCGGCACCTTTTGAACTGACCCATCACAATAACTCTACAGAATAACTGAAATCATACTTACTCATAATCTTTTCCAATTATTTTTGGCTATCCACGCATGCTTGTTACCTACAGTATATTTCCCGCAATGTGGTGTCCAGTCTAGCTTTAATCATCCTCGGTTTATGATCCTTCTGGCAGTTTTCAATCCATGTCATTCATAGCAGAGCCAAACTGCATTAATGTCGAGAGTAAGTTTTCAAGAGATTCTGCTGACACCTACCCGGGCGTCCCTTTCCGTTCCTGCACTATTGAAGTCAGTGAACGTGTGGGAGAACGCCACAGTTACAGGGGCATAATACTGATGTGAGACCAGAATTGGGCCCATTATACTGTCAGCTTTTCATCCATTGATCTTATAATTCTATCTCTTTAAAAAAAAGTTTGTCTGGCAAGGTTGGTCATTTGTAAATCTGTAGTGCTAATAGCGCATGGTCCCATTACCCTAAATCGATGTGCCTTACTGCTCATTGTTCCATCACCCATTCGTATAGTTAACAGCTTGGCAGGGGAATTCCTGTACAAATTAATGTGCAGAGCTGGGCAGAGGACACAAGAGAAAATCCCAGGGACACCCCGCCCAGGTGAAGGAAAGAGCAGGCTCCAGACAAACCTGTGAAGAGGTGAAGACCCCCAATGATTGGCTGTATGGTTGATTAATAGTCAGGTTTTAAACCAGGGTCACAACCCGTTGCGTTTGGTTACAATTCATAATTGTAGTGTGTCCCCTCTTGACTGCTATTGGGTGGCCTCAGATGTCTTATATGGGCCTATGAGATAACGTTAGACCTGGCTGAAAAATTACAGATCTTTGTGTGATCCCAGCCATGATCAGGACCCTGTTATACCAGGCACTGTGTGTAGTAGGAGAACCCACCCTGCCCCAAAGAGCTGGCAATCCAAATGGACAGGACAGAACTGTCCCCATGTTGCAGATCGGGGAATCGAGACATAAAGAGATTAAGTGACCTACTTAAGGTCACACAGCAAGTCAGTAGCAGGCCTGGGAATTAAGAGTTTCTGAATTGGAGAGCAGTGCCTTGACCACAAAGTTATCCTTCCCCTGAGAGCCTGTGCTCTGTACCTTGATGACGCCAACCATCAGGGCTGTTGCTCTAGCTTCTGCCATGGGCACTTACTTTGTACTGTAAAATCAATAGTGGACTGAGTTTCATTTGACAGCTTTCCCTACGCTCCTTTTCCTAATAAATGGGATTTCACCATGGAGAATACAACTTAGACGTGGAAAGCCAGGGATCTGAATGTGCCGCCTTTAATTAAACGGCTGTTCAGCAGAGAAAGGAACGGGAAATAAATAACCTAATAAATCATTAGCAAGAGGGAGGAGGGGAGAAGCTAATGATTTCTAATAGATACTCTGTCTCTTCTTTTAATGAGAAGGAACAGGTAATTAGGCTGACCTTGGAGATTGCATTAATCTGATCTCCAGCAGCTGGGGCCACAGGGCAGGAATGATGGAGATTTGTCTAGTGCTAGTTAATGCTGGGGCGGGTACTCTGGAAGACTGACATGACTGTCTAGTTAATCAGAGAGCAGGCTGCTTTGCTTTAGTGACCTGTCCCTCCCTTCCCTTCTCCATCTCCCTGCCCCCCCCCAGCTCTCTCCCCCTGTATTTGGTAAGTAAGGGGAAGGGCTCCGCATGCCAATCGGAGAGAAATCATCCACCGATGTTTCTGGCGAGGGCACCGTCCTGGGGCCTGATTCTCCATCAGTCGCTGCCTGCACTCGGGGCAGAGATGAGGGGGTGGAAGGTGTCATTTAAGCCAGGGTTTCTCAACCCGTGGGTCAGGACCCAAAATTGAGTCTCCAGAATGTTTCAAAGGGTCACATGTCAGCTCCTGTGGCTCCTGTCCCATGGGGCTTGCTGGACTCACCTCCCTGCTCCGGGCCCTTTAATCTCTGGGGTCCCAGAGGCACTCAGGTTTGGCCCAGCTGCCGTCATGATGACGGGAGTCTGGGCAGGCCACATTTGAGTGAGTGGCACTGCAACCCCATGAGCCCCATGAGTCTCACTTCCACTCACACAAATTTGGTAGTCAGGGGAAAAGCCAAACCTGAGCTGGTCTGTAACCTCAGAGGTTGCAATGCCGGGAGCGGAGAGCCAAGTCCAGCCTGCCCCACAGCACAGGAGCGGCAGGAGCCGCCACTGTGGGATGAGTACTTATTTATTTGTTTTTCCTGAAGTTAATTAAGTATTTTAAGAAAAATTGTCAGTGCGGCCACCAGCCAGAGTTGGTGGCCTCGAATTTGTTGTGAGAGCCCCTGTTCTAGGGCCATACCAGCCCCTGGTGTAAATTAGAGCAGCCTCAAGTTTGCAAACCATTGAGGTAACCCATCATAGAGCACTCTCTGACATTTATCTTCCAGGACACACACAAGCGTGTTTCAGAAAGCATGGCTCTCATCCAGGGTGAGTTCTGTCAACATATCCCTACGAGAGAGGATGAGGGGGATTGTTCAGAAAGAAAAGATCACAAGCTTAAAATGCCGTATTGGTGCCAACACTGGTATAAATTGGTATTGCTCAGCTGATTTCAATGGTGCTATGCAGATTTACACCTGCAGAATGTCTGGCCCATAGTTCCAAATAAGGGACGCTTGGTTGAACGCTGACCAGATGGAAAAGAGGTACAGGTCAGAAAGTTCTCCGAATCCCCCATCTCACCCTTGGGCCATATATGGCTGGATGCCCAACTGCCAGACTTGCAGGGCAAGCAGAAGAGGACATGGAACTGCTTCCAGATCCCTGCTGGTCCCACATCATTTGCTGAATTTTGAGAGCTCTACATGGTTCTCCCTGACCAGAAGGATGGGAAGACTGGGAAGTAAATAATGCTATCTATCTACCTGTCCTCACTGTAGTTTTCTTACAACATCAGAGCTCTGATGCTCGAGGAAGAACAACGTAGGAACTAAAATGAGACTGCAGCATATTGAAATCTGACCATCTTTCCTGGCTGGTGGCCAATAATATGCACAGGGGAGGCTGATGCGTGGGGAAGCTGATGTCTGCAGTGGGGTTGACTGGTTAAATCTCAGCAATGGAATTCTCATGCAGAAGATCCACTTGGCAGCCTGGCCAGCCAAAGTCGGCTCATACACATATCATCATTTGCCAGAGGAGACCGAGACTTCAGAGTCATCTGTCTCCCCTCTTTATTAAAATACTATCTAGACCAGTGATCTGCTAACGATCAAGAGGGGGGCAATGGGGAGTGGCGTAATGAAAGGCTTCTGTTATGATGTAAGCAGTGTCTGCAGTCAGTTATGAGGAAGGTATAAGCACAGGGTCCCTGGTGAGGCTGAATGCCTGCAGGATTATGCTAGAGAAATCTACTCTCCTGCCAGTGCCTAGCAGGGATGATAAACATCTGCATTCCCCCAGGCTACTTTCCTAGAAGAGTAGCAGCCATGTTAGTCTGTATCCACAAAAAGAAAAGGAGCACTTGTGGCACCTTAGAGACTAACCAATTTATTTGAGCATAAGCTTTCATGAGCTACAGCTCACTTCATTGGATGCATCAAAGCTTATGCTCAAATAAATTGGTTAGTCTCTAAGATGCCACAAGTCCTCCTTTTCTTTTTCCCTAGAAGAGAGTCTTCAAAACAACTTCTGTTGCAGCCCTGGCTTCCAGCAGCAGGCCAACACGAGAGCATTGTTTCACTCAGGTAAGTCTTTGACACTCACTTTGACTGTATTATAATTTCCATCAAAACAAGTTAATTTCTTGCCTTGTAATATCCCAGTAGGAGCCCCACCCCTGCAGGGCCTGAATAAAGCCTGAATGAAGTTCACTTGGAACAGGAAAGAAAAAGTTAAAACTAGGCAGTCCCCAGAGGGAAAATGGAGGGGTTGATAGTCTCTTGACCTAAGGAGTTACAACGCTGCAGTGCAGATGGGGTGTCCGGAACAGGAGTTGTCTGGATGGAAGAGAGGAGCAGAAGCTCCATTGGTGGTCTTCTGTTGTTTTCTCTGCTTTATATTCCTGCAAAGACATTAGTTGGTGTCTGACATTAGGAATCTTGTCTAAAATATTGTAGTGATTTGGGTGAATTAGTTAGGGTACAACAAGGACTGACCAAAACATTAGTCCAATATGTGAACTCAGCCTTTTAAGGGGGAGTTGAAAAGGTGTGGTTAACTTAAAGGTGGGAGTGTGGGGTAGAGGTTAGAGCAAGAGTCCGGGAACCAGGACTCCTGGGTTCCCCTCTCAGTTTTGATAGGTTCTTGCCACGTGACCTTGGGAATGTTACCTCACCTCTCTGTGCCTCCATTTCAGCAGCTGCAGATTGGGTTTCAATCAAAAAAATACCTACTCCAGAGTAGTGATGTGAAGCGGTAAATGAATGAATGGAAAGTGCTTTGAGATCTTAGGATGAAGGATGCTATGGAAATACAAAGTGTCCGAGCCCTACTCCTCTCCCTTCCTAATCCCTGATTGCTGGAGCCTCTTCCTCTTGGGCCATCCCAACACCCAGACCTCCAGTTCATCCACAATTTACCTCTTCAAATGACCTTTTGCACCTGTCTCCCTCCATTCCTGACCGTCCCCGCCCAGATGCCTCCACTACCCTTTTCTAGAATATCAAGTTTGGACTTTTGGGACTAAATTCTGCTGTAAGTTACTTCTGTTTAATCCTCTGACTCAACGCAGTCCTTCAGCGCGTGCTTAGCCCAAAGCCTATGACTAGTCCCGCTGGTTTCAGAAGGGCTGAGGTTTGGCATGCCCTTAAGTATCTTGCTGAGTCTGAGCCTAAATCTAAAGTAACTCCACTGACATTGCTGGAGTTATATCAGGTTTACAGCAGGGTAACTGAGAGCAGAAATTGGCTCCTTGCCCTCATGTGAAGGCCAGACAAGATTGTGCAGGCCTCTCTCTGTGCTAATCTGTGATTGTGTTCCCCCCTCTCCTTTACTCCATTGACAATGGCAGCCTTTATTCCTCATTTGCCTTCTTCTCTCACCCCGGACCCAGTGCCTTGGCCCCAGGCTCGCCTTCTGCACAGACTGAATTTTCACCCTCTAATAGTTGTTTAAAATGCACTGTTCCGGGAACGTTCCTGCAACAGATCTCTGAGAGAGAGGGGGAAAACAATGAACCCATGGGTGGCACGTATGGAAAGCCAGGGGAGGCTAAGCCTCCCCAAACAGCCAGGTCTGGCCCCGCTCACACTCCGCCCTGAGCTTCCCGCTGCTTCCCCCTGGCCTCAGTCCAGGCAGGCTGCTCCTCTTCCCCAAGGGGGCTGGGGCTAGCAAGGGCCTCCTGTGGCCTGGTATTTGGCGTGGGTGGGGCCTTGGCAGAAGAGGCGGGGCCGGGACAGCCTCCCCAAAAAGGCAGCTGGCACACTGCCCATGAATGTATCGAGAAAAAGGGCACCCATCAGATTCAAGTAAAATTCACCCAGTCCTGCTCAGAAGAATGACTAAGGTGGAAGTGGTTCAGCATAGAGCGTAATGACTATCCAAGTCTGAGCAATGATTGGTGGTCTAATTAAAGCTAGTCGTACAGCTCTGCGAGGCAGACCAGCTCCCTTTTGAATGAGATGACTTCTGTTCATTTCTTTGGACAGTGATAATTACACCGAGGCAGATTCCCCAAAGAGCCCTGCACCCACAACTGTGGACGGATTCTCAAAAGGGCTCAGCCTGCTGGGACCACATTAGGCAGAATCCGTCTCCCCTGCCTCAAAGTATGGGGGGGGGGGTGAGGCCCTGCTCCCTTAATGGCCACGCCCCTGCCCCTCCTCTTCTCCCAGAGGCCCTGCCCCCCAGCCAAACTGGAAGCCGGAGCCAGGGCGGGGGGCACCAAGAGCAGGCCCCAGCCTGTGTCCCGGCCACCCCGGCCCAGGGCAGGTGGAGTGTCCCGTGGCTCCCCACAGCTGTCCATGTGGCTCTTACCCCAACCCAGCTCCAGCTTCTGTCCTGGCAACAGGGCCAAAGAGCTGGAGTTGGGTCCCTGTGATTCTGGCCAGTAGTATGTCAGGGGCAGCTGCTGGGTCCTGAGCCTTTGAAAATCTGACCCCTGAGTGTAGGAAAGGCCAGGAAAGCAATATAAAATTTCACTCACACTGGTGCACAGATTGCCTAGTTCCCATGCGTTACCTGACTTGGCATGTGCATGGAGGACTGATGCTGACAGAGGCTTGTGTCTCCAATGTGCAAAATCCACTCCGAATAATGTTTAAAATACAGGGCCAACTTCTGCTTCCTGGCTCTGGGTTCTTGGCACCAGTCAAGTAGTATTCATGTAGCTAACCTGAAATTCTCCCCTGTGCGGACAGCCACCATGGGACTTAGGCACCATTTAAGAGCTCAAAACCGGAGCCCTGCAAATCCAAGGATATCCCCTTTATATCCAGAGATATCTGTATCCGTGGATGTGGTTCTTTGTTTGCCATCTTTATGGATCATGGATCGGATGCAGATCCAATTTTTTTTATCCGTGCAGGGCTCTAGAGCAGCGGTTCTCAATTGGGTGGTCTGTGGGGGGCTGTGGTTTCAGGGGGTCTCCCCATGGGGCTAAAACCCTGAGTCCCAGTGCCATCCCCCCCTCACCCCGTGGGGCTAAAACCCCGAGGCCTGGCGCCCTCCGTGGGGGGAAGAGGGGAGCACTGGGTCTTGGATCTTCTGCCCCACAGTGGGGAGCACCGGGGATCGGGGCTTCTGCCCTGCTGTATCACAGATCCCCTAAAACCAGCTCACAGCCCCCCCAGGGGGGCACGAACACAAGGTTGAGAACTGCTGCTCTGAGGGTGCTGAAGTGGATGCAGCTTTAAATAAAAGCTGGAGAGCAGATCACAGGTCAGATGCAATTTAATTACCATGGATGCAGATCAGATGCAGATCCAAATTTTGTGTGTCCGCGCAGGGCTCTACTCAAAACCCACCTAACTGAGAGCAGAATTTGGGCTAAACTAAGCCCCAATACAATAATGAGCTCCATGTGGGTGCACAGATCAAGATCATTGCAGGGTCAGGGCCTCTGGGAGATAAGGGAAGTATCACCACTGCACCTAATCAACAGTCTTTAATAAGAGATTTTAAACATCTTTTTAAAGACACATATGCCTTTAAGAAACATCAACATCCACAGTAAGAGCTAGGGCTGGTTGCTAGTATTCCATTCAATCGGTGTTGCCCTTTAAAAATCTGCATAGTATCTGTGTGGGGGCTGTTTTGATTAATTTAAAGTTTTAATGGATTCACTGTTTAACTCTGGTAACAGGGAATCCAAAAAAATTTGACTTCTATAGCCGCAGGACTGAATTTAAAATCTACTTGAAGAGGTCTAATGACGTGGAGTCTAAGACTATTCTTTTGATGGATAGGATGTAACTCCCTTATTAATATCCTGAAGTCTCCTTTTAAATAGTTCTTCTAGAATCGTCCTGGATTGACATAAATCTCCCAGGATCTAATTGTTTCACCTCCCCTCCCTTTGCCACCCCTTGTTAATTCCCTCTGATCAAAAATAAAACAAATCCACTCATGGTGATGAGCACACTGGTGAGTAAGTGCTACTCTCCCTGTGACTCATCCAACAAGTGACAGGAATGACAAAGCCCTCATTCATTCTCTTTCCTTTGTGCTAGCGATTTCAAGGTGTAATCTCACAGGTGCTCAGCACCTTGCAGGATTGAGCCCAAACCAGTTCCCTCCTTCATCTGTAAGTACATCTCTGATCTTATTGGTACACAAGGGGAAGAAGCAGATGCTGAATTTGCAGCTGTGCCGCCTTTGCCCACTCCCAGTTTACATGTTCATCCACTAGTTACTGGGCTAGATGAGGTAATCCCTGCGGGACTTTTTTGGCCCATATTTGAGGTCAGACTAGATGCTCATGGTGGTCTCTTGTTCCAGCCTTGAAATCTATGCATTCTTCAACAAGAGTGATGTTGATTATTAATTTAATCAGCCATAACTATGATCCTCACGGGACTCGCCAGCAGAAATGGAATGAGGGATAGCCCAGGGTTGTGAGTTCAATCCTTGAGGGGGCCATTTAGGGATCTGGGGCAAAAATTGGGGATTGGTCCTGCTTTGAGCAGGGGGTTGGACTAGATGACCTCCTGAGGTCCCTTCCAACCCTGATATTCTATGATTCTATGACTAGGTCGGTACTTGGATGGGAGACTCTATGGAGCACTTATGGTACTGCAGGAGGGTGATCCAGTGATCCATCCCCACCGCCTGTCGCCCATTCCCAGCTTCCGGCAAACAGAGGCCAGGGGCACCATCCCTGCCCATCCTGGCTAATCGCCATTGATGGACCTATCCATGTGTGTGGGGGTGGTGCTGTTTCCTCTGAGTCAGTGCTGGACCAATGCCCCAGAGAAATGGTAAGGGTGCTGTGCTGCTGAAAAGGCTGAATGCTCAGGTGAGTTGTGAAACAGGAGCTCTGTGTTCGGTTACGATCTCGTGGCAAGACTGATAAGAACAGGGGCTCCCGAACCAAATTACCAGTTTAGTCAGTTGCTGACTCATTCCGCAGTGCCGCCAAAGCAGTTCATAGATGGGAAAGCGAGTAGTTGCCAACTCTAGTGACTTTATCCAAGTCTCGTGATTTGTTTTTCTTTAAGTCCCAGCACCTGGAGTCCTGTGATTGCATAAGAATCTCAGCTTACTTTTTAAGGGAGAAAAAGTAACTTTCTAGCCCTTACAATTGCAGAGAAAAGCTTGGAAAAGTGAATCCTAAAGGCATAAAAACCAGAAGGCAAATCACAAGACCCCCAATTTCCATTATTTTTAAGCCACTTCATGTCTTTTAAACACTTGGGGGTAGAATCCTTCCTAACCATGTGCGTGGAAATACTCCCCTGGGCCCAGACTAATTGCCATGCAGCCTGACTTAGAGAGCACAATATTACATCCCCTCAGGATCTCGAGGGCAAGGACAATTCATAACTGTGAGCAAGAGGCTATCTGTCACATCCACCCTATCTAGGACAACCTAATCTCGCGGTGACAAGGCAGGGCACTTTTCCTATAGGGGTTCACGTGTGACAGAGTTGGAGGGGTCAGGGAGGTGTAACTGGAGGCTTCTGACAGCTGGAGGGGAGAGAAAAGAGTTTCCACTTCCTCTGATATTTCCTATGCCTTTGTGTAGCGTATAGGAATACAGTAGTATCCCTCTAATAGCTTGTGAATGCCACTAGAGGGGTCAAACTCTTTAAAAGGGCAAAAAGAAAAGGAGGACTTGTGGCACCTTAGAGACTAACCAATTTATTTGAGCATAAGCTTTCGTGAGCTACAGCTCACTTCATTGGATGCATGCAGTGGAAAATACAGTGGGGAGTTTTTATATACACAGAGAACATGAAACAATGGGTGTTACCATACACATTGTAATGAGAGTGATCAGGTAAGGTGAGCTATTACCAGCAGGAGAGAAAACAAAAACAAAAAAAACCTTTTGTATCAAGGTGGGCCATTTCTAGCAGTTGACAAGAATGTCTGAGGAACAGTGGAGGGGGGGGGAATAAACATGGGGAAATAGTTTAAAGAGACAGACACTATTCCTAAACCTCCACTCTGTCTTTTTCCTTTATTTTCTTCTCATTGTTTTCCTCTGTCCCCTTTGCACTGCCATCTTCTCCCTTCCCTTCCTATTGTCCCCTCACTCATTCAGTCAGTCAGCCCTCAGCACTCCCCTTCAATCCCTTCCCCTTGGTTTCCCCCTTCTCCCACCCCCTCACCCCCTATTTGCGTAGCGTTTGACCACTGTGAGCATCTAATCCGACCTCCTGCATAACTGACCCCGGGCTCTGCCGCAATCCAGTGCTCACAGGTGGTGCGTGGGCTCTGATCCTGCCTGGGCTAGTCGCCTAGCGAGTGGCTCTGATGAACTGCCTGTAGTTTCGCCTTTGACAGCTGTGCTCATAGGCTGACTCTGTGGGGGGAGGGCTGGCTCGGGTTGGCAGGGGATCAGGATACAGTATGGAGAGCGAGTTAAGCAACCCGACACCAATTCACTGTACAACCATGGGAAAGTCATCTAACCTCTTTGTGCCTCAAGTTTCCCCATATGCAAGCTGGGAATATAGATCATAAATACACCAGTGTTTTTTAAGCCTACCTTAGTTTGTATTGCAGGGAACTGGCCCTTGGGAGATAATTTATGCTGACAGGAAGAAAAGAGAATTGCAGAAGCCCGGCTATGCACATTACCTACCCCTAAAACAGTATACTATGTATGCAATTATGTATATACACGCACGGTACACACGTTTACTTTATAATATCGTTTCTACACATTTCCAATATTTATTTTTTACTCCAAATGGTCGAAAGACAGCTGCCAGCAGCACAGACAGCAGAAGTGTTACAAACTAGGGAGTTATTTTAGGTTAATCAAAAGCATCATAACTGTACTGTCGGTGTAATCTATTTTATTGTAAAATCATCTACATTCTATAGAGGTCCCATCGTTACCCACTCATGATGCTACTGCTCACTGTGCTACACCATAGAGGCCAGGGGAGTAACATAGGGCAGGCCTGATCCTGGGGGTGCTAGCCTAGGCGGCATCTCTGTCCACAGCTCAGGTGGCCAGTGGCTCCTTCAGATAGACAGTCTCCAGGGACTGCAGGTGAGATGTGCCACTTAACTGCATTGCCCTCCCCTGGCCAGCACTAAATCTCTCCCTGGAACTGTTGTATCAGTCCTTACCTGGTGCTATACCTTAGTCACACAGCAGGGATAGGATCCCACACATTCCTCACTGGGCTGCTAATCTACCCTCTGATATCTCCCATTTGAGAGGTGGGTCCCCAGCAGAGGTCAATCTGCACTGTTAGAGGCAGCTGATGTTTCCTTCCATTGACCTTTGCCTTCCGGCTGGAGATCAGAGGCTTCTAAAGCAGCTGATATGAACACCCTCCCTCCCCTCGACCCAGCTTGCTCCATGCTATTCTGCAACACATCCCTAGATAGGACCCAACTGCTAACAGCAATTTGCAGTCCATCCTTGTAGCTGACCAGCTGCATGTATGTTGTTCCTTCTTAGAGCTTTTTACCTAGGGGGTCTCGGTCTTCTCTTCTCCCCCATCCCAATGCTCTTCTATAGTTTCACATCCACAAAGTCTCATTGGATTGTACTGAGTCATATGCAAGACTGATTTTCATACAGGCCTGGATAGCTTTATGACCAATAGTGTTGCGTGCTAAGATAAGGGAAATTGAATCTCAGACTTCAGGATGGGTCAGTTCTGTTCAGTATCTTCATCAATGATTTAGATAATGGCATAGAGAGTACACTTATAAAGTCTGCAGATGATACCAAGCTGGGAGGGGTTGCAAGTGCTTTGGAGGGTAGGATTAAAATTCAAAATGATCTGGACAAACTAGAGAAATAGTCTGAAGTAAACAGGATGAAATTCCGTAAGGACAACAGCAAAGTTGGCTTCACTTAGGAAGGAACAATCAGTTGCACGCATACGAAATGACTGCCTAGGAAGGAGTACTGCGGAATGGGATCTGGGGGTCATAGTGGACCACAAGCTAAATATGAGTGAACAGTGTAACACTATTGCAAAAAAAGCAAACATCATTCTGGGATGTATTAGCAGGAGTGTTGTAAGCAAGACACGAGAAGTAATTCTTCTGCTCTACTCTGCGCTGATTTGGCCTCAACTGGAGTATTATGTCCAGGTCTTGGCCCCACATTTCCGGAAAGATGTGGACAAATTGGAGAAAGTCCAGAGAAGAGCAACAGAAATTATTAAAGATCTAGAAAACATGACCTCTGAGGGAAGATTGAAAAAATTGGGTTTGTTTAATCTGGAAAAGAGAAGACTGAGGGGAGACAAAACACGTTTCAAGTACATAAAAGGTTGTTACAAGGAAGAGGGAGAAAAATTATTCATCTTAACCTCTAAGGATAGGACAAGAAGCAATGGTCTTAAATTGCAACAAAGACTGTTTAAGTTATACATTAGGAAAAACTGCCTAACTGTCATGGTGATTAAGCACTGGAATAAATTGCCAGGGAGGTTGGGGAATCTCTGTCATTGGAGTTTTTTAAGAGCAGGTTAGACAAACACCTGTCAGGGATGGTCTAGATAATATTTAGTCCTGCCAGGAGTGCAGGGGACTGGACTAGGTGACCTCTTGAGGTCCCTTCCAGCCATATGAGTCTATGATGGTGGCTGCCCACTTGTGGGGTGAGGAAGAAATGCCCCATTACCTACATACAGCACTGCACAATTGGCAAAGTGCAGTATTTGAGCCTGATTCTTCTCGTCTGAATTCAGTGGAGTTACCCCACCTTGAGCCTGATGTAATTTAGGGAAGAATCATCCCTTCTGGAAGCCTCAGTTACTGACCACTACTGGAATCCAGATCCTGGCTTGATGGGATAGCCAGTGCTCTTATCCAGTTTGGGGACACTGATGAGCTTTATTCCCGTCTCATCAATGTTTACACTGGTGATATTCCACTGACTTCCATGAGGTGCTCCTGATTAACTCCAGCATCAGGAAGAAGAGAGGCAGGCCTTAGGCAAGATTTTCAAAGGTATGCAAATAGGTGTTAGGATATAGCTATTCAGGCCTGTCTGTAAAGGCCTATACTCTAAGAATTTAGGTGTATTCTTATCACTTAGCTAATTATAGAGGTATAGAAGAGAGAATTAATAGCACTGTCTGACTGAATAAGGCCTTTTCTCACTGTAACAATCTGAGGCCTGTTCTTAGGCTAAGGCCTTTGGCTAAGCAGCAGAGGCAGCCATAAGCTGGGAAGCGAATGGTCAGATCCTCACATTCCTAACTAGTCACATTGAAAGAAGGTGCTATTGGGCTGTTAGGAATACAATCCTGTCCCGATAATGCCGATCACCTCCAGAGAAAGGAAAGTGCCTAGAAGATGTAAAAGGAAACTTAGTTTGATAGCATCCTGTCTGGCAAGAACTCACTTATCAATAGTTGGGATGTGAAATCCCCATTTCTGTGTTGTTCTATCATTGTAGTCCCCATTTCCCTATTGTTTGTCTGTATAATCTCTCTCTGGTTCTGTGATTGTTCCTGTCTGCTGTACAATTAATTTTGCTGGGTGTAATAATTAAGGTGGTGGGATATAATTGGTTAAATAATCATGTTACAATAGGTTAGGATTGGTTAGTTAAATTTCAGTAAAATATTTGGTTAAGGTATAACTAAGCAGAACGCAAGTTTTACTATATAGTCTGCAGTCCCTCAGGAAGTAAGGGAGAGGAAATTGGAATCATGTTTTGCTAAGGGGGAGAATGGGAACAGGGACACAGGTGTAAGGCTCTGTGGTGTCACTAAGGGGGACACTAAGGAAGGAAACTGGAATCATGCTTGCTGGAAGTTTACCCCAATAAACATCGAATTGTTTGCACCTTTGGACTTCGGGTATTGTTGCTCTCTGTTCACGCGAGAAGGACCAGGGAAGTGGGAGAGCGAAGGAATAAGCCCCCTAACAATAGGCACCTAGTGAGATTTTCAAAAGTGCTGTGGCGCCTAACTCCCATGTACATCTTTGGGCACTTAAAAACCTTTTAGATCTGGCCCTACATTCACTGCACTGAGCAAAACGGGTCCAATTCTCCCCTGTGTTAAGTCAGTGTGACTGCATTGGAATCAATGGGCCAGGTCCTTGCCTGTGTAAATAAGTGTCGTTCCAGCAAAGTCAGAGGAGCTAAGCTAATTAGTATTCATCAAAGATCTGGCCCGCTGAGGCTCCCCAGCATAAAGCCAGTGAAGAATCAAGGCCATTTGATATTGCTGGCCTTTCAGGGCCCGTGTTTTTTGGAATGGGGGAAAATGTACTTGCATTGGGATACAAAAAAGATACTCATGTTCAGTGCTGACTCATCCAGAACATGTATCATTGCTGGATGAGAACACCTCTTAATTTGATGTGCAAGGACATGTCTGGTAAACTGCCAATTATTCCTTTAATTACCGAAAAGGTAGACAGAACCGGTTCTGTACCTGAGATCTGGAGTTCAAAGTATCTCAGTGAGAAACAACCCAAGCAAACATCCTTTCCCTTATCTATCTTCCGGTTCCTTGCTGCCCATCTCCCCCTTTCCCCCCCCGAATCCTGTGTAGTTAAGAAGTGGGGTGATAAAAAGAAATCGGTGCTGTCTCTCCCAACTGATGTCCTCGCTGCACACAGCACAATTTTGCCACTGGGCCTCTTGAGGATTCAGTTGTTCCTTATTGTATTTTGTCTTGTGGTGTTGATTAACAACAAATGAAGCGGAGGGGGGAGGGAGAAGAGAAGAGAACTTGGTGACAGGAAACTTAAATGCGAAGGCAGTGGCTTGAAGGATCAGACTGGAAGGAAAATCCATGCATGGGGCAGAAAATGGTCAATATGAATGTCCCTTGTGGATGATCACATGGGGGCCAGTAATCCAGTTGAAAGCCTGAGAGATAAGTTGGTTCATACTGTACTAGACATCAACAGAGGTTGCCTCACTGTCTTCCTAGCCCTGACACAGCCTCTAATGCAGAGGTGGCCAACCTGAGCCTGAGAAGGAGCCAGAATTTACCAATGTACATTGCCAAAGAGCCACAGTAATACATCAGCAGCCCCCCCACCCCCGATCAGCTCCCCCTCCTGCCCCCACCCCCGCTCCCAGTGTCTCCCACCCACTAGCAGCCCTGCCTATCGGCATCTCCCCACACCTCCCAATCAGCTGTTTTCTGGCTAGCAGAAAGTTATATAATCATCAATGGCATTGATTTTTGCAGTGTGCGTTTTCATAACTTCTAAGGCCAGAAAGGGGCAGCTGTTCTGACCTCCGGGTTTTGTGTTCATATGTATTTTTGGTACATACGCAACCACTAATTCCCTTTGAACCATCAGAAGGCCACAGGGCACGGCTTGACGCGATCATCATTAGCAGGATCCCCACTTTAGGTTTAATCAGCACCTCGCTACTTGGCTGCTGGCTTAGTGTTTGGGTTTCTCCTCCTAATAAAGTAACTTTGTGGTTGGAGCGTAGGTGCAAGGGAAAACATGAGCAAAGCAGCCCATGGCGCAGTGGTTGGCATAAATAAGCAAGAAGGGAAATGACAAAGCCAGGCTGGTCCGTTCAGCCTACGAGCGCAGTAAATCTTGCTCAGTATGCTTCTCCTGGTTCTGCTCAGTAACACAAATGTCTGACTATTCTGGCGTAGAAGCAGCTGGGGCACAAGCTGGTCAACAGCCACACTCAGCAGGTTGGATAAAAGTGTGCTCCTTCTGCCAGGAGGTTAATTTAGTGATCAGTCCCTCCTTTTCAGCTCCCCCAGAACAGGGCGTGAGAACAGAGCCTGGGTCAGGACTGCGAGACTGAACTCCAAAGCCAGATTCTGATCTCTGGCCCTGTGTACATGGGGACACTCAGAAAAGATTAATCCTGGGAGGATTAAGCAGCAGCAAAGTAAGACTGCTTCTCTTCTGCATGAGAGCATCCACCAAGGGGTTTAATGTGCTTTAATTTATGCTCTTGAACCTTACAGCTTCAGTCAATTCTTCTTAACTTTCCTGAGTGTCCCCATGTAGACCAGCCCTCAGTTAGACCAGTGTGAGTCAGGTGTAATTCCACTGAAGCCATCAAATGGACTCTGGATTTCCAGCTTTCTTATATTCCAGTAGTGCTGAGATGCCCCATCTAAGGTCAGAGTCTCATTGTGCTCGGTGCTGTACATACACATAAGGAGAGACAGTCCTTGCCTTGGAGAGCTTACAGTCTAAAGGGTAGGAGAAATTATCATCATCCTCACGAACAGATAAGGAAGTGAGGCATAGAGATTGAGACTTGCCCAATGGCACACAGGAGGTATGTAGCAAACCCAGGAACTGAATCCAGATCATGGGAGTTCCAATCCAGCACCTTAACCTTAAGGACTGTCTTCTGTCTTGCTACTTCTCATTATGACCCTCCCCTTAGCCACCCTAATCATTTCTCCTCCTTTCAGTACAGACCTTGTCAAGCTGTCCTGGAGCCAGGGGCGTGCATGGGGGGGGCAAGCAGGGGCCTGTCCCCCAAATAATTGTCAGGGAAATAGAACTCCTCCAGCCCTGAGGCCATGGTAATGGGGAGAGAGAGCTCCTCCTGGCCCTGGGTAGGAAAGCGAGCTCTTGCTGGAGCCGGCGGGAGGAAGGGAAAGCAAGCTCTTGCCAGAGCGGGGGCACAAAACGTGCCCCCACCCTCCCTGAAAGGAGTCAAAGTTATGTTTCTGCACACGCCGCTGCCTGGTGTGGCTTGTGACGACAAGTGCGAGACTGTCAAGAAGCAAGGCAAAAACCCCCAAACTGGCTGTATGTTCTAGAATTAGAATTCTACCAGCCCAGTAACAAGCATGAACTCTTAAAGCACCATAGCAGTCTTACCAGGGAGTCAGACAGTCCCCTTGGGCATTCCAGTCTGCCACACAGGCATGCTGGACTATGTGATTGCTGGTCATTGTACACCAAAAATCACAACAATATCCAGGTTACTCCCAGTGCCAAGGACCAGTCACTTACCCCAGGTCATTTGTACTCGGATCTCGCACCAAAGACAACAACACTTGTAGCCAACCCTGTAATATACTAACTAAAAGACGTATAAGATAAGAAAAGAAATGAGTTACTTCCAAAGTTAAAACAGGGAACATACACGAGTTACAGGGTCTATTGTCTTTTTAAATCTAAGAAGCTTCTGTAAGAAGCCGCTCTGACATTTAGGGCTGACCCATGCCCAGCAACATGGTCACCTCTTGCTTACGGTTAGGCAGCTTTGCCCCTCGTAATCCAGACAGCACAATGATCCCAATTTCTCCTTGCCAGGACTCTATCCCCTTCATCCCAGGATCTAAGCTGTTGAAATGGAGTGTATGCACAGGCTTCCCCTTCCTGGGGAGGGTCAGGAATGCAGTCAACAAGGTCTCTGCCCTTCAATGCTACACAATGCCTCATTTGCCTTCAACAGTTCATCTCGTATGCAGGACGAGTACTTTACCGTAATGAATGCTTCTTTCCCTGTTTGAGTTATGCAATTACAGAGGTTTACAAGGCAAACACTGCAGTATAACTATACCATGGGACACAGATATTATAAGCAGGATGAATACATGCAGCAACCGACAAGCATTCCATAAAGTCCAAACAGAAACACTAATATCTATTGTTAACTATACTAACCCACAGGTGAGCCAGACTGATTTCCAGCTGCATGTTTGTCAGTGTTCAGAGGGACCCTGGGCCTTGGCATGAGCTAACACCTGGACTGCCAGTGTCACAGACCTCTTGTAGGTTTTAGCCACAGTCCTGCCTTGGTGCTGGGTAGGAGCCATACCCCTGCCCCTCAAGCGGGAGCACCAGGAGATGTGTTGTTTGAGGACAGTAGAAGACAGTGTGGCCTAGAGGACTGAATTGTGAGTCAGGAGACCTGGGTTCTAACCCCAGCTCTGCTTTAGGACTGCCAAATGACCTTGGGCAAGTCACATCACTGTAACGATCTGGCTATTTACTTGTTCAGTTCTCACCCCCATCCAGTTAAAATGCCAGCTAGCAGTGTCAGACAGCGCAGTATGCCAGTGTCTGCTGTTCGATCCCACGAACACTATGACATTCTGGGTGCAATCCGGACCAGTGAGGGGCTGTGTCACCATCTGCCTTGCAACCTGGGGTGCCGCACACTGTACGCTGCTCTAGCTCCCAAACTTGGCCCCTCACTGTCCAAGTGTCTGTGTGTAGCTGTAGCCTGCTGTCACACTCTGGTTGGCACCGGCCTTGGTTACCACTTGCAGGATGATGCCAACACACGGCCAAGACCCGAATTTGCCCCCAAAATGTTTGTTTGCACTGTCCAGCCCTCTCCTGGACAGTCCAGATACAGTAGATCTGTTGCCCCTCTAAGGGGATCAATTTAAAGTAGCAAATTGTTACATCAGGAGCTAACCCCACAATTCCATTTAAACACAACACTAGAGGAGTTTTGATTAAAGAATAAAAAAGAGGGTTTAACTACAAGGAGGGAGGTTTTAAGTGAGAACAAGAGAAAAAGATAAAACACTTCCAAGGACTAAAACTTAAACTAGACTTGGTTCAAGGTGAAGTCCCTTACCGCATGTTTCCAGTAACATTGCTGACCAAATCCTCAGGCCAGTATCTGCTCACGAAGTCCAACAGCTGTTTCTTTTGTCATCTTAAATGAAAGGCAGAGAGAGGAATAGGGAGAAATAACTTGGGGTGGCTTTGCCCCTCACTTTTATAGTTCAGTCATCCTTGGAAATGCATTTTCCTCAGGATTACCCCTATGTTAAGTTCATTCCCACTATGAGGTCAGAGTCAAGGAGTCTGATGGTGAAAGAGGTTCCAGGCTGTTGTTTGCTAAGGTGCAGATCTGTTTGTTCCTGCCCCACTTTCCTTGCGAAGGAATGGCCCTTCACAGGTGATTGCCCTGGTGATGACCCCTGGCTAGAGAAGCCAACTTGTCTGTTTCTTTGAGGAACAGGTTTATCTCCTCCCCAGAACTTGTCTGGTAAACACACTTTAGTCACGAGTTCAGCTTATGTTCATAACTTTATTATGTTCATATAATGTTGCTACATACATTTTATCATTATATTATTGACCAGCAAGTTATTTGCTTTAGAATGACACCTCCCAAGGCCTATTTTGTGCAATGGTTACTAAAATGATGTGGCGTATGAATACAGAGGTGCCTTCAGTCACTACAACCAACCTAAAGCATGGTGTTCTGCCACTTGAGCTAGAAATGTAACTCCATTAGCTGGTAGCAGTAGTAAGCTCTCAACTTCTGTTTGGACCATGAGAGCAAGGGGGAGGGTGCTGGAGCAGGACATTAGCTAGTGTATTACACAGTCTTGGGTGAGTTGCATATATATATAGCCCGTTATTAACACAATTTATGTACACAGAATTCACCATGTAACACTGGGAAATGTAGCCCCCTGCTTAATTTTTAATTTAAAACAAAATTTTCTGCCTATGTTTTTGGGAACAGGTTTACAATGAGGTAAGGATTCCTGTGAACTAACTAGCTGCAGTTGATTCTTACACACATTTGATGTTGCATTGTCCTGGAGTTGTTAAATGAGTTTGGCTCTTTCCCCGCACCCCTGTGTGAAAGGGATGTTGACTATTTCTTGGTCTTTGATTTCAGCAAAAGGTTCCATTTGTTCAACTCATTAAAATACACCAAAGGGGAAGCATTTGAAATATCTTCTGTGCCTACAAAGCACAACTGCAATGCATTTCAAAGGCTGGGCTGCTGCTAGGTGGAGGAAGAGTGTGTCTTGCAAGACCTTGCTGAAATTTATCAGCTTAATTAGGGGATATTTGGTGAGTGTTTAAAAATAATTTTGCATACAAACTGAAAATCACCAAAATTGCCTCATTAACATTAATTCACTGTAACTCACACGTAATGAGCGGAGACTGCAGCCCATGATGTGTAGACTTACTTTAACGCTAATGTGGTTAGCCTTTGTAATGGTAGAATAGGATCCATTCAATTTGAGCAACAGTACAGAAAGGAGCTGGGGCCTTATCCAGCAAAGTGCTGAGCCCTCCCTCCCATTTAAAGGCCCAATTCTGCTGCCATGGAGGCCGCTGGCAAAACTCCTGTTGACTTCAGAGAGGAGGGTTCTTGCACTGGGGGGGGCTGATCCAAGGCATTTGAAGTCCAGAACCCTCTGGCTTCCCTGCTGCAGAACCATGCCCGAAGTGTGCAAAAGTGAGGTGCTCAGCACCACCAGTGGCACTCAGCATCTTGCAGGATCAGAGTCCTGATGGCTGCTGCTTATGCTTCAGGTGCCACTTCACAGCAGCAGGTTGAAATGAAGACAAAGTCGGCCTACCACAGCAGTGAACTAAGTGAGGACGGTTTTATCTAATCCCATCCTCAACTGATCCATGCTCAGATCTGCAATGGGAAGTGCTAAGGCAGAGTTTACCCCTAGAGGATTGTCCACACTAGTATTTTTTTGCACTTTCCTATCATTGCACTTGGATCACTAGTGTACACCAGCAGCCCCTGGGTCAGCTGGTCTTAATTGTCTAGCCCTGGCTGGCCTGACTTTCACTGGTGCTCTCACCACTAGAGCTGCAACGGTGCTAGTTATGGGTGAGAGATGGACCAGAGTCTCCAGTCCATTATGCCTTCCCTAGCTAAGGAAGTATGGTGGGTGGTGAAACACTAGAATGCGTTACCTAGGGAGGTGGTGGAATCTCCTTCCTTAGAAGTTTAAGGTCAGACTTGACAAAGCCCTGGCTGGGATGATTTAGTTGGGGATTGGTCCTACTTTGAGCAGGGGGTTGGACTAGATCTCCTGAGGTCCCTTCCAACCCTGATATTCTATGATCAGTGGAAGCTCTGGCCCCATAATTTTGCTACTGTCAGAAATTGAAGGTCATCTGACCCTCACTTGGGCCAGGAGCATCACTGAGACAGATTAACATACTACAGGTATCAAGCTGGAAGAACAGCATGAACAAGTGTTGCAGATTCTAAATAATGATGGGTGAAGTTCAAAATGTTCAATCCAGAGCAACCTAATGTAAGATCTAAAAAAATCATGTAAGCTATCAAGAAGGCTTAAGCTAGGATGATGTACATGACGATGTGCCGCAGAGATGGACAGAAGCATTGTGCTGTATATGAAATGCCATGGGTCTTGTTAACATGAACTATTCCACAAATACAGAGGGTTTTCATCTCTAGCTCACAACGTGCTTTTCAAAGGGTGTGGAAGTATCGTTATCTCCATTTTACAGCACAGGTGCTGGAACTAGGGGTGGTGCTGCACCCCTGGCTTGAAGTGGTTTCCATAATATACAGGGTTTACAGTTAGGTTCGCAGCACCCATTTTACAGATCAGTTAATGGAGGCACAACGATGTGAACAGTATCTCGACACCTCACTTGAGATTGGGGCCTTCACGGTGTTAGGTGTTTATGTATGCATTGTAAGAGACGTGCCCCAAAGAACAGGCAAGACAAATGGAGTATTACCCCATTTTACAGATGGGGAAATGAGGCACAGAGAGTAGCCACCCAAGGAGTCTGTGGCAGAATCAGGAACTGAACCCAGATCTCCTGAGACACAGTCCAACCCCTTTACCACAAGACCTTCCTTTGCCTCCTTGCTGGAGGCAACAAAGTCAGTTCTGCACAGTGTAAGGAATGGATCCAAATCTCTTGCCTGCCAGACTGTCTCAATCCACTAGGTGACAGCTGACCCCTAATGGTGAAACATCAAACTACAGTCACAGTTCCAAATCACATTTGCCATTTCAGTTCCTGGGCATTTTGCTCTAATAATGTAACCCAGTGTCTTGTAATAACAGCTGTAAAGAAGAATGTAAAAGGCTTAGAGAGCCCTCCTCCTATAGGAGCAAACTTTATTCTTGCTGGCTCAGCTCACTCCCTGGGGTTAATTCCGTCTGGGCTTTCTCAAGGAATCCAGGGGAGCAGATTTCAGCAGGGGGTAGTTGCTTTATCTCAGCCTTCTTAATAAAAGAGGATCAAAACCCTTGCAGACTCTTCCCTCTAAGTCTGTGCAAGCAAAGTAGGCTCCTCCCCAAGTCTGTCTCTTGCACCAGTAACAAGATCTTCCTGGCTCTTACCTGACATCCTCAACAATAAAGGGCTTCCAACGGTCTCCTCTCCTGTCCGTTTGGGTTTTCTAGAGCAATCTGTCTGTAGTAGCTCTAGCAGCTGTCCATTGGGAGCCAAGCCAAACGCCCGAGCCCTGCCCCTTTCTGGGTGATGCAGTTTCTGGTCTCCATTTCCTGCTGCCCTCTTTTATAGGAGTAAGATAATTAAGGTCCAGCTCTTTCTTAGGTGCACTGAATGGGGCTAATCAGACAGACAGCTCCAGGCCTCTGACCCCAGAGGAATGATCTCCC
The DNA here is from genome assembly GCF_965140285.1 of Lepidochelys kempii. NCBI lineage: Eukaryota > Metazoa > Chordata > Testudines > Cheloniidae > Lepidochelys > Lepidochelys kempii. The sequence continues at coordinate 16,256,720 of NC_136380.1, forward strand.
TTAAATCTTTACAAAGAGGAGGAAAATTAAACCAATATCAGATCGAGATGGATCTAAAAAAGACAGCACACAGTGAAAAAACAAACAGGAAGGAATTTCAAGGTACTAATGATACATTATGTATCAAGGGTACTAATGATACTGTGTCTAGCTGACTTTTTTTGTCTAAATATGTTTATTTATTAACAAGGAGCTAATTTGCAGAGTAGAAGGAAACAAGTGATTTCCGAAAGGCGAAACATGGCTATTAGCACAAAAACAATGAAAATGTCACAACTGATGAGAGGGAGAGGATGAACTGAAAATCACAGCACCAGATGATCAGCACACCCAACTGATTAGAATGGCAGAGGGCTTGAAATGTAATCATTCCTGCAGGAATTCTCTTCTAAGAACAGGCGTCTTTATGGCCTTTACTCCCTAGCTGCAGATTTCTTTCATCAAATAATGCCCCCTTGTGCTCTGGCATAGGAGGAGCCACTTGGTTCATGCTAATTCCAAGAAGGTGACTGTGAACCATTCTTTCCCCACATGGGATTTGTAAATTTCATCCAGCAAAACATCCAGGGTGAAAGTCTCCCGTGTCAGAGGCCAGCACATGAATTTCTGCAGTGCTTAAGCGCTCTGCAGAGGAGTGAATTTTACCTACAATCAAGAATAGAACTGGTTGGAAAAAAAAAAAATGCCAGTGGAACATTTTTCCTTTGGAAAACGCTGATTCATCAAAATCAAAACATTCCCCGAGAACACATCCATTTTGACAAAATTTCATTTAGAAAAAAAATCCATTCCTGAGGCAGCATGGTTACCCTAAGTGATGGACTGGCATGTTGCAAAGGGCAGCATGCCAGTCCATCCCTTAGGGTAATGTTTTCATCCCCAATGAGCAAGCCACTGACCTACGGACTGAAATGACTTCTTATTGTAGATTGAGGGAAACAGCAAGAAATAACAAAAGTAACGTCTTCTGGAGAGACCACGGTGTGTGTGCATCTCTCCTCTGCAACCACTGGGCAACAAAATGCTGGCTACCTCTGCAGCTAATACTCTTAGAAACTTAAAGGTTGCATGACACAGAAAAAACATACATAACTATGTTTTCCTGGAGGACAGGTCCATCAATGGCTATTAGTCAAGATAGTCAGAGATACAACCCCATGCTCTGGGCGTCCCTAGCCTCTGACTGCCAGAAGCTGGGAGTGGATGCCAGGGGATGGATCACTCCATGATTGCCTGTTCTGTTCATTCCTTCTGAAGCACCTGGCATTAGCCACTGTCAGAAGACAGGATATTGGCTAGGTGGACCATTGGTCTGACCAAGCATGGCCATTCTTATGTTATTTTCAAGCTACACATATCACACTTAGGTACATAAAACTACATCTGAATTTAAAAAACTATATATTCTATTTACATTTAGAGTCTATTTATGTCCTGTAGGGAATAGCCCTGTGCCAGCAGAAAGACATTTGATATCAAAGGTCTCTTTCATCGCCAACGTCTGTTTCCATTTCTTTGCACATGTAATTTTGCACCTCATTGCCCCTGAGTGATATTACTCTACCATAGAATTTTTTTTTCAGATTGCAGCTAACAAACTTCTGTCTATAAATAATTTTGATGTCATTAGGGCACCTGCAGGTTGCCCTGACAGCTGTCAAATTACTGTTGTATTTTTCTGATTTCTATAAAATTGCTTTTTTTCTCTCCCACATTCACCCTAAAAAAACCAAAGTCTATTTGGACTGTTTGACTCAGTAGCGAATGAGAAGGAAGAGAGCACCACGTAACCAATGACGCAATATCATGTACTGCTATAGGTGGCATCTTTAGGATGAGGCATGAAACCAAGATTGATCCTGACTGCTCTTATTCACTAAAAAAAATCTCATAGCAATTTTCTCTAGAAAAGGAATGTTAAAACAGGTTCCCTGGACAAATTCCAGCTTAGGTCATTTATATTCTGCTAACCTAAATCCCCATGTCATTTTAGTTGGATGTGGTATTCTTTGTCCTAAAGACATGTTCTGTTAAATCATTACTCTGTTTTACCCCAGAAATAGCTGCATTTTCATGGTGAGCAGCTGTATATTCATGTGCAAAACCAGTTAGTTTTTGCACATATAGCATTGACGCCTTTCTGCCAAGAAGTAGCAGACCTCAGGCTGGGGTGAGCAGGGGCTTGCAGTTTGGTTTTCCATTAGAAGAGAATCAGCAACTGAAGTCTGGGAATTTTCCTAGTGTGATGTATTTATTATACACCAGTCCCTGAACAAAGGAGGTCACAAACAGCATATAGACGATCCTCTCTGTAACAGGGTCGGCACCCACTCTCACAAATACTCCCTCTGGTTGGGTGGGTCCACAGTCTTTAAACCAGTCCAGCCCTGATATGGGGCTGTATCCTCAGGACTTCCTCCCTGGAGACACTATCTTCCTGTGGCCCTCCCTGGGCTTAGTCCCTGCTCAGCCCCCGCAGCCAGCCAGGAGCTCCTCCAGTCCCTGCTATCAAACTGTCTTTGGCTCAGTCCTAGCAACCAGCCATGAGCCTCTCACTCCCCGCCCCCACTTAGCTGTCCATGATCCTGCTGCTCTTCCAGCCAAGCACACAGCTTCTCCAGCACCAAACAGCTACTCACTGCTGCTCTGTTCTGCAGCTCCTTTTTATAGTGTCCTCCGGCCCTCTGATTGGTCGCTTCCTCACAACCACTCTAGGCCACTTGGAGGACCTCCTCACTGCTCCTTTCCTGGGATGGGTGTGGCAGAACCCTGAGGCCTACAGCAGGGGGCCTTTGGGCCTCGTCCACCCCTTCACACCCCTCCCCTCCCCAGTATAATTGGGGTAGTAGTTCTACCACTGTCTCTTGTCCCGGTTTAGCAGGGTCTCCTTTCCCCAATCTCTCTGTCTCGAGAGTGTGCTTTTCTCTGGCTTTTTGCCCCCTTTAGTCAGGGTCTGCTCTCCCAGGTCTCTCTTAGCTGGAGAGCATTTAAGAGCCCTTTCAGTTCACCTTCGCCTCCAGGACTTCAGAGTCGCTGCACGCCACAGCTTGTCCATCCCTGTATGTGGAGCCTCTACTCCCGTCTCAAGGTCATAGGCTAAGTGGAGCAGGCTCTTTTTCTCCTCCTTAGCGAACTGGAGTTCCACGGCCAGCTGCTCTCTCCGGCACTGCTGGCATCTTTTCGTTTAACGATTGGTACGTATACAAAGGTAGAATCTCGGAGGGGTCCAGGCTGCTCCAAACATAGACTGACAGAAGCCGCACTGAGAGTGGGGAAGTGATCCCAGGGTAACAGCTGGTGATCTGAAAACTCCAGGCTACTATTCCGTTTAGGGCTCTGGTCCGGAGCCTTGAAGTCTGGACAGGGCATGGCTCCCTTCCCTCCCAAGAACCAGGATGAGCTCTGGGAAAGAGGGCAGCAGATAAATGACTTCCTTCCCTCATGGAGGCAAGGACAGCAGAAAGAGCAGAGGATGGCTGCAGCTTTCCTTAGGAACAGAGGGGATGAAATCAGATGCTGTTTGGATTATCCCTGCAGGCCTCAGAGGACTGTCTGGGAAACCCTCACCCTAGTGGAGATGCCTGGAGGAGGGATTTTGGATTACTCAATTTTATTGCAAAATTCCTTTGTTGACCTGTTGGACTTTGTCACCGACCCCTGAGGAAGAGCCGGGTGAATTGATTAGTTTAAACGGGTGTGACCTGCTCTGAGCTGTGGCCAATACTCAAGTGTGACTTGGTTTTAGTTATCTGTGTTTGATTTTAGCAGGTTGATGATGACAGTGGAGGTTCCTCAATACAATGCACTGATACGAAAGGCACTCATGCAAGGAGCAGGAGCTCAGGACTCCACGTGGGCTAATGGTATTGTCCTTTTTAAGTGTATTGCACTAGATCAGGTTCAGATTGAGAAAATATCCCCACTCCTGCCCTCTTGCAGGGCAGACATAATCAGGGCATAACCAAAGCCTCTGCAAGACACAGTATGGAGAGTGGAACCTTATTACAGTCAAGGATGGGCCCAGCCAAAGTTGGATCTGGTTGAGATTTTGAGCCATGCCTTAATCCAAGGTTCAGGTATGTTTGACTCCAGGGTTTGATATAAGCAATTTATGGATATGATTTATTTCCTATATAATGCTGTAGACATGCACAGTGCTTCTCAAAATAAAGGGAGATGGTGTCCTTGTCCGATAGACAGTTGTCACCCTCCTATACTGAACTTTGGCCAGCTGATTTTCCACAATCTGGATAATGATCCTGCTTTTTGTTTTCATTTGCTAATCTGAACGGGATTACCAGTACTTCAGTGATTTGCCAATTACAGAGGTGACTGCTCTCTGTTATCTGATTGGGGTGGCCTAACGATCATTTAGAAGCAATATCTGATCACTGTCTTATATAGAAAAGGAGTACTTGTGGCACCTTAGAGACTAACCAATTTATTTGAGCATGAGCTTTCGTGCTTATCATGCTCAAATAAATTGGTTAGTCTCTAAGGTGCCACAAGTACTCCTTTTCTTTTTGCGAATACAGACTAACACGGCTGTTCCTCTGAAACCTGTCTTATATAGGGCTCTCCACCTATCTAAAAGAGTAGCTTTTCCTACCTGTAAATCTGCTTCTTTGAAGACGTCTTGCATCAGTCTCACTCATGGGCCTGGAGCTTCTAGGGCAATATTTACAGGTGAAGGATCAAATCCAAGAATGATAATCCTTTGGAGATGGTGTCTCTAAGGAAAATAACTTTTTAAAGCCATCTGCAGAACTGTTGGGAGAGGGAGCACGATTGTGAAAGGGGGGATGATTTTGTAGTTAAAGCATTTAACCGGAGATTTGGGTTCAGTTTTCAGCCCTGCCACTGATTACCTGTGTAACTCTGGGCAAGTCACTTATCTCACTGTGATTCTGTTCCTCATCTGTAAAATGGGGGTATTAATGCTTCCTTTGCCTATTTAGAGTGTACACTATTTGGGGTAGGAGGATGTCCATACATGTATGTACAGCCCCTCGCACAGTGCGATCCTGATCTTGGTTGGTCCCTCTAGGTGCCATTGCAATACAAATAATAATTAGATCGTTTCCCATTCTGATGCTGTCCACCAAGCAGCTCATTCTCTTTTATTTTCTCTCCCCCAAAACTACAACTCTTATAATGCAGTGGCCTCACTGGCTACAGTTTCTTTAGCTAACCCTACACAACTTGGTTCTTAACTCTGAAATCGTTTCTCAGTTCTCACATCAAATAGGACCGACCTACTTGAGGTATTCTCTGCCTCTTGATCTCGTTCTGTCTTTTCTCCTTTCCAACATAGCTCCAAAACAGAGGTCTAAAAACTTCTTCTAATTTCAAATGGTAGCTCCTTCTTTTGATACCGTGCACTAGATGTCAGCCAGAGAAGGGGGAATCCTGTGATGTAAATTTTGTTTTTCTCCTGCTGTCTTCCTTTCCCCTAAAAGTGTGTGTGTTTGGGGGGTTGTTTTTAAAACTTTTGCAAAATTGAGAACAGCTCAGTTCCATCTAGAGCAGTGGTGGGCAACCTGCGGCCCACGCGGGCCCATCAGGGTAATCTGATTGCAGGTTGCGAGTCATTTTGCTGACGTTGACAGGCAAGGCCCCCCACATTTCCCAGTGGCTGCGGTTTGCATTTCACAGCCAATGGGAGCTGCGGGATATAGAGGAAGCCTTTGTTCAAATGGTTTCAAATTCTCTCCACAAACTTTACCTTTTGGTGGGTAAAGTACCTAGCAAATATAGTAACTACCATTGTTCAGGTCTAGCTGACTTTTCTGGAACATTGCGGGGAGGGCTGGGCTTAAATACAGGTAGAGTCTCCATAATACATATGGAAGTATAAGTAAACCAAGGCAGGTATTGCTGTGCTCAAAAAAAGTAAACTCTTTCCATATAACGGGCTGGTTTTTTATGAAGCACTGCTTAAGACTCTGGTCAGAGAGAGAATTTCTAAGGGATGCATTGATCTTATGTGCTGGCAACAGCAAAGATGTGCATCTTTTGATGTACACTGATTAACAAAGCATAACACTATGTGTTACAAGCTTATCCTCCAAGCGTGGAGAAATGATGTCCTGTACTCTCTTCTGATTTAGCCTGGGATTTTCAAAGGAACCTAAAGGAGACAGACACACAAATCCCTTGGGCTCAGTTGAAAATCCCAGTGTAAAGCTGGTTGAGCCGTTCATCAAGGATGAGACCTAAGTTCCCTGTAAGCTGTGCGGCCATGCAGCAGCCTATTTAGCGCCGTGCAGGCATTCAGGGAACCCGCCCGACCGGGACCTGCCGGGGCCAGGGCAGGGGTGGCCCGAACCCAGCCCCGGCCCTGCTGCAGCCGGGGGAGGGGTGCCTATCCCGTGGCCCCAGCCCTGGAGCTGCCATGGCAGGGAGAGGCACCTCTCTCCCTCAGCCCAGGTGCTGCTGTGGGGAAAGAGAGCTGGGGGGAGTCCTCTCTCCCCGCCATAGCCCCGGAGACCCTCCTGCACCCCAAACCCGTCATCTCTGGCCCCATCCCAGAGCTTGCACCCCCAGATGGAGCTCTCACCCCCCAACACACCCCTCAACCCTCTGCCCCAGCCCTGAGCCCCTCATCCCCAGCCCCACCCCAGAGCCCGCACCCCCAGCCAGAGCCCTCACACCAACGCTCTGCCCCAGCCCTGAGCCCCCTCCCACGTGCCAAACTCCTTGGCCCCACCCCCATCACATGAATTTTGTTATGTGCACCAATACAAAGGTGATGTGTCGCACATCACCTCCATATTGGTGCACATAACAAAATTCATTCCACACATGTGTGGGAAAAATTAGAGGAAACACTGGATGAGGCTAGTTACAGACTGAGCCTTTCACTGTTATCCTCAGTGCTACTGTGAGTCACCTGATATTTGGGGATTTTCTTAAAGCTCCAGCCCCAGGAGCCATGTGAATGTGGGAGAATCTCAACTTTCTTTCTGTTTTTAACGTTTCTTGCCCTTCTGGTTACAGAGAAAAGCTTGAAAATGTGACCCCAGTATTCCCTAAAGGCTCAAAAACCAGCAGGCAAATATAAAAAATAAAAACTATGGGGTTATTTAAGTCTTGGGACATTAAGGGGCTGGACTCCAGTTTTGAACATGTGGAATTGGCAATGCCAATTTATTGGTGAACACGTTGTTTGTGAACCACTCCTGCTTCCTGCAAACATACTCATTGCCTGTATGTACTCTGCACATAGCTTCAACAAGGACCATTCGTTCTGTTGGGTGTTTGCAAACTGTTGGCTTTCAAAAGCCATTGTTTATTACATTCACCTACAGTCACGTAGCATTGCCTTGTGCTCTCGGTCTGGATGACTTGAACTTTTGAAGCAGAATATAAAGGACTAATGCACTGAGAGGGAGTGTGGTCTATTGGATTAGACGCTGACCTGGATGTCCGCGAGCTGGGCTCTATTCCTGGCTCTGCCACTGACCTTCTGTGAGACCTTGGGCAATTCACTTAATTGCTCTGTGCCTCAGTTTCCCCACACACTGGCCGCCTTGTAAGGGTAGGAGGTAGGGACTATCACCATGTAGCGATACACTGCCTAGAACAATGGGGAACCCTGGTCTCAACTGGGGCCTCTAGAGACACTGTAGTACACATAATAAATATTTTATAATAAACATGCAGTATGAATTTTTGGATGAATGTTACTTGTGCTGAAAATCATAACCGCTTTTGGGATGCAGAAACATGTTCACAAACACCCTGTAGTCACTTGAACAGTCTCAATTAATGAAGAGCATGATCTAATGAATCATAAGCACTGAGTCTGAGTCACCTCTTTGATGCAAATATTTGCAAGTTCACTTTTTTTTTTTTTTTTTAATTATTTACTGTTCAATCCGCTCTGGACCTGACTTAGGCAAAAACGTTCCCACTGAATTCAATGGGAGCTTTGTTTGACTCAGGACCAACTGCGTAGGCACTGCACGATTTGGACAAACTCGTCTCTGAAGTCAGTGGAGTTAAGCCAGGGACAAATCTGGCCCGTTGTGGTTCGTCTTCGGCTACGAGCTAGGGGCGTAGTTCATCCCCTTGTGTCCACATACCGGCAGTAGCTCCAGCAGAGCTAGCGTGAGTGTAAACAGTAGTGCGGCTGTGGTGGCACGGGCCAGGGTGAAGCACCTATCCACCGTTTCCAGGTTTGTACTCTGCACAGCTCAGCCATGGCTCGCTGCTGCTGCCTGTACGACCAGGGTTACCCTCGTGCTGGCTCTCCTCGAGTTATCTATCACCAGGATGTGGACGTGAGCAGGGGACTCACACCCCTCGCTCAGAGGTATCGCGTTAAAGGAGTGACTGCCAAGGCTAATACTTCATACTACTACTATAGTCTATCTCGGCGCATATGCTGCATCTGTCACTGTGCTATTACGATTTATTTGTACGATCACCTACAGGCCCTAATAAAGACACAGTGCCTTGTGGTAGGCACTGTGTGAGCACATAGAGGCAATCCCTGCTCTGAAGAGCTTATTTAATGCTGACGACCGGGGTCGTCGGCGGGCAGGATCAAACCTGGGACCTCCAGAGCTTAGTGTAGGAGCCTCTACTGCATGAGCTAAAAGCCACCTGGCCATTAATTAAGGCTGTAGTAGACTCATTAATCTCTAAGTGGTCTCAGTACCACTAGATGGGACAGAGCACCACACCCAGGAGATGTCTGGGTTACATTTACAAGCTAGATTGACAGTAGGTAGGAGAAACAGAGGCCCAGGGATGTGAAGTAACATGCTCAAGTTGGTGACTAAGATGGGAATAGAACCCAGGTTTCTTGACTCTCCGTGCAGTAGCTTATCTACTGGGCCATGCTATCTCCTCAAAGTTAAGGTGTGTTTTGGGTCTAATTTTATTGTAATTAGGTTTAGTTGTTGCTGTAATTCAGAGCTATGTCTAGTAACAGCCATTGTTACGAGCTGGATTGTGACTTGAACGACACACCCGCACAAAGGAGAAATAGGGAATAAGAACCCCTTTATACGCCTGCATGGGTTCTTCAGGTGTTCAGTACCTGTTTGTGGGGGAGTGACCGTGAACAACATGCTTGTTTACTCCCGCCCCAGAGCAGGTCTGGGGAGTGCCCAGGAAGGGGAAAGGAATGAGTTGTGCCATGCAGCCAGGAGTGAGTGGTATGTGTGTGTGTCATAACTTTGATATAGGCCAGCAGCAAATGACTCCCCGCAAGCAAGGGGCAGCCAGGAAGGAACTGTGCTTCACAGGTGTATCTATGAACAGAATGCCTTTCTGGCATGGTGGGGCTTATGCACCACCCCTTGATGTGTCTAAAGGCACAATCTAACCCAGACAGACAGAATAGGTTGGAAAATGGGGGAACGTGCTACGGAAAATTTCAACTTTTCATTTTTTTAAAAGGGAACTTCTAGTTTTTTGGCCAAAATCCTTGAGGGAAAAGTTTTGACCAGGTCTCCTACCGGACTGTTTGGTGTGATGCACTAAGCTGTGCACTAGGTTTCACACACAGACAAGAAACTCACAGTTAATAATAGCCATAACCAGTGTCATGCCGTGACACTTTTAGTCAGGCATGCAATTCTATATTTGCAGGCAAAATGGGGTCCTCACAGGTATGGTGCATGCAAGGTCACACCGCAAAATGGCTTCCTCTGTGCACATTCAGGGGCCGGACAGAACAGTCCTGGGATATGCAGTGCATGCCTTGAATGCATAGAAGGCACACCTCCGACCATAACTCTGTCGGGGATGGCAAACAGCGGGGGCCAAGCGGGGGATGGAAACCTCAGGCTTGCAATGGTCAGAGATCATGAGAGATGCTTATTGATACATATGCATCCTGGGCTCCAAATAGTTTTTACTTCATCTTATTAAAATAGGGGACAGTGTCCAGAATAAAGGTGGAGGTCGGAGTCTGAACATAGATCTAAAAGAGAGGCTTTGGGAAGGGGGCTATAAAAGGAGGGGGAGGGGCTTGGCATTGCTTTGGGATCCAAATACCTGTTTGTTTAGTTTTTGGCTTTGTGGTTGTCCTTGGAAACAAACCAAATTGTGCACAGTATGTCCCGTGTGTGTTTCAGTATGTTGAATATGCAATGATTCTGGGACCACTCACCAAGCTAAATTCTCTTCACTCAGTTGTCCCAGGGGCCCACAATGCCAGTGCAATGACGAACTCTGAGGGAAAACAGAATAATTTCTGCCTATGCCATGAAAGGAGCAGTTTTCTGTCTATCCTCTTGTTAGATGAAATTCACTTCTGTGTAGAGGGCTAGCACCTGGCCTAGACACCAGTTAAATTCCACTTAGGCCCTATTTTGAGTAACCTTGTTTGTTCACATGTGCAACTGTGACAGAGGTGTCAGGCTGGCTCAGAACACGCTGGCCCTGTGGGTGAGACCGCTGCTGTCAATGCTAGGATTTTGCTGGGATTGTGAGTGTCTGTCTTGGATCAGCAGCCTGGTGCTGTTTGTCTTTGTGTGGGCACCCCAGCTTGTGATGCTTGAACCCTCAGTATGAACTGTCAGGGTCTAACTGAGCCACTAGCCGAAGAATTGTACAGTATGATCTGGGATACATGGACTGTTGTCCATGTCCACGTATTTCATGTGTTGAGGAGCTACCTGTGAGAATGAGACCTCACAGGTCTATTCAAGGCAACATGAGGCCTAGCAGATTCATAGCACAGCCCAATGTGCTTGCACTGCAGTGGGTTTAGGGTGGTTGTTAGAAGCTCCAGAGAACATGGCTTTGGAGCAGGGACTGGTGCATAGGCACCGACTCTGTGGGTGCTCCAGGGCTCAAGTACCCATGGAAAAAATATAGTGAGTGCTCAGCACCCATCAGCCACAACTGTTGGGTGTCTGGGGGAGGCGCGGGGGGGGGGGGGGGCAAAGAGCAGCAGGAGCCTTGGGGGAGGGGGCACAGCAGGGGCGAGAAGAGGCAGAGTGAGGGCAGGGCCTCACAGGAGGGAGCGAGGCGGGGTGAGGGTGGGGCCTTAGGGAAGGGGCGGGGCCTCAGGCCAAGCAGGGTGGAGTACCCCTGGGGAAAAATAAAAGTCAGCACTTATGGACTGGTGCACCACTCTGCAATGCCAACGTGCTGACCGAGCCATTGCTGCTTTATGGCAAAATCCTGCAGGGTGCTGGCCTTGCAGTCCTGCATGCTGCTATTGCTAAGACCATGCGTGTCAGCGCCGTTCTCTTTCATCATGCCCTTCTTTGGGGAGGGGATATACAGCAAAACAGCATCCTTTCCTGGTGTCCTGTCCTGGCCCAATGCCCCAGGACAGTGCATGGGGCTGTGATTACAAGTTATTACACTAATTCTAGCACGATTGCTCCAGATCATTTTCCAAAGTGTTACTGGAGTATGTTTGAGGCCATTTCTGTCGTTCTGCTGTTGAACCTGTGAGAAGGACATGCTGCAAGAAATGGTAGTGGAGATTCATCAGGTGGTGCTCTTCTCTCTCAATCAGTACGGAGCCCTGGTGCAAGGTGTCGCTATACAGCGAGAGGGGCCATCTTCCAGGTAAAGTACGTCAGGTAAGTAAACCAAGGGCCATACTCACTAGAGAATATTCAAGATTCCCTGGCCCTTCTCACAGGAGCGTGATGGCTGCATTGTGTATGGAGTGTGCAGGCGTGTGTTTGCTTCCCTGACTGTGGCGAAAGGTGCACAACTCATACAGCAACCCCCCGTACAAATGCACTGCTCTGTGTTAGGGTGTGTGCAGTACCTAGGTATCTGGTACACGAAGGCCACCTGTCATGCCAGCCTGAACTGTCTCATTGTTTCCTTCTGCTCCCTGTTGTCTCTCGTCTTGTACTTAGACTGTAAACTCGTTGGGGCAGGGACCATCTTCGTTCTGTGGTTTTGAGCTGTGCCCAGCACAGGGGGATCCTGGTTCATGACTGGGGCACCCAGGCCCTACCACAGTACAAATAATTATAAATAATAAAAGTAATACCTGCCATCATCATTAGCTTGCCCTGTCTGAACATTCTACCTACCAACTGATTATTTTAACCAGAGAAGTGGCTGCCTGGTAATACCATGTTCACACTTGTTTCAAGACCTCCCATTTGCGTCCACTATCTCTGATCCTGAACTCTCCTTCTTCCATATTTGCAAATCTGCTTGTTTTCATTTCTGAAATGTTGCCTCCACAAGCCACCCCTTGGATTCCCCCTCTGCTGAAATCCCCATGCAAATCATCTCACCTGGACGACTTCAAATACTCTTTCTACCATCCTCAAAATTCCCAGCCTTCCACACTCAAGCCCAGGCACCAAGCTGCTGCCCACCTTCTGAAAGAAGAGCCACCCCATCACTTCCATCCTCTGTTCACCTGGCTTCCTGTTCATTTCAGGATCCTGTTCAAAACTGTCCTCCGTGGGCCAGATCCTTAGTCTCTGTTAGGATATAGATATTCAGGCCTGTCTGTAAAGGCCTATACTCTAAGAATTTAGGTGTATTCTTATTACTTGGCTAGTTATAGAGGTACAAAAGAGAGAATTAAAATCACTGTCTGCCTGTGTAAGGGCCTTCTCTTACTGTGACAGTTTGTGGCCCCGTGCTTAGGCTCAGGCCTTTGGCTAAGCAGCAGAGGCAGCCATAAGCTGGGAAGCGAACGGTCACATCCTCACATTCCAAACTAGTCACACTGAAATAAGGTGCTATTCGGCTGTTAGGAATACAATCCTGTTCTGATAGTGCTTATCACCTCCAGAGAAAGGGAAGTGCCTAGAAAATGTAAAAGAAAACTTAGTTTGATAGCATCCTGTCTGGCAAGAACTCACTTATCAATAGCTGGGATGTGAAATCCTCACTTCTGTATTGTTTTGTCATTATAGTTCCCACTTTGCTGTTGTTTGTCTGTATAATCTCTGTCTGGTTCTGTGATTGTTTCTGTCTGCTGTATAATTAATTTTGCTGGGTGTAAACTAATTAAGGTGGTGGGATATAATTGGGTACATAATCATGTTACAATATGTTAGGATTGGTTAGTTAAATTTCCGGAACATGATTGGTTAAGGTATAGCAAAGCAGAACTCAAGTTTTACTATATAGTCTGCAGTCAATCAGGAAGTGTGGGGGTGGGCATGTGGGTGAGGGAAATGGGAACAGGGAATGGGGGTAAGGAAATTGGAATCATGTTTTGCTAAAAGGGGAAATGGGAACAGGGAATGGGGCTGGGGAAATTGGAATCATGTTTGGCTAAGGGCAGGAATGGGAACAGAGACACAGGTGTAAGGCTCTGTGGTGTCAGAGCTGGGAAGGAGGACACTAAGGAAGGAAACTGGAATCATGCTTGCTGGAAGTTCTCCCCAATAAACATCGAATTGTTTGCACCTTTGGACTTGGGTATTGTTGCTCTCTGTTCATGCGAGAAGGACCAGGGAAGTAAGTGGGTGAAGGAATAAGCCCCCTAACAGTCTCTAATGGGCATGTCATTGAATCATAGAAATGTAGGGCTGGAAAGGACCTTGAGAAGTCATCAAGTGCAGCCCCCTGTGCTGTGGCAGGACCAAGTAAATCTAGACCATCCCTGACAGGTGTTTTTCCAGACCGCTTTTAAAAACCTCCAGTGACAGGGATACCACAACCTCCATTGGAATTCTAGTCCAGAGTTTAACTACCCTGAGAGTTAAACATTTTTTTCTAATAACTAGCCTAAATCTCCTTTGCCGCAGATTAAGCCCATTCCTTCTTTTCCTAACTTTAGTGGACCTGGAGAACAGTTGATCCTAGTCCTCTTTATAGCAGCCCTTCACATGTAAGGAGACTCAGTCTCCTTTTCTCATGACTATGCAAGCCCATTTTTTAAAATCTTTCCTGATATGTCAGGTTTTCCAAACCTTTCATTATTTTTGTTGCTCACATCTAGACTCTTTAATTTATCCATGTCTTTCCTTTCTTTGACACAGTACTGTAGCTGAGGCCTCACCAGTGCTAAGCAGAGCGGGACAATTACCTCCCATATCTTACATGGCACTCTTGTTAATACATCCCAGAATTATATGAGCCTTTTTCTGAGCAGCATCATGCTGTTGACTCATATTCAATTTGTGATTCACCATAACCCCAGATCCTTTTCAGCTGTACTACTGCCTAGCCAGTTCTTCCCCATTTTGTAGTTGTGTGTTTGATTTTTTTTTTCCTTCCTAAGGGAAGTACTTTGCACTTGTCTTTATTGAATTTCATCAGACCAATTCTCCAATTTGTCAAGGTCATTTTGAATTCTACTTCTGTTCTCCAGAGTGCTTGCAACCCCTCCCACCGTGGTCTCATATGCAGATTTTATAAGCATACTCTCCATTATCCAAATCATTGAAACAAATATTGAATAGTACCAGACCCAGGACTCACACCTGCGGGACCCCACTAGGTACACACTCAAATTTGACAGCAAACTGCTGATAACTACTCCTTGAGTACAGTCTTGCAGTAAGTTGTGAACAGGGGTGCCATTTCAGATTGGGGGGGGGCAACTTTAACCATGATTCCAGGGACTACTTAGGCACCTGAAAACTCTCTCTCTCTCTCTTTTATTATCTTCAGAAAAAAAAAAAACTTAGAAATTAGCTGACAGGAGCACTGTATCTAATTCCTATATAAAAAAAGAAATTATTAGACCCACTCAGTTCTAATACTAACATGTTCTGATATCTTGTGATAAGTCACTTAAAGGACACTGCTTAGGTTTAATGTATATTCTTATTTTGTTACCAACTCTTGAATACAATTGAAAAAATTGTAGAAAATCTAGATTACTTTCTATCATGTAGGCTACTTACTTTTTGCAGTTCACCAAGCTTGGAATAGATCACTTAACTTTTGAAAACATCCTACTCAGGCAAGGCCCCGTGAGTTTATACTGCACCTGCCTGGGGCTCTAGGGATGTTACCATACTACAAATAATAGACTAGAAACTGACTTTAAACTGGAGTAAAACTGACACTTTCAAGTCACTTTCACAGTATTGCCAAACCAGGCTCACCAAAAATCATGACATCGGCTTAAAAATCGTGAGATTATGTAAAAATAATAGATCATAGAATCATAGAATATCAGGGTTGGAAGGGACCTCAGGAGGTCATCTAGTCCAACCCCCTGCTCAAAGCAGGACCGATCCCCAATTAAATCATCCCAGCCAGGGCTTTGTCAAGCCTGACCTTAAAAACTTCTAAGGAAGGAGATTCCACCACCTCCCTAGGTAACGCATTCTAGTGTTTCACCACCCTCCTAGTGAAAAAGTTTTTCCTAATATCCAACCTAAATCTCCCCTACTGCAACTTGAGACCATTACTCCTTGTTCTGTCATCTGGTACCACTGAGAACAGTCTAGAGCCGTCCTCTTTGGAACCCCCTTTCAGGTAGTTGAAAGCAGCTATCAAATCCCCCCTCATTCTTCTCTTCTGTAGACTAAACTTCTCAGTTCCCTCAGCCTCTCCTCATAACTCATGTGTTCCAGTCCCTTAATCATTTTTGTTGCCCTCCACTGGACTCTTTCCAATTTTTCCACATCCTTCTTGTAGTGTGGGGCCCAAAACTGGACACAGTACTCCAGATGAGGCCTCACCAGTGTTGAATAGAGGGGAATGATCATGTCCCTCGATCTGCTGGCAATGCCCCTACTTATACATCCCAAAATGCCATTGGCCTTCTTGGCAACAAGGGAACACTGTTGACTCATATCCAGCTTCTCGTCCACTGTAACCCCTAGGTCCTTTTCTGCAGAACTGCTGCTGAGCCATTCGGTCCCTAGTCTGTAGCGGTGCATTGGATTCTTCCATCCTAAGTGCAGGACTCTGCACTTGTCCTTGTTGAACCTCATCAGATTTCTTTTGGCCCAATCCTCCAATTTGTCTAGGTCCCTCTGTATCCTATCCCTACCCTCCAGCGTATCTACCTCTCCACCCAGTTTAACGTCATCTGCAAATTTGCTGAGGGTGCAATCCACGCCATCCTCCAGATCATTAATGAAGATATTGAACAAAACCGACCCCCAGGACTGACCCTTGGGGCACTCCACTTGATACTGGCTGCCAGCTAGACATGGAGCCATTGATCACTACCCGTTGAGCCCGACAATCTAGCCAGCTTTCTATCCACCTTATAGTCCATTCATCCAGCCCATACTTCTTTAACTTGCTGGCAAGAATACTGTGGGAGACCGTGTCAAAAGCTTTGCTAAAGTCAAGGAACAACATGTCCACTGCTTTCCCCTCATCCACAAAGCCAGTTATCTCGTCATAGAAGGCAATTAGATTAGTCAGGCATGACTTGCCCTTGGTGAATCCATGCTGACTGTTCCTGATCACTTTCCTCTCCTCTAAGTGCTTCAGAATTTGGGGCTCTTTTTATTTGCCTTCTGCTTTTTGAGCCTTTAGGGTGCACTGGGGTCACATTTTGAAACTTTCTTCACAACCATGAGGGCTAGAAACTTACTTTTTCTTTAAGAATGAAGGCTGAAATCATCACATATCCACTTGACTCCAGGAGCTGGAGCTTTCAGGAAAACATTATCATGAGACTCATTACAAAATCATGAGACCAAGAAAATTCCACATTTTAAAATTGAGGAAAAAAAATTAAGTGTTCTGAGGTATATCAGGGTCACTGCAGGTAGGAAAGGAAAATAAATAGGTACAGGAGCTCTGGGCAGCTTTTCCTCTGGAAAAAGAAGTTGAATGGTTAAATCTTCCAGTCCGTAATCAGGTAAAACTTCTATTGCCATCAGTGCCTCCACTCATAGATCTTAACATGTGCTTAATAACTATACATTTCAAACTTAAATATCTGAGCCATCTTATCCAGGGCTACACATTTTATATGCATTGGCTCAGGGGCTACATTTTCTGGCATATTCTGAATAGTGCTGTGCACACCGATGGTGCCCAGTGAATAATACAAATCATGACAATAACCGACTTTATGGACTCTGTGGATGCAGTTTCTGTTTTCTGTTCTGGAATTGGCCTGGATACAGCTGAAACTCTACAAATTTGAGGCATAAACACATCTGATACTCATACAACACTTTCTCATTCCTTCCTTTTCAAACTCAGAACAAAAAATGACAAAATGTTTTTCAGTTCAAATGTAAAATTGCACAGAGCAGCCATTGCTCTACAACCATGATTGGGCAGAATCTGCCATCCCTTGGAGGTTAAGTGATCCCCTCTCATCTGACTCTTGTTCTCTCTTTTTCTTCATCCTTCCTGACCTCTGTGTTGCTTTTCATGCTGTCAACTATGACATCCTTCCCAATCACCTGGGATTGTTTGCTGGAGTCTCAGCAAATTGGCATTCTTGGTTTTGCTCCCATCTTATCCTCCAGGTTGCTTACGAATTGATTGTTTAATAATTTGTTCAAGTATCTTTCCACATGTCCAAGGAAGGGTGATTGGTCTACAATTTCCCAGATCCTCTTTGTTTGTACCATGCAGCAGAGAGAGAGGCTGGTCCAGTGGATAAGGAGCTAGCTCTGAGAGACCTGGGTTCATTTCCCTACTTCCCCCATGGACTTCCTGTATGGCCTTGGGAACAGAGTTTCAAAGTTGCTTAGGCACTCCAAGATGCAGCTCGGCATCTAGTGGTTTTACAAAGCACCTAACTTTCTAAGTGCTTTTGAAAATCCCACTAGGTGCCTAAATATCTTTGAAAATCTGGCCTTTAGTCTCTCTGTGCCTCAGTGCCCCATCTGTACAACGCAGATAACAGCACTGCTCTATCTCACAGAGAGGCTGTGAGGAGAAATAGGTTAGACATTGTGAGGTGCTCAGATATTACAGTAACTCCTCGCTTAACGTTGTAGTTATGTTCTTGAAAAATACTACTTTAAGCGAAAAAATGTTAAGCGAATCCAATTTCCCCATAAGAATTCATGTAAATAGTGGGGGTTAGGTTCCAGGGAAATTTTTTTCACCAGACAAAAGACTATATTTTTATATATATACACACATACACAGTGTATAAGTTTTAAACAAACAATTTAATACTGTACACAGCAATGATGATTGTTAAGCTTGGTTGAGGTGGTGAAGTCAGAGGGTGGGATATTTCCCAGGAAATGCCTTACTGCTAAATGATGAACTAGCACTTGGCTGAGCCCTCAAGGGTTAACACATTGTTAATGTAGCCTCACACTCTACAAGGCAGCATGAATGGAGGGAGGGGAGACAGCATGGCAGAGAGAGACAGAGACACACATGGTGTGTGTGAGAGAGAGAGACGCACATTGCCCCTTTAAGTACGCTGACCCCACTCTTTTAAGTAGATCAACAAGTTGAGACAGCAGCTGCTGCCAGCAAGCTCCCTGAGTCCTGTCGTGTCCGTCCGTTCCCCCAGCCCTCTGTGGAGATGGGGTAAAGGAGAGGGGGCAGGAGCGGGGGGGGAGGGGCACATCCTGACATTAGCCCCCCTCTTTCCCCCTGCCCCCCGCACAGCAAGCAGGAGGCTCCTGGGAGCAGCTCCAAGGCAGAGGGCAGGAGCAGCACAGGGCAGTGGGGGGAGGGACAGCTGAACTGCCAGCAATTGATAGCCTGCTGGGCAGCTGCCACACAGGGAACTTAGGGGAGCTGACGGGGGTGCTGCCGGTCCACCCTGGTTCTAAGCCCCCACCAGCTCGCTCCAACGGGCTGCTCTTCCTGCAAGCAGTGGACAAAGCAGGCAGCTGCCAAACGACGTTATAAGGGAGCATTGCGCAACTTTAAATGAGCACGTACTCTAATGGATCAGCAACGTAACAACGAAACAACATTAACCAGGACGACTTTAAGTGAGGAGTTACTGTATAGTGATGGAACCTGTGACAGGGTGTACAGGCCCTACACTGGACAAGAAGGGGTTAACTCCACACCTATTGGGCATGCGCCAAATGCTGGCTCAGTATAAAAGGGAGCAGCCCAGCTCATTCTAGGCTGGCTGCCAGAGAGGAAGCAGGATGTATGCTGCTGGCTCCAACATGGGAGCAGCCACAGCCCCAGACAGTGGGAGCTGGAGATGCTGAGATCCAGGCAGACACCTGGATACCTGTGGACGGCCCGTGGACGCTGTAGTCACTGCGGGTAGTGCAGCCAGAGGAACCCGGAGACCGTGAAGACGTGCAGGCCACAGCATCAGGAGATACAGTAGAAAGAAGGACAGGGAAACTAGGCAGTGGACTGGTTAGTGAACCGGGTTTTGAGTCGGTGTGTTTCGGCTGAATCCCCACGGATTCAGTAGCATGCACGTGTGCCAAGACCAGGGCCCTGGGCTGGGACCTGGTGGAGAGGGAGGGCCTGGGTCCCATTAACCCCGGTGCCACCCCCATGATTCTGACCATTGGGCTACATAACCCTGCTAAGGAGGGCAATTGCATTACTCTGGCCACTGTGCCGCACCGCGCTGACATCAAGGGCAACTGTATTGACTCTGGCCACTGGGCCGCACCGCCCTGACATCAAGGGCGACTGTATTGACTCTGGCTATTGGGCCATACTACCCTGAGGCTAAGGGCAGGCAGGCAGACTTAACTGTGGGGCTGTGACGCCCTTGCTCCACCCCGAAAGGGGGATGGGGTGTACTTGCTTCACGACAGGGCCATATAACTACTACAGGTAAGACTGGGGTACAGGACAGTCTTACTACAGGTAAGACTTCTCTATATCACTGCTATCCCTTCCCTTGGTTTTGGCCCCTTCTTTTCACCTATCCCCCTCACATCTATCTCCCTCTTTTCTGAGTGTAAACTTGGCTGTATTTCTTCTGAGTCGCCTGTGTTCTCTTCAATGCCTCCGCCCACAAAGGCATTCCTGTTCTACAGGCTCATTGAAAGGCTTCCAGATCCTTAATTTAATTACCAGCCCTTTCTTATCTTAATTACCCTGCCTCTGTTTATTAACAAAATACTGGCTCCCTGCCCCTGGGGCACACGCTGGGAGCAGCACCTCTCCTCTGCAGAATTTATATTCCACGCTCAGGCTGTACTGCAGTTAAGAGCTCCTCCTGGGGCTAGGATTTGCACGGCGAGCAGACCTCCTGTATGAAACTGGGGGGGGGGGGAGATTGTGCACTCACTTTACAGTAATCCCATCTAGACCACATTTCCCTAGTTTGCTTATGAGAACGTCATGTGGGAATGTATCAAAAGCCTTACTAATGTCAAGATACATCACCCCTACTGCTTCCCCTCCACCCACTGCCATTAATCCTGTCAGAGAAGGAAATGAGGTTGGTTTGCCATGATTTTTTTTCCCCTCGACAAATCCATGTTGGCTATTCCTTACGACCCTATTATCCTCCAGGTTGCTTACAAATTGATTGTTTAATAATTTGTTCTAGCATCCTTCCACGTGTCCAAGGAAGAGTGATTGGTCTATAATTTCCCAGATCCTCTTTGTTCCTCCTTCCTCTGTGTTTGCCCTTCTCCAATCTTCTGGATCCTCACCCATTCTCTAGGACTTCTCAAATGTAATTGCTAATGGTTCAGAGAATACTCAGGGCTAGTTCCTTAAGTACCCTAGGATGAATTTCATCAGGCCCAGCTAGCTTATTCCTTATTTTGGCTTGCATTCCTTCCTCCTTGTTGTTAACATTAATTGTGTTAATTATATGGTCACCATTAACCTTGTTAGTGAAGACTGAAGCAAAATAGGCATTAAACACCTCCGCTTTCTTGATGTCGTCAGTTATTGGTTCTCCTTCCCAGCTAAGAAGAGGACCTACAGTTTCCTTCGTCTTTCTCCTAACATATATAAAGAACTTCTTCATATTCCCTTTTATGTCCCTTGCTAGGTATAACTCATTTTGTGCCTTGGCCTCTCTCACTGTGTTCAGACATGCTTTTGCTATTCTTCTGTGCTCCTCCTCAACACTTTATCCATGTTTCCACTTTTTGTAGGATTCCTTTTTGATTTTTCATGTCACCAAAGAGCTCCCGGTGGACCCATAGTGGCCTCTTATCTTTCATTCGCACTGAAAAGGAAAAGACCACTGTGAAGAACATGGGGCTGCTTAGTAATCATTTTATTAATAATATAGTTCAGAAGGAGGCTGCCTGTATGAAAAGATGGGGTTAATTCTAGAAGCGAGTGACTGCATGTAGGCAGGACAGGGTACAATGGCTTCAGCCATCCATCCATTGGCTGACACTTAAGAGAACTCCGAACAAGTGGCTCTTGTGTTGTTTACCTCTGACCAGCTGCTGAGCTCACTGGATGAGATTGTCAAGTGTGTGTGGGCAGGGAGGGGGCGGGGGCAAGAGGGCAGGTTTCCCAACTGTTAAACACGGGAGAAACAAAACAGCTGGGAAATTGAGACAAAGGACTTTTGGGGGAATACAAGTGACACTCTTGAGGGAGTAGGCAGTTGTTGGGAGAGACTTGCCTACCTGACGATCATCTAGGTAAAACTGACCTACAGGTAGACCTTTTGTGTTGAATTCCCCCTCCCCGCCCATGCTGTGCTTTGTTCCTGTGGTTAAACAAACAATACTTTTGTCTAAGAAGGCAGTTTTGGGTCACTGTAATCCAGGGGTCACAAGCTAAGTTCCCTGTAAGCCGTGGTCACGCAGCAGCCTATTTAAACACCATGCAGGTGCTCAGGGAACCCACCCGGGGACCTAGCCTGGCCCCCCTGCCACAGCCGGGGCGGCCCTCTGCCCCCAACTATGCTCCAGCCCAGACCTGCCGCAGCCGGGGTGCCTCTACCCCGGCTGACGCAGCCCAGCCCAGGCCAGGCCAGGCCATAGCAGCCTGGCCAGGACCCGGTTGCGGCTGGGGCAGCGCAGCGCAGTGTGGCCTGGACCTAGAAGCAACTGGGGCAGCCCGGCCCAAACCCAGGCAGCCCAGCTCTGCTGCGGGGCACTTGTCCCAAAACCCAGCCCTAGCCGGACCTGTGGAGGTCGGGGGAGAGGCGCCGATCCTGCGGCCCCAACCCCAGAGCTGCCACAGCAGGGAGAGGCGCCTCTCCCCCACCAGCTCAGGTGATGCTGTGAGGCGAGAGGGCTGGGGGGAGTCCTCTCTCCCTGCCATAGCCCTGGAGCCCCCTCCTGCATCCCAAACCCCTTATCCCTGGCCCTAACCCAGAGCCCGCACCCCAACCGGAGTCGTCACACCCCTGCACCCAGCTCTGAACCCCTCATCCCTGGCCCCTCCACAGAGCCCACACCCCCAGATGGTGTTCACACCCCTGCACCCCAACACTCTGCCCCAGCCCTGAGCCCCTTCCCACACTCTGAACCCCTCAGCCCCACCCCCATCACATGAATTTTGTTATGTGCACTAATATGAAGGAGATATGTCACACATCACCTCCATATCCACGCACATAACAAA
Source organism: Lepidochelys kempii (assembly GCF_965140285.1). Taxonomy (NCBI): domain Eukaryota; kingdom Metazoa; phylum Chordata; order Testudines; family Cheloniidae; genus Lepidochelys; species Lepidochelys kempii. The sequence goes on from NC_136380.1 coordinate 16,279,055, forward strand.
ATTCATTCCACAATTGCGTGGGAAAAATTAGCAGGAACACTGGTCACAAGCGCCCAAAGGGGAAAAACTGAACCCGGTAGGATCTGCTGGGCGCGTATGGCTGATCATAGAATCATAGATTTTTAAGGTCAGAAGGGACCATTATGATCATCTAGTCTGACCTCCTGCTCAATGGAGGCCACAGAATCTCACCCACCCCTCATAGACTGGGCCCTGGGCTACATTACCTGTGTAAGGGCGGGAGAATCATGGGATTACACTCCGGGGAAGGTAAAGGCAGGAGACCTGAAGAGGTGTACTCTAACTGTGCCGACCACTACCACTCCAATAGGCCCTAACTGGAGTCAGGATGGGTACATACTGGAACAAGTTACCTAGGGAGGCTGTTGAATCTGTCACTGGAAGTTTTTAAGACCAGATTAGACAACCACGCCTCAGGGGATGGTCTGGATAATATTTAGTGCTGCCTCAGTGCAGGGAACTGCACTGATGATCTAGCGAGGTCTCTATTGGAAAAGCGCCTGAGACATAAGCCCTTGTACTGGAGGCCTGAGGCCTGGGCTAAAGTAGCAGTCTAAACTTTGCTGATATAAAGCAAAATTAGGCTGTGAGCTAGAGGCAGGCCATGCTCACAGAATCTGGCAAGAACGGGGCTGATACTGCAGAAACGCACAATCCTAAGTGCTAGGCACAAAACACACACACACATTCCAGAAGGGTGGTACCAGAACACACCAGTCCCCATACCAAGAATGGTACAAACACGTTCCTCCAATATAACAGGAACACACTGACCCCGCCTAAAGATAAGGTCAGGATGACACTGCGATGGATAGAGATGTACAAGGTGATGGGTGGTAACGTCAGAGAGTGTCAACTAACTACATCAGAGGAGCAATACGTAACTTTTTTGTATTTGTGTATAAAGATGTATTTTAGAGGGAGTGTCTTTGTTTAGCCTAGGGAGGAACAGAAAGTCCTGTCATTCACTGAGCTGGTCCATTGTTACGGGCATACCTGTATTAGTTGTCTGGTAAAGTCTGCAGGATACTAGTAGGGTGACCAGACAGCAAGTGTGAAAAATGGGGCCGGTGGGGGGTGTAATAGAAGCCTATATAAGAAAAAGACCCAAAAATCAGGACTGTGCCTATAAAATCGGGACCTCTGGTCACCCTACATACTAGTACCATGTTTTGTTGACAATAAACCTGGCTGGGTGCCTTCGTACGTTAACAGATTTTATCGTCATTGGGCAGTTCGCTCTCGAAGTCTGCCATGCCAGCTGTCTACGCAGGGCTGGGGCGGCACATAGAGAGAAAACACACACACGCAGCCAGACATCTAACCGCATTGGTGAACCACGACCGCTAATCTGGTAAGTAAGCGAGCTGTCCTCCGTTTAAAAAACAACAAATTATCGTTTTTACATATAGTTTTAAAATAAAGTTTAATAATAAAAAATGCCTTGTTACTAAATTAATACAGGGTTTTCAAAATTCAAAAAGGTCTAAGTTATAAATATATGTACATATATTTCTGCCTCAACCATTAATGCAACGGAAAACAAAAATAATCCTCTTTTATTAATCAGTTTTGTTTTAGTTTTAGTTTTTATTTAAAGGGGGGAAAAGGAGGGAAAATCTCAACATTAAAGTAAAGGTAATATTAACAAAATGTCAATTTCTTGTTTGGGTTTCTTTAAAAGTGCAAACAAGTTTATATATAGTTATAAAAATGTTATAGCAAAAATGTTTAAAACCAGTAATTTATGCATAAAGCTAATAAAACAATTTCAACAGGTTTCCACCTTTTCAAGAGGTTTCCACCTTTGTCTCACAAACACAGAAAAGTGTCATGAAAATTTAATACCCTCAAAGTGTTTGCTCAGACTTGCATTTAAAATTTATTTTGGTTTAATTTTATACACTTTTTTCTTTTATGGTATGTTAAAGGAAAGCAGTGGTTGTTAACATTTGTGCTTCTAAACAGTTAATGAATTGGTATCACAAGCAAATTAACTCTAAAAAGCTTGATAAAAATTCTCTTATTAACTCTTTTGCTAAAACAGAGTGCTCTGCAGGGAAAAGCCATCCACCTTCTCACAGAAGATTGTGAGCATCTATGTAAGCAATTAACCATTACATTTAGTATAAAATATTATGCATCTGATGAAGTGAGCTGTTGCTCACGAAAGCTTATGCTCAAATAAATTTATTAGTCTCTAAGGTGCCACAAGTCCTCCTTTTCTTTTTGCGAATACAGACTAACACGGCTGCTACTCTGAAACCTATATAGCTTGTGTCATAAAAAACTTGGTCCCCATCATACTGTAAACAAACCAAGTTAATGTGTGTTAAATGTGGGTTACTAAAAACAAGAAGAAATGTAAAACAATAAAAAAAATTTAACTAATTGAAGATGTTTAAGGTTGCATCCCACAAACCAAAACCACCAGAAAATATCACACCACAAAAACACCAAAAAATATCAGTATACAGTTAACACACACACCCCAAAAAAAGAAAAATGAAGGGCTTTATAAATAAGAGACTGGTCAACTACACCTCAGTCTACCATATATAAACAATTAAGTTAACAAATCAGCTAAAAACCACTAGCTGAACCAGGGTTAAACTGTCATTTAATTTGAATTTAGCTACTGTGTAAAAGTAACTGTATCATTACTGTATTTTTGCTGTACTGTTGTATTATAGCTGTACAACATTTACCATGTGCATAACATTGCTAAACTGTTTAAACAACACAACACACAAATAGCAGCGAACAACATGAAGGCAAGGAAAAAACAAATTGGTAAAAAAAATTAAGTTACACGGTAACTACAAATTGGGTAAACAAATTCCCTGGTAGTACCAGTCACAATCTGGGGTGAGTGACACTTCATCCTAAGTGAGGCCCATGTTATTAAAACAATCTTGTTCAGTCTCTGGGTACCAACACTAAATCCTGATACAGGAATATTGATTACTATCCATTCAGTAGGTCATCTGGAAGACAGCATCCATATGCAACAACGGGATCTACATCTGCTCCTGGTGTATCACAGAGCAATGCAACCAATGGAACAGGGAAGCAAGCTGTTCCTGTTCCCTGTCCCGTGAAGCTTACCGAAGGGTAACAACCAGCAGTATGGGTAACCTATAACTTTTTTTCTGGCGACCCACTTGAAGAAAATTGATGCCTGCAACCCATCTGAGCTGGGGATGAGGAGGTTGGGTGTGGGAGGGGGCTCAGGGCTGGGGCAGAGAGTTGGGGTGAGGGCTGCGGGGTGGGGCTGGGGGATGAGGGGATTGGAGTGAAGGAGGGGGCTATGGGTTGGGGAGGCTCAGGGCTGGGGCAGGGGATTGGGGCGCAGGCTTACCTGCAGTGGCTCCCAGCCAGCGGCACAGTCACGGTGCAGAGGGGGGGTTCCCGCCTGTCCTGTGCCCCAGAAGCGGCCCGCGGGTCTGGCTCCTAGGTGGAGGTGCACAAGTGGCTCCATTCGGCTCTTGCCTGCAGGCGCTGCCCCCCCCCAGCCCAGCCAATGGGAGTGCAGAGCCCGTGCTCGGGGCAGGGTAGCGCCCAGAGCCCCGTGGCCCCCCTGCCTCCGAGCAGGACCTGCTGCTGGCCGCTTCCAGGACGCAGTGTGGTGTCAGAACAGGTAGGGACTACGAGTTTTTACTGGCCAGCCACCAGGGTCCCTGGATGCTGAGCAAGGCGACCCAGTCCCTTGCATTCTGCGACCCAGTACTGGGTCGCGACCCGAACTTTGAAAACCACTGACCTAGAATATGATAGGACAGTACTGTGTAGTAATTAAAGACAAGACATTTATGTATAAAGGCCTCTTTTGTAATGTCACTACTCCATATTTCTTTTACTTCTCATATACATAGCACTGTGAAACACACTGTAATAATGCCTATCCCAGTAATTCAAAATACTCAACCTGCTACTAATAATAATACAGGTGGTAACTGTAATTACTCTAATAGGAATGTGTTGCGCTTTGTGGCACCAAAGTAAAAGAGCCAGACTACAATAAATTTAAAAAATAGTTATGCTTGAATATAAGGTGGTGTCATATGTACACATACATAATATGGATAGGGTATATTACACCATATCCATGTTATTCATATGTATTAATTATCTGGAAATACCCCAAAGGCTCAATCATGAGTACATTCCTCAATCAAATCCTGGGCCTAACATTCCCAGGCCCACCATAAGGTACTAAACACAATTGGCAAATAAAATCTGTCCAGAAGTCATACAAAGAAATGTGCAGACCAAGGGACAAATGGAGCATTAATGTATAAATCGTAGGACTGGAAGGGACCTCGAGAGGTCTTCTAGTCCAGTCCCCTGCACTCATGGCAGGACTAAGTATTGTCTAGACCATCCCTGACAGGTGTTTGTCTAACCTGCTCTTAAAAATCTCCAGTGATGGAGATTCCACAACCTCCCTAGGCAATTTATTCCTGTGTTTAACCGTCCTGAAAGTTAAAATTTTTCCTAATGTCCAATCTAAACATCCCTTGCTGCAATTTAAGCCCATTGCTTCTTGTCCTATCCTCAAAGGTTAAGAACAACAATTTTTCTCCCTCCTCCTTGTAACAACCTTTTATGTGCTTGAAAACTGTTATGTCCCCCCTCAGTCTTCTCTTTTCCAGATTAAACAAACCCAGTTTTTTCAATCTTCCTCATAGGTCATGTTTTCCAAACCTTTAATTATTTTGGGTGCTCTTCTCAGGACTTTCTCCATTTTGTCCACATCTTTACCAGTTGTAGCATTGGGAAGCTTTCCTTCTTTGGAAGATTTTTGCAAGAGGTGCATCAGTAGCCATCTTTTGTAACTTCAGTAAATGGAAAACTTCAACAAACATTGGGAACTGCCTTTAGGTTTTGGAGACACTGTTTAAGTAGGTAGCCGTATTTGTGCTTCAGGCTGTTCAGATGTTAATATACTGTGTGAACCTTCAGATGTCATGTTGGTATATTCTTCATTCTTAGTGTGTTCTTCAGCTTGGTTGGTTTTTGAGGCCTTAGAGTGGAAAAATGGTTGCATTTGTTTTTGTCTTTTCATTTTCACTTTGATCTGCTACATATAAAACATATGAATAAATTAAATGCAAATTTAACATAAGGATAATGCAAATTATGCCAAAACACACAACAGATATAGATTTCTAAAACAAAAAATATCAAACAATTTTGTCAGACCCATCAGCAAAGCCAATGCTGACAAACTACATGAAAAGGCTGAAAAACACTAAGCCCCTAAGAAAGCCTTATAAGCCAATCACTGTCAAAACCAATTTTAGTAGTACTTAATGAGGCTGTTAAGAATGTTGGATACACAACACAGTTTATTTGAACAAACATGGCTGGTGCATCCTACTTTCTATTTAAGCAAGAGATACCACACGCTACAAACTGGAGGCCAATGTTAAGTGCATTGTCACTTGTTAATCTGGAAGTTGGATGCAAATGCTCACTATCTTTCTGCAAGAAACTCAGCTGACTGGTTAGAAGCACGTGGTACAACAGTGAAAGACTCAGCCGTTAAAAAAGTGAAGAACTCTTTCACCACATTCAAAAAATTTGCATACATGGCTGATGAATGCACCAATGCAAATAGGCTTAAAGTAGTAAGTCATTGTCCACATTATCTTGATGTCAGTAGTAAGCCAGCAGATGCATTTCTAGATGTTCAGGTTGTAGAAGACACATTGGCTGCATCTGTGACAACCCACATCTTAGAGTTAAATGCTTGTAAATTGAACCTACCTTCACTCTCACTGTCTCACCCTTCATCTCCCCTTCCCCGTAAATTCGGGGGGGAGGGGAAAACAATTTAAATTCCTGGGGAAAACATTGGCTTCAACACAATTGCTATAGAAAAGCACATAGAAACCCAGAATTCAGTCACCGGGGATTTTCAGCAAGAATTGCACAGGGTCAACCTCCCCACAATCAAGTCCAAAAAGAACACGAGGAATAAACTTAATTCTTAAATACAACTTTATAAACATAAAGAAACAGTAATAGCTTAAATTCTAATACAGAGCAAGGCTGCTTATTAATCTGCATATAGTAAATTCAGTTTGATCTAAACAGGTCAGTCCTACAGAAACAGTTAGAAGTAACTCGGCACTCCAGAAGCTTAGGCTGTGTTCCCTCGAGTCTTTGTTCATCAACTTGATACAGTCTGCTGAGTCAAAAGCACTGCAACAACCTCCTGTCTCCAGCTGGAACCCAGGAAGACTTTCTCCTCCTCCACTGCACTGTGGAATCGCTCCATTAGCTAGAGTAATTAACCAACCAATCAGTATTAAGTGGATAAATGAAAAATCTGTTACAAGAACAATAACAACCGAGAATAGCAAAATATAGACGACTCTTTTCCCATCATCACATTTAAATAAGAAAAGAGTTGGACAATTTTAAAGAGTTTGGCTGAAATCAAACATTCAAGCTATACAATTAAAATGAAAAATAATTTTCCCTCCCAATCTCCGCTTTCCATAACTAACCCTGCCAGGGCTTCTCTGTGAGAAAGTTAACATCACTATCATTCTGCAAAATGCTTCAGAGTTAGGGGGAAACAGCCTGCTTAGTTTCTGTTCCTGTGGCTGAGCAGCTACTCTGACTAATTGACCTCAATGGAGTCTATTAGTCCAGCTACAGGGAGCCTATTGATCATGCCCAAAACTACCATACCCGGTTCCAGAAACTTCTAGGTGTGGATGCTAACTGTGCATTGATCTGCCGAGCTACACTGAGCCAGATACAACTCATTCCTCCCCCGCTTCTCCTCTCAAGAAGAGATATCTCCCTTTTAGGCATGTGGGTTACAGTTACACTAAGAAAATACAGTAGAACCTCAGCGTTACGAACACCTCGGGAATGGAGGTTGTTCGTAACTCTGAAATGTTCGTACCTCTGAACAAAACATTATGGTGCTTCTTTCGAAAGTTTACAACTGAATATTGTCTTCATACAGCTTTGAAACGTTACTATGCAGATGAAAAATGCTGCTTTTAACATCTTAATTTGAATAAAACAAGCACAGAAACAGTTTACTTACCTTGTCAAATTTTTGAAAACTTTCCCTTTATTCAGTAGTTTACGTTTAACACAGTACTGTACCGCACAGTATTTGCTTTTTTTGTGGGTTGGGTTCTGCTGTCTGCTTACTTCTGGTTCCAAATGAGGGGTGCGGTTGACTGATCAGTTCGTAACTCTGGTGTTCGTAACTCTGAGGTTCTACTATACCCAGGCTCCGTGTCACTGATTTTCCCTGCAATAGGTAACTGACCTGCAAGGCCACACCATCTGCTATGGCTCAGCAGACATGAGACACTGTTTTAAGCGCCTAAAATAGAAATCTGCTCTTACACTGTAGTGGCTTATGAGTAATCCTTACACCAATGGTTCCTCTTCTTGTTTTGAGTTAGGAAACAAGCAAGGGTTGTGGGATTGGGCCCAAACTTTCCTAGAAAACAAAACAGCTAAAAGTACACTTGAAAAAAAAAAATCACGGTTGGCAGGCAAGGCCAATGAAAGAAGGAAGCGGTAGTTTTAGAAGCTGGTGTGAACAAAATACCAGGGGTCTTGCTAGGCAATTTCAGACAGTACTATAGACAGATCAGGGTGTCGGTAGCTTAGATAAGACTTAAAGGCCAAAACAGAGAGACGAATGTGAATAGTGCAGCGATACCAATATGCAAAATAATTCTCCAGTGGGAGGGAGAGGGAAACAACTTGCAGAAGTGGAAAGAGGAAACAAGGAGAAAAAAGAGGTTGTGTTATAAAAATGGACAGAGAAGGGAATTTTATTAATGAGCTTTTCAAATGCACTGGCCATTATCATCCATTTGGCAGTCACAAGAAGATTATTCGGCCCCTGTCAGACAGGGAAGCAATTGGAGCTCCAATAGTCAGAAAATTGTTGCCAGCTGTCAGAGCTCCAAGCCATTAGAGGGCAATGGGCCAACATGAATCAGGCTGTCAAGAAATGCATTTGCTTGTCAAGAGATTAAGGGTCAGCCCTCCAAAGTGCTAAACAGGGGCTTGGCAACAGAAACAGAGAGAGACATACAAATACCCTAGAATCTAATTGTGGTGAGGACAGTGAGCAGAAAGGTTCTTTTTATAAGGAAATAGAAGGGGAAGGAAGCTACTGAACTGTTGCCGGTAAGAATCTGTTACAGTTTAGGCAGCCACTTGTCATTAGTGAAATTGGACATGTGGTAACACATAGCACCTTTGATCTGATGAGCTCCATGTTACAAAAATTAACCAGTTAATCTTCAGAACACACTAGAGTTGCTGCTTAGCCCTCTGCCCAGTGGGCTGGTTCTGCTTTACAGCATGAGCTGGAGGTTCAGACTGGTAGCTGCTTTCTTTGGAGGGGCAGGAATGAGAAGAAGTTGTAGAAAGAGGCAGATCTGAACCAGAGCCCATTGAGGCTGGTGTTTTCTTACTCTACATACCAGTCACAGCCTGCGTGCTCCTACATAAAGCCAGCCATGACCTGATCTGAGATGAGGCATCAGCCTGTGCATGTATAACCAAACAGGTATTGGCTAATTCTCCAAGTCCTATGGTAAAGTATAGCTCAGCAGCCGATTTATAGCATAGCCCTAGAGAAAAGTTCAGTCCCACCTGTTAGCAGCAATAGGAACAGGACTGAGAACACTTGCTTGTTTCATCTCACTTTTCAGTTGCTGGAGACTTAGACTTGAATTTGAACCCCTAACCTAAAGATGAGAGTCTCTGTATCCAATTACCCATCCCCTGAGCCATCCAAATTCCATTTTTTAATGTGAATCCATGAAGGAGTCTTTTCATTTAAACAATTATTTGCTCTCTGTTCCACCCACCCCCATAAAATTCTGAGTGACAGCGGAGCAGTGCTATATGCTGTACACGTGTGCAGCAAGTGCTGCTTTTCTTCCTGCAGCATCTGCAGAAAATGGAGGGATAGTGTAGGCACCCTTTACTAGAGGGGCCTCTGAACTTTATTGAGAGTGTGCCAGGGGAAAAGCCTCTGTGATGTAATCTAGCCTTAGAGACCACAACTCCCATGGTGCCTTGGGCAAAGAGGTAGAGACGTCCTGGTGCAGGGAGAGCCGGCGGCGGACTGCATTTTGGGGAAAGGAGTGAGATTGGTGCTGTGGAGCTCTGTCCAGACCAGGCGCTGCTGCTAGGAAGCCAGAAGCTGCTGCTGAGAGCCTGTGGGGGCTTTGATCGAGCAGGGAGCCTCAGAGGCTGTTGGTGGCTTCACTGGAGTCAGAGCAGAGACTGTTGCTGTGCCTGGAGCTGACTGAGCTGGGCCTGCAGTGAAGGACTGTGAGTAACCCCCACTGTTGTTTGGAAAAGTACTTGCAAGGGAAGGGGCACAGCAGAGAGACTGAGTCTGAGGAGAGGCAGAGTGATCTTCCCACCGAACCAGGGCCCAGAGCTGCTGGCATTGGTGGAGCCGGCTCCAGTCGTCACAGGGGTTGTGCAGCTTGTTGCCTTGGCTGGACTGATACACAGACCCAACAGAGCGCTGTCTCCAGCTGCAGGTCGTCCAGCGCGCCCACGCAGGCAAGCGTCTCGGACTCTGAAATCCAGAGGAGTGTGCACTGCGGGGTGGGGTAAATGGTGGCAGTGTAAATGCCGGTTACATAGGTTTCATTTATTACTGTATCCTATATTTGTTAATTGATTTTATTTAACTACCCCCTGTGGATTTAAATTAATAGTGACATATAATCTTAGTCAGTTATACTCTGATTTTTGAAGTTGTTAAGTAAAAGTGTGTTAACTCTAAGCATATTGGATGTATATTATTTATAATTGGTATTTGAGTTACACCCATGCCACAGATTATATTATTATTATTTATTATTAGAATGGGTTTATTGCTGGAGGTTCCCAAGGCACACCACTGAGTGTGTACAGATGCCAGTCAGGTGGAGGCACTGCCAATTTTAAATTCCTTTAGGAATAAAGGGACTCCAGCAGAGGGGTGGATAGAGGATTCCCACCTAACTAACAGCACCACTGGGATACTCAGGATCTTCTTTAATGTCATAGAATCATAGAATATCAGGGTTGGAAGGGACCTCAGGAGGTTTATTGTTTATTGAGAAGGTGTTTGATCTGGTGAAAAAATGATGCATAGTGAAAGAGAGTGGCTTGGAGACTGAAGAATGTAAGAGGGAATACAAGGAACCGAGTAGACCGATTCAAAGGCAGACTAGATGAGACAAGCAACTATATAAAGGCAAATGTGTGAAATTTGAGAATTATAAAGAGCAATAACACAAGTTAGGTTTACAGCGGTCAGATTTGTTACCGAAAAGTTTTCTCTGCAATCAGATATAATGAAAGATTACGATGGCAGAGTTCTCACTGATGATGATGATATTGAACACAGATGGCGAGATTACTATGCTTATCTGCATGACTCAGAGCCACTTAGAGCACAGTATGACAGAAACGAGAGTACGGAGTCGGATCCATCAATCCTGCAAGAGGAAATGGTATATGCTATTATGAAAATGAAGCCTGGGAAAGCACCAGGGGTAGAAAACATACCAGCAGAACTGTTAAAAGTGATTTGGTGACTGTGGTATTGATCTCATGTGGAAAATTTGCAACCATGTAGGGATGACTAGAAACTGACCAGACTACTGGATAAAGGTAATCTTTCCGCCCTTACCAAAGGTGGGAGAGAGAACAAGGTGTAGTAACTATTGTGTCATCTCCTTGATATCACCTGTGAGCAAAATTGTACACAATCCTGGATCATATGAAGTAAAGGATAGATGCAGAACTACCACCATAAGTTGGTTTCAGACAGGGCCAGGCCAAACATAATCAAACTGTGACTATTCATCCCAGCACTGAAAAATGCAGTGTGTACAATCACCTATGATTTATTGACTATTCAAAAGCATCTGATACCATCTGACTGTGACTGTCTTTGGAGGATCCTGGCAAACATCAGGATTCCTAAACATCTCATTGAACTCCTTGTTTCTACCACCACCACCAGACCACAGCACAATGTGAACAGCAGTAGATGCCAGCGAGTGGTTTTCCACTGGGCTGGGTGTGAGACAAAGGTGTATTTTAATTTATCCCCAAGCCTTTTCAACATATATGAAGAATTTATTATGAGACAAGCCCTGAAAGGTATTGACAAAGTGGAAAGAGCTCAGATTTTCACTGGTGGGCACCTCTTAACCAACCATAGTAGTTTATCTCAGATAGATAGAAAATGGTCTCATCACAATATTTTGCAACCAGAATTCCACCTTCAGGCTCCTTGCACATAGGTGGGTGATCCACTTACACACTTGATAATCTGATGTGTCCCCCTGCCTGTTCAGTGTCTCAGCTGTGGCAGCCATTCCCTTGCTAACCCTGCTTTCGCAGCACAAAATATCAGTAATCTAAAATGACACTTAAACACATTGGGGACAGGTGCATTAGAAACTACACACATGCATAGATGAGACAGATGAGTGGGTAGAAAATTGAGGTGGGAGGATCAGTTATGTTAGTGGTGGTATTCATAATTTCATTGCTTTGGATGAGACAATTTTGTGTCACTAGAGTAACTAGGGGTAGAAATTCTGGCTACTTAAGTAGAGCCTTAGCAGAAGATCAGCCCACCCAGCATCTTTGAAGGGTTTTGCTGCAATGCTGAAAATATTCTTGCTGGCTGGAATAGTTGGTGAGAATTGCCAACATTGTCATGACGCTGGAGTGGATCAATTTCAGAAAGGAAAGAAAGCCAGTTAAGGTGAACCTTATTTATTTATTTTGATTGGTAACAAGTGCTTATCCATTGTTCTAGATGCTTTCACAGTGATTCCACAATATTATATGACTTATTGCTCTAGCTACTGGTTGCCAATGGCTCCCAGTGGCTACTGCAACAGCCAGGGGTCAGCTGGGTATAAGAGAGCCCCTGTTATGTCGTCTTTCCCCCAGCCATGTCCCTAACGCCAGCCTCCAGGAGTGGGTTGGAGCAGGAGCTCTACAACACCAGAGGATCCCCCTCCAATGGGAAAATCATCTCCTTCCCAGCTGTACAAAGTGGCCTTAAAGCAGGGGAGAATCTGGCCTTATATTTCTAAGCACATTCTATTCACCAGGCGCCCTAAAACAGAGATGGGCTTTGTAGCCTGTTCAGAAAGTTAACAAAGCAGAACTCTCCTGAACCAAGGAGGAATTGAGTTCGAGAGTCCTGTAGTTATCCACATCATACAGTTTGCTTGGGTATTGAGAACGCCACTGTCAAAGTTTGACTCAGACTCACAATTTATCAGACCACTCTGTTTTATTAGCAAAGCTGCTCTGCTAATACAGAAGTTAGAAGTGAGCCCCCCGAGTGGGGCTTGTCTCTCTTAATTTATACAGCTTGCTGGAGAACAAGTTACAGAGAAGTTACAGGCAAAAGAAGAAAAAGATTTTAGTCACCACCCTTCGAGATCCCTGAGACCAGTCACGTATCTTCAATTACCTGCCACCCTTAACAATCTCCTTTAACAGCTTCCAGTTGACTTAACTAATTGCCCTTCACACCTTCCATTCTGATGCCTGCTTCTTAGACGTGCTGGCTCTATCTTAATTGCTTCTCCATTCAAAAGCTAACTGTCCCTACGTGTGCTCCCTCAGATACTTTGTAACATGTTTTGGCATGCCCTCTCATATACAATGTATCCAGCATGTCCCCTTATACAATGTTATACAATGTTATACTTCCACACCACCATAGGATGATTGACCCCCAACAGAGGCTCATTGTTCAGCAGCAGAACAGTAAAGCATATTGGGATTTCATTTCTAAGATCAGGTCAATACTGCAAACTGTTGTGAGCAAGCTATGTTGGTCAGGCATGGGATGAGGTAGGCTCTGTGATCAACACTGCTATGCTAACAAAAGGAGTAGACGGTTACACCAGCAAAACTGTGCTTTTGCCAGTATATCTTATTTTGCTGGGCTGTGGGGGGAAGAGGGGAAACTGGAATAAGCTCTACTGGTGCTGCCATAAGCTGTGTCCATACTGGAAGCACTCTGCTAGCCGATGAAGTGAGCTGTAGCTCACGTAAGCTTATGCTCAAATAAATTGGTTAGTCTCTAAGGTGCCACAAGTACTCCTTTTCTTTTTGCGAATACAGACTAACACGGCTGGTACTCTGAAACCTAGTATACCAGTGTAGCTGATCTGGCCTAAAAGACTGACAGTTCCAGCCTTTATCTTACAACCTGCTGATATCTAAAATGTGAGGAATGTCACAGCCATATTCAACATTCCTATGGGAGCAGGTGTGGCTTGTAATCATAAGTGAAACATTAATTATATGCTACACCTGATGTAACACTAAACCCTGGTCCAATTGAATTCCATAGCAACATTCTCTAGGATTTCAGTGGGACAAGGTTTAGGTCAATATATAAAACAGCCATATTAGAAAAGGGTAAATAATTTAAATGGTTGAGTTAAACAAGATACTGAGCTAAATGGGTTCTCTGCTTTCCAATTCAGAGCTCTTCATAAAAGATTAGGTTTGGAATAGATTTCAGGAAATCATCTAGTCCAACCCCCTGCTCAAAGCAGGACCAACCCCAGCTAAATCATCCCAGCCAGGGCTTTGTCAAGCAGGGCCTTAAAAACCTCTAAGGATGGAGATTCCACCACCTCCCTAGGTAACCCATTCCAGTGCTTCACCACCCTCCTAGTGAAATAGTTTTTCCTAATATCCAACCTAGACCTCCCCCACTGCAATTTAAGACCATTGCTCCTTGTACTGTCGTCTGCCACCACTGAGAACAGTCTAGCTCCATCCTCTTTGGAACCCCCCTTCAGATAATTGAAGGCTGCTATCAAATCCCCCCTCACTCTTCTCCTCTGCAGACTAAATAAGCCCAGTGCCCTCCGCCTCTCCTCATAGGTCATGTGCTCCAGCCCCCTAATCATTTTCATTGCCCTCCACTGGATTCTCTCCAATTTATCCACATTCTTTCTGTAGTGGGGGGCCCAAAACTGGACACAGTACTCTAGGTGTGGCCTCATCAGTGCCGAATAGAGGGGAATAATCACTTCCCTCGATCTGTTGGCAACACTCCTACTAATGCAGTCCAATATGCCGTTAGCCTTCTTGGCAACAAGGACACACTGTTGACTCATATCCAGCTTCTCATCCACTGTAATTCCCAGGTCCTTTTCTGCAGAACTGCCGCTTAGCCAGTCGGTCCCCAGCCTGTAGCAGCTCATGGGATTCTTCCATCCTAATGCAGGACTCTGCACTTGTCCTTGTTGAACCTCATCAGATTTCTTTTGGCCCACTCCTCCAATTTGTCTAGGTCATTCTACCCTACACCTATCCTCCAGCGCATCTACTTCTCCCCCCATCTTAGTGTCATCTGTGAACTTGCTGAGGGTGCAATCCATCCCATCATCCAGATCACTAAGATGTTGAACAAAACCAGCCCCCGGGAATGACCCCTGGGGCACTCCGCTTGATACCAGCTGCCAACTAGACATCGAGCCATTGATCACTACTCGTTGAGCCCGACAATCTAGCCAGCTTTCTATCCACCTTATAGTCCATTCATCCAATCCATCGGGAAAAAGTGAAGTCACAGAAACTGCTGGGGAAATTGGAGAGTGTCTCTTTAATTCCTCTACAGCAGTGGAACACTGTCTGCTGACAAGGGTGGGTGTGCTTGAGGCCAGCTCTTACCCAGAGACTACAGACAGGCTTTTCTTCAAGGGGGATGGGAGCATTTTGCCTGACAGTAGGAAGTCTGTCCAGATTGCTGGCTGCCAGGAAGCATAGGCGCCGACTTCTGTTGGCGCCGGTGGGTGCATGCTTTTTTGGAAAAATCTTTGGTACAGACTAGGAGTGGGAACAAGAAAGTCCTATGAGAATACTGCCTCTCAACTAGTACCTGTAGACAGGCTTAGAGATTGGCACAGCAGGGAAAGCATAACCAATCTAGACTGCTGTGTGGAAGGGGAAACTGAGGCACGCTGCCTCATGGCATTGATGGCTAAATGCCAAGACACCTACACTTTAAAAGATATTGACATCTGCATTATGTACACAGTGCTACACACCACAGTGTTTTCAGGCAACCTGGAAACAGAAACCCAGAACATTGCAAAAGCACCTATGGATAACTTTGCAGTGTTTGGCAACACTTGGAGGCTGTATAACCAAAGCCAAAAAGGGATTTTAGGTATACTTCCTCCCCATTGGTCAGAGACCACCCCTCTGGCAGTAATCTCAGGGGGAAGGTGTGACGTTTCACTCCATATTATTCATGAAAATATGCTTATGATATTAATATGACATAACTGAGATATACTTTATGCAAGATGGCTCATGTGAGATATCATTGGAAAGGTTAGGATTTACTGAATGTGATTATCCAATTTATACACCTGCATCATTTCTGTATCTGAAGTTAGGAATATTAACTCTGTATCTGTATTTCAAGTGTCACCCCCAACCAGCCCTTCAGGTACAACAATAGAATGGAACAACAATGGAAAAGATGGATGCTGGAGACAGCCTACAAGCAATGGCTGCCACAGCCATGAAGACATGGATCCGAGTTACCAGATACTGGATACCCTCCTCCCCTTTTGGAATGCTAGTGGTTTTCCACTAGAAGACAAAGGGTTCCCACCTTACTCAAGAGCTATATCAGGCAGGGGAGTGACATCATCATGGTTCTCCTCTGACTCCCCACCCAAAGAGAAACTGAAAAAACACCTGGAAGCAATAACTGAACTGAGGGGAGAAGGGTTGAACCCAAACTGGAAGGGCATCCAGCTTATGAGGAGTAATAACTGAGGTTTTAAGCTGGAGACCAGTGTATCTGCCTTTCAAGACTGTCTGTAATCTGCCTGCAGCAATATCTTGGGTGAGAAATTACTGTTTGTAAGCAATTTCTTTAGTGAAACAAGCCTAGTTTGCATGTTTGGTTTTATTTGCTTAGTAATCTGCTTTGTTCTGTTTGCTACCCCTTGTACCACTTAAAATCTGCCTTTTATAGTTGTTAAACTTTGTTTTGTTTATTATTAAACCCAGTTTCTGTAATTTCTAACGGGGGGGGGGGTCCACATTGAGGGCAGAGGCAGATTTCATAATATACCTTTGGGTCTGCACTCCAAGGGAGGTGGGATACCTGAATGCTGGGGCAAGTCCCTTAAGATGAGCCTTCTCAGTGTCTGTTCTGTTCTGCAGTTGGGTGTGGCCTTGCCTGTGTGTGCTGGAGGAGGCTTAACAGCTTGGCTCAGCAAGACAGGTAAAAAGGGTGCCCAGGCTCGCATAACAGGCGGGCTCAGTGATATCTCAGCACGTCAGGTGCCATCCTAAGGGAGGGAACCCATCACATTGAGTACTTCAACTTTTTCCACATCATCTGTCACTAGGTTGTCTCCCCCATTCAATAAGGGTCCCACACTTTCCCTGACCACCTTCTTGTTGCTAACATACGTGTAGAAACCCTTCTTGTTACCCTTCACATCCCTTGGTAGCTGCAACTCCAATTGTGTTTTGACCTTCCTGATTACATCCCTGCATGCTCGAGCAATATTTTTATACCCCTCCCTAGTCATCTGTCCAAGTTTCCACTTCTTGCAAGCTTCCTTTTTGTGTTTAAGCTCACTGAAGATTTCTCTGTTAAGACAAGATGGTCACCTGCCATATTTGCTCTTCTTTCTGCACATCGGGATGGTTTGTTCCTGCGCCCTCAATAAGGCTTCTTTAAAATACAGCCAGCTCTCCTGGACTCCTTTCCCCCTCATATTAGCCTCCCAGGAGAGTGATCACTTTAGATAAGCTATTACCAGCAGGAGAGTGGGGTGGGAGAAGGTATTGTTTCATGGTCTCTGCGTATATAATGTCTTCTGCAGTTTCCACAGTATGCATCCGATGAAGTGAGCTGTAGCTCACAAAAGCTTATGCTCAAATAAATTGGTTAGTCTCTAAGGTGCCACAAGTACTCCCTTTCTTTTTGCGAATACAGACTAACACGGCTGTTACTCTGAAACCAGGGAATCCTGTCTATCAGTTCCCTGAGGGAGTCAAAGTCTGCTTTTCTAAAGCCCAGGATCCATAATCTTCTGCTCTCCTTTCTTCCCTTTGTAAGGATCCGGAACTCGACCATCTCATGGTCACTGCTGCCCAGGTTGCCATCTACTTCTACTTCCCCTACCAATTCTTCCCTGTTTGTGAGCAGCAGGTCAAGAGGAGCATGGCCCCTAGTTGGTTCCTCCAGAACTTCCACCAGGAAGTTGTCCCCAACACTCTCCAAAAACTTCCTGGATTGTCTGTGCACTGCTGTATTGCTCTCTCAGCAAATGTCCGGGTGATTGAAGTCCCCCATGAGAACCAGGGCTTGTGATCTGGAAACTTCTGTTGTCCAAAGAAAGCCTCGTCTACCTCATCCTCTTGGTCTGCTGGTCTATAGCAGATACCCACCACAACATCACCCTTGTTGCTCTCGCCTCTAAACTTAACCCAAAGACTCTCAACAGGCTTTTCTCCAGTTTCATACTGGAGCTCTGAGCAATCATACCGCTCCCTTACATACAGTGCTACATCTCCACCTTTTCTCCCTGCCTGTCCTTCCTGAACAGTTTAAACCCATCCATGACAGTGCTCCAGTCATGTGAGTTACCCCCCCCCCCCAGTCTCTGTTATTCTAGTCACATCATAGTTCCTTGACTGTGCCAAGATTTCCAATTCTTCCTGCTTGTACATGAGTTTGACTATTAATTCTCCTAATTCTCCTTTTAATTACATTGGTATAAATTAGAAATAATTCCATTAAATTCAATGGAGTTACACAAGTGTAAAGCCTGAGTACACGAGAGAAGAATTAGGCCCTTAATCCACTAGACTATATAACCTTTGGTTAAGCATGCAAATTTTCAGGTGTTAAATTAGCAACAGAAGCCTATTCACTCTGTGTACTAGAAACAATGAGGGTTACAAAGAAGAATTGATTATTTAATGGCTTCAAAGTTCAAGCAGGCTGTATTCAGATTGGGATCTGTGTATGAAAGTGTCATGCAAAATTGGATGTAATTTACAGTGTTTTGCTTTTTCAATAATAAATTAAAGTTAATGCTTTTCATCTGAGGAAAGTATTATAAACAATTATTGTGGGGCTTTTTAAACTTGTGTGAAGATTTTCAAAAGCACAAGGCACAGTCAGGCACCTAACTTCCTTTGAAAGTCAATGGGATTTTGACTCATAATTACAATTTTTGCCTTCGAAAAACTCTCCCTTCACTTTCTAAGTCTAATTTGAGAGTGTTTCTGGTTTTACAACCCCTGGGCCAGATCCTCAGCTGCTGTAATTCAGCGTAGGTCTATTGAAGTCAATAGTAGCTATGCCAAGTTATACATGTTGAGGATCTGGTTATCTGCCTTTACTTCCTATTTGAAAGACAAGGGAACGGCTTTATATTTCTCGGCCCGTATCAGAGTAGCCCCAGGAAAGACAGCACCCAACTGCTAGGCTCAGACTTGGCTGTGAGAAAGATAAATGCCCCCTGTGATGGGTTCCCCAGGGTGCAACCTGGAACTAGGGTACCACTAAGCCCACTGTCTTACCTCTCATACTGTGATGCTGTGACAAGCTGCAAACCTCTCCAGGTACTGCACTTACAAAGACATCCACCAGCAGGGATGCACCCAGCTGAGTTACATGAATGCTTTTGCCAGCCACTCATGAACCAACAATAGAGGAGGCTCCAGCCAATTTCCCCCAGCTCCCCAGCTTTGCACCCCTGAGGTGTACTGTCTTGCCCTGGTCAGAAGCCTGACCAGTGTAAATTTATAACCCAGTCCGCCCCTCCCTCAATGTAGAGAGGACATGCACCAGCTGTTGTTCCTGAGCAGATTTCCCAAGCACTTCAAACAAAACACCCTGTTTTGAGTAAAATATAAAACAGATTTATTAACTACAGAGAGCCAACTTTGATCTGTACACTTATTACTTATAATCACTTAAAATCTATCTAAGAAATAAAAGTAAAATCACAATCTGAGTTATATAAACTAGATAGGATTTCAATCAAGCAGTGTCTCCCCCTGGTAGATAATACAAGCAGGTTACAGATCTTCCATACATAGGCTGGAATTCTCTTCCAGCCTGAAACCACCTCCCCAGTTCAGTCTTTCCCCTCCAGATATGTTTCCAGGTGTTGAGTTGTGGGGGGTGAGAGGCCAAGTAATGATGTTACTTCCCCTCTTTTATAGCTTCGTTTAGCTTGCTGAAAAGAGGCTTTGCTATGACATGCGTCAAGCAGTTTCCATTGTCTATGTGCTATCTCTGAGAAGTCTCCATTGTATGTGATTCTTGGGATAGATCTTGGGGGTATGGAGTCCTTTAACAGGTCATCAGTGTGTCTGGCTCCTCCTTTGTTGCACCTGAAAGGCTTGTTGTGAGTGTTCCCAACCTTACAACATATTTCAGTAACACACACACAGCAAAACTTCATAACTTCACATACAATCCAACAGGATATTAATATACAATAGATAAAAACTTTTAAAATAATATCTCACAAGGCATACTTTGTACAAAATATAGCATAATTACATGACAGTGGTGAATATAGGCGTTCTAGGGTGCAGCTTTGAAGCATAGCATGCTGCAAACCCCTAAAATGTCTGCTTTGAGAAGGTTGGTAGAGTGAACCCCCTTCTGTTGGAGGGATGTAGGGATAGTGGCTTCAAAGGCAATAGGGGTCAATTGGGGAGGGAGACATGAACTACTAGTAGAAACCTAGGCCAAGATCTGAGTGAGCTGAAGGTGGTGGATACAGGGTTGATTCTGTTCTTACACTGCTCTAAATCAGGAATGACTTCAATGAAGTCAATGTAGTTATTCTAGTTGTACACTAGTGTAACAGATCAGAATGGAGCCCAGTGCATGGGTAAGTGCCTCTGCCTTAGGGGCTTCTGGCCCACTGCTTAGCATTGCCTCCTTCCTTGATTGATTGCAGTGCTTGGCAGGCTTCTTTCTCCTGCTCCTGATGCTGATAGCTGTGGCCATCACTTGGTCATAAATATCAGAGGGATTCCTAACAGCTGCTCAAGTTCCAGAGAACCCCTGGAATTGAAACCTATGAACCTATCACCCACTTCCACAACCATTGCCAAAACCACATACTGCAGCTCTTGTCAAGGGGCCGGCTTTTACAGAAACCTGTGACCATCCCGTCTGCAGCTGATGGGTTTGTGCTCTATTAGTAGATATTTTTATTTGCATATTGCTCATTCTTTACATCCTTCCCATATTTTAATATTAAATTTGTAAAGTAGATGGTCTGTACGGTACTTGTTTCTTTAATTGGTTTCCAAATTGCAAGCAGAATTTCAGATTTTACAGAGATTTTTTTTTTCTAAGTTTCACATCTATGCTGAAAAAGTCCTGTCTAGAGCCTCACTAAGAACAGGTTGGACAAACACGTGTCCGGGATGGTCTAGGTTTACTTTGTCCTGCCTCAACACAGGGTATTGGACTTGACTTCTTGAGGTCCCTTTCAACCCTACATTTTTATGATTCACGTCCTTACTGTATGAACAATATGAAATCAAAAACAAAACTGATAAATCTGAGCTATATTTGCAATCAACATCACCTTCCAATATATTGAGCTTCCACAAGTCAAGAAGCTGAAATGCTTCAACCAGGCTATACTCCTCCATCAGGGTCTGCAGGTTTAAGTCAATGGTGCCGGTGCACCTAAATCAGATGTTTTTGAAAATCCCACCCTTAGGTGCCTAAATATAGATCTGGGAGTCTATTTTTGAAAAATCTGGCATATATATATAAAAGTTTGCAATAACATTAATGTATTGAAAGTCTAAATTCTTTTAATTGTTAACATTGAAGCAATTATGTTTTGAAGCCACAAACATTTTATGCCCCTAAGAAATGCTTATACCACTATAAAAAATTCACAAATAGTTACTATTCATGTGAGTCAAGGTATGTGCCTGCTTATGTGTTTGCATCTACTCTAGGAACAGAGACTGAGTTTAAGTTTGGTTTAGCTAGCCTAGACAAACCTTAAAGCATCTACTTATTTATTTAGCTTATGAGTGAATTGCTCAATTATGTGGAGGGAGAGGTTCAAATATTAGAAGGGGGATCCCTGGAACTGAACCAGGGGAAGATGGAGCTAAATTGTAGAAGGAGATGAGAGGTGAAATTAGTGTTTTACTTAAAAAGAGAGAAAAGGAAACAAAGATGAATAATAAGATGTGCCTACGAGGTCTGTGTGAATGAAGCCCTATACCTGTATGCAGCCCTGCTGAAATCAATGGGGATCCTCACTGGCCTTGGGGTATACCCCAATAGAGATCATTACTGGACTGGGTCTGTACTTGTATGTTGTATCCCTTCCCTGCTTTGTCTTTTTAGATTATATGCTTTTTGGGGCAGGGATTG
This sequence comes from Lepidochelys kempii, assembly GCF_965140285.1. Taxonomy (NCBI): domain Eukaryota; kingdom Metazoa; phylum Chordata; order Testudines; family Cheloniidae; genus Lepidochelys; species Lepidochelys kempii. The sequence continues at coordinate 16,300,551 of NC_136380.1, forward strand.
GCTTCCTCAGTGCTTGCAAATCAGTTGGTATATTTTGGGTGCTAATGTAATATAAACAGTAATAACTAAAGGAAACACTTGTATAAGGTGAGCAGGAGTGATACCGCAAATCAGGGAAAATCCCCAAAATGCTTCTACCAGCCCCCCAAACCTTCCCCCGTCCCGCCCCCCGCCCCTAAACCTCCGCTTCTGCCAGCCCCCCAAACCTTCCCCCATCCCGCCCCCAGCCCCTAAACCTCTGCCAGCCCCCCAAACCTCCCCCCTTCCCGCCCCCAGCCCCTAAACCTCTGCCAACCCCCCAAACCTCCCCCCTTCCCGCCCCCGGCACCCCAAACCTCCGCTTCTGCCAGCCCCCCAAACCTCCCCCCTTCCCGCCCCCGGCACCCCAAACCTCCGCTTCTGCCAGCCCCCCAAACCTTCCCCCGTCCCGCCCCCGCCCCTAAACCTCCGCTTCTGCCAGCCCCCCAAACCTTCCCCCGTCCCGCCCCCAGCCCCTAAACCTCCGCTTCTGCCAGCCCCCCAAACCTTCCCCCGTCCCGCCCCCAGCCCCTAAACCTCTGCCAGCCCCCCAAACCTCCCCCCTTCCCGCCCCCAGCCCCCAAACCTCTGCTTCTGCCAACCCCCCAAACCTCCCCCCTTCCCGCCCCCGGCACCCCAAACCTCCGCTTCTGCCAGCCCCCCAAACCTTCCCCCGTCCCGCCCCCGCCCCTAAACCTCCGCTTCTGCCAGCCCCCCAAACCTTCCCCCTTCCCGCCCCCGGCACCCCAAACCTCCGCTTCTGCCAGCCCCCCAAACCTCCCCCCTTCCCGCCCCCAGCCCCTAAACCTCTGCCAGCCCCCCAAACCTCCCCCCTTCCCGCCCCCAGCCCCCAAACCTCTGCTTCTGCCAACCCTCCAAACCTCCCCCCTTCCCGCCCCCGGCACCCCAAACCTCCGCTTCTGCCAGCCCCCCAAACCTTCCCCCGTCCCGCCCCCGCCCCTAAACCTCCGCTTCTGCCAGCCCCCCAAACCTTCCCCCGTCCCGCCCCCAGCCCCTAAACCTCCGCTTCTGGCAGCCCCCCAAACCTCCCCCCTTCCCGCCCCCGGCACCCCAAACCTCCGCTTCTGCCAGCCCCCCAAACCTCCCCCCTTCCCGCCCCCAGCCCCTAAACCTCTGCCAGCCCCCCAAACCTCCCCCCTTCCCGCCCCCAGCCCCCAAACCTCTGCTTCTGCCAACCCCCCAAACCTCCCCCCCTCCCGCCCCCGGCACCCCAAACCTCCGCTTCTGCCAGCCCCCCAAACCTTCCCCCGTCCCGCCCCCGCCCCTAAACCTCCGCTTCTGCCAGCCCCCCAAACCTCCCCCCTTCCCGCCCCCGGCACCCCAAACCTCCGCTTCTGCCAGCCCCCCAAACCTCCCCCCTTCCCGCCCCCAGCCCCTAAACCTCTGCCAACCCCCCAAACCTCCCCCCTTCCCGCCCCCAGCCCCTAAACCTCTGCCAACCCCCCAAACCTCCCCCCTTCCCGCCCCCGGCACCCCAAACCTCCGCTTCTGCCAGCCCCCCAAACCTCCCCCCTTCCCGCCCCCAGCCCCTAAACCTCTGCCAGCCCCCCAAACCTCCCCCCTTCCCGCCCCCAGCCCCTAAACCTCTGCCAGCCCCCCAAACCTCCCCCCTTCCCGCCCCCAGCCCCTAAACCTCTGCCAACCCCCCAAACCTTCCCCCGTCCCGCCCCCAGCCCCTAAACCTCTGCCAGCCCCCCAAACCTCCCCCCTTCCCGCCCCCAGCCCCTAAACCTCTGCCAACCCCCCAAACCTTCCCCCGTCCCGCCCCCAGCCCCTAAACCTCTGCCAACCCCCCAAACCTCCCCCCTTCCCGCCCCCGGCACCCCAAACCTCCGCTTCTGCCAGCCCCCCAAACCTCCCCCCTTCCCGCCCCCAGCCCCTAAACCTCCGCTTCTGCCAGCCCCCCAAACCTTCCCCCGTCCCGCCCCCAGCCCCTAAACCTCTGCTTCTGCCAGCCCCCCAAACCTCCCCCCTTCCCGCCCCCAGCCCCTAAACCTCTGCCAACCCCCCAAACCTCCCCCCTTCCCGCCCCCGGCACCCCAAACCTCCGCTTCTGCCAGCCCCCCAAACCTCCCCCCTTCCCGCCCCCGGCCCCCAAACCTCCGCTTCTGGCAGCCCCCCGCCCCCCCAAACCGCGCTGCCGCCCACGAACCGGCCCCGGCGGGTCACAGTCGCTGCTCCCCGACTGGCGCGGACGCCCTGCAGGCCGCAGCCGGTCGCCCTGGCAACGAGCGGGGCGGGCTCTGGGCCCGGCGGCCCCGCCCGGGCCCGGCCTGTGGGCGGAGCCACCTCCCGCCTCCGCTTCGGGCCGCGCCGCGCAGTGAGCGTCCGGGCCCGGCCGCGGTCGCACGCAGGCAGCGCTGCGCCATGGCTCCCGCCGCCGACAGGGCCGGCTACTGGGGCGCGCCCACCTCCACCCTGGAGTGGTGCGAGGAGAACTACGCCGTGTCCTCCTACGTCGCCGAGTTCTGTGAGTGCCGGCGGGCCTGGGCCGGTGCAGGCCCGCCCCGGGCCCTGCCTCCCTTCCCGCCGAGCCGGGCTGCCCGCTCCCCGCCATGCCCGGGGGTGGCTTCCTCCCTCCTCCTGCGTGTGGGCCAGGAGCCCGGGTGGGGAGGGGGAGACGGGCCCGGCAGCCCCTTGCCCCCCAGCTCCCCGCTGTGAGGGGAGAAACTGGCGGCCCCTGCCCCCGAACTCGTGGCCCCGGCCTCGGGGCTGGTGTAAACGGATCACCTGTTATGCCAGTGATGCGTCCCGGCTGCTCTCGGCAGGAGCGAGTGGAAGCTGGGCCCCAGAGTCGCTAATTCGAAGAGGAGTGAGTTCAGCCGAGTCCTCTGCTCTGCGTTGTGCAGGAGGCCAGATTAGACGTGCACCAGGGTCCCTTCTGGCACTCTCATCTCTGCCTGTGGGGATAGCCTTGGGGTGCTGCCGGAGCGGGAGATGAGATGAGGGGGGCAACAGGCTGTTGGCTATGGACGTTGGGATGGCTTGGGGCCTTAAAGATACGAAGAAGGGAGATTCTTAATAAAAAAAATCACACATATAGGCCATACCCTAGGCTTGGAAGGGTTAGAGTTTTATCAGTAAATGTTGGTAAATGTCAGTTTCACCATACACAGGTTAAAAAAAAAAACTCCATCTGTGATGACTGAAATACACCAATAGGTAAAGTAGGAAAAATGCTGCTTCGAGAGGAATTAGAGTTTGATTTAAGGATATTTGCTTTGTATGTTTTGACAGGTGGTGTTGGCAATTTGTGTTTTAATGGTTATAAAATTTTATTTTTTTAAAACTTAATGTCTGCTGTCATTAAGTAATTATTATCTGATCCCCCCCCATCTGACCTTTCCATCATTTTCTGCAACTGTGAAAATTTAAATAGATAAGAATTTTGAAAATGCTTGATATTTGTTGACTTACATAGAATCATAGAATCATAGAATATCAGGGTTGGAAGGGACCCCAGAAGGTCATCTAGTCCAACCCCCTGCTCGAAGCAGGACCAATTCCCAGTTAAATCATCCCAGCCAGGGCTTTGTCAAGCCTGACCTTAAAAACCTCTAAGGAAGGAGATTCTACCACCTCCCTAGGTAACGCATTCCAGTGTTTCACCACCCTCTTAGTGAAAAAGTTTTTCCTAATATCCAATCTAAACCTCCCCCACTGCAACTTGATAGATAAAACATAGATAAATCAAATTCCTGTAAGCCTAGCCATGAGTTTGCATAGCTCTTAAACAGAGTGAGGCACATTCCCTGTCCTTTCCAAGGGAGGTAGGAAGAAGTGTCAGTCTAAGATGGACAAAGCAAAGTGCAGTTGTTCAGAAAAGGCACTTGAGGAAGAATATATTAATACATGCAGGACTTATTAATCAAGCTGATCTTATTTTTTAGGGGCTGAAGGTGGGACAGCAAGCTGTCAGGCTTTGTGCCTAGGGGTGGCCTTGGATCACAGAGATGCTCACTTTGTATTCATGGCACTGCAGATTGTGCTATGAAAAATACTGATTTTTGACTCTTATCTCCGCTCCCCCCCCCATAATTAAGTATTTTGTGTCATTTTTAAGGGTGATGGTGGTCATAGTGCATACATGCTGCTGTATGGTAGGGTCCCCATGCTGCAAAGGTTTATGTGTGGGCTTAAAGTTAAGGGCTCTTGTTTGCAGGATTAGCCTAGGAGAGCAGGATCAAACAAAACAGCTCCATCCCCCAGAGCATTTGGAACCTTGTATTAGAAAAAATCATAGCTGAGAATAGTTTAGATGCTTCACAGATTAGGTATGATTTCAGAAGTGTTTTGAATGAGTGGGAGCAAGTTTGGCATCCATTTTTGGAAGGTTTTAGGCATACAGGAGGGTGATGCAGATGATAGTGGGTTTTCTTTTGTCACAAACATTGGAGTGGGTGAAAAAGACACAGGGAATGGTCATGAGAGGCTCTTTTGTAGAGAGTGGCCATGGGAAGGCATGTAGAAGTAGAAGAGCAGCAGTGTAGACAAGGCAGAGTTATAGAGATATTAGAAAAACAAAGTCAATATTAGAGGTGGGGCTGGTAGTGCTGCCTGTTGTTAAGGTTGCCTGAAACTTTCCATTGTAAGACCTTGCTTTCACTTGTTTATAATTTTTTGCCAAACTTTAACCATTTATAGATCTAAGGATGAAAAAGCGTAGTGACTAGCAAGATGTACTTTTGTATGGATTGAAAGGCTATAAAATGAGTAAGTTGGGACATAACGTGTTAGCCCACACTAATAGGCGCTAGATATGGAGAGGAATAAAATAATTTTAGAGATGTAAAGAACAGCAGAATTTGATGAAGGGGACATAAATCTACACAGATTTGAAGGGTGTAAACCCCGAGAAGGAAGGAAGATTATTTAGCATGGCAAAAGGGGGCTATAACTAGGAGTACTGGGATAAAATTTAAAAAGAGAAAATTTAGACTGAACATCTGTATGTTCAGTAAATAATCTCTCCAGGGAAGTGGAGGAGGCCCCAATACTTTACAAATGTAAAATTAGGTTTTACTAGTGTCTAATCCATGTGTGTTATGGAATAATCTTCCATTATTGTCGAGACAGACCAGGGTGAGCCAGTGGGTTTCCATCTCTACATCCTATGAGTAAGCGGAGGAAGAAAGAGAAGACAAAGATGACATCACGGTAGTGGAGAGTGTTCTGAATGTGAGGGTCAGAGGAAAGATAAAGCTCAGTTTTAGAGGATATGAATCAACTAGAGTTGTAATTTAAATCAGTGCAAATGGATTAACAACCTGTCTTTCATAAAAGAACCATGGGATCTTTCATGACCTTTGTTTTATAGCTCTTCTGAAGTCCCCTATTTGTATCTAATTATTTTGGATCTTTAAATTGTTGTCATTTGATATCTAGTGAATTTAAAAAATGAATTTGAAGTATTTTTGCATTCTGTATGTGTCCCTGACAGTCTTTGTGATTTTTAATATCACATCCTATTTGAAACTCAAATGTACAAGGTAAGCATACTGTAAAACAAAATTTTTTGGTATTCCTTGCAGTGATACCAGATATATTAAAAAAACAAAACAACCTTAGACCAACATGCAAATGCATTAACAATTACATAGCAGTATAAAACACATTGGTGCTTGTTTTTAGAATTATGTTGTTTATGGAGGAGAAAAGAGTTTGTGTTATGAGCAGTATGTTCTTGGGTAACAAACCAACAATTTCTCATTAGGTAGAAAGGCATAGGACTTCTTCAGTAAACCTGCATGTATCTAGGTAGAGGTATGCCCATTTTTGTAGTAGATTGTAAAAGCAGGATGTCCAGTGTGTTACAAGCAGTGGAGAGCCACTCACTACAATGACAATATTTCTTACTTTTTGCATCCAGTTTTTATTCCAAATAATTTATAATAAGCCATTGGATATTTGAAACTTGCAGGACACTGTCAGGGTTAAGCCATGTGTTCTTTTCACATTAAAAGCTGTGTTATCTGGCCCTGTACCAACTGGAAAGCTCTCTAAACCGGCATTTCTAATCTTCATAGAATGTCTGGTTTATAGTCCGGTTGGTGCAGGGCCGGCAGGCTCCGTGCGTGGCCCCCCAGAAGCAGCGACATGTGCCTGCTGCTTCTAGGGGGAGGAACGGCCACGAGGGGTTCGGAGTGCGGGGGAGGGGTGCAGGTTTGGGGCTCGCAGGGGTGTGTGGGGCGTGGACTTTGGGAGTGAGTTTGGGTGCGGGAGGGAGTGCGGGGTGCTGGATCCGCCGGGCACTCACCTCGGGCGGCTCCCCGCAAGCAGCGACCAGACCCTGTGGCCCATAGGAGGAGGCGTGGCAAGGCGGCTCTGCGTGCTGCCCCTGCCTGGAACCGCGGCCAATGGGGCTGCAGGGGCGACACCTGCGGACGGGGGAAGCTTGTGCAGAGTTGCCTGGTGTGCCTCCGCCTAGAGTCCGCAGGCATTGGTTGCCGCTTGCGGAGAGCCGCCTGAGGTGAGCACCCCCTGTCCCACATCCAAACTCCCTCCCAGAGCGCCCCACACCCTAACCCGTAGCCCTGCACATCCCACCCCCCAAACTCCTGCACTCTTTCTTAACTAGCATTTTTCACTTACCAGCACTTCCCATTCCCCCAACATGCTGGATAAAAAAGCTTTTACTGTCCTTATCTTGGGGCATGTCTACACTACAGCTGTGGTGCTGTAGTGCTATAACAGAGGTTTCCTGTGTTGCCAAAAAAGCCCTTCTTCCTTCAGTCTAGCCGTGTCTGCCGCGAAGGTTAGGTTGACCTAACTGTGGCTCTCGGGGTATTTTTCACAGGCTTGAGCAACATAGCAGTGTTGATCTAATTTTTAAGTGTGAACCAGCCTTACTAAAACACTGTAAGAGCCAAAAACATAGGCTTGTTTTGCAACTCAAGTCATTGTGCCACTTTGCAAATGTTTTTGATATGCTAATTTCAGTACAAACTGAGACATTGTGCTCATGTGCTAGTCCGGAAGCCTACGTGTATTTCTTTCCCATTCATTTTCTAAATGAGTAGTAAATGATGGCAGCTGATCAAATTTATGTATTCAGAGATGTGAATGTGAGGTCATGTAGTATACACTGTTTCTTTTATTAAATAATTCCATTGCTCCTCAATACCCCTAAAAGCCAACAATTCAAACCCAAAGGTTCCTGTCTGGGACTTTTTTGGTGTTCACAATTCCAAAAATAAAATTTCCCTTCTGTCTTCCTTTATCCACTTACCTGACTGAATTTTCCACAGCTCTTTCTCCAACATCTTCCAACTCCCTGAGTCTCCTCCTCCATGTCTGCATTCTGTGGCAAAGCTTGTTGGATTGTTGATACCAACAGGAAATAAAATCTTCAGATTTTTTAATTTCATTTAAATAGACGCCAAATGCTCCCGCCCTCTCCTCCCCCTGAGAAAAAAGAAACAAAGGTCTTGAAAGGCAAATACTTTTTAAAAACTTGAAGCTAAAGTGACCTTTACTTCTAACTGTATTTTATTCCCTTTGTTGGCTAATTTGCATGCATACTACTTTGTTCTTTAGGGTTGGTCAAGAGTGCAGTGCTGCTGGCACTTGTTTGTGTGTGAGAGGACAACACAGTACTGAAGCACTCGTTTTGAACCAACCCGTTCCAGCCCCCAGTGCTCAGCATACTGAATTGTGCAAACTCTGTAAACTTTGTAAATAAACCAAAACAACAAACAACCCCCCCCACCTCTAAAATATTGGGCCTGTCATTCAACCTTAAGTGCTGCTGTTGTGCGTGAGTCATCTCCTTATTTCTAATTAAAGATGATGGATAGAGACAAGGGTACTTCACGTCAGTTGAACCCATGTGATGTTTACATCACCATGTCCCCTGTTTTTGGTTCAAGTATCAGCTTGACAAGCCGTGTTCCCTCTCTGTCATCCACTAATATGAACGTAACAAGGGTGTGTCTTAGAACGTGATATGTATTTAGCAATTATGTTGTAAAAACAGAAACTTGCCCATATTTAAATTAATACTTTAAGTTAAAAGAAATTGTCCATGATGCCGCTGGGGGTCAGGACCCACCTCTTGTCAAATCAGAAGTCATGTTTTGGATATTCTCTAAATGTATTGGTTAACAAGTAATACTGAAATAAGGATAGAAGAGACTTGCAAATCTGAGAAGGGATCAAGATACAGACATAGTTTAATAATAATGTATTACTCAGAGAGAAAGCAAGCTTGGGCAAAATTTCAGATGGCTAAAAATCACCACAGAGCTTTGATTTGAAAACAGATAATTGTATAACGGTTCAAGATGCACCATTTCCCTCAGTTGAGGTTCTCTTTGCTTCTGATCAACAGCTATCACAAGAAGAGGCATGCCAATGTCACAATCATGCTTATTTAGCATGCAAACAGCATTTAGAAACATAGTATTTGCCATGTTCGTTCAGACTAGTGGTCCGCCTGTTGTAGATAGAGGTCTGTTTTGGATGCTTCAGGGAAAGGTGTAAGGGTTCTTGTTATAGTCAATCATGGAATGAACAATCTATCTCAAGGAGAAATTTCTTCCTAGCCATTGGTTGTTAGTAGGTGGCTTATGTCCTAATGCACAAGGGTATGTATTTGTCATAGACTTTCGTTATCCTGTCCCATGTTACCCTGGATATTCTCATTTTTCATGTGAATGTCGACCCCTTTTCTAAATCCTACTAACTTCTACTACCCAATCCTACTGCTCTCTTGGCCTCTGATCTCGTTGGTACAGCATTTCTATATCATACTTAAGAAAAAAAAAATCCTGTGTCAGTTTCAGACCTGTTTCTTTTCTCTTCTGCTGAATGCCCCTTTGTATTCTGAGTGGGTAAGTTGGAACACTCAATTCATCTTCACTGCGGCATCTGTTTTCACATATTTCTATCATATCACTTTCTATTTGTTGTCTTTATAAACTAAACTCTGTCTTTTCAATCTCTCTCCATATCTCTAATCACTTTTGTTGTCTGTTTAAGATACCTTCTATTTCTGCTCTTTTGAGTTGAGGTAGCCAGAACTGTGCGCACGGCTCAAGGTGAGGGCATGCCATCCATTTATGTAATGGCACTGCCATGTTTTCAGTAATTTTTTTCATCTCAGTCTTTACTAAGTGGCAAAAAACTGTATTAACACCGAGTCGAGGTTGCCTGGTGATAGTGTGTGTCCTTCCGGAACATAGAGTTCAGCAAAAAAAACTTCTGAAAACCAGAAAATAGAGCGGGGGGGCATACTACGCCCACGGGCTGCATCTGGCCTGCCAGCCGTATTAATCGGGGGGTCTGGGGCTTGCCCTGCTCTAGTGCTCTAGCTGGGGAGTAGGGTCAGGGGCCGCTTCGCGCAGCTCCCGGAAGCAACAGCATGTCCCCGCTCTGGCTTCTACACGTTGGGGCAGCCAGGGGGCTCTGCTCCGCATGCTGCCCCTGTCCCAAGCGCTACCCCTACAGCTCCCATTGGTCGGGAACTGCAGCCAATGGGAGCTGCAGGGGCGGCGCGTGTGGACAGGGCAGTGCACAGCAGAGCTGCCTGGCCACGCCTCTGTATAAGAGCTGGAGCAGGGACATGCCGCTGCTTCCGGGAGCTGCTTGAGGTAAGCACTACCTGGAGACTGCATCCCTGAGCTACCCCCCAGTGCCCCAACCCCCGTCTCAGCCCTGATTCCCTCGCACCCTCCGAACCCCTTGGTCCCAGCCCTACCCCAGAGCCCACACACACAGCCGGAGCCCTCACGCCCCCGCACCTCCCCAGCTGAGAGTCCCTTCCCGCACTCTGAACTCCTCATATTTGGCTCCACCCTGGAGTCTGCACCCTCAGCCAGAGCCCTCCCACACCCCAACCCCAATTTCGTGACCGTCGCTCGCCATACAATTTCCATACCCAGATGTGGCCCTCAGGTCAAAAAGTTTGCCCACCCCTGAAAGTTGAGTAAAGTTAAGTTAAGTAAACCCATTCTCAGCTTCTCACCCCATGTTAGTGTTCTTGATGCATGCTCCAAGCATGCCTGTTCTAAGGTCTCCACTCAAAGAGGTAGAGTTTCCTCAGGTTCTGGATCACATGTGGGTAGGGAGATGGGCTCAGACACCCCCAGAAAGGCAAACCCCCTGAATGTGGCTTGCATGAGGAGGAACAGGGATGGAGTCAGACCCTCATAGACGGGTGGAGGCCCCCAGTCCTGGTGTACACACCTTGGGGGGCAGGGAGTGGGGCTCAGACACCCCGAGAGGGGGAGTGACCCCAGATCCCAGCTTGAATAACGGGTAGGAAGTGGGGCTCAATCCCGCAGATAGGCAAGCACCCTCCAGAATCTGCCTTACATGAGGGAGGGCAGGAAAGGGTCAGGGGTCACATTCCTGTAGGTGGGTTGGGCACACAGACATGGGAGGAGAATGTGGGGCTGACAGGCGCCCCTGCCCCTATTCTCTCCATCCCCAATCACTCACCCCCATGTCCCCTTTCCAGTATCCAACCCTTCCTTAGTATATATCCTAGTCCATTTCCTCTCCCCATCACCTGCCCCAACCCCTCCCCCCACTCTTCCACCCCAATCACTCTTCCAGAGAGCACTTGCTTGTAGAAGTTAATTTTCTTTAAAAAAAAAAAAAAAAAAATAGTCGCAGCATCTTCTGAATAGTCTACTGTACTCAGATTACATTTCCCTAGAATAAGATTCCCCCTTTGATACAGGCACACTGGAGCAACATGTCCACATATTTGACTCAGATTTCTACCCTGGGTTGAATTTAAACTCTGTGCCTGATGTGAAGCTCATATTTGTTGTTGTGACACTTCATCGGCGCAACCCATGTCTTGTGACAAAGGGTAGATCTACTGTACAATACACTACCCACTTGCCCATGTCAGTTGAATCCAGCTTGCGGAGCTATAAAATTGCAGTGTGGGCATTAAGGCTTGGTATGGAGTCCAGGCTTTGGGGCTCGGGCTGGAGCCCGGGCTCTAGGACCTTCTCCCCTCCTGAACATCAACAGTGCAATTTTATAGCCATGCGAGCCCTAGTCAGTTGACATGGGCCAGCTGTGGGTAGTTTATTGCACTGTAGACGTCATTTTCCAACTAGTTAGCCTTACACTACGCATTTGCAGTAAGAAATAGCTTTAGTGTATCATGTCTTAACACATGAGGCTTCTGATATTCCAAACAGAAGCAAAATCTTTTACAAATACCTTTGCCCAAAGTTCTGCATGGTGTCTTGCACTCTGTTGGGGTCACCCGCTAGCATTGGACATCCTGATGCAATTATCTGAGTCTTTGTTTGATCTCTATATGTGAGCAACAAAAGGTTGCTAGAATCACTCAACTGTAAGAAATGCTGTATCTCAGGAAATGGCCCCAAATTTGGATCACTAACAGAATCCTGCACAAGGGACAGCAAATTTTAAGGCAATCCAAGTAACTGTAGATTTTAGAGCATTTAGAAGAGTGGAGCATTAAACAGACATCTGGTCTTAACTTTAACTTATTTTACCCTAACACTTTGTTTGCCTTTTTGAGTGCTACTTCACATGGAGAAGATGTGGTTACAGCTATCCACGATTATGCCTGGTCTCTTTCTGAGTGGTTAAAGTTAATATAGAACTGACCAACATGTATGAGTAGTTGAAATTATTTGTCCAATTTGCATTACTTTGCCTATGTTAACAGTGAATTGTGGGGGAGCAAAGAAGAGGTAATGTAGTTAAAGCAGTAAGCTAAGAAACTGCTCTTCATTTCCTCATGGTTTTTTCTAGTTTTGATTTTAATAATTTTGTCATTGACAGATGTTGCCCCTTTATTGTTCATTCTCTTTTCTAGGTCACAAATGAATGTTAAACACCAGCCTTAGCACAAAACATTTTGGCACTCCACTGTTAAACTTTTGCGTAGTTGATGGACAACTATTTAGTCCTTCTCTTTTTGTCTCTGGTCCCTTTCTAATTCATGACACAACTTGACAACTTAGTTGCTTAACCTCTTTTGAAAGACTGTGTCAAAGGCTTTTTTGAAGGTACAAATATATTGAACAATCAGTTTTCATCTATCTGCCGTTACTAGCATGCCGAAAGGGGTTTAACAAGTGATATGAACATATGCCATTTGTGTTTACCTGTTAATATTTGCGTAGTTAATCAGTGGCAATAAAATACTTTAATGCTACTTAAAGCACCAAATTACATCATGTTCAGTACTTCAAATTCAACATTCATATGGCTGGCATTTGGGCAACTGCCACTCCAAATGTTAAATCATATAAATGCCACTGTTCTAATTCTGTTGTCTGAAAACTTCCAACGCCCACAGACTTATGAATGGAATGATATGAATTTGCACCTTCAGAAAGTATTAAAGAATTTTACACTTATGCAAAATGAGTGAAGTTAAAGAAACACTGCTGACTTAACACGCCTGTATAATTCTTTATCTTCTATAGTTGCAGGTAATACCTATAATTACTGTTACTGAAAGACACACAAATGTCTTCAGTTTGTTTTTTGTGCCTTTGACAGTGTTGTTTGTACTGTCTGTTTCCCCTGGTTGTATGAGTCTTTCACACAGCAAAAGAGGAGATGTGATTGAGTCCAAAATATTGACAGTGGAACTCTGGGAGGTGTAATGCCTGAAATTACTTCTAACTTTCTCTCTCTCTTTTTTTTAAATAAGAGATTTCTAACTGATGGTGTCTCTTATCCGTGTATACTACATGTGGCAGACATCGTGTTTTGGTTTTTTATTATGCAGTTCTCCTGGTTATAATTCCATAAAAGTCATGCCTCTTTATGTGTATGTCCACATAGTCAAACTTGATGTCCAAGAGTGTGTATACACTGTATGGGTACGCTACAAGCATGACAGCAGCACAGATGTAGTGCTGCAGCTAAGCCTGTGTAATGTAGACACTTGCTACAGTGACAGGAGGCTTTTCCATTGTTGTGATAAGTCTACCTCCTCGAGAAACAGTAGCTAGACCAATGGAATAATTATTCTGTCAACCTAGCTCTGTCTACGGTGGGGGTTAGGTTGACCTAACTACGTTACACAGAGTGCAAAATTTTTCACAGCACGGAGCAATGTAGGCAGACCTAAGGTTTAGTTGCAGAGCAATCTTGCAAAAGGGTCTCTGAGCATGGATCCTTGCATCTGAATGGAGTGCCACTGATTTTGGTTGCCTGCATGCAGGTAGATTATGCTGAGTCCCTCTGGAGTCATAGGAGTCCATTCACATGTAAGGTTTTTTTTATATAGTGACAAAGCTCTGTCCTTGCCTCCATGGGTCCTGCGTTTCCTGGTGGATTTTGCTAGACTCAGAGGCTCACTGTGACCCTCCACGTAATCTTTCTCTCTAGAGACAAGGGTCACAGTCTACAGAGCCATTTTCATCATAAGCCAGCGAGGGAGGTGAGGAGAAGTTATCCTTCCTTGCACAGTCTCTGTTGTCTCCCAGTCTCAGTGATTGATCAGGGGGCAAAGTTGTGGTAGCTGACCTTTTAGAAACATGATATGTACAATTCCCTGGGCTACTTCCCCCACAGCAGCCCTCACTTCCTCAAGCTCCACTTCACCCTTACCTCAGGGCCTCCTTCCTTGTGCCTGATCTGGTGTGTACTACTTAAGTCTCTCCCACAGCTCCTGACATGCACACCCACCTGACTAACTGGGAGGCTTTTAACTAGTTTCAGCCAGCCCCTGATTGGCTTCAGGTGTCCCAATCAACCTACCATTCTCCCTGCCTTCTGGAAAGTTCTTAATTGGCCCCAGGTGTCTTAATTGACCTGGAGCAGCTGCCATTTCACTTATCCTGGTACCAGGGATTTGTTTAGCCTGGAGCTAATATAATCTATCTCCCACTACTTTTCTATAGCCATCTGGCCTTGCCTCGTCACTCTCTCTCTATATATAATTATATGTGTATAAATGAAGATAAGAGAGACAGACCGACCCCCTCCATGGAATTGGGGGCCTCAGGAGTATGTGCCTTTTGTGTTAGCTCAGAATCCATCAGTTTGTTTAGGGGGTCTTAACAGATTTCAATATGATACACTAAATATTATCAACACTTGAGAAATTAATTCCTTATTGGCAAATGGGAATCTTTTCCAGGAGGGTGTGGGGATCAGTGCTGTTAACTTCTGTAGAATCATTGCTTGCTTCTTCTTCATGCTCTGGTCCTCAGGTCCATTACAGTGGGTACTTGTGCCTGCTGGGTGGGAGGAACTAGACCTGTCAGTCACTGGCAGCTGAGGAATGCTTCTCCTTCTGAAGTTCCCTCCGTTTGTTTCTGTCTCCACACCGTGGCCATTGGCTCCCCCCGCCCTACTTGTTGCAGAGCTTTTTGGAGAGAAATTTTTAGACTGGCAGTTCTGTTTTAAAAATGTGTAATCCCCAGCTTTGTGCCAGGGCAGTCTTTGATTTTTTGGGGAGACCATCCCCCCAGCTCTCCTTCCCCTTCTGAGGCATTTGCAGCGGCTGGTGCCCCTGCAGGCTTCAGCAAGCAAGCAAGGCTGGGAAAAGCCACAGGCGAAAAGCAGGGTGTATGATCCCCAGCAGGAGAGGAGCCAGGCACGACTGGGAAGAGAACTGGCTCCAGGGCAAGCAGCCTTTCTCCCCTATCTTCATGAGGAAAATGAAGCTCGAAGAGCAGCGAACCAGATGAAAGATCATTCCTGAGTCCATACAGCCAGTGCCAATTGCCACACTATTGACCATGGAATTCAGCTGCCTCCTCCCCCTCTACTTCCCTCTGGGTAGCAGGTGGAGGATACCAGACACAGCACTGATGTTGTCAATGCCGGCAAGTGTTTTGTACAGTTCTCAACGTTAAATATTTTCTTAGTGCATCAGCCTTATTCAAACTCCATGAGGTCATAGACCACAGCCTTGGAACCTCATTCTGCTCCCTGCCATGCTATCCAGATTAAACCCCTACGGAAAGTGTTGTCCTTGCCTATCTATTAGAGTAGGCCTCCTGACGGCTACTATCCTAATCAAGCAAGGGCTTTTTTATTTGAAGTTGTGAGCTTTCTCTGATGAGACCCAGTATTGGACTTCTACTCTGGACCAGTAGTCTGCACAACTGTCATAGCATTCATTCCCTAAATTAATTCAAGAAATATTCCTCCTTCAGTTAAGCTTCAGTCCAGTTCTCAAGAGCATTGACATTCTCAGGGTAGAGTAGTCATGTCTCCTATACTGAGATCTGCTAGACAGCCATTAGCTCACCAAATTCTGCATAGTGGTCATCTGATCTTAGAGAATGCCATTTCCTTTCTTTTGGTAGAAGTAGTCTCCAACTTTAGTGTCCAGGGGAAGATGGAAGAGAGGTATATATATAATCTAACTCATTTTTGATGTCCAAGTTTAAAGAATGATCCTGTCTCCCACCCTGGAGGCACACTACAGTGGGATTTTCATAGCAATGAATCTGTGCACATTAACACAAAGAAGAACAGGAAAATGTATCTGTACTTACTCTAAGAAAGGAAGTTTTCAGGTAATATGGTCCCACCCTAGAGACAAATGGATCATCCAGAATAGAAATGAAAATTGGCATCCAAGGATATGGGTTTGCCATTAGATGGATTTTTTACAATCCTCTGCAGTTGGAGAGGTTGTTCCTCAAAGAGTATTTACCACAATCTGTAGTAAGTGGATTTGAATTATCCTGGCAGTGGAAGTTGTCTGAACTGAAAGGAACCTCAGGAGGTGGGATATTCCCCTGCTGCCAGTGACTGACTGGTCTGGTTCTCCTCCTAAGCTGCAAGCAGACTGAAGTACCAGTTGAAACAGATCTCTGGCCCTTATTATTCAAAGAAAGGACATGTTGGGGAAAGCACAGGTAAAATTTTCCTCGTTATTCTAAAAAGATAACTTCAGTATGAAATCTAGTAAATTTGTTAACAATGAATTAAAAGTAGTTCCAGGTAACTTGCCTCTGAGTCTTCCTCCCAGTTGTTGTCACTCTTACAATGGCATTTAATTTTTCCCCCCTCTACTCTTGTGGGAATGTCCCATGTAAGTAATAGGGGAAGTGACTGTACACAAAGTGTAGCCAAATGCACAAAGTAAACAGTCTGGAAAAATAGAGATGCAACATTTTTTATTTCTCTGATCTTTCAGTTATAGCAGTCTTAATTATAGCTTGCTTAATAATTAAAATAATAATTTTTAATTATTAATTAAAAAAAAAAGTTGACCGTGTCCTTTTGTTTGTGGCCTGTGTTACTACAAAGCTGACCTTCCAACCTGGTGCCATGTAATGCTGTTTTCCTGCATCTGCAGGCAGCTCCAGTGCCTCTGCTGTTCCTCATGGCTTTCTTCAGGAACAGCAGAGTGAAAACCAAATCAGTCTTGCCTGTTTTTACGCTTCCTCTTCAGAACTGGTAGGCAACAGTAAAAACGCAAATCAGGTCAATTTAATTCTGTTGCTGTGAGGGAAAGCAGCAGAGGCAGACATGAAAGTAACTAAATTGTGCATTATAAGTAGTACACTCTCTGGTTCCTTTCCACTGCATGGTGTCTGGCTGTGGGGTATGTGGTAGCACAACTATTTTTTTGCTAGTTTTCTTGAGCCTTAGTGTAGTAGATGTTGTTGGTAAATTTTTCAGGCTCTGATTTTTGTTCCTTTAAGACCTCTCTGAATCCATACTTTCCTCTCCATCCCCATCACTGACAGATGTGTCCATACCAAGTTAATCTCTTACCTTTAATGTTGCAACCTTCTCTGTCTTCCCATCTGTTCTCACTCTAGGTGTAGAAGAAGATGAACAGCTGTTACTCCTCTCCGAAAAACATTCCTATCCCATCATTCACCTTCTGCCCCATCTTCGACTCTTATGATTCTTCTTGCCTTTCATGTCAGATTTATATTTCTTGTTCTCACCTTCAGAGTCATATATAATTTAACCCGTCTACATCTCTGCTTTCATTGTCCAGCTAGCACACCCACTGTGTACACTTGTCTCAAGTCTTTCTGAAAACGTCCTTTATGTTCTTCTCATGGTCATCTTCACACCCCCTTCTGTGCCACCCTTCATGCTTGGAACACCATTGTCCATGTGCGCCCACTGTCAACCCTTTTCCTCTGTCAGATCCTCCCTTTAAACTCAGTTCTTCCATGAAGCTTACCAACAACCCGCCAGCTATCATGATTATGTTCTATACTATGCTCTAGTTATAATAAAAAAAACTGTACCACTTGCAGTTTAATCTTTCAGTATATGGTATCACTTACTTTTTATGGTTTAAATTGTGGCACAGACCTAAGTCTTCCTCTCTTCTGTTGCAGAAAGTCCACTTACAGTGTTCAGTAAATATCTGTACACTTCTGTACTATGGATGTTGCGCAGGGAGGGAGCACCACCCAGCTCCACTCTTGGCCCTTGCTGCAAGCTCTACGTCTAGGGTGCCAGTTGCCAGCCTTGACCCCTGGCCTCGGCTCCACTCCCGGCCCCAGCCTCGGCGCCTTTACTCCTGTCTGCGGCTCTGCTCCCGGCCCTGGGACGGGGGCGCGGACAGGAGTAAGCGGGGCCATGAGGTTAAAAGTTTGGGGGCCACTGGGTTAGGGGATACCTAGTCATGTTCAAAGGTAGCTGGAAAGAAATTGGGAGACTGAAGAAAGAGTGAGAATATAGAGGAGGTGGTTGGAAGTTGATAGTGGAAGAGAAGCCACAATGTCCAAGTCCAGTGTGGGAGAGAGATGTATAGCTGAAAGTTGTTGCTGAATGTTATCCTGTTACTTTGAAGAGGTTCTGAAGAGTTCTGGCAGGGCTGAGTGTGAATTTGGAGAGAAATGACTGCAGAAAAGAACTGCTGGGGTGGTAAGTGCAGGAGACAGAGAGAAGAAGCAGAATAGTTTCCCAAGGAAGACTGGGGAGAGTAAGGAAGGCAGTAGTGAAGGAAATCTGTATGGTCCTAGGATTTTCTCTAAAGGCAGTTGAGCAAAGGAAGAAGTGAATGCAAGTAGTAAGTCAAGGTTGGGTTGTTGGGCAAGGCAGGGAATCAAATGAGGCAAAATACTGGAGGTGTGTGTGGGATGGAGCAGGTTAAGTACTGCAAAGGAGTCAGATTTTGGTGTTCTGGAGGTCATAGAAGGATTATGTGATTGAACAGAAGGCAGGGAGTAAGTGAGTAATATTAACCGATAAAGTGGTGATCAGAGCAAGGGAATTCAGAGATTGGAACTGGAACAAGGACAGTACTCGAATACAACATCAAGAGAGTGACTAAGGCCTTTCCAACATGAGGAAGCTGCTCCACGAAAGGTGTGAATGTTAACAGATTTAGTTCAACTGTTATTAAATGCCTTGTCCACACTCTTATTTCCGTTTAAACGGAAATAAGAGTATCCTCAGAGGGGTTTGTACCAGTTTAATTGCTTTAAAAATTTAACTTGGGGTGCAACATTCTTGTATAAACAAGTCCTTAGTTTGAGTAGAGAAGTTGGTCCAGAGATGGAGGCAAGGGTGTTCAGGAGAGGAAGAGTAAGGTGGTATAGTTTGACAGTTTAGTTTGAACATGGGCAGTTGGAGCAAGGAGAACTCAAGAAGAAGAAAATAAAGCTAATTATCCTAGTGGTTCTCAACCTGAGGTCTGAGGCCCCCTGGGAGATTGCAAGAAGGTTTCAGGGGTCCACCAAAATAAACCAGAGAGCCGGGCCAGCATTTGACTCATTGGGGCACAGGTCAGAAAGCTGAATCCGAAGCCCTGCTGCTCAGGGCCAAAGCCCGATCCCCTCCTTCCTGGGCTGAAGCCGAAGCCTGAGCAACTTAGCTTCGTTGGGCCCTGGGCAGTTGCTCTGCTTGCTACACCCTAATGCTGGCCCTGGCTTTTAATCTACTGAAAAACAGTTGTGGCACGGGTGGGCCATGGAATTTGTATAGCATGTTGTGGCGGGGATCAGAAGGACAAAGATTGAGACTTCATGGATTATCCTAATATATTGGTTTGGTCATAGCCATGATATCGGACATTACTTTAGGGCCACTCATAAATTTAACAATTAGCCTATTTCTTGGCTATCTTCCTCTTTCTTCCCTAACCTCCAGGTTTCCAGCATTAGCCTGCTTCTTGACTTAAGACAGCATTTAAAATCAGTTTGAGATCCAGAATTTCTTTTGCTATTAAAGTAAGTGTACCTAGTAATGATGTAATGTTAGAGTTAATATTGTAGACAAAATTCCAACTTTTCACAATTCCAGCATGACAAGTTTCAGAGTAACAGCCGTGTTAGTCTGTAATCGCAAAAAGAAAAGGAGTACTTGTGGCACCTTAGAGACTAACCAATTTATTTGAGCATATTTAGAGACTAACCAATTTATTTGAGCAATTTATTATGCTCAAATAAATTGGTTAGTCTCTAAGGTGCCACAAGTACTCCTTTTCTTTTTGCGAATTCCAGCATGGTTTGTTTAGACTTCTGTTGCATTTTTTGGGCTGTAAATCAAGCATTTTATTTGTTTTCAATACTCTTCCTGTATTGTCTGGACACTTCATTAGACATGTCAAAGTGTTTATGCCTGCAATTTTATTGCAAAATCTTCCACATACAACTTGAAAATGACTTACCTGCACTATCTTCTCTAAGTTTGGAATGTCCTATGAGTTTGTCAGGCAAAGAATGAATTCCCCAGAGGCAGGATACTGTCCCCACCCCACAAAAGGTCTTAAATAAGAGACTCCCATAGAGATGGCAGGACCTCATTTCAGCGAATTATAGGAAAGGGTTATTATTTCTTGCAGTCCAGTGCGTTCGGGACATCCTGGATTGTGAATGGAATGCTCCCAGTAAGAAGCTGCAGCCCTTCCTAATAATCTAGACCAGGGTTTCTCAAACTTCATTGCACTGTGACCCCCGTCTGACAACAAAAATTACTACACGACCCCAGGAAGGGGGATTGAAGCATGGCAGCAGGGCCGAAGCCTGAGCCTCGCTGCCCGGGGGCAAAGCCAAAGCCTGAGCCCCACCACCCAGAAAGGGAGCCAAAGCCGAAGCTTGAGGGCTTCTGCCCTGGGCAGGGGGGCTGTAACCTGAGCCTTGTTGCCCATGGCTGAAGCCAAAGCCTGAGCCCTGCCACCCAGGGCTGAATCCCTCAGGCTTCAACTTCAGTCCTGGACTGCAGAACTCAGACTTTGGCTTCAGCCCCAGGCTCCAGCAAGTCTCAATGCCAGCTCTGGTGACCCCATTAAAATGGGGTTGCACCCCACTTTGAGTCCCAACCCACCGTTTGAGAACCGCTGATCCAGACTTCTGGTTTGCTCTCTCAAACGACGTCTGAAGATCGCATCTGTCATTTTTAAGGGTGTAGAAAATACTGTGATAGTCCCTAAGGGTAAAATGAACTGGAGATGGAGACCATACTTGAGAATCTTAGGTTTCAGAGTAGCAGCCATGTTAGTCTGTATCCGCAAAAAGAACAGGAGTACTTTTGGCACCTTAGAGACTAACAAATTTATTAGAGCATAAGATTTCATGGGCTACGTGTTATTTGTTAGTCTCTAAGGTGCCACAAGTGCTCCTGTTCTTTTTGAGAATCTTAGGATGCCCTTGAGCTTCCATGCAGACCTAGATATCACCTATGTTGTTAGGTGGTTAGAAGAACTAAGTTTGGAAAATGTTGAGGAGTGTATGTTGTCTGGCAGCTATTTTTATTCTGTGATGTTGCCTTGGAACTCTTCCCTGCATCTCTATTCATCATGGCCCATCAGACCTTGTGGCTGCAGAATGTGATTGGATGGTCTATTGTTCAAGGCTGTACTTTTACTCTTGTAAGACTGTCCGGGCCAAATCATAAAATTCTTCAAGAAAGACCATTGTGGAAGATATCTTTGCAGGATCTGTCCTTTCACAAAAAGAACGATGGTTAAGTCTGGGTTTTGAATTACTGCGTGTTGTCCTGAAAACCAAGGAAGAGGCATTTTATAATTTCTATCGCAGCAACAGAAAGTATGGTTTGATCACGTAACCAACAAAAAAAGTTTTGGAAATTATTGGAACTCAGGAAATGCTAGTTAAAGATCTATGAAAAGACAGATTTGATTTGCAGGGCATATTTTAAGAGGTTCAGATGGCAAGGCATGTTTACGGCACTGGAAGGGAAAGTTGAGGGCAGAAAAAAATGAAGCAGAGAGAGAAGATCTTGGATGGGTGGATCAAAATGGCTATCCATCCACAGAGATTTGCAGAGGATAATTCAGAATTGGGTACCATGGTTGCAAACCTCCAGTAAAGGAGAAGTCACAAAAAGAGATTGCAGTAACGTCTCTTAATTCCAGTAAGGACTGGGCTCCATTGTGCTAGGCGTTGTAGAAACAAGTAACAAAGGTTGTAGTCCCTGACAATTTACTCTAGGTATTTGTTCACTTCCTTCACCCAGCCTTTTACTGACAGAAATTCATCAGTGGTTTAGTGGTTAGGGTGATAGCATGGGACTTAGGAGTTCTGGGTTCAATTCCTTGCTCCACCACAGACTTTCTGTCTGACCTTAGGTAGGTGTCTCTGGCCATCTGTAAAATGGTGGTAATAGCACTTTCCTACTTCACAGAGGCATTGTGAGGCTAAATACATAGAGATTATAAGGTGTTCAGACACAATTGTGATGGGAATCATGTAAGTACTCAAAACATTTTTTATCTAAAAGTATTTTTAAACCATCAGCAAGTAAATATCAGTAATTTGTGTTAAACTGCAGCATGAACACAGTTGTCATATTTGTGTGATACTTAGGATATCAATTTCTTGTCAAGAAATGTCTGATGATTTAAATTCTGGGCTTGGTATGTGTCGTGTTAAATCAAAGAAAAAGAAATGAGTGCAAGTGAATAGCTACAGTGCTAGCATAATGCACAAAAGGATGAAAGCAGGGTAGATAGATTTAAATCACCAGGTGGAAAGCCTCGATTTAAATCCATTGTAATCAACTTTTCCATTTGCACTTCAGTTATTTTCTAAAGAAAGGTGCATTCTCACTGGTTAATATACCCATTAAAATATGTTGATATTCAAATAAATAGAGCCTTTACACTAGGGTCTGGTCTACACTACAGAGTTAGGTTGACATAAAGCAGCTTACATCGGACCTAAGAGGGTACACTATAATGATATATATTTCTTTAAGCAATTATATTGTTTGATATTTTCAGATTCTTTTGTTGGAAAACGAATGGTATATTGCTACTATACTAGATAATTAACTTTTTGCTCATGATTTGTGTCAAGCTTTATTAGGATGGTAACTGGAATTTAATTAAGCACACAACAGTTTATTAAATTTATTTTTATTAAATAAAACAACCATATGTTTTGACTACTTAAACTTCTATTATCAAAACACATCTCACATTTACAACTATATGATATATTAGAGGAATTAACTATAGTCAGTGAATTAACTGATTATTTCAGGTTCTCCTGGGAACATTTTCAAATATGCTTATGTGAAAGTGACTGGAGTGGAAGTTCCTGCTTGCCTAAGTCTCTTGACGATGACATTTCCTAAGTGACATCTACTAAGTTACTTAGGTTAACCTATTGTGCCATATTTATAAAGCTTGACCTAAAAGTTAGATGTCTTCCCCCTGATTCTTTCTTTATAATATAAGAAAACAGCTTTTAACTCAGTTTTTGATAGAGGCCCATGGATTCAGAATATTTATATTTTTATGTAAATGTTTTAAAAGATTACAATAAGTTTAGGGCTTCACGTATTTTGTATTAAATTCAGATTTCATTTTAAACACGTTTATTTTTGAAAATAAAAAATATAAATTCAATAAAACATTGATTTAAATAAGAAAATCTGATTTAAATTTAAAAATATCTGTTCTCATCCACTCTGGATGAAAGTCACAATGTCAGAAGCTAAACAGTAGAACATACTGATTTTTATATGGCTAGTGTCTTTTAATGTACAGGTTTCAGAGTAGCAGCCGTGTTCGTCTGTATCCGCAAAAAGAAAAGGAGTGCTTGTGGCACCTTAGAGACTAACAAATTTATTTGAGCATAAGCTTTCGTGAGCTACAGCTCACTTCATCGGATGCATTCAGTGGAAAATACAGTGGGGAGATTTCTATACACAGAGAACATGAAACAATGGGTGTTACCATACACACTGTAAGGAGAGTGATCACTTAAGGTGAGCTATTACCAGCAGGAGAGCAGGGGGGGAAGACCACCTTTTGTAGTGATAATCAAGGTGGGCCATTTCGAGCAGTTGACAAATGTTTTTACAGAGGTTAGATGAAGGTTAGAGTAAAGTAAGGGATAATTTGATGGTACCCCAGGGCACTTTATGAGCTGTTGAATTATAAGTGCTTTTATAAGACGTGCATAGCAAAAAGAACCCAGTACACTGAAAACACCCATGCCCCTTCCAAGTTTGAACTGAGCTCTCTTCTGTATCCTGTGTTACTCAGGAGTGCGGAAGGCTTTTTTTGCTAACTACCTTCCAGACTTTTCATTATGTTTGGAGAAGACAATTGTAAAGTTAAATATTGTAGGTAACATTTTTACTTGGATATAAAAACATCAGCTGAATTGGTGTTACAATCCTCAAGTGAGAATGAATTCTGCAACTGGAGTAAAGGATGTAAAGCTCATAAGCCATAACGTATCTTGAGATAGCAGATCAGAACTACTTACAAAATAACAATGGCATATTTTGGGTCACTGGGAATAAAGGCCAGACTCGTGCTGTTATAGTTAATGTCTTATTCTGAAAATACCTTTGTCCCTTTTCTCACCCTTTAAGGCACCTGCTAAATATTTTTGTTTAGAGGGAAGCCAGCACAAATCTTTGCGCACTAGAGAACTGAAGGGTGGGAGGAGCGGCCCAGAAGTTTCTGAAACACAGGTGGTATGTTGTATAATTTACATTTGAGTGACCTAGCATGCCTTCAGTATTGTGCCGTGCTGCTTCTGTCAGTGCAGGTCCCGTGTGAGAGGCCCCATTCCAGTGCTTCGGCATCTTTGAAACAGCTAGCTATTTCTGTCAGGTCTGACACATAGCAGGACTGAATTTTCATGTACTCATAGCATGGGCATGTGTTGCCATCAGTGGTAGAATTGGTGCTATATTCATGCCTCATCCAGTTCATCTCCTGGGCGGTGCTGTATTGTTCTCTGCAGTTCAACTTCTAGTGTGTTGTCCAGTCTAGTTTTAACTGTTCCAAGTTATGGGCTTCCCACTAGGAGACTCTTCCGGTGCATAATGGAGCTCACTTTCTGGAAATTCTACCTACATTTACCTTTTCTTAATTTTGTTTAATTGCTGCTAGTTAAAATGCCCCCATGTAATAACCCAAAGAATTCCTCTCACTTCTTGATCTTCACATCTTCCAAATATGTAGACTGTTATGTCATTCCCTTTTAATTGTTGTTTAGCTAAGGTATAGATACTTAGTTCTTTCAGTTTTTTAAGAACATCCTTTAACTCCTGATACTTTCCGTTGCTATTCTCTGATCTCTGTCCAGTTAGCTTTCCTTAAAATACAGTGTCAAGATGTGGATACTGTACTTACCCAGTACTGTATAGGGATGGGATATACCTCCGTGCTGTATGGTATGGCTTGGATCTTTGTATTATTTCTTGGTTCTCTGCAGTGTTTGCCTTCCTATTTTAATTCCATTTATGCAGTCCTTTAATTTGCTGTTTAAATTTCTTCCTTGTCATTAGAGCCAAATCTAACACTGTTCCTTATAGTAACCCATTAGTTCTAGCCATTATTTTTTATCATTACCCATTTTTATGGTACTTCAGTAAGTTTCCAATTATTGCTTATATGGTTCAGTTAACGTTTGTCTAATCATTTGTTTCCTTCAATATTTTCTCCATTTTCCTATACAAAGGAGTTATAGGACTACTATTTGAAAGATTTGTATGAGATATTTGAATGTTGTCTAGGTTGCTTTTACTAAAAGGTGCAGCTGGGTGCCAGCATGGATTGTAATCAGAATAAATTACCAAAGCTAAGCAAGAACAGGCCTAATTAATACTGGATGGGGAATCTCCATGGGAAATGGAGGGTGCAAGAAGTTAGCTGTTTCTACTGAGTGGTTAACACTATTCCCTCAGTCAGTATTGATGCAGTACTCCAGCCTGATGTAACACTGCGCTGTATGTCTGGATGACAGTAAAACAAAGGTCCTGAGTACTCATGGTCATGGAAGTTCCTGTGGCACATTTTATAAAATTAGGGAGATTAGTGTTGGTACACACTGGCCAAATTCCATTTTGGGTGACTCTATTCTATCTACTTGAGGTCCTCCTGAAATATCAATTGGATACAGGATTTCCTGACTCATGCTGTATGTCACTGTGGAGCGTTAAATATAAGATACTCTAAATTTAAAAATGGCTTGTGGAAATGAAAAGCTAATTGCTGTGCTGTTTTCCTGGTGATATGATGGAAGAGAGAACTGCAAAAGATACAAGTTAGTGAATTGAAGAAATACGGATTCTTTTTCTGAAGAATTTATGAAGTGATGCCTGTATTCTGGTGATCTAGTAATGATCTTGGCTTTTCAAGGATTCTGAGCTATGTTATTGCTCCGTGTGGTCTAATTGTAAATTATTGTATATACAGCAGAAATTTGCTGTTCTATTCACATTTTAATTTCCCTGTTGGCACTTTGATACCATGGTGATGGGTGCCCTAGAAATTATGCCTGTATTACAAGTAAATTGCTATTGACTTTCTAATTCTTTTTAAAAAACATTTTATCAAACCCTCTTCATGTGTCTCACCTTCTGTATTATATTGAAACTTCTCATCCTACCCTTCAAACCCATTGTCATAAATATAAAGGGAAGAGTAACCACCTTTCTGTATACAGTGCTATAAAATTCCTCCTGGCCAGAGGCAAAACCCTTTCACATGTGAAGGGTTAAGAGGCTAAGAACCTCGCTGGCACCTGACCCAAAATGACCAATGAGGGGACAAGATACTTTCAAATCTGGGGGCAGGGAACAAAGGGGTCTGTCTGTCTGTGTGATGCTTTTGCCGGGAACAGGTCAGAAATGCAAGCCTTCCAACTCCTGTTAAATTATAAGTAATTTAGCTAGAAAATGCATTAGATTTTCTTTTGTTTAATGGCTGGTAAAATAAGCTGTGCTGGAGGGAATGTATATTCCTGTTTTTGTGTCTTTTTGTAACTTAAGGTTTTGCCGAGAGGGATTCTCTGTTTTTAATCTGATTACCCTGTAAGGTATTTACTATCCTGATTTTACAGAGGTGATTCTTTTATCTTTTCTTTAATTAAAATACTTCTTTTAAGAATCTGATTGATTTTTCATTGTTCTTAAGATCTAAGGGTTTGGGTCTGTGTTCACCTGTACTAATTGGTGAGGATTATTATCAAGCCTTCCCCAGGAAAGGGGGTGTAGGGCTTGGAGGGGATATTTTGGGGGAAGACGTCTCCAAGTGTCTCTTTCCCTGTTCTTTGTTTAAAATGCTTGGTGATGGCAGCATACCGAAGCTGGTAAGAGTAAGCTTAGGGGGTCCTTCATGCAGGTCCCCACATCTGTACTCTAGAGTTCAGAGTGGGGAAGGAACCTTAACATGGTGGCAGAGTGGTGAGATCATTTTGAACCAGAAGCACAGCAGGATTTAAAAGGTTTTGGAAAAGGTGATTGCAGCTGTTGATTCTGTCTCTCTGCCTGGGGGACAGAGCAGCAGGCATAAGAAAAAGATTTTTCTGTAGGCTGAGAACAGCTATCAGTGACAAAAGGTATCAGGTTACAGCACAGCAAAATGTTACAAGCCAGGGTTTTTTTTGTTTTCTTTCTTACTCTCTGGTGTAAAGTTAGTTAAAAATAGAAAGGTTAGGATGACAGAATGCAGTGTTCAACAGAAGCTGGAATTAGCCAGATTTGAGGCTGAGGAAAGACAAAAGGAACATGAAAGATGAGAGAACTCAGACAGATGGAGATGGATGCACAAGCGGCCAAAGAAAAAGAAATGGAGACTGCCCACAGGAGAGCTATGGAGGCAAAAGAAGAAGAAATGGAGAGAGGGGAAAAAGAGAGGAAACATGCTGAGGAGGAGAGGAAAAAAGAGAGGAAGCATGAACTGGAGATGGAGAAGGCAAGGGCTGACTGGAATCTACTGGATAACCCTAACAAAATTTCCCCAACAATCCACAAATGGGAGCGACTGTGTCCACAGTACGATGAATCCAGTGATATTGCTGAATATTTTCTCACCTTTGAGAGACTGTGCACTCTCCATAAAATTCCTGAAGCTCACAAGATGACCACATATTCGTCGCAAAATTGACTGGAAGAGCTCTGAACATATTCAATAAGATGCCTGTTGATGAGGCTTCTGACTATAATAAGTTCAAGGATTTGGTTTTAAAGCAATTTCAAGTTACACCTGAAACTTAGAGTAAAACTTTGAACCCTTAAGAGCGGGCCTGGACTAAGTAATGTGGCTTATGTAAACCAGATGACAGATCTGTTTGATAAATGGCTCAACAGACGGGCTGTAACTAACTTTGAAGGAATGCGGGATTTGATGGTACAGGAGCAATTCCTGAATAAGTCAGAGGATGATATAAAACAGTGTTTATGGGATAAGAAAATGGACTCAGAAGGAAGTCTTGCTTCTTATGCTGATCAGTACAAGCAGTCCCAAGGACCGCTAGAGAGGCGGGGCAAACCGGAACAAAAAGGGTCGAGGGAGGAGAGAGAAACAACCCTGGTCGCAGTTGGAGCGGATACCAGAAGGGACACCCTCAGACCACACCCTACTACCGGGTGCAGCCTAAGGCCCCAACTACGCCCCAAGGAACACTCCAGACACCTTATCGTCCCGCCACACCATTTTCTAGCAACCCATCTCGCCCCAGTGACCAGTCAGCTGGGCGATGTTTTAAATGTAATGAGCGGGGGCACGTAAAGGCCAGCTGCCCCAGAACCCCAGCAGACTACAGATCATTGCACCGGAATCACACCAGAGGTCCTCAGGCCCAAGTACCCTCAGAGTGGAGGGAAACTGTGAGTGTGGGCGGGAAGAAGGTCACAGTGTGGAGGGACACCGGAGCACAAGTGTCGGCTATCCATGCTTCCTTAGTGGACCCCAATTTAATCGACCCAGAGTCCAAGTGGCTATTCAACCCTTCAAGTCCAACTCTTTTGACTTGCCTACAGCCAAGTTGCCGGTCCAGTACAAGGGCTGGTCAGGAACATGGACTTTCGCAGTCTATGATGATTATCCCATCCCCATGCTGTTGGGGGAAGACTTGGCCAATCATGTGAAGCTAGCCAAGAGGGTGGGAATGGTCACCCGCAGCCAGGCTAAGGAAGCTGTCAGACCTAGCTCTGTTCTGGAAACTTCTACCAGGACCCAGTCAGAGGTGATGGAACTGGACCCCATGCCAACGTCTGCAACAGCAGTAGTGGATCCAGTCACAGAGACCCAGACAGAGCTAGTCCCAGAACCATTGCCAGCACTGAATCCAGTGTTTGCAACCCCAACACCAGAGGGCCCCACCAAACCTGCACTGGCAGCAGCAGATAACCGTACACAAGAGGCTCAGCCGGAGCCTGAACCCCAGCATAGTGCACCAGTGGAGAGTGGTTCACAGTCCCCGGAAACAGCCCCATCACCTGCATCACTTCCAGAGGGACCAAGCCTAGGTCCACAATCCAATGAGGAACTGATGTCTCCAGCATCAAGGGAACAGTTCCAGACCGAACAGGAAGCAGATGAAAGCCTCCAGAGAGCTTGGATGGTGGCACAGAGCAACCCACCGCCTCTCAGCTTTTCTAATCGATCCAGGTTTGTTGTAGAAAGAGGACTTTTATACAAGGAAACTCTTTCTGGTGGACACCAGGAAGACTGGCATCCTCAGAGACAGTTGGTAGTTCCAACTAAGTACCGGGTAAAACTCTTAAGCTTAGCCCATGATCATCCTAGTGGCCATGCTGGGGTGAACAGAACCAAAGACCATTTGGGAAAGTCATTCAACTGGGGGGGAAAGGGCAAGGATGTTTCTACCTATGTCCCGGTCTTGAGGTGTGGCAAAGAGTGGGAAAACCCCAAGACCAGGTCAAAGCCCCTCTCCAGCCACTCCCCATTATTGAGGTTCCATTTCAGCAAGTAGCTGTGGATATTCTGGGTCCTTTTCTGAAAGACACACCCAGAGGAAAGCAGTACATACTGACTTTCATGGATTTTGCCACCCGATGGCCGGAAGCAGTAGTTCTAAGCTACACTAGGGCTAAAAGTGTGTGCCAGGCACTAACAGACTTTTTTGCCAGGATAGGTTGGCCCTCCGACATCCTTACAGATGCAGGAACTAATTTCCTGGCAGGAACTATGGAAAGCCTTTAGTGGTGGCAGCATACTGTTCAAGGCCAAGGCAAAGTTTGTACCTTGGGGGAGGTTTTTAACCTAAGCTGGTAAGAATAAGCTTAGGGGGGGTCTTTCATGCAGGTCCCCACATCTGTAACCTAGAGTTCAGAGTGGGGAAGGAACCTTGACACCCATGCATACGTTAGTTCCCACCCACTTTTTTTTAAACCCCTTTCTTTCCATGCCCTTTGTCCCTTCTGTCACCCATGCCACATAATTAACCCCTCCCCCCCTTTGCTTCCTTTCCCTTCTCTCCCTCTCCTTTCCTTTCATTCATCTGGCTACCTGTGCATAGAAAGAAACCTCTGCCTCCCCAGAACCTCTAAAAGGGAGGCCGCCCCCACATGATACAGCTAACTTAATCCAGCCTTTAGGCACAAGCAGGTGACCACTCTTTCAGATGTGCTTGAATACATGCCATTCTTCCCACTTTCTTAATAAGCATATTAGACACCCTGATAATTGTTAGCTTGCACTGTAGCTCTGACTGGATTGTCCAAAGTTAAAGGTTTGATTATAAAAATAAGTACTTGTCACTTTCAAAAATATGAAAAGTTCTAAGATTAAGTCACTTGTGGCCTAATAATAAACAGACCGGAAGAAAATTCAGGTACTTCACCTTTGACTTCACTATCTCATACTTGTATTTTCTTTTCCCTATTGCTATGTGCAAGACCCACACAAATGGAAATACATTGACAGTGGCTGTGCAAAATGCTGTCAGATGTGCGAAGTAAAACTGATGTTTTTTTCTTGAATCATTTAGTTAAAGTAAACGTAGAAATTACGTGTGATGATAGTTGTTATAATGTTGGTATCCCTTTAAAATGCTGCTGCCTTCCCTGTTTTTCTTGTTTAAAGTGGTGGTATGATACCATACAGATTTTTAATGGAAGAAATGTGGTGGTCTTCTTTATTGATCACAAATCTAAAACTAAAAAAACTTTAACTGCAAAAGTGTCCTTGCCACGCTGTCATATACACCCTACTGTAACTTACTATTTTCAGTTCAGGAGAGTCAAAATTGATGGCTTTTCCTAAAGAGAGAGAGAACATTTTAACAGCGGAAAGGACCCTCATGATTCATAAATCTCTTTCATCCTTCGTACAAATATAGATACCAGGGTAATTTAGAAATGTTCCTGTCACACTGGTTGCCCTGCCAAAAGTTTAATGAGGTATTTTTTAGCTTCTTTAGTACCTTTCCCTCATTGAAAACCCTGCATTTGTTGCAAGTTATTGTAATGCATTAGGGTATTTTTATTCCATGCTTAGATTTTTCTAATGGCCATATTTTGTTGAAAATAGACTGAATTGTCTAGCTTCATTTACTTTATCCTATCACATTTTCCTTCATGTGTTTTGTAGAAGTAACTTTCCAATTCAAAAGTTAGCTAATTCTGTAGGAATTAAAGGTTTACAAAATCTAGGTTCAGCAAATTTATGGGAGCCCATTTATTCTACAAAATATTCCAGTTAACACCAAGCTCCGTTCCGTGTTGTACCCATTTATGCCTTTGTTTCCTTTCATGTGCACGCATCAGGCACATCATTAGACTGTCAGATCTTTGTTTGGCATGACTGAAACTGTTGTCCGGAGCCATGTACACTTATGGTGGTTTATAGATGTTTGAAGGACTGTAAAATTGTTCGGTGAATATACATGCAAAGTAATAGACTTCTCAAATTTTCCATAGAAATTTGAATTACCGATTGTATTTGTTCGATAGTTTGCAGATATGGTAAAACTCTGCCCATGGGAAGTATAACTAATAGAGGACCATGGAATTTATATTTGTATAAATTTGTTTTCATACAGGTACAGTACTGTACTTGGACTTCCTTGGCAAATAAAATGTCACTTTGGAACAATGCTGTGTATTAAAATAGCCTTTTCATGAAAAATTGTCATGAAAATTTGCAAAGCAAGGCATGAAATCTACTTGCCTTCCCTTTACCATGATGATAGATTAAACTAACACTTAGGTTAAAAAAAATTATTCTCCCTGGGTGCGTATAATCTTGAAAAAGCTGCTTTTAACAAAGCAACTAGATTTTTATAATTTGTGTGGTGATGGGGAGCCTGTGTTCAGGGAAGGCCTTGGGACTCATGCTGTTCAGATAAATAAAGCTGGGTGGGGTGAGAGTGCATACTAGGTGGGAGGGAGGATGATGGGGGACTCAACAGTCTAACGTGGAGCAGTAGGGGAAGTACAAAAGTGCAAAGCGTACAATATTTTTAATAGGTTCCCCTGATGCATGCCAAGAGCATTTAGTCAATACCGTGCGCTAAAACAATGTGGGAAGTAGTATCTAAAATTTCAGAGTAACAGCCGTGTTAGTCTGTATTCGCAAAAAGAAAAGGAGTACTTGTGGCACCTTAGAGACTAACCAATTTATTTGAGCATGAGCTTTTGGTCACGAAAGCTCATGCTCAAATAAATTGGTTAGTCTCAAAGGTGCCACAAGTACTCCTTTTCTTTTTATCTAAAATTTGTTAGGAGTGATGGCACTTCCTCTCATTGCAAGACAGCCTGAGATGTAAGGAATGTGCTCACTGATAAGACTGTAGCAAATAGTTTACATCAGCTTCCGTTTTATAAATATTTAGAGAATGAAAGCTAAAACTCTTGCCTTAATGTACATTGTTCTCTTTTCTGTGTTCTCATATCAGTCTGAAGTTTACAGCCTTAATGGGCTCTATTCTGAAACGATTTGCTTTGTCAGTTATGAACAGGTCTTTCTTTACATGTTCCTTTAATTCAGTATTTTTGTATTCTTCTTTTGTGTATTTCTTAGCATCCTATGAATCATTTCATACTAATAAGCACCTTTAAGAAATTATGAGATTTACATGATCTGCAATAACTGCTTTGGGAAATCAGAGCATTTAAGAGCCACTCTAGAAAATTATGAAGACTTAGAACACAGGGCCATATTCTAAAGAAACTTTACCCTGCTTTTTCAGGCTACATAGCCCTCTTGCATTGTTTGTGGGGAGGACAAGATAATGGCCAAGTTAAAATATTTACAATACATACAACACAAATATTTAATTTAATGGGAGCTTCTTCCACCCCTGAATTCTGTTGAGGCTGACCTACTGCCCACTTTAGGGATGTGTCACAAGGTAGAGAATGGGCATCTTTAGCCTGCTGAGGTCCTATAATCTTATCTCTCCTTATCTGATGGCTCTGCAGCCCTACTCTCCCCAAACTAATGATCAAGGAGAGAGATTCAGTATTATCTAGCCTTGTCTAAAGGGATGCATCTACTGAAATAGGGAATAGTCTTCTTGACACTAGTCGTTGGGCTGGTGACCCCCAAAGGGAATTAAGAATGAAGAGATCCTATAGGGCAGGCCCTTATTCTGCAGTCAGATAGGCATTGGGTGCCTTTGCACAGCCCTGTTGACCTCAGTAAGGATTCACTTGGGTACAGGGGGTATGGTTCTGCAGTACCGATCATAAGACTGCGGCCTTTCTTCAGGGATCACTGACTTGCAGCCAGAACAGCTTTGTTTATAACTGGATCAAATTGGTGGTTGTGCCATTGTTAAGCATGATCATGTTAGTAAAGCACCTTGTTAAAGAAGGTACTCGCTTCAGATACGATTTATCTGCTTATGAAGAACATCTAAAATGGAAACAATCTAAATTTGTCTGTGTTTATACTAGTTGCCTTTTCAGGTTTGCTGAGCTTTGGCAGTGAAAATAGGCTAGTTACTTCACCAGTATCTAATTTCACATTCTGGTTCTCATGCTGGAATAATACTGTTGTGTCTGGGGTTTTTGCACTGCAGGAGAGTGTTTAAATATGTAAAGCAAAGCATAGTTTCTTTGGTAGTGTTTCTTGGAATATATTGGACTTTAAAACACTTGAGCATAGTTTGATTCTTCCCATTTCCTTTTGGCAAGTAGTTTGAGGGGATTAGGTATTTGTGTGAGAAGAGTTCCTGTGGCAGGTGCTATATTGAGCTGCTGTATTGGTCAAAATGCCCCAAATTAACTTACACGTTTCACAGGATGCACCTCTTTGTTCAAGGCTTTATACAATTTAACTCTTATTGGAGATCCTTGAATAATAAGGCTCTGATATTAGCATAATATCAAGCATTTCTGGTTTTTGGTCTGATGCAATCTGCAAGTACGTGTTTCTCTGTGCTTTATCTTGTCAGGTGGTCAGACTCATGTATTTTTGTGAATCAGCCCTTTTAAAGAAAAGTATAGGTCTGTATTTAATTTGGTAACTACAGTACATAACTTCTGCTCCTAAAATCTGACTACATCAGGCAGGGATAAGATGCTGAATTTGCACTCCTTTCAGACCAAGCCTGTTTGCTTAATTTCAGTTGCCTTACTAAGGGTTTACTCACTTTTGTTTGCACTTTGTGCAGTCATTTATAGTACACCCATGCAAAGTGGATGTAAAAACACTACCCAGTCAGTATGGGAGAGTCGTTGTTTATAGTATTTGTGCAGGTGCTCTACTTTCTTGCAGTGGCATCTGGTATCCTAGATGGTTGTAGTTCTAAAATGTGACACTTATTTTTGGTCTTCTCTTTGTGTTATCGGATTGCATGTTATATGTATCTGAATACAGCCAAGCTCAGTGTTTAGGCAAATGGCTTCAAGTTCTATTCAGCTAAAAACTGGAGATCTGTGTTGGTAGCAGAGCTCTTGTGGTCAGATGTCACACATCCCAGCAGCCTGTTGCTTCTGGACCACACTAAGAATGTGCTGGTCCTACTGAAATTTGTCTTTAGAAATGTGCTTTGGTTAGTAGGTGTATGGTAAAAGCTTTAAACCCTGATAAGGGAAGAGTGTTGCCTGCAGTTAGCTTAAATGATTAAAATGAAAATTGTATAACCTCTCTTGAGGGATCAGAGGGAGGAGCATGGGGAGAGAAGGAAGGAGTACTGTATGCTCATGTTAGTGCCCCTAAAGTGTTCCAGGAGTTGCTTTTTCAAAAAAAGCAGCTCCTTACAATACCAAAACTTCTGCTGTTTGAGGATTTATATTTGCTAAAAGAATTTCTGATAAAATATGCTTTGTATTCTACCAAGATTAACCATATTTTTCCTGTTCCTTTGCCATAAACATAAGCACCATCCAGTATTCCTCTTTGGTCTGATGTACTATTGTAATATTACCTGGGCACATGGAAAGTAGTATAAAGGTGTTTTTGTTTTAAAAAAAAATCAACCCCCCCCCCCCACACACACACTTTTTAGTGACGTTATCCAGACTGTAGCAAAATCTAACAGTGGATAAAGTGCTGAAGCAGAAAGAGGCTTGGAGAAAAGGTGTAGCCTTTTTACTGAGAACTGTTGAAGTCTTGTTTGAATGAATGCAGCTTTGTTTATTTCAAGTGCATGTTGCCCAATACTAAATCTCTTCTTGGGTTTCTATCTTACAGGGAACACAGTGAGTAACCTGATTTTCATTCTACCTCCAATCTATGGTGCGATTCAGACCTATAAAGATGGCCTTGAAAAACGATATTTAGCTGCATTTTTTTGTCTCACAGGTATGTGTAAAACTTGATTTGCACTTTAATTATACAGGGATTTCAGATGAGATCTGTATAGTCAAAATCGGAACATTTGTTTCTGTTATAACTTCAACCTCAGTTCTTTATATAATCTATAATATCTGGAGATGATTATTAGTTTTGTTTAGGCCAGATAAATAAAATTAGAATTAACAAAATAACTGTCTGATGTAGTAAAATAAGCACTATCTGGCCTTGTGTCCTAATCCAGTGCATACATTTTCATAGACTGTGTCCCTTTTATGCTGATTTACAGAAGCTATGTTGTGTGGCCCATATTTACCAAACAGTAACACTTATAAAAGCATAAATAAAACAAGTGGGCAAACACCTTGGAGGAACTGAGTGAGCACAAGGTTTCCATCTCTTTTGTCAGTTTTAGTACTTACCTTTTACTGGTTTGACCTGCATCAGGACAAACAATCACATTCAAGGCATTCTCCCAGTAGCTAGAGGGCACTCTTCTCTTTACAGAACTTCATAATATTAACCTGTAGACAGGCGTCTAAGAAGCTCAAATAACTGTGGTGTTGAAAGCATGACCTATTAGAGAGAGTCTCTCTGAATATTTTCCCAAGTACTGCTTATTTTCTTTGGGATTATGTCTATAGTACTTTAATGTTACACATTCTAGAAGGGAATTGATCCAACTTCTTGTATCAAGCACTTCTGTAGTTGTTTTGAACTTAATCTAACCTTATCTCCCCAAAGTATACGTCTGGTATCTATTGGTCCTGCTTTCTCTTATCAGAGGTGTTGGACTTTGAGTGTACATCGGAGGCATAGCTCCTAGATTTGGCCTGAAATTTTTGTCAAAGATTGAAGTGTCTTATTTTGTGTTTTAGATTCTCTTCTATATTTTTTGGCATGCTTAAGTTCTAGTGCTAAATCACTCAAATTGTGCTAAAGATAAATGAATGCCAAGGGAGAAAGGATTCTGCACTCCAGCCACAGATTGATAAGAATTTATAACCAGCCTAGAAGACTTGGCTTTAAATGAAACTGAGAGATGTGCGTAGAATTGTTATTAGAACCTTTCAGTTAAGGGGTCTGTCACGGTTCCTCCCCCACTCTGAACTCTAGGGTACAGATGTGGGGACCTGCACGAAAAACCTCCGAAGCTTATCTTTACCAGCTTAGGTCAAAACTTCCCCAAGGTACAAAATATTCCACCCTTTGTCCTTGGATTGGCCGCTACCACCACCAAACTAATACTGGTTACTGGGGAAGAGTTGTTTGGACGCGTCCTTCCCCCCAAAATACTTCCCAAAACCTTGCACCCCACTTCCTGGACAAGGTTTGGTAAAAAGCCTCACCAATTTGCCTAGGTGACTACAGACCCAGACCCTTGGATCTGAGAACAATGAAAAAGCATTCAGTTTTCTTACAAGAAGACTTTTAATAAAAATAGAAGTAAATAGAAATAAAGAAATCCCCCCTGTAAAATCAGGATGGTAGATACCTTACAGGGTAATTAGATTCAAAACATAGAGAGCCCCTCTAGACAAAACCTTAAGTTACAAAAAAGATACACAGACAGAAATAGTTATTCTATTCAGCACAATTCTTTTCTCAGCCATTTAAAGAAATCATAATCTAACACATACCTAGCTAGATTACTTACTAAAAGTTCTAAGACTCAATTCCTGGTCTATCCCCGGCAAAGACAGAATATAGACAGACCCACAGACCCTTTGTTTCTCTCCCTCCTCCCAGCTTTTGAAAGTATCTTGTTTCCTCATTGGTCATTTTGGTCAGGTGCCAGCGAGATTACCTTTAGCTTCTTAACCCTTTACAGGTGAGAGGAGCTTTCCCCTGGCCAGGAGGGATTTCAAAGGGGTTTACCCTTCCCTTTATATTTATGACAGGGTCATTCACCTATTCCTACCCAGAAGCCAAAAACAGGTCTACATGGAGTAGCTGGGACCACTCCTGTCCCTAGATTGTGGGAAATGCAAGAGAAGAAAACCATTACTTTTCAGCTACCACCAAAAAAAAAAAAAAAAGGGCAAAAATAATCCAACAAAATTAAATTTGAAAAATTATAAAAATAAATGAAACTCCAAGTGCTGCCCCTGGATTTCATTTCTTGGTTGTGTGTGAAGTTATTTTAAATATTAATCCATAAATACCTTAATATAAAAAAATCCCCACAGAATATTCTCCATCTAGTCCCCAGAATTCATTCCTGTAAGACTAGTCCCTACACAATAGAAGCAGTCTAATAAAGCATCATTTATCATATAAAGTTTCAGATTTTTCCTGAACCTGCTTACAAATACATATCTACATCCATTCTGAGAGGTGAAAGCATGGGTGGGTTCATAGCCTGAAATTTGTGGATGGCATTGTATTTGCATCACCACTCAGATTTTGAAACAAATATATCAACTGACAGTCAAATATCTACAATTGCTAGTACCAAGAAACCTGTATTAATGCTTTCAGAAATAAAAGGAATATGGTGCTCTAAATATAATATAGCTTAGTGGGATCTTACATTTTCAGCAGTACTTTATTTACATATGTTAGACTACTTTCCACTGCTCTAAAATAGGGTGTGTATTCTGTGCTTATCACACTGTTTAGATATGCCCCTCTGTAATTTGAAGTGATGAGGATCAACATAAAAATGTTGAGGGGTGACACCCGGTATCTATTTAACTACTGCAGCTTGTTGTCAGCTTTAACTTTTAAATGCTATGTCGCTTCAATTGGTTGCCAAAGCTTCTGAATTAAGAGGTTCCAGCTGGCTAAATTCTGTATGCTTACTGACCTCTATGCTATTACATGCTTGGGGAAACTCTCTTGTAACAATGTAACCTAGACCTCTACTTCCTGGGTCAGAACCTAATTGTCTCCCTTTCTCAATATGTAGATGACCACATGGGAAGCTTATTTCTGTGGCAAATGTTTCATTCCTCTCTCCTCATGTTTGTTCCCAGTTAGAAAATACTATACTTATTTGAGGACGTACTTACAGAATGTCTGATTGTGTTTTTGGTTTTTATGAAGTGAATACTTTTCTAGAAATGCCTAGATCATGTAAGTCTTTCTATAATGTGAGGCAAGGAACGGGGAACATAAGGGTGTTGTGGTGGAAGCGAGACTAGAGGCCACACATGGACACAAATAAGGTTAAGTACTAAGCTACTTTAACTACTCTACCTTAGTATAATTACTCTTCTTTACTGAGCAGAAATAAATCCCAAGCCCCTTGCATGCTTGCTATGTTATTTCAATTGCATGGCTTAAAAAAAGGGTGGGTATGGATAGAAAATGGGTGCTCCCGAGGAAATAAGGATTTTTCTGTGATCCTTGGCAGACATATGAGGTGCTCAGTTACATGCTTCCCTTTCTAGTTCGTAGCTTGCTCGTTAATGTCCAATCAGGATTCCATGGCCTGCTCATCACGTCATACTATATGCATAGTGTGCAGGGTTAAGACAGAAGAATAAGACCTTGTACCATTTCACAGAGGCCCTTAGATAACAGCTGTGGCTCTCAAACTCTGACTGAAACTTTTCAACTAGCTCCACAGCAAAGTGTGTTTTGTTTTGTGTTTTGTTAAATAACTTTTTGACAAAAATAGTTATGAATTTTTTTGTTTTATCTGTTTTTATTTTCTGGTTAAAATCTTTGAAGCAAAATGGGAAATGTGTATTTTTGTTTAGAAAAAATTCATTTTGTGTGGTAACAGGAAAATCTTTAAAGAAAAAACTAGAGATTTTTTTTCTTCTTCCCACCATTTTGTCTTCCTTTTTCACCTTTCTTGCTGGGGAAGTGGGAAAGTTTTTTTTTTTTTAATTTAAAACTTCAAGCGAGAGAGAGTAACTTTTTTTTTCCTTTTCCCCTTTCAGAGAGGGGAAAAGGGAAGGGGGAAATGAAAAATAAATTAAAATTTTGAATTTGAAATGAGAATTTTCATCTTGAAGTTTTTTTGGTCAAAAAAGTGTTTTCATTTCTTTCAAAAATTTTCACAAACTAAATTTAAATTTCTGCTAGCCCTGTTTGGCTGAGTTTGAAATGGCAACATAGAGATGTAATCATAGAAATATAGGGTTGGAAGGGACCTCATGAGATCATCTAGTCCAGCCTCCTGTGCTGAGGCAGGACTAAGCATACCTAGACCACCCCGACAGGTGTGTGTTCTTAAAAACCTCTGATGATAGGTATTCCACAACCTCCCTTGGAAGCCTATTCCAGAGCTCAACTACCCTTATAGTTAGAAAATTGTTCCTAATATTTAACCTAAATCTCCTTTGCTGCAGATTAAGTCCATTATTTCTTGTCCTGCCTTCAGTGGGCATGGAGAAAGATAGATCACCATCCTCTTTATAAGAGTCCTTAACATATTTGAGGACTGTAATGAGGTTTCTCCCCTCACCCATCATCTTTCCTCAAGACTAAACATTTTTTTAACCTTTCATCATAGGTCAGGTTTTCTAAACCTTTAATCATTTTTGTTGCTCTCCTCTTGACTTTTTCCAGTGTATCCACATCTTTCTTAAAGATGACATACCACCCTTACTTCTACACTGCTGCCTTCAAAGCTGGGCGGCCGGAGAGTGGTGGCTGCTGACTGAGGACCCAGCTCTGCAGGCAGCAGCGCAGAAGTAAGGGTGGCAGTACCATACCATGCCGTCCTTAATTTTGTGCTGCTGCGGCGATGCCTTCAGAACTGGGCTCCTGGCCAGCAGCGGCTGTTCTCCGGCTGCCCAGCTCTGAAGGCATCGCCGCCGTCAGCAGCAGCACAGAAGTAATGGTAGTAGTACTGCAACCCACCCCCATAATAATATTGCGACCCCCCCACCCCGCCACACACACACACACTCCTTTTTGGGTTAGGACCCCTACAATTCCAACACTGAAATTTACGATTTTTAAAATAGTCTGACCATGAAATTGACCAAAATGGCCCATGAATGTGGAAGGGCCCTGTGTATTGGTGAAGCACTCCTGGTGCAGACATGGCCTTAGTCTTAGATCATGAGCAGAGTGGAATGGGATCCTTGCCTGCCCAGTGGATATAGCATAGTGCAGCAAATCAACATGTTGTAACTTGCAAGCATGACATCCACAGTGCCTTTCTCAGTTTAGAAACTTGCTGAAACTGCAGTCTTAAAATATTGTGGTGTGAGGATTTTTTTGTTTGTTTGTTTTGTTTTTTGTAGTAAGCATGTTAGGGGCATCTGCGTGTGGTGATGGACAAATGCAGAGTATGCTTATAATTAAAGCTGCGATCACAAGTATTTTTAGTAAAAGTCACGGACAGGTCATGGGCAATAAACAAAAATTCACAGCCTGTGACCTGTCCATGACTTTTACTAAAAATACCTGTGACTAAATCTTGGGGTGGGAGTGTGGGGACCTCTGCTGAGGGGGTGTTGGGCGGTACCAGCTGCCCGGGGCCATGGACCGTGGCTGCTCTGGCTGGCCGGCCGGGGATTGCTGCATGGGGCCACTGGAGCAGCAGTTGGTGTGGCTGTCCCAGGGGCCACTTGAGTAGTTGGCCCTGGAGCGAGCCAGACACTTGGGCAGGCCTGGGTTGAGCCACACTGCCCCTCCAGAAGTCTCGTAGAGTTGCAGAATCTGTGACTTCCGCGACCTCTGTGACAGACAAGTAGTCCCACTTATAATTTGCACAAAAGACTGTAACATTTTGTCTTGTTAAGTAGTTCCTTTCCAAATTACCTAACTTTGAAAAGGCATATTTACCTGCTATCTAGGCACACAATTGGGTTTTTACTTCAGCACAGTGGCTTCTCAGCTGACTGACTGCATGTTCTTTTGATTGATGATGATCTATTTGGCTGCTGTGAATATATACCAAAGTCAAACAGTAGTACTAACGGATGTATTATATAGAAGCATCAATCCTCAAGACTCTCAATATGGATTATTAACTGCTACTGGGATGGAGCAAGGAAGCCACCACCATGCAAACAGAACTGAATTTAAGGGGTTCTCTTAGATGGACAGAATATACTTTAGATGGCTTTTATCCAGGACTCTAGAGTGACATAATTACTTTTGCATAAAGTTAACATGAGATCTTATGACCAAAAGTATTCAAGGCCTGGGTTTTCTGTCTCATCCAAAAGATAGTACCCGAAGCACAATTCCCACAGCACCGTTCTAGGGCACTGATTCAGAGGGGAGAGTGCCACCTACTGAATAACCAGCTCCCCATCGTGCAGCACCCTGGATTTCTCACTGAGTTCTTGCATCCAAATACTGAACAGATCTGATCCTGCTTGATTTAGGAAATCTGACATGATTGCACCAAGATTATAGATTTTATTGAAGTGGTGCATGTACAGGGCTTGCACCTAAAGCATTCATAGTTTTTTAGAATTTAACAGACCCAAGAGCATTTCTCATTTTAAGCATTTTAAGGAATATCTTTCAACCCAGTGTAATCTTTCATAATAAAAGAAACACCAAGGTTCTACAGCATAGTCCTTACAACAGTTTCTAATTTTGTATGTGTGGAGTGGGATTCTAATTGGTTTGCTGGTTTTATAACTTTAATAACCT
Source organism: Lepidochelys kempii (assembly GCF_965140285.1). Lineage (NCBI taxonomy): Eukaryota > Metazoa > Chordata > Testudines > Cheloniidae > Lepidochelys > Lepidochelys kempii. The sequence continues at coordinate 16,342,027 of NC_136380.1, forward strand.
ACAACTAACATATTTTGTTCATTAAAAAAACAAGTTGAAACCTTGCATGCCATGTTTCTGCCCAAGGTGAAATTTATTGCTGTTATAAACTGGAAAGGATTTTTATAGAGAAAATACTGATGTAACCTTGACTACAGTGACACCAACTCATGCACTGCTATGATGAGCTTATTGATTTCCAAATTGAATGACAGTCAGAATATACTGTAGGTGTAGCCAGATACATGTGAATTTCCCAATTAAATCTTAATGGAGTTAGAATAGATGTTGGTCATGATATGAAAAGTTCTCTAAAAAGAATGTGTAGATGCAGGTACACAGTGACACTCAGGTTTAAATGACAGGTTTCAGAGTAGCAGCCGTGTTAGTCTGTATTTGCAAAAAGAAAAGGAGTACTTGTGGCACCTTAGAGACTAACCAATTTATTTGAGCATAAGCTTTCGTGAGCTGAACTGTAGCTCACGAAAGCTTATGCTCAAATAAATTGGTTAGTCTCTAAGGTGCCACAAGTCCTCCTTTTCTTTTTTCAGGTTTAAATGAGTAATTTAATTAAATTTCAGTTGGGAACGATGGAAGTGCGTATGCTTGCCATAGACAATGGTGTCCAATTTCCCCAGAGCGCTAATGAAGTTCAGATATCTCTGACAACACATTTTGAACGATATGGTTGGACTGCAAATGTGACTGTAAGTAAGCAGTTGCATGCTTAGACATTCCTCTTCAGTAAGGAGACACAGTGACATAGTAATACTAGTCTAACAGAGCATAAAAAAACAGAACACCTCTAGATAAGGGCACTTGCACATCTGACCAACTTCAGTATGTATTCTCAAAAGTGATCTATTTACCCATTACTGAAATGTGACTATTATATCTTTGGACTGGAGTGCCACACTGCAGAGCAGTTTAAGACAAAATGAAAAATACCTTGATTTGAAACTAAGGGAGAGTGTTAGGTGGAATGTGTATAAACCCAGACATTAACCTATCTACTCTTCCCCCAACCCCAAAAAAAGGAAGATTTTTTTTTTTTTAATGGCAAGGAACATATCTTGTCACATTTGAAAGTACTAGGGGAGACCAGCAACCCCTTGCCAAAGCTAACTCCCTGCCCCACCAAGTCTTATCTAAATAGTCAGAACAATTTCTAAGGCTGTCTCTACGCTAGCAGCACTTTACCTGTGTGGGAATACCGGTATACTATACCGGGAAAGTGCTCCTAGTGTGGACGCAACTTATACCAGCAAATCTACACTTTTACTGATATCTGATTCCCCTCTCCCTTCGCAAGGCAAACTCATCCATAAAAGCAGGGCTTTACCGGTATAACTGAAGGCAAGTCTACACTAGAGCACTACATCGGCGCAGCTGCACCACTGTAGCACATCTGGTGATGACGCGCTGTGCTGTTGGGAGAGCGTTTGCCCATCAGCATAATTACTCCACCTCCGTGAGAGGTGGAAGCTATGTCAGCGGGAGAGCAACAGTGTGCACAGTGCTTAGTTCAGTGTAACTTACGTTGCTCGGGGGGTGTCTTTGTCACATCCCTGAGCGACGTAACTTACAAATCAACTTAAGCGGTAGTGTAGACCAGCCTAACTCTACACCAGGGTCTTCTGCCCACACTGCTATATTGGTCAAGGACCACACGCCTGACTGACATAGCTATGCTGGCTGAAGTCTGAGTGTGGACATGGTTTAAGAATCTGTCTTCATCAGGCCTAAGAAAAACAAGGTGAATGATATCCAGGTAAGGTGGTGTCTTTAAACTAATGTCAGAAGTAAATACAGAGATGAGAGGGCAAATATGTCAAATGAAAAAAGCCAGGTGAATATATCAAGAGCTTCATAGAAGTCAGAAATGGAAAAGATCTGCTAGTCTTTTTTCTGAATAGTTCCATTAGGTTTACGTAATCTGCAATCCACAGCTGTACCTGGCTCTAATTCTGAAATCTGAACTCAAATCCTGTTTCCTGTGGTCTGATAAAGATTCTGTAAACTTTGGCTTTTAAAGCCTTTCAGCTGAACATCAACAAAAATATCACAGGTTTGTGGTTTTTATTTAGTCAGAAGACAATACTGTGTAACTGTTTCTCCATCTTTCTTAACGGTTCTAATACATTTAATATTTGGGAATACAATACTCCTGTGATCCTAATGCTCAGTGCTCTCCTATTTTATGGAAAAGAATGCTGGGGGAAATATTCTCTGACAAAAAGTTCAATGGGATCTTTAATGACCAATATGTCTGTCAAAAGGCGTTAAAAAAAAAATTGGATAGATGACTGAAAATGTCCCTGTCTGTGATGTTTAAAGATCTGTTGTCAGTGAAGTTAATTTGTTAAGATAATACACTGATGTGATTTTAACAAAGGTTATGCTAATTGTGTTTTGGTTTCATTTCAGCTGTTGGATTGGGATCCTGGTGCTTCCACATGACCCTGAAGTATGAAATGCAGGTTAGTACTAATCAGCAGATGCGAATAACCTTGTGCAGGTATCTCACTATTGTCCCCAAGTGTGCATTTGCTGGGTTTTTTTAATTCTGTAACCAAATGCCTCCAGTGGCTTGCTTTTCCCTCATAGGAATCAAATCAGGTGGCTGTGCATGTTCATTTTAAGTCTGGCAGAGCTGGCAAAGAATTATCACTCTAAAGGGGGACAGAATGTGTCATTTTAGGGATTTGTTCTTAGCTAATCTAATTTTGTTTGATTTATATGTAAAATATGTTTTTCACTGGATGTGATTCCTTTCAGCATAGATGTAGTGTGAGCCCTACTTTGTTAGCCATTGGTACTGATGTACATGCAGGAATGTATACTGGTTTCTAAATCAGTACTTTAATCAATTGACTATTTAGTAAAAGGGACGTTCCCTATTATGAGATTTAGAGTTTTCATTTGTGATGCTGTAATATTAAACTACATTACAGCTTCGACTTGGTACTGAACATTATTGCCTAGGATTATTTTTGTCATCCATTGGTATCCCCGTGTATTGCTTAATGTTGTAGCAGTATAAAACTGCACTTCTGGATGTGCATCTGCCCTTGGCACTTAAGTCGAAACTCTGTGAAAAGCAGTAATTGTTGGCTGGTTCTCCATTTGGGAATAATAGAAGAGGTTCTTCAGCAATACATTGTTGGGCAAGGAGATTCTAGTCCCAATATAGCGTCATTCCCAAGAAGACTTGAAGGGCTTTGCCATAGATATGAGAACACGAGACAAATTCATCTTCCAAGTCAAGGTCAGTATGGTGACGGCCTCCATAATCTTCTCTCTTATGTCTATGGGATTTGTTGGAGGCTGTCAGCCTCAGTGGTGCATATTATTATCTGTCATTGAGGTCAGAATGTATAAAGTACCGAAGCTTTTGCATATGCAAGGTCCCTTCTAGTACAAATTACTCCACAGCACTCAATATCTAGCTGTAGAAGCAGCTAACCTAAATGCGAGGGATTCACAATTACCCTGTTACTAGCTGATGAGTCCCCATAGTCAGAAAAAGTACATTCCATCCTTTAGACAATGCTGTTGTTCACTGGGTCTGTGTCTCAGCAATGAAAAGTCATCATTCATAGTGGCTCAAGTGGTAACTTTCACAGGAGCTATCATTAACTCAGTATTGCAAACAGACCATCAGGCAGAATTGTACAGCAAAGGGGAAAAGGCAATGGCTTCAGAAAAATTGTTCCAGTGGTTGCCTGAAGAGCAGCTGCCAAAACTGTTTGGTGGGCAGCTATATCCGCTCACTATGTCACTATGCAAGGTTCCTTGATGCTTGGACATCCAGTAGTTAAGACTTCTGAAAGGACTGATTCACACCCTCCTTCTTGTGCCTGGGCCATGCTGTCTTTTGGGGGGAATTGGTTCCCACCTAGATGGAATCTATTTGAACCTCTAGGAGATTTACTCTACTATTTTGTCCTTGAAAACTACCAAAATGTGAACTTTGGAGGCTAGTGTCCAGTTTTGAAAATGTTGGCCACAGTATTTGTTTTGATTTTGGTTTTATTTTCTTTCATGGAACCTTAATTTATTAACAACTTTTATTTAAAGAAGGAGCTACATGGATTAATCACGTGGTTATGCCTGACCAGACCTTGGAAAATTGAAATATCAAAAATGCTAAGAAATGGTTTAAGCAAACTCTGGGCTGTTCATCTCTAGTGCTGAATCTTCTAAATGAATAGCTTCATTTATCCTGGGTATTGTTGGTCATCCCTTCTGAATTCTCCAAGTTTTTTTTTTGCCAAAAATAAGAGACGTTAATTTGTTCTCACTCTTGATAGACTCGGCCACTATCTTAAAATGACTGAATTGCCTTTCAACGTGAAAGTTAAAAATTGAATGGTTATTTTGGCCAATGTGTTCAGAGGCCTTCTTCCCAAGTTGAGCAGTACCAGGCTGGCTTTATGCAAAGGAACATGTCAGTTACCATCGGGAGTGGTTTCCTTTCATGTGGTTCAGCACTTAGAGTAGGACTACAGCGTCTCTGGCACCAGTGCAGCTGTGGCCCCTCTGGGTGCCCCTGCACCAGTGGTAGTCTGGGAGCCAGGAGCCACTGTACCAGCACAGCTCCAGCCTGGCAATCCCCCTCAATAACCTTCAGAAAGGGGAGCACCACTGCCTCCAGCAGCAAAACATGCTGGCCTTATTTGCACCCCATTTGACCTCTTCCCCGGAAAATTCATTTCCCTCTGACAAAAATGTGGGTCAAAGTAAAGAAACATAAAAATTGTTCTTTAATTGAAACTATGTGGAGCGCTTACTGTCTAAGTTCATAATGTTTAATGACCCCTTTGTCAAGATTCAGTCTCTTGACTTTACTGTCATCTTCCGTGAGAAATCAACTCCGCACTCTCAAATTCACATGTGCATGTATGTAAGCACTCATTGGAGAGCAGAGTTTTGGTGGAAAAGGTGATGTTCTGATTCTGTGTATGTGATGCAAAAGTTCAAATGCAACATGAGCATCCTCAGCAGAAGTATCTATTCTTCATAGATCTTTCTTGCCTCCTCCATTAAGGTGGGTGTATTACTTCCCAAAGACTTTTCCCCCCTCCAGAAGAGTAACTTCATTTTCTTTAGACAAAATGTTGTGATCCTATTACTAATGGTTTAAAAATTGTTTAAGATAAAAATGCATTAATTTGCAGTCATAATTGGAAGACCCAATTATTGCAACTTACTACAGTTTACTTAATTTTGCAAATTAGAAGGTAAACGAAAAGCGAGGCTACTGCATCAGAGAATGTTTCGTAATGTACTAATGTTCTGTAATACTCTGTGCAAAAATAATGAGGTCTTAAAGAGGCTTCACTACAACCTCCTGATTAATTTTTATTGAGAGGTGGGGAGATACCACGAAATGTTTTGAGCAGGTTATGAAGTTTGGGGGTTAGGTAGTTCCTGTATTACAGGATTTCTTTAAAAATTTACTGGAAATTCCGTAAATGTTTAAAAGGGATATGAGAGTGGTGAAAATGGCAGAGATCTGTGAACGCATGCTGTCTCATAATATGTTATATTTGAAAGATTTGTTAAGCAAGCATGGTAACTCACCTGCTTTCTAAGGTTGAGAGGCATTTGATACTGTCGAAGATAAAATATAGTCAAGAATCTGGGTATCATAAAACTGTTAAAAACCCCTACTTAACAAGTGATTTCCTCCTGGTTAACTTACACCTGTGCATGAGTTAAAAGCGATTTTTCATGTTTTGGTGTTTCTCTGCTTTTTGTAGCTATTGGATGAACTGCCAATGATATACAGTTGTTGTGTGTTTGTCTACTGCCTGTAAGTATTTTGTCAAATGTTTTTAATATTGGAAAGCTACTTTTATGTAATGTCCAATACATGGAACCCAATCTGCTCTCATTTAAATTGATGCTAAAGCATCTATGCTATACTCAGTGCAGTCAACAATTTTACTAACAGTAAAGAATCACGATTTAATGGGCAGATTAGGAGCCAGGAACTCTGACTTCTAGTCCTAGCTTTGCTAACTTAGACTTGCTGTGTGACCAGGTGCAGATTGCTTAACCTCTTTGTCTATTTCCCTAGCTGTAAATGAGACATAACATTTTGGATAAAGTAAGACAATATTGTGATAAGCCTTGTAGAAATGTTAATAAACAAATCAAATTGCCTCCCTACTTCACAGGGATGTTGATTTAATGTTTGTAAAAACATTTTGCAAATGTAAAGCATTATATACAGTTAAGAATTAAGCAGTATTTGGCATGTAGACAACAAGAGTAATGAAACTCTTGCAAAAACAGCAGGGTTATCGTTCACTAGGGACAGTGTGCTCTGAATGTAGACTTCTAAATTTTGGTCAAACCTGCTTTCCATACCCTTAAAAAAAAAAAAAAAAAATTCTTAAGGAAACTAAATACTTTGTAGAAGAGTGTCCTGGAAAAACTAGAACATTTTGGCACAACATCCAAAGCAATTCTCCTCCTTGGATCAGGGAACTGTGTAGCATTTTGCAACTCCAACAAATGAGTCAAGTTATGCAATACTGTCTTTCCCACCTGCCACATCCAGTCCCTGAAGCGATATGGCGGGCTGTGCCTTGAAAATCCAACTAATGAAATCAATCCACTTATTCCTGTTATGAACTGGTTGCAAGCAATGAGTTTTGTTTGACTACTTAAAAACATAGAGACAGATCTTCAGCTGGTGTAAATTGGTGTAGCTTTATTGAAGTCTGCCTGTAGCTTGTGGATTAAGTGGAGTACTGTTGGGCCAAATCCTCAGGTGGGGTAAATTATCATAGCTGCATGCACTACAGTTTAGACCAGCTCTGATGTAAAACTTGGGTCCATAATGTTTTCATTCTTAAAACTGTTTCACTTTAATCTGAACCGATCCTAGAATCATAGAACCATCGGGTTAGAAGGGACCGCAAGGGTCATCTAGTGAGTCTAACCCCCTGCCAAGATGCAGGATTTGCTATGTCTAAACCAGTGGTTCTCAACCCGCAGCCCACGGGCCACTTGCGGCCCAATCAGCATATAGCTGCAGCCTATGTGACATCCTCAGTGCCATTCAGCTAGTATATATATTGTGTGGATGAGGCCCACATCACACACAGAGAGCAGCATATATGGCCTACAATGGTAAATAGGTTGAGAACCACTGGTTTAAACCATCCAAGACAGATGGCTATACAGCCTCCTTTTGACAACCTCCATTAAAGGGGAGCTTCCACAACCTTTCATAGAATCATAGAATATCAGGGTTGGAAGGGACCTCAGGAGATCATCTAGTCCAACCCCCTGCTCAAAGCAGGACCAATCCACAACTAAATCATCCCAGCCAGGGCTTTGTCAAGCCTGACCTTAAAAACTTCTAAGGAAGGAGATTCCACCACCTCCATAGGTAACACATTCCATTGCTTCACCACCCTCCTAGTGAAAAAGGTTTTCCTGATATCCAATCTAAACCTCCCCCACTGCAACTTGAGACCATTACTCCTCGTTCTGTCATCTGCTACCACTGAGAACAGTCTAGATCCATCCTCTTTGGAACCCCCTTTCAGGTAGTTGAAAGCAGCTATCAAATCCCCCCTCATTCTTCTCTTCCACAGACTGAACAATCCCAGTTCCCTCAGCCTCTCCTCATAAGTCATGTGTTCCAGTCCCCTAATCATTTTTGTTTCCCTCCACTGGATGCTTTCCAATTTTTTCACATCCTTCTTGTAGTGGGGGGCCCAAAACTGGACACAGTACTCCAGATGAGGCCTCACCAATGTCAAATAGAGGGGAATGATCACGTCCCTCGATCTGCTGGTAATGCCCCTACTTATACATCCCAAAATGCCATTGGCCGCCTTGGCAACAAGGGCACACTGTTGACTCCTATCCAGCTTCTCATCCACTGTAACCCCTGGGTCCTTTTCTGCCGAACTGCTGCCGAGCCATTCGGTCCCTAGTCTGTAGCGGTGCATGGGATTCTGCCGTCTTAAGTGCAGGACTCTGCCCTTGTCCTTATTGAACCTCATCAGAATTCTTTTGACCCAATCTTCTAATTTGTCTAGGTCCCTCTGTATCCTATCCTTACCCTCCAGTGTATCTACCTCTCCACCCAGTTTAGTGTCACCTGCAAACTTGCTGAGGGTGCAGTCCACGCCATCCTCCAGATCATTAATGAAGATATTGGGAAAAAAAACTGCCCCATGCGGTCTATTCCATTGTCCTACTGTTCTTACAGTTAGGAAGTTTTTCCTGAGATTTAATCTAAATCTGCTATGCTGTAGTTTGAACTCATTGCCTCTTGTCCTGCCCTCTGTGGCAAGAGAGAACAACTTTTCTCCATCTTTTATCCTGTACCCGTGAGATTTCTTTTGCATTTATTTTGCCTGAATTGAGTGTGATTCAGAGAAGAAAAAACCAAGTTCAAACACCAGTTCTTGGATCGTATTGATTATTCCATATTTTTAAAAGTATAATGGACCTAAGTGAGGCTTATGCACAGAATCTGCTTGAAATTATGTACAGTGAGTAGTATACTGCATGTAAATTCTTAAATATAAGTGCTTTACATAATGTGCTTATATTTAGTAAAATTATGGAAGCTTAAGAAGAGAGATCATCTAGTTCATCTGCTTGCCAAAGTAGGATTGTTCAATACAGAATATTCCCTAACCCTTGGTTCAATCTAATTTAAAATCCCAAGTAGTAGAATTTCCACCACTTCCCTTGGCAAGATGCTCTAGAGCCATACATCTTCCTGTCTTGAAGATTTTTTGCAGATAAATATATATTTTTCCTCCCTTTCATCCCATTACTATAAGGCTAAGTAATATTTCTCCCTCTGTGGTGATTTGTAGACATATAAACCCTTATTCATCATTTAAGCTATACGTATTTAGGTCTTAATTTTTCTTGACACATCCATTCCTCCAGCCCCAGTCACGTTTGCTGTTCTCAGAGTTCTTTCCCGTTTATCAAGCTCTTTTCTGATGATGTGGTTCTCAGAACTGTACCCAGTAATCTAAGTGTGATTGCACCACAGCCCATATAATTTCCTGTTTTCTGATGCAATATAATTTTGGGCTACATGTTACTATGTGAAAGTTTCAGTGTTTTTTCTAGTAACCACATCAAACTTGTGTCTAATTTGCTGTCCATGAAAGAGGAAGCCTTTTTAGGCATTATTTCTTCCCACCCTTTTTCTTTTCATTGGGTTAATCTTTCCCTGTGTGTATTAGCTTGTGTTTTCCCCAAACAAGTTGTTCATACAGTAACACATAATTAAAAGTAAATATCAGGCCAGTATTTATTACAAGTGAAATATACTCCATCTATAAAAGTGACAGGGCCTTGTGGGAAAGTATACATTTTCTTACAAGGCCCATGAGTTTCATGTCACTTCACTCACAGGTTCCCTTTAGTTTCCAACAGATGGTTCTTTTTAACATTATTACTTCTTGTAAGATTTATCATTTATATATGATAAAGTAGGACATGTAACTTTCCTGTATGTTTTATTTCAGGTATGAATGTTTCAAGCAGAAGAACAGTGTCAATTATCCTCTGCTTTTTGTATTAATAACTTTCAGTGTCATAGTCAGCATGGTAAGTAACTTTTTCTTATGCAGAACTTTCATATGTGCATTAGTAATTTTTCTAACATATAAGGAATATTAAACTGGCAAAATTCCATCTCTCGTACTTTATTGCTTGCTGTCGAAACTGGGCAGGGGAGAATAATTCTGTTCAAAGCTCGGGAGACTAATTTAGTTATTGTATTGTGAAAAATGTAATTTTTCTGTGGGAAACTTTAATGTCTTCTGTAAATAAAAACTGATTCAAAACACTTTATGTGGAAAAAGTTCATTCACATAGAGACTATAGGAAGGCAATCCAGGTGCTAAGGTCCTGGGACTGGGAGTCAGGAAAATGGTCTGCTGTTCTGACTCTTGCACTGCCTTGTTCTGAGACCTTGGGCAGTTGCTTTACCTTTCTGAGCCTTAGCTTCCTCATCTGTAAAATGAGAATAATAATGCTCAGTCATCTTTGTAAAGTGCTTTGAGATCTACAGTTAGAAAGCAATATATGTGCTAAATAGAGGTTAAAACCAGCCACAACTAGAAGTTAGCTGTTTAAATGATCAAAATAAATATGATACAGTTAAGGTTAATTTGTTTCTGTTCCTTGATTCAGCGTGCTCCCTGGATGTTTGTGGGGGGGTTTCCTAGGAACCTAAAACCACATGGGTGGAATCTCTATATTTGGTGATGGAGATAAAAGCCAAGTAATCCTGCCAGTTTCATTGCTGACCCTTATCATAATGTATTGCAGATTTTGCACCTTTATATGTGTTGGCTGTTCTTCTGAGCCTTTTTGGTATGGCATGTTGTGGAGCAGATCAGATGGAGACTGAAATGAAAAAATTCTTTTCATAGATACAGTGCCCACTTTTTTCCAAAACAGGATTTGAACTCGCTACCTTAGCAGTAGGAATCTACTGTGACTTTTTGTTAGCATCCATGGGAATTAAGAGATATCATTTAACAGAGACAGATTGATAATTTCAAGAAAAAATTAATTGCCTATGAGGACTATAGTTCAGCCTGTTTCAGTACCTATCAAGGATTATATATGTTCAAAATTTTAATGCACTTTTAACTCACTATATGTGTGTTGCAGTTTAAATAAATTGAGAGACGTTCACATCTAAAACTATCTGTTTAAGCTAGCTGTTAAAACTAATTTTTAAAATAGTGATGTAAATCTGGAGGGACTCAAAGAATATTGGTGCTTGTTATTGTCAGGGGAAAGAACTCAGATGCCTAATCAAGTTTAGTACTGTGTAGGTGGATAGTTGTATTTTTATTCTAAGATGGCTTCAGTCTTTCTGATTTTCAATATGTGTAAAAAAAAAAAATAATCTGTATGTAAAACAAAGTATGTGTAACACTTTTTCTTTGACTCTTTGCAGATTTACCTAAATTTGAAAGAGCCTGTATTTCATCAGGTAAATCTTATTCCTTTGCAATTAATTCTTTAGCGTAAAGACAGCCTTGTTAAATAATGTATGCAGTGTTGCTGTAGCCATGTTAGTGTCATGTTTGAGAATCTTGTATTATACATCACAGTTTACAAAAAGAATAATCATGCCTTACACTTTTTTTTTTTTTTTTAACTGGCGTACTGCAGTCCTGTCATTTGTTGACCTGGAAAAAATATTGGAGAATTATCTCAAAACTTAATGATTGTATTTCATTGTCAAGGAGTGCTGGGGTGAATTCAGTATTTGATTGAATATTTTACCTGGGTATTCAATGGCTACCTTATATAAATTACCAGGTCTACTGTGCGGTGAGGTGCATGAGAGAGAGGGACACCTGTCTGCTCTTCTCTCTTCTTGCTTGCTGGGAAGCCCTAGTTGCTCCTTAATAGCAATACAGCCTGTTTGTTTTTTCTGCTGGCTCCTCCTATTTCCTGTCAGAAGATAGGGATGAAAACTGGCTGCTCTCTAAAGGCTGCTGTGTGTGAGAGAAACACATTGAGTCTTTTCTCTTCAGAGGCACCAGATAAATGGAAATGTACCCAGTACCCTAACTCTTTGGTACTCTGTGGCTTTCCTGGTATTTATACCTCTGAGTTCAGTGATTTGACTCTGGGGCTTTAGAAGCACAGGTCGTTCCGGAATGAAAATACCAGGAAAGCTGCAGAAAGCCGATGAGTTAAGGGGCTTCAGCAGGCTACTAGGTCTGTTATATGAGAGATGGAGTACTGAGCAGCAGTTCTCTCCCTCTGCCTCCCTCAGTGGATGTGTCATCTTACCTTTATCTGTACCCACCTGTATTTGACTGAAAACTTAACGTTGGTGAAAAATTCAGGATGGTGTCTAGGAACAAGCCTGCATCTTCTAGAGTAATGTGACCTGCTGCATTTTCAGGCCCTCAGGGTCACTTGCATGCTTAGAGATTGATCTGTGTATTGATAGGGAGAAGGTTGCTTTTTTTGTGCTGGTATTTACCAATGCAAAAGGTTAGCAGTCATGATTATGTATCTACACAGAATGGGAGTGGATATTTCCCCACATGGATGGATGACTGACTGACCGGATAACATCTGGACAGTTAATGTGTTTTGTAGATGCTCAGCTTCTTGGAAGACTGAGCCTTGAAACCTTAATTTCTTCAGATGTCATGGCATAGAATATACCACCATCACTGGCACAGCTGTCACAATAAGAAATGGTATATGTATTTCTGCTGGTATATTAATAAAAAGCCTGATAATCATGGTGCTACTTTTATGCTTGTGTAACAAGAGGAACATATGCATTATTATGGTGATCAGGGTGAAAATAGAGACTTAAAGGAAATTCTTCCTTTGAGCCACTCACCGCTCTGGTTTTGAATCCGTTAATTTTAAATAATTTTGGATGTAACAACGGGGGAAATTAAGTTTTACTGATGCTGATGGTTTAAAGTCAAATGCCCACTGAGCAGTATTGCCCACTGCTGTGAAAGCATTACAGCTTGACTGCAGCCAGCTTGGCATGCTTTTAATGTCTGAGCTGCTAAATATGATGCAAATTAAGAGGTCGCATTCCTGTAGCAATAGGGAGAATTCTAGGAAACTTAAAATCCTTGCCTCTTGGCTTTAATGTTTATATCTGGTTTCCATTAAGTTCAGAATATAGCCTTCATGCCATCAATCATCATTTCACCACGAAGTTGTGAAGGGTAACAGTGAAAAATACGTAGCTCCTTAAAAATATTGTTTTTCTGCTATGACAGCTTTTTCCAAATTGTAAATTATTAGGGAAATGAACAAATTCCAAATGTTAAAGTACTGCACTCATTTTTGCATGGAATTTACCCAAATGCACTGTAAATCGGGAAGGAGTATTTCTATGATTGTGTAACTAAGCTAGGTATTTTTTCCACCTCAATATTTGCCCCTTATTTATAGAGTACATAGGGGATTGCTATGTAACTTCAGAATGTATTCATTTCGTTAAATATTTATTGAAGAATTAATGTGAATTTAATTACTTATATATAATTGCAGTTTAACTTTGAGGCCTGAGTCTATACTCACTTTTAAATAGCCAAGCAATGTTTTTCCTTACGGGACTTAAGTAATACCAGGAATCATCTCATACAGTCTCTATACATTGGTCAGTTTCACAAAGGAAGGGGCAAATAGTTGTGTTCAAGTAGAGAGTAAAGCAGGCCATGCTTTTTGTATCCTCTCAATCTCCTAGTCCACAAAGATGAAGTAACAACAGAAGGGTTCTGCATTGTTTCAGTACCCATGATCCAGGCCTCATTTTTCAGTCAGCTGCTTACTTTCTTTCCTGTTCTTCTGTCTTCTTCCTGGCTAATGCCCCGAAATTGCTTACAATTAGAGGGGCTTCCAATTATTTATGGCATAGTAAGAAAATAAGTAAAAGTACAGTGGTCCTCTCCTCCACACTAACAGTAGGTATCAAGGAGCTTTAGAAATCCCAGTGCTGCAATGGTAAGAACAGCCTACCATCCTTTGGCCAACTGAAGGCTGTACTTAATTTGCTTAACAGAATAAATTAGAGGCGGCCTCATCCCTAATACAAAGGTGTGGCCTTGACATCATGTACCATCTTGATCCACTCACTTGATGGGCAGCTGGGGCTTTGCAGTGGGGCTGCTCACAACCGGGCTAAGCTAACTCAGGTGCTCAGACCTGGGTGCTGATCACCTGAGTTAACTCTGCAGTGAAGATATACCATCACTGTGTTTGTACAGGGCCTAGCACAATGGGGGCCCTAATCTTGGGTGGGGTTTCTAGATCCTGATGTAATATAAGTAATAGTTTAAGCATCTGATTCCTTTCCCACCCTATTTCTTAAGCATCTTTCAGAAACTCAAGTCCTATACAGTAGAAATCTGTTTTTTGTACTGTAAACTGCAAATAAGACTTCCAGTTCCAGGATAGATGATGCTTAAATATTTAATGTTAAACATTTTGTTTTGGCGAAAAATATATTAACTGATAAATATTGGGTGGTGTACAAAAATCCAGACTCTCTTGGTGAAGTTCCTGATATCTGCAATAATAGTTGAAGCTAACAAACTGATGCTAACCAGTTTAATGAAGACTGGGGCAGAAAGTCAGGAGCAGTGTTAATAAATGGTGGGAAATAGCAGAAAACGGAACCTGTCTCCACTGGAAATGCAGTCTGATGGGTCTGGGACTAGTCTCCCTCAGGGTCCCCAAACTCTATTCCCAGCTGTGCCTCTGACTAGATACAGAAAGTGATTTTGTGTGAGTCACTTAATTTTCTGCATTAAAATACTAGTTTTAGTTTTTTGTAAATTCTGTTTAGGGCCCGGAGATGAAAGGCGTTACCTACTTTTAAGGGCAAAGTATTTACTACTGATAAGCCTAAGGCGTATTTTCCAGTGCAAAGGTGAAAAATTGTGGCAGCCTGAATAATGTGCAGCTTCATTTTTGCCACATACAGTGGGGAGGGAAGTGTTTTATGATAACTAACGTTGAAGAGATGCTTATGCGGCTTCCTTTTATTTAAGCTACTTTGCAAACTTTCTTACTTGGTCTGCTGTTTTCTCTAGTCCAATTTAAAGCAGATTCTGTAAGAGACAGAGTTACAGAAAGCTACCTTGTGTGTTTTCAAAGTATTGTAATTTAAGTGATGCAGTTATTTAATGCCACATTTAGAAATGCAGAGAGAAGCAACATAAAGAACTGGAGCAAACATAAGCAAAGCTTTTAAAAGAAAAAAACAAATATGTGTTATCTTTTGGGGGAGGTCAGGGAAGAAACTTAGAATTTTTATATTCAGTTTAAAAGATAGACTAGGAAATGTATAGAGTGGGTTCAAGCATTACTTAAAGCTCACTGTGTGGCTCCATTTATATTCCTCCAGCAAGAAACTACTGCAGCATGACTCTACAATTATTATCCCTTCATGGTCACAGTATCTCTTTACAATGTTTTGTGTCTGAGGATGATGGTGTTTGGCGTATGTCAGGAAGAACTATTAGAGAAAGAATGAGAAACTGGAACAATAAACGTGTATTCATCTTATTACTAACACGCTACTTTAAATTCTTGTTTCTTTTTTTCAAGATGTGTCAACGATGGATGTCTTTCCATTCACAGCAATAGTTAGTTTTTATCCCTGCATCATTATGACTATCTTCTATCCAAGCCATTAAGCCACTAATTTTGAGGGATCAAGTCAGTGGCTCTCAGGAAAAGTGCTTTCCTTCAGTTTTTGCTCCTTCATTCTGTCAGTAGCTGCTCCAAAGAGTAATATTTTTTAGCCAGTATTTTACCTGGCCTGTGGGCTGGTCATAAGCCAGGTGTTTCGCTAGATGGAGTAAAAGCCTTTCATACTTGTACAAAGAGCCAGTGTAAGTCTGTTACATGATAAAAGCTTGATGTTGGCTACTATTTTAACGAGTGTGACAGAAATCTGTCTGTAAAGCAGAAACGTGTATCCATATAGAAATAGAGGAATGCTTAGAGATGGAAATTGTAAGTAAGAAGAATGCAGTAAGGAAAATGATCAAAACTATCCTTTGGTAGTCCTTTAGCGTGCTGTCTCTTGTAGTGAGTTTTCTAACATTTTAGAACAAGTCTCTTGATTTGGGTGTCGAAGTGGAACAGATCATCTTAAATTTGTCCTTTTTGGAAATCAGGGTTAAGACAAGATAGAAGTGTTCATTAATGTATTGGAAATATTAAAAGGACCTCAAACTATACACAATACGGAGAGGCATAAAGATGGAGGACTCACTCTCTGGTTGTAGCAAGGTGTGAACTCCCTCTGGACACTTAAACACAGGCAGTATACAGCTTTCCTCAATTGGCTCAGTATTAACGATCACTATATCAAGTCTAGCTGGGTTGTTTCTGGGTCACACATCTCCCCAATAAAGGTAATAAGACTTTACTTAACTTTTCTGTTAATGCATAAAACAGATTGGAATTACGCTAGCAAATCCCTTTGTTTAGTTCTGCACTGCAATAGTGAATAAAAAGTAGTGACTGTTTTAGTAACAACTTTAATCGGCTCTTACTCTGAACACAAATGGGGCAGGTCCACTGTGCACTTTTCACATAGTCTGGATTGGAGCTTCACTTTAAGTACCATAAAGACTCAGGTCAGAATTGATTCAGTTCTGATACATATGGATAGTTAAGGTTAAGATTCTGTCATGGGTATTTTTAGTAAAAGTCAGGGACATGTCATGGGCAATAAACAAAAATTCACAGAAGCCTGCAACCTGTCCCTGACTTTTACTAAAAATACGTGGAGGTGTGTGTGGGACAAACAGCAGCTGCTCCAGCCCCAGGGACTCACCCAACCCCAGCCACTGCTCCGATGGCCGGGGACTGCTGCTTCGGTAGGCCTTGGGCTGGCCACCGGTCAGCTGTGCGGCAGGCTCAGGGCTCCGGTTGACCTCAGGACTGACACTTGCTCCAGCCCTGCCCCAAAAGAGGTCCCGGAAAGTCACAGAATCCGTGACAGAATCGTAACCTTATCAATAGTAAAATGTAGACATTATGGTCTGCCAGTCACCATAACCTTTCCTCTTTAATGCTAAAGGTTGATTTGAGACTAATATACAATCCTTCAATGGCTGCCTTTAAACTTCTGTGGAGGGATTTTTCTCAGCTGCTACAGTTACAATATTGTTATGCCAATAACCGAACCAGTTTGTTGTTTGTTTGTATTATGATAGAGCCTACAGGCCCCAGTTATTCTATTGCCAGAGATAGCTGCTGGCCTGAAGGCTAAATAAACAAAACAAAGGGTGGGGAAAGGGATAGAACATACAAGCAGTGTCAGTAAAATGTTGGTTTGCAAATGCCATACTAGTTCCTCAATTTTGTAGTGGTCTTGGTTTTTTAATACAATTATTGGAGGAGTTCTGTTTGTTAAATATTTATATTTAATATAGAACAAGAGAGAGAGAAGGAAAGATAGGAAGGGATTAGCTAAAAGGAAAAACAAAGGAAGGTCGGGGAATGGGGAAGGAAAAATAGAGAGGGATATGGAGGATATCACAATTTAGGGCAGGTGCACCTGTATCCGATGCATCCGATGAAGTGAGCTATAGCTCACGAAAGCTTATGCTCAAATAAATTGGTTAGTCTCTAAGATGCCACAAGTACTCCTTTTCTTTTTAAAAATTAATACCCAAGTTGTATAATTTGAAATATTACTTTGCTGCTGCCTAGCTTCATGTTATGGTTTACTGGCCAAGGATTCAGTGTCCATCTCACTGATTTGTTGATGTACCAAGAGAATACTGTGGTAAAAGAAAGGTAGTGTGGACCAGTATATGTGGCACTGGATTGGGACTCAGGAGACCTGGGTCTTAATCCAGCTTTGCCACTAGACTGCTGCATATTTGGGGACAAGTCACTTCACCTCTGTCTCAGTTTTTCCATATGTAAAATAAGGAAAATATTTACCTCCTGTGTAAAGTGCCAGATACCATCATTTCTGCTAATGTGTTCTCATTTGGGCTATTGACCTTATAACCATACTGTTAGAGGAGTCCATTTGGGGCTTATCATAGAATCAGAGAAGATTAGGGTTGGAAGAGACCTCAGGAGGTCATCTAGTCCAACCCCCTGCTGCATGTGAGAAAGGATGTGAGCAGCCATAAATTATTTCCTATTCATTTATTTTCCTAAATTGCTGCCTTTCACACTGGGGTGGTGTCTTTGAGTACAATCCCTCCTGAGCCATATTCTCAGCAGGTGTAAATTAGTGATGTTGTGCTGATATACCCCAACTAGGAGTTTTGCACCCCTTCTTCTTTGTCTCATTTTGCCACTTAATTTAATTCAGACTGCTCTTCCTTTTGGGGGGCAAGAAACATTAATCAATGTCCCATCTCTGCCATCTGAGATTGTTACCTAACCCCACGGCCACCTCTCTTCTCATTCAATCTCATGGTTGCTCCCCTCTCTATCATCTGCCCAGCTTTTTGTTGTACACCTCACTGGGAATAAATGCATTTGCTCGTTCCCTGTTGACCAAAAATTTAGAATGCCAGGGCAGGGGTTTCAGTTCCAGTAACTCTTTATCCTGCAGCACCTCTCTTTTTGAGGATGCCAGGTGCTTGTTCTCTGGCTAAGTGAAACTTCCCAAAACAGCAGCAGGTTTCTCAGTAAAACAAGATTTATTTAAAAGGAAAGAGAGAGAGACTGTTTTATTAAAAGAGGTGCTTTGCATAGGCTACTCTAAGTAAGGTGTTCTCAGCTGAAGTTGCAAAAAGTCAACTTGTCCCAAAGAGCAGTCTGTGGTGCTGACACCAGTGTCAAGAGTTCCATCCTCATGCTGTCCCGAGAGAGAGAGAGTGTCCCCATCTGCTGTTTATACAACTCTGCCTGTGGATTCATTGCCATATGCAGAGAGGTTAACTTACTCCCAGTGCTGTGTGTTTACTGCAAGATCATCCTATCCCTCATGATAATCCACCTCACCCAAGAGCGTATAGAGATGAATTCATTTTTTTTTCTTCAACTTAACCCCTGTGGCAACTCCTCAAATCCTTTTGCTTAGCGACTTCTGCAGCTTGTCCCGTACATTTCTAGGATTTCCCCCTCTCTATAAACGTCACAGTTGGCTTACTTACACTACAGCTTTCCATGCCATGGTGTGGCCAAGCTCTTCGTAAAATAAATTCTCTTCTGGTGGAGACTGATATTGGGGATAATCGTATCTGCTAATGGGCGAGTTGTGTTGTCTCCTGGAGCTCCCACTAATACCTTTATAATTGCTGACCAGTTTCACTAGGTCCTCTCAGATAAACAGGCGTATCATGATTGAGTTGTCGATCTACTCATAGAACACTACCTCATCCCTGTTTAGAGAAGGCCTCAATGTTGAACATATGCTACAGTTAACTTAAAATGCTCCCTTGGGCTTTGCTGAATGGTAGACATAGTGAGGTCTATTCAGATTTCTGCTTTCATTAATGCTGCACGGTATCATTACTCACAAATGCTGTCTGTGAAGGAGTTGCTAATTTAGACACCATCCAAGGCCACTGTCATTTTTGCAGGCCTGGATTAAAGTGCACAGAGAAGGGAAGACATGGTGATGTGCTCACGAAAGCTCATGCTCAAATAAATTGGTTAGTCTCTAAGGTGCCACAAGTACTCCTTTTCTTTTTGCTCCCTAATCAAAACTCAACTGCAGGGAGGCATTTTATACTTTGGCTTTGTTTTTCTTTTGTTTGGAAACTTAAAGGGGAAAAAACTATCCTCTATACTGTGGAATAGACAAAATGATGGTTTGAAAAAGTCAGTAAAGATACTGTAGATGAGAAACCAACAAACGTTTAGTTTTCTTTTGTGTTAGTATGGTTTAAAAACACAATAATACCTGCCTGTTACACACTAACATTGAATTTTATCTTTACTTTCCTGCAGATTGTGTATGGAGCACTAGTTTCTATTATAGTACTCCGGTCTGTATATATTGTATTGTGGTAAGTGACTGTTTCTTTAGCTCAGCATTACAAGTAGATACGTTCTAACTAGGTGTTTGCATCTAAGAGGTGTACATTTTAAAAACAATTTAACATGAGAAACTGGGATTGCTGACCACTTCTCTAAAATGAGTAAGAAACGCAAGGTCATATGCTCTCTGTCTTGTGGCAATGGAGAAGTGATTCATGTCTTTCAGTAAAGATATTTGATTGAAGTTAGGCTTTGTCTACACTGGCAACTGAACGACAAAACTTTTGTCATTCAGAGGTGTTAAAAAACCACACGCACTCCCCAAAAGACAAAACTTTTGTCAACGAAAAGCACCAGTGTGAAAAGCGCCTCATTGGGGGTGGACGGTTTTTGTCAGCAGGAGAGCTCTCTCGCGCGCGTGTTCTCTCTCTCTCTCTCTCTCTCTCTCTCTCTCTCTCTCTGACAAACAGAGGCTACGCTGGGTGCCTTTTAGCAGCACGGCTGTGATGGCACACCCGTGTTGCTAAAAGATGCATAGTGTAGACAGTCCCTTAGCCTGTGCCTTCAAGCAAGCCTGGACCACACACATTCATGATCAATGTCTTTTTGTCAACTGTTTTGACAGTAGCTTTGGACCAGTAGTTCGTAGATTCCTTCAGGCACAGGGACTCTCTCTTCCTTTGTTTTTTTAAAGTACTGTAAATACTGCCAGTGCTCAAACAAAAATTCTAGTAGCTGGCTGACGTTGGGGTCAGTCACAGGGTTAAACACTTCAGTTAATGTTTTCCCTGCAGCCCAGTCCTTAAAGTTAGCACGTAAAGAACTTGGATGCTAAAAGTTTTGTTGAAGTTACTGTTTTGAATGGGTAAAGTGTGATATATGTGAAGTTGGGAATTAAATTTTTTTTTTCAAAATAAAAGGAATGGTATCAAAAGAGCTGGAAGAACTGAGAACCAGTGAAAAGTCTCTCTTGGCAAAACTGAAGAAACAGAGAGACCAGCCAGTGTGAATAAATATATTAAATTAAGTTTCTAGGTTCACTTTGTGCCCTCTCCTCTCTTTTGTGTGTCTCCTGCTTGAGTGATCTCTTCTCTCAGGGGTTCAGATACTGCTTAGGTCTGAGCAATATATATCCATCTTGAGTTTGCCTACCGTAAAAAAGCGTGTGTGTGTTAGCAACTTAAGTTTACTGTCTTTCCAGCCCTGTAAATCCCAACAGCTCTGCCTATCCTTCCAACATCTTCTCTTGTATGTTCTGCTGTCACCCCAGTTAAAATGTGTAAAATCAAACCTTTCCTTCTCTTACCCCACCTTCCTGTCTTACCCAATACTTGACAACATTCAGTCGCTCTCTCCTTCTCTCATATCCAGACCCTCGCCATATCCTGTAGTTACTTCCTCCACATTCCCAAAATTCATCCCTTCCTGAACTCTGCTGTCCTGTGGCTGTCTAGTACCTAACTGCAAAAATATCCTTCCTTTACCTACTCCCTTCCCCCCAGTATCTTCTCATCCCCAAATCCATCAAACCCAGCCCCTAAAATCTTTCTTTCTATTACTCAAATTGGGCCCCCCTTCCTTAGACTCCTGCTCTGGCTTCTTACTTCCAGAACTCTTCAGAACTATGCTCCTACCTGTGTCTCCTCACCATTCACTTCTCATTCCCCGCACCCTTCCTAGTCTGATTGCTCAGAGGGTCTCTTTCGCCCAGTCCCACATTGTGCCTTCATTTATGCTGCCCTGTGCTCGTGGACCAGACTCTCAGTTAATAATGCGTGTAAACCCCCTTCTCTTTCCTCCTCCATGAAACACATAACCCCCTCTAATGAGCCGTTCCAGCTGAAATTAACAGTATATAATTTATGCCTTTCTTTGTTCATTCATATGTTCAGCTAACTTGTGCCCTTAGAAAGTAAGCTCTTTGGGTAAGGACGTTTTGGGGGTTTGGCTCAGCTTACCTGTTATATTTATGGGACTAAATAAATGCTAGTTAGAAATCAGTCTGCTGATGATGTGAATGGGTTTGTGTTTACCCCCTCAGTAACACATTCAGTGTATGTCTGATATGTTTGCCTTGAGGAAAAAATATCTACAAGCTCGTAAACCACACACCTCATGCCAGTCACCGTAACTCCAAAGTGTTTATTAACAGGAAACACTACTGTCAGAGAATTTTATTTACATTTAAAACATGAGTTGTGTTTCATGGTAGCTTCTTGGGGTTGGAATTGGATATTTTTGAGTACTTGTCCTAGTACTGTCAAAGGAACAAACTTCACCCACTTCCACTAAGACGTTAATGATTCGGTGGCCTACATGAATGCAAACAGTAAGATGGGCTTATGAATGATGTGCTGCCTTGCATCTGTGGTTCTTCAGCACATTTGTCTTGTATCCTAAATAGGATTTTTTTCCTAATGGCTCTCGTTGGTAAAACACAATCTGAAATGATTTTTTCTAAAACTGTCCACTGGGCTAGTGGTTGGCTTTGGTATGCCGCTTTATCGAAAGGCTGCAATAACTTTTGCTTTGAATGTTAAAGGGACACAAACCAACAACTACCCACAACGCTTCTGTCTGAAACTCTCTTACCTATCACTGTTAGAAGTAATACTAAAGAATAACCAAAAGAGATTAGAGAGGGGAAAAATTCTTTCCATTTAGTCTGTGCATTGGAATAGTCAGTTTAATTGTTTCCTCTCTTGTTTGTTTGTTTTTTTTCACACCTAGCTGTCAGGGTAAGAAATGTCTAGGAGGAAAATGAGTGATCACCCCAAAATAGCAAGGGACTTGGGATGTTTTACCTGACAGTACTGAGCCTTTAATTCACTTTTTAAAATGTGATTAGATTTCAAATTGATGGTGTCGCGTTAAAGGAATTTTAATCTTTTTTCCACCAGGCATTTAATTTGTAAATAGTGTAATTTATATATGTTACTTTAAATGCAGTTTGTATCCTCAAAACTAAATTTCACTTTGTTTCTCTCCCCCTAGGGTATACCCATGGCTTAGGGGTCTGGGCTATACATCCTTAAGTGTATTTTTAATGGGATTTTTTTTCTGGAACGTAGACAACATTTTCTGTGATAAATTGAGGTAAGCATTTGCAACTTGTCTGCATATCTTTTAATTTCTGAGTTCCATGGCTTTATTTGTTTTCTGCAGAATAATTCTGAGTCCATCTCCTGATATGTCAGTATAAGCCCCACAGAATATTTACAAGTGTTTTATCCAGTCTGCTCTTGATTAGCTCTCACAACAGAGTAGACCTCTAACAGCTGCTCAAATTCTAAGCATTGTTAGCGTGAAAAATGATGTAGAAATTCTGGAATTGGAATTTAACTGGTCATTTCGTTGGCAGCCCTCGAGGCAGAATACTAAATATCTTGCTTATCTACAGCTACTTTGAAACTAGTTCTTGAAAAAGTTTGAGACACGTATATAGTTTAAGCATCTCTTTCGTGGACTGGGAGTTTTGATGCTTAATCAGTAGTCGTTTCTTTACTTAAATATACACACACGTTTGAGAGCACATTCACCAAAGCGTGGTGATAACAGAACACTCCTATGTCCACGCTCCTAGCTGTGGAGAACTTCCATAAGCTCAAAATTCAAACAGCTTTTTATCCAGTAAGAAGACACTTTGGGTTGCCCCTACTGTGGAACCATAGGATACTTCTACACTGCAATACCTGTGACTGGCCTGTGTGAGCTTGGACTGTGGGGCTGTAAAATTGGAGTATAGACGTTCAGGCTCGGGCTGGAGTCCAAGCTCTGGTACCCTGCAAAGAGGGAGGGTCCCAAAGCCCAGGCTCCAGCCCGAGCCCAAACTTCTATACCTCAATTTTACAGGCCCACAGTCCAAGCCAGCTGACACGGGCCAGCTGAGGGTATTTAATTGCAGTATAAACATATCCATAGTGACCTCTAGTGCCTACAACATTTGGTCCTTTTCTTGCCATTGATGCTGAAAAGGCTTCCATGGCTGAATTGCTGCTGACTGATCTGGAGTCAGAGCTGTGAGCTCAGTATCATTCAGCCACCTGGCTGTGGCATTTTCTTTCTTCCTTTTTTTGGTCTCATTCTTGACTTAAAAAAAACTTACTGTGGTCACCAAAGGGAGTTTTAGGGCCTGTTATCTTTCCAGGTTTTGCCTTTTTTTCTTCTTCCTCTTTTTCAGCAAAATGTCAAAAATAGCAACCCTACAAGATCTTGAAACATCCAATATAGATGTATGTCTGTCAACTAATAAACAGTGACCACTCTTGGAGGAGTTTCAGGTGAATCACAGCTAATTAGTCTGACAGAGTTGCATCATTTTGGGCATTTGTGTCCTGGCGTGGCATTTGAAGAGACTCTCCTGGCCTCCTCACAACACCTCAACTCAATCCAATGCAAAGTCAGCCAGGAAGACCTCAAAGACAAAAGCTCACAGAAAGCCACTGTCAAATTTCACAGCTGGATGTCAAGTCTATGCATGGTAGAGCACAGGTCTGGCAAGATAGGTCCTGACAATGTATCACTCTTGAAATATTAATTCCCTGGGTGCATCCTAACAGTAGTACTAACCACCAACTTGGAGGACGTTTATTCATCTCTCTCTAGGGACAGGTTAAGGCCTGCATCAAGAAGATCCCAGTTGACTCCTGTGATCTCACCTCCTCTGCTCAGGCACTCTCTGGGCCTGTACTGACTTCAACTTCGACAGCATTACACCAGTAATTTACTATATTGGGCCAGAACCCAGCAAGGCATATTGTATAACCTGACATCCTCCTTCCACCACAGTTTGTGGCTGTTAATGATGTATGCACAACATTGGGCCAGTTGAAACTTGGTCCCAGCAGAGTTCTCTTGGAGCTTGCAGACCTGTGAATGTGTCAGCTATGTCAGTTGAGGCTCATGCCCAAAACTTGATGCTATTGATACATCTGGTGCTGGGATGTGACTCTGTCAGCACAAATGACAGGGTGTTCATTGAAGCTGCAGGTACTGGCACAAGGACTGACTGCTTTTTCAGCCATGCTGATGCAACCGTGAGGTCAAAACCACTCTATCAATTGAGGGAGTCTGCCCTTTGCCTGCAGTTTGCATCTTAGTAGATTGCATCAATCGCTAGAAGCACCTTTTTCCATCTCCAGCTGGCAAAAGGAAAAAAATGTCAGTGTACTTCCTACCGTACAATGTGTGTGTTGCTGCCTGTTGCAGTAATTTTTAATTTAACTGTACCTGTTTCATAGCTTTAATCCGAAATCCCTGGAACTTTGGAATCTCCAGGGGTGACTTACTAGAGCTGGTACTCTTGGAGAAGATACGTTTTCTTGCTTGTAATTTTTATTCTTTGGAAGTCTCCAAGGCCTTGACTACACTAAAGGGGTAAGTCAACTAAGTTACACAACTCCATCTACGTGAATAACATAGCTGGAGTCGAGGTAGCTTAGGTCAACTTACTACGATGTCTGTACCGTGGTGGGTCGACGGGAGACAGTCTCCCATAGACTTACCTTACACTTCTCGTTCTGGTGGAGTACCGGAGTCAATGGGAGAGCAATCTGCAGTCAATTTATCAGGTCTTCAATAGACCTGCTAAATCGACCCTGATGCATAGATCGCTGCAGTGTTGATCCGCAGTAAGTGGAGACATGCCCTAAGTTATGAGTCACACTGACCTACTCACCTCCTCTTAAATTTCAGGATTTTGTAACCATTTTGCACTTCACTTCTGTAACATGTTTCAATTTCCACAGAGAATGGAACTGATGAAAATACTAAAGGTCGCTATGGTTCCACAGCTAGGTTAGCACAGAGCACCCCTGGATGGAGCCACCAACTTTTGAATCTTGAGCTGTGGGAGCCACTGCTACTCCAGGGCTATGAGCATGGATCCAGGAGTGTCGATGTGTTACGTACATATTGTGGAGTTTCCCCTTTCTGTTCTTAATGCAGAATGACATTAACCTGGCTATTCATGAGCACATTTGTGTCTGCACAAGCATGTCCACCTCAACCCAGCTCTAGGACTAACACTAACTAGTTAACAAGGGCTACAGGAAATAAATAAAATCAGCTACCATATCCAATTTTTGTGATTGAATGTGAAAATCGATTTTTAAAAGGAAGGAAAAGATATTTAAACTCTCTCTCCATCTCAAATTAAAACCAACTTAATCATACTTGTCTCTAGAACTCTGTGGTGAGGAAGAGGAGCTGAGACAACTTGACTCCCCTCTTTGCTTTGTCCTCTTCCCCAGCAGCTCTCTTCCCAACTGTCAACCAACTGGGCAGAGCATTTCAAGCTCTGCACTCAATTCTGCTTCCTACCAGCAAAGCTCTTCAGTGTATGTCTACACTGCAATAAAACACTCATGACTGGCCCATGTCAGCTGACTTGGGCTCCCAGGGCTCAGTTGCAGGGCTAAAAAATTGCAGTGTAGACATTCGGGCTTGGGCTGGAGCCCAAATTCTGGGGCCCCACATATCCAGAGTCACTTTGAGTTATATATCAGGCATTTGCTGTCCTTGGTGGTTTGGGTCACAGCTGTCCACCCAGTCTGCCCTTGCCTCGCACTGGGAAGGAGAGAAAGTCAAGACAAACTTCCCATGAGGTTGGTGAGTGGGGACGAAATGGCTACTAGACACAGAGAAGTGGGTATGCAGTGTTGTTGTAGCCATGTCAGTCCCAAGATTAGGTGGGTTAGTTAATACATTTATTGGACCAGCTTCTGTTGGTGGGAGAGAGAGAAGCTTTTGAGCTTATACAGAGTTCTTCAGAAGGGTTCCAATTCCTCTCTCAGACCTTCTATTTTTTCACACTGGCCAGGAAACTGGCGGGAACAAAGTAAGATGCATTAGTATTTTCTGGTGTCTTTAGTATGATGTGATACCTGAAGTTATGGGTCTAAACCATTTAAGACTCTCAGTAGTTTTCCAAACCTATGAGAAGACTGGTTCGACGAACATCTTCCCAAACTAGGGATGGAAAAAATGTCGTCATTATTAACTTAGTAAAGACTGAACACAAATGTCGTACGTGACTGAGATACAGAAACAGTAACATGATCTGACAAGTGAACACTGCTGCTTGGGACTGCATAGTCTGGAACAAAATGCATTGTGACACGTTTCTTTGAACAGGGGATTACGAGAGAAGATGCCTCCTGTTGTGGGAGCCGTGACCCAGTTTCATGCTTGGTGGCACATTTTTACGGGCCTTGGCTCTTACCTTCATATCCTGCTAAGGTAGGAAACAGCCTTTTCCCCATAGCTTGTTAAGCAAAGTATGTGGGGTTTCTATAAATAGTTTTTAGATTTGAGTTGCTAGTTGGAAGTGCCTCATTTTAGAGTACCAGGCACACTAGTAAAATAATATCTATTCCATAATTATGCTTTGTTCTGTGGGTATTGGGGAATTGACCTTGGTAGCAGGCATGGTCTAACCTAGATGTTTATAAAACTGTTTTAGGATTAGTTTTTGACAAGTATTTTCCCAGTTGCATCTTGCCCTTTAAAAGTCATATTAGCTGAAAGGATTGGGAAAATAACCATTTTTATTAAACTAATGGGATGGAAGTTTCTGTAATTGGTAGAGAAATCTGTCTAAGAATATATACTATATATTAGAGTGTAGAATTGTTCGTGTTGCAGGGTGGGTTGCAATTCACACTGGCAGTCCTATAGTTTTTATCTCTCCAGCAGTGAAAATGCCAGTGGACTTGAGGTTGTATTGCTTCATTTTTCAAACACAAGATGTTAACTTAAATGTTTGTATTCCTTCGGGTTGCAATCCTGTAAACACTTACACCTGTGTTTAACTTTCTATGAGCTCTACCACTGCTGAAAACTAGTACAGCTATTTCATGAAGCAGGGAGATGAGGGTGCTATTTTCATCTAGAATACTTCATTGATGTCCAGGCACCTCTGATTACTCCCATGAGTAGCCCAGTTGAAAAGTTAAGCATGAGCATAAGCATTTGCAAGCTTGGAGCTGAATTCATGGTCAGGGGAGGTGCTCTTCAAATTTTCCAATCATTTTTGGCTCTTTCTTTACTGCTGTCTATTGTAGATCAGAATTAGAATTGGGTTAAGGATGGAATTTAAAATATTTTTGTTGCTCATTCGCAACATGTCATCAAAATGGCTTTGTCTCTCCTCTGAAACATAAATAGGGCCCTACCAAATTCACAGTCCATTATGGTCAATTTCATGGCTATAGGATATGAAAATTGGTAAATTCAACATTTTCAGATGTTTAAATCTGAAATTTCATGGTATTGTAAGCGTGGGGCTCCCAACCCAAAAGGTGATTGTGGGGGATCCTGATAGTGGGGGGGTCTGCAAACCTGTTGTAGTGGGGGTCATGGGATTGCCACCTTCAGTTCTGTGCTGCCTTCAGAGCTGGACATTGAAGGCAGCAACCGCAGAGCTTCCTGCAACCGCAGGACATTCCTGGAGGTGGGTCTGGTAGCGCCCCCCCACCTCTCCCGAGCAGCTGTGCAGGGGATGGACAAGTCCTGTCCCTTCCCAGTCCAGCTAGAGCTAGGAGCCCCTTTTGCTGGGGCACTCCCAGCAGCACAGGGAAGATTGGACCCAATGCGACAAGTTTCCTCTAGCTGCAGGAACCTCTGGGGCTGCTGCCCAGACCCAGGGTGCTCTGCAGCAGGGTGAGGCACCCGGAGGTGGGTCTGGTCCCCCGTCCCCTCCCCCCACCCAGAGCATCAGTGCAGGACTTGTCCATCCCCAGCCCTGCGAGAGCTAGGAACCCCTTTTGCTGGGGAGCTCCTAGGAACAAGGGGACATCAGGAGATCCACAAGCCTCCTCCAGCTGCATGAACCTTTGGGGCTGCAGCCCAGCCCCAGGGTGTCCTGTAGCAGGGGGAGGCACCCTGAGGTGGGTCTGGTCTCCCTCCTCAGAGCTGCTGTGCAGAGGATGGACAAGTCCTGTCCCTCCCCAGCCAGAGCTAGGAGCCCCCTTTGCTGGGGCACTCCTAGGAACAAGGGGACATGGGATTTCACAGAGAAGGGCTTGTTTCACGGTCCGTGAGGCATTTTTCATGGCCATGAAATTGGTAGGGCCCTAATCATAAAATAAATATCTTTAAGAGGTATTCCAGCAAGTGTGTGAATTTTAATCGCTTCTCAAATGCTTTTTTCCACACTGAGAGCAGGGTTGAGGTTTTTTTGGCCAGTTATAAAGCTGGTTATTTTCCTTTTGGTTCTTTCACGAGGGACAGTCCCAACAGCCTCCTTGTGATAGCGTTTTCTTGCTGTCCTGTTGAACACAGCTGCTCAGTGTAGGAGGCAGGTGCTCTGCTGTTCTGTATGGCTTGAGTACACCTAGCTATAGAAAGTTCTTCACAGAAAGCAAACTAAGGCAGACAGTTTAAATACCGTAGGCTAGATTTGCAGTGCCAGAAATAGGGGGGGAAAATTGGTTTTGCATGCATTACCCCGGGAGTGTTTTTCCAGACGAGCTAAGTGATCTCCCTATAATTTAATTTTCCTAGTGTTTCTCCAGTCTGGTTTTACATTTCTGAATTGGCAGGGCTGTTATCAGATTATTCCATAGTCTGTGATCTCCATGTAAGAGGTTTTTCTAATATTTAGCCAATTTTTGTTAATTTCATCTTCTCCTTCTACAGTAGTTCATATACTTTTGTGCCATGATAAATAATCCCCATCACTCTTGGCTGTTTACAAGCTTCAAATGTTTGTAGACTTCTATCACGATTGCTGTAAAGCAGTGGAATCCAGTGGATTAAGCACCCGGGTAGGAGCTAGGAACTCCTGAGTTCTTTCAGTGAGTTGCTCAGGCACTTCTGTGCCTCAAGTTTCCTGAGAGTTTTGCCCGACGTCACACAGTGAGTGGCAGAGTCTTTAATAGCCTCCATTTCTCCTGACCCAGAACTCGGCTCCAGGAACGAGACCGTGCAAACCTTCCATTTGCTAATGTTATAGTTTCAGTGTTGTATAAATGCTAAGGGCACATGGGACTGTCATGCATACCCAGCATGGTTTCCTGAAAGTGTAAGCTGTGCCTCCCTTCCTGAGGTAAAGGTCTATAAAACCAAACAAAAACCACTGTTGAAGCAGATACCATGGGAGGAGGGGACGGATGAGCAGAAGTGTAGGAGCTGTGAGCAACCTATACTTGCTTTTTGATGGGTGCATGCAACTTTGCTCAGCACTGTGGCTACTCAGAGGGTTTGCTCTCCCACCCCTCCAGGCTAGGGAGGGGCAAGTCCCTGATGGCTGTTTCCCCTGTGGCAGAGGGAATGCTCTTCGAGGTTCCTCTCTCCCTTTCCTTAAGGGTGGGGGTGGGGAGACACCGCTCACTTGCTGCTGTGTGACAGCCAGTAAAACAGGGCTCTGTGACTAAACCTAGGCAGAACTAGCTGAGGCTGAGCTGTGATCACAGAAGTGCTCCTGGTGCAGGCAGGAAATCATGGGGATCACTCCTGTCATCAGTGCTGCACCCGCTCTGCACAAAGCCTTAAGTGTAGCTGTGTACTTTGTATGGCACTTTGGTTGTGAAATGCTCATTATTAAGCAATGCATCTTATGAAAGGATTTCTCCCCCTAGCTTATACACAAGGACACTTTTCCTGAAGTACAGGCCAAAGGTGAAGGTAAGCTGTCAAACATTTTTGTACTTACTGATACAGTGTAGAAGTGGGCCATTCAGTTGGCTTACACTTAAGCGTGCTTCTGGGTTCATTGGCCAGGCCTTTCTGTTTCTGGCTTTATTTTTACATTGTGTTCTGTGTGTTAATTCCAAGAAACATAACTGAGAACAAGTGAACTGTATTTCATCTGTTCTGAGCGGCTACATTGCAAGCAAATCTTGTTTTCCCCCCTTTTCATTTCAGTTTGTTTTTGGCATATGGCCTATTCTGCTTGTGGAACCCCCCAAGAAGCACTGACTGTGAGACATCCAACCAACCAACCAAGTGTGACCACTGGCTGAATAAAGAAACTCCACAGCTGTTGACACTGATGTGGCAAAATTATGCATCAGCTCAAGGGTTGTGTAGCAGGAAATAGACTTCTGTATTACTGGTTTTGCCAGGTACAGCACAGAGCGAAGAGTCGGCGCATTATGGGAATAATGTTTAGAACCGTTTTATTGTTAAGGTGTTAAAACAAAATTAAGACACAATATTTTGTGTGTATATGTTGTATAGCTGAAGATACTGGGCTATATTTTGTGCTGGTCACAGAAACCTTACCATTTTTTGAAATGGGTTGCATATGTTTTCATTCAGTTGTCCGTCTGGTCTGTGGTTTAAACTAATATAGTAACTGAATTATGAAAATGGTAGGCCAAGTGATGGCCAATCTAAGTATCCAGGGGGCCTGTTGTGAATTGAATCCTTCTGAACTAATTCAGGCTTGCACTTTTATACAGTTTAGTGAAGTATGCAATTATTTAGGGCTCTCTTTTACCATGCTTATATGTTGCTATTTGCAGTAAGTCAAGGGAATGGGACAAGTAGAGAAATTGTATTAAATTAGGTCAGGCTTCCATTTTCTTTTTAGGACTCATCGTGAGTGTTTTCCAGCAGTGTCTGGGGATAGGGTGCACCAATGCAATGGCTCCACGACCCTTTAAAAAGGGGTTTAGAGTCACTTAGACATTCTTGCTATGAATGTGAGGAAACTTGACAACTGTCCCAAGTCCTTCTAACTTGTGTGAGAATCCAGGAGGCCATTTCTGGTAATTCTGAATATCCCTAGCAAGTACTGAACACCCTTTACTAACCCTTCTTTCATTCTGCAAATCATTCATGCTCACAGCTTCACAGCCATTTAATTTAAATGCATGATTATATATGTGTTGGTCTAGCTTTAAATTCTCTCCTTCCCCCCCCCATATTTTTCAATCTTACAAATATTCACCGGCTTGTGTTGAAGGTGCTAAGTATCCTTCATTTGCACTGACTTCAGCTGGAGTGGAGGGTGCTCAGTACTTAGAAAATCAGGCCTTTTTTCGGTCTGCATAATTGACAGCACTCTGAGGCCATGTCTCTACTAGAGACCTTATGCAGCTGCACCACTGTAAGGTCTCCCATGCACCCACTCTATGGCAATGGGAGAGAGCTCTCCAGTCAACATAATTAAATCACCCCCAACAAGCAGCAGTAGCGGTGGTCATAAGCGCCAACTTCCTGGGGCCTCTGGGTTTGCAGCAACCACTGAAAAAACCAGCAGCACTCCCCTGCCAGTAACCCCGCTGATCGACTTCTCCCCCTCCTTCCCAGTGCCTGCTGCCTGCCACAGTTCAGCCGTTCTGTGGCATGCAGGAGGCTCTGGGAGAGAGGGGGAGGAGCGTGGACAGAGCAGGGGTGTGGCCGTGGGGGAAGGGGTGGAGTGGGGGCAGGGCACCTATAAAGCTGCTTCAAAGGTCTGCAAAGTCTTGGCCATGTAACTTTTTTTGTTTTACTTCAAAAGATAAGACTAGATCCTGTAACGTACAATCAATATTAACCAAAATTATCTTTTCCTTTAAATGTGTTTCTCTGTCTGCACTTTACCTACAGACTTTAGAGGCCTTCTGTAATAACACTATCAGTATGTAAATCTTTAAATGGTGGTTTGACTGGCAGTTGACAGCTAGCTTGCAGTCTGTGTAAACATTATCTGATAGATCTGCAACTTAAATAGAGCTAAAGTCACTAGTCAGGAACCCATCTCTATTCAGGGAGGGTGCTTAAGTGCCATTGAAGTCAATGGGAATTAAGCCTGGGCTTTCCTGAATTGGGCACCATATTTATTTGGGAAAAAATCATTTCCGAGAAGAGCTTTGCAGTCGGTTTCAAAAATACAACTAAAGAGGGTGCTGGTTCTCCCCCACCAAATGCCCCAAAGCAAGCCTGGGCCCTGCCCTTGAGGAGCTGGACTTCGGGATCTTTTTAGTCCCCTCTGCCACAAATGGAAGTCAAGCACATGCTTTGTTGAATTAGGGCCAGAAGCACCATCTCATAGCTGCAGCATGCAGAACATCTCAACAGTCACTGATGGCCTCCTGGTTACTTAATATTTTTTTTAAAACTTTTTTTTTCCAGTGGCCTTATTTTTCTTGTTGCAGAATCTGGGGGGGTTATGTATTTTCGGGACTTACCTGTGTATGTGCAGTCACTGCTGTGTGCTAAAAGCCAATTTCCCGATGAAGAGATGTCTCTGCTTGTATGAGATGTGTTTAAAAAAACTTGCTCAACATCCTACGTGCTTGTGAGAAGCAAGATAGTACATTTCTTTTCAGATCATGTGAAATTAATTTATCGGGATGTCAAATAAGTGTTAACATGTCTTGTCAGTTTGCTTCTGTTTACTTTTTTTTTTGTTCAAAAAAGTAAAAATAGTTTTAGGGTTTCTGTTTTTAGCTTGTTTTGCAAGGTGGCTTATTCTTTCATTTTTTAAGTAGCCAAAACACACACTTTTCCCCAAGAGCCTCTCTTCAAGACGTTGCCACTACATAAAGAATGTAAATTGAGATGTGTAAGCCTCTAACTACAAATAGTAATCTAAAGTGATGGATGTGTTGGGAAGCACTACCTTACAAATTGTAGGTCCTATTGAAAATGTCAGGACAGAATAAACTTTATATTCTTATTTCAAACATGACATCCAGACGGCCTTGTTCAGTTGCTTGAAAAATAGATATACTAGACTACAGTGTAAAGAACATGCATGTATCTGTTACATTTCTACTTGTTTATATTCCTTGTACGACCAAGCAGATCAAGGAGGTATTTATTTTCTGAAATCTGGTGTACGCCTAAACCTTAGCTACGTCGCACAGGGGTGTGAAAAACTCTCACCCCAAGAAATGTAGTTAAGCCAGCCTAAGCCCCAGTGTAGACCTTGCTAGATTGACCTAGCTACTGCCTCTCAAGAGGTGGATTTACTGCAGTGATGGAAAAACCTCTTCTGTCGCTGTAGCATCTACACTATGGCACTACAGCGGCACAGCGCTTGTGTGGCTGCAGAGCCTGAAGTGTAGACACATCCATAGAGCAGCAGATCTCAGACTTTTAGAGTGGGCTGCATCTGACAAGACAGTGTCACATGGACCATCTTCCCTTCCCATGTGTGAGCTCACTACATCTCTGTGGCTGTTACTGCCATGGAAAAGTAACATTCGCAAAGTAGCAAGTGTGTTTTGATGCAATTTAAAGGTTGGAAACTTTAACTCTGTAGCCTGTGTCATGCAAGAGGTCAGGTTAGATGATCATACTGGTCACTTCTGGCTGCAAAAAGATCTGTGGAAAACCAGGAGGGCCTTTACCATGTGACCAATCAGCTCCCCAGTGGACCATCAGCAAGTGTTTCACAGATCACAGTCTGAGAACCTCTGCCTTAGAGTCAACATTAGGACATTTAACCTTCTCTGACCATAAAAATCCACACCACGCTTTTCCCCCATGCGTCAGGAGTCAGGATTTTTTGGATGCAGCCCAACAATGAAAAGTGCTTTTGCAACAAGTAGAGGATGTGGCAGATTCAGACCTACCAGTAAGGAGGAATCTCACCTACATCTAACTTGAAAGCAGAAATGCAAGTTGGCTAACACTATTAGTTATCTCCAGAACTCTTCTTCCTTATGGGGGAGAAAATGTTTCTTCTTTCAGTTCTAATACCAGGAGATGCACAACCAGCAAGTGTTTAGAACAAACTGATCATTTTAAAAGCACCATAGAGTTAGAATTTGGAATATGCAATAGAATTATCACTTGCACATCTACCTCTGTCATGTATATTGCACACTATCAGTGCCCTTAATTTAAGGATGCAGAGATAAAGACAAGTAGCCTAACTCAGACCTCGCAACACTAGCAGGATTGCAAAGTATTGAACTAATCTATGGCTAAATGTATTCGCTCTAGGTAAGTGGATTTGTTAGATACTTGTCCGAGGCTTTCTGCTTATACACTTGATCCTGTTCATCTGCACTCAAATTTGACTGACTTTTGTAATGGGTGTTATGAACAGAAGGGCCACAGATTCAAGGCCTTAATTCTAGATATCTGAATTTAAACCTGCTTGCCAATATAGTTGTGCATTTATGTTACCTTTAGGTGGCTTAACATATATAACTTGTATTTGGTGTATGATAGGTGGCAAGTATATGATGGTAAAAATTCTATTTTATAAATACTATTTGTTTTTTTCCTTTGGGCCCCTCTGGCTCTAAAATTAATGTATTCAGTCCTTGGCAGGACATGTTAAGCTAAAGGAGAAGTTTAAAGCTACTTGATTTTTTTTTGCTTGTTTTTATTTGAATTTGGTTGCTTGCAACATCTAGTTCCCAACAGCTGGTTACATTTATCAGACACAAAATGAAAAGTGGGGAGGTTAATGCTACCCGCCAAGATTCTCAAAACCACAAGCTGAAACCTAGGCTTCCAACTCCATGTTTAGACACCTTACCAAGTGGCTTGACTTTCAACCCGCTAGGCACCCCAGCAGTTTCCACTACCCTCAGTGTTTTTGATACCTACCCACCTTGTTTACTGTGGATTCAGCAATTGGGCAGCAATCACTAACACTTATTAAATGCATTGTATCCATTAGTCATTTAAAATCAATTTATATAGTATTTTTGGCATCTGATGGCAGGAGATGAATGGTCAGGAGGAACACTGCATACTGGAAGATTTTTTTTCTTATATTATAGTGATGGCTCAGGAAGTGACTAAGTCAGGGCAGTCTTTTCCTCAACAGCTCGGTGGTTCTGAGAGTCAGACCTTCTGTATTTTGCAGTCATTAAGGCCTGATCCTACAATTGACAATATGCAGATGAAGCAACCCCTTGATTTTAGTGGGGCTGCACCTGTGTTGTGTAAATTGCAGGACTGGGGTTTAAATGTACAGTTTGGTTAACGCTCCAAAACTAGTATAGCTGTAGAAGAAAAATTCTAACTGGAGAAACATTTACTGATGGAAGGCAGGAGAACATAGTAAATCTTAACTGGAGTCAGTGAGATAATAAATACAGAATCCCTTAGCATCAGTTTTAGTCACTTTTCCTGATAACTGCACTTTAGACACCTCTGTGTAATAGGCTTGAATGTTTTGAAGCCTGTATGCTTAATTTTTAATATGGATTCTGAATTATTTACTATAGAGGTACTGTAGTTGGAATATTATATGCAATATATTGGATATTACAGTGTACCTTTACGTGGATGGACTATAGAATGGATTATTCTGTACATGAACAAAAATGTCTCTTGCATGTCAGGGATGTTCTCTACTTTTTTTGCTTTTGAAAATCCTATAATGTAATGACACAGTTAAGTTTTAAAATGTTTTGTGTCATGGAGCATGCAGAATTACATGCAATTAGCTGATGCTGCTAAGTGCCTGGTTTTTCTCAGTCACCATGTTCTCTGAGCATGAAATTATATTGGTTTTTTGTTTTGTTTTTTGATAGTATGGGCAAGATCCCAAAGGGGGGTGGTTTTCGTTACATGATTATTTAGGTATTCAAAAAAAAAAACACCTTATAATGCAGAATTCCAAATGGTGGTGTTTTTTTAGTGGACCTCCAGAAATATGCAATACTGCATTATCTAGCCTTTTGCTGCCTTATTACTCAACTAGCACAATAAGCATAATTTCCATACGTCTCTTATTATCGTAGTATGAATCAGTTGAGATTTTAAAAGCCAACCAGGGGACTTAACCACACAGCCCCCATTTATTTCAATGAGAGCTGTGTGGCTAAATCGCTCCTGATCCTGCAATTTGACAGCGCCTGGGTGGACTGCTGCTCCCACGGAGTCTCATTGACTTCTAGGGAGTTCCATGCAGGCACAAATCAGGTAGTTACCTATCTTGAAAATGCATTGATGAGAGTTTGCAAGTGAAAGTTTAATGACCCATTTGATTATCTGGCATGTCATGAATCTGGTCCTAGTTAAGCAAAGCACTTAAGCGTTGTTAACGGTTAAGTCCATCCCTCTTCTACAAAACTTTGAAGCACACAAAGTCCCATTGAGTGAGACTTGAGAATGTGCTTAAATGCTCTGCTGAATAGGAATAGACTTTTGCATGTGCTTAAATGCTTCGCTGAATTGAGGCCTCAGTCACTGTCTTGCAACAGAATTTTACTCCATTGTTTGACCGTGCACAGTATTGCTCCCGGGGCCGAGGGAGTCTAGGAACATAAGCAACAGTTACTTTGTAGAGTGATTTGGTTACTGCTTGTCTCATGTTCTGTCAAATTGATGTAGACTCTGTTGAACCCAGTTGAATGCACTGATAATGCATTGTTTACTGTTTAGAAGATAACCAGTCTTTGGACATGGAATAGCCAATGTGTTATGTGACCAAACTTTCTAACATCAACACTATTTGTTTGAGTGTAATCTTTGTTTTCCAGTTCAAGATATTGTTGCAGATGAATTCACTGTGACAAAAAATATAAATGGGGTGGACTATGTGTAATAGCAGTTGTACTAAGAAATGTTTAATAAATATTTTGATATACTGCACTCAATCTTCATATGGAAACAACTGGTAACTAACCCTAGGCTTAGGTGTGTCAACCCTTTTTGTTTTGCAAAACACATCAGCTTTGAGATATTTAAGTAATAATGTATTTAATCTATTATCCATGCTGCATTCAAGTACTAATTGTCTTTATAGTTAAAAATATTAAAGAATTTTGTTTTAAATAAGACTTTTTGTAATGTTTCCTGTTTTTTGTAGTGCACTGAGCTAGATAAATCAATCAACTGAAAGGATGATTTTATCAATGTTGTTTAATATTTAAGGATACATGCCTCTGTTTGAAAAGCACACAGTTTGAACTGGAATCTCAGCTTGGATATGCAATTCAGCAGGGATAAAAGGTTTGGTATGCCATTGATTTGAGTTCATTGTAATTTTTTAAAAACAAATTGCATTAAAATTACTATGTTAGAAGGAGATCTTTGTAATGGCCAGAAACAAAAGTCAGGGCTTGTGCTCCTAAATCTGTTAACTGTTTTTTGAAAATCTCCCTATCAACAACAAATGTCCAATGTAACAATATTAGGATACATCCGTTTGCAACTGTCCATATGAGCAGCAATATTAAGCTTCTTCCACTCAACCAGTGCCCTGCCAGGAGAGGAATGGGAAAAGCCAGTACCTTTAGTTCTGAGCCAGGCAACAAAGTCTTAGCCAAAAGGGAGTCTGCACCTTGCTGCACTGCTGAAAACCTCAAACCTCCTTTGAAAATGTCGAGCTGGTTCCTCCAGGCCCTAGGTATGCAGTTCTGAAGATTTCGTGAAAATGCCTCTGCTGATCTCAACCATTGCAGGGGTAGTCAATTATTTTCTGTCAAGGTCCAAATTTCTTGATGAAGGTGTTGTTAAGGTTCAGACTCCAGAGGAAATAATGCAATGATAATTAGTAAATAAAAAGATTTTGGGGTCTGGTTCAAAAGCGTCTGGCAGTCCAGATTTGGCCCGCAGTCTGCCTATTGACTTCCCCTGCATTAGAGATTCTTAGAACTGGGGGTGGAGATAGAAGGTAAAAGCACAGTGAGACTTCTGCTGATACTGGGGGTAACCCTGGGAAGTTGTATTGTTTACATTAATACCAACCCTAGCTTTTAAGACCCAAAAAGTGTGCAGTCCAGTTGAACAGTGATCATGGAAAGGAAATGAGCCTATGTAGATATACTTGTAAAGGTACTTATATAGCTCCCTCCCCCATTACTGGACTACAGTGGTATGTACCCCACACTGGCACAGAGTTACTGGAGACAGAAAGCAATTAGGGCACCTAGAGGGTGGGCCAGGCCCAATGGGGAGGAGCTTGGGTGGCAGAGCTAATAAAGGAAGGATTTCAGGGAAGTAGAAGGGAGGCAGAAGGTCTGGAGGAGAGTGAGTCTTGGGATCTTCTCCCAAGAAGGGAGCTTCTGGCGGAGGCTCAGATGTTCACTGGGAAGCCAAGGAGTGGAGTAAGCTCCTGTGGTAAGCCCTGGCAAAAGGGCTAGATGCCAGAGAGGCAGTTCAGGCTTCTGGGATGGGGTGGAACAGAGAGTCTGGGGGAGAAGCAGACAAGGAGCCGGACCTCCAGGGACAAAGCTCTGGGAGGCGTTGCCCTGAACAAGACGAGGAAAGAGCTCAGAGTAAAAGTTGGGCCTGCATCCCCTGCCAGCCTCCAAGGAAGGTGATATGAAAACTCCCTGATAGAAGGGCTGTACGGGCCATTGAGCTCAGCGTCAGGGCAATAACCTGGTATAAGGTAACCGGACTATTGTTTTGTGTGACATTGTGACCCTGAAAGAGGTGGGCTTAAATGTGTCCTGGCTGGAGAGCAGAGTCTGGGGAAGTAGCAGGTCACCGCTGGGCTGGAGCAGCTGTCAGAAAGAGGCACCAGAGGGAAGGACCCTGAATACACCACACCATGAAGGGGTGTGCTGGCTGATGAGTCTCTCTTCAACAGAGCAACTCTCAACCGTTTGAACATACTAGGTTAGACCAATGGTCCATCTAGCCCAGTATCCTGTCTTCCGACAGCCACCAATGCCAGGTGCCCCAGAGGGAATGAACAGAACAGGTAATCATCAAGTGATCCATCCCCTGCTGCCCACTCCCAGCCTCTGGCAAACAGGCTAGGAACACCATCCCTCTTCATCCTGGCTGATAGCCATTGATGGACCTATCCTCCATGAATGTATCTAGTTCTTTTTTGAAACCTGTTTTTTGAACCCTTGGACTTCACAATATCCTCTGGCAAAGAATTCCACAAGTTGACTCTAGAAGGGAGCATTTCATGAAGAAGTATTTTTTTTTGTTTTTAAACCCACCTATTAATTTCATTGGGTGACCACTAATTGTCGCATTATGTGAAGGAGTAAATGCCACTTTCCTATTCATTTTCTCCACACCAGTCATGATTTTATAGACCTCTATTGTATCCCCCCTCAGTCATCTCTCTTCTAAGATGAACAGTCCTAGTCTTTTTAATCTCTCCTATTATGGAAGCTGTTCCATACCCCTCATCATTTTTGTGGCCCTTTTCTTGTACCTTTTCCAATTCAGACAGGGGAGTGCTGGCCAGCAAGTCACCCTTGAGCAGAGCACCTCATAATTGCTGGATGTATTTATCCTCACTATGCCCCTGTGGGATGGGGAAGTACAATTACATTTAGTGAAAAATTTCAGTGGACAGGTTTCAGCCAACCTTAATATTTGCTCTAACCTGGAAAGCTTCCAAACCAAGTTTGCTGGAAGAAGGATCAGCCAAGCCAAGCCTGCTAGTGAATAGTGGTAGTTGATTTCCCAGTTAAGGCGAGAGAGGAAGATAGCAGGGGAGCACTGGAAAAAGAAGTGCTGTAGTCACTGCTAATGCAACCACCACGTTTTAATTATTGCTATCACCAGCTGACGCACAAAATCTACGGGAGAGAGATGGCGTTTGTGCGATGAAGATGTGCTATGGCAGTGACCAGGCTGGAGGAGTTTACGTAAACAGTGTCATGTAAGTATGTGCATTTTCTCTTAAAGTTTCTCCATGAGGCGGTAGAAACTTGGCATACTTTAATCTCAACTACTGCCAGAAAATAAACCTAGTTACCCACTGTACATTGCAGTTGAAGTTAGTTATTCAGTGAAAGTGGCTATAAACTTGTAAAACCTTTTATTGTCTGTTCAGACCCACGGTGGGGGGGGGGCAAAAGGGGCAATTGCCCAGGGGCCCGGGCACTAAAGTTGTGCGTTGTTTTGTTGTTGAGTGCAGTTATGTAACAAACAAAAAACTACAGTTGTAAATTGCACTTTCACAATAAAGGGATTGCACTACAGTACTTGTATGAGGTGAACTGAAAAATACCATTTCTTTTATCATTTTTACAGTGCAAATATTTGTAATAAAAATAATATAAAGTGAGCACTCTACACTTGGTATTCTGTGTTGTAATTGAAATCCATATATTTGAAAATGTAGAAAAACATCCAAAAATATTTAATACATTTCAATTGGTATTCTATTGTTGAACAGTGTGGTTAATCGTGATCAATTTTTTTAATCGCAATTAATTTTGAGTTAATCATTTGAGGTTAACTGCGATTAATCAACAGCCATAGTAGTATTTACATTCAGAATAAGGAGCCAGTCAGCAGGGCAGGCCAATGGGGACAATCCGTCCAAACCCAGGTCAAATGAGGTTAGAGGAAAAAATACAATAGTTTATGCTGCTTTCTCTTCCCGTTTTACTTTCACACATCTCTGCAACTTTCCGTTTCCACATACAAGCACAAGTCCCCACCTTCCATGAGAATAGCTATGCTTGCAGTATTTCCAGTGCCACCAAAATGAGGAAGCTTCAAAAGTCTCTCAGAAAAGCCTGCTGCCAGACAACTTCCACACCAATGTGATTTAGGAAGTACCTTATCTTCTCCCAGCCCTCACACATGGCTACTGGCCTCTCTGAAAACATCCACCCAATGGGCAGCGGCAGTCAAAAAAGCGAACAGAATGTTGGGAATCGTTACAAAAGGGATAGATAATGAGACAGAAAATATCACCTTGCCTCTCTATAAATCCATGGCACGCCCACATCTTGAATTCTGCGTGCAGATGCAGTTGCTCCATCTCCAAAAAAAAAAAAAAAAAAAAAAAATATTGGAATTGCAAAACGTTCATAAAAGGGTAACAAAAATTATTAGGGGTATGGAACAGCTTCCATATGGGGAGAGATTGAGACTGGGACTTTTCAGCTTGGAAAAGAGACAACTAAGGGGGGATATGATAGAGGTCTATAAAATCATGACTGGTGTGGAGAAAGTAAATAAGGAAGTGTTATTTACTCGTTCTCATGACACAATAACTGGGGATCACCAAATGAACTTAATAGGCAGCAGGTTTAAAACAAAAGGAATTATGGAACCTTTGTCAGAGGATGTTGTGAAGGCCAGACTATAACACGGCTCAAAAAAGAACTAGATAAGTTCATGGAGGATAGGTCCATCAATGGCTATTAGTCAGGATGGGCAGGGATGGGGTCCCTAACCTCTGTCTGTCAGAAGCTGGGAATGGGCGACAGGGCATGGATCACTTGATGCTTACCTGTTCTGTTCATTCCCTCTGGGGCACTTGGCATTGGCCACTGTCGGAAGATAGGATATTGGCCTAGATGGACTTCTGGACATTGGGCAGTATGGCCGTTCTTATTTTCTCAACCCTTCTGGAGACAGGCTGAAAAAGCCTTTCAGTGGAATGTATCCAGGTGCTGTAGACACACCAGACATGATCACGGTATAAGGGGCCAATCAGACTCCCTCAGTCGGAGACCAGGTCTGACCCCTTGCTGTGACATGCAACAAATATACTTAAACTGTCCATTACACACTACATTCCAAGCCTAAATGTTCTAGAGCACTGGAGTGGGTCCAGACTAAAGCTAGATTAGATTTAGATCCTTGGAATGAGGTATGTTTGCCCATCAGGCCTTGCAAGTGCCAGACATTGGACCTGTTTAAAATCCATTAATAGGTTAGGAGTCTGACTCAAAGGGCAGCTCTTTACCACGGCAAAGAACTTTGTTCTGAAGACATGAAATATTGGCTACCACCCTGCGCGTGCCGAAGAGCATAGGCGCCAACTTCCAGATTTCCCATAGGGTGCTTGACCCCCCTGCTCTCTCCTAGTCCCCCTCCCCTGAGGGTGCCCCATATACAACTAGTGCCTCCCCACAGTGGGAGGGGCACGATCTAAAGGGCAGGTCATGTCATCCCCTGCCCAACCCAGGGCCACCATGCTCTCCACGCCCCATGTTACCTGTCGGGGGGAGGCGGTGCATTATTCTCCTGCTGCACCTGGCCCCCACCCCACCCCCCAGCACATTCTGCCGCTCTCCCTGGTGGGCAGGAGCCGGGGCAGGGAGCAGCTTTTAATGCTGACCCCTCCCGGTCACTGCTCTGCAGAGCTGCCCGGCAGCTGCCTGAGGCAGCCTGGCTGGGGATGAGGCCATTCCATACCCCTAATAATTTTTGTTGCCCTTTTATGAACGTTTTGCAATTCCAATATCTTTTTTTTTTTTTTTGAGATGGAGCGACCGCATCTGCACGTAGAATTCAAGATGTGGGCATGCCATGGATTTATAGAGAGGCAAGGTGATATTTTCTGTCTCATTATCTATCCCTTTTGTAACGATTCCCAACTTTCTGTTCGCTTTTTTGACTGCCGCTGCCCATTGGGTGGATGTTTTCAGAAAGGCCAGCAGTCATGTGCGAGGGCTGGGAGAAGATAAGGTACTTCCTAAATCACATTGGTGTGAAAGTTGTCTGGCAGCAGGCTTTTCTGAGAGACTTTTGAAGCTTCCTCATTTCGGTGGCACTGGAAATACTGCAAGCATAGCTATTCTCATGGAAGGTGGGGATTTGTGCTTGTACGTGGAAACGGAAAGTTGCAGAGATGTGTGAAAGTAAAACAGGAAGAGAAAGCAGCATAAATATTGTATTTTTTCCTCTATCCTCCAGTAAAAACTTCATTTGACCTGGGTTTGGACATATTGTCCCCATTGGCCTGCCCTGCCGACTGGCTTCTTATTCTGAATGTAAATACTACTACGGCTGTTGATTAATCGCAGTTAACTCATGTTAATCTGATGAGGTTCAATAAGGATAAGTGCAGGGTCCTGCACTTAGGACGGAAGAACCCAATGCACAGCTACAGACTAGGGACCGAATGGCTAGGCAGCAGTTCTGCGGAAAAGGACCTAGGGGTGACAGTGGACGAGAAGCTGGATATGAGTCAGCAGTGTGCCCTTGTTGCCAAGAAGGCCAATGGCATTTTGGGATGTATAAGTAGGGGCATAGCGAGCAGATCAAGGGACGTGATCGTTCCCCTCTATTCGACATTGGTGAGGCCTCATCTGGAGTACTGTGTCCAGTTTTGGGCCCCACACTACAAGAAGGATGTGGATAAATTGGAGAGAGTCCAGCGAAGGGCAACAAAAATGATTAGGGGTCTGGAACACATGACTTATGAGGAGAGGCTGAGGGAGCTGGGATTGTTTAGCCTGCAGAAGAGAAGAATGAGGGGGGATTTGATAGCTGCTTTCAACTACCTGAAAGGGGGTTCCAAAGAGGATGGCTCTAGACTGTTCTCAATGGTAGCAGATGACAGAACGAGGAGTAATGGTCTCAAGTTGCAGTGGGGGAGGTTTAGATTGGATATTAGGAAAAACTTTTTCACTAAGAGGGTGGTGAAACACTGGAATGCGTTACCTAGGGAGGTGGTGGAATCTCCTTCCTTAGAGGTTTTTAAGGTCAGGCTTGACAAAGCCCTGGCTGGGATGATTTAACTGGGAATTGGTCCTGCTTCGAGCAGGGGGTTGGACTAGATGACCTTCTGGGGTCCCTTCCAACCCTGATATTCTATGTGATTAACTCAAAAAAATTAAGCATGATTAATCACACTGTTCAACAAAAGATACCAATTGAAATGTATTAAATATTTTGGATGGTTTTTCTACGTTTTCAAATATATTGATTTCAATTGCAACACAGAATACCAAGTGCACAGTGCTCACTTTATAATATTTTTGATTACAAATATTTGCACTGTAAAAATGATAAACAAAAGAAATAGTATTTTTCAGTTCACCTCATACAAGAATCATAATGCAATCTCTTTTTTTGGGGAAAGTGCAACTTACAAATGTAGGGGTTTTTTTTGGTTAAATACCTGCACTCAAAAAGAAAACAATGCAAAACTTTAGAGCCTTCAAGTCCACTCAGTCCTACTTCTTGTTCAGCCTATTGCTAAGACAAACAAGTTTGTTTACATTTATGGGAGATAATGCCCACTTCTTATTTACAATGTCACCAGAAAGTGAGAACCGGCATTCACATGGGGCTTTTGTAGCTGGCATTGCAAGGTATTTGCGTGCCAGATATGTAAAATATTCGTATGCCCCTTCGTGCTTTGGCCACCATTTCAGAAGACATACTTCCATACTGATGATGCTCGATTTTAAAAAAAGTGTTAATTAAATTTGTGACTGAACTTATCCCCAGCTCTGTTTTACTCGTTTTGCCATATATTTCATGTTATAGCCGTCTCTCGTGATGACTCAGCACATGTTCGTTTTAAGAACACTTTCACTGCAGATTTGACAAAAGGCAAAGGTACCAATGTGAGATTTCTAAAGATAGCTACAGCACTTGACTCAAGGTTTAAGAATCTGAAGTGCCTTCCAAAATCTGAGAGGGACGGGGTGTGGAGCATGCTTTCAGAAATCTTAAAAGAGCAACACTCCAATGCAGGAATTACAGAACTCGAACCACCAAAAAAGAAAATCAACCTTCTGCTGGT
The DNA here is from genome assembly GCF_965140285.1 of Lepidochelys kempii. Classification (NCBI taxonomy): domain Eukaryota; kingdom Metazoa; phylum Chordata; order Testudines; family Cheloniidae; genus Lepidochelys; species Lepidochelys kempii. The sequence goes on from NC_136380.1 coordinate 16,386,803, forward strand.
GTCATCTGACTCAGATGATGAAAATGAACATGCATCAGTCCGCACTGCTTTGGATTGTTATCAAGCAGAACCCATCATCAGCATGGACACATTCTCTGGAATGGTGGTTGAAGCATGAAGAGACATATGAATCTTTAGCGCATCTGGAATGTAAATATCTTGCGATGCCGGCTACAACAGTGCCATGCGAACACCTGTTCTCACTTTCAGGTGACACTGTGAATAGGAAGCAGGCAGCATTATCTCCTGCAAATGTAAACAAACTTGTTTGTCTGAGCAATTGGCTGAACAAGAAATAGGACATGTAGGCTCTAAAGTTTTACATTGTTTTATTTTTGAATGCAGGTTTTTTGGTACATAATTCTACATTTATAACTTCAACTTTCATGATCGTGATTGCACTACAGTACTTGTATTAGGTGAATTTAAAAATACTACTTTGTTTTTTACAGTGCAAGTATTTGTAATAAAAAATAAAGTGAGTACTGTACACTTTATATTCTGCGTTGTAATTAATCTATATATATGAAAACGTAGAAAGCATCCAAAAATATTTAAATAAATGGTACTCTATTGTTTAACAGTGTGATTAATCTTTTTATTTTTTAATCGCTTGACAGCCCTAAATAATACTAGTTGAGCACTGAGGACTATGTGGGCCCAATTCTGTGACGCCATTCATCATATGCAGGATCAGTCCACACAGAAGTGTAATTAATAAATCTTATGCAGTTGAAATCGATTCTGCATGTCAAGTCAGATCTCTGTGTCCAGAGGAGTGGAGTGTTGGCTGTTGAACCTTTCCCTTCCCTCCGAGTGATTTCTGAGGGGTTATTCACAGGAACGGAGAATCCTGTTTCCTCTCTACCAGAAGGAGGAAATGGACCGAGGGAATCAGTATCAAATTCCCCCTTGGCCCTTGCTACATAGTGCATGCTGCTCTCTGTGACTGTGCCAAAGAAACTCACAACCATGTGCATTGCACAAAGGAAACAAACTGCCTTCCCCATAAGAAAATGAGGATGATCTTGTGCTTAAGGTACTGCACTGAGACTCAGGTGTACAGGATTCAATTTCTGACTCTGCCATAGACTTACTGTGTGACTTTGGGCAAATCACTTAGTCTCTCTGTGCCTCCCTTCCACTTCTTGAGGATAAATCAGTTTGTGAGGTGCTCAACTGCCCTACTGATGGGGCCACATAAGTACCTGGAGAAGAAATCCACAGGACTAGTTGTTTATGCCAGGTCGTCGACAACAATCTCTTCTGACACATTCTGATCTGTTCAGCAGACTAGTTAAGAAATGTGTGTTCTAAGGATTTTGGTGTAAATGATGAATGTGTCTGTGTTGCATTATCTGATGGCAGAAGCTGCCAGTCCGCAAACACTTTGAAAAGTGCCTCTTTTAGTAAATATCAGTGCTAAATGTATATAAAGTGAAGAAAGGCTAGTGGGTGCTAGGGAGGAAGGCTGCCATAGTGGTTAAAGGCACCATTCAGGGTGCAGCAGACCTGGGTTCAATTCCCTCTTCCACCATGGACTTTGTGTGACCTTGGGCAAGTCACTTAGGTCTGGTCTACTCTGCAGAACTGTATCGATATAACTGTGTTGCTCAGTAACAGGTGACCTATACTGACCCTAACCCCTCTGGTGTAGACAGGGTTATGTCGGCAGGAGAGCTTCTCCTGCCAACATAGCTACTGCCTCTTGGGAAAGTGGATTGGCACAGCTGCACTGATGCAGCATTTTCAGCATAGATGTGCCATTAGTCTTGCTGTACCACAGTTCCCCATCTGTCGGATGGGCATAACGGCACTGCCTTACCTCCCAGGGGTGTGGTGAGGATACATACATCACACAGTTGTAGAGCATTCAGATACTATAGACAAGGGGGCCATATCGCTACTTAGATAGAAGAATCCAAGTGTCCACAGAACTGAATCTCCTGTTGACAAGCCTGTTCGATAAGACGTTGTATACTGTAGTGTATTTAAAGAGAGATTCTGGAGCCAGCACTGTTTAATGGATGCCAGCACTGTTTTGTCTTCATTTTTTACTGCATTAAGAAGCAAAGCCAACTCTAGTCTGAAGCGGGTACGTGAACACAACTACTGCATTATGAATGACCTTGTTAAGAGATGACCATATTTTAGAGCAAAGTTCCAGGATTTATGCAACTGGACGAAGGAAGGGGGTGTGCCGGTGTCTCTGTATGCTTGATCAGTGGTTTATCTGTGAGCGGCAGAAGTCGAGATGAATTCTTCCCCTTCCCCTCTATACTCCATTCCAAGGCTCGAAGCATTCAGCAACCTGTATATCTTAGAAATTTTGATTATCTTCTTTCTGTGGATTGCATGATCAGTTCCTAAATTCACCACAGCAAGGTGAATTTTGCCTCCCAGCTGCAGCTTTATGACCTTAACTGGGTTGTGTTCTCCCTGCTTCCCTACCCCCACAATCTGCTGGGAGTTGAACAGATTAATTACTGGTAATGAATCCATGTGCTGCAGATGACTGATCCAATTGCTGGATAAACCTCACCCACCAGAAGAGCTGGGACAGACTTTCTACATCCAAGCCTTCAACCACATGATCTGAGCTCTTTAGCTTGTATAAAGAATAAGTCCCTTAGCCTCTCTGAGTATGTCTACAGAGTAATTATGAGAGTGATTCCCATCTTGTGCAGACATACAGGTGCAAGCTCTGCTCAAGTCAGTGGGCTAAAAATAGCAATGTGGCAACAACAGCATGGGCAGTGGCTTGGGCTAGCCACCTAAATCCATACCAGGGGATTGGGTGGGATTGTACTCTGCCAGCAAACCCAAGCAGCCACCTGTACTGTCTAGTCGTAAGGCTATTTTTTGCACACTGGCTCAAACGGAGCTAGCATGTGTATGTCTACCTGAGCTGGGAATCATTTTCCCAGCCGCTGTGTCGAGGTACCTTCTGTAGGCCTGCCAATAGAGGGTGAGCTGATCGCACACAAAACCAGAACATTTATTATCAAGGCCACATGTACCTGCAGCGAGGTCTCTGGATGCTGCAGCACTCCAGTGCAGAAGGCTGGGGATTCTGTGGAGGTTTCTGTTGGATGTTCAATGCGGAATTTTGTAGTGACCAAACATACCTGCCTTGCAGAAGTTTTCAGGGGAGAGTTTGACAGCTGGGGCTTTTGATACAGAGGAGGCAGCCTGAGACTGTGGGGATAAGCACATTTAAAGGGATGTTTCTGCTAAATTGAACTAACCTGCCTAAACCCCCTGTCCAATCCCCCAGAATGATGCAATTCCCCCCAGAGGTAATGAGCACTCACTGTTGGCACAAGCAGTCCTTCGTGGTTCCTGTAACTGACAGCGAGGTTTGAATCGGTCTGGGTCATGCCAACTCAGCACTCTTTGAGGCGGCCATCTTGTTATCTTCGGAGCCCAGCAGAGCATCCACAATTGTAGCTTGAGCATCTGCCCGAGGCGGAGGCCACCCAGAAGCCCAGGAAGGAGGGCACCGATGCCGAACCTTCCGCTTTGCCCACGAGTGTGTCCCATCCACTGGTGTCAGCCGGGAAAGACGTGGCAGCACGGGAGGGTAGTGTCTCCCCTCCACGGGAGACCCTCCCCTCCGAGACCCTTGAGGAAGCCTCTTCTGTCCTGACGCTACCCGAAGCCCCTGTGAACCCCGAGGCAACCGTTGTGGCGGGTGCTGGCGGGGAGAACCCCGGGGCGGCGGAAAGTGTCCTCTTCTCCATGTTTGAGGAGATCGAGGCCTTAGATCTGACCCCGGTCGCCTAGGGGGTGGACTACCTTTTGCCAGCAAAACTCGATCTGGGCGACCTCACTCCATCCCTCTTTTCCCCATGCTCCCTCCCTTTAACTGCTGCTTCCGCTCCCACCTCCGAGGAGCCCCTGGACTCCTCCACCAACCCAGCCACTGATGGCACCCCGCTGACGACCACCGAGCCTGCTCAGGTGACAACCAGTGCCACGTGGTCAGGGCACGAGTCGCCAGGGGCACCCCCCGTTGGTGCGGAGCAATCGACTTCCTTCACGGGCGGGGGCCCTACAGAAGATAATCCACCTCCTGATGCTGTGGCCGCTAAATCCACCACAGAGCGCGCGCCCAGTGTCACTGAGAGCTCCCTCCCCACCCTCTTAACCCTTGAGCCTGATCAGGAGGCACCACCATCTAGCTGCTTGCCTCCCGAAACCCAGAACCTCGCCTCTGCTCCTGCCCCTACCCCATCCAGTTTACCTCCTCCAATGTCATTGCCGCCCCCGGGGCTGTTTCCTTCCCTTTCCCAACTGATGGCCCCCAGGGAGCGGCCTTTGTGTTCTCTTGCCCCGACCCATTAGGAGCTGCTATTTTCCCTCCACCGCCCCTATCGCCCCAGAGCTTGAGGTGGACCTAGAAACTCCAGCCCATCAGGCACCCCGTCGGGGGTCCGCACCCTGCTTGTCCATTTTAGTGGACCACAGGGCTGCACCAAGGGCACCGCCGGGGAACAACCGGGAAACCGTAACCCCAACCCGCCCATGAGCTGCGAGAAGAGCTGCGGAAGTTTTTAGAGGATGTCCGTGGCTCCCGCAACAAGGTACAACTTGCTTTCCAGCGATGGGGGGGACTTTTCTTAAATCCTCCAGGCCACAAGGGCCCTCATGGGGGAAGGTAAAAGGACGGGGAAGCAGGATGCCACGGCCTACTGGCGGGTCCGTGTCTTCCGTGAACAATTACTCACCTGCAGAATGGGTCATGGACTGCTGCGCGGCCCGCTGGGAGATGTGAGCTTCCCTGCCAGTGAGGACCCCCCCCAACCCTCCCCATGACACCTCTCACCATTGCAACGTTGAACACCCGGCGTTGTAGGATGGCTCTCCGCAGGTCCCAGGTGCTCTCCTTCCTTCGGGAGGGAGGGTACTCTGTGGTTTTCCTGCAGGAGACCCATACGGACCCAACCGCCAAAGACAGTTGACGGCTGGAGTGGGGGGACAGGGTCTACTTTAGCCATGCCACAGTTCGACAGGCTGGAGTGGCGACCCTGTTCTCCCCTGACCTATGGCCCAAGGTGCTAGGGGTCACCGAGGCCATGCTGGGTCGCCTGCTGCATCTCCAGGTCCGTATGGAGGGGCTCGTGGTTAACCTCATTAACGTCTATGCCCTGACATCGGGCCTGGAGCGGCTGCAATTCTACCAGCGGGCGTCTGCCTTCCTCGGCACCTTAGATTTTCACGAGTTCCTGGTCCTGGGAGGGGACTTTAATACCACCCTTGAGGAACAGGACCGCTCGGGGACCGAGCAGAGCCCGGCCGCCGTGGACACCCTCCGGGAGATAGTCGAACATCGCTCCCTAGTGGACATCTGGCGCGACCACCACCCGGATGACACTTCCACGTTCACCTTTGTCCGGATGGAAGCCCATTGGTCGAGCCACTTCCGGTTGGACCGCATTTATTTATCACACTTCCATCTCTCACGAGCCCACTCCTCCAGCATTCGGCTGGCCCCATTTTCTGACCATCATCTAGCCACCATGACAGCCTCCCTCTGTGTGGAGAGGCCGGGGCTGGCCTACTGGCATTTTAACAACAGCCTGTTGGAAGATGAGGGCTTCGTGACGTCTTTCTGGGAATTCTGGCTGGCCTGGCGAGGGCAGCAGCGTGCCTTTCCCTCGGCGCAGGGATGGTGGGGAAGGTGCGCGCCCGGCTTTTCTGCTGCGACTACAACCGGGGCACCAGCCGACGGAGAAATGCGGTGATAGAGCTGGAGAGGTGTCTGGGAGCCAGCCCCGAGGACCCGCTCCTCTGTGGAGCGTGCCAAGAGAAGCGGGAGGAGCTCCGGGCCCATGAGCACCATCGGACCCGGGGCACCTTTGTTCGATCCCGCATCCTCCTCCTTCGGGAGATGGATTGCGGCTCCCGCTTCTTCTATGCCCTGGAGAAAATTAGGGGGACCAAGAAACACGTCACCTGCTTCCTGGCAGAAGATGGCACCCCCCTCACGGAACCAGTGGAGATGTGTGGGAGGGCCCAAGCCTTCTATGCAAGTCTTTTCTCCCCAGATCCAACTGACCCTGGTGCTTGCAGAGTGCTCTGGGAGGAGCTCCCTACGGTCAGCGCGAGCGACAGAGACCAGCTAGAGCTGCCTCTCACTCTGGCCGAGTTCTTGGAAGCCCTCCGTCGTATGCCCACTAATAAGTCTCCAGGCATGGACAGGCTGACCGTGGAGTTCTACTGCGTGGTTTGGGACGTCCTTGGCCCAGACCTAGTCACCCTCTGGGCCGAGTCTCTGCAGAGTGGGGTCCCCCTCTTTCGTGCAGGCGAGCAGTGCTCACCTTATTGCCAAAGAAGGGGGACCGCCGCGATTTACGAAATTGGCGTCCCATCTCGCTCCTCAGCACGGACTACAAAATCGTAGCGAAAGCAATCTCGCTGCGGCTAGGGACTGTGCTGGCGGACGTGATCCAACCAGACCAGACCTACACCATCCCGGACCGCAGTATCTTTGATAACCTATTTCTGGTTCGGGACCTTTTGGAACTCGGGCGTAGAGAAGGTCTGTCATTCGCCTTCCTGTCCCTAGATCAGGAGAAGGCGTTCGATAAGGTGGACCACGGGTACCTCCTGAACACTCTGTGAGCATTTGGCTTCAGACCCCAGTTTGTGGGTTTTCTCCGGGTGCTGTACGCCTCTGCAGAGTGTCTGGTTAAGCTCAACTGGACCCTGACCGAACCGGTCAGCTTCGGGCGAGGAGTACGGCAGGGGTGCCCCCTCTTGGGCCAGCTGTACGCTCTGGCAATCGAGCCCTTCCTCGGTCTCCTCCAAAGGAGGTTGACAGGGTTGGTGCTGCGGGAGCCGGAGCTGCGGCTGGTCCTGTCGGCGTACACCAATGACATGCTCCTCGTGGTCCAGGACTCGGGCGACTTAGCGCGGGTGGAGGCTTGCCAGGCCATTTATTCAGCAGCCTCCTCTGCCCGGGTCAACTGGGTCAAGAGCTCTGGCTTGGCGGTAGGAGACTGGTGGCAGGCGAGCTCCCTCCCACCCGCGCTTCAGACCATCCGGTGGAGTGCCGGTCCGCTGCTCTACCTCGGCGTTTATCTTTCTGCCACGCATCCCTCTCTGCCAGAGAACTGGGAAAATTTAGAGGGCGGGGTGATAAAGCAGCTCCGGAAATGGACGAGGCTACTCCGATGTCTCTCCCTTCATGGGAGAGCGCTGGTGCTTAATCAACTAGTCCTGTCCAAGCTCTGGTACCAGCTCAACACCCTGGTCCCGGCCCCAGGTTTCCTGACCAACCTCCGGACATCAATTCTGGGGTTCTTTTAGTCAGGACTGCACTGGGCCCCTGTAGGGGTTCTTCATCTATCCCTGAAGGAAGGAGGACAGGGCCTGAATTGTCTCCACACTCAGGTCTGCGTCTTCTGTCTCCAGGCCCTACAGAGGCTCCTTTATAGTGCAGGCAGTTCGGCGTGGAGCATACTGGTGCATACCTTCTTGCGCTGCATCCGAGGGCTCCGATATGACCGGCAGCTCTTTTATCTCTGTCCAGGAGGTCTTCCACGAGACTTCTCCAGGCTGCCGGTCTTCTACCAGGATCTCCTCTAGACTTGGAAATGGTTTTTAATGACCAGGTCCGTGGCGGCCACCGAGGGGGCAGATCTCCTCGCAGAGCCCCTGCTACACAACCCCCAGCTCTGTGTGCAGGTGGCGGAGTCCTGCTCGGTGTGCCAGAGCTTGATCCTGGCAGAAGTCACGAGAGTCGGAGACCTCCTGGACTACGACCAGGGAAACCGGCTGGATCCCCTGACGCTCACTCGGCGCATGGGGCTCTCCAGACCTCGTACCCCCCGGCGCGTACTTCAGGAGGTGAAGGCCGCTTTGCCGCCCGCTGCTAGAGCTTACCTCGATCTGGTCCTGCTCGAAGGCACGCCCCGCCCACCCTCTACCCCAGGCCTGCCGGACCTTTTAATCGGACCCCTGCCCCGTAGACCCAATCGACCCCCTCACCCCTTTACGGCGAGCCAGCTGCATGAACTGTAGCCGGTATGCTTCCAAACCGCGCCAAGGAAACATCTATACACGCTTGTCCTCCACACCCTTCACGCCCTCACCCTAGTGTCCCGCCCCGACACAAAGTGGCGAGACCTTCTGCCACCTTTGGAGGGTGAGCAGCCCCGGTGGGCCACCCTATATTCCACCTTGGTTCCGAGGCCCGTCGGGGACATCAGTTGACGGCTCCTTCACGGAGCTGTGAGCATGGGCACATCCTTGGCGCGGTTCACCCCCATCCCAGATACTTGTCCCTTTTGCAGTGTGAGGGAAACCCTGGCGCACGTATATTTGGAGTGCGCCAGGCTGCAGCCCCTGTTCCGGCTCCTCACAAATCTTTTATTATGTTTTTGGTTGCATTTTTCCCCTCACCTTTTTATTTATGCACTCCCCATCCGTGGCCTCACAAAGTCACGGGATCTCTTAGTTAACCTCCTCCTGGCCCTGGCTAAAACGGCCATCTATAAAACCAGAGAGAGGAGGTTGGCTGATGGAGTTTCCTCTGACTGTGGGGCCGTTTTCCGATCCTCGATCCGTTCACGTATCCGGGCGAAGTTCCTCTGGGTGGCGTCCACTGACTCCCTTGATGCTTTTGAGGAGCGGTGGGTGCTGTCCGAGGCTCTCTGCTCGGTGTCCCCATCCGGCTCCCTTTATTTTGACCCTTTGATTGGGGGAGAGAGTAAGGGGCCCCAGCCCCAGCCATTGTTGCTGCGGACACCACCACCTTAGAGGGGTCCTTTCACACGTGGGTGCACGTGCCCCCCCCCCGGGTTGTCCACCCCACAGCCTGCCCCTTTTGTTGGGTGCTTTCAGCGGAGGGAATGGTTGGTGACACTTGGGCGTGGCACCAGGTAACTCGAGGGGGTGGCAGACCTCGAGAGTCGATGAAGCCCCCTCGCTCTGGACCACCAGGTAACTCGGAAGGGTGGAAGACCACAAGAGTCGAGGAAGCCCCCCGCTCTGGGCCCAAGCAAGCTTGAACACTTCCCTCCCCTGAAGCTAATGAGAAAACAATTGTTATTGGTTGCTGTGTTACAAAACAAAACAGCATATGCAATGTGTAAGTGTGTTATGCAAATGAAAAAAACACCTTTTTTTGCTTCAAAAAAAAAAAATTTACTCTTATAGACATCTGGCCCGACCCTGTCACAATTGGTATAAATGCTTAATGCCAGGAGAGCTATTCCTGTGCAGGAAAAATCAACTCCTAACCAACAGAGCTATACCGGTGCAAAACTTGTGTGTAGACAAGGTCCAAAGTAAGAAGGCCCTCAAACACTGTTCAGGTCTTTTTTTGTCCACAGTAAAAAAAACAAGAAAGGACATAAACCCAATTTTTAAAATATCGCTGTAGGTTACTTTCTAAAAAGTGACCTGCAATGTTTCAACATAAGAGCGGCAATGTTTCAAAATAAGCCTTTCCACCCACCCCAAATGCTTGGATTCCAAGCTGACCTAAAGTCCATTTTTATATTGGGTAACAGCAGGACCCCAAATCCAGACTCCCCCAGAGTATGGATCTGAATCTGTCCCTCATCTTGCCATCTCTGTTTGAAATACACTATTTAACATACCGGATCAGTGAGTGAGAAACGAAGGGGCAGACTTTAAAATGACCAAAAATATTTGAAAACACAAAGTGTTAAGCCCTTGTGACCAGAGATGCCCGTATCACAAGAAGTTTCTCCTTTGCTTTACCTGCCTAACTGTATGACTACAACCCCGTTCTCTGAGTGCCCCCGTAACAGTCAGATACTGCTCCCCCCTTCCACGGCTTGAGGAGACTTTGTTGTCATCACCTCCACGTGGGGGACCCAGGACCCTGACCTCAGATGCAGAAGGGACGTGAGGGCAGGCGGTTTTCCACATTTTTTGGTAAAGAAAGTATTTGTAACTTTTCTGCATGCCCTTCATAGGCTGTACCAGCTGAGGGCATGGCCCGTACCCTGTAAGTAACTTGATTCAAAACCATGTAAGAGTGCTTTGCTCCCCACACAGGAAAAGGGGGAACCAGCGCTGGTTTATCTAGGACTTTGTATCCTGTTTGTGTTCCACAAGGAGTCTCTGCAATTCCCTCCCCGAACATTCTCACCTACTCCCATTAACTTTGCTTTCCATGGCCAGAAGGGACCCTACTGACCACCACATAGCACAGGCCAGAGAACTGCTCCCAGACATCCCTGCTTTGAGTTCAACAATTGCACTAGTGCTGGACTTTTATAAAAGACCCCAAGGGATTGCAGATTTCTCACATCCCTTGGGAAGCTGTTCCAATGGTTAATTACCCTCCCGGATAAAAATTTACATCTGTTTTCCACTTTGAATTTTGTTGAATCTACTCCCAGCCACTTTGGAATGGTGCTGCCACCTACTGCTAAAAAACAGGAATGCGCCACATAAAGCAATTCAATGGAACGTGTTTGCAATGAAGATAAAGACACTGCCCTCAGAGGGCTTTTACACACATTAACTGCCCCTGAGGAATCATAGAATCATAGAATATCAGGGTTGGAAGGGACCCCAGAAGGTCATCTAGTCCAACCCCCTGCTCGAAGCAGGACCAATTCCCAGTTAAATCATCCCAGCCAGGGCTTTGTCAAGCCTGACCTTAAAAACCTCTAAGGAAGGAGATTCTACCACCTCCCTAGGTAACGCATTCCAGTGTTTCACCACCCTCTTAGTGAAAAAGTTTTTCCTAATATCCAATCTAAACCTCCCCCACTGCAACTTGAGACCATTACTCCTCGTTCTGTCATCTGCTACCATTGAGAATAGTCTAGAGCCATCCTCCTTGGAACCCCCTTTCAGGTAGTTGAAAGCAGCTATCAAATCCCCCCTCATTCTTCTCTTCTGCAGGCTAAACAATCCCAGCTCCCTCAGCCTCTCCTCATAACTCATGTGTTCCAGATCCCTAATCATTTTTGTTGCCCTTCGCTGGACTCTCTCCAATTTATCCACATCCTTCTTGTAGTGTGGGGCCCAAAACTGGACACAGTACTCCAGATGAGGCCTCACCAATGTCGAATAGAGGGGAATGATCACGTCCCTCGATCTGCTCGCTATGCCCCTACTTATACATCCCAAAATGCCATTGGCCTTCTTGGCAACAAGGGCACACTGCTGACTCATATCCAGCTTCTCGTCCACTGTCACCCCTAGGTCCTTTTCCGCAGAACTGCTGCCTAGCCATTCGGTCCCTAGTCTGTAGCTGTGCATTGGGTTCTTCCGTCCTAAGTGCAGGACCCTGCACTTATCCTTATTGAACCTCATCAGATTTCTTTTGGCCCAATCCTCCAATTTGTCTAGGTCCTTCTGTATCCTATCCCTCCCCTCCAGCGTACCTACCACTCCTCCCAGTTTAGTATCATCCGCAAATTTGCTGAGAGTGCAATCCACACCATCCTCCAGATCATTTATGAAGATATTGAACAAAACCGGCCCCAGGACCGACCCTTGGGGCACTCCACTTGATACCGGCTGCCAACTAGACATGGAGCCATTGATCACTACCTGTTGAGCCCGACAATCTAGCCAGCTTTCTACCCACCTTATAGTGCATTCATCCAGCCCATACTTCCTTAACTTGCTGACAAGAATACTGTTGCCATTTAGTAGTGATCTGAACCGGTTAGCAGTTGATGGCTAATCAGAGGACTAAGTGAATGTAGTGAGTGGCAACCCAGTTCTTAGTGGGCAAATGTCACAAACCCACCACCACAATGAGCGCTATTTGTCACTCCTGCGGGGGCTGTTGGTAGAGAAACTAGGGGCTGAATGGAGTATGAAGGCCAAGCTGCCCTATCAGCCCTTCTCTTTGGGATTCAGGGATGGGGCAGGATGGCATTGCTACTGCCCATTCAGCTCCAAGGCTGTTGGTCCAGGACCTTCCATCAGCACTACAGTCAACTCAAAAACTCTGGGCACCTTGCTGAACTATGTGAAGAAAGGTATCTCATAACTGGTAAGGTCAGTTCCATATTCCTGTCAGTGCTATTTACCCCAAATAGCCAGGAGAGCCAGAAAAACAATTCCAAAGGTAGGGGAGAAAATGCATACCAGTGAGAGACTTCACAAGCTCAGTCGTTTTAGCTTATCAAAAAGAAGAGCGAGTGATGACTTGATTATGCTGTATAAGTACCATGTGGAGAGCCAATACCAGGTTATCAAAGGACTATTTTAATCTAGCAGAGAACAGTATAAGAAAAACCAATGGCTGGAAGCTGAAGCCAGACAAATTCAAATGATAAATAAGGCACAACTTTTTAAGAGTGAGGATGATTAACCACTGGAATAGACTACCAGGGGAAGTGGTGGGTTCTCAAGCTCTTGAAGTCTTCAGATCAAGACTGGATGCCTTTCTGCAAGAGATGATTTAGTCAAATACAGGTTCTTGGTCTCAAACAGTGAGTAACTTGACAGAATTCTATAATCTGTGAAATACAGGAAGTCAGAGTAGATGGTCCAATGGTCTCTTCTGGCCTTAAGGGCTATGAAATGTTGAGACGCCGGCATTAGCGCTATTAGTAAGCACACTATACTTGTAACGTGAGTGTAGTTTTGAGCACTGTCAATATATTTTCAATATCCGGATCTATTTCAGAAAGACTCCATGTAACTAACAGCTAGGATGTGGGTATGACTAGAAGGCAAGAATGCAGCTGGATCAGTAAATAGAACACACAAAGATAGGCTCCAATTGCTAGACTGACCAGCAGAAATCTCCCAGAAACAGGGTCATCCACACCTTTAAAAACCAGGGGGCTTGGTGCTAGCTAGCCCTACTGGATTGTCAGGCCTAGCTGGGAAGGGCTCAGATGTTTTATCCAAGGGTCTAAGAGATGTCAGATGGAGCAGGCTGCAGGAAGGTGGTTAGCTCCTATGGCAGGCCCTGGAGAAGAGACACCAGGGGAGAGGCCTCTGAGTCCCTGCAGCCTGCTTTATTTGTGAGGGGTTTTTGTTGTTGTAGAAGATTAAAACTGTGCCCTGATGGACGGGCTGGCCATCCTGTGGGCATAGTGTGACTCATCCCTAAGCTGGGGAGACAGGCCAGCAGCCCTTCAAGTGGTGGAGAACACGAGCACGTGACTGACCTCCAGAACTCACAGACAGCTGCAGCAGCACAGGAGCTAGCAAACAGAGCTGTAAACAGGGGAGTTTGAGTGGGAGTTCTGTTGGAGGAGAAGGTATTTGTGATTGTTTGGCTTTGTATTGGTAGTATTTGTATGTGTAGAGGCTTGTAGGGGCTTTGTGCTGGAAGAGAAGCTGAGCCCTGATTAGGGGGCGGGGCTTCACTGACTAGGGGTCCTATAAAGGTAGCAGCCAGTCAGGCAGCAGCACAGACAGCTGCAGCAGCACAGGAGCTAGCAAACAGAGCTGTAAACAGGGGAGTTTGAGTGGGAGTTCTGTTGGAGGAGAAGGTATTTGTGATTGTTTGGCTTTGTATTGGTAGTATTTGTATGTGTAGAGGCTTGTAGGGGCTTTGTGCTGGAAGAGAAGCTGAGCCCTGATTAGGGGGCGGGGCTTCACTGACTAGGGGTCCTATAAAGGTAGCAGCCAGTCAGGCAGCAGCACAGACAGCTGCAGCAGCACAGGAGCTAGCAAACAGAGCTGTAAACAGGGGAGTTTGAGTGGGAGTTCTGTTGGAGGAGAAGGTATTTGTGATTGTTTGGCTTTGTATTGGTAGTATTTGTATGTGTAGAGGCTTGTAGGGGCTTTGTGCTGGAAGAGAAGCTGAGCCCTGATTAGGGGGCGGGGCTTCACTGACTAGGGGTCCTATAAAGGTAGCAGCCAGTCAGGCAGCAGCACAGACAGCTGCAGCAGCACAGGAGCTAGCAAACAGAGCTGTAAACAGGGGAGTTTGAGTGGGAGTTTGAAAGCGGAGTTTGTCTTGTGGTGCTTGTGTGGGGTTTGGTTTTGCTGTGGGTGGTGGTGTTTTGGTGTGGTTTGTGTTTCCCAGATTAACAGGATTTAGGTGGGAAGGCTATGACAGATTCAGAGGTGGCAGTGGGAGTGACCCATGCAGCAGATGACACAATGAAGATGACTGGATGTGGAAGCTGTGGTATGTACATGATCCTGGAGGGGGCACCTGGTAAGAGTTTTGTCTGCATGAAATGCCGTCTGATAGAGCTGATGGAGGAAAAGATCAGAGGTTTGGAGATGCAGGTGGAAAGTCTGGTAGAGTTTAGGAAGGGGTTTGAGCAGATTATGGAGCAAAGACATGAGGTATCTGAAGGGAAAAGCTCAGACTTGCAGATGGAAGCAGGACTAGGGAATTTTGAGGGGAGACTGGGTGAGGAAAGTGGTCAGTGGAAGCATGTGACTAAAAGAACTAGGCAGAGGAAAAGACGGGCTAGTGAAGGAGAAATAGAGCTTCAGAATAGGTTTGCAGAGTTGGAAAATGAAGAAGGGGCTCAGCAGGTAGTCACTGAAGGTGACAGGGCAAGGAAGAAGAGAAGAGCGGTTAGTCCTATAGGAAAAGGGGAAGAGTTAATGGAGATTACACCAAATATGAGCCCCAGGAGGATACAGGATGGGTTAAAAAGGATTACAAGGGAGAATGGGAATGGAAAAAACTTGCAGCCAGAGGGAACAGGGGATAGACTGGAGAATAGCACCGTCACTAGGAAAAGGCAGGTCTATGTGATTGGGGACTCTTTATTGAGAAGAATAGATAGGCCTGTAACCAGAGCTGATCCAGAAAATAGGAGGGTGTGCTGTCTTCCAGGTGCTAAGATACGGGATGTAGACCTGAGGTTAAAAAGGATTCTAAAGGGAGCGGGAAAGAATCCCCTAATTATCCTTCATGTGGGAACAAATGATACGGCTAGATTCTCACTGGAAAGTATTAAGGGAGACTATGTTAGGCTGGGGAGGACGCTTAAGGAAATTGAGGCTCAGGTGATCTTTAGTGGGATTTTGCCTGTTCCTAGAGAAGGGCAACAAAGGTGTGACAAGATTATGACTATCAATAGATGGCTTAGGCAGTGGTGCTATAAGGAGGGCTTTGGGATGTATGGCCATTGGGAGGCATTCATGGATAGAGGACAGTTCTCTCGGGATGGACTTCATCTGAGTAGGGAAGGAAATAGACTTCTAGGATGGAGGCTGGCACAACTGATTAAGAGAGCTTTAAACTAGGAATTTGGGGGAGATGGTTGGGAGATGTCCAGGTAATCTCCACGCCAGAATTTAGCATAGAGTGGAAAGAAAATGAAGTAAGAGTGGATACAGCTGTAGGTAGGAGGAAGGGCAGTGTAGATACAAGTCTAATAGGTTATACTGGTAGTAAAATAACCGTGCCTAATAGGGTACAGAATGTGAGTGAGGCCAAACAGCAAAAATTAAGATGTTTGTACACTAATGCAAGGAGCCTAGGTAACAAAATGGAGGAACTAGAGTTACTGGTGCAGGAAGTGAAACCAGATATTATAGGTATAACAGAGACCTGGTGGAATAGTAGTCATGATTGGGCTACAGGTATTGAAGGGTATGTGCTGTTTAGGAAAGACCGAAATAAAGGTAAAGGTGGTGGAGTAGCACTGTATATCAATGATGAGATAGAATGTAAAGAAATAAGAAGCGATGAAATGGATATGACTGAGTCTGTCTGGGCAATAATTAAATTGGGGAAGAAAACTATTAGAGCCTCCCCTAGGATAGTGCTTGGGGTGTGCTATAGACCACCGGGATCTAATTTGGATATGGATAGAGCCCTTTTTAATGTTTTTAATAAAGTAAATACTAATGGAAACTGTGTGATCATGGGAGACTTTAACTTCCCAGATATAGACTGGAGGATGAGTGCTAGTAATAATAATAGGGCTCAGATTTTCCTAGATGCGATAGCTGATGGATTCCTTCAACAAGTAGTTGCTGAACCGACTAGAGGGGATGCCATTTTAGATCTGGTCTTGGCGAGTAATGAGGATCTCATAGAGGAAATGGTTGTAGGGGATAATCTTGGCTCAAGTGATCATGAGCTAATTCAGTTCAAATTGAATGGAAGGATTAACAAAAATAAATCTGCAACTAGGGTTTTTGATTTCAAAAGGGCTGACTTTCAAAAATTAAGGAAATTAGTTAGGGAAGTGGATTGGACTGAAGAATTTATGGGTTTAAAGGTAGAGGAGGCCTGGGATTATTTTAAATTAAAGCTGCAGAAGCTATCGGAAGCCTGCATCCCAAGAAAGGGGAAAAAATTCATAGGCAGGAGTTGTAGACCAAGCTGGATGAGCAAGCATCTTAGAGAGGTAATTAAGAAAAAGCAGAAAGCATATAGGGAGTGGAAGAAGGGAGGGATCAGTAAGGAAAGCTACCTTATTGAGGTCAGAATATGTAGGGATAAAGTGAGACAGGCTAAAAGTCAAGTAGAGTTGGACCTTGCAAAGGGAATTAAAACCAATAGTAAAAGGTTCTATAGTCATATAAATAGGAAAAAAACAAAGAAAGAAGAAGTGGGACCGCTAAAAACTGAGGATGGAGTGGAGGTCAAGGATAATCTAGGCATGGCCCAATATCTAAACAAATACTTTGCCTCAGTCTTTAATAAGACTAAAGAGGATCTTAGGGATAATGGTAGCATGATAAATGGGAATGAGGATATGGAGGTAGACATCACCATATCTGAGGTAGAAGCGAAACTCAAACAGCTTAATGGGGCTAAATCGGGGGGCCCAGATAATCTTCATCCAAGAATATTAAAAGAATTGGCACAAGAAATTGCAAGCCCATTAGCAAGAATTTTTAATGAATCTGTAAATTCAGGGGTTGTACCATATGATTGGAGAATTGCTAACATAGTTCCTATTTTTAAGAAAGGGAAAAAAAGTGATCCAAGTAATTATAGGCCTGTTAGTTTGACATCTGTAGTATGCAAGGTCTTGGAAAAAATTTTGAAGGAGAAGGTAGTTAAGGACATTGAAGTCAATGGTAAATGGGACAAAATACAACATGGTTTTACAAAAGGTAGATCGTGCCAAACCAACCTGATTTCCTTCTTTGAGAGAGTAACAGATTTTTTAGATAAAGGAAACGCAGTGGATCTAATTTATTTAGATTTTAGTAAGGCGTTTGATACTGTGCCACATGGGGAATTATTAGTTAAATTGGATAAGATGGGCATCAATAGGAAAATTGAAAGGTGGATAGGGAATTGGTTAAAGGGGAGACTACAACGGGTCCTACTGAAAGGTGAACTGTCAAGTTGGAGGGAGGTTACCAGTGGAGTTCCTCAAGGATCAGTTTTGGGACCAATCTTATTTAATCTTTTTATTACTGACCTGGGCACAAAAAGTGGGAGTGTGCTAATAAAGTTTGCAGATGATACAAAGCTGGGAGGTATTGCTAATTTAGAGAAGGACAGGGATACCCTACAGGAGGATCTGGATGACCTTGTAAACTGGAGTAATAGGAATAGGATGAAATTTAATAGTGAGAAGTGTAAGGTCATGCATTTAGGGATTAATAACAAGAATTTTAGTTATAAGCTAGGGACGCATCAACTAGAAGTAACGGAGGAGGAAAAGGACCTTGGAGTATTGGTTGATCATAGGTTGACTATGAGCTGCCAATGTGATATGGCTGTGAAAAAAGCTAATGTCGTCTTGGGATGCATCAGGAGAGGTATTTCCAGTAGGGATAAGGAGGTTTTAGTACCGTTATATAAGGCACTGGTGAGACCTCACCTGGAATACTGTGTGCAGTTCTGGTCTCCCATGTTTAAGAAGGATGAATTCAAACTGGAACAGGTACAGAGAAGGGCTACTAGGATGATCCGAGGAATGGAAAACTTGTCTTATGAAAGGAGACTCAGGGAGCTTGGCTTGTTTAGCCTAACTAAAAGAAGGTTGAGGGGAGATATGATTGCTCTCTATAAATATATCAGAGGGATAAATACCAGAGAGGGAGAGGAATTATTTAAACTCAATACCAATGTGGACACAAGAACAAATGGATATAAACTGGCCACTAGGAAATTTAGATTAGAAATTAGACGAAGGTTTCTAACCATCAGAGGAGTGAAGTTTTGGAATAGCCTTCCGAGGGAAGTAGTGGGGGCAAAAGATCTATCTTGCTTTAAGATTAAACTCGATAAGTTTATGGAGGAGATGGTATGATGGGATAACATGGTTTTGGTAATTAAATATTCATGGTAAATAGGCCCAATGGCCTGTGATGGGTTTTTAGATGGGGTAAGATCCAAGTTACCCGGGAAAGAATTTTCTGTAGTATCTGGCTGATGAATCTTGCCCATATGCTCAGGGTTTAGCTGATCGCCATATTTGGGGTCGGGAAGGAATTTTCCTCCAGGGCAGATTGGAAGGCCCTGGAGGTTTTTCGCCTTCCTCTGTAGCATGGGGCACGGGTCACTTGCTGGAGGATTCTCTGCTCCTTGAGGTCTTCAAACTACAATTTGAGGACTTCAATAGCACAGATATAGGTGTGAGGTCTTTTTTAGGAGTGGTGGGTGAAATTCTGTGGCCTGCATTGTGCAGGAGGTCAGACTAGATGATCATAATGGTCCCTTCTGACCTAAATATCTATGAATCTATGAATCTATGAACTCAGGGGAAATTGAGGCAGCAGAAGAGAAAACAAAAGCAGCTATGGAAAAGACTGCTGCAGAAGTGACAGCTGAGCCGGGGCAGGGGAGAGGGAAACGTCTGGTGGGGTCCCCCTTTGTGTTTTTTTTTTTTCCCTAATGTGAAAGGGAAAAGATGGAGGATGTTCTCTGCCCAATGGAGGTGGTACAGCAGCACCAACAGGAACACCAGAATCAAAGCCCCAGGCAATTCTCCCAGAGGGCCAGCAACAGAAGCAGTTTCTGATGCACTTTGGAAGTGGGCTCCAGAGAGTCTTGTTGAGCCTAGACAGGGAAGCTCAGGTAGGCCTGGCCCTGGGTTGGTGAAGTTGGGTCTAGAAAGTGACCCTGAGGCTTTCCTCACTATCTTTGAGCAAATGGCCAGTGCTTCTGACTGGAAAGAGTTGACTTGGGTGGCCAGGTTGGCCCCTTTTCTGATGGGATAGGCCCAGGCAGCATAATGAGCCTTGAGCAACAAGCAATCTGGCTCGTGTCCTGAAAAACCCCCCAGCCATTTTAGACAGGCTGGGACTGACTCTGGAGGCGTATTGTCACCTGTCCCTGCTTGAGACATTTCCATGGGGAGCGCATCCATGTCTAGTAGCCCAGCAGCTGCGGGACCTCACTACCCGTCAGTTGTGTCCTGATGTGCTCTGTAGAGAGAACCATGGACCAGGTGGTTCTGGAACAATTTTTGCAGATCCTGTCTGTGGGAGCCCAAAGCTGGGTAAAGCATTTTTGGCCATTGTGTGTGGATGAAGTGGTGGAGAGAGCAGAGGCCTACAAAGGCGAAGGCAGCTGAGCAGCATGCTAGATTGGAAGTGTCAGAATAGGCCCAACCTGGGGAGGCTGGGGCAAATGCTCAATGGGAGAGGGTCCGGGGTAGCCCTAGATGTAGGGTTCAGAAGGGTTACCTCTCTCCTCCCCCAGTCAGCCTCACAATCTAGGGGAAATTCCCCTTGGGGTGACTGGGAATTCCTGGTAAGAGGTTACCAATATGGAAAACCTGGACATGGTGGGAGAATGCCCATTAATGGAGTGAAACTACGTGGAGTACTATTTCAGCCAAGGGGGGAGGCAGGGAACCCCTGCTCATTTTCTCCCCTGAGTGTATGTGAGGCTTGTCAGACCACCTTAGAGGAAGGACCACTCCTAGTGGGCTGGTGGGACAGGTATTCAAGCCGTGCCCTTCTGATGACTGGGAAGTGGGCGATGGCCCTGAGAAATGTGGGGCCCTGTGAATGAAGAGGAACAATCCCTGGGACAGAGAGTCAAAGAGGGGCGAATAGTGTGTGAATGGAACTGGGTGAGCTCTAGGCACCTGGAGTGAGGCAGGAGAGGAGAGGTGTTCTGTCCTGGACCAGGATACGGGGGAGGGATTGGACCCAAGGGCCATATACAGTGGGTCTAGCGAGCACCCTGAGGATTCTAGTGGCCAATAGGAGGCAGACACGACCTGATCCACACAGAAGTGTCAGCTTTCCAAGGGACTCCACTATTAGCAGCACACGGTCTAGGGCAGCTCTGATTTTCTTCCAGTAGAAGGCATGGGTACATATACACATTCTCTAGTTCAGTTGTTCTCAACCTGCATGGCTGAATGGGGATAATGGGTCCTTCTTCTTGCCTGAGCAGGTTCTGACTTCCAGCCCATTGCTCTAACCTCTAGACAGCAGCTGGAACTACTGAAAGCATGAAATACAAAATGGGCCAAATACTTCGCTAGTGTACATTGCCAATTTTTACCAGCTGAGTATCTGGCTCAAAATGTCCATGTGTGAGAGAGAAGGTATTTATGACACAACTTAAATTAGATGAGAGTCTGTTAATTACACTTCAAGCTGTTCATAAATTGTATCTTAATGCTGTGTGGACACTCCAAGGCATTAATGCAATATTAATGCAATGTTATATTTACATGCTGTAGACTTGGCTTATTGTTAGAGTGGGATGCAACTAAAAAAAAATGGATGGGCATTTTTTCAAAGCAATAGAGATACAGCGGAGCTCATAATTTCTAATAAGATTCACTCTAGAAAAACGGCCTTCCACAAGTCTTTATTATATCACGGGATAGTATTTTAAACTGTGACCTGTAACTTGAAGCAGAAGGAACTGGATAAAAGGCCAAATTCTGATCTCAGTTTCTCCGCTGTAAATTCAGTAATTCCATTGAAGTCAGCATTGATTAACACTGATATGAGATCAGAATTTGTCCCGTTGTCACAGAAATGCTTGTTCTCTGCAGTCAGATCTATGTGAAAAAGGCTCTAACTTATAGCTTTGCCTTCATCGATTCTCCTTAGATTCTGGGTTGGTGAATGGGTGGTGAAAATGAGATTTTAAAAGTCTATTTGCTGGAAACTGAAGTTTTTCAAAGAATGTTTTTCTGGAATCCCAGGGCAGTCCCTGTAGGAAAATCATCTGAAAGGCCCTTGGCATAACTGCATTTAGAGTCAGCATTTGTTAGGTCTGATTCTGATCCCTTGGTGACATAAATCAAGAGCAACTGAAAAAAGGACAAAATAAAGAATTGGGGTTTTTATCCCTGTCTCCCTAAGTCATGGGAGTGGAGTTAGTGATTTCTTTCATCTTGTTTGTTTATTATGGAAAACCCAGTGTTTGGCTATGATGGAAAACTTATGGAAAAAACAGGCACTGAGGAAATCTCTCCTGAAACTCTATGTACACCACAAGCAGAGGTGGATTTAAATCAAGGCTCCCCATGCTGATCCCTTTGTGATGGGAGGTCAGCTCAGTGAAGATGGGCTGATTTCCAGCACTAAATATGGCCTGTAGATGGAGCCAGTTACTAGATGCAGCAGTGAGATGCGTCCCTGATGTTGCCAGTCTCACTATAAATACATAGCAAATTAGAAGTTTTTTGTGCTTGTTGCTTTTAACCTGTTAAGCACTTACATACCACTGTAAAAGGTGGCTTTAAAATACCTTGGATAATCTTTCCTATCTGCTTTTTCCACATTCTTCAGTAGCCTGTAATTGTTATCTAGAGATCCCCAGTGCTTCAAACAGCTAAGGCTGAACCTAACCCATGATATTGACATATGTGCCTTACTCTGGCATGGAGCCTCACTAGTGTTTCAGGAAAGATTATTTTTATCATATGAATTGTCCTGAATTATTTAGTCAGGACAAACGTGCGCTCTGAGATCTTATCTGCTCACGTACCATGTTGGCCTCGTGTGAGGCTTATGACATGCCCACAGGACATTCAGTTGTACAGCTGACCATCTAGCATTGGTTATGTGTAATTCAGTCATTATATGTTGTTTCCAGGGATCCGCTGCTAATGTTTTCAAACCTGGAAACTTCTGTGACATGTTGTGAAGATCATTCCCAGCTCTCGAAGCTTTAATGTCCAAGTATAAAGATGCCACGTGGAGGCTCGGCTCATAGAACACATAAAGAACTGTGACTGAGATCTTTTCTCTTAAAGACTGCATAATTTTTCATCAGCTGGGTTGCCGGTGTGTATCCTTATTACAGTGTGGAGGCAACTATGACAGAAGAGGTATTTTGTTCCATGCTTCCTCTTCAAGATCACGGCGGCTCTGCCTCCAGAGAGGGTGGAATAACTCTAATCTTATGCTTGGGGTTCTCCTTCTGTCCAGACATGGCAGTGCTGTGCTGATGTAACCTTGGGGTGAGCTAGAGTTCATTCACTGCCCTTCTCCAATGCCTAAAAAACCACAACTCCCATAGAAAAGGAGCTGGAGACCCAGAGTTCAGGCTCTAAGGATTTTCAGCAAGGATTGCACAGGGTCAACCTCCTCACATTCAAGTCTGAAAAGGAACTAAAGAAATGAATTTAATTAAATAACTTTATAAAATCTTATGATAAAGAAACAATCTAATTTTTACAGCATGACATGGCTATTTTATAATCCACAGACATTATCTTCAGATTTTAATTTTTCTTTATTTATGTATAACTGAACAGTTCAGTCCCCACAGAAACACAGTGCGAAGAAACTGAAAGTTCCCAAAACCTTAGGTTTAGTTCATCTAAATCTCAGAGTGTTTGATCACCAAATCTATACAGTTCGCAGAGTCTAAAACATCTTCCCTCCATTTGCTTGCAGGAATCTTCAGTTGGAATCCATGCAGACTCTTCTTCTGCTGAAATCACTGCTAGCCAGTCAGCTAACTGATTAACCAACCACTCAGTTAAGGGTATAGATTTAAAGAAAACCCTGTTACAAGAAAATACAAAACTGAGAATAGCAAAATATAAATGACTCTTTCCCCATTACTGTACTACATTTACAGAAAAGTTGGTGAATTGCACGAGTTGAGACAATTTAACTAGAGAACGGTTTGGCTAAAATCAAAACAACATTCAAAGCATACAATTAAAATAGAAGAAGTTATTTTTCCCTTCCAGTTTCCCTTTGCTATAATTAATATTGCCCAGGCTTCCCTCTTAGAGAGTTAGCAATATCCCTAACCTGCTGCAAAATGCTTCAGAGTTAGGGACAACAGCTTGCTGCCTGCTCCTGGGCTCAGCTTCTCCCAACTCAGCCAGGGCGGCCCCCTGAAAGGCAGCTGTCCTGACCACTTGCCCTCCTGGAGTCTGACCCCAGCAACAGGGAACCTATTGGAGCAGACCCAAAACTACCACACCCAATTCCAGAAGCTTCTGGCTGTGGAGTGCTAAATCTGCCTAGCAACAATGACCCAGACACAGCTGACTTAGGGTTACCGTATTTGAACATTCAAAATAGAGGACACTCCACATTGGGGTGCTGTCGGTCCCGCCCATAGTCCACCCCCGCTCCTCCCATGCTCCACCCCCACTCTGCCCCAGGTCCTGCCCCCTCCCCACTCGGCCCCGCCACCGCCCCCCTCCTCACCCCCTGGCCCTCCTCAGTCCCCCACCCACCGCTCGCCTCCTCCCACCTGCCTCTCACCACCTCACTCCCCTGCCAGAAACCCCCATGCCCGCCCTGAGAACCCCCTCCTGCCGCTGGCTCGCTGCCCACCCACCCGCCGCTGGCTCCCTCGCTGCTCGCTTCTTCACCACCACCCCCCACTCGCCTACTGACCCCTCCTGCTGCAGGTCCCTCGGCTCCTAGGATCAAGGGCAGCCGAGGGGTCTCCACGTGCTGCGCCCGCCACAAGCGCGAGCTCCGTGGCTCCCATTGGCCGGGAAAAGCGCCAATGGGAGCTGCCGGAGCCGCAGGGCGGGGCTTGCAGGCGCTGGCAGTGCACAGAGAGCCCTCCGCCCCCCCCAACCCGACCCGACCCTAAGAGCCAGAGGGACCTGCTGGCGGGCAAGGTGGGGAGTCCCGGCGTTGCTTATCTGGGGCGGCTCCCAGGAAGCATCCGGCAGGTCCCTCTGGCTCCTAGGGTCGGGGCTTGCAGGCACCAGGAATGGGCAGAGAGCCACCCGACCCTACTCCGCGGCTCCGGCAGCTCCCATCTAGGGTTACCATACATCCCTATTTTCCCGGACTTTTTTAGATATTTAAAAATTCCTCCCAGACAGCGATTTAAGAACTAAAAAGCTGGACATATCTGGGAAAATATGGATGTATAGTAACCTTAAACTCACTCCTATCTCCCCCAAATGGGTCTCTTAAACAGATATCTCCCTATTAGGCACATGGGTTACACTGAGTTCACTCTACCATACAGCAGCGCTTCCTGCTAGTGAGAGGGTGCCCTGGACTCACAAGAGGCTGATCAGCATGGCCAAGAGCAACAGAAAGGCCTATTGGGTTTTGGTTCCTCACTAGCTCTTAAATAAGCAGGCGTGAGGTCCTGCTTTCTTTCCTGCACTTACCCAGTTATTTTTTCAGGGGCGTAGGGGGTCAACAGATCCACTTGTTCCAAAATTCCAATTCATCCACATGATCAGGTGCAGGGACATTAACTAGTCCCCAGTGAATAAGAGGCTAACTCCAGTTTACCTCCGTCTGTGAGATGAAGAAAGGGACTGAGTGACTGCTGGGAAGGTCAAGTTGTGAATAGGGGTCATGGACCTGACTGTGACGCATCCCCTTTGATATTATCCTGCCTGGCTGCATAGAGTTAAAGGCTGTTAGAGGAAATGAAACTATGCCCAAGAGAAGACACCTGGGGTTAACAACTTCAAGGGAGTTAAGATAGCAATAGCTGGGCCATGAAGTGGGAAGATGGGCAGCTGGGTGTCCAAGGCTCAAAGCCTAGAAAGCAAAAAGACCACAAACAATTAAAAGGACTCCCTGGAACAAGGAGAATGTGGGGAGCAAGGGGGGTCAAGGGGCCATGGAACTCCCACTTTTGCAAGTGGACAGGCCAGGCCCCCTGTCCCTCCTTCCCCCCGAGGCCCCATCCTCTGGCCAGGCCAGAAGCTGGAGCCCAACCCAGGTAAGAGTGGCCCGGGGAGCCTGGGCAGCTGCAGGGGAGCTGTGGACCCTCTACCTGGCTGGGGAAGGGACCAGAGCAGCCCCCGGCCCATGTCCCTGCCCCTGGGATTCCTGCTCAGGGCAGATGGAGGGTCCATGGCTCCCAACAGCTGCCTGGGCAGCTCTTACTATGGCCTGGCTCTGGCTTTTCAGCCCCTGAGGCCTGGTCCCAGGCCAGGCCAGAAGTCGGGTCAGGGTAAGAACCACGCAGGCAGCGGTGGGAAGCCATAGACCCTCACCTGCCAAGGGCGGGTACACAGGCTGGGGGCTGCTCTTAGGGAATCATAGAATATCAGGGTTGGAAGGGACCTCAGGAGATCATCTAGTCCAACCCCCTGCTCAAAGCAGGCACAATCCCCAATTTTTTTTTTTTTTTTTTTTTGCCCCAGATCCCTAAATGGCCCCCTCAAGGATTGAACTCACAACCGTGGGTTTAGCAGGCCAGTGCTCAAACCACTGAGCTATCCCCTTTTCTTGGGTCCCCCCACTCCGGGCAGGTGGAGGGGCCCAGGCTCCCTGGCCCAGGCCTGGCTTTCTGGCTTGGCCAGGGGGTGGGGCCTCGGGGGGAAGAGGAGGGGCAGGTGTGGGGCCTTGTACCCCCCGCTCCCACACACACACTTTTAGGAAGAATCCGTTGCCCCAGGGCGGGGAGTCACGGGCGAGCTGTGCTTGAACTAGTCCACTGAAAATAGCGGTGTAGCTGGGGTAGCCTGAGTAGAAACCCACCTGGATCCCGTGGGTACGTTCTTGGGGACTAACCTCAGCTGCGACCTGTGCTACCCTGGCTAAGCTGCTCTATTTAGCACGCTCACTCATGTGCACGCTAGCACATGTCTACCCACACTGGGAACCATGCTCCCAGCTGCAGCACAGATGTCAATAAAGATCAATTAGAAATGGAGAAAGTACAGAGAAGGGCAACAAAAATGATGAGGGGTATGGAACAGCTTCCACATGAGGAGGGATTAAAAAGACTGGGACTGTTCAGCATGGAAAAGAGATGACGAAGGGGGGATATGCTAGAGGTCTATAAAATCGTGATTGGTATTGGAGAAAGTGCATAAGGAAGTGTTATTTATCCCTTCACATAACACAGGAATCAGAGGTCACTCAATGAAATTAACAAGCGCTGCATTTAAAACAAAGGAAAGGAAGTACGTCTTCAGACAACGCATAGTCAATCTGTGGAACTCACTGCCAGATGACGATATGAAGGCCAAAAGTATAACTGGGTTCAAAAAAGAATTAGGTAAGTTCATGGAGGTCTGGTCCGTCAATGGCTATTAGCCAGGGTGGGTAGGGTTGCAAAACCATGCTCTGAAGGGTACCTAGCCTCTGTTTGCCAGAAGCTGGGAATGGGCGATGGGATGGATCACTTGATGATTACCTGTTCTGTTCATTCCCTCTGGGGCACCTGGCATTGGCCACTGGGCTAGATGGACCATTGGTCTGACCCAGTGTGGCCGTTCTGATGTACCCTGACACAGAGAGAGAGAGAAACTGGAGGGTCACTTTAGTCAACTGCTGTCCCAGGCTCCCCAAGGAAAAGGGCTTACAGGTGCCGAACATCGTTGGGCCTATCAGGTAAAGGAGGTTGGGAAGCAGGAGGGCTGCAGTGCAGAGCTCCAGGCAGGGTGGTAGGACCGTGTGGTTCCACCCACACAGGGGTGAAGGTAGCGAAACCTTTCCCCAAAGGGGTGCACACAGGAGGGACAAAAAGGGGGCTGAGGCGCAACTTGTTCTGTAACCGTGACATTGCTTCTCCCACTTCCTGAGGGCGTCAACTTGCTTGTGACCTGCCAGCCATTGTGGGCCAGACCCTGCCACTGTGACCGTGCTTATTCTTCTGAGTCATTCCACCAGCTCCGCTGAGCAGGGGTTGGGATGTTGCCAAACGCCTTTCCTTTTTCAGGAAAAAACAGAGGACTGCATGGTGCTGCCCATCCCTGTGTTTGTATGTGGTCTACCCAGGCTGTGAGCTTCTGGAGGCTGGGAGGGTGTCTGTGAAGTGCCCACAGCAAAACTGATGTGGTGTCCCTCCCATTGTCAGGAAAGTTGAGCCCGTGTTCCTCTCCAGTTCTTCTGCTTCACAAAGAGATCCTAGGCTCAGCAGAAGCCTCCTCCTTTCCCACAGCTGGGCTCTATGGTTGTGTGATGGGAGGCGAGCAATTCTGTAATGAGTTTTCCCATGCCTGGGCGTGGTACTGTCAATGGAAGAGAGCTATTCTGCTCCCTTGGTAGTATCTCCCCAGTCCCCCATGAATGGAGGGAATTCTGGCAGTGCTTTAAAATCTGGATCTCAATTCTGTGGGTTTGGCACATGTATTTTAAACATCTCTGAGTTCAGGACATTAGAATCTTGGGGGTGGCTTGGCTCATTGCAGAGCTAGCTGGAAAATCCTTATTTGGATAGAGAGCCTGCCCCTCGTGAAAACATCTAATTCCCACAGTCCAGCAGTGCTTGGATCTGATTTGGATTTGGGCCCATCCCTCCATTAAGGATTTTTATTTTGGGCTCAGACTGATTTCTGTGAGTGTAGTTTCCTGACTATTTCTGGATGAAATAACAGTCTGGTGGTCTATTGCAGATGCCCACCACGCCATCACCCTTGTTGCTTTCGCCTCTAAACTTAACCCAAACATAAGCGCCGACTCCGTGGGTGCTCTGGGGCTGGAGCACCCAAGGGGAAAAATTGGTGGATGCTCTGCACCCACCGGCAGTGCCCCCAGCCCCACTCCCCCCGGCTCACCTCCTCCTCCACTCTGCCTCTGCCTCCTCCCCTGAGCATGCCGCGGCCCCGCTTCTCCCCCTCACTCCCAGCTGTGTCGCGGCGGCAAGCGCTGGGAGGGAGGGGGGAGGAAGGGGAACGCGGCGCGCTCCGGGAAGAGGGGGTCTGGGTTGGGGATTTGGGGAAGGGGTCCAACAGGGGCCGGGAGGGGGCGGAGTTGGGGGCGGGGACTTTGGGGAAGGGGTGGGGATGGGGATGGGCAGGGGCGGAGTCAGGGCGGAGGCGAGCACCACCGGCACCTGGAAAAGTTGGCGCCTATGAACCCGAAGACTCTCAACAGGCTTTTCTCCAGTTTCATACTGGAGCTCTGCGCAGTCATATTGCTCCCTTACACACAATGCAACTCCTCCACCTTTCCTCCACTGCCTGTCCTTCCTGAACTGTTTATACCCATCCATGACAGTGCTCCAGTCATGTGAGTTACCCCCCCCCCCCCCCAAGTCTCTGTTATTCCAGTCATATTATAGGTTGTTACAAGGAGGAGGGAGAAAAATTGTTCTTCTTAACCCCTGAGGATAGGACAAGAAGCAATGGGCTTAAATTGCAGCAAGGACAGTTTAGCTTGGACATTAGGGAAAATCTTCTTAACTGTCAGAGTGGTTAAGCACTGGAATAAATTGCCTAGGGAGGCTGAGGAATCTCCATCATTGGGGATTTTTAAGAGCAGGTTGGACAAACACCTGCCAGGGATGGTCTAGATAATACTTAGTCCTGCCTTGAATGCAGGGGATTGGACTAGATGACCTCTCGAGGTCCCTGTCAGTTCTATGATTCTGTAGTTCCTTGACTGTGCCAGGACTTCCAATTCTTCCTGCTTGTTTCCCAGGCTTCTTGCGTTCGTATACAGGCACCTAAGATAACTAACCGATTGCCCTACTTTCTCTGTATGAATCAGGAGGCCTCCTCTGTTGCACCCTCCTCCTTGTGTTTCCTCCCAGTATCCCACTTCCCCACTTACCTCTGGGCTTAGGTCACCACCCCCTGGCTAACCTAGTATAAAGCCCTCCTCACTGGGTTAGCAAGCCTGCCTGCGAAGATGCTCTTCCCTCTCTTTGTTAGATGGATTCCATCTCTTCCTAGCAATCCTTCTTCCTGGAACAATATCCCATGGTCGAAGATCCAAAGCCCTCTCTCCGACACCACCTGCGTAACCACACATTTACCTCCACAATTTGATGGTCCCTATCTGGGCCTTATCCTTCAACAGGGAGGATGGACAAGAACACGACTTGTGCCTCAAACTCTTTTATCCTTCTTCCCAGAGCCACGTAGTCTGCAGTGACCACTCAAGGTCATTCTTGGCAGTATCACTGGTGCCCACATGGAGAAGTAGGAAGGGATAGCGGCCCAAGGCCTTGATCAGTCTCGGCAGACACTCCGTCACATCCTGAATTTTAGCTCCAGGCAAGCAGCACACTTCTCAACTGAATCCAGCTGGAATAGCCAAGATAAGTAGAAAAATATAATTACCCAATTAGAATTTAGCAAGGCTGTGACCTGCGGGATGTTTACACTGTACGCGAAGTTGTGATTTTAGCATGGGTAGGTAAACCCTGGATTTCAGGGTATTAGAAGGTCCCCTGTGTCTCAGTGGGCTGCAGCACTGTTTCCTTCCTTGGCCTCTGGCACGTTTCCTGTCCCTGACTGTCTGTTACCCTTTCATGCAAAGTAGCGCCTACCATCTGCCCTGGATGCCCAGGATCAGCGCTGACCCCCTGCAATGCCCCAGTTACTTATACACCAGAACTCCACCCTAAAGGTGAGACTCCTCTGGTTACAGTTTGACTCTCTCAGGGGCGTGCGGCTGTTGTGAAGCAACATGACCTCCCTCCTTAGCTCAGAATCTGACATACAAGCTGTTACACGGAGAGTGGTCTCTCCCTCATAGAGCCCTGCTTTTGTGACCTAGCTGTCTCCTGCCTCACCCTTCCTCTTCCTGTCCTGCTCAGTGCTCCTCCTGTTCTTGTGTAATTGGCTATTGAAATCCCCCTCTCCCTCGGCTTCCCTTGTTTTGTCTCTTGGAGAAATTTCCACGGCTCCTTCCTTCTCCCTCCTTTCAGAGGAGTCACCTAAACTGGTTTTCTCAGGACTCTTCCACACTGTATGCTGTTGGATTGTGAAACTCCCTGCCACAGGATGCTGCTGTAGCTGAGAACTTAGCCAGATTCAAAGAGGGACTGGATGTTTATGTGGATAACAAGACCTGTATGAGAGTAAATGATAAAGAAGCGGGTTTGGAAGGAATATTAAACCTCAAGTTCCAGGGTTTAAGGTGATTTCTAGCTATTATGATTTAGGATGAGACATTCATGTGGGTGGATGATCCCAAACATGGGTTCCTCTCACTTTCTTTCTCCTCTCACTTTTTCTTCAGAGATAAGACACTGGGCTAGATGAATCCAAGGTTCGATACGATCTGGCAGTCCCAGTTTTGAAAGCGCTCCCGTCACTAATGTGCAGTTATAATGAGAGCACCTAGGCTAGACAAAATATTGTAAAGCAGACACAGGCAGGGAATGATATTCATTCCTTCTGCTCTGAGACAGATACGTCACTGAGTCCTAAACCCCCCTCAGGTTATCTGTCTGGTGTGTACCTGCCATAGGACCTGTCCACAAGGGTGGATCCACATACATGTTAGGTACTCATGACACAGCAGTTTTCATAAATCAGCCTGACAACATCAACCAGACTGTATAAGTTGTACAGACATAGCCCGAATTCACCACATCCTGTAAAAAGTGACTGTGACATTAGGCCCCATATTCGTCATAGAAATATGTTTATGATATGAAATGGCATAATGAAGACGCATTTGATGCAAGATGGGTCATGTGAGGTATCATTGGAAAGGTTTTGATTTACTGAATGTGATTATCCAATTTGTGTGCATGTATCATTTCTGTATCTGAAGTCAGAAATATAGACTATATAATCATTACAATGGTGTTTTCACCTGGGGAAAGCCCACCAGACAGCAGGCAAACAGCCTAGATGGGCCATTAGGAAGGACAATAGGACTTTGCAAAGACTAATCTCCCCCTCAATCTTCTTTTTACAGACTAAACAAACCCAATTATTTCAATCATCCCTCATACGTCATGTTTTCGAGACCTTTAATCAGTTTATATCTTAGGTTCTGTCTACACTTAAAATGCTACAGCAGCACAGCTGAAGTGCTTCAGTGTAGACACTTAGGGCATGGCTACACTTGCAGATGTAGAGCGCTTTGAGTTAAACCAGCCTTTGTAAAGCGCATAGGGAAAGCGCTGCAGTCTGTCCACACTGACAGCTTCAAGTGCACTGGCGTGGCCACATTTGCAGCACTTGCAGCGGCATTGGGAGCGGTGCATTATGGGCATCTATCCCAGCATGCAAGTGACTGCAACGTGCTTTTCAAATGGGGGTGGGGTGGGGTTGAGTGTGACAGGGAGTGTGTTGTGTGTATGTGGGGGGAGAGAGAGTGGGGTTTTGGGGGGGCTGAGAGCATGTCAGCATGCTGTCTTGTAAGTTCAGACAGCAGCAGACTTCCCCTTCCTCCGCCTCTCTCTCTCACACAGTAATGGTTGCTTTGTCTCGGAGCAGATAAGAATACCAGCTGTCAGAAACAGAGCTTTGAAAGGGCATATCCGCATTCCTGCAGCGATTCCAAAACAATGACAAAAGTGGCCACTTGATTTAATGGGATTATGGGACGTTTCTGGAGGCTGATCAGAGCGCAGTAATGCAACACCTCGTTCACACTGACACCGGAGCATTGCAGCGGGGGTGCAGCAAACGTTATTCCACTTGCCGAGGTGGAGTACCAGGAGCGCTCTAGCCGTGGAGTCAGAGCACTCGACGTGCCTTGCCAGTGTGGACGGGTAGTGAGCTAGGGCACCCGGGGCTGCTTTAATGCACTCTAACTTGCAAGTGTAGCCAAGCCCTTTCTACAGTGACAGGAGGGTTTCTCTTGAAACTGTAAGTAATCCACCTCTTTGAGAAGCAGTAGAATTCTTCCATCAACCTAGTTCTGTCTACACCAGGGGTTAAATTGGCTTAGCTAAGGCTTTGTCTACACAACCCAGCTTTTCAGCGACACGGCCATGTTGCTAGAAGTTGGGCAATGTAACTGCCATTTGTCGGCACTTTTGCCAACAAAATACTTCCCCCCCCCACGAGTGGGGTTCGTGTCGTCGACAGGAGAGTGAACCGTTTACACTGCCACTTGCTGCAGCAAAACTTGTGTCTTTCGGGGGATTCTTTTTAAAGCAACCGTGAACAACAAAAGTTTTGTTGTTCAGTTGGCAGTGTAAACAAAGCCTAAGTCTCTGAAGGGTGTGGATTTTTCACACTCCTGAGAGACGGAGCTATGCCAATGTAACTTTTCAGAGTAGCCCAGCCCTTCGTTTGCAGTTGTTTTCTTTAATAAACTCTTCTGTTTAATATGGGCTGTGATTCCCTGTCATGACGGGCACTGTGTAATTCCTAACTCGTAATGCACGGAGAAGATTGCTGATACTAAACAGCTCTTAAGTCGACCAAAAAAAAAAAGGGGGGGGGGCAGAACAACATTCAAGAGCTGGGAATTGAAGTAATCACACCTGGAAATGAGATGCATGTTTTCAACAATCAGAGTAATTAATCTCTGGAACAGCTTCACAAGAGATGCGATAAATTCTCCATCATTGGGAGTCTTTAAATCAAGATTGGACGTCTTTCTGTAAGAGAGTCCGTTGTTCAGCCACAAGTTTCATGGGTTCGTTGCAGAAAGCACTGGGCGGAGATCCATTACTTGCATTACGCAGGAGGTCAGACTGATGAGCGTAACGGTCACATCTATGAATCTTTCTCTGCGCTGGTTGGGGGGCAGAAATTTCATTGCTCATCCAAGAGGTGCTTCTAACAAGATGCTTTCCTTGCTGCAGTTTTCCGGCATTTGAATGTAATGCTCTTGCTCTTTTTTGGTCTAGTGGCTTTGGTGGAGAAAGCAATTAATCCATTATCTTTGCCATGAGTGATGCATCATCACCTGGAATGACCTTGCCTAGCACTTAGTTTTCTTAAACATCTATTCTTGACCGGAAATAATTCAGAATCAGGCAAATGACAAGCTCTAGGGAGGGAGTCATTTAAATTATCAGCAATAAATACATAAATCCCTCTGCCTCAGTATATCTGAGTGCCTGCTTAAATAAATCAAGTGACTAGGGAACTGGGCTGCTACCTTTATAGGCAGAATAAAATAAATTCTGTACTTCCCCTGTTCTATAGCCTCCATCACCATAATTTTGGAGCACCTCACCATCTCCAATGGATTTATCCTCGCAACACCTTGGGAAGGTAGAGCAGTGCTATTATCCCCATTGTATGGGGAACTAAGGCACAGAGGCTCAGTGACTTGCCCAAGGTCACACAGGAAGTTTACAACAGAGCAGCGAATTGAACCCATATTTCCCAGGTCCCAGCCTAGTGCCCTAACCACTGGACCATCCCACCTCTTATTGATGTTCTATGGGGTTCTATTGAGGCAAATAGCCCAGTGAGCTTCAGAAGTATTTTTAACAGTGAGGATGATTAACCATTGGAACAAACTACCAAGGGAAATGGTGGATTCTCAATCTCTTGACGTCTTCTGATCAGAACTGGATGTCTTTCTGAAAGATGTGCTTTATTTCTTGGCCTGTGAAATGCCGACTGCCAAGACTGGAAAATCTGATAGTTCCCTCTGGCCTTAAAATCTACTAATGAAGACCAAATACTTGCGGCTGAATCATAGAATCATAGAATATCAAGGTTGGAAGGGACCTCAGGAGGTCATCTAGTCCAACCTCCTGCTCAAAGCAGGACCAATCCCCAACTAAATCATCCCAGCCAGGGCTTTGTCAAGCCTGACCTTAAAAACTTCTAAGGAAGGAGATTCCACCACCTCCCTAGGTAACGCATTCCAGTGCAGAATTCACCCCGTGCAGAAGGCCCTACTTTGAGAACTTAAATGGTGCACAGGTCTTGTGTTGGCCCTCTGCATGGGCAAATTTGATG
Organism: Lepidochelys kempii; assembly: GCF_965140285.1. Classification (NCBI taxonomy): domain Eukaryota; kingdom Metazoa; phylum Chordata; order Testudines; family Cheloniidae; genus Lepidochelys; species Lepidochelys kempii. The sequence continues at coordinate 16,420,642 of NC_136380.1, forward strand.
ACACATGAAGGCTAGAATAGCTACATAATTGCTAAGTGTTAGTATTATTTACTGGGTGTGTGGTTTTTGAGATGCGGACAGATGTCCACTGGGACCGGCTGGAAAAAGCAAACATGCTTAATCTTTACCTTAGCGGGATGCCAAAAAGGGCTGGAGATTTATATGGATAATAAAACCAGCCAGAGATACAATAGCAAGGGTTTAAACAAAACCAAAATACAAAACCAATTGGGCAGGATTTTCACAAGTGGCTGGTGAGTTTGGGTGCTCTGCTTGAGACTCCTTAAAGGGGCTTGATTTACAGAAAGAGCAGGGCTCTTGCCCTCAGAAAACCAGGCCCCTTTAAGGTGTGTGAAGTAGCATCAAGATACCCAAGATCACTAATCAGTCTTAGTCTTGTCCCAAGAGTTTTGGAAGACTATCAACCCATCAGGCATAAACCAACCTATAACTAATGTGGCGTAAGAAGAAACATCCCTTGTGCATACAAGTGACAGAATGAACTGTCACTGGGTGTTAAAAAACCCACAACCAAGGCCCAGATTCTCAAAATAATAATAATAATAATAAATTAATTAATTGATTTCAATAGACATTAGGAGTCCCAATACCTTTCAGGATCGGGTCCCAAGTACATCGAGAAGCAGTTGTAGTAGTGGACTACCCCAGGAAATCAGGAGTAGGGTATGGTTCAGTTGGCTGTCATTAACCACCAATGCTTGCAAAGGTTGCTGGGAGTGGGAGGGGTCTGGAACCTACATGTGGCCAGGTCTACACTAGAAACTTACATCGGTATAACGACGTCACTCGGGGCCCCTGAGCGACACAGTTATACCGACCCATCCCTCGGTATAGACAGTGTAACATCGGCGGGAGAGCTTCTCCCATCAGCATAGCTACCTCCTCTCGAGGACGTGGATTAACTACGCCGACGGGAGAACCTCTCGCGTCAACGTAGTAGCGTCTTCTCCGAAGCCCTACAGTGGCACCATTGCAGTGTTTTAAGTGTGACCTGCCCCAAGAAAGTCCCATCTTACGCTGCCAAGCTCCCTGGGCCGGTGAGGATCCTCTGGTTCACAATGGATTAGTCCATAGCTAACACTGCAGGGTACTGGCACCTCCATCTGTAGCCTCTGGTGCTGTCCCTGTCAGAGACGGGCTATCCGACGAGGTGGTCCCTTAACCTGATCCAGAATGCCAATTCCTATGGCAGTGCAGGGCCTGATTTTCCTGTCACACCAGTGTCGTTCAGAAATAACTCTCCTAAGCCAATGGAGTGACACAGCTCTCAGACAGCTGTGAGGAGACTCAGGCCTTTGGGGCTATTGCTATGACTCCAGAGCCAACAGGGACAGCAAATATTTATTCAGGGAAGGAAGAAGAAACCTGGTTCCTTGATTCTTTAAACTCCCTGAAATAACAGTGAAACGCCCTTGTATTTGCTGAATGAATCACTTGTTTACTACCACCCCTCTGCCTTATCTCATGTTTGGGCTTAACTCTGGTTTTTCCCTATTACTACAATTAACCCCTTTTATGGATTAGCGTTTAAGTGATCATATCTCTTCCCCTTTCCCTACTGAACAGCATCCCATCATCTTCACTTGGCCTCTTTGTAGGCACATTTGTACATTGCTCCGGAGCGACAGGACGTCACAATAATTTTCATTTACATGTTATTTGTATTGTCGTAGTGCCTAGGAGTCCCTTTCATGGACCTTTCAGGTTCCCAATGCACTAGGTGCTGTACAAACTACTCTTGGGGGAATTCTGTGCCACTGCGTGGGCACAGAATTCAGGTCCCTCCACAGATTTCTTTGCTTCCCTGCAGAAAATGACAGGGAAGCAAAGGGAAGCTGCAAGAGCCATCATGCACCCACGTGGTTTCCGGGGACCAGAGCAGTGGGGCTGGGGATGCCCACGGGTATAGTTTGGGGGGGGCATTGCCCCCCCCCATTCCAGCACCCCGGGCATGTGCCTATTTTCAAGCAGGGGAGATGTCTTATTGTCTTGGATGGGGCTGTTGTGTTGAATAGGGGCCTGAGTGCAGTTCCTGCTTTAAGATTGCTGGAGTAGGCTTCAGGGAGGCGCCAGCGGCTTTTCTCAGCCGGAAGCTCGTCCTTCTCAGCGGGCTATTCCTCTGAAAAGGAAAAAGGCTAAAAACAAATGACTTGAAATTTCAGAACAAAACCTCAGACGTGTGTGTATATCATTTTTATTTATTTGGTTTGCTGGTGGGGGACAGGGGGGACAGGGTGATGGAGGATCGTAGACTCTTCTTTACTTTCCAAACCATTTCTACAGTGGGCTAGTTTCCCATGAAAAGAGATGGACGCTCCATTGCTTGCCATCTTTAAAACTAGAGTGGACAAGACAAGATCAAGACTAAATCCCACTTCCACTTAACTCAACGGCAAAACTTCCATCGAGTCCTGGGTTGCTGATGTGCTGCACAGTATGTCTCCTTGGAACAGAAAGATCTCGGTTCTCTCCTCACCGTCATTGCAAAGATTTCACGTTGGATACCTCCTGAGGTAATAATCTCCATTAACTGTTAGCAGCACAGGACCCACGACATAGAGGAAACGATCTGATTTTATCCAGCAGAGGGCAGTGATAGCCTGTTCATCACAGTATGCCATTTGGAACAATCCTGCTCTGGCAGAGATCTAATCTCATGCACTTATAATTGTCTTACTGATGCTTTATTATAATAATTCATCATTAATAAAATAATTAATGGCTCTTATACAGGGCTGTTCATCAGCAGATCTCAAAGCACTAAGGGAGGGCGGTATCATTATCTCCATTTTATGGATGGGGAAACTGAGGCACAGAGCAGCAAAGCAACTTGCCCAAGGTCAGTGGCGGAGCTGGAAATAGAACCCAGACCTCATGAGTCACAGTCCAGTGCTCTATCCTCTAGGCTTCACTGCCACGCATATAATGCTATTCATTGGGCTACTTTTTGTAGATGTCCTAAAAGGGGTTCGTTTTCTGTTTCTCATTTCTCTGATCATTATGGTGGTAGCTGGAATCCATTTAGTACAGCTACCTGGGCTAGAAACTCCAGTCTAAGGCTCTGCCTTACAGCTAATGAAGCGGGAACCAGTGTCTGGCAAGAGGGTTGTGTGGGCAGAGTTGCCACCTGTTCCAGATGTTCTGGGATTGTCCCACAAGCACTAGTTGTGGCATTCATGGGGTGTCACGATCAATTTCAGGACCTGGATTCATCAGCCCAGTGTTGTTATGTGCTGCCATAAAGGGTGGGAATGTTGTTGCCTCGGTAATGCTGTTCAAACTGCCCAGGGAGCGGCAGTGCATCACTACTAACAGCAGATCAGGCAGCCTGCTCTCCAGCAGTCCTGGATGTTATTCATAAAGAAAGACCACAGACTTGATTCATGACATCTGTTTGTTACTTCCCCTTGTTCCTGATATCTTGGACAAAACACCCCTATTCGTTATTCCATCAGACCATCTTATCTTGTCCTAGATTGGGATGTATCTGTGCTGGAATATATGTACGTAAATATCTATCACCTAGTAGACTAGAGGCAACTTTGCCAAGTTCCTGTACTGAACAGTGAACTTATAAGCATTTGCTTTAATATGTGGCCTGACGTGGGTTCAAAGCCTCTTGTTCAGGCCTCAGATTTTGCACCAGGCCCCGTACTCCAGGCTCTGTCTACTATACCCTTTACAACGGTTGCAGCCTTACAAGATAGTATTAGCTCTTCTCTATTCTGTGGTGAGTGGGTGTGTTCTGATGGGTTGTATTCATTATCCCCCGCCATTGCGGTAGATTTGGGTTCTTGGGCTGTCCATTTTCACATCAGCTGTGCACGGCTGGTCTGGCTGTGCAAACATCCCGACACGACAGGCGAGTTTGTTAGCACTGGTTCATTTGCAAACACTTTGTCCGAGGAAGGTTGGTCTGGTGGCTAATACACTGGGCTGGGATCAATTTCTGTCTCTGCCACCCCTCACGGTTGGACTTTCTACAAGTCATTTAGTCTCTCTATGTTCAGTTCCCCAGCTCTAAAATTGGGGTGATAATCTTTCCTTCCTCCCACCCTTTGTAGGGCTTGTCTGTTTAGATTGTAAACTCTGGGGGCAGGGAGTGGCACATGCTATCTGTTTATACAGCACAAAGCCAGCTGGAACCTGCAGTTGCTCCCATTATACCAATGCAAAAATAACTTTCCACTGCCAGTGAATCCCTGATGGGAATTTGCAGCTGGATCCCCAGTTACTCCCCTTCTTGTATGATCCTGGTTTAATATGAGATTTTGGGTTTCCCTCTTCTGTGTATCCTGCAGAGATCATCCTGTGTTGCCTCCTGGATGTGCTTTTCATAGAAATGTAGGGCTGCAAGGAACCTCAAGAAGTCAACAAGTCCAGCCCCCTGTGCTGAGGTAGGACCAAGTAAACCTAGACCATCCCTGACAGATGTTTGTCCAACCTGTTCTTAAAAACCTCCAATGATGGGTATTCCACAGCCTCCATTGGAATCCTATTCCAGAGCTTAACTACCCTGAGAGTTAGAAAGTTTTTCCTAATATCTACCCTAAATCTCCCTTGCTGCAGATTAAGCTCATTACTTTTTGTCCTATTTTCAGTGGCCATGGAGAACAATTGATCCCTGTCCTCTGTGTAACAGCCCTTCACAGATTTGAAGACTGTTATGAGATCCTCTCAGTCTCCTTTTCTCAAGACAAAACGTACCCAGGTTTTTAAGTTTTTCTCATAGGCCAGGTTTTCTAAACCTTTTATCATTTTGTGTTGCTTTCCTTAGGACGCTCTCCAATTTATCCACATCTTTTCTAAACTGTGATGCCCAGGATTGTACACAGTTCTCCAGCTGAGGCCTCCCCCATGCCAAGCATAGAAGAATCATAGAATCAGAGAAGATTAGGGTTGGAAGAGACCTCGAGGTCATTGAGTTCAACCCCCTGCTCAAAGCAGGACCAACATCAACTAAATCATCCCAGCCAGGGCTTTGTCGAGCCGGGCCTTAAAAACCTCAAAGGATGGAGATTCCACCACCTCCCTAGGTAACCAATTCCAATGCTTCACCGCCTTCCTAGTGAAATAGTGTTTCCTGCTATCCAACCTAGACCTCCCACACTGCAACTTAAGACCATTGCTCCTTGTTCTGTCACCTGCCACCACTGAGAACAGCCGAGCTCCATCCTCTTTGGAACCTCCCCTGCTATCAAATCCCCCCCCCGCCCCCATCTCTTCTACAGACTAAATAAGCCCAGTTCCCTCAGCCTCTCCTCGTAAGTCTTGTGCCCCAGCCCGCTAATAATTTTTGTTGCCCTCCGCTGGATTCTCTCCAATTTGTCCACATCCTTTCTGTAGTGGGGGGCCCAAAACTGGACGCAATACTCCAGATGTGGCCTCACCATTGCTGAATAGAGGGGAATAATCACTTCCCTGGATTTGTTGGCAATGCTCCTACTAATGCAGCCCAATATGCTGTTGGCCTTCTTGGCAAGAAGGGCAAACTGTTGACTTTTATCCAGATTCTCGTCCACTGTAATCCCCAGGTCCTTTTCTGCAGAATTGCTGCTTAGCCAGTTGGTCCCCAGCAGTGCATGGGATTCTTCCATGCTAAGTGCAGGACTCTGCACTTGTCCTTGTTGGACCTCATCAGATTTCTTTTGGCCCAATCCTCCAATTTGTCTAGGTGACGCTATCCATACCCTCCAGTGTATCTACCTCTCTCCCCATCTTAGTGTCATCTGCAAACTTGCTGAGGGTGCAATCCATCCCATCATCCAGATCTTTAATGAAGATGTTGAACAAAACCGGCCCCCAGGACAGATCCCTTGATATCGGCTTGATACCAGCTGCCAACTAGACATCGAGCCGTTGATCACTACGCATTGAGCATGATGATCTAGCCAGCTTTCTATCCACCTTATAATCCGTTCATCCAATCCATACTTTTTTTAAGTTGCTGGCAAGAATACTGTGGGAGACCATATCAAAAGGTTTGGTAAAGTCAAGATATATCCTGTCCACTGCTTTCCCCATATCCACAGAGCCATTTATCTAATCATAGAAGGCAATTAGGTTAGTCAGGCATGACTTGCTCTTGGTGAATCCATGTTGACTGTTCCTGATCACCTTCCTCTCCTCCAAGCACTTCAAAATGGATTCTTTGAGGACTTCTCCATTATTTTTCTAGGGACTGAGGTAGGCTGACCTGTCTGTAGCTCCCTGGATTCTCCTTCTTCCCTTTTTTAAAGATGGGCACTATATTTGCCTTTCTCCAATCATCCGGGACCTCCCCCAATTGCCATGAGTTTTCAAAGATAATGGCCAATGGATCTACAATCACATCAGCCAACTCCCTCTGCACCCTCAGATGCATTAGATCTGGCCCCATGGACTGGTGCATGTCCAGTTTTTCTAAATAGTCCTTAACCTGGTCTTTCACCACTAAGGGCTGCTCACCTATTCCCCCATGCTGTATTGCCTAGTGCAGCAGTCTGGGAGCTGACCTTGTCTGTGAAGACCAAGGCAAAAAAAATCATTGAGTACTTCAGCTTTTGCCACATCATCTGTCACTATGTTGCCTCCCCCATTCAGTAAGGGTCCCATGCTTTCCCTGACATTCTTCTTGTTGCTAACATACCTGTAGAAACCCTTCTTGTTGCCCTTCACATCCCTTGCTAGCTGCAACTCCAGTTGTGTTTTGACTTTCCTGATTACACCCCTTCATGCTCAAGCAATATTTATTTTTATACTCCTCCCTAGTCATCTTTCCAAGTTTCCACTTCTTGTAAGTTTCCTTTTTGTGTTTAAGCTCACTGAAGATTTCTCTGTTAAGCCAAGCTGGTCGCCTGCCATATTTGCTCTTCTTTCTGCACATTGGGATGGTTTGTTCCTGCACCCTCAATAAGAGCAATGCAATTAACTCCTGTATCTTACGTGCACCCCACTCCTGTTAATACACCCCCAGTATATTAGCATTTTTTGCAACTCAGTTCAATTTGTGATCCACTGTAGCCCCTGCCCCCAATCCTTCTCAGCCCTGCTACCACCTCGCCAGGTATTCCCCATTTTGCAGGGTGGTTAAAAATCAATGATTTTTTTAAAAAAAAAATCAAAAAAATCAATTTTTTAAAATTTAAATCGGATTTTTTTGATAAAAGTTTTTTCCTCAAAAAGCATATCTTAAGATAGATACTTTATAGCTCAAAGATATCTCATCATGGAATAGGGATTATAAATTCTAATTCTATAGTATGAGACAATATAGTCATGGAATGTTTAAGAAAAGTTTTGTACATGAGTTCCAACAGTTCATGGATTAGGGACCCAATTTTATGGGGTTCTAGGGGCTTCTGTATAGATCATTTAGGTTAATCTTTCTATCTACCCAGTGGGACTCAGTGATCAGTCTCGACGATACCATCAGAGATGCTTCCTTTTGCAGTTCTCAAACTGTGGAGTTGTGTCTCCAGAGATAACATGCTTGTTAACGGCAAAAATGTTTTAACAGACCTCACCCCTGTTGTCCCTCTGCAAATTTGTGTACACCGAGTCAATCCCCTACCTCTCTTTAAAAGTGCAAAGTTTCAAAAAGTTCAATGAATAGAAGATGGGTGGGGGCAGAATAGATCTGGACAAGGAGAAGAAGGCGGGAGATAACTGTGAGAAGGGAGGGACAGGCAGTAGAAACAAAAGTGAAACTGCTGCAGCGGCATAGTCCAGAAGGCACTTTTATGTAGAAAATCGAGGATTAAATCGAGTCTTCCGGACTAGTGATTTCAATTAAATCCACGCTGCCATTTTGTAATTGTGCTTCTCATTTTATTCCTTCCTAAGTGCAGCGCTTTTCACTTGCCTTTACTGAATTTCATCGTTCAGACCCATTGTCCAGTTTCTCAAGGACACACTGAATTGCAACCCTCTCCGCCGGCAGGCCCGCAGCTCCCTCCTGTGCCCATTTTAGAAGTGTAGGCTCCCCCTAATTATCCAAGTCATTAATGAACACAGTGAACCGTCCCGCCCCAGGACAGACCCCCTGTGGGATCCCACCACCTCCTCCCAGTTTGGCAGCAAACCCACGGATCGCTACTCCTTGAGCCCGGTCCCGCAGCCTGCTGTGGAGATTGCACCTGGATCTCATCTCCCTAGGGTGCCTGCGAGCATATCAGGCGGGGCGGGGCGGTGCCCGCAGCCTGGCTGAAATCAAGTGTCAGGTCTTCTCCCCCACCTAAAAGCCCCAGGCGAGCGACCTTAAATCCCAGCTCAGAACAGCTGTAAAAGGGGGAAGTCACTGTCCCAGCCCCCCGCGCTGCACCTGATCCTCCCTGGACACACACACACACACGGCTCCCTCCCTGGGCATGAGTCTCAGCCAGCGCAGGCGCAAGCTGCCTGCCCCCCCGGCAGCCCCTCCCCGTGGAGGCCGGGCGGCGCTGCTGCCTGGAGCCGGCACACGGCGTTGCAGCTGCAGAGCGGAGGCAACATCTGGCCGCTCCGCCGCTGGCCGAGCCGCTCTCGGGACAAGCCCAGCCAGCAGGTGAGGGGCGCAGCGGGGGCGGGCCGGGCTCTGCTCTCGCAGGCTGCAGGGCCACCCGCTCTGGGCATCAGACCCAGGCACGGGCGCCCTGGCCATGCACCGGGCGCCCAGCTCGGCAAATGCACCGCCGCGGGGAAGTGGCGTGGAGCTGGAAGGGGCCGCTGCGGGAGCCAGCGTGTTGCCATTTGCATGGAGTGTCCCTCCCCCAGCCTAAAAATCCTCCTCCAGGTGCAGGGGCGGGGGTGCCTGGCTGCCGGGGGGGGGGATGTTTTCCCACCAAAGAGCCAGCGTTCAAGGGCAACGACTAGAGAAATGCGGAGTCTGGTGCCTGCCTGGCTCCGAGGGGGGAGGGGAGCATCCCCCCCCCCCGTGTCTATTCTTCTGCGGCTGGTTGCGGGGTCTCCGGCTGGGTTTCCATGTGTTCCCAAGTTTGCGGCGTGCCTGTCAGGCCGCAGGAGCCGCAGAAGTGTTCTGCCTCCGCCCTGGGCTCGGGCAGGCTGGTGGGTGCTGGGTTAGGATCTTCCCTTGAACTCCCCGGTCAAAGGGCAGCTCGCCTCAGGCCATGAGACCCTCGGCACACGGCAGAGCAAGAGCTCTTGGAGTAAGTGGCCTTGCTGGTGTTTGCCCAGGGATTTCATGTGCGCCCCTCCCTGCAGCCTGTGGGAGCCTTTTCCAAATTTAAACACCCTATCCACTACCTAGGGGAGGCAACAGCCATCGCCATGCCAGCCCACCCAGCGCGAATGCAGAGCCTAAGGAGCTGATGCTTGGGGTAAAATGGCGAGGGGGAGCTGTTCTGGGTGACAAGGGGAGCGGTCCCAGAGCTGAGGGCCCTCTGCTGATGAGAATCCCCTGCCGCCAGAGGTCCCCAATTCAGGAACACTGCATAGCTAATTAAGTACCTAACTTTAGATAGGAGTATTCCCACTCAAGTCAACCGTGCTCCTGTGCTTCAAGTTAAGCATCTGCGTAGGTACGTTGCTGAACTGGGGCCTTAGCCTCCTGGGACCGTCTACACAGCAGAAACACCCCGAAAGGCAGGGAGTCTGAGGGCCTACAAATAGCAGTGCAGACGTTTGGACTCGGGCTGGAGCCCAGGCTCCGAGACCCTCCCCACTCGTTGGGTTTCCAGGCTGGGGCTGAAGCCCGAGCTTGGGCTCTGACACGGGCAGCAGCCGCTAGCAACAGGGGAACATTTTTGGCAAAAAAGCCTAATGTAGATACCCATCCGGAGACCTCCATGCACTGTCCTGTGTTAGGGCAACTATGGGTCCTGCTGCTGCCTGCTCTGACCAGGGGTCTGATTCACGGAGTTGCTGAGCACCCCCACCTCCAGCTGAAGTCAGTGGGAGCTGCACCCTGCAGTGTGTGACACCTCTGAAAGTCAGGCCCCGGTAGTTAAAATGCCCGCAACTACCAGCCCTGCTACTGCCAGAGGGAAACTTTTGGTAAAGAAGCCTCAGATAGACTTCCCCTTAGACAGCTAGGAGCCAGGTACGCTGCCCGCTCTGTAGGGATCACAGGTACAAATGCACACAACTAATTTACCTGCCTTGCATGTCCTGCAGGGTGTGGCTTACATGCTTGGCACTCAGATTTATCACCAAGAACAGAACTGCCTATTCGCTCCTCAGTGTTCTGAGCTTTGTGGTGAGGGAAAGTAAGCGGTTTGTTTGGGGATGGGGTGGGGGTGAATAATCAGACACGAGCCAGAGGTAAAAGCAGGGCAGTGATCAGGAAACTTCCTGTTAAATTCTCTGGCTGCTTTTTCTTGCTGCATCTGTCTGGCTGGAGTAGGGAGGAGGACAGGGAAAGTGCTCGTGGACCACTCTGAAAAGAGGTATGTTTCTGGAAAGGGGCAGGGGCGTGTTTGTGTGTCGCCACATGGCCGAGCTGGTGTTTTATCTGGCAGGTGGCGGTGTTCCAGCTGCCTGATTTTTATGGCTACACAGTTGTGTAACCAATAGAGATTTCAGAGGGCCATGCTGTATGTGCTGGTGCTTGTTAGCATAGCAATCTTCCATGGGGCTGACTTTGTGCTTGAGTCAGCACAAGGCAATCCTCTCTCTAGGTAACCGATTACTCTGGCTGAAATCACATGCACAAGTAACATCTCCTGCTGCGAGCGTCTACAGCCAGATCATCCCAGGATTGGACCCTTGGTGGTGGTCATGATGGAAGGTCAAAGACAAAAGAGCTGGCACAGAGCTAAGAACCAGGGACCCTGGCCAGATGTGTGTCTGTCCAGCTGCGTGGCAGATCCACAGAGAAAGGCCACTGGCTGCTGTTCACAGCTAATGAATTTAGTCTTTCTGCTTAAGCTGTAGAATCTGTGCTTTGAAGCTAAAGACTGAGGGTTTGATTCCTGTTGACGGCCCCTCCAGAGAGCTGATTATCCTTGGAAGAGGTGCAGGTGGTGTACTTTGTAGCACTCAGCTGAGCGGAAGGAGAATCTCCATTAGCTGTTAGCAGTACAGGGTCTATGACCCAACATTGAATAATTATAAATATTTGTTGTAGAGGGGAGCAGTGTGCGTGCATGTGCATGGTTGCATGCACACACACACAACAGTATATTACATGTTTGCTCTCTAGCTATGCACATATTACATGCATGCTTCTTGTTTGCTTGACTCGTAGGGTAATAGTTATTCCTGCATGCATGGGATGTCTTTTGAAACGTGCTGTTTGTCCAGACTCCTTATCTCTGGCAGGAGAGAGTGGAGGAGTAGAGAACTACCTAGCTGAAGAGCACAGCAGAGGTGAAACTGAAAATACAGGGCTGGGTTATTCTTGAGGTAGCTCTTGTTACATCACCATCCAGAGAAACAGGCCATTTTGGTGACTTGTGTGAGGAAAAAGAAAAGGAGGACTTGTGGCACCTTAGAGACTAACCAATTTATTTGAGCATAAGCTTTTGTGAGCTACAGCTCACTTCATCAGATGCATTCAATGGAAAATACAGTGGGGAGATTTATGTACGTAGAGAACATGAAACAGTGGGTGTTACCATACACACCGTAACCAGAGTGATCACTTAAGGTGAGCTATTGCCAGCAGGAGAGCAGGGTGGGGGGAAAACCTTTTGTAGTGATAATCAAGGTGGGCCATTTCCAGCAGTGACAAGAACATCTGAGGAACAGTGGGGGGTGGTAAGGGGGAATAAACATGGGGAAATAGTTTTTACTTTGTGTAATGACCCATCCACTCCCAGTCTCTATTCAAGCCTAAGTTAATTGTATCCAGTTTGCAAATTAATTCCAATTCAGCAGTCTCTCCTTGGAGTCTGTTTTTTGTTGAAGAATTGCCACTTTTAGGTCTCAGAGTAACAGCCGTGTTAGTCTGTATTTGCAAAAAGAAAAGGAGTACTTGTGGCACCTTAGAGACTAACCAATTTATTTGAGCATGAGCTTTCGTGAAGAGCATGAGCTTTCGTGAAGTGAGCTGTAGCTCGCGAAAGCTCATGCTCAAATAAATTGGTTAGTCTCTAAGGTGCCACAAGTACTCCTTTTCTTTTCACTTTTAGGTGTGTAATTGAGTGACCAAAGAGATTGAAGTGTTCTCCGACTGGTTTTTCAATGTTATAATTCTTGATGTCTGATTTGTGTCCATTTATTCTTTTATGTAGAGACTGTCCAGTTTGACCAATGTACATGGCAGAGGGGCATTGCTGGCACATGATGGCATATATCACATTGGTGGATGTGCAGGTGAACAGCCTCTGATAGTGTGGCTGATGTGATTAGGCCCTAGGATGGTGTCCCCTGAATAGATATGTGGACACAGTTGGCAACGGGCTTTGTTGCAAGGATAGGTTCCTGGGTTAGTGGTTCTGTTGTGTGGTTGCTGGTGAGTATTTGCTTCAGGTTGGGGGGCTGCCTGTAAGCAAGGACTGGCCTGTCCCCCAAGATCTGTGAGAGTGATGAGTCATCCTTCAGGATAGGTTGTAGATCCTTGATGATGCGTTGGAGGGGTTTTAGTTGGGGGCTGAAGGTGGTGGCTAGTGGCGTTCTGTTATTTTCTTTGTTAGGCCTGTCCTGTAGTAGGTGACTTCTGGGTACTCTTCTGGCTCGCTCTGTCACGTTCACCTGCACATCTACCAATGTGATATATGCCATCAGGTGCCAGCAATGCCTCTCTGTATTTCTTCTGAGGTCCCTTTGCTAGATAAACCACTACCCTGCTGCTGCCCCAAATTATTTAGTCTGTGCCTGGCTTTTACAGTAGCAAGCTCAGTCAGAGGCGCTATGATACCAGAATTGAATATGGAGTCCCTGAACTGCCCATCTATCTAAGGTTCTTATATGGCTCCCATTACTGCGGTATCTGAGTGCCTCACAATCTTTCAATGCATTCATCCTCCCAACACCCCTGTGAGGTTATGAAAGTGCTGTTATCCCCATTTTACAGACTGGGAACTGCAGCAAAGACAGGCTAGGTGACATGCCCAGGCGCACACAGGAAGTTTGTAGCAGAGCAGGCAATCAACCCTGATCTCCCACGTTTCCGCTGCTGGTCCTGTGGGCCTGCCTGTGCATGCATGAAACGATTTAGGAGAAGACCCTGTACGTCTGAAGTCAGCAAAATTCACACTTTAGGAGCATAAAGGTTGGCATGGCCCATGAAGGGAAGGGCACCGTGGAAAGCTTTCTGCTCAAGGCATATTACATTTCTGACTTCACATTGTGCAAATATTATTTCACTTCTGGCACCCTTGTGATGTCCAGCCACATCACCTACCTAAGGGACGGCTTTGAATTTACCTCTTTATAAAACAATAGAAACACCTAGGAAATCAAAACCTCCTCACGTTAAGAGCCTGTTAGATTCCCAGGCTTTAGGTCGGGCCCTATGAGAATGTTCAGATTGTCCTTCCCTGACTTTTGAGTGCAACCATAGCTCTGGCCACTGGTGCATGTTGGTTACCAGACAATCTCTAGTTACAAAAAGAAAAGGAGGACTTGTGGCACGTTGGAGGCTAACAAGTTTATTTGAGCATAAGCTTTCGTGAGCTACAGCTCACTTCATTGAATGCATCTGATGAAGTGAGCTGTAGCTCACGAAAGCTTATGCTCAAATAAATTGGTTAGTCTCTAAGGTGCCACAAATACTCCTTTTCTTTTTGTGGATACAGACTAACACTGCTGCTACTCTGAAACCTGTCTCTAGTTACATGCTCACAGCTGGTTATTTCCAGGAGTCCCTGCCTCCTTCCCTGAGCACTGTCTACCCCAGGTTCTTTTCTGCAGAACTGCTGCCAAGCCATTCAGTCCGTAGTCTGTAGCAGTGAATGGGATTCTTCCATCCTAAGTGCAGGACTCTGCACTTGTCCTTTGTTGATCCTCATCAGATTTCTTTTGGCCCAATCCTCCAATTTGTCTAGGTCACTCTGGACCCTATCCCTACCCTCCAGCATATTCTCCCCCCCCACCCCCCCACCCACCCACAGCTTAGTGTCATCTGCAAACTTTCTAAGGGTGCAATCCCCAGAGTCAGCTCCTGTAACTCTGGCAGGGGGATAGCGGCCTCTTCCCTTCCCCCCTCAACTCTTTGGTGCTGTCAGCCCCTCCTCACATCTTACGACTATCTCAAGCAGAAGTCTCCTCTAACTGCATCCTATAAGATATGACCCTGGGGGTGAGGTCCTGAGCATCCTTATCTTGTGCTCTGGGGTCACAGGGCTAGTTTGGCAGGCTCTCTCTGCAGCATCCCAAAGCCTTGTGGGAAGTTCTAGGAGCATGGGCGGCCACAGGCCTGCTCTACAACACAGGGATAAAAGTCCTCCACCCTCGCTAGGTCCCAGAGCTCAGGCTGCAGCCCAAGCATCTACACAGTGATTTTTCAGCTCTGGTTGACCCAGGCCAGCCGCAGGTTTTATCCCTATGTAGACCTAGCTTTAGGGGCCTCGACAGTGCTTGGATGCAGCAGGGAGAGCTGCTCCCGCTACCCTGACTCAAGCACTTCCAGTTGATTAGAGACAATGGGCCAAGATTGCACCAGGGGAGAATGGGGGCAGCTCTATTGAGTTCTTTGGCACTCCCTTCATTTGCACCAGCTGAGATTCTGTGTGTGTGTGTCCCATCCCTCCCATTCCCCACTGCAGCAAAGTTAGCCCTTTCCTGCCTTTAGTTTTCTCATTCACCTCATTGCTATGTATGTAGCTGGGGCCACTTTAATACTGACCTTGTGCTAAATCTAAAGCAAACCTCTGCTGGAGTAGCGTCATTGTGTTAAACAGTAGGCCTGATTCTCCAGCCTTGGGATATGGGTAGCTCCCCTTGATTACAATGGAAACAGGAATTACTACCTTCATGCTTCTGACCTAACTCTTCTCCACCCTTTTTCTTTCAGCAGGGGTTTTTCTCCACCTGCCCCAAAAAGCAAGATTTTTCTTTATTGGGAAGAGACTAGGGGTTTTGTCTACACTGTGAAGTTGTCGACAAAACTTTTGTCTTTCACAAGTACTTAAAGCCCCCCCACGAAAGACAAGTTTTGCCAACACAAGTGGCAGTGTGAACACGGCTTTGTTGGCAGGAGCGCTCTTGCGGAGCTGGAAGTATTTGGTTGGCAAAAGTGCCGACAAAGTACTGACAAAGAGCATTTACATGCTGACTTTTAGCAACAAGGCTGTGGCAACACAGCCTTGTTGCTAAAAGCTGCATGGTGTAGACAAGCCCTAAGATATCCTTTTTTCTGTTTCTTTCCCTTTAGATGTAGCCTGTTAATCTCCCAGGCTTCCCCCTCGCGATGTGGATTGACACTTACCTTCTAATTTTTATTGAACTGCTGCTACAAATCACTGTACCTGTCTTGGAATTACTGTGGGGTGGGGAGCCTGCATCCTTAGGGCTAGAGAAGATACCTTTGCAAGGCATAGTCATACTGACCCAGGGGTCTAGCTGGATGATGATCTGAGCATGGGACCTGTTTGTTGAACCTGATCCAACTCCTGTTATCTTTAGTGGAAGTTGGACTGGGTCCTTGGTCTACTCTGGAGCAAACGTGCTATGTATATTTATGGTGCGTTATAGATGGTTTATGATACTCTGACTTTTTCCCCCTAGAAAGCATCATACAATGTAATGTCTTTTTCTATCCCCTGACATGCCCAGAGGTGGTGAATTTTTATTACTTGTGCCATTTATTATCCCACCATATAATTTTATCCTGCTCCCTTTAATCATTCCAGGCAGTGTAACTCTAAACCTATTTCTTCACCAAGTGTCCTAATGCTCTGGAGCAGGAGAGTGGGGTGGGGGGAGAGAACCTTTTGTAGTGATTTGTGTGCATAAAAACATCTTTATGCATCCGATGAAATGAGCTGTAGCTCACGAAAGCTTATGCTCAAATAAATTGGTTAGTGGAGTACCCAGACCAGGAGAGGGCATTCAGGTAATTTGGGAAAGCCCTTCCCTCTCCTTCGTAGTGTCAAGGGAGGAGATCCATGCATTTGTGACCTCCTGCTGAGGAACAGAGAGGGGGATTTGAGAGTTTGTATCAATAACTTAAGGGTGAACCAACATTAAAGGGATATTATCCCCAAACTAAGCATTATAAACACAGGTTTCAGAGTAACAGCCGTGTTAGTCTGTATTCGCAAAAACAAAAGGAGTACTTGTGGCACCTTAGAAACTAACCAGCTTATTTGAGCATAAGCTTTCGTGAGCTACAGCTCACTTCATCAGATGCATCCTGTGGAAAATACAGAAGATGTTTTTATACACACACAAAGCATGAAAAAATACCTCCCCCCACCCCACTCTCCTGCTGGTAAATAGCTTATCTAAAGTGATCACTCTCCTTCCAATGTGTATGATAATCAAGGTGGGCCATTTCCAGCACAAATCCAGGGTTTAACAAGAAAGTCTGAGGAACGGGAGGGGGGTTAGGAAAACAAGGGGAAACAACCTAACCCCCCTCCCGTTCCTCAGACGTTCTTGTTAAACTCTGGATTTGTGCTGGAAATGGCCCACCTTGATTATCATACACATTGTAAGGAGAGTGGTCACTTTAGATAAGCTATTTACCAGCAGGAGAGTGGGGTGTGGGGAGGTATTTTTTCATGCTTTGTGTGTGTATAAAAACATCTTCTGTATTTTCCACAGGATGCATCCGATGAAGTGAGCTGTAGCTCACGAAAGCTTATGCTCAAATAAGCTGGTTAGTTTCTAAGGTGCCACAAGTCCTCCTTTTCTTTTTGCGAATACAGACTAACATGGCTGTTACTCGGAAACCTATCTTATATATATATTCAGCCCCTCCAACCCTTCAACAGCAGCTTCTTGCCCCAGGAAAAACCCTCTGGCAGCTAAGGCCTTGCTAAGGAAGGCATGTCCCGGAAAGCCCAGCACAGTCAGTCTGTGCAGAGCTGGTTTTACCAGTTTTCTAGGGCTGTGTGAACAGTGCTCCAGGGGGTACCGGCTGGCTTACAAAGCAGCCAGTAAGCAATTAAGGGCTTGATCCTGCAGTTCTTACGCAAGTATAACTCTCATCAAAGTGAGTGGGACACTTGCTCAGGTGAAGGCTGCAAGATCAAGGCCTTATGCAAGGTGCCGAGGTGCCTTGCACCTGTTGCTGGGGTCTAGCGTCAGCCCGTGCGGCTATGAAGTCGCCCAGCTGATCATTTCCTAGGCCAGAAGTGGGTAAACTACGGCCCGTGGGCCACATCTGGCCCGCGGGACCGTCCTGCCCAGCCCATGAGCTCCTGGCCGGGGAGGCTAGCCCCTGGCCCCTCCGCCACTGTTCCCCCTTCACTGCAGCCACGTGGCCGCACGGGCAGGGCTCTGCGTAGCGGGGCTGCGTGGTCATGCAGGACAGTGCGTCTGGCTCCAGCTGTGCGGCTCCAGACATGCTGCTCTGAGTGGCATGGTAAGGGGGCCGGGACCAGGGGGTTGGATATGGGGCAGGGGGTCCCGGGGGGCAGACAGGGAGCAGGGGGCGGTTGGATGGGGCAGAGGATGGGGAACGGGGGGGTTGGATGGGGGTAGAGTCCTGGGGGGTGGTCGAGGCGGGGGGGTGTCCTGGGAGAGGACGGCCAGGGGACAAGGAGTAGGAGGGGTTGGATGGGTGGGGGGGTTCTGAGGGGGCAGGAAGTGAGAGGGGTCGGATGGGGGCGGGGGCCAGGCTGTTTGGGGAGGCACAGCCTTCCCTACCCGGCCCTCCATAGAGTTTTGCACCCCGATGTGGCCCTTGAGCCGAAAAGTTTGCCCACCCCTGTCCTAGGCTCTTCCTGGCGATGTCTCACAGCAGGGTGCTATTTATATTGGGGTGGGGTGAGGCGAGGCAGGGGAGTGAACAGAATTAGTGGTCATGAGAGAGTCTGATGTAATCCAAAGCAAACTTCTCCAGTGCCTAGGGAAGTGAAATTCTCTGACTTGTCATGGGTAAGTCTCAGGGGATCCTTGTGACATGCTTGTCTTCTGTAGGGTTGCTGCAGGCATGTGGGGTGCTTAGAGACACTCTCTGTCCTTTCTAGGCCCAGGTGGGACCCTGTCATAAATATAAAGGGAAGGGTAAACCCCTTTGAAATCCCTCCTGGCCAGGGGAAAGCTCCTCTCACCTGTAAAGGGTTAAGAAGCTAAAGGTAACCTCGCTGGCACCTGACCAAAATGACCAATGAGGAGACAAGATACTTTCAAAAGCTGGGAGGAGGGAGAGGAACAAAGGGTCTGTCTGTAGTCGTCTTGGCCGGGGACAGAACAGGAATGGAGTCTTAGAACTTTTAGTAAGTAATCTAGCTAGGTATGTGTTAGATTATGATTTCTTTAAATGGCTGAGAAAAGAATTGTGCTGAATAGAATAACTATTTCTGTCTGTGTATCTTTTTTGTAACTTAAGGTTTTGCCTAGAGGGGTTCTCTATGTTTTTTTAATCTAATTACCCTGTAAGATATATACCATCCTGATTTTACAGGGGGGATTTCTTTATTTCTATTTACTTCTATTTTTTATTAAAAGTCTTCTTGTAAAACACTGAATGCTTTTTCATTGTTCTCAGATCCAAGGGTTTGGGTTTGTGGTCACCTATGCAAATTGGTGAGGCTTTTTATCCAACATTTCCCAGGAAAGGGGGGGTGCAAGTGTTGGGAGGATTGTTCATTGTTCTTAAGATCCAAGGGTCTGGGTCTGTGGTCACCTATGCAAATTGGTGAGGCTTTTTACCAAACCTTGTCCAGGAAGTGGGGTGCAAGGTTTTGTGAAGTATTTTGGGGGGAAGGACGCGTCCAAACAGCTCTTCCCCAGTAACCAGTATTAGTTTGGTGGTGGTAGCGGCCATTCCAAGGATAACGGGGGTAATATTTTGTACCTTGGGGAAGTTTTGACCTAAGCTGGTAAAGATAAGCTTAGGAGGTTTTTCATGCAGGTCCCCACATCTGTACCCTAGAGTTCAGAGTGGGGGAGGAACCTTGACATGGTGGCACAGTGGTGGGATTAACCTGAAATCATTTTGAGATCCAGTTGAGATTTTTTGAACTAGAAATACAGATTTTAAAAAGGAATTTTTAGGAAGTCCAGAAGGCAGCTTTGAAACTGAAAGCAGCTTGGTTTCTCTCTGCTTTGTGGCCAAGCAGAGACAAAAGGGGATTATCTTGTGAATTGCAGGTTTTCTTTGCCTGGAGGCAGGGTACTTAACTCCTGCAGGGAAATTCACAGTCTTCCAACCCAGAGGTTTTTTTTTCTTTTCTTTTCTTCCTAAAAGTAAATAGGGGGTGTGTGCTCTACCCATTTGCCTGGAGACAAAAGTGGCAGGGTTTTTTTTAGGATTTTGATTTTTTTTTTTTTTGTTTTACAAGGAGCACAGGTTTGAAAAGAAATTTTTTTTCTTCTTTGGGCTGGGTAAGCAGGTTTCCAAGTAGTTGGAGGGTTTTTGCTTTAATTTGGGCCCAGAGCAGAGACAAGGGAATTGTCTTTTTCTGTAGGCTGACAATCACTATCAGAGAATAGGTATTCTATTCCAGCACAGCAAAATTTTACAGCCAAGTTTTGTTTGTTTATTTCTAAACCTCGGGTGTAAAGTTAGTTAAAAACAGAGAGGTTAGAATGGCCAAATCCTCAGCTCGACTACAGCTGGAATTAGCCAAATTTCAGGCTGAGGAAAAACAAAGGGAACATGAAAGACAGATAGAACTCATGCGGCTGAAGGAGGAGGAGAAGGAAAAAGAGAGGAAGCATGTGGAGGAGATGGAGAGGATAAAGGCCCAGCAGAATATACCAACAAACCCTAGCAATCCTTCTCCAGGTACCACTTCCCATCCCAGAAAGTTCCCCACCTACAAGGCAGGTGATGATACTGAGGCCTTCTTAGAAAACTTCGAAAGGGCCTGCCTTGGGTACAACATCTCTACTGACCAATACATGGTAGAGCTGAGGCCGCAGCTCAGTGGACCCTTAGCTGAGGTGGCAGCTGAAATGCCTAAAGAACACATGAACAAGTATGAACTGTTTAAATCCAAGGCGAGAGTCAGAATGGGGATAACACCCGAGCAGTCTCGTCGGAGGTTCAGAGCCCTAAGGTGGAAACCAGACATGTCATTTACCCGACATGCCTACCACATTGTAAAACATTGGGATGCCTGGATATCAGGAGCAAGTGTTGAATCTCCAGTAAATTTGCCCTTCCTAATGCAAATGGAACAATTCTTAGAGGGTGTTCCTGAGGAAATAGAAAGATACATCCTAGATGGGAAACCCAAAACTGTAATTGAGGCAGGAGAGATTGGAGCCAGATGGGTGGAGGTGGCAGAGAAGAAGAAAACTGGTCGCAGTTGGAGCGGAGACCAGTCTCGTCGGAGGTTCAGAGCCCTAAGGTGGAAACCAGACATGTCATTTACCCGACATGCCTACCACATTGTAAAACATTGGGATGCCTGGATATCAGGAGCAAGTGTTGAATCTCCAGTAAATTTGCCCTTCCTAATGCAAATGGAACAATTCTTAGAGGGTGTTCCTGAGGAAATAGAAAGATACATCCTAGATGGGAAACCCAAAACTGTAATTGAGGCAGGAGAGATTGGAGCCAGATGGGTGGAGGTGGCAGAGAAGAAGAAAACTGGTCGCAGTTGGAGCGGAGACCAGAAGGGACCACCCCAGACCACACCCTATTACCGGGGGCCGCCCAAAGCCCCACCTACCTCCCAAAGAACCCTCCAGACCCCTTATCGTCCCACCACCCCGTTCTCCAGCAACCCTCCTCGCCCCAGTGACCCGTCAGCTGGACGATGTTTTAAGTGTAACGAGCTGGGGCATGTAAAGGCCAACTGCCCCAAGAACCCCAACAGATTACAGTTCATTGCACCGGAATCACACCAGAGGTCCACAGGCCCAGATACCTCCCAGATACCCTTGGAGCGGAGGGAAACTGTGAGTGTGGGTGGGAAGAAGGTCACCGCGTGGAGGGACACCGGAGCACAAGTGTCAGCTATCCATGCTTCCTTAGTGGACCCCAATTTAATCAACCCAGAGATCCAAGTGACGATTCAACCCTTCAAGTCCAACTCTTTCAATTTGCCTACAGCCAAGTTGCCTGTCCAGTACAAGGGCTGGTCAGGAATGTGGACTTTTGCAGTCTATGATGATTATCCCATCCCCATGCTGTTGGGGGAAGACTTGGCCAATCATGTGAAGCAGGCCAAGAGGGTGGGAATGGTCACCCGCAACCAGGCTAAACAAGCCGTGAGGCCTAGCTCTGTTCCGGAAACTTCTATCAGGACCCAGTCAGAGGTGATGGACCTGGACCCCAGGCCAATGTCTGCAACAGCAGTAGTGGATCCAGTCCCAGAGACCCAGACGGAACCAGTCCCAGAACCGGAACCAGCCGAACAACCAACACCAGACCCCGTGTCAGCACTGAATCCAGTACTTGCAACCTCAACACCAGAGGGCCCCACCGAACCTGAACTGGCAGCAGCCGATAACCCTACACAAGAGGCTCAGCCGGAGCCTGAATCCCAACATAGTACACCAGCGGAGAGCGGTTCACAGTCAACAGAAACAGCTCCATCCCCTATATCGCTTCCAGAGGGACCAAGCCTAGGTCCACAATCCCATGAGGAACTGATGTCTCCAGCATCAAGGGAACAGTTCCAGACCGAACAGGAAGCAGATGAAAGCCTCCAGAGAGCTTGGACGGCGGCACGGAGCAACCCACCGCCTCTCAGCTCTTCTAATCGATCCAGGTTTGTTGTAGAAAGAGGACTTTTATACAAGGAAACTCTTTCTGGGGGACACCAGGAAGACTGGCATCCTCAGAGACAGTTGGTAGTTCCAACTAAATACCGGGCCAAGCTCTTGAGCTTAGCCCATGATCACCCTAGTGGCCATGCTGGGGTGAACAGGACCAAAGACCGTTTGGGGGGGTCATTCCACTGGGAGGGAATGGGCAAGGATGTTTCTACCTATGTCCAGTCTTGTGAGGTGTGCCAAAGAGTGGGAAAACCCCAAGACCAGGTCAAAGCTCCTCTCCAGCCACTCCCCATCATTGAAGTTCCATTTCAGCGAGTAGCTGTGGATATTCTGGGTCCTTTTCCGAAAAAGACACCCAGAGGAAAGCAGTACATACTGACTTTCATGGATTTTGCCACCCGATGGCCGGAAGCAGTAGCTCTAAGCAACACCAGGGCTAAAAGTGTGTGCCAGGCACTAGCAGACATTTTTGCCAGGGTAGGTTGGCCCTCTGACATCCTCACAGATGCAGGGACTAATTTCCTGGCAGGAACTATGAAAAACCTTTGGGAAGCTCATGGGGTAAATCACTTGGTTGCCACTCCTTACCATCATCAAACAAATGGCATGGTGGAGAAGTTTAATGGAACTTTGGGGGCCATGATACGTAAATTCGTAAATAAGCACTCCAATGATTGGGACCTAGTATTGCAGCAGTTGCTCTTTGCCTACAGAGCTGTACCACATCCCAGTTTAGGGTTTTCCCCATTTGAACTTGTATATGGCCGTGAGGTTAAGGGGCCATTGCAGTTGGTGAAGCAGCAATGGGAGGGATTTACACCTTCTCCAGGAACTAACATTCTGGACTTTGTAACCAACCTACAAAACACCCTCCGAACCTCTTTAGCCCTTGCTAGAGGAAACTTAAAGGATGCTCAAAAAGAGCAAAAAGCCTGGTATGATAAACATGCCAGAGAGCGTTCCTTCAAAGTAGGAGACCAGGTCATGGTCTTAAAGGCGCTCCAGGCCCATAAAATGGAAGCATCGTGGGAAGGGCCATTCGTGGTCCAGGAGCGCCTGGGAGCTGTTAATTATCTCATAGCATTCCCCACCTCCAACCGAAAGCCTAAGGTGTATCATATTAATTCTCTAAAGCCCTTTTATTCCAGAGAATTAAAGGTTTGTCAGTTTACAGCCCAGGGAGGAGACGACGCTGAGTGGCCTGAAGGTGTCTACTACGAAGGGAAATGTGCTGGTGGTGTGGAAGAGGTGAACCTCTCCATGACCCTTGGGCGTATGCAGCGACAGCAGATCCAGGAGCTGTGCACTAGCTACGCGCCAACGTTCTCAGCCACCCCAGGACTGACTGAACGGGCATACCACTCCATTGACACAGGTAATGCTCACCCAATTAGGGTCCAACCTTACCGGGTGTCTCCTCAAGCTAAAACTGCTATAGAACGGGAGATCCAGGATATGTTACAGATGGGTGTAATCCGCCCCTCTGAAAGTGCATGGGCATCTCCAGTGGTTCTAGTTCCCAAACCAGATGGGGAAATACGTTTTAGCGTGGACTACCGTAAGCTAAATGCTGTAACTTGCCCAGACAACTATCCCATGCCACGCACAGATGAACTATTAGAGAAACTGGGAAGGGCCCAGTTCATCTCTACCTTGGACTTAACCAAGGGGTACTGGCAGGTACCGCTAGATGAATCTGCCAAGGAAAGGTCAGCCTTCATCACACATCTCGGGCTGTATGAATTTAATGTACTCCCTTTCGGGCTGCGAAATGCACCCGCCACTTTCCAAAGACTTGTAGATGGTCTCCTAGCGGGATTAGGAGAATATGCAGTCGCCTACCTTGACGATGTGGCCATATTTTCGGATTCCTGGGCAGACCACCTGGAACATCTACAAAAAGTCCTTGAGCGCATAAGGGAGGCAGGACTAACTGTTAAGGCTAAGAAGTGTCAAATAGGCCTAAACAGAGTGACTTACCTTGGACACCAGGTGGGTCAAGGAACTATCAGCCCCCTACAGGCCAAAGTGGATGCTATCCAAAAGTGGCCTGTCCCAAAGTCAAAGAAACAGGTTCAATCCTTCTTAGGCTTGGCTGGTTATTTCAGACGATTTGTACCGCACTACAGCCAAATGGCTGCCCCACTGACAGACCTAACCAAAAAGAAACAGCCAAATGCTGTTCAGTGGACCGGAAAGTGTCAGAAGGCCTTTAACAAGCTTAAAGCGACACTCATGTCTGACCCTGTACTAAGGGCCCCAGACTTTGACAAACCGTTCCTAGTAACCACAGATGCATCCGAGCGTGGTGTGGGAGCAGTTTTAATGCAGAAAGGACCTGATCAAGAATTCCACCCTGTAGTGTTTCTCAGCAAAAAACTGTCTGAGAGGGAAAGCAACTGGTCAGTCACTGAAAAAGAATGTTATGCCATTGTCTACGCTCTGGAAAAGCTACGCCCATATGTTTGGGGACGGCGTTTCCACCTGCAAACCGACCATGCTGCACTAAAGTGGCTTCACACCGTCAAAGAAACTAACAAAAAACTTCTTCTGTGGAGTTTAGCTCTCCAAGATTTTGATTTCGACATCCAACACATCTCAGGAGCTTCTAACAAAGTGGCTGATGCACTCTCCCGTGAAAGTTTCCCAGAATCAACTGGTTAAAATCGTCCTTGAGATGTGGAAAATATTGTTAGTCTTTATGTACTTGGTAGTATATTTAGAGATGCATGTGTCTTATTAACTCTGTTTTCCTAGAGCTCCAGGAAGAAATCCCAGCCAGTGTTTCACCCTAGCTGAGATTTGGGGGGCGTGTCATAAATATAAAGGGAAGGGTAAACCCCTTTGAAATCCCTCCTGGCCAGGGGAAAGCTCCTCTCACCTGTAAAGGGTTAAGAAGCTAAAGGTAACCTCGCTGGCACCTGACCAAAATGACCAATGAGGAGACAAGATACTTTCAAAAGCTGGGAGGAGGGAGAGGAACAAAGGGTCTGTCTGTAGTCGTCTTGGCCGGGGACAGAACAGGAATGGAGTCTTAGAACTTTTAGTAAGTAATCTAGCTAGGTATGTGTTAGATTATGATTTCTTTAAATGGCTGAGAAAAGAATTGTGCTGAATAGAATAACTATTTCTGTCTGTGTATCTTTTTTGTAACTTAAGGTTTTGCCTAGAGGGGTTCTCTATGTTTTTTTAATCTAATTACCCTGTAAGATATATACCATCCTGATTTTACAGGGGGGATTTCTTTATTTCTATTTACTTCTATTTTTTATTAAAAGTCTTCTTGTAAAACACTGAATGCTTTTTCATTGTTCTCAGATCCAAGGGTTTGGGTTTGTGGTCACCTATGCAAATTGGTGAGGCTTTTTATCCAACATTTCCCAGGAAAGGGGGGGTGCAAGTGTTGGGAGGATTGTTCATTGTTCTTAAGATCCAAGGGTCTGGGTCTGTGGTCACCTATGCAAATTGGTGAGGCTTTTTACCAAACCTTGTCCAGGAAGTGGGGTGCAAGGTTTTGTGAAGTATTTTGGGGGGAAGGACGCGTCCAAACAGCTCTTCCCCAGTAACCAGTATTAGTTTGGTGGTGGTAGCGGCCATTCCAAGGACAACGGGGGTAATATTTGTTACCTTGGGGAAGTTTTGACCTAAGCTGGTAAAGATAAGCTTAGGAGGTTTTTCATGCAGGTCCCCACATCTGTACCCTAGAGTTCAGAGTGGGGGAGGAACCTTGACAGACCCCCACTGAGAGAAGGTAAATTCCTGTCAGCATCCACTGAGCGTACCTTGGTTCCTTTGTTTAAAAGAGCCGTAGCTGGGGTTCTCCACGCCCCCGACAAGGGGAAGGTAACATAGCCTCACGCAGCCGGCTTGTGTTTATTTGTGTCACGGTAGCAGCAGGGGGCCCGGTCGGAGATCAGGGCCCCATTGTGCTAGGTGCATAAGTGCACATAGTAAGAGACAGACCTTGGGGAGGTCACCGTGCAAACAGACCCCAGACGTATTATCTCCTTTCTACAGGTGGGGAACAGAGGGTACCATCTACACTGTGCTAAAGTGATAAAGGAGCCCCGGTATGGCCCCCGGCTGGCCCAAGTCAGCTGATTTGGGCTCGTGGGGCTTGGGCTGGGAGGCTATAAACTTTCAGTGTGGACGTTTGGGCTTTAGGACCCTGTGAGGGGGGAGCCTGAATGTCTATACTGCATTTTTATAGCCCTGGAGCCCCCACCCTCCTGCCAGCCTGAGTCAGATGGCCAGGGCCACCCACAGGTCTTCTATTACAGTGCCGCCATGCCCTGAGGGTCTGAGGGCTTGTCTATACGAACTTGTGTTTGTGGCAAGCTGGGGTGTCAGTCTACCTCGCACTAGTGTGCCATACACTACGTGTCCATGTGGGTCCTGCTGCCATGCACTAAAAGCTCCCTCGTGCACTTTGATCCACTCTGCTTGGAAACAGGAGTGGACCAAACTGCACTAGGGAACTTGTAGTTTGCAGCAGAAGGGTCCGCACAGACACCCAGGGCAAGGCAGTTACACCTCAGCTTGCCGCGAGCTAAGAGATTGTACAGACAAGCCCCAAGACTGTGGGTACGTCTACTGCATTGTACACCCAGGTCTGTGGACTTGTACTTGTATACTTTGTGTTCCCAAATCCGAGCTTGAGTGTCCACGCTGCCTTGTAAATCAAGGTTTACAATTTCTGGACGAGGGTCACACAGCTGTACGAATACGTCCATACTTGACTATGCAGATCTTCTGACTCAGCTCTGTGGCGTGAGCTGTGTCCACACTGCAAAATGACCGGGTTTGGACCCAAGTCATAGTGGGACTTGAGCACTGATCCAAGCCCTAGCAGAGTTCTAGGACCCAGGACCTGAATGCTTGCTGGCCCGTGTTAGGCTCATTCATGTGTGGATGGAAAGGGGGCTTGGGCTCAAACCTGAGTTAGAGCCTGGGCTAAGTGTGGACATAACCTAAGTGACTTGCCCAAGGTCACACAGGGAATCTGTGGCAGAGCCAGGAATTTAACCCAGGTCTCCTGGACCGGGTCCAGTGCCTGAACTACAATACCCTCTTCCCCTCTCTCTCTCTTAGGGACTGTTGTGTGAGGAACTCCTGACCCCTAGGAACTATTGCTCAGATGTCAGCCTGACCCAAAATCCTTGATCCAAACCAACTCCCAAGCTTTATGACAGGTAGGTCCCAAGTTTGCAGCTCAGATCTCTCTCTCTCTCTCTCTCTCTCTCTCTCTCTGCTTTTGTTGTTTGTAGGTCGCTGTGGGTCTTTATGGATTCTGTAAAATGTCCTGCTGACTTCCCTAGGAGTGGGAGGAGGTGCTGGCCATGCTAAATTGCTGTAGATTAGCAGAAGTCTTTGAAATATGATGAGTTAAGCCCTCTTCACCCTGGCCCATGCAGGTGGCTGCTTCTTATCCACACAGGGATAAGACTTCTGTGGAGTCCTGGAGAAATCTTTTTAACACCGCCTACAACGTTTATTCACAATGGCAGGAGATGGGACACTAGATGGTGTGAGGGGGAGGGCTCTGAGTTACTGCAGAGAATTCTTTCCCCGGTATCTGGTTGCTGGGTCTTGCTCACATGCTCAGGGTCTAACTGGTCTCCATATTTGAGGTCCAAAAGGAATTTTCCCCCAGGCAGATTGGCAGAGACCCTGGGGGGTTTTCACCTTCCTGTGCAGCATGGGGTAGGAGTCACTTGCAGGTTTAAACTAGCGGAAATGGTGGATTCTCTGTGACTTAAAAAGAAAAGGAGGACTTGTGGCACCTTAGAGACTAACCAATTTATTTGAGCATAAGCTTTCGTGATGCATCTGATGAAGTGAGCTGTAGCTCACGAAAGCTTATGCTCAAATAAATTGGTTAGTCTCTAAGGTGCCACAAGTACTCCTTTTCTTTTTGCGAATACAGACTAACACGGCTGTTACTCTGATCTCTGTAACTTGATGTTTTAAAATCATGATCTGAGGATTTCAGTAACTCAGCCAGAGATTAGGGGTCTATCACAGGAATGGGTGGGTGAGGTTCTGGGGCCTGCAATGTGCAGGAGGTCAGACTCACTAGATCATCACAATAGTCAGTTCTGGCCTTAAAGTCTGTGAGAAGCAGCCCGTCACCTGAGTAACTGTTTGAGGCCTGATTCTCTCTCTAGTTACATGTGGGAGCAAGGTGCCGTGTGGCTGTCAGGGAGGTGGCTAGTGCACAAGGCCTGCAGGGGGGTTGCTGCTGTGTGGTTAAAGTCTCAGTACATGGAGTTACTGCCCCTTTATAAACCTTCCTCTGTTCACTCAGGTGACACCAGAACAGGTAGGTGACTTTTGCTCCACTAAAGTTGCCCCAGAGTTGCTGTAAAGTGAATGCCCGTCATTGGAAGGGGTGGTGAAAGGGAAGAGCTGGCCTGTACCCTGCAATGATGTACAGCTCAGATGAAGTGAGCTGTAGCTCACGAAAGCTTATGCTCAAATAAATTTGTTAGTCTCTAAGGTGCCACAAGTACTCCTTTTTCTTTTTGTGAATACAGACTAACACGGCTGCTACTCTGAAAGCTCAGGGTGGGTGTGCTTAGCAGCTAGCAAAGCCCACGCGTGCTGCTCTGGGCCGCCATGTTGAGGGGAAATGCTAAGGAGAAGCCTCAACAAACCCGTGCAGGAAAATGCCCTGCCACACTGCAGCCTGGGCAGGGGTACGGCATCCTGCCATGCCCACAAATCCTAGGCGAGGGCACACGGCCACGCCCACATGAGCTGTGCGTAGGTAAGGGGAACGGCTCCTTAGAGCTACGTAAAATGTGTCACGTGGGGGCAGGGACCTGGGCGGCCCATTCCCAAAGCAATGTGTCACCGCGTGCGGTGCGGCCCTTTGCCGTAGATGCCCCCCAGCCACAAACAAGGCTATGCCCCCGTTGTGTCCCATAGACAGAGCCTGGTGCACCTCCCGTGGCATGCCACTGCGCATATGGCCTTAACGTGATAGGTATGATCCTCAGACACTCTCCTCAGCCCGGTACGTTCTCCCTCCATCCTGGCTGGGGTGGCCAAAGAATAAATGCATGGATCCGTAGTGGGAATGCAGGCCCTGCTGTCCAGCATGGTGTGAGCTGTGGAGTGCAGAAAGGGCAGGAAGAACTTTTCAGCCCGGAAACTGCTGTAACATGGGCTGGGGCAATGTACGTTGCAGGCCCCCAGTGAGAGTCTACTATGTATGCATCTGATGAAGTGAGCTGTAGCTCACGAAAGCTTATGCTCAAATAAATTGATTAGTCTCTAAGGTGCCACAAGTCCTCCTTTTCTTTTTGCGAATACAAACTAACACGGCTGCTATTCTGAAACCTATGTACATAGTAGACTCTCACCGGGGGGCCTGGCTTGGGGAAGGTTTTACACTAGAGTTGTTGGGTTAGCCAGAACCATCCCCAAACACTGGGAGATGGTCTCACCTGGATCTGGACTTTGTGACTGGCCTACAAGGGTTGAGCTAAAACCCTGGATGCAGAGATCCTGGAACTCTGGGAATGTCCTGAACCAGAGGACACCTCCCTAGGTCTATAGTGCTGCATAATTTAACCAATGGGAAAAAAATTCATGGCCCTGCCACACCTGTGGGAGGAAAACAGCTGAGGGCGGTCCTGCAAGGATGCAGAGCTGGATAAACAGAGCATGTATCGCCATGGTGACTAAGCCAATTTAGATATCTATCAACTCTTAATTAGGGGAGTGCACCCATTGTAGTTACGCCAAGCCTGTGTTGGCATTGGGCAGTGAGTCACTACTAAAGGTTGAGCTGAGCAGATGCTTCCCCATGAGTCTGACAGCTTGGTCTTCGTTGGCTCTGTTTTCATTTGAAAGAAGAATGAAACTCTCTCTAGCCTTTGGAGTTGCAAGGAAAGTCTTCAAGATGTGACCTGCGGCAAGGATGTCTGCCTGAGTCTGCAGACAGCCTGGAACTTCCTTGTATCAGGAGCTGCCGTGGTGTGGTATATGTGTCAAATGCTGTCCATTGTAGTGGCTAGTAATGTGCCCTATCAACTCTTCAGTGTTGTGGTCCTAAAACAGTGACCTGTGATCTCTTTGGCACTGAGCTAGCAGCATGGATATTTACGGCTCTGTAAATGATTTTTACAATAGTGGGACCAAGGGTAATTGGAGGTTCAGCGTGGGCATAGCCATGTGCTATAGTTTATCTATGCTAGGAATTCTCTGGAACAGTGAAACTTCAGTTATCTGAACCCCAGACCTCTCAGTCCTGGTCCCCAAAGTCCATTATTTCCACTAAAAGCTCTTCTGCCTGACCTGAACCATTCCCCTTGCCCTCATGCCTCAATTATCTGAACAGTATATGTCGAATGTCTAGACCAGCGGCTCTCAACCTTTCCAGACTATTGTACCCCTTTCAGGAGGCTGATTTGCCTTGCATACCCGCACGTTTCACCTGATTTAAAACCTGCTTGCTGACAAAATCAGACACGAAAGTACAGAAGTGTCACAGCCCACTATTACTGAACAATGGCCGACATTCTCATTTTTACCATATAATTATAAAATAAATCAATTGGAATATAAATACTGTACTTACATGTCAGTGATCATATATAGAGCAGTATAAACTGGTCATTGGATGAAATTTTAGTTTGTGCTGACTTTGCTAGTGCTTATTATGGAGCCTGCTGATGTATCCCCTGGAAGACCTCTGAGTACCCCCAAGGGTATGCGTACCCCTGGTTGAGAACTACTGGTCCGGACTGGTGTCTGTAGGGGCCCAGTCCTGCTCCCTTTGTAGACAATGAGGCTCTTTCCATTAGCTTTAATGGGAGATTCTTTTGCAGTAGATAATACAAGTGTATGTTCAGTCCACACCTACAAAGACAACATCCCTGTATTGCCAAGGGTAACCCATATGGGTACTAACAGGGAGTTCCTGGGAAACCACCACAGCCAGGCTGGACATATCTAACAGCTTGTAAGTAACACAACTGGCCTGTATTCAAAGCAAAGCATAAGTCAGGGGATAGCTAGTGATTACAATAGGCTAATAAGTAATCAGGTCTGCTAGATGCCAAATGATCTAGACCATAAGCTCTTTAGGGCATGACCCTCAGGCTGAACTGAGACTCCGGGAATATCACAGTCCCATTACCCCAGCGCAGAAGAGAGACTCAAAGGCCTTTTCCTCTTGGGTGTCTTTAGGTGGTGAACGGGTGTGCGTGTCCACACAATCTGAATGTGGATGGGAAGAGATGTTTATATATAGGGGGTCTGAATATCCTCCAGGTCATAGTCCCCAGCCCCTTTTCCTCCCAGAATATAATTATCCAAATGCTCGTTTGTGACATTCCCTTGTGTCTTGTCTCAAGCCGGATTGAAAGCTCTCTGGGTATGGACTGTCTCTGTGTCTGTACAGTGAGGCCTGGAAGAAGATTCCTGTAATTTACCAGAGCTGTGATTTGTTACAAGCCCTGGGGAGTTACGGGCATGCTCAGAATGTGTGCTTCGTGGGCTCACTCTCTCTTTTACGGCTCCTGCTGCTGCTTGTAATTATTAACTGGCTTGTCATGAAGCAAGTGGGTCAGGGCTGCCAAGAGCACAGAGGGAGGAGATGAGGAATTGATACGCCAAGAAGTGTATTTTCCAAGGGAGGTTTATCCAGCTGCAGAGCTCAGTAATAGATGGTTCTTTACTGGTTGTATGCTGCATCTTGAGCTCTAGATCAAAAGTCATAGGGGTGAGGGGGAATCATAATAGCTTCTCCCAAATTCTGATATGTGCGTAGGGCTTTGGAGCAGCCCTCTAGGCCACGTGTGCTGTATATACAGCCTCTGTGCACAGCAAAGAGGAACGGTCCTCGGAGGTGGGCCATTATGGCCTCTCCGTTGGGGTGTGCGGGGTGGAGCCAGAAAGGAGAAGGAGCCTTCCCGTCACACCAGGCTTTAGGGGAGCTAGGCAGAGTGTTTGCTTCCTGGGCATTCAGGGGGAAGAGCTATGCTCCATGCCAAGCTCCCGCTGCAGATCCCTCTGATACCTGAGCAGGGTTAATGGGTTAGTTCCCACTGGGGCTACTGCCCGGCTGCTACCGCACAGACACAGCGGGTAGCTAATGCCAGCATTGTAGTGGGGGGTGGTTTGGGCATCTGGATGTGCAGAGATGTGTGAAGCACCCTGCTCCTACACAAGGCACAGGAGGAACTCCTTCCCCTTCCCCTGACAGAACAGCTGGGAAGGAAGGTATGGTAATTCCTGCCCTGCACAGGTTTCTCTTGTGTGGGGGAGAGGCTGTTGCCGACAGGCTTAGCTGATCCAGACAGGTTAACTGGGCTGGAAGGAGCTGGGAGTTTCGTGGAAACTTGTTTGCTGCTTTGAGCTTGGCTTTTGCCTCTTCCCAAGGGTTCCCCCTGAATTTCAGACTCAAAGAACCCCCAGATCTCCAAAGGGAAGGGGACTGGTCTTGCTTGGCGCAGTGTGGTCCAACAGGTACAGCACGGGGCGGGGTCTCTGCACTCCATGTTCTGCCACTCACCCCCTGGGTGTCCTTGGGCAAGTCACTTCACCTCTCTGGGCCACTGTTTCCCCTGCCAATTCCTTGCCTGTCTTGTCTAATTATATTGTGCGTGTGTGTACCTATGTATGTACAGCACCCAGCTTACTGGGTCTTGATCTCAGTTGGATAGATGGTAGATGCTACTGTATGGCAGATACATTTGCTCTGAACTCCCAACTTTCCCCCTCCTCACCCCTCGGCACATCTTCATCCCTCCCTTTTCTGCACCGTGCAGCCAGCTCTTCCACGGGAAGGTGGTTTTGCTGTTACAAATTGGATGGCGGCACAGAAAGGAAGCTGTGGCTTGAGCGTAGCAGATGCGGGCAGGGTGTGAGGCAAACGGCTACACTTCAGAGCGCAGGGGACCACATGGTCGATATCTCACTGCAGAGTTCTAGGACTTTATATTGTCCGAGCACCTCGCATACAGCTCGTTGGCGACAGTGTGGCGGGGGAGGCAGGTTTTATCCCCACTTCACAGGTTGGTGCTGTCAAACAAGAAGCCAGAGACCTACTTTTTCTGGCGTGCCGAGCAGACACAACTCCACTGCTATCCCTCCCATCCGGCACCAGGCAGGCAGACAACGAGTTGGGTTTTCCGCTTTTCTGCTAGATGTTTCTGTCCGTAGCCTTATTCTCCTGGCCGGCTCCCATTCCATGTGTGTTCTCGCTGATATGCAGATTGTGAGCTCTCTGGGTCCAGTCCAAGGGACTGTCTTCCTAGTGGCTTGTCTGTGCAGCATCTAGGACTACGGGGACCTGGTCTTTGCTCAGAGGATCCTTTCTCTACCACGGTGGAAAGCACCATAGTTTTCCCTGTCACTCAAGCCCATAATCTTGGCTTTGTCTTTGACTCTGCCATCATTCTCTCTCTCCCCCGCCCCCCACACATCCAGGTTGTGTCTCCAGCTGTCACTTCTTCCTGCACAACCACTCAGCAATCAGACAGCAGCTCTGTGCCCATGCTGCCAAAGGTCTTGTCCAAGCCTTCATCTCAGGGCTTGACCTCATCTCCTGCTGTTTAGCCTAGCTGGCTCCTGCCATCCCTCCAGCCCATTCACAATGCTGCAGCTAAGATCATCTTCTTGGCCTGTCGCTCTGATTGTCACTCCATCTTTAAATCCCTCCATTGCCCCCCTGCCCCTTCACCTTGTCAAACATACCTTGTCCTCACTTACAAAACCCTCTACAGTTTATCCCTACTTTCCCTCTGCATCCTATTATCTTGACTCCCGAGATTTGAGCCTCTATTGCCTGAGTCCGCTTTTCTTTGACAAGCACTTTCCTGCTTTCTCTCCCTTAGGAGTGCGAAAAGCTCCAAGTCACAATCCGTAAAACCACCACCATGCCCTAGTCCCAGTCCCAGAATACAGGCAGGAGACTGCAACTTGCTAAATAAATACGTTGCTCTTACTCAGCGCTTTTCATCAGTAGATCTCAAAGCACTTTACAAAGAAGGCCAGTATTGCGATCTCCATTTTACCAGATGGGGAAACTGAGGCACAGGGTGGGACATGACTTGCCCGAAGTCACCCAGCAGGCCAGTGGCTGAGCTGGAAGAGACTGAAAGCTCCTTGAGGCGCGGACCAGCTTTTTGTTCTGTGTTTGTACAGCACCTAGCACAATGGGGTCCTGGCCCTGACTAGAGCTCCTAGGGGGTGGTGATTATTTATTATTGTACTACTGTACCTCCTAAGTCTGCCGAGGTCCAGTCCAAGGGTCTGTCCATTAGCACACCTGCCTCTACTGCTAACTGCGGAAGCATTGCTGCTGAGCATTGTGCACATCCTGTCAGACTTGTTGTCTCTCTCACTCCGTTTGTTCATGTTCCCCTGTTCGGTCTTGTGGTTCACACTGTCAGCTCCGTGGGCCGGGGACCATCACTTACCATACCTTTGCACAGTACCTTGCACAACGGGGCTTCCCTGGTTGAGGCCTTCAGGCGCTGTTGCAACAGAAGGGTTAAACAACCATGAAAGCCCCTTGAAGTCAATGGGAGACTTTCTGCTGACTGTGGTGGGTTTCGGATCGGGGCCTAGGACTGCATCATTGCGATCACTTCCTCCTTCAGCATCTCTCGGAGAAATAGCAGCTCCCAGGAGATAGCAGCGCATTGCGGGGGGGTCTAGAACTGGGTGCCAGCCGTGTCCACGGGCTCTGCCTGTGCGCGGCTTGGCGGCTGGTGAGTGAATGCCAGGAATGTGCCCTCCAGTGACTCCCTAGGAGGAAGCGCTTCTTGGGCGGAGGATATCCTGCCATTGTCAGAGCTGTGCATGGAGCCCGGGTCCTGCTCTTTCCGCATATCCCGAGTGCTGGTAAGAGGAGGGGAGCGACACTCGTGGCAAGGCAGAGTGCCCCTGTGGAAATGCTTACGCCAGCTCTGTGTATGGCAGGGGAGGTGTAGCGCAAGGACAGAGAGGAGGTGCAAATGGCCTCCCCCATGCAGGGGTCACTGGGGCTGCACCAGCCCTGAAAGCTGCCCTAACTCATGCCCCTATTTCAAATCCCCCCGTGGGGACTTGTGTGATGCATCTCAGGGCTGAGAATCACTTTCTTGCTACCTGCCTCCAGCACAAAGGAGTCTTGTCTGTACAAGCTGGGTGTCAGCCCCCTAACACAGCCAACCTGTCAGCCACTCTCTTCTGTGCTCCACCAGCCCCCTCTTTGCCTTGCAGGTTGATAACAGATGCACCCCAGTCTCTGAGTCCCTTCAAAGTTTCCCCCGTGGTATCCAGCCCCGATCGCTGGATACCCACAGAAATCCCAGATCCTGTGATCCCAGTGGGACAGTGTACCCTGGCTTTACCTTAGATCACTGCTGCTGTGTTACACACAGCACTTGAGTTCAATTATAAAACAAAAGGAAATGAGGTTCAAATAATAACCCGTAGGAGAGATGGGAAAATGGTTACGGAGAAAGCAAAATCGTAACATGCGTTCTAGAGACCAATGATTAACCTCTCGGCTAAAGAAGTTGATCTTGCCCAAAGTTCTCTTTGGCATTTGCCACCAAGCCTGACTGAGATCCCTTTTTCCTGAAGCAAACTTGCTGTCAGTTTACTTACTAGGTGAAGGATGCCAGGATGTCTGTTTGCACACCTGAATATACCAGAACAGACCTTTGTTGCTCACCTCAAGATAGGTTCTCCCCCATCTCCCGCTGTTTATCTTGATAGGTTCCCCCACCCCTCACTGGTTACCTCCTCCTGTTAGGTTTCAGAGTAACAGCCGTGTTAGTCTGTATTCGCAAAAAGTATTCTGTATTCTGATCTCAAAGTGACTATCCTTCAACAAAAAATCCTCAAACAGACTCCAACGAGAGACTGCTGAATTGGAATTAATTTGCAAATTGGATACAATTAACTTAAGCTTGAATAGAGACTGGGAATGGTTGATTCATTATAAAAAGTAACCTATTTCCCCTTTTCCCCCTCCCCAGTGTTCCTCAGACATTCTTGTTAAACCCTGGATTTGTGCTGGAAATGGCCCACCTTGATTATCATACACATTGGAAGGAGAGTGATCACTTTAGATAAGCTATTACCAGCAGGAGAGTGGGGTGGGGGGAGAGAAAACCTTTTGTAGTGGTAAACACCCATTTTTTCATGCTTTGTGTGTATAAAAACATCTTCTGTATTTTCCACTTTATGCATCCGATGAAGTGAGCTGTAGCTCACGAAAGCTTATGCTCAAATAAATTGGTTGGTCTCTAAGGTGCCACAAGTACTCCTTTTCTTTTCTCCTCCTGTTAGCTTCCTTCTGAAGTCTCTGCCAGCTCTTTGTTAGCATTTGACTTAGAATGCTCAGAGACTTCGGTCTAATGCCATGCAATACACAGCGCCCGCCCAGATAAGTGTCTCCCATCCCCTGTCTGGAGGAGTTTGTATCAAGACGCGCTGCCTTTGCGTGGCCTGTTTTTTAACTACAGACCTAGGTATACACACACTTAAAATGATGTTCTCTAACTCCTCATCTGTTCCCACACATACAGCTTGCAGTGGGGATGAAGACACAAGGTTTCATTAGACACCTTACATGACCCGCTTTGGTGAACTAGAATGTAAATCCCAGGTGCAGGGGATTCCTGTAACCCTGATGCACCCCTTAGGCCCTCTGCTAGTTGCATTCAGAAGTTCCTGGGTCACAGCTTGGCATGGCATAGAATCACTGAGGAGCAAGTCTGCCTTTGCATGCCCCCTCCTGCCCCTCTGGTTCACCCGCGCCCTGCCCCAGAGCATCTCCCCGATGTGTGCCCCAGCTACAGAGACTTGTAAGCATGTCCTGCACCCCCTTTATGCCAGCCTAACTGGTGCACAGGGGGCTGCAGGGCCAGGATGGTTAGGACCCTAACTTGTCCAAACATGTCACGTAGGTGAAATTGGTGTCCCCACTTGCAATGTTAAAACTGCCTGATGAAACTGCCCCTCAGCAATAGCGAGTGTTGTGTCTCCATACGCTCTGTCTAGACAACGGGTCTGCAAGTGTCTAGCTGTGTGAGGTGCTAATGACACTGTTGTTAGTAACAGGATCTGATCCAAAGCCTCCTGAAGCCGGAGAGAGTTTTGCCATTGATCTCAGTGGGTTTTGGATCAGGCTCCTGGAAACTTTCATTAGAATATCTTAATGCGCTTCACAAACATTAGTTAATTACACTCCACTTGAGTCCAAATTGTAAGGTTTTGTGGTTTAAAAAAATCCGCTTATCACACCAAAGCCCACCATACATGATTCTGCAGGTATTTATTTATTTATTTGGTTTAAGATTCCATTGTCAACAGGTTTGAAGCGAAACCTGCCCCTGTGGTGTTAGGAACCCCAGCGCTGAATCATTGTGAGAGCACAGGAGAAACCGCTACTGAAACTGACTTGAGATGCCTGTGAAACAGACATACCCATTTTCATTTGTCTCATCTAGCCACTAGACTGGGACTCGGGTGATTTGGATTCTGATTCTGACATTTGGTTTGTGACTTGGGCAGTTAACCTCTTTGGGTACATCTTCACTACCTACTGCATTGACGGGTAGTGATCGATCTCTTGGGGATCGATTTATCGCGTCTCGTCTAGATGCGATAAATCGATCCCCGAATTAACGCCTGTACTCCGCCTCGGTAGGAGGAGTAAGCGGAGTTGATGGGGGAGCTGCCGCGGTCGACTCACCGCCGTGAGGAGGGCCAGGTAAGTCGAACTAAGATACTTGGACTTCAGCTATGCGAATAGCGTAGCTGTGTTGTACCAATAAAATAAAAACCAGCAGGATCTTATTAAAGGGAAAAAGGCAAAATACCACATTTATTGTGAATACAGAAAGAATCATAGTAAGCAGTTAGTTATAGCTATAACATTCCATTCAATCTCATATTTATTCACACATTCATTCATACAAACACACACACACACACATACACACCCACACACACAGGTTCTGCAAGGTTGTTATCATAGTTACCAGCCTTAGAGTTGCTCATGCCAAGCCACTGGCCAGGTGGCCTGGACATGAGGAGGGAGCAGGGCCTTGTCAGATGCTCATCTGATGCTCCTGGAAGTTGGTTTGCAGAATCAGACCCCAAAGTTCTCACTTTTTAGAGTCTATTTTTATAGGAATTTCTTCCTATGCCAGTCTATGGGAATTGCTTCATCATGCTGTTGCTGAATCAATCAGCAGATAGCACATTCCTGACGGCTCCAAGATGTTATCTTGTTCTTTGGTTCTCCCATCCTTGAGGCTGTTGGGTGGATTCCAGTCTGCCCTCCGGGGTGGGGGTCGTCTGGTTATTTCCAATTGACGCCTTCTTCAGCCGATGGACACTGGATTCTTAGGCTGGCACCTCCCTGATCATTCAGTTATTATCCACACCAAGCATCCATCCACATACATCCTCTATCTCTATTTTAATCACAATTGTTAATACAACAAAAGGGCGGGGAGTCTCTGGGTGTTGTTTCTGTTGTTAGAGTATTGCTTTGAGTCTCTCTCTGTGTGAACTGCTTTGAGAACAGACTCTGTCTTAGAATGTACTAACACGGTTAGCAGCTTGCAAGTTTCACACATAGAGGGAGAGAAAGAGTACCAAAAACCAAGAGACCTCTTAATTAGTAATACCCTGGAATTTAAACTCTGGGGAATCAAACTCATTTGTGATTTTAATACAGAACTTCTTTAATATGATCCAACATAATCCCCCTTTTGACACTAAGATTTATAATCGTCAGTGTCACTTTCTATGTAGCCTATTCAAGAGAAAGTACTGTGAGGCAATTTGAGTTTATGATTCCAATTCATGCCACATACATGATCCTAGTGATGTATCTTTACTACAAGGTTCTGGGGCAACAGGCAAGGTGAGGCACACCCACTTTTGAGGAGTCCATTCGGTACAACCTCTAGTGTCCAATAGCTTCCCTCCCTCCCCAGCCCACTGGCTCAAGGTCCAGGGTAGCCAAAAGGATCCCATGTGTAATATGGGGAGAGGGTTAACCTTCAATACCTTTGCCTCCAGGGACTGTTGGTGTGCAATTTTGACAACAATTTCTCCCATTAACAAGTCTGGTTTACAATAGTGGAAACATATTGCATCCATTCATATTGATAAGTGTCAAACAATGATCTCTTTCTTTTTTAACAAATGCATCAAACCCTTAATATTTCCCAATATGACCCAGAACATTTTGTGTTCCAAAGTAGCTAGTGCAAGTATCTGCATTTCAGTGCATCCCATAGCTATGGCTGTGTAGTTTCCTATTTCTAATATATTTTTTTTTCTTATGGATAAGCCATGTGGTAGTATTAAGCCATTACTAAAGATTCCATTGGCCTTTTAGGTTACCCAGACCAATTTGGACCAAGTCTACATTGGCATGTACTTGTTTTTGTATCAGGCTGTCCTGTAGCTGGGACAGAAAGCTTAATTTATTTTTAAGTTCCTGCAGGTCTTCAGTATATATTTTTTTTTTAAACACACAACAGTGCTAGCAACAACACAAAACACAAGACAAAACATAGAACACAGAACACAATTTCTATTGTGACAGTAGATTCATGGTATTGGGTTGCTTTTCAGCTGGCAGCTTTTCCTGATTTTCTGAAAGACAAAAAGAACATGTTTCTACCCCTTTTGGGGTGGCAGATTATTGCTTAAAGTATTTCTTTTACAAATACCCTTGCTGATTGCAGGCAAAACAGAGAAATTGCCTCCATATTTTCCTGTTTTTGTTCTATAGGCAGGCCAGGTTTCAAAGGCTTTTATCTTTTAAGGGTTATGGGGAAATTATCCCACTGTTTAGTCATTAAATCCCTGAGTTTTCCTTCTTATACAGCAGACCAAGTTTATAATGTTTTTCCTGCTGTGTTAAGCTTTAAGTTTTATTTACAGGTAATAACTGAGAAGCATCATTACCATACGACCTTAAAGGATTTTTCCAAAAATCATACACACTATACGTTGTTACAGGGATACTTATTATCATTAAATTTATTAAAATTATCTTGTTATCCCATGCCTTTTATTTAGACAATTTGTTTGCTGACCAGGTATGTCCTTTATCTGCAGCTCCTTTGTGCTGCTAGTTCTTTCCTTCCTTTATCATTTAGGTAATTTGCATTTTCACAGAAACTTCCTGCTTTTGGATTTAAAACCATCAGCAGCTCAGAGACTCTATCTTAAAAGGGACACAATCAACTTTCACCAGAGTTTTGATTACTTTTAACTTCTGCTTCCAAAACACACAGCAATCTGAAAAAGAAAACCCAACCTATTGTGGCTCCCTTTGGAGCCCTAATAGCATTTTAATTAAGTAGCATGGTATGTTTGCATTTCTTTTGCCCCTTCTACAATATACCCTGCACATGTTCTGGGGCAAATGCACATTCCTTCCATAGTTTAACTTCTATAACATTATCCAGATCCATTTTTACATAAGGTGTCACTATTTCTTTTTTTGCTTACAGAGTTTTCATGTACCTTTATCAAAGTGACAGTCTGATTACTCAGAGCCATTTTAAGACTCAGTGTTTCTAACATTGCTCCTTTTTGTTTTGTGCACCTCACCCCTGCTGTTGCTTCAGAGAGGCACTGTCTTTTTTAATTTTTTTTTTTACTACAACTCTCATCTGCTATTTTGTTACAAAAACAAACAAACAAAAAACAAACAAAAAGAATCCAAAAATTTTTTTTTTTATATTCTCCTGATTTTGACTGCCCTGCTGCAGCCACAACTTAAAAACATTTTAAATTTTGTAAAGCATTGAGTTACCT
This sequence comes from Lepidochelys kempii, assembly GCF_965140285.1. Taxonomy (NCBI): domain Eukaryota; kingdom Metazoa; phylum Chordata; order Testudines; family Cheloniidae; genus Lepidochelys; species Lepidochelys kempii. The sequence goes on from NC_136380.1 coordinate 16,461,169, forward strand.
TTTAAGGGTTAAATGCCAAATCCCAAAGCCAAACAACACTAATTACCTGTGTCTAGCAAAAAGGTCTGTCAGTTTTGCAACTTTGAATTAAAGAGTCAAATGGATTTTTAGTGGCATTATTTAAAAAAAACCAAAACTAACTGGTCCTTAGAACTTTACATATTTACACACACACAGACAGATACATACACATTTTCTTTTCCTTAACATCCCTTCCACACTGCTCTGTTTTTTACATCTTACATTCCCTTTATACATTTGAGGCAGTTAAGTTCCAATAGAACCCTCTTATGTTCTTTTAGCAAATTTGACTAAATTGTCCAGTCAAATGATTTTAATCAGATAGTTTATTTTTGCCTGGCTAATTTACAGACATTCCTTTGGAAAAGGGCCCATTTTTCTTTCAGAATGGCTGCAAAGAAACCAAGAATGCTCTAACACTTTTCCTTTTTAACATTTTCGGTTAAAAGTTGTTTGGGTGAAATACAAAGTTTAACTGCTTAATTCCCTCCAGCCTCTGCAGAGTTAACTTTTTTTTTTTTTTTTTTTTTTTACTCTCTTTTCTCTTTGTAATTATGCCTGGGGGTGCCGTACATAGGACCTTCTCCCCCTTTACCTGCCTCCCTCCAGCCTCTGCAGAGTTAACTTTTTCACTCTTTTTGTATTCCTGGAGTGCCTCTTTCACTATTTTCAGCTGGCTTTGGATATTTGTAGCCAGCACCTTCCAATTGTCTGCTCCCTTTTCCATTTGTGCCTTTTCCTCTTTACATGAAGACAAGCAGAGGGAAGAATCCTTACATGCCTCCCACAACAACCAAATTGCTGCTGCATCTCTTTTGGCAGCACTAGAAGGTTTGTATATGAGGATATACTGAGCCAATCTATCCTCTAGGTCCGAAATAGTGCAGACATCAGCTAGGCCTTGTTTAGTCCAAGGACTGTGCCCAAATTTTTGAAGGATTTGTTTAAAAGGTGTAATTTCTTTAACAAAAGGTGAGGTTGGAGTTCCTTCTGACTCCATTTCTCCCTCTAGTACTGGCTTACCCTGTTTTCTTTTAAACATCTTAACATGGATATTTCAATCTCTTTGTCACTGCTGGTATTACTTAGCAAGTGACACAGCCTAGATTCTGAAATCATAGCTTAATCTATGCGTTTTTCCCCTGCTACCTTCCCGGAGGCCAGCAGGTCCCCTGCTACCTTCCCAGAGGCCAGCAGGTCCAGTTAACCTATTTCTCCCTGCTACCTTCTCGGAGGGCAACAGGTCTGGTTAACCTGTTTCTCCCTGCTACCTTCTCGGAGGCCAGCAGGTCCAGTTAACCTGTTCTTCCCTGCTACCTTCTCGGAGGCCAGCAGGTCCCCTGCTACCTTCTCGGAGGCCAGCAGGTCTGGTTTAATCTGTTTTCCCTACTACCTTCTCGGAGGCCAGCAGGTCCCCTGCTACCTTCTCGGAGGCCAGCAGGTCTGGTTTAATCTGTTTTTCCTGCTACCTTCTCGGAGGCCAGCAGGTCCCCTGCTACCTTCTCGGAGGCCAGCAGGTCTGGTTTAATCTGTTTTCCCTACTACCTTCTCGGAGGCCAGCAGGTCCCCTGCTACCTTCTCGGAGGCCAGCAGGTCTGGTTTAATCTGTTTTCCCTACTACCTTCTCGGAGGCCAGCAGGTCTCCTGCTACCTTCTCGGAGGCCAGCAGGTCTGGTTTAATCTGTTTTCCCTACTACCTTCTCGGAGGCCAGCAGGTCTCCTGCTACCTTCTCGGAGGCCAGCAGGTCTGGTTTAATCTGTTTTTCCTGCTACCTTCTCGGAGGCCAGCAGGTCCCCTGCTACCTTCTCGGAGGCCAGCAGGTCTGGTTTAATCTGTTTTTCCTGCTACCTTCTCGGAGGCCAGCAGGTTCCCTGCTACCTTCTTGGAGGCCAGCAGGTCTGGTTAACCTAATAGAGATGCCTAGCTCACTAGAGCTGGCGGTGTGCACACCAATATTTACAATAACTGAGGTTTTTTACCAATATTCCCCCTTTCGCAATTCTCCACCAAAATGTTGTACCAATAAAATAAAAACCAGCAGGATCTTATTAAAGGGAAAAAGGCAAAATACCACATTTATTGTGAATACAGAAAGAATCATAGTAAGCAGTTAGTTATAGCTATAACATTCCATTCAATCTCATATTTATTCACACATTCATTCATACAAACACACACACACACACACCCACACACACAGGTTCTGCAAGGTTGTTATCATAGTTACCAGCCTTAGAGTTGCTCATGCCAAGCCACTGGCCAGGTGGCCTGGACATGAGGAGGGAGCAGGGCCTTGTCAGATGCTCATCTGATGCTCCTGGAAGTTGGTTTGCAGAATCAGACCCCAAAGTTCTCACTTTTTAGAGTCTATTTTTATAGGAATTTCTTCCTATGCCAGTCTATGGGAATTGCTTCATCATGCTGTTGCTGAATCAATCAGCAGATAGCACATTCCTGACGGCTCCAAGATGTTATCTTGTTCTTTGGTTCTCCCATCCTTGAGGCTGTTGGGTGGATTCCAGTCTGCCCTCCGGGGTGGGGGTCGTCTGGTTATTTCCAATTGACGCCTTCTTCAGCCGATGGACACTGGATTCTTAGGCTGGCACCTCCCTGATCATTCAGTTATTATCCACACCAAGCATCCATCCACATACATCCTCTATCTCTATTTTAATCACAATTGTTAATACAACAAAAGGGCGGGGAGTCTCTGGGTGTTGTTTCTGTTGTTAGAGTATTGCTTTGAGTCTCTCTCTGTGTGAACTGCTTTGAGAACAGACTCTGTCTTAGAATGTACTAACACGGTTAGCAGCTTGCAAGTTTCACACATAGAGGGAGAGAAAGAGTACCAAAAACCAAGAGACCTCTTAATTAGTAATACCCTGGAATTTAAACTCTGGGGAATCAAACTCATTTGTGATTTTAATACAGAACTTCTTTAATATGATCCAACAGCTGAAGTTGGGTATCTTAGTTCGAACCCGCCCCAGTGTAGCCCACGCCTTTGATCCTCAGCGTCCCCTCTCTGCAAACTGGGCACAATAGTATTTATTCACCTGATGGTGATGTGACGAGTCCTAACTAAGTAATGCTTGTAAAGTGCTATGTGTTTGCAAAATATTCTGCAGGCTAATTAGTATCGGAGCCTGACAGCATCAGGATTAGAACCCAGGGATTCTTGGTTCCCATCCCTGAGCTGCAATTTACGAGCTCGTTCCACCACTAGGATAATTCCTCACCCCATAAGCCAAGATTGGATATTTCTCTAAAAGATATGCTATGGCTCAAACAGAAGGGAGGGCTGGATGCAGGAATTACTAGGTGAAGTTCTGTGATCTGGGTTATGCAGGAGGTCAGATGAGATGATTGCAATGGTCCCTTCTGGCCTTGGTATCTCTGGATAGTTGAAATAATTTGTCTAAGAGGTGCTGCAGTAATGAAACAAGTGAATTTTGTGCACACAAATATTCTTATAAAGAATAGTTTCTCCCCAGCACTGTGTTGCTGGTTCCCTTTTGGAGCATAAGCAGGGGCTGGCCACATGCTCCTGTTCTGAGCTTTTGTGGTTTAAAACAAAACAAAACAAGAAAAAGGTTGACCACACAACGTTTCTGCAATTTTTTTTTTAAATTCCAGTGGAAACCGGGTTGAAAAGAAACTTGCCCCTGGGGTGTCAGGAAACCAAATGTTTAAGCATTGTGATGGCACAGGAGAAACTGAAAAGTGAAACTGATTCAAGACAGCTGTGTGTCACCAGCTGTGATGAAGGTGTAAGATCCAAGTGTGGAAGTGAAGTGAATTGAGATGGGGTTGAAAGGGCCCCACCACGGAGGCCTGTGGCCACCCCTCCCCCTGCAGGGGGGCTGTGTAGGGCACCAAAATGTCTAGGGATGCCCTGGTAGCAAACGTTGTTCTAGGCTGTTTGTTGTTGTTCGCTCTCTTCCCACTTCCTCAGAGTTGTTTGTATCCACAGCAACTGTCTGGTAATGGGCCAGTAATTCATATATGGTTCAGTGTGAGGAATGAGGAACTTCTAAGTATTTTGCAAAGGTGGCGCTAAGAAGTGGGAGGTCCCGTTGGTATTTGCATCAGTGAGGCGAAACCAGTGACTCTTAGGTTTAACCCCAACACTCCAGGCCAAAAGCCTTTTCAAGTGGAACCTTATTCAAATGAGATTTACAGACAGTTTCTTCACAATGTCTACACAAAAAGCTGTGTCCAGGCAGGGCATTGAGCTGGACTCAGGAGACCCTATTCCCTGCTCTGCAACAGGCCTCTTGTGTGATCATGGAGGGTATGTCTACACTGCCCTCTAAGCCTGGGCTCTGACTCAGGTTTGAGCCCAAGCTCCCCTTCCATCCACACACACATCAGTCTCCTCGGATTAGTGAGCACTCAGGACACGGGCCCTAGGACCTGCTGTGACTCAGATCCAACGCCTGTCACTTGGCAACGTGGATGCGGCTCAAGCCACAGACCTGAGTCAGAAGGTCTGTGCAATGCAGTATGGATGTTTTAACGTGGTCCAGCAATTGCAGAGTGGACCCGCAAGTGCTGGCTTGGAAACACCGAGTGTGCAAGCACAAGTCCCGCAGACCCAGATTTACAATGCAGTGCAGACACTCCCTTAGGGCTGGTCTACACTTGAAGCAAACACCTGTCAGGGATGGTTTAATTAGGAGATGTATGTAAACCCCCGGCAGTGTGGGGCGTGGGAGATGGACTCAGCTTCTTGAGGTCCTTTCCAGCCTAGATTTCTGTCAGTCCATGTTCTGTGTAGAAACTGGGTGAAGTAGTTTCTTTTGTGGTTCGGTGGATCTGGTAACACCCAAGCTGTTCTGAGTCTCCCAGGAACAGGTGGAAAAACAAGTTGGTTGACTCACTGCTTGTTTAGTGGGGCAAACCACGTGAGGGAGAGGGCACACAAAGCAGTATTGGCTTGCTGTGCGTGCGGTATGTTTCCAGCTTTGTTGAATGTATTTGTTTATAAGGAGGGAATCTGGCCACATGGGCTTTAATCAAGTGCAGTGTATCCGCTTCACTGCAGACCGCAAACCTTGAAAGAACTCGGGTACTGCTAGCAACATAATGTGAAGATTAGACATTATGGGTGAAATCTAGGCTCCATTGAAGTAAACGGCGAAACTCCCTCTCACTTCAATGGGACCAGGATTTCCCCCTATGATCAGAAGGCTAAAGACCTACTAGACACTTCCTACTGTACCGTGCTGGGATCAGACAACTGAATTCTAGAAGTTGCCCCAAGTGGCGTGTGTTGTCGTGCCAGATTGCATGCGGAGTCATGCCATTAAGCCCAGATGTTGAGCCGTAGGAGCCCCGGTTCTAGAGGGGTGGAATTTCTGCAGTGGGAAGAGAATAGCCTTTTAGTTTGCAATCGGACCCTACCTGTATAAGCGCTTTAAATAGTTATCCTGGTTTCAGCACTCATGAGCGTAATCACTACCAGCTGGCAGTGCTGGCTGGCTCCAATGCCCCAAAATCTCTGGAGGCAATAAAGGGAATTCCATCATATAGCTGAGTCATATGATTGACCTTCTCCTCCAAGAAACTTTCTCTCCCAGTTTAACCCTTTCAGCCTCTTAACAGCTGTGCCAGACATCTGGATTCAAGCTTTGTTTTAATCCACCAGTGTTTTAATCCACTGTCTGTGCATCCTATTTCCATTGTTGCTGTAACGTGATGGCCTTGATCTTTCTCGCCCAGGTTGTATTTATTTTGCAGCAGCCATGGAATTGTCTGTTTCTAATACTCCTTTGAGGTTTCTGAACTTGGTTCTCCTGGCTTTTGTGCAAGAGAAAAAAGCAATTAGGCTACCCAGAACATTTTAATGTGCCAGATCTAATGTGTAAATTGGAAGCAATGATGGATTTAACAGCAGGCAGTGTCAGAATTCTGCCTTTCTCTTTAATGGTTTTTAACAAATATTCTTTCTCGTTTCACTAGAGTCTCCTTTTGGAAACCAAATCGATTTCTGTGAGTGAGTCATTCGTTTATAATAATTAAAGGTATATTTGCATAGTGCCTACCATCCCAGGGGATCCCAAAGTACTTTCCAAACAGGAATCAAATCACCCTACATGCTGAAATGGAGCCCCTCTTGGGTGGAAAGTACCTGCTGTTTAATAGCTCTCAGCAGCTATGTAGACTCAGTGATCAGATTGTTGGGACCTCTGTTTTACATCTCACATGGATGGTGGTACATCCAGTAATAGTGTCCCCTAACACTATGTGGGTTCAGTACTGACTGAGAGGGAGAGTGCCACCTACTGAATTATAAGATTGTAGCTTAGCACAGTTCTCTGAGCACCATGGTGGAGACTGTAGGTGGGAAGAAACCTGTCAGAGTTCTCGTTTGCAAAAGAAACACATGCTTCTGCATTAAAAAGCAGAGCCTAAAGTGATTAGTTCACACCCAGAGCTCCTACGTTGGGAGATGTAATTACCATGTAGTCATAGATTTTAAAGCCAAGAGGGATCATTACAGTCCCTCTGGCCTGACCTCCTACAGACACCCACCATAGCATTTCACCAAGTGGTTTCTGCATCAGCTAAACTTTGAGTTAAGTTAAAGCATGTCTCTTAGAAAGATATCCAAGCTAGATTTAAATTTTGCTGATTCCTTCTACATAACCTCTCCAAGCTATGGCCTTTCCTAGCCATCTGCGCAGCTAAAATGCTCGTCCAGGCTCTCATCTCCCGTATCGATTGCTGCTCTATCCTTCTCTCTGCCCTTGACAAATGCAATCTTGCCTCGCGGATACCCAGTTTCTGTTGCTTTGACCATGTTACCCCTCTTTGCTTGCTTCCCCTGCCTCCCCCTTTTCTATCCTATCAAACATAGGCTGTGAAGGTCAAGATAAGTCGCATATCCCCCTTCCCATCCTCCCTCCTTCACTATCAAGATGTCGACTTCCGCCTCCAATTGCATTGATCCTAGCCTCCATTGGCCTCTTGTTAAATTTTCAAACAAGCACCTTCGTGCTTTCTCCCATGTTGCACCTCATGCTTGGGAGGTGCTTTCCGTAAACATCTGCAAAGCTACCTCATCCCTCCTTCAAAACTTTCCTTTGCCGTCTTGCCTAGAAAAAAATTGGCTTAATCTGAGGATGTGCTGAGACCACTGTCTGTCCTGCTGACAGCACTATCTGTGTTTTCTTGTATTTCCTCCTCTGTCTGTCATCTATCTGTTGTCTCTTGTCTTATAGTTAGATTGTAACTCTTTGGGGGCAGGGACCATCTCTTTGTTCTGTGTTTGTACAGCGCCTAGCACAGCAGGCTCTTGGTCCGTGACTAGGGCTCATAGGTGCTACGGTAATACAAACAACAATAATAATCACCAGTCTTTGCCCTCCACATCATCTATACCTGCTTGAGATCCTTGGGGGCCCTACAGTCGATGGATTGCTCATACCCAGATTCTCTTATGGGGCTCTTACAAGACCCTTTAGGAATTTCATTTTGGCATTTCTTTACCCCTCTTTCTTCCAGTGCCCCAGCTCTGCTCTGCATGTGCTCAGATGATGCTGGACAAATAACCATGCATAAAGAGCACTGTACAATAAATACAGGGAGCTGCTGTCCCAAGGGGCTTACAGCATAAGTGCCCAGTCCTGTTCCCACTGAGGTCAAGAGAGCAAATGCCTCGTTAGCATTAAGGCCCTGAAGTCGAAGGAATTCACCAGTTGTAAGTCTGGTCACGGAACAGTGCACAGTTAAAACACTCTGGTCACTCGATTTCTGATCTAAAAGGGACTATTCTTCAACAAAAAAACTTTGAAAACAGACTCCAATGAGAGACTGCTGAATTGGAATTAATCTGCAAATTGGATACAATTAACTTAGGCTTGAATAGAGACTGGGAGTGGTCGAGTCATTATACAAAGTAAAACTATTTCCCCTTGTTTATTCCTCCCCCCCCCCCACTGTTCCTCAGATGTTCTTGTAAACTCCTGGAAATGTGCTGGAAATGGCCCACCTTGATTATCACTTCAAAAGGTTTTCTCTCCCCCCACCCCACTCTCCTGTTGGTAATAGCTCATCTTAAGTGATCACTCTCCTTTCAATATGTATGATAAACACCCATTTTTTCATGGTCTGTGTATGTATATAAATCTCCTCACTGTATTTTCCACTTTATGCATCTGATGAAGTGAGCTGTAGCTCACGAAAGCTTATGCTCAAATAAATTGGTTAGTCTCTAAGGTGCCACAAGTCCTCCTTTTCTTAAAACAAAGTTTGGCACTTTCCATCTAAAGGATATGAAAGTACTTTCCAAACCCTCATGCCTTTACTCTCACAGCACTTCAAGGTAGTGGGTGAGTTTTATATTAGTCTCTTGGGGAAACTGAAGCAGGGATAAGTGAAGTTCCTCTCTGAAAGGAAGTGAACTGCAGAGCACAGAACCCAGGTCTCCTTGATTCCCAGGCTGTGCGTTGACCACGAGACCATGTGGTTTCCTCTCTCAAAATGTATCACTCTGTTGTATTGTCCATGCCAGACTGTGATGAGTCACCCAAAAGGTGTTCCAAACTGTACAGGGTGTGGCACAGAGAGTGATCAGGTAAGGTGAGCTATTACCAGCAGGAGAGCAGGGGGGCGGGGAGGAGTGGGGGCGGGGAGGAGACACCTTTTGTAGTGATAATCAAGGTGGGCCATTTCCAGCAGTTGACAAGAACTTCTGAGGAACAGTGGGGAGGAAATATATTGGGGAAATAGTTCCCCTTCCCCCCCCCCCCCGCTCTCCTGCTGGTAATAGCTCACCTTACCTGATTACTCTTGTTACAGTGTGTATGGTAACACCCATTGTTTCATGTTCTCTATGTATATAAATCTCCCCACTGTATTTTCCACTGAATGCATCCAATGAAGTGAGCTGTAGCTCACGAAAGCTTATGCTCAAATAAATTTGTTAGTCTCTAAGGTGCCACAAGTCCTCCTTTTTCTTTTTGTGACTACAGACTAACACAGCTGCTACTCTGAAACTTACCTCCTGTTTGCCCCTAATTTATATAGTAATATTCTTAGCTATACCTTAACCAATCGTTCTACTGAAATTTACCTAACCAATCCTAACATATTGTAACATGATTAGCTAACCAATTATATCCCACCATCTTAATTAGTTTACATCCAGCAAAATTAATTATACAGCAGACAGAAACAATCACAGAACCAGACAGAGACCATGCAAATAAACAATAGCAAAGTGGGAACTATAATGACAAGACAATACAGAAGTGAGGATTTCACAGCTACATCTAAAAAGACATAAGGGTTTCCCAGCTGTGTCTATTGATAAGTGAGTTCTTACCAGACAGAAAACTATCAACCTAAATGTCCTTTTACATCTTCTAGGCTCTTCCCTTTCTCTGGAGGTGATAGGTCGGATCACCTTCCTAACAGCCCCATATTGACTAGTTTGGAATGTGAGGATGTGACCGGTCGCTTCCCAGCTTATGGCTGCCCCTGCTGCTTAGCCAAAGGCATTGGCCTAAGAACAGGGTCTCAGACTGTCACTGTGAGAGAAGGCCCTTACACAGATTCTTTCTTGTATACCTCTATTAATAGCTAAATGATAAACATATACCTACATTCTTAAAGTACAGGCCTTTACAGGCAGGCCTGAATATCTATATCCTAACAGGTTGCATTTCTCTGGTTTTGTTTATGAGAAGGTCACGCAGGACAGTATCAAAAGTCGTACAAAAGTGAAGATATCCCCCCCCCCCCCCCAATGGCTTGTTACCCTGGCAAAGAAAGCTATCAGGCTGGTTTGACATGATTTGTTTTTGACAAATCCGTGCTTACTGTTACTTATCACCTTATTATCTTCTAGATGTTTGCAAATTGCTTGCTTGATTATTTGCCCCATTATTTTTCTGAGTGACTGACGTGTCCGGTGTCGTCATGCTGGTTGATGTCAAGCCGTTTTAATTTTTAAAAGCTGCCCCAGCTGGGCATCTCCGTGGTGCTTGTGTGTGGGTGCTGACACCCATGGCAGGATTTTAGGGCCAGTGGGAGAGTCTTTGGGTATCCTTAAGGACAGTGGAACTGGTGCTGGATTGCCAGCTGCAGGGAGGGAGAGAGTCCTTTGTGCACCATGGAGCACCGACTGTCCCCAAGTCACTATCCAGGAGGGACTTGACAGGAGGGCAGAGGCAGGATGGGAGAGGCACATGGGGAGCTCAGGGGCAGCCAGTGCAGAAGCTCTATTAGTGGCTGTGCGGTGACTCCACTGGATGCCCTGCAAACGTGCCCCCCTTTCTCCCCCTGGCCTCATCCCTGCATGGGGTACGATTTCCACAGGACTCAAGTCTCTCCCTGACTGACATTCCAGGATCCACCCCCAGTGCAGTGCAGCTGATTTTTGCGCTCTGCTTTGGGGGTTGCTTTGTGTCTGGCTGGAGGGTTTATTTTCCCCTAGGCTCTGCACATGAGGACAGGCTCAGCATGATGTCCAAATCAGCACTCAGTCTGTGTGTCTTAGGTAATTGCATGGTCCCCATCACCACCATATCTGGGTGCCTCACAATCTCATTGTACTTCTCACAAAACCCGTGTGCGGCAGGGAAGTACTGTATCCCCGTTGCAGAGGTGGGCAAGTGAAGCTCAGAGGGGCTAAGTGACTTGCCCAAGGTCACAGAGGAAGTGACTGGCAGAACAGAGAATTAAGCCCAAGTCTCCCCAATCCCAGGCTAATGCTCTGACCACCAGACCACCTTCCTCTGCCTGCTGGCCTGACAGTGGGTTAATCCCGTGACCAGGACCTTTGAGGAACAGGGACACATTTGGTTTCCAGGTGCAAGTGTGTGCTCACTGTATAAAAAGCCAAACAGTGCAGGCTCCTGTGATGTGGGATTCCCAGCTTGTTTTCCCCTTAGCAGCAGGATTTGGATGGCTGGTGGTGCCTAAAACAGGTGTTTTGTTCAGACTTGTACAAGAACCTGGTTTAACCGGTGTTTCTTGATTGTTTCTCCTGCCAGACCGGAGCAGACCTGAGGTCCAGTTAGTCCTGTATCCTGTCTCTGGAAGGTTGCTAGTAACAGGTGTTAATCCCACCCTCCCCTAAAGTAGGGTTCTCTCTGCCCCCTGTGTGTGTCTCCTCCTGATCTCTGAGAGTGTGTCTACACAGCAAACCCCCCTATGGCAGTGAGTCTGAGAGCCTGGGTCAACTGATGAGGGCCCAGGGGCTCACACTGCAGGGCTAAACATAGCAGTGTAGACGCCTGGGCTTTGAGACCTTCCCAACTCAGAGCCCGGGCTCCGGCCTGCAAGTCTCTACTGCTCTTCTTACCCCCGCCGCGATAGCCCCGCCAGCCTGCTGACCTGGGCTCTGAGACTCACCGGCTGCCGGGTGGGTTTTTGTTGTTTTGTTCTGCTGTGTAGATGCCCCCTCAGAGTATTTAATCCCTCAGGCTACGTCTACACGACAAGCCGGAGCTGCAGCAGTGAGTGTCAGAGCCTGGGTCTGCAGGCTTGGGCTTGCTCTGCAGCACTAAAAGTAGCTGTGGAAGCATTTGGGCTCAGGCTCTGAAGCCTGGGGAGAGGGGTGGATTCAAAGCCCAAGCTCCAGCCCAAGCCCGAACGTCTATCAGTATTTTTAGAGCTGTAATACAAGCCCAAATCTGCAGGCCCTGGCTCTGAGGCTCCCTGCCGTGATTCCTGCTTTCTGGGTAGATTGGCTTCAGACCCAAAGCACAAGGTTTAATGTCCCTTCCAAAGTTTTTATTGTTAGTTGTAACTCTGGATAGCCTTGCTATCCACAGAAACAGCCAATCCCTCTTTGAATCCCGTTTAGTTCATGGCTGCAATGAGCCCCTCGGTTTAATCACATGTGGTGAGACAGAATATTTTCTCTTAGAGCTTTTGTATAAGTGGTTTACAGTTCCCTCTCTCCTTGGCATTTATCAGCATTCAGTTTCATCTGCCTGAATGTTGCCCATTCCCGCAGTTTGGGAAGGTCTCCCTGAAGTTCCTCGTAGACCACTCGGATCCTGGCTAAACTAAATAACTTTGTGTCATCTGCAAATTTTGCTACCTCACTGCTCACCCCCCCCTTCCCAATTGTTGTTAAATACATTTAAACAACCCAGGACTTAGTATGGAACCTTCAGGCCTGCTGTTTTGTAATGATGGGAATTGACCATTTAATCCTACTCTTGACTGTCTGCTAGTTTTTGATCCATGACAGTACTTGGTCTCTTATCCATGACTGCTTAGCTTCTTTAGTAGCCTCTTGTCCGGGACCTTATCTGGGGTATTTTGTAAGGGAAAATCAATTGTCGTCAGGTTCTCCTTTATATCCACTGCATTACTGACACGTTTAAAGAATTTGGAGAGATTAGTGAGACACTATTCTCCATTGCTGAAACCAGGTTGGTCATATCCTGATCTTCCAGGTGTTTCATTATTCTGGTTTTAATGATCACTTCATGCAGTTTGCCAGGTACAGATACAAGGTTGGCTGGCATGCAATTTCTCAGATCACCCATAGAACCCATTTCAAATCTAAGAACATTTTGCTGCCCTCCACTCTTCTGGATCATTGGCTGTGCTACATTCAGAAATATGCTTTGAAGAGAGCCCAGCGGAGGGCAACGAAAATTATTAGTGGGCTGGGGCACATGACTTAGGAGGAGAGGCTGAGGGAATTGGAGTTATTTAGTCTGCAGAAGAGAAGAATGAGGGGGGATTTGATAGCAGCCTTCAACTACCTGAAGAAGGGGGGTTCCAAAGAGGATGGAGCTAGGCTGTTCTCAGTGTTGGCAGGTGACAGAACAAGAAGCAGTGGTCTCAAGTTGCAGGTGGGGAGGTCAAGATTGGATATTAGGAAACACTATTTCACGGGGAGGGTGGTGAAGCACTGGGATGGGTTACCTAGGGAGGTGGTGGAATCTCCATCCTTAGAGGTTTTTAAGGCCTGGCTTGACAAAGCCCTGGCTGGGATGATTTAGTTGGTGTTGGCCCTGCTTTGAGCAGGGGATTGGACTAGATGACCTCCTGAGGTCTCTTCCAACCCGAATCTTCTATGATTCTGTGCTTCTCACCAAGGGAATGGAAATCAGTTTGGATACAAAGAGTAAAAAGCTGAATATCCTCAAGGTTCAGAAATACTGTTGGTTAAAAAAGAAAAACGGGTCACATTTTATATTAAGGTTTTATTTATAAAGGGTTAATAAATAATCAGATGTTATACACTTGCTACAAACGTAAGTAACGTGTTGAAGATGGTTAAAAGTCACTTATTGACCTGTTTGGATTGTGTACCAATTGATTAACCATTTATTAAAACCTCTACTAATCCTTTATTAATCCTTCATAAACTATTTGTCAGTGGATTCTTAATATAAAGTGTGACCAAAGGCTGCAAAAAGTGCTGTAGAATTTGATAAAGAAGAAGAATCTTTCTATGCAGTTTTCAAAGAAACCCATAAAATGCTATGTAGCAGGGGTATACATCTGAGATTCACTATTAGATGGCTTCAAAATGCCACAGAATGGTTCGCATGCTGTTGTTTCTATTACAGGAACGCTCAGTGTTAATTGGGGCTCCATTGCACGAGGCACTGTACAAAGACATAGGGCTTGTCTTCACGTACTGCGCTCCGACGGTGCAGCTGAGCTGCTGTAACGCTTTAGTGAAAACGCCCGAGAGGGCTTCTCCTGTCGGAGTAGTTCATCCACCTCCCTGAGAGGCAGTAGCTGTATTGATGGGAGAAGCTCTCTCATCAACATAGCGTATTTACACAGGAGGGTTAAAGCAGTATAACTGCATTGTTTGGGGGTGTGAATTTTTCACACCCTTGAGCGACGTGGTTATACAAATGTGAGTATGTAGTGTAGACCTGGCCATAGTAACATACAATCCCTGCTTTGGAGAGGGATTTAGAATCCAAGGGTAGGCTTCACCAAGGTATTTAGGCACCTAATGCCCATTAATTTGAAATCAGTAGGTGTTAGGTGTCTAAATACCCTGGTGAATTCCACCCAAATAGATCAGGCAGACCAAGGAAGGAGGGGAAATGGAGGTAGTGACTTGCCCAAGGTCACGTAGCAGGTCGGTGACAGAGCTGGGAATAGAATACAGGTCTCCTGAGCTACCGTGCCCTGTCTACTAGCCGTGTCTAGTACCCGTGCCCTGTCTACTAGCCCACATGTCTCCCCATCCATAGAATTAAATTTTCTATTCAATTTATTGGCCTAGCCCAGCGAACGGAAGGTCTGCTTGAGGTTCGTGCCATTAGCAGCGGCAGCCTTCTCCAGTGGGCACAAGGCTTCTTGCTCCACACCAGTCACCAAAGCTGGCTCGGAGCAGAGGAGATGCTGCACCTTGGAATGTCCCAGGCTCCTGCTGGAGATACTGATACCACTTCCACACACACCCCTGCTACTTCGAGGCGTGATCTAAGCCCTATATTCTCAGGTCGCATTGCAGTAAAGAACAGAATTGCCCATCCACAAAGCCTTTTGCTGTTCCTGGCTCCCAGGAGAGTCCACATCACTTGAGATGACTCAGGACCATGGAGAGTGACTGGGATGAAGCAGAAGAAAATGAATATTTCGGTAAATGAGTCGTAACAGTGGCAGAACCTGGGTAGTGTCATCCAGTGCAATCAGCATGGATGTTGTTTTGGTTTCATTTAGGCACTGAGTAATGAGCATTTTTGCTGCTGATCAGATTGATAACTAAGGCAAACTAAAATATTTGGTTTGCTCTCAGCAGAAGTCTCCTAAATTAAGAGTTTTCATCTCACCCAGGTAAGAGTAGGCAGATTTGCCTAGCAGTCGTCATGAATAATTACCCTGGTTAGGATGGGGGTGGGTTAGAAGCCAGGTTTTTTTTTCTCCATACTAATCCTAATCATTTAACTAAATTAATTGCTTCCAAACAGATGTCCAAATGTGTCCATCGCCTAGTCCCCTGGACACTCGTCACCAATCCTTATGCAGTTACTTGTTCTAACTTTCTAGCCATTGAGCAGTGATTCCCAATGTCTTTGGGCGATGCCTATTTACCAGAATAATACCTTGGCTCAATTGGTGCCCATCACCGAGATCGCTGCATATTCTATCAGGTGGTGCAGACAGCCCGGTGTAAGGACACTCTCTTACCCTATGGGAGGCAGGCATAGATGGGGGTGTCTAGAATGCCAATCAAAGGAGCTGGTATGCAGTTTGTGGGAGCCACCATGCTGGTGGAGAACTAGCGTGGACAGGTTCAGGTGCGACTGTATCTCGTGGGTGTACATGGGACATGATTTCCTCGTCTCCTCTGGGTTGATAAAATCACGCCTGCTCCCAGGATGCCAGCGGCTTGTTGAAAGAGCGCAATTAATCGAGAAAGACATGGCTCTGTGCCAGGAGGCCTTTTTAATTAAAAGAGGTTGGGACATCTGAGAATCTCTATTAAACCTGGCGTCGCCACTGAAGTCATGGAGCGTGTGTGTGTCTGAATTTGGATGGCGGGGAGGGTAGAGCATCCTCTTGCTTGCTAACGTCTCTGGAGGGGTAGGGGGGTGTCCTGTGTCACAGACCTCTGGGGCCACGTACGCTTCCCCATTGCAATCGTGTGACTTCTCCGGTGTTCCTGCTGACTTTGAAGGGATGGAGCTGGCTGCTCCCACAGCTCAGGCATAGCTTGTTACAGTTCATACTAACAGGGCAATGGGAGCCCGTGCCTTTAACAATGCTGGTGGAATGCTCCTGCCCTGCCTGGCCCTAAGCTTGGGGCATAGGTCCTGCATGCCAGGTGGAAAGAGGAGCAGCTGAGCCAGCCTTTTGGGCTGGGTACCAACGTTCCTTATTGCCTGGCTTAGAGGCGCATGTTTGCTCACAGGGTGTGGGAGGCTGGGCGGGTGGGTGGGTGTGGCTGGTTCTCTGCCACTGGGGCATAAATGGGGGGTGCGGGGCCGCTGTCCTTCCTCAACGCAAACTTCCCCGCTCATCAAAGCCCTGGTAAACTCTGGTACGCACCTGCTTCTTTATTGGAACCATGCACGGCAGCATCTTCCCTGTGGTTTGCTTGAAGGGCTGCACCCTTCCTACATGGACTTCGTTATTTCACTAGGACATCAGAGGCTGCAGGCATAGCGCTATTTGGGTTTTTTACTGCGCCCGTCACCATGGTATCTGAGCACCTGAGGTGTCATGGAGGGGGGCAAATGGGATCTATCCCGTCACGCTGTTTGGTGGCCTGTTAGATGAGCTTTAACCTAGTGGAAGCATCTGTTTCCTGTCATTCAGGTGGCCTCTTTTCCTCTCTGTATCTGAATGTTTTTGCTGGGCACTACGGAGCGGGAAGAGTGAGCCTGGTTCTAGGCAGGGCTCTGTGTCTCATCCATGTTGCTTTGTCCCCTAGCGGCTGGGGTGAAGGATGTTCTCCTCAGTGAAGCCCTACGAGAATCAGGACTTCTCGGCCCTGAAGAAACACTGCCAGCGGCAGAAGGTGCTCTTCGAGGACCCGCTCTTCCCCGCCAATGACGACTCCCTCTTCTACAAGTCACGCGTTCAAGGCGTCCAGTGGAAACGTCCGAACGTAAGTGAGGCTTGAATGTCCTCCCTGTGCACATCCTTGTGCCGCTCCCCTGGGGTCACACCTTAAAAATCAAGTAACTGCTCCCCAGCACGCTATCTACCGTAGGTACCCTGTTACCGTAGTATCTGAGCTCCTCGCCATCTCTAATATATCAGGTGGGTAGCCGTGTTTAGTCTGTATCCACAAAAACTATGAGGAGTCCGGTGGCACCTTAAAGACTAACAGATTTATTTGGGCATAAGCTTTCGTGGGTAAAAACCCCATTTCTTCAGATGCATTACCCATGAAAGTTTATGCCCAAATAAATCTGTTAGTCTTTAAGGTGCCACCGGACTCCTTGTTGTTTTTCATCTCTAATGTATCGATCCTCCCACCAATTCATAGAATCCTAGACTATCAGGGTTGGAAGGGACCTCAGGAGGTCATCTAGTCCAACCCCCTGCTCAAAGAAGGATCAATCCCCAACTAAATCAAATTCTGGGAAGTAGGGCTGTGCTATTATCCCCATTGTAGAGATGGGGAAACTGAGGCACAGAGAGACTTGTCCAAGGTCACAGAGGAGGTCTGTAGCACAGCAGGGAACTGAACCTGGGTCCCTTGATTCTCAAGATGGCCTGCTAATCACTGGATTATCTTTCCTTTACCTTCGCCCTCTGCAAGAGCCCCTGTTCTTGTGTGTGCTCAAAGCAAGGGAGCTGTCTGAAGGGAAGCATGACCTGTCGGACATGTGACACGACAGTGTGTTTAGTGTTGGAACAGGAATCTGGGAATTGGGACTCCTGAGTTTCTACAGGCCACATCCCGGATACCAGCAGCTCCCGTTGGGACCGGTCCTGCTCCTCTGAAGTCAGTGGGAGTTCTGGCATTGTCTTCAATGGCAGTCCCTTCTGGCTCATTGAAGCCAATTGGAGTTGCAGGTGTTCAAGATGTTTGTTTGCTCCTTCCTCTGCCACTAACTCAGCACATGACCTTGGGCTTGTCCCTCAACGGTGACTTGTAACCATAATTCAACTGTGTTTGTAAAGTGAATATAACAATAGACCTAAGCTATAGGAGGGCTAGATGTTGTTGCTAATCCTCTCAGGGACTAACTGATGTTTGCAAAGTGCTGCTACGATCCTAGTGGCTGAGTTTTATTTATTTGGTTTTGGATGATTATCACGCAGTTCTAACCCATTATTTAATGGCTTGTCAGCTGCAGCAGCCTCTGTCCCAAAGGTCTCCCAGAGATTTCTGTAGCTCTGGACCTCTGTTACTTGCTGGTCCCCCTTCAGGTGCTGTTTTTCCTCTTTGCTCTGCATGCGGCGATAGCCCCAGAGATGCCTACACACCGCAGAGATGGATGCATCGGAAATACACAAAGAGACGAAGTGGGGGTGCTGGGAATTGAGGTGAATGCTGCCGGGGTGGAGGGGGGCCAGCAGCACAGTTCATCCTTGATCGCACGTGGAAAGGACGGGGCTGTGACCTGTGGTCCTGTGTCTCTGTCTGTCCGTGTCTCCTCGGCACAAGGAAATGCACCTGACGACGTTCTCTTTGGCTGGGAGGGAGGTCATGCAGGGCACTGCGATCGGCTGCCAACAGTTTGATGCACCTGGCATTTGCTCCCTGGGGTGCTCCCTGTGTTCCCAGTGCTGCATGCAGGGCCTGACTGAGGCGGTCACTTCAGCTTCCGTCGGTGATTAACCTCTGGGAATCCGGGCACTGCCTGCTCTAGCAGGCTGGACACTGGAGGTATTGGGGGTGGGCCCCATGCTGCCTGTGGGGGCGATGGGTCATGGATCTGTGTCCTGATTGATCTGAGGTCTAGCCCCACCCTGCCTCTCAGAGGGTGCTAGCCATGGGGGAGCCGCTGGGGACCTAGAGCTCCCTCTTCTGGAGGCCTGGGGCAGGGAGGCCGTGAGGGTGGGAGCAGTGCGTGAGGAGCTGCTGAGGTAGCCTGAGTGGAGCTGAGCTCTGGCTCTGGGCTCCCACCCAGCACTGCCTCAGGTCATGTGAGCCAGCAGAGCCGGGGAGCTGGGACTCTTGGCTGGGGGGACTGCGGGGCCACCTCTGCTTGGTGACAGGGGCTGCAGTGTGCGGGCAGCGTACTGGGTCAGCCGTCCTTGGGGTTGGGAGGAGGAGAGGGGTGGTCCTGCTCTCCCTCCCCCCCTCCCCCCCCCCAGCTGGGGCTTTACTCTGTAGCTCGTTACGCCCAACCTCACCCCGTCACTCCTTTACTCCTTTCTAACCAAGCCTGTAACACACCTTAGGTCCTCCCAGAGCAACCCCCTGGCTCCAGCGCTGCCTTAGTCTCCCTGCAGGGCACACCAGCTATCTGCCAAGATTTCTCAGAGCTGCTCTGAGCAACCATGGTGCCTCTCTCTGCCCCAGCTGGGAGTCTCTAGAAAGCCAGCTTGTCTTTCCAGAGTGACAGTGGAGCCTTTATCCAGGAGGGAGTGGGGGAGGGAATAAAAAGGCTTTGTGGAAAGGGAGGGTATGGGCTGAATTGATTCTTTGTGTGCCGTGCGTGGCAGGAGGGGCAGCTTTGGGCTGGGCCACCACCGAAGCGGGCGTGCTGCCTTGCTGAAAATGGACTGGCTACACCAGCACAGTACCTCTATAGCAGTGGTCCCCAAACTTTTTTCCTCGCCCTCCCCCACCCCTGTCCACACCCCAACCCCAGAGCTGGGAACGGAGGGCCATGGAAAGGGGGCCAAGGCTGGGGCCACAGCTGGGGTCAGGGGGCGGGTCTGGGAGCTGAGCCTTGGGTGGATGGCTGGGCCGGCAACTGGGGCCAGGAGTGGAGCTGGGTGGTGCTCCCTCCCCACCCCCCGTGGGGGCTGGCCCGTGCTCCAGCCGTGCCCCCCTGAATGTTCCTCCGTGCCTCTGTTGCAGGGCACGCCCCACAGTTTGGGGACCTCTGCTCTATGGGAAGCTCCCGTGTAACGTTAAGGATGCGTTGGGGTATCTTTTCAGTCAGTTTTCCTATGGGAACTGGCGGGAGCCCCATTGCTTCCAGCCTGCACTATGAGACTAGTCTGTACCAAGCACTAAAAACATGCACGATGGGGACAAACCTGGGCTGGCCCCAGGGAATGGACTGGTTGGTCCAATAGGCCTTTTTTCTGTGTCTAGCATCTTAAAGCGTGTGTGGGTGTGGCCACACTATAGTGATGGGCACTATATAAAAACATAGCTGGATGGATAGGCCAGAGCAAGCGGCTGGCTGAGTTCCTGGGGAGCTGATGACTTTAATGCTGAGGCTTAATTGAATGGTATTTATTGTATAATTAATGATCAAGTTCCTATAGCCATAGACAGGCATCTTCATTACTCTAAATCTAAATAAATACATAATGGACTCAAGGGAACACTTGGGCAGGGCCTGGCCAGCTGGCCTAGTGGGTCTCTCCCATCGCCAGGTGTTATGGTTCCATGACAATGAGATATCCAGCCCTGTGATACTTTGGGCTTTACCCAGGCCAGTAAGGGGCTCAGGGTGCCTAGAATACAGTTCTGCTGTGGCTCTCTGCACATGAGCATGGAGGTCTCACCCAGGCTTCCATTGCCCAGTTACTCCTTGCAGAGGGACCCCAACAACCTTTCCAGCCCCAGCTCTTCCCCCTGAAATGTCTTTGTGCAGTGCACAGCCCCTCTCACTGTAGCACTCCCAACACTGTAACAAGTTCACTGCTGCCTTAAAGAGACAATACACAGCAGCCTGTAAGCTCAGCTGGGGTTAATACAGTCTCCCCTTCCATCACTGCATGGAGTTGTTGTATAGTACAAGTAGAACACATTTATAAGCAAAAGGATCCAGGTTTCCAGGATGTCAGGTAGAGGTAATAGAGATAGAAATGGCCACCCACAAAATTGAAAATTTACTACTAAGAGTGAAACTCAACTTAACGAACTAGAGTCCTTTGCTCAAAGTTTTCTCACCATAGTCATTCTTCTGGCATGGCTGGCTAGTCCTCAGCCAGGACCCAATCCCAGACCTCAAAGCACTGAGTGTTTTATGTCTCCTCAAGTGAAGGATAACTTAAGGGTTCTCTCCCCTCTCTTTATAGTCCATTAAACTTTGAAATGTATTCTTCTGAAATGTAGCCCCAGATAAGGCTCCCTCCACCTCCTGGGTGTAGACGCTGTGCTGTATGGGAGCAGTCGCCAAGCTGGCTTCTCCCCCACTTGTGATTTTTACAATGCAGATGATCTTCCTGCAATCTCTGATACAAACCAGTAGCTCACTGGCCTTGCCACACCTGGCTTGAGGTGTCAGCCCCCCTTCCCTATATCTGGAAAAACCCATTTATCAACTTCCCCTGACGTACCTAGTTTTAAGTCCCATATTTCCAGCCTGTCTGTGTAGGTTAGCTCTACATACACCACACACAGATATCAGTGAGTTATTAGTTTTCCAGTTATATATTACATGCCACCTTTGGATAAATACCATGACATCAGTGTGTGAGGTGCACTGAGTTGGTCAGGCCAGCTGGGACTCACTGGGACATTTCAGGGAACTCCATGCCATCTGGCATTGGAGTGCTTAAAGGGTCACACACCTTCACCCTTTCATCAATCTGGGCACAAGAGTACAGCAGACACTGATTGGCTTGCTCTGGCGATCCTGTGAATTACAGGAACAGCCCTAGCAGGTTCACCACAAACAATATCCCCCTGGCCACCGCTGGTCCCAGGGAAGAATTGGGCTATGCTGAGGAAGCTCTGGGCCCTCTTTCTGGCAGGGAAGGGCTTACCTCCTGAGGCACGGTGCCAGGCCAAAGTGGGTGACTCCTTATAGTTCCATTAGGGGGCTGCTCCCTGTACTGCAGGTTTGAGAAAAGCAATTCCAAAAGCTGACTTCAGTAGTTGGTGGTGCAGGGCTCTTCCCTGCTGTCTTCCTGCTCTTGCAGAGGAACTCTGTGGGACTCAGTTCTCCCCTGAGTGGCACCTAGACTGGGAATCTTCTCGCAATGGTGGCAGCTTGTGATTGCCTTTTTATTGTGTTCCTCTTCCCTAGCTAGACATGGTTCCATTCATCACACTGGCCCATAAATCTGTGTTTAGCTAATGAAATACGTTCATGGGAAATCCCAAGGATCCAGAGCTGGCCAGTTCTGTGCACAAAATGAGGCAGGGGTCCTGTGGAAAAACTGGTACGTGATCATCCAATTAAAGATCGTATCATAAATAAGGCTCTGTTTTAGTCACGGGTATTTTTAGTAAAAGTCAAAACAAAAATTCACGGTCCATGACTTGTACTATATGGACTAAATCTAGGGGCAAGGCGGCCCGGGGGATGCCGCGGGTGCTTGGGTGGGGGGTGGTGGGGGAGTTTGATGTAGGCAAAAGGTAATTGGCCAAACTGCAGGAGGCAGGGATTAGTACTACAAGGAGTCAGCA
Organism: Lepidochelys kempii; assembly: GCF_965140285.1. Classification (NCBI taxonomy): domain Eukaryota; kingdom Metazoa; phylum Chordata; order Testudines; family Cheloniidae; genus Lepidochelys; species Lepidochelys kempii. The sequence goes on from NC_136380.1 coordinate 16,483,134, forward strand.
GCTCAGTCTCATCTGCAAGACAGCACCTCCCGCAGCACTGTGCCTGTACGGCCTTAATGAGATACTGCTTCAGAAGCGCCTCGGGGTCCTGTTCTGTGCATTGGCGGGTGCCTTGGCTGTCACTGGGGGGTTCAGGGGGTTCAACGCTTTGCAGGACGAAATGCTACGCGTATGATCAGTAGCACGCATCCACATGCTGCATTGCAGCTGCTGCCGACATCCAGTTACGACGCTGGGAGAGGAAGGGGGTTGAAGGACTTCCCATCTCGTTAGCTTGCCTCCTGCAGTGAGGGGCCCATCCAGCTCCCAGCGCCTGGCGTGATTTGCCGGGGTGAACGCTAGGAAGTCGTGTGGGTCGGAGGAAGAATCCTTCCCCTGTGGCAATGGAGTGGCTACCAAGCCTTGCTCTTCCTGCCCACTGTGCGCTGCTGCTCAGGGGACTTGCGGGGAGCACCTGTGCTCTCCCTCTGCGGAGCAGAGCCAGACTGGTTCCACTGCAAAGAGGCCATAAGGGTGGCAGGGCCAGGATTTGTCTCCCAAGAGGTTCGCTTTCCTCATTCTTCACTGCAGGGGAGCTGGGCCCATTCTCTGTATGTGTTTGTCCATTTTCGGTGTTGACAGAGAAGGCAGCTGTTCGTTTGTTTGCTTCCCTAGAACAGTGTGGGCCCTGGGCTGTCGCGTGGCATGTGGAAAACCCTGTTAAACCTGCACCGGAATGACACACACAGGGCCGGACAACAGAAACTGACCTTTCCAGAGCTCGCCAAAGCTTTCCCACCAGGCCTCATTTCTGCAGGCACAATGTAGCACCTACTAATCCATGCAGATGCTGTTCATTACAGTACTTTGTTATTATCAGTGTCTGGTTCATTAGTCTGTAGTTCTTTATTTTAATAAAGATATATTTGTATATATTATTCATAATGCGTGTGTGTGTGTGTATATATATATATAGCAGTATTTATATATTAGGATTTAGTTAATATTTCTATTGTGGTATTATATTCTATGCATGGGTATTAGGTCTATGATAGTATGTATACATTAATGATTAGTATTTAGTTATTAGTGTTTATTTCTATTATGATAGCACCAAGGGGCCCCCGTGGGGGTCAGGCGCTTTTGCTATAGTAATGTACACTCATAGAATAAGAAGACGATCACTGCACCAAAGAGCAGACAGTCAAAACACGCAACAGGAGCCACCAGGAGGAGAAAGCAAGTAAATGGGAAGTGGACAATGTGAATTAGTTGTGATCACCTTACTGTGGGGCTATCATAAGCCAGTTTTACCCTCCTTTTCTTTATGGCTGGATGGGAAAGGGGGTCCCAATTTTTTTCTCAAGTCATGAGAACGGAAGTTGTTGAGCGTCACTGACCAAATAGTAATCTCTCTCCATAACACTTTTCATCAGTAGAATAACCTACATTTCATCCAAATGTCTAACCGTTATTGTGTGAATAGTTGCCTATTTGCTGGCGTGTAATTGTAGCCATAAAACCAGAGGTCAGCGCTGACAATTTGGCCCTAACTGTTTATAGAGTCGTCACTGCTTCTGAAGAAAGAAAAGGGTCGTTATCTGAAGGGGTTACAGGGGAGGATTTTTTTTCTAGCTCTTCTGAAAATATTTCTCCAATATGCAATCTACCCGAAAGACACCGGTGACTTATTGCACACCACACTCCTGATCAAGTATGAGGGTGACTGCAATCTGCTCTATTTCATGTTTATTACATTCAGCTGTCTGACGTTTGGCAAGTTTATGCTGCTTGCAGTTGGGCAAAGTTTGGCTGTACCTGCTCTTGAGCATCTGTGCCCCCATACCTCTGTGGAAATCAGAAGGGTAGCTACCGTCCTTTCCTATCCTGTTCATGTGTTTGCAAACCTCCCTTAGAATCATAGAATCATAGAATATCAGGGTTGGAAGGGACCCCAGAAGGTCATCTAGTCCAACCCCCTGCTCAAAGCAGGACCAATTCCCAATTAAATCATCCCAGCCAGGGCTTTGTCAAGCCTGACCTTAAAAACCTCTAAGGAAGGAGATTCTACCACCTCCCTAGGTAACGCATTCCAGTGTTTCACCACCCTCTTAGTGAAAAAGTTTTTCCTAATATCCAATCTAAACCTCCCCCACTGCAACTTGAGACCATTACTCCTCGTTCTGTCATCTGCTACCATTGAGAACAGTCTAGAGCCATCCTCTTTAGAACCCCCTTTCAGGTAGTTGAAAGCAGCTATCAAATCCCCCCTCATTCTTCTCTTCTGCAGGCTAAACAATCCCAGCTCCCTCAGCCTCTCCTCATAACTCATGTGTTCCAGACCCCTAATCATTTTTGTTGCCCTTCGCTGGACTCTCTCCAATTTATCCACATCCTTCTTGTAGTGTGGGGCCCAAAACTGGACACAGTACTCCAGATGAGGCCTCACCAATGTCGAATAGAGGGGAACGATCACTGCTCGCTATGCCCCTACTTATACATCCCAAAATGCCATTGGCCTTCTTGGCAACAAGGGCACACTGCTGACTCATATCCAGCTTCTCGTCCACTGTCACCCCTAGGTCCTTTTTCTGCAGAACTGCTGCCTAGCCATTCGGTCCCTAGTCTGTAGCTGTGCATTGGGTTCTTCCGTCCTAAGTGCAGGACCCTGCACTTATCCTTATTGAACCTCATCAGATTTCTTTTGGCCCAATCCTCCAATTTGTCTAGGTCCTTCTGTATCCTATCCCTCCCCTCCAGCGTATCTACCACTCCTCCCAGTTTAGTATCATCCGCAAATTTGCTGAGAGTGCAATCCACACCATCCTCTAGATCATTTATGAAGATATTGAACAAAACCCAGGACCGACCCTTGGGGCACTCCACTTGATACCGGCTGCCAACTAGATATGGAGCCATTGATCACTACCCGTTGAGCCCGACAATCTAGCCAGCTTTCTACCCACCTTGTAGTGCATTCATGGAGAAGACTCGGAATCCAAGCTGTGACAGTTCTTGCTCTTAGCCTTTGTCCTTTGCTGACCCAAGGGGCCCCCTTGCTAGATGAAAGGTATTGTGTGTGTGTGGTTTCTGCAGGGAGGGAGTTTGAAATGGGAAATCCCTGGGTGTCATACCATGGTCTCTGTCTTGGGAGGTCATCTAATCAACAGCATTAGAGCCAGATGTGACTGGGAGGTAATCCAGCAGCTGTGACAGTAAACAATGCTAATGTCATTGTTGATAACTCAGTCTGAGCATGGACAACTTTGACCCAGTTATAGCTCTCAGGGCAGTATATATGCTTTAGGGCCTGATCCTAGAACCCTTCCTCACATGAGTAGAAAGTCAGTAGTACTAATTGCATGAGTTGGGCTTACTGATGTGAGAGAAGCTTGCAAGAATTGGGCCTTGAATTTCGTAATCTTGCCTGCAAACTACGTGGAGACAGCTGGAAAGTGGCTAGATCTGGCTGGCTGAGAATTCCCCCTGAGGGTCCAGGTGCATCAGGGGTGGGGAGGAGTGGTCAAAACATACTGCACTTTGGCTATGCTCAGATGGCAGATGATCCAGAGGAATCGCTGCCAGATGGTGTAAATCAGAGCAGCTCCAGGGCAGACCCTGCTGTGCGGAGCAGAAATTCAGCAAAGAAGGGAATCTGGCCCTAAATTCTTTCTTTGCTGCCACTTTAATCCATGAGGCTGTTTTGCAGGTGGAAACAAAGATCAGCCTCATTTGCAGCTTTCATTCGCTTGTTTGTTAACAGAAGGCAAACCTTCTGAAGGTCAGGAAGCCTCCACAAGTGATTTCACAGGTTTTTTCATAAAGCCCCAGTGGGTTTCCTTCCTGTCAGTCACCCCAGCAAAGCCCTTGGGATTTAGTGGGGAGAATAACTACTTTCTGCTGTCTGATGCAAAAGATGAAATTCTTAATTACAGGTCCAGATTCTGTCTGAATTCTTACAACGGGGTGTGTGTGTGTGTATTTAAACTTCATAAAGTGGGGCCTAATCTTGCTCCTGTTGAAGTTGTTAATAACCATACCTGGTTCTTACGCAGTGTTTTTAATCGGATCTCAAAGTATTCTACCAAGGAGGTCAGTATCTCTATCCCTATATTACAGATAGGGAAACTGAGGCACAGAGTCACCCAGTAGGTCAGTGGCAGAGCTGGGACTAGAACCTGGATCTCCTGAGTCCCAACCAGTGCTCTGTCCACTAGGGTGAGGCAATATCTTTGATGGGACCAACTTCTGTTAATGAGAGAGAAGTTTTTGAGCTGCACAGAGCTCTTCTTCAGGTCTGGGAAAGGTACCCAGAGTGTCACAGCTACATGCAAAATCAGATAGTTTAGCAGAAGTAGTTACCACATATTCTATGTGACCAGTCACGGTGAAGTGGCCTGTTTACACCCCTGTAGTCACAGGACAAAAAGGGGGGTCAGTGGGTTACAGATTGTTGTAATAAGGCATAAATCCCATGTCTTTATTACAACCATGATTTTTAGTGTCCAGCAAGGTTAGGAATTTAAGTTTGTCTCTCTTATCCACAGAAGTTGGTCCAAAGATATTATCTCCCCCACCTTGTGTGGCTAACATCCAAGGATCGCCTTGGCTACAACAACATTTCAAAGTGTCTGTACACGTGTAAACATTATACGCTGGCTATTTGGTTGTCTCCCTTGCCTTCACCTTGATGTTGCTCATCGTTTTAGATTGTAAACTCTTTGGGCGGGCCCTGTAGGTGAAATCATGGCCCCACTGAAGGTCAATGGGAGTTTTGACAGTGGCTTCAGGAGGGATCGGATTTCACCCCATGTGTGTGTTCAGCACCCGTGGAAGAGGTCCCTGGTCTGGATAGGCATCTGTGTGCTACCATACTACGGCTATTCAGTATTCTTCTTCCAAGTGCCCCCTGGAGCTGTTGCAGGGCATGTATTGGAGAGCTTCTCCTCTCATCCCTCCCACTGCAGTCTCCAGCCTCAGATCTGCAGGGGAAACGTTTACCGCGGTGTCTTTGCTATAGAGCGAGCCGCCTTCTCATTGCTCAGGCAGCTGGATTCTGTGAGCTGTGCTGATGGAATCCAGGAAAGAGGCTTGAGTTTCTCCTTGGCTTTTGCCCCAGAAGGTTTTTTTTGCTATTAAGCTTTCACGAAAATGATGCAAGCCCTCCCCAGCCCCCACTCCTGCACATGATCTCCGAGCCTGAGGCTACTCTGCTGCCATTCAGGGAACTTTCCAAGCTGCTCTCCCTATTGATCGAGGAATTGCAGGTGGCTAAGGGGAAGAGCTAGAGGATGTTGCTAGAAAAGCCACTACCTTGTGGGAAGCTGCAGAGGGAGGCATCTTGCACCTCGTGCTTTCAGTAACCAGCTTGCATGCCTCTGTTAATTCAGACCATTGGGTGTCAGAGCCGTGCAGATTAAGGGCTTGCTAGCTCTCTGCCGCGGTCTCCGGTTAGAGTCAATTCTGAAGGCAGAATCAGGTACCCATGTGGCTGAGATTCTTGGAGGGAGGAATTGTGTGCGCACATGGAAATAAAACGAATTACACCTAGAGCACAGCCAGACTGCATGTCCCTGACTTCTCCACTGGGGAGCCAACCTGCAGGGCCCCAGACACCTGCTACCACTCAGCAGAGGGTGTCAGGAGGAGCGCCGCTGTCAGAAGACAGCAGCATTAATAGAAACTGAGTGTGGAACTTAGGCTATGTCTACACTATGGACCTTGCAGTGGCATGGCTGTACCACGGGAAGGTCTTCCATGTAGCCGTCTTTGCCAGCAGGAGAGAGCTCTCCTGCCGGCCTAATGAAACCACCCCCCAACGAGTGGGTTTTTTCACGCCCCTTCCTGACCGAAGTTTTACCGACAAAAGTGGGTGTGTAGACAAATCCTAAGTTACTCTGAATCTTGAGGCTAGGAACATTCTAGCAAATGTGACCGTACCCCCGGGCTCCAGCAGACTGGACAGTGCACACAGCCGGCCTCCCAGCCTAATCGTCACTGGGAACCGTCACTGCTATCCTGAGCCCCTGCTAGTGATTGCGCTTCACTCCATCCCGCCCTTCTCGGAAACAGTAACGCAAGGCAAGCCATGCAGCTGTGTGGACCAGCACGCGCCGTGGCTCCCTGCTGAGGCACTGCGGTCCGCCGGAAACATGCTACGGAAAGGTTCTGAAGTGTGTTTAGTTTCATTTGTAAAGTAGTCTCTGAAAAATACAGTGGGGACAGGGTCCCCGCCCTGAAGAGAGATGCACAGGTGAGAGTGGGCTTGTTGTAGTCTATGGGAGTTTGGAAGTACCTGTGTTAGGGTGCAGAAGTACTGACTCGCTGCTTGCCCTCAGCTTCTATTGACCTCGTTAGGGTTTGGTGGTACTCGGCCCCATATCAGACTGGGCCCTTGTGTAACGAGGGAACCCTTTCAGATTCATGGGGTCTGATCCTTCTCTTGCTTATGCTGGTGTAAATCAGCAGTAGCCTCGCTGACGTCAGTAGGATTACACTGGCGTATAGGTGGTGTGCAAGGAGAATCAGGCCCAGTTCTTGGAGTCCCTTTTGCCTGGCTTGTGCGGCTGGTTTAAATCTAGACCTTCAGTAAAGCCACATCTGATCAAACCGCAGGGACAAAGATCATGACCTACAGGCCAGCGCCTGCCCCCCCGTTGTGTTGCAGTTTTGTTGGCCTTTCTCCCACATCTGGTGTGGTAGCGTTTCCTGGAACTGATTAACATTATTCCTTCCAGTGCAACTCTCACCCCCTCCCTGCTCTTCCTTCTGACTTGGAGTTTCGCTGTGGATGCCAAAACTTCGCAGAGGCAACAGCTGTTTAATTCTGTAATTGGTCTTGGCGTCGTTTACCATTTGTCTTTGCGTTAATCTGCGAGATGGCACAGCGTGGCCAGAAGGTTCATTCTTAGGAAATGTATTCGGGGAGAAAACAAATCCAGTGGCTGGCTTGTTCCTGGCAGGGACTGGGGAAGAGCTTTGCTTTTAGCAGTATCCACTTAGAAATATGATTAGATACGCAAAAAGCTGGGGCTCATTTTTCTCCTCACTGAGCCAAAGTAGATCAGAGCTGACTGGAGTGGAGTTTGTGGCTCTTTCTAAAACTTCATGGTATTGGCACTTAGCTATTGCAGTGAAAGGCAGCATGGTCCAGTGGCTAGTGCGCTGGTGCAGGCCTTGGGAGCCTGGGGTTCTTATTCCTCTGCTGAGTGACCTTGGATAAGTCACTTAATCTCTCTGGGTCTCTTTCCTCTCCTACTCTTTGCCAGTCTTGCTGATTTAGATTGTAAGCTCTTTGGAGGAGGGAGAGTGTCTCATGAGTTTTGTACAGCACCAAGCACAATGGGAATTTGAGTTGGGGCCTGTACACTAACACTACTAGTGCTACCAATAAAGGAAATCCTACATGGAGTGACTGCGGTCAGATGCTGCTGAATTAGGGGCAGAGAAATGTCAAGTGATGCTAATCTCAACTGTGCAAGTCATTGGCAGTTTTAGTCCAGTATTACTATGAACCGCTCTGGGCTTTTGGGCATATGAGACTTGTGGTCCGAATGGATACCAGCGTGGCATTCCACATGGGTATTGTACGTTCTGCCCATGCATTGAAAGCAAAGCCAGGGCCTTACTGAGTACAGCCTGGAATGTGCAAAGACTCGGGGAACCCATATGAGAGATGAAAAATCTGCCTTTCTAACTATTATGGGCCAAATTCTGCCTTCAGGTGCATGCAGGCAACTCCCAGTGGGAGCTGGGCTTGGGTGCATTAAGCCAGTATCCTTAGACCCTTATGACCCTGGCCTGTGCCCGACGAAGACTAGTATGTCGACTGGATGTCTTTTACTAGCATGTTCTGATTAAACCCTGAGTGTATTTTGCCTACCCACAACGCACTATGCTTTAGTGATCCAGTGTGCTGCTGTATGGATGTAGACATACACAAACAGCACCGTGCGAACTCACTCCAGCCAAATAGTTTCTTTCAGCAGCCAGAAAATCTTACACGGGTGCAACTTCTGTCATAGCCCAGTGCCAACTCTGCTCTTGTTCAGTTGCAGTATTGTTTTCCGTTTAAATGTAGACTGTTCTAAGTGGTCTAAAATCCACAGGCTGAAGTAGATTATCTTGAAATTTGCTGTCTCTCATGGGACTGCTGGGCAGTGTCAGTGTTTCAAATGTTGGGTCATTTGAGTAAGGGGTTCCCAAGATACAGCTACCCTAAACCCCCACCATTTTACAAAGTCCCCTCAGTCTTCTAACTCTTTGTGCACAGTACAAAGGTACAGTCAGTCTATGGGTCTGATCTTTCCTAAACTGATCTATTACTCGGGATTTATCTCAGCTTGTGTCTGGCGTCCGCTGCCCCTTCGGGGAACCAGTACTGAAAAAGTTATTAAGTAAAGTTTGGAACTGCAGGTCGGCACGTGGCAAAGTGATGGGCCTCAAAGGGTAAAATGTGCGAGTGCAGCAGACTAGGGCTCTGTTGAACCCAGTGGTTGCCAGAAAATCTGTGTCAGTCATTGGGTGGCTCAAGATGACCTGCCGTGGTCATTAGGCCTGGGCTGCACCCACACACTGTGGGTTCAAGCCCTAAGCTTGGGAGCTTTCAGCAAATGTCCGTTTGTGTGTTCCTTGCCTTGTAAGGGGGGGAGGGGGGTGATTTTGAAAGGTCTGCCACGAGACCAAAGTTTCTGGTTTGAGTGATATTTTAAAGTGCCTAAAACCCACCTGCCGACTCTGATTTTACTTCAGAAGAATTATCAAGGGAAATTAGCACTGATTAAATAGAGGGATGAAGGAAAACTCAAGTACGCAGTTGAGATAATGTAATCATAAGCGGGGAAGAGAATGTGGGGGATGCTGGGGGCTGGGAAGTGGAATCAGAGGTGGAGAAGTGTCGGGAACAGGTGGAGAAGAGTTTGGGGCTATGGCCAGGGAAGTGGGATGGGTGATAGGGGAGATGGGTTGGTGAAGCTGAGGCCAGGGGGAGGCAGTGAGGTTAGGCTGGGGGAGGTGTGGGAGGCTGAGGGAGAGATATGGGGAAGGGTGGCAGGGATTAGGGGCAGAGAGGCCTAACAGCCCCACATACTCTCCTCCTCTTGTGAAGCTACGACCTCTCCTCTCCCCACTCCCCTTGTTTGGGCTGAACAAGGCAGTGGGGATGGTGTTAGCAGCTGTTTAGATGTTCAGTGTTATCCCTGTCTCTTGCAACGATCCGGAGGGATTGATTTAAATCAAGGTTTCTTGTTTGCTGATTTAAAGCATCAATTTTTAATTGTATTTTGCAGTTGTGCTTTAATTATTTCCCTAAAGAAATGTTGATTCTCATTGGTTGGTAACCACTAAAACATGTTGATTTGTAACGAAATATACCCTTTTCACCACATTTGGTGCTTTTTTTGTTCGTTTTTTGTTAACCAGGAGGATACACTATATCTGTACACATTTATTTAAGCAATTATATAGGTTAGCTTATATTTATTAATTTTTATGAGGGCTGTCATTTGCAGTTAATGCAAGCGATTCATGCAAAACAAATTAACTAGCTTAAAAAAATAGTCTCGATTAATCACAGTTTTAATTGCACTGTTTAACAATAATAGAATAGCAATTTAATTTGATTATAAATATTTTTGGATTTTTTTCTACATTTTTCAAATATATGGATTTCAATTACAACACAGAATACAAAGTGTATGGTGCTCACTTCATATTATTATTTTTTGTTATAAATATTTGCACTGTAAAAAAGAAACAAAAGAATTTAGTATCTTTCAATTCACCTCAGACAAATACTGTAGTGCAATCTCTTTATCATTAAAGTGCAACTTACAAATGTAGAATTATTATTTTTTAATATTAATTAATTAATAGAACTGCACTCAAAACCAAAACAATGTAAAATGTTAGAGCCTACAAGTCCACTTAGTCCTACTTCTTGTTCAGCCAATCTCTCAGACAAACAAGTTTGTTTACATTTATGGGAGATAATGCTGCCCACTTCTTATTTACAATGTCACAAGTGAGAACACACGTTCACATGGCACTGTTGTAGCTGGTATTGCATGCCAGGTCATCATGTCCTTCAAGATTACAGAACTAGTAGATCTCATCCTCACATTTTTATTTTTATTCATAAATTGGAAAAGGAAAACAAGCTTTTCTGCTTTTTTCAACTGTCAATTGGGTTTCTTTGAAGAACTAGTTGAATAAACTGAAATGAAGAAGATATTCTCTCTGCACCTCAGAGGAGGTTACTGCTATCAAAAGCTGGTTTAGCACTTCCACAGACTCTGGTTCCAGGTGCTTAGCCAGTGATTTCCACCAATTCCATGGTTTGAATTCTTTAAAACTTAGCAGCAAACACGTATTGCTTCATATTATTTTTGTAGTTAAATTTAAATGATTTTAATAGATCATAATAAATTTAGGCCTTAACATAGGTTGTCAATTTAAAATACATTTATTTTTGAGTAAGCCGATATTTAATTTAAATTAAAAAAATCAGATTCTTTTTTAATTTGAATATCATCAATTTTTATCCACCCTGGTAACCATTGGGGAATAATTCTCTTCTGTTTTCGCTTCACATAAACCTAGCCTGGCTGATGTGAATGGGTGGAATTCCGAGGCATTCTCCCATGCGCCCCCCCGCCCACACACACACACCCCCAGCTCCTCCCAGGACCAGTGCCTCCATGTCTTGGTTTGCCTTTATAACTGGAGTGACAAAGCCCGAAGGCAGAACTGAATCACTGATACCCTTTTCCATTTTACTGAGGTTTTGCAGTAACCTGGGATTTATCTCCGCTTGTGTCTGGCACCCGCTGCCCCTTCGGGGAACCAGTACTGAAAAAGTTATTAAGGGTAAAGTCTGGAACTGCAGGTCAGCACGTGGCAAACTGATGGGCCTCAAAGGGTGAAATGTGCAAATGCGGCAAAGACTAGGGTGCCAACCTGCTTGCTCTTTTGGCAATTGATGTTTTAGAGAGCATTATGCCGTCATCGTTATTACAGCAGGGCTAGAATGTTTGGCTTTGCTCACTGTCAAAAGCACCATCTTCTCCTGGCTGAATCAGACTTACTGCTAACGATTGACTAAGCCTCTGCCGTGGTACTGTAATGCATGGTACGCATATTCTGTAGATTTCTCATCTACACCAAGTGGTGTCAGCTCTCTGTACATCTCTGTATTCAGAGATTCCAGATGCTTGTCGGGGTCACAAACCTGCCCAGAAATTCAGGAGCCTTCAGAAGACTCCCGGGGAGCAGAAATCCGTTTCAATAGTTTTTATTTCAATGTCTTGCAGTGGTTTCAGTGTCCCATAGCAGCTGCAGATACTGATCAAGATACCGCTTCCTCCCTCTGCTTCCCCTCCTGCTTCCTCCATTCCCCTCCTTTCTGTTGTTCCGCAGGAATTCGCTATGGCCAGCGTATGAATTTCCTTTCACCTTTGCAGCTCCTGGGATCGGGAGCGTCGTCGTCCTCACCAGTTTCTCCATCTCAGTTCAGGACTCTGCCAAAATATATCTTGCTCCCCTTAGTGGTTTTTTCCCTTATGCATCCCTTCATTATTCTCTCTGTCTGATATTATTTAATTTTGTAAAGACACATGGACGCTGCTATGCAAAGTGCAGTTTTATCACTCAGAGGTTGACCTATTGTGGCTGGCGTTGTTCTGGGCCAGGTGCTTTTCTCCCATTATATCCAGTCCTCTTTACTTCCTCCTAATTTTAGTGTCCCCTTTTTTGACTGCTAAGAGGTGCTCCAAGATCAGAGCATGTTACTTTGTTCTAACCCTACCACGTTATGGAATAAGGCTTCATGTTAGTAAGCACTTCCTCATGTGAGTAGCTCCATTCCCTTCAGCACCTGGGGGGTTAGTAAGGGATGCACAATTAGAGCTAGGGTGTCCCAAGAGTGTTTTTCCTGTGAGGGAACTGATTCACTCAAAGCAGGATCTGGTATTCTCCCATCTGGATGCACCTGCATTGAAGATCAGAGGGTGCTACATACAGGGAAAAGGAGCAGGCAGAGGCTGGAGGGTAAAGATAATGGAAGAGTCAGTGGTTAAGTTCCTCCTGTTCTTCACTTTGCTAGAAGAAGGTAACTCGAGAAAGTGAAGCAGCGCTTTCCCATTCTAACCATCCAGGCCAACCGATGTAACAAATCCGTGGCTGCCTAGGACTTCATAATTGCCACTGTGCTGCACACCATAGGACCATGAAATATCAGATTGGAAGGGACCTCAGGAGGTCATCTAGTCCAACCCCCTGCTCAAAGCAGGACCAACCCCCAATTTTTGCCCCAGATCCCTAAATGGCCCCCTTAAGGATTGAACTCACAACCCTGGGTTTATCAGGCCAATGCTCAAACCGCTGAGCTATCCCTCCCCCTTCACAGTCATGACCCAAACCTCATGGCAATATCTGGATTACAATTTAGATCCTCATGCTCCAGAAGTATAGACCTCTAGCACTTGAGCTAAAGGAGAATCTTCTTTTATCTGAGTGCAGGATAGATTCTCCGACACATAGCAGAACAGTTCTCATTCTCTCCAGAAGAGGTCAGTGGTGCTCATCCAGAACTGTAGTTTCCTTCTATAGCCCAGCAAAATATCCCCTACCCAGGAAGCTGTAATTAAGGAACAGCATTCCCTTCAGCCCTTTTCATTTCTGAGCTATGATGTTTACAAACCGTTTGGCTGTTAACGTATTTGTGGCATGCAATAAAATGTGCAGCTGGATGCACATCCAAAAGCTATGCTTCTTGCCAGCAAAGGGGCTGGTTGTCATTTAACTTGCTTCTTTAATCTACCTTGTTTTGAGGCCTATGAAATGTATTGACTTTATTGTCACCTCTCAGTCTCTCTCTGTTGTTCTTATTTAAATAGCTTTTGGGTCTTGACAAACCATCCTGCTTTTATGGGTCCTTATTTGTACTCCAGCAGAGCCCAGGGCCTCAGTCTGACTTAGGGCCCCTGTTGCACAGATAACAGCCGCCAGATAACATTCACCATTGCCCCCACAGGGGAACTGTTCTGATAAGATTCAGAGCATCAGAAGCTCAGAACAGCAATGAAAGCTTCTGATAAGAAATTAGCAAAAGAGCCTGTTATCTTACAGGCACCAGAAGGATGGGATCAATCCTGCAGAACGTATTCAGGCAAAACTCCCATTGAAGTCAGCAGGCTCAGACTCTTTCCCCATCTTAATGTAGCTGTGTTAAAAGCAGGGGGGAAAGCCCTCTCCAGCAATTACTTACAGCAGTGTTAATATACAGCAGTTACGGTAATAAATAGGGCTGAATTCTGAGCACTGCTGAAGGCCTTCAATTCCATTTCATCTCAGTGGGAACTGACTGAACTCAGCACCACGCAGGATTGGCCCCATGCTTTGTGAGAGCGTAGCCCGTAGATATTGATTTAGGCCCTGATTCAGCAAGGTACATAAGTACATGTGTGGGCCATGGAAGACAATGGAGGAAAAAATGGGCCAGTGGTTAGGGCCCTAGCCTAGGATCTGGGAGTTCTGGGTTCAATTTCCTGCTCTGCCACAAACTTCCTGTGTGACCTTGGGCAAGATACTTACCCTTTTTGTGCCTCAGTTCCCTATCTGTAAAACAGCATTTCCCTACCCCAGGGGATGTTGTGTGAATGAATGCATTGGAGATTATGCGATGCTCACATACTATGGTAATGGAAGCTGCAGAAGTACCTAAGCTAGCAGGGAGGACTCTCATGCATGTGCGTATGTACCTTCCTGAACTGGGGCCTTGACTGCAGTGACATGTGCTGGCCTCTGCTGTAGAATCTCTTGGGTGCTACATTGCTGTATGGCTTGAAAACTCCCACTACGAACCCAAACATGACACCCCTTTAGTCAGACCCTCTGCAGCAGTGCCCATGAGCATGCAGATAAACAATATATACCGTGTGGAGTTCTGTAGAGCAGTGCATCCACTCTGACACTGCTTTATTCCACTTCTGAGACGTTCATACTCCAGGGAGAGAACTTGAATGTGGCCACTAATTTGCTTCTGGTCTATTATCCCTTCATTTTCAGCCAGGCATGAAAGCTCTCAGATTAACACTCTGCACTGTGCTCTGCAGCACCTTGTGGGCTGCTGATAAAGTAGCTTCGGAGGCTGGAGCGCCAATTTGATGCCTGAGTTAATCTTGACCTTACTTCTGCAGCAAGCCTGACAGTAAAAGAAGAGCTTAAAACCAGCTGATCTGTAGCGTAGCTGCCGCGGTTTGGATCTGATAATGACTTTAATGTTGGGGAACTGGCCCTTTTGCCATCCATACTCACAGTCTGCATGGGGCTTTTGGGAACACAGGGGACCAGCACATATGTTCGCTTGCTTATGTCAAGTTCAGATTAGCTCTGGGCAGGATCCTCTGGGGTGCTTGCACTTAGCCCTCAGGTCCAGTGGCGGATTAATGATTTTGCTGCCCCTAGGCCGTGAAATAATTGCGCCCCCACCACCCCAGCTCACCTCTGCATCCTCCCCGAGCGCGCCGCCGGGTCCTGCTTCTCCCCGCTCCCTGTCAGGTTCGTGAAGGAAGGGGGAAAAGGGAGGAACAGGGCACGCTCAGGAGAGGAGGTGGGGCTGGGGTGGGGATTTGGGGAAGGGGAGCAATAGGGGCAGGGAGGGGGCGGAGAAGGGGTGGAGGGTATGAACTAGCGCCGGGGGAAGCAGCCTCTGGCTGCTATTATAAATTTGCCGCCCTAGGCCTAGGCCTTGTCTGCCTAGGCGTTAATATGACGCTGCTCAGGTCCCACTGAAGTCAATGGGATTTGAGGCCACTCAACACCGGGATGGTCAGGTTTGAGCCTGCTAATGCAAGATGTTCTGTTGACGTCAATGGCGTTGCCTGCATGCCTGCACCAGTGCCCAGAGAAGTCAGTGGAAAGTCTCCCATGGACTTTGCAGGGCTTTGGATCAGGCCCTGTGAATCAGGGTTGCTCATGTGAGGCTTTGCAGGGTCCACCTTTGCTGGTCATCTACTTGTCCGAGTTTCCTATAGCAAAGTCTAGTTCAGTAGCAAATCAAATGCCTTCCAGAAGTCTAAGCATATTACATCGACATGATTAACTTTATCAAACTTGTAATCTCACCCCCTAATGATTGTTATTTTGACAGGATGTATTCTTCATAAAAATTGGCTTTATTTATGTTACCTTCCTTTAATTCTTTATTAAGAGAGTCCTGAATCAGCCTTTCCATTATTTTGCCTGGGATTATGGGCTGACAGGTTTATAATTACCTGGGTCATCCCATTTACTCTTTTAAATTATAGGCACAATATTAACTTTTTTCCAGTCCTCTGGAATTTCCACAGTGTCTTAAGACTCATTGAAAATCAACATTAGCAGTCCAGAGGCTCCTTGGCCAGATCTTTTAATACTCTTGGGTGCAAGTTATCTGGACTTGATTTTTTAAAAATGTCTAACTTTAGGAACTGCTGTTTAACATCCTTCTTAGTTACTGAAATGGAAGTATTTCATCATCCTCATATGATGAGTATATCATCTGGATTTTCCCACATACATAATTTCCATCTAGTAATAGACCAATACCATTGTTAGGGTTCCTTTTGTTCCTAATGTATTTAAGCTCTTCCTTAATGTCCTTAACTCTGCTGGCTATAGATTTCTTGTTGTGTCCTTTTGCTTCATTTATCAATTTTCTAATATTCCTAGCTGCCAACTTATATGCATTGCTGTCAACTTTCCTTTTTTCTCCAAATGCAGATGTGTCTTCATAAGTGTTCTTCAGTGCAAGCAGAATGAGCTAGGCCAGTAAGATCCAGCCCTTGGGAAGGGGAAGGGTGCAGCTGCTCTGCCCAATAAACAACCCAGGAGAAAGGGATTTTATGTATCTTGTCTGCTTATGTGGCTCTCACCACCATAGTATCTGGGCACCTCACACTCTTTTATGTATTTATCCTCTCAACACCCCTGTGAGGTAGGGCAGTCTATTATCCTGATTTAACAGGCACGAAGAGCCTTAAGTGACTTGCCCAGGGTCAGACAGGAAGTGTGTGACGGAGTAGAGCATTGATCCTGTATCTCGCAAGTACCAGGCTAGCACAGTAACTACTCAACCATCCTTCCTCATGGAGCCAGTTTCTTCCTTGCTTCTCCCTTGCTCCAGGAGGAGGTGTAATCTGCTCCTGGCTTACTGGAGCAGCACATCACTACCCTGTCCTGTGCTGGCCAGCAGGTTGGGTGATGGAGACAAGACTCTGCCCAGGAGGGAAGAAGTGAGTGTACAGCCCTGGCTTACTCCTGTACACTTGTTTCCATGTCCTGAATAGCCTGCAGAGAAGTGAAAGGAGAGTTCATAGCCATTGATCCATCTCAATGCCAGTCTAGCCCTGTTTTATTTTGATTTCAACATTGCCCCTGTAGCATTTGGAACCCGGACCCGAAGACTGCAGGAAGTGCTAAGAGAACAGCGAAACTGCCGTGAAACTGTCTAGAGACAACCATTTAAGAGCCTTGCTGAGATGTAAACAAGATCTTTAGAGTTCAGCTCCATCCTTAAGAATGCTTGCAGGAACACGGGGAAGAAATTTTAATGATTTTGAACTTGACAGCATCCCCTGAAATGCCCTCAGTGTGATATGATTACGGTAGAATACCTCCTGTTGTAAGGAGATGTGTACATAACACAATCCAATCTCATGAACTTTCATACTTGTCCTCTCCCCATTTTTGTAATCCCAAAATTCAGTATCGGCTAGATTAATTCCTGTGTTAACTTCACTGATGTAGCGGACTTAAATCAGAGATGAATGGGGCCTAATGCCGATCTTAAATTGTAAACTTCTCAGGTCATGGATGTGTCTTTTTAACATACTGTAAAGCACCGTGTACCCTTGTGATGTTGTATGAATAGCTTACATTGAGCACAATAACATTCTAGCCTTCAAACAAAATTTCAACACATCAGCACAGTGTTAACTTGTATTTAAGTGAAATACCGCAAACTGTTACCCCGTCACACTCCCATTGTGGCTCTTTGCACCCGCCTGGCCTGCATGTAAACAGAGACACACTGATCATCCCTGATCTGTCCTTGCCCCAAACAGAAGCATGGCCAGGTGGTCAGAGCACAGGCCTGGGAGCCAGACACTCCTTTAGGGCTAAAGCTTGCTCCCATTGACTCAAGTGAAAGCAGGATTGGGCCCTATGCCTCAGCTCCACCCTCTCTGTAAAATGGGGAGGGGAAGGGATGCTTCTCTAACAGGGCTGTAGTGAGGGTTAGGTAGGGTTTGTAAAGGCACAGTGGCGTTTTACAGTTTCTGGGCCACTGGGACATCACTGGAATGTCACTTTCCTGTTTTGTTCCTGCACCCCTGTGACCACCTCTACGCTGCCGGGGCGTATGTCAGACAGCACAAGGACTAGGTGTGCCCCCACCTCAATTCTACACTGATGGTGCTTATGCACATCTAATTCAGTAGTGATCCTGAATGGCAATACCTAAGTTAGGGAGTCTTGTTCTCAACTTCCTGCCAAGTCACTTTGCAGGTGACCGTCCATGATTCATTGGTGCTGCTCTGTGTCGCCGTGTAGCCAGATATGTTCCTGAGTCAGGGGCCCTTTAACAATTTCAACACCATTCTCTACAAGACGGTTGGATTGACTGAGGATACCTGGGACTTGAAGCTACATGCTTAAACCCCGTGCTCTCTAGCCAATCTTTTAAATTCACATCCATCAAACTGTGGACTGTTACCAGACATGATCACTTCAGGGATTCCGTGCCTGGAAAATATAGTTTTCATGCCCATTATTACATGTTTTGATGTGGTATTTTTTAATAAAACAACCTCTGGATAATGAGACTAATAATCCAAAACATAGTCTTTACTTGCATATGTAAATAAATCCACACCAACTTTAGACCATGCCCTTAACAGTTTGTTGTTTATCAAAATAGGCTCTTTTTTCTGTTTAGGTTGGTATTCTTGACGTTTGACCCATTTTAACAGCTTTCTGTATCTCATTGTTTGCTTGTGGCCAACACAGTAACTCTCAGGCCCTGTGTTTACATTTCTACAGGCCCAAGTGACCTTCCTGTATTCTTGTGAGCATGTCAGCGTGTAACATTTTCGACACTACTGTTCTATTTCCTCTAAACAATATGTCATCACTAACCGTTCTGCTTTGAACTGGAAATACGGAGTTGGTATGTAATGTCCTGGCCATCCTGAGGTAATTAGCCTTAATTACCCTCCATTAAGTTTCATCATTAGCAGTAGCTGCAGCAAATTCATTGCACTTCCTTTCTGAGACAGGACAATTCTTTTTTAGCTAGTTGACTTGCACTATGTCTGACTCCACCTCTGTTTTGACTAGTTTTATCAAATGTTCTGGACAATATGTCCCTTTTCTCCTCTATCTTTGGACTAGCCCAGGGCCTTGGTGTGTTTTAGACCCAATATAGGTGGTTTATTCCTTTGAACTATCACAAAGTTGATCTATTCTATTTGATCTTTTACCTTCGCTTCTAGTACTCATGTACCTCATAGGAATGTGTTCTCCTTTATAAGCTTTCGCTTTGTCCTGTTTGCTCACCATGTTCCCTGGTTTTTAATTCAGCCGTTTAACACTAATATCTGAAACAACATTTACCTGAGTACTGGTGTCCAATCTGTAGCTTGTAAGAGCCCATTAGTCTCTAAAGAAATTGTCCATTCATCTGTTCCTTCCACTTCAGATACAGCTCCTAGATAGAGCTCCTTTCTGTGTTGCTGTGTCAGCTTCCTGGATTACTGTATCAGCATACCTGCCTTGCTTCCTCTTCTGATCCTGGTTGCAGACTTTGGCAAAACGATTGTATTTCTTACAAATATTGCAGTGCTTACCAACAGCTGGGCACTGTTGAAGTCGGTGTTTGTGTCCACATTTCATGCAGTCCTTGAAACTGTTCCTTGCAAACTCGTGTGCATTGCTCCTTAGTATTTTTTGTACTGACTTAGTGTTTGCCAGGGTTTTTTTTTTTTCCCCTCTTGTCACTCTATCGAGAGTAACCATGTCCTATTTTCCTTCCATTATTTTTATTCTGTTGCGAGTGATTTCTGCTGCCTGACACAGGTCGTGCTCCTTTCTCCAAAGTGAGATCCATATCTTCCATTAGTCTTTTTTGCAGCTTTGGATCTCTGATTCCTATTACAATTGGATCCCTTATAACTGCGTCAGTTAACTGGTCATAGTTGCAGGTTTGGCTCATTAGCTTCAGCTCTGTTAGGAATTCTTCAATGGACTCTCCTTCCTTTGTCTTCTAAGGTGAAACTTAGACCTTTCAAATGTTTCATTCTTTTTAGGTATACAGTACTCTTCAACTTTCTGCAAAATTGTGTCATAACTTGACCTCTCTGCCTGACTTTGTTGCATGCTATTGAAGACATCAACTGCCTCAAGTCCTGCAATGTTTAAGAAGATTGCTATTTTGTGCTCCTACCCGTGTATCTGGCTAAGCTGACTCTAGCCTGCTTCCAACTGTTTCTTCCTGGGCACAGTACACACACTTCTCCAGGCCTAGTGCGGAGGGGAGGTCCCAGTTAGGAGTATGTTTGCCTGGTTTCATGATTTCTCTGGGTGCAAATGATCCCACGCTAAAACCATGCCTGGTCAATAGGCATCGTTCACAAGTGCTAAATTCACAAAGTGAGGGGAAAAGATGTTCTAGGAATCAGTAAAAATGTACCATTTTCTATGAATTGGTGGGCTCAGCTCAGGGATAGAAGTAGGAAAAGATGGCTCTAAGCCACCTTTTATGCCTCCCTCAATCCACAGTCCAATCGAAATGGTGGCCCCCAGTGTAACATAGAGCAACCTAAGGGCTGCTCTAAATTGTACCAGCTGGCGGTTCCCTAGGGACCATTTCACTGGCTGAGGATCAAATGGAGAACAGAATGGGCCTGCTTTCCAATGTTGAAGAGGGCAGAGAGAAGGATTTGTGCCATTGGAGGGTTCCCCTAGGGTGTAACAATGCAAAGGGCACTTTATGAGGACTGGGGATCAAGCTGTGTTTTGTCAGTATGAAACCTGGCGTCAGGAAAGTCCTGCAGTGAATTAATGAGGCAGCTATAGCCAGTGGTCAGAGTACTAGACTGGGACTCAAGATACCTGGATTCTATTCCGGGCTCTGCCAATGCCCTGGTGGGGATAGGAAGGGGAGGGGGGTGATGATGACACTTCCTTGCTTTTTAAAGCACTTTGAGATCTATAGCTGAAAAGTGTTAATGATATCTATGTAGCATTGTTATTAATGGGTCTGTGGTTGCAAATATCAAAACAACTAACCTTCAGAAATGTGGCTTAGAGGCAGCTGGTGTTCGGTGTATATCCTCAGAGCCTGATCTCAGCCCCAGGAAGTCAATTAGAGTCTTTCCATTGCTGGGCTTTGGAACAGCCCCCAAAGCACTTGGCATTGGCCTCGGCCGTAAATAATGCATGTGCTTTCCAAATGCAGGTCTGTGGAGAGTGTGGGTGGGAGGAAGTGGACACCAGTGTCAAGAGAGGCTTTGCTGTCAGAGGGACCTTTCTTCTTCTTGCTTCTTTTTTCCTTCCCTTGTTCTCTGCTTGACCAGCAGCTGGTCTCAGTGGAGCGCGGTGCGCTCATAGCACGTAGGCGGTTGTGGCTCTCTCTCTGGTTAATTGCTTTGACCAAGATTTCTGCGTTGTTTCTTTGTACATCGGATACCAACGACAGAAACCTTTAGGGACGTTGTTGAGGTTGCTAAGCCCGAAAAATGACCTTTTAGACGGCAAAAAGAAAAGGAGTACTTGTGGCACCTTAGAGACTAACCAATTTATTTGAGCATGAGCTTTCGTGAGCTACAGCTCACTTCATCCATTTGCCAACTCTAGTGTCCTCTCTCCACGATTTTCTTCTGAGGTACACAAGCAAAGTACCACGCAGTTCACTGTGAGTGTGTTTTTCTAAAGTGACCTTAAAAACAGGTCCTGTTTGCACTGGGTGGGCTGGGCTGCACGGAACTTGCAGGTCTTCATGTAGAGGGTCGGAATCAGTAGCAGATCCAAATGTATCTAGGCCAAGATTTTCAAAAGTGACTAGCAATTTTGGATGCCTCCGTTTCTGGATGCCTGACTTCAGACGCCGTACAGGGCCCTGATTTTCAGAGGGGAGGTGCTCAACACTTTCTGAAAACCACACCTCCCTAAAGTGCATCACGCTGGGGCCCTCAGAAATACTATCACTTGGAAAACATTAGCCCAGACGTTTCTGATCCCTCCATCTGACCCTTTCCCATCTCCTTTTGGAGCTGAAATTTGTATTTGCTCACCTAGTTGAGTAACTTTTATTTATACAGGTTGTTTTGTCCTTGTTGGGGTAAGGACAGGCAAGTTTATCTTGTGCCTGGGCTATTAAGTTTTCTTGATGATTTTGCTAGCCTGAATTAAACCAATATGTCCCTGAAATGGCCAGTCATGAGCCTGCCAGCCCTTAAGCACACACTGCACTTTGTGCGTATGGTTGGACCCACTGAACTCAATGGGATTAGTCACTGGCTTAAAGTTTAGTTTGTACTTATGTGTTTGCAAGATTAGGATCTAAATCATTTCACTAGTCTAGAAATAAAGATGACAACACCCCCTCTCCCATGGATCGTGGACTGAATCCAAAGGAATTCACAAATTCGTCAACACCCCATGAATAAGGGTGAATGGTTTCAAAACACACCAGAGAACTCCAGCCTCTGAGCAGATTGCAAAGCAAACAGGTGTCGCCCTTCAGCCAGGGAATCTCATAGAGCTAGAGAGGGCAGGGAAAGGAACCATCAGACAGAGGAAAAAATGAACCAACAAGGGCCCAGGGATGGAGGGGTTCATCAGTTAAAGCCAGTTGCAGAAGCCTCTCAGACCTGGCCTCCATTCCCTTAGGAAGAGCTACTAAGAACTGCTCCCTGTCCATCGGGCAAAGGCTGTGGTGCAGAGACAGCAGCGGTGTCTGCCCCAGCTGGAGCAGAGTTGTATGGACTCCCCACAACTGTAACTTTAGGGGCAGCAATGGCTCAGTGAGAGCCGCTGTGGATGGAGTGGGGTGGAGCTGGGCTTTATGGGCTCCCAGGCAGAGATACCAGGCTGGAGTTGCAGTAGGAAGGTGCAGCAGCTGAAACTGGGGCTTGTGAGGTTTATGGGCTCTTCCTCTAGTGACTTCAGGAAGGGGCAACAGTGAAGAGATAGCAAGTGCAGGGAGGTTACCTATAAGCAAATGGTCCAGACAGAGGTTGGAATTAGGGCTACTAGTTCAGTGGGATGCTAAGTGATTAGAGCCATCAGGTAGAGGCTGTGATAGAGAGAGAGAGACAACATTGTGTGGTAGAGCGCGCACTGGATTAGGAATTGAGATCTGGGTTTTAATCCTATCTCTGCCACTGACCTGCTGGTGAATCTTGGGCAAGTCACGTCCCTGCTCTGTGCCTCAGTTTCCCCTCCCACCGTTTGTCTATGTAGATTGTAATTCTGTGAGGCAGGGAGTATTTCTTGCTGTGGTCTGTACTGTGCCTAGCACAGTGGGGCCCTGATGCCAGTTGGGGCCAAGTAATAATGAATGCTGCTAAGGGGTGGTATTCAGGAGCTATACGGGCTTCTCTTTGGTGGTATTGGGCAGGGACCACTGCGAAAGAGGAGCAGCCGCCTTTCCCATGTGTATAATGGATCCTCGTGTGTTATCAGTCACCGGGTGTGTGGTCCCTGCAGCATTATCTGGGATGATAGGTGGGAGCAGCCCCCCTGCGAAGCCCTACCCAAGTTACTGTGCTCACCAATACTGCACTCCCCGCCCCCCCCCCCCCCCCCCCCCCCCGGGTCCCTAGGATGCCTGCGGGTATATCCCAGGGTTCTTGGTGCTGCAGTTTGCGGAGTCGCTTTCCCAGTGAATTGTCGAGGACTCGTCTGTCCTTCAAGGGGGAACGGTGGGAAGGCATTGGAGGGCTATCGGCACTCACGTGATTTAGCCTGCGTCCTCACCGCACAGTGGGTGGGTTACCGGCCGGAGTGAAAGCAGCACCTGAGCTGTGGCCTATACCCTCCCCCAGGCCAGCTCGCCTGGGTCAAAGCACCACCAACCTCAGGTGAGAGGGGGTTTTGCGTGGGCAGAACAGGGGCTTGGGGTGACCCCTGCATAAACTACAGTGGAGAGACACCCTGACAGTTCTGCCTTAGCAGCATAGGAGGCTTCTTCCCATCTCCCCTTCCCGCAGCAGAGGGCTTGGTGCTCGGGGGCCAGAGAAGGATCCGCCTGTCTGACAGCCTGAGATACTGCCGCTGCTTTACCCAGGGCTCCCTGAGCTGGACCCTTCTGGGATGATCCAGCTTGGCAGAGGAACTGGAATGGTCTGTTTCTTGTAACACCTTGTTGGTGGAAAGCGGTCTTGGCATGCAGTCTGCGCTGAACCTTGCCCGGTTATTTCCCCCTCCCCTCCCCCCCGCAGACAGATGGCTTTGAAGCAGACCCCTGCTTGAATCCAGGGCAATACTCCGCTTCGGGATATATTTACAAGGGGACAGTAACCAATTGAGAAGCCAGTTTCGTAGGGTGGTTTGCTGAGCGCATCCCGATATCAGACTGGCAGAAAAACTCAAGGAGGATGGTTTCTGGCTTAATTGTCATTGAAATAATGGTGGGAGGAAAAACCACCGCTCAGCACCGGGGAAAGAAGAGGAATCGTGCAGATGCTTTTCTGTAGGAAACAGTCATGCCACGAAGCACTAAATATAGCACATCCGTTTGCTCCGATAAGTTTGTTTTTCATAATGGACTTGAAAGGCCAAGGGCCAGGCACTCACCGGGCATACAGTGGCATGGCTCCATTGAAGACAGTTGCTTCTAGGGTGTGGCTCTGTCACTATAAATAGTTCCTTCTTTTACCTCTTCTCATGGGGCGTGTCATTCACTGCTAGTCCGGCATCTCCTGATCTCTCTGGGTATTCGCTCAAGGCCAGCACCCCCTGTCCACAGCTTGCACACCGTCGCTGCATCTGCCTGCGGTCCCTCTCGCAGCCTCAGGAACTGCAGCATCCTCTTTGTGGCTCAGCCTTCTGGCTATGTCACTATTAATGTGTCCCCCCACCCCCCTCTTCTGGGAGAAGTTTTAGCTCCTAGTCCAGCTACTTCCCCAGTGGCGAGTGCAGGGGACCTGGGCCCACCCACCCAGCCCAGGGACACTCCGAACTGCAATTACTTACTGCGTTCCTTTGCCTCTGCTATCACTGCATTTCCCTGGGTCACTTCCCCACGGCCACAGCACCCTCCTCAGTCTCAGCAGCCTGGCCGGAGCTCCTTCTCTTTTCCCCAGACTCCTGTCTGCACTGCTCTGTCCAAGGTGCTACAGGGTTACAGCCCACTCCAGACATAGTCCACCCTCCTCAAGCTCCAGACAGCTACTGACCCTGCTGTGCCCTGAGACTTTTTTTATATGGGACCTGATTGGACATTCCTCACAGCCCCTCTCCTATTGGCTGCTTTTCATGCAGGCTCCCTAGGGCTGTATTAACCCTTTACTGGCCAGCGTGGGGCAGATGCCCCATCGCACCAGTACGTAGCACCTTTCATCCAGAAGGACCCAAAATGCTTTAAAGGCTCTGGGCCTGATTCTTAGCTCTGCCCAAGTTCCACTTAATACAGAAATGGAGGGGAGGGGAGGGGAGCAAATATGACTTTAAGTCAACTTTTTGCCTCCCTGTGTTCTGAGGTCACACACCCCCTCCCGGCGTAAATTAGAGCAGTCTCAGGGCTGCTCTAACTTACACTTAGTTGCCATTGGCCCAGGGTCTGTTTGACGTAGCCAATAATAGCCAAAGCACTGTAGCAGTTTGGGCATGCTCCTTTGCCGCATCCACAACATGCTCCCTACACTGGAGACTACAACGGGGAAGCTGTAGAACTGTCCAGGGAATCCCCCTATCCCCCTATCCCTGTCCTGGGGTAAGCCAGCCCAGCTCCATTGACCTCAGTTGAATTGAGACCCAGGTTGCTCAGTGCCCACAAGTGTCCACATGTCCTGATGGAGACATTTTCTCTTTCCCCAGCACCCTGACTCTGGGCTCTGTTTCCCTCCCATATTCTTTATTGGTTATTTGTAGTGCAGTAGCACCCAGCAGCCCTCGTCACGGACCAGGAGCCCATTCTGCTGGGCACTGTGCAAACACAGAACAAAAGGACAGTCCCTGCCCCCAGGAGCTAGTTTCTGAGACATGATCCTACGTACACTTGTAGCTGAGAAGGGAATGCTACAAAATCTTACTTTATTTTGAAATCTTGACCTGTAGGATTCTCTGATGCCACCCAGACTTGTCAACCCTTGAAAGCAGAGGTCCCCAAACTGTGGGGCATCCCCCCACCCCAGGAGAGCACAGAGGAACATTTTGGGGGTGCCGCAGAGCCCAGTCCAGGCACGGGGTAGGGAAGGCGCTCCACCCAGCCCCGCTCTGCTCCACTCTCTCCCCAAGTCGTGGCCCTGGCCCTGCCCCCAGCCTCAGTTCCGTTCCTGGCCCCACCCCCCAGCCTTGGCTCCTGGTCGGGACTCCACTCCCAACCCCAGCTGCGGCTCTGTTCCTGCCTCGCCCCCAGCCTCAACTCCTTTACCCCTGTCCGCATCCGCATCCCCCTCCCCTCCACCAGAGCCGCGTCCCTGCTCCCAGCCCTGGCTGGAGGGGGGGGGCACGACGCTGTAAAGTTTGGGGACCACTGCTTTAAAGGGAAGCGCAATTGGGGACTGTGCTCCCAGCGAGCTGTTTGCACGTGGACACATCTAAAGTGGCGGGTAGAAAGGGATTTTAAAAGACAGCCGGGGACAGCGTGCGATCCCTGCTCCATAGCGAAAGCTGTGCCTGGGCTCTTCTCGCTTTCCTTTGCCACTCTTGTCTGTTCTGTGCATCCAATGAAGTGAGCTGTAGCTCACAAAAGCTTATGCTCAAATAAATTGGTTAGTCTCTAAGGTGCCACAAGTCCTCCTTTTCTTTTTGCGAATACAGACTAACACGGCTGTTACTCTGAAACCTGACTCTTGTCTGTGTAGCTCTCTGGTGCAGGGACTGGCTCTTCCTGTCTGGCTGTACAGCACCGAGCGCACTGCAGCCCTGTCTCAGCTGAAGCCCTAGGCATCACTGTAATATAAATCACCGCAGATCAGAGCTCTGGTGCACCATGGGATTTTGTTACTTGGCGGGTTTGGTGGCTGCGCTGAGCTGATGGAGGCAGGGTGGTCCGCTGTGTCGCGTATGGGACCAGGACACATGAGTTCTGGGTTCTGCTACCAGTGCTGCCGTTGACTCTGCTGGGCTAGATCCCAAGAAGCCCGTTGCATAGGGTGGCGCCAGGTGGTGCAAAGGTAGCATATCCTGAGCCTCATTCTGGAGTAGCCGTGTGTGGAGCTGGACCCCATGAAATGTGCTGCCAACAAGCTGAAATGGTAGCTGGGGATCGGCACGGCGCAGGGCACATGCCAGGCCCCCTTAGCTCTGTCCTTGCCCTCTCACTGGCAGCAGGGAGTGTAGGTGGGTAGGAGCCGGGACATTGGCTCTGTGCTGCTGGAGGATCCTCTGCACTGGGGCTGGTTCTGCTGGCTCCATGGCCAGTTTCCAGCAGCAGCTGTATGGTACTCCAGGGTTAAAATCCCAGCCCCCACCAAAGTCAATGACAAAACTTCCATTGATTTTAATGGGGCCAAGATTTCACCCCACCACCTGTCCTTGAAGGAGTCACTTAAACTGTCTCACTTTGCTCGCCGGTGCAATGGGGTTGACTGTGATGGGGTGAAAAGTGCTATATGAGCAGTGCGGGGGATGATCGTTATGAAGATGATGGGCCAGAGTCACCAGCATGCCTCGCCTGCTTTGTGCTGCTCTGGCAGAAACAGCTACGCCAAGTTGATGCCCCTCCGGTTCAAAGGAACCCGTGAGTGCTGGTGAATCTGGCCCAGTGCATGATGGGTGCATCCTGCTGGCCTTCCTCATGTGCATGTTTCCACCGGAGTCAGTGGGACTGCTCACGTGAGTCAGAAGGGCAGGACAGGCCCCGTGGGTTCGTTTATTCTCCATACACCGTGTCTCTTTCTACAAGGGTATTCAACAGAGTATAAGATCGACACTTTCTCCTTCTCCAAGTAGCTCACTGGCATTCTAACATTAACCTGGAATTTGTCACTGCTGTTCAATAATGGCTGTGTTGTAAACGGTTGTAGAGAGGAGGCCTTGATTGATTGAAAACCCACCTTCTTGCCCAGGTAGAGGCAGGTTAGCACCTTGAGGATTATTTGAGCTCGTTGCCTGGGAGCCTGTGCTCCCCCCCTTTTAGGTGTGACCCATAAGGCTTAACACAGCCCTGGGTGCATGTGTTTGTGTCTGACTCTCCTGATCTCACACAGCCTGACGGGAGAGAGACTGACTCACTGTTTGCCTTTCAGGTGGGGCTGTGTTAATGTTAGAGTTCACCTGGCTTCCCTCGGTCAGAGCCACGCTGTGTGTGTGTGTGAGATAAACCATCCTTGTGGGGAATGCCTGCTCTGGGCCTTCCAGGGTCAGTGACCATGTTGCTGCTTCCTCCCTTCCCCTTTCCCTCTGAAATTAAAAACATTGCGGTGACATAAACTTCTGCATCTGTAACGTGCCCTCTTCCAGAAATCCATCTACAGAAAAAAAAAAAGGGGGGGGGGAGGGGGGTCCTTGGTGTTTTTCATGGCTTTTCCTAGCCATTTTCCTTCAGCCTTTACATCTCACCCTCCTGCTTCAGCGCTTCGGCTGCCCCTGCTGGTGTCATCTCAAGAGCATGGGGACGGACCTTCATTGGGGTGACTAGGAGGTGAGAGCAGATGATCGCAATCTTCTTGGCTAGCCTAGGAACCTACGACTCTTCCCCCTGAGTACGTGCCAAAGTCTCCCCCGAGGCAAATCAAAACCATGTATTTATTGGTGTGTTGCGGCAGTGCCTAGAAGCGCTAGTTGAGCAGGGACCCCGTTGTGCTGGGTACTGTACAAAGACATAACCCCCCCTCCCCCCCCAGAGAGCTTGGAGTCAAAGGAAAAGGGGCCTTTCCCCACAATCCCTATGTGCCCAGACCTCCCCTGCACTTCAGGCCATAAAAGCTGCTGGGCAGAACCCTCGCTTAAGACTTTCAAAGCAGTCTAGGGGATTTAGGATGTTTCTTCACGGCAGAGTGAACTCAGGTTAGCCTAGCCCGGGCCGGAGCAGTCACACTGCAAAGTCATACACCAGTAACTGTGTCCTCACTGGTGCTGTGCTACCCGGGGGTGACTGGGGCCACATCCCGGGGGTTTTGTGCTGCAGTACTCTGAGCTGCTCCGTGGTTCTTCCCCAGTGAAGTAACTTGGTCCCATGGGGGAATTGTGGGAAGGGATTGGAGGACCATTGGCATTCGAAGGATTTAGCCTGCATCCTCACTGCAAAGTGGGCAGGTTACCAGCCCTAGTGAAAGCATCACCCAGGCTCCAGATCCTCAGTTGGGCCAGCTAACCCAGGTAGAAAGCACCACCAAATGCAGGTCGGGAGGCTTTATTGTGTCCAGAGGGGGTTGGGACAACCCCTGCATAAGAGCCTGAGTTAACTCTGCAGTGAAGACAGCCCTTAGACACACGTGTTCCTTGAGTTTGGATAGAAGATATGACTCAATCCCCTGGGCTGCCTTGCAGGTCTCACTCCTGGAAAGGCAACACTGTTCTCTCAGGGAGATCCAGGCCCCGATCTCCTACAGGCCTGTGTTCTCTGTTGCCTCCTCCCCTGTTATATGCAATGGTCTGGTGCGGGGGGGGGGGGGCGGGGGGACTCAGTTTGAGGGAGATGCCAGCTGGCTCCAGCTCAGGTCTCCTGCCCTCTCATCCCCACCTCCACCAGATCTGTGGCTTCATACCATCCACTTCCCTGTGCTAGCCTGTCACAGAGTGGGATTCCCTCTCCCTGGATTCTTGCTGCCAGCAGTCCTCTGGCACACCAGTACCCAGCGCTTTTTGTGCAACGTGCTTTAGAAACGTTTGTTCCCCTTAGCATAAGGCTTTTCCCCAAGCCTTTACCTATTACCGGGGGAGGGGGATCTCACTTCTCTGGCCTCCCCCTCCCTCTTCCTGCCTCTCCTTTAAGTGTTTCCAGCTAATGAGCTGAATCACCCCACTAATAAGTTAATCCCTTAGTACTTAAACTATTACCCCCTCAAAGTGGGGATGCTTTCTAAGTCCACACTCAGCCCTTGGCTGCTCACCCTCTGTCCTGTTGCCCCATAAGAAAAGAGCTGGTGGGAACGTGCTTTTCGTGTGTTTCATGCCTATTTTCTGTTTATCACGCCACAAGCTCCATTGTTTATGAAATCCACAACAGCCATGGAAATTAAATAGAGGTTTATTGACTGCTCTAACTGAGAGTTAAACAAATGGCTTGATTTCTGATGGTAGAAGACTCTTTAATCTAGCAGGAGAGAGAGCCAGCCATTGGAAACTGAAGCTAGACAAATTCAGACTAGAAATGAGGCACACTGTTTTGAACCGTAAGGGGATGAACCATAGGAGCAGTTTACCTAGCAACATGGTGGATTCGCCATCAGTTGAACTCCTTAAGTGAAGACTGGAGATCTCTCTGAAAGATGTGCTCTAGCTCAACCACAAGTTATGGGCTTGATGTAGAAATCACTGGGTGAGGTCCCCTGGCTTTTTGTTACGTAGGAGGTCAGACTAGATGGCCTTTAATTCTATAAATCTGGGGCAGGCTGCTCCTGTTGGGCGGTGGCAAGACCATGGCTGGCATATTGCATTACCGGGAAGATGTCAAAAAATAGAAAGATGGGGGGAGTTGTGCCGAAACCAAAGCGGTCCCTGTCCATGACAGGCTCTTGGGTGCCACTGCAATACAAATAATAACCAATAATAATACTAGCCAAAGCCAGGAAGGAGCTGGAGGGGTTGACTAGTTAGGAAAGGCTAAAAGAGGAAAATGTCTGCCACTCGGCTACGTGAAGCCTGAGGTTAGGAGCGGAGGGATACAATCCATTTATCTGAAGAGCGCAAAGAGCAAGGCAGGAGAAAAGGGTGCAGTTAGGATCATAGAATCATAGAATATCAGGGTTGGAAGGGACCCCAGAAGGTCATCTAGTCTAACCCCCTGCTCAAAGCAGGACCAATTCCCAGTTAAATCATCCCAGCCAGGGCTTTGTCAAGCCTGACCTTAAAAACCTCTAAGGAAGGAGATTCTACCACCTCCCTAGGTAACGCATTCCAGTGTTTCACCACCCTCTTAGTGAAAAAGTTTTTCCTAATATCCAATCTAAACCTCCCCCACTGCAACTTGATCAGTGGAATGCATCCGAATAGCAGGGAAAGCCCCTTCCGAGCACTGAAGTCTGTTAGACCTTGTCTGCTCTGTGGCTGTCAAGGTTCCTCCCCCACTCTGAACTCTAGGGTACAGATGTGGGGACCTGCATGAAAAACCTCGTAAGCTTATCTTTACCAGCTTAGGTCAAAACTTCCCCAAGGTACAAAATATTCCACCCGTTGTCCTTGGACTGGTCGCTACCACCACCAAACTAATACTGGTTACTGGGGAAGAGCTGTTTGGACGCGTCCTTCCCCCCAAAATACTTCCCAAAACCTTGCACCCCACTTCCTGGACAAGGTTTGGTAAAAAGCCTCACCAATTTGCCTAGGTGACTACAGACCCAGACCCTTGGATCTTAAGAACAATGAACAATCCTCCCAACACTTGCACCCCCCCTTTCCTGGGAAATGTTGGATAAAAAGCCTCACCAATTTGCATAGGTGACCACAGACCCAAACCCTTGGATCTGAGAACAATGAAAAAGCATTCAGTTTTTTACAAGAAGACTTTTAATAAAAAATAGAAGTAAATAGAAATAAAGAAATCCCCCCTGTAAAATCAGGATGGTAGATATCTTACAGGGTAATTAGATTCAAAAACATAGAGAACCCCTCTAGGCAAAACCTTAAGTTACAAAAAAGATACACAGACAGAAATAGTTATTCTATTCAGCACAATTTTCTCAGCCATTTAAAGAAATCATAATCTAACACATACCTAGCTAGATTACTTACTAAAAGTTCTAAGACTCCATTCCTGGTCTATCCCCGGTAAAGACCAGCATATAGACAGACCCAGACCCTTTGTTTCTCTCCCTCCTCCCAGCTTTTGAAAGTATCTTGTCTCCTCATTGGTCATTTTGGTCAGGTGCCAGCGAGGTTACCTTTAGCTTTTTAACCCTTTACAGGTGAGAGGAGCTTTCCCCTGGCCAGGAGGGATTTCAAAGGGGTTTACCCTTCCCTTTATATTTATGACAGTGGCTTTTTAGCATTTCTCCCATTAATGATCTAGTAGTCCTGGTTCAGCTGCACCCATTACTAAGAGGTACAGAATCATTTCTTTGTATTCTTTGTATCACAGTGGCAGCTAGAGGGCCCAGCTGAGATAAGGGCTCTGCTGTGCCAAGCACAATGCTGTACATGTGTTGTAGACAAGAGACTAGAGTCTGCCTTGTTTCGCTGCAGATCTAACACGCTTTCTGCAAAAGGTGTGTTGTAAATGGTTTGACCCTTTCAGCTCGAGCAGCCCCCAGGCGGTGGTGCTTGGCACCAAGGAGCAGTTTCTGCTCTCAGTTGCACCTGGGGATGGCCCTGATCCCGCGTGGTCCTCAAGCGCATGAGTTGTCTTGTAAAAGTATTGGGGCTGCTCATGAGCAAGTCACACGTGGGCTCGGATACCTTGCTAAATTAGGGAGGGAGGGAGGGAGGGAGTGTGTGCATGCATGCACGCTGTGGGAGGGGTACGCCATGCCATTAGTGAAGACAAGGGTAATCCCAATTCTCAAGCCTAACCCTGCTTCCCATTCACCTTTTGTGGGGTTTTTTTTTCTCTCTTCCTCTAGGAGATCTGTGACGACCCCTATCTCTTTGTGGATGGAATCAGTTCCCATGACTTGCACCAAGGCCATGTTGGGAACTGCTGGTTCGTAGCAGCCTGCTCCTCTCTGGCTTCCCGGGAATCTCTGTGGCAGAAGGTAGGGAAGTCCTTGCGCTTGGTGAAGGCACCTTTGCAAAGCTTTGGTGTCACCGTGTTCAGGAAGTTAACAGGTCGTCTCCTGAATAATGTCTCCTGTTAGAAAACGGTTTACAATTATACAGGCCTGATTCTCCTCACACTTAAATTGGTGTAAATCAGAAGTGACTCCACTGATCTCTGTGTCACCACACCAGATCTGATTCTTTGGGTCAGATGCTTAACTAGTGTAAATCGGTGTTTACATCACCTGAGGATTTTGGCCCTTTCTTTGTTTTAATGAATTAACACCAGAACAAGCTCAGGTTGTACATTTAGGATCCAGATTTTACGCACACCAAATTTCAGGATGTTTGGATCCAGAGGTTTGATTTGGCCCCATCTTTGTTTATATCTAATCTCTCTCTTGTTATTTAAATTGCACCCATCTCTGTAATATCTGAATTAACGCAGCTCAGACCCTGTGGCCCTGGGCAGAATGCAGAGGTTCTCATGACCGTTTTAATTACATATGGGGATTCTGTCCCCTGAGTTGTTGTCAGGCACCCCATGGCCTGGAGCTGGGTTGGAGAAGATGGGAATCTAACCCACAGTATGGTTAATGTTACACAATCGCCTGTTGCTATATTTGAGCATCTACAAAGGATATGTGAGAGGAAGGTAAATCAGGGCTGAAGCTTGACTTAGGCTTTGTCTACACTAGCACTTTTGTTGGTAAAACTTCTGGTGGTCGGGGAGTGGAACCCCCCCC
The DNA here is from genome assembly GCF_965140285.1 of Lepidochelys kempii. Taxonomy (NCBI): domain Eukaryota; kingdom Metazoa; phylum Chordata; order Testudines; family Cheloniidae; genus Lepidochelys; species Lepidochelys kempii. The sequence goes on from NC_136380.1 coordinate 16,515,920, forward strand.
CAACTGACACAAGTTTCACCGACAAAAGTGCGGTGTAAATGCAGCTTACAGAAGGCTTTCCCAGATGCCAGCGGCAGTAGGCAGCCAGTGGTGCCCTCTAGAGGTGTCAGACAGTAATGCCTGCCTTCCCCTTGTCTCCGTGTGCTGTAATGCAATGCAACGCATTCCTGCCGCTCCTGTAGAATATTCCCACCTTGCAGCACTGTTTGCGAAAGCAGCCCCTGCTCTGTGGGCAGGATGGGTTGCTGCTGCTGGGTGGCAGAGGGACCGCGGTGGCAAGCACAAGAATTTCGTGAGAGGCAGTTACATTAATATGAGAAAAATGGTATAACAGGAATGCTATGATGGAGGGAGTGAGGCATCTAATGGCTTTTAAAAACTACAAAACTTATAGAAAATAATGAGTCCCCTCTGTCCACAGTTCTGCAGCCTCTGCCATCTCCAAAACACATGCTCACATCATCTCTGGGCACGTTCCTCTCTCTGCATCTCCTGTCCTGTAAAGTTGCCTGGAAGAGAAACTTGGGGCAGGCTATACACTGAGGGCCAGATTGTTAATCGATGCCAACAGAGTGATGCTGATATACATCAGTTGAGGATCTGGTCTCAAATCTTGAGCTTCAATCAAGAAGCTAACTGAGGGCCCCAGACTGACTCTAGGCTGGTTGGTTCAAGGAATGCAAGCAGCTACGTAGCATGGGCCCTTTGTGGTTGTGTGTGATTTACACCCTGGATTCTTATCTTAGCTAGTTCCTGTATTACAGGCAGAGACGGATTAAGGTCTCCTGGGGCCCTGGGCCGGAGCAAGTGGGGCGGCCCCAGCACCAGAACCATGGTCCTGCCCCACCCCTTCAGCCTGAGGTCCCACTCCTGTTCTCCCCATTCCGCCCCTTCCCCTGTGGCCCCGCCCACGGCCCCACCCTGTTGTGCCCACGGCCCACCCCATTCCGCCCCTTCCCCTGAGGCCCTACCCATGGCCCCACCCATTCCACCCCTTACCCGTGGCCCCACACCCCCGTTCGCTCTTTTCCAGACCCTGCCTCCCCACTGTGGCCCTGAGACTGGAGAAGCTCTGTGCCCTCAATGTGGTCCCAGGGCCCTGGCAGGAAGCGAGAGCTCCTCTAGCCCTGGGGCCGTGGAGGGGGAGGATTTTTCTGGGGGCCCTAAATTGGTTAGGGCCCCTGGGCACCAGCCCCGTTGGCCCGTGCAGTAGTCTGCCACTGATTACAGGAGGGCTGGTTGTGCTAAGAAGCTCATTAGCTGTGTTGCCTTCAGGAAGCCCTATGCTGCTGCACTCTGCATTGCTGTGCTGTCTAAGGGCCTCATCCAGTGCCCATTGAAGTCAAATATTCCCATCAGCTTCTTCGGGATCTTTGGATCAGGCCCCATGTTGCAGGTGAATAAGCTGCAATGTTCCTGTCTTCCCTTTTGTGCAGCTAGTAACCAAGAAGCTGTACGACTCTGATATTTAGCTTTTAAAGCCTGGTTAGCCTAATCAAACCTCCCTATGCCTGTGGGCTGTGACCCTAACCATCCAGTGGATTAAAGCTCCATATTGGGGATGTTTATTTCTTAAAGCATCCCTGCTTCCCCTCAGTGGGAGCTCTGGCTCTCTAACAGACCCAGTCACTCTCTGGGTAATCAATGAGGCTTTTCTACGCTTTCCCCCTCATTGCAGTGACAGTTCACTGCCTCTCAGGGATTCTGTCTGTGTGATGTAAGATGAGACTTTTTTTAAACTTTGAGGCTATTAAATGCAATATACAAATTGTGTTCGCCACTCACCATTCGCTTCCGGCCCTGCCCTAAGAGCCTCCAATCTAGCAGAAGTGGTGACCATTAGAGAGCTAATTATTTCTGCTTGCCTCTCTCATGGCTGTTTCTCCCCTGGCAGTTCTGTTCTGTTTGTTCATGATTTTCCAAGCCGTAATTCTCAGGGGCTCCTTCCTGCCTGCCTGTTGTATCCTTTTTTTTTTCCCCCTTCCTTTCTTTTTTTGTTTTTTTAAGAGGAGTTGTGTTCAGATCTGGGGCAAAGGCTAGAATCTTCTCCCACCACTCCTCTTTCTAGTAATCTGGAAAATGCAGCAGCATTGTACAGCACCGGCCAAGAGCACACTGCAGCATTGCTACTGATTCATAGATTTTTAAGGCCAGAAGGGAGCATTAGATTAGGCTGACCTGTATAGCACAGGGCAAAGCCTTTCATCCAGCCAGTCACGTATGGAGCCCAGTAACTTGCGTCTGAATAAGCAGATCTTCCAGAAAGACATCTAGTCTTGATCTGAAGACATCAAGAGATGGGGAATCCACCCCTTCCCTTGGTAGTTTGCTCCAATGGTTAATCACCCCCACTGTTAAAAATGTGTGCCTTGTTTACTACTGTCAATTGAAGCTGTATTGTTTAGACCCGTACTGTAGTGCAGGGGTGGCCAACCTGAGCAGGAGCCAGAATTTACCAATGTACCAAAGAGCCCCAGTAATATGTCAGCAGCCCCCCATCAGCTCCCCGTCCTACTCCCAGCGCTTCCCCCCCACCGGCAGCCCCACCCATCAGTGACTCCCCCCACTCCCCTCACCTCCTGATCAGCTGTTTTGTGGGGTGCAGAAGGCTCTGGGTGGAGGGAGGAAGCAAGGGCACTGCAGGCTCAGGGGAGGGGGCGGGAAGGGGTGGAGTGGGGGCAGGGCCTGTGGCAGAGCCAGGGGTTGAGCCGTGAGCCCCCCCCGGCACGTTAGAACGTTGACGCCTGTAGCTCCAGCCCCAGAGTCGGTGCCTAGACAAGGAGCCGCGTATTAACTTCTGAAGAGCCGCAGGGGGCTCCGGAGCCCCAGGTCGGCCACTCCTAGTGTAGAGTATTAGAATAGAAAAGGGAACAGATCAAACATTTGCTGAGGGCTCAGTGGGACACTCCATAAATAGAGATGCTAACCCAAGCCATGAGTTGTTATATGAGGGGTCCTTGCCAAAATAATTTTCATGAGAGCTCTAAAGTCCTTTGGTCCTTCGAGTCAAGGGGCCAGCTTGCCTTGGCGTCGGTCCCAGTATTGGGAGAGAGGTTCTGGAGACCCATGGTGCTTTTCCTTCTCTGCCCCCTGGCAGCGTCTTTTTACAGTTGGGCCTGCTGCGCGGAGCTGTCAGCACCCTCTGTCTCCAAACCGCGGCAAGAGGCACATCCCAGGCTTGCAGCTCAAACAGCCCTGGCCAGAGGAACTGGCTGTGAAGGTGAGGGGAGGGAGGAAGGTGCTGCAGCTTGATAGAGGAGTAGAAGAGCTGCGTTTTAAAACTAGCTCTGCCTGGCCAGGGCCGGCTCCAGTGTTTTTGCCACCCCAAGCAGCAAATCAAAAAAGAAGCAGGGCCCGCCGCCGAATTGCCGCTGAAGAGGGAGAGATGGATCCGCTGCCAAATTGCCGCCGAAGATGCGGACGTGCCGCCCCAATCACGGACAGAGTGCCGGCCCTCTCTATTGGCCGCCCCAGGCACCTGCTTCCTTCGCTGGTGCCTGGAGCTGGCCCTGTGCCTGGCCTGCTGTGTGACTTCAGACAAATCAATTCACTTTTCTGTGCCTTAGTTTCCCCATCTGTAAACTGGCTTAGTAATTTGGGTCTTTCACGGCAGCACAGAGCACTAACTACAGAGGTACCAGGCCAGGTAGCATGTGACTTTTAAATGAGAAATTCAGATGGGTCCAAACTGAAACACTGGATCTAATCCCTGCCCCCCAAACCTTGGGGCAGTTTCCTGTCCACACCCAGGTCTGACCACCATAACTCTATCTGCCTCCTGAATGGCCTGACCCAAACCCTGAATCGTAACACCACCCAAACTTTGAGACAGGTCAGATCAGACTCCAAACTGGGATCCAACTATTGCAATTTGTTCCTTCTCTACTAGTAAAGATCATTCTCGTTTAGTACTTCCAAAGGGATCAAGATCTTCATCGCAATGCACACATGTGAAAGGCTGTGATCAGCCCCCCTTACTTATGCTGAAACTCCAGGCTTCTATTGAAATCAGTGCGGCTACAAGGTGCTGTTCAGCATGGATAAAGGGAATGGTTGTGTCTTCAGCTCTTTACACAGCGATAACAATGTGAACAAACCACACAAGTTCAGTTGGATACCCAGTAATAGTGTTTGTTTAATATACACAACCATGCCAGGCCTAGCTACATACATTCAGATTGGCTTCTAACTGCTTCTAAAATATAAAACGCAGTGAGCGCCACTAGAGGGTTCACAGGCCATTTAAAGGGATACTGTTCCTGTATACTTCAGTAGCAGAATCTGTTTCTAACTGATTAATAAATACATGAGTGCAAATATCAGAAAGGAAAGCATAGCCCAGGCTTCTTCAGGCTCTTCCCTTCTTTGGTTTAGAAAGAGACCAGCCTCTGATTCAGACTCTCGGATAAGAGGATAAAGCCGATAAAGCTCACTGAAAGAATGGGGAAGGGATCTTGGGCCAGGTTCTGCATTTACAGTGATGTGACTCCATTGACTAACACCAGAGTGAGATCAGAACTGGGCCCAGCAGTAGTGTAGTTGAGGGTAAACCCACTTCTCATTTGAGGATTATGGAGTTTAGGTTAGGTTAGTTCATCCACTTTTTTTTTTTTAACCTCTACACCACTGTGGTCCAGGGTGTCCAGGGCTATATTTGAGATAGGACCAAATGCTTCTATATTTTACCTGGCTTTGACAAGAGCATTAGCTGGTGTTTTTCCACCAGGGCAAAGCTGGGGACAAATTCCTCGAAATTCCTCTGAGTGACACTGTACATGTCCCAGGAGACTGGCTTTTCATGTTTTCCCCTTCCTCGCAGCCCTTATCCCAGCCACCTGAGAGGCCTGTTATGGATGTAATTGGGAAGCAGCTTCCGACTCATGCTGATCTGCCTTGGGGGTTCACGTGCGTCATGGGCAAAGTGCCAGAAATCCCCCTGGGTTTCCTCCTAGCAGCGGATATGGCACTGCAGTGGCTAGGGCAGGCAGCAGCCTTTGGTCTTCCCTGGGCTGTGTACTGGGCACATCGCCTGCTGCCTCAACTCGTCGGAAGGCTGCCATGATGAGCATTCAGTACCTCAGTGACCTCCCACAGCACCTGTGGTAGTGGGTGAGATGACAATGGGGCAGTTTGCTCAGACCAGGACTTTAGATCATACAGTTTGGAGGTCCTGTCTGTAACTCTCCCAGTGTCTTTCTGTCTAGAGCAAGGAATGCTGCATTTCTCTCCATCACAATGACTTCTACCCTACAGCTCATACGCAGGCAAAACTCACGCTAAAGCCCGTGGGGCCAGATCACTAGTAGGGGCACCTAGGGGGCCTGTCCCACTCTCCTTAGACCTCAGAGAGCCCCCTCCTTGGGGTCAGGAATCTGCAGCTGGCCTGGGGCAGGCTGCCGGCATCATGAGGAGAATCAGTGCGGGCTGGAGATGTAGGATGCACATCTTCTCCGGAAGCCCTGCCATGTTGCCTGACCCATGGGTTGGGTGTTATTTAGCATTTCCAGTTTAACCTGATGGGGGTTGCCTCCAGATTGGCCACAGCCTGGCAGTTTGTTTGAGAGCGAGGCTCTCTGCGCATGCGGGAGTGACATTTGCTTTTTGGGAAGGCCACCTGAATTTGTCAGGGTTGTATTAGCACAATTAGCTGATCACAAACACTGTCACCTAGGAGAGCAGCCCGAGGTAATCCAGCGCTCAGAAACTCACATCAGCCTTAGCGGGGAGCCCTGCAGTAAGTGAATAACCCACAAGTGGTCCTTGGCCCGGTGGGTTCCCAGAAATCTCCCTGGGGTTCATTGGCCAAGTACCCTGTAGCGATGTGACGACTCACCGGTGCGGCGCCTCCTGCTGGTCGTCTTGGGAATTAGCTCTTCACCAGCTCCGGAGCGCCCTCTGCAGGCTGGTGGCTCACCTGCTGCTGGCCCCATATCCCTCCGGGACCCTGGTGCCCCAGCAGTACCCCCCTTACTCTGGGTTTCCCCTCCCAGGGGAACCCCCAACCCTCTATCCCCACCTTGTCTCAGTGGCTACTGCCAGTCCTCATCTAGCCCCTGCCACTGTTCCCTCTAAGCTGTGTGCATGTACACACAGATCCTAAACCCCACACACACAGTGAAACACTGCGTGCACAAAAATTTGCACAGAAGAAATTTTTTGCGCACACGGCCTGTCAAAAATTAGAGGGAACGTTGGCCCCCGCTCACTGGGGCTGACTGCAGTCTGTTATGGCCAGTCATCATTGTCAAGGGGTTAGGACCTGCTGCCTTTGCCTATCCTTTGGCTGCCCCAGTACCTTTGGTAGACCTTCAACAAGGCCTGCAGTCTGGGGATTTACCAGGCTCGAGCTCCCCAGCTCCCTTTGCCCTTCCCCAGCACTGCTCTGGTTCAGGTACCTTGCTCCCAGGCAGCTAGCCCTTTCCACTCCAGGGCTAGTGTGAGACTCCCTCAACTCCTGGCCCCCAGCCCTCTTATATGGGCCAGCTGGGCCCGGATTGAGCTGGCCACAGCTGTGGCTGCTTCCCCCAATCAGCCTAGCTTTTCCTAGCTGCAGCCCTCTCCAGGGCTGCTTTTAGCCCCTTCAGGGCCTGAGTGGAGTGACCACCCCACTACATACCCACTTTTATAATGGGTTACGCTAACGCCCCCTATACCTCATGCATATGCAATAGAGATTTCAGCCTCTTTTCCTTATCTACTGTGACAAAGTTCCTCTTCTGCCCTGGTGGGTCCTGTGCTTATTGGCAGATTTGCTTACCTCAGAGGTTCACGGCAGCTTTGAGTTTGGCTGCTTCTGCTAGTGGCTCAAACCTGCCGTTCACTCAGCTAACCTCATCACTGGCCAACATGGGAAAAAGGAAGAAGAACAATCCCCGCAGTCTCTGCTAATCCATCATGTGTGTTGGGGATCAGCCCAGAGACCTTCCCCTTTGGTGGAACCCACAGTCCAGGTTGACTCCTCCTGTGTCTGATCAGGAGGTTTGGGGGGAATCCGGGCCCGCCCTCTACTCCGGGTTCCAGCCCAGGGCCCTGTGGACTGCGCTGTCTAGAGTGCCTCCTGGAACAGCTCCATGACAGCTACAACTCCCTGGGCTACTTCCCCATGGCCTCCTGCCAACACCTTCTGTACCTCATCATAGGACCATCCTCCTGGTGTCTGATAATGCTTGTACTCCTCAGTCCTCCAGCAGTACACCTTCTCACTCTCAGCTCCTAGTGCCTCTTGCTCCCAGCTCCTCACACGCACACCACAAACTGAAGTGAGGTCCTTTTTAAACTCAGGTGCCCTGATTAGCCAGCCTGCCCTAATTGATTCTAGCAGCTTCTTAATTGGCTCCAGGTGTCCCAATTAGCCTGCCTGCCTGCATTTGTTCCAGCAAGTTCCTTCTTGTTCTGGAACTGCCCCGTTACCTTACCCTGGGAAAATGGACCTGCTTAATCTGGGGCTAATATATCTGCCTTCTAATACTTACCTGGCAGGGGAGATACCAGGATCACAAAGGCGGTTTTCCCAGGGTGAGGCTCATCCATTGCACTGCAGGTGTGCTGACCCCTGCAATTTCCCCAACTGCGGGAAACTCGACTGCATAATTTGTGGTAGTGGGGGACTGCATTCGTGCTGTCCCCTGGGAAACAAAACAAAACAAAACAAAACACTCTCCTGTAGCTATTTGTCCTGACCCTGTCACACCACCCTGCCTCACCCTACTAATATTGGGGGGCTCTTCTCCCATAGGTTACTAGGCCATTAACTTCAAGCTTAGTAGCATGTGCGTTAGTTAGTTACTGTGGCATTATTTTGTGGCTGAACGTCTGCTGATGCTCCTACCATAAAATATCCAAAGCTGGTACAAACTGTTGTCTTGTGATTACCTGTCAGCAGTTCAGCAGCACTGAATGGAGCATTCTGACTGGTGACATCTGTGATACAGGATCACTGCTGTCTTGTGGCACCTTATGATAGACGGTCACTTCCTGGTTAGTTGCTTATGTTAAGTCTTTAGGCCTTAGGGCTCAGTTAGCTTAGTTAAGCTATTGTCCGACAGACTTAAGGCCTGCTAGAAAAACTCCACGGCCCACCTGTGCCACAATAACTGGTTTTCTGCATATAAAAGCCAGGGACGGCATTAGGGGGTAGCGAGCAGGACAATTGTCTGGGGCCCCATGCCACAGGGGCCCCCGCGAAGCTACATTGCTCCCACCAAATTTTCCCCTTGGGTGCTCCAGCCCCGGAGCACCCAAGGAGTCGGCGCCTAAGGCGCCACTTTTGGCCAGTTAAATTTAGAAGGCCCTCGTGGAACAACCGGTTCTAAAAGGGCTTCTAAATTTCACAACTGGTTCTAGCGAACTGGTGTGAACCAGCTCCAGCTCACCATTGCCTCTTCCCCCAATATAACGCGGTCCTCGGGAGACAAAAAATCTCACCGCGTTATAGGTTATATCAAACTTGCGTTGGCCCCCCCATTCCTTGTTCCCTGACCGCCCCCTCCAGAGACCCTTGTCCCTAATCACCCCCAGGATCCGACCCCTATCAGCACCCCCCGCCCCCTGACAGGCACTCGCTGGCAGCAGCGGGAGGTGGAGCAAGGCGGCCCCAGCCCGCTCCACTCTGCCACCTCCCAGCCGCGGCGCTCCGCTTCCACCGCCGGTGACTGCAGGGAGGTTGGGGAAAGGACACACTCCGCACTCACCGGCAGCGGGAAGCAGAGCGACGCGGCCCCAGCCCGCTCCGCTTTCCTTGCCCGGGCCCCAGCCGTGTCGCTGGGGTGGGGGGGTTGGGGAAAGATCCCGCACTCGCCTGCGGCGGGAAGCGGAACGCCGCGGCTGGGAGCTGGCGGAGCGGAGCAGGCCGGGGCCAGGCTGCTCCGCTTCCACCGCTGCCGGTGAGTGCGGGGGGGATCCCTTCCCCCAAGCCCCCTCCCCTGAGCGACAGGGCTGGGGACGGGGTGAGGGAAGCGGAGCGGGTTGCTCCTGGTCTCCCGCTAATCCCCCGGGCCACTCTGGGACTGCAGGTCCCCCAAAAGTGCCTCCCCACCACTCCTGCCTCCCAGAGCCTGGGGAGGGGGGGGGGCGGCTACATCGGAAACATCAGCCTGTGGCTACATTCACTCTTCTGTTGATTCTGTCTGTGCCTTCCAAGGGAGTGTGTTCAGGGGCAGATGCCGCTGGGGAAAACCTTGGTAGAGTGGCTCCAATGAAGCTGTGCTGAGGAGCCAGGGATCCCAGAGCTGGTACTGGGCTCCCCGGCGTCTGGGCTAAGAACCACTGTCCGTGCCATGAGGAGGAATTGGGGGCAAATCCGGCGCCCCAGTGGAATAATCCAAGTTAAAACTCCACGAGGGGATGCTGTGGAATCTCTGCCCTCCGAATCCTCTCCCCAGCTGCCATATCCCCAGGAGTGGTAATCCAGACTCATGAAGGTTGCATCCACATAGGTAGCTGAGAGCAGAACTTGACTTCATGGAAGTTCTGACTGTGTAATGACCACAGGATTCGGCCCCACCTCACTTCCCGAGCTAGAGGCAAGTGATGCAAACCACTCTCTCGTGGGCAGGGGCCTGTGGGCAAAGAGCCGGGGGTTCAGGCCACGTGGCTGCAGAAATGGGCTGCACTCTCCCTCTGCCTCTGCTGCGTAGTTTAAACGTTGCTTGGATTTTTAAGCTTTGCCAACATTTCAAAGTCCTGCAGGGGAACCCCTCCTCCACCCTGTGTACTAGCGTGGCTGCTCCGGTCCTCCTGGCCTTGCCACGCGTGTTGGACTGACGGGTTAGTAGGTAAAAGATCCATTGCCATTCAGAACATGCCCCGCTAGGTCCCTGTGACTAGCACCGGGAGCTCAGCTACTGAACGGTCACTGAATATGTTTAACTTTAAAGCCCCTGGGCAGGATGGAAAGTTGTTCCTAAAGGTGCTTGTGAGCCAGTAAACAAGCCTAGGACAGCGGGAAGGCGTGGGGCTATTATTAGACCTCACTTGTTCCCTGCTGTGGTGCTATCACCCTGTCCCTCTGTGCAGCCATTAGCAACCTCGGTGCTGATCTCCCCAAGCTTGAGAAATAGGGGCAGGCAGGTCAATCCCCGGCATTCACAGTAAAATGACTCTGATGGAGTTCCTGGCCCCTGTCGCTTTTTGCACTGAGCTGAGCTCTCGATACTTTTTCAGGAGCCCGTTGCTTCAGGACATGACCTGAGCACATGTGTGTCCTGTAGGGCGACACACTGGTTACCCCGTGAAATCATGCCCTCGAGGGATGACGTTGCGTGGCTGTGTGTCCCTGCTGGGCTGTTGCGAGTTGATGCAACAGTGCAGCCTGGTGCTGTGTTTTCCAAGGATAATAACTATACCTCATGTTTATACAGCACCTTTTATTTCATGCTCCCAAAGTAATTTCCAAACGTTAAGTCCCACAACACCCCTATAAGCAGAGGCCACAGTGAGTCAGCGGCAGAGCTGGGAATAGAAGAACCCAGGAGTCCTGACCCCCAGTCCAGTGCTGCAACCATTACACACACACGCTCGGATCATCTAAACGCAGGACCCCATGATTGTCCTCCAAGGTGGCAGGACAGACCCATGGAAATCAGGCCTATCCCATGCTACTTCTAGAGCTGTGGATGTAAATACTTCCAGCCCAGTTGTAGCTTTTAGCCATTGCTCAATGTTGTGGGATGGTTCTGAGTTGTCCCACCTTAGCAGGGGCCCTGGCAGGTTTTACCTCTCACAGGGAGCCACTGCCTTCAAGACCTCCACAGCAGCTGTAAGGGGGAGTCTGCCCACCCCACCGCTAGACCCCTTCAGTACCATAATGCCTCTGGGCAGAGCCACTTCCTCTGCCCCCTTAGGTGGGGCTAGCAGGAAGTAGCCTTTGTGCTCAGGACGGGATCCTTGCAGAGAGGTTCCCTGTGGCCATCTGCCTCTGCAGCGGCTGGGCACAGCCTGGCCCCTAAGATGGTATCTCTGAGAGAGCAGGTGGCCCATGGAGCTATGTCCCTGTGTGTCCTGCTGCCCAGTGCTGTAACTTGGTGGCCTCATTTAAATACAAACAACTGTGCTCTGGCTTGCATGGGAGCGGTTGTCAAGGAGGTTGTCAGGGAGGCTGACATCAGAGATCCCGTCCCTATAGATTATTGTACAGTGGCAGGATCTGTTCCTCATCTGCAAATGAGACAAGAGGGCACCCAGAGGAAACCCTGAGGGCACTTTGCGTCATTGACCCAGGTTGCCTAGCACCGCTGGGACCGGGGAGGGAGGGCCGATTGGCTTCGGATTTGCATTTTCCTAGGATGGCCTGTTGGAGAGTCAAACAGTGCTGAGAACTGAGCCGGGGAGGAGAGAGGCAGAGGCGATGGCTGGCCACGCTTCGGAGCTTGAGTTCCCCTTCGTCCAGGATGTCCAGCTCACCAAGTGTATGCGGCTGCGGGCACAGAGTCTCCAGCAGAGGAACGAGCGGCCGCAGGATGGCGAGAAGCTGCTGCGGCCCAACGAGTACATCTACAGGGTGGATTTCGTCCAGCAGCACAATCTGTACTTTCTGCGCTGGAAGATCCAGATGGAGAAAGCGGGGAAGGTGACGGTGATGGGCACCTCCCAGCACTGGACGCCCGACCTCACCAACCTCATGAACAGGCAGCTGCTGGAGCCAGTGGGCATCTTCTGGAAGCAGCCAGGGACCAAGGAAGTGGAGTGTAATGAGGCAGATGCCCAGGAGTTCGGGGAGAGGCTGATGGAGCTGGCCAAGATCCGCAAGGTGATGTACTTCCTCCTCTCCTTCACCGATGGCCTCGACCCAGCCCACCTCAAGTGCTCTGTAGTGTTCAAAGCCTGATCGATCCCATCCTGGGCAGATCCCAAACCTCTTGCCCCCAACCTCTTCATGTTTCCTTCTCTTCGCTTCGATTCAGTGATTGGTCATTTCTTTTAAAGGGACAGCATGACAAAAAATGTGCCGTGTTGATTCGCAGCCGGCAGTCATGGTTTGAGAATAGGCAGGTGACTATAACGCTGCCCCGGCTGCTCCCCACTGTGCCGGGAGACTTTCCCCAGCAGGTTGTGTCTTGTGGCTGGCTGGATGGAGAGGACGGTTGCTTTAGTAGCCTAGAATGCAGTATTGCATGCTAGTTAATTCAGCTGTGCAAGGTGAGCTGTTTGACTGGCAGCCTGCTGAGATGGGGACGAGCTGACTTGAAAGCTGTGGGCCTGCCCTGATCAAACCTGACCGACTGCCTTACATAGAAGTTAAAGGTCTCGTGGAAATATTAAGGATCTCTACTGCATGTCGTCGTGTGGAGTAAGGAAGGTGATGCAGACCAGTGCTCTGAGCTCCAGTCTCAAGGCCATCATTTTCAAACGTGTCAGGTGACTTTGGATACCCAGCTTTCCAGAGACTTGTTTTCAGAGGAGCTGAACGTCTGCAGCTCACGTTGACCTCAGCTGGATCTGTGGAGCTCAGTACCTCTGAAGATCATGCCCCAGGGAGTCTCGGGGTGCCCCTCACGCCCTCACCTAATGCATCGGAAATCAATGGCTACTTTTGCAAATTTCAGGCCTGCTGGTCAAACCCCAGTGAGGACTTCAGGCTTTGGACCCATGTTAACGTCAGCAGCTCATCTGTTCCCTAGTGCACAGAGAGTAACGCTCATGGTGCATTTGCCTTGCTGTGGTACAAATTGAACTCGGTGACAATGTGCTGCCTGAGGATGTTATGTATTGAAAACAGTTGGAAGATCAATCTGCTGCAGTGTGCCGAGCAAAGAAAGTTATAGGGGCAGAGCAAAGGTTTCTGAGAAGAGTTTAACCCTGTGTAGCTCTGAGCCAGATGTGGGTCTTCTGCAGTGTTCTTCCTTTGTAGAGTACAGTACAGGTGTGTGATCTCTCCAAGCTCACATAGAAATATATTGGTTATTAGTTATTTACCTAGGGCTGTAAGCTTGCCTAGTGCTTTACAAGTGGTAGAATAAGAAACTTCCCTTGCACCAAAGAGCTTACCACCTAAGGGACTGATACTGCTAACGCTTCCTGCCAGGCATAGAGCTTTGTAGGGGGTGTCATCACATGCACCATGGTCTGGTGTATAGGCTATGTGGGTGGAAGCTGGAGACCTGGGTTCTCTTCACAGCACTACCATTATGCGGGTTGGTGTGTGAACTTGGGCAAGTCACTGAACTGCTCTGTGCCTTAGTTTCCCCTCTGTGAAAGAGGTGATGATATGGACCCTCTTTTGTAAAGCAGTTTAAGAACCACCACTGAAAAGTGCTATGGAAATGCTAAGTACATGCTACTCTTTGTCCCATCGTCCTGAACAGGATTACACCTGAGCGTGTTTGCAGGACAAAGCACTAAGAGTTGTTCCGGGGTATATATTATGTCATTGCATGAAAAACAAACCCACCTCAGCTCAGTTCTCATGCTTTGATCTTACCCAAAGTTCATCCTTATTTTTATAGCTGATATATACAAGCTTCCCTGTGCAGGGGATGGGGAAAGCTCATTTCTTTGCCAAAGAGAGACTCTGAACTGCAAGGCGACCGTGGAAGCAGCTGGTGTGGCAGCCACTACGTACGCAGCAAAGGTATGGGGCCGGAAGGCAGGCAAATGTGCCTGAGAGTCACGCAAGCTGGAGAGACAACATCAGACACGTGCAGAAGAGAGCTCCCTTAACTGTGGTACCAGAGGAACATGGGTCTTTTCAGGAGAAAACAACAACATGGCCGGTGCATTCTTCTGTGCTGTCACTTTTATTTGTTTGGCTCTCTCTGTCTCTGTTTAGAGCCGTTGCCTGAAGAAACGAGGCACCGGGTGATCAGGAATAGCAGTTTTTCCTATTCCCTTTTGTCACAAAACGTAGCAACTTTGGGCCAGATTTTGCTCTGGTATTTTAACAGGAACCTTCCACCGAAACCACCCACACACACCCCAGAGCAGAGTTTGGCTCCTGGCCTGAAATGCCACATGGGCCAATCAGACTGTCCCAGCACTAGCCATTACCGAAATCGCTGTTATGAGTCGTCAGGACACTTGAACAGTAATTCATTGTTTGTGTCTCACCGCCTGTGTCGAGTTCATGCTGCGCTTATCCTGCTGGGTATGTATTTGTGTACAATGGAAAATAAAAGCCCTTAAGGAATGAGGTTGGATGTGTCTCCCTCTGACCTAAAATGCCCTGGTTTTACACACAATAAAGGAGAACCCACACATCTTCACCCCATTTTTAGGTGTCTTCCTCTCCTCCCCTCCCCCCCCCACACACTGAAGAGCTTAAGATCTGTAAAATGTAATAACTTCATTCCTGGAGTGAGCTGTGTTGCTGGATATTTAACTGCTCATGTAGCTGTTGGGTGAGAGAGAGAATGTTCTGATTCCTCGGTGTATCTCAGATCGACATCACCGTTTGGGGGGAAGGGACATTAGCCAACCTCCATGCCCCTGGAGCAGTACCAGCGTACAGTAGCCGAGGGTCTGGCCTCATTACTGAAACTGACCTTCTGCACAGGGGTGAGCAGAAAGTCCTGAGCGCTCCTTTATCCTCAGAAAATGGCTTAAGTGATGCACCAGCCTTTCTGCACAGAGATGGGCTTCACCTGGTTTGTATGTAGGTCTCATGACAGGCACAGCTTGGGTCTCCCTCCTTGGGAGTCGGGGAGGTCCCCAGAGAGAACCCCACTCTTTGCCTCCTGTTAAGGAAATGATGTCTCTGAGTTCTCCCCCCCACAGGACCATTCTTCCCAGTCACAGATGCCTCGTTTCTTAATTGGCATTTACTGTTTAAAAAAAAAAAAACAATTCCCCAAGCTCTCCTGAAAATCAGACTCGGAGCTGTGTGGTTATTGTGCCTCTGCTTTCCTTCGTTGGAGCCCTTTGTCAGTCATCCCCCCCACACTGAGTGTTGCGTCCTTGGAGTCTGGGGGCTCCTTGAATCGAGGCACAGAGATGAGCTCCCACAGCACCCACTCATTCCCACAGTCCTGTCCCAGCCTGCCCTGGGCTCAATGGAAAACCTGGGGTGGATTCTCTGGGGCTGTCTCTTCTCGTGGTTGTTCCAAAGTCGTGGTTAGGAAGAGATGTTACAAGGGCATGAATGGGACCTGGTGGATCAGTGGTGTGTACCCACCATGTTGTGTCCTCCCATGGGATTCTTGTGGGCTATGAGATAAATCAAATCACTTCACAATGTACAAACGCCGTGCAGCCCTGCCCGCACTACATACACCACTGTGCTTTTGTGACCATTGTGTGACTCGCTCACTTGACCCTCTTGCAGCAAATATGGCCTGGGCTGGGCCTTCTCCGCTGTCACTGAGCTGTTTGCACACACCTGCCACCCTGTGCTTGGAGCAGTGCCTCCTGGGAATTCCAGGGGGCTATCCCATGGAGTGGCTTGCATTCTGGGCTGGTATATGACACAGTGAGCCAGGAGGGCTGGCTAAACATGTCTACAACGCACAAAGTAAATGGTGAGCGGGGTGGTGGCCATGTGTCCACGCCTCTGTCAGGATGAACCAGGGCTAGCTGCCCTGGTTACTAAGGAAGTAGAAACCCGGTGGTCTGCAGATCATGGAGGTGTTTGTAGCGACTCCATGGTTCTGGTTCTCCTGGGATTTGCTCTGAAATCCCTCTGAGCTGCGCTTTAATGACTGAAGTTAGGCTCCAGGTTTGGCATCACAATCTGTGCTGTTTTGTTAGTGAAGTAGCTACCGGTGCTTGCAAGAGGCAACGTTTTAAAATGCTCCTTTTTGAAAGTTTGCCTTATTTCGGTAGCTTTCTCTGGCTGAATAGCTCCAGTCCCCATGAACGCCATGCGTCAAATGCCGGTGCTTATTCTGATAACATCGCACACAGAGACCGTGGAGGCAAAACCGGGCAGCTGGGTGCATGGAGGTGGGTTGTGGGGAGAGATGGGACTCTGTGGAGAGGGGGATGAGCAGGGATGGGGGGCACAGCAGGGGTGAGGTACCCGGCAAGTGGGGGCAGTGACAAGGTTAGCGGGGCACAGTGGGGAAACAGGCTTGTGTGTGGGTGAGGCTGGAGAAGCGGGGGGAGGGTCTGTGGCTGGGCAAGGAGCCTGGAGCAGAGGGAAGGCCAGGGGCCCTGCACCAAACGCCTTGGCGCAGCGCCATAGGAACCAACCAGGCATTGACACGTCAAGAGCCACCGACGCCCCTACTTCCTCGATGCACTGAGGAGATAAGGAAGGGATCCCCATTGTGCTACTTCAAGTGGAAATGCCTTGGCACAGAAGTGCTGGGCTTCCCTCGCTGCCTGCATAACACTGATTTACCCCAACAATCCCTCCTCCCCCCACCTCTGATCATCGCACCGTTCTCCCCTCTGTCCTCCTGTGACGGGGTGGGACTCACCACTGCGGTGCCCCCTGCTGGCTGTCCTGGGATCAGCTTTACTAGCCAGTGCGCCCTCTTCTGGTGGCATCTTGCCACCATCACATCTGCTCCAGGGACCCAGGTCACTCCTAGGACCGCAGCATCCTCTTCGTGACACAGCCCTCTGGCTGCACCGCACTCTGTGCTCCCCCTTTCTGGGGGAATGTCGCAGTCCCTTAGTCCAGCCACTCCTCAATGGCAAGTGGGGACAGCGGGCAGGAGGGAATCCAGGCCAGTCCACTACTCCAGGTCCCAGCCTAGGGACCCTGTAGATAGCTGCTACTTGCAGCGCCCTCTCCAACTCCTCAGTAGATTTCCCTGGGCCACTTCCTCACGGCCCCAGCACCCTCTTTGCCCCTTACCTCAGGGCCTAAGCCAGCAAATCCCTGCAGCCCCCCAGGAGCTGCCTTTAGCTCCTTTGGTGTCTGCCTACAGCACTGCTCTGTCCAGGGTGCTTGCTGCCTTTAGCCTGCAAAGCAGCCAGTTCTCCTCCATTCTCAAGCTCCAGGGAGTGACTGAAGCTGCAACCCTTCTTATATGGGCCAGCCAAGCCCTGATTGGCTGCTCCTTGTAGCCCCTCTCTGATTGGCTGCCTCCTGTGCAGCCTCCCGAGGGCTCTATTAACCCCGTAGAGCCCAGAGTGGGACAGGTGCCCCATCACACCCCCATACACACCCAGCTTTCCCAACAGCTCCACTTCACCCAATCTCCATTCCCCCAGCACAACAAGTAGACATATTGGGTCCCAGTTCAGCCTGCTAGCTTTTCTCAGCCTTGTTCGTATTATTATTATTATTTATTTTTATTATCGTAGCGCCTAGGAGCCCCAATCATGGACCAGAACTCCATTGTGCCAGGTGCTGTACAAACACAGAACACAGAGACAGCCCCTGCCCCAAAAAGTGGACAGTCTAAGAATAAGGCAAATGTCAACAGATGGGGGGAACAAGGAAACAATGAGACAATACCGGTCAACAAGGCACTATTTCACTACTCCCCTGTATGTAAGTAATGGGCTAAACTAGGAGCCCATCTCCAGTCAGAAATCTCAGCCCCTTGTCGACCATGACGAAGCCCTCTCCACAGTGACCTTTAGATTTGCTGCCCTGCATGAGGAATGGTCACATTTTCTAATCTATATTCACTATTATTAATCTTTTAAAAATAATTAAAACATTTTTCCCTCCAAACTTCTTCTTTAGTATAGCTGTTACAGTTGTAGCTAGGAACCTCTGTCATAGAATCGTAGACTATCAGGGTTGGAAGGGACCCTAGAAGGTCATCTAGTCCAACCCCCTGCTCGAAGCAGGACCAATTCCCAGTTAAATCATCCCAGCCAGGGCTTTGTCAAGCCTGACCTTAAAAACCTCTAAGGAAGGAGATTCTACCACCTCCCTAGGTAACGCATTCCAGGGTTTCACCGCCCTCCTAGTGAAAAAGTTTTTCCTAATATCCAACCTAAACCTCCCCCACTGCAACTTGAGACCATTGCTCCTTGTCCTGTCATCAGCTACCACTGAGAACAGTCTAGAGCCATCCTCTCGGGAGCCCCCTTTCAGGTAGTTGAAAGCAGCTATCAAATCCCCCCTCATTCTTCTCTTCCGCAGACTAAACAATCCCAGTTCCCTCAGCCTTTCTTCATAAGTCATGTGTTCCAGTCCGCTAATCATTTTTATTGCCCTCTGCTGGACTCTTTCCAATTTTTCCACATCCTTCTTGTAGTGTGGGGCCCAAAACTGGACACAGTACTCAAGATGAGGCCACAACCAATGTCGAATAGAGGGGAACAATCACGTCCCTCGATCTGCTGGCAATGCCCCTACATATATATCCTAAAATGCCATTGGCCTTCTTGGCAACAAGGGCACACTGTTGACTCATATCCAGCTTCTCGTCCACTGTCACCCCTAGGTCCTTTTCTGCCGAACTGCTGCCGAGCCATTCGGTCCCTAGTCTGTAGCGGTGCATGGGGTTCTTCCATCCTAAGTGCAGGACTCTGCACTTATCCTTGTTGAACCTCATCAGATTTCTTTTGGCCCAATCGTGTAATTTGTCTAGGGCCCTCTGTATCCTATCTCTACCCTCCAGCGTATCTACCACTCCTCCCAGTTTAGTGTCATCTGCAAACTTGCTGAGGGTGCAATCCACACCATTCTCAAGATCATTTATAAAGATATTAAACAAAACTGGCCCAAGGACCGACCCTTGGGGCACTCCACTTGATACCAGCTGCCAACTAGACATGGAGCCATTGATCACTACCCGTTGAGCCCTACAATCTAGCCAACTTTCTGTCCACCTTATAGTCCATTCATCCAGCCCATACTACTTTAACTTGCTGGCAAGAATACTGTGGGAGACCGTGTCAAAAGCTTTGCTAAAGTCAAGGAACAACACGTCCACGGCTTTCCCCTCATCCACAGAGCCAGTTATCTCATCATAGAAGGCAATTAGATTAATCAGGCATGACTTGCCCTTGGTGAATCCATGCTGACTGTTCCTGATCACTTTTCTCTCCTCTAAGTGCTTCAGAATTGATTCCTTGAGGAACTGCTCCATAATTTTTCCAGGGACTGAGGTGAGGCTGACTGGCCTGTAGTTCCCCGGATCCTCCTCCTTCCCTTTTTTAAAGATGGACACTACATTAGCCTTTTTCCAGTCGTCCGGAACTTCCCCCGATCGCCATGAGTTTTCAAAGATAATGGCCAATGGCTCTGCAATCACATCCGCCAACTCCTTTAGCACTCTCGGATGCAGCGCATCCGGCCCCATGGACTTTTGCTCGTCCAGCTTTTCTAAAGAGATCAGGACTCCATTCTGCTAGGTGTGTATAGACAGGTAACAAAGAAGACAGTCTTCTGAAGACAGCTTATGCTCTCCGTGTCAGACAGGAAGCATCAGGTGGAAAGGGGAGAGACAGGAAAGAGGCAAGCAAGGATTGGGTGAAGAGGAGGATGAAGAGACACTAGAACTGGAATTAGCCAAAAAGCAGAAGTCTCAGCTGGCTGCTTTCCTGCCCAGTACCAGCTGGGAATAATCTGTGGTATTAGGACAGAGAGAGGTTTTAAGGCCCCAGTTCAGGACTTGCTTAAATTTATGGACATGTTTGAATCGGTTTTGGGACCAATCTTATTTAATCTTTTTATTACTGACCTTGGCACAAAAAGTGGGAGTGTGCTAATAAAGTTTGTGGATGATACAAAGCTGGGAGGTATTGCCAATTTAGAGAAGGACAGGGATATTCTACAGGAGGATCTGGATGACCTTGTACACTGGAGTAATAGTAATAGGATGAAATTTAATAGTGAGAAGTGTAAGGTCACGCATTTAGGGATTAATAACAAGAATTTTAGTTATAAGCTAGGGACGCATCAATTAGAAGTAACAGAGAAGGAAAAGGACCTTGGAGTATTGGTTGATCATAGGATGACTATGAGCTGCCAATGTGATATGGCAGTGAAAAAAGCTAATGCGGTCTTGGGATGCCTCAGGAGAGGTATTTCCAGTAGGGATAAGGAGGTTTTAGTACCGTTTTACAAGGCACTGGTGAGACCTCACCTGGAATACTGTGTGCAGGTCTGGTCTCCCATGTTTAAGAAGGATGAATTCAAACTGGAACAGGTACAGAGAAGGGCTACTAGGATTTGATCCGAGGAATGGAAAACTTGTCTTATGAAAGGAGACTCGAGGAGCTTGGCTTGTTTAGCCTAACTAAAAGAAGGTTGAGGGGAGATATGATTGCTCTCTATAAATATATCAGAGGGATAAATACCGGAGAGGGAGAAGAATTATTTAAGCTCGGTACCAATGTGGACACAAGAACAAATGGATATAAACTGGCCACCAGGAAATTTAGAGTAGAAATTAGATGAAGGTTTCTAACCATCAGAGGAGTGAAGTTTTGGAATAGCCTTCCAAGGGAAGCCGTGGGGGCAAAAGATCTATCTGGCTTTAAGATTAAACTGGATAAGTTTATGGAGGAGATGGTATGATGGGATAACATGGTTTTGGTAATTAAATATTCATGGTAAATAGGCCCAATGGCCTGTGATGGGCTATTAGATGGGGTGAGATCCGAGTTACCCAGGAAAGAATTTTCTGTAGTATCTGGCTGATGAATCTTGCCCATATGCTCAGGGTTTAGCTGATCGCCATATTTGGAGTTGGGAAGGAATTTTCCTCCAGGGCAGATTGGAAGAGGCCCTGGAGATTTTTCGCCTTCCTCTGTAGCATGGGGCACGGGTCACTTGCTGGAGGATTCTCTGCTCCTTGAAGTCTTTAAACTACGATTTGAGGACTTCAATAGCACAGATATGGGTGTGAGGTTTTTTGCAGGAGTTGGTGGGTAAAATTTTGTGGCCTGCGTTGTGCAGGAGGTCACACTAGATGATCATAATGGTCCCTTCTGACCTAAATATCTATGAATCTATGAATGCGGTCCTTAATAGGGATGCTTTTCTGAATCAAGGCTTAAAAGGAGTAAAGGCAGTGGCTCCATTTACAGTTCCTGTGGCTGTTCCCCCATCTTAATCTGTTTGATGCTTAAATTACGGCTGCTGTGCCCTCATTAGTACTTGTCCCTCTTGCACCCATGGCAGCTAATGGTGCAAATATCGCTGTGTTTCTGACCCTACTTAGCTGTAGCTTCATTAGCTGTGTGTCAATTTCCCCTCTCACTCTCTGTTTCTGTCTGATTGGTTGCTAATGGGCTTTCAAGGTGATATTGAATGACTTTGCCCTTTTCCAGGTTTCAGAGTAGCAGCCGTGCTAGTCTGAATTCGCAAAAAGAAAAGGAGTACTTGTGGCACCTTAGAGACTAACCAATTTATTTGAGCATAAGCTTTCATGAGCTACAGCTCACTTCATCGGATGCATGTATCTCACGAAAGCTCATGCTCAAATAAATTGGTTAGTCTCTAAGGTGCCACAAGTCCTCCTTTTCTTTTTGCCCTTTTCCGTGACCACAACTAGTCATTTCTGGTGTTGTTTCTGCCTTCATTTGGTGTTTGCCAGAGGAACTCCTGGGGATTCTCTACAGCAAAGTGAAATTGAAGTCAGCTCCTTGAAGCTTTGTGATTACAGGCTAGAGTTGCTCAGAGTGAATCTACTATAGCTCAGTGTATCCTGTCGCGAGTGATCCTTAACTTTGGTTTGGGCCTCTGTTCCTCCTGAGGAATTGGGGCTATGGGAGCACCCACTTATCGTCTGGAAGAGAGGAAGGCAGTGTGGCCTAATGAGAAGAGCACTGGCCTGGGACTTGGTTGAGCTGGGTGCTAGTCCATCTCTGCCACTGGCCTGCTGGGTGGTCTTGGATAGGACATGTCACCGCCCTGTGCCTCAGTTTCTCCATCTACATATGGGGACAGTGGTGCTGACCTCCTTTGTAAAGTGCTTTGAAATCTATGGATCAGAAGCCCTATATATGGGATTGGTATTTTCATTATTATAATGGCACATTGCAGCACCCCTTCTGTGGAAGGTGTAACCCACAAACTACTTCTAGGTTCATTGCTGGTGCTGCTCTGAGAGGAGGCATGAGCTGGCGCTCTAAGGCATTGGGCGGAGACTTAGGAGATCTAAGTTTTTCTCCCTGCTCTGCCACAGGCTTCCTGTGTGACTTTGGGCAAGTCACATCACCTCTCTGTGCCTCAGTTTCCCCTCCCATCCTTCATCGTATCCGCTCTTTAGGGCAGGGTCTGTCTCCCACTGTGTGTATGTACAGCACCTAGCACAAGGGGGATCTTGATTGGAGCCTCTAGGGGACACCACAGTGCTCGAGCTTCTGTCCAGCTAAGCACTGTTCTCTGTGGTTCAGAGCCTGTATCTCAGGTCAAGCCCAGCCCAAGTCAGTTGTGGGCAACAGCCCTCATCACTTAACAGTGGTTCTGGGCCCTGGGTGAAAGGAGTTGGTGGTGTCAGCCTAGGATCCACCTCGCTAACCACTCGGGAATCCATGCAGTGAGACCGAGGACCGAACAGGCTGGGGAGACTTAGCTTAGGGCAGTGCGGAGGCACGTTGGTGAGGCTGCGAGGAGCTGATCTCTGCAGCTCTGATGCTGCTCCTGTTGACGTCTGTGGTGCTGGCCATTTTCACCAGCCTTTCAGAGTAAAGGGCTGTCAGTGGAGATGTTGGGCTCCTGAGATTTCTCGGCAGCTCTTGGACTACGGGCAGGTCTCCTGCTGGGCATGGCTGCTTTAAACTCTGGCTGGGAAGTCACCTGTAAGAAATGGTTTAATGACTCACAGGCCTGCATGAAAAGTGAGTTGATTAACACAATGACCCAATATGACGGTTAATTAGTGTGATCTGCAGTCAGGAGCGAATCGATGGGGAGGTGGGTTTGAGTGCTGTATACTCCGTTGCTGGCAGCTTCCCAGAGGGAGCGCAGATGTCTTCATTGACACAAACTGTTCCTGGAAATCTCAAATCCCTCATTCTCAGGGCTCTCTCTGTTCAGTCTATTGATCAGAACCACTTCAGGGAGCGAGCTGGCTTTTGAAAGGAGTTTATGGAAATTAGGCAGGACGTGGTACTGCAGCGAGCTATGCTGGCAGGGTGTTGTACGGCAGTCAGCTATACTCCTCGGGGATGGTACTGCGGCAGTAGCTCGTGGGGTATGGTACTGCAGCGCGGGATGCTGGCGGGGTGTTGAACTGCAGCCAGCTGCGCTGGCGGGGTGCGGCACGAAAGGCATAATGAATATCTTGATGTATCTTTAACTATCAGGAATGGTAAAGGCCAAGATATGGATGGCACCCGCAGTAGCATGGAAAATAAAATGAATTCTGTGGAGAGGGTCGTTGCTAAGGGCCACGGCTTCAGGCTGGCACCTGGAGCAAATAGCTAGGCTGAGTCGATGCCCGGGGCGAGGGAGGAATCTTCCCACACAAGCACCCAGTGTGTGCTGTGGCTGCGGGCTGCTCTGTGGAGGCTTTGGTGCTACTTAGGTTCCTCCCTTCCCTGCCACAAAGGGAGAGCCCAGCTTTCCCAGGGCATAACTAGAGAACATCCTTATTTAGGGCATGTCTCCATGGGACATTATGCAGGTTGTGAGCTCCCTTTGTAAGTCGTCTGTGAGGTAAGGGGTGAATGTGAACGGGGACATTCTCGTTCAGACCTGGGGCGCCTTTTTCCAGTTTAGCTGATGTGACTTTGGAAGAGGGTTAAGTAAATAAATCCACAAAACAAGGCTCTTGCTGGGTTTAGCTTCCAAGAGAAGGTTTGATGCCGCACTGGAGTTTTGTGGGGGGTATTTTCCAGCCCGCCTGCTGGGCTGTTTGGGCTTCAGCTGAATCGTCACATAGGGGTTCAGTTCAGAGTAGGTCACCCTCTCTTTCTCCCAGGCCAACTCAGAGGCGCGTTGGGTGCCTGCCTGGCCAGGCCCATCCACTCTCTTTAGCAATTCCTGTGCTACATGCATAAGCGTCACTAACAATCTTGTTTCGGGCCTGGTGATGATCAGAGGAAATTGTACTTCAAACTGGGGGGTTCTGAGGTCTCCTCTAGTGCTGTACCTTATTAAGAGGTTGCCTGCAGCAACACTGTTTCCTCGCAGAGTATTTTCTGCCTCTTTGTTGGCAGCAAAACCAGTGGAATTACACTGGATGCTGGGGGCTTCAGTGTTTGTCCCCTCAGTGACCTCAGATCACATATGATCAGGGTACAAGTCGGAGCTGCCTGCACCACAAGGCCTAGCTGGGGTCTGAACTCCAGACAGGCCATCACCAACTCAAATGTCATCACCAGTTGGAAGGATTTTGCATTTGGAATTGAGCCGACAGGTAACATCTGCCTCTGCTGTAGCAGTGCTACAGGGGCTTCAGGGCTAATGGCAGTCGGAGCTGGTGGAATTCACCCAATCAAGTCAGTCTGTTGTCCAGATTTACCCTATGCTTGGGCTCGGCTTAACTGACAGTACAAATAATAATGCCTCGGCCTAAGCTTTCTCCCCTATCTTGACTGTCCCCTACAGAATCTCTTCTGGCCTAGTGCCCACAGCCCCCACTTCTCCAATGCCTGGTGGGTGAATAAGCCGACCGCGGGGTCCTGACCGCTGTCAGGGTGGATCATGAGATGAATTCTGCTGCTCTGTTGCAGCCAGTAATGTCCGCGCCTAGGACTCGGACACAGAGGGTCCGATTCTCCTCTCACCTCCCCTAACGTAAATCGGCACTAAAGTCAACAGCTCACACCAGAGTCATGCCCAGCGGGACCTAAGAAGGTGCCATTTTTTTTACAGCCACCTGTGTCAATGTAACTGCATTTCAATCCGTTTCGTGTTAAACTGCTGCAGGCCCCGTACGCCAGTCAGGCGTGTTTGCCGGGTGCTTTGCCCTTCCTCTGAAGCCACTGTCACTGGCCAGTAGCGGAGATGGGATATTGGGATAGGAGAACCATTGAAGCAGACTCCCCTCCCCCTTCCCAATTTCTAACAGGCTCCACGACACTCTAATATTCCCTGATTAGTGCTGGAGGCAGGAGTTTCTTTTCCAGGACAAGTGAATAAGCCATTGTTCCCCCAACTCACACAGGTCATCCCAGACTGGAAGGAACAGGAGTGGAATGCCGAAAAACCAGAGAACTACGCCGGGATTTTCCACTTCCAGTTCTGGCGATTCGGTGACTTGGTGGACGTGGTGATAGACGACCGCCTGCCGACACTTCACAATCAGCTCATCTACTGCCACTCCAACTCCAAGAACGAGTTCTGGTGCGCACTGGTGGAGAAGGCCTATGCCAAGTAGGTATACGAGCCGGAGCCATCGAGGCTGAACTGCAGCCCTGCCTGGTGCTCTGTGTACTTAGCTCTGTGGGAAGCAGTATGGCCTAGTGGACAGAGCACTGGCCTGGGACTTGGAAGCCCTAGGTTTGAGTCCTGGCTCTGCCACAGGCCTGTTGGTGGACTTTGGTAAGTCCTTTTCTGTGCCCCTGTTTGTCCCATCAGGAAAATGGGAATGATAATACTGACCTGATTTGTCAAGTGCTTTGAGATCTGCAGATGACAAATGCCGTATAAATAGGGTAGCCAACTTTCTAATTTCTGAAAACCAGACTGCCCTGCCCCACCTAGTCCCCTGAGGCCCCATCCACTGCCCCGCCTCTTCCCCTGAGGTCCACCCCTTTGCCCACCTCTTCCCCCGAGGCCCTGCCCCGGCTTGCTCCTGTCGCATCACTCACTGCTCTCCTCCCTCCTGCTCTCCTGTGACTAGAGCCTCTCCACCTTCCTTCTTCCTGCTTTCTCCCCCAGGTGGGCTCCCTCTGCTCCGGGGCTGGGACAGGAGCTGCAGCCAGATGAGGAGCCTGCAGCCTGCCCGCCCGCCCATGAGATGCAGATAGGAGGCAGCCCCGGCTGAGCAGGGATTGGCACGGGTTGATGAGCCAACGCCTCCCCCACAATGCCTGCAGCCCGCAGTAATCAGACTTTTGGTGTCCAGTCAGTACATCTGACCGGACACTGCCAGGTCCCCTTTTGACCTGCCTTTCCGGTCAAAAACTGGACACCTGAAAACCCTATGTATAAAAGCTAGGTATGGTTATTATTGATCATGAGTCCTTACTTTGTAAAGTTCTGTATCTATCCCTGGCGAAGGGAGGCACTGGCAAACTTTTCCTTACAGGTCAAGGGTGATTGTCATCTTCCCTGGAGTGGATGAGCTTGCTAAAAGTTTGGAACTATTTTAATGGACCATCACATTTAGTGGAACCTAGTAGAGTCCCTCTGAATTTCAGAAAGGGGTGGGGAGCATTTTGCAGTCAAGCCCCCACTGCATTTTGCAGTCAAGCCCCCACCCTTCCCAGTTCTGGTTCCAGGTTAGATCTAAAAAAGTGAGCAGGGGGTTGTTTGCCGTGATAGCCTTGAATGCAGCCAAAATCTCAGGAGAACTGCTGATCTCATGACACTGTCAAGATGGCAGCATCCTCGTAGGCTCCGCTGTGACAAATCCAAACCTGGGAACTAGCCCTAACGTGGCCTTGCACTGAATCCGAGCCGCATGCTAATTCTGATCGGGACCCACTGCAGGCACCCCTCCTGCAGTGAATATGGGGGCTCCCAGCACTCAGAGGGAGTCTGGATGGTGCTGAAAGCAGCTGGTGCAGGATGTGTGCTACTGCTCCCCGTCCTGCTCTCCCCACCTCCCGGAAATCACCTTGAAGCTCCTGCAACTGCTGATTGTGCCTGCTGACCCCAAGTGGCCCAAGGCCTAGAGATGCTTTTTACTATTCAATCCTTTTCCCCACTGCTGCTGGCTCCATCTGTCTCTCCCAGCATGGACTCCCATCCTCCCCGCCCCCCTGCTCCTCATCTCAGTCTCCTGATGCCCTCTCCACCTGGCCATCCAACCTCTCCCTGCCAGTTCTTGTCCCCCCATGTCATGTAGGGAGCTTACAAGGTGAATCGAGGAGGATTTGCAGCATCTGAGAAGGCAGGACTCCTAAGCAAGCGCACCGGCTCGACTCTCCACCCAGAAGCCCTTTCTCTGGCCACCCTGCTCCTGACCCCACCTCTAAAGCCTTAAAACAGCCCCATTCCAGGCAACGCCCAACTAGAAATGTTTCCAGAGGGTAAAACTCACTTTGTTCTTCCTGCCATAACGATGGGGTCTCTGTGTAAATGCAATTGGCAGCTAGCTAATCACTGCAGCTGGTTGATTCCTGCCTGTTGGAACATGTATATAAAACACCCCCGTAGGTGCATGGCGGTGGAGAGGTACAGGTGAGGCCTCCATGCAAGGTTGCAAACCAGAGCAGAGCCTTTACATCCCCTGGAGTTTGCCCAAACACACTTAGCCCAAAGTTTTTGCCCCTAATTTTTGCCGTCAGTGTAATGGTTTCTCCCTTGAATAGAGAGTGAGTTCATCATAGCAGAGGCCTCAGTTCTGTCCACATCTGCACTCTGCATCGGTATCACTCCTTTGGCTTCGGCCATTACTCCTGCTGCACACCAGTGTAAGTGAGATCAAACTCAGGCCCAGAAGCTCCAGTTTCCTGGGCTCTAACAGCTCCTTTTAGCTGGGAGGCATGACACTAGCCCAGGGACCTGGAGGCTTCGGGCTTAGACACAAGATGAAAACTACTGTCTCCGCACCACACCCACTCCCATTTCCCAGACATAGATGGTTACCAGCCTCTTCATTCTGGCTAAGAAGGAAACAGCAGCCCACTCTCCCAATAGCCTCCTGGCTCTCCCATTAGGGAACTTGTTAATATAGAGGCCGGGAAGTCTATTCTTCTTACTGCCACCTTAAGTTAACGTCATCTCCGCCATCTGCTCAAAACTTGCCCAGCTACAGGATCCAAGTCATTTGGGGGCTGGAGCGTCCTGGAGTGCCCCAGCACTGTGAATTCTGACGCTGTCACCTGTCCACTGGCCCCGCCACTGAATATTTCCCACCTTGGTATCAGTGGCGTAGCTAGGACAGGAAAACTGGGTGGGCGGCAGTGACATGGGGGCTACCTCCCCCCATGGTACCGGAGGTGGATTATGAATTTGTGGGGCCCTGGGCCAGGACAAGTGGGGGCCCCTCCCCACCCCTTCCGCCTGCAGTGGCCCCCGCGCTCCTGTCGGGAAATGAGGCCAGGCGTGAGGGCTTGCCCTGCTTCACCTGCCTGGCGCTCCTGCCAGGGAGCAGGGTCTGGGCGCGGGGGCTTGCCTCACTCCTCAGCAGGGGCGGTAGGTGGAGTGGGGCAAGCCGCTGCACCCCCGCCCTGCTCCCCTGGCGCGGGGCGCCCATTTTTCCAGGGCCCCACAATTGGCCAGGGCCCTGGGGCATGGCCCGTTGGCCCAGTGGCTAATCTACCACCGGCTCAGACCCCTAGCTGGGGCTGGAGATCGGGGCAGCAGCGTGTGACACCGGCAGGAGCGGGACCCGACTGGACACTCAGCCAGGGTCCAGGAGTCCCAGCCTGTGGATTTGGGGGGCTCCGGCCCTGATTTGGGTGGGCCTGGATGCTAAGTGGGCGGGCCACGGCTCACTCATGGCTACGCCCCTGCTTGGTATGAAAACGAAATGCTTCCCCCGGGGCCTGTTGAAATGCTAGCAGTAAACCTCCTCTAGCAGCGTGCCTCATCGCAAGCTCAGAACTGAGGACTGGTTCATCCCACTGCTTTGTCATTATGTCCAGATTGTTCTTAACGCACCCTGCGCGATTTTAAGGTTTTGTGTCCAAATGGGGCAAAATTTGTGGTTTACCCAAGTTTTCTGCATGGAAGCAGGGGATGCGCAGCAGTTCTGTGTGATATTTCATTGCCGTTTTGGCTAGAGAAGTTCAGATGGGACATATATCCGTCTGGATCAAAACCAGGCAGCATTTGGGGGAGCCCCTAGGAAGTAAAATGGACACCTTTCAGTCCGCTCCAGCTGTTACTAGCTTTTGATCAAGATTCCTTGCGAGGGGAGAAAACGCTCCCGTAGAACTGAACGTGTTGAACAGCCCTGTGCTGTGTTTGACAACAGCAAACATGATAATTGTGCTTTGCAACTTCCGTCCCGAGGTCTCAAAGCGATGAACAAGTGAAAACTCACCAAACCCCCCTGCAATGTAGGTTTTAGTGTCTTCATTTTGGCCTGGGTGACTTGCTGGGTAGTTCAAGGAAGTTTGAGGCAGAGCTTGGGATAGAGCCTCGGTCTAGGGACCCCACTCCTGTACCTTACACCCCACAACCATTTGCTGCTATTAATTACAGGGGAATGGTTGCTAGGAGGAGAATCTTGGCCCATGGCTTCAGTTCAGATGAAGACCAAACACTGCTGCTTATCCAAACTTGTGCAGGGCTGGCCACACAGAGAGACTTCTCATACTCCTCACTTCTGCTTGAGCCAGAAATGGAGTGGAAACAATCATTCAGCATTTTCTGCCCCAGCTCATGAGAAATCCAAGGGAAGGGAAGTCGATCAAACCTCTTTGAAACTCAGGAAAGTTTTGGCCGGAGATTTTCACGAAGATTTGGTGGTGGTTGGTAGCTGAGTTATTATTTTAGTAAGGTAGCATCCTTGGGATCAGGGCCCCATTGGAGAAGACAGTCCTTGCAAAGGGGAGTGGGTAGGGAAACAACATGCAAGTAAACAAATCTGATGAAGGATGGGCCCAGCTTTGTTAGCTACGTGTGTGTGGTTTGGGGTTTGGTTTGTCTTTTTAACTGGGGGCAGAGGCAAGGAGGAGGGAAGACGGACAGTCGCAGTGAAAAGCTGCTTGACCACCCCTGTTTAATACACAAACCAGTCGAGGCTCACCCAGTCCTGGAAATGCTGACAGAGCCCAGCCTGGGAGGCATTATTGGGCATGTACCATGCTCTGTACCATGCTCCAACCCTCTCCTAGAGCCCCGTGACTGCTGCTAACCTCCACACGTGCTGTCTTCGTTCCTCCCCTCTTGCAGGCTGGCCGGGTGTTACGAGGCGCTAGACGGAGGCAACACGGCGGATGCACTAGTAGATTTTACTGGCGGCGTCTCTGAGCCCATCGACCTGATGGAAGGGAACTATGTTAACGATGAAGCCAAACGAAATCTCCTCTTTGAGCAAGTGCTGAAGGTCCACAACAGGGGAGGGCTCATCAGCTGCTCCATCAAAGTAAGACGTGTTGCTGTTGTGGTTTGTCTGGTAGCCACACTGAGAGGTCCCAGTCAGGGATCAGCTCGGCTCTCCACACACACACACACACACACGAGTGCAGTGAAAGGATGGTCACTGCCTCAAAGAGCTGACAATCCGGGTAGATGGTGTGAGCCTGCCGTAGATCTCTCTGCCGCCAGAGCGACGCCTGATCTTCCCCTGGGAGATCAGAATTGGGCCCCTTGGTGATGCAGACACGTAAGGGAGAATTTTATTTTCGGAGTTCCTATGGCAGTGCGTCTGGGCTGGTTTACACAAGGATGGGCTGATTTGCCGTGCGTCTGGGCTGGTTTACACAAGGATGGGCTGATTTGCCGTGCATCTGGGCTGGTTTGCTTTCAACCCGCTATGGATGTGGTCACTCGGTCACTTGCGATGCTAGTGCTTCCTGGGTTCGCCCGTGATAACGGAGCCCCTCTCCCGACGTCCCGTGCACGTGTGTCGTAACAGATTGTAGAGCCTGGAGAAGGGACAGTCTGTGTACGGGATCTGGCCCACCCCCCTGCTTTTTTGCAAACGAATGCTTGTTCCCTACAGTGTATTCTCCAGCCTGGGTGCTATTTTAACTGTCTCGGGTGCTGAGCATCCAGCATGTCCCTCGGGAGACTGTGTCACAGTCGGACTGCGTCAGGGTTCCCTGATAGCCAGCACTCACCTCCCTTCGCTCGCTTTCCCCCCGCAGGACATTCGGCTTTCCCACTCCCCTCCTTCTGGAGCTGCAGATTGTAATGGGGCAGCTCTTCCACCGGGGATCCACATGCAGTGGGAGCCCTTTGCTCGGTGCAGAAGGAGACCCCCAGCTGCCTCTTTGGCACCGTCCCTCCCTACCTTCCTGGGGTTCCATGGAGGGGCTCGCCCTGGGTTTGGGGATCTGCACAGGGAGGCGACAGGGGCAGAACTAAGGAAGTAAAATCTCCCCTGCCCCACAGCCACACGCAGCCTGCTAGGAAAAGTTCTTACAGCCCCAAGCTGAGTTACCTTCCACAAGCACCTCCGTGCTGGGAGAAAACCCTTGATGTGGGGGGGAGGGGTGGGCTGGGAGGCAGCCATAGCTAGGGAGACCCTGGTAATGCAGGTCCCAGAGTGAGTTCAGAGGCCTCTTGCCTTCTGGAGACC
This sequence comes from Lepidochelys kempii, assembly GCF_965140285.1. NCBI lineage: Eukaryota > Metazoa > Chordata > Testudines > Cheloniidae > Lepidochelys > Lepidochelys kempii. Next base: position 16,547,023 of record NC_136380.1, read on the forward strand.
CCCAGAGCTGTGAGGATCTGTTGGTTCATCTCCGGCTGGGGTGCAGGAGACAGCAAGTCTGTGGGGATGTGAACTTCCAGCTGCTTCTTTGCCAAGATGTAAATTTCTCATTCACACCCTTTTTCCCACCAAAGAATGGCCACGTGACCAGGTGATAGTCCATCTGATTTTGTTGACACCTGGCTGAGCCGTCAGTTTGCCTTTTGTCTATGAGGAACTGGTTTGTACCTGCTTTTCTAAACTTAGAATATGTCTCAATAATGTTATACAGTAGAATCTCATAACTTTACGTACAATGTAAAGGGTGACAAAAATGACTAGGGATATGGAGCAGCTTCCATATGAGAAGAGATTGATAAGTCTGGGACTTTTCAGCTTGGAAAAGAGATGACTAAGGGGCGATATGATAGAGGTCTATAAAATCATGATTAGTGTGGAGAAAGTAAATAAGGAAGTGTTATTTACTCCTCATAACACAAGAACTAGGGGTCACCAAATGAAATTAATAGGCAGCAGGTTTAAAACAAACAAAAGTAAGTATTTCTTCACACAACGCACAGTCAACCTGTGCAACTCTTTGTCACAGGACCTTTTGAAGGCCAAGACTGTAACAGGGTTCAAGAAAGAACTAGATAAATTCATGGAGGATAGGTCCATTAATGGCTATTAGCAAGAATGGGCAGGGATGGTATCCCTAGCCTCTGTTTGCCGGAAGCTGGGAATGGGCGACAGGATGGGTCACTTGATGATTACCTGTTCTGTTCATTCCCTCGGGAGCACCTGGCATTGGTCAGTGTCAGAAGACTGGATACTGGGCAAGATGGACCTTTGGTCTGACCCCGTATGGCCGTTCTTATGTTAATGTTGCTACTCATATTTTACCAGGACAATAATGAACAGCATATTATGAGTTTTCAAATGATACTTCACAAGGCTTACTTTGTGCAAAATCCATTATAGTTTTGTAAACAGGGTGAACATAGTGATACGGACCATCACAGGAATATAACCTTCCTGGAGCTGAAAGCCCCGGCCCTGGGGCTCTGCTTTGTGTTTCCCTGGCCAGGCCACCACAGCAGCTGACATGGAAGCCCGCCTGGACTGCGGTCTTGTCAAAGGACACGCCTACGCCGTGACGGATGTGCGGAAAGTCCGTCTGGGCCACGGCCTGCTGGCCTTCTTCAAGTCGGAGAAGCTGGATATGATCCGGATGCGGAACCCCTGGGGGGAGAGGGAGTGGAACGGCCCATGGAGCGACACGTGAGTAAAGCTGGGGCAAGGGGGCCTGGAGGGGGTCGCCAGCCAGCCACCCACCAGCGTTCCTCAGCCGAGATCCTGTGTGTTTGTGGGGTCTGTGGTGTGACGAGGGGTGTTATGGGCAGATGGGATGGACTGTCTGGTGAAACTCGGGGCCCTTCGCTATTCGAAAATGTTTCTGATGCCACTTGATGTCTCAGCCAAGCAATGGGCAGTTTGGCTTCTCCAATACTCATGTACACAGGCCCTTTCCTGAGCAGGCCGGGCGCTGGCTTCGGGGGCTGTTTGCGATGGGATTGCGAAGAGCTGAACGCTCTCCCTGGGGCCCAGCAGACTTTATATGGTTCATCAAGGGTCTAGTGGATGTTATGGGCCAGATCCTCAGCCTGTTTACACCCAGCGCTGCTGAAGAGGGAGTAGAGGGTGGCTTGAAGTCACCTTTTGGCTCCCCCAGTCCAGGGCTAGGCAAGGTGGCCCCCAGTAGGACTCCACCTACGGCACCTTAGAGCTGGCGAGAATTGTGGGAGAATTGCATGCTCTGCCCTGGCACACCCCACCCCGATGCCCCCTCTGTGGAGGTAGGGGGCGCAAGTGATGTAGAGACAGCATAGATCTATCCCCCCCACACACATTGTGTCATGGGGAAACCTCAGCTGCCCCTTTCTGGGCGGCTTTCCAGCTGCTTTGTGCTGCTGAGGCTGGTGCTGGAGCCTCGGATCTGGCCCTGCTGGGTTAGCCAAGCAGCTGGGCCGTGCTGCTCGTGGAATCTGTTCGCCCCACTGGTGGAGCCTGAGGTGGTTGCTCTATTTGCAGCAGCCAGACAGCGCAAGTTCAATTTTGCAAGCTCGTCTGGCACAGCTGGGGGGGTTTGCAAACTCTGGGGGCCAGATCCCCAGTCTGGCCAATGTGCGCTCTGCTCAGGGCACAGGGAGGGGAGGGAAATGTTAGATCTAAGCCACTTACCCACTCCCCTGATCCTTGGGGATTGAACTAGCCCCCAGTATAATCTAGAGCAGCCCAGGGGCTATACAAGCTTTATGCCATCCAGCTGTCTATCCCCTTTGCTGCACTGGAGGGCTCAAATGTGGCTAAAGTCATGCACAGGCCTCGTTCCGCTCTCCCCCCCCTTCCCCCCAATTGGGGCAGATCCCCCAGGCTGAATAAAGAGCTGAACCCCCGGCATGTCTCCCCTTTTTCTCGCAGTAACGATTCCCTTCTGTTCCCCTCGGCAGCTCTGAAGAGTGGCAGAAGGTGAGCAAGAGCGAGAGAGAGAAGCTGGGGATGACGGTGGAAGACGATGGGGAGTTCTGGTGAGTCCCTGCTGGGTTTTCTACAATGTCAAGGGGAAGCTGTGTGGATTGATTACTCCCACCCAACCATTTCCCACTGAACTGGCATAGGACTCGCAGCACGTAACAAAGGGCGGTCTGAAAATAATCCAAGCCAGACAAGCTTCAGTGAAGGATCCAGTTCACAGCCTTGGGGGAACGCGTCAGACCACGTGGAGTTAGCTCTTTGTGACTGGAACCCTAGGCGAGCATGGCTCTTTGTCTCCCCCTAGTGGCTGGTCCGCATTCAGGGGTTTTCACTTGTCCTTCACTCAAGCCATAGAAGCACGGGCTTTTAAGTAGGGCTGTCAATTAATAGCAGTTAACTCACGCGATTAACTCAAAAAAATTAATTGTGATTCATCATGGTTTTAATCGCACTGTTAGTCGACAGCATACCAATTCAAATTTACTCCGTATTTTTGAATGTGTTTCTACATTTTCAAATATATTGATTTCAATTACAACACAGAATACAAAAGTGTGCATTATTCACTTTATCATTTTTACAGTGCAAACATTTGTAATAAAAATAATAATATAAACAAAAGAAATAGTATTTTTCAGTTCACCTCATACAAGTACTGTACTGCAATCTCTTTATCGTGAAAGTGTACCTTACAAATGTAGATTTTTTTTTTTTGTTACATAACTGCACTGAAAAACAAAACAATGTAAAATTTTAGAGCCTGCAAAGTCCTACTTCTTGTTCAGCCAGTCACTAAGACAAAAATGTTTGTTTGTATTTACGGGAGGTAATGCTGCCTGCTTCCGGTGTACAATGTCACCTGAAAGTGAGAACAGGCGTTTGCATGGCACTGCTGTAGCTGGCATCACAAGACATTTACTTGACAGATGTGCTAAAGATTCACATGTCTCTTCATGCTTCAGCCATCGTTCCAGAGGACCATGCTTCCGTGCTGATAACGCTCATTAAAAAAACAATGTGTTAATTAAATTTGTGACTGAACTCCTTGGGGGACAATGAGCAGGGTATGTCTCCTGCTCTGTTTTACCTGCATGCTGGCATATAGTTCATCTTAGAGCAGTCTCGGATGAAGACCCAGCACATGTTGTTCGTCTTAAGAACACTTTCACTGCAGATTTGACAAAATGCAAAGAAGGTACCAATGTGAGATTTCTAAAGATAGCTACAGCACTCGACCCAGGGTTTAAGAATCTGAAGTGCCTTCCAAAATCTGAGAGGGATGAGTGTTGCGGTCCAAATACAAGACAAAACAAGCTTTAAGCAAGCAAGCAGGCTGGTCTGCCGACGGGCTCATCCGCCTGTCAGCTTTTCCACCCTCTCCTTTATTTCTCTCTCTCCCCCCGCGCATTACATACTCCAACAGATAAAAGGAATACATTGGCTTTGTATAATATTCTTATTGACCAATATCTATCTACCGCATTCCTTGCTCTGGGGTTTTGAGCCCAGTCCTGGGAGGCTTCCCACGGTTCATGTCATCTGGGCGAGATTCCAAGGTTCATGCTCTTGAGAGGAGCCGTGTGTGCACTGCTCCTACACAACACTCCGGGTGTGCCCTGAATGTTGCCAAGTGCATGAACCTTGTATGAATGCTACCGATGAGGTGTGCAACATGCTTTCAGAAGTCTTAAAAGAGCAACACTCCGATGTGGAAACTATAGAACCCGAACCACCAAAAAAGAAAATCAACCTTCTGCTGGTGGCATCTGACTCAGATGATGAAAGTGAACATGCACCGGTCCTCACTCCTTTGGGTTGTTATCGAGCAGAACCCATCATCAGCATGGACACGTTCTCTGGAATGGTGGTTGAGGCATGAAGGACCATACCAATCTTTAGCGCATCTGGCACGTAAATATCTTGCAACGCTGGCTACAACAGTGCAATGCAAACGCCTATTCTCACTTTGTATTCTATGTTGTAATTGAAATCAATATATTTGAAAATGTAGAAAACATCCAAAAATATTTAAATAAATGGTATTCTATTATTGTTTAACAGTGCAATTAATCGCAATTATTTTTTTTAATCACTTGACAGCCCTACTTTTAAGTAGAGATTTTCAAAGGAGTCTTTCAATGGGATTTGGGTGCCTAACTCCTTAAGCACCTTTGGAAATCCAGCCTTAGCTCTGTAAGTGCTGGGTTCAAATCCTTCTGGTGTTCCACCTATAACAGACACAAGTAGTAGATAAATCATCCATACATGCGTGGGAAGACAGGACTAGAACTCTGCTCCTTCAGCTCCAAAAACCGCAAGTCTCTGCCACTCGAGCTAAAGGATTGTTCTCATTGCTTTCTCTGAGAGCATGTCCCGTAGCCACTCTGTGGAGCACCAGCCACTAGAGGGCAGCATCACACACCCAGTACATAACAGCTGATCCCTGGCTGCTTGCCCGGTATTGGCCACACAACGTGAGCTGTGGGCACACGAGGCTCAGCCCTGCCAATAACCCCTTTCCTGTTGTAGGATGACATTTGAAGACTTCTGCAAATATTTCACCGACATCGTCAAGTGCCGTCTCATAAACACCTCCTACCTGAGCATCCACAAGACGTGGGAGGAGGCGGTGATGCGCGGGGCGTGGACGAGACACGACGAGCCCCTCAAGAACCGCTCCGGAGGCTGTATCAACCACAAAGCCACCTTCTTGCAGAACCCCCAGGTGAGACAGCAGAGAGGCGTGGAGAAGAGGACCTGCCAGGAATGGCCCGAGGCCTGGCAGGGTAATAAGGAGCCTGGTTGGGCCATTGGAGGCCAAAGTCTGGAGTGGCTTCCAGACTCCTAAACAGAGCAGCCAGCCATGGTGCTGTTCTGGGGTTAACCCCCTGCAATGTGCTTTTCTGTGCTTTTTGTCTCTGGCGCTGAGAGCTAGCCATTGGATTTTTGGCTAAGTGCATCAAAACCAAAGGAAACACGTCTGTGCACAACAAAGCCACTGCCTTTTGGAAACAAGAGGAAGCATGGTCCAGTGGTTAGAGCACTCGCACAAGACCTGGGTTCAAGTCCCTGCTCCGCCCAACTCCTTTGTACCTCAGTTCCCCATCTGTACAATGGGATAATAGCACAGGGGTGTTGTGAGGATAAAAACATTACAAATTGTGAGGGGCTCAGATCCGAGAGTGATAGGATGCATAGATGAGATAAATCCTGTGCAACCCATGCTTGGGCCTTCCCAGACAGAGCCAGGTCAGACTGGGTGCTGAACTTCAGACACAAGTGCAAGTCCCCTTGGCATCAGGCTTAGTCCACTGAACACAGGTTCACTTGCTGGATTTGGACCCAGGTTATATCCAGAAGTAAGAAAGCTCATGCACCCCTCTTTGCACCACTCACCCCTTCTCTCCCTGCTCCTCCTCGCCATCAGCATGCCTTACAGAACAGGAGGCCTCTCACCTTTCCTCTCTCGGTTGTGTCATTACTTCTAGTACGCGTTTGATGTAAAAAAGGCAGAAGACGAAGTGCTAATCAGCATCCAGCAGAAACCAAAGAGGACCAGCCGCAGAGAGGGCAAAGGAGAGAACTTGGCCATTGGGTTTGAGATCCACAAGGTAAGCTGGGGTATGTACACTGTTGGCCTGAATGCTTGTTGCCTGGGTGCATTAGAGTGGGCAGATGGCTCAGGAAGCTTCCCCAGCAAACCCAAGCAGGACCCAGAATGCTGCTGTTGGTAGCACTCCCCTGTGCATAAGTAAGGGATAGATGGAAAGTCCAGCTGCCCCATGACATTAGGGGGCATGGTCACCTGAGTTGAAGGTGTTACTAGGCTCCTCCCCTCTCTGCAGCTGGTAGCACAGGGGGAGAGGAGGATTGCACCCTACACATGGTGTCACTGCTCTCGAATGTGGGGTTCTCAGGCACAGATTGCTGATGTCAGCAACTCACACACATGGGAAGACAGTGCATTGCACAGACAGGGTCTGTGGTCACCAGATCTCTGGCCTGTCCTTGTAACTGAGGTCGGAGGAACCGAAGACCTGTAGTAGAAAAAGCGTTGTGGGAAGACATGATAGAGGAGGGAGGATCCTAGAGAGAACAAGGCCAGGGATAATTGAAATCACTTTCTCCCAGAAACTGAAGGTACCTACACTTTAAGCCTGGCCTGGGTCATGTGGCAGTGGCCGGGAAATGACTAGTATTCCTGGGTGCCACTGGCTTAGTCATACCTGTCAGCATGAAAGCGGTAGGAGGGGGCACCAAGGGTGTTAGTATCAGAAAGATTGGGACACTGGGAGAGCTTTCAGAGAGGTAGGGCAGTAAATACACACACACACACACACAGCAAAGCAGAAGGGATAGCCCCTGCTAAATAGGAATGGTTGATCTGTTACCCTGAGCACTCAACCTCCCTTTAACCTACCTGGCGTGGTGCTCCATCTCTCGCTAGTAGCTAGACCACACAGAGCGGTTTATGAGTCTGCTCCTGTCTCTGCTGGAGCTGATGTTTTAGCTCAAGCTGCAGAGGCTTCTGCTTCTAGACCCGGACACCGTGGTTTCAGTCCCTGCAGATGCACCCACACGAGGGGCCATCATTCCATGGGTATTGAAAAGAGGGGCTGAGTATCCTGTTGTGATCTGTGCCCAGGTTGAACTGAACCGGAATTACAGGATGCACACCTTGCAGCAGCAAGTGGCCACCTCCATCTACATTAACTCCCGGAGCATCTTCCTGAGGACAGACCTGAAGGAAGGCCGCTATGTCATCATTCCAACTACCTTCGACCCGGGTCACATGGGAGAGTTTCTTCTCCGGGTTTTCACAGACGTGCCTGCAGATTGCAGGTAAGGAGCCCATCTTCTTATCCTCAGTGTCACGTGGCGAACTGGAACAGGGTAAACTCTCTGGGCTCCCATAAATGATCTGGAGGATGGTGTGGATTGCACCCTCAGCAAGTTTGCAGATGACACTAAACTGGGAGGAGAGGTAGATACACTGGAGGGTAGGGATAGGATACAGAGGGCCCTAGACAAATTACACGATTGGGCCAAAAGAAATCTGATGAGGTTCAACAAGGACAAGTGCAGAGTCCTGCACTTAGGACGGAAGAATCCCATGCACCGCTACAGACTAGGGACCGAATGGCTCGGCAGCAGTTCTGCAGCAAAGGACCTAGGGGTTACAGTGGACGAGAAGGTGGATATGAATCAACAGTGTGCCCTTGTTGCCAAGAAGGCCAATGGCATTTGGGGCTGTATAAGTAGGGGCATTGCCAGCAGATCGAGGGACGTGATCGTTCCCCTCTATTCGGCATTGGTGAGGCCTCATCTTGAGTACTGTGTCCAGTTTTGGGCCCCACACTACAAGAAGGATGTGGAAAAATTGGAAAGAGTCCAGCGGAGGACAACAAAAGTGATTAGAGGACTGGAACACATGACTTATGAGGAGAGGCTGAGGGAACTGGGATTGTTTAGTCTGCGGAAGAGAAGAATGAGGGGGGATCTGATAGCTGCTTTCAACTACCTGAAAGGGGGTTCCAAAGAGGATGGCTCTAGACTGTTCTCAGTGGTAGCTGATGACAGAACGAGGAGTAATGGTCTCAAGTTACAGTGCAGGAGGTTTAGGTTGGATATTAGGAAATACTTTTTCACTAGGAAGGTGGTGAAACACTATAATGTGTTACCTAGGGAGGTGGTGGAATCTCCTTCCTTTGAGGTTTTTAAGGTCAGGCTTGCAAAGCCCTGGCTGGGATGATTTAGTTGGGGATTGGTCCTGCTTTGAGCAGGGGGTTGGACTAGATGACCTCCTGAGGTCCCTTCCAACCCTGATATTCTATGATTCTATGAACCCCTGCCCTGTCCCGAAGGAAGCTCTCAGTAAGGGCCTGTTGCAGGAGTGTTCTGGCACAATGTGACTTAGCAGGTGAATTTGCAGATCACAAGCTGCTTAAGAACCTGATAGATGTTCGTGATCACAGGGCGACCTAGTGGGTTAATGACCCAGTGTGCAAACTAAGGTGTTTCTTAGTAAAACAAATGAGGAAGGGAAGGATGGCCCAGTGGTTAGGGCACTAACTGGGGACTTGGGAGATTCCTAGGATTCCAATTTCAGTTCCCTGCTCTGCCACAGACTTCCTGTGCGACCTTGAGCCAGTCGCTTGGTCTCTCTGTGCCTCAGTGTCCCATCTGTAAAATGGGGATAAAAGCACCTCCCTACCTCACTGAGAGGATAATACGTTAAAGATGGGGAGGTGCTCACATGCTCGGGTGAGGGGCACCATGTCAGTACAATAGCTAGCTCGGTAGAAGGAGCTTGCTCCTTATGTGAGGAATAAATCCATGCTCCACAACTAACATGTGCCCTGTCCTAGAATTTGCACTTTCTTTCGCCCTTATTTTTATTCTCTGCAAGAAAGAAAGAAAATGGCAAGGAAGGTAGGGCGGGAGTGAGGTGTAAATTCTGCCAGACTCATTGCAGGCTGTACAGGAATTGGGGGATTCCTGGGGGTATTTTCTTTTCTCTCCCCATTTCCCAACTGCTAAGTTGCAAAGCAACGCGTGTTTAATGTGGTGTGGAAACAAAGTGACCTCACTTGGCCTTCCCCATCCTCTGCCCTTCCAGTCACCAAACCCGCACAGAGTTTGCAGTGGGCTTCCTTTCAGTGGGGACCCAACTGGCCAGCCAGCCGTGTGTACCTCACTCCCTCCTCCAGAAGCATCTGGAGCAATATCCAGATCTGCCTCAGAATGCCACGCAACAGGGCTCTGCTCAGAGGCACCAACTTCTACTGTGCCGGGGAGAGCTCAACCCCCGCTTTGCCCCAGGCCCTGCCCCCACTCCACTCCTTCCCCAAGGCCCCACCCCTGCCCCACCTCCTCTCCACCCCCACCCTGCCTCTTCCCGCCCTGTTCCACCCCCTCCCCCGAGTGCACCCTGCCCTTGCTTCTCCCGAGGAACAGCTGATTGCGGGTGGCACTGGGATAGAGGGGGAGGTGCTGATTGGTGCTGATTGGGGAGGTGCTGATTGGGGCCGCCAGCGGGCAGGAGGCGCTGTGGGGAGGGGGAGGCGCAGATCAGGGTGGCTGTGGGTGGGTGCTCCAGCCCCGGAGCACCCACGGAATCGGTGCCAACGGCTCTGCTGTTAAAAAGAGCCATTAGCTCTGAGAGCCCAGGCGTGTCTGACATGACATCTCCCTTGCTGTTGATTCCCCACGCAGAGAGCTGACCTTGGACGAGCCTCCTCGCACCTGCTGGAGTGGAATGTGTGGCTATCCACAAGTGGTGTCCCAGGTCCATGTCCTGGCAGCAGCTGGGCTGAAGAATCAGGATTTCCAAGGAGGTACTGGCCGTTTTATTGCTTGTTCTGTGCTCACTGAGGGACTGGGAACCAATGCTGAGCTTTGGTTTTGTTCGAAGGAGAGTAGGACCAAGTCCTTTGTTTTCAGATCATGTTCCATGATGATCCAACAGGGGCTAAGGCAGAGTACCATGGGGACAGGTGCCTTCAAAATACAAGAGATGGATCGGATTTGGCCCAGTGGTTTATTTCACAGAGACCCATTTGGAAGACAGGATGGAGAGGGACCTTCTGGGTCAATGATCCCAGTCCCCTGCCATTGCAGGCATCATTCATAATACTCCTGCAGGATCGGTTCTCCACAGCCCTGCATCTTACGTGGTCACATACCCCTGTGCAGCATGGGTGTATGATTACCCGAGGTGCCAGGCAATGGAGAATCAGACCCACGACCTCCCCTGGAGATATGGGTCAGGGAGCCAGAGGGTTCCAATGATACAGTGAAGTCGCTGTTAGAAAATCAGCAGAAGAGGAGCATCTTGTGAGACTCACTCTAGACACTCGCAAGGGCTCCGTAAAGATCAAAAGGCCTCTATGGGTGTCAAGGCTTTCACAGGTGATAGCCGTGCTGAGATCCTGGGACACTAACAGAATGGCTCTGCATAGATTTAGAGCCACCGCATCACCCTGCCCTGTAAGGCACGATCACGGAAAGGACATTGCAGAAGGCTGGAGGCGTACGAGAGATAACAGGCAGCACATTACACAGTGCATAATCACACTCAAAATCACGGGCTGCAAGGCGTTACGGAGACCGATGGTTTAGCGAGATAGAAACAAAGGGTCAGACGCTGTTCGTCACTAAGCCTGGCCTTTGCAATTCCAGAAGGGAAGTTACACAGGCTCAAAGTGGTTACAGGGTTACAGAGCATGTATCTCTGCATAGCTGGCAGGTGCATGGTGGGGAGGGTGCTGGGAGGTTCATGTGGCTTTTTTAAAGCATCAGGTCTAGGCCCTTGCCAGGGTACTGAACTGCTTGCCTCCCCCCTCCTCTATCCTTTGGGGATGGGCAGTGGATTCTCCAGAGGCGTGCACCTTCTCTTGGCACTTTGCCATTTTCAGGGCCTCTCATCAGGAAGACAGCAGTACTGCCCCCCCCCCCCCCGAGTTGTGCTGGTGAGTCCTAGCTCCTTTCTTGGCTGCTAAAGAGAGAGACCTTGCAAGGGGCCTCCACCCCTCCACTCAGTTTCACCACTTACATCTGGATCAAGAAACCCTAGGATAATAGTGGCTGGGCGGGGGGAGAGGGGTGGCTTTTGCTAGTTCTGCTTTTAAAAGAAACACGGGAGCTGCTGTGGACGTTCATGACTTTTCCAGATTGGAACTCATCCTATCACAGCCCTTCTCACCACCTCTCTTGCCCTGACCGGTAATGAGTTCCCAGGCAATTTGCATCAAGGGCGTCCCTTGCAGGGCCTTGAGAAGGATCCTTGTGGCAAACCGGCTGTTCCAAGACTAACACGGCTCCTTCCTTGTGCTGTGAATGCTGCAAACAGCGCCCTTCTGGGCTCTCCAGCAGGGGCATAGAGGGGTTTATCCGAGGCAGGTTTCTCCTCAGGGGAGAGCCAAAGATTTGATGGCTCCCTACTCATAGAACCCATCAGCCTGAGTCGTCTCTCACTTACTCTGGTGTAAGCCAGGAGCAGTTCCACTTCACTGGCAGATGGAGTCAGTGGGCTGACTAGGGGGCTGGTCTGAGACGACGGAGAGCTGGGTTCTAGTCCCAGCTCTGCTCCTGGGCAAGTCACATCATCTCCGGGCTATTGCTTCCCCTTCCAGCCTTTTTCAGGCACTCCGCTACTGTGGCGATGAGCATGGTTATGAACCTTTAGAAATCAGGGGGATCAAGTCAGTGATGTGAACGGGGAATCCAGCCTGACATCTGGATCGTATGGTGTAGGGCTCCTTCGTCCTCATTCCCACCTGTGCTCTGGTTTTCATGGATAACCAGTTTCCTGGGATTCCATGCTGCTGTTCTAAAGACGTGCTCTGTTGGAGAAGGAAATCAACCAACAGAGCCTCTTCTACACCCTCCGAGATCTTGGCTCTGAAGAACTGGGTCCCGGGTACAGTGTGATTAGGCGGCTGCAAGGTGGAGACTTTTACACCAAGATGCCACCTGCAGCCTCTGGAATGGCATTTCCCTGCTGTATTCCAGCTGTTCCACTGCTTCAAGCCGCAAAGCATGCTGCCCTCTGAGTAGATGTGAGATCACTGAGATCAGGGCAGAGCAATACCAGCAGCAGCGTGTCCTCCACACTCAGCAATTCGTGTGCATTGGTGGTTCCCAGGGCAGTTGTGTGTCTCCTGTCTCCCAACCCTTCCCAGACATTTGGGGTCAGTGATTTATGGGTGGAATTTGGCTCTGGCTGGTGGAAAATGAGGCTTTCATGGATCTTCCCAAAGAAGCGTTTGGAAAGCATGGCTGCGAAATCCTGCAGCTGTTTCTAATCCTGGAAGCAAGGAGCCCTGGGAAGTGGAAAGTTACGGAGTAGGGGGGCAGTAAATCACTGCCAAGTTTTCTCTGGGAACAAGAGATGAGGAAGTTCAGTCTCTGGCCTTGGGAAGTGGATTGGTTTGTTCCTCAGCATTCCCAGTGTGCACTTGGATGGAACATTGACACCTGGCTGTGTTTCCTTGGCAGTTACCAAAGGCTCTTGTGAGAGCATTAGCCTTGCAGCCTGCTCTGCTCCTCAAACAATGATTCATTCTCCACGACAAACACAGGGACATGGGCCTGCTTCCTAACGGGGAAATGTTGGTTATGGTGGGATCCTTCTTCTCTGGCCCTGCAGCTCACGCAGTCACCCGGGCCCTGACTTGATTGCTTCACCCTGTGTCTGGCCTGCCCTCAGCCCCCGTGACACCTCCTTCCAGTCCAGCCAGTGCACAGCTGCTACAATGAACTGCCTTGCCTGGCAGGCTGACTCTGTAACATGCCCATCCTTGAGCCTCCCCCTGGTCCCCCTGCCACCCATCACGTCTAGCTTCAATTCTTCTCAGCCTCAAGACTCCACACCATCCTGCTCCCTCCCTCCCTCCTCCACCCGTGCTCATCCCACCTCCCACTCCAACCTGCAGCCTCTTCTCTTTGTTGCCCCCTAGTGTACAGAGGGCCTGCCCCAAGTCGAGTGACCAGGTAGCAAATGTGAAAAATTGGGACAGGGTGAAGCGTAATAGGCACCTATATGAGAACAAGCCCCGAATATCGGCACTGTCCCTATAAAATTGGGACATCTTTGCCTTGCTCCAACAAGCCACCACCTTCTCTGCCCTCAAGCCCCTCCCTGAGACACATGTTGCCCCCAAGAAATAATCCAACTATCCTGTAATTCTCATTTCTTCTTCGAGTGCTTGCTCATGTTGATTCCAAGGAGGTGTGTGTGTGCACAGTCATCGGAAGGTTGTTTCCTAGGGGTACCCATTGGGTCGGCTGTGGAGACCCCTGGAGTCACGCCTTCCTGGCGGTGTATATAGGTCCCTGCCAACCCGTTGCCTCTTCAGTTCCTTCTTATCGCCAGTGACAGTCGTTGGAGCAGCTCTTCTCTTGCAATGGCAAGCGATCCCCTAGTGGCCTCTTTCTTGTTATACCTGTAAATAGTTGAAAACTTAGTATTAGTTCAAGTAGTTCCTAGTTAGTTTAGATAAGTTTCAGTTGGAGGTTCCCCCCACCACATTCTCCTCCTGGGGATCGGGGCATGCCTCGGTCTCAAGGGTTCAAACTGTGCGGGTCCTGTCTGAAGCCTATGCCAAAGGGAGACCCACACAACTCCTGCTTCAAGTGTCTGGGGGAAGCCCATCAGACTGAGAAGTGCAAAATCTGTAGAGGCTTCTTCCCAAGGACTAAAAAGGAGAGGGAATTTAGGCTGACGTGGCTCCTCATGGAGTCAGCCCTTCGACCCCAGTCAGCACAGGTGCATCCAACCCCAAGCCCAGCACTTTGGTGTGGAGTGCACCGGCCTCCGTAAGAGAGGCTGTGGTTCTGAGAAAGGACCTGGGCTCCAGGGACCCTAGGCACCGCCACTCCCTGGCGCCAAAGACCTCCTCCGGTATGAGTGCCCAGCACCACTCCCATTCGCCGATGCCACACAAAAGAAAGAAGGCCGACAGAGGTCGCTCTCCCTCTAAAGCAGTGGAACGAGGAGGTGCCAGTGGGGTGTGTCCCACTCCAGGACACCCTGCTCCAGCTCCCACTCAGCCGGCACTGTTGACTCTGGCCTTGCAGGGAGGTCCGTCGAGTCTGGTTCTAGTGGACTCCCCAGTGCAGAAGTGTCAGAAGGAGGATTTAGACTTTCCTGCCATGCCGGACACCTTTGAGGCGGCAAGGGACCTCGTAGCGATGATGGCGAAGTGTATTCTATTGGGGGTGGGGATGTTTCCAGCTTCACATTGCCAACTAGCAGGCAGTCCTTGGCCGCTATAGTTTTAATTCTTGGAATATGTCCAAATTTAAGGAGCTCCTTCTGGCAGACTCCCGCTCAGAGTTTGCTGCTGTCCTTGAGGAAGGCAAGGTCATCATGAGGATCTCCTTACAGGCCTCCCTAGATTCAGCGGACTCTGCAATCCATACCAGGGCGACAGCCATAGCCATGAGAAGGAGCTCATGGTTTCAGTTGTCGGGACTCCCACACGAGGTCCTGCAGACCATTCAGGACTTGCCTTTCGCCTGCATAGGGCTCTTCTCGGAGCAAACAGACACTAAGCTCCGCAGCCTGAAGGACTCACGGGCAACTCTGAAGTCCTTGGGGCTTCATATGCCAGCCCCCCGGAGGAAGCATTTTAAACCGCAGACTGCCCCTCACTTCTACCCAGCTCCTCCTAGACAGGACTATAGCAGAAAGCGGTGCAGGAGAAAAAGACAGAGACCTTCTCAGTCCTCCTCTAGCCAGGGCCAGGGCTCAGCAAAGCAGCCCTCAGCCTCGAAGCCAAACTTTTGAAGGTGCACCTGAGGGCAACGCACCAGTTCAGATCCCAGATCCTTCCCCTCCTTTTGTGAATCGTCTATCCCATTTCTACCATGCCTGGGCACAAATCACCTCAGACCAATGGGTCTTGAGCACAGTAGAATTGGGATATTCTCTCCAATTCTGTTCCCTCCTGCTTTCCCACCCTCCTTCCCCATCCCTCTTCAGGGACCCTTCTCACGAGTAACTTCTCATGCAGGAGGTGCAAACGCTCCTACAACTTGGGGTGGTGGAGGAGGTCCCTCTAGAATTCAGGGGCAGGAGATTCTATTCCCGATATTTCCTAATCCTGAAGGCCAAGGGTGAGCTCAGACCTATTTTAGACCTGTGAAACCTCAACAAACTCATGAAGAAGATAAAGTTCTGCATGGTCTCCCTGGCTTCCATTGTCCCCTTCCTGGATCCGGGGGACTGGTACGCTGCCCTCAACTTGAAGGACACTTACTTTCACATGTCCATGATCCTGTCCCACAGATAGTTCCTCTGCTTTGTGGTCAATAATACCCACTGACAGTTCACAGCCCAACCCTTCACCTTTTCGGCAGCCCCTCGGGTGTTCACCAAGTCCATGTTGGTCGTGGCAGCCTTCCTGCGGAAACGGCAGGTGCAAGTATTCCCGTACCTCAATGACTGGCTAATCAAAGGCCGCTCCAGGGCCCAGGTGGAGGTCCATGTGAGCCTAATTCAAACGACATTCCACAGGTTCGGCCTGATACTGAATCTGGCAAAGTCGACCTTAACCCCAACTCAGAGAATAGAGTTCATCGGAGCTCTCCTAGACTCCGGTCAAGAAAATAAGAACATACATAAGAACGGCCATACTGGCTCAGACCAAAGGTCCATCTAGTACAGTATCCTGTCTTCCAACAGTGGCCAATGCCAGGTGCCCCAGAGGGAATGAACAGAACAGTAATCAAGTGTTCCATCTCATCAGCCATTCCCAGCTTCTGACAAACAGAGGCTAGGGACACCATCCCTGTCCATTCTGGCTAATAACCATTGATGGATGTATCCTCCATGAACTTATCTAGTTTGTTTTTGAACCCTGTTATAGTCTTGGCCTTCACAATATCCTCTGTCAAGGAGTTCCACAGGTTGACTGTGCATTGTGTGAAAAAATACTTCCTTTTGTTTGTTTTAAATCTTCTTCCTATTAATTTCATTTGGTGACCCTTAGTTCTTGAGTTATGAGAAGGAGTAAATAACACTTCCTTATTTACTTTCTTCACACCAGTCATTATTTTATAAACCTCTATCATATCACCCCTTAGTCATCTCTTTTCCAAGCTGAAACGTCCCAGTCTTATTAATCTCTCCTCATATGGCAGCCGTTCCATACCCCTAATAATTTTTGTTGCCCTTTTCTGAACCTTTTCCAATTCCAATATATCTTTTTTGAGATGGGGCAACCACATCTGCATGCAGTATTCAAGATGTGGGCCTACCATGGATTTATATAGAGGCAATATGATATTTTCTGCTTTATTATCTATCCCTTTCTTAATAATTCCCAACATTCTGTTTGCTTTTTTGACTGCCGCTGCACATTGAGTGGATGTTTTCAGAGAACTATCCACAATGACTCCAAGATCTTTCTTGAGTGGTAACAGCTAATTTAGACCCCATCATTTTATATGTATAGTTGGGATTATGTTTTCCCGTGTGAATTACTTTGCATTTATCAACATTGAATTTCATTTGCCATTTTGTTGCCCAGTCACCCAGTTCTGAGAGATCCTTTTGTAGCTCTTCACAGTCTGCCTGGGACTTAACTATCTTGAGTAGTTTTGTATCATCTGCAAATTTTGCCACCTCACAGTTTACCCCTTTTTCCAGATCATTTATGAATATGTTGAATAGGACTGGGCCCCGTACAGACCCTTTGGGGACACCACTATTTACCTCTCTCCATTCTGAAAACTGACCATTTATTCCTACCCTTTGTTTCCTATCCTTTAACCAGTTATCAATCTGTAAGAGGACTTTCCCTCTTATCCCATGACAGCTTACCTTGCTTAACAGCCTTTGGTGAGGGACTTTGTCAAAGGCTTTCTGAAAATTCAAGAAATATCCACTGGATCCCCCTTGCCACATGCTTGTTGACCCCCTCAAAGAATTCTAGTAGATTAGTGAGGCATGATTTACAAAAACCATGTTGACTCTTCCCCAACAAATTATGTTCATCTATATGTCTGACAATTTTGTTCTTTACTATAGTTTCAACTAGTTTGCTCGGTACTGAAATCAGCCTGTAATTGCCGGGATCACCTCTGGAGCCCTTTTTAAAAATTGGCGTCACATTAGCTATCCTCCAGTCATCTGGTACAGAAGCTGATTTAAATGATAGGTTACAGACTACAGTTAGTAGTTCTGCAATTTCACATTTGAGTTCCTTCAGAACTCTTGGGTGAATACCATCTGGTCCTGGTGGCTTATTACTATTTAGTTTATCAATTTGTTCCAAAACCTCCTCTAATGACCCCTCAATCTGGGACAGTTCCTAAGATTTGTCACCTAAAAAGAATGGCTCAGGTTTGGGAATCTCCCTCACATCCTCAGCCGTGAAGACTGATGCAAGGCACCAAGCCAGGGCATTCCTTCTGGAAACTCGCTTTCTCTACATGGGAGCCATCATAGAGGAACTCAAGCGATACCTGACCACTTTGGCATGAAATTGCCTGAGGCTGCTTGGCCATATGGCCGCTTGTACGTATGTAGTACAGCACGCCAGGCTGCGACTCCAACCCCTTGAGGCTTGGCTAGCCTCGGTGTACAGGCCGAACCGAGACCACCTAGACAAGTTGAGGGTCACAACCCTCAAGGTGGTGGCCCTCAGGTGGTAGCTCGACCCACAAGGGGTGTATACGGGAGTCCCCTACTCAAGGCCCCATCCCTCGCTGTATCTAGTAACGGACGCATCAGTGATGGGCTGGCACTTAGGAAGACTCAGGACTCTGGGCCTCTGGTTCCAGGCAGAACTTTCACTTCACATCAATGTCAGGGAGCTAAGAGTGGTCCCCCTTGCTTGCCAGACGTTCCAGGCCCATCTGGAGGGCGTATGTATATCAGTATTGAGCGACAACACAACAGCAACGTTCTATATAAACAGGCAGGATGGTGCTCGCTTCTCTCCCCTGTGCCAGGAAGCCCTCCAGCTGTGGGACTTCTGCATCACCCATTCGATACATCTAGAGGCATCGTATCTCCCAGGTTCCCAGAACGAACTGGCCGATCATCTCAGCAGGTCATTTCACAATCATGAGTGGTCCCTCCGCCTGGAGGTTGTGATCAACATCTTCCGTCGGTGGGGGTTTCCCCAAATAGACTTGTTTGCAACAAAGTACAACAGGAAGTGTCACCAGTTTTGCTCCTTCCTGAATCACAGCCCGGGCTCATTCACAGATGCTTTTCTCCTCCCTTGGAAGGACCACCTACTATATGCTATCCCACCCTTCCTGCTTGTACACAAGGTCCTGCTGAAGGTCAGACAGGAGGGAGCATCAATGATCTTAATAGCACCAGTGTGGCCACACCAATGTTGGTTCACCATGCTTCTAGACCTGTCAGTGGACTTGCCGATAACCCTGTCCCTGGTCCCGGACTTGATCACGCAGGACCACGGCCGCCTCCAGCATCCTGATCTGCAGTCTCTCAATCTTGTGGCATGGAAACTCTATGGCTAAACCCTTTGGAGCTCACATGCTCAGACCCTGTTTGAGAGGTCCTCCTTGGCAGCAGAAAGCCATCCACCAGGGCCACTTATCTGGCCAAGTGGAAAAGATTCTCCATTTGGGCATTACAAAAAGACACTCCGCCCTTACAGTCACTGATTCCCTTTATCCTGCACTATTTGCTGCATCTGAAACAATAAGATCTGTCGGTGTCATTAGTAAAGGTTCACCTGGCCACCATCTCAGCTTTCCAGCCCTGTTCAGCCGGTCGCTCAGTTTTCGCGAACCGCATGGTGGGCCACTTCCTCAAAGGATTAGATAGGCTGTACCCTCAGACAGCCAATTCCCCCATGGGATCTCAACCTGGTGTTCTGTAGGCTGAAGGGACCTCCTTTAGAGCCCTTAGCAACATGCTGCCTCCTCTGCCTTTCCTGGAAAGTAGCATTCTTGCTGGCAGCCAAGAGGGTGTCTGAGCTTAAGGCCTTAACTTTGGAACCCCTATATACGGACTTCGATAAGGACAGGGTGCAGCTGTGACTGCACTCGGCCTTTCTCCCAAATGTATAATAGAATCATAGAATATCAGGGTTGGAAGGGACCTCAGGAGGTCATCTAGTCCAACCCCCTGCTCAAAGCAGGACCAATCCCCAACTAAATCATCCCAGCCAGGGCTTTGTCAAGCCTGACCTTAAAAACTTCTAAGGAAGGAGATTCCACCACCTCCCTAGGTAACGCATTCCAGTGCTTCACCGCCTTCCTAGTGAAAAAGTTTTTCCTAATATCCAATCTAAACCTCCCCCACTGCAACTTGAGACCATTACTCCTCGTTCTGTCATCTGCTACCACTGAGAACAGTCTAGATCCATCCTCTTTGGAACCCCCTTTCAGGTAGTTGAAAGCAGCTATCAAATCCCCCCTCATTCTTCTCTTCCGCAGACTAAACAATCCCAGTTCCCTCAGCCTCTCCTCATAACTCATGTGTTCCAGACTCCTAATCATTTTTGTTGCCCTCCGCTGGATGCTTTCCAATGTTTTCACATCCTTCTTGTAGTGTGGGGCCCAAAACTGGACACAGTACTCAAGATGAAGCCTCGTCAGTGTCGAATAGAGGGGAACGATCATGTCCCTCGATCTGCTGGCAATGCCCCTACTTATACATCTCAAAATGCCATTGGCCTTCTTGGCAACAAGGGCACACTGTTGACTCATGTCCAGCTTCTCTGTATGAGGGAAATGAAGGGTTTGGGCCTAGAGCGAGATAAATGTGATTCTCTCAGGCGGGTGGTTTGGGATCCACTTAATGAACTTGGGATGTTTACACTACAGAAGTAAGAGAGGGCAGAAGCAGGCTTGGAATTCAACATACCAGGTGGAGAACTGTGATCTCAAGGGAACAATACATGGTTTAATTTTTATGTTCTTCCCTACTTGTGTAGCTGCTATTCTAGGTTCACAAACACAGTCCCTCATTAATATGGACACTGATCTAGATTAGAGTGACTACAACTGGTGGTGAATCTACCGCATGGGGTCATATAATGAAAGGAAATATAATTATATTGTCCATATCCAAACTCCTTAGGCTTCCAGTCCATGAAGGCCTTGATTATGGAGTGTTACTTTGGGTATATCTGCCAAACTTTAGAGTACAGAGTCTCTGAATTACATTGCAGTTCATTCTCAGTTGCTCATTTATAGAATAAGCTCCTGGAATGTATATGTAAAATGCAATGAAGAAAATGGAAATGAAGGGTGACTAACCACTGGGACAAACTACCAATGGAAGTAGTAGATTTTTCCATCTTTTGAGCTCAGTGGTTTGAGCATTGGCCTGCTAAACCCAGGGTTGTGAGTTCAATCCTTGAGGGGGCCATTTAGGGATCTGGGGCAAAAATTGGGGATTGGTCCTGCTTCTAGCAGGGGGTTGGACTAGATGACCTCCTGAGGTCCCTTCCAACCCTAGCCTTCTATGATTCTATGATTCTCGTCCACTGTAACCCGTAGGTCCTTTTCTGCAGAACTGCTGCCTAGCCATTTGGTCCCTAGTCTGTAGCAGTGCATGGGATTCTTCTGTCCTAAGTGCAAGACTCTGCACTTGTCCTTGTTGAACCTCATCAGATTTCTTTTGGCCCAATCCTCTAATTTGTTTAGGTCCCTCTGTATCCTATCCCTACCCTCCAGCGTATCTACCTCTCCTCCCAGTTTAGTGCCATCTGCAAACTTGCTGAGGGTGCAATCCACGCCATCCTCCAGATCATTTATGAAGATATTGAACAAAACCGACCCCAGGACCGATCCTTGGGGCACTGCGCTTAATACTGGCTGCCAACTAGACTTGGAGCCATTGATCACTACCTGTTGAACCCAATAATCTAGCCAGCTTTCTATCCACCTTATCATCCATTCATCCAGCCCATACTTCTTTAACTTGCTGGCAAGAATACTGTGGGAGACCGTGTCAAAAGCTTTGCTAAAGTCAGGGAATAACATGTCCACTGCTTTCCCCTCATCCACAGAGCCAGTTATCTCGTCATAGAAGGCAATTAGATTAGTCAGGCATGACTTGCCCTTGGTGAATCCATGCTGACTGTTCCTGATCACTTTCCTCTCCTCTAAGTGCTTCAGAATTGATTCCTTGAGGACCTGCTCCATGATTTTTCCAGGGACTTAGGTGAGGTTGACTGGCCTGTAGTTCCCCGGATCCTCCTCCTTCCCTTTTTTAAAGATGGGCACTACATTAGCCTTTTTCCAGTTGTCCGGGACCTCCACCGATCGCCATGAGTTTTCAAAGATAATGGCCAATGGCTCTGCAATCACATCCGCCAACTCCTTTAGCACTCTCGGATGCAGCGCATCCGGCCCCATGGACTTTTGCTCGTCCAGCTTTTCTAAATAGTCCCAAACCACCTCTTTCTCCACATGCTGTGCTGTCCAGTGCAGTAGTCTGGGAGCTGACCTTGTTCGTGAAGACAGAGGCAAAAAAGCATTGAGTACATTAGCTTTTTCCACATCCTCTGTCACTAGGTTGCCTCCCTCATTCAGTCAGTTGCCCACACTTTCCTTGACTTTCTTCTTGTTGCTAACATGCCTGAAGAAACCCTTCTTGTTACTCTTAACATCTCTTGCTAGCTGCAACTCCAAGTGTGATTTGGCCTTCCTGATTTCACTCCTGCATGCCTGAGCAATATTTTTATACTCCTCCCTGGTCATTTGTCCAATCTTTCACTTCTTGTAAGCTTCTTTTTTGTGTTTAAGATCGGCAAGGATTTCACTGTTAAGCCAAGCTGGTCGCCTGCCATATTTACTATTCTTTCTACACATCGGGATTTCTACACATTGAGGTTATCCCTGTAACCTCAATAAGGATTCTTTAAAATACAGCCAGCTGTCCTGGACTCCTTTCCCCGTCATGTTATTCTCCCAGGGGATCCTGCCCATCAGTTCCCTGAGGGAGTCAAAGTCTGCTTTTCTGAAGTCCAGGGTCCGTATTCTGCTGCTCTCCTTTCTTCCTTGTGTCAGGATTCTGAACTCGACCGTCTCATGGTCACTGCCTCCCAGGTTCCCATCCACTTTTGCTTCCCCTGCTAATTCTTCCCGGTTTGTGAGCAGCAGGTCAAGAAGAGCTCTGCCCCTAGTTGGTTCCTCCAGCACTTGCACCAGGAAATTGTCCCCTACACTTTCCAAAAACTTCCTGGATTGTCTGTGCACCGCTGTATTCCTCTCCCAGCAGATATCAGGGTGATTGAAGTCTCCCATGAGAACCAGGGCCTGCGATCTAGTAACTTCCGTTAGTTGCCGGAAGAAAGCCTTGTCCACCTCATCCCCTTGGTCTGGTGGTCTGTAGCAGACTCCCACCACGACATCACCCTTATTGCTCACACTTCTAAACTTAATCCAGAGACACTCAGGTTTTTCTGCAGTTTCATACCGGAGCTCTGAGCAGTCATACTGCTCTCTTACATACAATACAACTTCCCCACCTTTTCTACCCTGCCTGTCCTTCCTGAACAGTTTATATCCATCCATGACAGTACTCCAGTCATGTGAGTTATCCCACCAATCATATTCCAATCACATCATAATTCCTTGACTGTGCCAGGACTTCCAATTCTCCCTGCCTGTTTCCCAGGCTTCTTGCATTTGTGTATAGGCACTTGAGATAACTCGCTGATCGTCCCCCTTTCTCAGTATGAGGCAGGAGCCCTCCCCTCTCACGTTCTCCTGCTCGTGCTTCCTCCCGGTATCCCACTTCCCCACTTACCTCAAGGCTTTGGTCTCCTTCCCCCGGTGAACCTAGTTTAAAGCCCTCCTCACTAGGTTAGCCAGCCTGCTTGCGAAGATACTCTTCCCTCTCTTTGTTAGGTGGAGCCCATCTCTGCCCAGCACTCCTCCTTCATGGAACACCATCTCATGGTCAAAGAATCCAAAGCCTTCTCTCTGACACCACCTGCATAGCTATTCGTTGACTTCCACGATTCGACGGTCTCTACCTGGGCCTTTTCCTTCCACAGGGAGGATGGACGAGAACACCACTTGTGCCTCAATTCTCAATTCCACGCGATATTCCACGCGAATTCCACGCAATATTTTTCTTCCTGTGTTCTTTCCTAAGCTGCACGCTAACAACAGGGAATGAATGCTTCACTCCCTGGATGTCAGATAAGCATTAGCCTTCTACATTGGAAGAACGAAGCCATTTCGAAAATCATTGCAACTCTTCATTGCAATTGTAGAGCGGATGAAAGGGCTTCCAGTCTGGTCCCAAAGGATCTCTTCTTGGATCATGTCCTGTATCCTGGCATGCTATGACTTGGCAGAGATACCTTCCCCCGTGCTGACGGCACACTCCACAAGGGCACAGGCATCCTCAGGTGCGTTCCTGGCACAAGTTCCTATTCAAGACATCTGCAAGGCAGCGATGTGGCCGTCGATCCACACCTTTACGTCTCACACTGCCATTATGCCGCAGGCTAGAGACGATGCAGCATTCAGCAGAACAGTGCTACAATCAGCGATTCCGTGAACTCTGACCTCGCCTCCTAGGTAAGACTTGGGAGTCACCTACTTGGAATCGACATGAGCAAGCACTTCAGGAAGAAAAAACGGTTACCTACCTCTTGTCATTGTTGATCGAGATGTGTTGTTCATGTCCATTCCACAAGCCACCCGCCTCCCCGCTGTCAGAGTATCCGGCAAGAAGGAGCTGAAGAGGTGGGGGGTTGACAGGGACCTATATACACCGCCATGAAAGCGCGACTCCAGGGGGCTCCACAGCTGACCCGATGGGTACCGCTAGGGGGAAACCTTCCGACGACCGTGCACACGGCATGCACACACCTACTTGGATTGGACACGAGCAACACATCTTGAAGAACAACAGTTACGAGAGGTAGGTAACCGTTTTTTTCTAAAGCCCCTCCGAATGTATTCCTTTTCCGGGGGCCCTACTGTGTCCTGTCTGCTCTGCTGGATTGGAAACTCTTCAAGGCAGAGCCCGTCTCCTTTCTGGATCTTGTCCAATGCTGAGTGCACACACGCCTGGTTACTTAACAAACCTGGCCTTACCCTCTAACCATACCTCGCACGTGAAGCGTTCCCCCGTCCCATTATTGTTACCGATCCTGGGTGGAATTCACCCCGTGGCCTCCCCAGTCCCATGGCGCCGAGGTGGGATTTGGGACTTGAGCGATGGAGTGAATGTCGTTTGCTCTCAGTCTCGAGTAAAATCGAGCTTTTCCTTACCCAAAGCCCACAAGCCACCAAAGTAGTGAGAGCAAATGAGTCACTTTTGGCCGGTGTTAGCAACCAGCTGTCCGCGAGTCTCACAAGTTGCTCCAAGAAGGCTGTGTCTACGTGGGACAGGCCAAGGACCCGAGTCTCCTCTCGCACTGCCTCGACGCCAGTGCAGTTCCATTGGCTTCACTGGCATTCCTCTTGATGGGCACCTGTGAGAGCGGAACCCAGAGCTCGGTTTTAGCCAGGGTTCATCCCAAAGGCAAGTGGGGGTTGTGAGATAAACTACAATCAATGAGCAGATGTGTGGGAAGCACTGCAGGGATCGAACACAGCTTGGTCCATCTCCAAAGGCCCTCACTGTGACGAAGCCTTGTACCTAGACGAGACTGAGAACAAGTAATGAGCTGGGATAATTTGTCCCTTGATTGTCCCGCAAGCAATAAAAGCATATTATGCAGTGATCCAGCACAAGGCTGGGACTCCACATTACACTGCACTTGCAAGTCAAAGGTAGCCTTTGGCCCTCTGCATTTAGGGCTAGATTGTGCAAGTTGGTGGACTGTGGGGTAGAAACCTGGGTACCTCTTTCCCTTACAAAGTTCCTATAGGTGGCAGCATGGTCCAGTGGTTAAGGCATGTCCTGGGAGGTAGGAGACTTGAGTTCTTTCCCCAGGTCTGCCTATAACTTTTGGGTAAGTCAGTTGCCCAATCTATAGAATGGGGCAGTGATCCTTCATCTTAGAAAAGAGATGACTAAGCGAGGATAGGATTGAGGTTTATAAAATCATGGCTGGTGTGGAGAAAGGAAATAAGGAAGTGTTATTTACTCCTTCTCATAACACGAGAACTAGGGGGCACCAAATGAAATTAATAGGCAGTAGGTTTAAAACAAACAAAAGGAAGTATTTTTTCACACAATGCACAGGCAACCTGTGGAACTCCTTGCCAGAGGATGTTGTGAAGGCCAAGACTACAACAGGGTTCAAAAAAGAATTAGATAAGTTCATAGAGGATAGGTCCATCATTAGCTATTAGCCAGGATGGACAGGGATGGTGTCCCTAGCCTTTGTTTGCCAGAAGCTTGGAATGGGCAACACTTGAGATTACCTGTTCATTCCTTCTGGGGCACCTGGCATTGGCCACTGTCAGAAGACAGGATACTGGACTAGATGGACCTTTGGTCTGACCCAGTATGGACGTTCTTATGTTCTTACCTCCTTTTATAAAGTGTCTTGAGATCTACGGATGAAAAATGCTCTGTGGGCTCAATTCAGCAAGGTGTTGAGTGCCCTCAACTGCACCGACGTCAGTGGGCATTGAGGGTGCTCAGCCCCTCTCAGAAAGTGCCTGCCACTTTGTAGGGTCTTGCCTTCTAAGAGCTAAATAGCTCTGGTGGTATCATGCAGAGTGTAACTAGACAGCAAACACTCACTGAGTAGTGAAGCGAGGTCCTTGCACTGGTAACAATTGCACTGCAATGTGGCCGTGGTGTGTTTTCTTCTGTTCATGTTTATGGGGCTATTTTTTGCAACGGCCTGCAGCTAAGATGCTCCGAAGCAGCTAGTGATTTTGAGGGCCCAGCAGGAGACACCTGCAAGAGCTCTGATTTTCAGAATGTGCTGAGCATCCGTTGTCTGAAAATCAGGCCTCTTCAGAGTGTTTCAAGCTGGGCACCCAAAATCACTAGTCAGTTCGGAACATCTGGGCTTGTATGTTACAGTGATGTTGTCACTTCACTGTTTGGGAACCACCTCCAGCTGGTTTGCTCAGCCGCTAGCCCACATCCGAGGTGACACCATGCATAATGCAAATGAACCTTGACCCCTGACATCTGTAGATCTCAAAGGACATTGCGTAGGTGGGTGAGCATCACTGTCCCCATTTTACGGAGTTCACTTGATTTCCTGCTGCCATTTGTGGGTTATAGACTATAATACCCACTGTCAGGAGTGACCCAAGCAAGGGCTAAGAGGAACAATGTTAGCTGCAGCAGGAGGTAAATTCTCTTTCCTCTCCCCAGGAGCAGACCCGTACGTGATCATAAAGTGCGAAGGGAAAAAAATTCGATCTCCAGTGCAGAAAAACACCCTGGCTCCAGAGTTTGATGTGAAAGGTCTCTTCTATCGCAAGAAGGCAGGACAACCCATCATTGTGCAGGTGACTAGAAGGCCAGTCTGTGGGGAGCCAGCAGGACTCAGGTTCTATTCCCTGATCTGCAGGGCAGCATTGGCTATTTCATCTTAATACTTTGTGACTCAGTTTTCCTGTCTAACAGTGATACTCATACTTGCTTCCTGGGGGATTGTGAGGCTCAATTATTTAACGTGTTAAGTGGAAAGTATTAATTTGTCAAGGTCTTAAGCAGAAATGTGGGCTTAAGAAGGTCTGGTGCTTTAGACAATGCGTAGGTACTAGTGGCCAAATTGTCAAGCCTTTTTACTAAGCTCTTCACTGATCTAATTCCCACTAAAGTCAATGGGAGTTTGCCCAAGTTTGGATTCCGTAATAAGAACTCAGTAAGGGCTTCAGGAGTTGGCTCATTATGAGGTACTACAGATACTTTTCACATCAAGTATAGCCTCTTCAGGGAGCCCTAAAAACAAAAGGAATGTGGGGTCTGGTTCTTCACTGCCTTTCAGCTCCTGTAGTCACTAACAACGCTTCCATGCTGTCGTTCCGACCCCAGCCTGCAGTGATCAGAGGAGGTGTGTATCTAATCCTGGGAGAGGCAAGGACACAAGTCATCACATCATTATTAAAATACCCTCTGTATGGCCAGTGACAAGGATTAAAAAGTCCACTCATCCACCCAGGAAAATGATTAGCCCAGTGACCATTTCGAAAGTGGAGGAAGATCAAGATTCACCAGCTGCAGAGGTGGAGAGAGAGGCTGGTCTAGAGATTAAGTTCCAGGAGATCTGGTCCCCACAGGTTTCCTGTGCGCCCTTGGGCAAGTCACTTAGTCACTTTGTCTCTTTGTGTCCCAAGTCCCCATTTGTAAAACGGAGATAACTATACTTCCTTTCTTCCACCCTTTGTCCGTTTTGTCTATTTAGACTGTAAGCTGTTCAGCTCAGGGACTGTCTTGCTTCTCGTATGTACAGCACCCAGCACAATATGGCCCTGATCTGATCTGGGGCCTCTCGGTGCTACTGCAAGAGAACTAATCAATAACAGCAAGAATAGAATGATAAAGGCATCCCATATACCCTGTACAGATGTTTGTACATGCAGAATAGGTTGCAGCAGAAAGCCTGCATGTGGCCCAACAGGAACAGCACCCATTTTGTGTTTTGTTTCTCTAGGTCTGGAACCATAACATTATAAGTGACGAGTTCCTGGGCCAGGTGGCCCTAACTGGTGACCCTGATGACCATCTGTCACAGCAAACCCTTCATCTCCAAGACAAGGGGAACAAAAAATCCAGTGGCATTTCAGGAAGTATTGCTGTGAGACTACTCAGCAGTAGCAAACTCACCAATGTCTAGCTTCTCAAGGAGTCTTCTTCTGGAGCCATATATGTGAATATAAAATATATATAGTATACATACCATCTGAAAGAGTGTATGAACTATGCATGCATCACACTTGAAGGGGCCAGTCTTATGTTTTCAATGTTAAACAAGGTGCCTTTTTGGGAACCAAAATGATTCTTTTCCTCACACGAGGCATCATTTGTAGCCAATACTAAAGTGGTTTGTGCCGGTGTGAAAGCACTGGGCATATGGTACATTCTGTGACAGCCAGAGTGGGATGCCCTGATGCTGTTTGTTTACATGGGGATGTTGCGCACCCCCAGAGATGGGCAGATTGGTCCCACCAAGCAATATGCCTCTTCGATTTACTTGCTTGGTTTTAGAAATTCATCATCACTGAAGTCTCCTTTAATCACATATCTGTGGTGGCATCTCAGAAAAGTGGATAACAGGGGGGGAGGGATAGCTCAGTGGTTTGAGCATTGGCCTGCTAAACCCAGGGTTGTGAGTTCAATCCTTGAGGGGGCCATTTAGGGATGTGGGGCAAAAACTGGGGGTTGGTCCTGCTTTGAGCAGGGGATTGGACTAGATGACCTCCTGAGGTCCCTTCCAACGCTGACATTCTATGATTCTAAGTGGTGTAAATGTACATGGTCGTTTGTATGCACAGTGGGCCCAGGTTTGTACACTGGCTGTAGAGCAGCTGGAAGGAGAAAATGTCCAGTCTTTCCAAAACAGCGAATCCCATCCTCCTTGGGCAGGCGGAGATTATGGCTGCACCACCCAGTGCCTGCTGTCTCACTTCCAGCTGGGTGTAGTCTACGTTGCCAAGTATCAACCCCAGTCTTTCATTGATAATTGGGAGAGGGGGAAATGGAAAAGCCAATCTGGCCCCTTTAACTAGTTCAGTAGTCCCCAAACTGTGGTGCGTGCCCCCCAGGGGGGTGCAGAGGAACATCTGGGGGGGTAGGGGGGAGCACCATCCAGCCTCGCTCTGCCCCCAGCTCTGCTCCAGCCCAGGTCCAACCGCCCAGACTCTGTCTGGTTTGTCGCAGTAACTGGCCTCTGCCACCGGGGGCAGGAAGAGCAGCAGGTGCTGCTGCTGCTGGAGCCCGGAGGAGCACTCAGGGATGGCTCCCTGCCCCCCCGCCCCACCTCTGAAGCACAGCTCCCCCTCCCGGTCCTGCCCCAGTCACCTCCCCCCACCTCCAGAGCACGGCTTCCCCTCCCACTCCTACCCTAGTCACCCCCCTACCTCCGGAGTGCAGTTGCCCCTCCCCCTCATGCCCCACTCACCTCCCCCCACCTCCGGAGTGTGGCTCCCCCTCCCCTGCCCAGCCCCATTCACCCCCCCCACCTCTGGAGCGCAGCTCCCTCTCCCCTGTCCTGCCCCACTTACCTCCTGCCCCTCCCGGGGTGGGGGCGGGGGAGTGCAAGTGAAAAAGTTTGGGGACCACTGAACTAGCTCCTAGGGAAAGTTACACAATACACAAACTATCTTGTCTATTTCTTACAGACAAGCAAGCCATAATGACAGGAAAGATGAGTTTTTACGGCCTTTTTAATTTCATCATATTATATCAGGACCAAAATGTCTTAATATTTGTAATCCTTTTAGGTCAATTTTTCTTTCTCTTAAGAAACAAAATTATAGAAGTAGGCTTTATTCCTCATCCACAGAAGAATCTTTTCTTACATCATTTATTTGGATCTCTTTTACTTTTAAAGCAGATTTGGGAGTGGAGCTATTGACATTCCATTGTAAATGTTGCTGTCTTTTCCACTTCAGTAACATGAATAGAAGTTTTAAGTTAAATTTGTTTGTTTGTTTTTTGGGGGGACAGATCAGCACTTTACAGTCAGCCTCGTTGGTCTAGGAGCTGTCTTTGATTTAATGCCTGCTATTTCCATCAATCATTTCATTCCTCACAAAGAATCCAGTATTGCACTTTATTACATAAAACTTTGTGGTGTGTTATGTGTTAAAATGGGCTGGGAAAATGTCTTTGTATACCAAAAGCATCCAAGTGTCATGCTGTACCAGATCAAAGAGCAGTCCAAACATGCAGTTAAAAAAAAAAAAAAAGCCAAAATTGTACAGATTGTACCTTCTATAAATAAATTGCATATATTTTATTTGAACGCCCTCAGTTCCAAATATCGTGGTCTTCCATAACCCTTTCACAAACCCAAGGGCTACTGTATGGATTGGGTTATTCAGTTTTAGATTCTTTTCAATAAACTTCCATTTCGAATTGATTTCTCTGCAAGCTTTTAATTCAAGCCAAGTCATGGGCATGATCTTAAGGTGAAGTCAGTAAACAGCTACCGGTATGCACACCCGATTACACTAATAAACGTTCACTCAATGGGGAAAGGGAATGTGCGGGGAGGACTAGATTTGGGGAGCATCCTTCTCATCTGAGAGCAAACCCTTACACTGTGTACCTGGCCATGAGCCACACAGTGTCAAGGTCTAACTTTCCAGTCCCCAGAACTCTTCTCCTCCTGAAAGACAGTCGGCCATGGCACAGATAGACCTGCTGGAGAATGTGGATCGGGTCCAGGTAAGAGCTGCGGTGGTTAAAGGTTACTCCTTTTCTCAAGCCAGAAAAGCAGCATTCCAGTGACAGTGGATCCCTGCCCCCACACTATGTGTGAGGCTCTGTTCTATGCACCCCTTTTGTGCCCTAATTCTGGGCTGCTCGAGGGGCAGGAGAGGCCACCAGTGTAATTCATGTGCCCCTGGGGGGGTTTCCCCGGCAGCCTCTGAATCTGTGCAGTGCTACATTCTGCGGCCCTATTACTACCAGCGAGCTGCATGGTAGCCCTGACAGGAGTAGCTGCAGCTCCAGGTGATTTCATCCTTCTACCCCCCCACAAATTTTTATTTACGTGCCGAAGAGGCGGTCACAGAGGAAGAAGCAGGGACAGCATGCTGTGGGGACCTTCTGAAAGCCATGAGACTTTGGGCATTTTCCTTTAGGTGTTGGTGGCATCGCTGTACTGGAGGAATTGCCTGGACTACCTGATGAGCTTACAGCCAGCAAACTCTCATGACGGTACTGTATGCTTCCATCGCACTGCTGGGCCCCCACGCCACACTCCCTCCCACTTTGCCTCCATTGCAGGAGAGTCACAGGAGGAAACCGAGTGCCCTCGTGTTGCGGCCCCTCTGCCCCATAGGGAAGGGGAGCAAACAGGAGAAAGAAGTCTCCCTCCCCACATGGGGGAAAAAAACAGGTAAAGTCCTTCAAGGCAAAGGCCCTGGTCATACTCATGGAGGCAGAAGAAAGGGGGTGGCAGAAAAGCCCCTGCATCCCTCCCAGACAGAATGGAGCTCTGAGATGGGGAGTGGGCAGGAAGGGACCCTCACCACCCCTACACCTGCAGGAGTGAGTGAGGTGGAAATACCCCAGAAGGTGCAGCGGGGGAGCTGCTCTGCTGCCTGTTCCCCTGAAGCCACCAGAGATGGGGAAATGGGCTGCTTGCCCTCTGACCCCTGAAGCTATTTCAAGGGGACACTCAAAAAGGGCAGCAAATCCATCTAGCAGAGAAAGTGAAATCAGCTCAGGCATCACGGCCTGCCCTGTGGGCAGCAGCGTCGACATTTTCATTGGGGGCCCATGGTTAGGCACAGGAACTAAAGCGGTCCAACTTTCCGAGGTGCTGAGCAAACCAGGGTGGATTTGATTTAAATCACTAGTCAGGAAGACTCGAGTTTATCATGGATTTCTACATAAAAGTGCATTCTTATTGGTTGTTATAACCTCAATACATATTCTTCACAACTCAGAGATAGATGTAGGTTTCATTTTTAGAAGGTACACACTATACATTTTTAAAGTGATTTATTTTGAAAACTTTTCAGATTCGTTTTACAGCTATATCTGAAAATGAATGATTGTTTGGTTATTTCATTTACCAAAGGTAATTGAAGCAGATATTTATGAAGTCACTGGGAGGTGAACTATCTCCAATTCAACAGGTTAATCATTAATATTGGAAGGATTTTCTTGCCATGCTGCATTAGGAGGAGAACATCACCAGACAGACATTTAAATTGTTTTATTTAACTAAAACAACAACGTTATGTATTTTTTTCTTCAACAGCAAAACTAAGCATCTCTAATGGTATCTTCTAGACTGAGCACTGAGTCCCACAGCGTAGATAGAAAGATTAACCTAAATAATCTATACAGAAGCCTCTGGAACCTCATAAAATTGGGTCCCTAATCCATGAACTGTTGGAACTCATTTACAAAACTTTCCTTAAACATTCCATGAATATGTTGTCTCATACCATAGAATTAGAATTAATAATCCCTATTCCATGATGAGATATCTTTGAGCTATAATGTATCTTAATTAAAACGATCTTTAGATAGGTTTTTTTCCCTCAAAAAGCATTTTATCAAAAAAATCCGATTTAAATTTTAAAAATCCGATTTTTTTTTAAATTGATTTTTATCCACCCTGGAGCAAACCCGACTATCTTTACAGTCAGTGGAAGATAGACATGCTTAGCACCTCTGACAGCCAGGCCACTTCCAGTCAGGCGCTTAAATATAGACTAATAGCTGAAAACCCATGCTGTCACCCGGGTGTACTTTGTAACGTCTTGTGTGTACACAACACCAATAATGGGGGGCTCGTGTCCATGTGGTGGGCTGCAGGGACAGTGTTGCTGTTCACACTTGTGCCCTGAAGTTTTTGCACGGGGCTGCCCCCAGCACACCTTCTGATACCCCACATGGCTGTTACCCCACTTTGTCTGATCAACTGCCAGGGACCCTTTGGACGCCAACGCTCCGCTGAAGTCTCCCAGTGGTGTTTGGACCTGGTGATACTGTAACCAAAAGAGCTCTCAGCCCGGCCGGTGGCTGTTTGCATCGCTTCATGCTGACTCCGCTGACATGCTGGGCGTCAGCGTGACATCCAAACAGAGTGACACCCTTGGAAGATTTGTGTAGGTGGCAAATTGGGAGGGGGTGGGTACATGCTGCAATGAGGGGCTGTGTGTGTGTTTGGGCTTCTTGTCTATGCTATGCTGAATGGGCAGTTGGGCCAGGTAATCCACCCTCTCTGCAGTCTCCCTCATGCGACCAATGAAATTATTGCATGCAGATTAGCTGTACATTAAGGGTGGTGATTGGCTGAGTTACCTTGGATATCATAGTGGTCTAGAACTCTTGGCATGGCATAGACCAGAGGTCCCCAAACTGTGGGGTGCATCCCCTGGGGGGGTGGGCACCCCAGCTCTGCTCTGGTCCCACCTCCAGCCATGTTCTCAGCTCCTGGCCCCTTCCCCAGCCTCAGTGCGGTTCCACTCACAGCCCAGCCTCAGCCGCTGGCTGCACCCAGCTACAGCCCCAGCCTCGGCCCCTTAGCCCTGGCTGCATTCCTGGGGGGGTGGGGGAGGCACGGACAGTGTCAGGGGAGTGCAACCCTCAAATGTTTGGGGACCGTTGGCATAGACGCATGCCTTACTGTCGCAGCAAAACACACAGGTGTAATTCATAAAGAGGGCTGAGAATTTACAAATTGGATGGTAGCAGACCACAAAACCCAGTGATGATGCAACCTGGTGATAGTGTGAACTAAAACCACACCTCTTTAATTCCAGGAAAGTGCCTTCATCAAGTTAGAGACCCAAATTCTGCACTCACGCATGCCGCTGAGGTTGATGCAGTTACCGCAGATTTACAGCGGTGTAACTGAGAATCAAATCAGGCCCCTATGTCCGTTTCCCATAGTTGAGCTTTCAGCCTAAGACTACATTTCCCAGAAAGCCCTCTCCCTTTGAGCCTCAATTCCCCTCTTCCCCAATTAAGCCACCTTCGCAAAGCAGGCCTTTCCCAGCGGGTGCCTCCACAAAAGAGGAAGGAAACTGCCACCAGAGGAATCCCTGCAAACAGACAAAGAGGTGAGTGAAGTGAGTCCCACACCAATAGCACACACTCTGTGGATTATTGATTATTATATCACGGTAAGTATGTATAACCCTTCAGCCAGGTGGAGCCGGCAGCAACCAGGGCCAAGTTCAACATCTAGAGGTTCCTTTTCAACAATACGACATGGAACCGGCTTGAGCCCCCACCCAGTAACCTGGGAAAATTACACACCGCCTCCGGGCCCCTCTGAGAGGCAATGCTTCCCCACTCGCAAGCACGGAGTCTGAAGGTAGAAAAGAAATTTTTAATGAAAGGAGGGAAGTCACCCGACATTAATTAGGGAAAATGCCACAAGCAGGATTCCTAAACCTAAAACTGTGAGCAAGACCCCCACCCCAGAATGCGTGGGGCAGAGTCTTCTGCCTCATGTTCTTGAGTTCTACAACCAAAAATTCCCCTACTGTGCCCCCCTCTGCTCCCTCACCCCGCCCCACTCACAGTGGTTGTCCTTGGTCAGAGAGCGTTTGGAGGTGCATCTGTGTGAGTTCACTTCCCACCCGAGGAAGAGGGCACCTTGCCTGCTCCACCCTCTGAGCACTTGCTCTGGCTGGCTGCCCTGCCAGCTGCTCATTCCACTGGCTGCCCCTCAGTCACCTTCTGCTGCTGCCTGTTTCTCTGCTGTAACCTCTGCAGGTCAGTCTCCTTGTGATGTTTAGCTCTTAGCAGGCTGGGCAGAAACAGGGTCCTACCATGAGTGATTTCAGCTCTCATTAAGCATTTTAAAATAACAAAGAGGCTCCCAATGAAGCCTATTTAGTTCTTTCTTTGAACAGCAGGCAGGAACAGGTTAAACCAGACCAGGGACCCTACAGACTAACACGGCTGTTACTCTGAAACCTCCTAGCTGGGACATTCGTCCTTACCTATCTTACTTTCACACAGCTCTGGTTTTCGAGCCCCTGGCTTAATGAGGTCCTTTCAGCTGAGTGTGGCCCCCTCAATTGGGACAGGTTAATCTCAGTTCTGCTCCCCTTTATTCATACAATAAAGACAACAACATGGATAACAGCATTTCACTACCCCTGCATTCAATACTAACTATTTGTAACCCATCACCAGCCAAAGTTGATTACTTTGAGCAACACCGCTCTATCTGCTGGATAACTAAGCAGAGTAGGTGTAAATACAGTTTGTACCTGAAGTCTCTCCCCCTCCCAGCTAGCTGTCAGGGGGAAATTCATTCAGACCCTGCTTACATATGTAATGGACAAATTGTGGCTAACTATTCCCTGCCCTATCCAGTTTACAATAGAATCAAGGGGAATGTAAAGTCATACTATAAAGAGACTTTAAAACATGAAGGAGCAGGAGGGGCCCAATACAAGAAATGGTTCCAGTCCCTCCTTGCTAAGCCCCTGGTTTCCCCTGGCTCAAACACTAACATTTCTATGTATGCGCAGAGCCCTGCTGTGTGCCTGGTACTGTATAAAACCACCAGAAAAGCCCTGAAGAGCTACAGAGGGAGGGAGAGGGATTAAAACAGCCAAACAATCAGCAATGTTAGAGCCTCCACTATTCATGCTGGAAGGGCCTGATGGAAGGCGGAAGGCAGAAGGCTGGGGGCGTTGTGGGGGGGCTGCTGCTGGAGGGGGGCAGCTCCGTGGGAGTTGGATCTGGGGCTTTAAGGCCACTCTCGGAACTCTGTCTGCAGTAAGGGGAGGGTTGGGGAGGCTGCTGGGATCAGGCACTAAACTCCTCTAGCAGACTGGCTGGCCAGCCCTTTATGGGACGAGTGGGAAAGGAGGAAACTGAAGGGAGCAGCCGTGTCTAGCCACACTCCTCCTCACCCCTGGGCCTGCAGGGGAGACTTCTCCCACTCCTGAGAACAATGGGCTTGGGCACATCCTCAGTCCCCCTCCAGAAGAGGGACTCAAGCTTCCTAATTCACCCCAGAGGCTCCATCCCTCAAAAAGGCCACACAGTCATGGCCGGTGAGACGTGTGTGCACGTCCACGGTGGGAGCGCTGAAAATAAATGCCCCTGTGAGATGCCTTTGGCAATTCAGAGCTGCCAGGGGCCCTGCTCGGGCAGAGGCTGGCCCCCTTTGCACTTGCTGCTCTTCTCCTTTTGCAAACGCTGGGACCCGCAAAGGCTCATCTCTGAGCTGAGGTTTCTGTGGCTGAGCCTTCGCGTGATACCTGGTCAGTTCTGTCCCACCCCTGCACAGCTGCAGGAGGGCTTCCGCCAGGAGTCCTGCATGGATCCTGCAGCAGTATGGTTCTTCTTGGCCAGCACATGGGGGGAGGGGGAGGAGCCCTGTATGCACTTTCACCTTCTTGGGGGGGTGCCTCATGCCAGAGTTGGCATCACACTAGCACAGTCTGTGCATTCACCAACCTGCTTGGTGCTGGGACCTACGCAGGGACACAAGGGAGGGGAAAGTCGCTTGAGGGCCCACGTCTTACCTGTGCACAGTGCAGCCCTGTGCTTCTAATGGTTTAAACCATCAGAACAGAGCGAGTTGGGACAGGGCTGTAACTGCACGAATGCCTGTGATCTGGGAGCCTGGAGTTCAGCAGCTAACATTAGACTTTTCCCAGCCCATTGTCAGTTTCCTAGCTGAATATTTCCTTGTCGTTTAACTCGGTGCAGTATTCTTCCCTGCCTGCCCTGAACAGTTGTGCATTGTTGCTGTGTGCTGTTGAAGAGCTGCTGCGTTCCGCCCCAGAGGTGGCTGCATTTCAGTGGCAGGCAAAATGATCCCTATGACACTTGGTAACACTTTGCTTGTAATCATTCTGTAAAGTGTGTGTTGTGCTTAGGCGTCTTTGGATAACGTGTCGTATTACAGATATATAGGACATTTCTTTCCGAAGGGTCCCACAGCACTTTACGACTATGCACATAGGGATGGCATTACCAAGCACTGAAAGGCACCCCTTCTGGAGTGAAACATGCATCAGATCATGGGACGAGGTAGAAAACAAGGACGGATCCATTTTCTCGTCTCCTTCCTGCCACAGCTGCTGTCCCTTCTACCTCCCTAGCCTTCCCCACACCTGCTGATTACGCTAATCTTTGGCTGGGATTTCAGGGTGAAATTCACTCCAGTGCAGAGCCACCATGAGCCCCGGGCACCATTTATCCCCTCCTCAACCCTTTCAAATAGGTCTTAAGAGACATTTAACTATTGCAAAGGTCTCTCTGCACAGTGGGGAATTTCACCAATGAGGAGGGAGAGGGCAGATCAGTTAGACAGCTGGGCAACAGCCACTTAGGACCTTGCTTGTGAGTTAAAAGAACCCGCTGAGGATCACAGCTCACTTATATTTAACAAGAGGTAAACGGATTGGTGTTTCCTTGATGTGTGCAAAACTCCTACTGTGATCTGCATGAGCAACTGCATGGAGGGAAGGATTGTAGCCCATGTCCACAAGGTGGCGCTGTTGTGCCTCCTGTTTGTGGGGCTCTCCGCGGCCAGCCAGCAATACTGCTCTTGGCCTGAGACCCTGGTTCCCCTGCCTCCCGCTCTGGCCCCCAGTACAAGGGAGTGAGTGAGCAGGAACTGCCAGAGGGGGAGGTGAACGCGTCATCAGAGCCAGGCCTGGCTTAACCCATCCCTGGGGCTAGGCACACAGTTAATCGAGATGCTCCCGCACTGTGGATGCATTTATATTCCCTGCCTGCCCTGAAGAGTTGTGCATTGTTGCTGTGTGCTGTTGAAGAGCTACTGTGTTCTGCCCCAGAAGTGGCTGCATTTCAGTGGCAGGCAAAATGATCCCTATGTCCTGACCAGCGCAGCTACACAAGTGATCTGTTAACCCAGGGCCTGCTCCTGCTGCTCGGCTGTTGCTTAGTTAACCCTCTCCTATCCAGGCTATTCAACCACTGGCATAGGTGCTGGAACTTGGGGATGCTGGGGGTGCTGCTGCACCCCCTGGCTTGAAGTGGTTTCCATCATACACAGGGTTTACAATTTGGTTCAATGGCTCTCAGCACCCCCACTATAAAAATTGTTCCAGCACCCCTGGCTACTGGCTCCTGCTGCACAGACACTGCCCTGTTATCCACCTTGTGTCCACCTCCCACCCCCGCAGTGCTCCCCACTGCCGCTCTCCTGGCCGGCTCCTCCCCACCCCCCGCAGGAACTCTCCACAGCTTCCCATCCCTGGTGCAGGCCTTGAGGCTGTCGCCGAGCGAGGCAGCGCAGAAGGGACAGGCTGCTAGAAGTGGGGCAAGGCTGATCAGGCCACTGGGGGGAGCCGCGCCGCTCAGGTTGGGCTCCCTGCATGAATTTGGGCCCGAGGCACATGCTTAAGCATTAATCCAGCCCGGAGCAGAGCCAGGCTGCAGGAATCGAGGGGCTCCTGACAAACAGACAGGGCCTGTTGAAATTAATTGATGGCAAGAATCTCAGTCAGGTCCCTGGTCCTAGTACCGCACCTTCTCGCGGCCCAGTTGGAACCCTGGTTTGGCCAGTGCCCAAGGCATTAAATAGTTGGGGGTTAGCTAGTGATCCAAGGGTTGCGGGAGGCTGTGCTGAGTGGTTGCTGTCCAAGGCAGAGGATCCTCGGGCTGCTTCTCTCCAGCCACACATGTACGCTAGGCTCTAGATGCTGGAGTGCACACAGGGGAAATCGGTGGTAGGTCCGTGGGAGAGCTCCAGCTGCTGGCTTCACGCACACTGCAAGCAAGTTGGATGCTACTGACTAATTCCCCCAGCAAGGTGGGGCCTTTTCCCTCGGGGCTGATCACGCTGTGTATTGTCGTCAGCAATCCATTCCACGGTGGCTCACTTCAGATCAGAGCATAGGCAGGACCCTGTATCCTCAGCCTGAGCCAGAGGGGGTCTGGGTACTCCCAGCCATCATTGGGTTTGCTATC
Source organism: Lepidochelys kempii (assembly GCF_965140285.1). NCBI lineage: Eukaryota > Metazoa > Chordata > Testudines > Cheloniidae > Lepidochelys > Lepidochelys kempii. Next base: position 16,585,517 of record NC_136380.1, read on the forward strand.
CCCAAGCCCTCTTTCCAAATCCATCACCTCCCCCATTGCCCTCCCTGCAGGTGTTACGCATTCAGGCCAAAGTTCACAAAAAGTCCCGAGTGATTTGGGGAATCTGGGTTCTTGGGTCCCTGGAGAGACACCATGAAGGGGGCTGATTTCCAGCGGGCAGCGCTTCAGCACTTTCTGACAAGCAGGTTCCTTTACAGGATCTCAGGCTGGGGAACCAAAATCACTTGTGGCCTGGCCTCATTCTTCAAGCGTTGCCACTATATCATAGAGTTTTACGGCCCACTAGATCATCTTGTGTGACACAGGGCAGAGAGCACCATCCCATTTCTCCTGCATTGCCCTCCAACTTTGCCTGCTCCCCTCCGCCCACAACGGAGAGCGGGCAAAAAATGCAAAACTCGTTTTGAGACCGTTTCAAAATGTCGATGTCGTTTTGTTCCCAAAGGGTTCAAAAATAGGCCCAGCTGCTTTCCCAAAGGGTTCAAACCTTTAAAAAAAATTTTGGATAAGCTGGTTTGGTCCCCAAAAACCCAGGTGTGGCATAACCAAAAATATCTTGCTAACCGTGCCACTGATGGTTTTGATAACTTTTTTTAAAACATCCCATTTTTCAGGAAAAACCGAACCATTGCTTTTTGGATTGTTATTGAGCAGCACCCATCATCAGCAGGGACACACATCCTCTGGAAAGATGGTTGAAGCATGAAGGGACATATGAATCTTTACCGCATCTGGCACATAAATATCTTGCCACACCAGCTCCAACCGTGCCATGTGAATGCCTGTTCTCACTTTCAGGTGACGTTGTAAATAAGAAGCGGGCAGCATTCTCTCCTGCAAATGTAAACAGACTTGTTTGTCTGAGCGACTGGCTGAACAAGAGGTAGGACTGAGTGGACCTGTAGGCTCTAAAGTTTTACATTGTTTTATTTTTGAGTGCAGTTATTTTTTTGTACAATTTGTAAGTTCAACTTTCACGATAAAGAGATTGCACAGCAGTACTTGTATGAGGTGAATTGAAAAATACTATTTATTACAGTGCAAATATTTGTAATAAAAAATAAATATAAAGTGAGCACTGTACACTGTGTATTCTGTGTTGTAATTGAAATCCAGCTATTTGAAAATGTAGAAAACATCCACAAATATTTAAATAACCGGTATTCTGTTATTGTTTAACAGATTAATTTTTTAAATCGCTTGACAGCCCTAGTTTCTATGTATTGAATTCATTCATATGCATTTACAAGCTGAGGCCAAAATGTTCAAACCCAGGTGCCTGAGGTTAAGCTCCTAAACCCCGCTACTGAGGCATCTAAATATACATGGCTTGATCTGTACAATGCTGAGCACCTAGTGCCCCCAGTGTTTTCTGGGCACTGGGCATTCCTTTGTAAATGAAGCCCCTACCGTTTAGGTTGCTCAATTTGTGTTTGGAAGTCCAACCCTAGGTGCTCTGGTTTGGAAATATTGGCCTTGCAGTAACTCGGTCATAACAAAGTTGATTGTCTTAAAATTCTGTAGCAGGTTGGAGCTTCTTCACTTGCAGATAAATGGGATAAGCTGCGGTACCACCCCCAGGGGGTCTGGCAGTGCCTCTGGGTGGATTGGTGCCTGCTTTTTAGACTGTAAACTTCACCGGCTTGGGACAGCTGAGCAGGTGCAATCCTGCACAGGTATCTAGAGTGGGGATCTGTCCTGCCTTCTTTGCACATTCCTTGCATTAGTGTCTCCTTTTAAGGCTCACTGTGGCCTGTAATTGGATTAGGTCCCTCCTACTAATGGGCCCCCGACCTTGACTGGATACTGTGATGCTACTGCAAAGCAAGCAAACAATCATCCAAACCTCCCAGTGAGCTCAGGAAAACAGGATCGGGTCCTGGGGCTGGAGACATGTCGCTGTCACCTTGCCCTTTAAAATCCAGGCCTCCTGCTGCGCCCTGTGTCAGTGCGATCCCGAGCATCACTTCTCTAATCACTCCTCGGCTCCTCCCCTCAGTAAGAAGGATCAGCGAGTGTGAATGGGGAGGCAACTCCGCGGTACCAGGTACTGTGGGCAAAGTAGGCACAGGGAGAGAGAGGCAGGCAGGCAAGGAGAAGGGTCCGTGCTTTAACTCTTTCCAGGCGGGGGCTGTTCGTTTACCTGGGACGTTAATCTCTTCGCCAGGCAGACTGGGCTTCCCTGGAGCCTGGACTATTCACTGAGCACTCAAGGAGACAGTGGTTCGATGTACTGCTAAGGTAAGTCAGTAACCAGTGCCGGTCTGGGGCTGTACAGCACAGGATGTCTGGATTGTTTGATTCTTAAGGATTTGCTGGAAAGCCTCTTAGAGCTGTGGGTTCTCTGGGCGGTAAATACATTAACACTTTACTGGGTGGTTTGCTTGCTTTTTTGTGTCCCAGCCCTGACTGAGTCGGCAGTTGCTACCATTTAAATAGTTATTTGCATGGTGGAGTTTTCTGCCTGGCTTTGCTGGCGTCATTATGGGCTTTGAATCCCACTAAAATGCTTTGTTTAAAATGTAGCTTCTCGCAGGTTATTAACAACAAAGCTGTCAGTGCACTTGCCAATCCTGTCAAATTGCGCATTCAGGCTCTCTCATCGTAGCTGTTAATATCAGAGCGTTTGCTGATTTTGATTACACCAGGATCATGCCCGTGAATCCTCTGCTCTTCTTTTAGACGTATCAGTGTCCATAATCTCCTTAGCCGTTTCCACCGTTTGAGGAAAATGAAGGGTTCAGCTGGAGTATTTGTGGAAGGGTTGGGCTGCGGGACACCGCATACCTAAAGAGTTCACTGATACGTGAATCAGATCTGGTGTCCTAGTCTAAATCAACTCTGCCTAAAAGTAAAAACTTCCCAGAAATGTTCAGAGCCATATTTGTCCAGGACTCATTGTCCTGCTTTGCCTCCATAGCAAGGATTAAAGAGCTCTGTACTTTCCGTGCATCTACTTAATTTAGCTTGGGTCACTTCATAACAACAAGGAGGCTGAATTCATTTGCGGAGAAGAATGTTGCTTTTCGGGCCATGCTCCCCACCTGCTGTGCGTGGGTGTGAGAAGGGGAGCACCAGCACCGGCCTCCGAAGGATGATCACCAAAGATTCTGCAAATGATGACACGACAGAGAAAATGGCCTCAGATCCCAAATCATGAACAGACTTGCCAACATCAACGCTTCTGTAGAACGTAGGAATTGCCAGAGTGGATCAGACCAGTGGGTCCATCTCTGTATCCTGTCTCTGGTCGTGGCCAGTTACAGTGTTTCTCATGGGCAATTATAGAACAATCTACCATTCGGGGGAACCTCTTCCTAACCCTGGGCAGTTAGTGATTAGCTTCTGAGCTAAGTAAAAGGCACAGATGGCAAGGCAATTCCAGTTACACTGAGTCTCTTAGGGGGTAAAATCCTTTGTCGTCTTGGCCCTGTGGCCATTTCAGGCCCTATGTGCCATGGAAGTAGTGTGGCTGTAATGCATGGTGGGCAGGCTGTGGAGAAACCGCATAGGAGTGCTCTACATCCCCCTCTCCGCTGTGCAGCAATGCTCCCTCCAAAGCCATGTGGACAGAGAGTTTAGAGTTGAGATGGGCCAGTGGATTTGTGACTTCCTGGTTCCCCCTGGCCAAAACCCTCCACAGAGGGAGCTGGCAGAGGCCCAGGCCACTCCTGCAGCCTCCAAGGTGCCATGCTCATGCAGGAGTGACTCCATGTTCCAGTGGGGAGGATTCCGATCTCACCCCATGAAAGAGCCCTACCAGGTCAGTCAGGCTTTGGCCGTTTAGTGAAGCTGTTCCATGAAAATGTGGCTTCATTCTGGCAAGCCCAGCTGTGTTGGATTACAGTTCCAGCTCCGATCCTGCAGTGAGGGCCCCATGGGTTCCCTGGAACAGCTGGGGTGCTCTTGGTCACAACACAGCTCTGAAGAGGCAGCATGGTCTTGTGCTTAATGCACTGGATGGGGACTTAAGAGAGCTGGGGTCTGCTCCTGGCTGTGCCACTGACTCTCTGGGAACTTGGACAAGTCACTTAGTGTGTCTACCTTTCAGAGTAGCAGCCGTGTTAGTCTGTATTCGCAAAAAGAAAAGGAGGACGTGTGGCACCTTAGAGACTAACCAATGTATCTGAGCATAAGCTTTCGTGAGCTACAGCTCACTTGGTTAGTCTCTAAGGTGCCACAAGTCCTCCTTTTCTTTTTGTGTCTACCTTGTGCCTCAATTCCCCATTTGCAAAATGGGGATAATACTTCCCTACCGGTAAGGAAAAACCCTTTAATGATTAAGCGGTGCTTAGGTACTGTGGTAATGAGGGCCACTTCAGGACCTAGGTAGATGGGCGGTAAGGATTGGAATGTTATCACCTGTTGCATGGCAAACTCTGAATTCCTCTGATTTCCAAATAGCTTTATCTGAATTGCATTTATTAGTCATTGTGAGTCCATAATGATAGACTGCTGGCGATGCGGGCTTTTCAGCGGAGGTTATTGACTTTGTTATTGAAAGCTTTTCATTTCACTGTTAGAACAATTGTGCTGTGCCAGGAGCAATTCAGTGAGTGCAGAATGAGTTCAATATATAGGATGAGATTTCTGATCTCAGTTCCACAGGGGTAAGTTTGGAGGAATTGCCTCTATCTTCAGTTATTCCAGATTTACACCAGCGGAGCTGCAATCAGAATCTGCCCCATACGTACAACACCCCATCCCTGCCCACCCCAGCCCCAGTCGTCTTATTTCTAATTAATTTGCCCCTTGTAGCTCTGGGCAAGATATATCGATCACTTTTTGTTTTCCCTGGACCAGCTGTTTGCGTCCAGTGTCTCTGTCTCATGCTTGCTAACTTGTGACTTCACAATCCTTGGGTTACCATGGAAAGGATTATTTTGTGATTAATGAAGGTATTGCCAGCTCACAGGTTAGCAAAGCCTTTCCTGGAGCTGCGGAGAATGGCTGCAGAGCTCAGCAGAAGGAGGCGGAAGGGGTGGGGGTGGGGAGGCGATCAGGAGAAACTACATCTGGCTCTCTTAGGTGTAAGCACATCTTATTTGTCTTCCTTGACATAGCATCGTCAGATTGTAACTGCTGGGCATTAATGGGACTGGTTCCCTTTGACTGTGGTAGGAGAGAGCCATATGCAATGATCTGTTTGTGGGCGAGCCAGGGTGTGCTCACTGCTTTCCAGGTAGACAAGCTGGAACGGTCCCTGCCCTTTGGCTGAGCCCTTTGCGGACGTGCACATGGTTTGGGAGATGGAACAGGGCAATTAGAGGCAATCCGAGGCACCCAGTGAGGAAGGAGACAGGACCTTAGTTGCTCTTAAAGGTGGGCAAGGATTCAGGAGCAGATCTTAACTCCCGAGGAGCGACCAGTGGCGCAAGCAGGGAGCATGGACCACCGAAGCCCAGAGCGAGACGTTAGTGAGCCTGTCTCTGTGCTGTGTCTCCAGGAGGTCAAGCCCAGGGGATGTAAAGGTGGCTTTTATGCCACCTTTGTGCCCTCCAGATTCTGGGCTGCTCTGCGGAGCCCAAACGATCCCTGGAGTAAGTTAGAGCAACCCTCTAGCAGCTCCGATTTACAGCAGTTCACCCCGAGCTGCATGTAGACTGATGCCCACCTCTACTGAGCTCCCCGGCACCCTCTGCCAGCCTTGTGAGGGGTCTGCTCCGCTGCTTCCAGTGGCCCTACGCTGTGCCTATCATGGGGGACTTCCCCCCCAGCCTGTTGTGGCTCCTTTCCAGTCTTCGTATGCTCCTCCAGGGGCCAGAGCGAGAGACAGAGTCTGTCCCAGAAGCTCCCTCTGTGGCTGTGTGTCCAGCCTGGCCCGAGGCTGCCCTTTATGGCAGGGGCTGACAGATCATTCATGTAATTTGGTAAAGGCGCATGCAGAAGCTTATAAACAAAGAATGCAAAGCTAAGCCCCATCCGCCATCGGGTCGGGAACAGCTGATGGGTGCTCTGTCAAGGCAGGTGTAATGCGAGGATATAATTTCCTTCCTGACACACGCTTGATTGCCAAGTCCTGCCAAAGAGGACATGTAAGGAGGTGCAGTAATCCAGCCTGTGGGCTATGTAGACCAGCCTGCTGAGTGAGCCTTTGTCACAGCTGAAGATGAGCCTCGGAGGAGAAGAGGCGTTTGGGATACAGCAGTACAAATCTATTTGTTTGTTTCTCAAGCCAGACCCTGACAACTACCAGCGTTCGCTTCCCCGGCTAAATCTGAGGCCTCCACCCAAAGGGGAGATGGAATGTGGAAGAGAGCTGCCAGGGATGTGGGCTCATGTGGTTGCGTTTAGCTTTTTAAAAAATGTTGGAGAGTCAGATCTCAGGGAAGGGAGGAGTTGAGTCATGAGCAGGGAGACCAGATGAATGGACTGGTGGGCATTTTGGTGGTGGCCCGTAGGCTCTGGCTGCACTAAAAATGTAACAGCTGCACAGTGGCAACGAAGACACCCCCTGCAGCGACAGGAGGGGTTCTCCCATCATTCAGTGGTTCCCAGCCTCTGGCCCCCGGGCCAACTGCGGCCCAATCAGCACACAGCTGCGGCCCCTGTGATATCCCGAGGGCCATCCAGGTAGTATATATATTGTGTGGATGTGGCCCACGTCACACGGAGAGACGCATATGAGGCCCACAATGGTAAATAGGTGAAGAATCCCTGCAGTTAATCCACCTCCCTGAGAGGGGGCAGCTAGGTTGACCGGAGAATACTTCCGTCAACCTAGCGCTGTCTCCACTGGGGGGTTAGGTTGGCTCAGCTACGTCTCTGGGGGGCAGGGGGTGGATGTACACCCCTAAGAGATGAAGCTAGGCCAGTGTATGTTTCCAGTGTAGATAAGATCTACACGAAGGGGAGACCGCCGAGATCCCAATCCGGAGCGGAGTTAAGCAGGGCTGTCCCCTCAGCCCCATCATCTTTAACCTCACCAGGGAGCTGTCGCTGCGAGCGATCTCCAGTGGTGCAGATGGCTTCAACCTCCACGGTGAGAGAGTGAGAGTCCTGGCTTACGCGGATGACCTGGTCCTGACCGCGGATGACCCATAGAGCCTCCAAGGTATGCTAGACGCCACCAGTCGAGCTGCCGATTGGATGGGGCTCCGCTTCAATGCAAAGAAGTGCGCAACTCTCCATATTGATGACAGCAAAAGGGACTCGGTGCAGACGACGGGGTTCCGGATCCAGGGCGAGCCCGTCATCCCCCTGGCAGAGGGGCAGGCATACGGGCACCTTGGCACGCCGACAGGTTTCCGTGTCTGGCAGACACCCGAGGACACCATCCAGGAGATCTTGCATGACGCCGCCAAGATTGACGCCTCCCTGCTAGCACCATGGCAGAAGATAAATGCCCTGAACACCTTCCTGATCCGCATCTCGTTCGTCTTAAGGGGATCCGCTGTGGCGAAGATACCCCTCAACAAGGCAGACAAGATTGTCCGGCAGCGGGTGAAGAAGTGGCTGTTCCATCCCCAGAGATCCAGCAATGAGCTGGTCTGCATTGCTCACAGGCATGGCAGTGCCAACGTCCCCCGCATGGGTGACCTGTGTGACATCACGGTGATCACCCATGCCTTCTGCCTGCCGACGTGTCCCGACACCATGGTAAGGAACATCACAGCAAACGCCCTTCCTGATGCGACAAAGAAGCGGATCGGCAGAGCCCCCTCCAAGCAAGACACTGCCACCTTCTTGAGTGGTTCCCTGGATGGCGAATTCGGACGGGACGGGCGTGACGTCGCTTCACTGTGGTCCCGCTCTCGCAGTGCCACGTGTCGCCTGGGGAAGTGCATCGGCTGCCGCTGGGAGTGGTGTGAGGAGCGCGAGGAGCTGGGAGTCCTGGTGCCACAGATCAGGTCAACACCATCATCACGCTGAGCGCCAGGGGCATGCTGGAGAGGACCCTGAAGGCAGCCATCCACTCGCTGTACATGGAAGCCCTGAAGTGTAAACCGGACCAGGGTAAAGCCTTCGAACTGACCAGCAAGTGGGATGCCAGCAACCACTTCCTCGCTGGGGGCGGCTTCACCCGTTTTGCCGACTGGCAGTTCATCCACCGCACCCGGCTCAACTGCGTCCCGCTCAACGGAGCCGTCCGCCATGGGAACCGAGAAAAGTGTTGCAGGAAGTGCGGCTACTCCAACGAGACCCTGCCCCACGTCCTGTGCAGCTGCAAGCCCCACTCCAGAGCCTGGCAGCTGCGCCACAATGCCATCCAGAACCGCCTGGTGAAAGCCATCGCACCACGCCTGGGGGAGGTCGCCATGAACTGCGCCATCCCCGGTACCGACAGCCAGTTGCGACCTGACGTGGTAGTCACCGACGAGGCCCAGAAAAAGATCATCCTCGTCGACATTGGTGAGGCCTCATCTGGAGTACTGTGTCCAGTTTTGGGCCCCACACTTCAAGAAGGATGTGGATAAATTGGAGAGAGTCCAGCGAAGGGCAACAAAAATGATTAGGGGACTGGAACACATGAGTTATGAGGAGAGGCTGAGGGAGCTGGGATTGTTTAGCCTGCAGAAGAGAAGAATGAGGGGGGATTTGATAGCTGCTTTCAACTACCTGAAAGGGGGTTCCAAAGAGGATGGCTCTAGACTGTTCTCAATGGTAGCAGATGACAGAATGAGGAGTAATGGTCTCAAGTTGCAGTGGGGGAGGTTTAGATTGGATATTAGGAAAAACTTTTTCACTAAGAGAGTGGTGAAACACTGGAATGCGTTACCTAGGGAGGTGGTAGAATCTCCTTCCTTAGAGGTTTTTAAGGTCAGGCTTGACAAAGCCCTGGCTGGGATGATTTAACTGGGAATTGGTCCTGCTTTGAGCAGGGGGTTGGACTAGATGACCTTCTGGGGTCCCTTCCAACCCTGATATTCTATGATTCTATGATTCTATGACATCACAGTCTCCTTTGAGAACAGGACCCCAGCCTTCAGCGAAGCCTGAGCTGGTAAGCTGGAAAAATACGCCCCCCTGGCCGACACCCCAAGAGCGAAGGGCTACGAGGTGCAGATAGACGCCCTGATCGTCGGAGCCCTGGTGCTTGGGACCCATGCAATGAGCGTGTGCTGCGGACCTGTGGGATCGGCCAATGCTACGCACGGCTCATGCGGCGCCTTATGGTCTCGGACACCATCCGATGGTCCAGGGACATCTACACCAAACACGTCACCGGCCACTGACAGTACCAGGAGGCATGAGCCGGAATGACATCGTGCTTCAACTAGGAGAAAGGGACTGAGAGACTTTTTTCCATTGGACCGTATGAACTGGAACCATAAACTCACTGAACCTTAAATCTCACCAAATGAGGGTAAATCCATTCTCATCATCGTATCCACTCATTATACTCCACATCCGAACATAGCCATTATATGAACAAGATACCCCCATATCTCAATGTCTGTACTTTGACCCGTTAACCTTTTACCCCCAATCAGGGATATTGCAGATTATGTATTCCTTACGCCACCCGTTCCTGAACCGAACTTCGCGCCCCTTGATAATCTGTATCTTATTCCCTAATAACCAGAAACTTCTATGCTTAAACTCTGTACAGTTTTCCTTTTTATTTTAACATCCTCTTAATAAAATTATTAAGATCTCAGTGGAGAGGTCAAGGGCTGATGGGGCCATGGGGACTGAACTACCCTCTCACCCTTGGAGATCATCCCTCCAGGTCAAGACTGAGGGGAAAACTGTTCTGCCACCAACCTTGTTGTGTCTGTTCTGTGTGGGGAGAGGATGTCAGCAAACTGAGCATCTCTCACCAGGACTAAATTCACTAGTAAGAAAAGTGTAACCTTACCGCTCAGTTTAGCAACAGGGCAGTGGAAAAGTGGGAGGAGCAACCGTGGGTGTCGCAGGCGCAAATGGGATGTTCACCTCCCATTTAGAAATTAGATTGTAAGGTCTGCAGGGCAGGGACTGTCTCTCCCTGTCTCACTGGACCACAGTGCAAATCATTATTAAGGGTGCTAATAAAACCTACCCTTTAGGGGGAATCTTTGAATGTTGGAAAGAACAGGGCTTGGAACAGAGCAGGTACTTAAAACGGGTCTGATTTAAGCACCTAATTTAAGCTTGGCTTGGTTGTTTTTTTTTTTTACTTTCTGTCTCTTCCACTGACCTGCTGCATGACTTGTGACAAATCACCATGTGTCCGATTCCCCTCCCACCCTTGACATTAGACTATATGCTCATCAGGGCATGGACTGTCTCTTACTGTGTATCCCTTCGGCACCTAGCACGTTGGGGCCTTTGGGTGCTATCATAATACAAATAATAAACTGAATAAGAACTTTTTTATGCTTCTGAGCCCCTGCAGCTCCTGTTCAAATCAGAGGAAAAATCAGACCACACTTATATAGGCTCCTGAATATGGATGTGAGTTCTTAAAGTTAGGCACCTAAGTTTGGAAATTTTGGTTGTAATTTCTCTGTGTCTCGACTTGTACACAGATCACAAATAATAATAATATCTGCCAGGAGTCACATGAGGATCCGTTCATTCATGTTAGCAAAGGGCTTGAAATGAAGGGTACGTAGAAAAGCAAAGTCTTCATTATTACCGTTGGGCTAAATCTGAGATCCTTGGTTTTTACAGACACTTTGGCTCAAGCCAAAGTCCTACTGAAGTCACTAGGGTCTTGACTGAGGAAACACTGAGTAGGTCTTCAAGTTGTGACCCATTATTAATCCTGATCCGTTCTTTTCACCTGGGGGTGGATCCAAAGCCCATTGAAAGCAGGGACAAGACTCCCGTTAATTTCAGTGGGCTTTGGATAGAGTTGCCAGCTGTCCAGCTTTTCCCAGGATCCTTCTGTTTTGAGGGTGGCTGTCTGGGAAGTCTGTGCACGTGCTCAGTACACACTGCCAGCTGCCCAGATTTGTGGGGTCAGGAGGTCCTGGGTTTTTGTCCCTTAGAGGTAGCAACCCTGGCTTTGGATCAGGTCCTTGAAGATGAGAGAAGTCAGGGAGATGGATTGGATTGCACTGACGAGTTAGGCAAAGATTTTCACACTGGGGAAAACCGTTCAGGATGAAACATTATCTGCTAAGGGCTTGATTCTGACACTGATACCCAGGCCGAAATCAGTGGGGCTACACGGAGTCTGGTGCTACTCAGTGTAAAGGTGGCAAAGTCAGGACTCTTAGTGATAGAGTTAGCTATCTATTGTGACAGGGTCTGGCCGGATGGCTACAGGAGAGTAATAGAAGGAAGATATATTAGCCCCAGGTTAAGTAGGTCCCTTTTCCCTGGGTAAGGTAACAGGGAAGGTTCCAGAACAATCAAGAGCCTTCTGGAGACAATTAAGACAGGCTGATTAGAACACCTGCAGCCAATCAAGAAGCTGCTAGAATCAATTAAGGCAGGCTAATCAGGGCACCTGGGATTAAAAAGGAGCTCACTTCAGTTTGTGGTATGTGTGCGAGGAGCTGGGAGCAAGAGGCGCTAGGAGCTGAGAGTGAGAAGGTGTACTGTTGGAGGACTGAGGAGTACAAGCATTATCAGACACCAGGAGGATGGTCCTATGATGAGGTACAGAAGGTGTTGGGAGGAGGCCATGGGGAAGTAGCCCAGGGAGTTGTAGCTGTCACACAGCTGTTCCAGGAGGCACTCTAGACAGCTGCATTCCACAGGGCCCTAGGCTGGAACCTGGAGTAGAGGGCGGGCCCGGGTTCCCCCCAAATCCTCCCAACTCCTGGTCAGACACAGGAGGAGTTGACCTGGACTGTGGGTTCACGAAAATGGCCAAGCTGAGGGCTGCCGTGAAGCTCCAAGGTGAGCAAATCCGCCAATAAGCGCAAGACCCACCAAGGTAGAGAAGGAACTTTGTCACACTATCTATTAGTCTGCTGCTGGATGAAGCAGAAAGAGAAGCTAGGCTGCAATTGACTCCTTACTGAATGCATTGTGGTCCAGGGCACAGGCTGGGGAGTCAACAAGAGACATGGGTTCTCTGATGCAGCTGTGAAAAAGACCAATATCATTTTGGGGTGTATTAACAGGAGTGTTGTAGGTAAGACACGGGAGGTAATTGTCCTACTCTGCTCTGCACTGGGGAGGCCTCAGCTGGAGTACTGCGTCCAGTTTTGGGTGCTACACTTCAGGAAAGATGTGGACAAATTGGAGAGAGTCCAGGGGAGAGCAACAAAAATGATAAAAGGTTTGGAAAATCTGACCAATAAGGAAAGGTTAAAAAACTGGACATGTTGAGAAAAGAAGACTGAGGGGGTACCTGATAACAGTCTTCAAACGTTCAGGGCTGTTATAAAGGGGATGGTTATAAAGATCAATTGTTCTCCATGTCCATGGACGGTAGGACAAGACATAAGGGGCTTAATCTGTAGCAAGGGGGCTTTAGGTTAGATACTAGGAAAAACAGTCTAACTATGAGGGTAGTTAAGCTCTGGAATAGGCTTCCAAGGGAGGTTGTGAAATCCCCGTCCTTGGAAGTTTTTAACAACAGGTTGGACTAACACCTGTCAGGGATGGTCTATGTATACATGGTCCTGCCTCAGTGTAGGTGGCTGGATTTCTCTTTCCCCTCTACATTTTAATTATTCTATTCCTGGCTCTGCCACTGATATCCTGTGTGACCGTGGCTATGTCACTTATCCCAGCTGTGATCCGATCTAAGAAATGGGGCTAATACTATTTACCTCCCCTGTAAAGTGTTTTGAGATTTACAAATGAAAAGCACGACCTATAAGCAAGGTGGTGTTATTGTTAAAACACAAATAGAGTTGCGTGCAAGACCCTCTCTGTAACAAATGACAAACTGAATTGCAGCAGAAAGAGGAATTATGATCTTGTGGTTAAGACACTGATGTGAGGCTAAGATCTGGGTTCAGTTCCTAGTTCTGGCATACACTTTCTGAGTGACTTTGGGCAAGACAGCTGATCTCTCTGTGCCTCAATCCTCTCTCTGCAATGAGGACCATATGCCTTTAGCTCTCCCACTCCTCATCTGTTTAGATCCTGCTCCACAGAGCTTACAATCTAGTCTCTTACTATGTGTTCATAGATTTTAAGGCCGTATGGGACCACTAGATCAGCTAGTCTGACCTCCTGTATGTTACAGGCCACTATACTTAATCTTCTCACTCCTGTACTGAGCCCAAGGAATTGTGTTTGAAGCACATGGCCCAGAAAGGCATCCCGTCTAGATCTGAAGACATCAAAGGATGGAGAATCCACCACTTCCCTGGGTGGTTTGTTCCTATGGATCATCATCCTCACTGTTAAAAATGTGTGTATTAGTTTTAATTTGAATTTATCTGGCTTTTACTTCCATCCACTGGTTCTTGTTTTCCCTTTCTCCGCTAGGCTACAGAGCCCTTTAGTACCCTCTTGCCTGCATAGTGCCTAGCACAACGGGGCCTTGATCTAAGTTGGGATCTTTAAATTCTGCCATAAATAACAGGTGAAACAGATCAGAAATACCAGCTGGCTCCAACAGCAAGGGAAGCATATTGCTCAGATTGGTTCAGCCTCCTGGACTACTTATGCTGAAATAAGGCCTGGCTGCATTGTGAAATGATATGTAATTCGATTAATTTTGTTGCTGTTGCAAAGACACGGTTGCTGTCAGAGGTCTGAGTACAAAAGGCAATTACCCTCCTTTTGAGGCTCTGCCTATTTCAGGGCAATAAGCCTGTATCGGATGGCCCAGCAGCGCATTGTTATGCTCTGGCTATGCAGAAGCACGGGAACGGAGGAAAGGTTGGGGCTTTTGTTCTGGCCCTTTGTCTGCCATGGCCTGTCAAATAGATTGAATGCAGGGCAAGTCGACTGACCTTACTGGAGGTGGTTTAAATATTGATGTTGGTTTCCTGATGAGTCTCAGATGATGAATACATGCCTGTGAACCATTGATTTTTTGTTTGTGTTTCCAAAGGGGGTTTTGCCCTGTCTTATTTGCTGCTGGACCTACTGTAGCAGACCTGGGGGATCCATCCATCTGTCTGCATTGTGCTTTGCACTGCTACTCATCACCATGATATCTGAGCCCCTTCCACAGCTTGATAAAAGTAATCGCCTACTGGAGAGCACAACTAGACTGCCTTTTAGGAGACCTGGATTTAAGTCCCACCTCAGCTACAGACTTCTGGGGCTCATCTTGGGAATGACACTTACATTAATCTGTTCCTCAGTTTCCCAACCTGCAAAATGGGGATAATAGTAAATCCATTAATGATTGTGGGGTGCCCAGAAATTACAGTGATAAGGGCCATGTAAGTACATAAATAATGGAGTTTCTGCTCCTTTTGTGGACTACAGAAAGCTCTGGGTCTGTGCTTGTTGTTAATGTCAAACTTCTGCTACAGCCCTGAGTTGTCTCTTTGGGCCAAACTCAGTGCAGGTGTAAGAGGTTGCAACTCCATTGACTCTGATGGGAACTGTCTTTCATTAGCTCAACACTACTGAAAATCAGGCCCCTTTTGGCTAGGGTCTGAGATCTGGATTGAAGGGCCTAATTTTCAGATTTTAGCCATTTTCACCCGGTCTGAGAAGTCCCCAGATCTGCCAGTGTGCACCCCAAAAGCACTGTGTGTTCAAAATACAACCCAGAGCCCTGGCTTACTGCTTTGGGACTTCCTAAATGAACCAACAATGGACTGGGTGAGCCATCACGGTCTAAAGTAAAAGCACAGAGAATACGCTTAAGAAAAGCACAAACACAAATCAACAACAATATACATAACATGACACTAACACTTAGGGCACAGCCGAGGTGGGGAAACCACAAAGGAGCCAGTTGTGGCTCCTTGATCCTAGGGGTGCAGTTTAGAGCTGCCTCAAGATGGCTCTAAACCATGAGCTGGCTGAATTAGCACACAAGGGTCCGGCCACCAGCCAGTGATCGCTGGAATACAGCGAACTCTGGCAATGCCTCTAATACTTTTGGCTTCTTGGGGGTACCCCAGTTGGCCATTTAACATGGCTCTGCACAGTTGCCGGCTTCCTCATTTCCCCAGGGGTGGTCGATCCCTGCTCTGCACCAGGCCCTGCCCCCACTCCACCCCTTCCCCCAAGGCCCCACTCTGCCCTGCCTCTGCCCACCCCTGCTCCATCCTGCCCCACCTCTTCCCTTCCCGTTCTGCCCCCTCTCCCAAGCGCACCCCCCCCCCCCGGTCCTTCCCCCAGTGCCTCCTGCCCGCTGCTGAACAGCTGATCACAGTGGGAGAGAGGCGCTGGGAGGGCGGGGGAGGAGCTGATTGGCAGGGCCTGCCGGCAGGCAGGAGGCCCTGGAGGGGAGGGGGAGGATCTGATCAGCGGGGCTGCCGGTGGGTGCTGAGTGCTTTTTTCCTGTAGGGCTCAGGATCGAGCCTTCAGAATCGTTGCTATTATTATTTTAAAATAAGCAATAGCTGATGACACAGGCGCACACATGCTGAAGCCTGGACTGCAGTATAATTTACAAGCACTGTGCCCAGGACTCGATACAGCTGGTGGATGGAGGTATCTGCACCTAGAGCAATGGGGAAAATTGCATTTACTCAGTTACAAATAAACTGTTTTACTGGAGGTGCTCAGATGCCATGGCGATACAGACCACATGAGAACTGGCTAGCTCAACAGAGAGCAGAAGGAAGCTGTATACACATTTATCATAAAAATAACGGCACCCACCAGAGTGCAGACAAGAGCTGGGCTCTGACAGGAGCTACGTGCTATTCAGTTGAGCTAGGGCCTGTCCTGTCATCACCTCTCTTGCTCTCCTCCTGCTGCTGGGTGCACTCCTGCCAAGCTGGCAGTGTGTGGCTGGAAACGGAGGTTTTCAGAGCATTTCTCTAGCCCCATGCCTGTATTGCTGGCTTTCTGTCTGGCCATCAGAATTTCCTTTCAGGTGTCCACTATGGGCCACCCTCCCTGCAGCTCTTGGCTGAAGCCAAGACTCAGGTGGGCTGAGACTCCTCTCTGCCTGGCTGCTGGGGGAGAACTGGTAGAGCATGCTTCAAATGGCCTGGAGAAAGTAGTGCTGATCAGGAGCTGGGCCATTAATCGACCCCACTTGGGCTGGTGTGAGAAAAGGGGCACCAGTGGACTTTGAGGGAACCCCATATGTTCACTGGCATTGTTCCTTTGTTTTTTATTCCTTTACATCCTATCTCCAAAAGGGTCACCGACCCACTCTTCTTAGCTTCCTAGGTTCACAGGGCCAGATGTTCAAGGGGGGTAAATCAGTGGAGCTCCATTGGAACTATGCCAGTTTACAGATCCTTGAGGATCTGGCCCAATGACTTTAAGGTCATTATGTTCACGGGGTTTAGTTGAAGTGTCTCTCATTGGTGCTTCAGTATATCTGACTTGTGGGGCCCACTCTTCAATAGAGCGCAGGGCCAGACTTTCAAGTGCTCAGCACCCACAACTTGGGGCCAGACTTTCAAATGAACTCAGTTCTCATTTAGGCATCTAAATGAAAAACAGATTTTCAAAAGATCTCAGCACCCCCCGTGTACCCAGTGCCTTGAGCGCTTTGAAAATCTGGCCCCAGTTTTGAGTGCTGAGCTCTTCTGGAAATCCTAGCTGTCCTGTAACTCAGGCCTACTTGGTGTGCAGCTCTGTCCCCCTCTAATTGCACCGAGACCATCTAGAGATGGATGAGTCTGCTACAGCCTTGCTAAGTGCCACATCACTTTTAGTTCATGCAGTAGAGGCTCATACACTAAGCTTCAGAGGTCATAGGTTCGATCCCACCCCCCCAATGACTAGGGTCTGTCGGCATTACAATAGCCTCACCCCTACATCTCTTGGTCACTTCCTAGCTCTCCAGGACACTGCACTCATCTATACTGACGTTCCAGTTATGAGACTCACTCCACTGCGTTTCAGCATCAACACCACATCAGAGCCTCCCTGGTGCCCCTGCTTCTGTTCTTCCTTCCCTAGCGCTATTGCAGCGACAAGCATGGCTGTTTCGCAATGCGGAGCGTTAGTGTCTGTATGACATTTCATTCTTGCTAGCTGCATCAAAGCCTTACTGGTCATAAGGTCAGGAGCATGTTAAATCACCTAGATTTTAAAACTCATGGTAAATATAATTTGTTTGCTTGGTGCATCACCTGCAGCATTTGTTCTTGAGAGCCTAGCAACCCTGACAGTGGCCACAATATAACTCCCCTACGTTTGAGTGGCATTCACACTCACGGCAGTAATGTGCCGTGTTTATATCTGTTTGCTACCACGGGACTTCTGCCTAGACTGCATGATGGGTGTAGCCTTATTCACTGGCATTTTCTTGAGTCTTGTCAGTATCATGGCCCCTTGCAATATCTATGGCCTTGTCTGCACGCACAAGTTGTCCTGGTTGAACTAAAATCCGTTTAGATGTCAGACGCACATTGCAATTTGGGTTTTAAATTAACCCTGGTGGGGGAAGGGCGAGCAGCAATTTCCCCAGCTTTCTTGCGGCACTGTGATTGTGTGTCGTGTGCGTCACCTGTGTGCATGTGTCGGGTGTGTGCCTGTAGGGGGTGTGTGTGTGTAATAAGAATAGAAATATCTGTCTTTGAAAGTGTATGTGCAACCCCATCCGCCTGACGCTTGAACGTGCACTTGGGATGTGGCAGAGCTGCTACTCCACTCTGCCTGCTCCACTGTAATTAGAGCAGGGCAAAATATTGCAGCCCAAACTCCCCGCACCCCCCTCCAATGCAGATTCAGGTCACCTGAAATGGTTCACGAATTCATGTGGATTTTGGTGAATTGCTTCGGTTGAAGAAAAACATCAGAAATGTCAAACCGGTTCCTTTCAAACGTTTCCGTAATGCGGTGTGTTGATTTTGGGGGCTAGATTCACAACGCGACTTACGTGCCAGTCACAAAATTATGGCGGTCATGTTGCCACCCTTATGCCCACTAGCCCTGCAGGCTGGCCACTCACCTGGGAGGTGGAAGACCCAGGTTCAGATCCTCACACTGGACCAGGGACTTGTCCCCAGGTCTCCTGTATCCCAGGTGACTGCCCTACCCACAGGGCTGTTGGTTATTCTGGACTGGGGGTGCTCTCAATCTCTCCTGTGGAAGCTGGCCCACTTTGTATTAATAATTAAATAGTCACTGGGCCAGAGAATGAGGATGACCCTCTAGTCTAGTGATTAGAGCAGTAACCTGAGAGGAGGGACATCTGGGTAGAAGGGGGACACCCCCATTCTTGTTTTGTGAATGGTGCCTAAGTCCCCTTGTGAATCTAGCCCTTTATTACCTTTGCTCTTATTTTAAAAACATTTAACCATGTCCAAAAATGAAACAAATGACCCCAAACTATTTTTTTTCTGACATTTTGAGGTGCCAAAAATTTCTGTTTTGGCTTGATCGAAAATCATTTGTTTTTTCCCCCAGTTTTTCAAAACTGCCAGCGAACCGGAAAATCAGTTGTTTTCACAGCTCTAATTGCAACATATGGGCTTGGGGCCTGTGATCATGTCTCCCTCTAGTGGTTTGCCTGATTGGTTAGCAGCCCGTTCCTTTCTCCCTGGCAAAGGATGTCTCCTTCCGTTCTCATGGCAGAGGTCTATGCTTCTTGTGCTGGGGAACCTGGATTTAATTCCTGCGAGACAACCGCGGTGTCTATGTTGTAGCCAGGCATGGGCCCTTCATTCCCTCCGCCCCTTTCCAGCCCAGGTGCTGCAGGAGTGAGAGGGGAAAAACAGAGGAGCTGCCCTGAGCTGCTGGGCTCTTAGCTTCTCTCTCTGCTCCTGTGAGAATGGCTTCAAGTTGCTGAAGAGAGAGAGAGAGGGAGGAAGAGCTCTTCCTACACCACCTCTGATTGGTTTCTTAGTCCTAGCGGGGGAGCAAATGAGGCAAGCGGCCAATCAGAAGACTCAAATTCAGAAAGACCTGGAGCTTCTTCCATCATCATGACACTGGCTCCAGCCCAGACAAAATCCCGACACTCATGAAAATATCCTGAGGGTTGGAGTCTCTGAGAGCTCAAAGGGTGTGAGTGTTTTGGGAACCCACCACAGGACAGCGCCTGTGTTTGTGGTCCTGGAGGTACCAGATCAGTTCCCTGCAAGATGATTGTGGTGTCTGTAATGATGCGGCCTCAGTGAAATGTAGCATACAACACATTAGCCTGTGCACAGAGTGAGCAAGACTCTGAATAAGCCCATGCCTCATTGAGGGGCATTGACTGCAAAGGGCTTTGGTTGAGGTCTTTGGTGCTCATCTAGCAAATAGTTCCATCGGAAGAAGAGGCTTTGTTTTATTGTTTTTTTTAAAAACCTAGGAAATTATATTTTAAAAAACGATGTTAAAAACATTAAGGTTGCAAAGGGAAGCACTTGGAAGGCAGCCAATGCCCACGTTACGGTTCCCCTTGTGTGTATGTGGGGCTAGGGAAGCTTCAGGGCCCTTGTGAAGCTGCAAATTACTTAGTGGAAGCTTGTTTCTGTGTCACTGGTTTGCTTTCTCATTGCATCTGTGACTTTTAGAGCATAATTCTTTTGGGGCAGGATCTGTGTCTGGTCTTTCTATGGGTCAGCATAGCACATATTTGGGTACTCAGTGAATAAGTAGTGAGTAATAATAACAATTAATAATGGGTTTGATTTTGTTCCTGCAATAATTTTATATATATAAAAACCCTCCCCCCCAGCCCAGGTGCTGCTGTAGGGAGAGACAGCTGGGGGGAGTTTTCTCTCCCCGCCGTAGCCCCAGGGCAGCCTGCACCCCAAACACCTCAGCCACAGCTCCACCCCAGAGCCAGCACCCCCATCCAGAGCCCTCACCCCCCACCCGCACCCCAACCCTCTGCCTGAGCCCCTCATCTCCGGCCCCACTCCGGAGCCCTCATCCCCCACACCCCAACCCTCTGCCCCAGCCCTGAGCCCCTCATCCCCATCCCCACCCCACACCCAGAGCCCGCTTCCCCAGCTGGAGTCCTCACCCCCCCGCACCCCAACCCTCTGCCTGAGCCCCCTCCCACACTCCAAACACCTCAGCCCCACCGCCCGCCACATGAATTTTGTTATGTGCACCAATATGAAGGTGATGTGTCACACATCACCTCCATATGGGTGCACGTAACAACATTTATTCCGCACGTGGGTGGGAAAAATTAGAGGGAACACTGGTGTAGATCAAGATTTAGGCTATGTCTACACTAGCACTTTTGTCGGCAAAACTTTTGTCAGCCCCGGGGTGTGAAAAAATACACCCCTGACTGACATATGTTTCACTGACAAAAGCACTGGTGTGGACAGCACTATGTCAGTGGGAGAGCGTCACCCGCCGGCACAGAACGGCTACACAGGAGACCTTACGGTCGCACATCTGCAGTGGTACACCTGTGCCACTGGAAGATCCATAGTGTAAACATGGCCTTAGTAATCTTTGCCCCTCTGAATCAAAGAAACATAAAGACCCAATTTCTTCTGTCAGGGATTTTTATTCCCTTCCCTCAGAGTTGAAGCTGATGGGACCAGTCCTTGCGCACATTTCTTCCTGGGTGTGGGGGGAGCAATCGACAAAGTCTTTGTCCTTTGATGTTTCACAATGGCTCATTTGGTTTCAGTGGACCTTCTTGTGTTCAAGACCTAACACCTTCTGAAGGAAGCCAGCCTTCACATTAATTAATGCTTCTTTCCTGTTTGGTGAGTTACAGTTACAGAGGTTTACAATGCAAACACTTAGGGCTT
This sequence comes from Lepidochelys kempii, assembly GCF_965140285.1. Lineage (NCBI taxonomy): Eukaryota > Metazoa > Chordata > Testudines > Cheloniidae > Lepidochelys > Lepidochelys kempii. The sequence goes on from NC_136380.1 coordinate 16,606,162, forward strand.
GGCTACACTTGCAAGTTAGAGCGCATTAAAGCAGCCCCGGGCGTGCTAACTCCCGATGTGTCCACACTGGCCAGGCACATACGGCGCCTGGACTCTGCAGCTGGAGCACTCCTGGTAATCCACCTCCAAGAGACGCATAGAGCTTGCTGCGCCCCGCCCAGGCATCAGTGTGAATGAGGTGTTGCATTCCTACACTGTGACTGGCCTCTGGAAACATCCCATAATCCCCTGAAGTCAAGTGGCCACTCTTCTCATTGTTTTGAAAGCTCCGTTTCTGACAGCCGGCATGCTTACCTGCTCAGGGACAAAGCAAGCCGTTAGTGTGGAATGCTGCTGTTGTGAGTATGTGTGAGAGAGACTGTGGGAGGGTGTTCTGCTACTGTCTGAACTTACAAGACAGCATGCTGACATGCTCTCTGCCCCCCAAAACACACTCCCTGTCACACTCCACCCCCCCCCCATTTGAAAAGCACGATGCAGCCACTTGGTTTAGCTCCCAGCTACTTACACCTGCAAGTGTAGCCATGCCCTTAGGCCAGGTCTACCCTACACACTTACTTCGGTATAACTGTGTCGCTCAGGGATGTGAAGAATCCACACCCTGAGCGATGTCGTTATACTGACCTTAACCCCCGTGTACACAGCGCTGTGTCAGCGACCACCTCTCCTGCCCCCTTAGGGTGTCTTCTTTAAAGTACGACTGCGGTGCAGCTGTGCCGATGCAGCATGTGTTATGGAGACCTGCCCTAAATAGAACCTTATAACATGGGGTACTGGTGCTAAATTGGATTAATACATGCAGCATCCGACAAGCCTTTCAGAAAATCTAAAGAGTAAACACATTTTTGTAAATCTAATACCTATTTTAATACACAGACGAGCCAGACTGGTTTCCAGCCATGCATTCATTCGTGTTCAGTTGTGGTCTAGGAGCCTTGGCATGAGCTGGTACCGGGTGGGCCAGCAGCACAACCCAATCTAAATTTCACCTACTTTGGGGCCATACAAGCTTCCTGTACAAACTTGATCCACTTCCCCTTGGTCTTTCTCAACTATATATTCTCTTGCAAGTTTTTGTATAGCTGGAGCCATAATTGAACAGTCAATAACTATGCACCAACAGCAAATTATACCCCCCTAGCACTTACCAGTGTTTGTCAAAAATGGCCATTCCTCCTCGTGCCCTGAGTACCATAGTCCAGATGTTCATCATATTTATGAAGAATATTCTACTTGGCAAAGCCAAGAACCCAACCTCAGTCACTAAAGATCTGATCAAAAGGCTACTGAAGTCAATGTAAAGACTCCCATTTACTTCCATGGGCTTGGGATCAAGCCCCTAAAGTGAAAGATACCCTAAGCTAATCAATGCCCCTTGGTATGTTAAAAGTCTACCAATAGTCTGTGTCATGGGCATTCAGATCATGAGTAGTGATTAATTCTAGCATTTTCTGCATGTTACTGGTGTCACATACTCTTATGTTGGGGTGGTGTTCTCGTCTCATTCCAAGTGTAACCTATCTTCATGACCTCAAGCTGATCCATTAGTGTAAAGACACCTAGTGAGTTATAAACAGATAGCTTTCTCAGCAAGAGAGCACCGGCGAAGTCAAAGATAGAGACTGCCTTGTTAAAGTACAGTGTGATGACCTACCTGGCCAAGAGTATATAATTATAAAAAGTAAATTTTAAAGACACTTTTAAAAACTTTCCTACTGGAAAAAAACAAACAAACCACCACTCCATCACAAAATATTCTGGATGAAATCCTACACCCATTGGAGTCAATGGCAAAAATCCTATTGCCTTCAGTCTTGTGGGGATTTCACCCTTTTCCCCTTTCCCCCATAAACTGAGATCAGAGCTGGAAAGTAGTCAGATGAATAATTAAAGGTGGAACTTTGCTGTCCATGAAATCAACAGTCAGCTTTGTTGGGAGAATTAGAAAGAATGGACAGTTTTACTGTTAATCAGAAATTGTGATTATTATACTAACTGGTCAAGGATTACACACCCAACTAGTCTGTGCTAAAGCATCCTTTTATTGTTGTTTTCCTGGCCCAGCTGGGATCATCCACTTATTCTGGCCTGTCTTTTAGATCGTAGGCTCTCTGGGGCAGGGGCTGCCTTTGACTATGTCAGTACAATGCCTAGCACAATGGGGCTCCAACCTAATAGAAGCCTCTAGGGTATTACCCTAATGTATGTGTTCTAATATATTTAAGAGAAATAGGAGGGTAGTGCTCTACTTGACCCACATGTCTGTTATATGGATACCTCAAAAAGACTTTAGGACAGTGGTGGGCAACCTGCAGCCCATCAGGGTAATCCGCTGGCGGGCCGAGGGACAGTTTGTTTACATTGACCGTCCGCAGGCATGGCTGCCTGCAGCTCCCAGGGGCTACCATAGGTTTCCTGTGTGGTATTGGGCAAGTCAGTTAGCCTCTCTGTGCCTCAGTTCCCTCTCTGTACAATGGAATGATAACACTGCCCTACCTCACAGGGGTGGTATGAGGATAAATACGTTAAAGATTGTAAGATGCTCAGATACTATGGTAACAGAGGACCATTAAAGTGCCTTAGTGAGACAGACTGAGCAAAGGAACATTTAGGCTGTATGTCAGAGAAGACTTCTCAACTGGGGTGACTACTGGATAGAAGAATACCTTTTCCAAGGATGTGGTGAAAGCCCAATCTCTTGAATGATAGGAATCGGGATGGGTAAAAAGCACAGGAGAATATACATGCATAGGCAGGGAAATGTACTTCATGGCTCAATCGGTGTCCTCTCCCTCTCTAATTCCTGTGATTCCATGCACCATTACTATCATCCATATCGTGTCAATAGTGTGTTAGTTGTTTTACAGGCATGTCTGAAGGCAGAATCCTTGCCCTGAGATCTACTATCTAGGTAGACAAAGTGCAAACGAGGGATGGGGCAATGACAACGCAGTCTGAAAAATGGCCTAGTTAAACAATTTCTTCTTTGTCCCACAATTTTTTGTATCCTTTTCAATCCGTAGAATGTAGTGAGTGTGACTTTTCCAGTCACCCAAGAGGTAACACTACTCTGTGGAGAGGGCTAAGCTTGGAAGGGGTTGGACACACGACCTACCTACAGATGCATATCCAGTAATTGTCCCTTGTATGGTATTCAGAGCTGGGATGTTTTACTACTGGGTGTTTGCACAATGCCTCATGCCATGGGCCCTCCTTCTTGGGAACTACTATAATAAATATGATTAATAATGATAGTGTACTATTGAAGATATCCTTTGCACTGTGTGTGGTTACCTCTTTCAAGATGGTGCCACTTGGTAGTTTGGATTATCTAAATATTTTAAAAATATTTAGATAATCCTCCAAAAATGCAGATCCTAAGCCAAACCTTTCTGAGTCCTTTGGAGATTTGACATCTCCGTCCATCCCTAAGTCCTACCTCTACCGGCCCAAGCCCAGATCTTCCACCATCCCAGTCACTTTACATAACCTCTGTTTCTTCATATGTAAAAACAGGATGAATAATCCCCTAATTCACAAGGGCATTGTGAGTGAAAAATCCCTTTGAGGCAGAGAAGAATTAATTTCATTGAATGAAGGAAGGATGATCCTGTGATTAAGACATTGCCCATCTGCGTACAATTCTCAAGCTTCCTGTGGCCTTGGCCAAGTACTTAACCTCTTTGTGCCTCAGTTCCCACTCTGAAATTAAGGAGTCAATTATACTTCCTTAGTCCCATCCATTGTTTGTCTTTTCTATGTAGACTGTAAGGGGGACTGTTTTCTACTATGTTTTTGTACAGCACCTAGCGCAGTGGGCCCCCAATCTCCACTGGGGCCTGTCAGTGTCACTGCAATGCAGGTAATAAATAGTAATAATACTTTCCTACTTCACAAGGTTGTTGTGACACTGAATTCAGTATGTTTGCAAGTATCTATGATCCTGTCTTCACGCGGCTTTTGATGGACAGAATAACCTCTCTTTCCTAGTCTCCAGAACCACCAGCCTGGCTTTCAATAGCTCTTAAGCACATGCCTGTTCTGTGATACACACAATACACAAGTCAAAGAGACTCACTCTCTGAGAGCAATCTTATACTTATAAATATATATGTTCAGAGAAAAGAAATCTTAATCGAAGTCCCATAATGTGCCTCAGTATCTATGTAACAGTATTACCACAACCTTCATCCTTTGTTCCCACCACTCCCTGCTGTATGCCACGACCACTCACTGTGTCACGCCTACAGTGTAGCTTGTAAGTGCTTTCAGGCAGGGACAGTGTCATTCTTTGTCCTCTGAAGTGCCTGGCTATCTTTGGGACGTATACAATAAGCAATAACCATTCATCATAATATAACGATGCTAGTAAAACACATTAAGATCTTTGGATGGGAGATGTTAACTGTTGACAATAGGTGTCTGACTGCCAGTCCTGCAAGGTTTGGTCCTTCTTTCTCAGGACCACCAGCAATATAGATCCTGAGAGCCAAAATAAGTCCTTGGGGACACCTCTGCAGCCCTGTTGCCTTCCTTGACTTTGCACTGGTGTGACTGATTGAAAATTAGTAAACCAGAAGGCATACGATCCAGCTCACTCTCTCTGGGGTGTATTGACTTTGCAGGGTGAAGTGGACTGAAATGCAGTGAAATCGGACCTTTGTCATGTAGTGGGCAGATGCGACTGAACTCACGCAGGGAGCAGATCTGCTGCACATGAAGGTGTCTTTTTCCATATAGACACTTTTGAGAGCAGAACTGGACTTTAGGGTAACTTTTTTTCCAAGCGCATTATTATTCATTATTATTGCAGTAGCGCAAAAGAACCCCAGTTGCGAACCAGGATCCTGTACCAGCACTGTACAAACACAGCATAGTTAATGAACTTAGTGAGTTGTATTTGCAGGTGCTAAAGATAAGCAAGAGAAAATATTGTGCTCTAGATAAAGGTCCACATTTTCAAAATCAGGCACCTAAAAAAGTCTCCTCATTTTCAAAGATGACAAGCACCAGCAGCTCCCATTGAATTAATAGGAACTGTCTGGCTGAGGTACTTATAGAGTTTGCATTATCTGAGAGGTTTATAATCTTTTAATGGATTTATCTGCACAATATCCTTGAGAGTTAAGGCAGTACTGTTATGCCTGCTTTGCAGATGGGAAACTGAGGCACTGAGAGACTCATAGATTCATAGATATTTAGGTCAGAAGGGACCATTATGATCATCTAGTCTGACCTCCTGCACAATGCAGGCCACAGAATCTCACCTACCACTCCTACAAAAAAAAAAACCCTCACACCTATATCTGTGCTATTGAAGTCCTCAAATCGTAATTTAAAGACTTCAAGGAGCAGAGACTCCTCCAGCAAGTGACCTGTGCCCCATGCTACAGAAGAAAGCGAAAAACCTCCAGGGCCTAACTGACTTGCCTAACTGACTCACACAGGAGGTCTGTGGCAGAGGAGGGAGTTGAACCTGGGTGTCCCAGGCTAACTCCCTAACCACTGGACCATCTGTCCTCTCATCTGCAGGTGATCAGCTCCTTTGAAAATCAAGCCGCTTAGGTGACAAATATGGATGTAGGTACCTAAATTTAGGCACGTGAGTTTAAACGTGTTAGCCTAAGCACTTTAATGGTTAGGCAGTTGGTGTGCTGTGACGACTGGATCAGCCTGAAGGCAGTTCCCCCAGCTGCCTAGCCTTTAAAATGCGTTGGTTAAAATGTTCAAAGTCATGTGCCTAACATTAGGCACCTCCATCCATATTCCACTCTATGCTACAGCCACTCATCTCACTGCTGCCTTAAAACCCGATCTGTTTGTCACACCCACCTAGTGACTCTCATCTTAAACTGAGATTGTAAATTCATGTGGGCAGGGGCTGACTTTCTGTTCCGTGTTTGTACACCGCCTAGCACCAGGGGGTCCTGGCCTCCAGGCACTTCTGTGATAACAAGAAATAAGCATTATAGTTATTGTTGGTTTGGCGATGTTCCTGTCTGGGTAGTTCGGACTTCAAACACGCACACAAAACCCCACCCCCGATAGATGCTTTTACCATGAGAATGGATACAAGTTGCACCTGTAGCTACTGGCGTAAGGGAGTATGTATGTGGATCACATTACTGCAGTAACAGCACTTCACAGGCGTTAGTGTATTTATCCTCACAACCCCCCTGTGAGGGAGGGCAGTGCTTTTATCCCCATTTTGAACTGGGGCACAGGGAGGCTAAATGACTTGCCCAAGGTCACACAGGAAGCCTGTGATGGCAAAAGAGAATTGAACCTACATCTTGCAAGTCCCCAGCTAGTCCTTTAGCCACTAGGCCGTTCTTCCTCTCTAATGAGGGCTCCTCTTATCAAATGCTAGAATTAACCAGTATGAATTGCTGCTTTGCTCCTCTGTGAAATTACCCTGCATCCCCAGTGTGCAGTGGGGGAATGGGAACAGTCTCTGACAGGCTGCTACCACCAGCTGCATTACTCATCATAGATGCCCACTGAGAGAGGGAGTGTCACAGGCTGGCTCGCCCCTTAAGCACTGGAGGGCTGGGGCAAGCCAGCCCAGATCACAGAATGAGCCTCACCTGAGAGGAGTCAGGAGATTCCAATAGGGAAGCTGCAGAAAAAGGAGAAAGCCTTGGAATCTGTGGCAATGTCTGCTGGGCCCTGACTCAGCAGAGGGGAAAGCACCCATAGGGAAGGCCTGTGGAGAAGGACAGACTCCAGCTGGGAGGCAGAAAAAGAAGATTGTCAGGGAGGAGGGCCTATGCCCAGCTGAAACTGGGAGGAGGACTGTGTGAGTTTGTGTTGTGTTTTGAAAGACTTTGTGTTATTCTGGATTATTAGCGGACAGACACTGAATTGGGGTTGGGCCCTGAGGGCTGAATAAATTGGGCCTCCAGCTGGGGAATGTTTAATTTCCTTCCGACTGTGTGGAGTTTGTTTAAGGAGCCCTGAAGAAGGAGAAAATGGAGTCAAGGCTTGGCAGAGACAACCCTGGCCATGAGGGGGTGCTCTGGGAGTGGTTGTCTCTACTACTGGGGGGAATGGGCAGAGCCTTGCCTCCACCTCTGTCCCATAATGCTAGTGCAGCTGAGTTGCAATGGGAGAGAAGTAACCTGCTCTAGGTATGGGCCAGTAGCAGATTATTTCTGGCTAGGAGTAAGATGGGAACTGTTTCCCTAAATTTAAGGGGTGTACATCCCCCAGAATGTAATCAAGCCAATTGCAACCATATTATGTGCATTTAGCCACCATAAATTAATAAAGTAAAACACCACATAGTATAGGGTTAATTTAAAAGTAGGCTTTTAGAGGCAAAATTTATTCCTGACATTGCTGAAAGTAAAACAGTTAAGTTATCACTGCTATGGGTTCTGAAAACACTGGGTAACAGGAACCAGGGGGCAAACTATGTCTGAGGCACAGATCTGTCCCTGGGTGGCATTGCAATGCTCCATCGCTTGTTCGTGTTTCCTGGTAAACTCAAAATCTGTCCCTTACAGGGTGTGCAAGCCCCTTGGGGGCAGGGACTGTCCTCAGTTACATGTTTGTACAGCTCCCTTCAGAATGAGACCCTGAGGGCGGTCATACAGAATAATCTGGATTGCTTGGTAAAATGGGCCCATTCACACCAAATGTTTATATACAGCCGACTGCAAGGTCATGTACCTAGAAACCAGGAATGAGGCCACACCTCCAGAATGGGGGACTGTTTGCCAGAAAGCAGTGACTCTGAGAAGGCTTTAGGGATCACAGTGGGCAAACAACTCAATTTGAGCTCCCAAGGCGACACTGTTGCAAAAAGGGCCAGGGAAGGCCCTTGGATGTATTAACAGGGGAGTAGTGAACAAGACTAGGGAGGTAATTTCACCTCTGTGTACGGCATTCCAGAGACTGATGCTAGAATAGTGAATCCTGCTCTGATGCCCAAACTTTAAAAAGGATGTTGAATCATTTTTGTGGCTCTTTACTGCACCCTCTGCAATTTTTCAAGGGCTGGAGGGAATGCCTTGCAGGGAGAGACTTAGGCTTTGTCTACATTACACAGCTTTTAGCGACACGTCCGTGTCGCTAAAAGTCAGGCTGTGTAAATGCTGTTTGTTGGCACTTTTGCCGAGAGCGCTCCTGCCGACAACGAGCCATTTACACTGCCACTTGCCGCGGCAAAACTTTTGTCTTTCGGGAGAGGGGCTTTTTCAAGCACCTGTGAACGACAAGTTTTGTCGTTAATTGGCAGCGTAGACAAAGCCTTAAAGAGTTCAATCTGTTTAGGTTATCAAAACAAACAAAACAATGTGGGGATTGTCTACACTTGAACCCCACAGTGTCAGTTCTCCAGCTGGGCCGCTGTCACGCTTCAGTGTAGATAGTACTTATCTCAATAGGAGGCAGGGGTGAAAGTAAAATGCAGATCTTATCGGTAGGGGGCTGCTCTGCCCCGCCCCCCCCGAAGGGGCGTGGCCTCGGGCAGAAGGGGTGGGGCTGAGGGGTCAGCATCCCCCAGCCAGTCCATCTGTGCTCCTTGGCCCGCGCCGCCCGGGGCTCCAGCCGCGATTTAAAGGGCCTGGGGTGCCGGCCAGCGGAGCCGCAGCAGCGGCAGCCGGAGCCTCAGACTCTTTTAAATCGCGGCCCCGGGGGCAGCTACTTCTTTTGCCCCCCCTCCGTCAGCGGCTGGGGGGTGGGCAAAAGAGGCGGCGATATTAAAGCGTTGCCGTGCCCTTTCGGCGCCCTCCATCAGCGGCCCTGCCGGGTCGTCGCTGCCCCTTTTGTGCCCCCCTCCCCCATTGGCAACCCTGCTGGTAGGGACCCAGCAGGGCCACCAATCGGGGGTGCAAAAGGGGCAGCTATGGCAGCACTTTAAAGTCAGTGGTACGGGCCGGTACTGGCGGCTACCTTTTACTGCTACGCTGTACCAGCCCGTACCCCCTTACTTTCACCCCTGATAGGAGGGGTTCTCTGTAGGTAATCCACCTCCCCTAGAACCTAGGGCTGTCTACACCAGGGCTTAGCTCAGCTTAATTATATCGCTTAGGGGTGTGGGTTGACCTGACTATAGTGTAAACCAGGCCTGAGAGCTGACTTGATTAGTGTGTCAGTATCTTCCTTGGGAGGAAAAACTGGATACTAAAGACCTCTTTAATCTAGCAGAAAGAGGCTTAACAAGAACCAATGCCTGGAAGCTGAAGATAGACAAATTCAAATTAGAAATAAGGCACACTTTTTAACAGTGAGCGTGATCATCCATTGGAACAAACTACCAAGGGAAGGGAAGGATTTTCCATCTCTTGGTGTCTTCAAATCAAGGCCGCCTTTCTGGAAGGTATGGTTTAGTCAAACGTAAGTTACTGGGCTCTATGGAAGGGTAACAGGGTGAATTTTACTGACCTGTGATGTGCAGCAGATCAGACTACAGTCCCTTCAAGGGCGGTTGTTATGCTTCCTGAACCTAATCCTGTTCCTATTAAAGTCAATGGCAAAACTCATCGTTGACTTGGTGTAGATCAGGCTCCTTATACATACAGTAGAACTTCAGACTTACAAACACCAGAGTTACAAACTGACCAGTCAACCGCACCCCTCGGTTGGAACTGGAAGTAATCACTGAGCCCTGGTCTACACTAGGAGTTGAGGTCGAATTTAGCAGCGTTAAATTGATTTAACCCTGCACACGTCCACATGACGAAGCCCTTTTTTTCCGACTTAAAGGGCTCTTAAAATCGATTTCCTTACTGCACCCCTGACAAGGGAATTAGCTCTGAAATCGGCCTTGCTGGGTCGAATTTGGGGTACTGTGGACACAATTAGATGGTATTGGCCTCTGGGAGCTATCCCAGAGTGCTCCACTGTGACCACTCTGGACAGCACTCTCAGCTCAGATGCACTGGCCAGCTAGACAGGAAAAGGCCTGCGAACTTTTGAATTTCAATTTCCTGTTTGGCCAGCGTGGCAAGCTGCAGGTGACCATGCAGAGCTCATCAGCAGAGGTGACAATGATGGAGTCCCAGGATCGCAAAAGAGCTCCAGCATGGACTGAATGGGAGGTAGGGGATCTGATTGCTGTATGGGGAGATGAATCCATGCTATCAGAACTACGTTACAGTTTTCGAAATGCCAAAACATTTGTCAAAATCTCCCAGGGCATGAAGGACAGAGGCCATAACAGGGACCCGAAGCAGTGCCGCGTGAAACTTAAGGAGCTGAGGCAAGCCTACCAGAAAACCAGAGAGGCGAACGGCTGCTCTGGGTCAGAGCCCCAAACATGCCGCTTCTATGATGAGCTGCATGCCATTTTAGGGGGTTCAGCCACCACTACCCCAGCTGTGTTGTTTGACTCCTTCAATGGAGATGGAGGCAACACGGCAGGTTTTGGGGAAGAGGAAGATGATAGCTCACAGCAAGCAAGCGGAGAAACTGGTTTTCCCGACAGCCACAAACTGTTTCTCACCCTGGACCTGGAGCCAGTACCCCCAGAACCCACCCAAGGCTGCCTCCCGGACCCGCCAGGTGGAGAAGGGACCTCTGGTGAGTGTACCTTTTAAAATACTATACATGGTTTAAAAGCAAGCATGTTTCATGATTAATTTGCCATGGCATTCGCAGCTCTCCTGGACGTACTCCCAAAGTCTTTGCAAAAGGTTTCTGGGGAGGGCAGCCTTATTCTGTCCACCATGGTAGGACACTTTACCACTCCAGGCCAGTAACACGTACTGTAGAACAAACCATTGCAGTGTATGTTTGCTGGCGTTCAAACAACATCCGTTCTTTATCTCTCTGTGTTATCCTCAGGAGAGTGATATCATTCATGGTCACCTGGTTGAAATAGGGTGCTTTTCTTAAGGGGACATTCAGAGGTGCCCATTCCTGCTGGGCTGTTTGCCTGTGGCTGAACAGAAATGTTCCCTGCTGTTAGCCATGGGGAGGGGTTAGCCACGCGGTGGGGGGAGGCAAAATGCGACCTTGGAACGAAAGCACATGTGCTATGTATATAATGTTAACAGCAAGGTTTACCATGAAAGAGTGTACCCATTGTTCTATAAAATGTGTCTTTTAAAATACCACTGTCCCTTTTTTTTTCTCCACCAGCTGCATGTGTTTCAAGGATCACAGGATCTTCTCCTTCCCAGAGGCTAGCGAAGATTAGAAGGTGAAAAAAACGCACTCGTGATGAAATGTTCTCTGAGCTCATGCTGTCCTCCCACACTGACAGAGCACAGACGAATGCGTGGAGGCAAATAATGTCAGAGTGCAGGAAAGCACAAAATGACCGGGAGGAGAGGTGGCAGGCTGAAGAGAGGGCTGAAGTTGAAAGGTGGCGGCAGCGTGATGAGAGGAGGCAGGATTCAATGCTGAGGCTGCTGGAGGATCAAACTAATATGCTCCAGCGTATGGTTGAGCTGCAGGAAAGGCAGCAGGAGCACAGACCGCCGCTACCGCCCCTGTGTAACCAACCGCCCCCCTCCCCAAGTTCCATAGCCTCCTCACCCAGACGCCCAAGAACACGATGGGGGGGCCTCCGGCAAACCAGCCACTCCACCCCAGAGGATTGCCCAAGCAACAGAAGGCTGGCATTCAATAAGTTTTAAAGTTTTAAACTTTTAAAATGCTGTGTGGCCTTGTCCTTCCCTCTTCCACCACCCCTCCTGGGCTACCTTGGTAGTTATCCCCCTATTTGTGTGATGAATTAATAAAGAATATATGAATGTGTGAAGCAACAATGACTTTATTGCCTCTGCAAGCGGTGATCGAAGGGAGGAGGAGGGGGTGGGTAGCTTACAGGGAAGTAGAGTGAACCAAGGGGCGGGAGGTTTCATCAAGGAGAAACAAACAGAACTTTTACACCGTAGCCTGGCCAGTCATGAAACTGGTTTTCAAAGCTTCTCTGATGCGTACTGCGCCCTCCTGTGCTCTTCTAACCGCCCTGGTGTCTGGCTGTGCGTAACCAGCTGCCAGGCGATTTGCCTCAAACTCCCACCCTGCTATAAACATCTCCCCCTTGCTCTCACAGATATTGTGGAGAGCACAGCAAGCAGTAATAACGGTGGGAATATTCGTTTTGCTGAGGTCTAACCGAGTGAGTAATCTGCACCAGCATGCTTTTAAACATCCAAATGCACATTCTACCACCATTCTGCACTTGCTCGGCCTGCAGTTGAAAAGCTCCTGCCTACTGTCCAGGGTGCCTGTGTAGGGCTTCATGAGCCATGGCATTAAGGGGTAGGCTGGGTCCCCAAGGATAACTATAGGCATTTCAACATCCCCAACGGTTATTTTCTGGTCTGGGAAGAAAGTCCCTTCCTGCAGCTTTTGAAACAGACCAGAGTTCCTGAAGATGTGAGCGTCATGTACCTTTCCCAGCCATCCCACGCTGATCATAGAATATCAGGGTTGGAAGGGACCCCTGAAGGTCATCTAGTCCAACCCCCTGCTCGAAGCAGGACCAATTCCCAGTTAAATCATCCCAGCCAGGGCTTTGTCAAGCCTGACCTTAAAAACCTCTAAGGAAGGAGATTCTACCACCTCCCTAGGTAACGCATTCCAGTGTTTCACCACCCTCTTAGTGAAAAAGTTTTTCCTAATATCCAATCTAAACCTCCCCCACTGCAACTTGAGACCATTACTCCTCGTTCTGTCATCTGCTACCATTGAAAACAGTCTAGAACCATCCTCTTTGGAACCCCCTTTCAGGTAGTTGAAAGCAGCTATCAAATCCCCCCTCATTCTTCTCTTCTGCAGGCTAAACAATCCCAGCTCCCTCAGCCTCTCCTCATAAGTCATGTGTTCTAGACCCCTAATCATTTTTGTTGCCCTTCGCTGGACTCTCCAATTTATCCACATCCTTCTTGTAGTGTGGGGCCCAAAACTGGACACAGTACTCCAGATGAGGCCTCACCAATGTCGAATAGAGGGGAACGATCACGTCCCTCGATCTGCTCGCTATGCCCCTACTTATACATCCCAAAATGCCATTGGCCTTCTTGGCAACAAGGGCACACTGCTGACTCATATCCAGCTTCTCGTCCACTGTCACCCCTAGGTCCTTTTCCGCAGAACTGCTGCCTAGCCATTCGGTCCCTAGTCTGTAGCGGTGCATTGGATTCTTCCATCCTAAGTGCAGGACCCTGCACTTATCCTTATTGAACCTCATCAGATTTCTTTTGGCCCAATCCTCCAATTTGTCTAGGTCCTTCTGTATCCTATCCCTCCCCTCCAGCGTATCTACCACTCCTCCCAGTTTAGTATCATCCGCAAATTTGCTGAGAGTGCAATCCACACCATCCTCCAGATCATTTATGAAGATATTGAACAAAACCGGCCCCAGGACCGACCCTTGGGGCACTCCACTTGATACCGGCTGCCAACTAGACATGGAGCCATTGATCACTACCCGTTGAGCCCGACAATCTAGCCAGCTTTCTACCCACCTTATAGTGCATTCATCCAGCCCATACTTCCTTAACTTGCTGACAAGAATACTGTGGGAGACCGTGTCAAAAGCTTTGCTAAAGTCAAGAAACAATACATCCACTGCTTTCCCTTCATCCACAGAACCAGTAATCTCATCATAAAAGGCAATTAGATTAGTCAGGCATGACCTTCCCTTGGTGAATCCATGCTGGCTGTTCCTGATCACTTTCCTCTCATGCAAGTGCTTCAGGATTGATTCTTTGAGCACCTGCTCCATGATTTTTCCAGGGACTGAGGTGAGGCTGACTGGCCTGTAGTTTCCTGGATCCTCCTTCTTCCCTTTTTTAAAGATTGGCACTACATTAGCCTTTTTCTAGTCATCCGGGACTTCCCCCGTTCGCCACGAGTTTTCAAAGATAATGGCCAATGGCTCTGCAATCACAGCCGCCAATTCCTTCAGCACTCTCGGACGCAACTCGTCCGGCCCCATGGACTTGTGCACGTCCAGCTTTTCTAAATAGTCCCTAACCACCTCTATCTCCACAGAGGGCTGGCCATCTCTTCCCCATTTTGTGATGCCCAGCGCAGCAGTCTGGGAGCTGACCTTGTTAGTGAAAACAGAGGCAAAAAAAGCATTGAGTACATTAGCTTTTTCCACATCCTCCGTCACTAGGTTGCCTCCCTCATTCAGTAAGGGGCCCACACATTCCTTGGCTTTCTTCTTGTTGCCAACATACCTGAAGAAACCCTTCTTGTTACTCTTGACATCTCTTGCTAGCTGCAGCCCCAGGTGCGATTTGGCCCTCCTGATATCATTCCTACATGCCCGAGCAATATTTTTATACTCTTCCCTGGTCATATGTCCAACCTTCCACTTCTTGTAAGCTTCTTTTTTATGTTTAAGATCCGCTAGGATTTCACCATTAAGCCAAGCTGGTCGCCTGCCATATTTACTATTCTTTTGACTCATCGGGATGGTTTGTCCCTGTAACCTCAACAGGGATTCCTTGAAATACAGCCAGCTCTCCTGGACTCCTTTCCCCTTTGATGTTGGTGAAACGTCCCTTGTGATCCACCAGTGCTTGCAGCACTATTGAAAAGTACCCCTTGCGGTTTATGTACTCGCCGGCTTGGTGCTCCGGTGCCAAGATAGGGATATGGGTTCCGTCTATGGCCCCACCACAGTTAGGGAATCCCATTGCAGCAAAGCCATCCACTATGACCTGCACATTTCCCAGGGTCACTACCCTTGATATCAGCAGATCTTTGATTGCGTTGGCTACTTGCATCACAGCAGCCCCCACAGTAGATTTGCCCACTCCAAATTGATTCCTGACTGACCGGTAGCTGTCTGGCATTGCAAGCTTCCACAGGGCTATCGCCACTCGCTTCTCAACTGTGAGGGCTGTGAGGGTATTCTTGCGCCTCAGGGCAGGGGAAAGCAAGTCACAAAGTTCCATGAAAGTGGCCTTAAGCATGCAAAAGTTTCGCAGCCACTGGGAATCGTCCCAGACCTGCAACACTATGCGGTCCCACCAGTCTGTGCTTGTTTCCTGGGCCCAGAATCAGCGTTCCACAGCATGAACCTGCCCCATTAGCACCATGATGCTCACATTGCCGGGGCCCGTGCTTTGAGAGAAGTCTGTGTCCATGTCCTCATCACTCTCGTCACCGTGCTGACGTCGCCTCCTCGCCCGGTATCGCTTTGCCAGGTTCTGGTGCTGCATATGCTGCTGGATAATGCGTGTGGTGTTTAATGTGCTCCTAACTGCCAAAGTGAGCTGAGTGGCCTCCATGCTTGCCGTAGTATGGCGTCCGCACAGAAAAAAGGCGAGGAACGATTGTCTGCCGTTGCTCTGACGGAGGGAGGGGCGACTGACGACATGGCTTACAGGGTTGGCTTACAGGGAATTAAAATCAACAAAGGGGGTGGCTTTGCAAGAAACAGAATGGCCCCCTCAAGGATAGAACTCAAAACCTCAAGGATAGAACTCAAAACCGGGTTTAGCAGGCCATTGATTTCACAGAGGGAGGGAGGAGAAAATGAATACAAAACAAATCTGGTCTATTTCTTGTTTTGAGCCACTTCATCTATCTTTATACATCTTGCTGGCCTCAGACTGTGCAGTACGACCGCTAGCCATCGTCATCTCCTGGGTGCTCGGCAGAAGACGGTGCAGTATGACTGCTGGCCATCGTCTTCTGCTGGCTGCTGATTAAAAGACTGTGCACTGCCGGTAGGACTCAATTGCCATGAGATGAAAATTAAAAGGGAAATGACCTGGCTGAGTCACTCCCATGTTTGCCCAGGTGCTCCTGACCTCATCGAGGTAGGTTAAAAGAGCACCCAGGACTACATCGATGATGACTACCAGTCATACTGCACTGTCTGCTGCCAAAAGGCAATGAGCTGCTGCTGTGTAGCAATGCAGTACCACATCTGCCAGCACCCAGGAGACATACGGTGACGGTGAGCTGAGCAGGCTCCATGCTTGCCGTGGTATGGCATCTGCACAGGTAACTCAAGAAGAAAGGTGCAAAACGATTGTCTGCCGTTGCTTTCACGGAAGGAGGGAGGGAAGGGGGGCCTGACAATATGTACCCAGAACCACCCACGACAATGTTTTAGCCCCATCAGGCACTGGGATTTCTACCCAGAATTCAAATGGGCGGTGGAGACTGCGGGAACTGTGGGATAGTTACCCACAGTGCAACGCTCCGGAAGTCGACGGTTGCCTCGGTACTGTGGACGCACTCCGCCGACTACATGCACTCCGAGCGTTTGTGTGGGGACACACACAATCGACTGTATAAAAACGCTTTCTACAAAACTGACTTCTATAAATTCGACCTAATTTCATAGTGTAGACATACCCTCAGGCAGCAGCAGAGACCAAAAAAAAAAAGAAGAAGAAGAAGCAAATACAGTATAGTACTGTGTTAAACGTAAACTACTAAAACAATAAAAGGGAAGGCCATTTTTCTTCTGCATAGTAAAGTTTCAAAGCTGTATTTTAAGTCAATGTTCAGCTGTGAACTTTTGAAAGAACCACTGTAATGTTTTGTTCAGCGTTACGGACATTGCAGAGTTACGAACAACCTCCATTTCTGAGGTTTCCTAATGTAGTTTTTCAGGTAAACACTAAAATACATTGGAAACCCTCTAACCACAGCCCAATCTCTCCTTTTGAGGATACTGGGTGAGTGTGATAATGTGCAGAGAGCGTCAGTGTATTTAATCTCTCTCTGCTAGACTGTTTTGGGGCTATATCTAAGATGGTGAATATGCTGATTGACCGTTCACAGCTTGTTAGGTCACCAAGAATGCCATCCAAAGGATGTTCTGTATGCTGTGCTATATTAAGTATAATTACACTTTTAATGAATGCCCTTGTATGAAAATGCAACTCCTCCTTAAGATAATCGGATTCTTCAAATTCATTTTTAGATGAGAAATTAGTTGAAACTTGAAGCCTCAGGAGAGAAGAATAGAATTGGTGCTTAGAATTAAAGACTGGAATTTCTCCTAACCAGTGGTTAATTAGCATGTGCTCCTGAGCATTAGCTTGCTGGAGTGATTCCAGAAGCAGTATGGCCTGTCAGGTGATTGTTCTCCATCTGTCTTTCATGAACTGATTTCAGAGACTGCCAGCTGAGAGAGATTACAGTAGAAAACCCATGCTTTTCACACCCAGTGTAGAGCTTTGTCCATGTTTCTTATGTTTTCTGTATTTGCACTACAGCCCTGTTGGTTTTTAATCGGTCATTATGTTTTAAGAACCAATAAGGTAAACATGCCCAGCTGTCACTCTCGAGTCTAACTCAGCTGAAGAGTCATTGGGGTAGCCTCCCGTTCTCCCCCCCAGCTGCAATATAAATGAGTGCTAGGAGCGCTGGGACAGTGAAGGTATCAAGAGGTTGACACATGTACGTGACCACAAGTTGCAAGGAGGTGGAGGATCAAACCAATGGAGAGTACGTATATCAAAGGACTGATCACGCCTTGGTCCCAGGATATGTATTTTCAGCTGCAGACAGTTGAGAGGATTTAGTGCTGGTGAAAAACGCCAAGTTGTCAGCCTTAGAGACTAAAGGGCGGAGAACAGGTTCAGCATGGGCAGTGGCAGTGTGAGCTTCTCAGCATGGCCCTGCTAATGTGCCTCTGTCTTGACCTAGGAGTTGAGAGGATAGATACCAAGGCAAGAAGGTAGCGCTGTGATCAGCTTGTCTGACCTCCTATATAGCACAGGCCACAGAACTGTCCCAAAGTAATTCCTACAGCAGATCTTCTAGAAAAACATCCGATCTTGATTTCCAAATTGTCAGTGTTGGAGAATCTGCCAACAATTGGTAAATTGTTCCAACGGTTAATTACCCTCACTGTTAAAAAAATTGACCTCTTATTTCCAGTCTGAATTTGTCTAGCTTCAACCTCCAGTCATTGGATCGTGTTATATCTTTGTCTGCTAGATTGAAGAGCCCATTATTAAATATTTGCTCCCCATGTAGATACTTATAGACTGTAATCACCACCTCTTAACCTTCTCTTTATTAAGCTAAATAGATTGAGCTCCTTGAGTCTATTGCTAGAAGGCAGGTTTCTAATCCTTTAATCACTTTCAGAGCTTTTCTCTGGTCCCTCTCCAATTTATCAGCATCCTTTCTGAATTGTGGACACCAGAACTGGACGCAGGATTCCAGCAGTTACACAAGTGCCAAATACAGAGGTGAAATAACCTCTCTGCTCCTACTCGAGATTCCCCTGTTTATGCATCCCAGGATGGCATTAGGTCTTTTGACCAGCATCACACCGGGAGCTCATGTTCAGCTGATTATCCACCACAACCCCCAAATCTTTTTCAGAGTCACTGCTTCCCAGAATAGAGTCCCACATTCTGTAAGTATGGCCTACAATCTTTGTTCTGGATGTAGACATTTACATTTAGTCATATTAAAACACACATTGTTTGCTTGCACCCCATTTACCAAGGGACCCAGATCGCTCTGAATCAGTTCCCTGTCCTCTTTGTTACTTACCACTCCCCCAATTTTTATGTCATCTGCAGACTTTATAAGTGAAAAGTCTAGGTTTTCTTCTTGGTCATTGATTAAACATGTTAAATAGAGTAGGGCCAAGAACTGATTCCTGTGGGACCCCACTAGAAACACACCCACTTGATGACAACTCCCTATTTACAAATACATTTTGAGACCTATCAGTTAGCCAGTTTTTAATCTATTTAATGTGTGCCAGGTTAAGTTCATACTGTTCTAGTTTTTTAATCAAAATGTTGTATGGTACAAAGTTGGATGCCTTTATATACTTAGATTTCTTGAAGGTAATAGTGTTGACATAATCAACCAAACTTGTAATCTCATAAAAGGTATCAGTGTAGTTTGACAGGCTCTATTTTCCATAATGATTTGCATTAATTACACCCCCCTCCTTTCATCAGCTGCTCCATTATCTTGCCTGAGATCAATGTCAGGCTGACATGTAGTAATCCCGTCCCAGTACTTGTTCACAGCCTGATCCCCATAGCCTTTCCGCTTGTGTGATCATTTACACCTCTACAAATTGGAGTTTATAACACTACCTAGCCTCTGTACACCCACTTTGTCCAGCTGTAAATAACTGTACAAGGTGCAAGGCAATGCAGAATCAAGTCCTCACTCCTCAGCCTCCCTGTTTTATCCTGCCTACAAGAGGTGTGCAGGATACACCTGTCCCAAAGGAACTGTAACAAATCAGTGAGCTGAATATCTACTTGCCTACCACAGTGAACAATTGTCGTGATGATTACAAAACCTCTCTCTCTGTAGCTCACTGGCACTTCCTACTAAGCAGCACCTTGCCCTGTTGTCTGCCTCCAGGCCAGTTGTCAATAAATCTGGACATTTGTGCATCATTAGCACTCCAGCTACCTGATAACATTCAAAAGTTGGTGAATGGAGCAGAGCTTGACTTTGTACTCTGCGTCCTTCCTGCTGGGGTGTGGCTGTGTAATTTGTACACCCCACCCCACTCTGCAGGAGTGGATCTGGCCTATTGGCTTCCTGTTTTGAATGCACACCAAGCTTTACCTGATCCTCAGTCAATGTTTCTCTCCAGGAGCAATAAATCAGTGTCTGATTCTCCCCACTCCACACCAGGATTCTAGAAGAGTAGCGATGAGGAGGATGCTGCCAGGAGACGATCAGGGAAAGTGAGCTGGAATTTATGGAAAAACCTGGGCATATAGATGAATCTTACAGGGCTTCCCGAAGACAGCTGGGCTCTTTGGTCCTGGGCTCCACGGGTAGGAGGGGGCTGGAGCAAGTGGCATTATCAATGAACTGGGAC
Source organism: Lepidochelys kempii (assembly GCF_965140285.1). Taxonomy (NCBI): domain Eukaryota; kingdom Metazoa; phylum Chordata; order Testudines; family Cheloniidae; genus Lepidochelys; species Lepidochelys kempii. The sequence continues at coordinate 16,625,915 of NC_136380.1, forward strand.
AGGGCAACAATGGGCAAGGAGCCAGTACATAGGCATGGACTCTTCCCATGGATGGGTTTGTGTATTGACAAATCCCTTATCCATGTGGGGTTGCGCAGTGCAATCTCAATCCTTTCCCCACTCCCTCTCCCCCCTCCCCCAGGAAGCCCACAAGGGTTCCTGTCCCTCCCCACTCAGGTTTTCTCATTGTAGGAGGCACAGTCAGATCCTACATACATAAGCCAGCTGTCTCGCAGCACACTGAATAAGAGTGGGAGCAGCAGAATTTCTGGCCAAGGACAATGGGGATGGGGGCCACCAAAACTAGCAACAAGCACTATATGACATGCTGAGTGGAGAGAATCGCTGTGTACGGTATCGTCTGAAAGGACATCACAGAGTGACCTGCATGGGACTCACTTTGTCTGCTTTGGAAGGGATGAAAGACTGAAGCAACTTTACTGATCTCTGAGCCTATGGATCTAGGAGTGTTCTGGAAACTGTGTTCCGAGCCTGTTGCTTATACCACGAAGGCTGTGTCTCTGTCGGCACTGTGCCAGACCCTTATCATGTAACAATGAGCATGGTGTGATGAGGCAAGATAATGCAAGCAATCTGACTGGTTAATGAGCTGGGCAATAATCATCCTATGTAGCACTTTTCATCTGTGCAACTTAGTCATTCTGTAAATGTGAGTGTCACTATCCTCATTTTATGGACGGGGAAACTGAGGCACAGAAAGGTGAACTGACTTGTCACAGCAGGCCAGTGGCAGAGCCAGGACAGCACTGCCTCCCATCATAGCTCTCTTGAGCTGCTCTGTACACAACTGAAACTGGCCTGACCCATTACAAAAATGCCTCCAGTTATGGATTTTTCCACTGTCTGTTCATATTTATGACGATTTTGGCTGCAATCATTTCCTGAAGGTGTCTGGGATCCCTTCGCTGCTCTTAGAATGCCAGCTGCTCACAGCTGTTCATTTATGCCCAGGAAGTGCCCTGCATTAATGCTTAAGGAATGGCACAGTACCTATCTGCTGTTAACAAATCCAGCCCAGGATCCCTTAAAGCAGAATGAGTTGCATTTAAAGGACCAGATCTTCAGCCCCAAATATGGGCTGGCTGTTGGCAGCTGGATGCAACTGTTCCAGGTCATGCAGTGGGCTGAACTGGTCCTTCCCGAATCCCAGAATTAGGGATGTGTAAGGTGTCCTATTCCACTCCATTGGCTCTTATGCCAAGTGCTACAAACCTGAAAATTGGGCCTAAAATGTCTATGGATTTAAAGCTCTTACTGGTTTGAAAGACATCTCCTATGAGCATACTGGTAGAACTGTTTAAAAAGCTTTTGAATGAGGGCACTTACTGGACCTGGTCTGTGGCTTGGTCTATACTGGGGATTTCAGCCATAGTTAGCCAGGCATCAGTGCAAACTCCAAGTGTAGATAGGGACAACTAATGCCCACTCTTTAAAAAGACTTTGACACATTGGAAAGGGCTCACTACAGAGCTATCACAAGGAATTGAGGTCAAGTGACCAAAGAAGTGGAATAAGAACATAAGAACAGCCATACTGGGTCAGACTAATGGGTATCCTGTCTTCCAACAGTGGCTTGTGCCGGATGCTTCAGAGGGAGTGAACAGAACAGGGCAATTTACAAAGTGATCCATCCCCTGTCATTCAGTCCCAGCTTCTAGCAGACAGAGGTTTAGGGACACGAAGGCATGGGGTTGAGTCCCTTACCATCTTGGATAATAGCCACTGATGGACCTATCCTTCATGAACTCATTTAATTCTTTTTTTTAACCTAGTTATATTTTTCACCTTCACAACACCTTCTGGCAATGAGTTCCCCAGGTTGACTGTGCATTGTACGAAGAAATGCTTCCTTATGCTTGTTTTAAACCTGCTGCCTATTAATTTCACCCCATGACCCATAGTTCATTTAACCCTTATTCACTTTCTCCACACCGTTCAGATTTTATAGACCTCTCTCATTTCCCCTTCTGTCGTGTCTTTTCCAAGCTGAACGGTCCCTGGCTTTTTAATCTCTCCTCATATGGAAGCTGTTCCATACTCATAATCATTTTTGTTGCCCTTCTCTGTACTTTTTCTTAGTTTATCAACATAAGGTTAAAAGGGGACTTGATCATGGTCTATAGAGGGAAAACATTTCTGGTAGTGGAGGGCTCTTTAATCTAGCAGACAAAAGTATAACAAAATCCAGTTGTTAGAAGCTGAAACTAAACAAATGCAGACTAGAAATAAGGCACATATTTTTAACAGTAAGGGTAATTAACTACTGGGACAAATTACCTAGGAATTCTCTTTCACTTGAAGTCTTTAAATCCAGACTGGGTGTCTTTCTAAAAGATACACTTTAGCTGAACCAGAAATTATAGGTTTTGTGCAGGAGTTACTGGGTGAAATTTTGTGGTCTGTGTTTTGTCGGAGGTCAGACTAGATGATCATAATGGTCCCTTCAGGCTTTTAAAATCTATGAATGTGAAAACCATGATTTATATAATTTGAGTTAATCTCAGTTTCAGACTCCACTAGTTCAAATGGCAGCTTTCTTTGTCTACACTAGGATTGTTAAACTTCATAGATTGCTACCGCCAATGGCTAAAATTGGTGCTAATCCCGGTGTAGACAAGACCTAAATCATGAGCTACTGAACTTCTTATTTTAGTCGTGTGATGATTGCTGTAGAAGCAAATGATTGTTTGAGGTATCCAGAGAAAATTATATTAGATACACATACAACAGTATATGCCTTACTGTTTTAAGGCTGAATCCCCCACCGCTAGTTTCTGTATCCTTCTATAACATCATGATCACAGCTAGTTGGAAAAGAAGAAAAAATATTATTATTGTCTAAAACTTTCCTGGAAAATGTCTTTTTATTGAAAACTCAAACGCTGAAAAACTTCATCTGAAAACTGAAAGTTTCCATGAGGAAAATTGAAACAAAATGTTTGGTTTTGGGTCGGATTGCCCGGAATCAAAATAGTTTGGTTTGACAAACCAAATTTAAATGTTTTGTGTCAATTTCAGATTAAACTGTGTCTGCTTGTACTTCTTCAGTTCCTCATGGGAGTTGTAGTTCACATGTCGCATGCCCCTGTTCTCCCTGATGGTCCAGGTTCCCTGGCCAGCCTACATCTCCCATGATGCACCATGACCTCCCCTCTTGTGGACCCATCTCAGTGTGTCATGTGAGTCATATGGCTGTGGTGCATCATGGGAGATGTAGTCTAACCAGTGAGCCCTGCCCATAAAGGAGAATGGGGGCATGAGGCACCAAAACTACAACTTCCGTTAGGCACTGTGACGATCATCATCGGCGTATGCACAATGTGCCCAGCCATTTAATGGTGACTTCATCAGCTAGGTGGAGAGCCGGTAGCCTACCATCAAAATAAGTCAGTGGGTACTCAACAAGGAAATGTGACATAGTCTGAAGTTGACCGGGTCATTAGAAAAACTCCTTTTAAAGAGATTGGCCACACAGCTGCCCTGTCCTGTTCCAAACCGGTTCAGTGATGACCACAGGTGCCTTGGCAAATCAAAACCTGGTGGACAGATGGTTGGGTCAGTGATGAGAGAGTGATTAATGACTGTTATTACTGACCACTCGTTGCGCCAACCAGATTCCACCATCATGTCCTATGGTGGTATAAGTAACCACAAAGAACATCTAGAAGACAGGCGAGCTGGTGGGTGGTAGAAGAGGTCTGCGTACAATGGCAGGTCACTATTCTCACAAATCTTAGCCACCAACTTGACAGAGGCCTTTCCATGGTGAATGAGGGGCAGAGCTATGGTACCAAGTATCAGTAGCCATGGCAACGGAGTTGCCCGTAAAGTTCTGGTAACAATATGCATAGCTTTGTTAAGCTCTACATTGACCAGCTTCGTGTGAGACGAGCAACACCAGGCAGGAGCACAGTACTCTGCTGTTGAATAACAGAGGGCACGGGCTGATGATCTAAGTGTCTGGACGCCTGCACCCCAGGTTGAACCGGCCAATTTTCTGAGCAGGTTGCTCTGAGTGCTGACTTTGGCTGCCCTCTTCCTCAAGTGGTTGCGGTACGTTAACGACCCACCTAATGTCACACCAGAGGAAAGATGGGTTTGGATTATGCTGCAGGCGTTGGCTGTTGAGGAAAATGTTTAACTCGTGGCTTGCGCTTGCATTGTGCAGATGGAATACACTGGAAACGGTCAGCTGCAGGCACTATTGACTGCAATAGTCTGCCAGGAGCTTCTTTGTTCAAGACCATGTCAATTTCTGAGAAGGACTGAGCTTGGTCTCATCGGCATAGATAAACTTGCGTGAGAGTGTAGCTGGTAGGTCATTGACGTACACACTGAATGGTATTGGCCTTGACCACCTTTATCAAAAATGGTTTTCAAAAAATCTAAAGATGGCAGCCATCTTCTTGGATTTGACTGCTGCCTGTGACACAGTTTGGCACAGAGGCCTTTTGTTTAAACTCTTTTGAGTTTCCCTGCATTGGGTGGTTGAAGTAGTAGAGCTCTTTCTCCAAAACATAAGAACGGCCATACTGGGTCAGACCAAAGGTCCATCTAGCCCAGAATCCTGTCTTCCAACAGTGGCCAATGTCAGGTGCCCCAGAGGGAATGAACAGAACAAGTAATCATCAAGTGATCCATCCCCTGTCGCCCATTCCCAGCTTCTGGCAAAAAGAGGCTAGGGACACCATCCCCACCCATCCTGGCTAATAGCCATTGATGGACCTATCCTCCATTAACTTATCTAGTTCTTTTTTGAACCCTGTTATAGTCTTGGCCTTCACAACATCCTCTGGCAAACAGTTCCACAGGTTGACTGTGCGTTGTGTGAAAAAATACTTCCTTTTGTTTGTTTTAAACCTTCTGCCAATTAATTTCATTTGGTGACCCCTAGTTCTTGTGTTATGAGAAGGAGTAACTAACACTTCCTTATTTACTGTCTCCACACCAGTCATGATTTTATAAACCTCTATCATATCCCCCCTTAGTCATCTCTTTTCCAAGCTGAAAAGTCCCAGTCTTACTAATCTCACCTCATATGGCAGCCGTTCCATAAAAAACATGTGAGTACTTACACAATTCCCATCACAACAGTATCTGAACACCTAATTATTTCTATGTATTTATCCTCACAGTGCCTCTGTGAAGTAGGAAAATGCTATAATTATCATCATTTTACAGATGGCCTCAGGGACAAAGAGACCTACTGAAGATCACACAGGAAGTTTGTGGTGGAGCAAGGAATTGAACCCAGAACTCCCCTGCTATCACCCTACCACTAGACCATCCTTTCTTTCTGCAGGTGATTTAGAGTATACATGGGCAACTGCTGTAGCTCTTGGAAGTGTCAGATCAGCCATCTCCCTCAAGGCCCTGTGATGTCTCAGGAGGATATGGTTTAATGTCAAGCAGACCCAAAATAAAATATTTCATCTTGATCAAAAATATCATGAAGAAATATTTTGACATTTCTGAATTAAAAGTTTTGGTTTTCAGCTGTTTGTTTTTACAACAAAAAGTCAACATTTTCTAAGAAAAGCAAATAATTTTTGCAAAGTATTTTAAGCCAAAAATGCAAATTTCCATTGAAAAACTGTTTCAGTGGAAAACTTTCAAGCAGCCCTCACCTTGGCCTAAATTCTTTGGGTTCTATGGGGATGGGATCGTCTTTCTTCTGCTGGTTTGGATCGCAGCTTGCACAACGGGGCCCCATTCAAATAAATAATAAATCATAATGTCTTTATTCAGTTATTCTTTGGCTAACTTTATAAGATTCAGTTTACAAATGTTCAAATGTTCTGCAAAAAAGATCAACAAAAAGAATCTGTTCTTATCACCCTATGAGGCCAGCTTGTCTAATTCAGCAATGTGTCGGTATTAATGTGGATGTATTAGAGGATTATCTTTCGCTGTCTGGAACTAATGGTATAAAGCCATTAACTTTACAGTCCCATCTATTGTTTGTAAGTGCTCCCAAAACCCACCTTTGAAGAGTTATATCTCTTAAGCCATCACATCATTCCTGAGATCAGGCTATGAGTGAGAGAATTTGTCAATCATCTCAATGCTCAATTTCTTTTCTGTTTCAGGGCTACTAGTGGCAATTGCTGATGTGTTTACGTAGGAACCATGGTCATTCTACGCCAGGTAAGATAGTTGTTCCCTGTACTTTAGAGCTGCTCATTTTAAAATGCCACTTTGTTAGCTACAAAAGGCCTGTTTTGGGGTTGGGTTATTTTTAGCCTATTCTATCGCTTTATAAGGGACAGTCGAAAGATACACATCTTGTGCCCGTTAGCCTGAGTCCTTGATTGGCTTAGTGGAAATCATTGCACTGTATAGCCCAGATTAACTGGAAAGAGTTTTACCTCATGTAATGCACTACTTATATTTTCTTGTCCAGGGCAAAACAGGAATGCATGGTGAGAGCTGCTTGCAGATGTTTGATATGGACATTTTTAAAATAGTCTTTCTTCGAGGGATAATCCACTCTATGTTTGATCTTGATATTCACTTAAGTTCTGCTTTAGCTGTGTATAATGGAACCATGGGTGTCTTTAAAAAGAATCAATGAAGTTCCTGAAACAGAGACTGTCAAAATCTGCTCTCATTTAGGACGTGGCCCCGAAAGTTGCTCTCTCACTTGGGCAAAGCACTGAAGCACGTGTTTAACTTTCAGCACAGCGTCATTCTGGCCCTGCCCCAGCAAAGCATGTGCTCTGTCTGGCTCAGGAGCAGGATTCTCAGTGCCTTGCAGAATCAAGCCCTTATCCCGGTGGCCATGTGGAGTGACTCCAGTGAAGTCTTTTTACACCAGAGCAGAATCTGGCACGCTGGGCACTATTGACTAGGTATTTCTAAAATTGGCTTGTCAGGAACACCCAAGATCGAACGGAGCAGCAGACATATCCAGCAGTCTTCAACTGAGCTGCCAAGAGCATCACCCATGAGATAAACAGACTGCGCCTCACCAGATTAGATAAGGGATTAATTTCCTTTTTCATCAGCATCAAACGCTGCAAACTTGCCTTTGACTGGTTTATTAGTGACGCTAAAGAAAATGACAGCGGAAATAAAAACAACACTGGGCGCTGATTTTAAAGAACAGTGCATTTCAGATCAGAATATCCCTGCTTCAGACTATAATGCTGAAAGCTTTTGTGGTCGTATATTGGTAGAAACACACATAGTCATTGTACAGAAGTAGTCAGACTGTATCAAAGTTTACTCTGAGGTCCATAGTGAGCCAGATCTTCAGCCCCATTCAGTCTGTCTGTGCTTCTCCAATGGTGCAAAGCAGATTTAAAGTGGCCTTAGAGTGGACTGAGGAATCCTCCTGTGGTGGCAGTTTAGGTTGGACATTAGGAAAAGCTTCCTGTCAGCGTGGTTAAGCAGTGGAATAAATTGCCTAGGGAGGTAGTAGAATCTCCGTCATTGGTAATTATTCAGAACAGGTTGGACAAACACCTGTCAGGGATGGTCTAGATAATACTTAGTCCTGCCATGAGTGCAGGGGAATGGACTAGATGATCTTTCGAGGCCTACAATGATATGATTCTATGATCATTTAATAATTCAAATACCATCAGCCTATGGCAAACCTTACAAAATCTCTAGTGTAAAAATAATTTTTAACAGTCCCACTGCCTGCTCTGGTATAAGCCTTTGTAAAGCTTCCATTCATTTCAAGTGTTACTGTAAAGTAGCTAGAGATCAAAAAATAAGATTAAAAAAAAAAAAAGCCTGAAGTCCTTACTCAGTTATTATTCAGTCCTTCTTTAAGCAAATCTCTCCATGGGCAAGGAGTGGGTGCACTCCTTATGAAAAGAAATTAGAGCTGGTTGAATGTTTTCTGTTGAAATATATTTTTATGAAAAATGACCCTTTTTAAAAAAAACTGACAGTTTTGTTTTGTTGAAAAAATTTCCATTTTTTTCAGTGGAAAACAAAAAAACATTTAAACTTTGTTTTCAAAAATCTAACATTTCTCAGTTTAATTTTTTTCAAGAGAACCTCCACAAAATATGTGGAGAAACATTTTATTTACATTCTCTCCAAAGTTCTTGAAACCTAAACGTAACACTTGAGAACCACACAGTGTGTAATTGACTACAGACACAGGGATACTTATTTTGATTTTTACTCTTTATTATAAGTGAAGTACAATAAAACCCACAAATAGTTTAAATCCTTTCCATTGTGATAAGCTAAAAGGGCATTGGTAACATGAGCATGCATCTTTATTGTTACATGTATGGGGCCAGATCCTCAACCTGATGTAAACTGGTGCAGCTCCACTGAAATTAAGGGAAGTATGTCAGTTTACACCAGCTGAGGTTCTGGCCAATGGTTTACATCTGAACAGTTTCCATTTTAATATCTGGCTCTGAAGAGTTGCAGGTTATGGCTGGTTGCTTATTGCCAGCAAGAATAAGTTGCGTGTGATCAAAGTTTTTTAGAAATATACCTGTGCACTTCTTGATGCTCCTTGAAAAGTTAGTGTTTGGACATTTCTGCTTTTCAGAGTTGTTTCTCGTGTGTGTGTGTTTTTCCCTTGAATGCAGACAATTTGTGTATGGCATTCCCTCCCCCTCATCTTCAATGCACAAAAAGTCTCAGATCCCCAGCTGGTGTCAGTCAGTACAGCTCCTTTCATTTTAACGGCCTGATTCTCCTCTGACTTACACTAGTGTGAATCAAGGAATTACGTTGGTGCAAATCTGATACAGGTAAGAAACGGGCCCATTCTTGGATCTTTCTTGGCGGAACTGATCCTTGAGAGCTGAGTTCTTGGTGGGAAGAAGTAGCTCTGAGAAATGAGGAGAAACTGCATTGGGCTCATATGTAGCTCTCTGTGCCTTCCACTCAGCAAATTAGAAGAAAAGGAAATATTGTTCAGCAGCAGAGCCTGCTGGGAGCCTCACTTGTCAGCTTTAGTCACTGGCAAATTGGTCCTGGCAACTCCTTTTTGGTACACAAAGGGGGGAAAAAAGAGAGGGGACTTTCCAGATTCTTGGCTGGTAACCTAATGAGCTTGTTTGGCTGCACAGAACATCAGTGACTCATCATCAGTGTGTACTGTTTCAGTTCAAGCAGTTACATTTTTAGATCTGGAAATAAAACCAAAGGGATGCAAGCCTACACAACACACACACACACACCCCCCATATAGTGGTAAGTGGTTAACTCCCAGAGCATTGCCTTGCATTGAGACTGTTGCCTAATCATCCCAAAGGATCCCCGCTGACCTATAGATGATCACACCATGAAGCTGGGTCCAGGCACCATTTAACTCCCATTCTTGTGCCGGACCAACGAACAAGGAAACATTAAAAAACCCACACATGCAACAAAATCAGCGCTCGCTCAGGAGCATTATTTTTCTTTCCCCAGGACCAAAAATTCAGGCCTGATGTAAGCCTCTGCCACCCTCTTAGATGTCAATGAGAGTTGAACCTACCTCTCATGCCCTTGTTTTCAGACTGTTCAGAGCTAAATAGAAGCCGCTCCTCTTTGTTAAGGCCTTCTCCTAGTGCTGGCCCCAGTTTGCAGAAGGAAAGAAGAAAGCAGAAAACCAAGCTGACCAGACACAGGAAATCAAGTACATATGCCAGAACCAAGGGAGGCTGTGAGAAAACAGCCATGCAGGGCACACACACAGTGCTGTACCTTTAATTTTTGCATGGTCATTGGTTACCAGGGTGATAGGCACTTAAGATTAGATGGAAAGATTCTGCTCTCAGTTACATAGATTTAAATCCAGACATAGAGCTAAGCCCTGGAAATCTGGGCCTTTCTTCAAGAGTCCTGTGTTTTGAGAGGCCTGTGCTTCTGTCTCATACTGTTTTAAGCGTAAAGGACAGCACGGGGCCCTAAATGTCGATCTCTCTCCGTGGCTCTCTCCTTTTGTACACAGTGAAGAACAAGGCTGGGAATTTTGTACTGGGCACCTACTAAATAGACCCTAACTACATAGCTACAGATTCTCCACCAGATTGTCCTTTCTTGACAAGCCAGCTACATCAACCTCTTCCCCTTTGCCCTACATATGCATACCAAAGCCAAGGGTCTGGGATTGAATGGTGTTCTCATCCCTGGCTTTTGGCATAAAATGGATTAGTGAAATAGAGGCAGATTGGAGCTTTCAGTTTATCATCAAGGACTATTCACACACATATTGTCTTCAGTACACAATGATACGTCAGTCACAATCTCCTACCAATCTCCCACACTCAGCAGTAACCGTAAGACACTCCTTTTACCTGCTGATCACTAGTTTCCTGTTATAAGTAACTTGCTCCCATGCCCTCTGGTCTTGTGAAGCGTTACAAAAAAAGCAGGATGAAGCTATATCCATGCTTCCTGAGGAGACTTCCAAGAAACATCTAGACACCTCAGGAAGAGGTGGTGTAATTCAGCTAGTGCCACTCTTTCCTTTCAGTCAGTACCGCACCAATGCAATCTCAGGTCGTTTTATCTGGTACAGAGAAATGGAACACATCCTCCCATCCCAGGCCTTTTGCATTTCAGTGAGTCTACGTTTGGGTCTCTGGATCTGGGGTCCTCCCTGTGGTTTTGGTTCTGGGTCAGATCCAAAACCAAACAGAGCTTGTTGGGGTTTTTTTGCTGATGTTTCAGATGTAGCTGAAATCGCACAAAAAGGCAGTTCCCATGCTCAGATGGTTAGAATATATGGAATGTCTGATCCCACAAGATTTTTTCCATTCATTCTGTTTCACCGTTATGGAGAGGTTTCTGGCCTTTGAGGTCAAACTCTCATGACAACAGCTTTTGAGCACATAGGGGCCCCAAATCAAAGTCCAAGGCCTCACTGTACTAATTAATAACAAGAAAACAGTCTGTGGCTCAGAGAGCCCACAGATTAGATGTACAACAAAACAGATAGTTTCATCAACAGACTGGTTGGGGGATAGGGAGCAGAAAATGGGCATGAACAGAAAGCGAGCAATAGTTTCAGCCTCTAACCCATGCATTAGCACTGGTTCAGCCTCAAACCCCAGCCTACCCCTGATCCTTATCCAAACACTATCTCTCTGGCCCATCCCTGTTTTTATATATTATACAGGCAGGAATAGTTCTGTGCTCTTGTTTTTATCCCCTTTCCTCCTCTGAGATGGAAGTAGGAGAGACCTATATCAAAATCTCACAATCCATTTATAAACGTCCCCAAGCCATGCTCAGCAATCATCATCTTCACTCATAGCTGACGTGGATTATGCGGTTCCTGGATAATATTGGATGATGTGTGTTCGACTTTGTATCTTTAAGTGATCGACTGCTGTGTATATTTTGATAGCAGGGAGGAAAAAATAAAGCAAGCATTATTGTAGGCCTTCCTGGGGCTGATTTGTGATCATGGTATTCTAAAAACAAAAGCATAAGCCCACATCTTATATTCACTTCCTCATAAATACAGAATCATTTAAGTCTTCTCCCATTTATGTCTTGTACCTGTGTGATCTATGAGTCTGAGGCTTCCCTGGATAGCAGTAATACCATGATGAAAAGTCCAGCATGAACCAAGCAGAGGGCAGATTTGCATATAGATTGAAATGTGAATCATTGGGAGCCATTCATTAACTGCAGTGCTTGAGATGTGGCATTTTAAGAGCACCCGGCATCAAATCTTTCCCACCAAATTTATGGGACAATTAAAATGCTGGGGTAGCTGTGCACAGAAAATGAAGCCGTGGGCTGGGGAGATGTTCTTACTGAGGATTATAAATTGTGCGATGCATGAGACAGACATGGTGAGCACTCTCAGGCCGGGTTTGAATGTCTTCTGCCTTTTCATATAGGGCTGCCTGTAACTTGGTTTATGGAAGATCATCCTACAGGAAATATATAGGATTCCATCTGTCCGTGAGTTCTGCGTCCTGGGATCATTTATTCTTCTTAGAGCCTAGAAAACAAGTGCTTTGGGCAGGGACTGTCTTTTAAATAAGTGTCTGTACAGCACCTAGCACATTGGGCCTGGATTCTCAGTCAATACTCTAATATACATAATAATAAATCGGCCAGGCCTAAGATATGCCTAACAGTGCAAACTTTCTATCTAAAGTACTTCTGTGGCTCCCATTACCATAACATCTGAGCACTGCACCATCTTTACTGTGTTTACCTTCCCTGTGAGGTAAAGCACTGTTATTATCCTCATTTCACAGGTGGGAAACTCTCAGGGCTTGTCTACACTTACCGGGGGATTGAGGAGCGGTGATTGATGCATTGGTGGTCAATTTAGCGGGTCTAGTGAAGACCTGCTAAATAGACCGTTGATCGCTCTCCCATCTGTCGACTCCTGGACTCCACTGGATTGAGAAGAGTAGGGTCATGTAGCGTGGACCCCACGGTAAGTAGATCTAAACTACATCAATTTTGAGTTATGCTATTCACATAACTCAAATTGCGTAGCTTAGATTGAGATTTCCCTTTAGTGTAGACAAGGCCTAAGCGTCCGTCTGCACTGCCCCAAAAAAATACCCACCCCAGTGAGTCTCAGAGCCCAGATCAACTGACTCGGGCTCATGCTTTGGGACTAAAAATATCAGTGTAGATATTCCTGCTTGTTCTGGAGCCCAGGCTCTGAGATCTGGCAACGGGGGAAGGTCTCAGAGCCCAGGCGGCAGCCTAAGCAATAATGGCTACACTGCTATGTGTAGCCTTGCAGTGTGAGCCCCACAAGCCCAAGTTAGTTGACCCAGGCTTGGAGAGTCACTGCTCCGGGATTTTTTTTTTTCACAGAGAGGGTAAGTGACTTGCCCAAGGTCACACAGGAAGTCTGTGGCAGAGCAGGGAATTGTGGCTCCCAAGGGCCAGGCTAGCTCCCTAACCATGGAACCATCTTTCTTCTTTCTCTTGGTGCTTTCAGGCACTCCCTGACAATACTCTGTAACCCGCCATCCATTTGCAGGATGGTGGAGTAAAGGAAAAGCCTGTGGTGAATTTTGAATCTCACAGGACCATAGTGCAACACCAGGTGTCATGGAGCAGTGGAAGCACCCTAAAAGCGGGGGGGCCATAGGCTCCCGAACTGTGGCCCCCCAGCCCTCGCCCCTGCACCACTCCTTCTCCCTGAGCCCCCACCCCCATGCTGCCTCTTCCCCCAAGACCCCACCCCTCGCTTGCTCCTCTCTGCCCCCTTCCCCACATCACTTATCCTTAAGGCTGGTAAAAAGTGGGAGGGCCATGGCGGGCTCCCTGACCCCCCCACATTCTGGCATCCCCTTCAGGTGTCACAAGCAAGGCTCATATGGAGCCAGATGAATGCTCTAATGTCAAGAACTGTCTTGCTGGGGGCGAGGTTTGGCAAAGGACAGAAGATCCGTAATCCCTCTTCTGTTTCCTCATGATCTCCTAGTACGAAGAGCTCTGCTCACCGTGTCTATCAACGTTAGGGTTTATTTCCGTTCATTCTAATTGCATCCAGCTATGGGCTATCATACTGTTAATGATACCCACTACTTAGACAGCACTTCGGTACTTCCCTGGGATGGGGACGCATCAGTATCCCAAATTTATGGATAAAGGGCACCGAGACAGGGAAGTTAAGTGGCTTGCCCGTGGTGAACCAGCTCGTCTGTATCAGAGCCAGGGGAATAATGCAGGGGCCTGATTGTCCTTTGCCTTGCACAGTGTACACTCACTCAGACAGTGCAAAGGGGGCATGCAACACTGCTATCCTGATGTGATAGTGTTTCACACCCACATCGCGTCAGGGTAAATGGCTACACAAGGTATAGAGCAACAACAAATCAGGTCTCTGTTTCCTTGGTGTAGCCTATCTCACCACTGCCTCACAGACTAAAACATCTTTCCTTTTTGCAATGAATCATACATGGGGATGAGTACTTCTGTCTTTTATTTACTCCATTGTGAATAATATAATAAAGTCTGGAAGCGGTTCTTTGTTGGTTTTTGTATGTGCTCTTTTCTTAGATCTCCAGCTGTTGTATAGTAGTCTCAGCAGCCACTAAAACTAGAGTCATACACACAAGCCAGTTAGCCTGGGAGTAGTTCCAGAATTCGCAACAGATTGCACTTTGCAAATGTTCAACATGGAAACATTTAAAAAATATCTTGCAGTTTCATGAATTTTGCAAAATATTTGGAGCCAGATCCTCAGCCTGTCTAAATCGGCATAGATTTCAATGCGAATACAGACTAACACGGCTGTTACTCTGAAACCTGTCAAATGGAGAGACACTAATTTACACATGTTGGAGACCTGGCTTTGGCAAAATTTCGTTCACATTCAACAAGCATCATAATTTTGTCAGCAGAGTCTGGATTTCACAGCAGATTTCCCAGGATAAACCCTTCACTTTATCTTTCCCACAAGAAGCTCTTCACACAATTGTATAATCCCTGGGGCAGGGAAGGGAAGGGGAAGGAAGGGGAAAGTATATCTACCATGTAAATGGGGCTGATCAGAAAATGGCATTTGTCCTACAGGAAATTTCTGACATTTTGAAAAATGTTTTCATCCTGGATCGGTACAAGGAGTTATCTTGAAATATTTTGTGGACCAGAAATTCCAAAATATTTTGATTCAGAAACATCAAAATGATCTTATTGAAACATTTTGATAATGCCACGACACTATAATATGAAATAATATTAAACATGAAAGGTCTAAACTAAACAACAGAACAAAACAAGAAAATCAAAACAAAATAACCTTTTTAATTTTGAAATTTTTCCATCCAACATTTGTTCGAAATCTACATGTTCCAGCAAAACATTTTGATTTTGACAAAACAGCATTTTCCGACTGTTCTATCAAAAAATTTTTCAGTCAGAACTACTCTGAAGCTATTCTTGCATGCAGAGAAAGGACAGAGAGTTTTGTAAGATGATTCTTGTTCTTAGGAGATGCCCAGCTGTCATGGTGAAGAAGGCCATACAAGAACCGAGACAATTAGATGGAGATGGATACATTTTAAAAAAAGAAAAGGAGTACTTGTGGCACCTTAGAGACTAACCAATTTATTTGAGCATAAGCTTTCGTGAGCTACAGCTCACTTCGTCGGATGCAACAGGAAGTGAGCTGTAGCTCACGAAAGCTTATGCTCAAATAAATTGGTTAGTCTCTAAGGTGCCACAAGTCCTCCTTTTCTTTTTGCGAATACAGACTAACACGGCTGTTACCCTGAAACCTGACATTTTAAAAAATCACTCAATTGTTCTGTCAAACCAGTGGCGCAATACATGATAATAACTGCTGCAAATCTGGTTAATGTTCTGGACTGTTACAATAGGGGGCCCACTTACAAGTTGTTTTTTTGTTTTTTTTTAACAAACCTGACAGTGAGATATTTGGGGCATATCCTGCCTCTTCCTCTGTTGTTGATATGAGTCTTCTTTGTCCCGGCAACTGCTCTTAGAAGACAGCAAGATTGAGAAGTCAGCATGATGGGAGACATTGACTTCAGTGAGACCTGGCTTAAATCTGGGTTTGTGACCTCTTGTGTACATAGAGTTCAGATCCACAAAGGGATCCCTTCCTGCTGTTGAGGAGGGAGGCATCTGGGTAAGATGGGGTGGGAGAAGGGACTGCGAAATCCATTCCTACGCAGATCTTCCGCTATTTCTTCTGCTTGCAGAAAGAGGATGGCAAGTCTGTGGAGGCTACTCCGAATGTTCAACTGGACTCGTGCTCCACTTCTGTTCTTCAGCCTGGGGGTGGAGGATCCTTGCCTCCCTTCCCCCACAGTCACTTGGGCTGGGCCTGGAGGAAAAGAATATTTGCTTTTTTGTGCGAAAGCGGAGAGAGCCAAACACTGCTCCCATTGAAGTCAATGTCTAGGCTCCCATTGACTTCAGCAGGGACAGGATCCAGCCAGTGTTTTGCATATCTCTGCTCAGGAGCCTTTCCTGCAGCCAGAGGGAAGGGAATGTGAACAATTTATGTGCTTCTCTGAGGATGGGCCAATTCATTTAATTACCAGTGCCATCGCTGGCAAGCGGCTCTGAAGGTCACATGCTGCAATTTCATGATCTGCAAATCACTCTGTAAAGACATTTTATTGCACGGCAAGCCTGTAAAATGGCTAGAGTCTGGGCCAGGCAAACAGGTTGTTGCATTTAACTAGACATTTACAGTTGTACAATGCTCATGTCCAGTGAGGAAGTAAGGGAGGCACTTAACCATGTTTATGTGCTGCTGGTCTATTGTGTGCTTAGAGCTATCGGCAAACTCCTTATGGAAACAGACCAAGACGTGTATTTGTAATGAGTATCTGTATATGATACCACGCGTGCATTGGCAGGCCTTCAGGACGGAGTTAAGCCCATTTTTATATACGACCTGGCCCCGCACTTACAATGCTGTAGACAAGGGGCATCTGGCACTGGAATAAGTCTTACCTTACATATTATTTATTCATTTATTTCAGTAGCAGGTAAGAGCCCCAGTCATGGGACTATACACTGTGCTATACAAAAGAGAGTCTGCGCCCCAAAGCATTTCCATAGCAACACAGGAATTGCTATACCAGATTAGATCCATTGTCCACCTGGTCTGATCTCCTGTCTCCAACAGTGACCGCTACCCGATCCTTTAGAAAACCGTATAAAGCCCGCGTAATGGCAGCTACACAGTAAAATATCCATGGGGAAATAGCGAAACAGCTAGCAGTTGGCTTCTGTCCTGAGGCCATGAGGGCTTATACTTCTTATAGGTTTTTCTTCTAGCTAGTGTAACTCTTGATGATAGTCAGATGAATCTCCAATCCTTTTTAGATTCCTACCAAGTTCTTGTCCTGTTCTTGTCCTATTTAGGCCAAGATTTTCAAACATGGCTAGTGTTGTTGGGAGGGTCTCCGTTTTTAGGTGTGCAATTTAAGACTCCCTTAAAAGCCCGATTTTCAGTGTTTGGGTGCTTAGCAATTTCTGAAAATTGGTGCACCCGAAACCACTAGTTATTTGAAAATCAGCCTTAATTTGTAAGCTCTTTGGGGCAGGGACAGTCTCCTCCTTTGTGTATATATATGTCCTGTACACGGAGGCACCCATCTTGGTTGGGACCTCTAGGTGCTACTGTAATACAAATAGTAGTAATTACTCCTCTCTATACCCTCTTGCACCACTCTAAACAATTCCACTCCCTTGTATGTCCTCTCCACCCCCTGTGGCCATTAGCTAGCCAGCCTATCTATTTAATTCTTTCAATCTTTCCTTGTAAGTCCCCATCTCCTGTCCCCTTGCTCTTTTCTGAGTTCCCTACAGTCTGTCAAAGCCTTTCTGCCAGGTTATGATAGTGTGAACATTTGGGATTAAATTCATGCTCATTTCTCCTTCACTCTCTTTTCTTTAAGGCACCATTACTTTGAGAGCTGAATTAAAGTCCAATGAGAAATCTCCAAGAAACAGTATCTTGGACTTATTATTGCATTCTGTAATTTTAAATATATACAACAGAGGGTGCTGCTGGTATTCGATTGCAGAATAAATCATAGAACTGATTGGCTGTTTTCCATCCCCTGCCTCCAGGGGGTGAATGGCAAATAATTTGGGGAGATTCTCCAAGCAAAATGAGAGAGGGGGCTTCCATGGCAGAGTTTTGGCAACTGGCAAAAAGCTCTTAATTGGGAGCTCTTCTCTTTGCTTCTTTCTTCTATTTTGAAGACCTTTTGGATTGTTTTCTCACAGTCCTCGTAAGTTAGCATGTATTACCAGCCCTAACAGTTCAACAACCATGAGGCAAAAATCGTGAGATTGGGTTTAAAATCATGGTATTTAAAAAAAAAAAAAATACATTTTGCGTTCTCCCTTGCATTTATTTGTCTTCAGGTTTCCGAGTTCTAACGGTGCACACACACTTCATATTTTCAAGCTTTTAAGAAAACACCAAATATCATGCGGCTTACAGTAATATTGCAAACGTTAGCAGCACTGTGTTTTTAAGTGTTCCTAATAATTTTTTTAAGCCCTTTCTTCTTTTATCCCTCTTGGAATTTTCCTTTTGGACACACCATTTTGGTCTCAGCAGGCCATGTAGCTTCATGTTTGTGAAGCAGTGACACTACTAACCCCATAGACATGTTAATTACTGAGCTGTAATCTGACCTTTGGCTAGTCTGTGAGAGTTTTCCCCTCCCATACTCAGCAGTAACCATGACAATACATCATTGTCTAAGTAAAGAGAATGTGATAGAGAAGACGGCTCTGTTTGTATCAACTTGGCATGCAGATAATAGTTATGTTACCAAGGGGCAGAGCTTTACTTCTTTTCATGCAAGGTTTTCCATAAAATGGAGCTGGTATTTTCAATTTTAGTCCTTGTCTACACGTATAAGTTCTTCTGCTTTAACTGTAGCGGTGTAGTTAAAGTGATACAACTTCCTGTAGCTTGGACATAGTTATACCGGTAAAAATGTGCTTATAGCTTACTGATATAAGATACCTTTATACCTTCAAAAAAGAATTAGATAAATTTATGGACATTAGGTCTATTACTGGCTATTAGCCAATATGGTCAGGAACATCTGGGTGTCCCTAAACATCTGATGGCTAGAAACTGGTACTAAGCGATGGGGGATGGATCACTCGATAAATTGCTGTGTACTGTTGATTCCCTCTGAAGCATCTGGCATTGGCCACTGTCGGAAGACAGGACACTGGGCTAGACGGACAATTGGTCTGACCCAGTTCTTATGTTCTACACCAGTATAACTTGTTAGTATATGGGCTTGTTTGTCAGCCTGAGATAGACTTTTGGGCTTGATTACTCTTATATCCTTACTAACATGTGTGAACAAAGACACTGTGTGTTGTTTCTGCCCAGCCAGATGGGTTTGTTAGTACAATGAGATGAGGAATAAAGTTTAGCCACTGGGTATGGTGGGCATGTAGGAGGCAGAGCTTTCTCAAGGGCCAGTCTGAGGCTGTGGAACGAACTCCCATTAAAATTTAGCACCATCACAAATCTCATCTAAGTTGCCAATTGTCTAAACACACAAATCCAAATACCCTTGCTCTGCCCCACCCCTTCTCTGAGGCCCCGCCTCACTCACTCCATCCCCCCTCCCACTGTCATTTGCTTTCCCCCACCCTCACTCACTTTCACCAGGCAGGGGTTGGGGTGTGGGAGTGGGGCAGCCTCTGGGCTGGGGCAGAGGGGTTCAGAATGTGGGAGGGGGCTCTGGGCTGAACTTGGGACAGGGGGTTGGGGTGCAGGAGGTGGTATAGGGTACAAGCTCTGGGAGGGAGTTCGGGTGCAGGAGGGGGTTCCAGGCTGGGGCAGGGGGTTGGGAAGCAGGAGGGGGTGTGGGCTCCAGGAGGGAATTTGGGTGCAGGAGGGGGCTCTGGGCTGGGGCAGGGAGTTGGGGTACAGGAGGAGGTACGGGGTGCAGGTTCTGGGAGAGAGTTTGGGTGTGGGAGGAGGCTCAGGACTGGGCCAGGGGATTGGGGTGTGGGAGGGAGTGAGGGGTGCAGGCTCCTGCCAGGTGGTGCTTACCTCAGGTGGCTCCCATTTGGCGGCACAGCAGGGCCAAGGCAGGCTTCCTCCCTGCCGTGGCCCCATGCCACTCCTGAAAAAGGCTGGCAAGTACCTGCGGCCCCAGGAAGGAGTGGGGGGGCACCACCCCTGCAGCTTCCATTGGCCACAGTTCCTGGCCAATGGGAGCTGCGCAGTCGGTGCTCGGGGCAGAGGCAGTGCGTGGAGACCCCCTGTTCTCCCTCCAGAGGCTGCAGAGACGTGCCAGCCTCTTCCGGGAGCGGCACAGAGCCAGGGCAGGCAAGGAGCCTGCCTTAGCCCCACTGTGCTGCTGGACTTTCAGTGGCCTAAAATCTCCTGGTTTGGCTTCAGTAGCCTCCAGGAGATGGAGCCTGATTCTGGGAGACTCCCGGCGAAACCGGGACGGTTGGCAACCTTAATCTCATCACCTTCCCTTCCAAGTGCAAGATGCACTTCTTCAATCTGCCTTCTCTGCCATAAACCATAGCCATCGTCTGTGTGGTGGCACATCGTAGGGAGATATCCCAACTAAATGCTTCAGGGTTGGTACAGTTTTCTCCAGATCTCAGAAAGGATCACAAAGTTGTCGGCCTTCACCTCAGAACAATGAGATTCAAACGGCCTACAGAGAGAGAAAATCAGATTAAACTGAATGTTATCCCTTTTTGACCTAAGCGGTTGGTCAAAATTTGGTGTCTTGTGGGTTGTTTCTGTTAGGAGGACAAATGGATGATGGAGTCAAGTATTTCTTTGATGCAATCTGTTTATTTATAGAACAAAGAACACAGTAGGAATCAAACAGCCGGAGCCAGTTTCTTTGCTTACAGTTGCAAGTCTCTTTTTATGCAGTACTTTACCCAAAGATCTCTCTCTCTCTTTCTTTCTCTTAGCTTTTCTCAGGGTCAAGCAACAAGTGTATCTCTGGCTATCTTGGCTTTCTTGCTGCCTTCTCTGGTGTTTCATTCTGCTGCTTCTCTCCCCCACACACAGAGACAGAGCGGGAATCAAATCAGTCCCCTATCCCTGCATTGGTTAGGAAACACCCCAGGATCTCCCTTGGAATGCATGGCTCAGCCACTGCTCAGGCTTCCATGATGTCTAGTCCTTGGGCGGTGGCTTTCCAGTGTGTCAGTGATCACTAACCATTATTGTTCCTCCTTGTTGGTTTCCTCCTGTCTTTATCTCTCATAGTCATGATACAGCTCCCAGGTTTCTCTGATGTGCTGTTGTATTGTGCTGTGTATTTCTCTGATGTGCTGTTGTATTGTGCTGTTGTATTGTGTGTTGTATTGTCATACCCCGCTACCCCCCTAAACGTGATGTTTCCCTGGTTCTGTCTCCACTTTCATTCAGGGCTGTGGCTAACTAGTTTCATCTCCTAATTTCCTGTCCCACCTTTGCCCTGATCAGCCCTAACCATCGAGCCCTGCTCCATCTACCTTTTGTGCTGGACTTAATGAACATACTTGGGCATCATGGTTGCCTTGATTGGAGATGCCACTGTGAAACCTGCTTAATCTGCTTATAAAGACACGGGGCTTTCCAGGATTCAGTCGCTCAGTAATTCTGCTCTCCACCAAATAGGAGTTGTGGGCGAATTAACAGATCAGTCGCAGCATACTTCTGTACTCCTAGCATACAAAGTCAGCCACTGAGTCCCAAAATCCAAAGCAGTCAACAATAAGCTCCTGTGAATAGACCTGAGACCTAATTCCGAGCTGAATGGGAGTTGAACCTGCTTAAGGGAGGCTGAATTAGCCCCCCAAACTCTGCTCCATCTGGGAGGGATCCTGATCATTATTTCGGTCCCCCACAGTAGTGACTGTACCTTTTTGCCAAGAGGGAAATCTCTAGGCTTGTGCATGACTTTTTGCTTTCCCGTTTCAGCAGTTGCTCAGGTATCAGAGTTACAGGATGAACTAACAGTGCATTGATTACTGAATTATTTAAAGGTCCCTTCACTGCGATCCCTTTGTTTCTGACAGCACTTGCCTGTAGCCCAGTACCTTGGCTTACAGCTGGTGTCTGATATGCCATCAGAAGTCAAGAAGAAAATCTCATTTATTCATGAAATGGGACCAGCAGAATTCTTTTGGTGTCAACTCTCTGTTGGGGTCTCCATTGATTATTAGTGTGCAATTCCTTGGCATAGGGTGCCATCTTGTCCAGTCAAAACTCAAGGCTTTCCCCCCCTTACTTCCCATGGACTAAGAGCAGTCATGCAGCTAAAGATGGGCGTATAGAATAGCGATACACAGTCCTGATTTTTCTCTCGGGATAAATCAGGAGTAACTCTGTTAAAGTCAATGGACATATACTAGTGTAAATGAGGAGAATTGGACCTTAGCAGCGTTTAGTAGTGGTGATATAAGTTCAATGATATATGTATTTTATGTCTCTCCAGCGGGTCTAAGGGGTGAATGATGCTGCACCTGTGTGTAAGCAGGGGTTTGAATAGCAATCTGCTCTGTAAATAGCATTTCCATGTGCCTGATGTGTCTGTGTGTCATGTTGCCCTGTAGTGCATGGCCCATAGGGCACACGAGAAACGTGCTACCACGATCAACGAAGAAAGTTCTGCTTTCTGACAGGCAGTAAAGATCTTTGGTTTGGGACATGAAGGACCAGAGTTCTAGCTTTCTAGCTAGCCATGTGTGTGACGTAGGGTATGTCTACGCTAGAAACACTGCAGGGCTGCAGCTGCACTGCTGTAGCACTGTAGGGGAGATATTTCCTACAGTGGTGAAAGGCCTTCTTCCATTGCTGTAGTAGATCCACCCCTCTGAGAGGTGGCAGTTAGTTTGACAGAAGAATTCTTCCATCAACCTAGCAGTGTCTACACTAGGGCTTGGCTCAACTTAATGACATCACACAGGGTGTGAAATTTTTCAGACCCCCTGAGCGACTTAATTAAGCCGTTTTGTAGTGTAGACCAGCCCTTAGATAGTAATTGTGTCCATGGCCTACATGCATGGATTGTATATGCCCCAGTGAATTCCAAGCAAAATACCAATGTGTGATTACGTGTTGACAGCAGCACCTGAAGTGGCTGGTGTCTTCAGATGGCAGCAAGTTCTGAAAGTGCATTGCATGGATTGCACATCCAGAACTAAAGATTTAAATTGTAGCTTTCAACATAAACCTCCGATCCTGTTGCTGGGCTGAAGCCAAGAGGATGCATGTAAAACATTTGCATCCACCCCCAATTGTTATAATGCTATAAAAAAGATTTTCAGGAATGTTATGTTCTTCACCAGGAGTATCAGAAATCTAGCCTGCATGGTGAGAACCTTCCAGACACAAACCAACTGTAACTGATGCAGTGACACCTACCTGAGTCTGCAGGCAGCCTGAGACAATGACTCAGAGCGGTGAACAACCCTGCCTCGCCATTACTCTGATTGGAGTATTAATTTTAAATGGCATGTCAGTGTCAACACTGATCATTCTAGTGGATGGACTGGGGAAGGGGCTGGGATTGCAGCCCTCTGGGAGTTGCTGCAAGGAAGGAAATGCAGAGAAAAGGACAGAGCAGGAAGAGGGAGAGAAACAGAGAAAGGAGGATGGGGAAGGAAGAGAAATAAAGGGCAGGAAGAGCAATGGCCTAAAGGGGACAGATGTTCTTACCGTTGACTGCAGCAGCAAGGCCTGGAACAAATAATAAACAACAGCTAAACATTTAGGTTCAGATTACAGAGGTGCGTGGGCAGCTGGAGATGCAGATAGGCACCTCGTGGCGTTTACAGAATGCAGGTTAGGCGCCTAACTCCCACTTGGAGAATTACACTGGGAATTCAGTGCTTAATCTGCGTAGGCACTTTTCTGAATCTCACTGGGTGCCAATCTGCATCTCTCGTTGCCTTTGTAAATCTGACCTTCTAATAGTTGCATGCGGGCCGTACGCTGCCCCTGATCTCTGCAGAGACCTACTGAGCTCGGTGGGCCTGCACTCTGCACCCTGGGGAGTATATGGCTCTGAGTTTATACCCTGGCCTACACGCCAAAATTAAACCTGGAACTAGGCCCTCTCCCTAGGGTGAGTGTGACACAGACACACACACACGGTAACACTAAAGGCATTTGCTTACTTGTCTGTATGGTCTTGGTGCAGTGGCAGATGGACCCCCATTGAATGTGCCTGACGCCTGGACTGAGTGCCAGGCCCGCCCCCCTCCCTCACCGCCCCTTATTAGAACGTTGGAGGCCCGATTAAAGCAGCAGCCCTAAAATGGTTCTACTGCAGGGAGGAGGAGGAGGCCATGGGAGGAGGCCATGAAAAGGCTACACAGTAGGGACACCCTGTAACCTGCAAGCCAAAGAGGCTGGCTGTGCTGCAGTGCATAAGCAAGATGTGGGACGGATGGGGGGAAGGGTGAACTGGGAACAGGGTGGGCATATTGCAAATAGATTGGTGAACTACTGTGCAAAACCTCTGTAGGGGCTGTGGTCACTACTACAGTCTGCCGTAGTGACTGCTCCATGACTTGGCTCGGGGGAGAGGATTCCACCCACGCACGCCTGCATTGGTCCCATGCACAAAACACATTGAGCTTGGGCTGTTTACCATTGCGATGGCTGTACCCTCCACCCCAGAGTAGGCAAGAAAGTTTTGTGAGGGCTCTTGAATGCACTGTGTACTTCTCCAGGGGCTAGAGATGAAATTATTGAGTACAGGTTTTGCTGTAATTTTGAGACACAGGGAAGAGAGCAGAGATCGTCTTGCGGTTAAGGCACTGGCCTGGGACTCAGGAGACGAAGGTTCAATTCCTGGCTTTGAAATAGATCCCCTATGTGAGCTGTGACAAGCTGCTTAGGGTACATCTACGCTGCAAAAGGAACAGAACAAAAACCAACATGTGGCAGCAGGTCTCAGAGCCCTGGGCTTGCACCACGTGGCTAAAAACAGCAGTATAGACATTTGGGCTTGAGCCTGGGCTCTGAAACCATCCCACCTTGTGGGGTTCAGAGCCTGGGCTTCTGTTATTTGGTGACCCCGTTCTGAGACTCACTGCAGGTCTTTCTTTGCAGTATAGATGTACCCTTACTCACTTCGTGTCTGTTTCCTCCCTGTGAAACAGGGGCAGTAATACTCTCTTTAGAGCAGTGGTGGGCAACCCACGGCCCGTCAGGGTAATGCGCTGGTGGGCCGCAAGACAGTTTGTTTACATTGACCGTCCTCAGGCATGGCCGCCCGCAGCTCCCATTGGCTGGGAACAGCAAACCACGGCCACTGGGAGCTGCTGGCAGCCGGGCCTGCGCATGGCCAGTGTAAACAAACTGTCTTGTGGCCCGCCAGCAGATTACCCTGACGGGCTGCATGAGGCCCGCAGGTTGCCCACCACTGATTTAGAGGGTCATTTCTTCAGGGCCGATACTGTCTCTTGCGGTGTGGATGCAGTATGTATATGTGCAGCACCTACCACACCGTGGGCCTCTAGATGCTACTGAAACACAGATAATAAATAATATCTGCAGTGTTAGTGGCCCTCTAGCACACACATCTATTTTGTGTCGGTGGTCTAGTGTTACCACAATGAGCTGTAATATAAAACGGGTGGCGATGCTGACTGGCTGACTGACTCCATTCCTTTTGTTCCCTTATTCCCCTAGGTCTATTCCTGTATTACCCACTCTACACATATGACACTCCGTTAGGAAGAGCAGTATAGGTCCGTCCGGTGGCTCCATGGTATTGCTCTGTACCTTGAGGCCGGAGATAGGGGCTTAATTTCCAGGCTCAGTTGGATGGAATTGTCACAGAGGCAGTGCACTCAGGCTGCTGCTAAGGGAAAGAAGTGTGTCCTATGACCCAGATACAAGCGCCTCTGGCTGATTGAGATGTGTGATGATCTCCAAAGAAGTCCAGGCTAGTTCTCTTCCCCCAGAAGGACAAAGAGTGCAAACATGCATAGAAGGGGAGAGGAGCAGCTCCTCGGCCTTTCAGCTACACAGCAAAGGTTCCTCTTATTCCCTGGGGTTATTGCTCTGAAAAATTCTGCCGTTGCTAAGTGCAGAGATCATATTTAAGTGAGAAGCTGCAACACAGCACAGATAAGAAAAGAAAAGTCCATAAACTGCAGTGGACCAAGTTAGAAGGTGATTGGGAAAGATGCAGAGAGGGGTGACGTTTCTGTGTCCATACACATTCATCCAAAGGGAGAGACAGAATGGTCTAGTGATTAGATCAAAGGGACTGGGTTCAAGACTGCTGGGGTCTATTCCTGACTTTGCCACTGACTCTGTCTGTGTGATCTTGGACAAATCATATTTCTTCTCCGTGCCTCCATTTATTCGTCTGTAAAATAGATTTAAGAACACCTACTTGACAGGAGTGGTGTGAGGGGTGATTTGTTAATGACCATAACTTGCCTTGATATGCTCTGATGACAGGTGTTAGATGGGGTAAATCTCCTCTGCCCCACAGGCCGAATGGGAAGTTGGTGGAATCATGATGTCAATGGAAGCTTTGACTAAGGAAGGGTAATCACTGAGTAAGGACGTAGGGTTTTGTTCCTGTGCTTGGGTCTTTGTACACTGTATTACAGGTCTGGTCTGTACTCTCACTGTCTAATTAGATTCTGATCTCCCCAGGGCAGGGACTAGGGATCAGATCCTACTCCTAGCTAGAGTCACTTAGTGCTGCTTTAAACAAACAGTTAGTGTGCGGCATGCTGGGGTGTCAATCTACAGCGCACTGGCCTGCCACACACTGACTGTCCATGTGGACCCTGCTACCACTCACTCAAAGTTTCCTAGTGAGCACTGACCTGCTCCCATTTCAAAGCAGAGGAGGTGGAAGTCTGCACAGCAGCAGGGCCCACTCGGATGCAGCGTGTGGCAGGCTAGTGCACTGTAGACGTACACTCCAGCTTGCCACGCACTCACTGTTTGTCTAGACAAGCCTTAGTGGTGCAAAATGACCTTACATTGCCTTAAACGGGCAACTGATGATTTCCCAGGTTGGGGGGAATCCTGAACTGGTCACCTGGAGGTGTGGGGGAGGTGTTCTAGGGTGTGTAGCAGGAGCTGATGAAGATGGAGCTGGAATACAATGCACTCCGCTGACTCTGATCCTAGGGACTTTAATCCCAGGCAGTCATATTTCATGTTTACGCAGTGAGTTGGGGTCCTAGATGAGCAGTGTGATTGGGGTCCAAACCTGCAACCCTTACTCATACAAATAGTCCTTATGAGAGCAGTTCTCTGGACTACTCCCATGGGCAAGGATTGCAGGATTGGGCCCTAGAAAAGCAAAGCATACTGTAATTATGTTGATGTTGTTATTCACACTTGCAGGTAATTTCAATCTATAGTTTAGCCTGAGTTATCCCATGAAGCTATGCAAGTAATGCATCTCTGAACACCTTCCACTCAATTATTTAAAATCCAGTTGCTATGGAACTACTGTGGGTGATCAGTTTAAAGAAAATCCAGATGGCCTTTGGTTTTGGGTTCCCACTGCGCTTTGGTTAATTTGGTGTTGCAAGGTATTAGGTTAATTAAAAGCCATGTGTTACATGGGGACGACTACACTTGTGGATTAATAAGTATCCAAGAGTATTCAGCGACTCAGACCTGACAGACATCAAGTTGCTGACAAGTTATTTCACTGAGAAAGGAAGGGAAAGGAAAGAAGTCACAGTGAAATAAAGAGTTTTGCCTTGAATCTTACAGTGACATTTTCAGGAGGCCTGAAGTCCGAATTGCTGGTTGCAGCTTCCTTTACATCTCCTACCGAAGATCACCCATTACTGGAGACGCTGGGAGGACTGTAAGTGGAGAAACACGGTTGTCTGCTCAGTATATAGATTCCCACAATGCAAAGTAATTCGGGATAGTTCTAGCATATTCCAGTGGTGAGCCATGAGAAAAGCTAAAGCTTTCCTTAAGCTCTTCTTTGGAAACTCTCCTGTTAGGAGAAAATCTTTTCCAAGAACCACACTGTGGCCCAAGACAAACAGTTCCTTGCCGCGGAAGTGAGTGCTTATGATCATTGTTCTGCAACAGGAGGCATAAAGCAAACCAGCTGATATCTTTGAAGATTCCTTGCCAGCTAGCGGAGTATGTGTAGGAACCAGGGAAGCGCAGTAGTCTCTCTAGAATGCTAAAGAGGCAAAAGCCATCAACATGCAGCAGTGCTCCAGCGTGGTGGAGGCTGAAGAGAAGGACCAGGGCAAATGGACGCTGCTCCGGAATGTCAGCCAAGCCTTGAAACCCCGGACTCTTTTATCGGTAAGATAAGGGCCACTGGCTCTAAATGCTGACAATGGCTTTCAGACTCCTTCGAAATCTATATCACATTACAGTTTGATCCTCTGTAGGGCTTGTGCCAGCTTCTCGCACAATTACATCTGCACCTCCTTCTTTGTGCCCCCCGCCCCTCCCCGTGAATGGTACAACATCCCTGAGCTCATTTGTAAAGCCCCTACTCTGGCCACATTTATGCCCCTCTTAAAAAAAAACAACAACACTTCTACTGTGCTGATTACAGTGAATCGAGTTGACTTGTATATAAATTGCCTGTTCCCCCTCCCCTCACCTCTGTCCTGAGATTGTGAGCTCCTGGGGGCAGGGTCGGGAGGGTTTGGAATGTGCCTAGCATAGTGGCTACTACTGGTTGGTTCAGATATGGTTATTTATGAAATGACTGAAAGTGTTCTTGGTTCTGTGGTGCTGCGCCCTATATCTTGAATTAACCCCAAACTACCAAGATGCAGGGCATTTCATGAGGATTATTGACCAGTTTAATTGAGGTGTTTAATGGCCCAGCGCCAATCACCATGAAATGTCCTGGGCGGATGTTTTTGTTTCCATTGAACCTGATCCAAAGCCCACTGAAGTCAGTACAAAGACTCCTAGTGATTTCTGGGGACTTTGCATCAAGCCCTTTCCAAGCAGAAAAAGGAAATAGGGATATGGTGGGTCTAGCTGAGTTAGTCCAGGCCATCACAATTGCCTTTTTGGCCAGTGTTAACAAATGTAATTTTAATTTGTACTTACAGGGCATTTTGAAAAAATTAATATCCAGTATGTTAGCTAGTCAAATCATTTATTTATTTGTTGTAGTACAGTGGCATACAATAGAAGAGAAGTATAAAACTATACTTCATGATATTGGGCTACGTATTTATCTCTGGTGTCTGGTGACATAATGGGCCACGAAACTCGGCTGCTTAGTACTGACCCCCAGAACGCAGGTATAAAATATTTTCTTTGAGGGGTATAATGTAATCTTTATTGTACCTTTGAGTATTCTCTGGCAATTAGGGGCTTAGAATAGGAGACCTGGGTTCTGTCCACTGTGGTTCGACCAACTATAAAATGAGGATAATACTGTCAACTATTGTAAAATGCTTTGAGATCCTCCACTTAAAGAAGCTAAAGTATAAGTGCTAAAGTATACAATTTAAGCTGATATATAATTGAACAATATGTCACTTACTTTACCCATATGTTTTTTCTTTCCTCTTCTACCAATTTTTCAATTAGTTCTAAAGATAAGGTATCTATTTTTGATTCTCTAAGCATATAATTATTTTCCTTATTTATCAGGTACTTCTGAAGACATTTTGAGCCAAATTATAAGATTATTTTTTTAAACAGTAACAGCCAGAGCCTCAGTTGATATAAACTGGAATGCCTTCATAGACATCATTTGGTTTACTGATTCATATAACCCCTTTCATTAGAGGATCTCAAAGCACATTGCAACAGTAAACAAATATTGTTGTTATTATTATTAATTCAATACCGCTTTACTGATTGACACCAGCTGAGAATCTGACTCTAACTTTTCAAAGAGTTACAGGGAATCAGAGCCAATGTTTATCGAAGCCAACTGCATCTGAGTGGCTACATCCAGTCATTTGCAGTGTTACTCACCCTGTGTAACAAAGAGGCTGAATGTACGAAATTGTCTTTAGTAACAATCCAGTTGGTGGCACTGCAGTGTAACATACAAGACTGTAAGGAGCTGTTTATGTATTAGGCAATGTCGTCAGTGCTAAGACACTTCTGCATTTGGGGGCTCTGTCACACTTTCGCACAGCTCAGTTGAGCCTCACGCATCGAGCTGGTTTGAGAGCAGGAGTTGTAGCAGCAAGTCTCAGACACTAGAGGCAATGTGGGGCCTCCTCTGTAGGCAGCCAGCTCTGTCTCTGCTCTCTCTAGTCCCCCTGCTGGTGCCAGAGGGGCATAGAGCCCTAGGAGAAGGGGCTCTGCTAATAGAAAAGGCAAAGCAAGAATATGAGGAGCCAAATTAGGGTGACCAGACAGTAAATGTGAAAAGTCGGGAGGGGAGGGGAAGAGTGGGGGAAGCTTTCAACAATCCCCAGGCTCTGGCTCCCCCTGCTGAGGAAGTCCCCATCCCAGATCAAGAGTGTGGCATGCTGACAGGGCAGTGTGTGTAGGGAAACTTGCCCAGGGCTTCATCACCAGGTCTATCAATCTTGGATGAAGCCTTTCACAAACTCTAAATCCATACTGTAACGTTTCACTCCATATTCTTTAGGAAAATGTGCTTATGGTATGAATATGACATAACTGAGATATACTTTATGGAAGATGGGTCTTGTGAGGTATCATTGGAAAGATTATACTTTACTGAATGTGATTATCCAATTTGTATGCATGTATCATTTTTGTATCTAAAGTTAGAAATATGGACTATGTAACAGTTACAACTGGGTGTGTATTGGGAAGACACCCACCAGACGACAGGCCATAAAATTTGATGAACCATCAGGAAGGAACAACAAAACCAGGAAGATACTAATCCCTCTCCCTCCTGGGAGGTATCCGGGGACGTAACTGTGATACTATTAGGTCAGGTGGTCTTGTCACCTGATACTAAACATTACCTGGGACTTCTTGTAACTTTCCACTGGAAGAGAAGGGGGATCAAGTTTGGGAAACAAAGGATTCCCACCTTATGTAAATCCTATTTAAGGGTGGGGAGGATGGCAAATGGGACTCCTCCTCTCCATGGCCTGTCTGCCCAAGAAGAAAGACTACTAAAGCCACCTGAAGGGAAGGCAAGGGGGAGTCCAGACTGAGACAGGGGTCCAGTCTGAAAAGGAATATAACTGGAACTCTGAACCACAGAAACTTTGCAACCTGCCTAAAATAACATTTAGGATGGGAATTTACATTTTTGTTTCTTAAGTATATTGAGCTTAGCTTGCATATTTTGCTTTATTTGGTCAGTAATCTGCTTTGTTCTGTTATCTCTTATATTCACTTAAAATTTGCCTTTTGTAGTTAATAAACTTATTTCTTGTTTATAATATAACCCAGTTTATGAAATTTCTAACTTGGGGGGGGAGGGGAGAAGTTGTGCATATCTCCCTCCACATTGAAGGAGGTGGTGAATTTCATAAACCTTTGGGTTTGTACCCCTAAAAGTGGTGTGCACGTGAGTGCTGGGGGAGCCCTCTCTCACAGAGCTGACTCCAGTCTGTGTCTGCAGCAGGGTGTGGCCCTACCTGTGTGTGTGTGCTGCAAGAGGCCGGAGAGCCTAATCCAGCAAAGCAGTAAGAGGGAACTCAGACTGATTGAGCAGGGGAAGCTCAGTTAAACCCCAGCACATCAGGTGGCATCCCAAAAGTGGGGTCCAACCTGTCACACATACATTTAAAAAAAGCTGAAATATACATTTATATGCAAATAAGATGCAAATAAGGAAATTTGCTCAATAATTAATGTGCATAAATGCTATACATGGAGATGCATAAAACTTGGTAGATATGGGTAGCAGAGTTTAAAGTAGTTGACTATTTAATAACAAGATACTGTATTTTAATTATAACTTGCATATGGCTGTATAATCCAGGGATAATACCATGCTGTTAGAGAGCTTATTCCTTCACTCTCCCACTTCCCTGGTCCTTCTCGCATGAACAGAGAGCAACAATACCCAAAGTCCGAAGGTGCAAACAATTCAATGTTTATTGGGGTGAACTTCCAGCAAGCTTAAATCCAAGTTCCTTTTTCCTTATTTTCGAATCCCAACTTACTTCCTATTTGCCCCTAATTTATATAGTAATATTCTTAGCTATACCTTAACCAATCATTTTACTGAAATTTACCTAACCAAACCTAACATATTGTAACATGATTAGCTAACCAATTATATCCCCCCACCTTAATTAGTTTACACCCAGCAAAATTAATTATACAGCAGACAGAAACAATCACAGAACCAGACAGAGACCATGCAAATAAACAATAGCAAAGTGGGAACTATAATGACAAAACAGTACAGAAGTGAGGATTTCACAACTACATCTATAAAGACATAAAGGTTTCTTAGCTGTGTCTATTGGTAAGTGAGTTCTTACCAGACAGAAAACTATCAACCTAAATTTCCTTTTACATCTTCTAGGCTCTTCCCTTTCTCTGGAGATGATAGATCGGATCACCTTCCTAACAGCCCCATATTGACTAGTTTGGAATGTGAGGATGTGACCGGTCGCTTCCCAGCTTATGGCTGCCCCTGCTGCTTAGCCAAAGGCATTGGCCTAAGAACAGGGCCTCAGACTGTCACTGTGAGAGAAGGCCCTTACACAGATTCTTTCTTGTATACCTCTATTAATAGCTAAATGATAAACATATACCTACATTCTTAAAGTATAGGCCTTTACAGGCAGGCCTGAATATCTATATCCTAACACATGCTGTTGTACTAAACAGTAGGGTTGCCATTGCCAGAGCTGGCCTAGAATTTTCAAACCTTGCTCAGGAAAAACTCCCTGAAAACATTGAGAGTTTGCTTAAGTTACTGGCCTGAATGATGACTTTAACAGTCAGTATTTAGGCAAAAGGCAGCATAGTACAGTGCCTGAGTGTGTGCTAATGCAATAAGCTAGCACAGTAAGGGTACCGGTGTTGCCAGCTCTCACCATCTTATTGTAAGTCCTGGAATATTTGTGGTTTCTCTGAAGGCCGTGGCTGCTGGAAGCAAGAGATTACCTGAGAACCTCAGGTTCGTTTAGAAAAGAGCAGTCTTCTAGCCTGCATCGTTGAGGAGAACAGAGCAAAAGGGTGAAGCAAGTTCACCCGAAGGGCTTAGAAACCAGAAGGCCAAGAAGATGAGTCTAACATTTATTATTTAAAATATCTCATGGTTTTTGTGGCCTGACTCATGATTTTGGAACACTGGGGGTTGGCAAGAGTTGGGTGCAGAGTGGAGAAGTATTGGGAGTGGAGAAAGCTGCGTGACCCGGGACCCCCACCTCAAAAGCATTACCGCGCCGTGGATTGGGTGGCGTATTGAAGACGTTGCCTCCCTGATGCCGCAGCAGCTCCCAGGGTAGCAGTCCATGGAGGCCGAGACAGCAGGTGCAAACAGCAAGAGTGCATGCATCTCCGCCTAGAGCCGCAGATGGACAGCCCCCAGCCTGAACAGCCTGTAGCCTTCTGGTGGGTTGGGGGAGCTTAAATGTAAAATTGCATTAAAAATAGAAAGGAAAAACATACATAGAACAGAAAAAAACGAGATCCTAGGGATGAAGAGGAAGAGAGAGAGAGAGAGAGTAAAGGGCTGGAAGAAAGGAGAAGAAGCAAGGAGAGATGGTAGCAATTGACCCAAGGCCTGGGGGACAGCCATCTAGCAATCTGTTGCAAAAGGTGGAGGTTCCACCTTCAAATGGTTGGGAACCACTGATGTACAGTGCATCGCCTAAGTCAATTTCTGGATGTAGGTTTCATTAAATCAAAGAAATGTAGGGCTGGAAGGTATCTCAAGAGGTCATCTAGTCCAAGAGGAGCATATGGCCCTCAAAGGGTTATTCATCCTCTCCATTCCCATTGAGTAGATGACCAGAGTGATACATGTTTAGCAATGTTTTATATTCCTTGTTAGTTGGCTATGAAAGAAATTGCTGCAGAAAGTGCAGAGTGCCCTTAACTCCCTTTGCCAGCAGTGGAATTGGAGGAGGCTCAGCACCTCCCAGGATCGGGTTTAGAGGCAGGAAAGAATTTCATGTTTTCATTGAAGGTTGGTTCCTCCTTCTTTGAGGACAATGGTGAACAACTCGTGGCGAGGAGTAATTTAAAACCCGTGTAGGAAATGTGGGGTCACATTAGTGGCCTGATCCGACAGTCCTTACTTAGGCAAAATTCCCATTGACTGCCTTAGGGAATGCAGGGTGATATGTCTAAAGCCTGCTTTCTAGTCACAGCGTCATGCTTGCATCGGAGTCACTTTTGCTTGGGCTGAGAATAAGCTGTTCTGTGCAGGTGAGACTGAGCTGGAAGCCGCAGTCAGACTGCTGCCCATGCAGAGATAGCAACCTGTTGTCTGCAGACAGTACACGGGCACTGCCCTCCATTCCAGGTTCTCTTCGGTGCCAGCTATACGTTGGACTAGCCAAAGACATTCACTGCCCAGCGGCAAAATAAACAATCTTTCCCCTGTCTCCTGCTTCCTGTCATGTGAGAACGGGCACAGCGCAAGATTCGGCCCCTCAGCACCTTTCCCTGGGCCCCTGTGCGGATTCAGACCTTCCCGTTGCACAGAGGAAAGGCCGGGTTTGGTCCGACCCCTCTGTTCATCGTTTTGCACTGGCTTAGGCAGTACTCTATGTGCACGACCCGCTGATGGGACCATTTGTCAACACATTTGATTCTGGTGTGGGAGGCTTTCGGGTTCAGATCAGACTGAACCTGTGTCTCTTGTTGGTTTTCTTTTAATGTCCCTCCCATGCCCACCCTCTGCCTGTGATGTTGTTTTAAAATATATTGTATTGAAAAAGGGGCAGACTAGATTTTACACACGTGAAAGGGTTTCCCATGAGTAGCGGTCTGATTAGCAGCAGGTCAGTTTGCCAGAACTGGATGAGAGAGGTAGCATACATTGCAGTGCTAGGGCCTAGTTGCCTCACACTAACCTTATGACCCGCCTATGAGGAACGGGTAGCATTGTTGCCTAGTGGGTAGGGCACTGGACTGGGACTCAGGAGACTTGAGCTTTATTCCCAGCTCTGCACTGGCCTGCTGGCAAGTCACTTCCCCCCTGTGCCTCAGTTTCCACATCTGTAAAATGGTGACAATGATACTTTACCCTCCTTTTGTGAAGTGATGAAAAGCTACTGATGAAAAGCACTATGGAGTTGGGTATTGCATGGACTCACGCTTGCACTCACACCCGTGTTTTGAGGTAAAACATTCAGAAATGACTCTATCCGGGAATGTTGAATCCTCCCTGCAGTGCTGTGTTCTTCTGCTCATCTTCACTGAGAACATGCCTATCCTCTGTTTCGTTTCAGGGGGATTATGTATGGATGGACCTCAAAACCGGTCGGGAATTCGACGTTCCCATCGGAGCTGTGGTCAAACTTTGTGACTCTGGGCAGATCCAGGTGGTGGACGATGAAGGCAACGTATGTATGAAGGAAAAGAGGATTGTGATTGTGTGTCCTTTGTATTAGTGTCAGATGTAGGGGCCCCAAATAGGGTTAAGCACTGGGTGCTGTACAGATGCACAGAATGATCCAAAACCCATTGAAATCAATAGGATTCTTTCCATGAACTGCCATAGACTTTGGATCGGGACCACACAACATGAGATAGTCCCAGTCCCCAAGGACATAGGTGGAAGACAAGATACACGGAGGAGGTGTAACAAACAAAAGGAGAGAAAGGGGGCGGGGGGAGTAACTTTGACAAGGGCGACCACAACAAGACAGTGCAGTAACACAAAGTAGCTAGTGAACAACTTGTCTATTTCAGAGCCAATTAAAGGGGCTTATTTAAGCCTTTTCCTGTTTCCAGTTTATTTTATTGGAGAGGAGGGATAGTCCAGGGATTAGGGTGCTAGCCTGGGACTTGGGAAACCTGGTTCGATTCCCTGCTGTGCCATAGGTTTCTGTATGACCTTGGCAAGTCCCTTACGCTTTCTGTGCCGGAGCTCCCAGCCACCATGGCAGGTGAGGGGACCCCCGCAGCAGCCCATCTCCTGTGGGTGACCCCAGAGCTCCCGCTTGCTGCAGGTGGCGGGGAACCCCCTGGCGCTCCCTGCTGCTGTGGCCGGCGTCCCCACCACCAGAGCTGCTCA
This sequence comes from Lepidochelys kempii, assembly GCF_965140285.1. NCBI lineage: Eukaryota > Metazoa > Chordata > Testudines > Cheloniidae > Lepidochelys > Lepidochelys kempii. Next base: position 16,661,467 of record NC_136380.1, read on the forward strand.
GCCCCTGCGACCCTGGAGCTCCCTCTCACTGCAGTGGCAGGGGGACCCTGGAGCCCCAGTAGCAATGAGTGCTGAGCTGAACCTGCCTCCCCATTTTGTCAGGGATGTATTCCCCCTTCCAGGGTGGGAGCTGGGAGCAGTGCAGAGGCCGGCTGGGAGCTCCAGCCCCGGGGCAGAAAATATCACCGAGGTCAATGGAAGTTCTGGATCCCGTGACCTAATCGGAGCCTTAACAATAATACATAAGCCTTGCCTTTAATACAATGGACTCCAAAGAGATTTAAACTTAGTACAATGAGGTTTTCCAAGGATACTGCAGGAAATTGCAGTATCTGTCACATGCACTGCCCTGCCTCACAGGGGGAGGAGGGTTGAGAGGATAAATACATCCAAGATTGTGAGGTCAGACATGACAGTAATGGGGGGGGGGAGGCTGTGACAGGGCCTTGTCCTGCTCCTGTCTCTTTTCTAGCCACAAACCAACCACTCGGAGAAAATGCTTTGTGCTGTTTATTTACACTGTTCTTTCCTACCGCCTGTCCAAACCTTTGCAGCTCTGTATTTATCATAACATACAGTCCTTAGCTCACCCAGCCAAGGAGAGGGAAAGACAGAGGGTCTCTTTCTCTGAGAAGCCTGTCACTCTCTCATGTCCTTCCTGTGCCTTCTCTACCTCTTGGGTAATGAGCTAATTAGCCTTTGGGGCTCTCCTCAGCCCATCCCAGTCCACCAATGAGGTGCAGCTCTTCCTAATCAGGGCTACTCCAGAGCAACTACTTGTGGTTGTGGTCACCAGAGAGCTGCATGAGGTGCTGTTTCCCAGCACTCTATCACAGGGCCTATATAAATACTTTAGATTAGGGCTTTTAGTTACCACTGCTCCTGCTAGCCACTCCTCTTCTCCTATAGGATCCCCACTAACATCTTCCCTAACCTGCTCCTGAGTTCCCACCGAGCCCTTCAGTAGCCAGCCCCAGTCATCTGTACCAGTTTCTTGGTTTTTTACCAGTAGGGTTGTCAACCCTTCTGGATTGGCTGGGAGTCTCCCAGAATCAGCCTCCATCTCCTATTAAAATCTCCCAGATTGCCTTTAATCAACAGCACAGTGGGGCTAAGGCAGGCTCCCCACCTGCCCTGGCTCTGCGTGGCTCCCGGAAGCCACCGGCACATCCCTCTGGCTCCTAGATGCAGGAGAAGGCCAGGGGGTCTCTGTGCGCTGGCCCCGTCCTGAGTGCCAACTCCGCAGCTCCCATTGGCTGGGAAGCGCAGCCAATGGGAGCTGTGGAGGTGGTGCCTGCAGGCAGGGGCAGCAAGTAGAGCCGCCTGGCCACCCCTGAGCATAGCAGCCAGCGGGACGTGCCGGTCGCTTCCGGGAGCTGCCTGAGGTAAGCGCTGCCTGGCTGGAGCCCGCACACCTCACCCCCTCTTCCACCCCGCCCCAGCCCTGAGCCCCTTCCTGTACCCAAACTCCCACCCTGAGCCCGCACCCCCTCCTCCACCCCCAACCCCCAGGCTCAGCCTGGAGCCCCCTCCGACTCTCCAAACCCCTCTGCCACAGCCCAGAGCCTGCACCCCAACCCTCTGCCCCAGCCCGATGAAAGTGAGTGAGGGTGGGGGAGAGTGAGCAATGGAGGGAGGGGGGATCGAGGGAGCGGGGCAGGGCCTTGGGGCGGGGCAGGGTGTTTGGGTTTGTGCAATTGGACCATGGACAACCCGAGTTACAGAACAGCTTTGTAGGTCATATCATGCAGCACAGCCTCTGAGCAAAGTCTCCATGAGCTCCCGGCTGGATCCGTCTAAAGTGCCCGTTTTTGGCTCCAGAGCCAATTAAACCATAGGAATAATTTGCCAAACCTGAAAGGACAAACTTGCTTAAGGTGATGTACAAACCTGAAGCTCCAAAACCTCGAGAGCAGGTCAGGGATGAACCGGGCAGCCTGTGAAACCCAGTGGATCTGGCTACCAAGATCAGAAAAGTGGCTAAATGCAGTAATTATTCTCATTGTTTATATTACAGCAGTGCCTAGAGGCCCCCGCTAAGATCAGGCCCCATTGTGCTAGGTGCTGTACAAATAGGGTGTCCAGATGGCCTGGTTTTATTGGGACCATCCTCCCTCTCCTCCCCCACCCCCCGACATCCTGATTTTTCACACTTGCTCTCTGGTCACCCTATGTACAAATGCTGGCTAAGAAATAGTCTCTGCTCCAAAGAGAATAAAGAATAATAGGTTTTCAGGAATCAAAATGCCTCTGCAGTCCTCCTCAGAGCAGCTCAAGGAAAGGGTAAATGGAGCTTTGACCCATTCATCTAAATCCCCATTTCATGGACACAGGAATTGTCAGACCGATGGTCCCTCTAGTTTAGTAACCCATTTCCACAACTGACCAGTAATGGATGTTTCAGAATCATAGAATCATAGAATATCAGGGTTGGAAGGGACCTCAGGAGGTCATCTAGTCCAACCCCCTGCTCAAAACAGGACCAATCCCCAACTAAATCATCCCAGCCAGGGCTTTGTCAAGCCTGACCTTAAAAACCTCTAAGGAAGGAGATTCTACCACCTCCCTAGGTAATGCATTCCAGTGTTTCACCACCCTCCTAGTGAAAAAGTTTTTCCTAATATCCAACCTAAACCTCCCCCACTGCAACTTGAGACCATTACTTCTTGTTCTGTCATCAGCTACCACTGAGAACAGTCTAGATCCATCCTCTTTGGAACCCCCTTTCAGGTAGTTGAAAGCAGCTATCAGATCCCCCCTCATTCTTCTCTTCTGCAGACTAAACAATCCCAGTTCCCTCAGCCTCTCCTCATAAGTCATGTGTTCCAGTCCCCTAATAATTTTTGTTGCCCTCCGCTGGACTCTTTCCAATTTTTCCACATCCTTCTTGTAGTGTGGGGTCCAAAACTGAACACAGTACTCCAGATGAGGCCTCACCAATGTTGAATAGAGGGGAACGATCATGTCCCTCGATCTGCTGGCAATGCCCCTACTTATACATCCCAAAATGCCATTGGCCTTCTTGGCAACAAGGGCACACTATTGACTCATATCCAACTTCTTGTCCACTGTAACCCCTAGGTCCTTTAATGCAGAACTGCTGCCGAGCCATTCGGTCCCTAGTCTGTAGCAGTGCATGGGGTTCTTCCGTCCTAAGTGCAGGACTCTGCACTTGTCCTTGTTGAACCTCATCAGATTTCTTTTGGCCCAATCCTCTAATTTGTCTAGGTCCCTCTGTATCCTATCCCTACCCTCCAGCGTATCTACCTCTCGCTCCAGTTTAGTGTCATCTGCAAACTTGCTGAGGGTGCAATGCACACCATCCTCCAGATCATTTATGAAGATATTGAACAAAACCGGCCAGAGGTCCGACCCTTGGGGCACTCCACTTGATACCGGCTGCGAACTAGACATGGAGCCATTGATCACTACCCATTGAGCCTGACAATCTAGCCAACTTTCTATCCACCTTATGGTCCATTCATCCAGCCCATACTTCTTTAACTTGCTGGCAAGAATACTGTGGGAGACTGTGTCAAAAGCTTTGCTAAAGTCAAGGAACAACACGTCCACTGCTTTCCCCTCATTCACAGAGTCAGTTATCTCATCATATGACAAGGATGAGCCAAACCCCTCCGTCCATCACTAGCAGTGTTGGTGGCTGGTTTATACCCAGAAACATGAGGTTCTGTATCCCTTATCATTTTGTTATCCTTGCTAATAGTGTAGATATTCTTCTTTTTCATGTAAGGCCTGATTCTCACTTCACTACAGCCCCTTTACACCACTCTGGCAGTGCAAAGGGGGCTTAAAGTGGGCTTAAATTGCACACCCACTTTTAAAGCCCCTTTATACTTCCAGATCAGTGTGAAGGGGTCTGTAACTCCATGAGAATCAGGTCTATAAAAGTCTAATTCCCTTTTCTTTTCTTTTCTTTTCTTTTCTTTGATCCTGCTAAGCCTTTGCTCTCAATAGTGCTTTGGGACAGTGAGTCCCACATGTGAACTGATGATGTTAAAACACAGCTATATCCTGGTCTTGCAGGGATCTGAGAGATCATTTCCTTTTCACTATGATCCTTTAAAGTTAATGGCTGTCATGCCCATGTACTGCATACATCCTTTCATCCTGTCCTTTCTGAATCTGTCTCGGGTGCATATCATGGTAGGCTCACTTTTGACCTCTTTCCCCTTTTTCTCTCCAGGAGCATTGGATTTTCCCTCACAATGCCAGCCACATCAAACCCATGCACCCGACCTCTATCCATGGGGTGGAGGACATGATCCGCCTGGGGGACCTGAATGAAGCTGGGATTCTGAGGAACCTGCTCATCCGTTACCGAGAGCACCTTATCTATGTGAGTGTCCACCCGGAGAATGTCATCTCACCCCAGCTTTGTTGTGTTTATTTTCATTTCTATCCTGAACTGGTCTAAGCCCCATGCGTACCTATTCTCTGCCATGTCTGCTGCAAAGTTTATATGCTGTTCCTGCAGGACATGAGATACCATTACACGTGGAGGTTTACTGAATTGGGGAAAGGATATATCTTCTGGATGTTAAGAAAATCTAATTCCTTTTATGTGACCAAATGGGGAGCGCCCCTCACCGCTGGGCTAGCGAATTCAAGTCCCACATGGGAGCCTGGGTTTACACCTGAGAGTGGATCCTGAGTGCAGGGAGTTTCTGCAGTTATGAGCAATGTGCTTTGGGTGAAGCATTAAACTGAGTTTCTCATTGTCCAAGTGGAACTTATAGATCCCATGGTAACAACTAACCATCCCCAGGTATTTGCCTGGGCGCGCTTTAAGATCGCAACATGTTTAGCTGACCTAACTGAGGATTACATGCATAGGGGATGTGGTTGAAGAATCCCCACAGTGTGACAGGCTCTGGGAATTAAATAACCTGCGATGTGACAAGGCAGTTTTCCCACAGTGACCTTGCAATACCTGGTGCGTGCACTTAAGACTTATTCATTCTGAATTTCCTGGTTTCTCTCAGCTGCGGTTTGATTGCTACGATATTTTTCTTAGAACTCTTAAGTTCCCGACATGCACACACCGCCTTAACGCTCCTTTAAGTGCTGTTTGACTCAGCAAAGCGACTGTAAAATCAGCATTGTGGATTTGCAGGTTTGTCTCTCAATGATCTCATACCTGGTATGCTCAGTTCCCTAGCTTTGCAAACTCAACTATTTCCTCCTGACGCCGCATTGCTGGTTCTAACACTTCCACAACCCAGATTCTGCCCTACGTAGCACTTGTGCAGCTGCATGGGTTTTCATTTAGGACATAATGTGGAGGCAAATTGAGCTGCACGGTCGTTCTGCTATAACATTACAACTCCAAAAGGAAAGGAGTCGGAGATCAAAGGGTCTTGGTTTGTTTTATCAGAGTTGCAGAATCGCTGGCTGTGGGCTTGCAGGGTCATAAGATGCACAGGTTTGTGCCTGAAGTAAAACATACCTGGAGTGCATGCAAGCATGCTATTTGATGTTGCCAAATAGTCAATGTGACCACAGAAGAATGGGGCATTTCTGGATAGCTCTTAAATTGTAAGGCTTGCAGGCACTCAATGGCAGAAGTACATCGTTTTGTGCCCTCACCAATGCCTATGCTGCAGTGTAAACTCAGGGCTCAAGCTTAATCTCCCTTTCGTATACACACAAATCATGCTAACCCAGGGCTCGGGCTAAGATCGTATGGGGATGAAGTGTTGGAGTTAAACCAGGGTTCAAGCCTGATTGCATTGCAGTGTAGATGCAGCCCCACTGGACTTGTGTTCTGGGATCCACCAAAAGTATCCCACAATCCCCCAGACAGACATTCTTTGTCCTCTGGACAGTCAAGTTTGGTGGGCTGTCAAGTTTTCCCATGCTGCACCACGAACAAGGCGTTAGCGCGGCCATATTTTGGGAGGACACTAGGAAGTCTGGGACATGGGTGGTTGGATTTGGGCCTGCATAATGCAGTGAGGATACGGGGTTCAACAATTCCTAACCTGGAGTTACAAATGAGTGTAGACGCTTAAGCCCTAGGTTAACTAACCCAGGGTCTGCTAACTTGAGTTCTACTAACCTGGGCTTACACTGCAGTGTAGACATACCCTCTAAGGTCTTTTTTTTAAACAATTTAAGGATTTCATTTAAAGATGAGTGATTCATAGGCTGGTAGATTTTAAGGCCAGAAGGGACAATTATGGTCATCTAGATGCTTGTTTGAATCTTAGGAAAACTATCCAAACCTCTTAGGTCAGTAAGGCCCGGCTGGAGAACTCACAAGAACAGGCTTTCCTAATATCTAGAGAGAGCACTCCGCCACAGAAGTAGGGGCCTGTTTGCAGAGCCAGATCTGACACACACTCTCTCTCTCTCTCTCTCACACACACACACACACACACACCCCTCGCAAAAGTTTGAGGGTGTTCAGATGCTTGAGTTTGGTCTCACACATGCACACACACACATATCTCGCAAAAGTTTGAGGGTGTTCAGATGCTTGAGTTTGGTTCAGGCCTGTCTCTACTTGTGAGATTTCTAGCAGACCCTGTTTCCAGGTAGGTCAAAAATATGGCAAGAGCAGCCTTTCCTTTTGGTATTTTGCCAGCTCCGCTCCTTGCCTCAGATGGAACTGGGGGTATGTGAAAATGAGAAAAAATGTTACATCAGCATTTTCCAAATCTTTCATAAATGCTGGGTTTGGTTCCAGAGCTGGGTGAATTCTCTGGCCTATGTGATGCAGGAGATCAGACCACATCCTCCTAATACTCCCTTCCGGCCTTGAAACCTATGAAGAACCAAGGCAGTCAGAATAGGTTTAGCAATAACTAAGGATACAATTTACTCATGGAGGTCACTGATTCTGTGACTTTAAGGAACCCCGGTGACTTCTTCGGCTGCACCCCTGCCACAGTGGTGGGGGCTGGAGCTGTCAGTCACCTGCAGCAGCAGTGGGGCTAGAGCCCCCCTTCCCCCGTGGCGGGCTCAGGCTTCAGGTTCCCCAGCGGTCAGCCCCTTCTCCCCTGTTATTTTTAGTAAAAGTCAGGGACAGGTCACGGGCCTCCATGAATTTTTGTTTATTGCCCATGACCTGTCCTTGACTTTTACTAAAAATAGCCAGGACAAAATATTAACCTTAGCAATAGCCCACCATTCCAGATGTTGAACAACGCACCTTCAGCTTTGCAGGAATCGGTCTGCAGTGTCTCACCAGCTATTGCATTGTACAGATTTTGAAGGGCGGAAGACAGTGGGGATGGGGCAATATCCTCCCAATAACTTTCTGGTCGCTTTGAGTGGAAGATAATTCCCTCACATTTTTGTTTCATTAGAGAGAAATGTGCTGATGCACTGGGAAGGGTTAACATAGCCTCTTAGGTTGGAATATGCATTTTTGGGAATTAGGTGAGGTGAGCTCGTTTATATGTAACAAACAGTTGTCTTGAGTAAAGGTAAAGGTCAGCTGCTTTGCAGTCATGTCTTCACTCAGCGTTTTTGAGGCTGTCTGTTGCTTCTTAGTGGTATTGACTGAGGACAGATTCTCCTCTTGGTTCCAATATTCTGCTTTCCCTGCGTGTGAGGTCTTTCATAGGCATCAATGAGAGTAATACATCCATCTTCAAAAGTTTAACTGACTAATTCCCACAGTCTGTGAAGCAGGTGATTAGTATTATCCCGTTTACAGATGAGGAAACGGAGGCAAGGGAAGTTAAAGCCAACATTTACGAATCCACATTTAGGCATCTGAATAAATGGCCAGATTTTCAGATTTTAATGAACAGAAGCTACAAGCATTCAGGTCCTCTGATGCTTGTGCCATTGATTTAGGAGCCTAGGTTTAGGCCCCAAATCTGGAAATGGTGTCCCAAGGCCCCATGGGATTCAGTGTCTAACCCACCATTAGCTATCAGGACTTCCAGGCCCCCAGCCCTGCAGTCAGGCCCTGCCGGTGATGGCTGATGTAGGAGACTGGGCTGCCCCTTTCTCATAGGCTGGCTGCAGACACAGTCTGGGGGAGGGGGAGTCAGGATGCCAGCTGTGGCTGAACGGCAGCATTCCTGGCAGGTTCAGGTGGTGGAATTAATGGGCTTGTCCAGGCATGTATGGGGGTGTCAGCCCAAAAGGCAGGGCGGGATCCTGTGGTCGTTTTCTGGGAAGTGGAAGCCCCCATGGGAAGAAAGTCCATTGAAATGTCCTGTCCCTAGTTTTCGGTGTGCGGGAAGGGCAAAGAGGGAGACTATTTTAGAGTGAGTCCGAGGAAGAAAAGTGACAGAGACAACAAACGGAAACCAAGAAGCAGGAAGCCAGAGGAGGGTAACGCGAGGGTGCTACTGTGCCAGGAAGCCAGTCTTGTGCTGATGTGCACCTCTCCAGCAGGAGAGCTGCCAGGCATGAGGCCTCTTGGAGCCCAGGGCTATCACGCCTGGGTGCAGCCTGAATCACCCAGCTAGATGGCCCTGTCCTGGGCCCTGGAGAGGCTGGCGCTCCTGTGAGCGCTCGCCTGGCTCTGACTAGGGCACAAAGACTGTGAACAGCTGCTGATTTAGAGGCAGGAGTGGACAGATCTCCTCCTGTGGGTTTCTGTGCAGCAGGGAGGGGGGCCCCCTGTTTCACAGGAGATTGGTGGCTGAGTTCTGCGTGCCCGGTGGATGCTGGGTGTCTGTGCCTCCAGCCAGTGCATTAACCTTTTATTAGATGTGCAAAATGCAGCCCCAGGTATCCGTCTCTCATTAGGAGTTTACCCCCTACGCAATGATGCCTTTTTAATCTCTTTAACAACTCCAGGCTTGCCCGCGCTCGCTGAAATACTACCCCATTCCCTTAGCCATACACTGTTTCGGTTCTACAGCAAAGTGAGATGGCTGCTAGAGGACTGCGCCTCCCCAAAGCTGGGAGAAGGAGACAAAGGGACTAGCACAGGCTTGGACAGCTGGGCAGTACAGCTGGGCCAATCCTTTGTAGCAAAGAATGTAGTCAGTGAGCTTTGCCCCTGTTTCTGTTTGCGCATTGTCTGCAAAAAGGCTGCGGTGACATTTAGGCCAGGTCTCCGCTGCCGGGGCACTCCCAGGACAGGAACACCAGTGTGCTGTCTGATCGACAAGGTGCTTCTCACGCGGACGCAGCTATACCACCTAAATATGTCTACATGTGCATTCAGGAGCTTAACTTTAAGCATCAACTTTGTAAGATTTTGGTCAAAGATTTTAAAATCTGTTTGACTAATGAAGCAAAACAGATTGGCTTTTTTCAGAGTAACAGCCGTGTTAGTCTGTATTCGCAAAAAGAAAAGGAGTACTTGTGGCACCTTAGAGACTAACCAATTTATTTGAGCATGAGCTTTCGTGAGCTACAGCTCACTTTTAGTTCTCACATCACTGAGGGGCTTTTGGTGGGGGGAGGAGGGGAGGAGGTTTGGTTGGAGAGAGAGAGAAATTTTGACAGGTGAATAAACTGTCCCTTTACATTATCTATCACCCTGGCAGAGGAAGAGTGAGTAGAGTTTTGGGAAGTGTGGCTGGCAGTTCTGCGCAGCTGCATATGTCCCTGTGAATGGAGCCAAGGTGGTAGAGACCAACCCAGCAAGCAGCGGTTCCATGAGGTACAATTTGCTCTCACCAGCTGAAAGTGATAGTACTCAGTGTGGTCCGTGACAGGCCTGCGCTGCTTGAGGGGGTTCCCGGCGCTGATGAATCACGGATGAATCCTGCAACGAGGCTTCCGACAACCTGTGTCTTTCCCGGTTCAGCTTGGGGAAAAGATTCGCCATGACTTGGCGAAAGGCTTTTGTAATCCTGCTCTAATACAATACGTATTTTCCTTTTTCTCCTTCCTTCTTTCCTTTTTAACCCTCAGACTAACTGTGGCGGGAGGGTAAGTATAACGCACAGAACTATCGAGCCACCTTCCATTGCCGCAACGCATTGTGACATCATCCACTGGCTCGCTCGTTTACGTTCACCATTCCTGGCGTTTCTCATTTGTCTTGTGCTGCTTTTCTGCTGCCCCATGAATGCACCCAAACCATTATCCCTTTGGCTGCAGTGCTTTGCCGCAATGACAGAAATGTGGCCTTTTCCTAGAAGAGCAAAGTACCGAGTCTGCGGATGGGATGCCAGATGGACAGGGCTATCACCTGCTATGTGTAAGGGCCCGGTTTGGAGGAAATAAGCAGATATGACAAAGTGAAAAGAGTGATGCAAGCACTGTTCTGCATGGCTCATGCTTGTGTGTGCTGAGAAAACCTGTGCTGAGTAGCAGGGGTGTTTTGTCATGACACTTGGTTACTGAGCAGGGTTTTGTCTATCTGGAGATGAACTCAAAGCCATCTGCTACTGAATAGGGGTTGCTAAAGTGCAGGAGTATCTGGTCATGGTGTGACCCTGCATTCTCTGAGCAGCAAAAACTCCAGTTGAAGCCAAGGCGAGTTTGGGGTGCTCTGGGAATCAGGCACAGAGTGGATTTGTTACGTGGCTAATGAAAATGTAGGTCACACGGGCAGTAACAAGTTTGCAGTGGAACAGCATTTCCTGGTGTAAACTGTCAGCTTTTGTAGAACCATCAACCATACGTACAGCCAAGCTGATCTTTACACCAAAACAGAGGGGCTTTACTCTTAACCAGACTTGGAAATGGGAATTGCAAATATTTTCTTGTAGCTGCCCTTTGGCCCATCATCAGTTCGGGGGCCAAAGTCTTGAATGCTGTCAGCTGTTAAAATTGGGCAAGCTGTTGTATTTGTCAACTAGAAACAAGTCAAACCAAGCTTGTCTCTTGAGATAACACAGGAGTTTATGCTGACAGACTCTCAATGATCACAAGAGAAAGGTCAGTGGGAACATCAAGAAAACATTCCGGCCAGTAATGGTTAACTCCTTTAAAAGGATCTTTGGCTGTAGTCAGAATCACGGGTCTTGGCCGGGACATACAAGTTACCACCAAAGGTTGGAATATAGGGATGTCACAAACTTGCGCCAGAAGCAAAGTCAGTCTTTCTGAGAATGAGTTAAGAGAACATGAAATGGGATATTTCTGCCTCTATGCACTGTTAAACATGACCTAAAATTGCCTAGAAATGCCACATAACTTGTAAATCTCACCAAGTTACGAAGCAGCATGAAAACTTCAGACATCTTTTAGGTTGTGAGTTCAAATCCAGCCCAGGATTCAATCAGAGAGTTACTCCCTTTTGTTGACTGTGAAATGAGTTCGGGGGTCCAGTCCAGCTCCCAGTGGACAAGGGTTCCTATGACAAAATCCTCCACAGCTGGCACTAATTGTCAGCCTGATTGAAAGTCTGAGCAGATGCTAAGGATTGAGTGGGCCATAGAGATGGAGATGGAGCTACCCTCCCATCCCTTCCAAATCAGGATTGAGGCACATTAGCAGGATTATGTGGAAGAAATTTGAACTGGGGCTGCCCATGCTGGTCTCTTGGTCTCTTAGTCCGGCCTTCTCAGGAGTGCTGGCTCAGTATGCTGATTCCAAAAGTGAGTAAAAATTCTAACTCACTCTATCTGCAATTTGCAACACATGTTAGCAAGAGAAAGCTGGACTGTGCCTTACTCTGTAATAGGGATCTTTTATTAATTGCCTGAAACCACCACAGAAACATTCTAGCTCACTCTATGTAAGCTTAGGGTCAGTCACCTATTGGCTGTCTAAGAAGGCTAGCTGCCATGGCTGCATTCCCAGGCAGCTCAAACCCCTGTTAAAGCCTAGTAGAGTTCTTTATCGAGGGAGGGGTCCCATGGAATGGGCTACTTGGCTCCTCCCATCTGGTGATAGTAGAACATGCTATTAAAAGGGTGTAAGGCATTTTATTTATTTATTTATTTATTTGCATTAAAACGACCAGCTCTTTCTTTGGATAGTGTATTCTAGGCAGTATTGGTCTTTTCATTACTTGGTCCACCAGGAGACAAATTGTGTCCTTAACCTTTGGCTTGGGATACATGACTCTTGTCCTGGTCTGTTATCTATATAAACTGGATATTCTTCTTTGAGTTGTGTCCCTGTGGGTGCTGCACTCTAGGGATCTTCATATCCTGGCACCTAAGATCGGAGATTGGTCCTGCTTTGAGCAGGGGGTTGGACTAGATGATCTCCTGAGGTCTCTTCCAACCCTGATATTCTATGATTCTGGGTAGCAGTGTCCGTTTGGCCCGCACCTGCACTCTCTCTGTCTCGTGCTGTGCTCTTTTGTTATATAGCGTTGTGCGGGCAAACCGCTCTCAGATCCTTCTCAACTGCCCTGGGCCTGAGATGGAGCCTTAGCAGAGCCTGTTGGCAGAGGTTCTACTTGTTTTTTTTTCTTACTAATTTTCCACAGCAGTAATAGAGCTTCAGTTAGTGTTAATACTTCCTTCTTCTATTTTATTTCTTTCCAAAAATTTTTTTATTTCGCTTGTAAAATAGTTGTCTCCTTTGTGTACGTTAGCTTTCTCTAGTTCTTCCCATTCAGTCGGTGGAGCACTTCTTAAATTGCAGTAGGGCCCTTCAGTTAGAGAGGCTGCACTGAGGTGCCAGCAGTTAACTTGGCACGATCACTCACGCACATCATAGGATATGTAACTTGGCTCGCGGTCAGTTCCTGTAATGGATTTCATATAAGGGGCCATGGTGCATGGCAGGGGGGGGGGGAGAAAGAAGGTGCACCTTGAACAGTGCTGTCTAGCGGCATTATGCCCTTGTCATTATACTCTCCTGAGGCACTAGGGGGGAACATGGTGAGAAGCAGCACCTTTAATGAGCTGCAATCTGAACTGTCTGCAGTGCTGCCTGGAGTCACCAGCGCAAACAGGGAGTGAGCCTGTGGGATCCCTGCCCCCAGACACTCCTCCTTTGGGGCCACTAGCTTTGCCAGCCATGCTAGCATGTCCCCCATCTTTGGCTTCCCCAGCACCTCCTGCCAAATGAAGGCTGCTCTCTGCATGATTGTGTAGAGGAAGGGGCTGCTTGCACCCTCTTCCTCCTCTGCCGCCCCCATGACATCCCCAAAGGAGTATCACAAAAGGAGGGTCGTAGGAAGGTGACAAAGGTCCCCAGGGAGTAGCTGTCCAATATCACAGCACAGCTCCAGGCTCCTGAGAGATCTGTGGTAGAGATGGATCAAAGGCCTTTGCTGTGACATACCTTTATTATTTGGGCTGTTTGTCAAATTGTAAACAACAGGGCTACAACAACACTGCAAACAACTGTATTATTTGGGCAGTCAAGGCAGTGGTCCCTCGTAACGCACCTGACAGATGTGGGTCTCTGGTGGCTCTGACTGTGTTTGTTGCAGAGACGGTCCCACGTTGAAAACCCGGACCTAAACTTCACAGTGATTGAAATCTGGCTCAGAGTTCAGGGTTTGTTTGTGTTGATTTGCACAGTTAGGGCTTTTGCTTCATTTTGACTCCAGAAGTCACCCTGCAAATGGCTTTTTGAAATGAGCAGTGCCTTTCCGGTGGCTGTTGAAAATCCCTCTCCTGTTTTGCCTTTGCCTTTGGTCCTGGGTACTAAAGCTGCTCAGGTGGGGCACCTCGTCCCGATAACCTTCTTTGTGCTTCTCCCCTAGACGTATACAGGCTCGATACTGGTGGCAGTGAACCCCTACCAGCTGTTACCTATCTACTCCCCAGAGCAGATCCGGCTGTACACCAACAAAAAGATTGGGGAGATGCCTCCCCACATCTTCGCAATAGCTGACAACTGCTACTACAACATGCAACGCAACAACAGGGACCAGTGTTGCATCATAAGGTGGGTTTGTGAATGTCAGGCCCAGCACGGGTCCCGAATTAGGACTCCATCCTGCCAAAGGTGCTGAGCATGCTCACCTTGGTTGCTTGTGAAAAGTGCAGGGTAGACCGCACTCACGGCTAAAGTCCAAAGAGTATTTAGCCAAACAGCACAGCATAGGCAGTGTCCGTGTCAACTTCCTCACACCAGCCTGTTAGTATGGCCCCTCCGGGAGGAGTGTACGGGGCGTTCAGAGTCTATGGGAATATCTGCGCTGGAGCTGGAGGGGTAATTTCCACTTCGGGGAGACGTGTGTCCTCTAGCTTCGATTGAGCTATCCCACTAATCAGGGCCACCCGGAGGATTCTGGGGGCCTGGGGCAAAGCAATTTCAGGGGCCCTTTAATTAATTAAGCGCCTGTTTAGTTTTTACTCACCCGGTGGTGCTCCGAGTCTTCGGCAGCGTTTCGGGGCGGTGGGTCCTTCACTTGCTCTGGGTGTGTTCGGCGGCACTGAAGGACCGGCCGCCGAAGTGCCGCCGAAAACCCAAAGCGCCGCTGAGTGACTAAAAGCGCCTCGGGGGGTGGTGCCTTTTTTGTGATCGCTCCCCATGTTCGCTCCCCTTGGCTACGCCACTGGCCCTTCCACACAAAAAGGTTGCAATACTATAGAATACTATATTCTCGTGGGGGCCCCTGTGGGGCCCGGAGCCTGGGGCAAATGGCCCAAGTTGCCCCCTCCCCCCACCCTCTGGGCGGCCCTGCCACTAACAACAGAAGTGTGGCTACTGCAGCGCGAGCAGCAGGATGGGCTAGCCACATTCCTGCCCAGGACCCTAGGTACTTCCTTGGGTGGCTAGCCCAACCCACTGCCATTCCACCCTGGCTGTAGTTCCATTTTTAGCATCTTAGCGCCATCACAGCTAGCAGGCGCCTGTCTTGCTGAGGTGGGAATTACACAAGACGTACCTGTGGCTTGGCCTTTTTGCTGAAGCTGATTGGTTCAGCAATTGTGTTCAGTCACAGAAGTTAAGGATGGAAAAGACTTATTAGAACATCCAGTCCAGTCCAACATCTCTCCCCATGCAGGGTTGGTCAAGCCTAGTTTTTAACATTCCAAGTGATAGGCCTTCTACCACTTCCTTTGATAATTATTCCACAGCCTAATCGAGGTGAATCTCAGGATGTTTTCTCTGATATCCATCTTAAACTTTCTCTTTAATTTCATCCCATTATTCCTGGGGTGACTATAGATGCAGAGATCTATAGCTTTGAAGACTAGAAGGGCCCATTATCTTCACCCAGTCTGACCTCCTGCATAACACAGACCATAGAATTACACCCAGAAATTCCTGCCTCCAGCCATAACTTACTCCATAGTTAAGCTGTCTAAGCACCTGATTCTGCCAAGCTTTGGAGCAGTACCTTGCTCCCGAGTAGGTTGGCTGAAATCCATGGGACTACCTGCACTGTAAGACACTGCCCAGTATGAATTAGAGTGGCAGAATCAAGCCTCAGTCAGGTGCTCTGAAACTCTTTTGTAGTCTGGACCTGATCTCAATAGAGAGATGGTCAGACAGGCGATCTCCCCTCCTTCTCCCCTCCTATTTACGCTCAAATGAATCGTCTGCAATAGCATCAGAGCCCCATGGCATCTATAAAAATGGCTTCCGTGGAATTGTAATGTTTTAGACGTACCGTGTGTATTCGTAGCTGTCTTTTAATGCAGTTCGGCAACTTGAAACAAGACAGAAAACTTGCTTCACTTGGCCAGCCAGCTGTCCTTTGAACACAAACAAGTATCTCTGATCCAAACTAATTCCTCTGTCTTCTCGATGTTTACACTCTTCAGAAGGCTATAATGCTGGCCTGAATTCGCTTATCGATAAGGCTGTAATTCTGTCACGGAGGTCACGGGTTCCCTGACTTTCCGGGATGTCTTCTGGTGCAGGGCTGGAGCAGCTGTCAGGCCAGGGGCCACCGGAGCTGGTGGCCCCTGCTCCGGTGGCCCCTTAACAGCTGACTGGCAGCCAGCCCAGCCCTGGGGCCGCCAAAGCAGTGGCTGGGGTTGGGTCAGCCCCTGCCACAAGAGCAGCAGTAGTCAGCCCCTGCCACAGCAGCAGCAGCGGGGCTGGAGCAGCTGCAAGCCTCATCAGCACTCTCTTTGCCCCTGCTCAGGAACAGGTCACAAGCTTCTGTGAATTTTTGTTTATTGCCCACGACCTGTCCCTGACTTTTACTAAAAATACCCATGACAGAATCGTAGCCTTACTTATCAACGGTGTTCAAACTGGACACAGGCCTGACCCCAAATTTAAGATCCAGGCCCCAGAGAACTTTGGGTGGTACTCCTGATCCAAAATCAAAGCTGGATCCTAAGCCTGAGGTTGATTCCTATCCCTGTGATAGGCCACACACAATCCCCAGATCCAAACATGAATCACTCTGAGGACGTTCCATGGTCTGTATTAGCCAGGAGGTCATCGTGGTCCCCTTTGGTCTTTGAATTTAGGAATCTGTGAATACATGTGAAGTTTAGGGGGTTTGAAATCCAAATGTAGAATCCACCTGTACTAGAAACACATGCCTTGAGATTTCCAGGTCGTTCATTTGAATGCAGAGTCCAGGGCCCTGGCAGTGGTGAGACAGGGCATTTACTCACATGCATTCCTTTCAACTTGTACAGTGGCGAGTCTGGTGCAGGGAAGACGGAGAGCACTAAACTGATCCTGCAGTTCCTGGCTGCTATCAGCGGGCAGCATTCTTGGATTGAGCAGCAGGTGCTGGAGGCAAACCCCATTTTAGAAGGTGAGCCTTGAAAAGACGGTGGGTGGAGGGAAACACTTCTGCTATTAATAATATGGAGGGGGCTAAGATTAAACTGCATTCCCAATAATTGCTTTACAGCAGGAACCAGAATTGCAAGAGCTCAACACCTGCCCCTGGGATCAGACTTTCAAAAGGGCTCAACCCTAGAGCTGGTCAGAAAATAGATTTTCCATCGCGTGGAAAAAAAAAAAAAGAGATTTCAGCATTTTTCTCCTCCCTAACCTGGAACAAAATGCCAAAATGTTTTGAAATTTTTTACTAACTGAAATTCCATGAAAATTTCATTTCAGGTCAATCAAAACATTCTGTTTTGATACATTCACAGCTTTTCGTTTTGATTTCAACCCTTTTTTCTTTTAAAAAGATGTTTATATATAAAATTAAGAAACTGCTAAACAAAAAGCAGTTTTGAAACAGAAAATCAAAAGAGTCGATGTTTTCAAAATGTTTTTTTCCAATTTTTTTTCCTAGATGAAATATAGTCAAAATTCATACAATATTGGGGGGGAAAAGGGGGGTTTAATTGAAGCTGCATTTTCCAACAGAAAACTGTTTCGACAAAAATTTTCCAGTCATCTCCACTCAACGTACAGTATACAGAGCTGTTCTGAAAATCTGTGTGCTTCTTCTGGGGCAGAAATGGGCCCTGTGCTCTTCTTAAAATCTGTCACCATCCTGATGTAGACACGCTGCTCAACTAACAGCTGTGAAGGTTTTGCTCAGTTGTGATTCCGTACAGCACCTTCCATTGGTTTCGCTCACTGGTTAACATGAGCCTGTGTTTAACTTGATCAACGCCTCAGAACCAAACGCTTTGTAGTAGAAAAAGTAATAATAGCCATTCCACCTTGTGCTTTGATCAGGTTTGAACGCTTTAAGCTGCT
Source organism: Lepidochelys kempii (assembly GCF_965140285.1). Classification (NCBI taxonomy): domain Eukaryota; kingdom Metazoa; phylum Chordata; order Testudines; family Cheloniidae; genus Lepidochelys; species Lepidochelys kempii. The sequence continues at coordinate 16,678,900 of NC_136380.1, forward strand.
TGTACAATAACACAGCTTTCTGGTTCTAGAAAGCTGCTGTGGAATGAATGTGGAGAGCCAGAATTCTGAATGAGTCAGGAGGAATAAACAAAAGAGTTCAAGGAAGATTCAAGACATAAGGAAGGCCAGATTGTCAGCCCTGTATTTACATAGGTGAGCAGGGACTCCCATGAATAGTCCGATTGACTTCAGCGGCACTAGTTTTGTGAGTTAACTGCTCATTGCCGTGAATACGGATTCACAGTCTTGCCCCAAAAGATGGTTGCAACTTAGAGTTGGGGGCCAGGGGGCCACCCTGATTCAAGTCGCGTGATACCTTACTCAGCAACTAGTCCTGTTGAAATCAATGGGAGTGCACACGTCGTAAGGTAACTACTCTGCAAGAACAACGAGGAGTCCTTGTGGCACCTTAGAGACTAATAAATTTGGGCTTTTGTTTGGGCATAATCTTACCCACTTGGTAAAGCAACTCCCATCTTTTCATATGCTGAGTATTTATACCTCTCTACTGTATTTTCCACTCCAAGCATCTGATGAAGTGGGTTTTAGCCCACAAAAGCTTATGACCAAATAAATTTGTTAGTCTCTAACGTGCCACAAGGACTTCTTGTTGTTCTTGCTGATGCAGCCTAACACGGCTACCACTCTGATACTCTGCAAGAGTAAGGGTGGCAGGGTCTGGCCCAGCATCATTGAAAACATTGGGCAAGAGTCCGACGTCCTTACTCAATAGTGCTTTACTTCAAAAGGAGTCAATAGGAGTTTGTGTTACTAAACCAGAGCAAGGGTGCCAGAATCTGGCCCAGTGTTACTGAGGTTCTAAAATGCTGCCATGTGCCATGCCAGCTGTGATAGACACCCTGGTGGACAGGCACATAACAAGATCAACAGCTTATTTCAGTCGGAACAGACTTGATCGAATGAAGTAATAAGACTTAGAGGGGAGTTTTGTCTGTCTAGGAGATTCAGCTTTGGGCCTTTAATTTGTGGGTTAAACTAATTATCTTTCTGAAAAAAGAAAAGGAGTATTTGTGGCACCTTAGAGACTAACAAATTTATTTGAGCATAATTAATTGTATCCAGTTTGCAAATTAATTCCAATTCAGCAGTCTCTCGTTGGAGTCTGTTTTTTTGTTGAAGAATTGCCACTTTTAGGTCTGTAATTGAGTGACCAAAGAGATTGAAGTGTTCTCCGAGTGGTTTTTCAATGTTATAATTCTTGACGTCTGATTTGTGTCCATTTATTCTTTTACGTAGAGACTGTCCAGTTTGGCCAATGTACATGGCAGAGGGGCATTGCTGGCACATGATGGCATATATCACATTGGTAGATGCGCAGGTGAACGAGCCTCTGATAGTGTGGCTGATGTGATTAGGCCCTAGGATGGTGTCCCCTGAATAGATATGTGGACACAGTTGGCAACGGGCTTTGTTGCAAGGATAGGTTCCTGGGTTAGTGGTTCTGTTGTGTGGTGTGTGGTTGCTGGTGAGTATTTGCTTCAGGTTGGGGGGCTGCCTGTAAGCAAGGACTGGCCTGTCTCCCAAGATCTGTGAGAGTGATGCGTGGTCCTTCAGGATAGGTTGTAGATCCTTGATGATGCGTTGGAGAGGTTTTAGTTGGGGGCTGAAGGTGATGGCTAGTGGCGTTCTGTTATTTTCTTTGTTGGGCCTGTCCTGTAGTAGGTAACTTCTGGGTACACTTCTGGCTCTGTCAATCTGTTTCTTCACTTCAGCAGGTGGGTATTGTCATTGTAAGAATGCTTGATAGAGATCTTGTAGGCGTTTGTCTCTGTCTGAGGGGTTGGAGCAAATGCGGTTGTATCGTAGAGCTTGGCTGTAGACAATGGATCGTGTGGTGTGGTCTGGATGAAAACTGGAGGCACGTAGGTCAGCATAGCGGTCAGTAGGTTTCCGGTATAGGGTGGTGTTTATGTGACCATAGCTTATTAGCACCGTAGTGTCCAGGACGTGGATCTCTTGTGTGGACTGGTCCAGGCTGAGGTTGATGGTGGGATGGAAATTGTTGAAATCATGGTAGAATTCCTCAAGGGCTTCTTTTACATGGGTCCAGATGACGAAGATGTCATCAATGTAGCGCAAGTAGAGTAGGGGCATTAGGGGACGAGAGCTGAGGAAGCGTTGTTCTAAGTCAGCCATAAAAATGTTGGCATACTGTGGGGCCATGTGGGTACCCATGGCAGTGCGCTGATTTGAAGGTATACATTGTCCCCAAATGTGAAATAGTTATGGGTGAGGACAAAGTCACAAAGTTCAGCCACCAGGTTTGCCGTGACATTATCGGGGATACTGTTCCTGACGGCTTGTAGTCCATCTTTGTGTGGAATGTTGGTGTAGAGGGCTTCTACATCCATAGTGGCCAGGATGGTGTTTTCAGGAAGATCACCGATGGATTGTAGTTTCCTCAGGAAGTCAGTGGTGTCTTGAAGATAGCTGGGAGTGCTGGTAGCGTAGGGCCTGAGGAGAGAGTCTACATAACCAGACAATCCTGCTGTCAGGGTGCCAATGCCTGAGATGATGGGGCATCCAGGATTTCCAGGTTTATGGATCTTGGGTAGCAGATAGCATACTCCTGGTCGGGGTTCCAGGGGTGTGTCTGTGTGGATTTGTTCTTGTGCTTTTTCAGGGAGTTTCTTGAGCAAATGGTGTAGTTTCTTTTGGTAGCCCTCAGTGGGATCAGAGGGTAAAACTATTTCCCCATGTTTATTTTCCCCCCACACTGTTCCTCAGATGTTCTTGTCAACTGCTGGAAATGGCCCACCTTGATTATCACTACAAAAGGGTTTTTTCTCCCCGCTCTCCTGTTGATAATAGCTCACCTTACCTGATCACTCTTGTTACAGTGTGGTAACACCCATTGTTTCATGTTCTTTGTGTATATAAATCTCCCCACTGTATTTTCCACTGAATGCATCCAATGAAGTAAACTGTAGCCCACGAAAGCTTATGCTCAAATAAATTGGTTAGTCTCTAAGGTGCCACAAGTCCTCCTTTTCTTTTTGCGGATACAGACTAACACGGCTGCTCCTCTGAAACCTATCTTTCTGAAGTTACAGTTACAGGAGAGGCTTGAAGCTGTTAGAAAAAGAGCATTATTGTACTGGTCAGCACAGGACTGAACTTGATGGAACTCCTGTGGAGTTACCCTTGTTAGAGCTCTGCACTAACCTCCCGCTCTAATGTGACATATGACAAATTATTTTAATAGGTGCTCTTTTTATGGGGATAGCTGTAGCCAAAATTTCAGAAAAAGCCTTTCTTTCATGGTTGTAGAAATAAAACAGACATTAAGGTCAGTGTGATTTTCCATTCGGGTTTCTATGTATATAGATCTTGCTGTGATCTGGAGGATGCACTTGGTTTGAGGCCTATATTCCTTAAATTAATATCTGAATTAATTAATCTCTATCGTGCTGATTTGTATTGTTTGTTGAACATGGGCTTCCTCTGGTGGTTGGTGTAGCACCTCCATATTTCCCTGGATGACCCACCATTCCTTTCTGTCCCACAGGCCAAATCGCATTCTCGTGTACTTATCGTCCTCCACCTCACCACCTGCAGTCTCCCCCTTTTGACATCACCCCACTAAAGTCTATCCAAAATGCTACTGCCAAAATCATCTCTCACCCATCACTTAGCTCAGATAACCCCCTTCTCCTTGAGCTGACAAATGTCTCTTTCTTCACACTGTCTCCTATGCTCCCCATAAACATCCCCATTTTTTCTGCCCTGGGTTGGATTGGGACTTATGACCTACAGGTGAAAGGCTCTGCAACCTGGTACCAATCCCCTGAGCCATCCGTGCTCCATTTTGTGTCTTGTTTCTGTTGCCCTAGACAAGACAGATTCCTTCCTGAGTCTGGGTACAGATCTCACCTCTGCCATATTGTGTTGCTTATTCACAGCTTTTGGAAATGCGAAGACGATTCGTAATGACAACTCCAGTCGATTTGGTAAATACATCGACATCCATTTCAACAAGCGGGGAGCCATCGAAGGGGCAAAGATTGAGCAGTACCTGCTGGAGAAATCTCGAGTCTGCAGACAGGTGAGGCTGCTGAGAAAAGGCAGGGGTGTGTATTGGTCTTTCCTTTGTTTGGCTATCGGCAGGCTCATCCTCCTAGCGGAACTGATTCCCTCCTCTTCTGCTCCAGGCCCAGGATGAGCGGAATTACCATGTATTTTACTGTATGCTGAAAGGAATGACAACAGAACAGAAAAAGAAGCTGGGCCTTGGGAAAGCCACTGATTATAACTACCTCGCTATGGTAAGAACAGCAGAGCAAGATCTTGGGGAGAACAGCTTAGGCCTTGTGACGTGTCCTGCTTACCTTTGTATATAAGGGAGTTACAACCAGAGCTGCGAGAAATGTTCCCTAATCTGAAACCGTGTCGGACCCACATGGTAACTTTGAGGTTTGTTGCAAACTTGAGACCCAGCCTAGAGGTCTATGGTAGCTCTGCTCCTGCAGGAGTGAGCCCCACAGCCTTAGAGTAGCAGCTGAAGAAGTCCTGTCTCTTGCATGTAGGGGCTTCTCTACTTCCATTGTTCCTGAGGAGTGGGACAGTTGAGGTGCTGCTTTTAGGTATGCTCGGCCCAGACCATTTAAAGTGTATTTGGAAACGAGGGCCGAGACCTTAAATGTGACGTGATGTTCTAGCAGAAGGCAGTGGAACGAGTGGAGACCAGGGCTGATGAGCGTGCCGTGATCTGTGTTCTGAGGAGGCATGCTGCTGCAGTCTGCACTAGCTGGCTATTTCCCAGGGCTGGTGCTTTCAAGCCCAAGTAGATCTCACTGCCATAACCCAAGTGGGAGGTGGCAAAGGCATGTGTAATCAAGTTATCATCAGCATGGGTAGGACAGTTGGAGATGGTGGAAGGTGATCCTTGCAACCCAGTATCAGTGAGGAGTCCAGAAGGGGAGGACTCCTGTACTGCAGTCTGTCTTGACCATCTTTGGCCATGTGTCCCAGATCAAAGGGGACCTGTGACGTGTTTTCTTCTGTCGCTATCTTGCTAGGGTTTAATGTCGGTCAGCCCTTTCTCATCCATATGCTGATCTCAGCCAGACACTGGGACAGATGGATGGCAGTGTTGTCACTGTAGGTTGCAGGTCTGTTTGGACCGTACTTTTGTAGAATACTTACAGTAGGGCCAAATCCAGAGGTCCATAGTCAGTTTTCACTCATTCATTGCTTAGAAAAGGTCCATGGACTTCAGCAGAAACTTAGCTGAGTGATAACTGAGGATTTATCTCATAATATGAGATTTTTTTCAATTGACTTTAGTGGGGAGAATGCGAGGGCCCAATATACAATATGGCTACAGATTTCTGTATCTGTGCTCTTATTGCACATACGCTGCTTCCTGCATGCACTGCATACACTGTGTCACTGCCCTTCCTTCCCAGGGTAACTGCACTACCTGTGATGGCAGAGACGATAGTAAGGAGTATGCAAACATTCGCTCTGCAATGAAAGTCCTGATGTTCACTGACACGGAGAACTGGGAGATCTCAAAGCTTCTGGCAGCCATATTGCATATGGGGAATTTGCGGTATGAAGGTAAGTGGAAAATAATTGCATATTTACTTATTTTAAATGCCGAACTATCTCGGATGCTGATACATCGTCCAGGTGCCAAAGCCGGTGAGATAATCAAAATACCTAGCTCTTGTCTAGTACTTTTCATCTGTTGCTCTCAAAGTGCATTACAAAGGAGGTCAGTAGCATTATCCCTGTTTTACAGATAGGGAAACTGAGGCACAGGGCGGGGAAGTGACTTGCCCAAGGTCACCTAGCAGGTCAGTGTCAGAGTCAGGAAGAGAACCCAGATCTCCTCACTCCCAGTCTAGTGCCCTGCCCACTAGCCACACTGCCTAAAGACAGAGTCTCTGCCCAAAGAGCTTGCAGCTGGAATTGAATTTGTACCTTGAATTTCATACATACTGAGCCCCCAAAATTGTGCTTGATGTCAGTGGTAGCAGCAAGTGTTCAGCACCTCTGAAAATCAGCCTGGAGCAGAATCTATCTATCTACCTACCCCACAAACGTCTGTGGTCCTTAATACAATGGTATCTCACCACCTTACAATCTCTAATCAGCGGTATCAAACTCATTCCATATGGCTGGCCTGATCCGATACCCTACCATTTGGCATGGGCCACATTCAGCAGAAGTGATTCAAATAGAAATAGATTAATATAAACCATGTTGGCAATTACTTTCATTTATTGTATGCCCCTCCAGCACCTCTTAAATGCAACCATGTGGTTCTACACCTGTACATGAGGTCCTGCTGGATTGCCACGCCAGAGTCAGGACTATGGGCATGTAATTTGTAGATTGCACCAGTGTGTTGTGCTCTAACTTCCCCAGGTGGAACCTGCTGGTGCGCACTAAATGTTCCTTAGTGTCCTGTTTGAAACAGGATTATATCAATGCACACTAGCAGGGTCTACACGGGACAGTTAGAGTGAAGCACGCTGCAATCACACCCCTGTTGTGAGGACTCTGGGGTTGCGTAGACAAGCCCACAGATCCATGGAGAGTCGGCGGGCCGGATGAATCTGTTCATCTGGCTGGATCCAGCCCACGGGTCGTACGTTTGACACCCCGGCCTGATGTATTGATCCTCACAACCCCCCTGTGAAGGGCTGTGCTGTTATCCCATTTGCCACCTGGAGATCTGAGGCACAGAGAGCCTAAGGGTAACACTTTCCAAAAGCACCTCAGTCTTATTTTCAGAAGTGACTTACAGTCTTATTTTCAGAAGTGACTTAGGAACTTAGGAGAAACAACCCTGCTGACAGTCAATGGGATTTACTCACCTAAGTGCCCAAATCACTTTTACAATGAGATTGAGGCTCCTAAATCAGTTAGGCATTGAGAGACTGAGCGCCGCCACCACACCTAAATGCCTTTAAAATCGGGGCCTAAGTGACTTGCCCAAGGGCCAATAGGAAGCCTGTGTCAGAGCAGGGATTTTAACTAAGCCCAAGGCTAATGTGCTGCTATCAGACCATCTTTCCTCTCCATTTTAAAGGCCCTGTTGTGCCCGGCTAGCATGTGTGTGTGATGGGGGTGGTGCCTTTCCCCTACCCTGTGCCACTTTCTTAAAGGTCAGGCACTTCTGAAACCCCTCCCTACTCTTCTGAGCAGTGGGGAGGAGGCAGGATCACGGCCTTGCCTCCCTCTGCACGGTGCCATGGAACGGGACCATTGACGCTCAGGAATGAGCCTCACCCCAGGAAGGGTGAAGGGGTGTAGCAGCAAGGACCTGCATCGGGAGCTACGAGAGGAGTTTGGCCTCCTCACCCCCAGGGATGGTGCAGCTCCTCACTGTCCCCAGCTGAGCCATAGATTACAAGCTTCTGATCTAATCCATTCTTTGAGACTGAGTGTGGGTGTACGGTGAGTGGCAGTCAGAAGTGGTCAGATGCAGCACCCTGGCAGGGAGCGCTCCGTAACCTAGATGAAAAGGGACTGACCACACAGTCAGCTTCTGCCCATGTCTTCTCTGTGACTTTCCCCATGCAGCACGGATGTACGATAACCTGGATGCTTGCGAGGTTGTTCGCTCTGCGTCGTTAATCACTGCAGCTTCGTTACTGGAGGTCAGTTGCTCTTCTGTCATATTATCTTGTTTGTTTCTTCCTGGGATTGCTTATTCCTTATATTATGATAGTGCCCAGAGACCCTGATCTAATTGTGTAGGGTGCTTTGCTAACAGAGGTAGAAGCAGTCTCTGCTCATGAAGAATGTAGAGAGCCCAATTGCCGTTTGTGATCCAGCTGCTTTACCCTAGTCTGACAGCCTAAAGTGGGTGCACACTGATTGAAACTCTCCCTGGGGAAAACCCCAGGCATAAGGAGGTTCCCCTGGTGACATATACTTGCTGGAATGGCCCACACCTTTTGTAGCTCCGACCATTGGGCTCCTGGCCCCTAGAGAGCGATGTATAGGTTAGAGCAGCCCTGAGGTCACTCTCATTTACATCCAGGGTTGGGCATGCCCCTGGCAAGATTGAGAATACAGGGTACTGTAAAGTTACTCAGGTGTATAAGTATTTGCAGGATCAGGCCTATAAACCCCAGGAAAAGTGGTTTTGTTGTTCTAGGTACTCTCATCACATTCCAGTTACACCTTGCACTGATGTGCAGTAGCACTTCACAGGTTAAAAGGGCTTTACAAACATGAACTAATCCATCCCTGCAAAAACCTCTGTGGCATAAATGTTAGCTCCCGGCTGCGGCTGGGTAAACCAAGGCAGAAAGGCTGAGTGAGTCACCCAAGGGACTGACTGTGGAGGGAGTCAGTGTCTGAGCTGAGATTGGAGCTCAGGAGTTCTTCGCTCCCAGCCCTGCGACCAGGCCAGTAGACCGCATCGTTCCAAAGAGCTGTTTGTGTTCTGAATCAATCAGCTGTACGTGTTGTTGTACCATGCTCAGGTGGACCCTCAGGATGTGATGAACTGCCTTACTAGCCGCACACTAATCACGAGAGGAGAGACCGTCTCCACCCCGCTCAGCATGGAGCAGGCGCTGGATGTGAGGGACGCTTTTGTCAAGGTAACACCCCGTGTGCGCTCATTCTGGCGTTTTCTTTTTAAAACGTGCACCCGCCCGTTTTCAAACAGATTTAGATTCTCCATCACTAGGAAGTCATTGATCTCAAGCGGGGCATCAGTTGCTAGGTGGACTTCTCTGGCCTATGTTATGCAGGAGGTCAGATTAGACCTAGTGGTCCAGTCTGGCCTGGCCATCTATGACTCTGTGTTAGTGCCAATTCTGGGGAGCACATAGAGAGCTGTGTCATGAGCTGAGGTGGGCCTATGCCAGAACCCCTGGCTTCATGAGGTTTCAAATCCAGACCTGAGCCCATCTGGACTCCGACAGCATCCAAATTTAGCTCTTGGGGTCTGTCTCTGTAATTGGTTGAACCAGCACTGTGAGTCTGAGCTCTTCTGAACTTCAAGGAAGTGCAACAGACCCAAACCCACGGTCAGATCCTTAGCTGGTGTAAAACAGAGAGGCTCCAGTCGCCCCCAGAGCTGCACGTTATGCTTCGGGCTTATCTGCAACAGTGAGGTAAAGAAAGACAGACAGCATAGAAATAGTACGCTGTGAGTAGGTCTGTGTAGCATCGGAAAGGACACAGCGCTGTGGGGATTCAGGGCAATGAAGGCTTGTGTTATGGTGTGAAGGAGGCATGGCGTTTGCTTCACAACATAGGGTGTACCACACAAACAGTGCCCTGATCCTCGATGGCAAGTGCGGACCTACCCTACCCCTGAGCTCCGGGCTCAGGTACAGCAGGTCAGGTCCTTGGACTGCCTGACTGGTGTGCAGTGAGGATGCCCCCACCCTGCAAAGTTCAGATCTGTCTCCACTTCCTCCAGGTTTGTGGGGATTTGAATCTGAGGTTTTAGATCAGGCCCATCTCTGTGTAGTACTACCTTGGATTATGTGACACAAGGTGATGTCTGCAGTCCCAGGAATGCTGAGGCAGTGCCCGTTAACTCTGGCTGGCTGCTGCTGTGCCATTTAAGGAAGCAGGGTCTTACTGAGGCAGGACTTCCTTTATTTACATAGCAATGTAGCATCTCTACTGATCTGCATGCGGTAGATAGAAGTCCAGGAGGATTGTTTAGAGGTGTGGGCAGCCTGTGATAAATGGATATTTCAACCCCTGATCTTAAATAGAAATTGCATCCTGCAATGCAAACTAGAGATGGACCTGTAGCACATAGTTTGCACCCAGAGCCAAGGCCACCGAAGTCTGGGTGTATTCAGATCTGGGATTTTGCGCTGGGCTGTCTTTAATATAAACTTGCAAGCTGCATGTTCCTGGGCTGCAAGCTGGGCAACTGAAGCTTTAAGCCACCAGTTCTGTGTTAATGACTGCCACTCTGAAGCAATCACCTTGCGGTGGAATGTGTCCTTTGGGGGAAAGTCTAGTTTGTGGGGCTTGTACTGGAGAGGGGATGTCACCACAGGTTGCAGGCCAACAGGGTGAACAACAGCCATGTGTCACCGAGCTCCATCTCTTTGATGATTCAGGGAATCTACGGGCGGCTTTTCGTGTGGATTGTGGAGAAGATCAATGCTGCCATTTACAGGCCTCCCTCCCACGAACTACAGAGTGTCAGGAGGTCCATTGGTCTTCTCGATATCTTCGGCTTTGAGAACTTCACTGTGAACAGGTACAAATCCTGAGACGCCATTGCAGAGCCTGCATCTAGGACCCACCTTAGTGTGTACTCTCACCAGATCTCACAGGCTAAGCAGGGGTAGGCTGGATAGGAGACCTCCAAAGGTGACGTGTATGGTGCTAGGGTCTCAGCAGCTGGTGCTCTTCCTTTTGAGTTAATACTCAGCCAGTGTCAACCTCACTGAGTGGCCTAAAGTGCTTGTGAGTATCCCGTAGAGCATATGAAGTGAAGGGATGAACAGCTACGTGGAAATCAGGGGGATACACTGAATCTAATCTGGTTTTGTCAACCTCATCTCCCCAGTTTCGAGCAGCTCTGCATCAACTTTGCAAATGAGAACCTCCAGCAGTTCTTCGTGCGCCATGTCTTCAAGCTGGAGCAGGAGGAGTACAACCTGGAGAACATTAACTGGCAGCACATAGAGTTCACCGACAACCAGGATGCCTTGGACATGATCGCCATCAAACCCATGAATATCATATCACTCATTGACGAGGAGAGTAAGTTCCCCAAGGTATGTTTGGGGCCAACCATTCATCCTAGCCACTCCATCAGTTTCACCTCTCTGTGTGTTGTTAAACTGACTTTGAGTTTTACGGTTTCAAAATTACGACACAAGTTTCATGCGAACCAGTTTTAGCCAATGGGCTGATATGGTGTCATCTGTGTGTTCAGTATTACCACTGTGCGATTGGTCACTTGAGTCACATGGTATTGTTTCTCTTCCCTGATTGCATGACTGCAACTTTAATAAAAAGTGGGGAAGCCATCCTGTATATAGCACTATATCATATATCTACCAAGTGCATTTGTGACAGCTGCCTTCTTGGTTGACACACCAGAGACCGAACCAGAGCTAAAAGCACAGCTTCAGAGAAAGAGCTGACCCTATCTAGGTGGGGCTGTAAAAGACTTTTATTATCTGCGGATCAGGCACAGAGGAGTTTAGGTTCCATATTTGTTGCCTTTACTGGCATCTCAAGTTTTCTTTCACCCTTTGTTACTGTTGCAAACAAACTCATATTTATGGTGGTGAGGGTGTACGTACAACAGCCTTGTTAGGGAATGGTGTGGTCAGATTGTTTTTATTTTAAATTACTCTCCTCACGTTTTCTCCCCGTGTTTCTCTCGTTGAAACAAACTCTTATCCCACTGCCCTAATGAAAAAGAAACACAATGATTATTTGAGAACTATTTTAATGGGACAAGAATTGGCCTTTTTCTTACTTATGCAGGGTACAGATGCCACAATGCTGCATAAGCTGAATTCCCAGCACAAGCTAAACACCAACTACATCCCGCCGAAGAATAACCATGAAACCCAGTTTGGCATTAACCACTTTGCTGGTGTTGTCTACTATGAAACCAAAGGTATCTGTTGTTGTGGGCCGGCTTTAGGGAGCTGCTTGGTTAGGGTGGGGGAGAGGGACAGGGCGGGTTTCCATTGTAAAACCCTCAGCTCTGTGGATGCTGTTTGTTATGACAAGGGAGCCAGAGGCACTGAGAGGGGAGTATCCTGGAAATATTAATGATTTGTGCTGTCATTCCTGCCCGGTTTGTTTCCCGTTATTTCCTTTCTTTGTGTGTGGGTCTGTGTCTAAAATGCCAGGCAAAGACCGATTTTGGCCACCTTCTGGGATTAGAAGAAAAGAACTTTGGCTAGCATTTCTACCCCTTATTGCCAAAAGTTAAACATCTAAACGCTGCAGTGAGAATGATCATTTTTTTTCCCTCCTCTCCTTCCAGGCTTTTTTGCAGGGCCGGGTCTGTAGGTGTCTGTCTACTGCCTAGCACAAGGGTGACCTGATCCCACTTGTAGGCCCTACTGCAATACAAATAAATAAAAATAAATTGGAGTGTACGTAGTGTGACTACCCCTTACACCAAACCCGCTGGGTGCCAGCAGCATGCCTGATGTATCACAACTCAGAGGCAATCACTGTAAGTGCTTCAGCAGCTAGGGCCATGTAGGCGCCAGCCCTGGTGGGTCCCAGTAACCACCCCGACGTGGCTAAGGGAAAGGGTATATTGATAGGGCTGGCAGGAAAGGGGAAGACTGTAGATTCCTTAGGTACAGAGGCTAAAACAATCACAGTTCAAGGTCAGAAACAGCAGTAAATGTGTGGGTCCCTGGGGCAATCCACTTGCAGGTCAGGGCTCTGCAGGCATAGTGCCTGGGGTCCCCTCTCCTGCCCAGTCTCTATTCCAGCAAACAGGAGCTCACAGGTTTCCAGGCCAGGCTCAGTTAATGTCTCTCACTGGGGGCCCCACTGTGCTGACTCTCTGTCCAGCTGTTGCTGCTTTCCCATAAGTCCCACTCAGACCTGCACCCAGCTCTGATGTGTGGCCCTCACAACCTGTTCTACCCACTCCTCTGTGCACAGCTCCTGGGGCTTCTCTCCAGCTCCCCGCCGTCATTTGGCTCCCACTCACAAACAGAGCCCAGCCACCTTCTGGTTCAGCACCTTTTCCCTTACCAGGCATGGGGAAAAGAAAGCGCAGGGGGCTGATGGGAGTCACAGGAGGCTTCAGTTGCTTTCCAAAAAAACAAAAATTTAAAGTATTTTTTTTAAAGAACTAAAATCCTTAAAAGTCACTTCTTCCTTCTGACCATACCTGAGGTCGGGTTTGATGGCCAGGAGTTCCAATGTTTTTGCTAAAACGTTTCAGAGTAAGCCCATTTGTACAGTGGGTGTACGGACTGAGCAGCACTAGCATATACAGCTGTAAGTGTGTTTCTTCACTGACCACTTTGGGCTGTGTGATGGGGTCAGGACTCAACACCGCTGGCGCCTCCCTCTGGTTGCCCCGGGAATTAGCTCCTGTCAGCTGCGGAGCACCCTTGGCGCGTGGTGGCTCGCCCGTTGTCTGCTCTGCTGCCTTGAAACCCGGGTTGCTCCCCGCTCGGTGGCATCCTCTTCGGGACACTGCCCTCCAGCTCTGTCCACTGTTCCAGTCTCACCCCCTTCCGGCAAGTCTTTCGGCTTGCACCTGCCTCAGTGGCCAACCACAACCCCAAAGTCTAGCCCTTACTTCAGGAGCAGATTGCAGTCTGTCTTGGCCCCACTCCCCTGTGGCCAGGTGCAGTGTAAGGGGGGGACCCAGGCCAACTCGCTACTCTGGGTCCCAACCCAGGGACCCTCTAGCGGAAGCCTCCTTCTGCCCTCCTTCTCTCCCCTCTTGTCCGACTACATTCCCTTTGGCCCTGTGCACCTTCTCGACCCTTTTTAGCAGGGCCCGCAGCCTGGCAGGTAACTGGGCCTCTGCTCCCCCGAGCCTGCCCAGCACTGCTCTGACTAAGGTGCTACCTCCCTCACCTCAGGAACCAGTCCTCCCTTGCTAGCCAGGGAGAGACTACCCTCTCCTCTGCTAGGCAGCCTTTATATAGGACCCAGCCCGGCCCTGATTGGCTGCCTCTCCCTTTACCCTGATTGGCTCTCCACAGGCCCTTGCTGATTGGCTGCTGGTCTGCACAGCTTCTCTGGCCTGCTCTAGCTCTTTTTCTCATGGAGTGGGGCAGCCGCCCCACTACAGGCTGGATTTTCAAAATGTGCTGTGTGATGCAGTGCTTTTGTGCTCTATCGTTTGTTCATACAAATGACATGGTTACACGCCTGAGCCCAATTTGCCCATTAATGCCAATGCAAGTGGCTGAGGCATATGGAAATTCAGTCATTTGCACGTGGAAGTAAATGCCCTGTGCATACAAAGGATGCGTTCTTAATCCAGGTTAGCTAACCCCTGTTAACCCACATGGGTTAAAATAGCAGTGAAGACACAGCAACTCTGCTCTGAACGTGGGTTATAGCTGAGACTGGGGTTGAATTTGAGCTGCTAGCCTGAGTTAAATGCCAGGTTGCCATGTCTTTGCTGCTATTTTAACCCCAGTTAAATGTCTTGAGTGAAGAACACACCTTTTTTTGCAGTGTAGATGTACCCGAAGTTATGCATGCACAAGGAGTCTCATAGTCTCTTCAACTCAGCCTCACACCATGTCTGCCCTTCCTCCTCTCCCTCTTCTCCCCTGATCTGTCCCCCTCACCTCTCTCCCTTCCAATATCTTTCCATTTAGCTGATCCCTTCCTATCTAACCCCATCCGAAAACACAGTTATGGCACAAACATAGTTTGCCACCAATACATCATTCACTGTCTACTCCTCTGTGTGTGCCTAGCACAATGGGACCGCATCTGTGGCTGGTCCCTAAGCACCACCATACTGTGATTATAATTAATAATAATAACAAAGGGAAACTGAAGGTCAATTTTTCATTGGCACTTCATGATCCTTAAGGGCCCAATCCAAAGCTTGTTGAAGGCAAGAGAAAGACTGTCATTGACTCATTGACAGAACAAGGAGCAATGGTCTCAAGTTGCAGTGAGGGAGGTCTAGGTTGGATATTAGGAAACACTATTTCACTAGGAGTGTGGGGAAGCACTGGAATGGGTTACCTAGGGAGGTGGTGGGATCTTCATCCTTAGAGGTTTTTAAGGCCCGGCTTGACAAAGCCCTGGCTGGGATGATTTAGTTGATATTGGTCCTGCTTTGAGCAGGGGGTTGGACTAGATGACCTCCTGAGGTCCCTTCCAACCCTACTCTTCTATGATTCTGTGACTCCAACAGGCTTTGGATCAAGCCGTAAGTGTCTGCAATACGATCGGGCTGCAAAGTGACTGAACAGCTGGCTGCGGGACATATTTTAGCTCATGTTTCACTCTGCCACCTAACGCACATGTTCTTCCTTTGTTCCTGTAGGGTTTTTGGAGAAAAACAGGGACACGCTTCATGGAGACATCATTCAGCTGGTCCATTCCTCGAAAAACAAATTTATCAAGCAAATCTTCCAAGCAGACGTGGCTATGGTAACACGCCTAGGAAGATACTTAATTGTCCGGTCTCATGTAGTTGGGATTCCTGGGTGGAGAGGGAAAATTTGCAAGGAAACCTACAGAAGTGATACTATGTCTTGCATACTCCAAACCTGTTTTTGTAATGGATTAACGTAGTATTAGCATGGGGTCCTAGACACAATCACTCTAGTAGTCACAGCTCAGCAGGACCGTTCATAAAATATTGTTATCTAGCTCATCACCTAGATAAGGCAGTGATTGGCATGATAGATATTAATTATTTTTATTGTTTTATTTCATTCTACAAGTATGAAAGATCTATAGATAGCTAAAGCTGCATAGCAGACCAGATATCCAAAAAACAAAACCAAATCTTTGCTCTGAACATTAAAGTCTTAGGTCACAGACAGGTCCAGAACAGTTACCATCCAGAGCAACAGTGAAATGACACCATCACTAGATATTAAGCCAAGAAAGCACTAAGCGCGGGACTGGGGGAGGGGCTGGCGAGAAGTGAGGGTCTCCAAACAATGGAAGCAGAGAGACAAGTCACCATTTCTGCTTTTCTTAAAGGTGAACTATAAAGCTTACATCCCCAGAACTGTGCCCATGGAGAGAATATAATGTATTCCCTCCAGACAAACCACAGTGCTAATGGGTTGGTTGTTAAGGTTGTGAGGGGAAGCACTGAAGAGTTGGAACTTCCTAATGTGGAGGTTGCAGACACAACCTTAACTCTTGTGAGTACGTGTCACTACGACACGGGCTTTACTTATGGGATCATAGAGTATGTCTCAAACAATACTATGTGAGAGACATTTTTTCTTGAGCAAGATGAGCATCTACAATCTCCAGAGACTCTTCTGGGAGCTCAACAACCCTGCGCCCCAAAGTAAAGGAAAAACAGCTTTTCATGATTATTATTGGCTTTTGATATGTAATATGTCATTGGACGTCTTGTCATTGGATGTCTACACGTATATTCCCTGTGGGCAAATCCTGCAATCCAAAACTGCAGGACAGCAGAAGATTTAGGGATAACATTTTCAAAAGCAACTAAGGACCAGATTTAGGTGCCAAACGATGCAGATAGGCGCCTATTGGGGATTTTCAATGGCACCTAGGTGCCTAACATGCATTGGTTTCAATGGGTTTTAGGTGCCTAGGCCCTTCTGAAAATCCCGCTAGGTGCCTAGCTCCATCTTTAGACACCTAAACAGGTTAGATGCCTAACTCCAGTTGATCTCTATGGGAATTAGGTGCTTAAGAAGTTTAGGCACTTTTAAAGAGCTCACTGTAAGTGCCTAGGTCACTTTTGAAAATGGGACTGAGGCTCCTAAGTCATCTAGGCAGTTCTGAAAGATTTGCCCTTAGCATGATAGTTGTGCTCCTACTGAAATCAACAGCAAAGCTCCCATTGACTTCAGGGGAGCAACATCAAGAATATAGGCCCCATTCAGTTAGGTGCTGAAGTAAATGTCTAACTTTCAGCACACGAGTGGCCCTACTGACCTTGATGAGACGACTCGTGTACTTAAAGCAACACACATGCTTAAGTACTTTGCTGTGTTTTCTTTTCATATTTTTGTTTGTTCTTTTTTTATCATCCTGAAAAGCTTGGCAGTTCACCTTGGAATGATTCTTGCTTGTTTGGGGCGTGGGGAGGCAGCATAAATTTAAACTTTCATAATCCAAAGGATCAATAAAACAGATCCTTTCGGGCTTGCACGGCTGTCCAGACTTCTTCAGTGACACCTTTAGCCAGCTATCGCCCCCTAAATTCTAGCCCGCACTCTTCAGCAAATTCTAAACAAAATACTGGCGATCCGTTTCAGCAGAGTTGAGCTGCATACGCAAGCTTGGCATTGTCTCAAATGTAAGAATAGAGAACTTTTAGAGCATCAAGTGACTTTCTTGAAAATAACCCCTTCTTGGATAGTTTTAGCTTTCTGTGGTGGTCCTCTGAATCTGTCCCTGGTGTCAGTCTCTGCTCCCTGGTATTTTAATGATGACTGCTCTTGGGGTTTTTGGAGTAAGGATATGTCTGCACTGTAAATTAAGGTGTAATGGTAACACAGGTTGGCAGACCTCCACTAGCTTTAATATGGCCAGCGGGAGCAAAAATAATGTAGACCTGGGGTATGGGCTTCAGTGGAGGCTAGCTGCCCGAATAGAAGCCTACCAGATACCCTAGGTACGTACTCAGGGGGCGAGTCTGGGCCAAGGTTCTCTGCTATTGTTACCCATGCTAATGAGATCAAAGCTAGCACAGGTGTGCCCAGCTGAGCTACAGTTGCACCTTAATTTGTGGTGTAGACATACTCTATGAGATTTGAAAACACCTCTCCGATATGGGACTGGAGGAGGAGAAATTGTTGCATTACAGCCAGAGACGACCCCTGCCTGCCGATAGTTGGGGAGCATTGTGAGGGTAGCAGGCCTCAGAAGTGTTATTGAACATGCTCGGTCTGTGTGAGCATGCTCAGTACAAGCCAAACAGCAAATCTGGGGTGGCACATGACCCCACATGCTCCCCCTGATTGCAGTCCACCTTAAAGTGGCCCCTACATAACATAGTTTGGGAAGAAGCCTCCGATACCCAAATCCAGCTTTTGACCTTAAAAATATCATGCAACAAAACTGCAAAGAGATTAATTTTTTAATGGTTTGAACTGCTTTTGATGTTTTCTTTCAGTAACCATAAAATTTTGCAATGCAGCAGAGTTGTGCACAAACGATAAAGGCATGGCTGATTTGGGCTGGGATTTCCTTCTTGTTCCCTCTGGTGCTGAGCGTTGGTGAGACAATCTCTGGATGTACCTTCCAGAAGAGACTCATATAGGAGTTGCCATAACAGATAAAGCCACTGGTCAATCAAATCTAGCATCCTGTATCCAGCAGTGACCAATTTTTGATGCTTTGGAGCAAGCTAGATAACTTACGTACCTAGCCAAATGTATCTAAAAGCGGCTGGCAGATGGAAACCATGACGCTGCCTGGAGGCATGACATTTGATCAGCCTAGTCTCAGTGCACAGGGAACTTTGGATGCTGCAAACTGAGTATTGCTATAACACAGTGCAATTTTAGGCCCTAATCCACCAAGTGTTAATGCACGTGAGTAGCTTTATGCCCAGTTGTGTTAAGTTATTCACGTGTGTGTTTGCAGAATTGGGGCCTTTCTTTGTACAGTGTCTCTCATACAGCTCAGTCCTGCAAGGCATTGGATTTAGTCGGAGTTGAGGACGTGGAGGATCTCCCAGGATTGGGGTCTGCACCAAAGCACTTAGACTCATAGGCCTGGTCTACATTACACAGTTCGGTCGACGTCAGGCAGCTGACATCGACCTAGATATGTCAGTGTACACTCTACAACCTTGTCCCGCTGACGTAAGTGCGCTTCTACACTGACATTATAACTCCGCCTCAGTGGCGTAGCTAGGATAGGAAAACTGGGTGGGCTCCGGCTTTCAGGTGGGCGGCAATGACAGGGGATTATGGTTTTGTGGGATGCTGGGCCAGGACAAGTGGGGATCCCTCCCCACCCTTTCCCCCTGCAATCCGCCCTCCCCCACCCCTGCTCCTGCCAAGGAAATGTGGTTGGGGTTTGGGGGCTTGCCCCATCCCCCAGTCCGGCGCTCCTGCCGGGGAGCTGGTCCCAGAGTGGGGTCTTGACCCGCTCGGAGCTCCTGCCAGGGAGTAGGGTCAGGGCGCAGTTTGGGTGGGCTTGGATGCTAAGTGGGTGGGCCATGGCCCACCCAGGCCCCCTCATGGCTATGCTCCTGCTCCACCCCCACGAAAGGTGTAGGGCTTATATGGGTGTAGTTAGGGCAATGCAGAGTCAGTGTAGACACTACGTTACTTACCTCAGCTGTTGGCTTTCTTGACAAGGAAACTGGGCTGTTAGAGCCCGACTGCCCCTGGCTCCTCGCTCAGGGAGCTGAGATGCCTGGGAGACTGTCCCCAGCTCCCGGCGGGGAACGGAGAGGCGAGAGCCTGGGGGGCAGCTGGGCTCCCAGCAGGCAGCTGCATGGAGCTGAGAGCCCTGGCTCTCAGCCCCCCACACTGCCCCTCTTCAGTCGGTGAAAGTGCTCCTGGTGAAGACGCGCACCTCCCACGGAAGGAAGGTAGTGTGGCCATCCGCTGTGGTGGCTGTAAGTCAGCCTAATATAGGTCGACTTAAGTCTGTAGTGTAGACATGCCCTTAGACTTTAAGGCCAGAAGGGACCCTCATGATCATCTAGTCACACCTCCTGCACATTGCAGGCCACAGAACCTCACCCACCCACTCCTGTAATAGACCCACAACCTCTGGCTGAGTTACTGAAGGCCTCAAATCATGATTTAAAGACTTCAAGTTACAGAGACTCCACCATTTACACTAGTTTAAACCAGAAAGTTACCTGTGCCCCACACTGCAGAGGAAGGCAAAAAAAAAAAATCAAAAACCCAGGGTCTCTGCCAATCTGACACAGGGGAAAATTCCTTCCCAACCCCAACTATGGCGATCAGTTAGACCCTGAGCATGTCGGCAAGACCCACCAGCCAGACACCTGGGAAATAATTCTCTGTAGTGACTCATTGCCTTCCCCATCTAGTGTCCCATCCCTGGCCTTTGGACCTATTTGCTGCTAGCAGTCGCAGGTTGGCTATATGCCAATGTAGGCAATCTCATCATACCATCCCCTCCACAAATGTATCACGCTCAGTTTTGAAGCCAGTTAGGTTTCACTTGACAGAGTTTGGTTGTACGGTTGCAGAGAGAAAGCTTATGACAAAGGGGGATGGAAGTTAAAAAATAGAGCAGGCTGGGGAAAATATCATCTAAAGTTTTGCAATATTTTGTTTCTGATTTTTGGGGGAAGGGGCCTCAAACTTTAGTTTATATGGAAATTTTCTGACCAACTGGCACTAAAAGTGGGGGAAGAAGGGAGAGAGTTAGGGAAACTTCATTAGATTTTTTGTCAGCATTTTGTTGTTGTGGACATTTCCCAGCCAGCTCTGTATTAAACATTCTGGCTGAAGGGGAGCAGTTGTGTTTCTTAGCGGGGTTTGAAAAGGGATGGAGAATAAATGATTCGGAGAGAGGCAGGAAGGTTGTTCCAAGTGGCAGGAGCTGTGGGACGAATGCCCTTTCACCAACAGTAGTGAGAAAGCTGTGAGGAGGCCAGTGTTTAGATAAGTGGAAGGAGAGAGGATAGAAATAGACACGGTCCCGAGAATTATCGCATTGTTCTGGGAGGCACGAGTGGTGCCGAATCACAAGGACTGACCGAAAACTCAGAACTCCCCTCTTAGTTATTCCTTCTTTTCACTTTTTTTCTATTCTCTATCTCTCTTTTTTGCCTTTGCTTCTTGTAGTTTCTCTGTGGCTATGCATCCAGTACTTTTGGCCAGTCACCAGCACCCACTCCAAAGGTAAAATAAATACATGAGTTCCTCTTTGAACGTTCACTTCTCTTTGATAAATACTGTGCTCCTTCTGGTTCACTCCTACCCCTGTGTTGTTTGTGATGGACCTGTCACAGCTGTCCATCTTGTCCACAGAATCTGCTTAGGCTGTGTTCAGTAGATAGAGGAATATGAGCCCTTGTGTGTATTTGCTAGATTCAACCCAGGAAAGCTGAGGTTCTGCAGAGGACCCAGCGATGATGGAAAGCCAGTTTGGATAAAGTCATAACCAGCCCACACTCTTGGTCTTTAAACCAAAACCTTTTTTGAGGTTTGAATAATTATGGTTAACTTTCATTGAACTCGATAGGCTAGATCTTTGGCTGGCCTAAATCAGTGTAGCTTTGTTGACTTCAGTGGAACTACGCTGATTTGCACCAACTGAAGATCTGGGCCAGTTCCATTTTCACACAGCTCAGGCCTTCTGACTTTCATCTGGGAGAAGAGGGGGGCTGTTTGATTGTATTGGCGGCTCAGTTGGAAGTACCGCTATTCTCATGAGCCGGCTTGTTCTAAGGATAGCTCAAACTGACCCCAGAGGATCAGATACTGTAAGTATTAAACTTTTGGGTGCTTATCCAAACTGGAGCTCTTAACCTGTCAGAGGTCCTTCCGAATTAACCTTTAGTCTTCGCTCTCGTTCTGATAGCTTTCCAAACCTTCCCTGCTTCTTGTTTGGCTGTCGTGTAGCATATAGTATAATAGAGACTAACATTTGTGGTGCTAGAATTGTGGTTGTGTCAGCATTTCCACGACAATCCTCTGATATCAGGAGGGTTATATTAGAGATGGGCCTGACTTGCAAACTTCAGATTCAGATGTGGGTCTGAATTTTAACCTCTCCCAACTCTGCAACAGTCCAGGGTGGCTGAATTTGGAATTCCAGTGTGGGCGCTTATAAACAGAGGCCCTGGTTTTAAAAAAAGAAAAAAAAATTCACATCCAAATTTTGAAACCAAATCTTCTTCCTTTCTGCTCTCCACGTTCCAGGGCATGTGGGCTGTAGAGTGTCATTTGGGCCCATCTCTAGTTTTAGAACTTCGCTACACACCAAACAATCCCTTCGAGGCTGAAACGTGATGGGTTCTAAACACAGGAGAGAATTGATGTGGAAAATGTTTGAGAAATGCAGCTGCCCAGTTTGAGTTTGAGGAAAACAACAGGACAAACAGGTTTTACCAACTTCCTCCATTTTTCTGCTCTCTTCTGGCTCAGAATAACTTGATCTTTTAAAAATAATGAATTAAAATAGTAATTGTTAAGCACTGAGTCAAGCGGTGGAATGGTCATGTGGGAGCATATTTTTAATCTGTGCTGATTTTGATGATCTGTGTAACAGAGATCCTAGGGCGACAATAATACTTAGCACTATTAAGTAGCATTTCAGCATTCTTCAATCTCAAAGCACTTTCAAAGATTGTAAGCTGTTTGGGGCAGTGACCATCTTTTCATTTGATGTCTGTACAGTACCTAGCATAACGGGCTCCTGATCCTTGATTGGAACCCCGAAGGACGTCCCACAATAATTTTTTTAATAATAAAGAAGGGGTACGTATCACTGACCCCAAATTTCAAATGGGGAAACTGAGGTACCAAGAAGCAATAGTGAATTATTGAATTCTAGTGAATACAGCACTCAACACTGACTTGGGTGACCTGAGTTCTATTCTGGACTCTGGCACTGACCTGTGTGTAACCTTGAATGAATCACTTTGCCTCTCTGTGACTCGGTTTCCCCTTCCACCCTTTCTCAGTTTGGTCGTTTGGATTGTAAGCTCTTCATAGCAGGGTCTGTCTCTTACCTCACCTAGTACAATGTGCTATGTTAGTACAAATCGTAATAGCGAGCAGTGAAATGACTTGCCCAACACATAAGAGCTCAGTGGCTGAGCTGGGAACAGAACCCAGCTCTCGGCGCTCTGTCGTGTGGGCCTCATTGGTTCACTCACTCACTACTTACAGAGATGTATGTATGTAGCAAAATATACGGTAAGACAGTGGTTTTCAACCTGGGGGTCCATAGACTATGTCTAAGATTTCCAAAGGGGTCTGCACCTCCCCTTGACATTTTTTAGGGGGGTTGTCAAATGAAAAAAGGTTGAAAACCCCTGCTGTAAGACAATGGTACAGAATTGCTATGATCCCTCAGTGCACATCCCTGTCTTCTTGCATCCTGAAAACCTGGATCCTTCACAAGCTTCAGGAAGCAAGCGAAATAGGTTTTTTTCTGTCACAAGCTCAGTTAGTTACCTCAGCTGCTCAGAGCCATGTAAGTGCTTCCCAATTGAGTGAACTCCTTCCATTCCTGAAATAGACAAATCCTTTCTTAAGGGGAAGATTCCCTCGTCTGGAACCTCAACCTGCCACATGTCTTGCGTTGCTGAGGATGTGTGTGCGTCTCTGCCTTCCCCTCCATTAATGCCGGTGTTCTGCGAGTGCAGATCCTCTTCCTCTTTGAAGAATGTCACTGTTGCCGTGAGGCATTCAGTGCCTACCCCTGCGTTCCTTGCACACCCCGAACTCCAAGGGAAGTCAGTGAGAGTGAAGCTACTGAAGGACTGTCAGGTTGCACCCACACCCTATGGCTTGGCATTCATTCACAATGTGCCTCCTTTCACTTGGACCTTTGGTGACATGGGCCTGGTGTCAGCTTAGGACCGGTGCATGTCTTGAACGCTGCAAAGGCAAAAAGCACTGTGTCTGCCAGAGGAATGGGCTAGTAACCGTCCTCGCTGGTGCTAAGGAATGATGCCCAGGTGCTCCAGCCTTGACCATGGAGAGACGCAGGCAGTCAGCACTGGGCGAAAGCCTGTGTTATGTCCCGCCAGCGGGGTCAGTGCTGATTTGTATCCCGCGCGGTGTTACTGCGTACGGCAGCCTGCCGTTTTCTGGCTGTAGAACCCAGGCTGATCTAAGCTGCTGGAAGAACGTGCCTCCAAAGCGTGTATGAACACTGTGCAGAACACATGCCTTCCCGCATCTCCCTTCTGTACCCGTATTTCCCACCTACATCGTCTGAGTCCCTTTGGGTTTTTTCAAAGTGGAGAAATTATTTACTTTAGGCCAGCCTAGTTTGAGACCCAAATCAAACTTCTGTCTTGGCTGGCCATTAGAGAGGCCTGCTAGCCTTCTG
The DNA here is from genome assembly GCF_965140285.1 of Lepidochelys kempii. Classification (NCBI taxonomy): domain Eukaryota; kingdom Metazoa; phylum Chordata; order Testudines; family Cheloniidae; genus Lepidochelys; species Lepidochelys kempii. Next base: position 16,702,564 of record NC_136380.1, read on the forward strand.
CTGAGGTACAATATTTATGGCATTGTCCAGAAGCCCCAGTTCCAATTGGGGCACATATAGTGCTGGGTGCTGTACAAACACAAGTAAAAAGATAGTCCCTGCCCCAGAGACTTTTACAGGCGAAAGCTGCAAAAGCTAGGAAGTATATTACAATGAGAGAAGCTATGTGAATGCTGGTCTTTCTCCAAGGGATACCTTCTGACCCATGGAATTTTGCTGCTTTTGGAGCAAAGGAATTTCTTTCTCCCAGGTGACACTGACCTGGCCTTAACCAGTCTTTCTGGAAGGTTCTTCTACTCCTCTTTTTGACCCCTTAGTTGGAATAAAAGAAAAGGGCCTGATTCTCCTCTCCCTGACACTGGTGTACACAGGAATAACACCATTGAATTGAGTGGAATCACACCAGCATGAGAGGAAAGTCTGGTCCAAAGCCTTGCTTGAGGTTTGGTTGTATAATTTAATTTCTCACCCGGATCCCTGGCCCTAGTGTTTGTCACACTGCGTTTTTCAGAGTGATCTGTGTACAGAGGTGAGATGCAATGTGTGGGGACCCTGCAGCCGCTGAGCACTCTATTCTGATTGGTCGAGTCGTGGACTACATAAGCCCTGCCTGTATATAGAGCAGTGGTTCTCAACCTATTTACTGTTGGGGGCCACATCCAATGCTACCTGAATGGCCCTGAGGACGTCACAGGGGCCGCAGCTCTGTGCTGACTGGCCTCAAGCGGCCTGAGGGCCGCAGGTTGCGAATCACTGATATAGCGGCTGGAGTGTTTGGAACCTAAGTTGCTTTCTGGCAGTTTGTGTTAGAACCATCTCCCCAGTCAGGCACTGGACGAGGCACTGAGGCCTGGAGGTGAAACCTGCACCGTGCCCCTCCGCAGGCGTGGGAAGAGATAGGGAGAGGCGGACGCTGAGGAGAAGCTGGGCAGCAATCTAGAGAGGCAGCATCGCCCTCGCCCCATTTTAAAATGTTCCCCATTTTAGGAGGCCTTGGAAGGCTTCTGATGACCTCTCCGCCGCAGCCTGGCCGAACAAGGGCTCCCGGTCAGGCCCAGATCGTTCTGCTGGGAAAGGGGCACATTCACTTCCAAAATGGGAATTTGCTAAGCCTGGTTTCTGCCTCTGTGTCTGCTTCTGACCCCTCCAGCAGCCAGCCCGTGGTGCTGCACTGGAGGTGGCTACTTACACTGTGGTGCTGTTGATCTAAAGCAGCCCCATCCCATTGCCCTCCCGCTATCCGAGCAGTATTATTGCTGACACAACCTGTCCTCCTCAAACCAGACTCTGCTAACAGGGTATTTATCACCAACTCCACAGCGCTCGCAGGGGTCCGGGTCTGTGCCTGTTGATATAAATTACACATGTTAGCAATGTATCCCTGTGTGAAGGTTTGCTGGGATAGCTAACGGCTGCGGCACTAAACTCTCCTGTTCCGGCATTGCTGGGTTTTTCTGGTGTGTGCATGAGCTGGGTTTGAACTGTTCACTTTCCCTTTTGGAATTCTATTATGACTTTCTGTTTTGTTGTTTGGGCTTCATTGTACAATCCCCTATGGCCAGAGCTGTGCAAAATTCCTGAGAGTTTTCCTGCTGGGTAAAAGTCTTCACTGTTGATGTCCTCCAGAAAGGTGCTACGTGTATGGTTAGCACAGTGCCCAGAGACTTTGGTGATGGGCAATTTTAGCAACTGGGAAAAATACATAAAATTTGGCAAATATTGCCAATGATAGTGGGGCCACTTTTTGTCTATAGCCCCTGTTCATCAGCCAGTAAAGAACACAAGGCCTTTAGAAAAGACCTGGCAAAATCCTTTCTTTTTGGACCTTCCACCTACTTCTCTGGAATCCTCCCAGGATTGATTATCTAGTGATTATCTAGTGGGATGTCCATGTCCCATGGAGTTACAGTCTGATGCCCAATTCATCCGAGTCCACTGGTGTTACCTACATCCTCCATAAGCTTTCTTTAAACATCTAGATAGCTTTTGATGGATAGTTGAACCCCATAGATCTGAATAGGACAAGGGACACACGATTTATTACTCTGCTTTATCAGTCTAATTGATGCACATTGTAGGACGTAACCCAAACACGGTTAATAGAGATTTCTTGATAAAAAGGACTCAGGTAAACTAAATTCTGCTGCACTTTCCTGGGGCTTAATCTTACAAGGCTTTCAAGACCTGCTCTGTTCATAGTTTTCACCAGCTAGGGAGAAGTGGCTAGCAGATTGAAATGTAATGTACACTAAGCCAGAGCGCTAAGGCTTGTATGGATTTTTTAAAACCTACCCAGAAAATAGCAATTGAATGGACATCCACAAAATCACCCTAACTCACCCCAGATTAAGTTCTCCCCGCATCAATCCAGTTAATATCCTCTTCCAAACACAAAGAAGATGCTCCCAACATGAATCCACTCAATGGAAGCTGGGGAATAAACAACCCTTGCCAGCATCCCCTGAAAGTCAGCAAATCCAAGTTCAATACTCTTCAGTGAAAATGCCCTGGTGCTATTTAAGGGCTTGATTGTGCCCCTATGGGCCTGAAAATCCAACAGTCAGTAAAGATAATTGGAGTCTTGCATGACACTATTGGCAAATTACAATACTCCTGGCATTGGGTCTGCTGTGCTGCCCGGTGCATCAGATAGGGCAAGAGCCACTTCGTATCTATGTGCCCAGACTCAAGGTCCACATAGCCCACACAGAGTGTAAGGCTGAGACACCTCACTCTCCACTGTGGTCCAAGTCTCTATTCACAGACTTTATAGACGGATACGTTTTAAGGCCAGGAGGGACCATTAGATCTAACCTGACTTCCTGTATAACACCTTAACAATGCAACAAGCCAGTGCAGATCCTTGTTTGGAGCATCAAGCAGGTCCATGAGAAATAAAAATTGTGGCCTTTTCTTTACTATGAAGCTCCTGGGTTCCTCTGCCTGGAGCTAATTCCAGCACGCTCAGGGATTTCCTCTAGTCCTCACTAAGCAAGCATTATGTAAGGCACCTTTGGCTGACTGCATGGTCTCATGCCACATGCACTGTCTGGAACAGGGAGATGGAAATATGCACAATTGGGCCAGATCCTCCACTTGTGTAAATAGAGCTGTGCTGACTTCCACCAACTGAGGAGCTGGCCCAACTCATAGCAAACTATGAACCTGAAATCCTCATGGGCAAAAACCTCCATGTAGTTTCCAGAAACAGATGATATTTCAGCTCTCCCCTTTGCTTCCTCAGCCAGTAAGTCTGAACGCCATCCGTGCACCACATTTGACACACACCCCGCCCCTGCTCCAGCTAGAGAGGAGGTTCCCAGTGACTTGGCTAGAGGGGAAAAGCTCTGTTATCTTTTCATTTCCTGAGACAGATTTGTTGTGGTTCCACTCTCTTCCAGGGAGCAGAGACAAGGAAGCGCTCGCCGACACTCAGCAGCCAATTCAAGCGATCTCTCGAGCTGTTGATGAGAACCCTCAGCGGGTGCCAGCCCTTCTTCGTCCGCTGCATCAAACCTAATGAATATAAGAAGCCCATGGTAAGCGCTGGTTCTTCCTCTTCGCATGGTGTGTTTTGAGTGTCCTTATAGAGGCAGGTTTCAGAGTAGCAGCCGTGTTAGTCTGTATCTGCAAAAAGAAAAGGAGGACTTGTGGCACCTTAGAGACTAACCAATTTATTTTAGCATAAGCTTTCGTGAGCTACAGCTCACTTCATCGGATGCATACTGTGGAAAATACATAAGATGTTTGTATACACACAGACCATGAAAAAATGGGTGTTTATCACTACAAAAGGTTTTCTCTCCCCCCACCTCTCTCTCCTGCTATTACCAGCAGGAGAGCAGGGGGGAAAAAACCTTTTGTAGTGATAATCAAGGTGGGCCATTTCCAGCAGTTGACAAGAACGTCTGAGGAACAGTGGAGGTGGGGGGGCGGAAATAAACATGGGGAAATAGTTTTACTTTGTGTAATGACCCATCCACTCCCAGTGTTTATTCAAGCCTAAGTTAATTGTATCCAGTTTGCAAATTAATTCCAATTCAGCAGTCTCTCACTGGAGTCTGTTTTTGGAGTTTTTTTGTTGAAGAATTGCCAATTTTAGACCTGTAATCGAGTGACCAGAGAGATTGAAGTGTTCTCCGACTGGTTTTTGAATGTTATAATTCTTGACCTCTGATTTGTGTCCATTTATTCTTTTATATAGAGACTGTCCAGTTTGGCCAATGTATGTGGCAGAGGGGCATTGCTGGCACATGATAGCATATATCACATTGGTAGATGTGCAGGTGAACAAGCCTCTGATAGTGTGGCTGATGTTATTAGGCCCTGTGATGGTGTCCCCTGAATAGATATGTGGGCACAGTTGGCAACGGGCTTTGTTGCAAGGATAGGTTCCTGGGTTAGTGGTTCTGTTGTGTGGTGTGTGGTTGCTGGTGAGTATTTACTTCGGGTTGGGAGGCTGTCTGTAAGCAAGAACTGGCCTGTCTCCCAAGATCTGTGAGAGTGATGGGTTTCAGGATAGGTTGTAGATCCTTGATGATGCGCTGGAGAGGTTTTAGTTGGGGGCTGAAGGCGATGGCTAGTGGCGTTCTGTTATTTTCTTTGTTGGGCCTGTCCTGTAGTAGGTAACTTCTGGGTACTCTTCTGGCTCTGTCAATCTGTTTCTTCACTTCAGCAGGTGGGTATTGTAGTTGTAAGAACGCTTGATAGAGATCTTGTAGGTATTTGTCTCTGTCTGAAGGGACACCATCATAGGGCCTAATCACATCAGCCACACTATCAGAGGCTTGTTCACCTGCACATCTACCAATGTGATACATGCCATCATATGCCAGCAATTCCCCTCTGCCACGTACATTGGCCAAACTGGACAGTCTCTACGTAAAAGAATAAATGGACACAAATCAGAGGTCAAGAATTATAACATTCAAAAACCAGTCGGAGAACACTTCAATCTCTTTGGTCACTCGATTACAGACCTAAAAGTGGCAATTCTTCAACAAAAAAACTTCAAAAACAGACTCCAACGAGAACTGCTGAATTGGAATTAATTTGCAAACTGGATACAATTAACTTAGGCTTGAATAAACACTGGGAGTGGATGGGTCATTACACAAAGTAAAACTATTTCCCCATGTTTATTCCCCCCCGCATTCCTCAGAAGTTCTTGTCAACTGCTGGAAATGGCCCACCTTGATTATCACTACAAAAGGTTCCTCCCCACCCCCCGCCCCCCGGCTTTCCTGCTGGTAATAGCTCCCCTTGCCTGATCACTCTTGTTACAGTGTGTATGGTAACACCCATTGTTTCATGTTCTCTGTGTATATAAATCTCCCCACTGTATTTTCCCCTAAATTCATCCGATGAAGTGAGCTGTCTCACAAAAGTTTATGCTCAAATAAATCTGTTAGTCTTTAAGGTGCCACAAGTACTCCTTTTCTTCTTATAGAGGCAGCGTTTACATGTGGACACAATACAGTAAAGCCCTGGACCCATTGAAGTTGATGGTAAAACTCCCATCGAGGTCCATCTGTCTGTCTAGAAACCTGATCTGCACTCCTTACTCATGCCTGGAACCCCACTGATGTCAATTGAAGAAGGGTTTGCAGGATCGGGTCCTTTCTTTGTAAAGCATCTTCTACAAACTGTCCCCCAAAATGTTTTACAAAGTGAGGGCCTCATCCCGGCACCCTTAGAGACCCATGCTGGAGCCTCTTCCCTTTATGAAAAGCCCTATAGATTTCCATAGAGAATGGTGGTCTTATAGAATGTTTGAATGAAGCTGTAGAATTCAGGAGCAGGGCTGCAATTCTCCGTTCAGTTCTATGGGAGGGTTTAAAGATTCTGCAGAAATCATCTCCTTCTATAGGTTTTTAGGTTGATTGCTTTCGAATCCTATTTGATTTCAATAGAACCTTCATAGTTTCACCCCTGTTAGAGCAAAATCTAAGAAGGTTCTATAGAAATTATATAGGATTCTAAAGCAATCAACCTAATAACCTACAGAAGGAGATAATTTCTATAGACATTTTTCATGTGAGTCAGGCTTGCTGGATTGTGTCCCTAAATGCAGTTAAAAGAACAGATGTTAGAGATACTGAGAGGCACAAGTGAAAGGTTAGCAATGTTTTCAGCTGCAATTTCCAAGAAGATGCAGAGATGAGCTGGAAAGGCCTGTTCCAGTTTTAATGTTTTCAATCTAATGAACATATAACAGCCCATTAATCCATCACCTTTAACAGGCAGTGAGAAGTGCATTTTCACCAAGCCGATTGACCTAGCAGCTGAAAGTCAAAGGAAATAATTACTCAGCCATTGAAAATTACTAATACATAGTAAAACGATGATCTGTTTATTTGGGTTTGTTATGACTATTTAAAATTCATTAGTACTTTGGGGACAAATTGCAGTTACCAGATGAAAGGGAAGATAACACTTATGCATATCCCCCAATAAAGTAAACTCTTCAGGGTCTGATCCTGCATTCTTTGCACACTCATAGTTCCCACCTAAGTCCCTTGGGTGTGCAAGGACCATGAAGCATTGAGCTCCTCATGCTGTGTGCTGAGCATCCCCAATTCCACACTTTGCAGGGTTGGACCCTAAATTTACTAAAAATCTCTACTGGTCACTAATCATTACTTATAATACTTGAAAAGAGATTCTCTTACTTATTCCTAGTTTGCTGTGTGTTATGGTTTGTCTGTGACTGGTGTCTTTGTAAGTTATGTATACACTGGGCAAAATTATGCTGTCTGTTACATCTCTGTCCAGATTTAGTAGCTATGGGCAGAATTTAACTCTGAATGTTACCAGGGCAAAATGGCACAGAAATTCTAAAATCATAAACTTCAGTTTGGTAATTTTATCTATATATTTGCAGCAAACATATATGTGTGGATCTGTTGATTGGCAAAACAAATATGGTCAGACAAATATTTTGATGGCTGTCTATGAGCAGGTTGTTCTGGCCCGATGTTTGTTTAGTGGGAGAATGGGAGAGACCGAAATTTAAAAATATATATAAGTGCACTTAATTGCATGTTAACCTCAAAACATAATACTAGTGTTTGTTTATCAGCAGAGAGGAGCCCAAATCAAAACCACGTCACTCCAGAACTTGGAGTGTGTTGAAAATTACAACCTGGATCCAGATGCAATTTTAGCAAATTGTTCCAAAACCCCAGTTTTGAACTCCCCTGAGTTTTAAAATGATCTGGGTTTGGAATTTTGCATCTATTTAACCACTCTGTAAAGACCAGTTCTTGCAGCCCCCAAATCAGTCGTGCCTACTCACACCAGTAGCCACAGGGGTGTCAGTGAAACTATTCATGAGCGTGCGGATTGCAAGATTAATCCAAAAGAGACACACAAATTGGACAGTTAATGCTAAGCTCCGTGCTGCAGCTTTGTAAGATGTATAATGTGGTTTTATGCTAAAATGAGAGTGTTTATTTTTTGAATGAGTTTAAAAATACAGAACTGAAAAACAGATCATGGAACCTAAGGCTGTGCAGAAAGGTTGTGAAAGAAAAACATTTTTTGTGAGTTAATTTTCTGTCCCAGGATATAAAGGAAAGTGTGCTGATAATGTTAGGAAATGGGATAGCAGGAAGTGAAAGGCCAGCGGAAAGCCCTGGTCATTTGTTATTTTACATCAGGAGTCAGCAACCTTTCAGAAGTGTTCAGAGTAACAGCCATGTTAGTCTGTATTCGCAAAAAGAAAAGGAGTACTTGTGGCACCTTAGAGACTAACCAATTTATTTGAGCATAAGCTTTCGTGAGCTACAGCTCACTTCATCGGATGCATGCAGTGGAAACTGTAGAAGATCTTTTTATACACACAAAGCATGAAAAAATACCTCCCCCCACCCCACTCTCCTGCTGGTAATAGCTTATCTAAAGTGATCACTCTCCTTACAATGGCCCAGAAATGGCCCAACTTGATTATCATACACTTTGTAAGGAGAGTGATCACTTTAGATTAAATTAAAATGCAGAGCCCCCCAGACCGGTGGCCAGGACCCGGGCAGTGTGAGTGCCACTGAAAATCAGCTCACCTGCCGCCTTTGGCACGCGTGCCATAGGTTGCCCACCCCAGTTTTACATGATTTTCAAACTTTTGTCCATAACTTTTTTGAATGTTTTGCTTCCCCGTGAAGCTAACTTTGGAAAATGACTTTGTTTTCACCCAGGTGTGTCTGAGTGTATTCTCTTGCTCCCGAATGGTTGTTTCTGAATAGTTGTGTGGTGTTGTAAGTAGTGTGAAAGAAACAAATGTGATTAATGAACAGATTGTGGGAGGAAAGAAAAGAATATCCATAAATTGGCGGCAGGCTCTGTAACGTAGGAGCTCACTTACTGCCCAATTCAGGAAGATATGTAAGCACATGCATAACTTTCAGCATGTGAGTAGCCCCATCAACTTCAAGAGGACTGTTTGTGAGCTCAGTTACACACACACACACACACACACACACACACACACGTAAGTACTTTCCTGAATCAGGGTGTAACAGGGTGGGTCTGCCCCTTTAAGATCCTGGGGCCAGCCAGCCTTGTTCAGTTAGCAGACCCAGCTAGGCAGGGGTCAGGTGATGCCTGTAAAGTTCTGAGAGAGCTCAGTTCTGGGGAGTTGCAGGAGGGAGGTTTGCTCCTGGGTCTGGATCAGAGAAAGGGGTACAGAGTGAGAGGACTCCGGGCCCTTGCAGCTTGCATTGGTCAGGGGAATGGCCTTGTTTTTCGTTACTTTGGGAGTTTATTTCAATTAATAAACCATGCCCCGGGGGAAGGGCCCGAAAGCATCTCTAGCATAGTGTTAGTCCTGCTGGGACTGGGGAGACAGGCCAGCAGCCCTGCCCCGGGCTTGATCCTAAGACTGCTGGAGTCAGTGGGAATCTTTCTATTGACTCCATGGGGCTCTGAGTCAAGTGCAAGGGCCAGATTCTGCTACCCTTTGTTCACAGCGAGTTGCCCCTGAATCTGCAAGCAGCGGATGGTTACTGCTCGGTATTAGCAAGGGTGGCAGAATCTGGCCCTTTATGAAGAGGAATTATTATTAAGGGCACTCCTTGCAGGCTCTCCAACAGCAGAAGGTTTGAGACACGGGCCGCTCTGTAATCTAAAACTCCTGCTTTGTTAATTAGGGGAAGGATTTTCTTCCCTTTTGGCTTCCTGAATGACAGGGCCAAATTGCCACAAGAGAATGGTGTCAAGGCTGCTACTGCGGCCTCAGGGCTCCCACCCATCCGCTCCGTGAGGAGAAATGACCAGACAGTCCCCCAAGCTCCCTCTGCATCTCTCCTGTCCCCAATCCAGGAGGCCCACCTCGAGCAGTGCCAGCACATAGTGGCGAGGTGGGGGGTGGGCTGAGACCAAGCCTGCTTGTGTTACAATCACTTCGTCTTTACCCTGAGCCCCACACTTGGCTTGCACCCACCTGTTACACCTTATACTAACTCTGTAAGTTCTTTGGGGCCAGGATATTTGTACAGCACCTAGCACAATGGGGCCCTGATCTGCCTGGGGCCTCTGAGCAGTACTGGAATACTTGAATAATAATGACTAACCCCCACATGATCCCTCACAGAGCACAGCTCTGAGGTGCTCAGGGTGTAGAGACTTGTGCAGGGTCCCAGCAGCATCCTGCCCCCCTCCTCTCCAGCAGGCCTGAACTGGTCCCAGTAAGTCAGACCCCCCCACACACATGGAACAGGGGGCAGGATTTGCCCCTCCGAGTCCGAGGTGTGTGTCTGTGATGTCCTGAGAGAGCTGGCTGGGAAGGTCCCTGTAGTGAGTTTCCCCTTCTCAGCTCATTATTAAGGGTTTTTGTGCTTCCTTTATTTGACATTTGAAGCTGAACACTTGTGTAGGGCTGGTAACACTGAGCTGGGGCAACGCGCTGTTGGGGATTGAGCTGGGGAACCAGGATTCCTGGGTCCTGTTCTCATCTTTTGTGCTAATTCCCTGAGCCAACAGTGGACAGGTTGTTAACATCTCTATACTTTGGTTTATCTGCTTGTACCTTGCCCGATGCGGTCATCATTGATTATTGTGTTTCAGTGCTCAGCGAGAGAGAAGGCGCCTTGGTGTGTGGAGAGGTTTTATCAGATGCCCTTTGGGAGGGCTGCATTACACAGGTCGGCCAGGCCATTTGGAAACTATCAACCACATTAAATCAGAACTGTGCTGTCGCTGAGCCAGGCCAGGCACAGCCACACGGCAGAAGCACTCCTGAGTTCGCTCCTTCTCCGGATCTCCCAGTGTGTTTTTGCCCTGACCTATGTCTGTCTGTCAGAGTTTAAGCTCTTCAGGGCAGGTACTTTCTTCTTCTCCCTGAGTGGAAGGATGGCTCAGTGGTTTGGTAGATTTCAGAGTAGCAGCCGTGTGAGTCTGTATCCGCAAAAAGAAAAGGAGGACTTGTGGCACCTTAGAGACTAGCAAATTTATCTGAGCATAAGCTTTTGTGAGCTACAGCTCACTTCATCGGATGCATTCAGTGGAAAATACAGAGGGGAGATTTATATACACAGAGAACATGAAACAATGGGTGTTACCATACACACTGTAACAAGAGTGATCAGGTAAGATGAGCTCTTACCAACAGGAGAGAAAAAAAACCTTTGTAGTGATAATCAAGGTGGGCAGTTGACAAGAATTTCTGAGAAATGGGGGAGGAGGGGAGAGAATAAACATGGGGAAATAGTTTTACTTTGTGTAATGACACATCTACTCTCAGTCTTTATTCAAGCCTAAGTTAATGGTGTCCAGTTTGCAAATTAATTCCAATTCAGCAGTCTCTCGTTGGAGTCTGTTTTTGAAGTTTTTTTGTTGAAGAATTGCCACTTTTAGGTCTGTAATCGAGTGACCAGAGAGATTGAAGTGTTCTCCGCCTGGTTTTTGAATATTATAATTCTTGACGTCTGATTTGTGTCCATTTATTCTTTTATGTAGAACTGTCCAGTTTGGCCAATGTACATGGCAGAGGGGCATTGCTGGCACATGCTAACCCAGGAACCTATCCTTGCAACAAAGCCCGTTGCCAACTGTATCCACATATCTATTCAGGGAACACCATCATAGGGCCTAATCACATCAGCCACACAATCAGAGGCTCGCTCACCTGCACATCTACCAATGTGACACATGCCATCATGTGCCAGCAATGCCCTTTTGCCATGTACATTGGCCAAACTGGACAGCACGAGCATTCCACATTAATGGTTTGCTTTGTGTCCCCGAGCAGATCAGCACAGCACCCAACGGCTGTCAGAAACGGTGCTTTGAAAGGGGAAGGGTGCATGTCTCCAGGGCAGCCAAGTTCAGAACAATGAGCAGAGAGGTCACTTGAGGAATTATGGGACCGCTTTGGAGGCCAATTACAGCACAGAAAGCAATCAAGTGTCTACACGGGCAATAGAGCGCTGGGGCCTCGTCGAGGTGGTTTTTTTGCAGCTCTGCAGCTGCTGAGTTTCTGCACACAAAGTGGTGTGGCCGTGTGTACATGCCTGCAGTTTGAGCGCACAAAGCTACTTTACTGCGCAGAAACTTGGCAGTGTAGACAAGCCCTTATTGTTGTTGTTCATTAATAAGAACAGCCCCAAACAGTTTGAACCCCTCTATCCCTAATGACAGGTTTCAGAGTAGCAGCTATATTAATCTGTATCCGCAAAAAGAACAGGAGTACTCATGGCACCTTAGAGACTAACAAATTTATTAGAGCATAAGCTTTCGTGGGCTACAGCCCACTTCATCAGATGCCTAGAATGAAACATATAGTAAGAAGATGTATATATATACATACAGAGAAGGTGGAAGTTGCCATACAAACTGTAAGAGGCTAATTAGTTAAGATGAGCTATTATCAGCAGGAGAAAAAAACTTTTGTAGTGATAATCAAGATGGCCCATTTAGACAGTTGACGAGAAGGTGTGAGGATACTTAACATAGGGAAATAGATTCAATATGTGTAATGACCCAGCCACTCCCAGCCTCTATTCAAACCCAAGTTAATGGTATCTAGTTTGCATATTAATTCAAGCTCAGCAGTTTCTCACTGGAGTCTGTTTTTGAAGCTTTTCTGTTGCAAAATTTCCACCCTTAAATCTTTTACTGAGTGGTCAGAGAGGTTGAAGTGTTCTCCTACAGGTTTTTGAATGTTATGATTCCTGATGTCAGATTTCTGTCCATTTATTCTTTTATGTAGAGACTGTCCAGTTTGACCAATGTACATGGCAGAGGGGCATTGCTGGCACATGATGGCATATATCACATTGGTGGATGTGCAGGTGAACTAGTCCCTGATGGCGTGGCTAGTGTGATTAGGTACTATGATGGTGTCACTTGATAAATATGTGGACAGAGTTGGCATCAGGCTTTGTTGCAAGGATAGGTTCCTGGATTAGTGTTTTTGTTGTGTGGTGTGTGGTTGCTGGTGAGTATTTGCTTCAGGTTGGGGGGCTGTCTGTAAGCGAGGACTGATCTGTCTCCCAAGAACTGTGAGAGTGAGGGATCATTTTTCAGGATAAGTTGTAAATCTTTAATGATGCACTGGAGAGGTTTTAGTTGGGGGCTGAAGGTGACAGCTAGTGGCATTCTGTTATTTTCTTTGTTGGGCCTGTCCTGTAGTAGGTGATTTCTGGGAACTCTTTTGGCTCTGTCAATCTGTTTTTTCACTTCAGCAGGTGGGTATTGTAGTTTTAAGAACGCTTGATAGAGATCTTGTAGGTGTTTGTCAATGCCAGGGCCCAGCAAGCTGCACCATTTTCCAAAGCAGTTTCATTTTCTGCTTGAAGGGGGGGGATTTAGCGTGAATGCTAACACACAGCCTTCCAGTTCCCTGCAGTACACTATGGGTCGTTTCTTGATCCCATTGTGCAAGTGGGAGTTAAACAAAGGGATGGAGACTAACGTGCTCAGCACCTCACAGGATCAGGCCCTCCCATGCTGCAGTCCGTAAAGTTTCTATGGAGAAGATGTTGTATTTGTTCCCCCCACAAGACTTCAGATTGTCCCCCACATTCAGTCTGGCCTTGGCTGGATGGTACGGCTTAAGCCAGTCCACAGGCCAGCGAGGTTTGATACCAGAACCAAAAGAACCCCTGATGTTCCGGTCTGATTTTCCCCCTCCCCAGTTGTTTGATCGGGAGCTGTGTGTTCGCCAGCTGAGGTACTCAGGGATGATGGAGACCATCCGGATCCGCAGGGCTGGCTATCCCATCCGCTACAGCTTCGTGGAGTTTGTGGAGAGGTATCGTGTCCTCATGCCTGGGGTGAAGCCGGCGTACAAGCAGGTACAGGTTTAAGCAGAGGCTTGGATTTTTATCAAAAACCATCATGCTAATGCCCTGGAGAAAGTTAAGAGGAAGGAAGACCCAGTGGTTAGAGTGCTAGCCAGAGACCTGGGTTCAGTTCCCTGCTCTGCCACACTTACTGCGTGACCTTGGGCAAGTGGTTTTTAGGACCAGATTTTCAAAGGTGCTTAATTCCTGTTGATTTTAAATGGGAATTAGGCACCTAAGTGCTTTTAAAAATCTGGCTCTTAGTCTCTGGGCCTCAGTTCTCCAGCTGTAAAATGGGGATCGCACTTCCCTGCCTTACAGCGGGGTTGTGGGGATGCACACGTGAAAGACTGTGAGGCCCTCAGTTACTATGGTAACGGAGGCCCTCTCAGCACCTTAGATAGGATGGGGTCTATGCGAGACTATGATTCAGCTGAGCTCAGAAGCCCCAGTAACAGTTAAACTAACTGGATGAGCCTGTACTGCCTGAAAACTGCAGACAACACATTCGCAGGGACCACAGGGAGCCCACGGAGGGATGGCTGGGGAGCACAGCTGATACTACTAGCCAGCCCAGAGATGGGGCCTTTCTGGGCATGGCTTGCCCCTCATGTGCCCTGGCATGGCTGCACTGGGGAAGTCCTGGCTGCATCGATTCAATGGGTGTAGCAAGCAGGACCTCTCCCTATGCTCCCCACAGGCCTTGGTAGGTGTTACTATCAAAGGCATAATGCTTCTGACCCTGCCATTGAGGCGGCGTGCCTCCTCCCTCTTCCACCACAGCCCGGGCCTCTGCAAGCCACGATGCAGCCCACTGTGTTGCTCCGTCACTGCACATCTACTGTATAGACACTGCAGTCAGCAGTGACGGCCACTGCCATGGATCGGGGATTGAGACTAGAACGAATCGTCGTCTTCATTCACCGCTTCTAGGCCAGCCAGGAGAGGGAAGCATGCAAACGAGGAGGAGCCTCATTAATGTCACTAGATTACGCCAGTGTAAAACAGGTGGAAGTGAGATCAAACTCCACCCCATGTTTATAGCTGGTAGGGGCGGCTGGTGTTCATCTGAGGCATAGGCTAAGTCCCGCTGCCCCATTTCTCCTAGGGCGACCTGCGTGGAACGTGCCAGCGAATTGCTGAAGTGGTGCTTGGGAAAGATGATGATTGGCAGATTGGCAAGACGAAGATTTTCCTGAAGGTAAGATGCTCTCAGGCTGTCCATGCATTGAGGGGCCGTTAGAGTAATAGAATCATAGAATATTAGGGTTGGAAGAGACTTTAGGAGGTCATCTAGTCCAGGGGTGGGCAAACATTTTGGCCAGAGGGCCACATCTGGATATGGAAATTGTATGGTGGGCCATGAACGCTCACAAAACTGGGGGTTGGGGTGCGGGATGGTGTGAGGGCTCTGGCTGGGGGTACAGGCTCTGGGGTGGGGCTGGGGATGAGGGGTTGGGGTGCAGGAGGGTGCTCTTGGCTGGGACCGAGGGGTTCAGAGGGCGGAAGGGGGATCAGGGCTGGGGCAGGGGGCTGAGGCACGGAAGGGGGTCAGGGGTGCAGGCTTTGGTCAGTGCTTACCTCAAGCAGCTTCCAGAAGCAGCATCATGTTCCTCCTCCGGCTCCTACGCAGAGGCGCAGCCAGGTGGCTCTGCATGATGCCCTGTCCCAGATGCTGCCCCTGAAGTTCCCACTGGCCACAGTTCCTGGCCAATGGGAGCTGCGGGGGTGGCACTTGGGGCGGGGGCAGCTTTCTGGCTGCCCCTACGTGTAGGATTTGGAAGGGGGGACATGCTGCTGCTTCTAGGAGCTGCATGGAGTGGGGCAAGCCCCCAACACCACTTCCTGGAGCACCAGAGCAGGGAAAGCCCCAGACCCTGCTCCCTAGTGGAGCATCTGGAGGGCCATAGTTTGCCCACCCCTGATCTAGTCCAACCCTGAGCTCAAAGCAGGACCAACCCCAACTAAATCATCCCAGCCAGGGTTTTGTCAAGCCGGGCCTTAAAAACCTCTACGGATGGAGATTCCACCTCCTTAGGTAACCCATTTCAGTGCTTCACCACCCTCCTAGTGAAATAGTTTTTCCTAATATCCAACCTAGACCTCTCCCACTGCAACTTGAGACCATTGCTTCTTGTTCTGACATCTGCCGTTAGCTTTGAAGGACTCTAACACCCATCCCAGTCGCAGGTTCCATAACTAGAACTAATCCCCATCCACCACCCAGGTCTCTGGCCTGATTTGATGGGGACTGGGTCAGGAGATGGTGTTGGATCCAGATCAGGTGAGAGTTAGGAGTCAGAGAATGGGTGAAATCTTGGCACTCTGCTGGCACAGAGCCTGGCTGGGATGTGCACACGCACTCATACCCGCACGCATGGCACTGGTCATATCCTGAGCGGCGCAGGCCTCTCTGTGAGAATGCAGGCAGCTTTGTGGCTGCCCAGCTGTATCCCCAGAGCAGGGACAATGACTCCACTGCCAGACGTGGCAGCAGAGTCACTGAGGAGGGGCTTCAGGGCTCAGGCAGTGCCCTGCCTAGGTCCCTGCAGAGGACGGGTGAGGGGAAGCTCCCTGGCTGACTGACACCCATGGAGACAGTGAGAGAGTTGAGCTGTTGAGTTGCTCCCTTCACTCCACCCCCTGCCCAGGCTGGCTGACAGCCCCTGAAAGCTCCATAAGCCAGGACAGGGGCCCACTGCCCCAAAGATCCCACTCTGCGCACAAGCAGTAGGGGATGGCGGGGCAGCACAGGTGCCCTGTGATCCCCTCCTCTCCACCACCTGCTGACATTTCCCAAGGCTCTTCCCGAGGCCCTTATCATCAGGCCCTGTCAGGCAGATGGCGACATTGGTCCCCAAGGCTGCCATAACCCATGGGGCACCTAGGTGGGGGAGAGAGAGGGATCTGGCTCAGCAGAAAGCCAGTGGGCGTGACAGAAAGGTCTGCAGCACCCTAACGCACCGAGCGGAAGATCAGCAGCTCTGTGTCCCTCGCGATCGGCAAGGCCAGTGCAGTGCTGCTTAAGGAACCCAGGGCCCTGTATGGCACCATGAGACAGCGGCAGTGTAACAAAGAGCTGTCTTGTTCTGACGGCCCTACTCACGTGCATTTGTTTTTACGATCCCATCTCTAAATCCCTCCAGGAAAACAAAGCCAAGTTGTCAAGGAGCGAGCCAGGAGGCAGATGGGATTTCTCTAGTGTTTCTCAGATGTAATCCTGTTCACTTATTTTTAAACATCTCCCCATCTATTTCTTAGAAACTGCTCCTGACATCTCTTTAGCTTTCCTTTCCAGAGAGCGTTATCAGGACCCTGCAGCTGTCCAGGCAGGAAATAGGGAAACGAACAGGTTCTGAAGGGCAGTGCAAGGTCGGGTAAAATGGGAAGCATGCAAAGTTGTATCGATGCACCCAGCTCCTGTAGCAGCCAGGAAAGAAATTAGTACAGAAATCAATTTGGAGAATACAGAAAGGAGGCTAGAATCATGTGACTTGACTGAATTCCACAAAAGCAAGGAAACACAGAGTGAAGAGGTGCCATTTTGTCCTTAGCCCGCCTTACTATGTTCAGGATTTGCAGCTCCTCTGCTTTACTGGAGGAGGGAGTGACGTCTAGTAGTCAGAGCAGTGGACCAAGACTCAGGATGCCTGGAGTTTGCTCCCAGCTTTGCCACAGTCTTCTCCAGTGCCCTGCTTCTGGTGTAGTCATTAGTACCTGCACAACGTGGGTGGGGAACGCTACTGAATCAGGTGCGTGGAGCAACCTCACTTGACTGACTCTTCAGCTGACAGTGTAGTGAGCCAAATGTCAGAGGGTGACATAATTCACACACACACTTTTACTAAGCCCTGCAGTGCATGCTGCCTCTGGGATGAAGGGGTAATGCTCAGCAGTGACCCCTTCTGGTATATTAGGAGTGGCATGGATGAGCGGGAAAGATTCAAGTCCAGTTCTTCTTGATAGGAGGGGGAATGGCTGTGCTATAGAGCCCCAAACGTAGTGAGTTGTAAAGTGGGACATCCTTAGATGTGACTGGGATGGCAAGAACCTCTATGGGGAGGAGCCTTATACCATCCCTCTGTTCCTGTCATGGGATGGCCAGTGGTCACAGGGTAACTGTTGTGGCGGTTCATTCCCCAGGATCACCATGACATGCTGCTGGAGATTGAGAGGGACAAGGCCATCACTGACAAGGTCATCCTCATACAGAAGGTAGTTCGTGGGTTTAAAGACAGGTATGATATGCCAAGGAAATGCCTGGTGAATATTGGGGGATCTGGTAGTGCGACTGAGTAGCACACCATATTGCAGTTCATGGCACTCTGCTAAAACAATGTCCTCTTTGCCTCTGTTACCACTAGCTTACTCTGCCCATTCACAATGTGACTGGCCTATTGCTTTAGCTTGCAGTGAGCGCAATAAAGCCCCCCAGGGGTTGACATTATGATATAATTGGTGCTGGAGCTGCTCAGAGCACGAAGGAAATTATTAACGTATATTTTCAGGCTGTCAAATTTCAGAACAACGGGAGTAAGGATTTCTGTCCACACTCAGTTCTGCACTTGACAGAGGCACTCTTCATTGGCCAACTTTAGTCAGACTAGCAGACTATTCCAAGATCTGCGCCAGATCTTGGTCCCATTGAAGTCAATGACAAAATTCCAGTGGGAGACTAAAGGGAGGTGATATTTAGTCTTATGGCAGCAAAGAGCAATAGTTACAGTGCCACTCATCCCAAGGCGCTGTACAGCCATTCCCACTGAAAACCAGGCAGCGCAGAGATCAGATGCAGGAAGCCAACCCATGTAAAGCACACTGCATAGCAATGTGGGGGAAACAGAAAATGATGGCCAAGGACTCCAGGACGTAGTCCTGTCCTTAGAGAAGCAGCGCTGAGTATTGCTCAAAGTCGGGGACTAGCAATCAGGGCTTCTGTCACCTGTCCCTGACTCTGCCGCTGGCTTGCTGTGTGAACTTGGACTAGTGACTTCTTATTTCATTCAGGCCCCAAATGTGTGCTGTGCACCTCTTAGAACATTGAGAAGACAGAAAGGGCCAGATCATAGAATCATAGAATCATAGAATATCAGGGTTGGAAGGGACCCCAGAAGGTCATCTAGTCCAACCCCCTGCTCAAAGCAGGACCAATTCCCAGTTAAATCATCCCAGCCAGGGCTTTGTCAAGCCTGACCTTAAAAACCTCTAAGGAAGGAGATTCTACCACCTCCCTAGGTAACGCATTCCAGTGTTTCACCACCCTCTTAGTGAAAAAGTTTTTCCTAATATCCAATCTAAACCTCCCCCACTGCAACTTGAGACCATTACTCCTCGTTCTGTCATCTGCTACCATTGAGAACAGTCTAGAGCCATCCTCTTTGGAACCCCCTTTCAGGTAGTTGAAAGCAGCTATCAAATCCCCCCTCATTCTTCTCTTCTGCAGGCTAAACAATCCCAGCTCCCTCAGCCTCTCCTCATAACTCATGTGTTCCAGTCCCCTAATCATTTTTGTTGCCCTTCGCTGGACTCTCTCCAATTTATCCACATCCTTCTTGAAGTGTGGGGCCCAAAACTGGACACAGTACTCCAGATGAGGCCTCACCAATGTCGAATAGAGGGGAACGATCACGTCCCTCGATCTGCTCGCTATGCCCCTACTTATACATCCCAAAATGCCATTGGCCTTCTTGGCAACAAGGGCACACTGCTGACTCATATCCAGCTTCTCGTCCACTGTCACCCCTAGGTCCTTTTCCGCAGAACTGCTGCCTAGCCATTCGGTCCCTAGTCTGTAGCTGTGCATTGGGTTCTTCCGTCCTAAGTGCAGGACCCTGCACTTATCCTTATTGAACCTCATCAGATTCCTTTTGGCCCAATCTTCCAATTGGTCTAGGTCCTTCTGTATCCTATCCCTCCCCTCCAGCGTATCTACCACTCCTCCCAGTTTAGTATCATCCGCAAATTTGCTGAGAGTGCAATCCACACCATCCTCCAGATCATTTATGAAGATATTGAATAAAACCGGCCCCAGGACCGACCCCTGGGGCACTCCACTTGATACCGGCTGCCAACTAGACATGGAGCCATTGATCACTACCCGTTGAGCCCGACAATTTAGCCAGCTTTCTACCCACCTTATGGTGCATTCATCCAGCCCATACTTCCTTAACTTGCTGACAAGAATACTATGGGAGACCGTGTCAAAAGCTTTGCTAAAGTCAAGAAACAATACATCCACTGCTTTCCCTTCATCCACAGAACCAGTAATCTCATCATAGAAGGCGATTAGATTAGTCAGGCATGACCTTCCCTTGGTGAATCCATGCTGGCTGTTCCTGATCACTTTCCTCTCATGCAAGTGCTTCAGGATTGATTCTTTGAGGACCTGCTCCATGATTTTTCCAGGGACTGAGGTGAGGCTGACTGGCCTGTAGTTCCCAGGATCTTCCTTCTTCCCTTTTTTAAAGATTGGCACTACATTAGCCTTTTTCCAGTCATCCGGGACTTCCCCGGTTCGCCACGAGTTTTCAAAGATAATGGCCAGTGGCTCTGCAATCACAGCCGCCAATTCCTTCAGCACTCTCGGATGCAACTCGTCCGGCCCCATGGACTTGTGCACGTCCAGCTTTTCTAAATAGTCCCTAACCGCCTCTATCTCCACAGAGGGCTGGCCATCTCTTCCGCATTTTGTGATACCCAGCGCAGCAGTCTGGGAGCTGACCTTGTTAGTGAAAACAGAGGCAAAAAAAGCATTGAGTACATTAGCTTTTTCCACATCCTCTGTCACTAGGTTGCCTCCCTCATTCAGTAAGGGGCCCACACATTCCTTGGCTTTCTTCTTGTTGCCAACATACCTGAAGAAACCCTTCTTGTTACTCTTGACATCTCTGGCTAGCTGCAGCTCCAGGTGCGATTTGGCCCTCCTGATAACATTCCTACATGCCCGCGCAATATTTTTATACTCTTCCCTGGTCATATGTCCAACCTTCCACTTCTTGTAAGCTTCTTTTTTATGTTTAAGATCCGCTAGGATTTCACCATTAAGCCAAGTTGGTCGCCTGCCATATTTACTATTCTTTCGACTCATCGGGATGGTTTGTCCCTGTAACCTCAACAGGGATTCCTTGAAATACAGCCAGCTCTCCTGGACTCCGCACCTGGCATCAATGGCGGTGGGTGCATTGACATCAATGGAGCTACGCTGATTTATGCCAGCTGCAGATCTGTCCCACAGTCCTTATTCGGGTGAGGTTAAAATCTAAGACTAGAGGAAACAGAGTAGGAAGATTCCAAATGCAAGGGATGGGGGGGAGGAGCGGGGGGGCGAGGGGTAAGTCACAAGAGCCTGGGCCTGAGGTGTCACCCAGCAGTTCAGGGCAGGACCGTTGATCACCTAGCCCTGGATTGGCACATTTGGACTGCTCTTCCCATACCTGTTTTGGACAAAGCACAGGGAATGGGCAGAGAAGAGCATGATAGCACCACTACAATGCCTCTGCTTCCTCTTGCATGGGAAAGGAAAGCTGGGACTGGCATTATCCGGCAGACGACTGAGCTCAAGGGGGTGGAGGTTACTCCAGCTTCCTCCCTTACAGTCTGTGAAGAATGTGGCCGGCTTTCCCTGTGGGCCAAGGTGACGCTAACCCCCAGCAGACCAGCACAAAGTGTTGTAATGCCTTTCCAGGTCCAATTTCCTGAAAGTGCGACGTTCGGCCCTGATGATTCAGAAATACTGGCGGGGACATAACTGCAGAAAGAACTACGGTGCTGTAAGTGTTGCCAGTTGTCCTTTATGTTCTTTACCGCCTTGGTCTCATTGTCTAGGATCCAGATATCAGTTTCCCTTTTGGTCCAGTCAAGCTCCCCTGAGGGGAAAGATCAAAGGGGGGAGAGCTGGCTAGTGTGTTGGGTGGATGGAGGGAAGGGGGGGAAGCTATACCCTCGTTGCCCTCTGTTCTGAATAAAGGGAGCGACCGTCTCTTTGGTTGTCCTCCTCATGCCTTTGTCATGAGTTGAACCCATCTTACAGCAGCTGATCACCTGTGGTCCTGGATGGCTTATGTTGTTTCTCAGGAGGCTGCAAACTCAGGGCCAGTATTAAAGCTGCTGGAAGTGGTATAGCTCTGTCCTTGGAAATGCACTGGATCCAGGTTGTCCCTCAGACTTTACTGCAGCTGCAGCCATATTTTTCTAACAGTCCCCCCACTCCACAACCCCATCCAAAACTGCGCAGGTGTGGCTGACATCTTATGGTGTCCTGGGTATTTACACAGGCCCCCTTAGCATCCCCAAGCATGGCAGATCCCAGAACTCAATAGGGAGTGTGGGACGGAAGAAGAGAATGCACCCAACATGGTATATGACCCTCTTCTGGACCCAACCCAGCAGAAGACCTGCAGGGGGCCCACCATGACATTTGCCCTGCTGAAGTGTGCAGGGGGCAGGCTGAGAATGGGAGGGTTCAAGGCCAGAGGGATGGCCGTTCTCTGCAGTATCATCCCCCACGCAACCCAGCTTAAGCTATGCCTGACTGAATCAACGTAAGTGCCCGCTCCTGTGATGTGGAACTGCTTGGAGGAGACAATGTAGTGGTAATAGCCATGACAGGAGGCAGGGGGAGATGCTGGGCCTCCTTGTGCATGGCCCTTTCTACCTGTGATTGCCCTGAGATCTGCATAGATCTGGGGGATCTTGAGAGTCAAACCTCTGGAGGGAAGCACAGGGAGGAGACTGTGCTTTATGGGTCACTGAGCCCATAAAGACTTGGATCTCTAGCCCGTGGGAAAACTCCCGTTGACTAAGTGAGCTTTGGATCAGGCCCTCAAATCCAGGCACCCTTTGTTTCTCTGCCATCTCACAGCAGTTTTCCCCTGCTTTCTGTGGGGGGGAGCGGGGGCTCTTTGCTTGTTGCTAATGTCATCAGATTTTTATTTTCAGCTGCGAGAGGGCGGACGAGCGAGGAAAATCTGATTATGGCCAGTGAGACCCTCAGGGGCCCCCAGTGTCTTAACTCTGTTTCCTTTGCAGATGAGGATTGGGTTCCTGAGGCTCCAGGCCCTCTACCGTTCCCGCAAACTCCACACGCAGTACCACATGGCTCGCAGACGCATCATTGAGTTCCAGGCAAGGTGCCGAGGCTGCCTGGTGCGCAGGGCCTTCCGCCATCGCCTATGGGCTGTCTTCACGGTCCAGGCTTATGTCAGGGGCATGATTGCACGGAGGCTGTATAAGCGCCTTAAGGGAGAAGTAAGTACCATGCAGGAAATGCTGTTTGCTAGCACGTTTGCTGGAGAAAGACAGCAGCCAGTTAACAGGACCAACAGGGCTGGTTTCCCCAGAGCATGATAGGCTTTATAACATACATCCTATGGCCTTTGTCTAGCTGTCAGTGTCTCTCTGTCTAAGGGTATGTCTACACTAGATTTTTTTTAACCTGGAGTTAATTGATTGCCAATTAACTTGAGTTAGTTAACACTTTGGTGAAGGCTAATATGGGCATGCCCCAAATGTTTGTTCCAGGATACAAAAGTCTGTGGTTACCCTAGAGGTCAGCTCCCTAAATACCATAGAGAGAGGCAGATCACAGTAGTATGTGGATCACTGACTCTGTGCAAGGGAGTGCAGAACACAAACTCTTTCCCCAAGGTCTTGACAGAATGAAATAAAAATCAGAAAGGAAATGTGAAAGCTGGTAGCCTCTCTCGGGCTAGAAACTGACTCCCATTATGTTAGTGTTCCTTGAGACATACCAAGGGATAGACCTGTGTTTGTGTCTGTACTGCGTGCTCCTGTGATCTGGATGTTAGCAGGGCAAAAGTGCTAACTGCCTTTTTAAAAGCCCACTTGTGTTTTCTTTCCCAGTATCACCGCCGTCTGGAAGCAGAGAAGCTTCGTCTGGCAGAAGAGGAACGGCTCAGGAAGGAGATGAGTGCCAAGAAAGCCAAAGAGGAAGCAGAAAAGAAGCACCAAGTACGTCCTGACTTTTCTCTTTCTTGGCTTCTCTTTAGGGCCTGATTCTACTCCCGCTGAAAAGTGTAGGGGCAGAATAAAGTCAATTGAAGGCAGCATCCCAATAAATAGTATGAGGACTTACTGTCCTGTTGTACTGTTCGTATTTGATTCAGTAAAGGCGTCCCTATTTTAACTTGAATGAAGCTAGCACAGAATTTCCAATCTGCTACACCAGAATGCCACAGATTATGCTTATTCTTTTGGGTACTATGGGACTGCATAAAGGACCCCTCCTGAGACTGGAACATTGCTACTGTGCTAGGTGTTCTATGTACATAGAGTAAAAGTTCTGCACCTGGGACCTCATGCTCTAAATAGCCAAAAGAAGAGAGAAAGAAGCATTGTTGTGTCCATTTTGCAGGTGGGGAACTGAGGCACAGCTTTAAGCATTGTCCAAGGTCACACAGTGAGTCAGTGGCAGAGCTGGGAATTTATCTCAGATCTTCTGCGTCTCAGTCTAGTGCTTTAACTCCAAGACCTTCCTTCTGCTCTAAAGCCAAGGGGCCATGCTGCAGAATTTAGGACCAGCTTGCCAGAGAATGCACTCTAGTCAGCGTAACCATTCTCTTCTAGGTACGCCTTGCCCAGCTGGCCCGGGAAGATGCTGAGAGAGAGGTGAAGGAGAAGGAGGAAGCCCGTCGGAAGAAGGAACTCTTAAGCAAAATGGAGAAGGCCCGAAACGAGCCAGTGAACGACTCAGATATGGTGGACAAAATGTTTGGATTCCTAGGGACCACTTCGTCTCTGCCAGGCCAGGAAGGACAGGCACCCAATGGCTTTGAGGTACTGCATGGAGATGGAGCAACAGACAGGACTTGCCAGTGTTGCTCAGAGTAATATATTGGGACAGATGGCAATCCATCCCATCTTGGTTCAGCATCATCACCCTATTACCCTAATGGTTTGCTCTTGGAGTGCTCATCATAACTCTTTTTCCAGGGTGTTCACACTTGCTGCTTCTCCTACTGCCTTTGGGAGTCTGTCCCACAGAGGAATTCTCCTCAGGATAAAGAAGTATCTACAGACCTCACGTGGCCCGGATCCAGCTCCCCTTGAAATCACTGGTTTCAAGGGGAGTTGGATTGGGTCCTTTGTGCCTATTCTTGTCCTAAGAACTGATCCTGGTCCTATTGAAATCAGTGGCAGAACGGGGAGCAAGGTCAGGTGCAGGGTGAGGGAGCTTTAAAAAACACAAAACCAAACAGGGCGTGTATATTTTCCTCCCTCTCCAGGACCTTGAGCGAACCCAAAAGGAGCTAGAGGAAGAGGATTTAGATGCAGCTTTGCCCCTCCCCGAGGAAGAGGAGGAAGACCTCTCAGAGTACAAATTTGCAAAGTTTGCAGCCACCTACTTCCAGGGCACGACGACGCACACATACATCCGCCGGCCACTTAAGCAGCCCCTTCTGTACCACGAGGACGAAGGAGACCAGTTGGTGAGACAGGAAATAATCCAGAAATGTCCTGGTCATGAAGAATGGGGCTGGATGGTTCAGCGGGTTGGTAATAGGCTACAGAGCCCTTCATTTCTAGGACACCCATTTGAATCCATCCCAGTAGAACACACGAGTCTGAAGATAGTTTAGGAGCAAAGTCCTTATCTGCTATTGGATGTCCCGTGTGACATTCATGGATGGCTTCTCTTTCTATTGGGCAAGTGACCACCAGCCTTTTTACAATAGTCATGTGGCGCACCCTAAGGAAATTTCATTTGCAATGTGCTTGAGCACCATGTTTAAGAAATAAAACAGTGCAAGCCAGTAATAAAACAAACCTCCCCAAGCATTCTGAACCTGAATCTAGTACTTGTGTAGCAGGCTAGAGTTAGAGCTTAGGAGGCAGAGGGCCACCAAACAGGTATAAATATACAGCAGTAGGACAGTCTGCTCCCACACTGTCCCACCCATGTGCCTCAGGATGGGAAGTCAGTCCACATGCCCATTCAGTCCTTGATGTCTCTGCTGAGATGCTCTGACGGTCAGGGCTGGCTCCAGGCACCAGCGAACCAAGCAGGTGCCTGGGGTGGCAAATGTAAAGGGGCGGCAGGACATCGGGCTCTGGGGCGGCAATCCTCCCTCGGCGGCGGTGGGAATTCAGCGGCCACTCCGTCACAGCGCGTTTCGTGCTCGGCGGCAATGCGGTGGCAAGAATGTGACTCTTCTTTGGTTGCCGGCAGCAATTCGGCAGCCGCACCATCCACCTCTGTGTTCGGCAGGCAGGATTCCGCCTCCCCATTCGGCGGCAAAAAAATTTTTTGACCACTTGGGGGGGCAAAAACGCTGGAGCCGGCCCTGCTGACGGTGCCCACTGTGCTCGTGGTGACCGGTCTGTTAGGGATTGGGCCGAGAGCCACTTATACAGGGTGTGCACAGGAACTGTATAGGAGACTTGTGCCCAAACTCCTTAATGGCCCGACATTGTATAAAAAGATGGATCGTAGTGTCCTCCCTGTTTGTTATTATTCTACTGGCCTTTCTCTTCGTGCAGCTGAGAAATGATGGGACAGAAAACCTCAACTTAGTAAGAAACCCTTTTTTGATACTAACAGTCTGATTGTTCTTTTTGGGCGGGAGGGAGCAGAGGCAGGGACTTAGTTTGTTTTGGATGATCTAATTTGAGTAGTTTCTCCTTCATACACGACTTTAATGGAGAAGGGGGTCATGTATTTTCCAGACTGCAGTCCATGTTGCACAGTTTTAGTTTAATTTGCATTTACAGTACACATTTTAATGAACTAGTCATTTTGCACTGTATACTCACCACTAGCCTCTTGTGGACAGATTCAGAACTGCTCAATGGTTTGTCATAGACCTGCTAACAACCAAAGGAGAGTCTCCTTTAGCTCAAGTAGCAGGGGCCTGTGCTTTTGGAGCAGGGGATCTGAGTATTATCCACGCTGTCATGAAGTGTTTAGTGCTGGGATGGGACCAGTCACTGGTGGCCATGGCTTTATTACAGTCTAATACACACAATTAATTATATTAACCCAGACCAAGCTAAGAACTCTAGTAAGTTACATCTTTATTGCAAATAGGCAGCACTGGCAGTGTGGATCACTATTCTTCGTTTCATGGGAGACCTTCCTGAGCCGAAATACCATACGGCTATGAGCGACGGCAGCGAGAAGATTCCAGTGATGACCAAAATCTATGAGACTCTAGGGAAAAAGACCTACAAGAAAGAGCTGCAGGCTCTGCAGGGGGAAGGAGAGGTGAGAATGCTCTTTCCTTTAATGTTACAGCTCTAGAAGAACCCATATTCTTGATGTACCATTCATGAAAGTAGAAATTTATCTATGGAACGAACTGCTGATGGGATTGATTGAGGCAAATAGTTTTGTAAATTTCATCCGCCACTGTGCTAGCAAGGAGAAAACTACAAAGGCTCTCATCCCTTGTGTTTCAAAATATAAATTCTATTCCATATAGATTCTTATACCGCCCTCCTCACCCTAGTATTCTACTGATGCAAAGCACTCTAGCAGAACTAGGTATTATTATGATTATTAGTGCGTTAAGCTATGTGGCTAACACTTGTCACATGTGGTTCATTCTCTCATCCTCTCCCCAGGCATGTGTGTGCGGTGGAATGTTTTTGGTTGGATTTAAATGAACATGTGGCTCTGTGTTTGTGTTAGTCAGGCCAAAGATGTGTGGGAGCGGTGAGGTCTGGGATTGTCCCACGGGATTCAACCCCTCTTGGGGTCAGAAGAAAATTACTCCTATGGTAAATGGTATTGCACCATTAGGTTATTATGGGACAAGTACACTTCACCATAAGAATCCATCTTTGGCTGCTGCCAAAAGCAGGACAAAAGACTGGATAGACCATTGGTCATTGCACTCTGGCAGTTCATATGCTTTCGTCTTTGAGAATCTGCCTTATACAAGATGGCAGAACATTTTCAGTGGCCTGGCTTGCTGGTGGCAGGATGTGATAAATGGTACTGCTGCTCTTAGATGTGTTTGTCAATTACATCAAGGCCCTCTAGAGCAGGGGTCTCCAAAATTTTTGAATCGCGCACCCCCAGGGCCAGCTCTGGGGAAGCAAAAAAAAAAAAAAAAGAGCGGCCGCCGGCGTGCCGCCGAAGACGGAGCGGGGAGAGCCGAGCGGGCGCCGGCGTGCCGCCGAAGACGGAGCGGGGAGAGCCGAGCGGCCGCCGGCGTGCCGCCGAAGACGGAGCGGGGAGAGCCGGGAGGCCGCCGGCGTGCCGCCGAAGACGGAGCGGGGAGAGCCGAGCGGCCGCCGGCGCACTGCCCAAGGATCAAAGGTCCGTGCCGGCGGCGCTTCTTCAGCGGCGCTCCTCCTGCCGTGCACCCCAACGGATGGCCTGGCGCACCCCACTTTGGAGACCACTGCTCTAGAGTCTAAGAACAGCCACCTTTGTTTGCCACTTTTGGTAGATCTAAGTAAATAAAATGCCTGGTTCTAGTCATATTGCCAGAAACAATGATATAATGTAGCAATTTCATTAAAGCTGCTGGTGAGGAAAGTAATCTCCATTGGGATCTAATTATGTTAAAATATACATGAAGAATCAGGCTTGGTTCTGTATAATTAACCATTTTTTAAATTTTTTTCATTGGACAGAAGATCATATTTCAGTCGGCTGTAGCATCAGCAGAGCCCCTAGAGAAGAGAAATAAAATGTAACAATGTATTTTTATCTTAGAGACAAACTGTTCTTCTTGGACAGTAATATTCTCATTTCTCTGGGTAGTATGAATGCCTGGTTAGATTGAATTAGAAACGGATGGATGGATATTCATAAGCGGCCAGCTGCTTCTAATCCATAAACTACATATTAGAGATGGGTTTGAGCTGTAATTTACCTTCATGTCAAACTTTCCTAAAATATGAGGTTGTTTCAATCCAGGTTTTGATTTGGCCCATTAAAGAGACAGAGGCCAGCTGCAAAATTGAGATCCAGATCTGAGCATTACAGTGGGTTGGAGGAAATTAGATATAGGGGTTTGGTTCTGGCCCATCTCTCAGAAATATCAAATCAGTGCTCCGAATCCACTGAAAATGTTGCCATTTCTAAAAGCTGATGAGCCGGATCCACAGGAAACCCATTCTGCAGGGTTGTGTGTGTCTCAGGAATAAGGCTATATTTCTTGCCTTTGCAGAGCGCTCACATAGATGGCCACAAGAAGAACAGTGTGCGGCACAAACTGGTCTCCTTGACTCTAAAGAAGAAATCCAAACTGACTGAAGAGGTGAGAGGAAATGCTTTGCGGCTGGTTACCACAAGTGGTATTATATTATCTGCAGGGCTCTCTGACTCTCTCCTGCTGCTAACACAACCAGACCTTCTCTGGGGTTGCTGCTCGCTGTGTCTTTGGGGGCCTGAAAGATTTAAGGATTCTTTAAAGGGAAAGGTTGGCTCCCCATGTCTCCTTGAGTCACCCTGCACCTCATGCCTTCTTCCCCACTGTTCCCTATGCCTGGGACAGCTCCCACTCTCCAGTCATCAAGCCGTCCATCTCCTCTTTTCACACCCCTCTGTCTGCATAGACTTCCAGTGAGAGTCGCCCATCCCTCTCTGTTGGCCTGTACATTCTCGATCTTTCTCGCTTCAGTCCCACCCTGCTCGGCTTTAGATTCCGAGTGGATTTTCACAAGCACTCAACATTGGCCTAACTCCTCTGTCATTGATATCTGTGGTCAAACTCCCATGTGAGCCATTCGGCCAGTGCTGAGCACTTCTGAAAATCCCACTCTTCGGCTCTTGGGGCAGAGAATCCTTTTTCTTGACACATCCTCCTTTTTATACGGTATGGTAGAGAGTGGTTCACAGTCAAGCTGGAAGGGCATATCACGTGGAGTCCCGCAGGGATCAGTTCTGGGTCTGGTTCTGTTCAATGTCTTCATCAATGATTGAGATAATGGCATAGAGAGTACACTTGTAGAGTTTGCGGATAATACCAAGCTGGGAGGGGTTGCAAGTGCTTTGGAGTATAGGATTAAAATTCAAAATGATCTGGACAAACTGGAGAAATGGTCTGAAGTAAATAGGATGGAATACTGTAAGGACAACTGCAAAGCACTCCATTTAGGAAGGAACAATCAGTTGAACACATACAAAATGGGAAATGACTGCCTAGGAAGGAGTACTGCAGAAAGGGATCTGGGGGTCACAGTAGACCACAAGCTAAATATGAGTCAACAGTGTAACACTGTTGCAAAAAAAGCAAACATCATTCTGGGATGTATTAACAGGAGTGTTGTAAGCAAGACATGAGAAGTAATTTTTCTGCTCTACTGCATGCTGATTAGGCCTCCACTGGAGTATTGTGTCTAGTTCTGGATGCCACATTTCAGGAAAGATCTGGACAAATTGGAGAAAGTCCAGAGAAGAGCAACAAAAATGATTAATGGTCTCGATAACATGACCTATGAGGGAAGACTTTAAAAATGAGTTTGTTTAGTTAGAGAGGGGATAACAGTTTTCAAGTACATAAAAGGTTGTTACAAGGAGGAGGAAGAAAAATTGTTGTCCTTAACTTCTGAGGGTATTACAAGAAGCAATGGGCTTAAATTGCGGTTTAGGCTGGACATCATTAAAAACTTCCTAACTGTCAGCGCGTTTAAGCACTGGAATAAATTGTCTGAGGAGGTTGTGGAATCTCCGTCATTGGAGATTTTTAAGAGCAGGTTAGACAAATACCTGCCAGGGATAGTCTAGATAATACTTAAGAACAGTCACAAATTGTGCCATGAATTCTGAGGGCTGGATTAGATGACCTCTCGAGGTCCCTTCCAGTCCTACAGTTCTATGATTCTATGATGTGCGCTTATAGAGGAAACCAATAACAGCGATCACAACCACGAATGTGCTTACAGCCTTACAGCCATGGTGTTGTGGTTTTGGCTGATGGAGCATCTTTTAATTGTGTTACTGGTTTTTTAATGATGATTGAATAGAGATGAGATGAAGAGTCAGATCCTCATCAGTTATAGGCTGGTGTAACTCCACTGCCTTCTAATAGAGTTATCCCAGCTGAGGGTGGGGCTCGGAATTGTGGCCTATGGTGCTGTTGTGGAAAAACTGGAGCAAAGGAGTGGTCTAAGACAAAACAGATACTATAAGAAGATGCTCTAGGTCAGGGGTCTCAAACACGCAGCCCATGGGCCGCATGTGGCCCGCGGAGTTATTTGCTGTGGCCTGCCAAGCTCCCTGCGCTCCCCCCTCGCCCCCCCGAGTTATTTCCTGTGGCCGGCAAATTCCCATCCCCCGCCACCACCCCCAGCACACCGCGTCCCTACTTCTCTGCCTCCAGGTGCTTCCCACTGCCAAACAGCTGTTTGGCAGCGCTTAGTGCTTTCCAGGAGGGAGGAGCGGGGAGCCGCACACTCAGGGGAGGAGGCGGAGAAGAGGTGGGGCAGGGGTGGGGATTTGGGGAAGGGGTTGGAATGGGGCAGGGAGGGGGCGGAGTTGGGTTGGGGACTTTGGGGAAGGGGTGGGAAGAGGCAGGGTGGGGTCTCATGGAAGAGGTGGAGTGAGGGTGGGGCCAGGGGCAGGGTGGGGTGTCAGTAATCCTCATGTGGCCCTCCTGGTGATCTGAGTTTGAGATCCCTGCTCTAGGTAGATTGATTAGACAGAACTTGGTTCACCTTTATATGTACTATACAAGGATTTGGGGGATTAAAAGCAAAAGAGCTGCATCCAAATTACTGGTAAGTTAGAGGGTAAAATTGAAACCCTCTGAATAAACAGGAGATGGGGTTCTCCTGGGAACTGTCATGACTAGATTATAGTCCTACTTGGGCGGGGGGCAGCTGTTCATAAAGGCCTGGGTTGGAGGAGGGGAGAACCATAGCAACAAGTTATCCAGAAAGAGAATAATGTCTTTGGTTGACAGGTGACAAAGAGACTCCATGACGGTGAGTCCACCCTCCAAGGCAACAGCATGCTCGAAGACCGACCCACCTCCAACTTGGAGAAGCTGCATTTCATTATTGGTAATGGCATCCTCAGACCAGCATTAAGGTTAGAAATCAGTGCAAAGAGTCGACCATCATTCTCTGTTTTTCCCCCCTATTAGTTAAGCTGCTCTCATTTAAAAAAAAAAGGTTTTTGCTAATCTGTGCGATTGATTAAAACATGTATTACACTGTTCTTCGAGCTCTCTTCCTCTGTATGATTGGGGCTAGGCTCCCATCATGTTTGTTGGATGTTCATTTCAGGCTTGATCCAAAGTTCACTGGGGTCAGTGGAAAGGCTGACAGAGACTTCATTGGACTTTGGATCACGCCCCCGGTTATTAGCATTCCTTTTTTCTTTTCACTGCTTATTTTTATCCAAGCCATTACAGCCTAAGTTGCTGGGTCTTCTTTTGTTAGAAGAATAGATTTCTTTTATTGCATACAAAAAACTATGTTAAAAGAACATTGTTGCAATTGCAAAGTCAAAACTCAAAAGACAGGAAAAGCCGAATTATGATTGCCCATGCTACCTTAATTCAGACCCTTTGTGCATATGCATTCAGACACAATCTTTAATTACAAGATCATATGCTGTTTTTTCCATCAGACCCTGCCTCATTCAGTGCACAGAATGGACAGTGCTCACTTAATGAACAGCTATTCAATATTTTGTCCTACTCACTGTCCAGTGTGTGGCCCTTGGCCTTATTTCTGCACATTATTCCAACCCTGTTTCACGCACAATTAATGTATCTTCACTACAACTCTATGAGATGAGGGGGTGGTATTATGCCCATTTTACAGATGGGGAACTGTGTGATAAAGGCAGATTAAGGTTAAAATTGTATACTGATTTAGGGGGCCCAATTTGAAATGCTTCAGACCTGATTTTTCAGAGCATTATATAGTGCTCGATATATTCATAGCAGGAGGACCTCAGCTGCTTTTGTGAGTGCCTGGTAGCAGATAGTAGCTGTTAGGGGATGGCGTATGCTGGCAGACTCTGTGGAGAATTCTGCTGCCAAACTCCTCTGAGCATGTGCAAACTAATATTTTCAAAGGCTCATGAACTTGGCCAAACATGGGTGGATTTTCAAGGGGATGGCAAAAAATACCCCCTGACCACAGGGCAATCCCCATACCAAATTGTAAGTCCCTGTTCCAAAACGTGGCGGCACTTAGAGCTTCTCAACAAAACAGACGTAAGAAGCTTTTAACATGGACAAAACACGTCTTTTTCCTAAACCTCGTTCTGAGAAACAACCAAACTGTTTTTACTGAAATTTTTTTAAAAATCAGCATAGAAAATTTCAGCCCAAGCAGTTAAAATTTGGCCAAGTTTAAGGAACAGAAAACAGGGTCTTCTTATGGAACGTTTTGGACCACCTCAACTACAGGGTGTCATTCTCTGCACCGCCTCTGGTATGTTTTGCCGTTCATCACAAAAGCTCACAAAGCTCTTCACGCAAACAACATACAAGGCTCATTTTACCCACCACTGACAAGATGCTGCTGCTAGGATGGAACATGGTGGCTGTTTGTTTAAATGGACACAGCAACACTACGTAGCAACTCAGCACGAGAAAGCTGAGACTTTCAAAGCTGCCTGGATGCCCAGTTCCAGAGCTGCTTTTCGGCAGCTTTGGAAGATCTCAGCCAAAGTGTAGAGGAATGTCGTTTCCATTTGAATTTGCAAGGGGGATTTCTGTAGGAGGGATGTAATTGTCAGAGTTAATTGGCCAGGGCAACAAGGTTAATACCCCTAGACTGATATAAAGTGCCATGGGACCTTTAATTATCAAGCCGTCAGGGTCTGGTTTTACATCCCATCTGAAAGACAGCAGCCCCTTTAACATCTAGTAACAGTTTGCAAGCCTGAGAGGCAGATTTCACCAGAAAAAGTAGCAAATTATTCATTAAGGGCTTGATCCAGAGCCCACTGAAATTATTGGAAAGACTCCCATTGACTTCAGTGGGCTGTGGATCAGGGATCCACTGAGAGAGAAATGGTATCTTGAATGATTGGCTGGGATCTAACCCTGATTTCTGTTGCAGGGACGAAATCTATTGTCAAATCTGCAAACAGCTCACCCAGAACCCTTCCAAAAGCAGCCATGCCAGAGGCTGGATCCTGATGTCGCTCTGCGTGGGATGCTTTGCTCCTTCTGAAAAGTTTGTGAAGGTGAAGAGCGAATGTTATTTATCATTTGCCTGGCGTATCTATTTATACATTTCCTTTCGCAATGCTGGAGCCAACTCTTCTCTTTGGTTTCTCTGCTTGTTGACTGTGTTGTGACTCCCTTTCCACACAGGGTCTGATTTTACAGGAAAGCTCTATTGTAATAAAAGCCCCAGTTCAGCTAAGGACTTAAGCACGAGCTTTAGCCCCATCGAAGTTAAAGTTTAGCAACTGCTTAGATCGTTTCCTGAAATGGGGCCCGAAAGGCTATTCTTCTACCCAAATCATTGAATTATAAAGAAGAATAAATTATTAGGAAATTGTTTTTAATTGAAACCAAATCTCAGATCTCAAGGCCGTGCAGAAATTTGAATCCAGATCTGCAGCCAAACTTCACAGCTGACTTGTATTTCTACAATAGGCTAATCTAAGCACACCTGCAAATTCGGGATGCTCAGATCCCAGTTTTGCAGCCTGGCCCTCTCTTGTCCTACATATAATAGCCAAGAATAATTAACAGTCCTATAGGAAGCTGCCATCCGGAAAGGCTGGTAACACAGAAGAGGGCTCAGAGAAAGCAGCTGCAGTTTATGTATGTGAGAAAGCAGGGACTTCTGGGGCCACATTTTCAAATGCATGCGTCTGAGTTGCTTCTGCAAAGAATATGCAAACACCTACGGGAGGCCAAACATCCATATTCTTGCACAAGTGGGATCTGCACATCCAGGCAGCATGTTTATGCCTGCAGTTACCCCATAGGAATATACAAAGGATAATTTGTATATGCAGATGGGGTTTTTGAACACTAAGTTGATGCCTCTGCTACGCTGGTAAATGTGTCTATCAGTGGTATTACAAGGTGAGCTCAATTTTGCTGAAATAAAAAAAATCAGCATAGAAAATTTCAGGCCAAGCAGTTAAAATTTTATTTATATATATATATATATATATATATACACACACACACATATATATATATATATATATATATATATATATATATATATATATATATATATATATATATATATATGTAATGTGTGTGTGTGTCTGTTTTAAATTAACCCCAAATCTATGAGTGTATTTTGTTCGGTTGTTCTACCCCCCTGTATTCTACTTCCTCATGTATCCAGATGGAAGCCAAGACCTCTAGATGAGCAACCTTATCTCCCAAAGTACTGGGCATCCAGCAGCTCCCACCGAAGTCACTGGGAGCTGCTAAGTGCTCATCACTCTTGCAAATCAGGCCACTTCTTTGGATCCCATTTTTAAAAACAATTTTGGCCTAAATCCATATTTAGGTCCCTAGATAAAAGTAGCCTGACTTTGAGAGGTGCTGAGCACCCAGAATCACGGTGACTTCAATGGGGCTACTCAGGCTTACGTTTAAGCATGGGCTTAAGGGCTTTGCTGGGCTGAGTACTTAGCACATTGCAGGACTAGGCCCTCAGTCCTTGCTCAGGCAAGACTCCTATTGCCACCATGAGAGCTTTGCCCAAGGAAGAACTTCAGAACCTGTAGCCTGATCCCAAACCCAGTGAAGTTCAGTTGGAGCATTTCCACTGACTTCAGTGTAGTCTGGATCAGGACCTTGGTCCTTAGAGCTGAATCCAGGAGCCAAATTCATCAATAGAGTTCTTTGTGTCAGCCACAAGCCCTTCCTGTAGGGAAACGGATAAGGCAGATAAATCGTGTGTGAAACAGCGGAAGATTCCATTATGCCCAGAAATGAGACCCAGTAAATCACGTCACTAGAGATGACCCATGGAGTGTTTTAGTCTGTGTTTAAATCTCTGATAAAGGAGGACTTATTTGGGGAGAGTGCAGCACATCTAGAAACAAGTTGTTAATAGTCTTCAAAATATACCCTTTGGCTGGAACCCTGGCCCCACTGAAGCTAGCGGCCAAATTCCCATTGACTCCCGTGGAGCCAGGATTTTACTCTCTGTAATCGTGGGCTGTTGCATTCTGGACTCTCGGTGACTCCCTCTGAGGTTACTGTTAAAGGCCCCGATCCTGCAAGGAGCTGCAGGCAAACCACTGGGGTCTCCTGTACAGATGCCATTACAGAATCAGGACTTAAAATGTCAAAAACTCTCTTTTTTAAAAGTATTGTAGCTGTTAAATGCTGGCCGTGTGCACTGCTGGCAGAACTCATCTGAGGGGATATGAACTATATTTTCTCTCTCCTTCTGTCTCCTTTTGTACTATTTGATGGCAAAAATATTTGTAGATTTTTTTTTTTTGGACTCTGGTGAATACTTCTGTTTTGAAAGTACATTTATCAGGAGCACTTATTCTGATTTATTTCAGAGTTAGCAGAAAAATTCTGCATCAGCCCCAGACTTTACCTACCAATTCCAAAGCTGTTAGTTTTGTGGGTGTGGATTTTAGAGGTGATGCCGAAATCAGGTTTACCATGCAAACTCTGTTGCAACTATTACCACGGAGTGCCTAGCTGTTTATCTAAGTTATTTATAGAACGTCTAAGTTATGATTTATAGATCTAGCAAAGTGATTTATAGAGCCTCCCAGTTATGATTTATAGAGCTGTCTGTCTAAGTTATTTATAAAGTATTTTCTGTCTGTTATTCTGGGGAGGCTGCTGGGTTTAATTTTTTTCTGCACAAATGTGGTTGCATTTTTAATACATGGGTCAAGTACACAGACTCCTGGATAGGACCTCTTTAAAATGTATATTTTTAAAAATCTAAGCAAGTAAATACCTATCTAATGTATTAATGACGTATCAAAATGTTCTCTGTGTGTGACACAGGGTATGTCTACACTATAGTGGGAGGTGTAATTCCCAACTCGAGGAGACGTATCCATGCAAGTTCTGATCAAGCTGGCATGCTAAAAACAGAAGTGGAGCCCCAGCAGCATGAGCAGCAGGACGGGCTAGCTGCCCATGCTCATGTGTAGCATTTCAGCTGTGATCTAGCAAGTGGCTATCTCACAGTGCAGCAGCGATATTTCTATTTTTAGCTTGCTAGCTTAATTGGAGCTAGTGCTGGTTTGTCTTCTTGAGCTGGAAATTACACCTCCGGCTTGTAGACATACCCTTTGAGTCAGAGAATTTAAGGTCAGAAGGGTCCACCAGATCATCTAGTCTGACTGGCACGTCACAGGCCACTAAACTTCGCCCAGTTGCCCCTGCAACAAGCCCATTAACCTGGATTAGACTAAAGTGTTACAGCCCTCAGGAGACCAAACTATTGTGTGCCACATTCGGATAATAGGTGGGACCAAGCTGCACCAATGCGCAAGGCCCCTGCAATGGCAGGGAATTGATTTGGTGTGTGCATTTGGTTAAATTCAGTGTTTATCTCCCCACTGCTCATTACTTACAGGTCTATTTGATTTATTCCCCCCTTCTGACCAACGCTGCAATAACATTTTGGGCGGACAGTCTTTAGAATGGAGCCATGGACCTGTGTTCAAGCCAACAGCAGCCGTCAGTCGTCTAACCAATACATTCTCTCTTGCCAACAGTATTTAAGGAACTTCATCAATGGAGGTCCTCCTGGTTACGCTCCCTATTGTGAAGAGAGATTGAGGAGGACATTTGCAAATGGGACTAGGACACAGCCGCCCAGCTGGTTAGAATTACAGGTCTGAATCCCCTAGAGCAAATAGAGTGTGTCAAAAAGGTTTTATTGAAATGTTGTTGAAAGTGACTTTTGACTGAACAGAAATTTGCTTTAGAAAATGTCCATTTCTGTCTGAATTTTTCAGATTTTTGTCGGAAAATTTTCTTCTGTCCGTGACGACTGAAAATGGGAATGAACAATATTTTCAGTTTTTAGTTGTCGTAAACCAAAAAGTTTGGTTTTCAGGTTTTCATTTCTTTCAGCCAAAACCTGACAAATTCAGTGGAAGTGTTTTTCTTTGAAGTGTTTTGTGGGGAAAGAAACAAAGTTTCTTTCCAGCTCTAATAGTGAATGCTGTTCCATTTAGAGGTATAAACATTTTCTCACAGTCCCTTAATAGGATGTTGTCTCTCTTATTCTGAGGATTAGCAGTTCAGAAGCAGAAACTATGTCTTCCTTGTGGAGAACAATGATTATGACTGACTTGCATTATCGTCAATCCACTTGTTACTGTTCCTCTTGTCTGCACTCTTCTCCATCTTCTTGTATTTTGAAGGTGGTACAGAACTGCGTTCCATGTAGTTTGAGGCAGTGGGTATTATCCAAGTCTCTACACAGATTTAAAGGTTACACATGCTTCCAGGATTCAATCCACTGTCCACTGAAGAGAATCAAAAATTACCATTGACAATTAACTGTATTAATTAAAAAAATTGGGAGTTGCAGCTGCTCCCCATTACTCAAGTTGTGACTCTACATTATGCTGTGGAGAAGTATATTGCAGCCATATTACAAATGTAGCCATAAGTACTAGAGCAAAGGATCCAGAAAAGGCACTGTGACTGTTGAGAGATAACTTGTAAATGGGCAAATAAATCAAGCTTGTATGCCTTTAAAAAGTTTGACTCTAATCTCCTAGGCGACCAAGTCCAAGAAACCTATCATGCTGCCTGTTACGTTTATGGATGGGACAACGAAGACGCTGCTAACTGACTCTGCAACGACCGCTAAAGAGCTCTGTAATTCCTTAGCTGACAAGATCAGCCTGAAGGACCGATTTGGGTTTTCGCTTTACATCGCACTGTTTGACAAGGTACGTGCTGGCCTAGATGCCTCAGAGAAGGAGAAGGTGGCTCTTTTCTGATATAGAAAATATGTATCTTCAGGGTGGCATTTCTGTCATGTGATGAGAGTGGGGAACTGAGCACTAAGTCATTGTGTCAGTAATGAACTTTTGGAGGCTACCGGTAGATATGACTCCCTAAGAATAAAGGTCAGAGTCAATGAGAAGGCAAAATAGCCTGAGAGTAAAATTTCATCCAGTCAGCCAGTAGCTACAGCCTGCCTGTGTAACTCCATCTACTCCTAATAAACTGTCATGGCCCTGTACCAGATATGGACTGGCTACAGAGCTTGCTTCTGAGCAAGATACACACCAGATGTGTTCATCATTAATGCACTGCCAGGTAGCTTAAATAAGGTATTTTTACACGCACCGCCACCTAGTGGTTGAACCATACAATACAGTTTAGCATTCCATTACATAAACCTTGAAGTCTGGACAGAGCTGTGTCGTCCTTGGAAATCCTCTGGTCTGTTTCGAAAGCCTATGGCAGGTGCGTGTACCCATGTAATGTCTGGAGAGAGACATTGCACTCAGTCTGGCTTTCAATCAAATGTTCCGAGCACAGGCATGGAACCTGCACAATCAATAATAGCATCATACACGCAAACCATGGGCTAGATTGGGCCTTTCAGACACAGGTCCGGTGGGCAGCACAGTGCGAGCTGGCTAGCCTTAGAGAGCTCCCGGAAGCATTGTGCTCAGGGAGACAGAATCAGTCCCACAGTTCCTGGATAGCAGAAGGTCTGTGGCATCCCATAGGAGAGTGCAGCATGTTCTCCACTCCATGGCTGCCCATCTCTGCTGGCTGGTAGAGAGGGGACTGGGTTTTGCACACACCCCTCCTTGTCCCTTTAGGAGAAGCTGGTGCTATTGTGGGCTTTCACTCTGAGGAGTTCTTGCAGTTGTGATTGGCCCCTGCACAGGGGCATGGTAGGAGGGTGATGGGGGCATCCTTTTGCTCTGTGTTTGTACAGCACCTATCACAGTGGGGGCCTGACCCATGACTAGGGCTCTTAGGTGCTATGGTTATACAAATAATACATAATAATAAAGGCTCCTTGCTCCCCTTGTGGAGTATAATCTCGTCCTACTAAATCACGATGGGTCTCTCCTTTCACACGGAGTGTGGCAACTGCTGCTAAAAATATGGTGACCCAGCATGTACCTTCCCTGTCGCCCTCCTGCCCTGGCCAGGTCTCATCCTTGGGGAGCGGCAACGACCACGTGATGGATGCTGTGTCTCAGTGTGAACAGTATGCCAAAGAGCAGGGAGCCCAGGAGCGCAACGCGCCATGGCGACTCTTCTTCAGGAAGGAGATCTTCACCCCTTGGCACAATCCAAGTGAAGACAACGTGGCAACCAACCTCATTTACCAGCAGATAGTCCGGGGGGTGAAGTTTGGGGAGTACCGATGTGACAAGGTGAGTCCTCAACAATGGCAGACCTTGGCCCCCTGGCTTGGGAAATTGGGCACGTGAATATTCTGTTCTCATTTAGGTAGGTAGGATCCAGAATCCTTAAAATGAATGCTGTTCTTGCTGTCTGTCTCTCTACTAATAAGGGACCCAACACCATGAACTTCCTACATTAAGAGCCAAATTTCTCCCCTGGAGAAACTCACAGACAACTCTCACCGAAGTCAAAGGAGCCAACTTACAAACAGCGAAAATCAATGGGAGGTGCCCCTGAGTATCTGAAATCGGTGGGAGCTGCACATAAGCATCCCAAGGCAAAGTCT
This sequence comes from Lepidochelys kempii, assembly GCF_965140285.1. NCBI lineage: Eukaryota > Metazoa > Chordata > Testudines > Cheloniidae > Lepidochelys > Lepidochelys kempii. The sequence continues at coordinate 16,742,421 of NC_136380.1, forward strand.
GGCCCCTTGGCTTCAGTGACTAGTGATTCTGACTACCTCAGTGTTTGGGTTCCCAACCTGAGAGACCTTAAAGAGGACTGATTTTTAGAGAGCCAGATGCTCAGCACTTCTGAAAATCAAGCCCCTTCAAGGTATGTCTAATTAAGCACCCCAAAATTGTGGAACCCAAAAGTACTTGTTACTTTGAAAATGTAGGCCCTAATCTTCAAACGGAGTAGGGACCTAAATACCACTGAGAATCTGGGAAGGATCTGGGACTGGGTGTTTTGTCCTCCTTGTTTTTAAAGTATCCATGGACTTCATCCAACATATCTATCTTCTGTTCTGTCTGCTTCTAACCCTTCTTCTCCTGAGCTCCACATGAGATTTCTACTGTGTGTCTATAAAGTGCCCAATCACCATGATATCTAGATTACCTTCTTGTATCTCTGCCTCATTGACTCGCCATCTCAAATCTTATCTGTAGTCCTATCCTTTGTCCTTTGCCTATATCTCTCACTCCCAGTCTCCACTTCTGTAGCTATATCATGTCTCTATAAAATACTTTGGGATATAGTTGATATGAAAGACATAATACAAAATAAAGGTGTATTGCATTCAGGTATCTGTTCTTCAGCAATTTGCCTGATTTATGAAGAGAGAGGTGGATTTGCTCCGTAAGTGCAAGAGATGTGCTGAGGCGCAATTGATTTATACTCACTAAGCCTTGTCTACACTAATAGAATTACCAGTTGCTGACTACAGGTATCAGAAAAGGGTGTCATTGAACCAGTGCTGAACAGGATTGAACTGCAAGTGTAGACAAGGACAGAGTTGTTCACGGTGCTCAAACCTGCTCAGGTTTTAACCAGAGTTCCTGGCGCTTTGCTGAACTCAGTTTGCTCTCAGCTAGACTTGTGCCGATCCAATGTTCAGTATTGGTTCGGTTGTAAACCTTGCTGACACCAGTTGCCAGCAACTGGTCGCTTTGCCAGCTTAGACATGGCTCTGGAGCAAACATGGCCATAGCATCCAATGAGATGTTATCTGCATTCAGGTGACACCTCTGGTGTGAGAGGTAATTTCGTGCATCTCAGTGCTCAACAATGGATGCTGAACCTGCTTAATCAAAAAGAGATGATGCCATCAGTTGAACTAAAGTACTAGAGCCTTTGGTAAGCAACATTCAGAGAGGAATTTTCTCTACTCTTCTGTTATCCATTGATCTGCAGTTCATGTAACAGTTGCAGTGATCACTGCTAAGCACATGAGACCCAGTCTTTCTCCCACTTGAATGCAGGTGGCATCCATAGAAAGGGGAGGTAGTTAAGGAAGTATTTGTGTGATGTTTTATTCATTGAGGAGTTAGTCACTTAGGGCACATCTTCACTGGCTCTCCCAGCACTCCAAAAACCCCCCACCTTTTTTCACCCCCGAGCGAGAAAGTTGCAGCGCTGTAAAGTGCGAGTGTTTAGAGCCTGGTCTAAAGCCCAGTGAAATCCCTTTGAAATTCAGTCAGTCTGTGTCAGCAAAGGGTTAATTGAGCTCCAGGAGAAGGGAGGTTAAAGTGACTCCCTCCTTGTAGTTTCTTTCCTTGTTGGTTCCTACAGGAAGAAGACTTGGCAGAACTGGCTTCCCAGCAGTACTACGTAGACTATGGGGCGGCGATGGTGCTGGAGCGACTCCTGAACTTAATCCCCTCCTACATCCCTGACAGAGAGATCACTGCTTCGAAAACCGTGGAAAAATGGGCTCAGCTCATTATAGGTGCACATAAAAAGGTAGATGTTGGCCAGAGGGTGAGCTCCAGCAAGGCTCTGTGCATGTTAAACAGCTAGCAAGTTTGGCTGCATCAGCCTATGGGGGTTCAGTCTCAGCCCCATCTGAGGCTGAGACAGAAATGGATTTTTCCCCCAGGGATCAATTTAGAGCCAGGGGCAAAAACCAGAGTGTGTAGCCATTCTTGATGCCAGTTGGGTCACAAATGAAGGAGAGAGACACTTCAGTGGTTAGGTTTTGCACTGGGTTTTGAAGCAGGAACTGAATGGCAGGAAGATATCACAGAGGGCCTTATTTTTAAGGCTAAGACTGTATCACTGGGGATTTCCACTTAAATCATGGGATTCTTATATGGTGGTGTTACGGCTGTGCCTAGAGGCACCGGTCAGGATAGAGGTCCCAATGTTCAGGGCACTGTACAAACACACTGGCCACCTTAATACCCAGTGACGTTCTGAATGGAGCCTGGTCCAAGGGTGAGGAGATAGCTCAGTGGTTTGAGCATTGGCCTGCTAAGCCCAGGGTTGTGAGTTCAATCCTTGAGGGGGCCATTTAGGGATCTGGGGCTAAAATTAGGGATTGGTCCTGCTTTGAGCAGGGGGTTGGACTAGATGACCTCTTGAGGTCCCTTCCAACCCTGATATTCTATGATTCTATGAAGTCCTACACAGCCTGGCTAGGTGTTTCCTCAGAGGTCCATTCCTGATGGATTTCTAGCTTTGGAGGAGGGCAGGGCAGAGCAGAGACTCCATTCATGACAACAGGTTTTGAGATAAAACACTATGGGCCTGATTCTCCTCTCACTTCTTACACCAGTGTGAGACTTGTGAAACTTCCTGGACTTCAGTAGAACTGCTCCTGATTTATACTCCTGGAGAATCAGGCACCAGGACTCCCATGGCTTTGTCTCCACCACTGGGTATTGTTCATCTAAGTACAAGGGCTGAAAGGTCCTATTGGATCATCTAGACCTTCCCCTGTCCCTTCCAGTGCAGGACCATTCCCTACAGTGTATTCTCCATACCTTTGTCCTGTCCAGTCCTTTAATAACTCAAGTACTGGGGCTTCCACTACTTTCCCTGTGAGTTTTTTAAGCCGTTGGTCTCATCCTGATACTGTCGGAGGTCTCGTGACTTCAAGATCTTCAGCTGGTGTAAACTGATGTAGCCCCATTGATTTGTTTTTAATTAGACCTCTTCCTGGCTTTTACCTGGGTATTGTTGATTTGTTTTTTCATGCTGGTTTTGGTTTGGTTTGCCTGTAGGGAATTTATACCCAGAAGAGAGCAGACCCCAAAAAAGTCAAGGAAGAAGTGGTGGATTTTGCACGTTTCAAGTGGCCTTTGCTGTTTTCTAGATTTTATGAAGCCTTCAAATTCTCAGGTAACCCAGCAGAGAATGTGTTGCCATAGGATGAGCATCCATGAAATAAAAGAGAATTATATATGCTAGAGATGAACAAGACCTACTGGGTGATCTGGTCCATCCTCCTGAAGGCACAGGATTGCCTTGTATAGCACTTAGTGCAACCTGGCTATAAATGTCTCAAGCTATGATGCTTTTACCACATTCCCCTAATGAGCAAGGCGGGGACTTTCTGGCCTTTACAACTTGATTTGAGAGCTAAAAGTCTGTCCAATTTGTAAACCATTTTTAACCAGCGTTTTATCATTTACAGTCAGATAGTTGCCTGCACATTTATCTATTGTGCATATTGTCTTCAACCCAGGGCCCAGCCTGCCTAAGAACGATGTGATTGTAGCTGTGAATTGGACCGGAGTGTACTTTGTGGATGAACAAGAACAAGTCCTCTTAGAACTCTCCTTCCCAGAGATCACAGCTGTCTCAAGCAGTAGGTAAGGAAGAACAGAATGAGTCAGTTCATCCTTGTGTTGAGGTAACGATGTGTTAAAACAGTTGTTAAAAATGGTGTGTTGAATTCCTTGGCTTTAAAGGACTTAGGCTATGGCTACACTACAGAACTGATAGAGGCTCTAAGCTGATGGGAAAGAGCTCTCCCATTGACTTAATTCCTCCGGCCCCTGCACACAGCGATGGCTAGGTCAGCAGGAGAGCTTCTCCCACTGACCGCGCCATCCACACTGCTGCTGAGGTCGGTGTAACTTACGTCACTCGGGGGGTGGCTTATTCACACCCCTGAGTGACATCACTTATACGGATGTAAGGTGTAGTGTGTGCATAGCTTTAGCACGGAGCTGCACTGTAGGAAGCTTAGGCCAGGTCAGGGTGCAGGGAGACATCAAAGCAGCATCTGGTGACTTAGCTACTGTCTCCTCTGCTGAAACAGGGTGCTATTTGGCGGATTCTGCCACACTTGCCCTTTTGGCCGAGTGTTCAGGAACATTCATTCCAGTTGGAGTTCTGCAGCTACATCTCTCACATCCCATGCACTCTGCCAAAACTGACCTGTGTGGCTTAAAGTTAGATGTCTAAATCCATATTTAGGCATATTTTGACTCAGGGGGAGTTACAAATGCCCAGCAAGCACATTTGGCTCTTAAGCCTCCTTTATTTAGATGTCTGACATAGGCAACCCTAGTTTGACAGTATTGGTCTCAATCTTTATTAACCAGCATGGTGGTTTCCCTACTAGCAGTTAAAAGAAAGGACACTAAAAGCATGTGATGTTTTCCACAAGGCAATACTTGGAAGCATCTTCTTGCAATTAATCAAGCAGGAGCAGCTTCCTCTTGTCCAAGGGTAGAATTTGCTGTGTTGTGTTAAGGGGCTTATGGGCTTGTCTGAGGCTTTTCCTGAGCACTGTATACATGTGAAATATTCAACACAGAGTCAGAACAGACTGCAGACATAAAGCATGTCTTGGAAGCACATGAAGAGAACTACATTCCTGCTGAACCTAAATTGAACCTCAAGGCCATTTCTGAAATGAAGCAGAGACCAGGGTACTTTGGCAGTTCTTTAGATCTATTCTCCTCTGCACCTTGCTCTGTACGTTACAGAAAACTTCTATGATATTCTTGCTAGACTGATTTCTGGTAGGCACAGGCATGTTCTGATTTCTATTATAGGGAGGAGTCAAGGATAAATTTGTCTTATTTACAAACCGAATTAATTCCGCCACACAGTGGTACCTCCCCATAACTTTGAATTTATTATTATTTGTATGGGCCGAGGACCCTTAGTCCTGAAACAGGACCCCATTGTGCTAGGCGCTGTACAGAGACAAAAAAAGACAGACCCTGCTCCAAAGAGCTTAACTGTCAGATTAGAGCTCCTGCTATAGATTTGCTCTGCTCTTTCCCCCATTCCCAATCAGCATTCTTCTTCACCACACAACACAAAAGTGACCAGGCACCAAACCCAGAAAATGAAAATGACCTCTGGTGTTTGTTATGCAGGAGGTCCGGCTAAATGACCGTAATGCTCCCTTGTGGCCTGGGAATCTGTGAGCCAATTTCGCCTTCACGCTAGGACCAAATTTTAAAAACTCTCCACCTGAGTTGTGCCAGCAAAATGGGTGTGCGTGTACCTGTGTGTGTGCCTGGATCCCAGATGTGCACTTGCCCAGCAGTGTTTGTATATAGAGGGAAGCCCATTTTGACAGTGCTCCATGCATGTTTGTCCTCACGGGTGGCAGTGCGTGTTTACAACAGGCGCACGTGCACATTTTGCAGGAACGATGGAGGTGGCCAGTCGTGAACCTTTTCCCCCAGATCTCGGGGTGACACTGGCTTAATGAATGTGTTTCCTATGATCCCTGTTCTAGAGGGGGAAAGCTCCAAGGACAGAGTTTCACCTTGGCCACCATTAAAGGGGACGAATACACCTTCACCTCCAACAATGCAGAGGACATCCGGGACCTTGTTGTCACCTTCCTAGAAGGACTAAGGAAAAGATCAAAGTATGTTGTCACTCTCCAAGACAACCCAAACCCTGGTGAGTAAACTGACCAACCCCAAGGCAAAGAAATTCTCTGGCTTTAGGGCAGGCAATCGTTCGTATGTCGCTCTGGGAAGGCTGCCTGCTTCTCCTGCAAGAGGAGCACTCATGTATAAAAGGTTTTGTTTAATCACGATTGGATGTCTCTTTCAAAAATATATCCTCTATCTCAACCAGAAGATATGGGCTTGCTGCAGGGATTACTGGGTGAAATTCTCTGGTCTGTGTTCTGCAGGGGGTGAGATTAGATGACCACAGTGGTCTCTTCTGACCTTGAAATCAGTGTGTAAGACCTTTGGTTAGAGTGGGATTTTCAAAAGTGCCTGAGGGAGTTGAGCATCCAATTTCTATTGAAAGCCAATGGGATTTGGAAGCCTAACTCTCCTCGTTCCCTTTGAAAATGCCAGCCCAAGCACTTCTGTAAGTGGTATTTGTTCACTATACACATTTAGCAATCACCTGTTTTATAGGATCTGATTTCCCAGGGTTAGGTGTGTTAGGCAGGCATGTAGACAAGCTAATTACTCCAAAGGATGTTTGGAAATAACAGCAGCCACTTCTGCTGCAGTGGGAGAAGAATCTGGATTCCTCAGCTTCCTTAAAGGAGACCTGATTGTTATGGACCAGGACACTGGAGAGCATGTCATGAACTCAGGCTGGGCCAATGGGGTCAATGAAAGGACCAAACAGAGAGGAGATTTCCCAACGGACTGTGTTTACGTCTTGCCGACTGTCACCATGCCACCTCTGGAGATTGTGGTAAGATACCCTAAGGGGTGGTGCATCTTGGCAGGTCCCTGATACAAAAGCCATTGAAGTCAAAGGGAGTTGTTCCATTGTCTTCAAAGATTAGATCAGGCCCATAATCTCCCTGATGATGATGTGGTGGAAGCAAGAAATGACTAAGAGGGTAAACAAGTCATCGGGTCAGAGGGGAACCAGATTTCATCTGCCTGGACAACCTATTAGCCTTTCCACTGGGCTTGCTAGTTTGAAAACCACCCACTTTGGACCTAGAATATGGCTGAATCTTCTTAGATGTCACTGCGGCTTGAATTTGAAGATGATATTTGGGCAGGGGAGATGTGTCTATGCAGCTATGAATGAGAGGGGAAGTGGGTCCATAAGATACTTTCTGTCTTAGGATGTGATCCACACTGTAGAAACTTTTGAGATCCCCTGTGTTAATTACTAAGAAATGCACGAGACTGCATAGTTCCACTAAGATTGAGCGTTGTTGCTGTTTATTAGTTTGAAGTTAAGAGTTTGGTGTTTTTTCATTCATTCATTTCATTCATTCATTCATTTCTTTCATCTTCAGTCTTTTCATTTTTCATCTGCTTTCCCTCTCTGGACACACAAAGATTCTTTCATCTAAAATACATTGACTAACCATGACTCCTGTATTCTCTAGGCATTAGTCACGATGACCCCTGACCAGAGGCAAGATGTTATCAGAATGTCCCAGCTGGCGATTTCGGACAGTGAAGAAAGAGTGAAGCCGTACACCTTGGAAGAGTTCTCCTATGATTATTTTAGGTGAAGCTTTAAAAAAAAAAAACCTTTTCAGCCTACATAAGGGACTTGAGTTCATTCCTAAGGCAGAGCCGAATCAATGGCTGCATTTCAGGATTATTGGAAGAAATCTTTAGATTTCAGCTTGTCTGGCCCATTATGACTACAGCTGTGATTTAGGATGTTGTGTTTTGCATATAAGCTGGCAGAACATCGGAAGTCTGATCATTACATGAAATTTTATGGCCAGTGTTATTCAGGAGGTCCGACTAACTTATGGTCCCCTCTGGCCTTGCAGCCTCTGAATCATATGTAGAACATTACACAGGATCATGGAAATGTAGGGCTGGAAAGGACCTCAAGAAGTCATCAGGTCCAGTCCCCTGCACTGAGGCAGGACCAACTAAACCTTAAACTATCCCTGACAGGTGTTTGTCCAACCTGTTCTTTAAAAAACGTAAGTCTCTTCTGGTATGGCAAATCCTGTGTGTTAACTCCAGATAAACTAGAGCCTGGCACCTGTTCTAGGCAACTAGAGGGCTTGCCCAGTGATCACTGAAGGCAACAGAGAGACTCCTATTGACCTCAATGGGAGTTGGATTGGACCCTATAAGAGCGCCCTAATGCAGAACTGGGGGCCTTACATTTGGCCCCCAAATTCAGAAGCTGGGCTCCATAGAACCATCTCATCCCTCGTAATCTCTCCACGTTTCCTCATTGCTTTGTTTTTGCTGCTAGGCCGCCTCCGAAGCACACTCTGAGCCGGGTCATGATCACCAAAAATCGAGGAAAAGACAAATTGTGGTGCTACACCCGAGAGCCCATCAAGCAGCCCTTGCTGAAGAAGATCCTGGGCAGTGAGGAGCTGTCCCAGGAAGCCTGCATGGCGTTCATTGATATCCTTCCAGTGCTGTGGAAAGGTTGCCCACAATAGATCAAACCGACATAGGGGCACGGCCCAAGGAGTCACATTATGGGGTGATCCAAAGCCCACTGAAGTCAGTGGAAAGACTAACATTGACTTCAGTGGGCTTTGGGTCAGGCACCATGAGTAAGGCTATGATTATGTCACGGAGGTCAGGAAATCCGTGACTTCCAGAGACCTCCGTGACATTTTCTGTCCTGGGGCTGGAGCTGTCAGCAGGCAGCCCACAACTCAGAGTCACTGCTACCATCAGGCCCCACAGCAACTCCTAGCCTCCAGGCAACTGGGGTCCCCCAGAGCTCCCAGCCCCTGTTGGTGGGGGCGGTCCCCTGGAGCTCTCAGCTGCCGAGGGCGGCAGGGGGACCCCGGAGCTCCCACTTGCTGCCGGTGACAGGGCTCCTCGCAGCTGCCCACCCACAGTGGATGCAGCGGGTGGCAAGGGGACCCCAGAGCTCCCAGCTGCTGTGGTGGGGCGGAGCAAGGGGACCCCAGAGCCCCAGCAGCAGTGGGTGCTGAACCCTCCTCCCTTCCCATTTGGTCAGGGATATTTTTAGTAAAAATCACAGACAGATCACGGGCAATAAACTAAAATTCACGGACACCCGTGCCCTGTCTGTGATTTTTACTAAAAATATTCCTGATGAAATCTGAGCCTTAACCATGGGACTCCATACAAATGCTAATGATGAGAGATGGGTCTGAACCAAACTCCTGGACCCAAACAGCCTTGACCTCTGAGGGCCGGTCAAAATGCATACACAGACCCAGATGCAGATTATGCAGATGACCTGCATCTTTATAAGCTGGATGCACCAAACTTGGATTCAAGCATTATGGGGTAGTTAAAGCTCATATCCTAAAATTGCAGTGTGAGCCATTCCTTAATAATAATAAGCGGAAAATTTGGTCCAAAATGGGAGGAAATTTTTCGATGAAGTTTTCATAATTTTTTTTCTTGTTTTTTTCCCCCAACCAAAATTAAATTCAGAAAATTCATTTCAAACACACTGTGCTAAACAATAATAGTTACAATTGAACTAACAGGATGGGCCAGACCCCTTAACTGGTGTAAATGTGTGTAGCTCCATTGACTTCAACAGAGCTATGCCAGCATACACCATCTGAAGATCTGGCCATTAATAATAATAATTCCATGGCACTTACATGGTCAGAAGAAAGGGTCGCACTCATTCTGGGCCTATGTGTCCCCCCCAGCCAAGACTCTCCACCCTAAGAAAGCAAGATGACACATAAGGGTCTATGATTATGGGTGCCATCCAGAAGGATCCCAAAGCACATTTGAAGATTAACTATATACCTACCACCAAAATGCAGCCACCTCTGGAGTGATGCATAGCAACTCTTTAATTGGGTCGTTATCAGAAGCAATTCCCTAAGCCTCCTTGTTGCTGTATCCTTGACTGCAGCCGTGTACCTGTGCTGAAGTATATGGGTGACTATCCATCCAAAAGAACCCGCTCAGTCAATGAGCTAACAGACCAAATATTTGAAGGTGCCTTGAAAGCTGAACCATTGAAAGATGAAATCTATTGTCAGATCCTCAAGCAGCTCACTGACAACCACATCAAGTAAGAGTCATTCTTCCCCATGTATCCCACTCTAACTATCTGTGTCAGGTAATGCAGGACTGACGGGGGGGTTCTGCAGAATGGGTAGGCCCAGAAGTCTTCCGTTCTCTCTGTCGTCTTTAAAGACTTTTATCATCACTTTATCTACCATCTCTGTGCTGATGACTCCAATCTGTCTGTCTGCTCTGGACTTGTTTCTGTTCCTCTGCTTCTGCATTTCCCTCTGGTTCTATGACATCTCCTCCGGGGCAGACGTCTTGCCATAAATTTAAGTTTAACAGGATCTACATTTCCACCTATTCTCCGTTGCTACTGACCCTACACCATCCTCCCAGTCACTCAGGCCTATACTCTGGTGTGATCTTTGACTCCTCCCTCTTCCTCTCCCCAGACATCCAGCCCAGGTGCTTATGTGGCAGCTTCTTCCTCCACAGCAGTTCCATGGTCCATTCTCTACAGTTGTCTGGTGCTGGTGAATCTTCTCTCTACAATCTCTGCCCTCTGATGTATATGTAACCCCATTACTAACATTAGTGTCAGTGCGATAAGGCTTGAGATAAGCAGCTTTCAGACCCGAATTCCCGTCTGTGCTCAAGTTCCTTACCCAACTCTGACAGTGTTGAATGGGATGAAAGTGGGGTAAATGCCACTGATGGCCACTTTCATGCCCCTCTACACTGCCAGAGCAGTGTCAAGGGGGGCCTTAGTGTAACGGAGGTTCAGACCTTTCTGGTAGATAGTGTTCCTTTGGGGAGTTTGATTTTCCTGTTGTGTGTCTGTCTCTTTAAGGTACAGCGAAGAGAAGGGTTGGGAGCTGCTTTGGTTGTGCATAGGCCTTTTCCCTCCCAGCAATGTTCTCCTGCCACATGTCCAGAGGTTTCTCCAGTCCCGGAAGCATCACCCCCTAGCCACAGACTGCATACAAAGACTGCAGAAAGCACTGAGGTATGGTACCACATTCTGCTAGATGTGATGAGCACACCTGGTAGATGTGATGGGTTTGTGTGTGTGCGTGCTATTTGTCAGCATTTGCTGGCTGAGGAAGTGGGGAAGGGTTAGAACAAAGCGTTAAGCATCTCTCTGTCTATCTACTCCAGTGGACAGGGCTCTGAGCTGGAAGTTGGGTGCTGTGGGTTCTGTTCCTGTCTCCGCCATGAATGGCTGTCGGACCTTGGGCAAATCCCTTTGGGGGAGACGCTCAAAGGTGCCTAACCCATCGCCTTTCTCTGCGAGTTGAAAATTTCCCCATGCATCTTTCTGCCCCTCTGTTTTCCAGCTGTGAAATGGGAATAACTCTATTTACCTTCCTTTAATAAAGCGCTATGAATAAAAAGCCAAGTAGTATTAGTCTGGCTATCCACGCATTCCTAATATACCCATCGCTGTGATATCCAGGAGCCAAATAAACACATTCTCCCCCTTCAGAGCTCTGCTTAACCCTTGCATCTAGTAAGAGGCCCATAAAATCCTCCATGGCTAGGCTGCTCTGGTGCTATGACAGCTACTTACTATAATAACCACACCTCACTGGCTGTGACCTTGAGCTCCCTCTCGCTGGTCATTGTAGCCACCTCTTGTCTCTCTTCAGACACTTAGACTATCAGCTCTTTGAGACAGGAACCATTCTTTTGTTATATATTTGTACAGCAGCTAGCACAATTCAGCCCTGATCCTGCTTATGGCCTCTAGGTGCTACCACAATACAAATAATAAAATAAAGCAGGGCAGAAGAATCCTTGCCGTGACTACTTTGTCTGCTCATATTTCCATGGGCCGTTCTGGGGGAAGGTAGATTGGATGTGAAAACTACAAGATGTATTCATTCCTGTACCTAACCAGAGCAGCACCCCTAATAAATCATAGATCTTTCAGCCCCTTCTCTGTTGTGTCCTCCTTTTGGCTGCTGGGTAGCCACGCGGGTGAGCCCTTTCCCAGCTCCTATCCTAAAACCATTTTCCATGTAAGAACTCTTTCCATTTTGTGTTGCTCAAGGGGTTTCATTAGTTATGGATGATACTATTCTGTTTTTGTCAGGTATAAAAGTATATCAGCAGCGAGTTCTCCAGTGCCATATTCACGGTAAACCTCCTGTCTTATAGGAATGGCTCCAGGAAGTATCCTCCCCATCTGGTCGAAGTGGAGGCAATTCAACACAAAACCACCCAAATTTTCCACAAAGTTTACTTTCCCGATGACACTGATGAGGTAAAAGGGAGGAAAAAAAATCTGAATTCCTGCAGGACAGACTTACGTTTTCTCTAATTAATGCCCAACCTAGGCTAACATCAGTTCTGGCTTGGGCTAGGCTTGCGTAAGACCATGGAGTGCAATAGCGAGTCATAGATGTGGACGCTTAGCTACACGGATCAAAATCAACATGAGTTTGATTCATTGCCATTTCAATTCAGGTTTTCGAAACATAGACCCTGTTTCTCTTGTCTCTTCTGCTGGCGAAGTTAATAGAGGGACACCAGTGTCAATCTCGGAGACAGGAAGCGGGACCAAAGCCACCTCTAATTATAAAAGGAACAAACCTGATGTGTGAATGTGAAAACATGTACCCTTTCCTCATATAAGTAGGGGTCTCCCAAATTTGCATCCGTGAAAATCGTGTCACAGACCATGAAGTTTGTTCTCCCCCATGACATCTGGTCTCCGGCAGATCTGAAGGCAGAGGGGAGAGCGGCAGCTGCTGGCCAGGCACCCAGCTCTGAAGGCAGTGCAGCAGCCAACAGCATCAGGGAAGTAAGGGTGGCATGGTATGGTATTGCCACCCTTACTTCTGTGCTGCTGCTGGCCTTCAGTGACACTGACTTCAGAACTGCTGCTCTCCCGCCGCCCAGCTTCAGGCAGCACCGCCGCCAGCAGCAGTGCAGAAGTAAAGGTGGCAATACCGGGACCCCCCCCCCACAATAGGCTTGTGAGTCCCTTTTGTGTCAGGGGCCCCCAGTTTGAGACATGCTGTGGAGAAATCGCACATTTTTCGTGGATTGGTCACAGCATAAATAACGAATTTTGTGGATGTGCAACACATCTGCAAAATCTGTTATTTATGCCGTGACCAAACTGTGAAAAATGTGTTTGATTTCTCCGCAATTTAAGTAGACCCCCTACATATAAGTGTCCATCCCATTCCTTCATGGTCTTATCTCAACTAGACTGTCAGCTCTTTGTAGCCAGCAGCATGTCTTTTATTGCCTGCTAAGCACTCTGCACGCTTATGGAGATGAATAGGAATATTTATGCATGAGCAGCTTTGTGTGTGCAGTTCCTGGCATGTGCCATTCTTACACACTAGCACTTAGTACTGCAGGAATGCACGCACAATCTTGTGTGGATTTGCACATCTAAACACTGTTGCTGGCAGGTACAAGACACAGAAGGTGACGAATGCCCAGACAAGTGAGTGCTTGTACAAAGCTGGGCATGCACAAGGGGAGATCAGGGAGTGTCCCCCTCTGACAGGGTGGCCCCATCTGTCGTAGTCTGTCATGGAGATCTTCGCAGCCACACTGAGATGTTATGTCTTTAGAATTCTTTCCATGGGCAGGTCTTCACTACAGATCTGAGATCAATCCACCGGCGGTCGATTTAGCAGGTCTAGTGAGGACCCGCCAAATCGACAGCAGATCACTCTCCAGTCGACCCCTGTACTCTACCTCCAATGAGATGAGTAAAGTAAGTCGACAGGAGAGTTTCTCCCGTCGACCCCCCCACAGTGTAGACCCCGCCGTAACTCGACCTAAGACACGTCAACTCCAGTTACGTTATTCATGTAGCTGGAGTTGTGTAGCGTAGGTCGACTTACCGCGGTCGTGTAGACATAGCCTAAATGTGACAAGAGACAAGCCAGACAATGGTTTACAGACACATCTTGGGCAGCCCGAAGGCAGACACAGTGGGGACTTGAATGTTAGATGGGTTAGCCACCGATGCACCCATGGTGATCTGCACTCTAAAGGCTGCACAATCAGCTGGGTTATGGGCACAGCAATGGTGTGACACTCTGAATATCATCAGGTCCTGTGCTATTCAAAAGGATAGCCAGGAGCATGGAGTCGTACTACCCCCAGACAGCAAGAGGCATGTGTGCCCTTCCTGGGTAGAATGATGTCTGTAGGCCTGGGGCATCTCGAGCCTATGCATAGGCCCAGTGTAGTGTCTCTCCCTTCCTCTCATTGCACAATGAAACTGCATTTCCTCCCGCCCTGAGAACCAACGGCAGCTGAAAAAAAAACCCCAAAGCCCTGTCCTGTGTAGATTTGGGCCCCCTTTCACTGATTTGGGGGAGAGAGGGGTCTCAGTTGTAGGGTGCCCGCATTGGACTTGATTCACAGAGCTGCAGAGCACCCACAACTCCAGCTGAAGTTATTGGGAGCTGGAAGTTGCTTGGCACCTCTGAAGGTCAGGAGCCAAAGTAGCTCAAGGGAGGCCCACAAATCACTGATCACTGGTCAAAAGTGAGCCCCGGGAATGAGTGGAAAGGTAGGAATGCCCTGAGTCTCTGAGGCCGCAGAAGCAAAAGCTGAGCACTGACAGCTGCTCAGAATAAGGAGAAGAACTGGAACCTGCTGATGAAGTAGGGAGATCTTAGGCATCGCCTTTCTCCCCTTGAACAATGGCAGTGATACGTTAGCACAGAGGTGGGCAAACTAGACCAACCTGCCTGGCCCCTGAGCTCTCGGCTGGGGACGCTAGCCCCCAACCCCTCCCCTGCTGTTCCCCTCCCCTGCAGCCACGCCGCCGCACCCCCAGCGCTCTGGCCCACCGCTCCTGCTGGGCAGCTCGGTGGCGTGGCTGGCTCCAGCATGGTAAGGAGGCAGGGAACAGGGGGTTGGATAAGGGGCAGGAGGTGCTGGGGGGCAGTCAGGGGACGGGGAATGGGGGGGTTGGATGGGTGGGGGGCACTGAGGTGGGCAGTCAGGGGGCGGGAAGTGGGAGGGGTCGGATAGGGGGCGGGGGCCAGGCTGTTTGGGGAGGCACAGCCTTCCCTACCCGGCCCTCCATAAATTTTCACAACCCCGATGTGGCTCTTGGGCCAAAACGTTTGCCCACCCCTGTGTTAGCATCTAGGGGGGACCAGGAAGAATGCACAGAGAAGCAATGGTGTAACTCAGCAGGACAGCTCTGCCTCTGTGCAAAGAGCACCTCTAAGTTCCCCGCGAGAGAGGGTAACCCAAGAATGAACAGCGAGGTGGCTGAGGTGTGGGTTCCACCTCTCTTTGCAGGCATTTGAAGTGGAGTCCAGCACTAAAGCCAAGGATTTCTGCCAGAACATCTCCAGCAGACTGCTGCTGAAGTCATCGGAGGGCTTCAGCCTCTTTGTCAAAATCTCTGACAAGGTGAGCGGCGCACAAAGCGATCGGCCACGGATTGAGCAGCTCTGCGTTGCAGAGCCTTTGTTGTGCCATGTCCCACTGGTGTAAATCATCGGCGCTCTGCTGAAGCCGGTGGAGCTATGCCACTTTACACCGCCTAAGGGCCTGGTCCATTGCTCCTGAGCGCCTCCCTGCATCTGACCCCTGGAGATTTCTAGTTAAAGGGCCAGGCAGTCCTGCAGCCCCTACTCACAAGCCTCATCCCACTGAAGTCAAAGGGGTTACTAATGGCTGTGTGTACAGCTGATGGGAGGGCTGCAAAACTGGGTTCTGCTGGAGCTGGCTACATGATACTGTCAGGATGGGGTTTTCCAAAGCACCCAGCGATGGCCTAAGTCTGCTCCAGTTCACATCAATCCCATCCCCAGTCAGTGACTTCAATCCAGGCTGAGCACTTTGGAAGATCCCACTCTACAGCTTCAAGGCCTGATCCCGCCCCCCTTCCTGACTCCCGTGGCAGGGCTGGTGTGCATAAGGATCGCAGGACAGTGCCCTTAAATTCTGTAACGTCTTGCATGCCAGTTGCATCTCAGACTGCTGTAGAACATAAGAACAGCCATACTGGGTCAGACCAATAGGCCATCTAACTCAGTATTCTGTCTTCCAACAGTGGCCAATGCCAGGTGCTTCAGAGGGAATGAACAGAGCAGTGCAATCATCAAGTGGTCAATCCTCTGTCATCCACTCCCAGCTTCTGGCAGTCAAAGGCTTGGGACACCCAGAACATGGGGTTGCATCCCTATCTTGGCTAGTAGCCATTGATGGATCTATTCTCTAAGAACTTATTTAATTCTTTTTTGAGCTCCATTATAGTTTTCGCCTTCACAACATCCCCTGGCAATGAGTTCACAGGTTGACTGTGCGTTATGTGAAGAAATCCTTCCTTTTGTTTGTTTTAAACCTGCTGCCTGTTAATTTCATTGGGTGACCCCTGGTTCTTGTGTTATGAGAAGGCTTAAATAACACTTCCTCATTCACTTTCTCCGCACCAGTCATCATTTTATGCCCTCTAGCATATCCCCCCTTTTAGTCGTCTCTTTTCCAAGCTGAAAAGTCCCAGTCTTTTTTAATGTCTCCTCAGATGGAAGCTGTTCCATACCCCTAATGATTTTTGTTGCTCTTCTCTCTACCTTTTCCAATTCCAAACTATCTTTTTTGAGATGGGGCGACCAGAACTGCACACAGTATTCAAAGTGTGAGCCTACCATGGATTTATAGAGTGGCATTATAATATTTACTTATTATATGTCCCTTTCCTAATGGTTCCTAACATTTTGTTAGCTTTTTTTTACTCCTTTTTACTTTTTTTTACTCCTTGTGGGGTTAAATCATCCAAAAGGCAGATAGTCTGCTACAAATGACCAAGGAGAGAAGTATATAAATGCTTTGTGGGTTGAACAAATTGAAGCAATTATTTACAGGATCAACAACAAAGAACAGTGGTATTGTCAGCTGCATAACCAAAGGCATCACAGAGCCAGGAGCTGATAGCCCCTCCCTATATGGCTCTGGTCCAGCCGGACCTGGAATATTGGACCAGACAGATAGTGACCTATTAGAGGGGAGCAAGAGGACGATCACGCTGCTGAATAGACTGATTTACAAGGAAGGATTAAATGTGGTACACAAGAACTGTCCAGAAGCAATGGAAAGATGAAGGGAGATGAATTGATTAGGGTCGAACAAGAGAAGATAACTAGGAATAACTGGATGAAATTAGGTGAAGGACAGCGTAGAAACAGCTAGGTCAGCAATAGCTTTCTGATGGTGAGATCTGTGGAAGCCTCACCATCTGAGATATTTAAAACCAGCATGGGCAAGGCACTGCAAGACATACTGGAAGAAATTATCCCCCAGTGGCAGGGGGATGGGCTAGGCTAGCTCACATAATAGGCTTTTCTCCCCTATAATTCTCTGATTAGCTATTGTTTGGTTGGTTTTATTAACAGTGGAATGTGTTTCCACAGGTTATCAGCGTCCCAGAAGGAGATTTCTTCTTTGACTTTGTCAGACATCTTACGGACTGGATAAAGAAAGCAAGACCTGCAAAAGATGGTAATAATGTCACTCTTCTGTTTTGCTGCCATTTCCTCTCCCAAGTAGAATGCTGGCCAGGGAGGTCTCATAGAACCCATTGAAATAATTTTTAAAAGGCTCCTCTTGCCCACCATAACATGATGAAAACTACATCTGTAATGTGTTTGGCACCGTATAATGTTTGGGTCTTGGATATTCATGTAAATCATGTCAGCAGCAACTCTGCACCTAAGCAATGATCCATTCTTGGGCAGAGAACAAACTTTTACTCTTGCTATCCATAACTTCTAAAAAGAACTGCACAACAGCTAACACCCAGCAATTCTCCAAGCTCTGACTACTTATACGTTCAGTTAGAGGGCACTTAGTGTCTTTACATTACTTAAGACTTTATATTGCCACCTGACAACTCCCAATAATTTCACAGTATCCACTTTAATCCTGTTCCCATTTCTATTAAGGGAATCAAGAATCTTCTGTGGTCAGACAGGTCACAGGTGCCGAGGGCTAGCAAGGCAGAGATCAACTAGACCATGCCTCTAAATAAGTGACTTCCCCTGAAGGTTGAAGTTTTGTGGTTGCTGTCCAGACTTTGGCAGATGCAGAAACTTTCTGTGCTTTTAGCATTGCTTTGCTAACTGAAATGCAGCTCCATTAACTGGCCCCAAGTAATTTTCCAGAAACTGCCGCAATACATTATAATGCTGTTGCTATGAAATTAAATCCATCCTCCTTTCATTCAAGATTTGCAAGTGAATCCAGTGCTTATTTAAGTGAAAGCCTGAAGACCACTAACTTAAGAGGTCAAAGAGCAATTTAGGGAGCCACTCTGTAGCCAATGCACTTCAGTCATGGGCTTTAACACTCTTGCTATTTCATCCCTGAACCTCCTGCATCAGGGGCTGTGAATTGCTCCAAGGAGCGAGTGTCTCTTTTATACAGGTTTCCATCTAGTGGCTGAAGCGTTTGTTACAAGCCTAGTCAATGTTGAACGGATTCCTTTTTGCAGGTATAGTGCCTTCTCTCACATACCAAGTGTTCTTCATGAAAAAACTGTGGACAAACACCATACCTGGGAAGGATTCAATGGCAGACTCCATCTTCCACTATTATCAGGTACTCCATGAGTTTACAATACTGCGGGAGGTCTGGATGACTTGGGGAACTAGTAAGGGGATAAAAAGGCTTCCTCCTTCTACATCAATAGCTCAAATCCAACTCACACTAGTAGTGACAAATAGAGGTTTCCATGTGCTGGCTGGACTGGAGGTCTTAGTCCAGCTCCTCTTGAATAGGTGTCGCCATCAATGTTCCCTCTAATTTTTGACAGGCCGTGTGCGCAAAAAATGTCTTCTGTGCAAATTGTTGTGCTTCTGTGCAAATTTTTATGTGCACGGTGTTTCGCCATATGCACAGGGTTTAGGATCTGTGTGCACATGCACACAGCTTAGAGGGAACAGTGGTCGCCATCATAAAACCATGGGTCAGAGGCACTAATTCGCCCTCTTCTTGGCAGTCTCAGCAGAGAAGCCGCACTCTGAATAGCCTGAGATTTTTCATCTCTTTCATGTCAAGGTGATCTGCTCAGGTCAGATTCGAGTGGCAGAGACAGGGCAGAATGCCGCACCACTGCTGCACTTGTTCTGCAGCTAAAGAGAGATCTCTGTTCCTCTGGACAGTCTGGCCAGCTACTTTCAAGTGTGAAATTCATACGCACACACCATTGATTACAGTCATTCTTGATAAAATGGTTGTTCAAACACGAACGTGCCTCCTGCTGATTATGTCATACAAGATCTTGTTGACAGATGAGGGGTACTTTTTAAATCATTTTCGAGGTTATATAACATAGGGGGGAACTGGAAAGCTTGATTTGAATAAAAGAAAAAGCCATTAGATTCCAAATGATCCCCCTCAACAGCTGAGCTCCTCTGGGCCAACACAAGTTGCAAAGTGCGTTAGAGTATGAGCTAAAATGGCCTTGGCCAAAGCAGTCTGGCTGAGAGATGAGCATCTAGTGGTAGCCGAGGTAATCCAGAGCTGGTGCTTTAACAAAACATTTCCACCCGCCCCAGCACAATGATGATTTCAGAAAAATATTGCAGTTCCCAGGCAATTCCTCCATAACTAGAGAGGGGTCAACAGCAGCAAATGCCATGAACTCCCCTGGGGAATTCCCCATATAGATTGAATTTACCTGGGAAGCACTTAGTTATCGCTGTGATGGCAGCCATTGAAGAGATCTTTAAGATTGTAAGAGGTAAATGGTGCTGTCAGTTACACCTCTAAGGAACTGGCTGTAACTTGCATGGTGAGAGGGCAGAAGGGGGGTGATCAAAGGAAGAAACAAACAGGTGTAAAATAAAGCAGGGAGAGGCCTCAGCTGCATTGCATCTGCCACCAGCAGTGCAGAGGGGAAGACTCATTGGGGATGAGCCTGCCTGCCTGGTGCCTGAGAGCCAGGCTCAGAACCAGAGTCCAGCCAATCCACAGGTCTCACGGGGTTGCAGTTCAGGAGCAGGTTTTGGTTCCCCTCATTTTGGGCCAGTCATGATGTCGCGCTTTAGGTTTATATCTGGCTTCACCGAGGCTCAGGCTCTGCAGATCCAGTGTTTTACCCGGGACCCATCGCTAAGATTCAGGTTTTTCATTCAAATCCCCAAAGCTGTTAGACTTGGGTTCATTTCAAACGCGGGGCAAAGATCAGGTGAGACCCTGTTTTATTGAGCCCAGATTCCTGGCCGCAGTAGTGCAAAGGGTCTCGGTCTGGACTTCATGAAACCCCCCTTCCCCCCAGGGCCACCAACCATTGTGCCTTTCCAGTGCTTCTGAAGGGGAAGGGGGTCCCAGCTAAGTGGGGGTTCCAGGGGTGGGTTGGGTTGTGGGATGGAAAAGGCTGAAGATCACTGCACTAACACAGCCAGCTTTCAAGCAGCTTCCTTCTATAGCTGCCGACCTGCTAGATTTCCCTTAGCCAGCGTCTACGTGGCATTTGTCTTGGGATGGTTGGGTGCTGCCATTCAAGCAGCCTCTGTCTCTCGGGACAAAAGGACGTCTTTGAGAACCTGGATGTTTGTGACCGCCCCCGTTACCTTGTGAAACGCTTTCATGTGCAGGAATTACCAAAGTACCTGCGTGGCTACCACAAGTGTACCCGGGAAGAGGTCTTACAGCTGGCAGCTCTGATCTACAGGGTGAAGTTTGAGGATGACAAGTCCTACTTCCCCAGTATCCCCAAGCTCCTGAAGGAGCTGGTGCCTCAGGAGCTTCTCCGGCAGCTCTCTCCGGACGACTGGAAAAGGGTAAGGAATGGCCTGGATAACACCGAGCCAAGCTCAGAGAGCGGTGCTGCGGGTATAGCATCTCGACAAGCTTGTGTGACAGCTGCCATCCTGTCCAACACAGCAGGGACTGAACTGGGGACCTCCAGAGCTAAAAACATGAGTGCAACAGCTTGAGCTAAACCTCCTTAGGTGGGGCCGTAACAGAATCGATGCTCTGCCAACCATGCCCAGAGTGGGACTGGTAACTCACTCACACTAGTAGGTTACACTTACACCATAGGGAAGCAGCGCTCAGGGCCCAGCAAAGATCAGAGCCCCATTTTGTGAGGCACTGTAGAAGCACATGGTAAGAGACAGTCCCTGTCCTACAGAGCTTACATTCAAGACAGACAAAGGAAGCGAAGATTGATTATCCCTGTTTTATGTGTGGAGAACCAAGGCACAGAGAGATTAAGTGACTTGTTCCAGATGAGACCGGGAGTCAGAATCAAAGCTGGGAATTGAATCCAGATCTTCCATGCGCTAGCCCAGTACATTAACCACAAGACTCTCCTTCCTCACTCTGGAGAAAGCACTTGTGGATAGTCAAACCTGTACTGGCTGGAAGATGGAAAAATAAAGTATAAGGTCTTTTCAGGCTCCTGCGTCTGCACGGGCATAATAGCGAATGGGCAGGTGAGGGCACGGTGGATTTCTGTTAAAACAGGCCGGCAAAGTCTGATGTTTTGTGGCAGGAATAACATGATATCTGTGTGTCATGATGCTCTTTGTATTCAAATGTCCTAGTTCCCAGGTGGTCTGGCAAACCCTTCAGTAATGTCATGTTGTCCTTTGCAGTCCATTGTGGCGTATTTCAATAAGCATGCAGGCAAAACAAGAGAAGAAGCCAAGCTTGCCTTCCTAAAGATTGTCTTCAAGTGGCCTACATTTGGATCAGCCTTCTTTGAAGTGAAGGTACAGATTTCATTGCGTGTGTCACCTGGCAGGAGCAGGAACCCCGGGAAATGGCTGGTTCTCGCCGCTCCTCCCCCTGACAGATTATAAGGATTTCTAAAGGGAAGAACTGCTGGCTGTTCGGTGGCCACTGCCTGGGCCACGTAGGCTCGTTTGCCAGCCTGCTCCCTCTAATTAGGTACTTCCGTGGTACTCATCATTGTCAGAGGACCTCCCACTCATGAGTGGATCTGTCCTCTGTGTGGGAGGGCAGTGCTACTATTTGCCATTTTACAGATGGGGAACCGAGGCACGGGGTAGAGTGAGACTTTCAATGGGACTTGTGCTCCTAAGCCACTTAAGAGCTTTTGAAAGTTCTGTTTTAAGTGACTTAAGTGACAGCCAAGGAGTCGATGGATGAGCCAGGAATGGATCTCAGGTCTCCCGAGTCGCAGTTCATTGTCCTAGCCACAAGACCTTGCTTCCCACCCCTTGACTTGATTCTTCCTGGATGAGCTGGAGGCAGAATGGCTGGGTGTGTGGGGAAGCCTGCGTTGTCACTGCCCTTATTGGTTCTGGGCTGCAGGACTGAGGCCTTTGGGAGTTAGGTGCCTCCATACCTTTGTGGATCTGGCCCTGAGTCTCCAGAACTGTCTGGCCAGTATCTCTGACCAGCACTAAGGAACCTAAAGCCAAACGTAGGCCGAGCAACGGGAAATGATGCAGTTGGCCCAGGATTCCTTCAGACCAGAGGTACTAAGGACAGGAGAGTCAGTGCATCAAGCAGAGGTGATCTGAGGAGGGAAGGGCCACCTGGGGCTTCCCACTGCATCCCAGCTCACCCAGTCCACAGGCAGGATGGCTCCCCTACCAGCTGCTTCCATTGGCAAACTGGGCGGGGAAAGAAATGGAAAAGAAGGAACTTTAAAGCCGCCAATCGCTTACTCCTTAAAGTCACCAGGTGTTTGAGGCGGGGGTGGGGAGTCTCGTCATTAGCTGGATGGCTGTTACCATAGCAGTGAAGAGGCCTTGATTTATTTTGAGCTTCCTTAAAAGGATAAACTAGAGCGCGCTCCATGGGCGAGCTAAAACGCAGCGGGATTCTTGCCATGAGGATGCTCCTTCCATTGCTCTGACAGAAGGGGCCCTCAGCCGCGAGTTGTCCACTCTTCTGGGCCTTTTCATGTGACTGCTTCTTCTCGTTTCTAACAGCAAACTACCGAGCCAAATTACCCAGAGATCCTTTTAATTGCCATCAACAAGCACGGAGTCAGCCTCATCGATCCCAAAACCAAGGTAAGCCAGACACCATCAGTTACTACCTGCGGAAAGCTCAGCCATGTGCAACGGGGCCGGGTGTGCCTCCCAGGGCTAACGCTAGCAACCTGTGTGTGTGTGGGGGGGTAACGTTAAGCATCTAAATCAATGGCCTGATTCTTGAAGGTACTGAGTCTTCTCCGCTTCTTGTGAGGTCGCCAGGAGCTGTGGGCACTCAGCACCTTGAAAAGTCAGGCCACTTGGGTGGAAGTCTGAACACTTTGGCCGTGACTCTGGGGTTTCTGAAAGGGACACGCTGACACAAGGTGGGGCTCACCGCTCCTGCCATTGTTTGCACTGCAAGTGCCATGGGCCAGGTTTGCACACATGAGTCCATTGTGAGGGTGCAGATGCCCTCTGCCCCAGCCACGATCCTGCCTGGACCTCCCTGATGTGCAGTATCCCTTTGGGTGCTGCAGCATGATACCCCGTGTGCTCAGCTGCCTAGTGTGACAGAGGGCAGAGCTATTGCTCCCCCTCTCTCACCTCTTTCCCTGCTCCCCTTGGGATTGTTTGCTCTCCTGAGTGCAAAGATTGCAGCGATTGGATGTGCAAACCCTCTCCTGGTGCAGAGGCAGTTCCCTTTATGTTGTGCTTTTGTGCCTCCCAACAGCTGCACATGGCCCAGCCCCAGCTAGCCCTGTGTGCAAAATGTAGGGTGACCATACGTCCCATTTTGGCCGGGACAGTCCCCTTTTTAAGCTCTGTGCTGGTCATTCCGACTTTTTTGACAAAAACTGGCCTTTGTCCTGTTTGCTCTTCCTAACTGATCAGTTGGGAAGAGCAAACGAACAAATGCCAAATTTACCAAAAAAGCTGGGTCCGCTGCCCCCCTTAGGGGGGCGCGGAGGAACGTTGTAGGGGCAGTGACGCGAGGGGCCAGGAAGAGGGGCTCGGGGGCTCAGCCCCAGCTGCGGGAGGTACAGAGCTTGACGGGGGGGTCAACCCGAGCCATGGGTGGCGCAGAGCTCAGGGGGATTGTCCCTAGCCCCAGGCAGCAGTGAGGGGGCAGCTCTGGTGAGCCCTGCAGGCAGGGGGGGCAGCTCGGGCAAGCCCAAGGCCATTCGTTTTTACTTTAGGAAATATGGTCACCCTAGCGAAATGGCTCTTATGTTTAATGGAAAGTGGTGTTAGGTACACACATCTCAGGAGTGTGTAGCCTGCCTAGCTAAATGATGAGGAAGGGAGACAAATGACGGCTGCCACATCAGGGTTGCAAAACTGTATGGAGGGCCAGGTAGGGAAGGCTGTGCCTCCCCAAACAGCCTGGCCCCCGCCCCCATCCGACCCCTCCCACTTCCTGCCCCCTGACTGCCCCCCTCAGAATTCCTGACCCATCCAACCCCCACTGCTCCTTGTCCTCTCCCGGGACCCTCCGCCCCTAACTGCTCCTCCCCCGGGATCCCACCCCCTGTCCAACCCCCCCTGCTCCTTGTGCCCTGACTGCCCCAACCCCTATCCACACCCCCGCCCCTTGACCAACCCCCCTGGAACTTCCACGCCTATCCAACCCCCCCATTCCCCATCCCCTGACCGTTCTTCCCCATCCAACCGCTCCCTGTCCCCTGACCGCGCCCAGCCCTGAACCTCCACCCCATCCAACTGCCCCCTGCTCTTTCTCCCCGACTGTCCCCTGGGACCCCTGCCCCTTATCCAATCCCCCCTGCTCCCCGCCCCCTTACCATGCTGCTCAGAGCAGCAGTATTGGCAGCCCCGATGCCCGGCCACAGCCAGCTGCCCAGAGCACAGTGGCTCTGCGAGCTGAGGCTGCAGGGGAGGGTCCAGGGGCTCGCTTCCCCAGCTGGAAGCTCAGGGGTCGGGCAGGACGGTCCTGCGAGCCAGATGTGGCCCACGGGCCGTAGTTTGCCCACCTCTGGCTTAGGAGCACCATTGCTTGGGACGTGGAAACCTAGCCTGGATAACGCACCAGTTCCTTTCCTAGTCCTTCATTGTTGTCAGTGAGCTGTGGCTCAGACCCGGAGAGGGGCCAAACTTAGATGACCTCCTGCGTAAGCCCTGCATAAGAATTGCCTAGTGGCTCAGACCCATGGTCCCTCTAGACCTCGGGCCTGTCTCCAACAGCGACTGTGGGTTACAGGAAAAAGGCAAGAACCCCCACTGATCTCTCCCCCTCTCCGTTTCTGGTGGGACCATGTCACCTCAGGAAATGCATTTGGTTTGTTGGGGTGGGAAGCCCAGAGGGAAATGAGGGGTTAGCCGCTGGGGATTCAGCATATGTTCAAAGTATCTGACTGTCCTTCTGCGCCTCTTAGGATATTCTCACGACTCACCCCTTCACCAAGATCTCCAACTGGAGCAGCGGCAACACGTACTTTCACATCACCATTGGCAACCTGGTGCGGGGAAGCAAACTGCTCTGTGAAACGTCACTGGTAAGGAGAGTTCAGGGCTCTCGCTCAGTCGCTGAGCACAGAGAGCAAGAGGGGGGATCTAACTGAAGGCTGAACCTCCAAAGCCGCACCCTGGGTTCAAATCCTCTTTTCATGTCACATTGCCTGTGTCCGAGCGTCTGGGCCAACGGGCTTTGAAATGGAAGAACAGCAGTGTGCGGCAGAGAATTAGTGAGCTCACTAAATATGTCCCTGCTTCCCTGCAAGCTACGGCTAAGACATCACTGGGTCTAGCACAGCTGTTACTGGTGCGGGACTAAATCGGGCTTCAGGCAGGGGCAGTGTTGGAAGTAATTCTGCATTTTGGAGGGGGAGGGGCAGGTTTCTGGAGCCGGCTGATTGAAAAGGAAACTGCAGCTGTTTGAAGCTGCTCAAAGGCCTGGGATGTTGGACTAAATCCTGTGGAGATGGATGGATGGGAAGAAGGCAAGCGAGGTGGCCAAGTGTGCAGGATAAATTCATTTATTCACTCCCTGGCTGTGAGGGCAGGAACAGAGGCCATAAGCTGTGCTACGTACTCACAAGGGCCAAACCCTCTGCTGGTGTCAGGGGAGCTGCACTGATTTACACCAGCAGAGGACTGGCACATAGAGTCCATTTCAGCTTTGCCCAGGGCAGTAGTAATGGCTTAGCCTGTTACCCCAACTGATGGCCCTTGTCTGTGGGTGAGGGCTCTGAATGTTCAGCCAGGTTAGTCACCAGGTGCTTTATAGCAAGCCGAACAGGCAGCATCACCACCGTAGCAATCTGGTGCTGTGCACTCTGGAACTGACTAGCATGCTCTAGACTTAGTTCAGGTCTTAAATCCAGTACCAAGCTTCTCTGCCCACCATCCCATAGTGAACCAGAGTCAGTGATACTCTGTCATGGCTTGCTTTGGGTGACGGGAGAGCATCACAGTCTGGTTTTTAGCTCTCTGCCCCCATCGGAGCAGAGGAATTGCCAGACTGGATCAGACCCGAGCTCCATCTAGTTCAGTATCTTGTCTCTGGCCATAGCCAGCACCAGCTGCTACACAGGAAGATGGAAGAACCCCACTGTAAACTGACATGGGGTAATCTGCTTGCACATGAGGTCTGACCCTGATCTCTAATAGGTAGAGATTAGCTTAAGCACTGAAGCATGAGGTTTATATCCCTTCCAATATTTATCACCATTAATTATAATTACTCTGGAGATTCTTGATATCCATATAATAATCAAAACCCTTTTTGAACCTGGCCACAACAACTTCCTGTGGCAGAGTTTTCCACAGTCCAATTATGCGCGTGTGAAAAAGTATTTCCTTGTATTGATTTTGAACTTGCCATCTTTTCATTGACTGACTGTCCCCTGGTTCTTGTCAAAGGGCGAGGCCTCTACCAGGCAAGGTTCAAGGTTGTGGTGGTAGGGACGCGGAGGTGGGTCGCTGACGAGCCTGGTAATAGTTCATACCAAAGGCATTCAAGGGACGTGATCCGGCGACCAGCAGTTATGCTGTCTGGGTGATGTGTCTGATCTCTCATAACTTCCTACCAGGGCTACAAGATGGATGACCTCTTGACCTCGTACATCAGTCAGATGTTAACAGCCATGAGCAAACAGAGGAGTGCAAAGGGCAGCAGCAAGTGAACTGAAAGAAGCCACTGGCAGGTGGCCATGGAGCTAATTCACCAGCTGAGGCCTGTGGGATACCCCTGCAGCTGGGGCCGAACCTTTTCTGCCCAGATGTGGAAGATGATCCGGACCCCATCAGAAAGCTCATCCGACTCTGACCTTGAGGGCTCGAGTCCCATTTCCCCTTCCAGTGAGGATGACTATCTGTGATGCTGACTTCCAATTCCCCCCTCCTCCCTAGTAAGCCCTGTTTTAAACTTCTAAGCTTTCTAGGTGACAGACAGTGACTGATCAACAGAGAAACTCCAGCGGGATGTTTACTATCAAACCAAATGACTGCAGTTTGCAAAGGATTGTAGGAAAAAGTTGTGAGTGTCATTTTTAAAAAGGGGAAGGTGGTCAGGGTGCCGTTAAGGGCTTTGGAGAAGTTCTGGGCATCTGAGATTTGCAGATCAGTCACCTAACCCTGCTTCATTGAGAAGAGAAATCCCATCTACTCTACTGGAGGTATCTTGACATTACAACAGAACAAAAAGAAATCCATTTGTTCTAAAAAAAGCCGAGGGAAAAAGTGCATTTAAAATAGTGGTTGGTTTGTTTCTTCTTAATCCTAATTGAACAGCCTGTACCACAGCAAAGCGATGATGGGAGACGGGCGCACAATGTTGGAGATATTTAAAGGTTTCGTTTCTTATTCTTGTATTTATTTATTTTTTAAAGAGAACGACGGTTTCTGGGAGGCTGGCTCTGGGGAAGGCCCCACACAGCTCCAAAGGCTTCCCCCAACAGAACCGCTCACACACCCAGTGCCCCATTGTCAAAAGGATGAGACTGAGTGTTCAGAGGTCACTCGCTTCTAATTAGGGGTGGCCTAAAGTTCAGCATTAAATCCCTACTTGGCAGCATGGAAACTAGGCTGCTAAAGACAGCTGACCCTGCCCCCTCTGCCCGCAGAATGCACCTTGCAGGATCAGGCTCTTAGCTGGAAGCCTGACTGTGGCTTTAGGTCCTGAGAGGTGGACAATGTTGGCTAGGCCATTCTGTGCTGTGTGAAACGCTGCAGAATGGATTTGTTCCACAGCCACTTTATAACAATAGCAGGACATCCAGAGGGAAAGCAGAGCCCGTGTATAAGAAAAATAAACCGTGTCTGCAGACAAACCTCCCATCGTCCTCTGCATCTCCGCTGCTGTCTGCTAGGCTGTAACAAGTATTTGTTCTGTGTCACGTTGCTGCTTACTATTTACCCTCTGCATTTCCTGGTTTGCTTCAGGTGGGATGCTCTGATGGGGATGGGAAGCTTCCAAATTCTGGGACCGTCTCCCATCTCTGCAGTAGACTAACCTAAAACTTTGGCCCCGGCCAGCCCCCTAGGAGCTGAACTTTGTGGCTCGGCCCCACCTCTGATTTTTAACTTTAGCTCTGACCCATTGTGGCAAAGGAAGGTTGAATAATTAGACCTGGCTATAAACATAGGCCTAGTTCCTGATGCAAAGTTCATTAATTGGGGGCTAGCAGGAGAACGCTACTGAAAAGCAGAGAAACTTAGGAGGATGCCAGCTCCTGTGTTCAGTGCCTCGCCCCTGAGATCACAGGCTATGCCCACCTCAGCCTGACAGATGATCCCAGCATTCGCTCTCCGCTGCGTCTCCTAGCATCACTGCGTTTCAGCTGAGAGTAGACAGTCACTGTGTGTTTTTAGGAGGCCTTACACTGCTGTGATATGAACACAGCTAAACCACCCAGGCTCACTGTACTGGGCCCTAGAACATACATAGCAGCAAGGGCCACGCCACTGCTCAACAAGGTGGTTTGGACCAAAATTCTGCCCTGAACTCTGAGTCAAAGAGGGCGTCTCCTGCATCGGTGACTAGAACAGTTAGTGGCACAACTGATCTTTTCTGCCCGTAGCTTCCACGGCTCAATCGAACAGATCATTCATGTGGGAGCCTTTCCATCAACTTCAGTGGGCTTTGGATCATGCCCTTGGTTAGCAACCCAAAGCCGCCACCTGTCAGTCAGCTCCGCCACCAGGCACAGCATCGACAAGCCTGGGCACGCAGCTCTGAAAGGACAGTAGCCCAGACTTGGGTGTCATGGCATCAAACAGGGAGTTGTGTGTAGCCGACTAAAGGGAGGATGTGGCTGATGCTGTGAATGAAATTTAAGTCGTGTTGTATGGTTGGTTCCCAGCAACCAGCGCTTGAAAGGCATGATCTCAAGGGGCTGTGACAGCAGCTGGGCCTATAAGAATCGGCTGAGGTTGAGTTTTGATTCTAGTGTCACTAACACTGGGTGGGTCTCAGCAAAAATGTGCTTAGTTGGCTCAACACCTTTGATTTGCCTCATACGAGCCCAATCCAGAACAATCGGTGTTGCATTCTCACGCTGCTCGTCCCAACACTCAACTGTCTTCCTCTGACCTTTCCCTCTTCCCCACCGCTCTCTGCCTCGCTCAGCACTCGAGAACACGGGTACGACATTTGCACTGTCTTACTGTCCATCACTGGACTTCGCACACAGCAGTGCACAAATTAACTTCATCGTTATCTCCTAAACAAGGACCATACGTAAAACAGTGACACTGGGCCCTGTTGTTCCACTGTTCCTGCATTTGACATGCATGAGGGGCTGCACATAGACATCTGAAGGCAGAGGATGCAACTTTGGCCTGGTTCTGAACCACTTTCCGCCTGTGTAAATAGGGGCGATTCACTGATGTCAGTGGCGTTTCCCTGGAGTACGACCAATATGGGGGTCAGAACTCAGCCTGCTAGGTCACCCAAATCAATCTTTCGTGGCCCTTTTCCGCTACACCCCTAGCGGCAATGGTTCGTATTGCACTCTTGTGAGCCCCCTGTTATTTTGCCCTTCCCGTTGCCTGGCTCTGCAGGCTGCAGTAGGCCCCAGCCATTCATTACTCTTGCTCCGTTTGTACTCCGTAAAAGACGATCACTGGTTTCAACGCTACCACGGTTGTGCCACCTCGACTCATTCAACACAGTGCGAGTCATGCAAGCAGCAGCCTGGCGCTCACCCCAAACATGCAGCTATTAGCCTGAGCGTGTG
The DNA here is from genome assembly GCF_965140285.1 of Lepidochelys kempii. NCBI lineage: Eukaryota > Metazoa > Chordata > Testudines > Cheloniidae > Lepidochelys > Lepidochelys kempii. The sequence goes on from NC_136380.1 coordinate 16,772,153, forward strand.
TTTCAGTTTCAGAAGTCCCTTTGGGGTTTGTGTGTGTGTGGGTCTGTGTCATACCTTGCGTGTATTAGTGGCTGTTTGTTTATATTCACACACGCAATGTAACATGAAAACTTACGTCTGTGTGAAATACGCTAATAAAAAAAATAAGAATAGAAGGACTCGTGAGAGGCTCTTTGCAGTTCCGTTCGTTGAAGAGATGGCTACGCGGTGACTTGTTCATGGTCTGTAAGTACATACACAGAGAGAACTGAAAGTAGGGAGCTCGTCAGTCTACCAAACAAAGCCGAAACAAGCTCCAGCGGCTGGACACTAACACTAGATGCATTCAGGCTAGACATACGGTGCAAATTTTTAACACTGAGGTTGTCAAGCTGTCTGGAGGGGGCTCAAAAACATGGGTGCCACCTTCGGGCAGACTGTCACGACACTAGCCCCCAATTGGTTGTGAGTTCTATACTTAAGAGTTCACCAACCAAGTAACAAGTGTGAACTCCTCAACAGCCTTAGCATGGAGTCACGAACAGGCCCCTTGGGCACTCCGGGTTCTCTCTCCCCACAAGGTAAGGCTGCCTTTGTGATAGATGGTCCCTTACACCAAACACTATTCAGGGTACTCCCAGTCCCATAGGACCAATCACTTATCTCAGGTCAGTGGCACCCCAAAACTCTCACCAAAGACAACTTAAGAATGGCCATATTGTATCAGACCAATGGTCCATCTAGGCCAGTATCCTCTCTTCCAACAGTGGCCAGTGCCAGCTGCTTCAGAGGGAGTGAACAGAACAAGTCAATTATCGAGTGATTCATCCACTCCCAGCATCTGGCAATCAGAGGCTAAGGACAGCCAGGGCATAGGGGGATGGCATCCCTGCCCATCCTGGCTAATAGCCATTGATGGACCTAGCTGCCTTGAATTTATCTAGTTCTTTTTTGAACCCTGTTAGAGTTTTGGCCTTCACAACAGCCTATAATAAGTAACGCTCATTTCTTTTTCTGAGTTAATTAATTATGTACACAGTTAAAGCAGGTAAACATATACACACAAATGAGTTACAGTCTTTCTTAGGTTTCAGAAGGTAATAGATGCTGTTGTAAAATGCTTAAAAATCTTTGCCCCCCCATCCCTCAGCACCGAAGCAGCATGTGGACCCAGTTCCTTATTATGAGGCCTTTTTAATTCCCTTCCCCACAGTTCAAACTGATGGAATGTGTGTGTGTGTGTGTGTAAGGGGGTGGGGGAGGGCAAGGGGCGGCAATCACCAAAGTCTTTGTCCTCTGACGTTTCACAATGGCTCGGTTGGTTGCAATGGGACGTCGTGCGTGCAGGACCAATACTTTACGCTAATTACCGGTAATGCTTATTTCCTGTTTGGTGAGTTACACGGTTACAGAGGTTTACAATGCAAACTCTCTGCGTCACTTTGCACCATGGACTGCAGACGTTCTAAGTGAGACCAAGGCATGCAGCATCCTACGATCACTTCATCAAGTCTCAATACTAATCACATTCTTAGCAACATAACATCTATTCTAACAACGCTAACACACAGGTAAGCCAGACTGGTTTCCAGCTATGCATTGGTCAGTGAGGCCTAGGGGCCTTGGCATGAGCTGGTGTAACCCACACACCATTCTGGGTGTGGTGTGCTGTCCCATCTAGTGGCACTGAGCAGAGAGAGATAAAAGTTGTCTTTTAGCTCATGCGGTAGAGGCTCATGCACTAAGCTCCAGAGGTCGCAGGTTCGATCCCGACAACCGGAATCTGTCAGTGTTACACTGGCACATGGGCTTCCAGCATCCCAGAGGATGATTAACTGTGGAACGGATTACAAAGGGCTGTGGTGGATCTGCTAGATCCTGGCATTTAAGTCATGCTTGGCTGGCTTTCTAAATGCTATGCGCTAGCTCAGCTCCGGGTTGTGGGCTTGACGCAGGCCGCACTACAGCGTGAACCTCTACGGCCTGTGCTGAGCAGGAGGTCAACCTACCATCCATGAGCTTAACAGTCTCGTTGGGCCTTGCTCTGTGAAAATAAAAGAGCTGTGACGATGGGGCGAATGATGATTGCTATAAAAATAAATCCAACACTTACCCCCTTGGCTTCTGGGCATCATTTACAGCAGAAGGGCTAAGGGAAAAACCAGCACCATTACCAATCTCCTGCCTGCCCGAAAACTGAGCTGGTATGTACTTGTATGCCATAGTGCAGGGCCTTTGGCCCCCATCTGGTTCTATAGATACTGATAGTTTGGGGTTTTTTTTTTAAAAAAAGAGTTCTTAAGGAGGCAAAGAAAAAATTTCCCCTGTGCAGTTAGCCAGGCCTGAACCTATAGTGCAGCGCCCTCCTCCATTCAGCTCCACGGAGCATTGGCTCTGAAACCTAATGACTGATGCTAAAATAGCAATAATAATATTGACTCTCTCAGTGCTGGCAGTTTTATTTAGCAGAAACATGCAGCTATTCAGGGATTGCCTATGGAGCACAAGGTTGGGCCCATAAAGTATCGCCATGTTTTCCTCCCAATCTGAGGCTTGTATGTGGAACACCTGCTGAATTCGAGTGCAACAGCACCAGACTGTGTGAGCTAAAGTTTATTTCAAATAGCAATTACAGTTTACAGCATGCATCAGCATATGTTCAAATGCACGGTTATGGTCTAAACCTGGGAAATGTGCACATGGTTCGTCAGATTATTGAAAAGCTGCATTTAGCGACTCCCATCATGTGCTATCAGCAATCTGGATTTTAAAAAGGTGAGGTGGGGCACAGTTATAAAATGCCGTCTAAAGAGGAGAGCCAGAGAAGCAGGTATTCCCCTGCAGCAGACCCCATTAAAGCGAAGGCCAGTGCTATGGAGTGGGCCCCACTGCAGTAAACCTACAATCAGCTACCCGACCTACCTTTCTTGGCCTCTCTCCTGAGGCCAAGGAAACCAACTCCCCAGCTCTCAAACCCCCCCACCACAGCAGGGGTGATGCACCTTGGCATGGGCTAGCCCCTTACACCACCCCCATGGACCACAGGTAGCATAGGCCAAGGGAAGTAAGCCTCCCCTAACCCAAGCCATGGTTCACCTCATGCTCTGCCCTGAGGCCCCGCCCTCGCTCCCCTGAAGCCAGTGGGGCCTCAGCTCCAGCCGGCGGCCTGGGGCTTGGGCCAGCCATCAGCCTGGGTGGCTGGGTTGGCCAGAGCGACTGCGGTGGGCTGGCGGCAGATGGGGCGGACGGGCTGGGACACCTCCTGCTGTTGAGGGGGCAGGGCTCCAGCTGTGGGGGTGGAGGCTTCAGGGGTCTCGGACACAAGGGGCAGGGCAGGAGGGTCATGCACCATCCATGGGCACCCCTGTCTGTGCTCTACCTTGTCTGTGAGAAATACAGGACTCTATGACCTGGAAAACCCTTCACCAGCCCTCACAAGATCTTCGCTCTGCCCCCTCCCAGCAGCAGCATAGAGAGGATGTTAAAGCCCCACCGGCATGGCATACGGCAGCCATACATGGATGTGCCGAGGCTGGATGGGGCAGACACACATGCTGTATGCAGCCCAGGCTCTGGGCTATTGACTACCTGGAGAAACTCCTTGTCTTACCAACACCCACGCTGATCATAGTATTTCAATAGTCTATTTTTTTTCAAATGCACCATAAAGCCTGTGTGTTTGTCCAGGAGCAAAGAAAAGTCTCCTCACAGGGACGAAGTCCAGCCCCTCTGGTGCAACACGGGCAGCTCGTGGGGGGACTGAGCCTCAGTGAAGGAAGGAAAGCAAGCAAGCGCCAGCTACTGTGTGTACAATGCCGTCAACGGAACAGACGGTTCGTGTGCAGCAGTTACTGTGCCTTGCAGGCCAGCCTCCCAATGTAAGCTGCCTAGGGGATTGACACACCCGGTTCTCTTTGTTACGTGTAACGGGGTGTCCGGCTGCGGGCTGTAGGTTTGCACTCTGTGCTGCTCCCTTTCCCCGGGCTGAGTCCTGGGGAGTGTGCGCGCAGCCAAGTGGCAGCTGAGCCTTTCCATAGCCACTGCTGGGACCCCGCCCTCCTGGCTCCCAGCTCTGCAGCAGAGAAGGCCTAGTGGAGCCATGTTCTGTGGCTGGGCTGAGCCAGAGCCTCATGAGATCACCGGCAAGAGGCCCATTGGCTCCAGTGGACTTTGGGTCAGGCCCATTATTCCACCATCACCCCCTGATGGCACACAGGAGGCCAGGGGGTGTCTGGCTCCCCTCATCCCTCATGCTGTGGTACCCTTGTATCCAGGCCTCCCTCACTGCTGAGAAGGGGGGCAAGACATGCTCTTTTCGACACACTGGGCCCCCCACCCTCCCTTCCCGGTGAACTCACTGAGCCGGACAGACTCTCTCTCCGCAGGTGGGTTTTATTTCCTCCATACAAAAATACTTAAACCAATAGCAGCTTTAAATCCACTTATTAAAAGGCGTGTTTCCAGGTGACTCTCCCAGTGTTAAAGGCCAGCGATCGCACAGAGACAGACTCAGTTCTGCTGGGAGGGTCCTGCCTTGTATCTGTCAACAGCCGGCCGCTACAGCTGCTCGCCCATCCAGCCACCATCCCAAGCAGGCCCTGGGGCCTCCCACTGGGGAGAGGCATACGGAAAGAGTCTTAGGGATTTCTGAAGGGAAGGGCACTTCATAGCCATCAAACTGAGTTCCAGAGGCTCGCTGCCCTCTGCGTGGGATCAAAGGCCCTTCAGGCTCATCCAAACTCCACCGCCATTGTCATGTACAAGCAGTGCTCTGACCAACAGGCCTCCGGCTAACGGCACAGCAGCACCTGGCTTCTCCAGCTTGATCCCAAGTTAGTGTCTGTATGGTGCCATAGCTCCTCCCCAGCCTGGGACGGGCTGTTCTCCAGATGCCAGGTGGGACCTCAGCACCACACCGCTGGCCTTGCTCTCTCAGGCCACGACAGTTGGCAGATCATTGAGCTCTGGAAAGAGGAGACTTGTTGAACCACAGAAACTGCCCACGGACATGTGTGGGTGGCATCCCAGGTCAATCAGCAGTGGGCATTGAAAACAACTCAACGTTTTCTTCTGAGTGTCCCAGGGGATTATTTTAGTCACGTCGTGTACCCAGGTTTTCAAGCCCTCGCCATTTTGTTTTCATTTGAGGGCTCAAAAGACAAATGAGGCTGCAAAAGCCCCTGCTAGTTTGAGGTGTCAGAGGTTTGCTGGTTTGGCAGAGACCTTACAATTCTCAATTTCTCCCATCCCAAGCTCCTGGCAGTCTGGGGCATTCAGCTGTGAATGTTTCACCGAGCTGTAATGTTAGCGCAGCTCTCAGTTAACTTCAGGCTTTCACTGATGTAACACCATCAAAATCACAGGACTTACAGTGCAGTAAAATCGGTGTAAATGAGCGTTGAATCAGGTGCTTTTTGGTGTATACATTTAGATGCACCTCTAACTAGTAGAGTACAGTATGTGCAGTGTGGATGAGCTAACCAAAACTTTTCCCATTTCCTGACTCCTAGGCATTGAAAGTCATGGCCTTAATGTTGTATTATCAGTGTGTGCTTTATACAGAATACCTAAGTCCAACATGACTGTACCTCCTGAGCTCTGTTCTCGTTGAACCACCAACCCAGTTACACTGTAAATCTGTGTCCCAGGCAAAATTATGGAGCAGACTAAAGAGGTTGCAAAATATTAGGGTACTCTATAGCGCTCATGGACAATGTAAGAGGCTGTGTTTTGAGAACATAAGAGCGGCCATATTGGGTCAGATCAAAGGTCTACCTAGCCCAGTGGCCTGTCTTCCGACAGTGGCCAATGCCAGCTGCCCCACAGGGAATGAACGGAACAGGTAATCATCAAGTGATCCATTCCCTGTCGCTCATTCCCAGCTTCTGGCAAACAGAGACTAGGGACACCATCTCTGTCCATCCTGGCTGATAGCCATTGATGGACCTATCTTCCATGAACTTATCTAGTTCTTTTTTGAACCCTGTTATAGGCTTGGCTTTCACAACATCCTCTGGCAAAGAGTTCCACAGGTTGACTGTGCGTTGTGTGAAGAAATACTTCCTTTTGTTTGTTTTAAACCTGCTGCCTATTAATTTCATTTGGTGACCCCTAGTTCTTGTGTTATGAGAAGGAGTAAATAACACTTCCTTCTCTACTTTCTCACACCAGTCATGATTTTACAGACCTCTATCATGTCCCCCCTTAGTCATCGTCTCTTTTCCAAGCTGAAAAGTCCCAGTCCTGTTAATTGCTCCTCATATGGAAGCTGTTCCATACCCCTAATCATTGTTGTTTCCCTTTTCTGAACCCTTTCCAATTCCAATATATCGTTTTTGAGATGGAGTGACCACATCTGCACGCAGTATCCCTTTCTTAATGATTCCCAACATTCTGTTCACTTTTCTTTTTACTGCCGCTGCACATTGAGTGGAAGTTTTCAGAGAACTACCCACAATGACTCCAGGATCCCTTTCTTGAGTGGTGACAGCTAATTTAAACCCCATCATTTTATCTGTATAGTTGGAATTATGTTTTCCAATGTGAATTACTTTGCATTTATCAACACTGAATTTCATCTGCCATTGTGTTGCCCAGTCACCCAGTTGTGAGATCCTTTTGTAGCTCTTCGCAGCCTGCCTGGGACTTAAATATCTTGTGTAGTTTTGTATCATCTGCAAATTTTGCCACCTCACTGTTTACCCCTTTTTCCAGATCATTTATGAATACGTTGAATAGGACTGGGCCCCGTACAGACCCCTGGGGAATACCACTATTTACCTCTCTCCATTCTGAAAACTGACAATTTATACCTACTTTTTGTTTCCTATCTTTTAACCAGTTATCAGTCCATGGGAGGACCTTCCCTCTTATCCCATGACAGCTTACTTTGCTTAAGAGCCTTTGGTGAGGGACCTTGTCAAAGCCTTTCTGAAAAATCTAAGTACACTATATCCACTGGATCCCCCTCGTCCACATGTTTGTTGACCCCCTCAAAGAATTCTAGTAGATTGGTGAGGCATGATTTCCCTTTACAAAAACCATTTTGGCTCTTCTCCAACAAATTATATTAATCTATATGTCTGATAATATTGTTCTTTACTATAGTTTCAACCAATTTGCCTGGTACTGAAGTCAGGCTTACTGGCCTGTAATTGCCAGGATCACCTCTGAGGCCCTTTTTAAAAATTGGTGTCACATTAGCTATCCTCCAGTCACTTCGTACAGAAGCTGATTTAAATGACAGGTTACAGACTACAGTTAGTAGTCCTGCAATTTCACATTTGAGTTCCTTCATACCTCTTGGGTGAATGCCATGTGGTCCTGGTGACTTATTTCTATTTGAGCCGTTGCCATAGACCGTTGTAGTGCTTTGTAACCATGGGCATGGCCAGTGTTAAGGTGTAAGTGAACGAAGAGCGTAAGGGCTTGTCTAGAGAATAGTTATACCCCCAGCTTGCTGGGCACTAAATCCACAGCGCACTAGCCTGCTGTTCACTGCCCCATTCACAACGGTCCCTAGTGTGCTTTGATCTACTCTGCTTTGAAACGGGAGGAGGTCAATGGGAGTGTTTAGCGAGTGGCAGCAGAGTACATGTGGACAGTCAGCATGCAGCAGGCTAGGGTGCTGTAGATTTACACCCCAGCTGGCCAGGCACTAATCTTTCATCTAGACAAGCCCCAAGCCAGGTTCCATGCTGGACTCGGTACAGAGTGCTGGAGCCACAACCCCCACGAGCGTGGGACTCACCTGTTCGGAATTTGTTGTATGTACCATTCTCGAGCACTACGCCGCTGTCATCTGAACAACAGGAGAAGCCCTTCTCTCGCCACCTGGAAAGAGTTCAAGCAGCAGTGAAGCAATGAGCTTGAACACTAGGTCAGGCAGCTGGTGCACTGAGCCCACTGCGGCTCATGCTCCCCGGTATTGTCTCAGGATTTCCTTGTGTGCCACCCCTGCGTCGCTGATGTGCCCAGCTGTTGGTTCTTGGATTTGTTCTGCATTTGTACAGCACCTAGCACAACAGGGGCCCAATCTATGATTGAGTCCACGGGGTGCTAACACGATACAAATAAGGTCACATTTTTCAAAAGCGCCTAGGTGACTTAGAAGCCTAAGTCCAAGACTGTCCCGGGCTGTTAAACGCCAACTGAATGTTAGCAGGGCTTTGAGGGTCCCTCCAGCTGCCAGCTGCAGAGATCTATTCATTACTGCTGTCAGCTGAACACCTGGAAGTGTTTGAGGTGTCCCAGGAAATGAGCAAAAGCACAGCCCCTGCCCTGCAGAGCTTACAATCGACATTCAGGCAATGTGACAAGCTGAGCTGGACAGCAGACAAGAAAGGGGGAAGGAGGAGGAAGAGCTGGAGGCTGGGATGGGGGATGGAGGTGAGACAGGAGCAATTCACTCACCAACGTGATAGGGACGCATGGTCCCAGTGAAGGGGCCAAGCAGTTTGGCATTGGCATGAAAAGGAAGAGCTGGGTTAAGAAATGTGAAGGGGAAAGCCAGGCTACTGGGTGAAAAGGACGAGACACTGCTAATTAAAGGCCTGTTTGGATTGGACAGGTCAGCTAGTTCACTCCCCTGCATGGCAACCAGGCAGAATTAGGCTATGTCTACACTACAAAGTTGAGTTGAGCTCTGGCGATGTACAGCCACTGCTGTAATTAAGCCGCTGTTGCATGGCCACACGATGCTCCTTGTGTCAGGGGAGCACAGCCACAGTAGCAGCTCTTGCATCGACACGGAGCAGTGCACCATGGGTAGCTATCCCACTATGCAAATGGCCACACGGTGCTTTGGGAAGGGTTTGCAATGCCTCATAGGGGCAAGTTCAGCATCCCACGATGCAGGTTTCTCAATCCCATCATTCCTTGGGCATCCTTGTAGGTTTCCAGCCACATTTCAACTGCTCTGGTAACCTGTGAGCCAGCCATCTCTGTCAGAAAGCATGGATCCCGCACTGCTCTTCAGTATTGTGCTGTGCGTTATGAACACAGAACTCTAAGAGGAGAGGGACAGGGGGACAGGGGAGCTATTCTTCTGAGGGAGATCTTGAAGGAGCATTTTAACATGGAGCCAAAGTAATACGTGTAGCCATAGCGTGCTGAGACTGGCATTGTTTGTTTGCACCGTGCTATGAACCTTGCAATGCACATGCACCTATTACTATTGTCCGTGATGGAGAATAATAAAAATAAATTCTGTTTCCATAAGTAGATTTTTATTCCACACCCCGGCAAACATACCCCTATGTAATGCTGAGGGAAACTTCATACATGCAGGGGAAAGTATCTTTAAAGGGGAAGGAATAGGGACGTCACAAGCACATTGAGGCTCTCACAGCTGGGTGTGTGCGTGGCTGTCGTGTTTAATCTCCCACAAGGGTGGAGTGCCTTTGGTGCTGCTGCAGCCCTAGAAAACACATGGAATGGGGGCCGGGGGCAGGGAGTGTAGGGCGGTCCAGGAATTTACTAAAGTAAAGATGCCTTGAAAACTAGGTTTTGTTTTAACACAAAAACCTTCCTCAGGAGAAGTAAATCTCTTTTCTTGAATGAATAATCTACAGTAGGTGTACAAAAATTGTATCAATTTCCCATCCTCCATCAGTAATTTAACCCTGCACAGTTTACATCTCTATGAAAAAGTGAATGCCAGTGGTATCTGTTTTCACTTGTCCAGAGAAAGTTTTAATTCGGTTTCTTTTCATCCTTCCTTAAAATCGTACTGTCTTTTCCCACAGCCTGAGGCTAAGCTCCCAGATCCCCACCCTGACTGCTCTCCCCACCAGCCTCACACCCATATAATACCACCCTGATCCCAGCCCCATCCTTGTAAAAGCTGCACATCTGTGGATCCGCACCAGAGCAACTATTTGCTTCCCTTGCATTGCTATGCCAGCCGCAGCTCTTTGATTTTTACGCGTCCTTATCATAGTCCTGCTCCTCCATGCCCCAAGCAAATTCCCGAGGCTGGAGTGGAGCTGGGCCTGCACAACCTCCTCTCCCCAGAGACCCAGGAGATCCACCACCTCCCAGGTACTCCAGGCAGGAGCGCCTTTGCTGCATGGAGCCGGCTTGCTCAGCGGGGCAGCTGCTGTTTGAGTTGTCCACCGGCGCAAACAGGAAGAGCAATTTCAAAACTTCCTGGGGCTTTAACAGGGGAGGGGTGTTCACCTGTGTACCTGGCTGCAGGACAGAGGAGTTCAAAACAGGGACCAGAGTGGTCATGGTTGGCATTGTGGGATCCCTCCTGGAGGCCGACGTCTACACTGACACGGCGTTGCTCAACTACGTCACCCTAAGCATAACGCCTCTCGTCAAGATAGTTTTATGATGTTGGCGTAGCAGGCGAGTTAAAGCGATGGGAGGAGCATGGCAGCGTGTACACCACATAGTTAGGTCGATGTAAGCTGCCTTGTGTCAACTTAACTTTGTAGTGTAGACAGGCCGTTCGTATCATCGCTTTTGAACCATCCCTAAGAGGTTTGCGGCCCCCAACATCCCCAGAGATTTTAGCAGCAGGATATTTACCAATGCAGAGCAAATATGAGTGAGATGAGCAGGGCTGCGACTGCATCTGTGAGAAGCCACATTATTCTGTACTCCTTTGGAGTCTGGAAGAGAACAACAGAGAACATGTCCAGCAGCAAGAGTTTAGTCTAAATAATACTTGCAAACATCTGATTTTTGTATGCAATTTGGATGAGTAGCCTGACTGACCCTTGCGTGACACCTTCCTGCTGATGTTTAAATAGAGTGTGTTGACATTTGAAAGGAGCAGCCACCTCGCTTGGTGTTACCTCCTGCTGGATGGCCTAGTGCTCACCACCGTACTCAGAGATGGGGCCTGCCATGTGCCTGGCAGCAGAGAGGAGCCTGGACTCAATTGGAATGACTAGTATGGGGATCCTTTAGTGAGGCGACTGGACACAGACAGAGCCTGTACCAGCACCAAGACGAAACACAACCTGCGATGTCACCATTCAGCCCGTGCCTAAATCCTGGCCTGCTGACTACTCAATAGACAAGAGGTCCCCAAACTGTGGGGTGTGCCCCCTAGGGGGGCACAGAGGAACATTGGGGAGGGTGGCAGGGCCCAGGCCACCCCCTCAGCCACAGCCCAGGCTCCCAGCCCCACGCTTTGCCCCGTCCCCAGCCTCACTGCAGCTCCACACCCGGCCGTGGGCCCGGCTGCAGCTCCACTCCCAGCCCCAGCCTCGGCCTCTGGCTGCAGCTCCATTCCCGGCCTCACTCCCAGCCCCAACCCCCAGCTGCGGTCCCAGCCTAGGCCCCCTTACCTCTGTCCGCATTCCCACCGCCCCTCACAAGCCGTGGCCCCACTATCCGCCCGGCACAGACAGGTAAGGGGGGGGGGCACAACCCTGAAAAGTTTGGGGAACACTGCAACAGGCCCACCCCAAATCACTGGATATGAATCCCAGGAAGCTCCAGATGAGAACTTTGTCCATATCCCTACAACCAAATCCCTAAATCTAAGGCCTCTGACCATTGGGAAAGTCCCAATTTGGGTCTAAACTTTGCAGATTTGGCCTATCTGGGATTATATCCAGTTTGTGAGCGTGAAAGCAGCCCTGTGGCTATCTGTGAAACAGGAATCTTCAGGGTGGGCAGATTATGGATGGGACCAACAGTACAGGAGACCCTCTTCGCCCCGTGGGGCATTCGGAGGGATCTAAGGTGAGATCCATGGGCCTGTCAGACCAGCTTCTTGGAGTGGCTGGAGGAAAACCCAAGCTTCTCCCACCCAAGCAAGGTGATTCTAGTGCTCCTTTTCCTTGGGCCTCTGCCTCCAGATCATGCATGAGCAAGAAGCTAGGGTGCTGCAAGAGGTGACCCTCTGCCTAGACCACCAGCGTGGTCAGGGGGCTTCTAGACCAGGGGTCAGCAGCCTTTCAGAAGGGCCGAGTCTTCATATAGTCACTCTAATTTAAGGTTTCACGTGCCAGTCATACATTTTAACATTTTTAGAAGGTCTCTCTCTAGAAATCTTTAATATACAACTAAACTATTGTTGTATGTAAAGTAAATAAGGTTTTTACAATGTTTAAGAAGCTTCATTTAAAATTAAATTAAAACACAGAGCCCACCCCCACCCCGACCGGTGGCCAGGACCCGGGCAGTGTGAGTGCCACTGAAAATCAGCTTGCCTGCTACCTTTGGCATGCGTGCCATAGGTTGCCCACCCCTGTTCTAGACAGAAAACCTCCCTCAGTAGGCAGGATGATGTCTCCTCAGGTAGGTGCAAGCCCCAGCTCACCAGGGGCTCTCTAAAATTGGTTTCTTTTCTCTCTTCTCAAGGCCTGAGTCTCTCAGCACTAGCAGGCCTCGACTCAGCTGTGTTTTTCAGCCACGCCGGGGATTCCTCGCCCCTTCCCTCAGGGACTACTGGTGTAGGGGGGCCTATGCACTGCCACCATGGCACCCCAAGGGGCAGAGGTGTTCCAAGTTCAGAGGAGAACAAGGCTGGTGCAAACCTGGACTCCTGCTGAGGCCCACACGGGCCATTTAAACAGGGATGCCACTTAGGACATTGCCCTAGCTTGTGTCTGGTCGAGGGGGTCTCCCCTCCACCTCTGCCCCACTGCAGGGATGAAGTTGTCCCACAAAAGGCACAGCTGACCATGACCATTAGCCCCAAGACAGTCTTTTGGGTCCCTCGCTCCCAGAGAGCAGAGCTGGTTTTTCCCCTTACCATGAGGAAGAGAGGTCGGTTGATGTCCTTCAGGGAGTGTACGGCATTGGTGGTCACAGAGTGCACTCCGACGCACCAGGCCAGGGAGAAGAGCCAGGGCTCACTGATCACATAGAGGTTGGTGGTAATGTTGGCCTGAGCGTATTTCCTTTAAAATACAAAGACGCATTTGCCTCAACCAAAAAGCAACTTTAAGGGCAAATGGCCTCCCTTTGGGCCGTCTCAGTGGAGTGCTGGGAGTCCTTTGAGGAGGATTGCCTTGGGAGTTCGAGAGCATCGGAGTGGATGGGGCCAAGATTGGCCAACCAGCTGATTATATGAAAAGACCGGTGTCAGTTATGATTGGCCAAACTGGAACATTTGATCCTCTGGGGACAGTCACATTTGAAGAATGATGTAAAAACAGGATTCTTTCAGTCATACTTTTGTATTAAGGTTCAGTTTATAAAGAGTTAATGATTAGATGTTTTAATCAATAGTTAATGAATTGTGATAAAGTCTAACAGGTCACTTATAAGATCAGTTTACACCCATCTGTAACGCATTCTACTGAGGGGCTTATAAGCATCTATAACACCTGGTTCTCATGTTTGCAACATGCTTATAACAGCTATTCATCATTTACTAACCCTTTATAAATCATTCCTAAATGGAACCTTAACAAACCGTTCTTTCTAGATTGTTAAAGCAAATGGTGCTTGTTCTAAATAGATATTGTCGGTGTCAATATTTGTTGTACAATTTAACTCAATACAGTGGAACACTAAACTGTTGGTAACTCTGCTTGAAATTTTGGAACAAGCATTGTTAGAAAAGTTTGAAGCACCGTCCAACTCAAAGCAATAAACTGCTGCTTTTTTGACAACTGAAGTGCTCTTGCAGTTTGGGGAAAGCAGAAATTCCAGCCACAGAGAAAAAGCAGAAGAGCAGAGCTGAGTTTTTCACGAGACAGAACCATTCTAGAAAATACTGAGTGAAATGTGAGCCCTTCCATTTGAGATTTTACATTTTCAAAGTACTGTAAACTTTTAGAAGTGGTAGTCCAGTACTGGAGGGTTATGTCTCCTATAAACCATCCACTAGGGGGCAGTGGTCACTTGCCAATTCATTATTCAGCCATGCCAACGATATTATATATAAGTATCTATATTACATATATATATACACATATAAATAAAAATAAATATATATAAGAATCACGGGATGACCTTCAAATATTTGCAGCTGAGTTGCAGACAAGACGTGGAAAATCACAGAAAAGTAATAATGGACCTTTATTAACAGCGGTAATTTGGAAAAGCCAGAGTAGATCTATTTGTTTAAGAAAAAAATTGCTGGAATAATATAAACACTCAAGTATTAGGTTATGCCCTGCTAATTTTTTGATAACCAGACCTTTTGCTGCAAATAAATTACAGTCATTAAAAAAAAAGCGGCTGGTACAATAAAAAATTCAGAAGACGAAACGTCTTAAAACTACTCCTGTAGAAATCGAGTCCGGTCACTTTAGCCTTTTACATTTTGCAGGCATTGAATGTTGGAGCAGTACTAACTGCATACTCAAAAGGCATGCAAAATTGTGGACTATGCAAAGTAAGCTAATTAAAATCAAAATTGTGGTGGAAGCCAAATGTTGCAGGATCCACAATTTCGTGAATGAAGTAGGCCATATATATTAGTTTCTCCTGTTCTATAATAAGGCACCCCTTTACATGTTATCTGCATGGTGAATCTAATTACTGTTAGAACAACTGCAGCACGGTTTCTGAAGTACAGAGGAAAAGTCCAATAGATTTGGGATCTGAAAATGAAGGTAAAACTATTAGGTGCCAAAGCTGTGATTCAACAAGACACTTTAGTATAATCAGGAGGGAGCTTTGCTCTGCACATAAATAAAATCGAAGGACGCCAGCAGTTGAATTGCTAATGCTGAGTGTCAATTTTCATAACATTCAGCACTCTCTGATTCTGGGGATGATCCACCACCTATTGCAATCAATGGAAAAATCAGGGAGTCATGACTCCTGGCTTCTCCTTCCATTACTACCACTGATTCACTGGGATCTCAGCAAAAATTCACCAACTATGACATCAACTTCAGTGACGGTTGGACTTACATGCACCAGATGATGATCACATACATACAAATGCTCATGGTCTGCACATATAAGAGATTTGGGGAGGCTAATCCTCCCCAAAATCAAAGAGGCTGGCAAATGTCAGATGTGAGTCACCTCTTTTCGGAGGTGTGCCGGCCTGCCACCTTTGCGTCCTGGGAGCAGGAGTGTAGGAAGCTCCCTAGAAGCGGGGAGGCAGCTGGCACCCGGATCCATGGCCCTGCCCCCCTTACTCCACCCCTCCCCCACGAGACCCTGCCTGTGCTCCACCCCTCCCCCTGTGGCCCTACCCACGCTCTGCCCCCACTCCACCCCGAGCCCCCACCCTTGCTCCACCTCTTCCCGCCCCCGCTCTGCTTCTTCCCCCAAGGCCCCACCCGCCACTTGCGCCTCTCCACCCCCTCCCCCATGTCACTCGCCCTTAAGGCAAGAAAAACATGGGAGGGCATAACCCTCCATTTTTAAAAGTGACAGGGGTGGGGCCGCGGGGCAAGAGGCGGGGCCTTGGAGGGAACAGGCTGGGTGGGGCAGGGCCTCAGGGTGGAGTGCAGGTGTGGCAATGGGGGCAGGGGAGTCGATCGGGGGGCTGGACCACGGTCCAGGCGCTGGTGGGCCCCCACTTCTAGGGAGTTTCCAGTGCTTCTGGGAGTAGCCTACGCAGATGCTCATCAGTCGGGATTGAGCTTGAGACTTTTATGGAGCTTCTCCTGTAGTTAGGAGTAAGTACCAGGCTGTTGTAGTCACTCGGGCCAGACACTACAGGGAGACATAACCACATGTTCTAAACTGGCATATTACTTGTGCAGGTTTTTTTGCAATTCCACTGAAGTGTCTTGCCTCCTATGTGAGGCTTATACAGCTACCTACCGGATATCTTCACTGGACATTGCAGAATAGACTAGATTGAGCTTCACAACATTGTCTCTCAATAGCTCATCAACTGGGGCCTTACTGGCCATGGTGTGCTGAAACCCGGGAGCTACAGACTGAACAAAGGACCTCATAGTGTTGTCCAGCCACAGGACCTGTGAGTAACAACAGCAGCTAGTGAATTAACAGGGATATTCCTGAACAGTCCCTTGTCTTCTACATAGTCCCATAATACAAGGAAAGAGGGGTTCACTCCGTGACATGCCAGGTACATTGAAATGCAGGTAGGATCTGATTTTGCAGTGGGTAAATATAAAATGAAAACACATGCTCAAATACTACAAAAAGGAAAGGAGGACTTGTGGCACCTTAGAGACTAACAAATTTATTTGAGCATAAGCTTTCGTGAGCTACAGCTGATGAAGTGAGCTGTAGCTCACAAAAGCTTATGCTCAAATAAATTTTTTAGTCTCTAAGATGCCACAAGTCCTCCTTTTCTTTTTGTGGATACAGACTAACATGGCTGCTACTCTGAAACCTGTCAAATACTACAGTGATATGACTTAGACTGTTCTGTGAAGGAGCCTGTGGAACTCCTTGCTACAGGAGGCCAGGGAGTCAGATACTGTATCTGGATTTTTAAAAGCACGGGATAATTTTACACACCAATATTTGTATTTATACCAGCTAAAATAAGGGAAATCAAACGCAATACCTCAGAGGATGATCACCACAGGTGTCAGGAAGTAACTGAATCCCCCTGCTGCAAGTAAAGCACTGCACATCTGGCCAGGAGCATTACTGGGATTTTAACCTCCCCCAGGAGCCTCAGACATTGATCATTAACAGACATTACATTTGTCATAATACTTAGTACTTCTGTAGCACCCTCCATCCAAAGCTCTCTATGCACTTTAGCTCCCACACAGCCTGCTCAGGTGGGTCACTATGGAATTTAGCCCCCATACAGCCTGATGAGATGAGCAACTATTGAAATATGTCTTTGGCTCCTTGGAAGCTTGCACTTCCATACCTAACTGCAGATGGCAGAAGCAGGGATAGAACCTGGATCCTCCTACCCCCAAAAACCAGTCCCTTATCACATGAGGTCATGGAGAATCTCCATTAGCACTATAGAGCCTATGACACACAGGCAGTTCTAACCCCAAACAGTAGCTAGCTGTGGTAAACAGCTAGCTAATTCATTATGGCATTTGTATCCCAAATTGACAGGGAGGGGTGGCACAGGGCCCTGTGTACACAAACTTTGTAGCCATAAGTCTCAACAGGTGATGGCAACAGGGCTTGTGACCATATCATTAAAGTGCTTAGCACAAAGGCCCCCACCTACGCTAAAGCTTCCCCCAGCGGAGCTGCACCCAGGGTGAATTACAGATCGGCATCGCTCCCTTGAAGCTCATAGAGCTACACCCATTGTGATCTGCACCGGTTGGGAACTTGGCCCAACTGCTGAGATTGCTTTGGGAGGGGCAGAGAGGCGCGATCTAAATCCCAGGGTTGCCCTTTCTGATTGTGTTACATGAACATGGTTCCTGGAGTCCTGAGACTGACTGGGGGTTCCTAGGCGCAAAGGTAACATGAATAATCCAGAAAAGACGGGGAGCAACATTTAGGTGACCCACTGCTACAATGGCAGTGCTATTCTGCAATCATGGGGCCAGATCCTCAACTGGTGTAAATGGAGCTACACCAGTTTACACCAGCTGAGGATCTGGCCTTTGGTACAGAGACTTTTACTGAGGGATCTCAAAGCAATTGGCAACCATTCATTCCGAATCAACACTTATAGCTAGCTTGGAGCTCGACTGCAGTACCCTATTCACACCTTCCCCCACGAGTAATCTCATTAAAATCAGTGGGATGATTTGAGATGTAACTCTCCAGCATGGGGAAGAGTGTTACAATATGGCCTTGGGGAAATGCATTTTTATAATTTTGCTGGACTGGTCCCTGAGTCAACTAGCCACCAGTGGGAGAATAAAATGTAATGAGCTAAGTCTTTCGTTGGTGAAGTCAGTGGAGTGATGCTGATTTATGAGGATCTGGCCCAAAACCTCGATTCTAAAAACCACAACAAAGAGGAGAGGGAGGAGTGACAGCACCATACCAGATGAGGGTTAATCCTTGAGTCACGGATCACTTCCAGTGTTGTATTGATCCAGGTGTTCCTGTAAGGATGTTTCACTGGAGGGCGGTAGAGATCAAATATCACAAGTTTATTCGCACTGTCTGCAAGTCTCAAGAAATTACTTAGCTTGTAAATTGACTGATTCATTGCCAATTTTTGATCTGCACTTGACAGTGAGCCCATGCATGAAAATGGTGTGTCCTAAAAATAAATAAATACACAAGGAAATAAATAGAAGTCAGGCTGAGTTAGCTGCATACAAACAGTTCCTGTTTCTCTAAGGGGGAACTAGGCTAACGTCGGCATTCAGTGAGATAAAAGAGTTCATTTTCCTTTGTTCCTCCTCTCGTTTTCATCTCCTATATGTCGTTGGTATAAACATATGAGTCTCCATGTTCTCTCCCTTCACCCATAATTAACATTTTAACCTTAGGTCTTTGACTCTGTATATCAGTCTTGCAGCCACATTAAAAAAAGATGGACTGGGATTGAGAAGGAATTAACTCTGCAGCTGCCCTAAGGAGTAAATCATCAGGACATAGAAAGTGGGTGGACATTCTTCCCTCTCCTGCCCCCTAGGAGTTGTGTCTATGCCTTGCATGAATAGCTTAGGTCTTCTTTCCTCCATCTCTGCTATGCAATTGCAAAGCCTGATCGAGAACCACAGTTACATAAACTAGTAAAGAAAAATACACTTCTCTGTTGCCGCCTTCTGCATAATTATTGGGACTGATCCCATCGACTTCAGTGGGTTTTGGATCAGGACCATAGCACATATCCCTTCAAGTAGGCACTTTAAGAAAGATCTCCGAACAATCTTACCTTGAGGAACCACTTTCCTGCGTTCAGCTGTTCTAGGGCATCCCAGGAAAACAATGCAGCATTCTGAGTGGAGTTACTGGGAAAGACCTCCCGGATGTTTGTTGTCCTCTGTAAGTTGCTGTCATGCATCAGGAAGGGAATCCCATCATAGCTACGATAAAAGGAGAGGGCTCTTCACAACATGGACAACATTCAAAACATGAGCACGGTACAGCAAGGCCAGAATTATATGTAGGGCCCTACCAAATTCACAGCCATGAAAATTGTGTCACGGACCATGAAATCTGGTTTCCCCCCATGAAATCTGGTCTTTTGTGTGCTTTTACCTTCTACTATACAGATTTCACAGGGGAGACCAATGTTTCTCAAACTGGGAGTCCTGACCCAAAAGGGAGTTGCAGGGGGATCGCAAAGTTATTTTAGAGGCATCACAGTATTGCCACCCTAACTTCTGCACTGCCTTCAGAGCTGGGCGCTGGAGAGCTGCAGATGTTGGCCGGGTGCCCAGTTCCGAAGGCAGCAGAAGTAAGGGTAGCAATACCACAACCACCCCCTACAATAACCTTGCGACTCCCTCACACAGCCCCTTTTTGGATCAGGACCCCGACAATTACAACACAGTGAAATTTCAGATTTAAATAGCTGAAATCATGAAATTTACAAAGTTTAAAAGGCTATGACTGTGCAATTGACCAAAATGGACCATGAATTTGGTAGGGCCCTAATTATACGTGAAGGACATTAATAAAAGGACACCCTCTGGAAAACAACGCCTAGAGTAGAATCCATTATCACATAGGCAGTCACGTGGGACAGGACACTAGACTACACTATGTCTACACTGCAATCAGGGGTGAGAATGCAGCATGTGTAGACATACCCAAGCTAGCTTTGATCTGGCCAGGTCAAACAACAACAGCAGTGAAGCCTCAGCAGCATGGGCTGCACAAGCCCATGTGGGACCCTGGGTAAATACTTGCGTGGCTCACCCATGCAGCTGCCCATACTGCCGTGGTTTCAATACTATTGTTATTCAAACTAGCTAGATTAAAGCGAGCTCAGGTAGTTACATATGCTTCAGGCATACCTCTGATTGCAGTGTAGACATACTCTGGGAGTCAGGAAACCTGGGTTCTATTCCCAGCTTTGCCACTGGCCTGCTGGGTGACCTTGGAGAGGTCACATCTCCCTGTGCCTCAGTTTCCCCATCTGTAAAATGGAAATAACGATACTTCGATCTGACATCTTAAGAAGAAATACAGCAATGACCATGGGCCAGGTTCTGCTCTAGCTCCCACCAGGGTAATTCTGGAGTAGTTCTGTCAACTTCAATGCTGCATTTATAATGGTGTAAGTGAGAGCAGAATTTTACCCTTTGCAAAGCCCTGACTCAGCTAAGCACTTGGGCACGTGCTTCAGCGCTTTGTAGATTTGGGGGTCTACATTCATACTTTCCACAGTGCTACATAAACACCGAAAAGCCGAT
The DNA here is from genome assembly GCF_965140285.1 of Lepidochelys kempii. Classification (NCBI taxonomy): domain Eukaryota; kingdom Metazoa; phylum Chordata; order Testudines; family Cheloniidae; genus Lepidochelys; species Lepidochelys kempii. Next base: position 16,792,294 of record NC_136380.1, read on the forward strand.
CACCCTACCCAACGGTGTAAGGGCAATGATTCCAACTCGGAATGGCACATCAAGACCCTGGCAGTAACTAATACAATGCTCTCATTTGTAATTGCAAGCAACTTGGCTGTGTTCTCTGCACCTCATCCAAATCCCACTGAGGTTTGTAAGATCGTTAGGATAGAGATCTGCCTTCTATGTGTTTCCTGTAATCTGTCTACATACTCGGATGCACGATAAAGTAATTATTTCTTATACTCCCCTTTCTGTCTGTATCTGTTGTCTTATGCTTAGATTGTAAGGTCTTTGGGGCAGGGGCCATCTCTTTGTTCTCTATTTTTGCACAGTGCCTGTCACAATGGGCTTCTGGTCCATGACGAGGGCTCTTAGGCACTACGTAATACAAATAATAATAAATCAATACCAAAGTCACAGTGTGACAGTGGGAACAGGAGCAGGCCCGACATGCAGTTGTGTCAAACACTAGTTGATAAAGGATTGGACATAGCCCATCAAGTATTGATTGCCCATATCTGTGTCGTAGCAAAGTGAAATCTTAGCCAGAGGAAGTTGCACACTGAGACACGGTGCTTCCCCCTTACCTAATTGTGACGTCTGTCTCAAGACCATCCCCACCATGTTCAATGGTCTTCTGAAATGACATCTCAGTGTTTTCTGGAGCCAGCTAGGAAGATGACATAAAGGAATTCCAGTTTCGACAAGCGCCAGATGACTCCCAAGAATACTTTCAGTTTCTTGGTAACCACCCCCACTGCCCTGCCCCACTGTGATTGCCAGTAAAGTTCACTTTGTCCAATAGCTAAAAATCTGTTTTACTTGCTTCATACCTGTAGGTCCCATCAGGGCTCTAGGAGCATCCAGGATCATTTACAAATCTGCTGGAGGGCAGGACAAGCCCCAAACCATCAAGTTCTTCAGTCAGTCAATAACAGAGCGGGAGGCTTTGTTCACGTTACGTTGCTCCTTAAATCAGTACATCCGAGGCAGAGTTTGACTATACCTCTAACCCTTCCTCTTTTTCTGTTCCTGTTGACAATATCCCCACTCTTCCCATTATACAGGCTTGTAGCCTAAAGGTCAACTTTGGCTATTTCATCTCACATCCAGGCTCTCACCAAATTGTGGTGCTTCTTTTAAATACCTTCCTTCCTCTCAGTGCCAACCACCAAGTTGATAGTCTGCTCTCTAGTTATCTCAAGCCTTGACTACCATAACCTGCACCTCCCCAGCCTTCCACTCAGCCACCACTCAGCCTCCCAACACACCCAAAATCATCTTTGCACCACATCTCTGCCTTCCTCCACCTACTTCACCGGCTTCTTATCTTCTTCCACACAACTTTTAAGCTTCTCATCACCACCTTAAACAGTCTTCCAGCTTCTGCCTTGTTTTCATGCTGTGAACTATCCTGGGATAGTACTTTGCCTGAGAGTCACTCTGAACTGTTCCCCTTGTCTCCTTCGCTCAATTCCACGCTACCCACAATGCCTGTGTTCTTTGACCTGAATCATCGGAAAGCTCTGGTGCACTGATGGTGCTTGGTAATGAAATCATGAGGGCTTTTTCTGCATACAGATCCAAAACAGAATAGATTCCCTTTATAGATTCCCTGTCAGAGGCTGACTGCAGAGCTCTTGGGGTGAGGGTGGGGAATCTGCAATCTACAATACAGATCATGAAAGAATGATACCAAACATCTTCCCCCAGACCTACCATTGGTGCTCCTCTGTGTCCAATGAGGGCTGGTTTGGGCCCCAGAGTCCCCACCTCTCTGATGCAGGGAGAGTACATCCCCAGAGGTATCAAGAAAAGAAGGACCAGGATAGCCAGGTATGGACCAATAATTATTGCCTGAATCACTGAAAGAATGCAGAAGGGGAAGGCTAGAGTTAATCCATTTGATAATTTATGAGTTTGCCCCAGGGCTTGATTTATATCAGAGCTGTTTGGCTCTTGGGCCAAGTCTGGTGTCCTGAATCACTAAATCCTTCCCATCAGTCAATCCCCTTGTTTTCTGTACCCCATGCATCTCTCCAAACTATGCCCTGTACCAGTCTGTCTAGTGGTCAGATAACTGGGATCCAGCACTGCTGGGTCATATTTTTGGTTTGTCTCCTAACTTGCTGTGCCATCTTCAGGAAGTCACAGTCTATGCCTCAGTTTCCCTATCTGTAAATATGGATGTAATAAGATTTACTCAGCTTCACAGGAAAGAGCCTGAGAAGGTCGATGCTGTTTGCAGTAAAGGCGAAATACTATTTATTGTTAGATTAATGATATGGTAAGCGGCATTTAAAAATTTCATTTATACTCAAAAGCAGGATGATGCAGTGAGGAGCATTCTCTGCACCATTCTCTTTGTGCATCCTAGAGGGCGAACTTCAGCTCCTTAACAATGGTTTTCCACAGCAGGATTCACTTTTACCAAGGTAGATTGGCCTGCTATAGATCTCAGCTCCATGGTTTTCCGCAGGCTGTGTGGTTCAGAATTCTGCCTACCCATACATCTAGATGTGGCCCATCACCATGGCACCAGAGCACCTCAGTGTGCAACTATTTGGGGATTTTCACAGAAGATAAGAAAATAGCGCCTCTGAGACGTTCTCGCCTATGGACCAAGCTTCCCGTGAGGTACAGTACCCTGGAGAGCATCCCATTCCCCAGCCCATGCATGCTGTCACAGTGAGACAGCTTTGGATGTGCCCTGTGGGGATTCCCACAAAGGCACTATACTGACTGAAATCCCTACAGTGCAGTGGAAGCTACATTCAAGCCAACCATGTCTGTGTTCCACGTAGTCTGGCATCAGGTGAGGTTCTTATTGCAGAGAAGTAGAGTCAGGAGAGGTGGACCAGGAGTTTGCACATACTGTATGAGTACAGCATTTTCACTGGTTCCCAAACTCGGGGGGCGTGAAGAAATTCCAAGGGGGGCATGAGGCTGCCCAGCCCTTGAGCTGCCGGCTGGGGAGGTTAGCCCCCCAGCCCCTCCCCTCCTGTCCACTCCCCCCTGCCACGCGGGCAGCATGGCTTGTGCCCACCCACCTCCCAGGCTTTCCAATAAGCCAGTCCTACCACTCTGAGCAGCCTGGTAAGGGGGTAGGGAGTGGGGGGAGGGGGGTTTGGATAAGGGGCAGGAGGTGCAGGGGGGGCAGTCAGGGGACAGGGTATGGGGGTGGGGGGATTGGATAGGGGGTGGGGTCCCGGGAGGGGGCAATCAGGGGACAAGGAGCAGGAGGGATTGGATAGGGAGTGGGACCCGGGGGGACAGTTAGGGGTGGGGGGTCCCAGGAGGGGGTGTTCAGGGGACAAGGATTGGGGGGGTTGGATGATGGTAAAGGAGAGGCGTGGGGTGTGAGGGTTTCTCGGAAATTAAAAAGGAGGCGTGATGCTGAAGAGTTTGGGAACCACTGTTTTAGATACAAATTAACATCTACTCTGGGTGTCAAACTGAACAGCACAGGTGAGAGCTGCAAAGTGTGACAGGCTCCAGTGTGAATGTTCAGCATCTTCATTTGCTTTGGATACTGTCGCTGATTAATGCTCACAACATCCCTGGCAAGGAGGCAAGTAAGTGTAACCATTTTGCAGAAGGAGAAGGTGAGACAGAGAGAAAGAGAGAGTGCCAGGGCCAGGATTCATAATCAGGAGTTACTGACACCTGGGCCTGCCCTTATGCTCCTAGACAACACTTCTCTAAGCCGCACATCAATCCTTAGAACATTCCAACAGACGGGGACAAAGTCTCCTTGCTAGCTCATCAAGCTTCCCTGCCATACTAAGGGCTACCTTCAGTCGCTTGCTCCATCTCAGGTGGGTTCTTCTGAAAGCCCCTTCTGTGATGTGGAGTGACTGGACAAACTTTCAGAAGAACCCGCTTGAAACAGGACTGCAAACAAGAGCCAGACACGGAAGAGGATTGGCAGCCTTTCCGGCCAGACTTACAGTTCTAGCTCCATTTCTGTACATGCCTGAGAACATCAGGGCTTGTGCTAAACCCTCTCAGGCATGAAAGATTTGCCAAACAAAGGGGCAATTATGACCTTAATGCTCGTCACAGTGAGGAAAACCATGGCAGAGAGAGAAAGCATTGTTGCTGTGGGGTTTCAAATTCAAAGACGCAATTATTCCTTTGTTGTGTGTTAAGGCAGGCATGGGGGATTGCAAATATTACAGCATCGCAAGTATTAGATACAGGGGACAGACTGGATGACCTAATTTCTAACAGAGCAGTTTGTTTTTTTATGATGTCAATCACAATTCTTATGTAAGGAGCAAGGTTCTCCTCAGGCCCCAGGAAACAGCGCGGTTGTTATTTGCTGAGAGCCTGTCATGTGTTCAGTGCCATCTGTCCAAGCAAGAGAGACAGCCCAGCCTCCAAGGAATCGATCCTCTGGAGATAATACAGATTGTACGTGCTGGACACCACTAGCTCAAATTTATGGAATTTCTAACTTGCTAACAGGCTTTGAGGAAGAAGCATGTTTTAACGTGCTGGTGTTTGTGTGTCCCTGGAGAAGGATGGGTGTGGGGGAGAAATGGACTACCTGAGCTTGCCACTCCTGGCACTAGGGCTGCCATGAATGTCATTGTTCAGGGCAACCACACATGCATTCCCCCTCCACAGTCCACCAACGGCACCCACTCTTAGTCTCCTGACTCCTCAGCCATCACTTCTCTTGGGTGGAGACCTCTCTCCTGACCAGGGTTTTCCAGGCTGCACAGTTCCCTGCCTATGTTGTGATATTCTCAGCAAGCCAGACTGCCTAAACAGGCCAACGGCTGCACTTTGCTTTCTCTCCAGAGGCTGTAATTGCCAGCAAGTTACCACATAGCTCTTTATAAGCAAGCACATTTATTCTTAAGGTGAAAGCATTGCAGAGAAAAAATTAAAAACAATACAAGAACCAACATGCATGCTAATAAGCTTAGCAGAGATCACCCCAACCCCAACCCCAGCCATGGGCTCTGGCAGGAGTCAGTCCTTCAAACCCCACAAAGGATTTTTTGTAAGGTTTCAAGTTGATAACAGCCTTAGCTCAGAAGTAGCATCCCCATGAATAGTTCAGTCTTTCCTTTATAAAGCATGGGCCTTTGACGTTGGCCTCAAGTAACAGGTGATCAGCAGACAATGGCTCACTCCTCAGAGCACCATTTCAAAAGGCAGGGGGATCGGTTCATAACAAGAGGTGGGGGATTTGCATTCACCTCCTCCTAGATATTCCCCAGGAAAAACGACTTAACCTATTTTGTTCCAAGGGGTCATTCTTGTCTAGCATATCCAGTACAGTTGTTTGAACCCCCAGGTCTCACATCTGACACACCTCCCCCCTCAAGAAGTTACGTACAGTCCTGGCCCATAATAATCCATAATCCATTAATTACGTACAACGGACACCAAAGATACTTAAACTTGGCTTAATAAGGTCTCCCTAGGATGTCCCTGGAGAAGGGGAGGGGTGGGCTGCCTTAGCTGCCACGCCGGGCACTAGTGCTGCCATGAACTCTATCCTGGCCACTGCCTAGGGCAGCCTCCAGAAGAGACATCTCAGCAAGCACAAATGGGGCAGAGGAGATGACCCGTGTCCTGTTCACCGCTGCTATTGCATATTTGTACATAGCAATGAGCTGCTGAAGTTGCAACAAGGTCTCCCATGACAACCCCTCCCATTAAGCCCTGATACAGCTATCCCACCCCTCCCCGCAAAGTGCAGGGCCGCAGTAAAATCAGTGGGGCTCTGACTGGGTCCCCATGGCTCAGTGCCTTAGGCTGTTTAGAAGCCCCATGAAGCAAGGATGCAGGTGTTGGCAGAAAGGACGGGCGAGGAGCTGGGGCTCCTTGTCATTCATTTTCTCCCTAAGACAAAAGTTCTTTGTCAGAACCTCAAGCAAGGAAGGGAGGCAGCATCACTGGGCAAACAAGCATTGGTGCATTAAGTGTGCTAGCTGGAAGGGTCCACCCCTTGATACTGAGTATATTGACAGGCTGATGTAAGAGCTATGGGCACTCTGAAAATCAGGCCGATTTAAGGTGTCTCAAGGCACACAAAAAGTGAGGCCCAAAATTGTTACCTATTTTTGAAAGTCTTGGCCCATATCCCCATCTCTCCCATTTGCACAAAGCAGAGCACAGAGGTTCCAGGTGGAAGCTGCACCTGTAGAGCATAAAGGAGAGCTACTGTACCTTTTTTACTCATTCGGAAGGCATGCAAAGCCACTGGCCAAGACAGAAGGACCATGGCTGCTATTGCACCTATGTGGAGATAGGGAGCTGTGACCTGGACGGGAGACAAGAGGATTGCTGTGAAAAGCCAGTTTATGGAAACAAACAGCTCTCCTAATACTGACATAGTTGAGCTATGGGGCTCTGCTAGAGGTACAGACAGTTTTTCTCCAATCTTACACTTGGCTTGGGCCCTTTGAGAACTTCGTGGAACCCACGAGAAAGTCCCTGTCCCCTACATTTTTCTTTAGCCCCATGGCAGGTCAGCTGAAGTATACTGATGTGATCCTCAAGAGCCCATCAACCCTGCTCCTGAGTCAGCCAAAGGGGATGCAGGATAGCAATGCAAGGCACGCCTTTCCCCCAGGAGCTGAGTGCACTATCCTGAACTCAACTTCTTCTCTTAGTCTTGGTTCTTATATGGCCCCTCATCACCGTAGTACCTGAGTGTCTTCCACCAGACAGTCAGGCCATTCCAGCTAGATTCAGTTTCAACACTTCATTATGAACATCACCAGTTATGAAGATGAGACCACTAATTGCATGATAACTCACTTGAATGGTAATGCTCAATATCCAACTGTACTATCATACTAGTTAGTATAACTGCAGCAGCTGATTACTCCAATGTGTGTCTAATCCTTTTTCCAATCTTGCTAGACTACTTGATTAGCCTCACTAATATTCTGCAACAGCTAGTTCCACAAATTAATAATGTACTTCATAAGAAGTATTTACTCTTATTTATTTAAACAAAGCGCCTGATCTCAGACTAGAGGGTTTAGGTCCATTGTATTTAGATCCAATTGCATTTCAATTTATTTGGTTTTTTTTAGCTTCAGATTTGTAACCTTGGGAATATTCTTCATGTTTTACTAACATCAAATAACTGATTTATTAGATTACTATTTTTGAAGGACAGCTATAGAAATTGTAATTGATTTCTTTCACTGTAAAGGTTAAACAAGCACTCAAAAGCTCAGATGCTTCTCTGAATTTATCACAAATGTGCAAAAGTGGGATGGAAATCTGAAAGAAATATGCTGTTTTTTGGCCTGACGGGAGATATTGGGCAAGATTTTCCGCTGAGTTGTACGCTGGTATGACTCCATTAAAGTCAAGGGAGTCACTCCAGCATAAAACTAGAGTAGCAGACAATCTGACCCATAGTGAAACCTGAAATTACCAAGGTATATGGTAGGGAAAAAACATTATCCAAATGTAACATGGTTGTATGTTGCATCCACAGAAGCACCAAAGCAGTCCTAACAATTTTGCTAGCCATGGTAGAAAATGTTTTTAACACCTTCCTCATGCCCAGCAGCCAAGCAAAACAAAAAACAAAACCAAAAAAAGAAGAAGAAAAACTCAGCCCATGTTGAGGAGAGGGGGGAGAAAGGCTGGCCAAAAATGCCCAGCAGCACAGCGTTGTGGTGGTATTCCCTGGAAGTTGGCACCCATGGTGACGGCCCTGCTTGCCCGCCCCTAGAACTGGCCATCGGCATCCCTCTACTGGCTAATCCATATACAGAATACCAGCCTACTATGGATGAAAACTAATGGAGTTCCTCCTTTAGCTGAAGCCGTAGAGGTGTCTCCAGCATTAGTTTCAAACTCTCCTGACAGCTTGTGGAAGGAATCACTGCATAAACATTGATAAAAACTTTTTAATAACATTTTAGTTCAAGTTTGATTCCAGAAATAGGTAACAGCGGATGCTGGCTCATTTTTTTTGAACAAGTTTAATCCCGTCCTGTTTCTGAACCCAAGGACATTTGATGGAAGATATTTTCTAGAACTGGCTCGTAAATGCTATTTTCCTATCACAGGAAATGTTGACATTTCAGAATTCGTTTCCATTCCAAATCAGAACAGAAAGTGGAAATAAAAAATGTCACACAACGAAAAATTCTAAAAGGTTCGAATTGTAAACACTGAAACAACTTTTTAAAATATTTTTGATCAAAACAATTCAGCATTTCAAAATGAAAAATGGAGTTTCTGATTGACATTCTGAAGCTAAACAAAATTTTTCATCCCCATTCCCCTGAATCAGAATAAAAAATAAAAAATGTAGTCAAAATTGACGTTTTATGGAAAATTTTGAGTTTGATGACACCGCATCCCTGACAGAAAAATTGTATATGAAAAAAATGCCTCTGTTTCCATATTTTCCAGTCAAGGCTTTTGTTAACAAGTTGTCTTTTTTTTATGTAGAGCTTCCATGTTCTTACCTGAAATGACAGGCGGACGGTTTTCCATCGAACTCCCCACAGTTTAGAAAATACAGCGATGGCAGCTATGGAGAAACCCAATACCAAAAAAGTCCCAATCTGCAGAGACAAATAGGGTATTGCCTGGCTTCAGAATTAGTGTAGGACAATTTGTGGCACCTTAGAGACTAACCAATTTATTTGAGCATAAGCTTTCGTGAGCTACAGCTCACTTCATCGGATGCATGTAGCTCATGAAAGCTTATGCTCAAATAAATTGGTTAGTCTCTAAGGTGCCACAAGTACTCCTTTTCTTTTTGCGAATACAGACGAATATGGCTGTTACTCTGAAACCTGTAGGACAATTGTAATTCGTATTTCTGTGTATACTACCCTTAGCTACTGTTGTATGTGGGTTATAAAGATGGCTTGGATTCCAAAGGTATAGAGTATTTTCTATGTGGCAGTGATCTTTATGAGCTTGATCATCTAAACTGACCTAGCTGAATTAGGTTAGGTCTACACTCTGTGACTCGGATCCAAGCCCTGTCATTTTGCAGTGTGGACACAGCTCAAGCGGCTGAGTGAAAAGGTCTGCATAGTGCACTACGGATGTTAGCATGGCTGTCAGACCCCCAAGTCCAACAATCGTAAACCCAGGTTTACAATGCAGTATGGACACTCAAGCATAGGCTTGGAAACACCAAGTCCACAAATGTGGGTTCCACAGACCTGGGTTTACAATGCAGTGTAGACATACTCTTGGAGGCAAAGAGACCTCTAAGGCAGAGATGGGCACACTATGGCCCACGGGCCACATCTGACCCACAGGACCATCCTGCCTGGCCCTTGAGCTCCCGGCCGGGGAGGCTAGCCCTTGGCCCTTCCCCTGCTGTCCCCTCTCCCCCGCAGCCTCGACTCACCATGCCGCAAGCTCTCTGGGCAGCGAGCCTGCGAGCTCCTGCCGAGCAGTGCAGTGGCGTGACTGGCTCCAGCTGGGTGGCGCAGCTGACAGTCCTGGTGCTCTGACTGGCATGGTAAGGGGGTGGGGAGCAGGGGGGTTGATAAGGGGTAGGGGGTCCTGGGGAGCAGTCAGGGGACAGGGAGCAGGGGGCGGTTGGATAGGTGTGGGAGTCCCAGGGGGCCTGTCAGGGCGTGGGGGGGTGGTGGTCTGGTGGGGGGGTAGTTAGGGTCATGGGGTCCCAGGAGGGGGCGGTCAGAGGACAAGGAGCAGGGGGGGTTGGATGGGTCAGGGGTTCTGAGGGGGGCAGTTAGGGAGCAGGAAGTGGGAGGGGCGGATAGAGGGCAGGGGCCAGGATGTTTGGGGAGGCAAAGCCTTCCCTACCCGGCCCTCCAGTTTTGGAACCCCCCATGTGGCCCTCAGGCCAAAAAGTTTGCCCAAACCTGCACTAAGGAGAAACACTGAGTGACAGATCCATCATTAATAATGGCTAGGTTGTCTCTTTGGTCAGGGATGCTACCCCATGTTCTGGATGTGCCTAAGCCTCTGACTGCCAGATGCTGGGACTGGATGATAGGGGATGGATCACTTGATATTTAGCCTGTTCTGTTCATTCCCTCTGAAGCACCTGGCATTGGCTATTGTTGGAAGACAGGGTACTGGGCTAGATGGACCTTTGGTCTGATCCAGCATGGCCGTTCTTATGCTATGGATTTTGGCCAAGCATGTCTCAGGTCAATCACCTAAGGGATGTCAGTGCTGCAATGTAAATGCAGGCTTTGAACTCAGGCTCAAGCCTAACCCCCTTTCCAGATACACCCTAATCACAGTAACCCAGGGCTTGGACCCAGGGTCCCAGTATTCCATGGGGGTGGAGGGCCTGATTCAAGCTGGTAGCCAGGGTTCAAGCCCTATTGCTTTGCAGTATAGATGCCGCTCCACTGGGAGTCTGCTCTGGGAATCTGCCAAAAGTATCCCATAATCCCATGGGGCAACTTTCTTTGTCCTCCAGACAGTCAAGTTTGGTGGACAGTCAAGTTTCCCCATAAACAAAGGGCTTTCCCTGTACTATAAACAAAGGGCTAGAGTGGCCACATTTTGGGATGGCACTAGGAAGTCTGGGATATGGGTGGTTGGACTTGGGCCTGCATAATGTGTACAGGCTGAAGCCCCAGGCTGGAACCCAGGGTTCAACAATTCCTAACCTGGAGTTACAAATGAGTATAGATGCTCAAGCCCTAGGTTAACAAACCCAGGGGCTGCTGACTCCGGTTCTATTAACCCTGGGCTTACATTGCAGTGTAGACCTACCCTCTATTAGCTGGCTCAAGGCATCACAATGTCATAAACTGAAATTATGAGGGGTTGCTAATATCACCTGTAATCCATCCTGATTTTTTCTGTCTCTGGGTGATTTTACCAGTGAATTTTAGGGTTAGATTGGCTGACTTGGAGAATTGCATTCTCTGTCTACCCAGGAGCAGATACAAAAATGATCAGCAGCAGTACACACTTCCTCGTGGATTTAAGAGCACTAATTCTCACTTTCTGTGGGCAGAGATGTCAGCCATTTTGTTTACAGAGACACTGCAGCCAGTTACAAAGGGGATGCATACATTGTGCTCTCTCCCCAAGCCTTTCCTTTTGCTTTTGTTTTTTAAATTCCTTAACCTTGAAGAGAATCATCACGTTAGACTGAAAATGTGTTTTGGTCTCTGGGTAGGGAACCATCCCATAATTGACCTTAATTGTTGTAAAGTGTGGATACAGAAGTTTCTGGAATGACTCAACTATCCCACCTTGTGACTCCAGTGCAGGTACAACTGCTGACCTTCTGACAGCAAACACACGGCTAGAACCTGGGAAATCAAATGGAAAACCATGGCATTATAACATGGTTAAACACTGCCCAGTGACTTCAGGCCTCAGGATCATAGATCTGTGAAGGCAGATGCAGAATTATATTGCATAGAAAAGTCACTTTGAATGAAACTTTCCAAAGCTGATATTGCACAAAGAAGAACCGGCGTCTACGTGCTACACCAACAGCATTAAGAAATAAGGATAACAGAACTGGAACGATTCTTCCCCTTCTACTGAATGTAGAGGTCCTTTGTCCTATTGCTTAACGCCAGGGTGGTTAGAGGCACATTATCCATGCAGTAGATTTGGATACAATCAGTTTCCAGTGGGAAGAAATTTTAAAAATATGCTATTGTGATGGGATTGAGTGGAACCTGTTTGAAGCTGGTGAGCATGACAACAGCTGCCCTTCATTCGGGGTAAAGGTAAAAAGCAATTATGTTCCTTTGTGCAATAGAGAGCTGAAAGAATAGGAGCTACCACCCAAAACATAGGCCATAAACATGGCTGGTCAGGAATCAGAGCTCTGGGGAAGGAGGGCTTTGACTGGGGGCTGAAATGCAAATTCAGGGTGCTGGATATTGTTTGACAGAAGAGTGTGTGTGTGTGAGAGAGAGAGAGAAGCAGGAACACCATAGCAGCACACAGACAAGATGGCAAGGCAGCACCAGACACAACCAGAGTCGCTTCTGTGGAAAAAAGCTCAGAGCTTTTGGGCAGAGTGCTGGCTGGAAAGGGGCTTGAAATTGTGAGCAAAGAAACAATCTCCTGTTTGATTCTGACTGCATTCAGGGAAACAGGACTTTGTGTACATTCTTTGTAACACAGGATTGCATCAAAGAAATACCTAACATCCATTTCTCCTCCCACAAGGTTCACCACTTGGGTCAAAAAAGGGAAGCAACATTCTGCCTCACAAATGGGTAACATCTTATCAGAAAGCAGGCACCTCTAGCAGCATGATAGAAACCCAAGGAAAGAATATGTTCTGATGTGAAACATTTGTATCAGCTATTCTAAAACTGGTTAAAAACACTTGTCTGTGGCCCATAATGCCAGTGCAATATTTGCCCTTTATTACAGGATAGATCCAAAAGGTGAAAGATTCTATGCAGGTCTTTCAAGTGGAGCACAGAACTCACAGCCCAGCAGGTGAGGAGACCAGGATGCCTTTACACCACCCTTCACACCCCTAGGGATCATTTCGGATGAATGGGGAGCAGTCTTAAGCTATGGCAGTCACAAGCTGCTTAAGGACATCCCCTTCTATCCCTGTGCACATCCCCCAAACTAGAGCTTGCGAGGGGACATGGATAATACAGCCATAAGCTGTCCTACACAGGGCTTGGGCTGGGGGAAATTCTGTGCTGGCTGAATGCACAGCTTTTATGGCAGCACCATATTGGGGCTGGACCTCACCTACTATCAGAAGGTAGTGCAAGTCACTTGGGATCCAGTGAAAAACACTCCCAAGGTGGAATTTCAGTGGGGTGTAGGTGCCTAAATATCCTTGTGAATCCCACCCTCAGTTTTTCCAGGATGACACTGCTTGGAAATCAGTGCTCTTTAGCCAAAGGGGGGATTTTAAATGCACATGCAATCAGAAAGAGGAGCAAGAGAATATAGCAAATACAAATCAGAGTTTGAGCATTGGCCTGCTAAACCCAGGGTTGTGAGTTCATAGAATCATAGAATATCAGGGTTGGAAGGGACCCCAGAAGGTCATCTAGTCCAACCCCCTGCTCGAAGCAGGACCAATTCCCAGTTAAATCATCCCAGCCAGGGCTTTGTCAAGCCTGACCTTAAAAATATCTAAGGAAGGAGATTCCACCACCTCCCTAGGTAACGCATTCCAGTGTTTCACCACCCTCCTAGTGAAAAAGTTTTTCCTAATATCCAACCTAAACCTCCCCCACTGTTCAATCCTTGAGGGGGCCATTTAGGGATCTGGGGCAAAAATTGGGGCTTGGTCCTGCTTCGAGCAGGGGGTTGGACTAGATGACCTCCTGAGGTCCCTTCCAACCCTGATCTTCTATGATTCTTACGTGCTGTCTCCTATTGCAACACCAGCTCACTGTCCCCCAACCATAGTCTTATAACACTATTTTCTTCCCGTTATGTCAGTTTGGAGTTGGGATGTGCACAGTTCAATATGACCCTAATCAGCCCTAATCTGGCTGACTACAGCTCCCTATTAACCAAAAGTCAGTCATGCTCCCTGGTAGCAAATGTACACTGTCCTTTACACACCCATTCATCCAAACCCACAAGCTTCTGGAGATTCCCGCTGTCTCAGTAACCCACATGAACACAGCAGCTCTATAAAGCCAAGCACTGCTTGAACTACAGGCCCTAGTCCACCATCTTCGATGCAGCAGCAGAATCATAAACCTCTCTGTGTGCTGTAGCCACCAGAGGAGGACAAATAGCCACACTCTGTTACCATGTGGTTACATCTCCAAAACCCTTTGGTTGGTCAGGTTTGTACTGGATATAGGAAAATAAGATCTGTTGCCCTTACCACCACTAAGTCTGGAATTATATTTCAATTAAACCATCTCTATCCAACTTTTTTTGTGTGGAGGGAGTAAGAAAATTGTTTGGGGAAATGGATGGCTGTTGAATTAATTGAAGCTGGATGTCTGGAAAAATTACACTGAAGTGGACAGATGGAGAGGATCTTTGCAAAGACAGTAAGTGCTTTGTTGTGCGAGGCTTTGCTCAGCTAGAGGGGGCTGGTGGAAAGAAGAAAGTTTGCTTCAGTGATTCAGAATAAGTGAGGAGAAGGCTAGGGCGCTGTGGTCGAGATTAGTCATTAAGGGAGATGACAAAACACTTCCAAACAAAACCAGTGCAACTAGAGCTGGCTACCGGTCACTACAGAATTGTTCTATTCAAACAAGGGCTTCAGTGTGCTCAGGCCTGGGATGGGACAAGCCATCAAGGTAGACCATCAAGGCAGAAACTTCGCTGTGCCACTTCCCTACTGGAATCATGCACATCACATGATTGGGAACAAACGGGCAACGTGGCAGCTTTACTTGGAACCTTGGCCAAAACCACTTCCCACAGAAATCTCGCAGCTTTCTCCATGCCAGAGACCATGGAAATTCAAGTCAGCATAGTTCAAAGTCAAAAGAAGACACTTTCCCACACCCCATCAGTTGGGGCAATTAACATTGAAAAAGATTGCCAACTGCAGTGGTAAATTCTCCATCCCTTGGAGTTTTTATGTCATGGCTGGATAATTTTCTTAATGCTGTTCTACAGTTCAACCACGAGTAACTGGGCTAGACATAGGAATCACTGGATGGAAATTCTATAGCCAGTGTTATGCAGGCGATCAAATTAGATGATCATTATGGTCCCTTCTGGCCTTCCCAGCTATGAAATCTATTAGATCTATCTCTTCATTGATCAGCACATTGACCTAGGTTGGTTCAGAAGTAGACCAGACCCAGGTAGGGAAACAAGCTGCAAAATATCACGTACTGCCTTCCACCAAGCACAAAATGATGGCAATGAAGATATTTACAAGGGTAAGGTGTCAGAGTAAGATAGACAGGGATAGTTCCTTATATGTGGGAGGGAATGTTATCTACTTATTACAGAGAGTATTAGGAGCTTGAACTCCTCGGGCCTACTAGCAGCTCTGGCAGTGACTTTGTGTGTGTCCTTGGGCAAGTCATTTCACTTCCCTGGGCATCAGTTTGCCCGTCAAGCATAATATATTAAACTACCCCTCAGGGCTGTTGTGTTGAAAGTCGGGATTAATTAACTGCACTGGAGATCTCTGGGTGAAAGAACAGGACCATACCGTCAGGAATACAGCTTTATGGGAACACATGTTCTTTGCCAGAGGACTGTTTTAGTCCTCTCACATGTTTCCTCTTGACCCAGACCCAAATCAGAACTGGACCCTACATTGTTGTACCAATTCTCTTCTGCCCCTGGATGCTGCTCTCACCCATGCTGCCTCTGTTGCTTCTTTTGCCACGGGCAGGAACCCAGAGGGGGTGTATATTAGGCAGGCAGGCGGAAGAGGGAATTTCTGCACTGGCTGTGGCTGAGAGTCCCAATGAAGCCCCTTCCCCTGACCGGCCATATACTCTTCGTCTTCCCTGTCACAGTGCCTCCTGTAGGTCTCCTCAAACTCTTGAGAACTGGACAATCCTGAGGGTTTAGTGTTTTCCATTGTTCTGGAGGGTTAAAATGTGGCTTAACAGCCCTGTTTTTCGGCACATGTACTGCAAGGCACTGCTTGTCGTCCTGCAGCTTCAGAGACCCCAGGCCCTGAGCCAATTCTCAGGCCACTCTAATGACTCCCCCTTCATACAGAAAAGACAAAATCTTGGCCCGTCACACGCACACGCACTGGCAGCATCAGCAAGACAGCTTCGTTGCTTAAAGCTGACCTGGCAAAGGGAACGATCAGGGTGGTGCTCTCTCTTTTACGTGTTCAGGCTTTGTAAAGAAAACCTAGAATTAATTCTTAGTATTATTTTTCCCCGAGTTTTTTAATCCTGGAAATCCTTAGACATGTGATAAATGTCATGTCACATCTTCCCTGGCTTGGAAAACCTGCTGAATGGCTGTGGGAGCTTATCCATCTTTAACAGAGAGAGGTTTTCTTCCAACTGTTGGTTAGGCATTTGAGTGAAACAGGCATTAATAAAAAACAGCAAATGCAGAGGTTAACGCTCTTGAAGAAAACCCTTTCATTTAATCAGGCTTCACCTTCCTGGGGAGCTCTGATAACATCATTCTGCTAGTTTTCCAGTCCTCCAAAGTATCTCTTCCTGGAAAAACAGGTAGGCGAGACATTAGGCTCTAAAAGAAAAGTTGCAACCACACAAAACATCCTCACGCTTTTTGGGTTGGGAAGGAACCCAACTGACTACATCTATAAATGTTAAAAAAAAAAAACCCTCAAAGAACAAAAAAACAAAAAGTGAGCGTGGCCACAAATCCATTTTATTTTCCTTCACAGGCCACTTGGAAGACCAGAAGTTGCCTCCTGGCAATGGCTCGCAGCTCTTACTGTCCACACTAAAAGTTGCCACATTTTAGCTAAATCAGTATAGCTAAAGGGGTAAAGCTCCCCTGATGTGGATCCAGTTATATCAGTATAAGGGTAGGTACCTTATACTTGGTACAGCTATTCCTGTATGAGAAGGAGAATAAGGCTTTGTCTACACTGCCAATTGAACGACAAAACTTTTGTTGTTCACAGGTGCTTAAAAAAGCCCCCCCTGAAAGACACAAGTTTTGCCATGGCAAGTGGCAGTGTAAACGGCTCATTGTCGGCAGGAGCACTCTCCTGTCGACAACGCGAACCCCACTCGTAGGGGGTGGAAGTATGTTGGCGGCAAAAGTGCCAACAAACAGCATTTATACTGCCCGACTTTTAGTGACATGGCTGTGTCGCTGAAAGCTGTGTAGTGTAGACAAAGCCTTCGCTACAAGGCACCTCTAGGGTGAAACCTTCTTATGGGATGGAGGTTGATAGGTGTGAACTCACCCTTCAATTAACAGAACTTCAATTAAGCATAAGCCTCCTTAAGACAAAAGGTGTGTGAACCAGTCCACAAGTTTTTAGTGAGTATTGTTTTGTGTGGGTGGGTGGGAAGGCAGAACATAAAGAACAGGCAAGAAAGCCTGGAAAGAGAGACAGCCTAAAGGAGCAGCTGAAAGCCCGGTGGCTGACACGGGAAGAAACCTGGGAAGAGGGGTTTGGGTGAGGGGTGCAGGCTAAAAGAGTGCTCTAGTGCTGTTTCCTGCCATTTGATTCCTTCTGAGTTCAGTGACACAGGACTTTGTACACTCTTCAGACATAAACAAAACTGCATCAAAGACATACCTGATTACCACCAATTTCTACTCCCACCTGGAACACCCACAGGGCTCCAAACTTTGACTAGTCACTTGGGTCCAAAGGTGCAATAATACCAGTGGCCTTGTCTACACTTAAAAGGTATACTGTAAGTATACTAATAAGAGCTATACCGGCAACCCCCACTTTGCAGTGATGCTTAAAACAGTTCCCTGAACAGAGTAAGCTGTACTGGCAAAAGGACTTTTTCTGGTATAACTGCATCTTCACTAGGGTTTTTGCCCGCACAGCTCTGTTGTTAGGGATGTTATTTTTCACATCCCTAAGGGAGATAGCTGTGTAGACAAAACATTTAAGTGCACACTTAGGCCATGCCTACACTACAGCGGCACAGCAAGAGCACAGCAGCTGTGTCTCTGAAGTGCTGTAACGTAGACACTTCCTACGTCAACAGAAGGGGGTTTTCCATCCATGTAGGCAGTGCACCTCTCCAAGAGGTTGATCTACCTGCGTCTACAGTGGCGGTTAGCTTGACCTAATTATGGCACTCAAGGCACAACATTTTTCACAGCCCTGAGCAAGGTGCCTCGGCTGATCTAATTTTTAGGTGTGGACCAGGCCCAAGCCAATCCAACTGTGTCCACATTAGGGGTTGTAGCAAGTAACTCCGTTAGTTAAAAAAAAGAAAAAAGTCACCCACCTCACCAACATAGTCATACTGGGACAGAGCCTGTGTAGGCCAGGCCTAAGGCTTTGATACTGCAAGTCAATCT
Organism: Lepidochelys kempii; assembly: GCF_965140285.1. Classification (NCBI taxonomy): domain Eukaryota; kingdom Metazoa; phylum Chordata; order Testudines; family Cheloniidae; genus Lepidochelys; species Lepidochelys kempii. Next base: position 16,810,159 of record NC_136380.1, read on the forward strand.
GTTTCCAAAACTTGGGAATCCATATCTCACCTTATAGGGTGGTCACACACTCAGAGATGCTATCAGGGACCTATGCCCTGCAGGGGTTCAGCTGCATTATGCCCTTTGAAAAATACTTTGGGGTTGGGGGGGGTGGCAGAAGAAGTCTGTTTTAATAGTGGGCTCTGGCTGAAGCAGCTCTGGACAGAGTTAAGTCTGTGGCGATAAGAGCTTTCACTAGGTTAGTACTAAACTGGAGCAATCCTGTGCTTGACAGAAGGAGTCAGGTTTCAGAATTGCAGTGATAAGGCGCAGGGAGCTGTTTCTTTCCCTCATCAGAAATGGCAGTGTGTTTCCTATGCTCTCGCTTCCTTCTTATCCTAATCCTATTTACTTTGGGGCTTATTGCCTCCTGGCGCCCACCACTCCTCCACATAGATGCATGGAGCAACATCACCAAATTAGACACAATGACACAGTTCTGCAGCAAGTAGGGCAAGTGCCATTAGAAACACTCTGCAGCTTTTCTATGGCTTCTGTAAAGAAATACAGTCCCGGACTGCTTCTGCCTAACTGGTAACCTGGCTAGCTGAAGAGACACATGTTAAGTATCCTTGTAGCTCCCATCACCACAGTATCTGAGCACCTCATAGTCTTTAATGAATTTGTCCCCAGTGTATAGGGCAGTGCTATTATCCCCATTTTAAAGTGGGGAACTGAGACACAGAAAGACTAAGTGACGTGACCAAGGTTGCACAGGAAGTCTGCAGCAAAGCAGGGAATTGAACCTGGATTTCCTAAACCCCAAGCTAGTACCCCAGCCACCAGGCCGTCTGTCCTCTCACATGGTGGTATACTGGGGTGGGTGAAGCTCTCACCCACCAATGCCTGTGATGGATCTGTTCTGTAGGTAACAGACCTCAGGATCTATGGAATCAATGTGTTGCCTTTCACCAGCACCAACATCATCTTAATGAAGTATTTATATTTGCACCATTGCTAAGCAGGAGAATGGTTACCATTTTCCGTTTATGTTGTGGTAACACCTAAAGGCCACAGGCAAGTAGGGCCCCTATTTGCAGCCTTTTTTTATTTACGTTAGAATAAAATGTCATAATTTATTTGTACTACACTAGTGCCCAGGGCCCAGTCATGAATCTGGACTTCATTGTGCTAGGCGCAGGGTAAACACAGAACAAAGTATGCTCCCTGTCCTGAACAGCTAACAACCTAAGTATAAGATGAGAGGGACAACAGGTGAATGCAACAAATAGATGGGGACCAGCACAAGGAAACAATGAGATAAGAATAATGTAGATCATTAGTGGCATAGATGAGTCCAAGATGTAACCTCAGATCAGATCCAGCCCCCTCAAATTTCAAAGTGTGGTTGGGGGAAGAGTGAATTCAGAGTCAAATATCTGAGACTGAACCAGTTTCTTGAGTTTTGGCTCTAGATCCAGAAGGTGGTCATTTTCCAAATCTGTCTTGTAGTTAAGGTTTTTGCTTTGTTTTCTGAGAGTGCAGGGATGGGGAGAGAAGATGGTAGAAATTTCAGGACAACAACATCTATTCTTGTAACAGTTCCACCACTGTGAACAGTGAAAATCACACAAGATCAGTGCCTCTTGCCATATATCCACCTGCTGTTCGACAAAAATCTCAGGAGATCAGATAGGATCTCATGAGATTTTTAAAAGGTAAGATCCCATGTGATTTTTGCAATTGTGGGCATAATTTTCAGGAGAGCTGTTTGTGAGCATGTGCGCCCTTTTTGTTTAAATCTGTAGCAGGAAACCAGGCAGGGGAGGGGAGGGGTATGTTTCTAATTAGAAGGTCTACAGTAAAAGAGAGAAGCAAAACAGTTTTAGGGATAATAATGCTTTCTGCAGTCTAACGAATGTCCTTGTTCAGGGTTAGAAGAAGAAAAGTGACTCTTTCTGTGATTCTTTACCATTGATGCTTGACTCAGTTTTTAATACTTTTGTGCTGTCAAACCCAAACGTTAGCTGAGACTAAATGCGGATGCAAACACCAATTGCGTGGTCCATAACTAGCTGTCAGGCAACAGCGCTGTTTAAAGATAATGTTACTTACCAGTAACAGTGTGATGTATGTAAACAAGACTGCAGCTAGAATCAGAAGAAAAACAGACCAGAGAAACCAGTGGCCTGTGTTTCCATAGTTGTACCTAAAATGCAATAAAATCTTATAAACTGTCTGCAATTATTAAGAGTTACATTTAAATAAATGGAGTACTTGTGGCACCTTAGAGACTAAACAAATAAATTGGATACATTCCAATGAAGTGAGCTGTAGCTCACAAAAGCTTATGCGCAAATAAATTGGTTAGTCTCTAAGGTGCCACAAGTACTCCTTTTCTTTTTGCAAATACAGACTAACACGGCTGCTACTCTGAAACCTATTTAAATAAATGTAAGAAATAAATTCCCTTCCATCCCCCCACACTTCCCTCCTGAAGGAACACAGCTATGCATTTCCTACTAGGAGGAAACATGTTGATATAATGGAATCCACCTTCATAAAACTGGAGTGACCATAACACAAATGGCAAGGTAGGGATAAAATGTATTTCTGAGAACTGGTCCAAGAGCATCGCTCAGATAAGCTTGCTGGTCCTGAGAGTGTTTGGATTGATCCAACAAAGTGTTTCTACTCCTGACAGGCTACACAATGTTGGAAATTAATTACATCATTTGGAATAATATCTTCTTTCCCTGCTGCATCCACACCCCACTTCATCTTGACATTACTTCACTAGCCAATCCCTTACAAACTGCTTGCCTTAGAGACAAGGGCTATGTGTCACTTGGAATTCCTCGTTTTCACTGTTATATGAAGTCTTGGTTTCTAGCACTAGCTTTTTAAGACAAGGCCCAACAACACAATATCAGAATTCAACTCTCTTTGCAACTGGTCCATGAACATGGCACTCCTGGCTAGGCTAGATGGTGCCTTTCCACAATGAACCACTCCATTCCCACCCCTTAAACAATCAAAAAGGCACCAGCTTGGGGCTGGGTGAAGAAAGGCACAGGGGTCTTTTATTTCTTCTCAGAACTGGTAAAGCACCCAGAGACCAAAATGTTGAGTCAAATATGCTGTAAATGCCCAGATTAAGATTAGGAGAGGTGTGCTGCACAGACAGTTACTGACCCAAATAAATAACAATGTTACAGTTTTTCCCCCAATCTTGGAGTTCACTGAACTCTGATTGGTTCTAGATGTCTAATTTGCATGATCACTTCATATTTCAGAGTGCAAGGATTCGCATAGTCATCAGCTGATTATTTCTCAATATCCCTGCTGTGAACAAGCAAATTGCTCAACTCCAATTGGCTATGCTAATCCTTCTGCTCTGCTGTACTCAAAATTTAAGCTGTTTGACAAACACAAAATTGCCTTCCCAGCTTGACCTTTTTAGAGGAAGCAGAAAAAATCCAAGAGAAGGAGCAGGGGAAAAAACAAACAGTGTTTTTGTTCATTTCATTTAATCTTCCCATCCCTTTTCCCATGGTGCCTTTCCCTAGAGACAGGCAGGTCACATGTCCCCAGAACAATTGTTATGCTTGAGTTACAAACATCTTTGTATTGGAGAGGAAGGATGCTCTTGTGGTTAAGGCACTAGACCGAGTCTCAGATCTAGATTCTGTTCCTGGCTTTGCCATACACTTTCCATGTGACCTTGGGCAAGTCACTTTGCCTCAGCTCATCCATCTTCAAAATGGGGATACCAATTCTTCTGTTCTCCCACCCTTTGTCTGTCTTGTCTATTTAGATTGTGAAGTCTTTGGGCTCTAGGTACTACTGTAATACAGATAATGATAATCTACTCTGGGAGAATGCCAGTCCTTCTCACCCCACCCAGTTTTGAAGCCGTGTAAATAAAAGGTCTAATAGATACTCAAGGGGCGAGAGCCTTATTGAGCTGTGGGAGAAAAGGGAAGGTGGCGGGAGGGAGGAAAGTGGGGAGGGTGAAGAGAAGGGGAGAGATAATGGATGAGCATAGGAAGGGAAGACAGACCAAAGTGTTTTCTTTGTTTGCGGACAGCCCATTTTGACTTTTGTAGGTGTTGTCTTTCATTTCACAGATAGTTTAGGGCCAAAATTTTCACCCGTGAGGGCCTAAAGTCAGGCACCTAAATACATATTTACACCTCGAGCCACCCAAAGCATCTCAGCTCAGCTCTGGTGAAAATCAAGCCTCTTTAATTTAGATGGATTTAAGAGCCTGACTTTAAGTATCTGGATATGAAAATTTTGGCCTTAATATTTAAATAAGCATTTCCATCTAACAACAACTTGAGGCTACTTCCTGTTATAAACCGGGGATAACACTACCCCGTGGCAACAAACACCAGAGCCTTTGGCCTTGGACTGTATTTTCTGTAAAAACCTCGCTGTTCTGCTTCAGAGCATATTCAGCCCAGGAGACGGTCATTAGCTTAAAGAAAAGGAATACTTGTGGCACCTTAGAGACTAACCAATTTATTTGAGCATGAGCTTTCGTGAGCTACAGCTCACTTCATCGGATGCATACCGTGGAAACTGCAGCAGACTTTATATATACACAGAGAATATGAAACAATACTCATGCTCAAATAAATTGGTTAGTCTCTAAGGTGCCACAAGTACTCCTTTTCTTTTTGCGAATACAGACTAACACGGCTGTTACTCTGAAACCGGTCATTAGCTTGTAAACAAGCAGCGCCCTCATGATATCCTCAAAATAAAACTCAGCACTTTCCATCCCCCAGGTGCCCTGTGTGCATTAACTAACGAATCCTCCCAGCCTGACCAGGGTAAGCATGAATTAGCCCCAGTTTGCAATTAGGAAAGGCACCACACACATTGGTTAAGGAGCCCAACATGCTGAGCATCTCCTGTGAGAGGCTGAGTATTCTCCGTTCCCCTTACAGGCAATGGGGGCTTCTCACAGGACCATGACCAGTGCGATGGACCCAGCTTTGCACAGCAGGTTGTTGCCAGAGCTGAGAGAAGAACTCTGGCTTTCCTGATGCATAGTCCTGTGCTCAGTATATTAGAACGCGCTGCCTGGCCTCATTACCCGTCCTTCCTCTCCAGGCAGACAACTGGCTATTGACAACCTAATTTCAACTGGGTGGGGGAGGAGGGAGACTGTGCTACTTACCAGTCGAAGTTATTGTAGTCATTCTTTGCTTCCCCCCACATGTACAGAAAGACTAAAGAGAGGCAGAATGCTCCAACGAGAAATGGGATGAACACACATTCCCCCTGGAAATGGAGAGAAAGGCCAGGGGGTTAAAGCCTTGTTTACACAATGACGGACAGCATACACTGCAGGAATATTTTTGACCCTCAATTTATCCCAGATGCCTGAGGCTTGGTGTCAGAATCACAGAAGTCAGAGAGGGAAAGGACCTTATTAGCTCACCTAGTCCAGGTCTGTACTGGCAGGGGAACATTCCCTACAATTTGTTCTTCAGCGCTTTCTCGATCAGAGCTTTAGATAACTCATGTGATTGAGGCCTCCACTCTTCCCATAGGAGACAATCCCACAATCTACTGGATCTCACCATTTGTAGTTTACCCTGATTTTTAGCTTAAATTTTCCTTTTCTTCATTCAATCCCACTACTCTTAGTTTTATCGCCTGTTCTAGTGGCACTCAGCATGAGAAGAAAATGAACTAACTCTTTACCGTTGTCACATTTGTTATTTTATTTGTATTGCCGTAGCACAGAGGAGCCCCAGCCAGGGACCAGGACCCCATTGTGCTAGGCACTGTACAAACACAGAACCAAAACATGGTCCCTTCTCCAGAGTCAGAGAGTAGTGTGCTGTGAAAGCAGGGACAAAACTCCAAGTTGCTACTCTGAAGATGTCCTGCAGCAGAACGTGGAGGCCGCTTGTGCCCAAATGGAGTGAGCTGTGATACGCCCAGGAGGGGGAAGCTTGGCTAGTTTGTAGCATTCTAAGATGCATCCTGAAACCCACTTAAAAATCCACTGTGAGGATATGGCTTGTCCCCATGCCCTTTCTGCCATGGCAACAAAGAGCCTTGGAGATTTTCTAATGGGTCTGGTTCTCTGCAGGTAGAATGCCAGGGCATGCCGGGAGTGAAGTATCTTCTCCTCGGAAGAAGGGTATGGTTCTGGGAAGAATACAGATAACTGGATTGATTGATTGATTGATTGATTGATTGATTGATTGATTGATGTGGAACTCAGACACAATCTTGAGGAGGAATTAACCTAACAGAAACCATCTCCTTGTGAAATACTGTATAAGGAGTGTCTGTCATCATGGCTCCCAGCTCACTGACCCTTCTTGCTGAAGTGATGGCTACTAAGAACATGACCTTCATGGGTGGACAGATGGGTCATGGCACATGTGGCCAGACATTCAAAGAGCAGGCCTACAGGTGTTGAGAGGACAAGGTTAAGGTCTCATTGAGCCATTCCCCCAATGACCAGTGGGAAGGTCCTCATCAAGACCTTCATAAATCGAATCAAGGTCAGGTGTATAAAGATAGAAAGTCCTTCCACCGGGGGGGGGAGGATGGTGCTAATCGCTGCTAGGTGTACTCACAGTGAACTGACGGCTGAACTTGAGGTCTCTGAGAAGAGGAGATAGTCTCAGATAACTGGAACACCTACAATATCAAGTGTATGCTGGTGGCGACATGTCCAGGTCAAAAAACACCACCATTTAGCCAGGTAGTAGAGTCTAATAGGATCCTTCCTGCTTGGGGTCAGGATTTACTCAACAGGGGTGGAGCATGAGTGTTCTACCTCCAACACCCATCCAAACACCCAGCTGTGAGGCGGAGTGAGTGCTGGTTGAGGTACTTGACTTTCCCCCAATCCTGAGTTAAGAGATCCTGAAATGCATGCATCCTGATAAGGGGGCACACAGGCATCATCAGGGCTCTGTGAACCAGAATTGTCTGGCCAAGGGTGCAAAGAGGAGAATGGTGGCTCTGTCACATCGAATCTTACATATAACTTCTGGTGTAGGTGGATGGGAGGAAAGGCATATCTGAGGTCATCTGTCAGGGAAAGCATCGCCCTGGGAGTCTTGGCCTATGGCTCCCCTGGAGCAATATATGGGAAGCTTTCTGTTCATCTGGAATGCAAAGAGGTCCCATAGCACAGTTCCCCATAGAGCAAATATGGTGGTTAGTTTTGTGTGGTGGAGCTCCCATTTGTGGTCTGCAGAGAAGCTTCTGCTTAATCTCTGTGCTAGGGAGCTCTGAGCACCCAGGAGATATGATTTCTGATACACCTGTTCCAAAGTCTGATTGCTTCCACCCAGAGGGGATGAGATCTCGCTCCTCCCTGTTTGTTTATATAGGCCACTGTGGTGATATTGTCGGACGTTATTTGTACATGGAGTGAGCCTACGAAGGGAAAAAGGCCTTGCACGACAGGCCAACTGCTCTCAGCTCCAGTAAATTTATATGAATCCTGGCCTCTCATGGGGTCCAGGTACCCTGAGCAGTATGACAGTCTATGTGATCACCCCATCCTGTAAGGGAGGTGTACATCAAGATGGTGGCCCTCAGTATGGGAGGGCTGAAGGGAGTCCCCACTATGCCTTTGTTCGGTTTGGACAGCCAAATGAGGGAGGTGAGAACTCCAGAGAGAATGGTGACTTTGGAGGTGATGTGATCCCTGTTTGGTCTGTAGGTCGAATGGAGCCAACCTTGTAGGCACTACAGGTGGAGTCTGGTGAAAGGTGTCACCTAGGTGCATGCAGCCATGTGGCCTAACAGGGAGAGAAACTGATGCATCGTCGTTCAAGGTTTGTGGGTGATGCAAAAGATCAGGTTGCTCATCAGTGATCACATAAAATCTGTCTGTGGGAAGGAAAGCTCTCGCATAGATTGAGTCCAGCCATCCTCCTATAAAATGCATTGTCCTTGTGGGTGACAAAACAGACTTGTCTTTGTTTATACAAACACTTAGGTGGCAAGGAGGCACTGAAGAAACTCTGTTGCTCACATAATTTCTTGGCGAGATTGGCCTACCAAGAGCCAGTTGTCCATGTACGGAAATACCCTAAATCCCTGATGCCTCGTCTGGGCCGCTACCATGGTGAAAACTTCCATGAACACCCTGTGTGCCGTTGCAAGTCCAACGAAACTATGAGGAACTGGTAGTGCTCTTTGCCAACCCTGAAATGCAGGAACTTCCCATGTGATGGGTGAATTTCCATATGGAAATAGGCTTACTTCATCTGAAAAGCCATGAACCACGCTCCCTCCTGAAGGGAGGAGATTATAGATGCCAGTGCAATCATCCTGAATTTCAGTTTTCGGATAAAGATTTGAGTTACTGAAGGTCCAGGATGAGTCTCCATTCTCTGTCTTATTGGGGGACTAGGAAATATGGAGAGTAGAACCCTCTCCCCTGATACTGAGGTGGGATGCTCTTTATTACCCCCTGGTGTAACAGGGATTCCACCTCCCATTGAAGAATCAGTTGGTGAGGGGGTCCCTGATGGAGGTAGGAAGGTGGCTTGCGAGGAGGGAAAGAAAAAATTCTATGGATAATCTCCAGAACCCAACTGTCCATGGTGATCTTGCTTCAACTCTGGGTGAAGAAAGTAAGACGGCCTCCAAAGATGATGGGAGAAGAAGTAGGTGGCATCTACGTGGGTCTTGATGTGCATGTCAAAAATGGCTTTTGGCCTGCAGTTGGGAGTACGTGGCAGGTGTAGCGGTGAAGAGAGCTCAGAAATGGGACTTCTGAATCCTTTGTTGCTTACGAGGAGGTTCAGGTGGACACTGGTAGTATGGGGTAGGTGCAGGAGGTAGTCGTGGTTGAAAATGTGGCTCTATCTAGTGTTTCCTTCTGGGGGCAAGAGTGTAAATCCCGAGGGATCACAGGGTGGATCTCAAGTCCTTTGCAGAGTCTAGAGACTCAACTGTCTTTTCATTAAAAAGGTTGGATTCATCGAAGGGGAGATCTTGGATAGTATTTTGGACCTCTGTAGGGAAGCCTGGCGACTACAGCCAGGAGTGCCTTCTCATGATCAGTCTTGTGGCCAAAGATCTGGATGCTGTGTCTGCAGCATCTACCACAGCCTCGTACTTTGCTACCAACCTCCCCTCATCCAGAGGGGACTGGAACTGGACTTGGTCTTCCACAAAGAGTTTGTCTTTAAATTCCACAAGCCTGATGTAGGTGTTAAAATTGTATTTTGCTAATAAAGCTTGATAATTAGCTATGCAAAATTTGAGGCCTGTGAGGGAGAAAACCTTCCTACTAAGGAGGTTCTGTCTCTTTGACCAGTTATCTGCCAGGGTAGACTTTTGGTAGTGCACCCAAGCTCTCTCCAATAGCTGCCTGTACCACCAATGAATTGGGTGCAGAATGGGAAAACAAGAAGTCAGCCCACTGGGCTGGTACAAAATAGCATCTTTCAGCTCATTTTGATGTAGGTGCATAAGAAGCTGATGTATGTCAAACTGATCTGGCTGTTTCTAATACAGCCTCGTTAACTGGAAGGGCCACCCTGATGGGTCCCTGTGGCTGTAAAACGTCCAGAAGCCGATGTTAGGGGTCCTGGACCTCCTCTAGTGGGATGTGTAGATCATTAGCAACCCTTTGCAACATCTGATATTGCCAGTGGTCATTCAACAGAGAGGGCCATAAAGAAGTGATAGTATCATCCAGAGATGCTGAGGAGCCCCATGTCGGAATTGGTGGTACCAGAGGAACACCAGTTCCACCTCATGCACTGATGGAACTGGCTAATGAGAGAGGGAGGAATGGTACAACTCCTGAGAAGGGTCTGGGCGTCTGCCATAGGGGTCCCAAGGGCCCCAATGTGGCCAGAAGAAAGGATCAGTCGCTGTGGCCCCCACAGGAATCTATACCAGATGTCTGGGGTGGGGTCAGAACCCGAGGAATAATAGTGTCTCCGCTGTCTACCAGGGCTCCTGTGCCTTCAGGGAGATCCTGGTGCAGCTACCTCCTCTGACTCCTCCAATTCTGAGTATGGTTCTGTCAGTAACAGTGGCGTTATTGGTACTGAGGCACTCCTGCCTGATGGATAAAGATGGGACCTCTCCTGAGGCAACAGTAACAATTCCACCTCTGAGATGGCAGATGAAATTCAATGTTGATAAATGCGAAGTAATGCACATTGGAAAACATAAATCCAACTATACATATAAAATGATGGGGTCTAAATTAGCTGCTACCACACAAGAGAGATCTTGAAGTCATTGTGGATAGTTCTCTGAAAACATCCACTCAGTGTGAAGCGGCAGTCAAAAAAGTGAACAGAATGTCAAGAATCATTGAGAAAAGGATAGATAATAACACAGAAAATATCATATAGCTCCTGTATAAATCCCTGGTACGCCCACATCTTGAATACTGCATGCAGATGTGGTTGCCCCATGTCAAAAAAGATATATTGGAATTGGAAAAGATACTGAAAAGGCAACAAAAATTATTAGGGGTATGGAACAGCTTCCATATGAGGAGAGATTAATAAGACTGCGTCTTTTCAGTTTGGAAAAGAGACGACTAAGGGGGGATATGATAGAGGTCTATAAAATCATGACTGGTGTGGAGAAAGTAAGTAAGGAAGTGTTATTTACTCCTTCTCATAACACAAGAACTAGGGGCCACCAAATGAAATTAATAGGCAGCAGGTTTAAAACAAATAAAAGGAAATATTTCTTCACACAATGCATAGTCAACCTATGGAACTCCTTACCAGAGGATGTTGTGAAGGCCAAGCCTATAACAGGGTTCAAAAAAGAACTAGATAAGTTCCTGGAGGATATTAGCTAAGATGGGCAGGGATGGTGTCCCTAGACTCTGTTTGCCAGAAGCTGGGAATGGGCGACATGGGATGGATCACTTGATGATTACCTGTTCTGTTCATTCCTTCTGAAGCACCTAGCATTGGCCACTGTCGGAAGACAGCATTGCTGGGGTAGATGGACCTTCGGTCTGACCCAGTATGGCCATCCTTATGTTCTTCTGCATCCTGGGACCCTGGGCATAGTCCTGGGACCAGTGAGGATTTCCCCAGACTGTGGGAGTATTCTATTCTATACTAACTAGAATTCCTAAGCTAAGATATAAACTATTTAAAACTACATTTTACAGGTTCTGCAATAGTGAAGAGGACACAATTCCAACTCAGGCCATGCAGCAGTAAGAAGGAACAGGGGAGGTGTCAACTCACGTTGCCTCTTATACCCTCAGTCGGAAGCACAGGGAGAATTGCTGCACATGTGTGGGTAAATGGACACTGCTTTGAAGAAATTCCCACCTCAGGCACATGCCGCACATGCGTACCCAGATGTGGAATACACACGGGGACCATCACTCAAAGAAGAATCATAGATTCCAAGTCCAGAAGGGACCATCAGGATCATCTAGTGTGACCTCCAATATAACACAGACCACAGAACTTCACCATAATAATTCCTAGAGCAGAGCTTTTAGAAAAACATCCAATCTTGATTTAAAAATTGTCAGTGATGGAGAATCCACCAGGATCCTTTGTAAATTGTTCCAATGTTATTTGCTCTTCCTGTCAAAAATTTCCAGTCTGAATTTGTCTAATTTCAGCTTCAAGCTATTGAATCTTGTTATACCTCTCTCTGCTAGACTGAAGAGTCCATTATTAATTATTTGTTCCCTACGTAGATATTTACCGATTGCAATGAAGTCACCCCAAAACCTTCTCTTTGTTAATCTAACTAGATTGAGCTCCTTGAGTCAACCACTGTAAGGCAGGTTTTCTAATCCTTTAATAGTTTTATGACTCTTCTCTGAATCTTCTCCAGTTTATCAACATCCTTCTTGAACTGTGGTCACCAGAACTGGACACCATATTCCAGCAGCAGCTGCACCAGTGCCAAATACAGAGATAAAATAACCTCTCTCTGCTCCTACTTGAGATTACCTTGTTTGTGCATCCCAGGATTGCTGGTTGGGCCATAACATATGCTGGGAACTCAAGTTACCACAACCCCCAAAACTTTTTCAGAGGATAGAGTCCCCCATCCTGTAAGGATAGCCTACATTCTTTGTTCCTAGATGTATACAGTTACATTTAGCTGTATTAAAACACATATTATTTGCTTGCACCCAGTGATCCAGAGTGCTCTGAACCAGTGACCTATCCTCTTCACTAGTTACCACTCCCCAGTTTTTGTGTCATCTGGAAACTTTATCAGTGATGATTTTATGTTTTCTTCCAGGTCATTGATAAAAATGTTAAATATCATAGAACTGATCCCTGCGAGACCCCACTGGAAACACACGCACTTGATGACAATTCCCTGTTTACACTGACCTATCAATGAACCAGTTTTTAATCCATGTAATGTGTGCTGTGTTAATTTTATAGTGGTCTAGCTTTTAACTGAAATATTGTGTGGTACCTAGTCAAATGCTTACAAAAATCTAAGTATTACCTTTTTCTACCAATCTTGTAAACTCATTAAAAAAAATCAAGTTAGTTTGACAGGATTTATTTTCCATAAATCCATGTTTATTTGCATGAATTATGTTGCTCTCCTTTAATTCTTTATTAACTGAGTCCTGTATCAGCCACTCCATTATCTTGCCTGGAATCGATGTCAGACTGACAGGCCTATAATTACCTGGGTCATCCTGTTTACCCTTTTTAAATACTGGCACAACATTAGCTTTCTTCCAGTCTTCTTGAAATTCCTCAGTGCTCCAAGACTTATTGAAAAATCAACATTAGTAGTCCAGAGAGCTCCTCAGCCATCTCTTTTAAAACTCTTGGATGAAAGTTAACTGAACCTGCTGATTTTAAAATGTCTAACTTCAGTAGCTTCTGCTAACATCCTCCAGAGATACTAGTAAGTTTGCATGAGGCATAAATCAGGGCAGAGTTTGGCCCATAGCACCTTTCGAATACAAGTGTGATGGACTTGTCCCATAACTAACAGCTCACAGTAACAACATGCTAACATACCATCTTGCAGCAGAATTTTCCTGGCTCAGTCCTTCTCCGCTGATATCGCTTCCACCGGCAGCTGTAGAACCCTGCCAGGCAGGAGATGAAGGGCTGATGTTCATACCGCTGCAGCAAGTGCCGACGCACCACCTTCAACTTCCCAAACTTGAGCTTCTTGAGACTGATGGAACTGCTGTCCATCTGAGGAGGCTTATCTCATTTTCCCTCTGAAATGAAACTGAAAATCATCAGGGGACATTTGTCCCATATCTGCTCTTGCCTCCCTGGACAACACATTTCACATAGCTTGTCTGACTAGCAGGCTTGCGCCAGATTTTGCCCTGAGTTAGACCTACTGTGTGATCCCATTAGGCCATACGTTCTCCTGCATGTAGAAAGCTGAATGAAAAAGGGAACCTCCAAAGGATGAGCTGCCAGCCTTTTCTGTTGGCATGCCAAGACTGGCAGGACAAGATGGATGTGAAGGTATGTGTTCTGTTTCTTTAAGACTGGCAGGATGGGAACTGGGGAAGATTCTGTACAGAAGCTCTATAGTAAAGCAAAGAAAAAGAAACTGAGTGGATAATATTGTTTCCATTATCCTGATGGAGTCCCTTATTCAGGGGCAGAAGACAGTGTCTCCTGTGATTCTTCATACACTGGCACTTGTTTTTAGAGCTTGTTTTTAAAGGCTTTTGATGGAAAACACACCAAACCAAAAATATTACACAGAAAATTTACCTTTTTTCAACCAGCTCTGATTGTTTTGAACTGGTTTAATATACACAGTAAGAAAGAAAAATCAACTTCTCCCCGCCTGTGGTGTGGCGGTGCCCCACCCCTATGCCAGATTGGGCTACAACAGGCCAGAGCTGCTGCGCAAGGCAGCAGCCAATCAGGGACAGCCTGTTAGAGAGCCAATCAGGGCCAGGCTAGGCCCTATATAAAGGCTGCCCAGGAAGGGAGCAGGCAGTCTCTCCCAGGCCTTCAGAGGGTGAAGGTCTGTCTCCTGCGGACCGGACCGGACCGGACCGGACCGGACCGGACCGGACCGGACCGGACCGGACCGGACCTCACCTCACCTCACCTCACCTCACCTCACCTCACCTCACCTCACGTCCGGTACCTGCCAGGCTGCAGGCCCTGAGAAAAAGGGCCTAGCTGGTGCAAAGGGGCCGAAGGGGAAACGGCCAAGGGAGAGAGATGGACAAAGGGAGAGAAGGAGGGCAGGCAGGAAGGCTGCTGCCAAAGGGTCCCTGGGTTGGGACCCAGAGTAGAGGGTGGGCCTGGGTCCCCCCCTTGCACTTCCACCTGGCCGTTGGGAGTGGCCATCATGGACTGCACCAGACCCCTACCAAAAGGGGTTAGACTTTGGGGTGTGGCTGGGGTGAAGAGAAGGACTGCTGATAACACCAAACCCCTGGAAGGGGGTGAGACTGGAGCAGTGGACACTGCTGGAGGGCAGTGTCCTGAAGAGGACTCCGCAAGCTGGGAGCAACGTGGGTCAAGATGCCGATCTAGGGCAAGAGATGGATGGGACACCACTGGCAGAGGGCACTCTGCATGAACTGAGCTAATTCCCAGAGTGAACAGTAGGAGGCGCTGCAGTGGTGAGTCCCAACCCTGTCACACACCCCACATGCAACAGATTTCAACTCTCCACAAAGACTTTCAGTTTGATAAGCCTGGGAGACAGCCCGGATTGTGGCAAAGTACAATTTATGCAATGGACAATGAAGCTGAAAATATTTTAAAATAATTTGTGCTTGCTACAGGCCGGTCAGCCTCACCTCAGTCCCCGGAAAAATCACGGAGCATGTCCTCAAGGAATCAATTCTGAAGCACTTAGAGGAGAGGAAAGTGATCAGGAACAGTCAGCATGGATTCACCAAGGGAAAGTCATGCCTGACTAATCTAATTGCTTTCTATGATGAGTTAACTGGTTCTGTGGATGAAGAGAAAGCAGTGGACGTGTTATTCCTCAACTTTAGCAAAGCTTTTGACACTGTCTCCCACAGTATTCTTGTCAGCAAGTTAAAGAAGTATGGGCTGAATGGATGCACTACAAGGTGGGTAGAAAGTTGGCTAGATTGTCGAGCTCAACGGGTAGTGATCAATGGCTCCGTGTCTAGTTGGCAGCTGGTATCTAGCGGAGTGCCCCAAGGGTCGGTCCTGGGGCCGGTTTTGTTCAATATCTTCATTAATGATCTGGAGGATGGTGTGGATTGCACTCTCAGCAAGTTTGCAGATGACACTAAACTGGGAGGAGTGGTAGATACGCTGGAGGGTAGGGATAGGATACAGAGGGACCTAGACAAATTGGAGGATTGGGCCAAAGGAAATCTGATGAGGTTCAACAAGGACAAGTGCAGAATCCTGCACTAGGACGGAAGAATCCAATGCCCCACTACAGACTAGGGACCAAATAGCTAGGCAGCCATTCTGCAGAGAAGGACCTAGGGGTGACAATGGACGAGAAGCTGGATATGAGTCAACAGTGTGCCCTTGTTGCCAAGAAGGCCAATGGCATTTTGGGATGTATAAGAAGGGGCATTGCCAGCAGATCGAGGGATGTGATCGTTCCCCTCTATTCGACACTGGTGAGGCCTCATCTGGAGTACTGTGTCCAGTTGTGGGCCCCACACTACAAGAAGGATGTGGAGAAATTGGAGAGAGTCCAGCAAAGGGCAACAAAAATTATTAGGGGGCTGGAACACATGACTTATGAGGAGAGGCTGAGGGAACTGGGATTGTTAGTCTGCGGAAGAAAAGAATGAGGGGGGATTTGATAGCTGCTTTTAACTTCCTGAAAGGTGGAACCAAAGAGGATGGATCTAGACTAGTCTCAGTGATAGCAGATGACAGGACAAGGAGTAATGGTCTCAAGTTGCAGTGGGGGAGATTTAGGTTGGATATTAGGAAAAACTTTTTCACTAGGAGAGTGGTGAAACACTGGAATGCGTTACCTAGGGAGGTGGTGGAATCCCCTTCCTTAGAAGTTTTTAAGGTCAGGCTTGACAAAGCCCTGGCTGGGATGATTTACTTGGGATTGGTCCTGCTCTGGGCAGGGGGTTGGACTAGATGGCCTCCAGAGGTCCCTTCCAACTCTGTTATTCTATGAACCAGCAGAGCTTTGAGACTTGGGCTTGTCTAGACATAAAAGTTGTATCTCTATCACTATAGGTATATATAGCTGAAACAGTACAACCCCTTAGCTGTGGGCTCACTATAAAAGTTATACCTGTATAGCAATTCCAGCATGGGAAGGCGAATAAGTTATTGATATGAACTGGATGAAACCTTGTTATGTGTTGAGTTAACACCTCATTGAGATTGCTAGGTGTGAACTCACCATTCAATTAACGTAACTGTAAGGATAAGCCCCGTCTAAGACAAAAGGTATTTAGAAACTGGTCCAGGAGATTTTGGATGAGTATTGTAATTGGGTGTGGGGGCAGGAGGAATGGGAAAACAGATTACACAGAAATTGATATGAGATGAGAAGAAACAGGAAGAGAGCACCTGAAGGAGGAACTGAAACCATGGTAGCTGAGCTGACTCTGGAAGAAACATGGGGAGAGGGTTTTTGGGTTGCCTGAGCTATGGATTATGTATTAATTATACTGATTACTTAAGAATTCCCAGTTAACACTCTGAGGTTTGATTAGGTTCCTGTCCAAAGATCTGGCCCAGTATTATTAAAATTACTGTTCAGCTGAGAACCACAGTGTACACAGTTGCAACACGCACTCTTAGCCCTGGTCTACACTGGGGGCAGGGGTGTCAACCTAAGATACTCAACTTCAGCTATGCGACTAGCGTAGCTGAAGTTGGCGTATCTTAGGTCGACTTACTTGGCTACTCACCCGTTGACTCCACCTCTCACAAGTTGGAGTTCCGGAGTTGATGGGGAGCGTGTTCAGGGATAGATTTATCACATCTAGATGAGACTCAATAAATCTATCCCCAATAGATGGATCACTACCCACCGATCTGGCTGGTAGTGAAGACCTGCCCGTAGGAGCTCTTCTGTTTTTGTAATAGTTATATTAATACAGTTAGCAAAGTCACCAACACTAACCCAGCAAGGTAGATAAAGATAATACAAAATGTACATCTGAACATCCAACTCTCACCATCCCTTGCAGAACAACCTGAAATGTTAATCATTATCTTCCTCAAACAGCTTTTATAATATGTTCTACTTACACCACTACACCTAATGCATATTCAGCAGGGGTTTTCCCCCTCTTCCTTACTTGTATTTCCTCACCCTCCTACTGCTGGCATGACCTTATCCATAGGTTAGCATATTAATGATCTCAACATATTGTCATGTACGTCAATTTGTTGCCAAGGCAAGTTTGTGGTTATGCATCTGCGGATGTTCCTATCCTACAATATCCAAAAGCTGGTATCAATTCATATTCCTGTGGTTATCTAGTCATATACAAAAATCCCCTAAACATAGTATTCCCAGATCCCCAATAACCCAGGGTCACTGTTGGGTAACTCACTCATGCTAAGACTCATAGGCCTCAAAGCCTTATGCTAACTGCTCAAGCTAATGTCTTATAGGATGTAGGCTTGTAGGCTCATTGCTTTACTGCCTTAACTTATGTCTGTGCCTTACCTAGCAAATACCTATAGGCTACAGGGCTCAGGCTTTAAAGAGTGCTCTTGGTTTTGTGAGCAAAAGGTGTTTCCTGCTATTTGACTCCTTCTGTGTTCAGAGACGCAGGACTTTATACATTCTTTGTAAATAAACAGAACTGCATCAAAGACATACCTATTACCAATTTCTACTCCCTACTGGATCACACACAGAGCCCCAAATTTTGGCTAGCCTCTCGGGTCAAAAAGGGGAAACACTGTCCTGTATAAGACCCCTTTATATAGGTATAACTGCAACCACGCCAGAAGTTCTACCACAATCACTAGATCAGTAAAAAACAAAATCACCCCCCCACACACACCCCAACCAGTTATATTGGTACCACTTTCAAGTGTAGACTGGACTTTCAGTAGCAGTAAGAGGACTATGTAGGAGATGATCTAGTAATTAGGTTTTAAACACAACTTTCAAAATAAATTATCACTAATGTGTGAGCTCACTTGGAACAGACAGTGCAAGTGGCACAACAGTGTGAACTAGTGAAAAAGTAATTCACCTGAGAAGAAAGTAGTGAGATTATGGTGCAAGGAGTAGGGAAAAACCTCCCATGGGAGAAAACAAAAGCACCGTTTTTTAAAAAAAAAACCCTCTTATGAGCACTGGGTTAGTTGGCAAAAGCGATTTTTGTTATATTGCAGAGCTTGGGAAGTGATAGTGTCACTTGATACATATTACCTGTTTGGAGCTGAAATCAGGAATGTCTCCTGCAAGTCGCACAGGGCTCTGCCTTCTTTACCTAATTTATAAAATACAATAATAGTTAAAAATAGAAATGTGCAGTTTACACTTTCCATCCTTATGCATGTTTCCACACAATGAATTGCTTGTGAATGAACTACAGAGCAAGAGTTTATATTTTTATTTGAAGTGATTTGATAAATCATTTGAAACAATGGATACATTCAGAAAATCTCCTGAGCCATTCACAGACATTTTGCCAACAGAAGAGGTGACATTGGTCAAATTAGTTACAAACTCTATCTAACATGTTCTGTGTTAAATTCTCTCCTCTGCAGTGATGCAAATGAGAGTAAATTATGGCTGTGTTTCATGCAGATCTATATATGAAAAAGATTAACACATCACTATAGCATTGCCAACACCAAGTGTTCCAAAATCATGAGTCAAACCTCATAATACCATGAAATCGCTTAAAAAATAATAAGTGCTGGATTTTTTTTAATCTCAGTTTTTAAGACATTACATTACTCAGGTCATATTTTCAAAGCTTTTCTCTGCAAACGTAAGGGCTAGAAACTTCACTTTTTCTTTAATAAATCTGAGATTCTAAGTCAATCACTTGCCTCCAAGGCTTGCAGCTTTAAGACAGACACCAAATATCACAATAAAATTGCAGAACTCAATGTCATTATTTATATAACATCAGAAACGTGCTGTATGGATTACAAACAGGTCTGACCGTTACCTCTGTCCAGGAGAGTTACAGCAGATCTAATGCTCCTATTCTATTTGCATAGCTTACGTATTTTGCATCTTTCCATTAATGGGTCAGCTCCTGTTCTTGGATATTTTGGGATCAGGTTATTCCTCAGTTTTTTATTCAGTCCTTACTTGGTGTTTGATCCTACACCACTGAGGGCAACAGAAGCTTTGCCATTGGTGTCAATGTGAGCAGGATCCAGCAGTTAGACAAAAATGGGAATTTGCCAAATAGGAACCTCAGGATTTGGGCCATTTTTACTTCATACATTCCCAGAGCAGTCTTAGAGCTCCCAAATCTACAACTATAGGTATCCCATAGGGCAGAACATACACTCCATGTGCATCCAATGCCAGTGACTTTGGAAGTTTAACATGTACCAGGAATGCAGAATCAGGCCCTTACTATGTATCGAGGTGCTTATCTGGTTCCATCACCACAGTATCTGAGCATCTCACAAACATGAATGAATTTACTCTTCCAATGCCCTTGGGGGTAAGGAAAGAATTAGTCTGGGCCCCAGTTCAGCAAAAGCACTAAGCAGACACTTAACTTAAAAATGCCCTGATGAACTGGAATCTTAGTTTTTCTTTATAAATTGTTTCCACAAACCCACCCACAACCCGCTAATAATTTTTTGGCAAAATTAAAATTTTACTCCCTCGAGTGGCCTGGGGTGAGCAGAAGTGAACGGAACACACAAGAGGCACTTTCACAGTCTGAGTCTTAGCTCCGCATTTTGTAACTTGTGTATAAAAGGCAACATTTCATTCACCATTTCACATCCACCTCACGTCACATTGCCAGCCCCTATTGCCCCTAGGTTTCAACCTTACTGCTCTCTGGGTTTCTTCTTCCCATGTAAAAGTCTGTATTTCAGACCATTTGTCCCCGGATCTCTCAGCTTCATTTTTCCAGGCTGAATGTGTTTTTCTTTGCCTGGTATTGAAACCAGCTTGTTATTAACACTCTCCCTGGTCTCTCTAATCTTTTCAAACTGAACTGCCCCCCAGCCCTTGTCTCTGTCTGCCCTGTCCCTTCTCTTTCTCAACTCAGAGACCTGCTTTCCTGCTTCTCACTTCCCAGTGCCTGTCGCCCAACGGACACAGAACTTTCCAGCCTTAGTTCCAGGAAGGCCCTTACTGGAATGTCATCAAGCATTAGATCAGCTTATCTTAAAGGGCCAGCAAATTCTAAAGGGGCAATAAACCCAGTAGCTAATATCAGCTGCTGTAAATTGGCATAGCTCGACTGAAGTCAATGAACATATGCCAACTTGCACCAGATTGACCACTAAGAGTCAAGTGACCCACATAAATCCCTGCAGATTTTTGGTGTTACCGATTAAATGAAGTTGTGCAGCCTTTGTGAATGGAATTTGTTGCGCCTCTCAGACTGATCAAATTAGACATTGGTTAGACTGGTGACCACCCGCAACTATTGTGATCTACAAGACTATAAGTTATGCAAACCTATTTGTATTTATTGTTACCTGTCCCCCACCCCTGTTCGTTTAGTCACCTGTTACAATCCTAGAATTAGTTTTATCAGACAGATTTCATTTGGTTTGATTACAACGGGGCCATCATCGGCCCTACTAACAGCAGAGAAAGGACTCCATTGTCCTAACTCCTAATCGCCTAACATAAAGGTGATTCAAAACTGAGGCTACTCACGACATAGGATCTGTCTATGTCTGGACCAGGACCAGCAGTCATGGATTATCCAATGGCGACTCTACAAACTCATCTCCTGTTTTTCAGTTTTCTGTAGAAAGAGTTATAGGGCAGAGTTAAGGTTATTTAGGCGTTCTTGAATCTTTTAAGTGTCACCTTAATGTGGAATTTCCAGCATTTCTAACATTTCTGTTTTTCTGAGAAAATGACAGATGTTCCCTCAGAGGTTTTTAATAGAACACAAATCTTAACTCCATGCAGGTTATGTTTTGCCTAGGAATTTCCTTAGCATTTTGAATAGGTTTGAGATGAACGTCCTTGATATTAGGATAACCGTTGTGGCCCAGATCTTCAAACATGCTCAGTGCCAAACAACAACCACTGGCATGTAAATTAAGTGGCTAGATTTTTAAATGGTACCTAAATTAATATTTCATTTAGATGGCTAAATCGGAACTGAGCTCTTTAGAAAAATCCAGCCCTAGTCATGTATTGGACATCTGTGTGGTGCTAACAAAATATTGAGTCAATCAATAGAGGGCAGTAGGAATAAAGCAGCGGGTACCCTGTTTGCCTCTTTCCAGGGATTGGAGTACCTTTGTAAAGTCTGGAGGGGGTAAGGGAAGGCCTTTTGAAAAGTATTGGGGAGTAGCCCTTTAGAGTCCAGATCCCAGCTCAGCCAATCTGCTCTACATGCTTCTTTATTCTGCAGTTGTGTGGGCCACAACGTGACTAAAAACTGAGCTTTTGGAGCCAGGAGAACGAAGAGTAGAGTGATTTAAAATAAAACTGAACAGCAGCAGCCAAGAGGAGAAGAATGAACTTTTGACAAGCTTTAAACAAAATAGGAAGAAACCATTTTCCTCTAGGTAGGAGCAGTAGAGATACCATGATGGAAGAGGTGTTGTATTAATTGAGACGCACTCTATCGTCTAACAGTGTTAACATAACCCAGTCACTGTCCAACATTAACCAGTGTTACGCAAGGTTTGGGGTTGGATATGCGGAGAAGGCAGCCTTCTTAGTATCACAGCAAACACACCCTTCAGCATCCTTTTAACCTTTTATTAAAGATAAAGAAAAGAAGGAAAAAATAGTTAAAACATTTGGAATGTGAAGTATGGAATAAGGCTCCCATTTTAACACCATCCCTTCTTCCCTCTCCCTTTAGCTGGAGAAAGTTTATAGGAGGAAAAACCTCCTTGTTTGACAGTCTCAGATGGTATCAACATGGCAATAACTGTCCTTTTGAGGCAAAGAGAAGTTGGTTGAGATGAGCTGGAGCTGCTGTCGTTGCTGCTGTTAACTCTGATCCCATATCATCTCAGTTGGTGATTGGGATTCTGCTGGAGCTGGTAGGGATGCCAATATCACCTGGGTCTCTCTGGCTCAGTCTGGTCAGGATAGCCCTCGGGATTAGGAGAAAGAAGGGCTGGGATCCCAGGAGAGGGTGGGGGTGGCAGCCATGATGGTGAAGCTTGCTCTAGTAGGTGCAATCTGTTCTTCTCATACTTTTAGGACCCACAAAGGAAGTGGTGGGTGCCAAACCCCTTCCTTTATTTATTTTCACTCATTTCCAAACCCACAATTTCTTGTTTACCAGGCATGATCTTAACACAGTCCTTGACTTGTATCAGTAGCCTATTTGTTTGGACGAGTTCAGTCTATCTCCCTTTCGTACCTTTTCCCATTGACATTTGTTATTACAGGTTATTGTGACAGCTCATGAACTTTCATGTATTTTCTACCATTGAGTTCCCAGTTAGGATAAACTTGTAGACCCATTTATCACAACAGAAGTCATTCTTCTTTCTAGCCCTAAAGCCTGCCTCTGACCATGGCTGCATACCAATTACCTCAGAGAAATTGGAGGGAAAAGTCTCAACTTCATCTGTTAGGCATGTAAGACTACAGAATATTATTACGCTGGGGCAAGGGAATCCTCCACAATTCCTCACCAGCCATCTATTTACTCTAGGGCCTGGGTTACACTGCTGGGGGTGGGTTCGGACTAAGATACGCCACTTCAGCTACTCTATTCGCGTAGCTGAAGTCGAAGTATCTTAGTTCGACTTACCTGGCCATCCTCATGGCGGCGAGTCGACCGCGGCAGCTCCCCCGTCAACTCCGCTTACTCCTCCTGCCAAGGTGGAGTACAGGCGTTGATTTGGGGATTGATTTATCGCGTCTAGACGAAATGCGATAAATTGATCCCCGATTGATCGATCACTACCCGCCGATCCGGCAGGTAGTGAAGACGTACCCTAGGCCAGTGTTTCTCAACAACTGGTTTGTGGACCGGTGCTGGTCCTGAGATCTCCCTGACACAGTTTAGGAAGGCAGCAAGCCGGGCCCTGGTATCAAAAAGGTTGAGAAATACTGCTCTAGGCCCTTGACTCAACAAAGCCCTTAAGCCAGGGGTAGTCAATAGGTGGACCGGGGGCCAAATCCAGACTGCCAGATGCTTTTGAATGGACCCTGAAATCTTTTTATTTACTTTTTATCATCATTGTTGTTTTTTATTATTATTTTCTCTGGAGTCTGGACCTTGATTAGACCTTGCCCAAGAAATTTGGACCTTGACCAAAAAAATAAAAAAATTGACTACCCCTGCCTTAAGCACATGCTTAAAGTTAACCACCTGAATAGTCCCAGTTGAAGTCACTGGGACTATGCGTGTGCCTAAAGTGAAGCATATGCTTAAGTGTTTTCCTGAATCAGGATCAAAAAGAGTTATCATTTGAAAAATGAGGCAAATAAATAAAAGCACAAACTGGGGTGATTAACATAGGCACCTAAACTGAAATATTCTCACCGCTGACTTCAGGGGGAGCAAAGTTCAGACACCACTGAGAGCTTATGGAAATCCCCCGGGGGGGGCCTGATTTTCAGAAGTGCTGAGCATGTGCAATGTACACCAAAATCAACACTAGCTGCAGGCATCCAGTACTCTGGGGCCTTCCATAGCTAGGAATTGAGACCTCTAATGTTAGGAGAATATTGGCTAAAGTAAAATGGTGCCCTGGACGATGTTAAGAAAGGAGAACATTACCTGCCCCACCCCACCTTCACCCCTTCAATGGCACCTGCTATTTGCTCTTCCTGTATTACCTTACAGGTATGAGAGAGTTGTACGCCGCACCTTTAGACAAGCGCTGCTGTAGGGTTCGCCCATATTAGGGCACTGCAGTTCCATGGCGCTGCTACCAGTTTGCGGGATCAATCCCTCTCCTGCACTTTGCAGATACGAGGGCATAGATGAGGGGGAAGTTTCTCTCTCACAACAGAATATAGAGGTCAGCACGTCTCCCTTTCAAGACCTTATTCTTTGACTAATAACAGAACAGCCACCACTGGTCAAAATAAAAATGAAAGTGAGCAAAATGCCCTGCAATCCACAGTGCTGGCATCACATCAACCTCTAGCCCACTGCACGGGTGCCACAGGACAGTGAGGACTGAAGCCAGAATGGCTCCTCCATGACATACCTAAAGAACTGAAGTCCATTCCCCCACAACTTCCTCCCCTCCTCCACTCACAGACCCAACTGGAGAGTTTCTTTCAGTACCGAACTCCAAAGCATCCCCCGCAATCCTGAGGGCAGCTTTGTCCATTAAAGTGATCACCCTTTTTGTTCTAACAGCATTTCTTCATTATCTAAGTTGTTATCACAGATGGTTACATTTATTCTAATAGATTTTAATAGAGAGAATATCATACAGTGTCTCACAAAGCAATCTGAAGAATGAATCCAGTGCGGAGATGAATGCAGGCTGCTGTGAAAGTACTTTAACTGCAGTCATGGCCAGATCTTGCAGCGTCTAGTCTACACACAAGCAAAATCCTCCCATTACAGCTTTCTCCAGAACCCTGCATGAAGCATCAGCTGCAAATACCTGGGCCAGCACTAGTAGCATGGAGGCTTCCATTCTTTATTATATTGATATTGCCCTTTGAGGTATGTCTACACTGCAAGCGGAAGGTGTGGTTAGCACGCCTATTCAGACACGAACTGGCTTGATCAAAGCTAGTTGGAGTAACAATAGCAGTGAAGCCAGGGCACCAGCTGGTCTCCTGAGTCTGTACCTAGGTCCCAACAGGGCAGAGCTTTACATTGGGGCTTTATTGTTACTCAAGCTGGCTTTGAGCTAGCTGGGGTATGTCCACATATGCTGCGATCACACCGCCTGGTTGTAGTCCAGACAGTCCCTTAGATTATAAACCCTGCAGAACTAGGACTATCGACCACTCTGTGCTTGTACAGTGTGCACAGAGGGACCTTGTTCTCAGCTGGCTCCTCGGCCCTACCGTAATACAAATAAACAATAATAATATTATGCTGAGAGGTTTCAGAGGAGCAGCCGTCTTAGTCTGTATTCGCAAAAAGGAAAGGAGTACTTGTGGCACCTTAGAGACTAACCAATTTATTTGAGCATGAGCTTTCGTGAACTACAGCTCACTTCATCGGATGCATACTGTGGAAAGTGTAGAAGATCTTATTATATACACACAAAGCATGAAAAAATACCTACTCCCACCCCACTCTCCTGCTGGTAATAGCTTATCTAAAGTGATCACTCTCCTTACATTGTGTATGATAATCAAGGTGGGCCATTTCCAGCACAAATCCAGGATTTAACAAGAACGTCTGAGGGGAGGGGGTAGGAAAAAACAAGGGGAAATAGGCTACCTTGCATAATGACTAAGCCACTCCGGTAGCCTATTTCCCCTAGTTTTTTTCTCCCCCCCCGACATTCTTGTTAAACCCTGGATTTGTGCTGGAAATGGCCCACCTTGATTATCATACACATTGTAAGGAGAGTGATCACTTTAGATAAGCTATTACCAGCAGGAGAGTGGGGTGGGAGTAGGTATTTTTTCATGCTTTGTGTGTATATAATAAGATCTTCTACACTTTCCACAGTATGCATCCGATGAAGTGAGCTGTATCTCACGAAAGCTTATGCTCAAATAAATTGGTTAGTCTCTAAGGTGCCACAAGTACTCCTTTTCATTATGCTGAGAGGTGCTAATGGCTGACATCTGCAGAGTCTTGCACCCAAAGACAACCATAGATCTTGTTAAAGCCAATGTGTGAGCCAAGCACACTCTTTCTGTCTCAAAAGAAGGTGTGATCAAGTCCCTTTATGTAGTAAAAACAGCTGAAGCTGCCCAAGGCACTAGGCTGTTTGCAGGACAGAGGTAAGCCACGTAGGACTAAGGGATTTCCCTAGCAGCAAATTCAGGAACTAGGATATTGGCTGTAGCCTGTGTGTGTTGGAGGCAGAAAGCCAGGAGAAGTAGTTGTGGACATGACCCTGAGAGGAAGCACAAAGATGAAGCTTCTTGGGCAGAGGGCTCTCTAGAATGGCCGACCTGGGGATTTCTGAGCAAGGTAATTGCCTCCGCTTGTTTCTACTGTGTTCAGGGAAATAGGGCTGTGTGTACGTTTCTGTAAATAAGCAAGATTACACCAAGAATATACCTGACTCAAAGCATCAATTTCTCATTTCTAAGCAGAAACAACCCTGCAAGGCCCAGAACATTGGCTGACCACCAAAAAGGGTAACATTACACAGCCCCACGGGCGTATGCAGCACTGTACAGTGGGTGTACCACAGGGACCAGTCAATGGGTCCCTAACTCAGTGTTCGAAGTCACATGTTAAAAACAAGCAGAAAGCAGAGCATGCACACTGTGGGGTTTGGGCACCAGAGCTGGAATACCTCATGGCAGAGGTGGGCTTCTAGATGTCTATTTCTGCGGAAAAGGACCTAGGGGTGACAGTGGACGAGAAGCTGAATATGAGTCAGCAGTGTGCCCTTGTTGCCAAGAAGGCCAATGGCATTTTGGGATGTATAAGTAGGGGCATAGCGAGCAGATCGAGGGACATGATCGTTCCCCTCTGTTCGACATTGGTGAGGCCTCATCTGGAGTACTGTGTCCAGTTTTGGGCCCCACACTACAAGAAGGATGTGGATAAATTAATTGGAGAGAGTCCAGCGAAGGTTAACAAAAATGATTAGGGGTCTGGAACACATGACTTATGAGGAGAGGCTGAGGGAGCTGGGATTGTTTAGCCTGCAGAAGAGAAGAATGAGGGGGGATTTGATAGCTGCTTTCAACTACCTGAAAGGGGGTTCCAAGGAGGATGGATCTAGACTGTTCTCAATGGTAGCAGATGACAGAACGAGGAGTAATGGTCTCAAGTTGCAGTGGGGGAGGTTTAGATTGGATATTAGGAAAAACTTTTTCACTAAGAGGGTGGTGAAACACTGGAATGCGTTACCTAGGGAGGTGGTAGAATCTCCTTCCTTAGAGGTTTTTAAGGTCAGGCTTGACAAAGCCCTGGCTGGGATGATTTAGTTGGGGATTGGTCCTGCTTCGAGCAGGGGGTTGGACTAGATGACCTTCTGGGGTCCCTTCCAACCCTGATATTCTATGATTCTATGATTCTATGAAAGGGAGGGAGCTTAGCATGTACAATACTGGACACTCAAGCTTGAAAATGCAAGCAGAGAAACAAAGGGGTAAGAGGTAAAGGGGGCTAGAAAAATAAATAAATGGACAGCTCCAAGCATGGGCCCAGTTCTGCAAAGTGTCTCCTAAGGAGAGTCCAGCTCCCTCCACAGTTGCAGTATCTGCTCCTATGAAAGAGAGGAGCAAATTCCAGGGCAGCCTGAAAGGCTCCTTTAGGCTTAAGAATGTATCAGAACTTATGACAGGTTTCAGAGTAACAGCCGTGTGAGTCTGTATTCGCAAAAAGAAAAGGAGTACTTGTGGCACCTTAGAGACTAACCAATTTATTTGAGCATGAGCTTTCGTGAGCTACAGCTCACTTCATCGGATGCATGCTGTGGAAACTGCAGCAGACTTTATATACACACAGAGACCATGAAACAATACCTCCCCCCAACCCACTCTCCTGCTGGTAATAGCTTATCTAAAGTGATCATCAAGTTGGGCCATTTCCAGCACAAATCCAGGTTTTCTCACTCTCCTGCTGGTAATAGCCCATCCAAAGTGACAACTCTCTTCACAATGTGTATGATAAACAAGGTGGGCCATTTCCTGCACAAATCCAGGTTCTCTCACCCCCTCACCCCCCTCCAAAAACCACACACACAAACTCACTCTCCTGCTAGTAATAGCTCATCCAAAGTGACCACTCTCCCTACAATGTGCACGGTATGCATCCGATGAAGTGAGCTGTAGCTCACGAAAGCTCATGCTCAAATAAATTGGTTAGTCTCTAAGGTGCCACAAGTACTCCTTTTCTTTTTTCAGAACTTATGAATCCTCAACAGGATCTTCTCCAAACCTTTCATTTTCACTGTGGCCTCCCTGGCAAAGCCTTTGGCTCCATTTTCCTCCCTTTCGCCTCCTAAGTTCAGACCCATCCTTCCACCACACTCCCATGAACCCCATGATTATATCTCCTACTGACATTCCCTTCTTATGCAGGCTCCCTACAATGCTGTATCACCTATTTCATCAGGCTTCTGCAAGCTCCCTCTTATGCCTTTGCCCTGAGCAAAGTTCGCCATAACCCTCCTTCCCCATAGCTTCACCCTTGCAAACTCCCAACATCTCCCACCACCTCCCCACACACGTCTTTGCTTTGGCTCGGAAGCTGCAAAAGCTTCCTTCCTGGGCCATGACTACACAAGAAGCCTCCCAGGTTTCCAGAGCATTTGAATTCAGAAGCATCTGAGCCTAGCGGAGAAGCGATCAGGGCTCCTGGACCTGTACATTTATACGGGTGGCCCATGGCATAGCACGGCAAATAAAGGGCCTAAACTAAAGAAAGTGTGAACTAGGATTCAGAGCAGTTCAGCCATCACTAGGGAATAGAGGGAGGCCCAAATCATAAAACTTGGGTCCAGATTCATATCTGAGTCGGAACGTTCCTAAAGTTTATTTGGGGTGGGGGGGAAGAGGGGAATTGCTGTTCAGACCTATCTCTACTAGCAAAGAGTACATCAAAACTGGGAGAGAATGGTACACATGGGAGACAGCACAATCTGAAACTCATTCACAACATGAGGCAAAGTGACCAAGAGGGGAGCAAAGTTTAGGAATGTTCAGTAAATCGAGGAGTGAAAGAGGCAACACACACCTCTCGAGTCCAATCTTCTTCCTAGCACAGAAGGACTTTGTTTGCTCACAGGTGAGCATAAGAACGGCTATACTGGGTCAGACCTATCCTATCTTCCAACAGTGGCCAATGCCAGGTGCCCCAGAGGGAATGAACAGAAGAGGTAAACATCAAGTGTGCCATCCCTTGTCACCCATTCCCAGGTGAGCTTCTCTTTAATTACAGGCCTTTTAACAGGAGTTTGAGTGAGATGATAAAAAGCAAGACAAATAGTCCTGATGAGGGAAACGAAAGACATCCATTAAGCCACACAGGCCAAAGGTAGACTTTACTATGAACGGGACCCATTTGAATGTTTACAAGAAAAACCTGCCTCCTTTTTTTAATACAGTATGTGCTTTAGGGCCCATCAAGCTTTGTGCGGTCAAAGGGGTATAAATGAGGGCAGAATTCAGTTATTGGGTTATTGCTGACAGCTTTATTACCAGGACTTCCAACCCCACACAGCCCCCACACACATATGCTACAACATTTGGCAGGTAAGTAGGCATTACTAATGTGGCCATAGTGTTGGATGTTCGACAATAACAGATAGGAGTCAGAGCTGCGGGTGCTCTCAGCACTTCCGAAAAATCAGGCCACTTATTTGGCTGGATCTGCGATGCCTAACTTTAGATGCCCAGGTTTAAAAATCTTGGCCTAAGCACCTGGCCCAAGGTGATGCAGGAAGCCTGACACAGAGATAGGAAGAAAACCCAGAACTGCCTGCTCTGACTGAACGACCAACCTGCCTCGTTTCCAAGAGGGCTTTGAGGAAAGTGGTACTGATACATGGCTATGGGCCTCACTATAAGAAAATGGATGGAGATGGACAGATGAACTAATTATTATTATTATACAGAGACATTATTAAGGGCACAAGAGCAAACTACCCCACTGCCTGGAAAGATAGGAAGTCTGGCAAGAGACCACCCTGGCTTAACCAGGAGATCTTCAGTGATCTAAAAAACAAAAAACAGTCCTACAAAAAGTAGAAACTAAGTCAAATTACAAAGGATGGATATAAAAAAATAACGCGAGTATGTAGGGATAAAATTAGAAAGGCCAAGGCACAAAACAAGATCAAACTAGCTAGAGACATAAAGGGTAATAAGAAAACATTCTACAAATACATTAGAAGGAAGAGGAAGGCCAAGGACAGGGTAGGCCCATTACTCAATGATGGGGTAGGAAATAACAGAAAATGTGGAAATGACAGGGGTTCTTTTAATGACTTTTGTTTCGGTTTTCACCAAGAAGTTGGTGGTGATTGGATGTCTAACATAGTGAATGCCAGTGAAAATGAGGTAGGATCAGAGGCTAAAATAGGGAAAGAACAAGTTAAAAATTATTTAGAAAAGTTAGATGTCTTCAAGTTACCAGGGCCTGATGAAATGCATCCTAGAACACACAAGGAGCTGACTGAGGAGATATCTGAGCCATTAGCTATTATCTTTGAAAAGTCATGGAAGACGGGAGAGATTCCAGAAGTCTGGGAAAGGGCAAACATAGTGCCCATCTATAAAAAGGGAAATAAGGACAACCCGGGGAATTACAGACCAATCAGCTTAACTTCTGTACCTGGAAAGATAATGGAGCAAATAATTAAGCAATCAATTTGCAAACATCTAGAAGATAATAAGGTGATAAGTAATAGCTAAGCATGGATTTGTCAAGAACAAATCATGTCAAACCAACCTGATAGCTTTCTTTGACAGGGTAACAAACCTTGTGGATGGGGGGAAGCGGTAGACAGGTAAATCTTGACTTTAGTAAAGCTTTTGATATGGTCTCACATGACCTTCTCATAAACAAACTAGGGAAATGCAACGTAGATGGAGCTATTATAGGGTGAGTGCAACACTGGTTGGAAAACCATTCCCAGAGAGTAGTTATCAGTGGTTCACAGTCAAGCTGGAAGGGCACAATGAGTGGGGCCTTGCAGGGATCAGTTCTGGGTCTGGTTCTGTTCAATATCTTCATCAATGATTTAGATAATGGCATAGAAAGTATACTTACAAAGTTTGTGGACTATACCAAGCTGGGAGAG
Organism: Lepidochelys kempii; assembly: GCF_965140285.1. Taxonomy (NCBI): domain Eukaryota; kingdom Metazoa; phylum Chordata; order Testudines; family Cheloniidae; genus Lepidochelys; species Lepidochelys kempii. The sequence continues at coordinate 16,841,085 of NC_136380.1, forward strand.
GTTGCAAGTGCTATGGAGGATAGGATTAAAATTCAAAATCATCTGGACAAACTGGAGAAATGGTCTGAAGTAAATAGGATGAAATTCAATAAGAACAAATGCAAAGTCCTCCAATTAGGAAGGAACAATGAGTTGTACACATACAAAATGGGAAATGACTGCCCAGGAAGGAGTACTGCAGAAAGGGATCTGGGGGTCATAGTGAACCACAAGCTAAATATGAGTCAACAGTGTAACACTGTTGCCAAAAAAGCAACATCCTTCTGGGATGTATTAGCAGGAGTGCTGTAAGCAAGACACGAGAAGTAATTCTTCAGCTCTATTCCGCGCTGATTAGGCCTCAGCTGGAATGTTGTGTCCAGTTCTGGGTGCCACATTTCAGGAACGATGTGGACAAATTGGAGAAAGTCCAGAGAAGAGCAACAGAAATGATTAAAGTTCTAGAAAAGATGACCTATAAGGGAAGATTGAAAAAATTGGGTTTGTTTAGTCTGGAGAAGAGAAGATTGAGAGGGGACATGATACCAGTTTTCAAGTACATAAAAGGTTGTTACAAGGACATCTAACATAGAGGAGGGAGAAGAATTGTTTTTCTTAACCTCTGAGAATAGGACAAACAGCAATGGACTTAAATTGCAGCAAGGGAGGTTTAGGTTGGACATTAGGAAAAACTTTCTAACTGCCAGGGTTAAACACAGGAATAAATTGCTTAGGGAGGTTGTGGAATCTCCATCACTGGAGTTTTTAAGAGCATGTTAGACAAACACCTGCCAGGAATTGTCTAGATAACACTTAGTCCTGCCATGAGTGCAGGGGACTGGATTAGGTGACCTCTTGAGTTCCCTTCCAGTCCTATGATTCTATGTGTGGAAGGAAATAAGGTAAAGCACACAATGGCACTGCACATAAAGGAGAATCAATGTTAAAAGACTTTAAAATCTTTCTAATTGTAATCCTTCTGCCCGGTGAAGTCAGCAGCAACTAGGGCCAGGTTTAATGTCTAGGGGTTCCTCTTAACAATACAAAACAGAAACAGCTTGAGCCCCAACCCAGTGATCTGGGAAAACATAACACCACTCTCGGCACCTCAGAGGTAACACTTCCCCCTTGCAAGCACTGAGTCTGTGTATAACAAAAGAGCACTTTTATTACAACAGAAAGGGAACCCAGCATTAATCTGGGAAAACACCACAACCAAATTCAAAGCATGCGACCATAAGGAAACCCGTGTGTTTGGGCAGTATCCTTTGCCTCAGTTTCCCACATGGTGGTGGGAAAGCCTGATGAATGAACATCCCTTTAACACATCACTCCCCACTCCCTTCTCTGCACCCCTCACAGCTGGCTGTCCTTGGTTAGCAAAAACCCAACATTCAGAGCTGTGTTCATGGGATTCACCTCCCGCTCCCCTCTCCCGGGGGTGTGTGTGTGTTAAGCAATGCCTCTACTGCTACCATTTCTGCAACTGGCTCAAAGCTTCCACTGGCCACTGCAACATCACTTGCTGAGGCTCCACCACTTAACCTAACTTCCAGAGATTTCAGCAAGTTGCAGGGAACCTCATGGCTACTGCAGTTTCTGTGCTGCATTTCACTGTTTCCATACACAGGCTAAAGCTTAGCCTCTAGACTTGCCCAACAATGAAGACAGCTCTAGGGATCACCAACTGGAAACAAGGACTCTGAATTAAGTCTAATCTTCTCTATCATTGCACACTAGAAAAAGACAGGTCTAATGGTATCTAGAATTCCTTAGGCATACTCTACAGCCTTGGGAAAGTACACCAACCCCCACCTACTCTCACCTTCAGTAGGATTTGGCATCCCTACCCCCCCTGCTTAGTAAGTGAGGTTCAGTTTAGGGTTAGTTTTGCGGATGATACTAAACTGGGAGGAGTGGTAGGTATGCTGGAGGGCAGGGATAGGATACAGAGGGACCTAGACAAATTGGAGGATTGGGCCAAAAGAAATCTGATGAGGTTCAATAAGGATAAGTGCAGGGTCCTGCACTTAGGACGGAAGAACCCAATGCACAGCTACAGACTAGGGACCGAATGGCTAGGCAGCAGTTCTGCGGAAAAGGACCTAGGGGTGACAGTGGACGAGAAGCTGGATATGAGTCAGCAGTGTGCCCTTGTTGCCAAGAAGGCCAATGGCATTTTGGGATGTATAAGTAGGGGTATAGCGAGCAGATCGAGGGACATGATTGTCCCCCTCTATTCGACATTGGTGAGGCCTCATCTGGAGTACTGTGTCCAGTTTTGGGCCCCACACTACAAGAAGGATGTGGAGAAACTGGAGAGAGTCCAGCGAAGGGCAACAAAAATGATTAGGGGTCTGGAACACATGACTTATGAGGAGAGGCTGAGGGAGCTGGGATTGTTTAGCCTGCAGAAGAGAAGAATGTGGGGGAGGGGTGATTTGATAGCTGCTTTCAACTACCTGAGAGGTGGTTCCAGAGAGGATGGTTCTAGACTATTCTCAGTGGTGGAAGAGGACAGGACAAGGAGTAATAGTCTCAAGTTGCAATGGGGGAGGTTTAGGTTGGATATTAGGAAAATCTTTTTCACTAGGAGGGTGGTGAAACACTGGAATGCGTTGCCTAGGGAGGTGATGGAATCTCCTTCCTTAGAAGTTTTTAAGGTCAGGCTTGACAAAGCCCTGGCTGGGATGATTTAATTGGGGATGGGTCCTGCTTTTGAGCAGGGGGTTGGACTAGATGACCTACTGAGGTCCCTTCCAACCCTGATATTCTATAATTCTATGATTCTATGACCCCCTCAATCAGGGCATGCTAAGCACAGTTCTGCTGCCGTTTACTCAGATAATCGGGATAACGACATTTCAATGCTCCGCAATTCAAATACTAGAGTGATTTGTAGCCCAAACCCAACCAGATCTGATCATTTTGGCAAATCAGCTCCAGCATGCTGTATACCTAGGCAGTGTAGGTGTGTCTATGCAAACACAGTCTGCTCCTGAAGTCTTTTTCCCCCAGTGCAACACCAGATGTCATGGGGAGAGCTCTTTGAGATCCTCTTTACATAATTAAGCAGAGCCAGACCCCGTGCTTCAGGGAAAGAAGGACATGAAACAGAGTGGGGGAGCTGGACATGAACAGGTTGCAAGCTTTAACAAAACTTGACTACCAAAAAAACAAACAGATGACTTGCCTCTCTGCCACCTTTCTACTTGGGTTTGTATTTACATGTTCTGGGCCTTCCACACAAATGCACACACAGCAAATAGCCATGGGACAGAGACTTTGCAGCCTCCGTTTTTACATCTGAAAGGGAGGGAAAGAAGTGTCTGACAGTCTGTCTTCACTGCAGACTTAATCCAGGCTCTTACCCAGGTGTTGTCCCTAACCTGCCTATCATCCAGACACAAAAGTCTCTGACCTGAGTTTGGTGCTGTAAGTCTAGGCTAGCTGGTGGTGTGAGCTGGAGGCCAGGTTCTGCTTTTAATTCAGGCTGCAACAGGGGTGCTAGAACAATTTTTATAGTGGGGGTGCTGACGATGGAAAACATGGAAACCGTGTATTGGTGTCTGTTATTATTACTTCAAGCCAGGGGTACAGCAGCACCCTGAGTCCCAGCATCACTGGCCTGTGGCCACTTTGCAGTGTGGATGCAGGCTACTTAACACCGGTGCCAATAGTCCTCCATTGCCTCTCACAATTCCCCTGGGGCTATCTGTTCCTGTCCTTACCTATTCCCTTCTTCTGCACTGGAAGTCACTTACCATTGTATACCTACCCGTTCTGCCTTTGAATCCCACATCCAGCTACACACACAGCCCTTGAGCAGAAATGCCACCTGGTAAGTCACCCTCCCAGAGTGCTGTCTGCTGGCCCGCATCAAGGTTCTGGTAGATCTCTGGCGTGAGCCATTGCCACAGCAAGATATACCACTGCCTTCTCAGGGTGACGAGCCGCGGCCAAAACACCTGCCACCACATCACGTGCCCTCTATTTACTGAAATAAGAGCAGCATAATGCCAACACCCAGAACCGGCCATTGTCCTGCGTGGGATCCATACCGTGCCACTGATTGGAACAGAGGTCTCACTTCTCGGCTGCCCAGCTAGGCACACCTTACGAGGTCCTGATCTTCAAAGGGTGAAGACTTTAAGATTGGGTGCCTAAAATCACTAGTCACCTTGGAAAATCTTGGCCAGAGATTTAGTGTTCAGATCTGGGACTGGGTTCTGCCTGTTGTTGAGACAAAGACATGCCCAAGGTTTAAAGATGTGAAGAGTGGACAATTTTGATTCACGCCCCACATCTAGTTTTGACACAAAACCAGATGAAATTCTGTGATATGGACTTCCCCTCTTAGAGAAAGGGGCTATGATCCAAATGGAAACTCCTAGCAAAGCCCAGGTATTTCGCAGCAGAAACAGCCAAGTTATACACTGTGTGTCTTGACAGATCCCCAGCTGGAGCCATACCACTTCTAAAGAGTTAAGAAAATAAGAACATAAGAACGGCCATAGTGTGTCAGTATCACAATATCCTCTTGCAATGAGTTCCACTGGTTGACTGTGGGTTGTGTGAAAAAATACTTCCTTTTTTGTTTGTTTTAAACCTGCTGCCTATTTATTTAATTTGATGACCGCTTGTTCTCCTGTTATGAGAAGGAGTAAATAACACTTCCATACCTACTTTCTCTAAACCAGTCATGATTTTGTAGACCTCTATCATATCCCCCCTTAGTCGTCTCTTCTCCAAGCTGAAAAGTCCCAGTTTCATTAATAGCTCCTCACATGGAAGCCATTCCATATCCCTAATCATTTTTCTTTCCCTTTTCTGAACCTTTTCCAATTCCAATATATCTTTTTTGAGATGAGGCGACCACGTCTGCACACAGTATTCAAGATGTGGGCGTACCATGGATTTATATAGAAGCGATATGATATTTTCTGTCTTATTATCTATCCCTTTCTTAATAATTCCCAACATTCTGTTTGTATTTTTGACTGCCAGTGCACATTGAGTGGATGTTTTCAGAAAACTACCCACAATAACTCCAAGATCTCTTTCTTGAATGGTAACAGCTAATTTAGACCCCATCATTCTATATGTATACTTGGGATTATGTTTTCCAATGTGCATTGCTTTGCATTTCTCAACATTGAATTTCATCTGCCATCTTGTTGCCCAGTCACCCAGTTGTGAGAGATCCTTTTGTAGCTCTTCGCAGTCTACTTGGGACTTAACTATCTTGAGTAGTTTTGTATCAGCTGCAAATTTGCCACTGCACTGTTTACCCCTTTTCCAGATCATTTATGAATATGTGGAATAGGACTGGTCCCGTGCAGACCCCTGAGGGGCACACTATTTACCGTTCTCCATTCTGAAAACTGAGTTAGGACAGAATTATGCCTCACTGGGGGAAGAAATGCTTGATGGGGAACCTTTTCCACAATACAGAGCTGGGCAGATTCTGCCACCCTCTGATGTGCAGTGGAAGACTGAGTAGATGGGTAATATTGCTTCTGGCAGAACTTATGTCTCCAGAAACATCCTTTCTGGGTAGGTTGCATGCAGGGCCATTTCCAATCACATTTGCCCCCAGGCCACAGGGGACATTAGGTACAGCTGGCTGCTTTTATTTATTTATTTGGGGAAGAGGAGGCAGCAGAATGTTTCTGACAAAAAATAAAATCTTTCCTTAAACAACATTGGTTTGCAAAAAAAAATCCCATTTTCACCAAAAATCTTCAGGTTTTGACCAAAAACCTCCAAATTGAATGAACACACATTTTCAGCAACCAAAATCCCATCTTTTGTTTGCATGTTTTAACCCACAAATTTTTGGTTTTCTGCTTTTTGATGAAACCAAAAAAGTCAACAAAAATGAAAAATATTACTTTTCATCTGAGGAAAATAAATCTTTTCCTGACTAACTGTAGTATTAAGCATCAAAGATATGAAATTTTTTCAAAGCCATATAAGAGATCTGGACAGTAAAATGAAGTCATAATTGAACCTTAAGAATACACAGTACAAAAGGTGTTTTAGTCTCAGACCATATTCCTGATCTAACTGTTCAAAACTGTGCCAAACCACAAGTAATCCCTCCAAGGAAACCAAACCATCATGATTAACTGTAATTTGGCTCAGAACTGCTCTGCATTCCTGTAAGGCAATTCTCTGAATGGGAACTCATGTTTAGGGCTTATTTGTTCCCTGAATCTTGTTGATGAGAGTGACTCATAGTGTAAGATTGGTTACAGGAGCCTATTTTAATAATAATCATTAGAACTTATAGACCATTTTCTCTTCCAAAGCACTCTGTAGTGGGTAGTAATGAAAGTTCGTTGGTGATAATTAGTGGTCAATGCACTAAGCATTTGAGGCAGATTGTACATAAATGCTTTTAGCTTGTGTGTGGCAACAAGCAAGCACAAATCATCCTGTTTATAAAAGAGTGTCAAGTGGCTAGAATACATTTCCCCCACTGCGTGTTAAGGGCAAAATGACTGTTTTGAATACAGCTGGCTGAATACTAGCTTTAAGACTTTCACAAGCGCTAGGGTTTCCATTTGATTCAATTGCATTCCAGTCCTTTGTGTGCACAAACCGTTGAAACGGGGCTGTGTAACTTTTCTATTCTATTAATAATATAAAAATGGCCCTACTGGATCCATCTAGCCCAGTATCCTGTCTTCCGACAAAAAGAAAAGGAGTACCTGTGGCACCTTAGAGACTAACCAATTTATTTGAGCATAAGCTTTCGTGAGCTACAGCTCACTTCATCGGATGTTGTAGCTCACGAAAGCTTATGCTCAAATAAATTTGTTAGTCTCTAAGATGCCACAAGTACTCCTTTTCTTTTTGCGAATATAGACTAACACGGCTGCTACTCTGAAATCTGTCTTCCGACAGTGGCCAGTGCCAGGTGCCCCAGAGGGAATGAACAGAACAGGTAATCACCAAGTGATCCATCCCCTGTCACTCATTCCCAGCTGGCAAACAGAGTCTAGGGACACTGTTCCTGTCCATCCTGGCTGATAGCCATTGATGGACCTATCCTCCATGAATTTATCTAGTTCTTTTTTGAACCCTGTTATGGTCTTGGCCTCACAACATCCTCTGGCAGGGAGTTCCACAGGTTGATTGTGTGTTGTGTGAAGAAATACTTCCTTTTATTTGTTTTAAATCTGCTGCCTATTAATTTCATTGGGTGACCCCTTAGTTCTTGTGTTATGAGAAGTAGTAAACAACACTTCCTTATCTACTTTCTCTATACCAGTCATGATTTTATAGACCTCAATCATATCTCCCCTTAGCCATCTCTTTTCCAAGCTGAAAATTCCAAGCCTTATTAAACTCTCTTCATACGGAAGCTGTTCCATACCCCTAATAATTTTTGTTGCCCTTTTCTGAACCTTTTCCAATTCCAATATATCTTTTTTGAGATGGGGCGACCATTTATACCTAGCCTTTATTTCCTTTCTTTTAACCAGTATTCTATTCTATACAATTCTTACATCACCCTCATCACGGTAGGCTCTGAGCACCCTCCAATCATGCCTTAAGTGACTAATATCTGTCATGTATGGTCATTCTTTTGCACATCCTCTGGCCAGGGGAAGATTGCCTGTGCAGTGCAATGTTTTTTTTGGTAGGGCTGTGGATTTGGTTTGGTTTATAAATTTACATGCTGCTCTGTGTTTGTTAGAGAAGGCAGGTCACAGACGAGTGCCCGGCACTGGGCGTGGAAAATGGTCAGGTTTGGGTTGGTCCTTAGTTCCTGGGGGAGTTCATTCCACAGTCTCAGTCCAGCCCATAGGAACGCTCGGTCTCTTGCACAGATGAGTTTTGCCCTTACTCTGAAGAGTTTCGTGGGGTCAGTGGAGCAAAGGTGTCAACTGTGGGCTTCATGCTGGAGCTTCAATTCATCTTTTAGATATCCAGAGCCCATACCATTGAGCGCCTTGAAGACAAGGACACAGATCTTTTGAACTTCACTTGATATTTTATGGGAAGTCGGTATAGAGAATGAAGGACAGATTTGATGTGCTCACAGTAGACCATGTTGCTAAGGAGACACACTACAATGTTAGGTATTAGTTGGAGTTTCCCCAACAGCTGATGGCTTCGTGCCCAGGTATATTGTGTTGCTGTAGGCCAGAGGAGGGACCAACCTGTGCATAAAGAGAGACCAGGATGTGATCAAGTCTCCTAGCCAACCAGAATGGTATAAAGCATTACTTGTGGATGTTGCTATGAAAGAGCTTAGCATCAGCAAGGAATCCGGGAACACTCCTAATCTACAGCTTGAACTGACCAACTGTGGGTGTGTACCTTCAACCAAGGAAGACTGCTCCAGGGCGGCAAACTCTTCAGAAGGCATTTCCTCTGTCCACCAGCATTACCTCGATCTTGCTTGATTTCAGCTTCAGTCAGCTGTTTTTCATCCGTGAGTTGATCTCATCCAAACGCCGGGCCATCTTGGTCATATATAAGAACAGTCATAACATACATAAGAATGGCCATACTGGTTCAGCATAAAGGTCCATGTAGCCCAGTATCCTGTCTTCCGACAGTGGCCAATGCCAGATGCCCCAGAGGGAGTGAACAGAACAGGTAATCATCAAGTGATGAAGACATAAGTAGAGGCATGTGTCATCTGCATTGTGTAATCTGATATGGTCAAACATACATCTTCAGGGGTGACACTCCAATACCGACATAGCATGGTTTCTGAAGAGTCCATAGGCTGCCATTTGTTTGTTTGGCATAGCCTTTGCAAATGATGGGACTGGCTTTCAAATGATTCACAAAGCTAAAATTTGCCAAATTTTGCATTTGTCAAATGCCAGTTGACCAGCTCCAGTTTGAGCCATGGGGGAGGACAATCACCTTCTTTGGGAGGGGCTGGCCATGCTGCTCCTTGGGGCATGGGAAACATGAGCATCAGCGTATCTTTCGCCACTTGTAGGAAAGATGTAGCCTCCTATCATCCCTCTGTTATCCATTGTGGCAGAGTTGGTCTTTGTCCCCCTCCAGTAGCTGGCCCATTTAAAGGTTTGTTTGCCACCACCTCCAAACTAATAGACTTGGCTCTTTAGTACAAACTAGCAATTCTTGCTTTTAGATCTAGAGCTTGATCCCCACAGGTGACCTATTCAGGGTAGTCATTACATATGCATTCCTCTGTCAGAGCCCCTGCTCACCAGACACACAAGTAAGTCCAGACAGCTGTTCTAACAGAGACTCTCTTGCACAATCCAATGCTTGCAGCCAAATGATGGCTCCTTGTACCCTCATCCTCCCAGAATGCAGAAGCAGATCCAGCTGTAATATGGTGGCTAGATATGATAGGAACACAATCCTGAGACTTTCTTACCCAGTTGTTAATACACTGCACACTTCATACTGTGTACTTTAAATTGTGGAATGGCACTTTATACAGCCACAGGAATGATTTGGACAATTTTAGGCTCAGCCATAAAATGAGACAATAATCAAGCAAACGCAAGGCCATCTCCCTTTCTTTTACTGAGGTAAAGTGCTTACTGCCTGATGGGTTTATATAACTAAAGTTACAGCTCACAAATCAAGGCTCATAATTTAGGAGCAAGGCCATGAGACCCAAAGAGAGAAGCTGAATGGTTCTTGTGCATATGTAAGATGATAATTTCTTATGCAATCATTTCTGTGTGAACATAGGTGTTGCCAGATCAGATTAGACCTAGGGTCCATCTGGTCCAGTGTCCGATCACCAACTGTGGCCACCACCAGAGCCTACAGAGGAAAGTGCAAGATACTCCACAGGAGGTAGTTATGGGATAACCTACCACCTCAGGGAAAATTTCCTCCTAACTCCTAATAGTTAGAGGTTGGCTTAATCCCTGAAACATAAAGGTTTATAGCCCTTCCAAAACATGGTTTATTTGTTAATAAAAATCTACTCTTCTAACTTTGGATATTCTTATTATCCAGGTAAATACGTAGTGCCTTTTTGAATCCTGCTAAGCTCTTGGCCTCAGTGATGTCTTGTTTCACTGAGTTCCACAGGCTACTTATACTGTGTGCGAAAAATTATGTTCCTAACCTAAAGATTCCATTAGGTCATTCCTGCAGGAAGAGGCACCTTAACAGGCGATTGGCACTTTCCATTCACTAGCATCCTGGCAACAACAAAGGTGAAGGAAACATGTAGTCAGACTCAGTACCCTTTGGAATGTCAAAAAAGAACTAGATAAATTCATGGAGGATAGATCCATCAATGGCTATTAGCCAGGATCGGCAGGGACAGTATCCCTAGCCTCTGGTCACCTGAAGCTGGGAATGGGCGACAGGGCGTGGATCACTTGATGATTACCCATTCTGTTCATTCTCTCTGGGGCACCTACCATTGGCCACTGTCGGAAGACAGGACACTGGGCTAGATGGACCTTTGGTCTGACCCACTTTGGCCATTCTTATTTTCTTATGGTGCACAAGAGTGAGGGAAATTTTGGCTGAGGACCTCAGAGTAACCCCGAACTCTTACATCAAAGAAATAATTGAGCACATAGGATTTTGACTTCCCAGGTCATCTCCACAGAGCCCCATGCAGTAAGACAACCCTACAGGACCAATTTTAGCTATAGAAGGTTCAGAAGAATTTTTAAACCTATGTCTGTTTAGATAGAGATGTATATGTACATAACAGATTACAAATTCTTCAGGGCAAGAATTGTCTTTCTTTGGTCTGTGTCTGTACAGCGCCTTGCACAATGGAGCTCTGATCCATAACTGGGACTCCAAAATGCAGTGGAAATTCATATAATAATGTCTTTGCAAAATAGTCTGATGCAAAAATGCAACATGGAAACTGAAGCAGGTGACGTTCAGAAAAAAAGCTAGGGGAGGCAAGAAAGGAAGTGAACTGGAAAGAGCAATTACACAGGCGCCGTTTTGGTGCAGCTGAACGGATGTTGTTCTCACAGATCACATGGAAGGGAACATGAGCACTGCACCATAAAAGACACATCTGGGCTTTCCTGGTGTAGGGCTCAGGTTAAGAACCAGGGTCAGTTCAGTCCTATGAACCAGCAATGTTTTGTGTTCATTTGTTAAAGGCACCTGCTTGCAACACACACCTTGTCACGTCACTTTCCAAACTTCCCCTTGTAATGAAACCCTCCAAGACAGCTGCTTTTTCCCAGGACTCTGCCACTTTAACTGGAACGTCCCAGGGGATTGCCAAGGAGCCCTCAGCCACCTCCAAGTCATTGACCTCCATTAGGAAGTTGATACATGTGCCCAACCCAGCACTTACTTGGCACAGACTGCAGCAAAGAGCACTTGTTGTTTCAGTCAAACCTCCTACACTGGCTGAGCTGGGCATGTCCTTCCCAGCTGGGAGAAACGAGGATAGGTGCTGGCAGGTTGGAGACACTCTCCCCTCCCACAACATGTAAGACCCTGCCAGCTGGCCTCTCTCAAAGGAACAGCATGCCCTGCTACTCCTACACTGCTCCCTTCTGTATTCGGCTCACCCCTCCTCTCACACTCTGCTAGGCCTCCCCGGCTTTAGGAGGGGAGGAAGGAAAATTCTTGCAGTATTTTGAGGTACCCGATTTTATACAACTGCATCCAGATAGCACAGTGAGGAGAGTCTTATAAATTCCTATCCAAATAGTAATTAAGGTTAAGATTCTGTCACAAATATTTTTAGTAAAAGTCAGGGACAGGTCATGGTCAATAAACAAAAATGCACGGCAGTGCGCAATTTGTCCCTGACTTTTATTAAAAATACCCTTGGACGGGTGGTCAGTCAGAGCACTGCCAGGAGCTGACCTCCGGCATCTGCTTCAGCCCCATCACTGCTACAGTCCCAGGGGCCTGACGCTGACCCAACCCTAGGTGCCGCTCTGGCAGCCCCAGATCTACTGCTCCAGCCCCACCACTGCTTCTGCTGTACCCTTAATAATAATGATCATTAATAACATGCCTGATAAGGAGGGAATCTAGGATGATATGATGAAGCCTCACAACTAAATTTAAAATCTCACTGGCTACTTATACTACAAGTCTCCCCAGCCCAAATGTAGTGCAGTTATTTAGTCACTCATTGATTAAATACGGCATGAGGTACTGCAGCAACTGGGATATTGGAGGGGAGACATTTTCCAGGACACAAAGGGCACTTACCATAGAATCATAGAATATCAGGCTTGGAAGGGACCTCAGGAGGTCATATAGTCCAACCCCCTGCTCAAAGCAGGACCAACCCCAACTAAATCATCCCAGCCAGGGCTTTGTCAAGCCAGGCCTTAAAAACCTCTAAGGATGGAGTTCCATCACCTCCCTAGGTAACCCATTCCAGTGCTTCACCACCCTCCTAGTGAAATAGTGTTTCCTAATATTTAACCTAGACCTCCCCCACTGCAACTCTAGACCATTACTCCTTGTTCTGTCATCTGCCACCACTGAGAACAGCCTAGCTCCATCTTCTCTGGAACCCCCCTTCAGATAATTGAAGGCTGCTATCAAATCCCCCCTCACTCTTCTCTTCTGCAGACTAAACAAGCCCAGTTCCCTCAGCATCTCCTTGTAAGTCATGTACCCCAGCCCCCTAATCATTTTCATTGCCCTCCACTGGACTCTCTCCAATTTGTCCACATCCTTTCTGTAGTGGGGGGCCCAAAACTGGATGCAATACTCCAGATGTGGCCTCACCAGTGCTGAATAGAGGGGAATAATCACTTCCTTCGATCTGCTCGCAATGCAACTACTAATGCAATCCAATATGCTGTTAGCCTTCTTGGCAACGAGGGCACACTGCTGACTCATATCCAGCTTCTCATCCACTGTAATCCCAAAGGTCCTTTTCTGCAGAACTGCTGCTTAGCCAGTCGATCCCCAGCCTGTAGCAGTGCATGGGATTCTTCAGTCCTAAGTGCAGAACTCTGCACTTGTCCTTGTTGAACCTCATCAGATTTCTTTTGACCCAATCCTCCAATTTGTCTAGGTCTCTCTGGATCCTATCCCTCTCCCCGCAGTTTAGTGTCATCTGCGAACTTGCTGAGGGTGCAATCCATCCTATCATTCAGATCATTAATAAAGATGTTGAACAAAACCAGCCCCAGGACTTACCCCTGGCGCACTCTGCTTGATATCAGCTGCCAACTAGACATCAAGCCATTGATCGGTACCCACTGAGCCCGATAATCTAGCCAGTTTTCTATCCACCTTATAGTCCATTCATCCAATCCATACTTTTTTAACTTGCTGACAAGAATACTGTGGGAAACTGTATCAAAAGCTTTGCTAAAGTCAAGATATATAACATCCACTGCTTTCCCCATATCCACAGAGCCAGTTATTTCATCATAGAAGGCTATCGGGTTGGTCAGGCATGATTTGCCCTTGGTGAATCCATGCGGACTGTTCCTGATCACCTTCCTCTCCTCTGAGTGCGTCAAAATGGTTTCCTTGAGGACCCGCTCCATGATTTTTCCAGGGACTGAGGTGAGGCTGACCGGTTTGTAGTTCCTGGGTTCTCCTTCTTCCCTTTTTTAAAGATGGGCAGTATATTTGCCTTTTCCCAATCGTCCAGAACCTCCCCCAATTGCCTCGAGTTTTCAAAGATCATGGCCAATGGATCTGCAATCACATCAGCCAACTCCCTCAGCATCCTCGAATGCATTAGATTAAACCACTTACCCTCACTCACTTTCAATGAGTGTTCGGTGCCACACTGTCCTTCATGCTTTTGAAAGCCTCCCCTGTAATAATGTATGAAGAAGGATCAGAGGGACCAAAATTCAAAGAGTCTCTTAAAGAGAGACAAGTCCCATAACCCCAGAAACAAGAATGCATAGTCCAGGGGTTAGGGTACTAGCCTAGGACTTAAGAGATCTGGATTTAGTTCCTGGCTTTGCCACAGACTGTGTGTGACCTTGGGCAAGCCCAGTATCCTATTGTCCGGCATCGGCCAGTGCCAGATGCTTCAAAGGGAAGGAACAGAACAGTGCAGTTATCGAGTGATCCATTCCCTGTTGTCCAGTCCTAGCTTCTGGCAGTGAGAGGTTTAGGGACACCCAGAGCATGGGGTTGTGTCCCTGACCATCTTGGCTATTAGCCACTGATGGACCTGTCCTCCATGAATTTGTAAAATTCCTTTTTGAACCCCGTTCTAGTTTTGGCCTTCACAACATTCCCTGGCAACAAGTGCCACACGTTGACTGTGTGTTGTTTGAAGAAGTACTTCCTTATGGTTGGTTTAAACTTGCTGCCTCTTAATTTCACTGGGTGACCCCTGATTCCTGTGTTATGTGAAGGGGTAAATAACACTTCCCTATTCACTTTCTCCACACCCGTCATGATTTTATAGACCTCTAGCGTATCCCTCCTCATTCGTCTCTTTTCTAAACTGAATGGCCCCAGTCTTTTCAATCCCTCCTCATATGGCACCTGTTCCATACCCCTCATCGTTTTTGTTGCCCTTCTCTGTACTTTTTCCAGTTTTAAAATATCTTTGTTGAGATGGGGTGAGCAGAACTGCACACAGTATTCCAAGTACGGGCAGATCATGAATTTACATAGTGGTATTACATTTTCTGTCTTATTAGCTAACGTTTTCCTATTGGTTCCTAACATTGTTAGCTTTTTTGACTGCCGCTGCACATTGAGTGGATGTTTTCAGAGAACTATAAAAGACCTCTTTCTTGAGTGGTAACAGCTAATTTAGACCCCATCATTTTATATGTATAGTTGGGATTATGTTTTCCACTGTGCATTACTTTGCATTTATCAAAACTGAATTTCATCTGCCATTTTGTTGCCCAGTCACCCAGTTTCGTGAATCTCTTTGTAACTCTTCGCAGTCAGCTTTGGACTTCATGATCTTGAGTAAATTTGTATCATCTGCAAACTTTACCCCCTGTTTACACTAGGTGTGAACTGAGCCCTCCAATTAGAATGGAGTGGACCTGAATCTCATCTCACTCCTACACCAATACCATTTTCCTCATTACAATGGAGTTACTCCTGCTGTACACTGGTGTGGCTGAGACCAGAACCAGGTATGTTTTGTTTAAAATAGGTTTCTAAATCCCACCTATTTCTACAGTAGGTTTTTCACCAGGTTGCCCACTGTTTTCTAGGAGTAGTGATTGCTCAGAGTTGCCAAGGTAAAAGACACTGGGGGTGAGGCAAAGGGCCCCTCCCGTGTTCACATTTTTCAGGGTGCTGTGGGAGTGGAATAGAGCCCTGGCAGGGAGAGTTCAGGGAATCCTCCTAAGGAAAAAATGCCTTCATAATAAATCCTGCTTTGTGCAGTTCAGCACATACCAGCTCGGCTCTCTTCCCACTCCTGTGAATTGCTAAGCTGTGCCTTGTCCCCGCTGCTAACGTCAGCCGGACAAGACTGGACAGCAGCATGGGGGAGAAGGGTTGGTCCCCCATTCATGGCAGCACGCAGGAGTGACAGCTGCACTGAGCACACATTTCAAGGAAGGAGTTTGTCCATTAGCCAAAAGGTTCTCAGCTCCCAGCCCCCAGTTCTGCGTCCGTGCAGAGCGCCCTTCACACCCCGGAGAGGAGAGTGCGCGCCGCTGAACAGTCGCCGCTCTACCCTTAATCTGCATCCTCCTAATTGGCATCATGAATGGCTGTGTGTAGCACTGCAAAACAAAGTACGGTCGCAGTATTAGCATGGGGGGGAGGAAGGCACATTTTCCATGTGTGCGTCATTAATCAAAGACTCTCTGCCTACCCAAAGTTCTCTACAGTATCGAAATGTACACCAGGCTGGCCCAGTTTCACATCACTAAACCTGGGTTTATATTTTCCAGAATCTGAAGCCTTGGGGCTGCCCCAGGAAACAGCAAGGGTCTTGATTTAGCGCAGACTTTGTGCCAGCAGCGTGCTTCCACCACTGAAGAAAGGAACAGCAGGCCTGCAGCACCCAGCAGTGGCTCGAACCTGCTGGAATTTACTGTGGAGCGTTGAATGAAGGGATCATAGGAATTATAACATTCTGATGGAAGAGACCTACTGGGTGAGTTAAGCCCGTGGGTCCCGCCTTTTTCAAGCCACAAGATGGTCAAAAAGTTGTCCCACAACCCACAGAGCCGCAAAGGATTTGGGAATTTAGGTCAACATAGGGCCAGGTGAAAAAAAGGGGGGTACATTTATTTGATGTATGCCTTCAAATAAAGTCTGCCTAATTAGACAATAAGAAGTAAACGAAAGCTGGGGCTGAATCCTGTTCTCAGCTATAGCTGGTGTAAACATGATGCAGCTCCACTGAAGACTTTCAGACTACAACGTTACACCTGTGTAACAGAGCAGAATTTGGCCCAGTGGGTTGAATGTATGCAATGCTGAGACACCCATTTAAAAGAAATAGTGGGATATCAAAACTCACAGAGCAGACAGATTCCAAGTAGGGAAAGTTACACAGTGCTACTCCATTTCACATGTCAGTTTCAGCTTTTAGCAATAGGTACTGAGATTTACACCTATTCCTGGATGTTAATATTTCATGGATTGTTTATTCCTGCATCAACCTCTCTGCTCACACAGTGGGCAAGCAGAAAAAAAGGAAGGAGTCTTTCTATCATACTCCCTACCCCCCGCTTCCTTTTTACTATGGAAACAGTCTTTTATCCAATGCATTATAAATGCTCCACCAACTCCCTCCCCTCAATCACCCCCCTCTCAAACTGAATCATACAATCCACCCATCACTTAAGTTTCTTCCCATGCCCCTTTGTATCCTCAACAGGTTAGGAAGAATTTGGCTGCCTCATACGCAGGGAGCTGACGGGCTGTTATGAAGCACAGGTCCTTTTCACTTCAACAAGGCAGTTTGGGGCTACTTTGGGACCTAACAGAACCCCCTGCTTTCAAATAATCCATTCACCCTCTAGCTAAAGCTTTGTCACTGGTTCCCTCCATTCTCTGGCTCTGCTAGGCATTGTTTCTCCCTGCAATTCATGCAGGGGGCAGGTCACTCATTAGCTGTCGGATCACATCCAATGCACTCAAAGTGTAAAGGAGAAATCAGAAGGAAATTTCCCCCCTTCCAAGCATAAAGCAGACAGGAAAGAGCATTGATCTATGTATTTAATCGAGCAAGATGGCATCTTTACAGCCACAAGGAACAAGCCAACTTACCTCTTCTTCAAACCCATGTGTTATCTTTTTCTGCGAATTCCCTTGAATTGCTGTGACCTTTACATGCCACACTCCTGTAACTGAATAGTGACACCACAGTATTTCCGAAACTATTAAAGAAAGAAAGATGGAGAGCCCTGCCCACAGTGGGAGGAGCCTTCTGCCATCAGTGACTTAAATCAATTCAATCCAAAGGCTGAAAATTAAAATATAATCATACTAAATCATCCAATGTGGGCAGCTGCTAACCATATGGCTCTGGGGGAAGAGGGAGGGGAGATAGCAGCCGAATTTGAGTTTGAGTCTTTTCTCTCCCCACACACACCCACACAATACATGAAAAGATTGGTATTAAAATTCTGCGCTAACAGGAGCCATCGAAAGCCCTTGGCCTAAAGGTAATATTCCAAAGAAGATTTGGGAAAGAGACGTCACTGCTGATCTTACAAACTCAGAATAACAACAAAATAATAATATTTCCTGGCAAATCTTACCCCTCTTTGTAATGTTCAAGAAGGAATACATTGTACCGGATTTTAAGAATTTAACATGAATTTTGCATTACTTTTATTGTTTTCAGCTTTAATATCTAAATCCTATTAGCAAATGGCCTTGTTTGGAAAGAGGCAAGGGACGGATCAGAGAAACAAAGCCATTTGTGTGCTGGCATTTTGTATCCCTCAATGAGTTTTTGAGCTTGAATTTGCCATGGCCTTTGAGACAGGCACTTGTAAAGGTTCTCAGACTAGAAAGCTATGCAGCCTTTGCCAGCCCCTCCTCTCAGCCAGCCTGCCGCTGATCAAGAGTCTAAGGCAATCTGACCCTGTTGGCCCTGAAGCTCTGTTTTAGAAATCCTAATTGTGCAGTACTTGTCCTTGTTGTCACACACATTGGTTTCTCCTCTTCTTTTACAGAGCTGGAGCAGTCTTTCTAAAGCAAACCACACAAGCTGGGGAGGCAGGGGACTGGAATCTGAAAGCATGCACCTTTCTTGTGGACCCAGCAGCATCTGCAGAAATTTAAGCTTCCACTGTTTTTAAAAAAATAAAATAGTTAAGCTATCCCTTTCTGATTGCAAAGGAGACCTTCTAAATGCAACCTGATGTAATCTCCAGACTAAAATGGTAATTCTGAAAGGGCTGAACAGCCATCATTCATCTCAGTTGTGTGTTCACTCTGAAACCTAGTGATGATCATGTAAAGAGTAGTACTATTAAAAAGGTAGCATTTGTTCACAGCACAGCAATGGTTACTAAGATACCAGAGTTTCCCTTTAGACTTAGAATAGTACATAACTGTGGGGACTCTTGTGGTGTCTGTTGAACAGGTTGGCAACTGTGTTTTTATTGGAAATTATTTAGCTGGAACATCCAGCTATTTTGGGACGATGGTCATTGCTTGGAATTGCATATGGAATCTGAGTAGAATCACTTGTTTTAAAGTCTCACCTCTGGAAATGGATATAAACATGACTGGAAAATGTGAGCTTAGAGAGAGACTATGAAGTTGAAAGAACAATAGTGCAGTTGCTATTTCAAGTAGTCTAGGGTTGTGACAATTAGTTAACTGACCAGATTCAACCTACTGTCTTTTCAAACTGTTACAGTCAGTACCGAGTTTACAATGGTGCCGTGGCACGGGGCCACACTGGGACAGGCCCATTACTGAGCTGTCTAACCCATCCTCATACTGGGTCTGGCCCCTCACCTGGGACAGTCCAGCTCCCAGGCAGCAGGTCCCGCTCACCACCCCACAGAGTCCAGCCGACATGATCACCTCCCAGAGGGGCTGGTTAGTGCAGCCAGGGGGCTGAGCATTGGGGAGTGGGTCTCTAGGGGAACTTGTGGGGGGGGGAGCACTAGGTAGTGAGGGGTTGGAAACACTGGGCAGTGGGGAATGGGGGAGGTTTGTGTGTTTTGGGCCGCTGGACATAGGAGGTCTCTGGACAGGAGGGTGTTGAGCATATGGGTCTGTGGGGGGTTTCAGCAGAGGTGCGCTGGGCATAGGGGTCTGTGGGCAGGGGGGCACTGGGTAGAGAGGGTATGCAGGGCACTGTGCAATTGTGGCGGGGGGTCTTGGTGGGGAGCGCTGGGCATCGCAGGTCTGGGGGGCACTGAGCATAGAGGTCTGAGGGGCGCTGCGTCTGCAGGCGGTGTGGCACACAGTGCAGGCCTGCCCCCAAAGACAGTGCAGAGCTGGGCAGGCCAGTGTGCATCTGGTGGCTGCCGGTTTGTAAACAGCGCCCTTGTGCCAGATTGGGCCCCAGACCGGCACCTCGCTCTGGGGACCAACCCCCCAGCACCATGCCTGACCTTAAAAATCTCTAAGGAAGGAGATTCCACCACCTCCCTAGGTAACGCATTCCAGTGCTTCACCACCCTCCTAGTGAAAAAGTTTTTCCTAATATCCAACTTAAACCTCCCCCACTGCAACTTGAGACCATTACTCCTTGTCCTGTCGTCTTCTACCACTGAGAATAGCCTAGCTCCATCCTCTTTAGAACCCCCTTTCAGGTAGTTGAAAGCAGCTATCAAATCCCCCCCACCCCCATTCTTCTCTTCTGCAGACTAAATAATCCCAGTTCCCTCAGCCTCTCCTCATGAGTCATGTGCTCCAGCCCCTAATCATTTTTGTTGCCCTCCGCTGGACTCATTCCAATTTTTCCACATCCTTCTTGTAGTGTAGGGCCCAAAACTGGACACACTACTCCACATGAGGCCTCACCAGTGCTGAATAGAGGGGAATGATCACGTCCCTCGATCTGCTGGCAATGCTCCTACTTATACAGTCCAAAATGCTGTTAGCCTTTTTGGCTGCAAGGGTGCACTGTTGTCTTGTGAGTTGCTTGTTGGTTAGTTTTTGGCTTGCAGCTTGTTGCTTCTTTTTTTTTTTATCAGCTCCTGGGAAGCTGAGGCAAGAGGGGACAAGCAGGGGCAAGGAGAGAAGAGAGTCAGGGGTGCACAGCGGGCCCACCACAGTCCCGGACTGCATGCCGGGGGGATCTAGTCACATAGTGTTGGGGTTCTTAGGGATTGGCTTGTTTTGGCCTTGTTTTGAAATGGGATTAGCTTGATTTTTGGCTTATTGTGAAATTTGGGGTGCTAATTTACCACGTGAAAGTTGGCAACTGTGCTAGTGGGTTGTCAGCACAAGTAACAAGAAAGCGAATCCTGAAGCCCAGACTGGAGGCCTTTCTGTAAGCTAGGCTTTAGTTGAACAGAATTACTTTGCCTGAGGAGTCACTGGATGAAGCTCTCTAGCTGGTGTTACATAGGAGGTCAAACTAGATGATCTAATGGTCCCTCTGGCCTTAGATGAGCCATGATCTTTAGTCAGACTCCTGCCATTCCTGATATTTCTAGAGTTATAATAAACAAGAAGAAAAATTAAGCCACATTTCAGGCTCTCTTTATATATCAAAGAGGCAAAAAAATAGACAAAAATAACTTGATCCCTCATTTTTACCATATAGCAGTAATCAACTGGTCTGTGCTAACATTTGTACTGATGCTGATACAGGACCAAAGAAGCAAGCAAAAGCAAAGCCACATGGGATTGTGTATCAGAAAAGACCAGCCATCAAGGAGGAAGTTCGCAAGAAATCATTAAGCCACATTCATCCTGGGCATTGTACCCCTGAAGTCAAAGGAAACCCACCAGGGATGAGGCTGGCCCAATAGTGGCAGTTCGGACAGTGCTCCTGGATGTACCAAGCTCTTTTCTGTGAACTAAAATGTCATTTTTAAAGATCTAATGTGCTGCCCACTGTGGCATATCTAAGCACCACACAACAATTTACAGTGGCACTGAACGCGCCCTACATGAAGTGCTCTCGCAGTCTCCTGGTTCCCAAGGTGCATGGTTTAAGGGGGAGGTGCTTTTTACCTTTCCATATTCCTTTCCTTTTGCCTTTTAACTTCATCTTCAGGCTCTCCAGTTGCTGGCTGGTCCTGGAACACTCCATACCGTGCCCATCACAGTGGTATCAGAGCATCTCACCAAGTTGAGGAGCGGGGCTGGGCAGGAAAATTGTCTTGCATTTAGACCCAGACATGGTGAGGGCTGGACTCCCTGATGTCCTGTGTCCTCTGACATGGTGTCCCACAAAGGGAACTGGGCTGCAGAAAATGCTCTGACTCCTGCCCCCAGGAGTCTTCTCCTGGGCCAGTTTAGTCAAAACATTCCTGTTGAATGCTACTGCCTTGGAGAGCCCTGGGTGGACAGATGTCTTTGAGTGAGCTTTCTCCCAGCCCAGTAAGTGCCTTGTAGATCAGGACTAGGCCCGTAACTGAAATCTGGAAAGGAACAGATGGCCAGCGGAGCTTGCAGAGCATTGGGGTGATGTGTCATCAGTTGCCTTGTGAGGCACTAAGGCGGCTCCGGCGTGTCACACTAATCTCAGCTCACGGGTGGCAGTCACGCTCATCTGAAGGGGGAGCCAGCTGCAGCTGTCCGATCAGGAGGGGATGAACATGGAGTTCTTGGTGGCTAAGGCCTTCAGAAGGGGAAAAGAGCAGCTTCCAACCAGCCAAAGATAGTCGGAAGCATTTCTTTCCAGTGATGCAGCACAATCACCCAGGAGCAGTGAGAAATTGAAAGTGATTTAGTTGGAGATTGGTCCTGCTTTGAGCAGGGGGTTGGACTCGATGACCTCCTGAGGTCCCTTCCAACCCTGATATTCTAAAATTCTATGAAATCCAGCAAGCCCTGGAGCTTCCCGCTGCCTTTGGTGAGTGGTCGGTCATGCCCAGACCCACGCGAGACCAGCACTTCCAGCAAGAACTTCCAAGTGTTTCTACCATTCTAGCTTCATCCCTGCTGCCTTTCCCAGGTTCAGCGTGAGCCTGCTGCTCTTTGTCCAATTGCTGGAACATCCCTCTGATGGCATGTGCAGCTTTGGAGGGGGTGTGGCACGGAGCGTCACCAGCATGGGCACCTTTAGCACGAGAAGTTTCCTGCAGTGACAGCCAGGTCAAGAGGCCTGAAAACATGGAGAGAAGAAAACTGGTTTAAATGGGAGAGTGACCAAACAAACCCAAAACACCCAGTTCTCTTCCTCTGGTACCGTTGTCATCAGGCGTCCTGTGCTGTGGCCTTTTCAGCGGCTCCAGCAGGGCCGTGCGAAGTACAGACTATACACTGTGGGCACAGGCTACTCTGGGCTTTCTGTATCTGCTGAGCAGAGATCAGCTGATTCATTTGATATTGGAGAGAGAAGCACCTGATGACCTAGATGCTCCCATAAACCATTTCCAAACACTATGACCAGCTTCCTTCCTGCTTCACTTTATGGGCCAGGTCCAGACCTCGGCTGGTGTAAATCAGCATAGCTCCACTGATGTCAGCGGAACTATGTTGATCTACACCAGCTGAGGATCTGGCCCTTGACTTTATGAGGCCATACACTGGGTGCCTACACAAGCCGGATGCTCTAAACATGGAAACGTGGAACGTCTAATGCTGCACCATATTTACCACAGCAATTCAGCCTTCAGTTCTGAGGATTTTAGTCCAGGTTTGTGTCTGACCAGGAGACAGTGACCCCCTGCAATTAGCACAGTGTGAGATGCAGGATTATGAGTTATTGCAGGGAATCAGGCATTGGGCACTGCCAGTGGCAGGATACCAGACTTGACAGACCATGGAGAATCTGACACGGTGCTGCATTTACATCTCATGCTGACGCACAGTCCCAAACACATTCATTCAAAGCTGTAACAATGGGTGACTCCGACCCTCGACAGGTACCAACATCACTCTTTAACTCCAAAGTGTCACCAGTTCTCACACATTGGATTTCTAGAAATAGTAATAAAAAAATCAGGAAAAAAAAACTCAGACTGATCCAAATTTCAATCCCCCCAACCCACCGACCCACCCTGTGACTCGATTGCAGCAACAGGACAGCCGTGTCTTTCCACTAATAGTGAGGAGAAACGCAGTAGGAAGGTGGCATCTCCAGAATCCTGGACATTCCAGTACTGGGAATGGCATGAGCCCGCCCCTGGCAGGATGACCTCGCATGTAATCCTCATGTTTTGAGCTCCCAGTAGAGGTAGGTTTAATAATAGCACATCTTACTGCAAAAAAAGCCTTTTGGACTGTAGTCCTTCTCAGGAAGGTGGGTGTTTCCGTGTTTGAAGGCTGGGGAGAAATCCTAGTAGGTGATGAACTATAGGCACGTGTAAGAGTTTGCAGGATCGTGTTGTTCCTGTCCGTAAAAAGTTTATGGTAAAGGACTTGCCCCTAGGTTAACCAAGAGAGGAACACTGGAATATACACAGCAAACCCCAATATTGAAAAGACTCAACTGTTGATTAATGCCAAGAATTTCTGGTATCAGCCTCAAAACTGTGTCCTTAGAGCAATAAGTGGGAGTTTTGAAAACATCTAGATTTCTGTGAACAAGAGAAGATTTGTCTGAAGATTGTTTTTTGTCTGAGTTGCACTGCAGTTACTGAAAGTTTGACTTTCGAGTCTGCTTGTGCAGTGGCTTTAGCCATGGAAATAGCCAAGAATGGCCAGGTTGGCTGGTAATAACCACCTCTTTATTCTGTGTTTTACAGTTGTGGTTAGAGGCTCCAACTGAGATCAGAGCCCTATTGCGCTGACTACGGTACTTATCCACAAGACCCAGTCCCTCCCCGAAAGCGCTTACAAGCCAAAATGAGAAGACAAGGGGTGGGTAAAAAGCAAATGTCACCTTCCCCATTTTACAGATCGGGAAATAGAGGCACAGAGATGAAGTGTCTTGCCCAAGGTCACAAAGGGAATCCAGAGAGTGAGTAATTGAACCCAGTTCTCCTGAGTGTTAGTTCAGTGCCTTACCCACAGGACCATCCTTCCTCTTCCCTGACAGAGTGCTTTCTGGCCTATGTGCCATGGGTTATGGTCTGAGCTACTTTCTAATAGGAAAATGTCACCAAGCTACCATCTCAACAGGGACTCTCAGCAGAGACCAAGAACAATACTGCACAGTAATAGGACAGATGGGTAAGTCATCTGGGTGCCTAAAGATAGGCTCCTAAATCCACATTTAAGCACCTAAATAAAGCAGTTTGATTCCTCCGTTTGCCTGAAGCTGGGAATGAGCGACAGGGGGTGGATCACTTGATGATTACCTGTTCTGGTCGTTCCCTCTGGGGCACCTGGCACTGGCCACAGTCGGAAGACAGGATACTGGGCGAGATGGACCTTTGGTCTGACCCAGTAGGGCCGTTATGTTCTTATGTTCGCCTGGCAAGTCTAACTGAAGTCAGCGAGAGCTGCTGGATGCTCAGCACTTCTGAAAATCTGGTCACAACAAAGTGCCTAAATATTGACTTTGAAGCCTGCCTTTAAGTACCTAATTCTGAAAAATTTTGGCCTGCATGACAATGAACCAAATTTCCCTCCTAATTTGTGTAAGCCTAGAAAAATTAATAATAATAATAGTAAATACACAGGTGTTATCATAGAATCATAGAATATCAGGGTTGGCGGGGACCTCAGGAGATCATCTAGTCCAACCCCCTGCTCAATGCAGGACCAATCCCCAACTAAATATGGCACGTTTCATCTTTAATCTCAAAGCTCCTTACAAAGAAGGTCAGCATCAATATCCTTATTTTACAGATTGGGAAAGTGAGGCACAGGCAGGGAAGTGACTTGCCCAAGTATGCCACTGGCAGAGCCAGGAATTTAACCCCACTGAAGTCAGTGGAGGAACTCCAGATTAACACTGGTTTTCTTGAGACAAGAATCTGCTCTGTAACTTTGTGAGTTGTATTTGGAGAGAGAAGAAACCCCACTGATTGGAAAATTACAGTACAAGCTTTGTTATCCAGCATGTTGCGGGAATGTGGGATGCCAGTTAGTCAAAAATTTTGGTTAAGTAAGAGTTATACTTACCAATGGAGGGAGTTGAGTTGAGTGCAGGAGGGGGCTCAGGGCTGGAGTGGAGGGAGGTGCGGGGCACAGGTGCAGGAGGGGGCTCAGGTAGAGGGAGCAGGAGGGGGTGCGGGGTACCAGATCTGGGTGGCACTCACCTTGGGCAGCTCCCCTCAAGCACCAACATGTCCCTGCTGCTCCTAGGCAGAGGCACAGCCAGGCGGCTCTGCATGCTGCCTCTGCCCCCAGGCGCTGCCCCCGCAGCTCCCATTGGCTGTGGTTCCCAGCCAATGGGAGCTGTGGAGCCAGGAGTCAGGGCGGGGTGGGGCAGGGGCAGCACACAGAGCCCCCGTGGCCATTTCTCCACCTAGAAGTATCAGGGACATGTTGCCACTTCCAGGGAGCCACACAGAGCTAGGTAGGGAGCCTGCCGGCCCCACAACCAACTGGACTTTTGATGGATAATCAGAAATGCTGGTTTCTAGAGCTTTCCAGTTGGTAAAGTGCCAGATAACACAGCTTTTACTGCATTTGTTTTGGCCTTTTGTGGTGCGAAGCAGCAGGGACAGCCAGCCAGTTGCCCAGGATAGCGACGCTGTAGCAAAGGGTCTCCTCTGTAATTTCTATGTTGAGAATCTGGCCTTCCTAGAGCTGTCAAATGAGTGCCCCTTGATGACCTTGCACTGCTATCGTGAGAAAGGTAAGGAACCAGAGAACGAGCAGCCCTTCTGCTCAGATAAGGGACCCTGCTTTGAACCCCTCAGCTTTTGGGGATGACTAAGCTTGCTCGAGGAGGAGCTCCGATTGGCTTTATCTATAAGGCCCAGCAGTGAAGTACAGAGAGCGGAAATATTTCCCTACCCCCAACAATCAAAGCAGTACTGGCCCACGCAGGATTCATGCAGCCAGCTTTAGTTCAGGAATTCATATCGGTGCCCATAATGCCTCGGGGAGCTTTATACACTGCAACTGGAAGCCACACTTCACAGAGTGACAAACTCAACTCCCTTTGCCTCACTGCCACAGCACAACTCAGCACGGTGACAAAGCTGGCGCAGCCAGGCCTCGCCCTGCTTCCCGGACTGGAAGATGCTCATAGCGCTGTCTGCTCACAGTGCTTGGAGGGTAGCTCAGTGCGTGGATTAATGACAGACAAACCCCAGGGGGTTCAGATGCTGTCCCCGGCTTTCTGAGCCTAGAAAATGGAGCTAGATCTGGCAGAAGACCAGGATCTCTTGAAATTTCCAGCGTTTCCTCCTCCTGCCCCCATCGCAAACCAGAAAGCACTGATATGCACAGTACCCACCTCCCCACGCAAGACCCCCACCCCGGACTCAGCTGAGTCTTACTGAACCTCCAGAAAAAGTTCTGTTCATTTCTTGTTTTTCCCAAACTGGGTCACTCCCTCCCGCCTACCCTTCCCCATCCCTCTGTGCTTAGATCTGGCAGCTTTTTCAAACAGGGTTGGTTGGTCTCAAGGCATCTACATGGACCCTTTCCTCAAGTCCAAGATCAATGGGAATGCACCTGAAGCATCAGATCTAGATGCAGATCCATGACATTCGGTTTGGGCACATAGCTAGTGATCAGTGAGAATAAGCAGCATCTTTGTCAGGTCAGACTACAAAGCAGAGGGCACTCCCAAAGCTATACGGCACCTGTCTCAGTCACTTGGATCAAACTCACTGGGTTATTTTGGGGCACCAAGATCATAGGCTACCTCTGAGCCCTTACTGCAGATCACCTTTCCAGTGGGAGAGATTGTAGGGGCACAGAGAGGACAAGTCTGCAATCTAATCTGATCTCCTGCACCACACAGGCCAGAGAACCTCACCCAGCAATTTCTGCATCTAGCCCAATACCCTGTAGTGGCTATGTGGTACAACTTCCCAATTCCTCATGTCACAGCTGACTGGCCATGGACCCCTCAGTGTCCCCAGTTTACATCTCAGACACAAGGAGGCTAGGTTTATAGACAAACCAGCAAGGCCCCTGTGCTTGCCGTTGAAATCCGAGAATTCAGATGCCCCCCTGGTTCAACAAGTCACCACTTACCAATGGAGCCTTTTGCGTTAGAAATGATCAGATAATCAAAAAAGTCATTAAAAATAAGCAAGTTTGGGGCTTTCTGCATCATGATCCACTGACACTGAATTAATATTGCAGGAGGAGAGGTTACTTACTGATGCCATAGCTGGAGTTCTTCAAGATGTTTTGTCCCTGTGGGTGCTCCATCTCAGGCTGTGCCCATCCATGCACTCTTGACCAAAGATTTTTGTCAGCCCTGCCTGTGGGCTCACACCTGCACCCTCCATTTCCTCAGGCTGTAGTCCAAGAGCACCTAGGGAGGGGCTGACCCACTGCAGCTCCAGTTCCTTCTCAGCCTCAAAGCCCAGCAGGACTCTGAAGTGCAGGGGAAGGAGGGTGGGTGGTGGAGCATCCATCAAGACAAAACATCTCAAAGTACTCCAGTTACTGGCCAGGTAAGGAACTCGTCTTCTTCAAGTGATTGTCCCTCTGCGGGCTCCACTTCGGGAGATTCCGAAGCTGCCCCTCAATATGGAGGAGGGTGTGGAGGAGGCAGACTCAGTGCAGGTTGGAGAACAGCTTCACCCCAGGGCACGTTCGCCATGGAAGCATGCGCCACAGCATGACACTGGGAAAAGGTGCGTGCAGAGGCCCAAGTGGCATTTACAAATGTCCATGACAGGTACCTTTTTAAGTAGGGCTATTGAGGTAGATTGAGCCTAGTGGAGTGAGCAGTTACCGGGACAGGGGGAGGGGAGGATGTACCCCAGAAAACTTGTAACATGCTAAAATGTCACCTGAAATCTGGTTTGACAATCGTTGGGTGGGAACTGGGTGACCTTTTAGTCTCTCAGCAGGAGAGAGAATCTATGAGAAGCCCTGAGGGTTTAGTCCTATCTAGGTAGATGTCCAGAGCTCTTCTCACATCCAGGGTATGAAGACTGGCCTCTACTCTCAAAGAATGAGGCTCAGGGTAAAACACCAGCTACTGAATGTCCTGGTTGATGTGGAAATCTGGTGATACCTTAGGAAGGAAACAAGGATGGGGATGCAATGTCTCCTTATCATGATAGAAAACGGTGTATGGTGGATCAGTTATACAAGCTCCAAGCTCTCCTACCCTTGTGGCAGAGGTGATAGCTATGAGGAACGAAGTTTGAAGGATAAATGAAGAAACAAAAGTCCCCATAGGTTCAAAAGGAGGGGTTTTTAAGGAGTTAAGCAATAAATGTAGGTCCCAAGGAGGAATAGGCACTCATACTGGATAAAACAAAGTAAGCCGGACCTTTAAGGAATCTTGCAGTTGAAGAATGTATGAAAACTGAGAATCTGCCAACTGGTGGCTGAAATCATAGAATCAGAGGACTGGAAAAGACCTCAAGAGGTCATCTAGTCCAGGTCCCTGAACTCATGGCAGGACTAGGTATTATCTAGACCAGTGGTTCTCAAATGTTTTTTTCCACGGACCACTTGAAAATTGCTGAGGGTCTCGGCGGACAACCTAATGATCTTTCCAAATGTTATTTGTTCCGTTATATAACTATTGTAAAGCACTTTGGATAAAAGCGCTATATTAAAAAACTCTTAATAGGGCATGGACATGTGCCCATCCTGACATGGAGTTCCCATAGGGACAATAACTCAACCCAGAACCTCATTAGCCAGCATGCTGCTAATCCCCTCACCTTCCATTATTTGGCACGTCAATGGCAGCGATGTCTCGCCACTGTGCAGCCCGGATGTCACAGCTCGAGGGGCGGGTGTTCTCATGTTTACAAAGGTGACGTCGGATTTCAAACCACACCGGTCTCCCCGGGGTGGGGTGTTACGAGCAAGACAGAGAAAGGGGCATGAAAAAGTTCACAGCTGGAACAGGATCCAAAGCCAAACCAAGGTTTGGGGGCAGGGGAAGGATTCAGATCTCGCCTTCTACTCCACAACCATCAAAAAGGACTTCCCAGGAGTCAAACTAAGGGACAGCCTTTTTCCAGCACTGGCCCATGTCTCAATACCACAATCTTCTTTTGTTACTCAACTTCTTTTAATCTAACCCAACCCAGTGCAGTGTTTGATGTAAAGTTAATGTTAAGTCCAGTTCATGTGTCAAGCTGTTGGGTTTTTCTCTCTTCTTATTCTTCTGAATGTTCCAGGAGAGGCCTGGACTTTCCCGAGCGCGCAGGTTTGGGAAAATTCTAAACTGGGGCTGCGTTGGGGTCACCTACTAAATTTAAAACTAGTCTGGAAAAGTCAAGAGTGCGTCTGTGATAACTACTGACAGGCTGTTGGATGCAAAGTGGTTGAATCCGAGTTGTACAGCATACAGAACACAGAGCCTATACTGGCTGTGTGTGCCTTAGGCTGGAGGGCACAAGGAGCAGAAGCATTTTGGGGCACTCAGGGCTATTATACAAGTGGTGACAACCTCTCACTGGTCTGAATTGCACCCCAGAATGTGACAGCTTTGTTCTGAAACTCCTGGAAAGCAAAGCAGAGGCCAGGAGGTCAGCACCCACAGAAGCAAGCAGATCACAAGAGCTGGCTTGGATTTTTACAGGCAGAGGTGACCTGTCACATTAACACAGAGTAGCATTTGTTATTTGTATTGCAGTGGTGCCGAGAGGCCCAAGCAAGTCACAGCCTCCTTGTGCTAGGCACTGTACATATACATAGACAGGCTCCAGTCCTATAGAGACTTATATTCACACTTAACTCTACACCTCGCAAATAGCCCCACCGAAGTCAACGAAAAACAAAGATGGGGGGACCCAGCAAAGGGCTTGTCTACACTGAAAACTTACATCAGCATAGCTACGTCTCTTAGGGGTCTGAAAAATCCACACACACACCCCGAGAGACGTAGCTAAACCAGCCTAAGTGCAGACAGTGCTAGGTCACTGGAAGAATTCTTCTGCGAACCCAGCTACTGCCTCCTGGGGAGGTGGATTAACTGGAGCAGGGTTTCTCAAACTCGGGTCCGCAGACTCCTGGGGGTTCACAAGGGTACTCCAGGGATTCCGTGAGTCACGTCTGGCCCCAGGGATTCTGCAAGTCATGTCCAGGGCCATCAGTCCTGCTGATCAACTCCTCCTCATCCCTCCCAGTGCCTCCTGCACACCATGGAACAGCTGTTCAGTGGTGCACAGGAGGCACTGGGAGGGATGGGGCGCACTTGGGGGAGGGGGGGAAGAGGCGGGGCAGGGTTTGGGCGGGGGCAGAAAGAGTCTGGGCGGGGTCTGGGGCTGAGCAGGGGTCTTGGGGCTCCACTAAAATTTTAAATCAAAATGGGGGTCCTCAGGTTGCTAAAGTTTGACAATCGCTGAACAACAGCAATGGGAGAACCCCTCCCGTCCACATCGCTAGTGTCCATCCTGCATCACTGAAACACTACAGCGGCACCATTGCAAGTGTAGACAAGCCCTTAGTGATGACTTCTCCTATCCCCATGCGTGTGAGGTGAAACAGAAGTAGTCTGGGCTTTGCCTACAGCTTTATGAGTCAAGCCAGATGGCGGGAGATCGAAGCTCTGCCTAGGCTTAACTGTGGGGCGAGGGCTCAGCTTCTCAACTCCATACCAGTGAAGAGTCACCTTTGCTTCGGCTCCTGTTTGGACTGTCCTCTCTCACACACTGGGGCACTGGGGCAGCGGGGTAGCTGGGGGGAAGCAGCTCCAACCAGCCCTGCATCAGATTGCCACTTCCCCCTCCTCAACCAGTAGTGGCTGTGGCCCTTCTTTGCTGCTGGCTGCCTGCACGCCTCTACTTGGGTCCACAGTCGCCCACCTGCAGTGCTCCTAGAGCCCCTCAGAGGGGAGTCGCTCAGGAATCGCTACAGGTCTCTGTTGTGTAGCAACCCATTAAAGCTCAGGGAGCACTCCACCGCCTCAGAGAGGCCCAGGCAAGTAACACCTTGCCTCTCTGCTGCTCTCCTCAGTCTCCTTCTGCTCTGCTCCTCTAAGGGCGGCCGCAGCACGGGAGCAGGTGCAGGAAAGCCACTGAGCTCCCCCGTGTGGGGGGACCACCCAGCAGAACTGGGGCTGGGACAGAACACAGCCAAGGAGGAAGAGGACAGGGAGCAAGGTGGCGGACAGAAAAGCTCAAGAGCTGGAGGTGACTTTTTTGTATATTTGAACAGCTTAAACAGGGATTTGTATGTCGGCCAGAGCGAAAAGATTGCTGTCTTTCTGAGACAGTGTATTTCCAAAAGATACGTCTAGCTCAGCCACGAGACATGAGCCGTATGATCAATTAGACGGGTGGATTTCTTTGGTCTGGGTTGTGCAGGAAGTCAGACTAAATGATCAGAGCTGTCCCTTCTGGCCGTAAACAGTATTAGTCAAGGAAGTGGGGAAGGGTAAGTTCGGCAGATGGTTGTGCAGCCCCAGAAGCGAGTGGTGCATAGACCCTGGATGAAGAGCGAAGTCATTGAAAGCACAAGTTTCTGTATATCTACAGCAAGCCATAACATGAATACCGACAGAGCAAGTTCCTCCACACAAGCCCCCGCCAAGATGTCTCAGCCTCGAGAGGCCATTTCCAGGATGGGAGAGCACAGACCGCTCTCCAGGTTCCCAGTCCTGGACCTAACTGCAGGGATTGGACATGGGGACGTCAGTGACAGCTCTGTAGTGTGTCCAAGCGCTTTCCAAAGCTGGATGAGTATTATCCTCATTTTATAGAGGCAGGGAAACAGAGAGGTAAAGTGACTTAACCAAGGGTCGCACCAGTGGTGGATTAGCCACTGGGCCGACGGGGCTAATCCACCCCGGAAATCCACCACTGTATGCATCCACATACAGATGCACACAGTGGAAATCCATAATCCGCCACCGGGTGGTGGAAGTCCGGAGCCCCGGAGGAAGCACGGGGCAGGGCAAGCCCTCATGCCCCGACCCCACTCCCCGGCAGAGGCGCTCTGCAGCCCTCGCGCCCCAACCCCAGTAGCTGTGCTGGGCAGGTGGGGGAAGCCCCCGTGCCCCGACCCCGCTGGGCCTGGGACTGGAGGAGCTCTCGCTCCCTGACACTCTTCCATCCCAGGTAAACAGGTCGCTGGGGCCCTCTCTCTTCTGTCCTTTGTTCCCCTCTGGCTGGAACTGGTTGGTCAGGTCACTGGGGTCCTCTCTCCTCAGCCTTTTGTCCTCCCACTGGCCAGAACCAGCTGACTGCCAAGCTGGGGTGGGCCTCTCAGTCACCAGTTTTTAGGGTTCCCCATCTCCAGGCCGTTGTCCGGGGGTCCCGGCTGCTAGGCGAGGTCACACCTGGTCCTCTGCAACAACAAACCCTCTCCCACCACCTTGTTAAACATGCAACGTACCGGGAAACTGAGGCGTCCATATGCTATTCATGTAAAACAGTACAAAAATCCCCAACTTCGTCACATCTCTCCCCCCTTCGAGTCTGAACTTCCCCAGGTCACTGGCTGGAGTGACCCCGCCTCAGGGCTGGGGGAGCACTCACGCCCCGCTCCAGCCCCAGGCCTGTGGCAGGGACAGAACTTCTCCAGTCTTGTGGGGGGGGGCAGAAAGGAGCAAATGAGTTGTGGGTCATAGTGTGTGGGGGGGTGTGTGGAATGGGGTGGGACCATGGGTGGAACAGGGGCGGGGCTGCAGGGGAAGTGGCAGAACAGGGTGGGGCCATGGGCGGGGCCATGGGGGAAAGGGCAGAATGGGGGTGGGGCTGCAGGGGAAAGGGGGATCCCCCCACTTGCTCTGGCCCAGGGCCCCATGAAAATTTAATCCCCTTCTGGGTCACACAGCCAGGTATCAGACTCAGTCTAGCTGACTCCTATTCTATTGCTTTACCTGCTAGAGCAGGGTGCTTTCCCATCAACCCCACCCTTAATTGGGTGAATAATCACCAGAGTTCAAAGGAAGGGTTAACAGGAGCCCTAGTAAAAGGGTAGAATAAAAAGAGGAAGCCATAAATAACTGCAAGGGCCAAAACCTTTAATAAGTGTGGGAAAACTTAATACAACCGCCAGGGGGCACTACAGGACTGAAGAATTGGAGCACTAACTTGAACACGAAGGAGACATTCTCTGCTCACTCCCTGCACTGAACTCCCACCACCCCTGAACAGGAGTTAGTGATTAAACC
Organism: Lepidochelys kempii; assembly: GCF_965140285.1. Lineage (NCBI taxonomy): Eukaryota > Metazoa > Chordata > Testudines > Cheloniidae > Lepidochelys > Lepidochelys kempii. The sequence goes on from NC_136380.1 coordinate 16,874,200, forward strand.
TGAGGAGCAGTGAGTATCATAAAGGAAACCCAGCCTGTGATACTTCATCCTTCTCCAGCACCTTCATTCAAAGGGTCTCTGCACACTTTACAAACACGGGCACCGAGTTAGCCTCACAACGCCCCTGGGAAGCAGGGAATGACTGTTTTCTACAGATGGGAGGGAAATGAGGCAACAGAGATTAAAGGCCACATTAAGCGCTCAGCACTCAGTAGCTCCTGTTCTCAGCCAGAGTCGCTGGGTGCTGAGAACAGTAGAAAGATGGATCTCCTCATGTGGCTGCCTCAAGAGGAGTTAAATGGTTTTGAAAACTTCTCCCTAAATGAAGTCCAAAGAACTTTGTGGCAAGACTAGGATTAGAGTCTGAATCTCCTGGCTCCCAGGTCATGCCTTTTTGCATGGAAAGATAGTCTTGCAGTAATGTCCATGGGGTACATTCTTATACCCTGTTTTAATATTCCATCAAGAGCGTGCCCTATATAATCCAATAATTAAAAAGAGAAAAGAGTGAACACATTGTGAGCTGTTGTTTTAGCTCGTATAAAACAACCTGCCTAGGAATATAAAGAGCACTGACTAGCAACTTCGGGTGACCAACCTGAAACCCCTTAAAGGGGACTGATTTTCAGAGAGTGAGTTAGGGGTCTGGAACAGCTTCTATATGAGGAGTGATTAATAAGACTGGGACTTTTCAGCTTGGAAAAGAGACGACGACTAAGGGGGGATATGATAGAGGTCTATAAAATCATGATTGGTGTGGAGAAAGTAAGTATGAAAGTGTTGTTTACGCCTTCTCATAACACAAGAACTAGGGGTCACCAAATGAAATTAATAGGCAGCAGGTTTAAACAAAGAAAAGGAAGTATTTCTTCACACAACGCACAGTAAACCTGTGGAACTCTTTGCCAGAGGATGTTGTGAAGGCCAAGACTATACCAGGGTTCAAAAAAGAACTAGATAAATTGTTCTAGATGGATAGATGGAGGATAGGTCCATCAATGGCTATTAGCCAGGATGGCCCGGGATGGTGTCCTTAGTCTCTGTTTGCCAGAAGCTGGGAATGGGCGACAGGGGATGGATCACTTGATGATTACCTGTTCTGTTCATTCCCTCTGGAGCACCTGGCACTGGCCACTGTCGGAAGACAGGATACTGGGCTAGATGGACCTTTGGTCTAACCCAGTATTGCCAGTCTTATGAGTTTCAGCACTGTCTGGAAACCATCCTCCTTTAAAGGTGTCTCAGGCTGGATTCCCACAAACTTCAGCAGTCACAAGTCACTTGCATGAGTCACTGCCACTTGCAGGACCCAAAAATCACAAGTCACTTCTGAAAGTCTTGGCTCGATGTTTAGTGATTAATCTTCCGTGGAAGGTGTTTGAGCTTCTGAAAAGACTGGGCACCAGTTGTACCTCACTCTGAAACAGAAACCGTTCTGAATTTTCAGTAACTTATGCTTCACAAGTCGCTAGCTACCATTTCCTTCCAGCGCATTAGCCTAAATGAACAAGCTCCACCAACAGGAGCTTATCACAGTTTCAGTGCAGTCAGGTATCGTTTGCTGAGCACTACCCCACTGCCCTCCAGTCCCCCACAGGCTTTCTGCCACAGAAAATTTGACGAGCAATAATCTGCAAGATACTTGCTGCTCTCCTATTTATTTTTGACCCATGTTTTCAGCAGAGGACATGACCCAGGCCTTGTATTCTAAATCTACACTGCCTCCTGCTGGGATCCTGCGCCAGTGTCTTTTCTAAGCCAAGCACGATCAGGCAAGTATGTGCTTGGATGGGAGGTGAAGAAGGACATAGATCTATGTGAGAGGCTTATGGAGGCACAAGGTTTTGTGGGTCTCACAGGATCAGTAGGGTTTGTGCTTCTTGCACAGGGGGAGCAACCTCCCACACTCATACATTAATGGAAGAATTTGAAGGGAACTCAGTGAGGGATCTTTGCAGAGTTTCTAATCTCTCATCCACAGGTATTTGCTGTGGGGAGGTGATTTGTACTTTCGCCCCATTACTATTACAATCAGAGCTGTCTGTTCGTACAGTACCTAGCAGAGCAGGGCCCTGACCTGTTTGGCCTCTTGGCACTAGGCACAATATAAATGTTAAATATTTTCCAGTTACAAATGTACTGTACATCTCCCCATAAATTTGCACAGCACCTAGCACCACTGGGGCCAGATCCTGGGTGCTACCGTAATATAAGTAACATAGGACTAGCCATGCCAAGAACCCACAGACACAAGACGATTGCAGGGGATACAGCATTCTCTGTAACACAAGGTCCTCTGCCTTGTAAGACCTCTAGCCTCTCAGAAGAAGGGAAGTTAAGAGGATCAGCTAACACTGATTCAGCTGGCAAGGTGGAGAAAGAACAACGGCCACATCGTGTAGAGTAGATTAGCCCGAGTGGGATGCACGTTTGGGTGTTTCACTTCTAACAATGTGTGTATAAGCACGCACACAACACACACATGCACCTGCCCATCTCTAGAAGGGAGATGAACACCCCAGTGAGGGAGGCACATGTTAAGGATTAATTAGGATGATTAAGGATGATTAATAAGGATGATTTAGTTGGTGTTGGTCCTGCTTTGAGCAGGGGGTTGGACTAGATGACCTCCTGAGGTCTCTTCCAACCCGGATCTACTATGATTCTATGAATTAGCAAAGCAATCTGCAGCTGGAAGTGCCAGTTATATAGTGCGGTATGAATTTACATAGCGGCCAGTAGGTCCCTATGTGCATGTTTTCTCAATGTGCTTGTTTACCAAGGAATTGCTCCTGCCACATTGGTCAGTTTCACCGTTCATTCCAACTGGGCTTCAGCTGTTTCCATCCTGTGCTTTGTGAACTGCCAACCTTACCAGTAAGGGCGTCGCTATGAGAGCTTTCCTTCCTCACCGGCTGCTACAGGAGTCAAGCCTGTGAAATCCCTCAAGGCATTTCATTTGGTTCATTTAACTTCAGGAGGATAAAGCATTCAGGCATGCCACGGTGAGACATGCACAATATTAACTGCATTGCTTTGGTCAGGCCAGGCTGCAGCTGGCTTCCATTATACAAGAAACTGCTTTCCTATTCAACTGTGCAAGTATCAGATCACATCTTTGTCAGTGTCGATTATTTGTGCACCTGCAGGCCCCAAATACAATCAGGGTCCAATTCCCGCCTTAAAGAGCTTACAATCTAAGGAGAAAAGACACACACAGGGGAGGGACAACGAAAGAATCTTACACAGGGGGAATTGAGGCAGAGAGAGAAAGTGACTTGCTCAGGGTCACGCAGAATTTTGCTGGGACCTGCACCCAGATCTCCCTGGTCCCATTTCTCAACCACAAGCCCATCCTTCTTCTCTCTTATCTGGTGCCTCTGTATTAGATACTGGCATTTAGGATCATGACCAACAGAGCAATTATATTTTCTCTCAAAAAGTTTTCAACTAACAAAGGTGATAGGTGCAGCCCTGGGAATCCCAGGCCAGTGAGCCTTACTTCAATAGCAGGTAAATTAGTTTAAATAAGAGTTATAAGAATACCTAGACAAACATGATATAGTAATAGGAACAATAATGAGTGTGGTATGCTCAAAGGAAAATTACACTTCTCTCACTTATTGGAACTCTTTGAAATCAGTCATCCAAATAGTACACAAAGGAGAACCAGCGGACAATCTATTTGGATTTGATTTTATTTTAAAGAAGCATTTTTTAAAAAATGATTGAGCTGATACATCAAGAAGAAACAATCCAGGCATTGAAGGAGGGTCATTTAGCTGATATGAAGAGATGGAAGAGAGGCTACACAGCTGACTTTAAAATGGCCACAGGCCATCATATTTCCAGAGAGCATCTGGAGACAGGAGGTTTCTCAGCAAACTCAAGATTGTGATCAGAAAACAGCAACTGACGACTGACGGACTTAAAATTTTTGTTGAATATAAAGATATATAGCATGACCGATGTGGTCATAAATCCAAAGCATAGGACCAAGGTGAATACAAACCAGACACCTTTTGAAAGGCAATTGAGAAAGTTTCTCTTGTCCAGTGAATCCTGCACCAGCTTTGCTTCCATAATTTTATTCAACAACGAATGAATCTGGACTCTGTCTTCATTTTCCAGTCTCCTGCACTGAATTTTCCAGTTGTCCTTCCAGTGGGATTATGGCATTTTTCTGAAGCTCCCAGATGCCTTAACTTGGATGCCTGGCATTTTTCCTCTTCATGCTGCTGCTCTGCAATCTCCAGCTTGCTATGCAGTTGTTTCAGCACTTCTGGATTTCAGAAGATATGTTTCCCATCCCTGATCTTTCTCCTTGAAAAGATTTGTAATCCTGATAATGCAGAAATCTGGAGGTACATTCCCTTTATTTCATCAGTCACCTGGTCACTGGCTCTTTCCAAGTTTCTGTTTTGGAATTCCAAATGTTTAATCTTTACTTCCCCTAGTCCCAGAATCTCTTTGACATTCTCCACCTCTTTGCCAATCTTCCACCATTGTTCTGAAACAGTCGGTCTTGGCTTGCAAGTTTCTGTCCAGGTCTTTCATACAATTATTTTATTTTATTAGCTCCTGCTTTTCAGTATTAAGGTTGGGAGCTGTTTCTCTAAGATCCCATATTTGATTCTGTATACTTTCATTGGCAACTGTCAGGTCCTGAATCAGGCAATTATCCATGTGCTCGGTCTGATGTCCTCTGATGCAGAGATAAAATTGTGGGCTTTGTGGAAATGAAACGACTCAAAAACCATGCCTAAAAACGTTAGCCAGGTCATTTGTAAGCCTGACTTCACCTTTACTAAATTTTAGGAGATGTACATGATCAAATATGCTCTTACACATTGTCAGTGGGTTATGTTAGCTCACATACTTTGCTGTGAAACATTTTATTTCATACAATAAATTCAAAGTGGAGCATTTTTCTGGGATTTTTGTCTGGACCTGCTTTATGTCAACAAGTGACAGGCAAAACATTCTTTAAAACTTGAATCTAGCTAACTCACAGGTCATAAAATCAGACTGTTCTCAAACATCATAAATACCTTGTTGTAAATATTGCCTATTTCTATGCACTGCTGCAGTATTTTGCGGGATATGAGTATCATCACAGCTATTGTGTTCTTGACCAAGATTTACAAAAGCGACTAGTGATTTCGATTGCCTCAATGTTGGGTTGCACAACTTTTTCAAAGCTTTTTGAAAACCAGCGTCTAAAGTTGCGACACCTACCAAACTAAGGCAACCTAAATCACTCGTCCCTTTGTAAAATCTTGGCCTTTGTGTGGATGTAAAGGGTTTTCTCCATGTCTTTACTTAAACTTGGCCTTGATCACACCAAGATCTGTTAAAAAGGCAACTAAAAGAGCAGAAGTGTCTCTATGGAAACCTGGGTCTTCTCAAGAAGAACTCCCACCACCTTTGTTTAAAGGGATATTCCAGCCTGCCAGGGACATAAATAACTTGTTTCAAGCAGTAACAAATAATGGAGCAGATTTATGTTCTGAAACGATACAGATATGTCCCTTTAATTAAGACATTCCAAGACTGAAGCTGTGCTATCAAAGCCATAACAATGGGCGGCTATTTACTCATTCCCATTCTCCTCCTCAGCTACAAGCCTTCCCTTTTAAAGGCACACAAAGGATTTACACACACACACACACCTCTCTCTCTCTCTCTCTCTCTCCCTCTTGGGTACAAAATCCTAGAAACTCAGTAAAATAAATCATTTCTATAAACATTGAGGAGTTAAGTGAATAAGACATTTTATCAATAATAATTAAGCATATTGTGAAAGTTCCCATCTGCCTCTTATGTTTTAGGGAGAGGTATAAACTTTTGGGTTCACTATTCTTCAAGGGCCTGTTTCAAAATCCACTGAGGTCAATGGGAGTCTTTCCACCACTTCCAGTGGACTCTGGATCGGGCCTTGATTGCCTAGATTGATGTCAGCCTAATTTCTTGTTAAGCTTTTGCGAGTCGCTGATTTGCAGTGGTGAGCATTCCTTATTATTCTTTGATGTACTTGACACGATCGAGACACCTTGACGTGGACTGATAGTAGGCAAGCAAAGAACCTATTAAGTTATGTTCCAAGCAGCTAATATAAAGGAGCCATTTAAATATAAATATACATTAAATGGGGAACTAATTAAGCGGCAAAATTGAGGAATCTGGCTCACAAACAGGCAAGAGGATCGTTGACAAGACAATACAGTTAAAGGACTAGCATTTACCTTGAAAAGACCATAGTATGTAAAAACCAAAGAAGCGATCATCAAAACGATGCAGATTTATCTCCATTGGTAAGAGCTTTCCCAGGATTTTTAATTTTTAAACACGTGTGGAATGAAAATGTTCTCAAAATGAACTGAAGAAGTTTTAACTTCTTGAAGTTCTGAGAGCATTGCTCCCAAGACAGAGAGTGATGGCCATAAAATCTGACCAGATTTATTACTCTAGTACAGTAGAACTTCAGAGTTACTAAGAGATCTGTCAACCACACACCTCATTTGGAACCAGAAGTACACAATCAGGCAGTAGCAGAGACCAAAAAAAAATGCAAATACAGTAGAGTACTGTGTTAAACATAAACTACTAAAAAAGGAAAGTTTGAAAAGATTTGACAAGGTAAGGAAACGGTTTCTGTGCTTCTTTCATTTCAATTAAGATGGTTAAAAGCAGCATTTTTCTTCTGCATAGTAAAGCTTCAAATCTGTATTAAGTCAGTGTTCAGTTGTAAACTTTTGAAAGAACAATAACGTTTTGTTCAGTTACAAACATTTCAGAGTTACAAACAACCTCCATTCCCGATGTGTTCGTAACGCCGAGGTTCTACTGTACTTTGGCATTAGCCAATCATATGCATGAACTGAAGCAGCACTGAGCCCAGGACATGGGAGGCGATACCTGAATGGGAAAGGCAACATATTGATACATGAGTCCAGCCAAGTGCTAAAAGTAAGGCAGATACCAGAGTTTTAAACTACATGAGAACTAAAACGGAAGAATTTACCTGACTTACCTGAGGCAGTTAACTTAAGACAGCCAGCCATTGTACTCTGCACCACTGACTTTCATGTCAATAGATCAGGGCAATGAAGCCAGACTGTTAGAACTTAGTTGTTAGAAGATGACATAGCTCTGATGTCACAATGCTACAATTTATCAACGGGCCTCAAAAAGCCTTTGGCAAAATCTCTCACACAAAGCTATTAAGAAAACTAAGTAGTGCTGATGGAATCCTAGGCAAGGCACCACCATGGATTAGAAATCAGCTGAGGGACAGAAGCCAAAGAATAAATGGTTCCTTCTGACTGTAGCCCGCCTAGGCAATGGATAGCCTGAAGCAGGATTTAACATGGTTATTTATAAAAAATCATCCTTGGTCAGGGTAAGCTGTGCTGCAGTCCTGCTACCAGCACCCATGCTCAATTATGGTAGCAGCCAGCATGGATATAGTTTTCAGAGTAGCAGCCGTGTTAGTCTGTATTCGCAAAAAGAAAAGGAGGACTTGTGGCACCTTAGAGACTAACCAATTTATTAGAGCATAAGCTTTCGTGAGCTACAGCTCACTCCATCAGATGCATATCGTGGAAACTGCAGCAGACTTTATATATACACAGAGAATATCATGTGAGGTGCTAAAGAACTCCTCAACTCCCAGGCTCCCATTGTGAGGCACGGACCCACAGCGCCTTTATGGATCAGGTTCTAATCCCTGTTATTTACACGGGCTTTGTCTTAGAGATGTCGGGCAGCTGGCATGAAGCAATGTATTTCCATTGAAATCAGCGGAGCTATATGGATATCCACCAGCTAAGGATGTGGCCTGTAGTCCATTTCCCATTACATGGGCCAATAAGACAGCACCAGGGAAAATATAAATAAACTCCTCGTTTATCCAACAATTACTCAAGGCAATGGTACTTCTCTTCAGTCTCTGTCCAAATTCCCCAGGGAGTATCTATCTGATTATCCAACCCGACTTCCCCTAGGGCTGGGGTGTTCTAGTATTATCACCCCATTTCGTCCTAGGGGTTCACCCAGAAACCCAAGGCTAGTCAGAAACAGATGTCCAGGGAAATCCTTGGTCACAGAAAGGTGAACAAATGGGATTTTTAATGACTGGAGTTTAAAAGTACGATCTTATTGCGAGCAGTGAACATGCTGTGAACACTGAGCTGGTGGGGTGGGGAAAATAGTGTCTCGGACCATCCTTTTAGTTGACCGTGTTTTAACTTGTGTCAAGCTACGAGGCCCTGAAAGCAGCTTAATACAGGTTATTTTAGGTGAGATCTTAACTACAGACTTTTGCAGGCATAGCTATGTCAGACAAGGGCGTGCAAGGTGTAATTTGTGCTGGCAAAAGCCTCTAGTGTAGATACACCCATACCACCAAAGGAACTGCTTGCATTTTCATATGACAGTGAATTTACATAAGATATTGGAAAGCAAAAGTGCTCTGCACCAGGAGATATGTGTATGTAGCTGATGGTGACTGAACTATACAAACCAATTTTTAAAAAGATGAGGCATCAGAAATTAAAGTTCACTTGGAAAATTAGAAGTAAAACAGATGGGAAAGACCTGTTAGACTATTCTGTCCATCTCCCAAATACTGTACATCTGGCAGATATTGTGGCTAAACGCAGTAACTTGTTATGCAACAAGGGAAGAGGCAGAGATCAGAGTGGGGAAGATGAAGAAAAATCCATCAGTATCCAAGCAGAGAGGTCTATTACAGGTTTCGCCTAGGAGTTGGACTGAGCTACTATGCACTATTACCATTTGCTGGAAGCCTAGTGGTTCCTCCATCATTTAAGCCCTCATACATTGGTTTAATTTACACCATAAGGGGACAGAAGCGGGGGCCCTGGCAAGAAAAGCAACAGCAGAGTCTAAGAAAGCAGCTCCCACCTGACTTTAATGCATACCTTTTTACACCATCTTCTGGTTCCTCAGTATGGAAATTACAGCAGCTTAGACTCCATATCATGTTCGCAATTGGATATAAGCAGGTCTAGGGAACTCAGTGTAAAATAATCTAGTTTGCACGTACCACTTTAGCCATCACCTCTGGACACCCAGTGGCAAACAAAGAATAGCATGAACAGTAGTCCAGTTTGAGAGGATTGTGTTTATGACTATGAAGTTAATTCTCTAAATCCTCCCTCTCGCACCCTGAGATCAGAAATGCAGCAGTTTTATTAAAATCAACATACAGCTGGTTATAGCCCAGTGTTTAGGCCACAGAGTTCTCCACTCAGATGCAGTTCCAAGTTTCCCGATACTTTAAAAACTGTGGCAACCAGAGGAATTATTAACCCTCTTGGTCCTCCAGATAAGTCACAGGATAAAGAAAACAGATTATTTAGCTTTCACACACACACAAGCATCTGAGACAAGACCATTTTTCCTGGAACTTGGCATAGGAAATAATACCTTCTCAAATACCAATGTGGGCAAATGGTGATACTGTAATGGTGACCACTGTATCAGTGTTTTATGATACAGAGCACTGATTTCTTTAACACAAGCTGTGCTTTACAAATGAAATAGTTTTAAAAACAGGCCTGTCACCTTCTTCTATGATTTACCTTCTAACGCACCAGAAATGTTATTTTTGGAAGTGACCTAATAATTAGCAGAATTGAAAACTGAAGCCTACACATCTGAGATGAAAACAGAAAGAGGATCTTTTAATCAGAGGCTGATTCACAAGACGAAGCACAAAAGCGATCCATGAATTAAATCCTCCGATGGTTGCAGAAAGTTCATTCAGAATATTTCAGCTCTCTCTGTCAAGGCGTCCGGCAGCACTGAGGAAGTGTTTGGTGCCGTATACTCCTGCATCCCCCTTTTCAATTATTAAAGCTGTTTAGATTTCTGCTGGCTGCTCCATTATTCAAGTAATCTGAAGCATGCAGGAGTTTCAGTAGTGTGATAACTGAGCTGGGCAGAGGCAGGGAAAAGCGGCCAGCGAGAGATGTAATTTGTTAAGATAAACATGGTCTAAGGCTCCACACTTATGTTAAAAAATAAACATTAAGAGATATGAACTCAAACTGGCTTTGCTACATCAGGCTCAGAGGTTCTCAAAAAGACCTTGTCAACCATACAAAATAATCTTCTCCCACCAAGCAGGTGAGAAGGCTGTTCACGACTTTAGATCAGCAATGCCTCCTTTAACATTCAACAAATACTACTTCTGTGGCCCACTCTCAGGGGATCAAAGTTTTGGGCACCCCCAAGGAGCAGGAAGGCAGGTATTCAGTCTCTGAAATGAACATTGAAAAGACTTGGCACAATGACTATGATGATTCCGTGTTAGTGGTTGTTCTTTGCTGCTTCTTTTGCAGCAATAATCAGAGGAGTGAGACTAGAAAGGGGCTTCGCAATTTTCAGGAACTGGTGCTAGGAGAGAAGGAGAAAACCAAATTATTGATGACGCCTTTGAGGTCAAGTCTCACCACAGAGTGAAACGTTTGCACCAAAACCATGTAGAGCTCAGTTTAGTTTAGTTACAAGCTCAAAACTCAAACCAGGTTAAACTCAAAGTTTTGCTGAAGTCACAAACCTTTCAAGCAAGCCTGGACTGAGTTCCAGCTTTGCACCAAAATCAGGCTAAATTCCCAGCTTTATGGGCTTGTGACACAAAACTAGTTGACAGGTTTCAGAGTAACAGCCGTGTTAGTCTGTATTCGCAAAAAAAAAAAAGGAGTACTTGTGGCACCTTAGAGACTAACCAATTTATTTGAGCATGAGCTTTCGTGAGCTACAGCTCACTTCATCGGATGCATCCAATGAAGTGAGCTGTAGCTCACGAAAGCTCATGCTCAAATAAATTGGTTAGTCTCTAAGGTGCCACAAGTACTCCTTTTCTTTTTACAAAACTAGTTGAAACTCAGGAAATTCTTCATGGATTCTGAGTTAATTCAAAAATATAAATTGAAAGTTAGAGGATCTTAGTCCTGGATGGAATGAAGTCACAGAGCTCTGCTCTAGTTCATCCACAAGTTATTGAGCTGGATGTGGGAGTCACTGGGTGATTTTCTACGGCCTGTGTTATACAAGAGGTCAGACTCTATCATAACAGTGCCTTCTAGCCTTTCAATCTATTAATATCTGCAAAGCAGAACTGGAGTTTGGCACAGCTATAGTCAAACTAACAATCCAAGTCATTTACTAGATATCCAGGGGTCCATTTGCAGGACACCTTCCACTTACTACAATGCAACACAGATACTGTTGTGCGTCCATCACTATACGTGGTGCCGCAAAGCACTGTATGGAGAGATCCTCCTGAGCTGCAGGAGGTGGGTTTTGAGGTAAATTTCAAGAAGTGGAAATACCTGCTGCAGTGGGGAAATAATTCCATGTATAGTGGGTAACAAGTAAAGTTTCTAATGCCCAATCCTACTATAGCACGTCTGGGGGGGAGAGCAGAAGACAGATTCAAAGAGGATCTCAAGTGAGGGAAGTCAGGTACAGCCCAACCACTGAGCACTTGAGGGACATGACCATGCCAACAGTCACACATACACAACTCCCACTGGACTTCTGTGGGAGTGGAACATACACAAACTGATGGGGTTGAATTCAGTCCTGGAACTGGACATCCATGAAAACAGAGGGGAAGTGGGTGAGAGGACAGTACTGTTCTGCCCCCTGGACGCATTTTGGCTAGAGCACCCGAGCTCCTGAAACAGAAACAGCAGGGATTTAAGGAAGAGCATTACTCTGAAAAGTGAGAGAATGGTACCCAACAAATGGCTAGCGTTTAAGGCATGAGTAGCAGTGTCTCAGGGGAAGCAGACTAGCAGAGAATGGACAGGGAGGAAGTCCCCTTTGTAGCCAAGCTGAGGTGAATTAAGGAGAGAGACAGCAGGGTCTGAGACATGGTATAAAAAGACACTTGCAGCAGAAGGGCTGTCGTGGGGAATCATGCAGTTGACAAGGCCAAGAAGAGCAGGGAGAGAAGTCTGAGCAATGAGGGAAGAGTGCTGAGACACACAGGGTGGGCACCAGCTGTGGAGAAACCATGGGAATAAGGGGCTCTGCATCTTGAAGGATCAGGCCCCAGGTGAGCATTTTGAATTTGGTTACAGAATATTCCACCCAGCAGTGGCCAAAACAAAAAGATACGGGAACCAGGAAAAGAGTCCTAAAGTAAAAAAATCCTCATCAATCCACTCCCTGTGCCCCTTCAGGCATGTGTGTGCCATCAGCCATGCCATTTTAAACATAAAAGGAATCCTTAGCAAAGGCCAGAGTGCTGACTTGACTTGAGCGCGCCCCTCCACCCCCATCCCAGTGGTTACCTGTAGCAGTTCTTTGGCAGAGCCTCTTTTCTCTACATCCATCTCGAGACAGCGGTTTAGGAAGTCTCTAAATATGGGCGAAAGCTTCTCAGGGTTCTGCAGCTCTGGAGTACCATTGGTAGCAATGAGATACAGGGCCTGAAGGAAATGAGCACCAAGGAAACAAAAGGAAATGAGGGGCAATTCAGATTCACCCCTTGTTTGAGTGAGATCCCTCCTCCTACAGATTACACAGGCTTCTATTTTTCCTGCACATTCCGTTAGGAACAAATTGTTGCATGATTCATACACGCTTATGTCCATCCATGTTTATTATAAAACAACACTGCTGTCTGCCCTATTTTTAAATGGACAGGATCCAGTCCTCTAGTATTTTACCCTATTTAATCCAGGTTTGGATCCTGTAGCCATCTGGAGGGATTTGCAAGAAGAAAAACATTTCATGCCTTGTCTAAGGGCTTTTATATACAGAGGAGTTTACTAGCATAACTATATCAATATAATTATGCCACTGTGGTTTATACTGGTATAACTCCTTGAGTGGATACTTTTTTTCTGCAAGAAGAATGTCAACACAGGGAGTTATACCACTATAATTACAGCAGTGTAACGCTACTGGCATAGTCATGCCTGTAAATGTCCCTGCAAACACAAACCCAGGCCTTGTCTACACTGCCACTTTACAGTGCTGAAACTTTCTCGCTCAGGGGTGTGAAAAAACAACCCCCGCTCCCAGCACTGGTAGCTACTCCCCTCGGGCGGGGGGTGGTTTACAGAGCTGGGAGAGCTCATATAAGGGAAGGTCTGGTGTATATCATATATAGTGTCTATCATATATGGACAATGTCAGGCAGGTTAGAGCCAACATTTTTAGATTATGTAAAAACCCCAAAGTTTTACGAAACTATTAACAGGAACATTTTCTATTTTTTTTAAATAGTTGATGAATGTGCTTGGATTTGAAACTTCTCCTGCAATGCTTGCAGCTCATCCACTGCCTGGGCTCAGCCTTTGCAACCCATCCACCACTGCCACAGTATGAGAACCAGGCAGTGAAATGATGGAGTGGGATTGCACAGGAGGGGCTGGGCTTGAGGATTTGAGAAGCCAGCCACAATTACAAAACACTATGCCTATCGGTGCTCCTGCTGCCACATGCTCATAACTTGGGATAGGAAGTAACTACCCACAATCTGGCCCTCCACATCTTACGAGTGAGTCTACGAAAGCGCTTGCCATGCTTTGAAGTGGGCCACTGGAAAGGTATTCCTGGAAAGACAGCTTGCGAAGGACAGTTAAATCACTTCACAAAACCGAGACCACGGGTTTCCACTATCTAGAACCAAATTCAGACTTTTAAGGCTCTGAAATGGTCAGAATTTTCCTCATTTCTAATTTCTAGGCAGCATAGGGACTGAACAGAGAGAAATGTCACGAAAGGCCATTCACGCATTGCTTCTGGCCTAATATAGCAGAGAGGTTCAGAGAAGCATCCAGGATGCATCCGTTCACCCTAATGCAGAAACTTCTGAGGTTTCCTTATTAACATATGACTATACAGTAACTATCACAAAAGTGAAGCCAGGTTTGACGCATCTGGCTGACTCTCACATGGCACTACAGTGACACAGCATTGGCTTACTCTCAGGGGGTTCTCATTGAGGTAAGGAGGCTCTCCCTCAATCATTTCAATAGCCATGATTCCCAGAGACCAGATGTCCACTTTCGGCCCATAAGCTTTCCGCGTCACCACTTCAGGAGCCATCCAGTAAGGTGTCCCCACCATGGTGCTGCGTTTGCTCTGCTCTGGTGTTATCTGGGCACAGAAACCAAAGTCAGCTGAAAGAGAAAATGAGGGTTGGGAAGCAAGGAGACATTTTAAAGATAAGTTAGTTTGTTCACAAAGATATAAAAGAACATAAGAACAGCCATAATGGGTCAGACCATCTTCTGACAGTGGTCAGTGCCAGGTGCTTCAGAGGGAATGAACAGAACAGGTAATCATCAAGTGATCTATCCCATGTCATCCATTCCCAGTTTCTGACAAACAGACGCTAGGGACACCATCCCCGCCCACCCTGGCTAATAGCCATTGATGGACCTATCCTCCATGAACTTGTCTAGGTCCTTTCTGAACCCTGGTATAGTCTTGGCCTTCACAACATCCTCTGGCAAAGAGTTCCACAGGTTGACTGTGTGTTGTGTGGAGAAATACTTCCTTTTGTTTGTTTTAAATCTGCTGTCCATTAATTTCATTTGGTGACCCCTAGTTCTTGTGTTATGAGAATGCCATTAATGCCAGAGAATTGACTGAAAACAAGGCTGAAAATGGAGTTCATATTATGCACTGGCTGATGTAAGTTACGGCAGCAGTTATGAAAGGAAGGATAGTTATGTGATTAAGACACAAGGCATCTGGATTCTGTAACTGACTCACTGTCATGCCGTTGGACAAGTGAACACCTCCACAACCACGTATAAAATGGAGACAGTATTTCTTGTCTCACAACCTCCCTGAGAAAGTAATGTCCTTATAGCACCTTGAAAGCGTAAAGTGCTATATATGCTGTACATTCTAAATGTCATTATTCTAAGGTGACACTGCCAGAAAAGTTAACTGATGCTAAATCTAATCTGGGATTAAGATAGTCTATGTTTTTTCTCATCAGATGTGTCACAGTCGTATTATTTCCACAGTAGATATGTCATCCCATCTAGCTGTATTTGCTTTACAGTGTGAACGCTTATGTCCATACTAAAATTAATTTACTTTTAGACATTTAAATTCAGTTATGGTCAAAAGTAGGAAGGGAACCTTTAAGCAAAGATTTCTGATCCCCATGTCTTTTCAACTCATCTGCTTATTTTGCTGATTAAAACAAGTGTTTACTCCTGTTAGCCTTGCAAAGCCAACACAGCAAGCTGGTTTCTTTCATGCCTCGTGCACCATAAGAAATGTTTTCTTACTGGAACTGTGATTCTTCGAGATGTGCTACAGATGCGTATAGTCCACGTAAGTGCGTGTTCGCCCAGTGCACCGAGCTGGAGAAATTTCCCTAGCAGTACCCATAGAGAGGCAGCACTTGTGCCTTGTGGCCACAGCCCCTCCCTTGGCTACATGGGACCACGCTGTCCTAACCCTCCCTCAGGTCCTTAGCACCAACTGCCTGGAAACGAGACTCGAATGCAGAGAGAATGGAGGGTGCGTCATGGAATACATGTCTGCAGTATATCTCAAAGAGCCACAGTTACAGTAAGTGACCATTATTTCTTCTTCAAGTAGACACAGCTGTGTATTCCACTTGAGTGACTCACAAGCAGCAGCCCGCCAGGAGGTGAGGATCCGTGTCTACCTAAACGATGACTGCAAGGACACTCTACCAAAGCCTGCATCCACCCTGGAACGTGCGGTTATGGCATAATGGTTCATGAACGTATGTATCGATAACCACGTAGCAGCCCTGCAAATGTCCAATATGGAAACGTCACTGAGGAATGCTATGGATGTTGCTTGAGCCATCACAGAATGAGCTCACACTCGTGGAGAGGGGGTAACCAGAGCTATTTCCTATGCAGTCTTGATGCAGTATGCTATCCATTTGGAGATGGTCTCTGCAGAGACTGTTTGACCCTTCATGCGATCTGCATACGACACAAATGAGGCAAAGCATGAAATGGTTTAGGCCTGTCCAGATGTCAGGCTAGCCTGACATCTAAGATATGGAGATGCTGCTCCTTTGGAGATGAATGTGGCTTAGGAAAGAACACAGGTATATACATCACCTGGTTCAAATGAAACTGAGAAACCACTTCAGAAAAAAATTTTGGATGCAGGCCATAAGGTCACTTTGTCTTTGGAGAACTGTGAATAAGGAGGCTCTGCCATCAAAGCCTGTAACTCTCTCACTCTCCTTGGGGATGTGATCACTACCAGGAAAGCAGTTTTCTGACACACAAGCGGGAAGGGACAAGATGCCAGGAGCTCGAACAGAGGTCCCATTAAGGCTGCGAGGATGAGGTAAGGTCCCATAGGGGAACTGGTTCTAGGAATGGAGGATGCAGATGAAGAAGCCCTTTTAAGAATCTTGCTACCGTGGCACTGAAGACAACTGATCTTCCCTGAATGATTGGGGGTGGGGGGAGGGGATGAAATGCCGATATCGCTGCCAGATATACTATCAATTAACTAAATACAAGCCCCAATGACAGAAGGTGCGGCAGGTTCTCCAAAATGCCCTGGATAGAGGTCACCAATGGTTGGATTCTGCGGGCTAATGGTCACACCAAAAGTCACTTCCATTTCACTGAATAGGGCACCCTGGTGGAGGGTCCTCTACTGTTAAAGAGGACTTGTTGGACAGCCACCAAACACTGTTCTTCCTCCTCATTCAGCTGTGCCACAACCATGCCACTTCCAAAGCCAGCAGAGAGCAGATCTGCTCAAAGAGCAATATCTCGTGAGAGGGGGCCCTGAAGGGGGATGGGGAGGGAGGGTGGGAAGGAGTTGTGGAGAGGAACTGGATGGCATAACCCCATCTGATGGTGCTTAGGACCCAGCTGTGGGTGGTGATCAAGCCCCAAGCATTGTGAAAGCAGGCCAGCCTGTCCTCAAAGCAGGGAGATGAGGAGAGGAGCAATGATTGGAACAGTGCTCTGGACCAAGGAGGCCCAATGGGCGCTTGGAGGACAGTGTGTGGACTTGCCGAACCCCAAGACCAACTGCTTTTTCCTGCTGAATCTATCCCTCTTTCTGGGTTTGTCCCATTGCCTTGGAGGAGGGCAAGGCTGGCCAAATGTGTGCTATGGACGATACTGCTGCTGAACGCCTCAGTGGCACCTCTGCCCCACTGGTGTGTACACCCCCAAGGACCGCAGGGTAGTCCTGGAGTCCTTGAAGGAATACAGCTTCTCGTCAGTTTTGTCCAAAAACAGCAGTTGGCTATTGCAGGGCAAATCCTCAATGGCTTGCTGGACAGCAGGGGCAATGCCCAGATTCTGCAGCCAGGAAGCCCTCCTCATGGTGACTGCAGAGGCCGTCACCCAGACCAAAGTGTTCACCATGTCTAGCACAGGCTGCCAGGTCACCTTAGCCACCAAGCAGCCTTCAGTGACAAATGCCCAAAATTCCTCTCACAAGGCCTCGAGCAGCTGGTCTGTGAACTCTGACATGCTGTCCAGTTAACAAAATCATACTTGGACCACAAGGGTTGCTAGTTAGCAATTCGCATCCATAAGGAAGAGGAGTTGTAAATCTTCCTGCCCAGGAGGTCCAATCATTTAGAGTCCCTATCCTTGGGGGACTACCCTGCTGGGCTCTGTCATTCACCACAGTTACAACTAGGGAATTTGGGGCTGGAGGGGAGTAAAACCCCTCAAATCTCTGCATGGGAATGAAACAGCACTTTTCAATGCTCTTAGCTGCAGGTGGTAACGAAGCCAGCATGCTCCAGAGGGCCTTAGTTCATTCAAGGAGCGCATACTTGACAGGAGGGCAACTCTCACAGGAGCAGACTGCTGCAGGATATCCACTAATTAGTGGGTATTCTCTTGCAAGAGCTCCGCTTGGATACTGAGGGAAGAAGCTATGCGCAATTCGCATCCATAAGGAAGAGGAGTTGTAAATCTTCCTGCCCAGGAGGTCCAATCATTTAGAGTCCCTATCCTTGGGGGACTACCCTGCTGGGCTCTGTCATTCACCACAGTTACAACTAGGGAATTTGGGGCTGGAGGGGAGTAAAACCCCTCAAATCTCTGCATGGGAATGAAACAGCACTTTTCAATGCTCTTAGCTGCAGGTGGTAACGAAGCCAGCATGCTCCAGAGGGCCTTAGTTCATTCAAGGAGCGCATACTTGACAGGAGGGCATCTCTCACAGGAGCAGACTGCTGCAGGATATCCACTAATTAGTGGGTATTCTCTTGCAAGAGCTCCGCTTGGATACTGAGGGAAGAAGCTATGCCCCGCAAAAGCTCTCGGTATGCCTTAAAATCCTCCGGTACCTAAGGCAAGGATGAGCCAGGCAGCACAGAATTGTCCAGAAACGAAGACTAGGCCCTTACTTGAGCCAAAGCCAGATCCTGTTCCAGGGCTGATGGACCCAGATGGAAAGACTGCGGAGGCTCCTCAGGGAGAAGGACCCCCAGAGCCTGGGACTGCGGTGTACCATGATGGTCATCACTGCAGACCTGGCCAGCAATTTTGCCTTAAAGCAAAATGAAGAGCAGGACCTCTGCAACCGAGGAACATCCCATGGATTCCATGGAGACCATTGACATGGATAATGGCCAGTAAGTGCCAGGCCACAGGACTCCCTCCTGATCATGAGACAAGCACCAATCCTGGTACTTGTAACGTTCCATCAAAGGGCCCCAATGCTGGTCAGGCCATGGAGAGCAGGAGAACGACGACCCTGACTCAGTTGCCAAGGAGCCTTGGGATCCTGGAAAAAAGGGTGAAGTGAGACCAGAGGGAGCAAGTAACTGGTCTGATGAGTCCCCCGTCCAGAACAAGTCAGGAAGAGGCGCTATCCATGGAAACGGTACCATCAGTATTGAGCGTGCTGGTTCTGGAAGCGTTGTCGGGCCCGAAGTCAGCAGCAGTACCGGACTGTCTGACGGTACCGACGTTGAGGGAGGTGAAAGCCGCCGTGGAAGCACTTGCAGAGCCAACGGTAGCAGTGAAGAGGAGATTCCTGGTACTGAGGTCCCTGTACTGATTCTGGCACCGACCCTGCTTCCAACACCTGTGGAAGGGGAACATTGGGGTATGGTGCCAACAGACCCGAGGGCTCAGCAGCTCATTCAATCAACAGGGCTACAGATGACACAGCCCTGGCGAAGTTCTGGACCAAAGGAGAGATTGGGACCAAGAGGCAGAGGAGGTCTGTAGCTGCCTGATACACCACCAATGTGGAAACAGTCAGTATCAGTATCTCCCTTGTCGGTACCAGACTCAAGATGCCAGAACCGGAGTCAACTGCACAGGGTTTCTAGCCTTCCTTCTTGGTACCGGGGAAGGGTTAGAGGTACCTGTGCCCTCCCACGCGCCGGCAACAATTCTGTGCTGGTCCGCGCTTTTCCTGGGTCAGGCAGAAGAGTCACCCCCAGACCTGAAGCAATCTCAGTTGGTGTCATGGGACCTTTTCCTCGGCGCCGTCAGCAGGTAGGGCTCCTCAGTTTCTTTAGAGAGGTGACTGCTCCAGAACATGAAGTGGCAGCTCTCTCAGAACCCAAGGGTGATCTGCAACCCAGTGAGGGCCCTGGTACCGAAGCAGGCCTGTTCAAGCAGGGGCTGCTTCAGGCAAAGGTCCCACACCTCGAGTCTGTTTTCTTAAACGAGTTGCCAATCCCACAACACTCTGATGTGGGCCTCACCGAGGCAGAGCAAGCACTGGATGTGCAGATCGCTCCTCCACAGAAAGGACAATGTTTAAACATTGATGGGGTCATCACCAAGGAAACAAACTACCACAACTAACACTACTCTAACACTAAGGCTACTACAAACTAAAAGAACTAGATAAGTTCATGAAGGATCGGTCCATCAATGGCTATTAGCCAGGATGGGCAGAGATGGTGTCCCTAGCCTCCGTTTGCCAGAAGCTGGGAATAGGCGACAGGGGATGGATCACTTGATGATTACCTGTTCTGTTCATTCCCTGTGGGGCACCTGGCATTGGCCACTGTCGGTAGACAGGATACTGAGCTAGATGGACCATTCGTCTGACCCAGCATGGCCGTTCTTATGTTCTAACTACACACAAGGGAAAATAGTAAACTAGTTGAGAGGTAATGAGGTTAAGATCACACAGGGCTCCGACTCCAGCCACAGGCAGTAAGAAGAAACTGAGGGAGGGTCAGGACAGCATTGCCTCATGTAGCTAAGGGAGGGGTTATGGCCATGAGGCATGAGTGGTGCCCCCTTTGGGTACTGCTAGGCAAATTTCTTCAGCTCTAGTGCACTGGGTGCACGCACACCTAAGTGGAATACATATCTGCATCTGCTCAAAGAAGAAACATAACTACCAGCAAAGTTCTGCCGGTAGAATTTTATTTCAGGTTGAGGTAAGGGGGAAGAACACACACAGCTTAAATTTTAGATCCCAGGTTGAGCCTTGCACCCAGGCTAATAGTTAGAAAAATCATCTATGGGTTACAACTGAGTACATTTGTATTGGAGCCATTGAGAGAATCAGCCTGAAAGCTTACTGCACCATTTTCACAGAGAGACTTTTCTAACTTAATCCACACTAGGCAGCTATCAGAATACAGTTTAAAAAAAAATTCTATAACGCACATGGCATCTTTGCCTCTGGCTAGCTATTCATAGCTTGATACAAAGTCAAAACAGTGGGATATTGAACTGCAGTTCTACTCTGAAAAGGGATTACGTAAAAAATATAAATGACACCTTCTTACTCAGCAGATCTGCTCCTAGAGTGAATTTGGAGTTATATCTGCTCGTGTTACTGACTAAAGCAGAGGTTTATTTATTTATTTATTTATGTCTCCTGTTAACCCTGGAGCGGGTTTCTCTTCCATCCAGTACACCATCAACAGAGTTCTTTACTAGGTTCCAACCAATTACCCCTGTGCCACCCCATGGAAAGCAATATGATTGCACAGGTGACATTAAGGACATAATGTGGCATGCAGAATCTTTACCACTGGTGATAATGTGCAAGAAGGAAAGAACTCAGCTTGACTCTCAGAGCCCAGGCTGAGTGGGCATGACTGACAGTTTGTAAAGATGGAAAACATGGAACCCCCTCAATGCTAGTTCATTGTTTTTCATACTAATGGTGCTCAGTCTGCAAGTAACGAGATCTCTTCTGCCCATCCTAAGTCATCCTTTTTAATCTAGCCCAACCATATCTAAAGCTATGGTCTCAGCGCACAGCTATTTATCCCTGCAGCTACCATTAACGCAAATAGGTGTCACTGCCTATTGCTATCCTCACAACACAACTGTGCCTTGGAAGGACAACCTGCCCTTTAATTTGCAAGCTCACAGTTCGAGTCATCATCAAGGCTGCCTTCTGCATACTTAGTTTGACGGAGCCATCCATTCCTAGTAGAATGTTGTCGCTCTTGATGTCTCTGTGAATGACTTGGCTTGAATGCAGGAATTCCAGAGCCTGAAGACACTATGAGAAAGTTCACAACATGGTATTTTTTTAATAAAGCCATTCAACAACCTAGGAAATTGCATTTAAAAAGGAGCAACTGACCAACTAGTCGAATCTGAAGATATGCACTTTTAAATAACATGGCCTTAGTTCCTTTACTATAAGCAACATATTCTATCTCCACAGTTTAATGACCGCATTTCTGATGTGACACACAAGTGATATGTCAGAGTATCTCAAATCTGTGTGTAATGGAGACCGATCTGGGTAGAAACAAAGGACCCAACTTGGAATGAATCATCATGAACTGAGCAAAAAATGGATTTTTCTGTTCATTGGCAATTGCCCCCAAAATAAACATATTCATAAATAAATTATTTTGGGGTCAAACCGAAAAAGGCATTTTTTAAACTTTTTAGCAAATCAAAAAAAAAATTTTTTTTAAGTCAAAACTAATCAAAATGTCTCAATAATGTCAAAACAAAAAGTTTCACTTCTACCCAAAACATCTTGTTTCAGTTTTCCGGCATTTTGACAAAAGCAAAGGGAAGGATTCTCAAACAGGGAGGAGGAGGTTGGGTGGAGCCTCCCGTATAAGCTTTTGCCCACAGATGAGAGCAGCCGCATGGGATGTGGGAAACTGAGGGCTAGTCTACACTGGCAACGCTAAAGCGCTTTCATGTGGTTTGTGTAGCCACGGCAGAGCACTAAAAAAAACCACCTCCACGACGGGCGCAGCTCCCGACGCCGGTGCACTGTCAACACTGGTACTTTATAGCGCTGAAACCTGCTGCACGCAGGGGGGTGCTCTTTCACACCCGCGAGCGAGAAAGTTGCTGCACTGTAAATTGCCAGTGTAGACGAGCCCTGAGATTCTCAACAGCATCCCAGGGCAAGGGGCTCACTGGCATCCGGGAGCGAGTTTCAGCTGCCCTGACGAGTTGATGTACCCCAACTCATTAATGACATACATGACGCCTTGTAGATACAGGTTACGATATCAATAGAAAGCTAATGCCAGATTCTTAATATTATTGAGTGTGTATGTACAGGGGACAAATTCAAATTTACAAACATGGGGAATTATGTTCTTAAAGTGTATCTGCCAGGCAGAGCTGAAGTTACCCTACCCTAGACAAAGGAATGTGGTTCTGCCACCTTGAAGGTACTTCCAAGGTTGAATAAGTGACAATGGGAATGCAATTTACACAGAAAGTTAATAGGACCATCAAGTAAACAAGGGGAGGAGATAACCACTCAGTATTACAACACAGGGGGAGGGGGAACGGACTGCAAGAAACAGATCAATTTGCATTTTAACAAACACCAGCAGGGGAAGAAAACAGCATGAAATTCCCTTCACCAGGAGACTCCATGGTGCCTTCCTCACAGCTTGAATGAACTTTACTTTGGGGAGATTAACCTTTAGAAAAATCCATTGCAACAGTTCACTACATTATGAAAGAGAGGGGCAAAAAAAATTCCAAGTTATCTTCCATCTGAAAAGACAATCTTCCTGGACTTTGTGGAAGAACCCAACCAGAGGGGAGGTCAGCCATCTTGCTGGAAAGTAGACTGGTACATTGAACAATGGTTGTAGCTTGCTTTGTTAAGTCTTAGCTGCTAGAAAGCATTTTTCACTTCTATTTGCCTGTAACCACTTCTAGCTCTATTCTTTATACTGGAACTCACTTAAAATCCTCTCCCCTCTTGTTAATAAACTTGTTTTACTTTTAATCTAACCCAACCCAGCATTGCCTTTGAACTGAACTGATAGTTAACTCCAGTTAAAAAGTGATGAGTTGGAGCAAACAAGCCTTATTATTCCTCTGAATAGTCCAGGAAAGGACTGGACATTTCAGAGTTGGGACAATTCAGGACTGGGGGCTGTTCGTGGGCTAGGGGCTGTTCATATCGTCATGTGTGACTAAAGAGAGCAAGAATGAACCTTCAGCCTTGCAGTGAGGGCACTTATTTAAAACTTGAGCTGGGAGAACAAAGTTGAAGTCCCAGTTCGGCATCAGGCAGATGAGGAAACTGAACCCAAGTCTCCCACATCCCAGGTAACTGCTCTAGCCACAGGGCTATTATAAGGAAGGCACCACCACCACCATTTTGTGAAGCCTTTGCTTTGTTTTCTTCAAAAGGCCCAAAAACTGAAATGAATTGTTGTGGGGTTGAAACAAAATATTTCCTTTCCATGGTACTGAAAACATTTCAACTTTTTCTGTTTGGCTGAAACATGTTGGTGAACTCAACACAAATTTGCGAATAGCTTCACTCACCCAAAACTGAGTTTTTCAGGAAAGAAACTTCTGGACAAATTTGCCTAACTCTAGATCTGAGGGTTAAGGCATCAAAATGTTACCATGCTGCAAGGGATCATGTGTTGGGAGCCCTAAAAGTGATTTTGAGCCAAATTAACTAGATGTGGGATCTGGGATTGCCCTGAAAACAGGGACTATCCTAGAAACTCCAGAATAGGTTGCAAGCCTGTCTGCAAACTGAATGTTAATACTGAGATGATGGATCCACTAACGAGGCTGTGAAGAAATAGGTCAAACCAAATTTAAAAAATAAACACTGTGTATGGGCTCCTCTGGCACAACCTGGAATAAATAGTTTTGCAATATCACAAGAGTACTCCCAGAAAACTCCTCTGTAGTAGTGAGCTGGCCCATAAAGGCCCAGGAAATAACAGAGCTTCCACAGTTCTTCTCTCTGATGCATGTTTTTCAAAGTTTCTTCGGTATAATTATTGAATTGTAAACAACATTTGAAAAGGAGAGAGATTTAAGAACTGCACCACAAGTGGAAAAAGAGCAGCTTTACATTCAAGATTTTCAGGCCAGATGGGACCATTGTGATCACCTAGTCTGCCTTCCTGCATATCGCAGAGCACAGAACCTTACCTAGCATTATTTCCATCAGGCCCATAACTTGTTTGAGTTATAGCACAGCTTTTCAAAAGGTATCCAGTGTTGACTTAATGATTGCAAGTGACGGAGAATCCACCATGTCCCTAGGCAGACATTGGCAGGCAGGCCTTACTTCAAACAAGGAACTTTAGGTAACAGAGATTCAAATTGTTAAAGATTTACTCTGTTAACAAGACTGCATCCATTAGCTAATGTTTGAACAGCACTGTGGCATGCTACTTCTGTGCTCAACTCATTGGTGATATTTCTTTTAAATGTTTCTGTCGCAGTTAAGCTATGTCCAACAGAACTATTAAATATCTAGTACCAAGTCAAAGCAATCTAGCTCCATGTCAAAGAACGTTCCAAGTTATACTGTAAAACCATGACACTTCATGGAAACTTTAATTTTATTTATACATTTCATGGTAAGAACTCGTTCTGACGAGCAGAGCATAATCTTACCTCTCGACACACAGCTGCTATTTGTCCTTCATCCATGCAGGTCTCTGTTACAACATCCGTCAGGGAGCCGCCTGCCAAATACTCCATAACTACCCACAGTTCGTCTCCTACAAGGTAACTATAAAGGGCCAAAAAAAATAAAACAGACGGTAGTTGTATTTCTTTAGCCAAAAAAACTCTGAGTAAAGCTATTTTTAAAAATGTAGTGGGCCACTAGGCATCTGTGCCTCATTGTAAAGTCCAAAATGCCTGGAGAGAGAGTGTGGAGTGATGGGAACAGCTTACAAGCATGGCTGAGAGCTCTTTTTTGTTCAGCATATCACCAGGTTGAATCATCACTGGGATTCAGTCTGTTATCATCCAACTTTAAGTTCTTGGCCATTTTTACTTTATGCATTACACTTGTGTGGTGTACAGCGATAGTAATGCATGCATCTATGCCATGCCAAGAGTCCCAGACCATTGTTATATGAGAGGTAACTCAACCAATCTCCACCCTTACTTTGCAGCTTTCATTGGCTGTCTGACGGAAACTGCGCAGATGATGGATTAGTGGCCAAATCGCCACACCTCTGTACCTAACTGCCACCACACAAACCCACACAACTCTCCCAGCACAACACAACCACCCCTACAACACCAAAACGAGCACATACAATAAACCCCAAAATGCGCACACACACTGCTTAACCGCAGCACACTCTCTTCATTCACCACTTTTGTACAAATCAACAAATATTCTAGCACAGTCTCTCCTGGAGACACAAATCAACACAACCACCCACACGACATAACCAGCATACACATGGAATTTGCTGTCTGTTATATCCAATTATTAAGTTCTCAGCCATTTTAATCCTTTTATTTTATTTTTGACATATGTGACTATGAATTAACCCTGTGACGGCATGGGCTTTCAGCTATTAGTTAACAGACAGTTAATTTAGCAGTGCTAGAGATTTAAGTTACTCAGATAATATTTCTGGTACTCCAGTGATTTATGATTTGATGTACCCGCCCCAAAGATCTTCGATCTTCGTTTAAGACAAGAGAGAACATGTAGATAAAATAAAAGGTGTGGGAGGGGAAAGGGAGGATGGGGAAATAGTAATATGCTCCTGTTTTGTCATGGATCAGCTGTGTGCACAGTGTAAGAGTCATTTTTTTAGAAAATATTGTACATCCTTAAAGTCTGATCATTAATTTTTTTCTTGCACCTATGACACCTAAGGATCTCAAAGCAATTTGTGAATGACAGTATCCTGCAAGGTATGCAAGCATTATCACCATTTTACACAGAGGGAAAATGAAGGCACAGAGGTTAAACAGATTTTCCCCAAACAACATCACAGAGTAGCAGAGCCAAGCTTACAGACCAGGCTTCTGGCTCCTAGTTCTGTGGGTTAATCACAAGAACATCCTTGGGCCAGATTCTCACCTGCATCAAGCTCTGCTTGGTGCAGGGGCAAAGGGCATGTCCACTGGGGAGCTGATTATGGCTGCCTGATCCTCAAATTGCTCTGGCTCAGGCATTAAATTAGAGCTACCTAAAGGACCATAATGCCAGCTGTGAATCTAGTACAGCAGGGCTCAGTCCTGACCCTTTCCTGGTATGTCCACAACAGAATGGGACAGGTAAGGAGATGGCTGCATATGACCTGGTTCTGTTGGCCAGTTCCCAATTTCCCTCTTCCAGGGGGCTGTGGTGAAATCCTAGTCCCTTTAAGGAATACATGTGCTCTTGAGGTTATAAACAAGACATTGGGACAGCAGACAGAAAAACAAGAACTCAAATCAGATTAAGAGCTGCTGTGCTGGTGTTGACATTGTGCACTAGCATCGATTAAAGGACGCTTCAGCCTGATCAGATGATCAATCCTACTGCATCTTGAAGGCCAGAGGAAAATGTAATAGACAGTCTCAAAGTAATGAATAATTCTCCAAGTTGTCAAAGGTAGAAAGCAAGGTGAGTGTCTCATTCAGCGATTAGCTAAAATCTTTCAAATAGGAGAATCAAGAAGTTTTAAAGCATATTCTGGCTTTAAAATAGACAGTAATGATTCTGAGGCCACACAGGACTGCTTCGGGGTGTGGGCTTTTGCTCCAAAGTAACACAGACCATTTACACTTGCACTAAAAAGGAGACTCTTTAGTTAAATGAGGACAGGTACGGTCTAGTGGTCCGAGCATGTGACTAGGAGCCAAGGAGATCAGAATCCTAGCTCAACAATGTCTTTCAGAGTAGTACTGGGCAAATCCCTTGAGAATCCCTGCAGGAGTGTACACAGGGCCCAGGAACATTCACCGACTGGCCTACGTTTCCCTGCACGTGCAGAGAACACAGTCTCCGGACACCAGACATCCATGGGGAAAGGAAGCGGTGGTGCAATGCCCCCTTTGCTGCTCTGTTTGGAGTCTCTTCCCCAGCAGTACAGATTCCATAGGAACTGGGCTATGACTGGTTCGGCTGCCTGTGCAATAACTCCCTCTTGAAGGGGACTATAGGGTTGGAACAGTACAAATTTCTTCACGAATATTCTGGCTGACCCTATGAAACTGGGTTATCCTCCTCCTAATGGACCACCAAAGCTATTGTATTCCAAATTCCCCCCCACCCACTTTTAAGGTTTTGTGTCTTACCCATCATCATCATCTTTCCAGCCAAGTACAATTAGACATGGGTGCCTTGCAGATTCCATCAGTACCTTTAATTGATCAGTGGCACTTTCCTTCCCTGCCATTAGTGTCTTCAGCAGCATAACTCAACTTGCCCAATGGGCAAGAAATTGGGAGATCACATGTCCCGCATGACCATACACAGCGCAACCCAGTGAGCACCAGCTGGAAGCTGAAAGTAATTTTGAGCAGCGGACAGTACAAGCCAAGAAGCACGCTGGGAATCTGAAGCTAGGCCATCAGCAGCCGTATGTGCATGCCAGAGCCTGGGCACCTAAATAACTGAGAGATCTTACACAACCTGCAAGGATGCAGAATTAATTCAAGCTTCCTGCCAGCTCCAGCTGAGTAAATGTGATTTGAGGAAGCAGGCTGATGCCACCTCCAGGCTCGTTTTGATCTTTAACCACAGCAGAGGCCAGTATTAGTCACTGAATTGTTTATTGCAGATATGTTTCAAATACTTTTTTTTTCCCCCTGGCAGTTTGTGAGACAGGAAAGGGGACTGTGATTACAGATACAGGACTGAGTTCTGTTCCCTCCTACTGACCTGCTGTATGACCTTGGGCACATAACTTGGGGTCAAATTCTGCTACCCTGACTCATGCTATGTAGTCCTACTGAAATGGGGCTCCTTATGTGATGAGATGTTACTCAGCGAGAGTCAGGGTGGGAGAATCAGGCCCAGATCCTCTCTGTACCTCTGTCTCCCCAGCTGTAGAACAGTGATATGTGTTTCTCAGGCTTACAGTTTACAAGGTACTTTGAGATTTTTCTATAGAAGACAACATATAAACACCAACCATCACTATAAACCCACTCTTGTGAAAAATCCTATAGAATTCAGTAGAAAATGATAACTCTTCCACAGGGTTTTTGGACAATCACAAGGTATTTGATACAAAGTTATATTCCTACTATAGAGCACTATTAATGTTTTAAAATCTTATAGAGAAATTAGCATTAGCTATTAAATTTTTAGAGGCGCACAGTACAGTATTACATTCCTGGTAGCCCTATGAGTCTATTCCTATTCAATTGCATAGGGCTTTTCCATATAGGTGACTACAACTGAAGGTTTTTATTTCTGTGGGGCTGGTTGGTTGGTTGGTTGGTTGGTTGGTTGGTTTGTAAAGGAGATTTCTCTCAAAAGTTGAGAAACAAAAAGCCTCTATGTTTACCTCACTGGGGCTCTGTGTTGGTACAGGGGTCCATCCGTATGCAAAGCACTAGAAGATTGGGATTCAAAGTAAAAAATACATTGCACTTGCATAGTATTTTTATACAGCACCTAGCACAATGGGGACCCAATCTGGTTGGAACCTCTAAGCACTCCTGTAATAAAATACATTTCAGATGGAGTTCCTAGTGATGTTCAAACGTGGATAAAGCATGATTTTACAGTCAGAGGAATTGGGGCACTAGAAAGGCCTATGATCTGGTTTTCACACAGCTGCTGGAAGCCTATAGATCCATAAGGGGCTTAGATCCCTCTCTCCCCAGTCCAGTCGCCTAATTGCAAGGGTATCCTTCCCCATGCTGCCTTTCGTAATAATAGATTTGCTAAAGCAAATTTGGGTTCCAATCGGAAATGCATTCAGTGTCCAAGAAAGGACAGGCCTGATTCACCACTACATTATTCCCTTTTTACTCACCAGCAGAGCCCCAGGTTCACACTGGTGTAAAACTGAAGTACTGCAGTAGACCTAATCTCTACATAGCATTCCCCCATCTTGTAAGTATTACAGAACTATTTGGGAGCTGCTTTGCACATTGCCTACAGCAGTAGAATGATCAGTTCTATTCAAGATGTCTTTTGAAAGAAGGGCGATGACAAAAGCTGCAGCTTGTTTAAATGCCTCCAGTACATAATACGACAGGGCATGTAATTACCTTATAGCCCAGATTTTCTTAACGGAGAAGGCAAGTGCAATACATGTACTGTTGCACAGCTTCTCTAATTAGATAATAAATGCCTCTTTTAAGCAACCTTATTGTCAAAGGAAGTTGTCACACTGCACTCCATCAACCAAGTTAAATTCACAGCATTTAATCTTGTGTTCTTTGCAACACTCTACACAGATGGGAAGAGACATTTAAAATATAAACCAAAAAAGAGAACAGTCAAGAACTAACTCCCAGAAGTCACATTACAAGTCACTGATGGCCAAATATTTATGAACGTTCTCCATTCAATAGTGGGACAGGTTCAGCCCTCTGCAGGGCTTGAATTAACAGCTCTGTTTTAATTGTGAGAGGGTTGGTGGCAGGGTGCAGGGGTCTGGATCCCCTTCTCCTGCCTCGGTTCACCTGGATTCAGAATCCCATACAGATGTGCTACAAGGCTCACTCCTCTCCCAAGTTTTCCTGGAATCATGGGGAGAACTGTATAAACGGGGTATGGTGGGTGGTGTGACTGAAGGTTCTGGTGAACGTGTCGGTGGTTGGGAAGGATTCTCAGGACTTACTTGAATAAAATTAGTATGTGATTTAGAGGATTATTGTATGTGATGTGCTGAGAGAAGCAGATACAGCAGAACCTCAGAGTTAGGAACACCAGAGTTACAAACTGACAGGTCAACCACACACCTCACTTGGAACTGGAAGTATTCAATCAGGCAGCAGCAGAGACTGGGGGAAAAAAGCCAATATAGCATAGTACAGTGTTAAACAAACTACTAAAAAAAATAAAGGGAAAGTTTAAAAAAAAAATTGACAAGGTAAAGAAGCTATTTCTGTGCTTGTTTCATTTAAATTAAGATGGTTAAAAGCAACATTTTTCTTCTGCATAGTAACTTTCCAAGGCTGAATTAAGTCAATGTTCAATTGTAAACTTTTGAAAAAACCACCATAACGTTTTGTTCAGAGTCACAAACATTTCAGAGTTACGAACGAACAACCTCCATTCCCACAGTGTTTGTAACGCTGAGGTCCTACTGTAGGCAGAAAAATAGCTAGACTGATCAATAACGGACTGGTGTCTGTCTCAGATACACACTGGGAAAAAGCTGAAGGTAATATAACCCTCCAGTGCCTTTGCAATGTCACTTCTCCATCTCAACACACCCTTTGTTTTATTCATAACAATTTACATTTATATAGCTGCACCTGTCATCCCTAAAGGTACTAAAATGCTTTACAAGATTGCAGTATATAGAGCTCCACTGAACTGCAGCTCACTGATGCAAAAGTGTGAGGAGCAGCATTTTTCGGTAAAAAAGGGCAGACCCCTTAAGAAAAGATCTTGGGGACTTTAATATCTGTGCAGAGCAGATGCGTATTCTGTTACACAGTCTAATCTGAGAGATCCAGAGACAAAACTTCATGGCTATTTACCTACAGTGTTTTTGAAGGGCTGGAGTAAGTCAAGATTTAAGTGTGTGGCCCAGAGCCAAGGGGCTGTATTCAGGGCCCTGAATGCTCTGCAGCAACCCGGGCCTTAATTCTGTGGCAGTTCCATTGAAGTTAAATATGGAGAACTTTAATAAAGTATGAAAATGGCTCATGCAACCAATACACAGTGCTCCACATTATTTGATACTAAATTCAAGTCACTGTATGCAGTCCCCACAGTTTTGGACATGCCACAAATGTTTGTTCTGACAGCTCATAATTGCATCTTAATAGTTACTGGGGGAGGTTAGAGGTTCTGGAAGCTGGGAAGGAAACAAGTGAAGTTTTTGGCAATTGGGAAGGTAGTTTGGGATTAGAGTAAAAGCCTTTTAACTGGATGTTCCTTCTAAAATGGTCAACAATAAAACAATTGACAATGCTGATGTTTCTGCCGTCATTGTTAGGTTTCAGTGTGAACACACTGTTGGGCTGAAAGAGGCAGTTCACAGCTCTCACAGATGTGTTTCAAACTGTCTACAGCAGTGGTCACCAACCGGTCGATTGCGATCGACTGGTCGATCCTGGACACTCTCACAGTCGATCACGATCTCCGGCCACAGCAGCCCCAAGCCACTCCCAGAAGCAGCCAGCATGGACCTGCGGGGGGGGAAGGGTCTCTGCATGCTGCTCCTCTCTGCGGGCACCACCCCTGCAGCTCCAATTGGATGGAAACGGGGACCTGTGGCCAATGGGAGCTGCGGGGGCGGTGCCTGCAGAGAGGAGCAGCACACAGAGCCATGTTTCCCCCCCCCCCCAAGGGGCTGCAGAGGCATGTTGTCCCCTTCCAGGAGCAGCGTGGCCACGTGGTGCACTACTGGCTGTCAGGGTGGGGAGTGGCCAGGCTCGTGATGGGGAGGAGGTGCCGATGTGCCTGAGTGGGGCCGGGGTAGGCAGGGAGCCTGCCTAAGCCCCGCTGTGCCAACACCCGGGAGCCACCAGAGGTAAGTGCTGCCTGGAGGGAGCCTGCACCCCAAACCCCAGCCCTGAGCCCCCTCCCAGAGCCAGCACCCCATAAGCCCTCCTTCACCCCAACACTCTGCAAAGCCCAGAGCCCCCTCCTGCAACCAAACTCCCTCCTAGAGCTTGCACCCTGCACCCCACCCCCTACCCCAGGCTCAACCCAGAGCTCTCTCTCGCACTGCGAACCCCTCAGCCCCAGCCCAGAGCCTGCACCCCCTGCTGAACCCCAAGCCCCTGACCAAGCCTGGTGAAAGTGAGTGAGGGTGCGGAAAAGCAAGCGACAGAGAGAGTGGGGGATGGAGTGAGAGGGGTGGGGCTTCAGGGAAAGGGTGGGGCCTCAGGGAAGTGGCGGGGTAGATCCTGGGTTGCCCTTAAATTCAAAAAGTGATTTTGGGCGTAGAAAGGTTGAAGACCACTGGTCTATGGACTCGGGGAAACATCGCCGCATTGATATATACACTGGGCACATATACATGGCGATTTTCACGGTCATGAGGACTAGAAGCATTTTATTTTTTTTTAAAGGTGAAAGCTTAACTTCTGTGTGGAAAGGTGGATTTTGTGGCTGTGGTATCAGAACGCACAGCGCAGCCAGAACGTTGTGCCCCAGGGCTTGTCTACACACAGTTTTGTACGGATTTAACAATATTGGCTTAGAAATACAGACAGCTAAATCAGTACCAAAAGTACCCGCGGACAAGCACAAGAGGTGGTGCTGGGGCACAACAGTCCAGTGGGAGCTCCAGGAGATGGCATGTCTGAAGCAGGCCAGTGCCTCCAGGGGTCTAACAGGAAAGCAGCAGCTGATGTGCTCTTCCAAAGGGCACAGCATGTGCTCCCAACCCTAGGAGGGCCAGCTCTGTGAAGGGAAGAGCCCTGCTCCCTTTGGAGAGGTTACTGCCACCTTGGGCAATACCTCTGCTCAGCCCTGGGGCTCCCTGAACAGAAAGGGCTTGGATTGTATCCAGCCCCAGAGAAGGGGTGCGTAGGATGGGGAGAAAGGCTCCTTGCACTCCATTATTCATACCTAGATTGTGCCCAGCCCTGGGTATGTTTTCTATTCAGCAGCTAAACTATTATATCCTGACTCAGAGAGGAACAGTCATCTTAAGAAACTGCTAAAGGAGAGTGTTCCCTGGGATCCTGGCAGGCTTATTTCTCTGCAAGCTGAATGTCAGCACCAGTACAAGAGGAAAGAAAATGTACATATCATGGCTTAGTTTCCATTTCTCCTTGGGTGGCCAGAAGGAAATTGCTTTCAGTGTCTAAAATGCAGCAAAGGAGAGGGATACAACTTGGAATCCTGACTGTATAGTACTAAAGCCTTCCATGCCAGCATTTTTACAGTGAATCAAGTGCCAGCGAAGGCTATTTGATGCAGACACCTGCCCACTAAGAACTGGACTGAGAGCACCAAACTCATGGCACATAGTTACTATACAGTGTTACTGTCATCACCCTGGGTTGGATTCAAACAAGATCACCGAGGAAGGTGAAAGGGCTGCCAGTGGCTATACACAGCCCATCTTTTAAATCAGAACATACCTGTCCAGGTAGTTGACAATGTTGGGGTTTTTGTTTTCCCTCATTACAAGGATTTCATTAATTATAAGTTCTTTCTTGGGCTGCTGTTGCAAATTCATCTGTTTGATTGCCACCTAAGAGTAGGAGAGAAAAAGATATGTAAAGCATTCATATATTAACATCCCTAAAAATCTGCCAGTTGCTACTCTCTGCTACTTAAGTCCAATTTTCAAATAAAGTTTAACACCACTTTATTATCTCAGGGTACTCAGCTGTTTTGTAACAGGGCAAGTACTTTCATCCAGTCCACTTCCAGAAGCATTCAGTGTCGCAAGCAAAAAAATATAGAGAGGCAAGTATTTTCCTACTAGAAGTCTGCGTCATAGCTGGACAGGCTTGCTCCTTGCAGTGCTCTTGGCAAAATAACAAATAGCTCCTTACTACAATATGGATTGATTTCTCTAAAAAGCTCATTCTTTAAGGAATCCAGCTCTCTTTATTTTGGATCAGCATCTTCTTTCAAATGCAAGTCAGGCTCCAAGAAATTTGTGGGACAAATTCATTTAGCTTAAGTGCAGTTTTCCAAGGTACTAATTTCACTCTGTTATAACTAGAGCTACAACGGTGAGCAGCAGTGTTCAGATCCAAAGTTTGGTGGTGTTTAGATCTGAGAGTCTGGTTCAGGCCCATCTCTAGCCAAAACTTGGGGGATGGGGTGGACTCTTATTATAGTCTCTTGGTCTGTATCTTTCTGCAGTGCATCACTGCACATACACAAATCTGTGTGTGTGTGTATAAACAGACAGAATGGACAGAGGTCTCATGCAATGTGCTCTTCGCCATTATATCCAAATAGTCACAATACCAGTATACAAAGGCCAATTCAGGCACTCTTACTCATAGTATAGTCACTTAACTGTTAAATCAATGGGACTGCTCAGTGTGAATAAGCTGGCAGAATCAGTTTGACTGTATTAACGTCCTGTTGGTTTTTTGTACAATATTTAGACCAGGGATCTCAAACTTGAATCACCACGAGGGCCACATGAGGACTAATACATTGGCCTGAGGGCAGCATCACTGACATCCCCCGCCGCCCCTGCTGCCTCTGGCCCCGTCGCCACTCCACTCCTTTCAAGAGGCCCACCCCTTCCCCGCCCCCATTCCAACCCCTTCCCCAAAGTCCCCGCCCCAACTCCGCCCCCTCCCTGCCCCTATTCCAACCCTTCCCCAAATCCCTGCCCATGCCCCGCCTCTTCTCTGCCTCCTTCCCTGAGCATGTGGCTCCCTGCTCCTCCCCCTGCCTCCTGGAAAGTGCTAAGTGCCGCCAAACAGCTGTTTGGTGGCAGGAAGCGCCTGGAGGTAGGCAGAGGAGCAGGGACGCAGCATGCTGAGGGGAGAGAGAGCAGGAGGGAGGGGAGCTTGATGGCCCCAGGAAATAACCCTGCAGGTCACATGTTTGAGACCCCTGATTTAGGCAAAGATAAAGTGAAGGGAATGTAGTTGTGCCTTTATGGCGAAGAGCTATTTGCAGAAAAGGCAGCATTTCTAATGATGGGAGCCAGCAAGGAAAATGCCAGTGTAGACAGTTTTGGGCCCCACACTACAAGAAGGATGTGGAAAAATTGGAAAGAGTCCAGCGAAGGGCAACAAAAATTATTAGGGGACTGGAACACATGAGTTATGAGCAGAGGCTGAGGGAACTGGGGATGTTTAGTCTACGGAAGAGAAGAATGAGGGGGGATTTGATAGCTGCTTTCAACTACCTGAAAGGGGGTTCCAAAGAGGATGGATCTAGACTGTTCTCAGTGGTAGCAGATGACAGAACAAGGAGTAATAGTCTCAAGTTGCAGTGGGGGAGATTTAGGTTGGATATTAGGAAAAACTTTTTCACTAGGAGGGTGGTGAAACACTGGAATGCGTTACCTTGGGAGGTGGTGGAATCTCCTTCCTTAGAAGTTTTTAAGGTCAGGCTTGACAAAGCCCTGGCTGGGATGATTTAGTTGGGGATTGGTCCTGCTTTGAGCAGGGGGTTGGACTAGGTGACCTCCTGAGGTCCCTTCCAACCCTGATATTCTATGATAGGTACAATCAGCACTTAGATATTATGGTGATAGATGCTAGAGGAAACCCTGACACAGGTGAGAATAGAGAGAACGTGCTGCTTGTCAACAGTTTGACAGCCAAACATGCAGTGGTAACATTTGTTCCCTTAGGACAGGAGGAATGAAAAACAGAGGGTATCTGCTCCAGACCTCACAGAGCTGGAAGACAAGAAATCCCTAGATCAGGGGAATTTTAACCACCCATATATCAGTTAGATAACAAACAGCCTAACAGTCAAAGAGATTCCTTTTATAAACAAGACAGTTTTATGACACATGGAATATAGAACACAGCCAGAGGAGAAGCCATCTTGGATCTAAAGAAGAAGTGGTGAGAACCTAGGAGCACAGGAATTGCCAGACTGGATCAGAACAGTGGTCCAACTAACCCACCCCTCTATTTTGTCTGACAGTAACCAGTATCAGACACTTCAGAGCAAAGAAGGCCTCTAGTATATAGTTATGGGATAGCCTGCCCCCACACTCCCCTGGGAAAGTTTCTTTCTAATCCATTAGTCAGTGTGTGGCTTATGCACTGAAGCATCCATCCCTTCCAAAATTCTGGTTTCATCTTTTATTTTTAATTCATACACTAGTAACTCTGGATGTTCATTATCCATATAGTTGTAGAGTCTTTTTATAATCCTACTAAGTTCTTAGCCTGTTGTATATTGTGACAAGCAGTTGCACAGGTTACATGCATTGTATAAATAAAATATTTCCTTTTATTACTTTTAAATGTGCTGCCATTCAATGTCAATGAACTTCAGAATAATAGGAAAGATTGATACCGCTGTCCAAAAATGACTTGAACTCCGTGTAGCAAGGAATGGGTTAACTGAATACAAGGAAGGATTTCAGGAATGTAAAGTCTAGGGCCTGATCATGCTCTCACCAAGTTGAGAACCAGGAATTACTGGAAGTAATTTAAGTCCATGGGTTACGCAGTTGTGTATAATGAGTTTGAGTATCAGTATGGAACTCAGCAAAGGGATCCTAAGAGGCAACATACAGGGACAATGAACTTTCATACTACTTTTCCAAAGGAATTGCAAGAAACAAGCAGCAGTCAACATGGTTCCCCTTTTCAAAAATGCGAACTCAAACTTATATTAGTGCTTTGTCATCTCCCCCCTTTTCAGTCCCTAATAGTGTCAGCAAAAAGCAGATAGTTGCAAGACTACTGGTATTTAATTGTTGGCTTTGTATAATTGCAAAATTGACCTATATTTCAAGTACCAATAATACTACAAACTTTCCTGTTTATCTCAACACTAGCTTTAATATTATTAGAATGAACATTATTCTATCATTGCAAAATTCTTATTTGTCTAATAGACGTAATATATAGGACCTTATTTTCTGAGGTGCTGTGAAACCATCGTCATTAGTTTATGGTACTGCCCATGATGTGCTGGTGCTTTCTAGACATTCAGAATGGGATCGTACCTGCCTCAGTGATCTATCAGCCTTAGGGCAGACAAGCAAGTAGACAGAGGTTGTACTGAGAAAGAGAAACAAAGATTTTCGGAGCAGGTCAATTAGATTCCCTGTAGGCAGTGGATAGAAAGTGGGTCTTTAAGGGGGACTTAAATGAGGATAGAGTAGATGGGCCCCTCTATGGAAGAGCTCAGGGAAATTGAACTATACAGGTGAATATACAACATGTATGTTAATATCACATATAATTAGTATATTTTTACACACACACCCCCATCCTCATGGCTGCAAAAAGAAAAAAAAAATCCTTCCAAATGTGAAGTTAGGCAGGGTGTAGAATTTAGGAGCGCCTCGTTTTTTCCAGTCTTATGCTCAGACCACTAGCCCAGGCCTCTCATTAAATTAAACCAAGCGTTCTCATTAAAAGCTACATGTCATGAATCTTTGAAATAAGCTCTATATTTGGTAGTGTCAATTAGAATTTGTAGGGCCTCTTCCAAAGCCCAGTGAAGAAGTAATCTGGCAGCACTCACCTCCTGTCCTGTAGCTACATCCATTGCAGTATATACTGTGCCTGAAGCGCTAATCAAAGAGGAGAGAAAACACATGATTAGTGCTAAGCAGCAAGAGGGATATCTTTACATAAAAGAAGAATTTTCCAATCCATTAAATTTTTATCTTAAATGAACATTTCATTTCAACTCTGTTTCCGCACAACACTTCCAAGAGCAAATAGCAATCGGAAATATTTATGAGCAAACCCCAATGGCTAAAAAGTGACATAGAACACAACAATCTCTTGACATGGTTAGGGTCTTGGACTGAACCTTGTTCTGGAAAATCACTAATTCGGAACATTTGATCCCATCATTCGATTTGATCCCATCTAAACTGACATGACAGCACCAAGGTTCCCGCAACATGGCAGAGATTAAAGGGTAGACTGAATCAGCGAGGCAAGACAGTCATGGCATTTGTAATGAGGGACAAAAAACTTGATCCTGCACCCACTGGATTCAGTAGCAAATCTTCCATTGTCTTTAATGGCCCAAAGAGAGAGAGAGAGAGAGAAGCCTGCATAGTTTTAAATGGAACAAAAGTTAACCATCTGTATACTCACTACAGGGAGAAAACATTTGTACAATAGATCAACAGCCATCTTAAAAAATAAAGTCAGTAAAGAAAGAGGTAGTACATCTGATACTCCTCCTCCTACACCCCATTGCGAGGGGACACAAAACCAACGCTGAGCAGAGAGGGTTAATTCTGAAAGCAAATCTGTAATTTGAAGATGCGCACTAGAAATAAGCAGTTCTTTCCCTGCACACAGATATATTTAGCAACACGGTCATCTAATGACATGTATTTTAATATTAAACAATCACACAAAACCTCACAGTCACTATGACTCAAGAGTATGAGGGGAGGGGGAAGGAAGGAAAATGTTATGATACTGTTTCCAGCAAACAAACCCAGCTTGGGTTTTCTGCTGTGTGTATAGTGAGTGGGGGGAAGCAGCATATACTAACCCTTGCCCGATCTTCTCAAACCGTGTGTATTTCTTTTTGGGGTCCCCCACGCTCACGATACTTCCTTTAAAAAAAAAAAAAAGGAGGAAGAGCGTGATTTAAAATTCTTGT
This sequence comes from Lepidochelys kempii, assembly GCF_965140285.1. Lineage (NCBI taxonomy): Eukaryota > Metazoa > Chordata > Testudines > Cheloniidae > Lepidochelys > Lepidochelys kempii. The sequence goes on from NC_136380.1 coordinate 16,912,780, forward strand.
TATACACCAATGCAAAAGCAATCCGTTATGCATCAAGGCCCCAACCTCACAATGAGCTCTGCATGGGTAAATGCCTGCGGCTGCACTGGGCAGATGCAGGAGCTGCTCACATGGAGTTCTCTGCAGGATCAGGGCTCAAAAGAGAACTCGTTTGCTGGAAGGCCATAAGCTTCACTGTCACCACAGTTAACATGCGGTGGATCCTCATACTTTCCCACCAGCACGGCTGCTCAGCTCCCTTGAAGGGAGAGGGCTGAGTGTAGAGGATAGGGATTTGTACCTAGTAGAGCTGGGCAGAGGAAAATATTCCATTTCACAGAGGATTTTGATAGCTGGAGATCTGGTTTCATTCCAATTTGGAACAAAACCCCAAAATGTTGAAGTTCTCCTTGGAAGGGGACAGAACCCTCGCATGGGGCAGACTGCTTAAGGGGCTGCCCCAGTGCCACACCTTGGAAGCCAGGGGGGTCCCCAGCTGCAGGGCATATTGCTTGGTGGGCTGCCCCAAAGCCACAGACCCTGGAAGCCCTGGGATGCCTGGTTCCAAGGCAGTCTGCCTGGCTGGCAACCTGGCAGGAAACCAGGCAGGATTCTGAGAGAAACCTTCCTGGTTTCTAGAAGACCTTTGTCAAAAATCAGTGGAGTGTTTCGATTTCAATGTTACTTGTCCTTCCAGTTACTGTTTGCAAAGAGCTTTGATCTTCACAACACCTGTGAGGGGTAAGGAAGTATCATCATCCCCCTGGGTAGGTTGGGAATCAGAGGGGAAATTAAAGCCAACCTTTCTGAAAGCACAGGCAGATGGAAAGAGCCAAAGCGGTGCCATTCTAGGAGTTAATATGGGAATTGGGAACAGAAGCGTTTTTCAAAGTTAGTGTTTGCAAGTTACCTGAGCAGTCAGTATATGGTGGGATTTTCACAAGTGCCCAGAGCTGAGCAAGAAATACCAACTAGATGCATAGTAGCCTTTGCAGACCACTTTGCATTTAGTAATGAGGCCTGGAAACCCAGTGGCAAGCGATGTAAAAACAGGCTATTTTCAGACACCACTGGGGCGCAGCCAAAACACAGGATCTGGGGCAGACAGAAGTAATGGAGAGGAACAAGGGGGCAGCCCAACTACACAAAGCAAGAATTGACACCACAATTATAAAAATGACCATTGCTCCTTGAGGATGAACTGCTAGGCAAGGGCTCAAGACACCTCTTTTCCAGTGTAAGGCCTGGGCCTTGGGTTCAGACTGTAAGTTTGATAACTGCTAGAGAGGGGTAATGACAGGATTTAGGAGGAGTTGGGATATTATTAAACGTTGGCCTTAATCTCTGCTTCAGAGTCCCCATCTGTAAAATGGGGTAATATTTCCCTGCCTCACAGGAGGTTGGCAAGATTAGTAAGGTTTGCAAAGTGCTGCATATGCGCTAAAAGTTCTTTAAAATCTTTCTATATTTGCAGGTGCAAGAAAAGCTGTTAAACTTTGCCAGACGCTGGGAAAGGGTGATGGGATGGATCACTTGATGATGACCTGTTCCGTTCACTCCCTCTGAAGCACCTGGCATTAGCCACTGTCAGAAGACAGGATACTGAGCTAGGTGGACCTTGGTCTGACCCGTATGGCTGTTCTTATGTTCCTAATTATGTTTGCAGGAGCTCTAAGTGGTTGTCAGAAAACCCATCTATGGGCCAAACTTGAACCCCAGTATGAGCAAGTTCAACTCTGCTCTCTTCAACAGAATTACACTGGGGAGACAATGGATGGCAAAGCTAGCAAAAAAACAATCTTGCAGCTGCCAGAGGGTGTTGCTAAAGGCACCAATGTGAAAGAATTAACACAATGCAGAACACATGGCCCTTTAAAGCAGATCCAGCAAGGCTGACGCATTTAACACAACACAGCTGTGGTGACTTTGCAAGTGTTGCACTCACATTGCCTTAAATTAAATTATTCAGCGGATTCTATTTAATAGCCTTTTGTTACACAATAGTCACTCCTTTGCTCTCTGGGGCCAGGGGCTGTCTTTTGGGCCTGTATTTGTGCAGCACCGAGCACAATGGGGTCCAGATCCATGACTGGGGACCACGGTAACACAAACAACAGTAAATCACAGAAATGTCAGGCTAGAAGGGACCTCGAGAGGTCATCTAATCCAGCCCATTGTGCTGAAGCAGGGCCAAGTAAATCTAGACCAGCCCTGACAGATGTTTACCCAACATGTTCTTAAAAACCTCCAATGACAGGGATTCCACAGCCTCCCTTGGAAGTCTATTCCAGAGCTTAACTACCCTGAGAGTTGGAAAGTTTTTTCCTAATTGCCTTCAGAGGCGCTACCCTAATTTATACCAGTTGAGGAGCTGGTCCTGGATTTCATTGATTCATATTTGTGTTACAGTTGATCTGCAAGTCATGTTTTATTGTCTTACATTTTTAAAATTTGCTTGTGCCAACTGACTACTTAAACGTCAGAGGTTGGGGACCTTCAGGATAGCAATTTTACCCAGGTTTTGGAGCAGGGCCTGGTAAAGGCTTCTGTTTAAGGGAGTGGGAGTTTTAGTGGGGAAAGTCCCTTTTATTTGGTTTTGTTGGGAAGAATGTGAATTGCCAAGGAATGTGTGGGCCCCTTACTGAATGAGGGAGGCAACCTAGTGACAGAGGATGTGGAAAAAGCTAATGTACTCAATGCTTTTTTTGCCTCTGTTTTCACTAACAAGGTCAGCTCCCAGACTGCTGCGCTGGGCATCACAAAATGGGGAAGAGATGGCCAGCCCTCTGTGGAGATAGAGGTGGTTAGGGACTATTTAGAAAAGCTGGACGTGCACAAGTCCATGGGGCTGGACGAGTTGCATCCGAGAGTGCTGAAGGAATTGGCGGCTGTGATTGCAGAGCCATTGGCCATTATCTTTGAAAACTCGTGGCGAATGGGGGAAGTCCCGGATGACTGGAAAAAGGCTAATGTAGTGCCAATCTTTAAAAAAGGGAAGAAGGAGGATCCTGGGAACTACAGGCCAGTCAGCCTCACCTCAGTCCCTGGAAAAATCATGGAGCAGGTCCTCAAAGAATCAATCCTGAAGCACTTGCATGAGAGGAAAGTGATCAGGAACAGCCAGCATGGATTCACCAAGGGAAGGTCATGCCTGACTAATCTAATCGCCTTCTATGATGAGATTACTGGTTCTGTGGATGAAGGGAAAGCAGTGGATGTATTGTTTCTTGACTTTAGCAAAGCTTTTGACACGGTCTCCCACAGTATTCTTGTCAGCAAGTTAAGGAAGTATGGGCTGGATGAATGCACTATAAGGTGGGTAGAAAGCTGGCTAGATTGTCGGGCTCAACGGGTAGTGATCAATGGCTCCATGTCTAGTTGGCAGCCGGTATCAAGTGGAGTGCCCCAAGGGTCGGTCCTGGGGCCGATTTTGTTCAATATCTTCATAAATGATCTGGAGGATGGTGTGGATTGCACACTCAGCAAATTTGTGGATGATACTAAACTGGGAGGAGTGGTAGATACGCTGGAGGGGAGCGATAGGATACAGAAGGACCTAGACAAATTGGAGGATTGGGCCAAAAGAAATCTGATGAGGTTCAATAAGGATAAGTGCAGGGTCCTGCACTTAGGATGGAAGAACCCAATGCACAGCTACAGACTAGGGACCGAATGGCTAGGCAGCAGTTCTGCGGAAAAGGACCTAGGGGTGACAGTGGACGAGAAGCTGGATATGAGTCAGCAGTGTGCCCTTGTTGCCAAGAAGGCCAATGGCATTTTGGGATGTATAAGTAGGGGCATAGCCAGCAGATCGAGGGACGTGATCGTTCCCCTCTATTTGACATTGGTGAGGCCTCATCTGGAGTACTGTGTCCAGTTTTGGGCCCCACACTTCAAGAAGGATGTGGATAAATTGGAGAGAGTCCAGCGAAGGGCAACAAAAATGATTAGGGGACTGGAACACGTGAGTTATGAGGAGAGGCTGAGGGAGCTGGGATTGTTTAGCCTGCAGAAGAGAAGAATGAGGGGGGATTTGATAGCTGCTTTCAACTACCTGAAAGGGGGTTCCAAAGAGGATGGCTCTAGACTGTTCTCAATGGTAGCAGATGACAGAACGAGGAGTAATGGTCTCAAGTTGCAGTGGGGGAGGTTTAGATTGGATATTAGGAAAAACTTTTTCACTAAGAGGGTGGTGAAACACTGGAATGCGTTACCTAGGGAGGTGGTAGAATCTCCTTCCTTAGAGGTATTTAAGGTCAGGCTTGACAAAGCCCTGGCTGGGATGATTTAACTGGGAATTGGTCCTGCTTCGAGCAGGGGGTTGGACGAGATGACCTTCTGGGGTCCCTTCCGACCCTGATATTCTATGATTCTATGATTCTAAGAGGGGAGAAGATTTTCTGAGGGTTGCTGCTGCTCTCAGCTGTACCAGAATGCTTTTAAAATGTTACAGATAGAAAGCAATTGTTGAACCATTGGGAGACATGATGGAAAGCTGGGCCTATGTTTTCCAAAACAACCAGTGATTTGGGGCATCTCAATTTTTGAGATGCCTTACCAGGACCTGATTTACAGAAAATGGTGAGTGAGCAACCGACCCTCTGACCACCAGTCCCCTTCAAAAAGGTGCCGGCCTCATGTTGGGCACCAGTCCCTTTAGGCCATGGTGTCTATGGGAGGAGAGCAATGTGGAAGTTTTCTAGCTATATCCTTTTGCTGATTTTATTTAGGTTTTTTGGGTGGTTTTTTGGTTTGGGTCACAGTAACACGCTTTGCTCACCTTCAGCCTAACAAAGTTAAATATAATTATCCTAGAGTTGAGAAAAAGCAACATCTAGGTTGGCTTCAGCTTTCACACTGAAAAAAATATATATGTCTATATTCAGGGCTTAATTGCCACAGGGTTTGAGCATCTGCAGCTCCCACTGGGCTTCACTTGTAATCATCATACTCAGCATGCCCGAAAATAAGTCTCTCGGTGCTTAAATTTGCACTTGAATTGGTCATTGAATAACACAAACATTGAGTCATCAAATGAAGCCTGAAGTGAAAGATCTCAGAATGTAACTGTCACAGGATCTCTGCTTATTAAGGATTTGGGAACGGAATTTGCCTCTAAGTCACCAAATAAATCAGAATATGGATTTTAAAAGATGACATACTTAATTTTTCCAAGATTTCTTCATCTGACATCTTCGGCTTTTTCTTCTGTTTCTCTGTATTCCTGGTCATTGTGTCAGGGGATGCTGTGTTGTTTTCAGAGGGTGAAGAGATAGGCGAGGTGGCCACATCTCTGGTAGGAGGCGGTGGAAGGGGCTCTATCACAGAACGGGTGTACACCTTTGCGTTGGGAGGCAAATATGTTTTATTAAAGGAAGATTAAAAATAAAAGACCGCTATGCACAAGACATATGTCCTTAGCAGTAGCATGTGCCAAACACTGAAAGAAATATTACTACAGTAAATAGCATTACAACATTAAGAGCTCCATGGTTGGATGCACGGAGGCTACTCCATTAAGCTGCTCTATGAAAAGCCATGAAGTAATTTACTCCTCTCCCAGAGCAAAGGAGTGTGATTCCCAGCTCAAGGAGACATACTCATGCTGGCTCTGATCGCCTAGCATGCTAAAAATAGCAGTTTGGCTGCAGTGACATGCAACAGGAGGGGTAGGCGCTCCAAGTATGTACCCATCTCAGACCATAGATACGTATTTGGGGAGGCTAACCCCCACACCTCCTGCCACCCCGGCCATATTGCTATTTTTAGCATGCTAGCTCAATCAGAGCTAGCGTGACTATGTCTCCTCGAGCTAGGAATCACACACCCAGCTCAAAATATAGACATACTCTGGGTCACAATTTGTTCTCAAGTATGTTCCTGGGGAAGTGCAGCTGTGCACCACCCCTTACCCTGGCCAGACTCAAGTTGCAGACTAGCCCAAAGTAGTGAAATCTGTAGGAAGGGAACAAAGATTTCCAGCTTGCTCACTGATTTTGTGTGTTCAGGTCGTGGAGCTATCACTGGGGGTGGAGCAGCATCATCCTCGTCATCTTCATCTTCTGAAACTGGCGGTACTGCAGGGGTCTCTGATACAGCCTTCACATTCTGCATTTTGGTTAAAAGACAAAAGATAGCCTTTGGAGTCCCAGAATAATTTTTTTTTTAAATCACTCCCCACAGAAATGGAATCATGCTTCTAACATTTAAGCCCTTCAAATCACAACTGGAATGATTATCAAATGGGTTTGACAAGAAACCGTGGTCAGATCTCTTGGATTATGCTATAAAGTGACAATTTGATGGCCTACGCATACAAACACTTAAACCCACTAGGAAAGTTATGGAACTATTCACATGAGCACATGGGTGTTTGCAGGATCAGGCCCTAAAAAAAATCCATTAACCAGGTTTCTTGGACTCCTGAAGGCTTGCTCAAAATTCTCTGTTGGATAGTAATGCACGCTGGAGGTAATTTGAGATGCATTATGCAGCAACGCCTCAATATCAGATATTTCTGGTTGTTTATAGAAATAGTATTGCACTATAAATTACTAGCTAAGGCTCTGATCCTGAAATGTCCCTGCAGGGAACCTGTTAAGAGCTTAACCAACACATTCCATTTCAAATGGGTTTAGCACAAGCCCTCACTTAAGAGAGAGGGCTGCCCAGAAATTAGCATTATGTGGGTGGAGAGATCCACTGGGTATGGTTTGACCAAAGGTGTCTACGCAAAAAGCATGGGAGAGACACTGAGTAAGCAGCTGGCAACTTAATCCTGAAAATAACCTAAAGAAATCTAGGGTACTATCTGGAAAGAGTAGTTTGGGTGCTGAGAGCCAGAACATTGTACCCTGTTTGATTCATTCTCAGGGAAACAGGATTTTCTACATTCCTTGTAAATAAACAATGTTGCAAAATACCAGACTCCATCACTGACTTCTATTCCCAACTAGAAAGCCCTAGGGCCTCGAACTTTGACTAGCTGCTCAGATCAGCAGGGGTATGAAGTGTCATTGAAGGCGATGAAGCTCTACACATGGTCAGATTGTAGAATGAGGCTAAGTCAAAACTATACTTTGCTACATGATTTTTTTCATTACATGAAACCACAAAGCCAGATAAAAGGGAGTGCAATTGCACATGGCTGTATGAAGAGACTGATCTTTAGAAGCAGGAAAAGCTTGTTTTCAATTTAAAGAGATCTGTGCCTCAATTTCCCCTCTATACAATGGGGATAACTTATGCTCATGGCATACAAACAAAAATCAGAGTATTTTATGGTGGGTTTTTGGGGGGTTTTTGGTCTTTCTGGAAGGTTGGAACATAATTACTTTTATTCTTAGAATCCAGAATGATAACACACAGTAACCAAAATCAGAGATAGACAAAGCAGGCTGCTCCATAAGACAGCAAGGCACAACTCACCCCACCTTGTTCTTGAATTGTTCTCTGCAGATTGATGAGTGAGTGTATGTTTCCCTACAGACCCCCTAACTTACGAGCAGGACCAGGAAACACCCCATACCACTCAAAGTGATAGCTTGCAATTCCAACAAGTTTCTCAGTGCACCACAATAATAATAATAATCTTTCATCTGACTAGGTTCTAGGCGCTCCCGGTGGGGACTGTCTCTCACTGCACATTTGTAATGACCAAAACTGAATTTAATAGAAGTCAGTTTGATCTAGAGATGTGTCCAGGAAACAAAATTTTGGGTGCAGATCCAAACTGCATAGTTCAGGGGTGTTTGGATCCCATGTTTTGGTTCAGGTCATCTAAATCTGATCTAGTGCAAAGTACACTGCAATTTTAGGTAAGAGGCTTCCGATTTTAGGACTGGACTCAACAGCAGTATGTCCAGCACCCATATTTTACACAGCTCCTACAGTGTGGATATCTGACTTGTTTTTAATCTGGTCTATATGTGCTTAATACCTATGTCCCTGAAAGCAGCATGATTTATGCATAAAATGTTCCCAAATCAAAGCAACTAGTGGTGACCTGCATATCCAAATCGACATTATGAAATGTGCCTAGGACACCTGTCCCACTGGGAATTGAACGAAGTCTACCAACAGTCATCAGATGGTAATGATCTGGGACAGATCTGAACAGGGCTCTTAGAGAATAAAGGGCTCCTTCTTCATTTACCATTCTCCTGAGCCATCATGTCACCCAGCTACAGGTGAAGGTAGTTTTCAGTCCTCAGATTTGTTTTGTGCCACTTTGAGTCTAGGGACTGTGAGAGTTTTTCTTCAAGTATGGCAAGCAAACAGACAGGCTCGCTACTTCTTTCCCAAAGATATTATTAAAAATAGTGACCACACCTGTGATTAGTACCAGTACCGCCCCCCCCCGCCCCCCGTGCAAAAGAAACCAACCTGCTTTTCCAGTAGATTCTCATTCTGGGACAACCCTAAGTGGCAGGAATAGATCCTGGGCAGATTGTTAGCACAGCTAAAGCATGTTGCTGTGCCAACAAAACAAGGGTTGGCAGAAGCACCACACTGATTTTAATAACCAGAGTAATAAATAACACGGCTCTGGGTGCAGATTAACTTCTGTTGCACGGTGTTTGTTATGGTCTCACCTACTGAGAAACAAGACTGACTTGTTCTCACCTAAACAGATGGCTGAGATCACTGTGGCCTCAGCACCTCTATATCCTTACAGCGATACCATATTCTCCAGCAGCAGTCAGACACTGTCCCCTGCACTGATGCTGTGGAAGGTCTGCATGCCACCCCTTTCCATATTATGGTCAGGATTGGGCCCAAGCCATGAAGTTTAGATCCAAATCCACACACTTTTCCAAAGTTAAAGGATCAGGCTGAAATCAAATTTAGTGTTGTGGATCAGGCTCAATACTGACAGGTCCTACTTCAGTAATACATATGGGATATAGTAGCTATATGGATCTAGAAAGCCTTTTCAAATCTGATAGAGTCTCCTTATTTCTACATATTCATAACTGAAAAATAATACACTTCACAATCCCTTCCTACATAAGGGACACAGTCAACAAACAAAAACCAAAATCACTACTGCCTGAATTTTTTGTAAACTTACTATTGATAGAAGTGACAGCCTAAACTGACTATAACAAAGACTGGTAAAAACAAAACTTCTCTATTTTTCCAGTTTCCTTTGTTTATCTGAGCACACTTTGTATACAGTCAATTTCACAGTTTCCCTGTTATTGTCATTCTCCTGTTCGTGTGGGACAGAAACAGGACAAATTTAAGTGTGATTGTAAAACTACAAAAATTAGCAAGGGCTACTCAGGGAGAAGAGTAGAACCTGAAATTATTTTTATTTATTATTTTGAAATAGACTAGATTTAAAAATCCTAGTATTACTTTACAAAATAGTGACTGTATCAAAGTGCATATTTCCCCTGATCACCACAACAGTAATATTTGTCTTCATGCTTTGGGTTCATTTTTAGTTTTGATTGTTCGGTTTCCCACCAGTTCCTTAGAGCTGGCAGAGAGACAATAATATGACAATATTAAACCAAAGTTACATCCGTAAAAGTTAGTAAGTTTAACTGACCCTACGTCTCCAGCCTTCCTCATACATTTAAAAACTGAGGGGCGCTTGCTTTATCAAAATTTGAGGGCCTAATTCTGCAAGACATTGAACGTTACCTAAGGAGGTTCTGACTCAAAAATTAGTAAGATAAGGCTGCTGAGCTCCTCACAGAATCAGGCCCCAGGTCAACAGCCGGGCAAGATGACAGCTTCCCGCTTCCTTATTAGATGTTAGCACAGTTAAACAGTTTAAGTTACTAATGACAGACACATTTTTACAACAAGAGGAAACAGTTACAAAAGCTTACAATGTAAGTTTTCCGTTTCCTTTATAAGGCAGACCCAAACATAGTTGGATAGGCATGCATTGCCTCTGGATGAAGAGACAGCAAACTCACTCCAGATAAAGGTATTGTAGTGAGGAAATGCATTTAGGGATTAATAACAAGAATTTTAGTTATAAGCTAGGGACGCATCAATTAGAAGTAACGGAGGAGGAAAAGGACCTTGGAGTATTGGTTGATCATAGGATGACTATGAGCTGCCAATGTAATATGGTCGTGAAAAAAAGCTAATGTGGTCTTGGGATGCATCAGGAGAGATATTTCCAGTAGGGATAAGGAGGTTTTAGTACCGTTATACAAGGCACTGGTGAGACCTCACCTGGAATACTGGGTGCAGTTCTGGTCTCCCATGTTTAAGAAGGATGAATTCAAACTGGAACAGGTACAGAGAAGGGCTACTAGGATGATCCGAGGAATGGAAAACTTGTCTTATGCAAGGAGACTCAAGGAGCTTGGCTTGTTTAGCCTAACTAAAAGAAGGTTGAGGGGAGATATGATTGCTCTCTATAAATATATCAGAGGGATAAATACCAGAGAGGGAGAGGAATTATTTAAGCTCAGTACCAATGTGGACACAAGAACAAATGGATATAAACTGGCTACCAGGAAATTTAGAGTAGAAATTAGACGAAGGTTTCTAACCATCAGAGGAGTGAAGTTTTGGAATAGCCTTCCAAGGGAAGCAGTGGGGGCAAAAGATCTATCTGGCTTTAAGATTTTAAACTCAATAACTTTATGGAGGAGATGGTATGATGGGATAACATGGTTTTGGTAATTAAATATTCATGGTAAATAGGCCCAATGGCCTGTGATGGGATATTAGATGGGGTGGGATCCTAGCTACCCAGGAAAGAATTTTCTTTAGTATCTGGCTGATGAATCTTGCCCATATGCTCAGGGTTTAGCTGATCGCCATATTTGGGGTCGGGAAGGAATTTTCCTCCAGGGCAGATTGGAAGAGGCCCTGGAGGTTTCTCGCCTTCCTCTGTAGCATGGGTCACTTGCTGGAGGATTCTCTGCTCCTTGAAGTCTTTAAACTACTATTTGAGGACTTCAATAGCACAGATATGAGTGTGAGGTTTTTTGTAGGAGTGGTGGGTGAAATTCTGTGGCCTGCGTTGTGCAGGAGGTCAGACTAGATGATCATAATGGTCCCTTCTGACCTAAATATCTATGAATCTAAGATGATGATGGAGCGGTTATATTTTTGTAAATTATTTTGTTTAATCCTTTTGTGTTTGCTTACTTAAAAAATACCGCACACACGCACACACACACACCTCCAATGTCCAACAAACAGCAAAACTTTTAAATTGTATCTTCTCAGTAAAAGGAGGTGCTGAACATGTGCTGGAATAGTTGGAGTACAGGTCAAGAAGAGAGAAGACCTTTCATTTTATTTGTCAAGATTAATTTAGTTAATCATCAACAGTGGTTCACTAATCAGACCTTGCATGCTAATAATTAAATTTGGTCAGACCATAGACATTTATTGATATCTGATAAAAAACAGGCTGGCTTTCATTTTCCAGATTATTTCGCATAGGGGAAACTGCTGTTCACTAATATAGAGTCCAGAAATAGATCTGTTTCTATGAACGCAGCAATATTCGCTAACAAAAATCACTTGGAATATAAAGCAGTAAACTCAATAGCAGAGTTTACAGGAAAAGGAAAAGAAACATTTGTAGGCCAGAATGACAGACACCCCAATTTATACCAATTTTTAAAAGTTAAGATGACAATTAATTCTGCTTAGCAGTGTTCCCTCTAATTCTTCCCACACATGTGTGGGATGAATTTTGTTATGTGCACCAACATAGGGATGAGGGGTTTGGGATGTAGGAGGGGGCTCCAGGACTATAGTGAGGAGAGAGGACTCTCTTCCCACAGCAGCTCCGGGCTTGGGCTGGGTTTGGATCGGGCGCCTCTCCGCCGGCCGCAGCACGTCCCTCACCAGCAGCCCAGAGCAGCAGCAGCGGCTGTGGGCTCCTTTCGGCCCCCTCCCGCCCCGCCTCTCCCTGTCACTGGCAGGCAGCCAGCGGCTGCTGCCTACTGGTGGGTGATGGAGGCAGAGAGAGGAGCCCTCAGCCGGCCACCTGAGAGGAGCAAGTGGGTTGGGGGGAGCGGGGTCGTAGAAGCCCTGGGCCAGTGGGCCTAGAGAAGCGTGAGGGAGGGGCTGGAGAGGAGCCAGTCTTGCAGCCGCTGGGCTGCAACACAAGTGAAGTGGAGCACCGGGCCGGGCTGCGGGGCCCCTGCCGAGTGTGGGCCCAGTGCCATGATAAACCAGGTACTGTCTGGGCCAGGCTGGTTCTGGGGTGCCCCGGCAGGTCCAGGGCTGGGGGAGAGGCATCTCTGCCCTCCGCAGCTGTAAGCACGTGCGCAGTGCTTGACAGACAACTGCACGGCGACACAGCCTCGCTGCTTAGAGGGAACTTAGCTGCTCAGCCATATTTTGGGTAGGCTAGAAGTGAAAGAGAATGTTGATTTTAAATATAAAAATGTCTCTACAGCTATAGTTTTATTTTATGCACATTGTTAAACTTAAAATATAAAAAATATATGATGTTTTTAAGGCCCGGCTTGACAAAGCCCTGGCTAGGATGATTTAGTTGGGGTTGGTCCTGCTTTGAGCAGGGGGTTGGACTAGATGACCTCCTGAGGTCCCTTCCAACCCTGATATTCTATGATTCTATGAAACAAACATTAATAAAAGAAACAGAAAGCTCACCAGTGTATTTGATGAACTGTACTCCTCTGCAGATTTATCTGAAAACAAAACAGAACAGATACAATTGGAATTATTATAAATTACTTGTATTGCTGCCCAAGCATGCCAGGCACTGCACGAACCCATAGTGACAAACACTGCTCCTAAGAACTTTCAAGCTAAACAGAGGGTAGGAGAAAGGAAGTATTATCCCCAATTCACAGATTGTGACTCATGGCACAGAGTGATTAAGGGGTTTAAGTGACCTACCCTGCATCACACAGCAAGTCTGTGGCAGAACCAGGGATTCAACCCAGATCTCCTGGGTCCCAGTCCAGTGCCTTAGCCACAAGACACCAGACTAGCATACTGAGCCCCATGAATACAAATGGAAAACTCAGAAGTGCTCAAAGGTGTTTTTCTTCAATCTTTGGCCTCTAGAGAATGCAAGGGTAGCAGATGATCAAGAACAGCTTAGCACTTAAAAAAAAATTAAAAAGGGACAGAGTATTATGAAGAAGACTTAAAGTATAGTTCCAGGTGTAGATATTCCATGTTTTTGTCCCACTACTAATGTGACACCTTTTGTTCCGAAAAGTCCAGAAGTGCTTTCCAAGATATACATGTCACTTCCCCCAGCACTGGAATGCAGCCATCTCAGATGCTGAGCCACCACCAGGGGTGTTTGGTGGGTAACAAACCTGTGACCTTAGCTGGTAGCAACAGCAGGTTCTGATCCTCTATGTAAACCAGCCCCTACTGTTGGCGCAATACATGTAGCCAGGGCCTTATGCAGGCTTTTCCAGAAGAGTGAAAAATGCCAGTGAACAAAAGTCTGTGCAGAAGCACTCAAGAACTGAGGATGGAGCACACAGACCCCAGCAGGGGAAGCTATTACAAATTCCAAGACATTTCTCGCTTCTTTGAGCAGTTTTTAAAAGAGGCCCCAGAACCATGACTTCCCCAGCCCCAACCTCACTGCCACAGACAGAGCCGGCTCTAGGCACCAGCAAAACAAGCAGGTGCTTGGGGCGACACATTTCTAGGGGTGGCATTCCGGCACCGGCCATGCCGCCCCTAGAAATGTGCCCCCGTCGCCCCAGCTCGCCTCCGCTCTGCCTGCTCCCCTGAGCGCGCCACCGCCACTCCGCTTCTCCCCCTCTCCTCCCTCCCAGGCTTGCCGCGCGCAAAACAGCTGTTTCGCGCAGCAAGCCTGGGGGGGAGGGAGGAGAAGCCGAGTGGAAGAAAATCGCATTTCCTTTGTAAAAACAACTCTCAAGGTGTTTTGGCATTTGTTTGTTCGTTTATTTTAATTTTTAAAAGAAAAGTCACAAGGACTTATCAGGGAGTCACATTCAGTAATGCAGAATCAGAGATTTACCACATACCTGTGAAACTCATGTACTTCTGACTGTTGGAGGTCTTTTTGGAATTGTAGAATTCTAGCACATCGAGCACTGCCTGGGGGTTTTTCTTCTGCTCCGATTTGGTGATGTTGGAGGTCTGCAATAACCGAGCCCACTGCTCTGGCATACCCTGTTTGAGACATTCCAAGCAGTTACCACCAAACTCTTGGATGCAGTCTACACTCGGCCTAAGGTTGTTTAAAACATTTAGTTCGGCCACTCAGTTTTTGGGATTTTTCATTGTTTGTGAGAAGGCTTATTGGATTCACACCTTCTCTTCGCCCAGCAACCTAGGTTTGAAATCTAAATCCAGATACTGCAGTCCCATCCATGCAGGCGAACCCTCATGCTCACGTGGAGTTTCACTGAAATCAGCAGGATTTCTGAAATCTGAATAGCCCCATAGCTCTGAATCCCGAAGTTCAGATCCAGCTCCCAAAGTTCAAAAGAGGAAGAGGCAGACCCTGTGTTTTGGTTCAGGAAAGTCTTATATGCAATATAAGAAATGTATTATTATGTGACTATCCACTTGTAAAATGACTACAGTGGTAATTTAGATTGGAAGCTCTTTTACCACGTTTGCACAGCACCCAGCACAATCGGGGCTCTGATCCGGATTCAGGCCTCCTGGTGCTATTGTAATGCAGTAGTTCGATAGGCACCAAATCATATTTTGGCCCAGTGCTGGTTGTGACCATTTTGTAATTCTAACAGCATCTAATTGAGTGTCTCCCAAACATTAAATACAGAATTTCAACACAGAAACGTGGCTTTAGCCACAAGTGAAATAAATTTGGTGACCGCATTTGTCAAGCTCACAAAAGACACTGAATAATTTGGTATTATTGTTTTTCATACTAGTGTGTTAGGGACTTTACAGGTTACGGCTCCGCCGCCCCTCCCCCAATAGCTAGTCAACATTCAAGGATAGATTGGTGGATCTGCTAGTCAGATGTGACAAACTGTTGCATTTTGGTTAGCTCAGGAGAGCCCCAGAGGCAGTGATATGAACTACTACTGAGTGTAAGCAAGATTACAGCATAACCCTGTCCTCCCAATATTCTGCACATCAATAAAAAGGATAATGCGAAATAGATGCCATTAGCCTAAGGAAAGCACATGCTGCACACGAACAGGAGTGTTTGTGGGGAGCTGGCTGCTTCCTAAAGGAGAACTTTGAAGCTCAGTGAGACATAGCTGTCAGGGACAGCTTAACCTTTTCTGTTGCCCTGGCTCAGCAATGCAAAAAAAGCTGGCTCACTGTCCACTTCAACTAAGAACAGCTAGTGAAAAACTGGCCCACAGACCACCCTTCTGGAGCATATTGGTGCCAGGTTTGACAACTGGCAAACTTCCGGCAACCAGGTTATATTACTCCTGAGGGAATTCTGTGCCAAAAAAAAAAAAAAAAAAAATTCTGCGCACATTTTAAAATTCCACAAAATTCTGCAAATTTTATTTGTCAATAAATAAATGTGGAGGCTCCAGCAATGGAGGCAGTGAGGAACACAAGCCACTGGCTGTACAGAGATGGGAGATCACCTGCAGCCCCTGCCCCAGGACAGGGACTCGGCAGTGAGGCTGCACCTGACCCTGACACAGCACAAGGGCCAGGCCTCCTCAGAAACACCCGGGGCCCTGCCCCTCTGTGCCAGGCGCACCAGGTGTGGACGGGCAGGCTCAACCCAGCAGAATCCAAGTGTGGAGGGGCTCAGTGTGGGTTGAGAGGGTTCTGTGTGGTGCAATCTGGGTGTGGGCAGCTCAGTGGTGAATGTGGATGCACAAGGGCTCATTGGGGGGATTCCAGGTGCAGGGGGAATGGGATTCTGCAGAGGGGTCCAGGTGAAGGTGATTGGAGCTTGGCAGGGAGGGGGGGCCTCAGGAGGGTGGGGGTGCTGCTGCTGAGGGGACACCGCATGCCGGGTTTCTACTTCCCACCCCCATTCCTTCCCCCTTCCCCATTCCCTCCTTTTCCCCTCCCCATAGTCTCCTACCCCTATCCCCCTCCCCTCACTCCTATCCCACTCCCCCTGCCCTATCCCACCCCCCCTTACTTCCGCACTGCCCTGCCCCACTGTGGGCACTCAACCTTGTACAGAAAACAGGAAGGCTCCCAAGCACACAGAAGAGGAGCACAACCAGCACTAGGCCCCAGAAGGCAACATCCAGCTGCAGAGTCAGCAGCCGGAGCTGAACCTTCCTTCAGCCAGGTAGGTCTGCTCTTGCAGAAATGGGGGGCCTCCCCACTGGAGGCAATGGCATGTGACCCCACATGCTCCCCCACACCTTGCCTCTGTTGGAGGGCTGGGGCAATGCCTCCCCCAAACTCGCTGCTCTGTGCACCAGAAACCATGTGGGCGCATGACTGCTCTTGAGGCTTTCCTTTGCTTCCTTGTTATTTTCTGCAGAGAAGCAAAGAAATATGCGGAGGAACCTGAATTCTGCATCCACGCAGTGGCACAGAATTCCCCCAGGAGTACTCTACACATGAATTACACTGGGTGGGATTCTCTGGCCCGTGTTATGCTGGCGATCGGACAAGATGATCACAATAGTCCCTTCTGGCATTACTTTATGAAAGATGAATATGTCCCAGCTCCATTAATGATAAACAACTGTGTAATCCTCCTTTCCCCCCAGAAACACTTACCGTGAATTCTCCTGTGACAGCATCAAATCCAACATGAATCGTGTGTTCAAAATCTGAAGGGAGGGAAATTTCTGGCCGTTCTTTCTCCTTCTTTTTATTGGCTGTATATGAGAGAGAGAGAGAGAGAGAGAGAGAGAGAGAGAGAGAACGAACATCAAGAACAAAGAATACTTCCATGGCAGTTCACAGTACATCCTCTGCAACCAAATACACAACAAAAACATATGATCTGTGGCAACGTGAAAAAGATTCTGACTGCACACTGATAAAGATTTAATCTTATGGGACAACCATATTCTGATATTCTTGATATTTGCATTTGTAGGCCACACAGAGCCCAGAGAGGGTGATGAGTCCACACACAAATGGGAGAGACTGTCCCGCATAGTTTATGTTTTCCAGCTGCTGTCTTGTCAAATGCAAAACAAATGCTACTCAGCTATATAGGCAGACCTTGTTCCCCAAAGTATTCATATCACCAAAACGGAGGTTTTAAAGACACCCACCTACCCTAAAAGCCACCATTTTAACCCATTATATTGCAAACATGTATTGTGTTTTCCAAGTTTAACCAGGTAGTCTTATTTGAGTCCTGTGCTCATAAGACCAGATTCTGCTCTCAACTGTATCCATAAAAATCCAGAGTAACATTATAGAGGTTAATGGCTTTACTCCAGATTGATCATGTACTGTGAAACAGAGCAGAATAAGGTACATAGCCTTAAACGTTTGTCTAAAACAACATTAAGTCCTTGGGTATTTTTCAGTGTAAGTGGAGAGAATGTTAAATAGTGACAGCTTTGGAAAAGGGAGGAATGAAAGAAGGGCAGATGGAATACTGGAGGATCCCACACGGAGAGAGACACTAGGAGGAACCAGAAGTATCTTCTGGTGAACAGATGTTGAGCATCTGCAGCATGCAGGGCAACCAAAGAGGGGAGTAGCAGCCGCAATTGGCAGAAATACAGAGGAAGCTGAGGGCAGGGAGAAGGAAAGTGAGACAAAGGTATGCTGAGAAAGCCAATAGATCAAGGAGGCTCAGGAACTCTAAGACAACTGAAATGGATGTGTGAAGTACTAGAACAGTGGTTCTTAACCTTTACTGCAGCCTGCACCCCTTTGGTTCTCAAAATATGTTTTTGCACCCCTTATCAAAAATTGTTGAAATAGGTCAGTTCTTTAAACCTAGATATATCATAATTACAGCATGAAAGAGAGAGAGAATTATATACATATAAACATAGGTTTGATTAAACAAAGTAGTTGTACTTACGTGCCTGTGCTTAATTTGTGTTTTCGATGATTTACCAACTAAAAAAATCTGGCATGTCTCGCACCCCCAGAAAGGGCATCTTGCACCCCAGGTTAAGAATCACTGTACTAGAGCATTAAAGAATGTTAGAACATTTACTGTCGAGAATTCATGGCACGGAACTTTTTAACTTCTATATTTGGATTTACTGAATACCAGGATATCCTGCTAAACACCTAAATTCTGCGTCTGTAAGGATACAACTTTTCACTAACCAACATCTCCAGCATCCATTTTCAAACAGCATAATGAGCAAGTCAAGCTTTGCTCCACTGATTGCAGCTACTGCTTTCAAATTCATATTAAATACAAAAATGCATATTCAAGAAGAAGTCTCAATAAAACAGGGCTGTAGCTTGGATAAGCCTAAATTACAGACTGGGTAAACAATGTTTTCAATAATGAATTAAATAATTTAATTGCATCTACTGCATTAAAAATTCATAGTTCTCTCAATATCCAGCTCTCATGCAGAGATTAAATTGGAGATAAAGCCGCATTGGCTCATTCTAGTAAACATGACTGTGCTTTGTATACATGTGGACATGAATTGTAATCTTTGTCGGGAATCTCACGATTCTTTTGAGGCCCACGTAACTGAAGTGAGTAACCATGTGATCTTATGGCTGTAACATTGGTCTTTCCTCAAAGCACCAGCTTCCTACTGCTTATCCACCAGTCATGTCATGTCATGTCTAAAATTTGATTGTAAACTCTTTGGGGCAACCACCAACGACCTGATTCTAATCTCTCTTAATTTGTGCGATTCCTAACCGATGTGAGCAAGATTAGAATCAAGCCCCACGTTTTCCTATTTGTCCAGTAGAGCCCCAAACACAGCTTTGGAGGTGGTAAAAATAAGAATAACTACTTCTAGACCCGGTTTAAATAAGCAGGCACTCAATGCTTAAACAGGCTTTCTGATTCTAATGAACTTGCTCAAATCGGAGAAACAGATCTCAAAGCATAAATGCATTAAAATATTAACACTATCATTGCTTTTCATTGACGATACTGTATATCACAGAATGAGGTATAGGCTAAAAAGGATTAGATTTAAAGACACTGCCAGCCTTGCGCTACACTTTAATCCCACTTTATAGCCTTTATGGATATCTTACCCTGGGCTTTGTAATGGCACATATGGGACAAACGAAAACTCTTTAGGAGTTTCAGAAGAAAAACAATCTTCCTAGAAATACCCATCTATTGTTGATTACTTTATTTCCATTAATGCCCCCATTAAACTGTAAGGTTCTGAGGAATAAAAGTAAACTGAAATGTATGCTTGAAAAATTTCAGTGAGTGGCCATGATTACATTCTCACAGTGAACCTTTCATAAACTAGCAAGTTTTTTCTGTAATGTGCCAGACACTGGGTATGAGTTCCTCAGATGAAGATAATAATTCTCTCTCAATACAAGGGGGACTTGCTAACTCAAAATCCTCGGTTGAGAATTCCAAGACAATAATAGACTTTCCAACTAATTAATATCTCGCGAGAGAGGCTGAGCACCCACAAATCTCACTGAAGACAACGAAGCTGTGGATCAGCACGTCTAGGCATGACACCCCCTCACCATTAAGTCTATATCCAAACATCAGAATTATGTCAGAAGCTGAACTACCCAGTAAGGAGGCCAGAATTCCACAATGCTACCCAACCCGCACAATGGAAAAGCTAGCCACATAACACCATAGCTCCCAGGCATTCTAAGTTGGAGCTCCACCAGGGACAGCTTCTGATTCACCCCACAGAACCTCAAGTCATCTTACCACCTCTTCCTGAGCCACTTGGAAAAGTCACCTGGAACACTTCCTACCCCTCTAGCATTTCAGTAGGTGGTGCTATTGTAGCCATACAGCAGACACAGCTCTGCAAAGGAGAAACCATCATCATTCAGCTCATTGAATCAATGAGGTTCTTTCCATAATTGTTTTATATGACTTGCTACCGAAGTATTTGCCAATACTGCTTTCTGCAATCCTCAATTTATAATAGTATAAAAAAATCAATCTAAAGTCCAATATTATTGGTCAGGCCTGCTCCTCAGTGTGCCAGAGCTGTACAGTCTTTATGCAGTTCCATCACAGTAGAGATTATACCCTACCTTAATTAGCCCTTCTTTTACTCCAGCCAACTCAGTAGCTGAACTGTAAGCCTTAATTAAGCTGGGTTCTTGTAGTAATTAGGTTCGTGCATTAGGAGATTCTCTAAGGCTGATCAGCCAACGGATTTTCTATTGACAATTCATCAGCACTTCACGTCAGGAGTGTGGTAGGCAGTCGGAGGTTACTTGAATGAACTCACATATTGGTCTGTCAGTCGTCCTACCAGGAGCCAGGGTGGCAATCAGGCTAAAAGGCCTCTGACAGAGGCAGCAGGAGAAAGCTGCCACTCTGGTTCGGGCAGGTGCATTGCAACAGAAGACTCTTCTGGCCTTGGCAATGATTCTCTTTTGCCTGAGTGGCTACCATGTTGGAATGTCCACAAGAAGCCAACATCCTCTGACATCAATGGTGGTCTGCTCACGGACTTCAAATTGGAGCTGGATCACACCCTCGATGCAAAGAAAACCCAGAGTTGCTGAAGCATCACATTATGGCACTCCTCCTCTTTAGCTCCCAGTTTTGGTGGGGAAGGAAACAATCATGTCAGTATAGAAACAGACCTGGTAGCGTAGCCCTTTTATGGGAAGTATGCAGACAGTGGTCAGCAAACAAGCCTGCAACAGCCAACAGCAAGGGTGCTGTCCTATCTGCTAGAGACAAAAACTACGCAGGACTCAGATCTGGAAAGCTCCTTTGGAACAAGTTACATAACCTCAAAAGGCTCTATTACCTTGTCGTCGCCTATTGGTAGAAAAAAACTATGTATCTGGTGCTGAGACACCAAACACTGTACTTACCATTGTATACACAGTGGGAGAGAGAAACCTGGGCCAGTTTAAAAAAAAAATAATAAGTAGATGTTTTATTAACATTTGAGAGCATGACAGGTAAAGGGGGGATAGGGAAAAGTTATAGACGTGTTATGACAGCCAAGGCTTATTTTCACCTAACTGCATGTGAACTGACTCACTTTTAACCAAGTGCTTTGCATTCATGTTTAATGGCATCGCGCATCCTTAACATACCTACACGCCTACTGGAGAATGGCACTGTAATAGATATGAAACTGACTGTCTGCTTCCCAGAGGTGGTTAACTAGTATAAACAGCAATTAAGTTACTCTTAGGCCACAGAACTAGGATTAGTCTTTTCCTTCTAGCAAGGATTTAGGAGCCTGACTCCTTATTGAAACAGCTGAAAATGTAGATACAAAAATTAGAGAAAGATCTTATTTATTTAGCACCCAACTACCATGGCGATGGACACTATGAATCCTTAAAAAGAGACTGAAAAAGGGATATATCACAGAGATGGGTTCCTTACAAACAGATTAAACAGAGATATAAAAGGAAGCAGCACAAATTAAGGACTAGAGAATTTCTTTCATCATTGATTCATGTGATAAATGTACAACCTTCAAAATATACTAATGGAAGAAATTAAAATTGCATGTACAGTACATCAGTTCTGTCCCTTATTCCCATCTTGCCTGTTATATTCCTTATTATAGCTGAAGGAATTCATTCAATACAAGTTAATGGGCAAGAAGTTATAGGGATAGATTATTTTTAGCAGTGGACAATGTTGGTTCCAAAATTCTGAAATAAGATAGGATGACAAAGACTCATCTTAGACATTAAGCTCTTCAGGGCTATGGCTCACATAGCAACATGTGACAGGACTGGTAAGAAATAGTCTTTTAGGCATACTTGCACTCTTCCAGCCTGCTTTCAGTTTCACCAATGCAGAAGGCCAGCAGAGCTCCTTCAGAAGGCCCATCTGCAGTGGTTGCAAAAACCAAGACCAAAAAAACCCCCAAAAAACCCAACAAACAAACCTCACTGAACTTTGGAAAGGCAGCTGTGACAGGCCCTGAGAACAGGGACATTCCCAGTTGTCAGGGACAAAGACACTGTAATCACAGATCTCACAGAAACACACACACACATACTTTATCAACCAACAGACTAAGAGAAGGAATGGCGAGTTTGTGAGAGTAATGGCATGAATTATTAGGAAAGCAGATACCCAGCTAGTCACCACAGGCAGTCCTTATTCCCAGTATGGCCAAAAAATTTATGTGAACTATTAGACCTTGTGAACTATCCTCTACATTCTAAAGAATCATTAACATCATTCCCCAGCAACATGCAAAGAGGAAACTATTGTAAAGATTAAAATACTGTACTTTTATCTCCTGGCAATATAGATCGGTAAAATCGGTCTCTCTTTTTCTTTTCTTCAGGGTTGGGAGGCAAAGGTTTTGAGCCATGATTTAAAGTCCCAGTGTCTTTGCTTCCAGATCCAATCATAGTGCTGGTATTTCTCATTGGAGGGGCTGGAGGCTTGTCTTCGGCTTCCACACCATTATTAGACATCTTCAGCAAAAGAAGCTGTTACTAGGACCAGGAAAAAGAAATAATCACTTTTGTGCATTTTTTTTTAATTACAGTAGCAAATTGATCCTTCAAATAAATTGTGCATCAGCTCTGTCTTTTAGTTTATGTTAATTACCTGCAGATAACAAACTTGCATAAAAAATTTCTTATGGGGGCCAATGCACAGTCCCACTGAAGTGGTGCCAAAATTCCCATTTATTCACTAGCAATCAGGATTTGGCCCTTGGACCACAACTCTTAATCCGGTCATAATTATTTCCCATACAAAGACAAAGTTTAAAGGTTCTTTCAGAGTTACTGACATCATGCACTGCCTTTTAGGGCTATTTCATTTCATTGAGCTGGTAAAAAAACCACTGGATCCTCCACATGCACACAGTAACTCTTCATGTAAATCATCCTTAAAATGCAGATTTAAACAAAGAAGCTACTGTACTTGCAGAATAACCCATTAGCAGCACAATTAACTCATTCCTCTCACCAAGTGAGATCAAAAGCAATCTTTATACAGCCCAACTGCACATACAACCTGTTGAAAAATGTTGAAATTTTTCATTAAAAATTCAAACAATTTCTGACCAACTCTAGCTGTAAAACAAACCAACCCTATTCCTCAGAATAATCAGATAACTTTCCAAATTTCACAAACAATTAAAAACAAAAAACAAAAACAAAAAAACACACCTCCTGATTTGAGTCCTTTTATTTGGTAGCAGGTTCTGTCACTAAGAAAAGCCCAGCTCCAAAAAGTGATACAGTAAAATCAGAGCAAAGTTAATTTACAACTTCCAAATCTCCGAGTTGCTCCGGCAGGTGAATCTATGCAGGGACACAGCAATTGCAACCCAGTCTGAGGCGACAGCTACACTACAGAGCTTACAGTGGTGCTGCTGTAGCACTGACGGTGCAAACGTTTACACCAATGGGAGAGAGCTCTCCCGTCGGCTGAGTCACTCCAGCCCCTGCGAGCAGGGGTAGCTACGTAGTTGGCGGGAGAAGCGCTCCCACCGACATAGGCCACCCACTCCAGCACTTATGTAGGCGTCACTTACATCGCTCTGGGGGGTGGCTTATTCACACCTCTGATCAACATAAATTATGCCAACATAAGCTATAGGGCATGGCGTAAGAAAGCCACATTCCAGCAGGGGGCTTTAAAGTACAATAACCCCTCACTTAACGTTGTAGTTATGTTCCTGAAAAAATGCGAGTTTAAGCGAAACAATGTTAAACGAATCCAATTTCCCCATAAAAATTAATGTAAATGGGGGGAGTTCGGTTCCAGGGAAATTTTTTTCACCAGACAAAAGACTATATTATATATTTATATACATATATATATATTATATTACACATACACACAGTATAAGTTTTAAACAAACAATTTAACACGGGTACACAGCGACGATGGTTGTGAAGCTTGGTTGAGGTGGTGGAGTCAGAGGGGGGGATATTTCCCAGGGAACGCCTTGCTGCTAAATGATGCACTAGCCCTCAGCTGAGCCCTCAAAGGTTAACCCATTGTTGTTAATGTAGCCTCACAGTTTACAAGGCAGACAGAGACAAAGACACACACCGCATGTGAGAGAGAGAGGCGACACTGACCCTACTCTAAGTACACTGCCTTTTTAAGTAGATCAGCAAGTTGAAACAGAAGCTGCTGCCAGGAAGCTCCCTCCATCCTGAGCCCTGTCATGTCCCCACCCTGCTCTATATGGAGAAGGGGTAAGCGACAGGGCGGGAGCAGGAGTGAGGGGGACACCCTGACATTAGCCCCCCTCCCTCTTCCTCCCCCCCAGCAAGCAGGAGGCTCCCTGGAGCAGCTCCAAGGCAGAAGACAGGAGCAGCACACGGCAGTGGGGGGAGGAACAGCTGAACTGCCAGCAATTGATCACCTGCTGGGCAGCTGCCACACAGGGAACTTAGGGGAGCTGACGGGGGGGCTGCCAGTCCACCCTGGTTCCGAGCACCCCCCAGCTCGCTCCAACGGGCTGCTCTTCCTGCAAGCAGTGGACAAAGCAGGCAGCTGCCAAACAACGTTATAAGGGAGCACTGCACAACTTCAAATGAGCACGTTCTCTAACGGATCAGCAACGTAGCAACGAAACAACGTTGACCAGGACGACTAAGTGAGGAGTTACTGTATCAAAGCAGAACTTCATTGATTAGTCTGGCAGTCACAGCAGAGCTTGAGCGACACATTCAAGAGAGTCCCTAAGATCCTAATTTCCAGAGATACAGATGCTCCGCACCTCTGCAAATCAGGCCCTAGACCTAAGTTTCCCAGAGTGGCCATTGATTTTGAGTACCTCCTGCTGGACAGTTACAATGGAGACACCTTGGGCCACTGGATTCAATGTGACTTCTGGGTGCTGATGGCACCCAGTATTTGGAACCTAAGAAAGCCAAACCACAGCAAAGGCAGGTTATTACACCTCACCGAACATGTTTAACTTAGAAGCAGTGACTCCACACAAGCCTGTCTGGAGTCAGTGCTCCTAGAAATGAAATTTGTTTAAAGATTCTCATTTGGGACATTGGTTTGAATGTCAGAGGATAATTTTTGGCAGCCAGGTGGGGCTATTCAGCTTTCCACTTGTCTGGGCGTGTTCTGGCATCTACCTCCTGCCTCCTCCATAATTCAGGTCACTGGCCATCAGCCCCATGCCATTCCCCAGTGTGAAAATGAGCAAGAGCAAAAACAAAGCTGACAGCTGGAGATGCAGAGACCAGGAGCTGCATAAGAAGTTTGGGGGATTTCTTTTGGCACAAATGAAAACACACCAGTAACTCTGACAGCCTTTGGTGAGTAAATATCCTGTTTGACATGAAAACACCCGAGACCATGCTTATACTGAGCTGTCTAGCGTACAGCAGCATCTCTGGTGCCTATAAAATTAGCAGCTCATCTGGATCCAACTGAAACAGAGAAAGGAACAAGCACAGGCTGCCCGGCAATCACTAAAGAAGCCCTGTGTTCATTGCCCTCACACACCTATGATCAGGAGGAAGCAAGTTACTAGGAGGCTGCTAGACAAAGATAGCAGCAGAAAGAGAGATAAATAGCCTCATACTTACCCAATGCCACTCCTCGGGGAGCGAGAGTCACTTTTGTCACTGCTGCCTCTTTCCCACTCATCCCAGGTCAGGAAGTGTTGAGGGGGAATGATCAAGCTTTGACAAAAGTGACTATCGCTCCCGAGGAGTGGCATTGGACAAGTATGAGGCTATTTATCTCTCTTTCTGCTGCTATCTTTGTCTAGCAGCCTCCTAATAACTTGCTTCCTCCTGATCATAGGTGTGTGAGGGCAATGAACACAGGGCTTCTTTAGTGACTGCCTGGCAGCCTGTGCTTGTTCCTTTCTCTGTTTCAGTTGGACCCAGATGAGCTGCTAATCAGCCTCCTGGCTACTAGGAACTAGTACCTGGCCTGGTAAGCAGCCAGGCAAAAAAACCTACCTCCCCACTGACTCCCTCTCTCTTGCTGTGCCTTACTGCAGCACACTACCAGGAAACAGCGAGAAAAAAGAGGCAAAAAGAAAAGGAGTACTTGTGGCACCTTAGAGACTAACCAATTTATTAGAGCATAAGCTTTCGTGAGCTACAGCTCACTTCCTCAGATGCATATTGTGGAAACTGCAGCAGGCTTTATATATACACAGAGAATATGAAACAATACCTCCTCCCACCCCACTGTCCTGCTGGTAATAGCTTATCTAAAGTGATCATCAGGTGGGCCATTTCCAGCACAAATCCAGGTTTTCTCACCCTCCACCCCCCCACACAAATTCACTCTCCTGCTGGTGATAGCCCATCCAAAGTGACAACTCTTTACACAATAAGAAAAGGAGTACTTGTGCGAATACAGACTAACACGGCTGTTCCTCTGAAACCTGTCTTTACACAATGTGCATGACAATCAAGTTGAGCTATTTCCTGCACAAATCCAGGTTTTCTCACATCCCCCCCACCCCCATACACACACAAACTCACTCTCCTGCTGGTAATAGCTCATCCAAACTGACCACTCTTCAAGTTTAAATCCAAGTTAAACCAGAACATCTGGGGGGTGTAGGAAAAAACAAGAGGAAACAGGCTACCTTGCATAATGACTTAGCCACTCCCAGTCTCTATTTAAGCCTAAATTAATAGTATCCAATTTGCAAATGAATTCCAATTCAGCAGTTTCTCGCTGGAGTCTGGATTTGAAGTTTTTTTGTTTTAAGATAGCGACCTTCATGTCTGTGATTGCGTGACCAGAGAGATTGAAGTGTTCTCCGACTGGTTTATGAATGTTATAATTCTTGACATCTGATTTGTGTCCATTTATTCTTTTATGTAGAGACTGTCCAGTTTGACCAATGTATATGGCAGAGGGGCATTGCTGGCACATGATGGCATATATCACATTGGTGGATGTGCATATATCATGTGCATATATCACATTGGTGGATGTGCATATTCTCTGTGTATATATAAAGCCTGCTGCAGTTTCCACGATATGCATCTGAGGAAGTGAGCTGTAGCTCACGAAAGCTTATGCTCTAATAAATTGGTTAGTCTCTAAGGTGCCACAAGTACTCCTTTTCTTTTTGCGAATACAGACTAACACGGCTGTTACTCTGAAAAAAGAGGCAGTGAACACCAGCTGATCCCTTCACTCACCCATCTCCTGCCATGTTGGAAGGGACGCAGGACCAGAGGGGTGACCACAGGAAATAGGGAAGGAAACTGAGGAGAGCTCTGGGGACAGGGCTGGTGGATACAGTGAGGAGAAAGGATGATTGGGTGAAAAGGAGGGAGATAGTGGTGAAGAGAGGAGAGAACCATTTAGATAAAAATGGGGAAAGGGCTTGTAGCTAATGCCCGAGACCAGGAGACAGTTCAGCCACTCACCTGCTGTGAAACCCTGGAGAGGTCACTTTATCTACATGTGCTTCAGTTTCCTCATCTATAAAATGGGGATAATACCCCCTTCCTCACTAGATGGAAGCACTTTAAGATCCTCAAATGAAAGGGGCTACAGGAGTGCCAGTTTCAGCTATTTTATTAAATAGGGGAAACTCGGGTGATCTGAAAATGCTCACTCACTTTACACACGCCCCCCAAAAGTGACATTGCTCACCAGTGGATACCAGTTTTTCACATCTATTTGAGAACTCAGATTTGCAGCTCTCACCTAGGCAACATACACTGGATTCTTCCTCCCATTCAAGCCAGCCAAACCCTTCCTTGGGATTGCCCCACACAACATCTAGGATTGTATTAAAATCTACACTTCCCCTGCTCCTCCAACCAGTACACGGAATGTGTATGGTCAGCCTCCTTCCTCCCCACAACATTTGGAAGGGGGAAAGGGGGAAACACTCCAAGCCACAGGTTTTTTGTTTGTTTCAGGAACTTCCTTGGAAAGCCCTGCAAGTTCCAGCAGCCCAGTCCTAGCAGCCCCGTTCCATATGCATACACCTGAGGTGGTGTTTTCACAGAACTTTGGGACATCAGCCTGGGATGTTTACTTGCCTGAAACAGAAAGAAAACTCACATATTCTGAAGTCCAAAGATTAAAATACAGAACACTGTCAATAGGACAGAGATTCTAAACGTACATTATTGTCAACATCCCACTAAGCTCAGGTTTTGCAGGATAGGTAGGAGCCTCGAGCGGAGTATCCCGATTTGCATTTTCTTCTTAGCGTATGCACAACGTGCCTCAGGTGGCAGGTGACCAGGATTCATTGCCAAAATTTGGTCTGCTGGTTGGAGCATTAACTTCCCTGGCAGGGCCTGTGCAATGATATTTTGCACCCTAGGCAAAACTTCCACCTTGCGCCCTCCCTCCCCCCAGAGCATCGCTTATTATAAACTTTCAGAAATGAATACTGCATAATGTGGCATTGTTCATTAGAATTAATACACATTCAGCTTTTTTCTCTATTTGCAATGAGGCTGCATCAACTGAAAACGAAAAAAATGAAATTTTATTCCTATCAGTTCTTTTTCTTGTTCACTATTAAAAGTAAAGGATAGAGAACACATGTCACTTACTAACTATGAGTCACTATTAGAATTTCATCAGCTTTTTGATGTAAACATTGATTAAGAGATCAAGATGACTTTTCCTTAAAATTAAGCAATGTTGATTGTAATCGGAAATACACCCTTTTTAGTCATGTATACTTCCTTCCTTCATTCTTTCATATCAAAATCTACTTCATTTTATTCTACCTTTAGAATATCCAATTATTGTTATTAATAAAATTTATAAAATTAGATTGGCGGATACTCCGTTATACAACAACTGACAATATTAATATGACAAATTTCAACAACCTACACATGCATATTCGCACAGGATAAACATATACACTCAAATACTGAACATACACACACAATTGACACAAAGTATTAGCAAACTGATGCAGCAGCAATTGCCAGAGTCTTAGATCTGAAACAACTCAACGAAAATAGGTTTCAGAGTAACAGCCGTGTTAGTCTGTATTCGCAAAAAGAAAAGGAGTACTTGTGGCACCTTAGAGACTAACGAATTTATTTGAGCATAAGCTTTCGTGAGCTACAGCTCACTTCATCGGATGCATACTGTGGAAAATACAGAAGATGTTTTTATACACACAAACCATGAAAAAATGGGTGTTTACCACTACAAAAGGTTTTCTCTCCCCCCACCCTACTCTCCTGCTGGTAATAGCTTATCTAAAGTGATCACTCTCCTTACAATGTGTATGATAATCAAGGTGGGCCATTTCCAGCACAAATCCAGGGTTTAATTCAGCAGTCTCTCATTGGAGTCTGTTCTCGAAGTTTTTTTTGTTGAAGGATAGTCACTTTGAGATCAGAAATCAAGTGACCAGAGAGATTGAAGTGTTCTCTGACTGGTTTTTGAATGTTATAATTCTTGACATCTGATTTGGCCTCAGTCAACAACCTCCGAAAACTAGTAAACTAGTCAACTTAGCACTAAAAACAGCCTGTCAGAACGGGGAACGGCCGCGCGCGAGGAAAAAAATGACGTCTTTGCCACTTTGTACCGTAGTGAAGCAGTACACCTGTGCCCGCAACGCAGAGCTGTCGTAGGCTATAGCTGTGATGTACAAGAGAACGACAAGTTAAAATGCAAGTTCAACAACGTTTGTCTTTTCTTTATTAATTTGTTTTCCAGCAATAGCGGGAAAAAAAATTGGGGGGGGCACTGCTTTTTGGTGCCCCCAAATCTTGGAGCCCTAGGCGGCCGCCTAGTTCGGGTAGTGATTACACCAGCCCTGTTCCCTGGCCCAGGCTGGGTACTGGCAGGGAGTGTGATGTGAACACTGATCCAGGCCAGAGTTATTCTGAAGGTATCGGAAGGTGGCATTCTCCCCTCAAAGTGCAGCGTCTATGCAAATTATTTTCTTACCATGATAATCTGTAGCCAACTCACTGCCCTTTCCATCTTTAAACATAAAGGAGCAGTTTTATTTGCATTCTGCTTGAATTCCAGTAGCACCAGCAAGTACTTGCTTTCAGCAAACCATCACAGTTGTCAGAGCTCCATTATACCAAAGTGAGTCACTGAATAATCTCTGCTCTAAGCAATCAAGATTGCAAAAGCCAGTCAAAGTAACGTCAATCAACCTAATTTCCTTTACTTTTCACAACACTATGATTGTTCTGTTTGCAATGGCAGAACACTCCACAAGAAACGGATTTTATATTTCAATGACAGGACTAACAATGGAAATGTAATTACCCAGCAAACGAACCTTTCATCTGAAGTTAGATAAGGGATGCCTCTCAGAGCATGTCTTCACTTGCAAGGTTAACACGGCTGTGTAGTCACGGCATAGCGCTGGGAGAGAGCTCTCCCAACGCTACAAAAAAACCCACCTCCACGAAGGGAATGGCTCCCAGCACTGGGGCACTGTCTACACTGGCACTTTACAGCACTGAAAGTTGCAGCACTCAGGGGTGTGTTTTTTCACACCCCAGAGCAAGAAAGTTGCAGCGCTGTAAAGTGCCCGTGGAGACCAGCCCTTAGATATAGATACAATTTGCTCAATTCCCATATATTAAAATGCCAGCACTCAGACCAAATCCCACAGTCACTACTACAAGGGCATCTCCGTTGTCTAAAGCTATTGTTTCTGTGGTCACTCTGGAGCATTACATTTCAAAAGAACCATATGGTTCAATCACACAGCAGGTCCTGGAAATACACTGTGGTATATACTAAGAATAGTAAGAAACTTTTGTCCGCAGTGAAACCAGAATACAGTTAGTATCTGTACTCCTGAAATCTCTTTTTACCTTTTCAAATCAGCTATCAGCCAAAGTAAGTGATCCCAGTGGCCCAATATAAATGCACTCACTGAATGTATATGTCCTATCCACATGAATAATTATGAATGGGAGAGGAGGTGATCCAACAGATCATCTCTCCAACACAGATTTGATATGCTGTTCGTCCTAAGAGCAGAATTTTACCCTTAACAGATGCATAAGAATGGTTTCCAAAAACACTATATCTAAAACTACCTAGACAGATTTGTAATTTCTCCCAGTTTGTTTTAAGCAGATATGGGCCCAAACCACAAAGTTCACGTCTGGAGAGGAACTTTCCTAAACTTTGGGGGTGTTTGGATCTGGGAGTTTGGTTTGGACCTTACCTCTAGTTTTAAAACTTATATGCTATATGGGTCAAGGTCTGTCTCTTACTATGTATGTCTACAGGGCCTAGCACAATGTAGCTCTGATCTCAAATGGAGCCTCTCTAGGCTCTATTGTAATATAAATAAAAAGTAATAGCTTTATCCTAACTAAAAACAAAATAAGACCATCTAATAGAAATTCTACACTAAACATTTATGATATGCAAATAATGTTTTCCTTTGGAAAGCCAAGTCATTTTAAGTTGATGTTCCCACCATTGAACATCAAGCTGGATTATTATTTTCTTGTAGTATTTTCCTTTAGCAAATCTAATTGCTAAAGAGAAAGCAATTAGGGAAAAATCAGTATTATAGCTGAAACCTACCCTAAAGTAGATGCCATAAACATAACTATGTCCAGTCCATACGGATTGCTTGAGTCAACATGAAACTCAAAAGAGCCATCTATAATGCATCCGATGAAGTGAGCTGTAGCTCACGAAAGCTTGTGCTCAAATAAATTTGTTAGTCTCTAAGGTGCCAAAAATCCTCCTTTTCTTTTTGCGGATACAGACTCACACGGCTGCTCCTCTGAAATCTATAATTCAGGCAGTCTGGGAAGACAATAGCTGAGAATTACTTACTATAACTTCTAGATGAAATAAACCATACTAAAAAAAGAGATTAACTCAGCAGTTATTCTCTCAGCAAGTACAAAATTTTAATTGCTGCTGAAGCACTGGTTTTCCACTGTTACCACAACTACTGGTCATCTTGACCAGATACCAAAACAAAGAAGTCTTAACTGTTACGCTGATTACGATCAGCCCGGTTATGCATTTTACCTCTGTGTCAACATTCCTATTCTACTCTGATCCCCAGCAGTATAACTGATCCTAGTAAAGTACACACACATTAAAGTCTCCTTCTTCCTTATAAGACCAATTGTTCCCACAGCTAAGAAGGGGAGGGAAAGGGGCAAACGTACTGCTGTGACACATACGGTGCTGGGATGCTATAAGTAGAGGAGATTCAAAACACATGAACTAGGTGTCACCCAATGAAATTAATAGGCAGCAGGTTTAAAACCAACAAAAGGAAGTATTTCTTCACACAATGCACAGTCAACCTGTGGAACTCCTTGCCAGAGGCTGTTGTGAAGGCCAAGACTATAACAGGGTTCAAAAAAGAACTAGATAAGTTCATGGAGGACAGGTCCATCAATGGCTATTAGCCAGGATGGGCAGGGATGATGTCCCTAGCCTCTGTCTGTCGGAAGACGGGAAAGGGCAACAGGATTAGACATTTTAATGAAAATTCTAGCAAAGTAGAAATCAATGGAAGTTGTGTTTCACCATCCCTCGCCCTTAACTCTCTCTTGCACCATTCTAAAAACGGTAAACTCTTTCTCCGTTACACGAACTGTGGTGCGCGCCCCCCTCCATTAGATTATAGCTACTGGTTGCAGTTTTCCTCCACTGCTAGTTTTATTATTTATATAGCGCTAAAAGATAATTCACCAAATCCCTTGGGAAGGTGTTGCAATGGCTGAGTCTCTTCCACTTTGAATCTTTAAATCAAGACAGAATGTCTTTTAAAAACATGCTCTAGTTTAACCACAAGCTATTGGTCTTGATGCAGAAATAACTGGGTGAAGTTCTATGACCTGTGTTACGCAGGAAGCCAGACCACCACCACAAGGATGCCTTCCAGCCTTAGACTCTATATAACAAGGTCCCTGCCCAGGGGCAGTGCTAGGAGGGGCTTGTAGGGGCTATAGCTACCCCAAAATTTTCCTTAGCGCCCCCCCCCAATAGTCATTCCTCCCCACACAAAGGTCAGATGTTACGTGAAGTAAGGACGGCATGGTCTGGCATTGCCACCCTTACTTCTGTGCTCTCCAGTCACCCAGCTCTGAATGTTGATGATGTCCAGGACCAGCCTTAGGGAAAACGGCACCCTGGGAGAATGGGGGGTGGGAGTTCCCCATACAGTGACCCTCTCCCCGTGACTGGGGAGCGACAGGGGTGGGGCGGGAACTTCCTGCAGTCGGTCTGACCTTAGGGTTACCCCGGGCCTGTATTTGACAGGCCTTGCCAGTTTTTTTAGGGCTTTGCCAGGTGCCAGAAAAATAAGTTAATCTGCCAGGTTTGGTTTTTTTATGTGGGTCTAAAGATTTGCATTATCACCACAATACACTGGGATATCTAAAGGTAAAAGTTTCTGTGTCCAGCATGCTGCAGTGTGTGCTCTTCTGCAGTTTAAGTAAGAAAATGATGTTGTCAATCTTATCTTAATGTGTCATCTCTCAGATACTACAAGTGGCTGCTGAAGGGGGCAGGGTGTTGCAGAGTTGTGTTGTGGTTGGGACTGCGGCAGGCTTGCCTTGTGGGGAGTGGGAAAGATGTTGGTGTTTTTATATTTCAGATATGCTAACCCTAGTCTGACCTGGCCCCAGGAGCAGCCTGTGCAGAGGAAGAGGATGTCTCAGCCCTCCCCAGCGCCCAGCTGCAGCTAGCAGCAGAAGCCCCTGCCAGAGCACCCCCAGTCCAACCCCTCCCCAGCTCTGAACCCAGTGCTCAGAGTTAAAGAGGCCTTGTGTTGAGGTGGGGGGGGAGGGATTAATATGTATAGCGCAGCCCTCCCAGCTCAGCTACCCAACACCGGGAAGCGGCTGGCACCACCCCTCTCCATGCCCCTTACGTGGTACATTACATTAGTGCACATGATCACCTCACTTTATTAGAGGATCCTAGTTATCTCTCTCTCTCTCATAAAGGCCTAGGTTCAATCCCTGCTGACTGCCATGATGTCCGCACATCGATAGCCGTTGTTACACTAACCAAAACCCATTGGTTACTCAACACCATTAAATTCTCTCCTTCGAATTAACATACGTCTTTGTATGGCTCCCATCACGGAAGTATTTGAATACTATGTTTGGTGCTTATACTATAGGACTTCAGTAGGGTACCTACAAGTCCTTCAAGGCTGGACAGATAGCAGAGGTATCCCTCATACCAGAAAGAAAAGGAGGATTTGTGGCACCTTAGACACTAACAAATTTATCTGAGCATAAGCTTTCGTGAGCTACAGCTCACTTCATCGGATGCAGAGACAATCTTTATTTCTCCAAAATGCCATTGACAGACTGGTCAGAGTGCTTTTCCATTCCAGCCATAGCTCCATGTGACAGAGGGGATCTTTCGGTGGTTTACTTCTCCGTGTCAGCCAACTCTTAGCCTGACAAACTCACTACACCCAACACATAGCTGTCATAATATTTATCTATAAAGAATGTTGTGTAAGGTATCAAATGAAAACTTGCATCCGATGAAGTGAGCTGTAGCTCACAAAAGCTTATGCTCAAATAAATTGGTTAGTCTCTAAGGTGCCAGAAGGGGAGGCACTGAGGCGAGGCGGAGGAAGGGACGGTTAGGCCGGGGCTCCAGCTCCCTCGCCACAGTGGGGCCGCTTGGGCGCCTCTGCTGACACCCCACGTCCAGTCCCATCCCCTGCCTGGGCCCCTGCAGCGGGGCGGGGAGTGCGGCCCCCAGCCCGGCTAGAAGCCGCTGGGCGACCGGCTAACGCCAGCGCGCACCCATCTGGCCCCGGGACCACACGGCACGAGTCTTGTCCTCCGCTATGGCGGGAGGAAGGGGGTGGGGGCGGCGCAGGCTCTGGACTGGGCCTGGGGAGCCCTGGGCTCCTTTCCCAGCTGTGCCGCGGGCCGTGCAACCAGGGGCGAGTCACTCCGTCAGCCCTGGGCGATCGTGAGCAAGTCATTCCCTCAGTCCTGTTCCTCTGTTCTCCGGCTGTGACGGGGTGGGGGGGATGGTTCCCCGCCTCCCCAGGCCTGCTTGTGAAGCTAGGTTACAAGGCTCTCAGCTCCCACGTTGCTGAGACCCATGGAAATGCCGAATGTCAAATAGCAAAGATGGAGGTTGGCCAAGCCATCCAAAAACATCTCAACAGAAGAATCAGCCCCTCCCCTCGAGCAGGATCCACCCTCAGCCTCATCAGAAATGTCTAAAATAGACAATCTCCCTAAGGCGGTAGCTTGGCATATGTAAAATGGAGAACCTTTGGCCTGAATCTCAGTCCGGGTCTATGGGGGGGGGGGGGGGGGCGGGGCGTGCACAGTAGACTGTTTTGCTGGGTTGCTGTTGGTGGTGGTTTGGGTTTCCTTCCACTCCACTGCTTTTGCTGAAATCATTGGTATTTTCTTGTTGACATAGTTTCCTATCGGATTGCCAAAGCCTTCATGGCCATGTGGGTTTGCTGGTCCTTGGTAAACTTTCAGGTGGAATGCTTTACTCATGATGATGATATAAACTGATCTTCAACAAAACTCAGGAAAAGATACATTTCCAAAACTCCTCTCTGGCAGAAGGTAAATCCTCCCCTTTCTATACTTTGTTGAACCCTATTCTACACTGAAGGTAGACTACAAGCATTCCCCCACTGGATACATTTTATGGTGCTATGAGTTTTGGTCACTTACCAAAGTAGACCTGATCAAACTAATGAGACCCAGAACATTCGCTTGAGGTTATGTTGAAAGTTAGATGGACATTTAAGCCTAGCTTCTCAAAGGTATTTAGGACCCTAACTGCCACTGAAATCAATGGAAGTTAGTCACCTAAATACTATTGGCAATCTGGGCCTTGTTCTAGGAACATTTTGTGCTCGTAGTCTAATGCAGTGTTTTCCCAAAATGTGCATTGTGCAAAGGACTGTCTGCTATGGTAGGAGGGCACAGACAGGTCTCTAGAATCTCAGCTTTCATTTTAAAAAAAGAGTAAGTCTCGAGCTCAGTGGTTCTCAAACTTTTTTTTTTCCCCCTCCTATGGAACACTTGAAAATTGCTGAGGGTCTCAATGGACCACTTAATGATATCTCCAAATGTGGTTTGTACTGTTAGCTAACTATTGCAAAGCACTTTGGATAAAAGTGCTGTATATAAAAAAAAAAACCTTCATGATAAACTTTGTTTGTTCTACAAATAAAAGCACACCTCCTTTTAATATCAGTAGTCTTACCTTTCTAATGTGATGGATGTGCCCTCTCTCCCCTGCCATGGCAGTCCCCAAGCTTGGGCTGGGAAGTGGGGGGTCTCTCCCCTGCCACAGAGCTTAGGCTGGGAAGGAGGGCCATCTTTCCCTGGCAACTGCAGCCCTGGAGCTGGGGAAAGTCGCCTCCTTCTCTGGCCACCACCGCCCTGCACATCCCAAATTCCTCCCACCCCCTCTTTTCACCCCACTGCCTCCTCCCACCTACTGCCTATTCCCCCCCACAAGGCCACCACCTCACCTTACATGTGTGTCTTCTCCAGGGTCCAGGCACCTAATTAGTGGAGCCATGCCTGCACAACTCCACTAATTAGGTGGGTGGCCCTTCATTCTCTCATGTGCAGCTGCCCAGGCACGTTCATGGACCACAGTTTGAGAACCTCTGCTCTAGCTGTTACATGTGCAAAGAAAACCTTCAAAGTGTGATACAAGGGTAACTGGTGCAGAGATGTTTTCAGAGATCCTGAAACAACAGCTTTGAAGTGTGAACTGGTCTATTCATTTCAATGTTGCTAACTTGGATGCCAGTAATTATACTATTAGTTTCAACACTGAATGACTATTTCACTGCAGGGTGGATAAAAATTGATGATTAAAAAAAATTTGAATCAGATTTTTTTATTTCATTTAAATTATAAAAATGAATATGAAAAATATACCTGTTTAAAATGAAATTCAAATTTATACAAAACCTACCACAAAACTTTTCAAAAAAAATATGCTGAATCCATGAGCCTCTACTAAAAAATGTAGAGTTAAAGGCTGCTTTTCTATGTAAAGAAAGATGTTTTCCCCCTGATTTCTAACTTTTGAGGTCAAGCTCTGTAACTATGGCACAGTAGGTCATGTACTGTATTAAGGGTTTGATTCTGTGGGTTACCCAGTGTGACGAAGTGGGACTGTTCTTAATGTTTCCTCTGAATACCGTAGGGGTGCCTCAGTTTCCTCTATGAATTTCTTAAGTCTCTAGGTGGTGGGATAAGGGGGTGTAATTGTTGCAGAGCAAAGGGCCAGTGTACATAAATGGCTGACACTCTGTCTCCTGGCAACTGATGGCCTGGGCCCTTCCCCCCTGCAAGGTAATAGCTAAAGGGTTGGAGAACAAAGGAATCAGGTGACCTCCTGGCCCGGGAAAGGGACAAATCCAGAAGAACTTGACTCAGTGGTTTGAGCATTGGTCTGCTAAACTCAGGGTTGTGAGTTCAATCCCTGAGGGGGCCATTTTGGGATCTAAGGCAAAACTTGGGGATTGGTCCTGCTTTGAGCAGGGGGTTGGACTAGATGGTCTCCTGAGGTCCCTTCCAACCCTGATATCCTATGAAGTACTCCTTTTCTTAAATCGTACTGGCCACTATAATCACTGCGTGATATATGTATGAGCAACTGTCATAAACATACAGCTCAGGGTAGCATAAAATCCCTCCTTTACCTGTAAAGGGTTAAGAAGCTCAAATAACCTGGTTGGCACCCCACCAAAAGGACCAATAAGGGGAGAAGATACTTTCAAGTCTGTGGGGGAAGGTTTTTGCTTTTTCGTTTTGTGGGGGTTCTCTCGGAGCCAGAGAGGGACCAGGGGCAGGAAAAACCATCTCTTAAAACCCTGCCTGAATTAAGACCTAGGATTACAAAAATTGTAAGTAAAGCAAGGAAAGGCATTAGATTATCTTTTGTTTTAGCTTGTGAATTTTCCCTGTGCTAAGAGGGAGATTTATCCCTGTTTTTCTGTAACTTTAAAGTTTTGCCTAGAGGGGAATACTCTGTGTTTTGAATCTGATTACCCTGTAAAGTTACCTTCCATACTGATTTTACAGAGGTGCTTCTTTTACTTTTTTTTTTCTTTATAATAAAGTTCTATTTTTTAAGAATCTAGTTTACCTATTTGGTTGGTAATTCTCAAGCCTCCCCAGGAAAGGGGGTGAAGGGATATTTTAGGGAAACAGGAACTCCAAGGGGTCCTTTTCCTGAATCTTAACTTACTTGGTGGTGGCAGCAGTACCCATCCAAGGACAAGGAAGGATTTGTGCCTTGGGGAAGTTTTAACGTAAGCAGGTAGAAATAAGCTTCGGGGGTCTTTCATGCAGGTCCCCACATCTGTAACCCAGAGTTCAGAGTGGGGAGGGAACCTTGACAGCAACAATTACAAGTTGTAGGTATGTACTAAAAATATGCTCACACCGGGAAAGCAGATAGGTTGGTGAACAAGTTTGCCCCAGACAAAGGAATGATTGTCTGCCTGAGTATTGAGTGTAAATGAAGCAGGGTAAGCCACAGACCAAGGGAATTATATTTGCATCTTCAGTCAACAGAAAAAGAAAATTAACAAAGGGATGAGAAAGGGGACATGGTGCCAACACTCTGGGGAATAAACAGTAAGAATACTTTTTGAAGGTTTACTGAGAATGGGAAAAAAGACATTGTGGTTATCCATCACTGAGGGGAAAAAAAGGAAAAGCAACATTTGTATCCATGAATGGCAGATCCACAGCCACATGGTTTGGTGACACAGAGGGGTGGCTTTGGGTGAGAATCTGCCGTAGATAAGGACTGCAGCCTGTTAAGTTCTAGTCACTAGAAAGCATGTTATACTTTTTGTTTTATCTGTAATCATTTTCTGTGTTTATTATCTTTGCTTAGTATCCCTTAAATCTCTGTTCTTTTTTTTAAATAAACGTATTCTTAGTTTTACTAGAAACTCATCTCAGCAATACGTTCTGTTTATAGACATAACGCAAAAGGACACTCAGATGGAGCCAAGTGTTTCTAATTTAAATGATCTCACTCAGCAAATAATCCTCAGCATTTCAGGGAAGGGGGAACTGCTGTTACCATGCCAGTTCTACGCCAGACCAAGCAAGCTCACTTTATTGCTGCCGTTGCCGTCAGCGATGGCTCCTCTTTTGCTACCACACTTGAAACTCTCCCTTGGCTTTCGTTCTGCTTGAGCTCACAGAATGGCAGGGTAGGGTTTCAACTTTCAGCTGCAAAAGTCAGAGTAGAGAGGGGAGCCAGAACTGGCAGCAGAAACACACACACAATCTCTCTCTCTCTCTCTCTCTCTCTCTCTCTCGCCCCCCAGCCTCCCGCTCAATAAAATCTTCATCCCTCACCCAAGTCTCACTCCCCCTGCCCCAGAATGTAGAAGATGATAGTGGTGGGAGTGCTTAACATATTAAACCACATGTACAATAAATAAAAAGAACATTTGTGGGGTACTTAGCAATAATTCAAATTGAAACTGCGCTACAGGCAACTGCATTATGAATTAGCTCTCTGCTGCAAGGAATCCGTTCAGAGGATGGGCCTGGGCCACAAAGGTCAGATTAGACTCAAGCTTCCCTCTGGATCTCAAACTGGTCTAAACCTGGAGTAACTCCATTGACTACAACGGAGTCACTTTGAATTCCCATGGCATAACCAAGATAAAGAGTCTGATCCAAAATGCTTCAGCTTTGAAATGGGGACACCACCTTTAACTACAACAAAAAGGTTATTAGTCTCTATTCTTTTTCAGTACTTAGCATCCTTGTTGAGACTTCCAACACTGATGCTAAATGTTGAGTTGTTCACTTAGAACTCAGCTTGTGCCAGCATTTCACACGGATCAATGAACCACGAGAGTTTAAAAGTCTTTCAGTCACTACCAACCCAGACCAGTTTCAAACCAGTGACCATTAACCCTGAGCCCCCTGTTCAAGTTTTTATTATTTTTAGACAAACTGTAATTTGACAATCGTTATTTTAGCTGTGCGAGTATAAGATGAACATCTTGCCATGAAGATGGAACACTGGCTAATGATATCACAGAATGCATGGTGGACCAGACAGCGAGGGGGTGGGTAAGAAGATATGGAACCCAAGTCTTGGGAAACCTGCACTAAAGCTGCCAATAATGTACCTGCTCTGATAACAATAGATTTCACTTTCCATGGTAGGCATCTTTCATGAGCACTCATTTATAGAACCATAGAATATCAGGGTTGGAAGGGACCTCAGGAGATCATCTAGTCCAACCCCCTGCTCAAAGCAGGGCCAGTCCCCAATTTTTGCCCCAGATCCCTAAAGGGCCCCCTCAAGGATTGAACTCACAACCCTGGGTTTAGCAGGCCAATGCTCAAACCACTGAGCTATCCCTCCCCCCCTTATTTAACTCATTTAACTCCATCCCCAAAAGTATAAATTTCACAGGGAGGCATGCAATTTTCAAGACTAAAAAACACATTAGCCATGACCGTTTGTGTAACCATAGTTTCGATCTATTTAACAACATATCAGACTGATAAACAGGCATTTTAAGTGCAGCCAGAATGTGTTATAATCTGAGGGTTTACACTCAGTCCCAGCACAGAGTCCGTGAGGGAAAAAAGTCTAAGTGGGGCAAGAAGAGGTTGAGGTGGAAAGTCTGCGAGGCAAGGGGATGTTGTGACAGTGGAAAGCAGAGGTAGCTTCCTGCCCACTGGGAAAGGGGTGCACAGGGGAACGGCAGTGCCCAAAGGCTGGGTGGTGTTGGCTGGGAGCTGGCTTAATCAGCGCTGAGAGGGATGCCTGGATTCAGCATGGTCTCTCTGCCCCCTCGCCGGCAGGGCTCCTGTGGAATCCACAGTAGATTTAAAAGCACGAGAGAAGAGAGCAGCAGCGTTACTTGGGGGCACAGGGCGAGGCTGATGCGAGGAGGTACCGTTAACACATCCCAGCACCACACTACACTGAATCTAGCGCTGAGCATATGGAGATTACAGGTTGATCCTGGAAACGTAGTGACTCCTTGCATGGGTCTGCAGCAGGTTCTGAAAATGGGACTTTTAGCCTCACAGTACAGCCATTGTCATTTGAGTTAAATGAATACAACTCCACTTGCTGGTAACAGTATTAGGCTGTTGTCCTCTAGTGGCCAGCCCTTAGAGAGGGATGTGACATCTTTGCCAGTGAGTTACCCTACTGAATACGGTGCTTCCTACTGGCAGTAGTCTCACTGAAGGCAAAGGAAACAGTCAAGGGAGCAAGCACAGCACTCAGTTACAAGTGCTTG
Source organism: Lepidochelys kempii (assembly GCF_965140285.1). Taxonomy (NCBI): domain Eukaryota; kingdom Metazoa; phylum Chordata; order Testudines; family Cheloniidae; genus Lepidochelys; species Lepidochelys kempii. The sequence goes on from NC_136380.1 coordinate 16,953,969, forward strand.
TAGGTTCAGGATGCATGTTTCTAATCAATGCCATACTGAGGGTTGTTATACTGACAGATCATATCAATCGCTTTAGCTTAATATTGTTTCCTTAAGTCTCATGGCTTTTGAGCTAGACAAAAGAAAGAATCACGAATGTTCCAATATAAAGTCAGCTTTGCACAAAATCTACAAAACTTCACAGCAACTGGATTAGAAAACAACAAGAATAGCAGCAAATTTAGGGATCCGCCAACTGAAAAAGGAGAAGCTAATTTAGAGTCAATGGAGACAAACTCATTAAAAACTGTGCATCTAAATTCTTTGAGTTTGCAACGATTATTCCTTCAACTGTCACAGCATTAATATCCTAACAGCATTTTATGGAAGATGATAAACAAAGCTAAAGTGACTAAAATATGCTAGGGTTTCCTCCAATTTAGCTTTTAAGAATCTGTCCTTGCTGCTACAGCATTAACTATATATGTTTACTATGATATTCTATCTGATTCTAGTGGAACTTCACCAATATGCACAATTTATAATCCACATATACACAAAAATATCTGCTGGGAGGTGGGAGGGAAAGAACAAGCTAAGATATGATACCCGAATGCCACAGTGAAGTCTCATATTACTAAAACTTCATTACTTTTCCTAAGTGTACTGTATAGATCATTTACTAGTGCATTAAAAATCCTAATCAATAAATAATTAAAAACAACTACAATTGTCACAGTCAGCAAGCAAAGTACATTTGGTGATACATTATCTTGCCTTTTATTGTATTGTTCACTTAGACCACAATTCTGCAGGTGGATGGAGCCCCATTAAAGTCAATGGAAGTTTACATAGAAACTGGGATCTACCCAAACACACCACATTGCTGGATTGACTTGTGAAGTTTACACAGTAAGGTACTAGTCATATTCATTAGGTCTTCCAGTAATTAGTGAGATTCTACTGCAATAACTTATACTTCGTATATAGTGTCATGCATCCGAAGATATCAAAGCATTTTAAGATGCCTAAACCCAAAAAACCTCTCTTTTGCAGTTGCTAAATATAATAAAACCTGTAGCCCCACAGAAGGTTTAGAGCTGAACCTCCTGCTTCAAAAAACACAGACCCCCACCATTTAAGCAAAAGGTGTTTCTTCATTAGCTGTTAGCAGTAGACCCCATGAAACACAGTTGGGCCCTTCAGATTCCATCCAACTGAGGGTAGTGGTAAGCACATACGCGTTTATTACGGTTTATGCCCATTTTACAGATACTATTTCTCAGTGCATCTTGTGGTTAAAGAACACAAAGTCAATAATGGAACCAGAAATAGAACCTGGTGTCCCCCGAAGACAGAGGCCTAATCCTATGATGTGACCTCTTTGGGGCATGGATCATCTTTTTGTTCCGTGTTTGTAGAGCGTCTAGCACAATGGGGTCATGGTCTGTGACAGAAGTTCCTGGGCACTAACTGCAATACACGTAACTACTATACCACACTCCCTGCACAAAGATGTTTATAAATAAAATATCTATGATAAAACCGCATTAGCACGATTCATATGCACAGTTACTTCTGACACCAATATCTTGTTTAACTTATTCCTTCTTAATGCCTGTAAAAGGCAACAGCTCTGTTATTTATATTTAAGTTTCCATGCTTATGAAAGTGATGGTGTAACCTACACCCTGCCTGGGTGCAGCGTTCTGTCCCATCTTGTGACACCAAGACCACTTAGAGAGTTAAATGAGTCTGCTCTACAGCCTTAGCTAAGAGGCAGTTGGCTTTTAGCTCATGCAGTAGAGGCTTACACACTAAGATCCAGAGGTCCCCGGTTCGATCCCACCTACCAACAACTGGGGTCTGTCAGCATTACAAGTTGGGGTTCATCTGGGATTTCAACTGGGAAGTCTCTGAAGCTTGGAACGCGATTTCTCAGCTAGGGTAAGTATGTAACCCACACACCTCCTGGGTGCGGTGTTCTGTCCCAGTTAGTGGCACTGAGACCACTTAAGAGAGCGCAATTAATGAGTCTGCTCTACAACCTTAGCTCACAGCCAGCTGGCTTTTAGCTCATGCGGTAGAGGCTCATGCACTAAACTCCAGAGGCCCCTGGTTCAATGCCGACGACCGGGGTCTGTTGGCATTACAATGGCACCAACTGCAGCTAAGCACAATGTAGCAGGGGCACTGCAGACTTCTACACACAGCCCGGCACCAGTGTCCATTCAAAACGAGTTGGTTGCATCAATCCAATTCCTAGTGGACAATGTCTACCTCACAGAATTACAATAGGGCTGGCACAGTACTCTTCGGATTACAAGGACAAGCAGCTAGTAAGCATGTTTTTACCCTCCATATAGGGTTTCGATATCCGTCACTTCTAAATCCTTCAGAAAATAATGTTGCTTCACCATAGGATGGCTAGATATTTTTTGCTGCTGTTGTTGTTACTAAATTATGGAAAGCATCCTCATTGCATTGGGCCCCAACATCAGCTCCGCATCTAATCTATGTTTGGTCTGGGAAGTGATGACGAGGGCTGGTTTCCCCATTGAATAACAGAAACGGGTTGGTTGTAACAATTTACAAGTAAGAGCGTTTTATTTTGCAACAATTCTCCCTACCAAGCCAGGTGAGCTGCTGCCCGTCGTGAGGATACAATTACCTATCTAGGCAGTAACAGGTGGAGAGAGGCTCCGATTACTCTTACTTTGAGTGACAAAGGCATGTGCATTAGCACACATCCCATCCAGCAGGCAGATCCAGGACCCAGAACTTTCTGCACATTCTGCCCAAGGTTTATCTGTATTCTTGTACAATGGAGCTCTGGTGGGAAGGGCCAGAAACGGAGATTCAAGGATGTCTAATACATCCTGTCCAGTTCAGAATGTAAAGTTATTGCTAGCTACGCTACATATAATGCCTCCTCAAATACAAATGGGACACACTATTTCTGAAAGGGCCCTTCCGTAGCCTAGAGGAGCTTATACGTGTAATTTAACGTGCAAGATTCAAGCAGGAGCTACTTACTCTTGCTGGAGAGTTTCCACAGAAAAATCTAAAAGTAACCCTCTTATCAGGCCATGGGAGGAGTGCTTAGAGGAGGTGATCTACAGACCAAGCACAGTCAGAAATGGAACATAACCTACTAGGTTAGCTAGTCCATTTCGCTGCCAGTGTAGGATTATTCCCCACAGTATGTTCTCCTGAGATTTTTCCAGGGCAAATTCTTCTTTATCTTGGTGTTTTCATACTTCAGGTATTTGCAGTGGTCATCCTGGCCTCCCATTAACCAAGCTGTGCCTATTTGGCACTTTTAATTCTTTTCTTATAAGAATCCTTACAGCTCCCCTAGTAATTTTTGTTGTTTTCCCTGAATTCCCTCCAATGTCCAATATGGTTTTGGTATTATGGAGCCCAAAACTCAAAGCAATATTCAAAACATAGTCTCAACAGAACTGCCTTGGCCTTTTTTTTTTGCCACTCTCCCATGTTTCCAATACACAGCTAATTTATGGTCTACTGTCACTGCTAGGTCACTTAGAGATGGGCCAAAACCAGAAACCCTATACTACTTAACCTTTCAGAAGGGTTTGGCTATCTGAACCTACCCCTATGATTTTGTTCCTGGTCTGATCCCAAGCTGCTTCTAGCTCTGATTCAAATGAGGCTGACTCATGATGAGATTTCAGCCCAAGAATGTTGGCTCCAAAATGCCACCATTTTGATATGAAGTCTCATCAGAACCTATCACTAAATTTTAGAGCCATCCCAACTAAAATCATCTCTCTGTTTCAACCTCTAATCCAATCTCCAAACCTCAGCCTATAAACTAATCTAGATCTGAATCTAAATACTGTCCCCGGGCCCATTGCTTCTCCAGTCTTCTCCCTCCCATTATCTATGTTTTGGATTACTTTCCTCCAGATTTGTTAGCTCTTTTTAAACAACCTAATTTTGCTGTTTTCTGCCCATACTTCTAAACTCTTTAAAAAGACTAGTCAGGCCAGAGCAATAAGAAAAGGGGATCTATACTCCTTTCAATTCAGTTTAATCTGCAAGGCTGTGTCTAAACTAGGAAAATTGGTCATGTTTAAAAACATTTTAACTAAATAGTTTTTAAAACAGACAATTTTTCTGATCTAGGCATGGTGTGTATGTCATTTAAGCATGGTGATAGTCCAGTTCACATCATTAATGTCAGAGTCCAGCAGGGAAAAATGGAAAAAATTACAACCTTGGTATTTCTAATGTAAAAGACAATTATATTAATGTCAAGAACCTAAATGGCACCGAGTATTAAAAAATACAACTAGATGAATTTTATAATAGGATTATTTGTCTGATTTAATTAGTGTGGATTACCTACTAAGAATTATGCCACGTGAGCTAACTTCCTTGTTGCTTTTAGTTGTTAATCAAAAAAAAAATCAACTTTTTTATGGAGAACTGACGAGAACTACATTTTCTTTTGTAAAACAGATTCTTTTTACCTTCATGCACACTATTCTTTCAAATAGGGATAGGAAAATTTTACAGAGAAAGGGTGATTATTTCTTAGTTTCTTTCAGTTACCAATTGATTAGCTGAATTATTAATAGAAAAGAGCCATCTCGTGGAGCTTAAATATTAAACTTCTGTCCTCATCTCACCCTCTTTATATTTTCCCTACTACCCACTTACCATATTTCAGCCAGTTCATCTCATCCCCACTCTTTTTTCCTATTTGCTAAGCACACTGTGCAGGTTTTCTATGGCTAAATAGAGTTCATGGTAATAAACCAGGATCAGACTCAAAAATCTCAGACTGTTACAATTTCAACTACACACAGATCATCTTTAGCTGTCACTAGCATTAGATATCATGCGCCAGACCCTCCCTGATTTCAGTGGAGCTATGCTCCATCAATTGTGGATCTCGCCCCATATCCTTTCGTAGGTTACCACCATGGATAAACAAGCTACCTAATAGAGCAGAGGTCCCCAAACTGGGGTGTGTGCCCCCCTAGGGGGGCGCAGAGGAACATTCAGAGGGGAATGGCTGGGGCCCGAGCTAGCCCCCACATGGGGTGGGAAGGGAGCACCACACAGCTCCACTCCTGCCCTGGGGACCTGGCACCCAGGCTCGGCTGAGGCTCCACTCCCAGTCCCACCCCCACCGTGGACCCAGTCTCAGCCCCCTTACTCCTGTCTGCCCCACCCCCCGCCTGAGCCAGGGCCCTGCTCCAGGGGTGGGGTGCAGACAGGGATAAGGCAGGGCGCGAGGTAAAAAGTTTGGGGACCACTGGAACAGAGTATGATGATACATGGACAAACCCACTTGCCAGGACATTACAAGTGGACTGAAGCAATGAGAAGGGCTGGGCAGAAGGGAATGATTAAATGTTGGGTTAGGGAAGGGAAAGGACAAGTTCAAAACCCAAGTTCACAACAGCACTGAGTTTTGGGCATAGGTGCTGGAACTAGAGGTGCTGGGGGTTGTCAATTTTGGTTGGACATATTCCTGGAGGTTTCATCACATGACAACCTTTAATTCCTGGAGACTCCAGGACAATCCTGGAGGGTTGGCAAACCTAGCCACAACCCATAGCTTGAAGTGGATTCTATTATATACAGCAGTTTGGTTCTATGGCTCTCACCACCCCCACTATAAAAATTGCTCCAGCACCCCTAGTTCTGGGGAGATTCAACATTTGCATAAGACTGATCTTTAGTTAGAAGAAAAAATGAAGGAATGTTTAAGGTGATAAGGAGGAAGGAAGCAGAGAGATTGAGGGAGAGTCTAGCCATGTGGAAGATGACAGAAGGGAAAAGAACAAAAATAAATAAAGGAAGACAGTCATCATTTAAATATCTTAAACATTTTGCAATATAATGCAAAATTAACCCTAAATGGCTGCAGCATTTATGAGCGGGATATCAGAGACAGTGATCAGCAATGTGGCGGGACGCTTATGTGGCCTTGGTGCAGCCTTAAGATTGATAGTTGGCCCCAACTCAAAAGCTGGAGTATTATTTACAAAGTGCCAACCACGCACTACGTGCCTTCCCAACAGTCAAGGATTAAGAGCTTGCCCCTGCTCCAAGATGCTTAAAATCTGAGGCCCTGAGTCAGCAAAACACTTAAGGGCATGCCTAATTTCCACTGGGAGTAAGTGAATCTGACTCCAACAGTACTTAAGCATGCACTTCAGTGTTTTGCTCTACTGAGGCCTAAACAGGAGCAGGGATGGGATTTACCAGAACAGCAAAGAGATGGATCAGTGTAGTGGAGTACACAGCTTGCTAGCTACATGTTTTCTGGGTTTGTTTAGCTCCTATCTAATTTCGTTTACACTGCCAGAGGGACGATGAAAGTTTTATTGTTATTAGAACACATATGCTCAGAAGTACTTTGAGTGGCTAACCTATCTGAAAAACACACGGAACAAAAATGCACAGTATACAATGTAAATTCTTGTTCACTTGTTAAATCAAATGATAGGTATGTGAAGTTTGGGCATAATTCATCAAATAGCTATCCATATTTTGGCACTCCACTAAAAAAAATAAGCCTCAAAAGGACACAGATATTTGCAAAATTATTCATTTGCTACATGTGTGTCATCATGACAACACCACATACTATGTTATAATGCACACTGAAGGAAGATGTAATGAGGCCCTCAAGAGGAGATGATGTTTATTCACATCTTGGGTTTTCATCTCCTAATGGCAACAACCAATTGTATAAAATATGGATAAAAGCAATCAATAGAACAAGACCTCAAGTTTTTTGTGGTGGATGAAATCAGATTCTTTATGCTTCTCTAGAAGCTCCAGGGAGCTGTTTTCCCTTCCCTCTCAAAAGTACACCCTAGTATAGTCTAAGTCTGTGGGATAACAGATGGTGTTAAAAGGAGGGGAGGGAAGCAATTTGCATTTAAACAGTTGAAATAAAAAAGGGTCATGGCACAAAGACCAGCAACATTCACCTGCTGTTTAAATCCTCTGAGAAGCATCCTTAGTTTTTAACATCTGTGCACGCTATATTTACCCTCAGAAGCATGCTCTCCTAAAAAAAGCTACAAGCCCATCTATCACACTGGATTGACACAGTTTCAGTCACTGGAAATGTGACAATATGCAAACTCCACTGTTTAACTAGGAAGCACATGGCTGTTTGATGAATGAGTACAACTGGGTTCTTACCATGAGGCCCTCAATCACAACTACCACTGGAGAAGGACTGCTTTTGGATAGAGTAGCTGGTTCTGGGCAAACAAAAACACTGCATATGGTTCTTCAAATACAACCACCAAGTTTTCCAAGTTGGTGTTGTATCCATATGGCTCTGCATAGGAACCAGTCTACAAAGACAAAATTTACTATGTCAGGACATAGCACTGTAGCGTATATGCTTCCTACATGGACAGAAGTGTTCTTTTCCATCATGTAGCAAATCAACCTCTCCCAAGAGGCGGTAGCTAGGTCATCAGAAGAACTCCTGTGTTGGCCTAGCTGCCACTGGCGGTTAGGGCAATGTAATTACATCACACCGGACAAGAACATTTTCACAGCCCTGAGCAATGCAGCTAGGTCAATCTAATTTTAGGTGAACGCCAGGCCCCAGGTTCTATTCCCAGTTCTGCCATTGACCTGCAGCATCATCTCCAGAAGTAGAGCTCTCCCACCTTAGCTGGAGATAATTTCCTGCCAGGTCAGGTTAACAGTGCACCATTTTAAAGGTTCTTGGCAATGCAAATTTTGCCCAAGAAATCATCTCACGATTTGTCCCATTAGGTTACATCCCACAAACATGAAACTGAGCCTAAAACTAGCTGACAGGGTCCCTTTATTATTGGCACAAGAAAGATGGCATGCTAATACCTTCTGAAATGCAGATCCTGTGTGTTTATTTTGCAGCTATTCAGTTCAACGGCTAAAAAAATATTCTGGAATTTCCAAATTCGTGGGCGTGGCTGTTTCTGATTTTGTTTAAAGGTGTACCATGAAACAAGCCAGTAGAATAGCATGCTGCAAACCTATTCAACAGTCAAACTCAAGCAGCAGTGTTTGTGTCCAACATCAGTAGAACTGCAGCATGTCATCAATAACTATTCAACAATCCCCAGTGTCTCTTTAAAGGTGCTTAGATTCTTTCCTTCCAACTGTCAGCTATTAAAAACAGGATCAAAGAACAGCACTGGAGATGGAAATTGTCTACTAGGACATCTATATCCTGTATCTATCCTTCTGGGAGGACCATTTCCCAGAAAATAAAATTGTTTCTGTAACCAGTTGAGTTTTGAAGGTCTTCAGGAAGAGGGTTTGAAGGTAAGGTAAAGCTCAACTGATGTAAAACCTGCTTGCCCACATTGGAAAATGCTGTGTTAGAACAGGTGACAAATAAGATGTTAAAACATTACTTGCATTCTGTGTAGAAAAAAGACTGTTGCATTTCACGTCACATCAACTGGTTCTGATTTATTCCAGGGCTAACCATAACTAGAGCTGATTGAATATTTTAGTTTTTAGTTTGGTGGCTGAACTTTGGAAAAAAAATATTAGACATTGTTTGACCCAAAACAATTCCTCCTCTCCCCCTTCCCCCATGGTTTTGGTTATTTTTTGGCTTCATTTTTTAAAATAAATCTTGCTAAATTTTAAAACAAATTTCATTTTGAAATGAAAAGTCAAAATGTTTCATTCCACCCTTGGGGTGGGGGGAAGGTCATTTTTCCCCCCTGGAAGAAACCATTTGATCAGTTTGACCCGGAACTATTCCCAAGTTCAGTCAACCCAAAACTGCAGTTTTTGGTGAACTATTCATCCAAAAACTTTTGCCCAGCTCTAACCATGACTAGCCATTTAACTTATTCCTTTCTATGTACTGCATCTTTAAGTTTCCAGTAGTAGCTGTTTGCAGAAGGCTGCCGCCATTTAGCAAAGCAGAGATAATGCAGTACGTTCCAGAGGAGATGCGCTCACACAGCGCTTTCCATAACTGACAATAAAAATTACATAGGCTGGAAATATAGGACTGCACTCTGTGGACAGTATACAGAACAAAAGAATTCAACCTGGATACATGATTCTCCCTGAGCAAGGACTGAAAAACCCACCTGCCCTTGGCAAGTAGGAATCTGCTATGAGATTTTCAAAAGAACCTGAGTTTGGAGCACAAGTCTCCCTGAATTTCTGAAAATTCAACTCATGGAGCTTTGGTATAGATAGTAGAATTGTTAGTGTGTGTTAATCAAGATCCTTAACAGACGTTCTCATTAGGAAACCCTAGGGATGGAATGAATCTTTCATTCATAAAGGAATATATTACTGGTATACAGCTATTCATCTCTTACGGGGCAACCCAAAGCAGCCACAGAAGAATAAATATGGCCACCAGCATCTTGATCCAGGAGAAGCAGCATAGGAAAGAGACGACATAGCTGGGGGACATTCTGATCTACCCCTCTGAACAGGGAGCCAACAGCTACATTCACTTTTCCTGCATGGGCGCGCTGGGTACATACAGACTGTAACAATATTGATACCCAGGAAAGCTCTCCTGCCCCTGGCTTGAGGGCACCTGCCCATGCTCTCTACTCCTAGGTAGTAACTATATGTTTGGCTGTCTAAGATAGATGGCAGTTTTCCTCCAGGGCAACATTCAAACAAACCTGTTTACCCTTGCTCCAACCCTCCTCCTGTGAGGACTAAAGTGACAGGCGGCTGATGTTTTGACTCGTATGAAATGCATTTTAGCGCAGTATCCCCTTAGAGAGCGATTATTCTCCCACTGCAATCACCGATTTCAATGAGCACAGGATTGGGATCTGAGAGCCTGATCCTCAGGTGCACCTTTATCTGGAGTAGCAGGTGCTCCACACATTTCAGGATCAGCCCCTCTTTTGCAAACCAGGTCACAGCCATTTAAGTAATCAATGCAGTGCCTAGGTAACAATATGTAATATTCAACACTGAATCTCCAGCTATCAGAAAAGGTCCTTGGCACAATGATTTAAAAAAAAAGTAGCCAAGGGGAAACTTGACAGTGGATCTTCTGGGGATTGAATTAGGACTCATTTTGGAACAGGGGCATAAGAGGGAATGTAAGCACACTGTTGAAATGACAAGACAGGTTCTGATTTAAATGAAGCAAAAGCATTTCTGCTGAAAATCGCACGGTTATCAAATGCTAAAGAGACTTCCACATAAACACTGGATTAAAGAACTCACATAAAGGCAGGATTATTTTTCCATAAGTAATTTACATTTGAAGAAATAGGCTGAATGAGAAATATACAGTGATATTTTATTTACTCAGAGATCAGATGGACATAATCCAATAGTTGGTCATTGTCACAGAAAGGTATCAAACATATACACCAAAAACTATTATTCTTTGTATTACAGTAGCACCTAGAAGCCCCAAATGAAATCGGGGCCCCACTGGGCTACATACTGAACAAAACGCCTAGTAATAGACAGTCCCTGCCCCAAAGAGCTTGCAATCTAAAAAGGCAAAACTAAAAAGGGGGAAAGGTTACTTTTCCCACGGTCATGCAGCAGAGCCAGGAACAGAAGGCAGGTTTCCTGAATCCCAGTCTGACTCCCTATCCACTGGACCATGTTGCCTCTCAGTGTTTCAGGATCTATATAATACTATGTTTCAGTACCTTCAATGGTGCCTAGCTCTTGAAGTGAATTAAAAGGCAACCTCTGAAAGCTTAGTGCCTGTGATGCTTTATATCATCTCTAGTGCTTCTAGTTTACAGTTTAACAAGAAAGGCTCACTGCTTTCAATGCCCTCACCGCTTCAAACAGAACTTTCTTCTGCACTGGCCAAGAGTGAGGATGTTCAACCCCGTGTGCTCACTTCCAGGAGTCAGTTTAGCAACTTGGCTTCTGAGAAATCTGCAGAGTAGCCCATTGCTGTATTACCTGACACTATTTCTTACAGTCCACACAGACCTAGATCTTTGAAAGCTCCAGATCAGCTGTGTAGCAGAATTTAGCCTCTCTGACCCACAATACTTAAAATTAAGGGCCAGGTTCTGACCCCCTTTGAAAATGCCTTCCAGATGGGTGTGCACACACAATGTAAGATATAAGAGTAGCGTCATCTTTCATCCATATTCTCACCACCAATATCATTTCCCTCCCAACCAGTTCCTGATACAATCCTCTATTTTGGAGATTTTTACGTATCACTGCAGAATCAACAGGAACATACTCACAAGCATACAGACCCTCTGCCAAAACCCAGAATGCATCTGCAGAGTGGCCTCTTCACAGATTTTGTGGGTGTTACTGTCAAGCACCAGGTAGCCAAATTTTGTTCCCTCCCTTATTTCAGGATATTCTATGGCCCCAATAACCCTGGCATATGAGCACTATGATGATGAGCACTGTATAAGAACACCACACTTTTTTTTCTTAATGTATTTATCCTCACAACATCTTCATTGCTATTATCCCATTTTACAGATAGGCAACTGAGGTAGAGAGAGACTTGGCCCTAGTCAAATAGGAAGACTGAGGTGGAGCAGGGAATGGAATGCAGGTCTTCCAAGTCCAAAGACTAGTGCCCTAATCAGGGGACCATCCTTCCTCTCCTGCTCCCCAATGTAGCTAGCACCAAGTTTCTGTATGAAACCTATGATACAGTTCCTATTAGGATTCTTTCCCTTGACTTGGATCAAGCCCTAATCTTGTTTAACACACACACACACACACACACACACACACATAACCAAGCTACCTCTCTAAAAAAGAAATTAAAAAAAAAAGTTTTTAAACTAGTCATCTGTACTAATTTGCAGAAAGCATATCTGAACCTGGATTTCACTTGTTGCACCACCCCTCAGGAAAAATGCAGATAAGGTTTTAATATGGCAATTAGGTACAGAAAGCCTTAAGTACAAAAGCTTGTGTGACAGTAGCACACAGTAATACTGCATATGAAGACTGAGCTTGAGTAGTTTTACCCCTGTTATCTGGAGTTTCTTTCAAATGCATACAGTTCTTCCTCAACATAAGCTTTCAGCCCCAGGAGCTTCCCAAATGAGACCCATCTGGAAGAAAACTTGGCAGTGACAAAGAAGGGAAGAAAAGTTCATCTCTTCTCTCAGACCTACTTTTGTTAGTAGCCGGCAGATGCATCTTTGTATGCTTATGATCTTAAATATCAGCTTGATGATAAGGCTGAATATCCAGAGATGTGAGAGGGTTTCCAAACAACAACTTAGAGGAAAGGCAATCCTATACTTTCGGTTGCATAGAACAAAGGCATCACAAATCCATTCTTGCCCTGTATTCCCCTGGATAGAATTCCACACTGCCTCATATCTTGCATTTACACCTATGCAATGTGGGTGTAACGACCATTTTGCTCTGGTAGAACTGTACATCCATTTTGCACGAGTGTAAGTGACTACACAAGTAGTAGAAAAAGTCAGGCCCTCCATCTCACCTCTCATTTTCTGTCTCTCTTCCCCTCCTTTCCCAGGTCTAATCTCCCAGTAGGATGCAACCACCAGAAGTAAACATGATCACACTTAATCAGGGCCAGTAATGACATGCCAACCAGTAGAGGACAGGATTCTGGAGAATCACATGAAAGACTTGTACATTATCATTCAGATGTTTATTCCATTTTGTCTTAGGTTCTACTCCATATTCTCTGCCCTCTCCTTCCCTCCCCCAATATACACACACTTCCTTTTTGGGATTATATTTTTTAAAGGCAGTTCTTTTCTGAAAAGAATGACTCTGTAGAAATGACAGGTTTCAGAGTAGCAGCTGTGTTAGTCTGTATTCACAAAAAGAAAAGGAGTACTTGTGGCACCTTAGAGACTAACAAATTTATTTGAGCATAAGCTTTCGTGAGCTACAGCTCACTTCATCGGATGCATTCCGATGAAGTGAGCTGTAGCTCACGAAAGCTTATGCTCAAATAAATTTGTTAGTCTCTAAGGTGCCACAAGTACTCCTTTTCTTTTTGTAGAAATGGCACCTTCTTACCTCAGCAAAAGTTTCCAAGTACACTGAGGCTCATCTGCTGGCTCCTTAAAAAAAAAAAAAAGAGGATTTTACTTATTTATTACTCCATACAGCCCGACAGTCAGTACACTTGAAAGAGTGAGCAGGATTGTACTCTTGCTTGTGGATCATCAACAAAATTGTATGCTAAGTTTCAATCAGTTACACTTGTGCAAACCCACTGACGGCAACTGGGTTGCATCAGTGTCACTGAGGGCAGATTTTGTCCTGCAGAATGTCTAGTGCTAGCTATGAACCATGAGAAGGAAAAGACCTCACTTGATACTCCCATCCCCAGGCTGAGCTTGCAAGGCTGGCAGATAGAGAAAGCATCTCTTTAACTGTGAGCAGAGTACATTTGATCTGGAGACACTGAGACAAGCACAGAGCCCTATAAAGCCACTTTTGAGAGTCACTTTTCGAAATTGTACCACCCCAAGACCCCCCCGTTCAGCAAGATATGTCAGCATGTGCCTAACTTCCAGCACATCAGCAGTCGCATTGACTTCACTGAGACTAGTCAAATGATTAAAGTTTGGCACATACTTAAATACCTCGCTGAATCAGGGTCTAACACAGGGGCAGGCAAACTTTTTGGCCTGAGGGCTGCATCAGGTTTTGGAAATTGTATGAAGGGCCAGATAGGGGAGGCTGTGCCTCCCCAAACAGCCAGGCATGGCCTGGCCACTGCCCCTTATTCCCCCCACCCCCGATTCTCGCTCCCTGATGCACCCACCCCCTTGTGACTCCTACCCCGTCCAACCCCCCCGTTCCCTGATGACCCCTGCCCCATCCCCTGATCGCCCCCAGAACCCCCACCCCAACTGCCCCCTGCTGCCCCATCCAACCCCTCCTCTCATTCCTGACTGCCCCGGGACCCCTGCCCCATCCAACCACCCCTTCTCCCTGACTGCCCCCAGAACCACTGCCCCCCGCCGCCCCATCCAGCCCCCCCCCTTTCCTGCTCCCCCCAGGATCCCTGCCCCCATTCAATCCCCCGGTTCCCTGCCCTCTGACCGCCCCAATTCCCCTGCCCTCTATCCAACACCCCCCCCCGCCCCACTCTGCCCCCTTACTGCGCTGCCTGGAGCGCCAGTGGCTGGCGACGTTACAGCTCCACCGCCCGGCTGGAGCCGGCCACGCACCGTACAGCACAGAGCACCGGGTCAGGCCAGGCTCTGCAGCTGCGCTGCCCCAGGAGCTCGCAGCCCCCTGCCCAGAGCATGGCGCCAGCAGCTCAGTGAGCTGAGGCTGCGGGGGAGGAGGAGGAGCAGCAGGGGAGGGGCCAGAAGCTCCAGGGCCGGGCAGGAGGGTCCCGTGGGCCAGATGTGGCTCGCGGGCCTTAGTTTGCCCACCTCTGGTCTAACAAATAACAGGCCTGCCTACCGATTCTTGTAATCTAGGATTTAATCTGGTGCCTTGGAATATATAAATAACTTCATTTAGAAAAGTTATTACTTACAGGGCCTGCTGTAAATCTCACTAGGATTTAATAGGCTAGTTTCTCAGAGATCATTGCAGCTTTTTTAAAAACAACTTTATATCATTAGTTTTAGAAAGAGTAAAAACAAACAGTAACAGCTACATTTATCTGTGCAACAATTGTCAACCTAGTCATCATTGGGGATTGTAACTATGACCTCCAGAACAAAGAGCAGGACCACTACAGCTTGAGCGGAAGGACTAAGCCGTATGGCTCAGTGGCTCTCAACCTTTCCAGACTACTGTACCCCTTTCAGGAGGCTGCTTTGTCATGCATACCCCAAGTTTCACCTGACTTAAAAACTACTTGATTACAAAATCAGACATAAAAATACAAAAAAGTGTCACAGCATACTTTTACTGAAAAATTGCTCACTTTTTCATTTTTACCATATAATTATAAATCAATTGGAATATAAATATTCTACTTACATTTCAGTGTACAGTATATAGAAAAGTATAAACAAGTCATATGAAATTTTAGTTTGTACTGACTTCACTAGTACTTTTAATGTTGCCTGTTGTAAAACTAGGGCAAATATCTAGATGAGTTGATGTAACTCTGGAAGACCTCTGCATACCCCTAGCAGTACACATACCCCTGGTCGAGACCCATGGGTGAAGCAGTCTTGTATCCTCTGTGGATCAGGCTCAGAGGGAAATGCATAACACACTGTACGACAGATTACCTATGCGCATGTGAATAAGATGAACACCGCAGGAGTCTGACGTGGGAGAATCTTTACATACCTAGGGCATGGCTACACTTGTAGATGTAGAGAGCTTTGAGTTAAACCCACCTTCATAGAACGCAGTAGGGAAAGCACTGCAATCTGTTCACACTGACCGCTACAAGCGCACTGGCGTGGCCACATTAGCAGCTCTTGTAATGGCCACAGAGAGCACTGCATTGTGGTAGCTATCCCAACATGCAAGTGGCTGCAACATGCTTTTCAAATGCGGGGGGGGGGGGTTTGGAGTGTGACAGGGAGTGTGTTGTGTGTATGTGGAGGGAGAGGGAGTGGGTTTGGGGGCAGCTGAGAGCATGTCCGCATGCTGTCTTGTAAGTTCAGACAGCAGCAGACCCCCTCTCCCCTCCACCTCTCTCTCTCTCACACAGCATTCCACAGTAATGGCTGCTTTGTCTCGGAGCAGATAAACATGCCGGCTGTCAGAAACGGAGCTTTCAAAGGGCATAGCCGCATTCCTACAGCGAGTTCAAAACAATGAGAAGAGTGGCCACTTGACTTAAGGAGATTATGGGACGTTTCCGGAGGCTGATCAGAGCACAGTAATGCAACACCTCGTCCACTCTGGCGCTGCGGCACTCCAGTGGGGGCGCAGCAAACGTTATTCCACTCGCTGAGGTGGAGCTACAATGCTGCTGGTACCACGGAGTCAGAACACTCTACGTGATTTGCCAGTTTGGATGAGTAGTGAGCTAGTGCGCCCGGGGCTCCTTTATTGCGCTGTAACTTGCAAGCGTAGCCAAGGTCCTAGTGACAAGAGTGTTAGGCCTTGTCTACACTACAGAGTATTGTCCGGAAAAGACAGCTTTTGTCAACAAAACAGTGAATGCGTACACACTGTGATGCAACTTTTGCTGGCAAAAATGCCCTGTTTTGACGACAAAATAAAATCACCCCAATGATGCATCAATGGTGTGGTTTCCAGCCTTAAAGCTGAATTTCCTGTAGGCTTTTTTGTGATTTTAAAATGAGATCTATAATGTTACCCTAATTTTTTTGTCATCATCGTTTAGTAACATCTTTTAGCTACTGAAATGTTAAGTCGGGGGTGACAGTTTAAGAATAGGTTTAGGTCTGAAGCCACAGTCCATTAAATCAGGGATTTGTGTCTAGTTATGTAAAACGTGAATTCAAGAGCATGCTCCTATAATTTTGCCACACCCACAATATTGTGTTTAGCTAGTGTGTTAAGTCGAAACAGGCCTTTTCAAGAGAGCCTTCCTCTAGGAAGGGTACCTACAACAAAGTTACATCCACAGACCTCTGTTTATTGGCGAGCAGAGCGAAACTGCAGCATTTTTGTTCTATAGACAGATACTTAATTGTACAGCATTTAGACATTCAGGTGACAGGCATCTTTCTACAGGAATAAGCTATACCCATATAAGAACCTTTATATCGGTATAACTATGCCCACATTAGGAGTTTTTTTTAGAAAATTAACTATTTCTCTATTAAAAAAAAAAATCACACCCCTAACCAAAAACATACCAAAAATGTTTGTAGACCAGGCTTTAGAAATGCCTTAAGATGGGCTGGGCAGCCTAACCAATGGGTCAGTGTTATTTACAGTATCTGCTGGACCTATATTCTGATCTGCTTGAAGAAAGTTGACATTTGACTGAACACAGTTGAGCGGCTGGGTGATTTTTATTAGAGGCCAGCCTGAACCCGGAAGTTTAGAGCAAGATTCAGAACCCTTCTCGGAGATCAGCAATGTTCCTCTCTAGGATTTTGCACACAGACACAGGCATACACTTAAAGGACACTCAAATCTGGGGTTTTATTCAGATCCTAACAGAGATAGGAGCCATTTGTAGAAGTTCAGAGTTAAGGTTTTGGCTCAGGCCCATCCCTGATTTCATCTTTAATTTCTCTCTTCAAACCCCACCCCCAAATATCACCCAAAAAAAATAAAGCTGCCAGTAGCTAAAACAAAGGTTTTAGGGGATTGGGCAAAGAACACAACATTCCTGTCTGAGTGCAATGAAAACAGTTTGAACAAGCTTTCAAAGGTCATTATCATGACAAACTGCCAGAAACAGAAAAGGAGGACTTGTGGCACCTTAGAGACTAACCAATTTATTAGAGCATAAGCTTTCGTGAGCTACAGCTCACTTCTTCAGATGCATATCGTGGAAACTGCAGCAGGCTTTATATATACACAGAGAATATGAAACAATACCTATTCCCACCCCACTGTCCTGCTGGTAATAGCTTATCTAAAGTGATTTCCAGCACAAATCCAGGTTTTCTCACCCTCCACCCCCCCACACAAATTCACTCTCCTGCTGGTGATAGCCCATCCAAAGTGATAACTCTTTACACAATGTGCATGACAATTAAGCTGGGCTATTTCCTGCATAAATCCAGGTTCTCACATCCCCCCCACCCCCATACACACACAAACTCACTCTCCTGCTGGTAATAGCTCATCCAAACTGACCACTCTTCAAGTTAAAATCCAAGTTAAACCAGAACATCTGGGGGGGGGGGGGGGTAGGAAAAAACAAGAGGAAACAGGCTACCTTGCATAATGACTTAGCCACTCCAAGTCTCTATTTAAGCCTAAATTAATAGTATCCAATTTGCAAATGAATTCCAATTCAGCAGTTTCTCGCTGGAGTCTGGATTTGAAGTTTTTTTGTTTTAAGATAGCGACCTTCATGTCTGTGATCGCGTGACCAGAGAGATTGAAGTGTTCTCCGACTGGTTTATGAATGTTATAATTCTTGACATCTGATTTGTGTCCATTTACAGGTCATCCATTTGCAATTAGGGTTGCGCAACTCAGCTCATTTCAAGCCCAATACTTTTGCTAAATTTGCTCAGTTTCCCTGAATGGCTTCCAGAGTACTTGGCCCCCCACACTGGCTGCCACCCGAAGCCAGGTCAAACGGAGCACTTTGCCTGAGTTTTGCTTTGAGATATTGGGGTTCTGGATGTCTTTGTACAAGGAAAATCTGAGAGCATCATTTTTTCAGTTACACAGCATTCCATGGAGCACCAAGCTCTGTATGAGGCAGGAAAATGCTCGTAATCCCAAGTGCATAAGGATCATTCTGACTGAAAACGTTAATTAACTGAATTGCTTCGTAACTGTGAAGCAATCTCTGGAAATTGATCTGTTTAAAGGGAAGAGGAAAATATACACAGACCACCTATTGCGAGCAATATAGCTTTTCCATCTAATACTTATGACTTCTGTTAAGAACTCCACATATTCTTTTGTCCTGTCATTTTTGTGGATTCAGAATTCCAGGATCAGTGCAAGGCATATTAGCTGTCAACCAAATAGATGGGAGACAAAATAGAAGAAATTACTGCAGGGAAGGAAACGGTTGATATTCCTTCAGCACTTGTCAATACCGGTCACCGTGAGAATAACTCTTCCGGGGAGTTTTTAAAGCAGTCTATAGCAAAAGTTCTCTCTGCTATAGACTTTTATTGGACTCTCACCCACACCAAGAATTTCTATAGAACTATTAGTTTCATTTCCATTCAACCCTATAAGGTTTTTCCAAGAGGGTAATATAGTGTCTCTAGAACAGTGGTTCTCAAACTTTTGTACTGGTGACCCCTTT
This sequence comes from Lepidochelys kempii, assembly GCF_965140285.1. Classification (NCBI taxonomy): domain Eukaryota; kingdom Metazoa; phylum Chordata; order Testudines; family Cheloniidae; genus Lepidochelys; species Lepidochelys kempii. The sequence goes on from NC_136380.1 coordinate 16,972,792, forward strand.
CACATAGCAAGCCTCTGAGTCTCTAATAAATTAAAAACACTTTTTTATATATTTAACACCATTATAAATGCTGGAGGCAAAGCGGGGCTTGGGGGTGGAGGCTGACAGCTCACGCCCCCTCAGGTAATATCCTCATGACCCCCTGAGGGGTCCTGACTCCCAGTTTGAGAACCCCTGCTCTAGAACAACAATATTTGCAAATGGATAGCATTTATCCATAGCCTCATTTCACAGTGGTGTAAACTGAGGCACAGAGATGAAGGGTCTTGAACAAGGTCACAAAGCAAGTTAATGGCAGAGAGGAGACAGAATGCAGATCTACAGACTCCCAGTGTGGTGCCCTGTCCCCTGGATCATGCCATCTGCCCCTCCTTTCCTCCTCTCCACAAGAGAGACTTCCCATCAAAAGAAGCAGGTTAGTTTGTGGTTATCAGATTATAAACCTGTTCCAACATTTTTTCCCTCTACAGACTAGAAGTGATGCTGAACTGTGGAATCCAGGTACGGATCCACATTCTTACAATGTTAGGAAGCATATTCATTTTAGCCATTAGAATTAGAGAGGGTTCTGACCCAAAACCCCGGCTCCAATTCATTCCTTTTCTCCTCATGAAGATTTCCCACAGTTTCTGCACTTCGAGCAACGAAAAGTCCTTAAAAGCTCTTTCACAAAGCAACCGTAAAATGCCACCAGATCAGAATATTCACATTTAACATCCATTTTGCACTCGCATTACACTGGAGTAAATGACTGTACATGGTGGAAGGCAACAGGGAATCAGATCCTCTTATTCTGCTTTCCATAGTCCACTTAGAATATGAGCTCAAAGTTCAATGCTAGCTCAACTTTTCTGGCCCATGCTGTGACATGATCATCAGCTGAAGTATGTAACATGCGCTGAAATACGTTCATTTACCCATCTTTGTTTCAAACATCCCAAGAATATCTTTTTGAACTGCAATTTGCTTATTCTTGATGCCCCTTCTTGCACACACACTTTTCAGTGTCTATCTGCATACTTTTGCGGGTGACTGAAGGCAGGTGCTCAGTCTCATTTACTTACAGTTCCAATAGGACATGTCCCTGAAAACAAAGAGTATCCCAGTTTATCCTGATGTTTTTATGTAATCTTAGGCAGACTCAGATCCTAGCAGTGTCATTAATCCGCTAATCCAATAAAACTGACAGGTACCTGGCTAAGCTCATGGGCCCCCTCAGGGACCATTCCTACAAACCTGTCTCACATCACTAGCCTTCCCCATCCAAGTAGGGTTAGCAGAGGTTCCAGAAAACAAATAATCTCCTGAGTTTCTAGGCCTATCAGGTAGCATCTCCCATGACAGAGAACAGCCAATATTCTGTTGCAATGAATACAAGAATGATCCTTCATGTAAACTGCAGGATAAAGACCAACCTTACAGTTTTTTGGCTATCCATCTCCAAAACTGCCTAATGCCTCCCTGCATTGCCTAGAATCACTATATAATCTCCCTGTATTTTCTCTCAAACTAAGCAGCCATGAAACAAAGTGATAACTGCACTGCACATCACAGCCCAGTTTACGTAAAAACTGCTTTTGCTTGTGTTATCTTTCCCCAGAGCTGCTCCTAGCCCACTTGTGTTCCTACAGTAAGGAGAAGGCATATTTCTCCCCACCCCCGCAGTTTCAAAATTCTCCTGGCCCTAGGAGAGCCCTCTCTCCTTGTGCCGTATCCTTCTAGCTCTTCACTTTGAAAATCTGTTGAGCCTACAATTGAATCATTAGTGATGTTGCTGATCTATTAGCACACAGTAATCATTAAGTACAGCTGCTGCTTGGATTTCTCAGCCCAGGATCTAAGCTTTTGGGGATACGTCCATAAAATATATGTAGTGCTCCGATTCACTCCCCTAGGTTAAGCAAGTGTGCCATTTATTTATTTATTTTTAATAGGAAAGATGGTGAAACATGTACACACAGAGATAGATAAACTCAGCTTTGTGCGAGGATCAACTTTCAAAACACGGTGTCAATTATATCCCCCTGCACCAGCTTGGGTGACATTGGCACATAGTATCACACATTTTAATAGGATTATTACCCTGCCGGCAGTAAATCAATAGAGTGAAACCTGCAGTAAAAGCCACCTCCAATCAGTAACCCGCTGTCTTAAATGGTCACTCAACTTAATCATATATTAACAAACACCACCGGTAAAAATGTGCTAGCCACACCTCAGAATATTAGAATTAGGGAATTTTTTAAATCCAATTTACTTGCCTTTACTGTGCTCATGGTTTACTTTTGGTATTTCTCTCAGTGAACAATGAAAATCAATTATGCTAGTTTCACTTTTGCGTAATGTTTGGCTTTTAAAAATTGCAGGGGAACTAGTTGTTAAAAAATTACTGATTTCATTGGATTTTATTTTAAATTAACTTATATGAACTCTTGCTGATTTTTTTCCGCTCTAAATTTTAAATCTGGTTCCAAATTTAAGTTGACAGCATCTCTTTACAGGAACCCCTTTAAAAGGTCCCTTTGAGTTTTCCTGTACAATTTTGTTTTCCAGTTTTAACCTTTTGATTTCAATGAAATTACACTGGTGTAATACCTTGTCCGCACTAGGGATTTCTCCCATTGGTGGCCAGCCACCAATGAATGAAAATCCCCAACATAGGCTGGCAATACTATAAACCGCAATCTGCATGTGTGCACTTTACACTTACTTGAAGCTGAGACAAGCTCTGCTGATGCAAATTGCTGCTTGCAGTGGCTTTACCCCAGAGAGGGTGGCCAACCAAAGCTTTTATTGGAGTAGATCCCCAGGATAAATAAGGCCTATGGCTATACTAGAGAGCTTACAGTGGTGCAGCTGCATCGGTGCAGCTGCACTGCTGGAAGCGCTCTAATGTAGCCACTCCAAGCTGATGACAGAGAGCTCTCCCACCGGCTTAACTATTCCAGCCCCGCGAGCCGCGGTAGCTGTGTCGGCGACAGCAGCTCTCCTGCCAGCATAGCGCTGTCCACACTGCACTTATGTTGGTGTAACTTACATCACTCGAGGGGCTGATTTATTGGACATAAGCTATGCCAACATAAGCTGTAGTGTGGACATAGCCTAAGAGAGATCAAATTTAGGCTCCGTGTCTACCAGGCAACTTATTTTTGCTGGCCCCTCAGGCTGTCCCTCAGGGCAGTTTCACTTTCTAATGCAAAGCCTGTACCGAGCAATATAAAATAGATTCTTTGCTCTTAATTAACATGCATACATTGCTGAAGGCAGTATTTAAAATCGCATCAATCAGGGATATGTCACCTGTAATTAAAAATCTTAAAGCATGCACAGTAGAGCCGTGTATTAATCCTACCAGAGGCCAGATAATCACCTCCCATGGAAAACTTGAGAAGTGGGGTCTGAGAAAGAACGGTCCGTGAGGATCCTCCATATCCTCCTCTTGGGAGGGCAAGGGACATGGGGTTTGCCACAGCGTAGGAAAAAATGCTGCAAAATCGACCTCTAAATGTGACAGATTCCTAGTCCCCCTGCACTGGCTCTGGTCCCCGGCAACCTGTCCCCACACACCTTTGTCACATTGAAACTGTGTTATCAGAAACTCTCCCACCACTGGCTATCTCTGTACTCCTGACGAGAGCTCCATGGAAGACGCCACAACCTTCCGTTAATTTCCACCCCCCTCCTGCATAGAATCTCCCAAGGGGCCAGAAAGAGGTGAGGGGGAAGAGAGATGCATCTGCCTCAAACCTTGCACTGCCTCCACCCAGCCCATTCCTCCTTCCTACATTACACCAGAAAGCTGTTCTCCAGGGTGTGAGTCACCTCTGTTTGCACCTTTGTGTAATCAGTTACATCTGTGCACCGTGGCTGTAGAAATGCTGCCATGCTGGTTTGGTAGCATTTTCCACCCACTTTGAACCGATTTAGGTGACTACACAAGATGGAAGGCCGTGGAGAATCAAGCACTCCGAATCGGCCCAAACTCTCCATTCTTCAGAATGCTGATTTACACACTTTAAGAACAACTTGTTTCAGATGGACACCAGTAAGAGGTTCCAGCCCAGAACACGGTTTGTAACTTACTGGAAAATTCTAAATTGTCTTTTTTGGTTTTTGAATTGAAGAATCCATTTACTCACCATCAAAGGAGGACTAATTGATTCAGGGATAATGCAGGCAGGTGCAGCGGAAGCACCACACAGCGCTCCGCCTCTGCCAAGAATTATAATAATTTTATTTCCGAAGCTCCTGCTGGGCAAGGTGCTTGGGGCCCTGCATAACATTCAAAACCAGGATCAAATCCAATAATTACAAGAGCTATCCAGGCTCAGAATTTGAAATGAATAAAAACAAATTGAAGGGCACTCCAATGCCAGGAAAACAAAGGAGACTCGAGGAAGTAATAATACAAGGCCCGACAATGATCGTTAGTAAGTACCTTAGGGAGAAGATGCTAAATGTTTTCAAAGGAGACCCAATCAACTTAAAATACAGTCAGTGTCAAAGAGCACGTTAAAATTAGTTCCAAGTACTGAGAATGGGCTGGCCAATGGCAGGAGTAGACAGGATGGGTACAATAGGATCACACTTCATTCCCCGTCAGTCCTACAGAGAATCCTTGAGATAGGAAGAGGGAAATAAAGTCCCAGGGGAAAGCTGGGGCTACTGGAAGATAGGCCCTGGGGATCCACTATGCTTGGCTTTTGGATTTGAACTACCTGTAGTTCCATGCTTTTGGATTTGAACCACCTGTAGTTTATTTGTTAATGTTATTCACCTATATGTCTTAATATTCTCCAAAGCTGAGTTCTGCTAATTAAGATATACGATGAGGAAAGTAGCAGGTCCCTCTGTTCTATTCAACTCCGTAAAGGACATCACATAAAACTTTACTGACAGAGCATCTGGAAAATGATAAAACACAAAAACACCCTGTCACCAGTGGGTGAATTCTTTTCACAAAGCGATTGCTGTGTCTGACCTATCAGTCCTCAAAGGAAACCTGCACACCACTTTCAGAAGACAAGCCTGGGAGCTTAAATTCATAACTCTGCTAGACACTAAAAATCATGGATTGAACAGAGACACTGGATTTATAGCTCATTGTAACAATCTGTAACCCACGAACCCCCCTCATTTTGTCCTATGACTGAAGAAATGTTAACGGACCACTCTACCTTGAATAGTCTCTTACAATATGTGGTAACTACTTAGTCTAAACAATCTATTCCCCCTCGCATTTAGCTGTGACGCTCGAAGTACCTTTCCCATATATGAAGAAGGGCTCTGTGTGGCTCAAAAGCTTCTCTCTCTCTCTCTCACCAACAGAAGTTGGTCCAGTAAAATTACCTCACCCACCTTGTCTCTCAAAAAGCACATGAAGTTGGATTTAGAAGTGTAGTCTTTATCCTTAAATGTGTGCGTTACCCAACTAGTACATTTCTTACGACTGTAAAGGCAAATGCTTTAAGCTATTTCTCGACTGACCAAAAACACTATGGGCTTCTGTTGCTTTTACAAAGCAATCTGCATAATGCTCAGACACTGACTTTCCAAAAAGCCTAATTTGAGACTGTTCTCCATTGGATAGGAGAGATTGACACTATAAGGTCTTCACTGTCCACACAATGTCCTAAGAGTTATTTCAAATTAAAATGTACATTAATATTATGTTTGTGTCAAACAGACCAGAAGGACAGCAGCTGCAGATATGCACATACACAGCTAGAGTTGCTAAAGATCTCTAATCACATGCCAGATTCACAGGAAGACCATTTTTCATCTGCCCATCTTGCTCACATGAAAAAGTCAAGGTCAGCGACAGAATTTCTCCATTCTGCAATCCCAAATTAAGCTTATGTTGAATTTCGATTCCCAGGCTGGAGCTCACACAAGGAACACAACTTTCTAGGGCCAAAACACATTATGGCTCTGGCCTAAAAACCCAAACATACTAGTATTGCCTCAGCTAAAGAATAACGTAAATACTACTTGAAAAAATGTAGGTAAGAGGAAGTTGTTTTATGAAAGTGTGTGTCTCAGGCAAATAAACCAGATCAGGCCCTTGAATACTGAAGCCAAGAGATTAGTAGGATTTAAGAAGTGACTGGGCATTTATATGGATATATGAGAACATCTGCTCTTAGACCCCTTGCACATTTATAGCCAGTGTAAGTCATCATGCTGTAAGACACAAGTCCATTACTAACTGTCTGAGGTTAGGAAGAATCTTCCCTTATGAACAGGCTACTACACAGTTGACTTCTTGAACCATTCTCTAGAATATCTGATACTGGCCACCGTCAGAGACAGACTACTACTAGATGGGCCACTGGCTTGATCTTGTATAGCAGTCGTTAAGTTCTTAAAATCCTTTTTACTCATTAAGGTTCTCATTTACTTAAATAAAAAGAACTAGGAATACTTAGAGACTAGGTACCTTAGAGACTAACAAATTTATTTGGGCATAAGCTAAAACCCACTTCACCAGATGCATGGAGTGGAAAATACAGTAGGGGTAGATACATAGATTAGATAGATAGATAAGACAGATTCACACACACATGGAGAACATGAAAAGATGGGGGTTGCCTTACCAACTCTAACAAGACAAATCAATTAAGGCAATGGTGGGATCACATCATCATGCATGTCTGGAATGAGGAGCAGTGGCTGCAGACCTTTTGCATGAGGAAAGTCACATTCATGGGACTGCGTGATGAGCTCGCCCCAGCCGTGCAGCGCAAGGACACAAGAATTAGAGCCGCCTTGCCACTGGAGAAGTGCGTGGCTACTCCAGACTGCTACCGATCGGTCGCTAACCAGTTTGGAATGGGAAAGTTGACCTCTGGACTCGTGTTGGCGGAAGTGTGCAGGGCCATTAATTGCATCCTGCTTCGAAAGATCGTGATTCTGGGCAACGTGCGTGACATTGTGGATGGCTTTGCACAAATGGGCTTCCCTAACTGCAGGGGGCGATTGATGGCACGCATATTCCAATTCTGGCACCAGACCACCTAGCCCCTGAGTACATTAATCAGAAGGAGTATTTCTCTGTGGCTCTCCAGGCGCTTGTGGATCACCGTGGGCGTTTCACAGACATTAACGCAGACTGGTCCGGAAAGGTGCATGATGCATGCATGCATCTTTCGGAACGCTGGCCTGTTCAGGAAGCTGCAAGCTGGGACTTTCTTCCTGGACCAGTAGATCACCATAGGGGAAGCCAAAATGCGGAGACCCCGCCTATCCCTTAATGCTGATGTTTTATGAAGCTGTACATGGGGCACCTTGACAGCAGCAAGGAGCGGTTCAACAACATGCTGAGGAAGTGCAGAATGACTGTTGACTGCGCTTTTGGCCATTTAAAGGCCCGCTGGCACTGCCTATATGGAAAGCTAGCCCTTGCTGATGACAATATTCCTATGCATATAGCAGCATGCTATACGCTCCATAATATTTGTGAAGAGAAGGGTGAGAGCTTCACTCAGGGCTGGACCGCTAAGGCTGAGCGCCTGGAGGCTGAATTTGAACAGCCAGAGACCAGGGCTATTAGAGGGGCACAGCGCAGGGCCATAGGCGCTGACTTCATAGGTGCGCTGGGACTGGAGCACCCATGGGGAAAAATTAGCGGGTGCTCTGCACCCACTGGCAGCCAAGCTCCCCTCACCCCCTGCCCCACCTCCTCCTCCCCTGAGCATGCAGCATCCCCGCTCCTCCACCTACCTCCCAACGCTTCCCACCCAGCTGCCACCAAACACCTGTTTGACAGCATTAGCACGCTCCAGGGGGCGGGAGGGAGAGGAGTGGGAACGTGGTGCGCTCAGGGGAGGAGGTGGGGCCGGGGCAGGGATTTGGGGAAGGAGTTGGAATAGGGGCAGGGAGGGGGCAGGGACTTCGAGCACCCACAGGAAAGAGGGGAAGTGATGCCTTGAGGCAGCAAGTTGAAGCTGAAAGCCACTAATACTTGTTACTATGCTCTGGAATGCAGTGCTTGTAATGTTAGGAGGTGATTGTGATTGGTGCAGATGATGCACTGTGAAGGTTTAAGATAATTGTCTGTTGCTTTGCAGGGCTGTGTCTGCTTTCAATTAATGGAATAAAGATTGCTTTCAAACCAACACAATTCTTTTATTAAAAAACAACAACTGGAGGAGAGAGAGAAACAAAAAACACACATCAGCACTGTGGGGGATGGGGGAAGGGAAGGTCTCAGGAGGAGGTGGGGTCCTGGGACGGTTAAAGATTTGTGTATGTCCAGGGATCATCTCCAACCTTCTCCTTTGGAGTACAATGCAGCGGGTACTGTGCTTCAGCAGGGCTAAACTGCCGAGGGACAGGTGTTGAGTGCAGTGGGTACTGGGAGTCTGCAGTGCTGGACTGTGACCGGGGAGGAGTGGAATGCCGTGGGTACAGACTGGAGCCAGGAGATGGAGAAGAGCGTGCTGGTGGTGTCTGGGGGGAGCATGGGAAAGAGTTTTGTGACAGCGGCTGCAGGGGGGGGCGGGCACAGAGCTGCTCGGTTTGCAGTGGTAGTAGCACCTGACGCGTGTCCGCTTGGCGCTCCATAACTCCGTGGCTTCGTCCCAGTGTGCCACAATCTCCTTTCGGTCCCTCTTCTTGCTGTCCCCGCCACTCCTTCAATTCCTGCTTTTCGGCCGTGGAGTGCATCATGACGTCACGCAGAAAGTCCCCTTTAATTCTTTGTGGCTTCTTTCTAATTCTGCGCAGCCGTTCAGTTGGCGATAACAAAGAGGGAGGGCGGGCTCCCAAGGTCATACCTGTGAAGCCAAAATGCAAACAATACCGTGTCCGTAAAATGTTGCAACACACAGACCTCTGATTCAGTGATTTAAAACACAGCCACTATTCACATACCTGTCACTAACTGTCTGACCCCAGGAAAGCACACATGAGCCACAAGACCCCCAAAATGGTGAGTAGCTGCAGGAGCAGGGAAAATCACTCCCCCTAGATTCCGCTGTACACTGGACACGTGGCTCTTGGGGAGAGCCAGCACTGTAAGGGGTCGGGGGGGGGGGGGCTATAATCATTCCTGTCGCCACATTTTCCACAGGCTGCTCATTAAGGAAGATATCTTGCTGCTGAGGGTGAGCAGGGAATCAAGGGAGGGTCTTCTCCAAGACTGCAGCTTCTGCCCTGGCCCTTACGCGGCTCGCCTGTGTGCAGAAATACTTCCCCACCCCCATGACAGCAAAGCAGCTTGGGAAAGTTACTCTTAATGGGGCAAGAAACAAAGCAGTTCTGCCAAAGAACCTGTGGCAGCGGATTGCCCAGTATCTCCATCAGAGTTTCGTGGAGATCTCTGAGGCAGATTCCATGAAGTGAGGGAGTCAATCACTAACCTTGTTCCGCCGTTCAGACTAGGCATATGGTGATATGCACATCATACAGACACAAGCCTGCTTTCTGCAACCCTCCTGCCCCCAACAACTTGCTTTAGCAATTCCCAAAATCAAAGCCACTTACCAGGGGCCTCCTCTCCTGTTTGCACTTCGTCAAGCTCCGACAGCTGTGACTGGCTAGCCTCCACTGGGGTAAAGAAGAGCTCCTGGCTGCATGCATCTCTGACCTTCAAGTTGTCCTCTGCCTCTGGGGCCCCCTCCCCCTCCACGTCCTCGTCCAAAATTTCCTCCTACTAGCTTGGTCCACTCTTGACTGGCATGTGAGCCACTGAAGTATCCACAGTGGCCTTCGCAATGGAGGTGGGTTTGCTACTGAGTATCACGTCCAGCTCTTTGTAGAACCGGAAGCTCGTGGGAGCAGCACCGGAGTGGCGGTTTGCCTCCCGTGCCTTGTGGTAGGTGTTCCGCAGCTCCTTCACTTTGACCCTGCACTGCAATGTGTCCCGGTCACAGCCCCTTTCTGTCATGCATCGTGAAATCTGTCCGTAGGTATCATAATTCCTGTGGCTAGAGCGCAGCTGGTACTGGACAGCCTCCTGTCCCCAAATGCTGATGAGGTCCAGCACCTCGGCATTGCTCTAAGCGGGGGATTGCCTGGAGCGTGGAGCAAGCCTGGCCACCTGGAAAGATGCGCTGAGACCACTGCACGCATCACTGAGCAAACAGGAAGGGGACTTTCAAAATTCCCAAGGAATTTAAGGGGTGGGGCTCACAGTTGGTCACCTGAGGGCAGGGCAGTAGTGTTCCAACCGATGACCAGAGAGGCGAGAACAAGCAGCATTGTGGGTCGCCTCCCGGAGGCCAATCGCAGCGCTGTAATCAACCAGGGTGTCTACACTGGCACCATGGCGCTGTAGCCCCGGCGCAGAAAGCTCTACGCCGCTCGTCAGGGTGGGTTTTTTCACAGCGCTGCAACTGCACCGTTTCTGCTCACTAAGTGGCTTGGCAGAGAGAACACCTCAGGAGTTACACCGCAGAAAGCTGCTTTACTGCGCAGAAGTCTGCCAGTGTAGACAAGGCCTACGTGCTTGATCAATCATAGACACACAGACACGTAGGACTGGAAGGGACCTTAGTAGGTCATCTAGTCCAGTTCCCTGCACTCAAGGCAGGACTCTGGCCTGGTCTACACTACAGATTTAGTTTCACGTAAGGCAGCTTACGTCTACCTAACTGTGTAAGCGGCTACACTACAATGTTCCTCCCAATGATTGGGCACACGGTGACATTTCTCAAGGTACAATCTGGACCACTGAACAGCTGTGTCCCCTCAATTCTCCAACCTGGGGTGCCTTTTACACTGCTTCGCTGTGAGAGCAACCACTCCTGGTCTGCCCACACACAGCTTCCAGCATGTAAATCACTCCGTTATACTGTATGAATGCTGTAGCCAGCCACTCTTGAATTACACTGCAGAGAAACACCAGCAAATTCCTAGTCCCAGGCTTGCCCCCAGAAATGTGCATCTTCTACTGCCCAGCTTTCTCCTTCTGGATAACATAAGCTCACAGAAAGTTTGTCATTTTATTAATAAACAGTGATATGCAGAAATCCTGTTATCTCAGATGGAGTTTTCCAAACACTTCAATACAATCACACTGGTTTAGATAAAAGAGTACCCGACGCTGAAAGTGCTCCTGGCCAAACAGAAACCGAAGGAGTCTCTTGCGAGATGGGTGACTCATGCTATGGATATACACATCCTGAAAGTCAAGGGGCAAAAGCCAATCCCCTGGATTCCCTGATATAATAGCTGTAAGAGTCACCATCCTGAATTTCTTCTTTCACTTTCTTTTTTGGGGCCAGAAGATACTTCAAAACGCCTTTTCCCTCTGTGCTAACTAGGAACTGGTTCTACAACTCCTAAGCAATTTTCTGTCTCAACAAGTGTTCATGAGAGGGCGTGGAAGGAGGGTGGGAGATAAAATGGATGGAGTAGCCTAATGTTATAAACCTCCAAGACCCATTTGTCTCATGTAATCTGCTCCCATGCCAGCTGAAAGGGGGGGGGGGGAGGAGAGGCCCAAAAGGGAAGGAGGTAAACTGTTGCAGCTGAACATACAAAAACTAGGACTGATTCAGTCCCTCAACCAGACCATCAAAATTCTGATGAGGAAGATTGAATGGTTGAACCAGATGTAGTATGTGGTCTCTCTCTGAAACCCTGGTTTCTTCCCAGGTGGCTATGAAGGTCTTTCGAAACCAGAAAACTGTACAGAGCAGGATCTCTGGGATGTTTGGGATTTATTATATTTCCATTTACTTGCAGGTGTATAAATCTCAGAAGATTGCAAGGTGGCTCTGGAGTATTTTGAAGTGTAAAATGACTCATTGGTGGTCCCAGCAGAGAGTTTTAAAACATCAAGAGGAAGATCTTCAACTATATTTTGGATGTTCCTAAGGATCCCAGAGAGCTGGCCAAGATGTCCAACACATGACAACTGCTGTGGAGATGGAGTGAGCTGTCACATCAGCGGCAGCCAGGGCAGCTTATAAAAATGCTCTAGTTATGACCTTTGGGCTAGGATGGCCTGGAACTGTTTGCGATGTTCTGCTGGAAGGTGTTCAACAAACATGTGAGACTTAGACAGGGTGATTGTATTTTGCCCTACGAATTTGGTAATTTGCTATTCTAAACTGCAGGTCACAGATGAATAGTTCTTATGGCCAAAGAGGTCACATGGGGTCGATTTAGCATGGGGCTATCTTTCACATTCATTTACAGCTTCAACATTCCAGGAGTTAGGAATGTGGTGAGGGGAAAAATTCAGACAATACTTGGTTGGGCTGGGACAGAATACATTTTTATCAGCACACAGATGATACTGCTGCTGAGGTCTGCCAGATGGTCTTGGCAGAAGGGCCTTGTTAATGGGCAAGGCCATTCGAGGAGACAGTGCTGTCTGCCAAGTGTGCAATAGTTTGTGTTGTGACTCTCTGACTTCTTCAGGGGGTGTCTGCAAAGAATCTGCTTTCCATTTCGTGAGGTCCTGAAACCATTTGAAGTCATCGGCCCGAGAGGGTGGGGAAGGCATCATGGCCTTATCTGGGGAAGAAGAGAAATATTACTCTTTTGGGTGGCCTCCTTGTCTTCTACAGCCTGTTGCTCTTCACAGGTTTCCTCCAGCTGCTCAGGTAGTTAAGGAGGAATAGATGGGGTAGGAGACTGGCAGTCCTGATGAGAACAACAAGGAGTACAGTGGCACCTTAAAGAGAGAGGCTGGGGGCTCTTGAAAGCTGCTACCAGTAGGCAGCCACCCCAAGGGTCCCAATACGACCACTTAGTGGAATTCGGAATATGGAGTGGAATTCATGGCTGCTCATACCAGTGATGGGGACTCAGATCTGTCCCCTCCCTGTAAGTCAACCCTCTCCTTGTAGGTGTCAGGGAAAGGGTTCCTAGAAAGGTAAGTAGGAGGGTCTTGCACCAAGATGTGTGAGACTGAGGAAAGTTGCTGCTCATCATCCAACAGAGGAGCTCTGCCAGAGAATGGTGGGGAAATCAGGCAGTACCAGAGAGACATGTAATTCCAGTGACCATGTGGATCTTGCTACCAAGGCACTTGGTACCATCAAGAGTGGAGGCTCCGGTTCATTTGACAAAAATAGGTCTTTCCAATATCTAAATTCCTGCAGTACCAGATGAACTAGAAGTACTGAATTAGGTCCCTTGCAGTAGCAGGTCAATGGTACCAACAATGCTGACTGCTTCTAAGCTATCATGGGCTGAAGCATTTGCTTGGACTTCTGTGGTAACTGGGGGAATCACAATTCAGGCTACCAGAAAAAGTAACAGGGGGTCCATCAGTATCAACTTGTTAGAAACAGGCTGCTTCTCTCTGCTGCCCCAGTCACTTTTTATGGTACCAACGTTGACTTAGGTACTGAAGCATGCTGAGGGTCGTGGCTCCTGGAGGAGCCAGAGTCTGAGGAGTGCTAGCAGTACTGGAGGATTCTGGAGACTTAGCGGTGTCCAGCCCAGAACTTGAGGGCTTGGACAGATTGAACAGATTGATTTTTGTAGAGACTTGAGATCTTTTTGAAGTAGGCTCTTTCGGAGGAGAACTAGAACTCCTTTTCTCAGAGACTTTCCCAGGACCTTCTGACTCTTCCCTTAAAGGTTGAGGTGAACGCAGCATCAAGGTGGACAGGGCACGAGGGTCACTCGGAGACTGATGTACGGGGGCGGGTCCCCTGAGCTGGGTCTGAGATCAGGCGAAGAGGTTGCTCCATCATAAGCAGTTCCAACCTAATCTCCTGGTTCTTCCTGGCCCAGCTCTTAAGGGCACTTCTGAGGGACATGCGTGTCCCCCAGGCAATACATGCACCAGGACTAACCCCTGCGGACCAGGATAGCCTCCTAGCAAGTAAAACAACATTTGAATACAGGTGATCCTGGCACAGCCCCTCAACAGAGAGAGAACCTCCCGGGGGGGGGGGGGGGAAGAGAGATTACAATCCTCTTTAGAAAACAAATTTAACTAAACCCTAACCTCACTTAACTAAAGGCTAGCCGAAGCAAGACTGACAATTGAAGTGAGCACTCTGAATGCTCAGGCCAAGGTTATGGAGGAGGAACTGAGGGCAGTCTGCCCATGCAACCCTATATAGCCTCAGTGTGGGCCGCAAGCATGTGTAAGGTGCCTCTGCAAGCCAAAGAGTCACTGCTTCCAAACACCTTTGATGGAAGACGCAGGGGGCCACCTGTGCACCTGAAGCAGAGCACCCACCGGGACACACAGCTTGAAGAACTTATTGCTGTTCTTACGTACCACAGAGCTGATTTATTTTTAACATACATAAAGGTGACCTACAAAGGAAACAAAAACTGGTTGTGTGTCATGTTTGGCTTTTCACACGTATACAGGAGGCGTGAAAGGTTGGGGTGGAGGGGCGTAGGTTTTCTTCAGCACAGAAAAACAAGTCTGCTTTTTTTTGCCTTTAGAAATATCAGGTGTGGCCTTGCTTAGTTTTGCTGGTAGACTGCTTGGACAATCCCAAATGTGGACTATAAGCTTTGGACTTAAAGAGAGTCAGAGTGTTGAACATTTAAGACATCTTTCCACCCAAGTGTTTCTCAGATTATAATATATATATATATATATATATATATATATATATATATATATATATATATATATATGTGTGTGTGTGTGTAGCTTTAACCCAGTCTCAAATATCATTTCCCTTCTCAATTAATTGGTTTTGCTTGACTGGCGTCTCCAGTATCACTCATGTATTGGTTCTCTATTTGTCTAAAGTCTTTCAGAAAAAACAAGGCAGACAAAACAAATATTTAATGTAGAAAGCAAGCACAAAAACAAACTTGGGGTGGGAGAGAAGGAAGCAGAAGGTACGAGAGTGCTTACATAAAACAGTCACAAACCTAACACTTTTCCTAGGCAAGTTACATCTAAAGTGATTAGTGTCAGGGCTTTCATTAAAAACAAAGAGGAGTCCTTGTGGCACCTTAGAGACTAACAAATTTATTTGGGCATAAGTTTTTGTGGGCTAGAACCCACTTCGTTAGATGCATGGAGTGGAAAATACAGTAGGCAGATATAAATATACAGCACATGAAAAGATGGGAGTTGCCTTACCAAGTTGGGGGGAGGGGTCAGTGCTAATGAGGCCAATTCAATCAAGGTGGATGTGGCCTATTCCCAACAGTTGACAAGAAGGGGTGAATATCAACAGAGGGAAAATTACTTTTTGTAGTGCTAACAAGTCCAATTCAATCAGGGTGGATGTGGCCCATTCCCAACAGTTGACAAGAAGGTGTGAGTGCACTGCTTCTAGATTTAAGGGAGAAACCAGCCTGACAGATTATATACATACTTATACACAAGATACAAGGTCAGCTTAATTTTGTGCTTAAAAATCTCTTAATCTTGTTTGGGAACATCAGCAGGGGATTAGGACAGGTCCTAAAGGAACAATTATGTCCCTATTCTCAGTGCCTTTTGGCACTGGATTGATGGCACAGGGAGGAATACATTACAAAGAGGTGAAATTCATTAAATTCCTAAGAAAGGAAGTCAGAAATATACAAGTGATGGGTTAAAATAGCAAAGTATAGATATTTAAAAGAATTGTGGGTTTTTACTAATCCCTTTATTAGAAAGATGTGTGGGCTGGTGCAGTAGATTGAGAATTTATTTAAACCAGAAATGAAATATTTAAGTGGTTTTATTAGGTCAATGCAACAGCAAGCCAACATGCTCATTTATTGTCCTGCAGCACTTCTCCCCACCCCCAAACAGTTTTACATCTCTCACTCTCTCCCCACAAGGATGCCTAATGGACATTTCAGTGGATATATGGAGCTTTTGCAGACTAAGCAATGTTGTTACTGCAACTTCATTATACTTTATAAAGGCAGTATTACCAACTCCAGACATTCAACAAAGATAATGAGTTGGGTTCTCAAAAGTAATATATATATTTTTTTAATCTCATTTTATGTTCTTAGTACTTGCTTACTAGTTTTCACATCTTTAGAGTGCACCTGGGCCACTTTTTTGAGCTTTTCACCATAGTCATTAGGGCGGGAAACTTACTTTGTTTTTTTAAACAAATGCTGAGAATCTCAGCACACTGAACGCCTCCAGGAGGCAGGACTAAGAAAAGCTACCAAATATTATGACACTCAGGATATAGATCACAAGAGTTAGCAACAATCACAGAGACTCCTAATAAAAGTACTCGTAAGGAAGAACGGATACCTTAGAGGTCAGTGGTGCGCAAACTTTTATAGTCACACCCCCTTTACTGTTCACTGAATTTGTCACGTACCCCTGCCCCATTACCTGTAATCTGAAACTGGAGGTTTTTTGCAAGTTGGCAGAAGGAATGAAAAAATTTGTTTTTATTACTAAATGTATGTCACCCTACAGTGGGACTGGGATCCCGCAGGTCCCAGAGCCATAGTAGTGGAAGTGGGATAAAATTTCAATAAACAATGTGGAAGCAGGTGGGAGTGGGTACTGTGGGGTGTGACAGGAGCAGGATTAAAAAAAAATAATCCTCCTGCACCGCAAACAACATGAACACCCTGGGCAGCAGCAGCCGCCATTCTCCAGCCGCCCAACTCTGAAGGCAGTGCTGCCGCCAACAGCAGCACAGAAGTAATGGGGCACAAGTCAGTCTGCTGTAAAAAGTGATGCGTGTGTGTTTGTTTTTTAAAAGGGTGAAAGGCCAAAGTTTCTTCACACACCCCAGTTTGCACACCACTGCCTTAGCTCATAAATCAGATTGCCATCAGCATTTATATCTAGGTTACCTCAGCAAGTTAAGTTCCGGTATAGAATAAAAACTGTTCCCTTCTGGGAGCCTGTGATATCCAGTGACTAGGATTCAGGAGCCCTAAACAGAGCAACTGAACTATTTTCTTAGCCCTGGAGGTCAGCATTGAGGCATGGTGGCAGGATAGAGTAAGGAAAGCATCAATGGACTTCTGTGCTGAAACAAATAATTTAAAATCTCTTGGGGAATCTGGCAATAAAATTCATACAAACATTTGTGAAAGGAAAAAGTTATTCACTGGGGATAATCATTTGCTACAAGATAATCACCAAAGACATAGTGATCCATCCAATATATCATTTTCACTTTGCATCTTACGGTTTTTTTCAGGTGGAAGCTGGCTATTCCTAGGACAATTTCTATTTTTAGAAACAGGCTTCCAGAGTTTAGGAATTCAAATCATCCTCAAAAAACCCCGTAACATTAAGGATGTTACTTAACTCCACAAAATATAGGGATAAGCATAGATAGGGATTCATGCTGGAAATCCAGCACTAAATCTTTTTAACCACTAAGGTCCATCAGGTCACCAATACTGCTTGAACCAAGATAGAGCAACATACAGTAAGACCAGTGGTCTTCACAGGCAACATTTCCGTATTGAAGATGCCCTCCAAAGCAGAAGAGGACTGCTTTTTTCTCTCCCTTCTTTAAAGTGTGCCTAAAGACAGCTTTTTTTTTTTTTCCCCAAAAGTTCCTGTATGACTTTAGTTGAAAAGGCAGGGTTGTCAAATCCTTAAAGAAAGTTTCTCTCCCAAGTGTTTTAGTTAACTAAATATCAACCAAACCAGAAGTGACAAAGTTTTAAACAATCAAATAAAAATCCCTTCCCCTCTCTAACCAGGCTGTTCTTCTGCAGTGCCCATAATATCATAATCCTACCATTTCTCCATTCATCCATAGATTCTTCTAGGGTACAAGACCTGACTCTACGGTGGTTAAAAAAAAAAATCCTCCAAGCATTATATATAAAATAAAAGCCTTCCGGGAGCGCTTTATAAAGCAGCGAAGCAGACAAGCTCATTTCTCCCCCACCTCCCTTCTGCTGGTGACCTTTAACTACAATATCATTGGTCCAGTAATAGAACACTCACATTTGGCACCATCTCACTGAATGCCTGTTGGCTAGCAAATGCTGCCGGTGTTAACCTGCTTGGTGTCACTGGTCCATTAAGAAGAATGTGTTATAAAGCAGGAAATCTAGGTTCCATCAAGATTTAATATGTTCTGTAGTTTCTGAAGAAAATGAGCATTTCACTCATGATATTTATTTGCATCACTTTCAGGTCACTATATGCAAATTACTCTCTTTCCAGAAAAGATGCACAATGTAATGGAGTTTTATAATTGAGTGTCTGATTAATTTTAATAAACTAATCAATATCACATTTCAAAGCCCGATGTGTCCGTTTGCCTTTAAATCTCTTTAGATTATATGCCCCTCACTGACAAGCTGTTACCTGACCGTTAGCTTTATCTTTGAATGTGAAGGGTCACAGAAGTTCATGCCCAGGAGGCTGGTTTAATGAACTAGTGTAATGAAGGGATATCATCAGGACATCATCCACTGGGCCTTGTTATATTTTTTTTCCCCTGACCCCGTGGGTCTGAGAACCCAATTATGCCTTCACATGCACGACTACTCACTTTGAGTTGCACCTTGTATTGAGCTAAGAATTGCACTTTAAATCCCTATCACAGACACAAAGCTAGATACTTGTCAAATTGTTAAAAACCTCAAAACAGCCCAAGTTCTGTCTCTTGTTATACCCATGCAACTGCATAGACTTCCGATGGGTTATACTGGTGTAATAGAGTACAGATCATTTGGTGCCTAGCCTTAGTAAACAAATTCATAGCAGGAAAAAAAATCCTTAAAGCGTAGGATACCATCTTAAAGAAAAAAAAAAACTTAATTTTTCCTTTATCCTGAACTGGTATGAACTAAAGATGGACCTGAGCTGTTTAGTTCCAGATCCAAATAGAAGTTTCCCCAAATAAGACAAATTCTTGAAACAGTTTACAAAGGGAAAAAGGTAAATCCAACATCACATAAAGTCTTTAAATTGAGGTTGGATGTATTTCTAAAAGACATGCTCTAACTCAGCAGTACTCAAAGCAGTGGTCCGCGGACCGGAGCCATCGGCTGCCGGTCTGCGTGCACATTGGAAAAAAAAATGCCGGTCCCCCACATCAGATAGCTTGAGAAGCACTGCTCTAACTCATTCACAAGTTTCTGTGCTGAATAGTTTTCCGTACTGTATGAGTGAACATTAATTCCCTCCGCTGGAAAAATCACTGGGTAAAAATTCTAGTCTGACCTCCTGCCTAACACAGGCGAGAGAGAGGATCATAGTGATCTCTGCTGGCCTTAAAATAAACAATGTGTGTGCATGTCTGGGCACATGCATGTATATAAAATGAGAATTATTAAATCTGGAACCATATTTAGCATAAACAGTTGCAAAAGAGATCTGACGAGGCATATGTATTTCACAAGCCACAAAGCTTTCTATATGCAAATATAAGAACACATTGTAACAAACACCACTATCTGAAAGCCCCACTATCTGAATGAAAATTATTTCTCTTCCCCATCCCCCACTTCATGAATAAAACATAACCCATAATCCATCAGAAAGTAAAAGAGAACCCCTGCTAGATAGGGGTACGAAACACTTGTGTCATTTGAGCTAGCAGGTATTTTAACAACCATAAAGCTTTAGTTTTATTGCATCAGGAAGACTGTTCTTTCTACCAAAGTTAAAAAAAAATAATAATAATCCAAAATCCATCACTGCCACCATGACAGACAACACGTCAGTAGAAGGAGTTATAACCACACCAAAACTGGAACTCTTTGTTCTGACCTTTGGTATTTCTGTTTTTTTTAAAGTCAGTGATTGCAGTTGACGTTTCATCAACACAATCAGGGATGATGGATGGTCTTGTGCTGAAGACAGTGGACTGGGACACAGAAGATCTAGATTTAAATTCCCAGCTCTGCAACAGCTTAGACAAACCATTTACCTCAGTTCTCCATCTGTAAAATGGAACAATTGTACTTCCTTTCTCCCATCCTCTCTCATTTGTTTAGAGTGTAAGCTCTTCAAGGCATGCACTATATATTATGTGCAGCGCCAAGCACAGTGGGGTCCAACTGTCAGTAAGGGTCTCTGGGTGCTACTGTCAAATAATTTCAAATGCAGGAGTAAAACAGAGTACACATGCTATGCTGTTACAGCCTTTGACATGGTCTGTTCCTGTGTTGAAGAAAGATACACATCATTGGGGACAGAAAAAGAGTGTTGTGCTAAATCTCTTAAAAAAATAAAATCAAATAAAGCACCTGATTCACCAAACTAGGGATGCCAGTTAACTGCTGTTAACTCAAGCAATCAACTCAAACCAAATTAACTATCAAAAAATTGCAATTAATCTCAGTTTTAATTGCACTGTTAAATACAGACACTCCCCAGTTTATGCAAGACACGATTTACGCAAACCTGCATTTACAGAAAAAGTTCCATAAGCTAGAAATAGGAAGGGGGAGGGGGAGTTGGCGTAACGGTCAGGTATGCATTTCCGACTTACGCAAAATTCGAGTTACGCAAGGCGTTCCGGAACGGAACTATTGCGTAAGTCGGGGAGCGTCTGTAATAATAGAATACCAATTGAAATTTATTATAAATATTTTGGATGTTTTCTACAATTTCAAATATACTGATTTCAATTAACACCACACAATACAAAGTATACAGTGCTCACTTTATTTTTATTACAAATATTTGCACTGTAAAAGAAGAAATAGTATTTTTCAGTTCACCTCATCGAAGTACTGTAGTGCAATCCCTTTATCGTGAAAGTCCAATTTACAAATGTAGAATTTTTTTTTTAACATAACTGTACTCAAAAACAAAACAATGTAAAACTTTAGAGCCTATAAGTCCTACTTCTTGTTCAACCAATCGCTAAGACAAACAAGGTTGTTTACATTTATGGGAGATAATGCTGCCCGCTTCTTAGTTACAAGATCACCTGAAAGTGAGAATAGGTGTTTGCATGGCACCGTGATAGCCAGCACTGCAAGGTATTTACATGCTAGATATGCTAAACATTCATATGCCACTTCATGCTTTGACGTGTAGATTGCACTCTCTTTTGTTTATCTTTTTTTACAATGCAAATATCTGTAATCCAAAATAATATAAAGTGAGCACTCTTCACTTTGTATTCTGCTTTGTAAGTGAAATCAATATATTTGAAAATGTAGAAAAACCTCCAAAAAGATTTACACTACATTTAAATTGGTATTCTATTATTCTTTAACAGTGGGATTAGTTTTTTTTTAATCTCGTGATTAATCGCGATTAATTTTATCATTTGAGAGCCCTACTTTGTTGCACTCTTCCACTGATGTTAACACCATTGATTTCAGTGTTGAAGTGGACTAAAGCAGGTACAAAGAGCACAGACCATCCAAAGAAACTGCACTGGGAAAAAGCTATTGTTTAACCTGCACCCCAGATCAGAGGCAAGAGGTCAAAAAAGCCCCTGTTTTAGCTTTAATAACAGAAACCAAATGTATGGTGCTCCAGTTCACATAATCATTCTGAAGTCTGGATGATTACCTGAAGCACCGTAATTGATCTGCAAAACAGAACAGGATGCCTCCACCATTCTTCCATCCTCTCCTTCAGTGACTCTGTGACACACTGTACTTCAAAATAGCACCCTGAAAAAACCCCAAACTCATCATTCGTAGATTGTCATATTTCATACAAAGCATGCCATGTAAGATGCTATATGAAAGGTCACGATCTGCTGAAACCCATTGTTCTGGCCAAATATGTAGATCATTAGTGTGTATAAAGTTATAAAAGTTGCTGTACAGTGTTACTGAAATATGCTGTACATTTACTAGTGACATACAAAGGACCTCCACCCAGAAGGCCATTAATTAGCAGGGGAGTTGTAATCCAGGGATTTACAATTCTATGAAGGCAACCCAAGCACCACACAATGGGAACTGCTCAACTCTATGACTCAGACCACACCAGGTTGATTGCTCAACCCAGGCACTCAGCAAAGCCTACCAGGACATGTCTGGGCGAGTGCATCTAGGCACATGGACTAAGGATATAAAATAGGGAACAGTAACAGCAGGCCTTTACCTTTCTCCTCCCCCACACCTATGCTAGAAGCAACAGGAATGTGGAGAAGGTGAGGGTAATCTGAGGAGATTGGTCCGGGCTTAAGGAGAAGCCTGTGCATTAAGAAGTGTAACATCCAGTGGGCTGAGAAAAATTCTGATCTAAATACTGCCTTGTGTAATAAGGTTTAAGATTTAGATTGTACATTTATATTTTATTTTCTTTGCTAACTTTCTCTGATCCTTTATGCCTACCACTTAAAATCTATCTTTCTATAGCTAATAAATCTGTTTTATACTTTACCTAAAACAGTGTATTTTGTTTGAAGTGCTTAGGAAATCTCAGCTCAGTTACAGAGTTCGGACCAGGGCAAGAAGGTACAGCCCGGAGTGTAAGGCTGGGGAGGAATTGGCTGGAGCCTCTCTATTGTTGGTTCATGAGTGGCTGGTTGGGTTCATTGGGTACAAGCATTCATGTAACTAGGTTGGGTGTGTTCCTGCTTGTGGATGGCTGTGTAAATTCAGTAACTGCCAGACAACAGTGAGAGGGAGTGCAGGCTGGTGGGTCAGAGGGCTCAGCAGTACCCCAGTTCCAAGTTGCACTCCAGGGATCCTGTCACACCCTCCTGAAAACACATACGAATTCAAAAGGCCTCTAAACCCTACCTCTCCTCATCCCAAATAAGCATTAGATAAAGGAACTTGCAATTCCTATGTGAACAGAAAGAAAAGGAGTACTTGTGGCACCTTAGAGACTAACAAATTTAAGTTTTTTCATGAAATTGGTTAGTCTCTAAGGTGCCACAAGTACTCCTTTTCTTTTTGCGAATACAGACTAACACGGCTGTTACTCTGAAATATGTGAACAGAGTACTTTGTCACTGGACTTGCTGTTGCTTCCCCTTCCTCTGTACTTCATGTAAACTGTCTGTTTAGACTATAAGCTCTTTGAGGCAGGGATCCAGTCCTCATACTTTGCACTGGTGATTTTTAAAAGTTACCCTTTCAAAAGAAAAGCTTTGCAGGACAGCTGCACCAAAAGGGAAAAATGAGAAAACATGTCTCCGTAAACAGGATTAAGAACTCAAGCCTGCCCCCTCTCAAGTTAATAGGAATATTGCAATTGGCTTTGATGAGAGTAGAAGGGCAGGCTCTAAGTCAGCAAGGAAGACACTCAGATACTACACTTATGAATGCCATATAAGTGTCTAGAGAGAGCAAAACATAGGACCAGTGATTTCCTCCATGCAAACACCACAAGTGTCTGACATAATGGTGATTTTTCTGATCAGCTAGATGTTAACAAAAATAAACCCCAAATAGCTAGTAATAGTGAGGTAGATAGATGTTTGGAGCTCTGACCTATTTGATGAGAAGGTTAGCACTGAATTTAAAACTGTTGCAAGCAAACTGATACAAAGAAAACTCTCATTCATTTTTTGTAAATAACTAATTGTTGGGGGAGGGGGGAGGAGAAACCAGGCTTGACATCTTTAAGGTATTAGAAAATTCAAATCTTTCTATTTATATTCCCCCCCCCCCCCAACACACACACACAGACACACTTCTTCCTCATCTAGGAAGAAGACCTGAAAAGCAGCCCTATGTAAGCTCCAAAGCTTGTCTCTCTCAACAACAGTTTGTCCAATAAAAGATGCCATTTCCTCCACCTGGTCTCATCCATAACATTCACTGAGCAGATATACATGATGGTCAGTGCACTAACGTTCTTATTCTACAAGAGTGGTTTCTTCCTCAGGTTTAACTTTTATTTCAATGCCACATATAGGACGGGTACCTGAGTAGCTTTAGCATCACATCTGAAAAGAGAAAAAAAAAATCCAGTCTCCCTGCCGAGTTCAGGTATGACAACTATCCACCTGGCTATCACCCTCCACCCATTACTTTCAGTATTATGTGGTGTTGTATGTATACAAGGCCAAATTCTGGCTCAAGGTTCAAAAGAAAAATAATCAATCTTCAAATAAACTAAAGCAAATACTGGAATAGCAGCATTAATGTTTTCCTATATTCTGGCTGTCCTCTCTCTAGACAGATTACACCTGTTTATAGGAGCAACCTGCATTAAGGAGGGTGGGGGGCATCAAGTAACCTCAACTGCTCAGTGGACACCTATAAGGATTGCATCAAAGCCTTTCTGAGGGCAGGTCTACACTACTGCATAAGTCGGTCTAAGCTATGTCGCTCAGGGGAGTGAAAAAGACACCCACACCCCATAGCAATGCAAGTTACCGTGACCTAAGCACGGTCATAGAACATACAACAGCGCAGCTGCACCGATGTAGCATTTCTAGTGTCGACCTGCCCTGAGCCTGAAAAGTGACAAGCATCCTCGACTTCTCCTTAAGTCCCTGAAGATTGAAAGCACTCAGGACCTCGTGGGATAAGGCCTAACTCATCAAGCAGCTCCCAAAATATGGGGGAGAGGGAGGAATGCAATCACTGTACACAGAGGTTAAGTACTGTATTGGGATTACTCTCTAATTCCCAATGGAAGGAACAGACTTTCTTCCTTCTGCTCCTTGACTTGCTGAAAATCTTTTAGAAACATTACCTCACTCTAAGAAATCCTGCCTAGTGACAACACCTACACTTCTTTTGCTTTTAAAACTTGGTTAAGACTAAATAGTTTAACCATGCAGTCCTCACAATTATTACCACATATTATAATGTACATAATAATCATAGGTTTCAGAGTAACAGCCGTGTTAGTCTGTATCCGCAAAAAGAAAAGGAGTACTTGTGGCATGTTAGAGTCTAATAAATTTGTGTAGCTTACAGCAGATGATGTTTCTCAAATAACAAGCCAAATTCTGAAGCCTTTTATTCAGTTTCTACTCATCTTTCTCCCCAGGAGAAACTCTTACTGGAGGTTGGGGATGAATAAGGACGGAGTAATTGCCAGTGCGAACAAATGTTCTGTGACATCCAGACAGCTCGCATAGGGTTGTGATTTTTAAAGCCTCTGGAAGAGGAAAGTAGCCAGAATCACAGTAGACATCAGGTAGGAATACGAGGCTTTCTGAATCCGGGCAATTTCACATTGCAGTATGTGCAGAGTTGCAGAATGAGATAAAGTCATTCCTCCAGCAGAACCCTCCTGTGGCTGCTCCCCTTCCTCCCCAGGAACAGCCTTGAAGAAAGCCACCCACTGAGACACACCCACGCTCCCTGAATTCTCCGTTCATCACATTCAAAAAGTTGAGTTCTGCCGCCCGAGTTCTCGCCAAGCACCAAAAATAAAACCCCAGAAGAGCTGCACTTTGCGTTTTCACCCAACACCGACACACACACTGCAAGAAGCTATACCAACCTCCTGTCCCCGCCACCTATGGCTGTGTTCACTGGGCACACAAAGCCGGGGGCGGGAGGGGTCGCATCTCCATTCCCCAAACCCCTCCCCACTTGTGTCACTAGCCACACAACCCGCTGGCTGGAGGTGCAACCCCCTCCTCAGGATTCCTGGTCCTCAATTCTCTGCCTGCACCCCAAACCCCACACAACCTCCCCTTCCCCCCGCCAGCTCTCAGTCCGCTCACCACCAGCAGAAGGGCGCTCCGAATCGCGACACGATCTTCATCTGCCCTGCTCCTTAAAGACTCCCATCAAGTCAGGGCCGAAGCTTCTGCCAGCCCCAGGCACCCCCACTGCTTCAGTTCACTCGACAAAAAGCCCAACAGCGCTGAACCCCGCGACTGCCTCGGCGGCTCTCCCCCTTCCCACAAAACCCCAGCGCCCGTGCCCCGATCTCTCTACTACGAGCTATGAGAAAGCAAGGGGGGGACCCCCCGCCCCCGGTTCTCTCTAGTCAATGAGCCCCATCAGAGCCAGGAAAAGCTGCAGCTCCAGGGTAGGTCCCAACACCCCCCCCCCCCCCAACACACACAATCCCTTCGGTTCACGCTGGCCCAGGCTAAGGGGGGGGGGGGGCTGGGAACGACGCTCCCTTTGTTAAATGAACCAGCGTCGTGCGCAGGATGGAAGCAGCCGGCCCCTCTCCCTGGGCTGAGCGGGTCTCCCCCAACCCCAGCCGCGCGGCTTCGCCCACCGGCGCGGCTGGGAGCCCGGCTCGCCAGAGCCGCCCCCGCCCGCCCGGCAAACTCGAAGCGCCTCCGTGCGCCCCGCGCCCCGGTTAGCCACTTGCCGCCCGCCAGGGACTCCGGGCGCCGCAGAGCAGCGGGGGACCGAACCAGCGCCGGGCAGGAGGCGCCCCAGCGCCCGGCACTCACCGCGGGGCGGCAGAGCGGCTCCCTGCCTCTCGCCCGGCAGCGGCGTTCGCTCCCCCTCTTTCTGCTCCCTCCGAGACCCGGCCCCGCCTCCCCCGGCACGCCGCGCCGGCGTCCCCTATTGTCAGCCGCGCCGAGCCCAGGCGGCAGCCCCCGGCCGCCCTCCCAGCGGCTCTGCCCCCCGCCCTGGGCTGGGTCCCTCTCCCATTGGCTGCTGGGGGTGGCCTCTCCCCTCCCCCCCTGGGAGGTAAGGAGTGGGAGCGGGACACGTGAGGGTGAAGCAGACAGGAGGCTTGCAGGGTGATGTCATTTGGGAATGAGGTAGAGGCGGCTGGGATGGGGCGGGGGGGCTGCGAGCCGGCAGCGGGAGCCCAGGCAATCCGCCCCCCCCCCCCCCCCACTCCCCAGCCAAGCTCCCTGCGCCGCAGTATCTTCCGCAGTTTGCCCGGCCCACCATGTGCTCGGGAGAGTTTTGGGAGAATCAGCACTTTTCACCGTCCGAGCCCTTCACAGACATCCACTCATCGAGCTCCCCACCCCGCCA
This sequence comes from Lepidochelys kempii, assembly GCF_965140285.1. Taxonomy (NCBI): domain Eukaryota; kingdom Metazoa; phylum Chordata; order Testudines; family Cheloniidae; genus Lepidochelys; species Lepidochelys kempii. Next base: position 16,999,462 of record NC_136380.1, read on the forward strand.
TAGGCACTTTGAGGTAAACGTGGAAAGAATTACCTCCCATCCCCCTTTTACAGTGTGGGAAACGGGAGATTTGTTCTGCTTCGGAAACTATATGACCACACCTTCGTCGCGAGGAAACCTGCTCCCTGGGTCTGTTCAGAGATACCTTTGCTACTTGCCTAGAAAAATGCCTGCTCCTTTTGTTTTACTCCTGCTAGCCCCACAAAGCCACATAAGGGACTCAGAGAGCCAGCTGGGTTCTGGTCCTTCTTGTGCATCATCAGCTGAATTGTTTACTAGATCAGTTACATCGGGTGCCTGTGCAAACCTGCCGATGGTATTGGGGCTACCATAAAATCTCCCACGGTTTCACTACCACTAGGGGCTTGTTAATCTCTATGGTGCCACAAATACTCCTTTTCTTTTTGCAGCTACAGACTAACACGGCTGCTACTCTGAAACTAGGGGCTCTGTGTAAACTCAAAAGTTTGTCTCTTTCACCAACAGAAGTTGGTCCAATGAAAGATATTAGCTCCCCACTCACCCTTTTCTCTCATGTTATTTGTGTTGTGGTACAGCTAGGGCTCCATTGTGCTCAGCACTGTACAAACACATAGCCAAGGATGGTTCTTGTCCAAAAAGACCTTACAATCTGAGCCCTTGTCTAATCTCAGAAGTTGTGTGACTTTATCCTAAATGTGTTTTTAAACTGGTGCAACTCCCTAAGCGGACCCTCTTATTTTGGAACGGTAGCCGTGTTAGTCTGTATCAACAAAAACAATGAGTATTTGTAGCACCTTATAGACTAACAAATTTATTTGGGCATAAGCTTTTGTGATGAAGTGGGTTTTAGCCCACGAAAACTTATGGCCAAATAAATTTGTTAGTCTCTAAGGTGCTACAAGTACTCCTCGTTCTTTCCTCTTATTTTGGTTTAGCTTAAACCTGTTCCTAACCTATTTAAGTTAAATTAAAGAAAGCTGGTTTAAACCAAAATAAAAACATCCCACTGCACAAGTTTAAAATCACAGCTTTAGTTAAAGGTGCATCTTTCTCATGAGAACAAGCTCTAAGTAAGGGATAAGAGACAAGTGGTGGATAGGACAGACAAGGGGAACAAAAAACAGCAGGACAACACTGTTTCGCATGATAAGCTGTGGTCTTAGAACACCAGCTGGCTATCTGTTGTCATGGTGGTAGAGAGAGCAACAGCAGGCCCATACGAGGAATCCCACTGTTACTAGCATCAGTGGAGCTGCATGATGCATTGCAACAGTGAGAGATCTGGCAAAAAAGCTCAGTGTAGACACACCCTTAGATGTGTGGGCAGGGACTGGTAAGAAGTGGACATACATGGCATTTTACACCTAGGACCTTAAAGACTGAAATGGCAGGGAGTAGCCAAAGCATTTCACACTCCCCAGGAAAGGGGGATGGGTGAGGAATGACCCATTGCAGGGGGATAGTGTGAAACGGCACCCTGTAAATATTGTTAGTGTCTGCATCCTAATTCAGTGATGAATCAGAACACATAGTCCCCTTGATTACTCCCCATTCCTATAGTGGAGGACCTGAAGCAGATGATCAGTCCCAAACACACTGAAGCACCCCTCTCGTCCTATTGGGATAATATACATACCAAATTAAACATGAACCACTCCTAAACCAATTTAAATGTGTCCACACAAGGGAGTTCCACAAGTTTAACTCGACCTGGTCTACACATAGTTTTTGTATCACTTTAATCATCCCCCAGTCTGGATGTAGTTATGCCAGCAGTTCTCAAACTGTGGGTCAGGACCCTAAAGTGGGTCAGGACTCTGTTTTAATGGGGTCGCCAGGGCTGGCATTAGACTTGCTGTGGGCCTGGGCTGAAGCCAAAGTCAGAGCCCCACCGCCCAGGGCTGAAGCCCTTCTGTCCCTCTCTGGGTGACAGGGCTCAGACTTTTGGTTTGGTGGGGCTTAGGCTTCAGTCCCCCTTCCCCATGTAGTAATTTTTGTTGTTAGAAGTGGATCACGATGCAATGAAGTTTGAGAAATCCTGAGTTATACTGTATAAAGGCATTTATATCGGTATAGTTTAGGAAACTAACTCCATCCCAGCTAGGGGTTATATTGCTTTTAACTAGTTGACACGGTTAGGTTAGGTTAGGTTAGGCTGACACAGCTATGGCACTCAGGGGTGTGAATATTTTCATAGCTATGCTGACCTAACCCCTGGTGTAGATGCAGCGAGGTTGAAAGAAGAATTCTTCTGTTGACCTAGCTACTGCTGCTTGGAGAGGTGGATTACCTACAGCAACAGAAAAATCCCTTCCATTCCATGGCAGCAGCTATAGTATAGATATGACCTATATCTCTTACTAAAACAATATAGTTAAAGTGATACAAAAACTGTGTGTAGAAAACCAAGCCTTAAATCAATTTAGAAACCAATTTAGTTAAATCTGTACAATTTTTGTGTATAGATTAGAGCTAAGGAAGCAAAAAGGGGGCACAAAGGCTTTTTCCCTTTGCAGATCGCCGTTAAGAGACCATTTCAAAGTATCCCCAAAGGAATAGAGCATACTTCTGCTCCATTATTATTAGGAGCTTAGGACAGGTGGTGCCATAATTTGGGACCCCAAAGGGGTTCCTTGTGGTGATGGTACTCCTAGTGGCAGAGCCAGGTTTTGCAAGCAGGGGTCAATGGGTCATTGGTGGTAGGCTGGAGGGTGAGCCTTCCCCATGCTCACCTAGAACAGCAGTTCCTCCTTGCTCTCCATCCCCATGTGAAAATTTTACACCTCCTTTTGTCAACTGCATAAAAGCCTTGAAAAAGGACCACACATACACCTGAAGGCTGCTGGGGGCAGGGTGGGGGGCAGTTGCCACTCTTGTTCCTTTGTTACTCCACCGCTGGGTACCCTGTTTCTTGAATCCAGACAAACTCTATCAGTCCTTCATACCTACCTACTGTTGGGCATCTAAGACCTGCTCGATGACCAAAGACAGGAGGAGATGCTCAGGGATGTCTGGCCATAAAGTGGCAGTAGTAAATGGACTTCTCATCGTAAAAGATAAGTCTTGCTTAAGAGGTGACTGATTGAAAGCCAAACAATGTTTTTTTTTTATTTGTGTTCTGAACTTAATAGGCAGAGCAGATGCACTGAGAGTCTTTGGGAAAAGACTGTGATTTTCCTTGGTACTGAGAACGAATTCATATGGCTTCATTCCAAAAAGTTCTTTTCCACCGTTACCTCAAAAGGGTCCCTTGTGTTCTGTGGGCAGGAATTGAGCACCAGGCCCCAACCTCAAAGACCAACTCTGTTAATTGATTTTTGAGTAATCACTTGAGAAGCTAAATTTCCTCCTTTTTAGACTAATAGCAAAGAGTGTTGGCTTGCAGCCTGAGGCCCTGTCTAGACTAGGAAAATAGGTAGCAGCTAACAGGATTTTAAACACCACTTAGCAATCTTTCAAAACATGTTAGATAGTAGTGGTCAGCTCTAAGGGGGAGTCTAGGGCTGATCATAACCATCTTAGACCTCTTTAAAACTGTTAAACCTTTGTCTACACTAGGTGCTAAGTAGAGTTTAAAAATTTGTTAATTAAAACATGTCAGCTACCACCCATTTTCCTCCTCTAAATAAGTCTCTAGTGGTCTTGCTTTGAGCGTTAACAGCCATTATTTATCCTAGTCTACATTGGCAACTGTAACCCTATTGGTCTCATTCTATGAGCAGTAGACCAGAGTTTATGAATGTCCTACAGAACTACCACGTGTGAAGAACACAAAACTAATTACAAAGTGTCTAAACCTTAACCTGGTCTATGTCTGGCTTCCATCAACATAGCTACAGTCTCTCCAGAAGGTGGAGTTCCTACACCGATGGACAAACAGCTAAGGCACTATATCAATATAGTTCCCGTATCATAGACATGGCCTGGTTCTTCAGTCAAGTTTAGGGGAATAGCTGCATCCCTTCTAGGGGTTTGTACTGCTTTAATTATATCTGATTCTAAAACAATATAGTTAACATGGTACAAAAACTCTGTGTAGACAAGCCCCATATTTCATATATATATGAAGACACAATATCTGTCCTGAAAAACTCATTAAGAAGAGATAGCAGTGGAAGATAGTGAACAGCAAGTTATGGCTCTCATTCTTCTCTCACTTAAAGTATTGTAAATCAAGAGAAACTCCATTGAAAGTAATGTAGTTACACCAGTGCACAATTCTGTGTTAGAAGAATCAGAGCCTCAGGGCCTGATTCAGCAGTGACTTCCTTCTTGTGTAGTTATTTTCACACCTATGCAAAGTGGGTGTAAAACACTGCCAAATCAGAATGGTAACATTTTAAAACCATCTTGCCCAGATGTAAATGACAACATAAGGTGCAAGGCAGTAGAGAATCAAGCCCTAGATGTGAATTTGTGATGCAAAATGTTCAATGTATTCCTAGCTACATATGCAAAAGCATGATAGAGAATATACAGGTAATAATCCCTCTCTGTACAACTCTGGTGAGACAACTCTTGGGATAGTTCTGGTTGCCTCCTTACCAGAAAGGTGTACACTGATTAGAGAGCGTTCAGAAAAGAGAAACAAGGTAATTAAAGGACTGAAGGGATAGACTAATAAAGAACTGTGGGACTAATTCTCCTCTCACTTACACTGGGGTAAAAATGGTGTTACACTGGTTTAACTGTTGCAAATGAGGGGTGAACCAGGCCCTAAATATATCAAAGGTGCACAAACATTGGTTTTGGAGTATTTCCACCTAACTATAAGATCTACTTCTTTTTTTGTCATCCTAGAGCAACCATCATAATCGTAGCCAACTAATTTGAAGAGCTCAGCCCAAACTCAGAAGTACATGCTAAAATTTTATTAACTATGGCTTATACACTCCGTTCAAATATTGGGACAAACCCCAAGAATGCCCCTTGAATACAGGCGTTTCCATGCTTCAGTTCAACAAACCTCACTCCCAATCCCAGCAGTGTCTGCAGTTTTATCAATTAAAATTGAAAACCCTCCTCATATGTTCCCTGCCCCTACAGTATCATTTCTCAGAATTTAACCACATATTTCAATCAGTTCATTTCTGGGTTGTATTGTAGAAGTTTCCAAATGCTGCCTAATACTTTCATCCCCATATTGCTAGACTTATCATGGAGAATAATGACTTGCATAGCACAAAGCATGATGGTACAAACAATCAAGTACAGTCTCCCTTAATAAGCTTCTGGGAGTCTTCAGTTGCTCCTTAAAGGTTCCTTTCTTCTTGGTCAGTATATCCAAGAAGTTGGGTGCTCATAGAAATCTTCCTGCCATTCTGATTTTACATGATCTCTCCCTACTTAATTGAAGACCTGGTATGTGGTGAAACTTCTGGCAATTAATTCACTTTTTACACCTCAGATAATTTTGGCCAGAAAATATTCCAATAACAGCAAAGATTTCCTTTGATGGAGGAGTAAGGTAAATAAGGTAAAGCCATAAATGATTACATGATCTTGGACTTACTGTGAAACTCTGGAAGTCATAAAATGCAAATGGGGTCCATAGGTTAGCAATGATATCATACTTTGATTCATCAGCTAGTAGGTGAGTCTGATCACATATACGACAATATCAAGGCATGCTGCTGATTCTGAGCTGAAGGTTGGTGCTTTTGTTGGCTGTATAGTCTCAGTTTCTGCTGAGCAGCATTGCTCCAAATTTTTAGCATAGAATCTGTGGTGTTTATTAGTCATCTGAAGTTTTTTGCTTCTTGAAAAGGTTATGAATATTCATAGTTAACCTGAGGTGGAAAACAAATTAAAATACATTTGAATATTTAAAGTGGAATTTGAATACCCTGGATCAGCCAATGGGGCTATGCTGATTTACAACAACTGAGGATCTGGCCCTTTAAATTTTAATCCTACAATTTGTAAGGCTCTATGGAGATGAATGATTGGCATGGCAGATCGACCTACACTCAAATATCAATGGAGGCAGTGATATGCAAAAAACCCAGAGTTTTATCCTTAATTTTAATTATGCTATTTATGTCTTTAACTGAACATAGAATTCAACTAATGAGTGCACATAGGGCATGTTACAAAAATCTTCTCCTTCAGTCTCCCAACCCCATTAATCTCATCTATGCCTCTGTGTCTCTAAAGTCGTGATTCTGCCCCACTAAAATCCACCCTTCTCTACCCTCTCCCCAGCCAAGGTCACCATCTGAAATATTCCTCCTCACTCCTCCCCCCACCTCCATATCTGCGCCTTTCCACACAATATCCCAGGAACTCCCCTCCCTGCCAACTTCCACACCTATCTTTGCCTCATTCCACACATTGCCCCATCATCCAAGAATGTCCCCCACCCTGTTTTGGCTGGAAATTATGATGGCAGCTGAGCATAGCAAAATACATACATCATGGCAGCATTACAGGCAGCCAGGGAACAGGAATAGGTACCAAGAGGCAGTTGGAAGGGGATATCACTGAGGGGGAGAAAAAGTTGGGGGGGGGGGAGAAGGGGAGACAACTCTCCCATGCTTCCCTATGTATTGAGCCTTTGGATGGCTATAGAAAAACATTTGTGAATGACAAGATAATATTGGGGAAGGTAAGACAGACTGTAGAATCAGCAGAATGGCAATGGCATGCGAAGATCTCACCCACGAATCCACTTGTGTGTAACGTTCATACCTGCCAATGCCAAGAACATGTACCGTGCATAATATGCAATCAGTGGCAGCAGGTGTAATAATAGTGCATTTCACTATTTGTGTTTCAAATCCCTCTTTTCACACTTTACATGCATTTTTAATGGAAATTTCAGAATGAGTTGGGGGGGGGAATATTGTCTCTTACCCCATTGTCACTATGAGCAAATAACCCTATCCTATTATTTAATTTGGTAAAACTTTCTCAGTCATCTTTCAGATACTTTTCTGGATGCTGGAAGGAGACTAGCATCAAAATCAGAACTATTTTTCTGACCCTTTCCCCTGAATCTAGAGAATTCAGATAAAGTGGGACCCAGAGACTGAGGTTCTGTAAAATCTAAATAACCGACTGCTTCAAGCAGCAACTCTCTATTTCCCACAGGCAAAGCCATTTGATTTAAGCTTTTCTTACAGGGCCAGAATTTGGCCTATAGGGCCAATATTTGCCACCAGCCCAGTATGGTTTTATAAAATACATCTAGAAGTTCTTGTCATGTCCATGAATCATTTTCTATTCAATTTATTCTATCCATGTTTTAATCCAGTGATGTGGTTAATTCTTGTCTTTCAGCCTCTGAAGGAATATAGTGGAGGCTGATATAATCAGAGCTCAGTGGGCCAAATCCTGCTCATAGATCAATCATGAAGGGTATATCTACACTACGAAATTAGGTCGATTTTATAGAAGTCAATTTTTAGAAATTGATTTTATACAGTCGATTGTGTATGTCCCCACTGAGCGCATTAAGTCAGCAGAGTGTGTCCTCAATACCGTGGCTAGCATCGACTTACGGAGTGGTTCACTGTGGGTAGCTATCCCACAGTTCCCGCAGTCTCTGCTGCCCATTGGAATTCTGGGTTAAGCTCCCAATGCCTGATGGGGCAAAAACATGTCGCCCCTCCCTCCCTCCATGAAAGCAATGGCAGACAATCGTTTTGTGCCTTTTTTCCTGGGTTACCCGGGCAGACACCATATCACGGCAAACATGGAGCCCACTCAGCTCACCACTGCTGTTGAGCATTGTAAAAACACCTCACACATTATCCTGGAGTATGTGCAGAACCGAACTAAGAGACGCCAGCACGAGGATGATTGAGGACATGGACACAGATGTTTCTGAAAGCACGGGCTGTGGCACTTGGGACATCATGGCGGCAGTGGGGCTGGTTGATACAGTAGAATGCCGATTCTGGGCCCAGCAAACAAGCACACACTGGTGGGACCACATAGTGTTGCAGGTATGGGATGATTCACAGTGGCTGCAAAACTTTGGCATGCATAGGGCCACTTTCCTTGAACTTTGTGAGTTGCTTTCCCCCACCCTGAAGTGTAGAAATATCAAGATGAGAGCTGCCTTGACAGTTGAGAAGCGAGTGGCGATAGCCCTGTGGAAGCTTGCAACGCCTGACTGCTACCGATCAGTTGGGAATCAATTTGGAGTGGGCAAGTCTACTGTGGGGACTGCTGTGAGCCTGGTAGCCAATGCAATCACTGATGTTCTGCTATCAAGTGTAGTGACTCTGGGAAATGTGCAGGTCATACTGGATGGTTTTGCTGCAATGGGGTTCCCTAACTGTGGTGGGGTGATAGACGGAACACATATCCCTATCTTGGCACCAGAACACCTTGCCAACTAGTATATAAACCGCAAGGGGTACTTCTCAATGGTGCTGCAAGCACTGGTGGATCACAAGGGACATTTCACCGACATCAACGTGGGATGGCCGGGAAAGGTACAGATGCTCGCATCTTTAGGAACTCAGGGCTGTTCAAGCAGTTGCAAGAAGGGACTTACTTGCCAGACCAGAAAATTACCACTGGGGATGTTGAAACGCCAATAGTTATCCTTGGGGACCCAGCCTACCCCTTGCTCCCATGGCTCATGAAGCCATACACAGGCAGCCTGGACAGTAGTAAGGAGCAGTTCAACTCTAGGCTGAGCAAGTGCAGAACGGTGGTAGAATGTGCCTTTGGACGTTTAAAAGCTCGCTGGCACTGTTTGCTGACTAGGTTAGACCTCTGCGCAACCAACATTCCCATTGTTATTGCTGCTTGCTGTGTGCTCTATAATATCTGTGAGAGTAAGGGGGAGACGTTTATGGTGGGGTGGGAGGTTGAGGCAAATCGCCTGGTAGCCGATTTTGCGCACCCAGACACCAGGGCGATTAGAAGAGCACAGCTAAGCATGCTATGCATCAGAGAGGCTTTGAAAACCAGTTTCATGACTGGCCAGGCTACGATGTGACAGCTGGTGTGTGTTTCTCCTTGCTGCAAACCCACCCCCTTTGTTGATTTTAATTCCCTGTAAGCCAACCACCCTTGCCCCTTCGATCACAGCTGGCAAAGGAAATAAAGTAACTATTGTTTTGAAACCACACATTCTTTCTTTATTAATTAAAAAAAAAAGTGAGATAACTGACAAGGTGGCCCAGGTGGGGTGGGGTGCGGGAGGAGGGAAGGACAAGGCCACATTGTTTATTGTAGCCACCCTACAAATCAAAACTGTTTGAATGACAGCCTTCTGTTGCTTGGGCCATCCTCTGGAGTGGAGTAGCTGGGTGCCCGGAGCCTCCCCCCGCGTTCTTGGGCATCTGGGTGAGGAGGATATGGAACTTGGGGAGGAGGGCAGGCAGTTATACAATGGATGCAGCGGGGGTTTGTGCTCTTGTTGGCTTTCCTGCAGCTCCAACAGATGCTTCATCATGTCCGTTTGTTCCCCCATTAGCCTCAGCATCGCCTCCTGCCTCTGCTCTTTGCGCTCACTTAATGCTTTCCTGGCCTCTGCCACTGAATGTCTCCATGCATTAAGCCATGCCGTATCAGTGCGGGAGGACTGCATGAGCTCGGAAAACATGTCATCACGAGTGCGTTTTTTTCACCTTCTAATCTGCAATAGCCTCAGGGATGGAGATGATAGGGGGAGTGTAGAAACATTTGCACCTGTGGGGAGTTAAAGGGAGAGTAAAATTTAAGATGATACATTTCTGAGAACAAAAGGGAGACTCTTTCACAGTGAATCAAGCAATTTACAGCAGACAGCACATGTGCTTTAGGTACAAGGTCGCATTTTGCCTTTTATATTGAGCGCCTGCCAGTGTGGTGACACATCACACATGGCTGGGCAACAGAATTCGGTTTCCAGGCACCCATGGTAAGCCTTTTGGTACGTGAGCTTGGCTTCTTACGCCTTCATAACATATGGGAATGGTTTCAAACTGCAGAGCCATCCTTTCCAATAGCAAGTAATGCAGTTGGATTTCACATTTAAAAGAAGGGGCTGCGATTTTCGGGTGGATGTGCAGCACACACCTTCCCCCACCCCACCACATGGCTATTCTCTGGGATGATCCCTTCACCCCTCTCCCCACCACATGGCTATTCTCTGGGATTATCACTTTTAGCCAAGTGCAAACAACCCAGCATGAACAGGGTCCTTTTACTATTCCCTTACAAAAATTCCTCTATTTCAACCAGGTGACCATGAATGATATCACTCTCCTGAGGCTAACACAGAAAGATAAAAACCGAATGTTGCTTGAATGCGACCAAAACCCAGGACCATTCGCTGCCATGCTTTGTGCTGCAATGATTCCAGACTACTTGCTACTGGTTTGGCGTGGTAAAGTGTCCTACCGTGGAGGATGAAATAAGGCAGCCCTCGCCAGAAACCTTCTGCAAAGGCTTTCAGAGTACCTCCAGGAGAGCTTCATGGAGATGTCCCTGGAGGATTCCTGCTCTGTCCCCAGACACATTAACAGACTTTTCCAGTAGCTGCACTGGCCGCGAATGCATCCCAATTCTTCAGGGCAAATCAAACATTAAACACTATTACTTTTAATCCCTGTACTGTAGTTACAAATGTGCACTCATCAGAGGTGCCTTCTCTGGCTTCAGGGTTGGGGATCCCACCTTGGGAGGGTATTGGCTCCAGGGTGAAGAAAAGGTCATGGCTGCCAAGGAGAACGGATTCACCGCTTGCCTGCTCCGCATTCTCCTCTGCCTCCTCTTCTTCATCCACAAATTCCTCCTCCCTGTTGTGTGAGACTGCCACCTTGCCCGTGTCCATGGACAGTGGTGGGGTAGTGGTAGGGTGCCCCCCTAGAATGCCATGCAGCTGATCATAGAAGCGGCATGTATGGGGCTCTGACCCAGAGCAACTGTTTGCCTCCTTTGTCTTTTGGTAGGCTTGCCTGAGCTCCTTAACATTCACGCAGCACTGCTGTATGTCCCAGTTGTAGCCTCTCTCCACCGTGCCCTGTGCGATTTTAGCATATATATTAGCATTTCTTCCTTTTGATCGGCGTTTGGCCTGCACAGATTCTTCTCCCCATACAGCAATCAGATCCAGTGTCTCCCGTTCATTCCATGCTGGAGCTCGTTTGCGATTCTGGGGGGACTGCATGGTCACCTGTGCTGCTGAGCTCGCCACGGTGACCAAATAGGAAATGAAATTCAAAATTTCCCGGGGCTTTTCCTGTGTACCTGGGTAGCGCATCGGAGTTCAAAGTGCTGTCCAGAGCGGTCACATCGGAGCGTTCTGGGTTAGCTCCCGGAGGCCAATACCGTTGAATTCCATCAGCACTACCCCAAATTTGACCCAGCAAGGTCGATTTTAGCGCTACTCCCTTCGCCGGGGAGGAGTACAGAAGTCAATTTTAAGAGCCCTTTAGGTCAACAGAATGGAGTTGGTTGCATAGATGCATTCATTTTAAAATCGACCTAACGTGGCTAAATTCGACCTAACCCCGTAGTGTAGACCAGGGCTAACAAATCCAGTTTCATGCCCTTTAAATTTACATTTAATCCAGATTTACATAGGTGTAAATGATAGAATAATTTGCCCAATACATATGAGTAGAAGACGTGGTAGCCATAGAATAACAAAGGAAGAGTCAACTTTGAGTGAAAGTCGTGAAGGTTGAAGTTTATACACTGAATCTCAGCAAACCTGTCTTTCATTATAGACAGGACAAGTTTAATAGGCTTTCCTCTAGTTAAAGAAAATTTTAAAAAATCAATCTGCTTTTCCTCTCTTTATTGATTTCTTAAAGTATGCTTTTGGAGAGTTCCCATTCCCATTACCAGTGTAAAGAGAGCTAAGCACTGCAACAGCCAGCCTGAGTGAGATATCAGGAGAGACTGAGGAGTACTTGTGGCACCTTAGAGACTAACCAATTTATTTGAGCATAAGCTTTCGTGAGCTACAGCTCATTTCATCGGATGCATACTGTGGAAAGTATAGAAGATCTTTTTATGCATACAAAGCATGAAAAAATGGGTGTTTACCACTACAAAAGGTTTTCTCTCCCCCCACCCCACTCTCCTGCTGGTAATAGCTTATCTAAAGTGATCACTCTCCTTACAATGTGTATGATAATCAATGGGCCATTTCCAGCACAAATCCAGGGTTTAATAAGAACGTCTGTGGGGGGGGGGGGAGGGGAAAAGGGGAAATAGGTTACCTTGCATAATGACTTAACCACTCCCAGTCTCTATTCAAGCCTAAGTTAATTGTATCCAATTTGCAAATGAATTCCAATTCAACAGTCTCTCGCTGGAGTCTGGTTTTGAAGTTTTTTTGTTGTAATATTGCAACTTACTTTCCACAGTAGGCATCCAATGAAGTGAGCTGTAGCTCACGAAAGCTTATGCTCAAATAAATTGGTTCGTCTCTAAGGTGCCACAAGTACTCCTTTTCTTTTTGCGAATACAGACTAACACGGCTGTTACTCTGAAACCTATCAGGAGAGACTATTAATCCAGGGCTATTTTATCCGTTGAGCACTAACAAAGAAGCTCATTTTTATGTAGAAAATCTTGCCTGTGAAGAGGCATATTGTAAATATATGGGAGAGAGTGAAAGAGAATATAACAGCATAATAGAATTAGGGTTTTTTTCTCTTTTGCTTTTTTGATGTGCCTATTCAAGACCCAGTCCTTCTCCAGTTGAAGTCAATGGGAATTCTGCCATTGATTTCAGTGTGGACAGAATCAAGCCTTTAGTCATTGCATCTCTGCCAGATTTTATTTCATACCCTGCCAAAACATCACCACATGAACCAATCCATAGCTTGAGTCATTTAGAACTGGACTGAACAAAGCCTTAGAAAATAAAATGTAGGGAATAATCCTGCTCTGGCAAAGGAATTGACTGAATGATCAAATGCATCTTTTTCCATGCCTTTGTGATTCTGTCTTGCTGCATTACATGAGTGACAACCAGGCGGTGCAAAGCATTGACAGACACTCATTCTTTGTGAGTGTTGTGCAAATATTTCACAAATATCATGCAGTTTAAGCAAGCTGTAAAAATATAAAATCATGATGTCTCTTTCCTATATATTTGTACCCACCTAACACTTCTTGGGTGGATCTCAGTATAAATAATAATAGAAAAGATTATTGCTGATAATTGAAGATTAAATCTGTGTTTCATGAAACTTATTTTTTTATATCAGTGCAGTTAAATTCATCCATCAAATGCATAGCTCTTCTATAGTAACACTCTGAGTTTATAGCTGCTCCATATGATGTCATTAACAGCAAGAGGATCCAAATTCAATATCCTGGTCTCCTCTAAAAAAAAGGGAAGTGGGGTCCTCATCTGTGGCTGATAAAGTAGCAACTTCAATAGTTAATCCAGCAGAGAGAACTGTAATAAACAAACAGCTGTATTGCAATCTAGCAGAGGACAGTGGTATGCAAATAATTATATCAGCTCTAGACTGATTGTTACAGAATGGGCCACATGGGGTTCAAAACCACTTTGGAGATGCACATTGTTTTAGACCTGATGCTAGAGATTTCCTTTAATATGATGTACTTTCTCTCAGCTCTCTCGGAACTGCTGATGAGCGGTGTATTATTCTTGGGGAAGCAGGGCATCTCAGGTTTTAGTGAAACACTTTTATTTAACTATATCATAAACCTGATGGATGGAACTGGATTCAGTGTCAATTAGAGAACCCCTAAACTCAGTCTGTCTCCATGTCTCTCTATAGACTACTTCCTGTTATGTACCTGCAAGGTCCACAAGATAAACAATGTCACAAGCTGGACTCCTGCTCTGGGCTTTTCTCAAATCTAGTACATCACCTTTTAGATCTTCTGAGATTTTGGGGTGAAGCTGCTCTGAAATCTGGTGAATATGCCATTCAAGATCATTCCAAGGCTGCTTCTGGGAGTCATTTGTATGGTATGTTGTACTAGTTGCTGAGTCTTTTCACCCTAGGCGTTCTTTTCAGTCCAAATTCCAGAAGTACTTTTTCTGACACTGATGATAATCTCTCCGCTGGCTCTGATATTGGTTGGGCCATGTGTTCTGCAATACAGAATGTATGGTTTTCTCATATAAGTGCCAGGGCTGGCTTTCTTCTTGTTTCCTCTTTTCTGGGATACATAGAGACATCCAATTCTTGCCCATAATTCACTTTACAAACATTCGTGACTTAAGCTCTTACCTCATTTTCCCCATCTGTAAAACGAGGGTAAGAATGCTTACTCACAGGATGCTTTAAGGATTAATTACAGGTTTCAGAGTAGCAGCCATGTTAGTCTGTATCCGCAAAAAGAACAGGAGTACTTGTGGCACCTTAGAGACTAACAAATTTATTTGAGCATAAGCTTTTGTGGGGTACAGCCCACTTCATCAGATGCATAGAATGCTGATAATAGCTCATCTTAATTAATTAGCCTCTTACTCCATCTTTTCATGTTCTCTGTATGTATGTATATATATATCTTCTTACTACATGTTCCATTCTATGCATCCGATGAAGTGAGCTGTACCTCACAAAAGCTTATGCTCAAATAAATTTGTTAGTCTCTAAGGTGCCACAAGTACTCCTGTTCTTTTTGCGGATACAGACTAACACGGCTGCTACTCTGAAACCTGTAATTAATCCTTAAAGCTTCCTGTGAGTAAGTATTCTTACCCTTTTTTCCCTTGGGGAAAATGAGGTAAGAGATTAAGTCACACAACAAAACATTGGCAACACTGGAATTTGAACTCAGGGGCTCCTGTCTCCCAGTCCTGTGCTCAGACCTGTAAATTGCACCCTCTCTTGCTAACATCTTTGAAAGAGTCACATTTTCAGCAAATGTAACTTGGTAGACTGCTGCAGAGTATAATGTACTACTATCCTCCAGAACGGTGAGTTGAAGTGTGAAGTGATTTATGGGAGGAAAGTTTTTTATTTATGGGGGAGTGCATCAGGTTGGCAGCATTTATCTGAAATCTCCACCTGCTAGCAGACTATGGTCCTGCTAGAAAATGTTAAGTATGTTTTTCTGTTCATTCACAGTTGCAGGTAGCTCACTGTCCTACCGGACATAAGGGAAGAAGGAGTGGCTCTGTTCAGAGAAAGGACATGGGTCATGAACTGGGCAGTTCTCAAGGAGCAGCCAGTCTGGGGAACTGGGGGGATAAGGTGCATTGCTTCCTTTCTTTTCTGAATAAAGCCAAACCCCAGGAAGGGGATGACCCACTCTAGTGACTGAAATGGACTGCATCTGAAACTGTGAGGAAGCTACCCGCTTACAGTAGGTTTGTAGAGCTGTGGTTGTAAGGTGGACAATGCTCCACTGTGAAATTTGTATGTATTGTTCTTTGCATGTATATCCAGAGCTCTGGATTAGCACATTTAATCAAATGAAATAAATAAAATAAATAAATAAATGAAAACATACATTGCATTTAAGAGGATTGTATTAAAGTAACTCTTCTTCCCCTCTAAGTGGTTACAAAACAATGAAGCTTTCAGTGCTTTACACTTCACAGGGTAAAAAGTACAATGAGCTGCTTAACATCCCTCAGTTCAGCTCTTCTATCTCATGGGTATCCAGTTGCAATGTATCCACATCAACCTCTCAATTCTCAGCTGATCCCAAAGCAGAGAGCATCTGGCTATGAGCTCTTCTGTTTTAAGATGCTGCTTCAGGACCTACTACGTTTCAGCACGAGTGTACAAGGTTTGCTATGCTTAAATTTGCTTGATATTGGGAAAGGAGCAATATCACAAAATCCTACAATATTCATTCTGTTTATGAAATGTGCAGTAGGCCCTCTTGCACCTCCAAGCTAATATTAACCACAACGTTTGCAAACTAGAAGGAAGCCAGTTATATAACAGCTAAAGCAGGCCTGTTACAAGGAAGACTAGATTTCAGAGTAACAGCCGTGTTAGTCTGTATTCGCAAAAAGAAAAGGAGTACTTGTGGCACCTTAGAGACTAACCAATTTATTTGAGCATGAGCTTTCGTGAGCTACAGCTCACTTCATCGGATGCTGTAGCTCACGAAAGCTCATGCTCAAATAAATTGGTTAGTCTCTAAGGTGCCACAAGTACTCCTTTTCTTTAAGGAAGACTAGAACACTTCTTGGTTTGTTTTCTAAATACATTTTATATTTGTCTCCAACAAAGTCCAGCTTGCAATCCATGTACAATACAGTTATAATCCTTACAATTGTAAAATTGGTTCATTCAAAGAATCAGACCGAAGGACATAAATCTCATCCTGGGATCAGCTAACTGTGAATGGGGAAGCCAGACAACCAGAATATAAAGGAATGCAAATAAAATTTTCTTTCATTATTGACAAGTAGTCTCAATTGCAGAAGGAAGGAAAGGAACAATAAAAGTATATTATTAGCATCTGGATTCTAATTAAGTTATATGTGTACTTGCTCATATCAAACAGCTGGAAGGATGCTTGCCAGCGCAGGTAGACAGACACATGCTAGCTCTGCTTGAATTAGCCTGATAACAATAGCAGTGTGGCCGCAACAGCATGGGTGGTGGCTAGGGCTAACTGGCCAAGTATATGCCCAGGGGACTGGGTGGGATTGTACTTGTGGGGGAAGCAGGGAGGGTAGTCCATGCCACCACCCCTGCTGCGTAGCCACATTGCTATTTTTAGCACACTAACTTGGGCACCACTAACAGTGACTGTCTACCCCTGCTGGAAAGCACTCTCCCAGCTGCTATGTAGACATAGCCTAAGGGAGAAAGAGGGGAGTGTGAGGAATGAAAAGGTTAGGACCATGGTCTCACTGAGCGCATGTAGTTGGCATGTCCTAATTCAGTCAAAAGTTTACTGTATGAGAGGCCCCAGATCTTGTATAATTTCTCACTCAATCTGCTATGCGCTTATGTTGTGTTGAAGCAGGGATTATAATTGCTTGACAGAGCAGGAGGAAGGGATGAGAATGGATAGTCCAGACACGTTCCAGGTGGGAGAGGGAAGGGTTCAGAAAATACTCCATGCAGGAATATCATCATACTGAGAGAGCTATAGAATAGGTTGATGGAATTTAAAAGTTGAGGCCTAAAATTAACTCTCTCCATGACATCCACAGCAGATGGGGAATAAGTTCTGCCAGTGATGCCTGCATTTATCATTGATCCACCCAGTTTTTCTTCAAACACCTTTGCATTTTCTCCAGTGTTCCTTTATGCATAGGAAGAGTTTCCCAAAATCCACAAACACTATTTTATCCTCATTTCATTAAAACCCCCTTCTGTCACGATACCTTCAAAGCACTGTACAATGGTTAGGCAGTTGGTACCATAACTGCTGCTTCTTATTCTGATCCTAATCACTCATTGTTACTTTGTGCGTCCCATGTCTGTCTGTCGTATCCACCTGTTGTCTCTCATCATATACTTTCAAACTTGTAAGCTCCTTAAAGTGTGGACTATCTTTTTGTTAAGTGCGTACAATGTCTGACACAAAAGGGCCACAATCCTTAATTTACAATTTGAGGTCCTACCACTATTCAAACAACAAATTGATGAGAAAAAAGTGTGTAAAATTCAACACAGACTCCACCTGGCCTAGGTGTTACAGTAACTAAAAAGCTTGGTGAATGAGCAGTCAGATCATAGATGTACCAAATTAACTACGTAGGCCAGATCACAGACACTGTGTCTTTCTGATAAGTTTTTAACAATACCTAGCATGATGGGGCCCTGGCCTACATGCTGTACTGTAATAAAGATAAATAATTTTATTAAGATGATGTTAAGATAAAAAGAAAATGGTACAGAGTTTAAGCATAGAAGTTTCTGGTTATCAGGGAATAAGGTACAGATTATCAAGGGCGCGAAGTTCAGTTTAGGAAGGGGTGGCGTAAGGAATACATAAGCTGCAATCTCCCCGATTCGGGGTAAAAGGTTAACAGGTCAAAGTACAGACATTGAGATATGGGGGTGTGTTGTTCATATAATGGCTATGTTCAGGGGTGGAGTATAATGAGTGGATGCGATGATGAGGATGGATTTACCCTCATTTGGTGAGATTTAATGTTCAGTGAGTTCATGGTTCGAGTTCCTTTTAACTGACATCTAATAGACACAGACAATTCCCAACTGCCCATTAGTATTAAAGAGAAAGAATTCTTGTGTTTCAATATCTACCCTAAGGAATGGTGTGCAAACATATTATGTTGTTGTTCCTTTATATTGGAAAGTTTAGGACTGAAGACTCTGAAAATGTATTACCATGAGGGTAAGAAACAGGCAGGGAGAATAGCCTCTGGAGATAGTGGAGGAGGTAAAATAAACAAACAGGGCCTCAGTATAGGGTTGCCAGGCATCCAGTTTTCAACAGGAATGCCCAATTGAAATGGGACGCTGGTGGCTCTGGTCAGCACCACTGACCGGGCCACTAAAAGTCAGGTCGGTGGTGCAGCAGGGCTAAGGCAGGCTCCCTGCCTGCCCTGGCTCCACGAGGCTCCTCCCAGAAGCGGCTGGCATGTCCCTGCAGCCCCTAAGCGCAGGAGAGGCCAAGGGGGCTCCTCGCGCTGCCCCATCCCCTAGCACCAGCTCCCCTGCTCCCATTGGCCAGGAACCCCTGCACCCCACACCCCATCCTGCACCCCAACCCCCTGCCCCAGCCCTGAGCCCCCTCCTGCACCCAAACTCCCTCCCAGTGCGCTCATCCCTAGTCCCACTTCAACCTCCTGCCCCAGCCCTGAGCCCCCTCCTGCACTCCAACCCCCTGTCCCAGCACAGTGAAAGTGAGTGAGGTGGGGGAGAGCGAGTGACGGAGGGAGGGGGATGAAGTAAGCAGCGGGCGGGGTCTCAGAGAAGGGGCAGGACAGGGGCGGGGTGGAGCAAGGGTGTTCGGTTTTGTGCAATTAGAAAGTTGGCAACCCTACCCGAGTATTCATTGGCCTGCACCTTGTACACTCATTTACACTTCTACAACCAGAGTGTAAGATGCTATCAGATCAGAATGGTAGCATTTTACCCCTAATATAAATAATTACACAAGGTGCAGGGCAATAGAAATTCAGGCTCAAGGAGATAAAATATTCCACTTGTGATATATTAACATCAAAGCTTTTATTAGCTTAAGTAAGATTTCCCCAGTGCCCTTTTCTACTACAGTCTTCAGCAGCAGAAGACAGGTTTCAGAGTAACAGCTGTGTTAGTCTGTCTTTGCAAAAAGAAAAGGAGGACTTGTGGCACCTTAGAGACTAACCAATTTATTTGAGTATGAGCTTTTGTGAGCTACAGCTCACTTCATCGGATGCATGCCGTGGAAACTGCAGTAGACATTATATACACACAGAAACCATGAAACAATACCCCCTCCCACCTCACTGTCCTGCTGGTAATAGCTTATCTAAAGTGATCATCAAGTTGGGCCATTTCCAGCACAAATCCAAGTTCTCTCACCCTCCGCCCCCCCACACACAAACTCACTCTCCTGCTGGTAATAGCCCATCCAAAGTGACCACCCTCTTCACAATGTGTATGATAATCAAGGTGGGTCATTTCCAGCACAAATCCAGGTTCTCTCAGACAATCCCTACACATAACTGGAAACAGAAGAGTAAACTTGTGGGGAAGTGTGTGGGAGAATTAAGCAGGATTTTATAGCAAGGAAGCTTCAGATTAGAGATTATCAGTGGCTATGATCTCTTAAGCTTAATTCTTTTTCCCCCCTCCCAAGACTCTGTAAAATGCTGTCATGACAGAGCAGAAAACAACACAGCAACAGGCTGTAAAGTCTGCTGAGTAGGAAAAAATCTCTATAAACACAAACCAAAAAAACGTTCCCAGCCTTACAAGTAAGCCAGCCCTCAACTGGGTAGGAATCCCTGCCTTCCCACATGCACTCTCCTCCTTCTGCTCCCCAGCAGACTTTTTTTATAGCTCATCCTTTTAAGGGAGCTGGAATTAACCTCTTGTGTACTGGGGACGAGACAGTGCTCCTCTACCCAAACCCACTCCCCTAGGTTGAAATCTCCTCTTTGGTCAGGCACTCATGGCTACACAGAAGACAATGCATGTACATTATTCATTACTTGGCTATTTTGTCTGACAAACTTTGTTGGACTGGTGACAAAATATTCCTCCCTTTCCAAGCTGCCCAACTCTCTTCTCTCCATCCTGATACCGCCAGCCTGTGTGCCCTATTTTTCTCTATCCCAAGGTGGGTGGCCACCCCTCTCACTCCAATTAAGTCAATTTCTTGGCCCACTTCAGCCCACTTCTTCCAGCACCTTCCCACATGCATCTAGAAACCACAGTGACAGCTGCTTTAGATTAGACAGAGAAAACAGATTTTAAAAAAACAGATACAGACTCCCCCCTCTGATCAGCCTGGCTCATTCCCAGCCCTGCAGACAACCTCCAGCACAGGCTAATGAAATCTGGATTTACTTTGCAATAGCTGCAATAATAAATAATAATAAATAATTCTTTGCACTTCTACAGCACATTCCATCTGAGGATCTCAAAGCACTTTATAAATTTGAATTAATAAAGCTTTACAATATCCCTGTGACATAGGTAAGGAATACAGAGAGTCATTTCACCCAATACTGAAATGTAGCAATTGTTTAACAATGCACTGAAACACTACGCAGCTGTTTAGGACATGACAATTACCTTATCCGGTTAAAACTGCAGATGGAATTCAGGGAGGCAGGATGTAACTATGTTTGCTTGAATTTAGAATGCAATTATTTGTTTGAATTTGGCCAGACCAAAAGTGCCCAGAGGATCTTAAGGCTATGTCTACACCAGTGGTTCTCAACCTATTTACCATTGTAAGCCACATATGTGGCCCACAATGTGTTATGTGGGCTGCATCCAATACTACTTCTATGGCCTTGAGGATGTCACATGGGCCGCAGCTCTGTGCTGATTGGGTCACAAGTGGCCCACAGGCTGGAGGCTGAGTCACTGGTCTACACTAACACTTTTGTCGATCGGGGAGGGGAGGGGGTTAAAAAAACACTCCCCTGACCAACATACGTTACATGGACAGAAGCAACAGTGCGGATAGCAAGAGTGCAGGCTACTGCCGGTTGTTGAAGGTAGTTTAATTATGCTGTTGGGAGAGACCACATTTTGGCGAGGGCCTTAGTTTTACATTTCATTCAGGGAAGACCACCTCCAGCAGTACAGCAGCCCTTGTCACCGGACTGGAGTACTGATTCAGTACTGACTGCAAGGGAAGAGTGCCAGCTACTGAATCACCAACATCTTTTTCGAATCACCTACATATTTCTTTTCCTTGGAGATTTTCCATGCAAGTACGGACCTAGTCCAATCCTACCAAGCACATGAGACATCCCAGGGTCACCGGACAAAGCAGTAAGGCTGCAGTTTGTCAGCCCTTCTGCATAGTGGTCAAAAATGCATCAATAAATTTGACACCTCTACATTTGTTCAAGTTTTGTTTCAGCTAACACACTTTGCTCACAGTTTTCAGAGTAACAGCCGTGTTAGTCTGTATTCGCAAAAAGAAAAGGAGTACTTGTGGCACCTTAGAGACTAACCAATTTATTTGAGCATAAGCTCAAATAAATAAATAGCTCACGAAAGCTTATGCGCAAATAAATTGGTTAGTCTCTAAGGTGCCACGAGTACTCCTTTTCTTTTTGCTCACAGTATGATCCCAAAGGAGTGTTGCTCAGCACTGAGTCAAAGTAATCAAAGCGTTACTTACACTTTGATTGCAAAGGAACATTTTTGCTGGCTTTGCCCCCTATTTTTGTTTGTTGTGGTGTCACCTCTCAAGGCAGAAAAAAATAATTAGCAACATCAACAGCAGCACTTCTGCCTTTATATCCATAAGTCATCCTTTGAAGTGTGATCAGCAGCAATATGCATAGCATAAGTGGATAACTTAAGTTTGTCAAAAAAAAAAAAAAAGGAGTACTTGTGGCACCTTAGAGACTAATCAATTTATTTGAGCATAAGCTTTTGTGAGCTACAGCTCACTTCATCAGATGCATGTATCTCACGAAAGCTTATGCTCAAATAAATTGATTAGTCTCTAAGGTGCCACAAGTACTCCTTTTTTTTTTTTGCGAATACAGACTAACACGGCTGTTACTCTAAAACCTGTCATTAAGTTTGTCAGGTAGTGTGAGGTGACTGTTTCTTCAGTTAGAACAAAAAGTTTAATTCTTGCAGGTAATATTCACCCACATGCTTGAATACTGGCCAAATTCTCCTGTCAGTCACACTTTTGCCACACATATCAGACCAAAATCATTTAAGACATAACTCCATTGCCTTCAATAGAATCACACCAAGATAAATTTGGCCCACTGTTTTATTTAATTCATTTTTTTATCCAGGCATCTAGGATAGTATAGCAAATTAAACCACAACAGACATAGCAACCCAGGAAACCCACTCGCTATAATAGACAGACAAAGCAAAAAGGAAAATAATCCAAAAGAGAAAGAGCCAGCAACAAAGGGAAGCCAAAACTGTCAAAGATGTACTGAGCCGACTAGAACAGCTGCACACCAAGACTAGAAGACTGTACAAAGGGACTCTGGCAGGTCTCCACAGGGAGGGAGTTCCACAGACAAGCTTCCTGAACTGAGAAGGCCTTATTTTCCCTGTTAATTCAGAGGGGACCATGGGATGATGAACAAGACAGTTAGACTGTTCTCCTCAGGAAGGCCATTGAGACAAGTGACAGTCACTGAAGTACTTTGAGACAAGATTATTTTGTATGTTTTGCATATTAGGAGGACAGGTCAGTTTTATGGATATTGTAACAAATGCACGGTCGTCTAGGAATGTCACCGTTGTCACTGTACTGCATATCATGGTCTCTCAACTTTATGGTGAGAATTCTCCAAAAGCACAGATTCCTACCACTTGAACAAAAGGGGAATCTCCATGATCTATTAGCAGTATAAGGCCTATAACATACAGTTGGGCAGTTCTGTCAAATACCGTATTAAATATGTGTAACCCCTTTGGAGGGGCTGCTCCTAAAATACCACATGGAGCATCTAGGAGACTCACCCCAGGACTACAGCAGCAATTCTGGCAGAGATTCAGGACTCTATTTCTCAGAATTCAGAGACAAAGGGATTGGTTTTATTTTCAGTTTTTGGCTGTGTTGAGCATAGCAGAGAGAGAAGCATCACAGCCAGAGAGGACCCTTCTCCCCTCCACATTCCTACCCAAGGGAAGACTTGAGAGTCTTTTGGGGATTTCTGGGGCATTGAACAGTGTCATCCCAGCAGAGACCTAAGGATGCTGAGGAGAGTCATAGTCAAGCTACCAAGAGCCCGCCTAAACATACATTGGAATCCAGACTAAAGAGCCACAAGGCTGATCTTCCCATCCTTAGTGTGGATACTTTGCAAGAACACCATTGTTTATTTATTTTGCTATTCTGTTTTAAGATGGCCACCAACTTCAGAACTGCAACAAGCATCAGACACTGAGCTTAAATTCACTATTTGCCTAGGCAGGTGCTAGGAGGGGACACAGGGTGGTTTGTCCTGGCTGTATATTTGGTAGGGACAGAGTTTATGTATTATTGGTTTTTGTCTTTTACTATCCCGATTCCTCTTTCCATTGTCACCTATCCTGAATTCCCCATATCTAATAAGGCCCCAGTTACTGTTTTATTACTCTGGGAATTGTGATAGCTATTTTTGTGTGTGCTCTGACTGACACTCCTCTGTAACAAACTGTGTGTTAAATATTTCCCAAGTGACAAGCCCTCTGTGTTCTCAGCACTAGGAGGGGTTTCCTTGAGTGGAGGCACCAAGCACCCTTATAGGTGAACACAGCACCCATAACCCTGAGGAGAAAAGGGAGAAGGCTGTAGTCACACCTCAGGGATGGGTTACATATGTTATGTTTTACATTATTCTATTAATCACGTTTATTATGGCAATGCCCTGTGATAAACCAAGAATGAGGTCTCAATGTGCTAGACACTGAGGTTATGTCTACACTGCCAGCTGATTGGGGCTCGCGGAGCTCAGGCTACAGGGCTGTTTCACTGCAGTGTAGACGTCTGGGCTCAGGCTGGAGCCCGGGCTCAAGGACCTTTTGAAGTAGGAGGGTTCCAGAGCCTGGTCTCCAATCCAAGCCCAGAACACTACACTGCAGTGAAACAGCCCCACAGCCTGATTCTCACAAGCCTGAGCCAGCTGGCATGGGTCAAGTGAGGGTGTTTAATTACAGTGTAGGCATATCCTGACAGTCCCTACCCTGAAACACTTACAGTTTAAACAGACAAGACAAACACTGGGTAATACAACACAAGACTATTTTTATTATGACTTGAGGAGCAACTCATCATAATATTGTTTCCTGAGGACATTCATTTAACTCACCCTGTTTACTGGTTCAAATCTAGTCCAGCTCCGTGGCAACTGAAAAGTTTTAGCTTCTGATGGCCATTCAGTGCTATAACTACAGTGCCTCTAGGTGGATTGCTACATAAATAAATTATACAAAACTATGCTGAAAGAACGTTATTAAGGTTGCAAAGTCAAGCACTCAAAAGCTAGGAAATGCCAGAAGTCAGATTGCCTGTGCAACTTTAATTCAGCCCCCTTGTGCGTATGGATTATGATACAGTCCTTAGTTACATGATCGTGTGTTATATTTCCCAGAGAACAACTCCATCATTCAGGGCACATGATGGGCAGTGCTCACTGAATGTGCAGTTTTCTCCTTGTCGTTCAGTGTGTGGGCCCACACTTTAATTACTCCTCACTACAGAAACCCTACTCTGAAGACAGGATTATTAGATTTATCATGGGCTTTTCTCTGATTTTCAGCACTATTGTGTCTGAAAGCTTCACTATACAATGCTGACCGTCCCCAGAACAGGTCCATCACATGCATTTAATGAGGCAGGGATTCGGTGTGGAACAGATTCTTCTCACATGTAATCCTTTCTGCCCCTTTCCCTCCAACCCATCCCTGTTCCAGTTCTGTCTCTTCCCCACCCATGGCTCCTCATCCCAGTCCCATTCTCTTCACCTAGCTAGTCCCAGTTTGCACTCTGGCTTCTCATCCCACCCCAGTCTCCTTGCCCAGCAAATCCTATTCTAATGCCCCTAGACTCCCCATCCCAGTCTCCCCAGATTCAGTCCAAGTCTCCACACTGTTCCCAGTTTCCTTGCCTGTCCAGTCCTAGTCCCTTACCCACTCAATGCCTCCTAGTCCACAGATTTCAGCCTGTCCCAGTTCTCCCCCTACCACTCCACAGATATGTCTCTCCTCCCTCCTGACCTGCAGTTACTCCCATCTCAACCATGTTCCCCACCCCCTCTGGCTCCCAGTCTCCCTGGGATTCTTAACCAATCTCAGTGTCCCTGCCTCACCCAGACAATCGCATTCCTCCCACCACACTATGGATCCTCATCAGGTCTGTCTCCACTCCCCTTTCCAAACTCCCTCCTCCCCACCCCACTGATTCTCAGTCCCAGTTTCCCTGCCAGGCCAGGCTCTATGTTCCCACCCAGCTCCTCATCCAATTTCAGTCTCCCCACACACACTCCAATAGCTTCTTTTAGCTGCTAACATCTAAGAAGTCTTTACTGAGTATGTGTGAACTGAGATTTTTCAGAGGCTGATAACTTGGCCAAATTTGGTGAAGGCACATCCTTCACACAAAAGCCATCCCCTCCCCGAAAAGTTCCTGCTTCAAATCATGGAGGCTCTAGAGCAGCGGTGTCCAATACAGGGGTCTCAAACTCAAATGGCCATGAGGGCCACATGAAGAATAGTACATTAGCCCAAGGGCCGCATTACTGACACCTCCCCCGCCACCGCCCTCAGCCCTGCCCCACTCCACCCCTTTCATGAGGCCCCGCCCCGCCCCTTCCCTGCCCCCATTCCAACACCTTCCCTGAGCCTGAAAAAGGGAGTGGCACAGGGATGAAGCGCCGAACCCCGGTGCCACCCATGGGCCTGAAGCTGGGAGCAGCACGGGGCTGAAGCCCCACCCCTGGCACGCTGCCATGGGGCTGAAGCTGGGAGAGATGTGGGCCGAAGTCCCATCCCTGGTGCCCCCTTGCAGGGCTGAAGCTGGGGGGCGGCGCAAGGCTGAAACTTCATGCTCCCCTTCTCCCTCTCCCCCTGAAGCCAGGAACAGCGTGGGGCTGAAACCCTGAGCTCCCCTCCCACCCTGAAGTCAGAACAGCAGGAAGCTGAAACCCTGAGCTCCTCCACACTGAAACCAGGAGCGGTGGGGCCGAAGCCCCGACATGGGCAGAATCCCTGAGCCCATGGGCAGAGTTGAGGGGGCAAGAGGATGTTGCCCCCACAAACTGCAGTACCTTACCCAGAGTGGGGCTGTCCTGGGGGCAGCTCCCCGCCCCCAACTCCTCCTCTCCCTCAGCCCCCTTCAGGCCCCACCCTCTGGCCAGATCCTAGGCGGGAGCCAGAGCCAGGGAGTGCGGGGCAGCTGCTCCTCTGGCTGGTGGTGCCATGGAATGGGCAGCTGTGGCATCCCCCATCTGCTGCTGGTGCCCAGGGTTCTGGCTGCTCCTCAGCTCCCAGCCCGCTTTGACTGCTCATGCAGCCGGTCAGAGCAGCCCAGGTGGGGACCTGGCTCCGGGGCCGGCAGAGCCCTCGGGAGCAGCCACTGGCTCACAGCCCCAAACAAGTGGGTGGCCTGCTGAGGTGAGCCAGGGGGTGGAGGTAGTGCTGCCTCCCTGGACCCTGCTGTGCAGAGCTGGCCCGAGCCCTGCCAGTCCTTGCCACCCTCACCATCCCCAAATAAAAGTCAAACTACGCCTATGCCCAAGGGTCCCACCCCTGGCCCGGAGCCCCGAGTCCCCCACCCTCTGCTGGGCCCTGGAGTTTTTAATAGCGTGTTGAGGGGGGACTCAAAGAAAAAGGTTCAGAATCACTGCTCTAGATTACTTTGAAAAGTTTCATTTGATTCATGTAAATGACTGAGTCTAGCAGGATATCAAAGAGCAAAAGATAGTCCCTTTTCCTTCAGCCTTCTTTTTGCAGGAATCAACAGCAGTCTTCTTCTGAGTGGCAGATTACTGAGTCTACTTCCTTAGCTAATTTCAAGGCCTTTTCTTTGCCTTAGAATATTAAGTACTTTATTAGCCCTGTTCTTGGTGGTTCATCAGTGTAAGAATATGGAAATGGGCTGCAATTAGCTCTTTCTATCTCAAAATCCTGTATCACAGATTTCCTTGATGAAGTTATTTATAAAAGAGAGCATATCTCCTCCTTCCTCTACTTCAGGGAGACATACTAATCAGATTCAATCTTTTTGTTCTATCCCTCAGGTCTTCCACTTTTTCCTAGATCCTAGCTATCTTTGATTTTTCATTCTGTCTTTACTGCATCCAAACAGGCACTCCACCTTTGAAATCCTCTCTTGGAAGTCCTCCATCCCAGGCAGTTAATATAATTTACTGTTTTATGAACACAAGTCAACTGTTCTGCATGGATATTTATGCCTTTCTGCATTTCTTTTCAAGCTGTTTTTGTGTTGGAGCTTCAGGGTTTCCTATGCAGACCTCCTTGTTCTCTACCTGGTACTGGAACAAACTGTAAGGGGCCAATTCCACATCAGAGCAGTCTGGTGAATCCTGATAAAAATAGGTAATTTGACTTTTGCTTTTCTCCCAAGTCTGTTTCCTGGGCTTCTTCAAAGTTGCCATTTTGGGGGTTGTGGGAGAGAATGGG
The DNA here is from genome assembly GCF_965140285.1 of Lepidochelys kempii. Taxonomy (NCBI): domain Eukaryota; kingdom Metazoa; phylum Chordata; order Testudines; family Cheloniidae; genus Lepidochelys; species Lepidochelys kempii. The sequence goes on from NC_136380.1 coordinate 17,027,106, forward strand.
AGGTATTAAATCAATCTTTTGATGGATTTTCTGATCATGATCAGCAGAACTTCAGAGCTGTCAGCCCTCTGCCACCTTGGATGACCTCACTATCAGTGCACTGCTTTGTTTCATATCCTTTCCTTGCAACCTTTCCCTCACTGTGTGTAGTTTTGCTATTAATGCATAGCAAAGCAACGCTACCGCATAAAGGCAGCAAGAGAGACTTGATTGTGTAAGTAGTTTAGCTATTTGTTGCCACTGTCATTTTCTCCCGATTGTAGATTTCCTAAAGTCCTACACAAATTTGCATTGTTCAGGGGTAGCATAACCAGTGGGGAGGAAAAGGTGTTAGTACTCTGCTTAAACTCCTCCCATATTTCCAACCTAAAATGATCACCAGTGAAATAGTTGATCTTGACACTTACTTTGTCATCTTTAAGGCTTCAGCAACAACACCCACTCAGAAGAAAGGGAGCAGTTCACACTGCTCAGTTTTCTTCTGACAGACTGAAAAAATACCTCTGAGTCACATTCAGAAAGTTTTCTTTGCAACCATAAGAGTTAGATGTTTCTTTAAAAAACAAAAACAAAAAAGAAAACAACCTAAGCTCTGGTTTCAGAGTAGCAGCCGTGTTAGTCTGTATTCGCAAAAAGAAAGTTGCATGAGTTGGTTGAGTTCAGGATCCTGACACAGGGAAGAAAGGTAAGCAGCAGGATACGGACCCTGGACTTCAGGAAAGCAGACTTCGACTCCTTCAGGGAACGGATGGCCAGGATCCCCTGGGGGACTAACTTGAAGGGGAAAGGAGTCCAGGAGAGCTGGCTGTATTTCAAGGAATCCCTGTTGAGGTTACAGGGACAAACCATCCCAATGAGTCGAAAGAATAGTAAATATGGCAGGCGACCAGCTTTGCTTAATGGTGAAATCCTAGCGGATCTTAAACATAAAAAAGAAGCTTACAAGAAGTGGAAGGTTGGACATATGACCAGGGAAGAGTATAAAAATATTGCTCGGGCATGTAGGAATGATATCAGGAGGGCCAAATCGCACCTGGAGCTGCAGCTAGCAAGAGATGTTAAGAGTAACAAGAAGGGTTTCTTCAGGTATGTTGGCAACAAGAAGAAAGCCAAGGAAAGTGTGGGCCCCTTACTGAATGAGGGAGGCAACCTAGTGACAGAGGATGTGGAAAAAGCTAATGTACTCAATGCTTTTTTTGCCTCTGTCTTCACAAACAAGGTCAGCTCCCAGACTGCTGCGCTGGGCATCACAACATGGGGAATAGATGGCCAGCCCTCTGTGGAGATAGAGGTGGTTAGGGACTATTTAGAAAAGCTGGACGTGCACAAGTCCATGGTGCCGGACGAGTTGCATCCGAGAGTGCTGAAGGAATTGGCGGCTGTGATTGCAGAGCCACTGGCCATTATCTTTGAAAACTCGTGGCGAACCGGGGAAGTCCCGGATGACTGGAAAAAGGCTAATGTAGTGCCAATCTTTAAAAAAGGGAAGAAGGAGGATCCAGGGAACTACAGGCCAGTCAGCCTCACCTCAGTCCCTGGAAAAATCATGGAGCAGGTCCTCAAAGAATCAATCCTGAAGCACTTGCATGAGAGGAAAGTGATCAGGAACAGCCAGCATGGATTCACCAAGGGAAGGTCATGCCTGACTAATCTAATCGCCTTTTATGATGAGATTACTGGTTCTGTGGATGAAGGGAAAGCAGTGGATGTATCGTTTCTTGACTTTAGCAAAGCTTTTGACATGGTCTCCCACAGTATTCTTGTCAGCAAGTTAAAGAAGTATGGGCTGGATGAATGCACTATAAGGTGGGTAGAAAGTTGGCTAGATTGTCGGGCTCAACGGGTAGTGATCAATGGCTCCATGTCTAGTTGGCAGCCGGTGTCAAGTGGAGTGCCCCAAGGGTCGGTCCTGGGGCCGGTTTTGTTCAATATCTTCATAAATGATCTGGAGGATGGTGTGGATTGCACTCTCAGCAAATTTGCGGATGATACTAAACTGGGAGGAAAGGAGGACTTGTGGCACCTTAGAGACTAACCAATTTATTTGAGCATAAGCTTTCGTGAGCTACAGCTACACATTCTGCAGAAAATAGTGGTACCACTGGTAACATGCTACTATGGTGTACCACCCAGTACTGATTGAATCTGATCCCAATCATATCATTAGTTTGTTTTTTATTTGTTATATTTTATTCATTCTTCCCCAGAAAGTAAGGAAAGAACAAACAAACAAAAAGTAAAGAATGGAAAGGGAGGTGGAAAGGAGAATGATCTCTCAGTTCTATCCACTAAGAGTGAATCCAAGATTTCTAAAAAGTCAGACGAAATCTTTTCAAATTTATCTGAAGTTCCTCTTCTCCTGAATGTTACCTGCTACTGAGCTGCCAGGTCAACCAAGTCGCTGTGCCAAGCTTCTATACCTAGCGGCAGGCTGCTCTTCCCTTCTAAGCAATATATGCCATTTGGCTACAACCACAGTTCTAGAGAACCGAGCTTTCTGTGAGGTGGAGAGTTTCCAAGATGATAGGATATATCCCAAAACACAGTTCTAGCAAGTAACTTTTAAGGAAGTATCTATTATTATATTAATCTTCCTGCCTGCATCTAGCCAAAAGGATTGTATCCTGCGACAATCCCAGAATATGTGAACCAGCATCTTCAGCAGCAGTCTACTGGGGGAAGACCCATGCAATGTGAGGACCAGTGTGAACAAAATGTACCTTTTTGCTGAAGCACTCTTAATCATAGATCAATAGCAGAGTTTTTAATGTTTTGCAAAGAGTGACTGGGTGCATGGGGTAGACCACATGAGAATGCCACACTCAGAGCAGACTGAAAGAAACAGGGCAGACAATCCTCAAAACTGTTGGTTTATACTATAATTAGGTTCACCAGATTAGTAAGAAAAGAGCTTCTGTAGCTCCACATTGGTTAACAAGAAGCCAAACATAGTACCCCTTAGGCATTCCAGACCTTGGTTACAATCCAGACAAACTGGTCTAATATAGTGAGAGTTTACTGAAAACCCAATTCACCATATGTGTGGGTCTACCAATCCCAAAGGATCAGACACTTACCCCCAGGTCAATATATATTTCAGATCTTATCCAAATATCATGCTGTCAGCCAATCCTTAGTAAACTAACTAAAGATTTATTAATAAAAGAAAAGAAGAGAGTTTTTGAACTGTTAAAGAATCATACATACAAGTGATTTTCAATGTTCACAGATCAGGATCATAACAATAATGGAATAGATTGCTGGCTTTCAAAATTCTCTCTGGTAACTTCCAAAAGATTGGAAGGTGCTTAGTCTAAGGTTGCCAACTTTCAGTTTCTTAAAACCAGACACTACAGGCCCCTCTCCATCACTCGCTCCCCTCCTCCCCCAGTCACTCGCTTGCTCCCTCCCACCACTCTCCCCCTTCCCCTGGTCAGTTGGTCACTCCCATCAGCCGCTCACTTGCTCTCTCCCCCCACTTCTCCCTCCCATGGGACTCACCTGCCACCTGCACAGCCAGGCTGGAAGCTGATACAGAGCCTGCCTGCCAGCCCATGAGATGGAGCTAGGAGGTAGCCCCAGGCGAAAAAGGGCTGGCATAGGTTGATGACCTGGCACGGGTTGATGACCCCCCTGCACTGCTCTGACCCCTGGCCCCTCCCAGTCCCCACACCCCTGGCCAGGCTGTAGCATTTGCAGGCAGCACCCCTCCATTCCAGCACCCCTGTAGGCAATAACTGGACTTTTGGTGTCCGGTCAAAAATCTTGTAGATTTTCAACAATGGGACTTTTTGGTTGAAAACCGGGCACCTGTCATCCCTATATCTGCAGCATTCTCAGGAAGAGCTATCTGGAAAGTTGATTCTTCTTAATGGCCCATCAAGCTTGAATAGCCCATTCAGAATGGTCTGGACTACCTTGTGGGTGTCACCCCAAGAACAAACATTTTAGATACAAATACATAGCCAATATTCCTAAAACTTCAGATATAGTGATGCTACATGGATTTAACCAGGATAATCATACTTGACAGACTATAACTTTTCCATTGACACCTTACTTGATACACTTTGTATAAGATTTGTTGCAACTGCATAATAGTGGTAGCAACAATGATACAGATGGTCATCTTATATACACAGATCTTTATTCCAAGCCTGGCGCAGTCAATCTAAGTTAGGGAGAGTCTTTTAGGCCAGGAAATCAGAACAGCTCGTTGTGTGAACCTATGGACCTTTCTCTATATAAGCAATTCTGGAGTCTCTGATGCTCCAAGCAGATCAGGACCAAATATGTCTTTCAAGAGATGTTTAACCTGCATGTAATGCCATACAACTGGACCAGGTAGGTTGTATTGTTGTTACAGTGCTTGGAATGGCAGAACTTCGTCCTCTAAGATCTGTTGAGAGACCCAATTAAACTTTTATCCATCCACCGTCTCCATATTAATGGTTTTTGTAGATTTTCAACAATGGCTTGCCCCAAAGTATAGCATCAATATGTGAGAACGGATGGAATTTAAATTTTGTAGACAAACTGACCCATGTTTGTCTGGTAGCCAATATTGTAGGGGACATTTTCTGATCAAAATAATAATAGTCTGAACCCAGTATTCCTGAGAATGTGAGGGAATGGCCAAACTCCCATTCTACCAATAGCCAGGGAGTGGCCTGCAACTTCATGTTCTGGAGCCACAGTGCTGCCTGACTAAGAATAAAGGCTGTATGACACTACCCCATGTTGGGGAAGCAGAACCCTCCAGATGTGACTGGAAGTTGCAGTTTATTCAAAGTCAGTCTTAGCCTCCCACTCATCCAGTAGAGAATTTTTTAAATATATATTCAGTTTTATTTTAGGAAAATTAACTAAAGAACAGTAATAGGAGACCATCTTTCCATTGTTTAATGGTAACAGAGGTCCATCTCTCACCCCCACTGAAACCTGCAAAACTCCGATTTATTCAGAGTAGAATTGGGTCTAGAGTCTCCAAACCTCACAACTATCCCAAGACTCAGTCTTAAGACCCCAAACACTCAAATGGCAACATCTGGAAGGGAAAGAAGTCATCTCAGAGCAGCGCTTACGCTCCATACCTCCCCATGCTCCTCATATAGCGTGACATCTTCTAACACCAGCTTCCAATTTATAATACTCTGTTTATAGATAAGAAAGAGGGGCGAGGAAGTATTTGCACATTTATTTTGCAGTGACAAGTATTTGCAGTGATGGGACATTCAAGACCAATTTTATAATTGTTTGCTTTGCCTTGATCTTGGGTTTAAGACACAGGCTGGCGAGTCAGGGGATCTGGACACTACTCCACATTGCTGGGTAGTAAGCCACAGCTTTCCTTTGTGGTCTTGGACAAATCACTTAACCTTTCTGTGACCCAGGGATCCCTTGGTGCCAACTGATAAAGGAAACAGGGTGTGCATAGGGTTTTAAAGGGATCCTCTGCATTATATTTCACCAAAGTGTGGCACATGAAATCTCTACTGAGAGCCAGTAGCTCACTGGTCATCTTAATCATTGTGAAATGTAGGTATGGATAATACTTAATTTTCACTATAGACACATCTTATGCCTTTAAGAGAGACACACTGGATCCTTCACCTGGCAAACTGAGAGTGTGCATATCTCATGAAAGAAGGGTCATAGCCAGCCTGGCTGTAAGGCAGTGTGTCAGGGCCCAGAACAGTGCAGTCTGACCTAGTGGTCAGAACCAGAGGTGATGTCAGGGTCGCTCTCAGGAGTCACACCAAAGACCAGAACCAGAGTGAGAGCCCAAAGTCACATTATGGGTCAAACCCGAGCTCGAAGCCATACCAAAGGTCAAAGATGGAGTCAGAAGCAGGGGTCAGGACATAGTACCAGGCATAGGGACAAGGAGTAAGAGCCAATCAGGGATTTGGTGTCAGTGGCATCTACACAGCAACAGGCCTAACAACTAGTTGCTCAGACAGGGGAGGGACAGGAACACGAAGCTTTATACCCAGTGGGGTCCCATCAGCAGTCTAGTGCTACCTGGCATCTACACAGCAACAGGCCTAACAACTAGTTGCTCAGACAGGGGAGGGACAGGAACACGAAGCTTTATACCCAGTGGGGTCCCATCAGCAGTCTAGTGCTACCTGACCCTGCTGACTCAGTGGGTGTAGCCTCTGGTGGTGGGGCATTAGCTGCAGTTCCCTCATCTGATCCTGCTGTATGAAGGAGCAGAAGGTAAGCGTCTTGCTTGGCAATGCTGTAGGCCTGGGTTCAAGATCTGTGGTATTTGACACCAATCAAGAATTTTGGGTGAGCAACAGTTCATTAGACATGAAAGTATTGTGTTAATTAAATCTGGGCTCTAGATTGTATGTTATGATCTTATTTTATATGCAACCATTTGTTTTCATTACTTCTACTTGCTACTTCTTGAATCCCTATACTTTGTTAAATAAAAGTATACTTGATTTCACTATAAATGAAACTATGTGCTATGGTAGGGTTGCCACCTTTCTAATTGCTGGTAACAGACTCCCGAGGCCCCACCCCGATCACTCGCTTCTCTCTCTAACCTCCATCCATTTCTCGCTGGATCGTCTCCACCACCCTCCCTACCCCCAGCTGGGCTCCCTCTGCTTTGGGGCTGGGACGGGAGCTGCTACAGCCTGACAAGGAGCCTGTCTGCAGGTAGGAGGTGGCCCCAGCTGAGCAGGGGCTGGCATAGGTTAATGACCCAGCGCCTCCCCCCACCCCACAGTAACCGGACTTTTGGTGTCTGGTCAGTACATCTGACCGGACGCTGCTAGATCTCCTTTTCGACCAGACTTTCCAGTCAAAAACCAGGCACCTGGCAACCCTAAATGGTACCTGAACACAGAAGCCAAAAACTGGACTGTCTGGTAAAACCCGGAGGGGTGGCAACCCTAGCTATGAGTTAAGCAGAGTAGTGATCTGAGGTAAAACTGGTAAGCTGGGGGGTACTACTTCTTTGGAAGCAGCGGACACGTGAATATTGTGAGCGTCCAATGGACCAGGGGTTGTACACTTCAGGGAGATGCTTGGAGGGCTTAAGGATTGGAGTGTCCCTATCCCTAACCTGCAGTGACAGCAGAGCCTATAGGGCGTGGAGGGAAGTGCTTGTGTTGCCTGTCACTGGTGGAGCTGACCCATAACAGGCACAGACAGGCTCTCTCACTCTAAGGACAAGTGGTAGTGAGGTGCCTCACAACCCTGGGTGGCCCTGAAAAGCATCACACTTTTTATTCATGAGTTTACGCATCTGCAAAATAATACTCTCTTACTGTATCTCACAAGTGTTGTGAAGCTTAATTTTTTAATGTTTGTAAAGTGATTGATATTATTATTAATAATAATATTTTTTTGTATTACAACAGTGCCTAGAGGTCCCAGCTGAGTTTGGGGCCCTATCGTAGTAGACACTGGGCAAACATATAGGGAGCAGCAATCTCTGTTCCAAAAAGTTTACATCCTAAATAGACGAGAAAGGATGGAAGAGGAAACAGAGGCATAGAAGTAACTTGACTTACCCAAGATCACCCAGCAGGTTCGGGACACCGCTAAGATTAGAATCCAGCTTTCCTGAATCCCAACCTAGTACTCTAGTCACCAGACTGCACTCCTTCCTGAAACTATGCTGGGATCCCTACCTGGAAAGCACTATAGAGGAACAAAGTATTATGCTCTTCTTATGCTAAAAAAAAAAAAAAAAAAAATACTACCAGCCTGAATGAATGAATGATAAAAAAAACAAAACAAAAAACAATAGCGTATGAAATAAGAATAATAATTAGTCAGTCAGTCTCACAAGAACATGTTTTTTCATATAACTTCTGATACTTCTGGCTATCAATGCAATGGAAACAGGTTTTTCACAGAATTTCAGCAATTCCAGCTCCCATCCCAGCCAACAGCTCTAAGTAAAAATCACTTAGTTGAATATTCAGAACTGGGTGATAGTCTTATTTTATCCAAATCTATGCCCCACCCCAGGTAGAAAGAAACCACAGTGTCAGTTCAAGAGATAAAGTGAAAGAAATTCAATCAGGTTAATTAAGCATTAATCTTATTAAACTTCAAAAGCAATTAGACAAATATGTTGATAAACAAGCAGCAGGTGTCTCTCTGCACTTGCAGCAGCAACTCTGCTGATTGAAACCCATGCCATAGGCGTCCACTCACCCATACTGAACTGACTGCCTGAAGTTGAAAGGGAGTAACTCCACTTTGTACTGCCTTCACAGCAGTTCGCTGCAACAGTGTCAGTCACAGTTTTGCAGGCTAGAGAGGAGGAACAAAGCACAATTGTTGGAGCCCCTGAGGGTGAAGCATAAAGCTGGCCTTACAAAGTAATCTCTTTAGGAAGATCCTCATAGAACTAATTGTACAGAGCAAACAGAGAAGCTGTAGATAAAATAAGGAATAAATCTGAGTCATTTTCTTCCTTCCTCATTCTACAATCCTTTTTCCCTTGAATTATTGTCACAAATAGACATAACCACAGGAGTGAAAGGCAGGATCATTCACCTAATTTATTTTCTTCATCTTTGGTCAGTAGCTCTTTGATAACACTGGCTAGTTGGATCCCTTTTAAGAGGATTGTTGTCTTCCTCCCTCTCCCAAAATCTTGCACCACATGCTTATGAAACCTCACATGTTCACAAAGAAAACCAGAGCTCCCATTTACTTTCTGAACTGCTGCTATTGTTTATGGCCTTAAAAAGCACCAGATGTATTATCATCACCATAGCAATTGAGAGAGAGAACACAAAGTCTAACCTAATTATTCTCTGCAAAGCAGTTACTGGCCTGACAAACTCTTTTTATCTGTTGAGTGAATATAGCATCTGATAACAGGCTCAAAAGGGCACTTGGCAATAATGTGCCACCATCACAGAGCCAATGCTAAGGTTTGAACTAGCCATTAGACCTCAGCTCTGTACTAGTTTAGTAGCTACTTCTGCTGGGCCAGGGGATTTGCTCTGCTAACTTGGGCAAAGGGAACCCTACGTGGGCACAGCTCTAAGAGGTGGAATATTACTTATTAGGACTTGCCTACACTACCCCTTATGTCGGCAAAACTTATGTTGGTCAGGGTCACACCTGTGAGAGACATAAGCTTTGCTGGCATAAGTGCCCATGTGCACAGTGCTATGTCAGCGGGAGATGCTCTCCTGCCAACATAGCTACTGCCACTCGTTTTGGAGATTTTATTATGTCGGTGGGAGAGAGCTACACGAGTGATCTTACAGCGACCCGTTACAGCTATGCCACTGTAAGCTTCTTAGTGTAGACATTTAAGAGTAGGTTAGAGACAAATACCTGTCAGGGATGGTCTACATAATATTTAGTCCTGCCATACACGCAGGGGACTGGACTAGATGCCCTCTCGGGGTCCCTTCCAGTCCTACAATATTATAACTATGATTCTATGTCCTTAGCCTTCTCCTCATCTCCTTTGTCCATGGCAGCAGCACATCTGATCTGTGTGGAATGGGCTCTGCAGGGTTTTGACAGTGGGGTTAGAAACTAGAGAAAGTGGAAAACAGGAGTGCTGGATTTTGTACATCTACACTCCAAAAAAACCAAAACAAAACCCTGTGCCAATGAATTTCAGAGCCCAGGTCAACTGACGTGGGCTCACGCAACAGGTGTAAAAATAGCGGTGTAGACATTCCTGCTCTGGCTGGAGACCGAACTCTGAGACTCTCCCCTCTTGACAGGTTTCAGAGCCCTGTTAGACATGCAGCTGTCCAAGTGGATATATTAAAAGGAGTCAATGCTGCTTAACACATCAGAGTCCCCTAGGCAGCCTTCCATGTCAGCCTAGCACCCAGAGGTTTACAGCCCATTAAATAACTTGAGCCTCTTTAAATTCCAGTAAGAGTCAGTCTGTTCCACAGCACATTACAGAAATATAGAGAAATCTAATTTTCAGTCAAAACAACTGAAGTCGAATTTTTGTACTATTTCAATCTTAAGAAAATATTGCATTTTGTTTGACGATATTATTCATCACTATCTGCTAGTCAGAAACTCATAAGCAAAGCAATACATGACTATGATGTTCTGTTGAACGATAGGACTGTGGTTGGTAGTAAGTGATTGTTAGATAGAATATTTTGGAGACTATTGCCTTAAATGGACACTGCTAACTTGAAACTAGTCTATTTACCCTGAGTCCTGCCAATTTTTATGGTTTTACAATCACATTTAACTATATTACTAAATGTTTTTCTCCCCATGTTGCCATTGTACAAAGTAAACAAACTAAAATAGAGATTTTTTCTCTCTCTGTGTTATAGCCATCTTAGGTATTAGTCATAACTATAGTAAGTAAACCCTTTTCAGACCAAAGTGAAATTTTAACTTGATTTGGTCTCTGTGGGAGGAGCAAGTTGCTTGGGAGTAGAAAACACAAAGAAGGGGAACACTGTGTTGTGGAATTACTACAGATGTGCCTGAAGAAGGTAGTGTGTATGTGTATGCATATAAACTCTGTGTGTGTGTGTATATATATATATATGTATATAAACTGAACAGGTGTAAACCTATTGAATGCAACAGGATTGCATAGCTGTTAGTGACAGCATAATTTGAAGACAACGGGGATTCACAGGTATACCTGAAGGCTTAATGTGGGCTTTGGAACTTTTATTTCTAGTGGTGATCCAGGAGACAGAAGAGACCCAACCAGACTCTTAAATCCCAAGGTGAGTTTGCAGGTTTGGAACTCTGAAAAATATTTTTCTACTTTTAAACTGAGCACAACTGATATGGTGAGAGACAATAAACATGGAGTCCCTTTATGTCATTTTTTACAGAGTCGCATTTTAGAATATGACTGCATTTTAATCTAAATAGTTTGACTCCCATTGTATTGATGGGAAGTAACATAAAAAATGAACAAAGGACTAAGGACTGCACACTGAGCTATTTATGCTAGTAATTCTCTTGTCAATACCATGAATAAGCCTACCGTAGCTAACACCAAACCTAATGAAAGGCATAGCCAAAAGTAGTTTTGTAAAACCAAACGCAGAGGTTTTTCACAGAGGTATCACTTTATCCAAACTTTGACATAGGTTAAGGCTTTCAGATAAATAGTTTCATGTTAGACCAATCCCTAACCAGCGATGCCATTTAAATAGAGTTGTAACAGCTGCTTAGAATAATTAAAATGCATTGCACAGAATCAGTTCCCTGGCAATTATAACAATTAAATGGACATGCCATACATCATGATGCCAATTTAGTGGAGTCATCTGAATTATGATTGAGTCCTAACCTGTGCATTTATACTGGATACCCAGATGGCTGGGCACCATCACTGGCTAATAATATTACTTCTTGTATTTGACTCATTTGAGTAGTAACAAGTAAGCAATGTAATGACACTTTGCAGAGTGGAAAAAAAAGGATCTTTGATTCTTTAGTGCAGCTTATTAAGATCAATGTAATTAGCCCTCTTCCTTCGATGGATAAAGAGAGAAAATGGTTTTGGAAAATCATGCTAGTGTGATATCGATTCTGAGAGCTACATATTAACCTGTCTAGTATACACATTCTTTTTGGTGGCATTAGTTCGCTGAAGTGTACCTAGAATAAGTTATCTCTGTCTTGATATGCAGTCAATGTTCGTTTGCATACCCTATATTTGAATATACTGTAATGTACCTATGGAAATGTTGCTTTGTTATTGGAGGGGGAAAAAATTCTTTTCCTTTACTTTTTACTTACAGTTTTAAGAATGAGACGTGACTTCGAGAACTTGGTGCATATAGGCTATGGTGATGAGTGAGATATAAAGGCACAGATGGATATAATAATTTACAATTCCGAGGGCAGAGGCTTCATTCCATTTTACTTAAGATGCAATGCTGAATGCAAAATAATACCTTGTCTTTCTTGAAGAACATTCAGTAACTTCTTGCAAGTAGAGTGCAGTTTAATAGAAGTTTATATAGGTGCACAGATAATAAGGTGAGGGATTTCCTAGCTATAACAGAGATTATGTGCCATTTAAGCTTGCAGCATGCAACAAGAGAAGGATTTCAATTCATCACCATCCAGAAAAATCAAATTTTATCCTCTCGCAAAAGATCCTGAAATCCTTATTGGCACTATCAAGCAGATGTCTAATCTAATATTGCCAGCCCCAAACTTACCAAAATCAGAGTCAGTCCCCGCAAAATTATGAGATTGGCTTAGAAACCATGAGATTTAAAATAAATGTTGGGTTCTTTTTATTTGCCTTCTGACTTGTGGATGCACTTGGACCATGTTTTCAAGGTTTTTGCCACAACTAGGAGGGCTTTAAGAAAAATGTCAAATATCACAAGATTCACGATGAATGGCAAAATTAAATAACACCTGGCCTTCTTCAAATAACCCATGTCTTCAAATCATCATTCATTTAAAAATAATCAATTGTATTTTTGACATATTAAAAATCTTATTTTAAAACCCCATTTCCACAGGATTCTACCAAGGATCCTCTATTATTTAAAAACCTATAGTGTTCATGCAGATAAATGTTTGTATATGTATTGCTATATATAACTTATATCCTATCCTTTAGCACTGGGAAGGAGAAGGTTGGAGGAAATATGTGAAAAAAGAAGTTTCAATTCTTTGCCCAAGAAATAACCTTTTTCTTGGTTTTATGCTGTGACAAATAAATAAAATAACCTTTATGCTTGGTTTTAATGACAAATATGCTTAATAAAGTAAGCAATACAATCTGAAAGAAAATGAAACAGAGAAATGTTACTGCAAGCTGGTGCAGTGGGTCACCGAGTTCAGCCAGAACTAAAAGTCACTGGTCAGCAAGGCTCCATCCTCTAGGTTTTATTCTTGAAGAAGGTTAGAATGCATTGGTTACTACCAGAAAAACAAAGGAAAAGTTGTTTGCCATAAATAAACCCAACTTCATGTACAATCAGTCTCTACAGCAAACGGATGAGAGCTCTCCCTTCTCAAAGGCTATCTACTCTTCTGCCTGGTGAACATAAGAACAACCATACTGGGTCAGACCAAGGGTCCATCTAGCCCAGTATCCTGTCTATTGACAGTGGCCAGTACCAGATGCTTCAGAGGGAATGAGCAGAGCAGAGCAATTTCAAGTGATCTATCCTATCTTCCAGTCCCAGCTTCTGGCAGCTGGAGGTTTAGGGACACCCAAAGCATAGGCTTGCATCCCTGACCACCTTTCGCTCATAGTAATTGATAGACCTAGCCTCCATGAACTTATCTAATTCTTTTTTGAACCCAACATTCCATAACAACGAGTTCCACATGTTGACTGTGCATGGTGTGAAGTACTTCCTTTTGATTGTTTTAAACCTGCCACCTATTAATTCCATTGGGTGATCCCCAGTTCTTGTGTTACGTAAAGGGGTAAGTAACACTTCCTGATTAACTTTCTCCATATCATTCATGATTTTATAGACCTCTATGATATGCCCCCCACAGTCCCAGTCTTCTTGATCCCTGCTTGGATGGAAGCTGTTCCATACCCCTAATAATTTTTGTTGCCCTTTTCTGTACCTTTTCCAATTCTAATGTATCTGTTTTTGGAATGGGGTGACCAGAACTACATGCAGGATTCAAGGTGTGGGTGAACCATGAATTTATATAGTGGCATTAGGATATTGTTTTTCGTCTTTTATCTAACCCTTTCCTAATGGCGCCTAACATTCTGTTAGCTTTTTTACTGTACTTTGACTGGATGTTTTCAGTTATCTACGATGACTCCAAGATCTCTTTCTTAAGTGGTAATGGCTAATTTAGATCCCATCATTTTGTATTTATGTATAGTTGGGATTATGTTTTCTGATGTGCATTAAGCTGTGAGAAGAGTTCCAGATTTTTCTGGATTCCCCTTAGAATTTGATCAAGTGTCCAGTGCCCAATCCTACTTCATTATCTGCCCCTAAGTTCCTGCTTGCTGAAAATCAGATAGGGCCTCTGTCACATGGATTATAGCCTTCATCTCATAATTCTGCTACTGTATGTGTTGAATGGCTCATTTATATGACCTGATTGTTATGAACAGTTTAAAAGTATAACCTAATCCTTTGAAGTCAATTGTAAGAAGGAGCTCCCTTATGGCTCTGGTACCTCCTAGTGGCCCATCTGGGGATTGGCTCATCATATGGTCTGACACCCCTTCTGATTGCTCAGCCTGTCGTCCCACTCACTTTGTAGTCTCACTCATGCTTCCTCATAGCTTAGCCATCCAGGCCAGTCACACTGAAGTTCCCCCCATTCCAGAGTATTATCAAAATCCATTCCAAACTGTCCCCAGCAGTCTCCAAATAGGCTGCCCCTTGCATGCTACTCCCACAATGGCTTGTAAGGGAACCCAGGCCCATCCTCAACACTGGGTTCCAATCCAACGACCCTTGACCCAGCAGCTTAAGTCTTTATTCTTCCAGCTCTTACTACTTCCCTGGACCACTGCCTATTACAGGCCTTGCCTCTCTTCCCTCTGTATCAGGGAGTGTGACTGTAGGTTTCCTCAGCCTTCCTCTCTGTTGTCAGCTCCCTGGCTTTATAGAAGCCCCACCTGTTTCTGCTTAGGTGAACTTCATCCTCAATTAATCCTCATTGCACTCTAGCTCCCTGCCAGGTGCAGCCTGTGGCTAATTAGCCTCTCTTGCCTATATTAACCCCTCCAGGGCTAGTGGGGTGGGGTGAATGTCCCATCACATCACTACAAAAAAAAAAAAAAAAAACTATGTCAGGGTTTTGGTTTTGCATTTTTATTCTTCCAAAAATGTTATTTATGGCAGCCATGTATTCTAGTATTCTGTATATTTGTCCGTCCAAAGATATTAACACAATGGGTTCAGAAACAAAACTGTGGATCTAAGTTATTACAGTGGTTGAGTGTATGTGATCAACCATATCTCAGTCTAGTGGCTGGACTCAGAGACTAAAAGAGCCTGCTAATTTCTCACAGCTAGAAGAGTTCAAGTAGTAAAGGCCTGTGTTTTTGGTGCTGACAATCCAAAGTCCCAGCCTCACTGAGGACCATGGTGTCTGCATGTATGTGGCCACTGATTGTTACACGAACACCTCACTACTTTATTTAATTGGATTTATAAAAACAAGTTGAAAAAAAAAAACTACTCACAGACACTAGGTACCCATTAAAATTGTTTAATCACACAAACTTTATGGTTTGGGCTTCTCTCTAGAAAATATGTAATCTTTTCCAACAGAGATAATGTAAATTAAAGCTGCTGTAGGATTACCCAACAAATCATAGATCATAGAATATCAGGGTTGGAAGGTCATCTAGTCCAACCCCCTGCTCGAAGCAGGACCAATTCCCAGTTAAATCATCCCAGCCAGGGCTTTGTCAAGCCTGACCTTAAAAACCTCTAAGGAAGGAGATTCTACCACCTCCCTAGGTAACGCATTCCAGTGTTTCACCACCCTCCTAGTGAAAAAGTTTTTCCTAATATCCAATCTAAACCTCCCCCACTGCAACTTGAGACCATTACTCCTCGTTCTGTCATCTGCTACCATTGAGAACAGTCTAGAGCCATCCTCTTTGGAACCCCCTTTCAGGTAGTTGAAAGCAGCTATCAAATCCCCCCTCATTCTTCTCTTCTGCAGGCTAAACAATCCCAGCTCCCTCAGCCTCTCCTCATAACTCATGTGTTCCAGACCCCTAATCATTTTTGTTGCCCTTCGCTGGACTCTCTCCAATTTATCCACATCCTTCTTGTAGTGTGGGGCCCAAAACTGGACACAGTACTCCAGATGAGGCCTCACCAATGTCGAATAGAGGGGAACGATCATGTCCCTCGATCTGCTTGCTATGCCCCTACTTATACATCCCAAAATGCCATTGGCCTTCTTGGCAACAAGTGCACACTGCTGACCCATATCCAGCTTCTCGTCCACTGTCACCCCTAGATCCTTTTCCGCAGAACTGCTGCCTAGCCATTCGGTCCCTAGTCTGTAGCTGTGCATTGGGTTCTTCCGTCCTAAGTGCAGGACCCTGCACTTATCCTTATTGAACCTCATCAGATTTCTTTTGGCCCAATCCTCCAATTTGTCTAGGTCCTTCTGTATCCTATCCCTCCCCTCCAGCATATCTACCACTCCTCCCAGTTTAGTATCATCCGCAAATTTGCTGAGAGTGCAATCCACACCATCTTCCAGATCATTTATGAAGCTATTGAACAAAACCGGCCCCAGGACCGACCCTTGGGGCACTCCACTTGATACCGGCTGCCAACTAGACATGGAGCCATTGATCACTACCCGTTGAGCCCGACAATCTAGCCAGCTTTCTACCCACCTTATAGTGCATTCATCCAGCCCATACTTCCTTAACTTGCTGACAAGAATACTATGGGAGACCGTGTCAAAAGCTTTGCTAAAGTCAAGAAACAATACATCCACTGCTTTCCCTTCATCCACAGAACCAGTAATCTCATCATAAAAGGCGATTAGATTAGTCAGGCATGACCTTCCCTTGGTGAATCCATGCTGGCTGTTCCTGATCACTTTCCTCTCATGCAAGTGCTTCAGGATTGATTCTCTGAGGACCTGCTCCATGATTTTTCCAGGGACTGAGGTGAGGCTGACTGGCCTGCAGTTCCCAGGATCCTCCTTCTTCCCTTTTTTAAAGATTGGCACTACTTTAAATGATTGGTTTGTAGAATGCTGCTATATCTTGTGGTCATAAAAAGCAATTATATATACACAGCTTATGTAAAGAATTTATATATGCCAATTAAAATTGCAAGCTGGTGACCTTGAGCTGACCTTTTAGAGAACTATGACTGCTTGATCCTTTCTTCATGTAGTCATATGAGCATATAATGGAAAATTCCATGCTGACATGTCAAGCAAGCTGCAAATCAAAGGAATGAATGATGATCCATGTCAGCAAACTGTATATCATTTCATGTTTATATATATATATATATATATATATATATATATATATATATATGAGCCAGTCCAATCTTCCTCTTCTCTGGCAACTTGACAAGAATGTGAGGAATCTCACCCATAGCAGGACCACAGAAGTGGGAGGCAACTCAGTGACTAATTCCCAAATTGCCCTTCATGACAACTTAGGACACCATAAATAGTAAGGCTGGCCCTTGATAACCCACTCCTTCCCCATTTGTCTGTCTTAGCATCATAGAAGAAGGGACCTCAATATGTCATCTAGTCCAGTCCCTTGCACTCAAGGAAGGACTATATAATAACTAGATCATTTCTGACAGGTGTTTGTCTAACTTGTTTTTAAAAACTTCCAATGATGGACATTTCACAGCCTCCCTAGGCAACTTGTTCCAGTGCTTAACGACCCCAGACAGTTAGGATGCTTTTCCTAATATCCAATCTAAACCACTTTCAGAAGCCGTCCCAGAATGCCCCACAGTGACAGTACAGTTGGTACAAACACTCCTGGTGAGGACACACACCCGCTGACACAAGGATTGTAGTGTGGACATGCAAAAACTGTTCAAGTACTGCAGTGGCTGTATGCTGACATAATTTAGGTTGACATAATTTCATAGTGTAGACATGCCCATAGAATGGAAGAATTACTTCTCCTGTCTTGCTTACAACACTCCTGCTGATACATCCCAGAATGTTTACTTTTTTGCAACAGTGTTACACTGCTGACTCATATTATCTTGTGGTCCACTACAATCCCCAGATCCCTTTCCACAGTCCACAGAAGCCCTTTCTGAGCTTTGGGGGAGGTACCCACAGGTGAGGGCAGTGCGCAGAGCCCTCTGCCCCTCCAGCCCCCAGGGGCTGCAGGGACATGGTGCCGGCTGCTTCTGGGAGCAGCGTGGGGCCAGGGCAGGTGGGGAACCTGCCTTAGCCGCGCACTGCTCCCACCCCGGAGCTGCTCAAGGTAAGTGGCGCTGGGCCGGAGCCCGCACCCTGAACCCCTTCTGCACCCCAACCCCATGCCCTGAGCACCCTGCCATACCCCGCATCCCTCCTGCACCCCAACCCCATGCCTTGAGCACCATGCCGCACCCCGCAACCCTCCTGCACCCCAACCCCCTTCCCTGAGCCCCTTCCTGTACACTGCACCCCTCCTGCACCCCAACCCCCTGCCCTGAGCCCCCTTGTACACTCCACACCCCCTCCCACACCCCGCACTCCCTCTCACATCCCAACCCCCTGCCCCAGCCCTACATTCATGGCCCTGCATGCAATTCCCCCACCCAGATGTGGCCCTCGAGCCAAAAAGTTTACCACCCCGATGTAGACTTCAAGATCATCAGGGCAGGCACTATCTCTTACTATGTGTAGTATGTACAGGGCCTACCATAATGGGGCCCAATCACTAGACAATACTGTACTATAATACAAATAATTAATAATAATTATTATTATTATTATTATTATTTCCTGAAGTGAAGACAAATGGAAGGCATATTTTCTTAGGAGTGGGATGATGTATAGTGCATATTTGAATGTATAATAAGCTACATATGCAAAAACAGGTTTGTACAATTGTGACAAAGGCTAAAATTTTGATCCTATATGAGGCAATTGTTAACTTGTAACTACATGTGTGTTTAGAGCATATGAAGTGCTGCATTTTATTTATTTATTTACTTTGATGTCCTTGTTTGTTTAATATAAAGTAGCAGCACATTTTAAACTCCTAGGAACCCTTATGTTCATGCTTGCTCCTAATTGTTGATCCCTGATTCAGCACTGGCAGGGATCAACAAAAGATCAGGTGGTAAGGCACAGCTATGCGAGAGAATTTATTTGTTCTGTTTACTATGAAATGATTTTGCAACTTTGCTCTGAACATTATACTGACCTTAAGCTAAAAGTAAGGTTTTGTTTTTGTTGGTGGAAGGCAACATATTCATCCCAGTAGGCACTGCCTCTGCAAAAAATTTACTGTCTATATCAGTGGTTCTCAAAAAAAAATGTTATGGACCACTTGAAAATTGCTGAGGGTCTCAGCAAACCACTTAATGATCTTTCCAAATGTTGTTTGACTGTTAGTTAACTATTGTAAAACACTTTGGATAAAAGCACTATATAAAAAAACCTTAATAATAATTAACTTTTTTTGTTCTACAAATAAAAGCACACACCTCATATTTTAATATCAGTAGTCTTACCTTTCTAATGTGATGGATGTGCCCTCTCTCCCCTGCTGTGGCAGCCCCCAAGCTGGGCCTGGGAAGGAGGGAGGTCTCTCCCTCTCTCCCCCCCCAGCAGCCACAGAGCTCAGGCTGAGAAGGAGGGCTGTCTCTCCCCAGCAGCCACAGCCCTGGAGCTGGGGAAAGTTGCTTCTTTCTCTGGCCACCGCAGCTCTGCACATCCCAAATTCCTCTCACCCACTCTTCTCACCCCACTGCCCCCTCCCATCTACCCCCTATTCCCCCCCAAGACCACCACCTCACCTTACATGTGTGTCTTCTCCAGGGTCCAGACATCTAATTAGTGGAGCCACGCAGGCGTGGCTCCACTAATTAGGCGGGTGGCCCTTCATTCTCTCGAGTGCAGCTGCCCAGGCACACACCTTAAAGGGAACTATCCGCGGATCACCTGAATGGAGTTTGCGCACCACTGGTGGTTCACAGACCACAGTTTGAAAACCTCTGGTCTATATGAACCTTGTTCAACAAATTGCAAGTCAGAAAGTAATTCCTGAAAGTTTTGAAAACATAAGGTAATCTTTGCTGCCATCTTCTGGAAAATTATGTGTATATATGCCCAGGTATGCTGAACTCTGTCCTTTTCTGCCCTTGCAGATACACTCTGTTTAGTACTAGCTCAGCTGCAACAATCACTGATAACCACTGACAGCAGTGGTTTAGTTTCATAGTGCAAAGGGACTCTTGTCCCCTTACTAAAGCTCAGTGGGCGTGTTTTGGTTGGCTAGCTCCCGGTACCAAAAGGGGAAGGGTCGATGGGAAATCAGGACCCTGAGACTGACAGTCCCCAGGGGCAATGGGGAGAGGCCAATGCTCCAGGTCAGCTTGATTGACAGGGTGGGCAGGCTAATCAGGGAGTCAGGAGGCCAGGGTAGGTCCCATCTTCTATGTGAGCTGGAATTGCCTGGGTCAGAGAGAGTGTGGCCAAGCTAAGGAAAGAGCAGGGGCCCAAGCTGAGCTGGGAAGCAGAGCCATGCCAGCCAGAGGGGCCAGAAAAGCAGCCCAGGAAGCAGGTCAGAGCTGGAAGCAGAGTCACAGAAGCAGCCCACAGAGCAGACCTGTCCTGGGGGGAGAGCTGCAGCCACAGAGCCAGAGACACAGCCCAGGGAGAGAGCAGATCCTGTGCTGGGAGCAGAGTTGCAGCCACAAAGCCAGAGACACAGCCCAGGGAGAGAGCAGATCCTGTGCTGGGAGCAGAGCTGCAGCCACAGAGCCAGGTGTGGTGAGCAACTGGGGCCAGCCAAGGCAGGATCCTGGACAAAGGGCCAAGCGCAGAAAGACACCCCCAGCCAAGGGTCCTTGCAGGCCAGACTGGGAGGGGGACCTTAACCCAACGGGGGGCTGATGCTGGGAAGAAGGGTCCCACCACCCAAAGCCCGGAGGTGTGTGGCCACCACCAGAGCAAGTGTCCAACCTGCAGCCTCCCTGTAGCACAGCCAGGGACTTGGAAGGCCTGGGACCTAAAACGAACAGACTGTGAACTGTCCTGACGTTCCAGAGACACTGTAATGTTCCCTGCCACAGAGCGGGGTGATGTGTTTCCTTTAACCTTCTCATTTTGCCTTATTCTTTTTTAAATTAATTGTTGATTAAACAACTTGTATTTGCTTTAAATTGTATGTAATGATTAGTGGGTCAGGGAAGTCCCCAGTGCAGAGATAGTACCCCAGAGTGGGGACACCCTCGCCCTTATCCTAGGTGACCACAGCAGGGTTGGGGGTCGAGCCCCCCAGGAATCCTGGGCCCAACCTTGTCAGGGTTACGAGGTCTCTGCCAGACAGGAAAGTGGAAGAGAAGCCCTCAAGGGTAGGGAGGCCTCTGGGTAAAGGCAGTTGGAGCGAGGACTCAGATTCTTTCACTAGCCCACTTCACCGGGGTAGTGCAGAAGCCAGGAAAGTTCCCCACAATAGCAGGACCATTCCCCGGCTTGCTATAGGATAGATAAGACTCTGGAACCAGTATCTTTACTAACCACTCAGAAGTCAGGACAATGTGCTTTCTACCTTATGATCACAACTACAGAATGTCAGAGGGGTAGCTGTGTTAGTCTGTATCCACAAAAACAACGAGGAGTCCAGTGGCACCTTAAAGACTAACAGATTTATTTGGGCATAAGCTTTTGTGGGTAAAAAACCCACTTCTTCAGATGCATGGAGTGAAAATTACAGATACAGGCATAAATGTATTGTGACGGTGGTCCCCATAAGGCTTTATGGAGATATGCTTATGAATATATACATGATATAACTGGAATATGTTTTATGCTACATATGCCATGTAACATATCTATGTAAAGGTCATGATCTATTGAATATATTTGTCCTATTTGTATGCATGTATCATTGTTGTATTTGAAGTTATGAATATTGGCTGTATACTTGTTTGATTTTAAATAACCAGATCTGGTCTGCTTGTTTAGAAAGGAATTTGCAAGTTAAGTGTCCATTCAAGAAGCACTTAACGCACAATGGATCTTGGAAGGCTCCAATCCACATAAGAAGTCTTCCTGGAGACATTCAAGACAGCATGTGGGCGATGGCTGTTGCCTGTAAAAACTGAGTCATGCATGGATATGTGACTTGCCCATGTGACCCCAAAACTCCATTTTGTAGCTAGATTCTACACAGGGGGAGGGAGGGGTGTCCACCCACAAGAGAAAGTCTATTTAAACCCCTGGAAGACCCCTCCATTTTGTCTTCAGCTGGCTCAAGAGATAGCCTCTCCACCGCCAAGGATACCTGAAAGAAACTGGAACAAAGAACAGTAACTATAGGAGGTGTGAGTGATTGCTGGACCCAGACTAGAAGGAGTCTAGTCTGTAAAAGGAAGCTTACCAGAATTCCTCTGCGGGTAAGGTTTTATCTGTATTCAGTTTTCTTAGACATAGACTTGTGTGTTCTATTTTATTTTGCTTGGTAATTCACTTTGTTCTGTCTGTTACTACTTGGAACCACTTAAATCCTACTTTCTGTAAGTAAAAAGTGATTTTATTAAATATCAATTAACCCAGAGTATGTATTAATACCTGCGGGGGGCAAACAGCTGTGCATATATCTCTATCAGTGCTATAGAGGGGGAACAATTTATGAGTTTATCCTGTTTACGCTTTATACAGGGTAAAACGGATTTATTTGGGGTTTGGACCCCATTGGGAGTTGGGCATCTGAGTGTTAAAAGACAGGAACATTTCTTAAGCTGATTTCAGTTTAAGCCTACAGCTGTTAGGGGACATGGTTCAGACCTGGGTCTGGGTTTGCAGCAGGCTAGTGGGTCTGGCTCACACCAGGCAGGGCACTGAAGTCCCAGGCTGGGAGGGCAGGGAAAGCAGGGGCAGAAGTAGTCTTGGCACATCAGCTGGCAGTTCCCAAGGGGGTTTCTGTGATCCAACCCGTCACATATATATTGGCGCATGAAGAGAAGGGAGTTACCTTACAAGTGGAGAACTAGAGCTGAAGGCCAATGTAGTCAGGGTGGATGTAGTCCACTCCCAATAATTGATGAGGAGGTGTCAATACTACAGAGGGGTCTAGTGCTGAGATAATGAAATTCCTCCTGAAGGATAAAAAAAAAAATGACACCATCAGAAACGTTTCTTCTCCACACATTCCAGAAATAAAAATTGTAGGCCCAGTGTGAACAGCATAAACCCACCTACACTCACAGCCTGGAACAGGTAGATCTTCACTTCTTCCCTCTGCAGCTGAAAAATACTCTCGGGGAGTGGAGGAACTGTCTCCAATCAAGTGAGAACTAATTCTGTATGTGAGAATGGAGGCAAGAAACCATCTTCCTGTGTAAAAGTAACTGGTTATATTTATGCTGAGTAATTTAGAATTCACCATCCTTCTTTTCAATTGACCAAACATGAAGCTATCCCAAAGGAGGGACAATACCTATCTTCAGGGCTGGCCTGAGACAATGCAGGCCTTCTATATATATCAAGGCAGGGCCCTGTAATGGTCTCAGAGGTACCCAGGACTGAAAGTCATTTTGTTACATCCCTGCCCCCCAACCTACAGCATGAGGGAGTCTTGCTTGTGCTTAACTGGATATCAGCTCCCTGACATCACCAGCTATTTAGCCACCCAAGCACTCTCCTCTGACCTATACCAGCCTTTGCTTTGCCTTGTAGGTTAACAATGGGTGCACCCCAATCCCTTTGAAGCATTCCCCCTGTAGTGTTAAGCCCCTTATAACTGAACACTCACAGAAATACCAGGCCTGCTGTTTCCAAAGGAACAGTATACACACTAGTTTATATGATTCAACTGAGAATCAGCGCCTTACTTAATATCACAGCACTGAGATATATTTATAGTGAAAACAACAATATGTTCCCTAGCCTCTGTTTGCCAGAAGCTGGGAATAGGGATGGATCACTTGATGCTTACCTGTTCTGTTCATGCCCTCTGGGGCACCTGGCATTGGCCACTGTCAGAGGACAGGATACTGGTCTAGATGGACCTTTGGTCTGACCCAGTATGGCTGTTCTTACATTCTTAAGTTTATTTTCAAGTGACAGCAAGTCAGGAAGTTGGAAACAAAAGGCTACATATAAAATAAAATCATAACATGCTTTCTAGAGACTAAATTTAACTGCTTAATCTCCTGTCTAAAGACATTTATTTCACCTCCAAGGTCCTCTGAAGTGTTTCAACCAAGGTTGGTTGAGATCCCATTTTGATGAATGTAAAGGCACTGCCTGTTTAACTCCTAGGGGCAGCATAAGGGAGTGTGTTGTTTGCCTTCTATTTATATCCCCAAAGTTCACTGATTGTCCCTCATAATTTCTTTTCCTGTGTGCTGCTTCCCTGTGGACTTCACATCTGTTTGATAACGTCATATGTAAATAGGCATCCATTGTGTTAGCTTGCAATGCTTAACTTACATCCGACAGAGAGAGAGATGAATAAACATCTCTTATCTGACAGAAAACCTTCTTCTCCACATCTGCTGTGATACAGAAGCTAAGAACATATTTTCAGTGTGTATAAATAACTCCTTACATAGTATCTCTACATACATTTCACAGTAGTATTAATAAGCAGTGTGACCCCAGCTTTCGTTTAAGACCTCACATGACATTCTTTGGTGAACCAGAATGTACATACTGTACCAGAAACAGGACAGTTGGAGTTCACTGTATTAAAAATGCAAATGCTTATATACTATTTTGAGGTTGTATGGGGCTTCTTTATCAGGATGATAAGGTTAATGCAATCTTTGGAAGGTATTAGGAAAGCCAAAGGGCTTTTTGGAACAATATGTGTGAAGCGGGTTTCCTAAAAAGTACCTTGGGGTGAGGGGAATGCACATTTTTCCTACCCAAGCCAAACTTTTGAAGATGCATCATGTGGAGAGAGATCCACTGTGTACTAATGACCTGCTTCTGGAAACGCTAGATGGAAGATCCCTGAAATGTATAAAGTGTGGGCTGAATGTGCTTGTTCTCAGCTGAAGCTGTGATGAACCTATAACCAGAAGGAATCCAATTTGGGTGGAGGTTTGAGGGGCTATCCGAACCATGATCCACCTAAGGTTAGAGTGATCTCTGGTAAGCTTATTAGCATGCATGTAGGTTCTTTTAGGGTAGGGTGACCAGATGTCCCGGTTTATAGGGACAGTCCCAATTTGAGGGGCTTTTTCTTATGTAGGCACCTATTACCCCCATCCCATCCCGGTTTTTTACACTTGCTATCTGGTCACCCTATTTTAGGGTTTTTAATATGTTTTTTTTCTCTGTAATGCTTTCCCCCTTGAGAATAAAGTAGGCTTGCTTAGAAAGACCTGTGCGGTAATGGTAACTGTGGGCAGTCACACTGTTACCCACCTCTGAAGAGACAGCAAGCGGGCGGTGCCCTTAAGCAACTTGCCTGTGCTGGGTAGGACACAGTGAAGGCAGGGGACAGTGTCCTGAAGTACTGGGGGTCAGACAGAGGCGAGACGCGCGTCTCCACCCGAGAAACATCACGGGGGCTGGGGAGCTGGCAGCCGGAGAGTGGGCGCCCCTCGGCTGGACCCCTGAGGAGAAATCCACCGGCAGGGGCCTGACCTGTGACAGCGCGGCAGGGACCGCAACCCAGGGGGCCGAGGTCACGCCCTCAGAGCCATGCGGGTAAGTTCATGCCCGGGGCTGTCAAGACGCCCAAGTACGGCTGGGGGCAGAATCAGGCTGAGGAACGCGGATAGCTTGTGAGGTGGGGAGGAGGCTTCTCCCCATGACGGTGTGCGGGGGGCGCGCCCCTGGGGTGGAGCCCGGGTGTGGGGTTAGATCCGTGTGAGGGGACGCGGCTCCCGCCCCCGGCCATAGGCAGGGCACCAAGCCCCGCCCCTCGCCTCCCCTCCGAGGGGACCCGGCTCCCTCAGCAAGCGCGTGAGCGTCACCTCACCGGACCAACGGTCACAGGCGGCAGCGCGAGCTCCGCCGGCTCGGGCGCCAGGCACCGGAGGCAACGCGCTGCCTGCGCACGCGCCGGGTTCGCTCGGGCTCGGGTTCGGGTTCGGGTTCGGGCTCGGGCTCGGTCTGTTTCTATCCCGCCAGGCGGACACGGGCCCGGAGCAAAGGCTGGTTCCTTCGCCGGGTCCAAGCGCGGTGCCGCCAGCTGCCGTTTGGTGGAGGCTCCTCGAAGCGGGGAGGGGGAAGGGGCGCTTTGCCACATAGGCATTGCGGAGCGGAGAGGAGGGGAGCTGGCCAGGAACTGGGGGAGCTGGGAGTGACCCCCGAGCGGGAACTGGGAGAGCTGAGACACCCCCCGACAGGCTGTGGGGGGAGCTTGGCAGGAGAGGGGGGAGCTGAGTCACACACACACACACCCCGACAGGCTGTGGGGGGAGCTTGGCAGGAGAGGGGGGAGCTGAGTCACACACACACACACCCCGACAGGCTGTGGGGGGAGCTTGGCAGGAGAGGGGGGAGCTGAGTCACACACACACACACACACACACCCCGACAGGCTGTGGGGGGAGCTTGGCAGGAGGGTGGGGAGCTGAGTCACACACACACACACACACCCCGACAGGCTGTGGGGGGAGCTTGGCAGGAGAGGGGGGAGCTGAGTCACACACACACACACACCCCGACAGGCTGTGGGGGGAGCTTGGCAGGAGAGGGGGGAGCTGAGTCACACACACACACACACCCCGACAGGCTGTGGGGGGAGCTTGGCAGGAGAGGGGGGAGCTGAGTCACACACACACACACACCCCGACAGGCTGTGGGGGGAGCTTGGCAGGAGAGGGGGGAGCTGAGTCACACACACACACACACACACCCCGACAGGCTGTGGGGGGAGCTTGGCAGGAGAGGGGGGAGCTGAGTCACACACACACACACACCCCGACAGGCTGTGGGGGGAGCTTGGCAGGAGAGGGGGGAGCTGAGTCACACACACACACCCCGACAGGCTGTGGGGGGAGCTTGGCAGGAGGGTGGGGAGCTGAGTCACACACACACACACACACCCCGACAGGCTGTGGGGGGAGCTTGGCAGGAGAGGGGGGAGCTGAGTCACACACACACACCCCGACAGGCTGTGGGGGGAGCTTGGCAGGAGAGGGGGGAGCTGAGTCACACACACACACACACCCCGACAGGCTGTGGGGGGAGCTTGGCAGGAGAGGGGGGAGCTGAGTCACACACACACACACACACACACCCCGACAGGCTGTGGGGGGAGCTTGGCAGGAGAGGGGAAGAGCTGAGACACTCGCCTGACAGGCTGTGGAGAAGCAGAGTCCCCCCCTCACCGGCAGCAGGGGAAGCAGGGCTGGAGAGGGGTGAGCCCAGGACCTGAGTATAATTGCCCCTGTGCTGGGAGAAGTCCTGGCCTCTGTCAGCCTGGGCCTCACTATGGTTCTGGATGAGACCTGGATCTCGCTCCTGCTGATGGCTGGCACCATGATGTTGGTAGGAGGGTGCCGGAAGCTAACCCAAGGTCATATGTACACCCGACGCCCTCGCATGTTTCTCCTGGAGGTGTTTGCCACTTTCCAAATCTGTGCCTGCACCAATGAGCTCCGGCTGCTGGCCAATGTGCAGCCTAAGCCACATGTTGCCCTCACCCTCACCTACATTTTTACTGTCCTGCATGGATTGACACTGACTGGCAGCACATGCAACCCCTGTGGCACTCTGCATCAAATCTTGGATGGTGGGATCTCAGTCAAGCAAGGCGGGCTGAAGATTGGAGCCCAGTTCGCTGGTGCAGTGCTGGCCAGAATTTACATGCACTGCATCTGGTCCATGGGGATCATCAACGTGCACTCTGAGGCACTGTCCGAGGGCTGCTGTAATCCCATCCAAACCACTGAGACCCAGGCTTTTTGCATAGAGCTGCTCTTCTCCACCGTGTTCCAGCTGACCATACTGCAATTTGAGTCAGTTAAACCCAGGCTCAGAGTCCACCTAATTGCTCTTCTCATTACTATGCTGGTGTATGGAGGTTAGTTCCCTTTTTTTTTTTTTTGTCAATGGTGGTCTCAAGTTATAGATATTTATGAATTATGTGATGTGTTAAAAAATGTGTGCATGCAAAATTGTTTATGTAGTGCTGTTGTGCTTTACAGCTTACAAAAAACACTGAACAAAGGCCTTGATCCAGTAAGCTGAACAGGATAGGGATACTTCATTTGGACTCTGTATAGATGTAAAGGTCTACCTGCATAGATCCCATTCCAGGATTGGGGCCTGAGAATGAAGTGAAGTGAAATCTCTGTTCTAAAGAATTTGCAATCTATAACAGTTTTATAATGGGTAAAACTAAGTATAAAGAATTTCTCCAGATGGTTCTTTTAAATATTTTACTGAAACAAACAGAAAAATCATTTCATAATACAACTTTATATTACATGACATCTTTCATACAACTTGTGTCAATACATTTGCATCAGTTTAACTACATCATAATACATCAGGTACATCAGAGGTTCTCAACCTTTTTCTTTCTGAGCCACCCCCAACATGCTATAAAAACTTCATGCCCACCTGTGCCACAACTCTTTTTCTGCATATCCAGTAGATTAAAAGCCAGGGCCTGCGTTAGGGGGTAGCAAGCAGGGCAATTGCCTACCAGGGCCCCATGCCACAAAGCTAAGTTGCACAGGCTTCGGCTTCAGTGCCGGGCCAGGTGGTGGGGCTTGGGGCCTCGGGCTTCTGCCCCACACAGCGGGGCTTGAACTTTCCGCCCTGGGCTCCAGCAAGTATAATGCCGACCCTGCTTGGCCGACCCCCTGAAACCTGCTCATGGCTCCCCACAGGGGCCCGGACCCCTGATTGAGAACTACTGAGTAACATCAATGGGCAAATCCTTAACATAGTTATACTACTCACACGTAAAGCACGGTTTACACCAGTGTGATTTAATTAGGTATATTACATTGAGACTTCAGGTAAACCATGACTAGACCCCTGCAAATCGGCGGATATCCGTGGACTATGTTTGAAGATCGTGGATTGGCTGTGGATACAAATTTTGTATCCGTGCAGGACTCTAACGATGACCAGGAAAAAATGTGTCTCAAGTGTATACACGGTAGTGTTAATTGGCAATCAATTAATTCAGGTTACAGCACAACCAGCAACTCTAATCTAAACAAGACCAGGAAGAATGGAGCAAGTCCATAAAGATTTGCAGAAAAAAGTTTAGCAATTTTGAACTACATTCTGAAGTGAAATTTTGAGGACAAATGCAACGTGGTGATGATTCCTAACAGATTTTAAGTGTCTTATCTGAATTTTTCAGCAAAAGTCTTAGAAGAGGGGTATACACTAGATTATAATATTCTGACAGCATAAAATATAACACAAGATTACTAACATTCCTCTGCTGTCTAGCAAATATATGTGTAAGCCAAAGTATGTTCATGTTATTCCCTTAGTGGCTGGTCCTCGTAGAGGATAGTGGCCTGTTACTGCTGTTAGTTAACTCAAATGGTAGACTTCTGCACTGTGGATAGGGTGACTAGACAGCAAATGTGAAAAATCAGGACGGGGTGGGGGGTAATAGGAGCCTATATAAGAAAAAGTCCCCAAAATCAGAACTGTCCCTATAAAATCGGGACATCTGGTCACCCTAACTGTGGATCTAATGCTCTTGGGTTCCAGCCCTGCTGATGATCTATGCAGGAGATCAGAATGGCTCAACATGAGGGAATGTTTGTATTTTTTTAATTTGTTTTTTAAAAACACTGGAATATTACGTATAAAAAAACTACATTAAAAGAACATTAAGGTTACAAAATCAACCACTCAAAAGTTAGGAAATTCTAGAACTAAGGTTGCCTGAGCAGTCGTAATTCATCCTTCTTTATGTAACATTATGATATAGTTGTTAATTACATGATTACCTGCTATTTGTTTTACTGGATCCCTGCCTCATTTAGTGCACAGGATGGATACTGAATGAAGCAGTGGGTTGCAAGAAGAGAAAGAATGGTCTCCTGCTGTTAAGGCAATTGGACTGGGACTCTGGAGAGCTGAGTTCTCTTTCTGCCTCAGTCTTCCTATATTGGGCAAGACTGTTATAATGCATACATGAAAAGAGGCTGAATTGTGGTTGCCCAGGCAAACTTAATTATGGTATTTCTTAGCTTGAATGCTTGACTTTGCAACCTTAATGTTCTTTTCAGATATTACTGAAAATCATGTATAGGTGAATGAGATAATCCTCAAATATAAAAATCATGAGGGATGAGTCCAAAAGCTTGTTTAGGCTTTGAGATCCTAATTCACAATGCTGCAGATTAATATTTATAAATTATTAAACTGGGCCATTTTCATTGTTATGTACTTCAAGCATTCAGTTTTTTTCTCCAACAAATACCAAATAGATTAGACCAGTGGTTATCAACCAGAAGTCTGGGGCCCACTGGGCAGCCCAAGCAGGTTTCAAGGGATCTGCCAAGAGGGACCGGCATTAGACTTGCTGGGGCCCAGGGAAGAAAGATGAATCCCCACTGGTATGGAACTGAAGCCTGGGGCTGCAAGCCCCACTGCTCAAGGCTGATGTTGAAGTCTGAGCAATTAAGCTTTGTGGGGTCCCCTGTGGCGGGGGGCCCCCAGGCAATTGCCCTAATTTCTGCCCCCAATGTTGGCCCTGGCTTTTATATGCAGAAAAACAGTTGTTGTGGCACAGGTGGGCTGTGAAGTTTTTGTAGTTATGTTGGGGGAGCCTCAGAAAGAAAAAGGTTGAGAACCCCTGGATTAGACCATAATATGGAGTAGTAATTTGCCATTTTTAAAATTTTACATTATTTTACTTGTGTTATAAAAAGTATACTAAATCTGTGAATTTGAACCAAGTTAGATGGTTTGTTTTTAAAAGCCAAATTGTGGGTGTGCTTTTCAAACTGACATGTGGTTCAGTAATGAATGACCCAGATATATCAGAGTACATTTCTTATATGTCAGGCTTCAGCCTAAGGTGAATGTTTTATGACCTAGTAAACGTTAAAGAGCTTTGTGCTGCAAGTGTAGGTGTGACTATATTCTAAAAAGCGATTGTTTTTTTAAAAAAAACAAACATGTTTATTATTTGCTCCATAACAAATTTGCTTTGTGTACATTTTTTAAAATGATTTTTTCCTCTATTTTTTTCTGTTCTGGACAGAGACTTGCATGCCGTAAAGTACCTAGCAGCATACTTGGGGACAATACCAAAGATAAACAGGGTTTATGAAGTTATAAGGCAATTTTTTTCACCTGGGCATTTAAGCATAAACTGCTGTCACCAACATTTTTCACTAGGATCCTAAAGTCTAGCTGGGTTATTTCCTTATATATAATTACCAGTAAACCTGACCCAAAACAGTGGTGTTACACCTCAATTTATTTTAACTACCACTAATATACATATCAGATGGGTCAAATTAACTGCTGATGATGTGCAAGAAAGTTAGAAAAATCATCATTGTTATTTGTAAACTGAATGACTTTTATAGGGAGTGATTGAGAGAGAATAAATTTGGAAGCCCTCAATGTCATATTCTTTCACTTTTTGAAAGTACAAACAGCTTTTATAAAAACTAACCTTTTCTGCCTTGTTACTCTTCATATAGTATTTATGGAAGTACCAAAAAACACATGAGTAATTGGTCCCATGTAATTTAGGTCTTTAAATATTTTCTGTTTGAAGGAAGGCACTTATATTTAAAAAGCATAGTGTAAAAATGGAAATACACCTTCTGTACCTTTCACAGCCCATAATTTTCACAGTAACTCCCAGTCTCCCTGACCATCAAAATTCAAGTGCAAAGAGCTTATTAAGTGATGTGCAATATTACCATTATTTTAAAAAATATACTACAAAATATTTACTGTTGTACTATGAAGTGTTATATAGTATTAAAACTACACTTGTCAAATTAATAAAGAATATTTTGATGCATTATCCTTATGAGACCAGTAGCTCAAAATGTGAACTGGCTGTGATACCTACACACATGTATCATCCTTGAATGCAGGGAGCCCAGCGGGATACAAATATGAGTGGTAGATACGCTGGAGGGGAGGGATAGGATACAGAAGGACCTAGACAAATTGGAGGATTGGGCCAAAAGAAATCTGATGAGGTTCAATAAGGATAAGTGCAGGGTCCTGCACTTAGGACGGAAGAACCCAATGCACAGCTACAGACTAGGGACCGAATGGCTAGGCAGCAGTTCTGCGGAAAAGGACCTAGGGGTGACAGTGGACGAGAAGCTGGATATGAGTCAGCAGTGTGCCCTTGTTGCCAAGAAGGCCAATGGCATTTTGGGATGTGTAAGTAGGGGCATAGCGAGCAGATCAAGGGACGTGATCGTTCCCCTCTATTCGACATTGGTGAGGCCTCATCTGGAGTACTGTGTCCAGTTTTGGGCCCCACACTTCAAGAAGGATGTGGATAAATTGGAGAGAGTCCAGCAAAGGGCAACAAAAATGATTAGGGGACTGGAACACATGAGTTATGAGGAGAGGCTGAGGGAGCTGGGATTGTTTAGCCTGCAGAAGAGAAGAATGAGGGGGGATTTGATAGCTGCTTTCAACTACCTGAAAGGGGGTTCCAAAGAGGATGGCTCTAGACTGTTCTCAATGGTAGCAGATGACAGAACGAGGAGTAATGGTCTCAAGTTGCAGTGGGGGAGGTTTAGATTGGATATTAGGAAAAACTTTTTCACTAAGAGGGTGGTGAAACACTGGAATGCGTTACCTAGGGAGGTGGTAGAATCTCCTTCCTTAGAGGTTTTTAAGGTCAGGCTTGACAAAGCCCTGGCTGGGATGATTTAACTGGGAATTGGTCCTGCTTCGAGCAGGGGGTTGGACTAGATGACCTTCAGGGGTCCCTTCCAACCCTGATATTCTATGATTCTATGATATTCTATGAGGGAAAAGTTCAAGGTTGATTAAGGTACCTTAACGTTGCATTTCTATGTTTTCTGGTGTTCCTTTCTGTTTTTGTTTTTAAAGTGTAACTTTAATTTTTATCGCTTGTAGATTTTTTTTTAAAGTAGTGTTTTATTAAGGTTCAAATTACATTTTTGGTTTAGAATAAATATCTCAATATTTAAAACTGTCCAAAAGCATGTGAGGTACCTTGGAGAACAAACAGAAATACGGTGATACTGCCTTGAAGACTTTTTAATCTAAAATTTATACTGTATGTAAAATAACCTTTTAAAATGTTGTGTTAATCATTATCTGTATAACGAGAGATTATAGAAGTTCTCCGTTTCCTATGCAAAATTAGCTATGGAGGACTACTGCTTCAGTTTCTAATACTCCATTATCTACTACGTTATTATCTGGGTTGAAGAGGAGCTGATCCCTCATTCACCAAATTTGGCTACTTGATGCTCTTCGGAAATAGCAGGAGAACAGGAGTCAGAAAATCTCCTACTCCTCTGTTTTATGAACATTAAGTTGTTCTAGCAGCTACAACGTTGTTAAGAGGAGGGGACAAAAGAAATCACAAGGGGAAAGAAGCAACAAAGGATGGAGGAGACAGGAGAACATAGGAGAGAGGCGGGGAGGGTTAAAAATCCCTGGACTGAGAATGTGGGAGGGAAAGAGCAAAGAAAAAATTGAAGCAAACTTTTAGGGTGAGAATCATTCTTTGTTTCTTTACTGTTTCAGGTGAGTCTCTTCATTAATTAGATCAACAGCCAAAAGAAGGTCAAACTATAATTTACCCCCTAAACAGTAGTTAAAATAGTTCAAGGTAAATTGGAGAGTTCACCAGTTTTGGTGGATACCATCACAGGTCTGGACATTGTGAAGTAATGTAGTGCTGCATCACCTTGTTGTGATGAGTCACTGCAAGGAAAAGAGAATAAGGATGACAGGAAAAATGTCCAAAAGCAGACCTTTGGTCAGCAAACCGAAAGTGTAAAAGTATGTGTGCGCCTCTACCCAGCTGCACATCTCTGCTTTTCCACGCTTCCATTCTGACCATGATGGACAATCTGTTTTAATGTAAAAACAGATAAGAAGTGGCAGCTGGGGTACTTTCCCAGAAAATTTTGTAATATACGATGCAGTTCCATACAATTTAGAAAATCAAGACATTTAAAGAGAAAGTTTATGTTAAATCTATATATTTATTTCCCCTGCCTCTTCCCATTAAGGGCTGCAAGGCACTTTCTCCTAGTGCTGCTACCACTTCATGTTCCTTTGGTTTGTGAGTCCCCACTTCAAAGGAAGGGGGGAGGTTTGGGGGAGCAGTGCTCCCCCAAGAATAATTTCTCTTAGCTTTTAGTGGAGGAATGAGAGCTGTGTTCCTGCACAATAACTCCTGCCCCTAAAATTGTTGAGTTCTTCATAAGAACATAACATAAGAATGGCCATACTGGGTTAGACCAAAGGCCAGTCTAGTTCAGTATCCTATCTTCTGACAGTGGCCAATGCCAGGTGCCGCAGAGGGAATGAACAGAACAGGTAATCATCAAATGATTCATCCCCTGTCGCCCATTCTCCGCTTCTGGCAAACCGAGACTAGGGACACCATCCCTGTCCAGTGTCCAATTCTGGGCACCACAATTTAGGAAGGCTGTGGACAAACTGGAAAGAATCCAGAGGTGAGCAACAAAAATGATAAAAGGGTTAGAAAACCTGACCTATGAGGAAAGGTTAAAAAAACTGGACATGTTTAGTCTTGAGAAAAGAAGACTGAGGGGTGACCTGATAAGTCTTCCAAAATATTAAGGGCTTTTATAAATGGGATGGCGATCAATTATTCTCCATGTCCACTGGAAGTAGGACAAGAAGTAATGGGCTTAATTTGCAGCAAGGGAGATTTAGGTTAGCTATTAGGAAAAGCTTTCTAACTATAAGGGTAGTTAAGCTCTGGAATAGGCTTCCAAGGGACGTTGTGGAGCCCCCATCATTGAAGCTTTTAAAAACAAATGAGGCAAACACCTGTCAGGGATGGTCTAGGTTTATTTGATCCTGCCACTGTGCAGCAGGCTGGACTTGATGACTTCTCAAAGTCCCTTTGAGCCCTATAATTCTGTGATTCTATGAATGTTAAAAATTACATAAAAAAGTAATTGTTAGTCTAATATTAAAATTGTGATCACTGTTTTCATGTTCTGTTATCATTTGGTGTGTGGCGTGTCACGTGCAGTCTGGGCATTGTGTTTCAGATTTCATGGAAGCTTAAATTGATGGGTTATTACACTGAATTCCCAAGGTACAGAGGTCAGAATCTCTCAATCTATAGTCTGTAACCTTTGGAATTTGCTCCCTTTGGGCATTTGGCCAAGGTTTTTTGGGTAGTTTACAGGGAAAGATGCAAAGTACATTTATATGCTTTGGTTTCTGGTTTATTGTTTGGGGGTTGGGTAGTAACAGCAGTAGTAGGTTTTTTGGTTTTTTTGGTTTTTGGTTTTTTAAATTTACCTCACTGTAAGTTATGTATGCAGTTATGTTTATTAACTTTTGTAAAGTAACACCGACTTATTAAGGCAAAAGGTTCAATAATGAATCATTAAGGAAATGGAACAACAAATAGAATAAAATTAGTCTTTTAATAAATTTCCTCCATTGAACAGCCATTAGAAATGGAGGTTATTTGTAACTGAAGTTCTTCAGTAGGCACTCTGCATATTCACACTCCTGGGATGTGCTGATGTGGTGCAGCTACAGTGATGAAACCTTCCAGTAGCAGAGCCTGTTAGAAGCATTTTGGTCCTCTCCTTTCTCCTCCTGACCAAGAGTGTGCACTGGAGAATAAATGCTAAAGCAGAATACCAAGTAATGATACAATTAGGACTCCACAGAAGCAGGGAAGGAGGGCAGGGAGTGTGAATATGCAGAGTGTATATCAGAGAACTCCAGTTACAAATAACCAACCTACGTTTCTTCTTAGAATGCGCTTTGCATATTTCCAGCCTTGGGAAAGTTTGGAAAGCAGTAGAGTAACTCCTTGCTTAACGTTGTAGTTATGTTCCTGAAAAATGCTATTTTATGCAAAATGATGTTAAGCAAATCCAATTTCCCCATAAGAATTAATGTAAATAGGGTGGGGTTAGGTTCCAGGGAAATTTTTTTCACCAGACAAAAGACTTATTTATATATATATATATATATATATATATATATACACACACACAGTATAAGTTTTAAACAAATAATTTAATACTGTACACAGCAATGATGATTGTGAAGCTTGAGATGGTGAAGTCAGAGGGTGGAAGAGGGGGGGATATTTCCCAGGGAACGCCTTACTGCTAAATGATGAACTAGCCCTCAGCTGAGCCCTCAAGGGTTAACATGTTGTTAATGTAGCTTCAATCTACAAGGCAGCAGGAATGGAGGGAGGAGACACACAGTGTGTGTGTCTGTGAGAGAGAGACAGAGAACATAACATAAGAGGCCATACTGGGTCAGACCAAAGGTCCATCTAGCCCAGTATCCTGTCTACTGACAGTGGCCAATGCCAGATGCCCCAGAGGGAGTGAACCTAACCTAAGTAATGATCTAGAGATCTCTCTCCTGCCATCCATCTCCACCCTCTGACAAACAGAGGCTAGGGACACCATTCCTTACCCATCCTGGCTAATAGCCATTAATGGACTTAAGCTACATGAATTTATCCAGTTCTCTTTTAAACCCTGTTACAGTCCTAGCCCTCACAACCTCCTTAGGCAAGGAGACACACACCGTGTGTGTGTGTGTGAGAGAGAGAGAGACGTGCATTGCCCCTTTAAGTACACTGACCCCACTCTAGTACACTGCCTTTTTAAGTAGATCAGCAAGTTGAGACAGCAGCTGCTGCCAGCAAGCTCCCTCCATCCTGAGCCCTGTCATGTCCCCCCTCCCGCATCTCCCCGCTCTGTGGAGATGGGGTAAAGGAGCTGGGGGAGGGGGACAACCTGACATTAACACCCCTCTTCTCCCGCCAGCTCTTGCACAGCAAGCAGGAGGTTCCCTGGAGCAGCTCCAAGGCAGAGGGCAGGAGCAGCACACGGCAGTCAGGGGAGGGACAGCTGAACTTCCTGGCAATAGATAGCCTGCCGCACAGGGAACGGGGAGCTGATGGGGGGCTGCCAGTCCACCCTGGTTCCAAGCCCCCATCAGCTAGCTCCAATTGGCTGCCCTTTCTGCAAGCAGTGGACAAAACAGGTGGCTGCCAAACAAAGTTATAAGGGAGCACTGCACAACTTTAAACATGCATGTTCTCTAATTGATCAGCAGTGTAACAACGTTAACTGGGAAGACGTTAAGTGAGGACTTACTGTACCTCAGTAAAGGAGGGACAGAGTCCTAATTGAACAATGATTGAAATACTGACCTGCCAAAATGAGCATTGGTCCTAGATTCTAGATCTAGTGCATAGTGACTTGTAAAAGCATGGATTGTTCTCCACGTAGCAGTCCTGCAAATTTCAACAATGGGAATGTGCTTGAAAAATGTTGTCGATATAGCCATTCCTCTAGTACAGTGTTTTCCGAAACTTGGAACGCCGCTTGTTCCCGCAGCCCCCATTGGCCGGGCACAGCAAACCATGGCCAGCGGGAGCCGCGATCGGCCAAACCTGCAGACGTGGCAGGTAAATAAACCAGCCCGGCCCGCCAGGGGCTTTCCCTGAACAAGCAACGTCCCAAGTTTGGGAAACACTGCTCTAGTACTATGAGCTCTAACAGGACCTGGAGAGGAAAGTAAAGCTGTCCTATAACACTCCTCAATACAGAGTCTGACCCATTTAGATAATGACTGAGCTGAAATGGCCTACCCTTTGAAGAACTGGTATAAG
Source organism: Lepidochelys kempii (assembly GCF_965140285.1). Lineage (NCBI taxonomy): Eukaryota > Metazoa > Chordata > Testudines > Cheloniidae > Lepidochelys > Lepidochelys kempii. Next base: position 17,064,520 of record NC_136380.1, read on the forward strand.
GAGATAAACACCTTGGGAGAAGATCTGAAGTCTTTAGTTCTATCCAGGTAATATGAGAGTATTCTTTTTTTATCAAAAGGAATGTAATCTAGCATCTTCCTTACCTATATTAGGTTTTGGAAAAAATAAGGGTAAGCTAATACATTGATTCTTCTTTGAGTAGTGTCCCTATAAGTGCTTGTGACAGACTTCCCTGGGTTGCAGCCTGGAACTGGGGTACTGCTGAGTCCTCTGGCATTCCAGTCTGGGCCCCCTCTCATACTGTGGGGCTGTGACAAGCTGCAGTCCTCTCTAGGTCTTGCACTTATACAGCCGTACATAAGCAGGGGCACACCCAGCTACAGTTACATGAATGCTTCTCCTAGCCACTCATGAACTAACAATAGAGAGGCTCCAGCCAGTTTCCCCCAGCTCTCCAGCCTAGGACCCCAGAGCTGTACTGTCTTTCCCTGGTCAGAAGCTTGACCAGTGTAAGTTATTACCCAGTCTGCCCCTCCCTCCCTCAATGTGGGGAGGATAAAGCACCAGCCCCTGTTCCTGAGCAAATTTCCCTTTCACTTCAAACAACACCCTGTTATAGGTAAAAAATATATAACAGAGTTATTAACTACAGAAAGATAGTTTTTAAATGATTATAAGTAATTACCTAAGAAACAAAACCAAACTGCAGTCTGTTCTATAAACTAGACAGGATTTGAATCAAGCAGTGTCTCACTCTGATAGTACAAACAGTTCAGCAATCTTCCATACACAGGCTGGGATTCCCTCTTTCCTGCCTGGGACCACCTTCCCCTGTTCAGTCTTTGTTCCTAAGGTGTTCGCAGGTGTTGAGTTGTGTGGGGAATGAGGCCAAGTGATATCACTTCCCCATTTTATAGCTTCTTCCATGTGGAGGGAACTTCATTGTTCCAAGCAAAGTCGCCACTCCCCAGCACAGTTTGTGGGAAAAGCACAGGCACAAGGTGGAGTCCAGTATCACATGATCTAGTTACATGCCCTTGAATCATAGAATATCAGGGTTGGAAGGGACCTCAGGAGGTCATCTAGTCCAACCCCCTGCTCAAAGAAGGACCAATCCCCAACTAAATCATCCCAGCCAGGGCTTTGTCAAGCCTGACCTTAAAAATATCTAAGGAAGGAGATTCTACCACCTCCCTAGGTAACGCATTCTAGTGTTTCACCACCCTCCAAGTGAAAAAGTTTTTCCTAATATCCAACCTAAACCTCCCCCACTGCAACTTGAGACCATTCCTCCTTGTTCTGTCATCAGCTACCACTGAGAACAGTCTAGATCCATGCATACTTCAATGAGTCATAGCAGGGGCCATTATCCTTATTTTGGCTAGAATGTTCACAGGAAAGCCCATCAGGTGGGGATACCCTTCTTTCATGGCCTATTGTGTTTCTTAATGGGCCATTACCTTGAATGGTTCATCCACAATGAGCTGGTTTAACTGGATGTAAACTACCTTGTGGGTGTTACCCAGGAGCAAACACATTTGAAATATTGGCACATAGTATTCATAACTTTAGATACAAAAATGAGACATGCATATGTTGGATCATATTAAAGAAGTTCTGTATTAAAATCACAAATGAGTTTGCTTCCCCATAGTTTAAATTCCAGGGTATTACTAATTAAGAGGTCTCTTGGTTTTTGGTACTGTTTCTTTCCCTCTATTTGTGAAACTTGCAAGCTGCTAATTGCGTTAGTACATTCTAAGACAGAGTCTGTTCTCAAAGCAATTCACACAGGGAGAGACTCAAAGCAATACTCTGTAATAACAGAAACAGCACCCAGAGACTCCCCGCCCTTTTCTTGTATTAACAATTGTGATTAAAATAGAGATAGAGGATGTATGTGGATGAATGCTTGGTGTGGATAATAACTGAATGATCAGGGAGGTGCCAACCTAAGAATCCAGTGTCCATCGGCTGAAGAAGGCGTCAAGTGGAAATAACCAGAGGACCCCCAGAGGGCAGACTGGAATCCACCCAACAGATTCAAGAATGGGAGAACCAAAGAACAAGATAACATCTAGCAGCGCAGAGCTGTCAGGAATGTGCTATCTGCTGATTGATTCAGCAACAGCATGATGAGGGAATTCCCATAGACTAGCATAGGAAGAAAGTCCTATAAAAATAGACTCTAGAAAGTGAGAACTTTGGGGTCTGATTCTGCAAACCAATTTCCAGGAGCATCAGATGAGCATCTGACAAGGCCCTGCTCCCTCCTCATGTCCAGGCCACCTGGCCAGTGGCTTGGCGTGAGCAACTCTAAGGCTCACACTCTAAGGTAACTATGATGATAACCTTGCAGAACCTGTGTGTGTGTGTGTGAATGAATGTGTGAATAAATATGAGATTGAATGGAATGTTATAGCTATAACTAGCTGCTTACTGTGATTCTTTCTGTATTCACAATAAATGCGGTATTTTGCCTTTTTCCCTTTAATAAGATCCTGCTGGTTTTTATTTTATTGGTATAACAGATACAAATAGGATAATCCTATTCAGCAAACCATAACTTTTCCTTTAACACCTTACATGACATACTTCATATAAAATGTATCAGAATCATATCGCCATGGTAAATATGGGGGTGCCAGGGTGTTGCTTTGGGGTACAGAATATCACAGTGTTCCACTGTAGATGTGCTTGTGTCCCTGCACTACTGATTGGAGAACTTTGGTAGGAGTGTCCTTTAGGCCTGTGCTGTCTCTCCTCGTGCTGCTCCACCAGGTTAGCCAGCATGCACGGGCTAACCCACCTCAGTTTCTTCTCAATCGCCCCAGGCTAGAAACAGAGCCATTAGCAGTCTGTTAAGACTATTGTTTCTTATTTTACATACCTATAGTTAATTAGGTTTCAGAGGAACAGGTTAATTAGTTAATTAGTTAATTAGTCTCCTACTTATAGTTTTAGTTTTCCCCTTTCTTATTTACCCTTAAAAAAAAAAAAAAGACTTTATTTTCTTTCCTCCCTTTTTACCTGCTCTGGACCCTTTCCCCCAACAGGGTATGCCCGGTTCACCAGGCTTCAAGAAGTGCTGCACCAAGAATATAACAGGGTTCAAAAAAGAACTAGATAAATTCATGGAAGATAGGTCCATCAATGGCTATTAGCCAGGAACCAGGATGGGCAATGATGGTATCCCTAGCCTCTGTTTGCCAGAAGCTGGGAATGGGTAACAGGGGATGGATAACTTGATGATTACCTGTTCTGCTCATTCCCTCTGGGGCACCTGGCATTGGCCACTGTCAGAAGACAGGACACTGGGCTAGATGGACCTTTGTTCTGACCCAGTATGGCCATTCTTATGTTCTTATGCCCCTGTAAAGAGGCAATCCCAATTACAGATAAGCACTGTCACTGCATTCACTGCCTCTAGGAAGGCCACATACAACAGAAGTGTGGTCTTTGCCAACAACTCCAGCCAAGATCGCGCAAAGACAGAGAGCTCCACCAGAAGATCATTTTCATGGAGGCAGCTCTCTGGCCTCACCTGCCAGGTAGTCATGCATCTTCCCCACTGCCTTCTACATCTTAGGGATGTGGGTTGAAGAAACAGGCTCTGGACCCTTCTCACTAATCATCTAAGAAGAGAGCAGAAAATCCCCTCAGTGAGCCCAAAAATACCTGTAAGTGATCACCATCTTGCTCAGTATCTTCAGGATTGAGACCATCTCAGTCTGGCATCCATGCCTCATGAAGACCGATGGCAACTGGTACTGCTGACAGGCCCATAGACCAGATGGGCATGGGCACCAGGTCATGGGTACCAAAGGACAAGAGTAAGCACTCTAAAAAGATGCTCCTTGTACGCAAGTCCACTTCTGAACTGCCAGCAACAGCTTGCCTGGCACCAGAACGACCAGTGTGGACAAGGTCTCCTTCCCCCCCCCAGCATCACCATTGATGCCAGGACGATTAGTTCTGGCAGAATCTCGCCATTCCAGAGACCTCTGCATGCTGGACGCACCAGAGTCCCCACACCTTGTTACGGAGACCTCTGCACTGAGCCTCTACCAAGCATGGGAAGTATTCCCACTGCTATGCCATGTCTCTCTGCTCTCTAGCGAGGGTTCAGACAGTGAGCCCAATACCCACAAATGGCCCCATCACCAACCTCTTGGTACAGCCACTCATGGGCATCACCACCAGGCACTGTGCCACCCCAATGGCCATATTGGGACCCCCTCAAGCTTCAAGCTTTGCCTGAGAATCCTCCAGGCACACCTTCTTAGCCACAGCATCCAAGGATTTGGAACTGCCTCAAAACATAGAGGAACAAGAAGCCAATACTGAAGAGGAAGTGACACCAAGGATCATATCCTCCTCTTCTCCAGATAAAGCCATCATGCCTCCCCCACCATTTTTGGCAGACGACTTTGATCTCTTCCAGGAGCTGGTGAAGAGGGTGGCCGACACCTTCCTGATACCACTGGAGGAAGTTAAGGACACCCACCATGAGCTTTTTGACATCCAGTCTTCCTGTTCCAACGTTGGAATGATCATCGATAAGGTGACCATATTGACTTTTTGAGCCTTGACAAACTTGATAGGTCCTAGAGATTGTTCGAACCAGACACTCCATAAATTTTACCTCCCTACCCATACCACAACACCCTTCCCCTTCCCTCTTCAGGGATCCTTCTCATGAGAATTTGCTATGACAAGAGAGAGATTGTCTCCTCCAGTTCGGAGCTATAGAACTAGTTCCTCAACATCTATGCGGCAAGGGTTCTACTCTCGTTATTTCCTCATACCCAAAAGGAAGGGAGGTTAGAGACCCATACTAGACCTCAGAGCTCTCAACAAGTTTGTCAAGGCTCAAAAATTCGAGATGGTCATCTTATTGATTATTATTCCAGCACTGGAACAGGGAGACTGGTTTTTGGCTCTCGACCTCCAGGATGCCTATTTTCACATCTCGATCATACCGGCTCATAGACCATTTCTCAGATTCACTCTGGGACACGACCACTAACAGTGTTTTCCAAGGTTCTCTCAGTGGCAGCCACTCATTTACGCTATCAAAGGATAATGATCTGCTAGACAGGAAGGAAGGAAGGAAAGACTGCCAGAAACAATACACATTTTTTGAAACCATGCTTCTTCACTTTGACCTCTGTCATGATCAGTAAGTTAATTATGTTGTTTTAATGTTTAATTTAATTTTTTTAATTTAAGTATAACTATACTATTACAGTACTGCAACTAACATTTAATTTAATTTATTTATTTGTAGACAATTGTACTAATTATGGAGACAGACAGCTCTAAGGTGTCCTAATGTTGTGGCAGTTGGAAGGAACTGAGGTGGCAATGGCGCCAATGATCCTCCTGTAGCCACACCTCCCTAACTGCTGGCACAGGATCTGGGGATGGGAGGGGAGGGACAAGGCACTTCTAACAGGCACTACTACAGAAGGTTTCGCTGTCCTAGCTGCACCAGGTCTAGCTGCACCCGAGAGACTGACTATGCAGGGGGCACTCGTAGAAGAACTGATACTATATAGTATCAATCAAGGACAGTCACAGAGATAGGGCTTATCACTATGCACTGGAAACTCAGATGTTGTCAGAAAGGGAGCTGAGTTATAGCCTGTGTTAGAGCATGTTTTTTAAATAGTTTTAAAAATAGTTCTGTCCAGTTCACCTGACCAGACAAACCAAATCAGAATTAAACTGTATTTAAAATCAGTTCTGCTAGTGCTGTTTATTACCAGTGTAACAAAACATACATTTAATATAGTATCATGGATTAACATTTGTGGCCCCATACCAAATATTTCCGCTCAAAGAAATACAAGTCAAGAGAGATGGTTTAGTTTAATTTTGTTTAAAATTTATTGCAGGAGGAAACCTCACTGGAGCAATATTTAACCCAGCACTGGCCTTTTCATTACATGCAAGTTGTTTCCATGACAAATTCTGGGATTATTCAGTAGTGTATTGGATGGCACCTTCATTAGGTAAGTGCCTTTATGCTTTTTTGCACTTAAAAAAACATTGTAACAACATGTGATTTAGGGAAAGAAATCACAATCCTTTATTTTCACAATCTACTAGTTTTTCATTTCAAATTGAATCCAAAAAGCTACATTAATGCAATGTTAAGGTTAGAACTTGAATCAAGTCAGGACATTCAAGGTTATGGTTCCCAGATGAATCATAATTTGTCCTTGCATATATAGAGAGAGTTTAATCTCATGCCATATAGTAGTAGTACATATGACTTAGGTGGATGAGATTGTATCTTTCATTGAACCGAGGAGACAAATATGAGCTCTGTGTCAACTTGAAAGCTTGTCTCCTTCACCAACAGAAGTTGGTTCAAGAGACAAGCATGAACTCTGTGTCAACTTGAAAGCCTGCCTCTTTTACCAACAGAAGTTGGTCCAATAAAAGATATTATCTGACACATTTTGTCTCTCTAATATCCTGGGCCCAGCACTGCTACAATACTGCAGACATACATATGATTTAGTAAGGTTTGCTGTAGGGAACATAAGTTTGACTTGCCTGACTGTGAGATTTACATCTCAGCCTTACTGCCATATTAACATAGGTGTTGGAATTATTATTATTATTATTCTGATAAGAAAAAGTGAGATTGACTATGTGATCTTTAAATTTGTAAGTTAGTGGTCACATAGTCAAAGTCTGTATGCTCACAGGGTGCTTTGAAAGGAACAACAGCAAAATTCCAAATTGGTGTGCAATACAAGCGGATCCATTTTAACTGATCAGTTTTAAATTGACATACCTTATCTACTTTGGCTCTGCCAGAATGATATTCCAATCTGATATAGCTGTCTTTCAGTTGGCCCTGGTGCCTCGGTTATAAAATTCTGGTTGTTTGAGATGTGGAACATACTGTAGGACTGTACAGGTTCTAGAAAAATATCAGCCGCATGTGCTGGGCTCTGGCAGATCCTAAAAGGGAGGGTGAGCTGTGAAAGTGAAAAATAGCCTGAGAGAATTTGAAAATGGACAGAAATTGGTCAGCTGGTATCCATCCAGTTAGATTTTGTACTGCTTAATTACAACACACAAAAACTAAGAAAGATGGATTTTTCTTAAATTTTGGGCTAATTGCTCAAAATCACAAGAAAAGGAGAACATCCAGTATGTTGTTAATGTGAAAATGTACCTTTTCCTCCTCCTTATTAAAGTCCTGACTTGGCAGCTTCCACTCCATGAAATCTAAATGTGGTCTACTTTGGTGGTGATACAGCTGTCATGGAACCCCACTGGAGGTTAGAACTGGCCTGTAGTAGTAAGATGTCATTTTTAGGTACAAAATGAGGATATTAAAAAAGCAATTTAGCAAAACTGCACAAGACAGTACCTCGTTTTAAAAAACCCTGTTAACTTATTCTACTTCTACTTGTCAGTCATCACCTCCCCCATGGATTTAATGTGACATCACTAGCTTTGAAAAGAAGCTGGCAAGTCAAAGTATGGAAAACTGGAAATGGGGTGTGGAGGCAGAGTAAACTAAGTCAGTGTGCTGAATGCTCCTAAGCCTTGTTACTTGGATCAGTTGGCACATAACTTCAAAGTTTTTGGATTATTATTGTATTTTCAAGTCAGTTAAACTGTATATGCTCTGTTTGGCTTTTAAAAGTAGATTTTTCCACACAATTTCTGTCTTTTGAATAATCTATTATTATGGTAAGAAATCTGACACAGAAGAATTAATTAATGCTGCGATCTTCTACAGGTTCTGCAAGATTTCTCTTTGCAGAAAACCATGTTTGCTATGATTCTTTGCTTTTTTTCTCCAGTCTCCACCGTTCTTTAGACTCTCAAACATTTTAAAAATGCTTTTACTGTACATAGAACCAGGACTGTATGTTCCTCAAATGTACTTACTTAACTGCCTTTTTGTATTTTGTCCCGTCAGGTACAGTACTTGTGGCCATTGTGTGGGGTGAAATCCTTCCTTTGATATTCTGAGATATTTTTAAATGGTGAACTCTAGAACTACATATGTTAAAAAGAGACTCTTAAAAACAGAACTGAATTGCAGCAACACAGTACATAGAGGGAAGACACCAGGATACCAAGCGTTGAGAACGCTGATTTCCTTACAGGCTTTCCAGATGATTTTATGTTTTGAAATACAGTGTTAGAACTTTACAGTAGAACTTAATTACATAACAAATTGGTGAGAACAAGAATGAAACTGTTTATCACATATTTCTCAGTTAAGCCATGTATATGAAGAAAAACACTATTGCAAAATGAACTTGTCACTTTAAATTTAATCCAAAATGCCATTCATTGACCTTTCTTCCAAACCTATATAAAATGTCAATTGTAGAGATACCTAACTACTTCAGATTGCTTTTGTGTATCTGCCACTACTGGTTTAATTACATCAGGCTCTTATCCATATATAATACCCACAAGAGAGGGGATGGGTTCTGAAAATTTCATTCTTCAAATGATCTTTGCATATTCCACTTGTGGCATATGTAGCTTCTGCAAGGGGGCAGGGTGGGGCATGTGGCCCCAAAGGATGCTACTTGCTAGAAAAATTCCAAAGCTTGACACCAGAGGCACCACTTCCTACAAGTGTGAACATACAGAGGTGACACTTGATAAAGATGAGTTACTGATAAGTACTAACCCATCTTTTCCTCTTGTGACGAATCTGCCTCCTGCCACCTCGCTATCATGTATTGGCTCATTAGGGGCCAGTCCTGCATGATAGTAAAAGTTGCAGAATCAGGCCCATACTTCAATTATTTTTGTCCTCTCTTCTTCTGAGTACTAAGTAATTAATTCTTGGTCCTGATTGACAGGAGCTCATTTTCTATTGTTAACTTTGCCTAAGACTAATCAGTATTATGAGCATGAGGAGTCTGATGGAAGAATTTATTAATACTAGTCAGACTGATGACTATTCAGAGAGCTTGAATCATTTGTGACTCTGTTATGTCTCTTTAAAAGCTCTCAGTGGGCATGTTTAGGCTTTAGTATTTTTCTTTTACATGGAACAGTACTCTGCCGTACAAAAAATAACCAGCAGAGCAGCTCTGCTGCCTCCGAAAAAGGACTCCTGCTGCACACCAGGCCAAACTGGTCAGAGTACACCTGTGCTTGTGATGAAGACCACCCACAGGATGTGAGCATTCCACAGTACTGTATGCATTGTCATATGGCATTTTTCTCTCTATGCTTTTAGAATATCATTAACATAGAAAACACTTTGTTCCCCGCTCATCTGCAAAAACATAATTGTTTAAAATTATATGTAGAGGGGCTGGTTGTATTTCTCCATTTATGTTTAGCAGGTTTGAAAGGGGATAAAGTTAACAAGTTTTATATGTAATTGAGATACTGAAGTATGGGACTCTCAAAGCAGTCAGGAGATTTTGCACTATTAGATTCTGGTATAAAACAGTAACCCCACCCAGACTTTAAAAAGCTATAAGGTGAATATTTTATGGATACCATTAGGTATTTTGCCTGTAGCTGCTCTGATTAATTTTTAGAGCAAGTGGTACTGCCACAGATAAGCACATTTTGCCTTTTTTGTTTTAAATAGCTGTGCATATGTAAGATGTTACAAATGGCCTTCTAGTCTCTTGGCTGTTAGCCTTATCTCAGCTAAGTTTCCTCTCGACTTAAGATGAGTGGGTTTACTTCAGAGCCAATCCAAGTAGTGCTGTGTTAGTAAGACATAAAACTGAAAAACAAATGTCACCTCATCAACATACTTAGTCTACATTAGTCCAGGTCTGCAAATGTTGCAAACCCCTGATCTTTCTCCCAGCACACAATATAATACATTTAGGAACAGCCAGAGAGACATTTGAAATTATTTTTGACACGTTGCTGTTAGGGATTTCCAGAATCTTTAAGATGACTGACAAAGATGATTCACCTCTAATTCATTTAAAATCTTAAACAAAAAAATAGTGAGACCTGCAAAACTGAACTCTGAGCTGTAGCCTAAACTCAAGATTAGAGTTTCTCAAATTATCAGTGTTGACCTAATAATATTGGTCTGTTTACAGATTTGATTCTTGCTAGTTATTTTTTTTGTGAGATTTTAAATCTGTCCTTTGGTAAAGTGAAATTGCTACTCAGTACAGTCTTATATAAACAAAACAAATCTGTTAACACCAAGATTACTTAAGGGATGATGCATCAAATTGCCCACAAAGCAAAAAAATATTTCATCAATATTTCAGAAATATAAAGCTATGGATGAATAAAATCTGCTCTTTAAACATTGAAATAGAAATTCCTGGCCTTGATTACACTGCAGACCTCATTTTGCTGTAGGACCAGATCAGATTGTTTTTCACTACAAAAGTACTTGGTACTGAATGAACTAAGCCTTACTGAACAGATATTTTTCTTAATCTCTTATTTTTACAAGTGTTCTGGAGATAAATTCTATATTGTTTGTTAATGCTTTCTTCAGATAACTTGTTTTAAATCTCGTGTTTTGTTCTCAATAAAATCTGTGCTTGTATATTTTTCCTTGCATTTTAGATACACGTATTCAGAACTCACTATGAGATGACATGACTACTAACTTAATTGCCCAAACTTTCATACAATAGGACCCCAGCACACAAAATATTCACTGCTGTATTTCTGTATTCAGTAACTTAAAAACAAAAAGCCTAGCTTGCCATGTGCCAGTGTTGGGAAGGCTTCTAAGATCTTATCCACTCGGTTCTCAAGAACTCAGTTTGACTCCAAACTGATCACTGAGGTTTATTTATTAGCATAAAATCAAACACTTGAGTTGATTAGGCTCCAGGATAGAGGGTGGTTACAGGGCATACCAGATAAAGTTACAGAGCAAACCTTTTTCTTTATATACATTACATTGAATTTACTACATTCCACTGCTTTTGTTTCTCTTTTATATTAGCATGTGTTTTATTTGTATTATATTCCAAGCTTCCTGTGCTTTTTTAAGTTTGCTACCTAGCAACACATTCCCCAAGACTACAGTAGTTGTAATAAGTTAAACCACTACTACTACTACTACTAGGCTCAATGTACAAAGGGGGTGGGGGGCTGGAGGGTGCAAACTCACCTTCTGTGACATAGCTTCCCAGGGTATAATCCCACATTAGCTTGCTCTCCCTTTAAAGCATGCTTCTGTAATTTTAATTTTACTTTTATTTTAATTACATTATAAAAACCTGGTACAAAATGTAAATTTTTTTCTATTTAGCACCATAGGAGATTGTTTGAAACAGAACATATGCCAGTTAAAACAACATCCCCTGGGTTCATAGCAGAAGTGGTCCTTTTCAGCCATCACACAAGACATATCAGCACAGGCAGTTTTTACTTTACCAATGTCCCAGCATCTTAACCATATTGTGCAATTTGGAGAGTGAACCCACATGCCAGCAACTCTGTTTTACACCTGCACATCAGTATCCCTCAGGTGCAAATAGAAGTACAGATCAGTGGTTTTCCAGACCTTGCATTGCTGTGTTTGAGGAGGGAAAAACTTCCATACCCTATGGATTGCAGTGGTTTCACATTGAATTTCATGATATTTAACACTAGTTAATTCTCATTTCAGGGGTTAAAGGACAATTGTACCCACTTTCCTACTCGTGGTCACAGTTAAAAAGTGGGAGGGAGCAAGAATGGTGGAAGGGTATGAGTAAGGTCCATGTTGGTAACTCCTCTTCCCCAGCTCTGATGGATTTAGTTAGAAATGAATACTAGGTGTGTTTCTTATTCTAACAAACTCACTTCTCTGCAATCATCATTAGATAGCTGTTCAATTACACAGCTTCTGCCCATGCTGTTCCTGTTCTGTAGCTGAAAAGGTAAGAGTTTTCAACTACAATGTGATAACATTTAGAGACTACATTCTCAGTATCAATGGGTGTAGCTCCATTCATTGTCTTTAATGATCATGGCCATTGCCTTTTTCCTGTTGGCCAGTAGCTGACAGCCACAGTATCAGGACTCCTAATTTCTATCTGCAACTGTGTCACTGACTCACTGATGTAAGGCAATTCACCTAACCTCATGGTGCCTCAATTTCTCCATCTCTAAAACAGGCATAACAAGCTTGCATACAGGTGGAGTGTTGTGAAAATTAATTTTCACAGAAAAAATAAAAACAGAAAAAGTTTAACAGGATGACTTAAAAATAAATCTAAAATATGCCCCCCCACCCAGGATTGTATTTAAAAAAAAGGCTGATTGAGGACAGATTTAACATTCATGTTGCAGTCCCAGTGGAAAATAGAATAGAAAGGAGGGAAGTGGCTACACTTGCAGTTAAACAGTGTTCAGCACTGGTTCAGCCGCACCTGTTGTCCGCAGCAGGTAAATTTCATTGTGAAAACACAATGATTGGAGGTGAACAAAGACAAATAGTTGAAGGTTACAAAGCATCATAGGAACAGAAGACGAAATTACTTGCCAGAATCTTTCTTCCCTTTTTTGAAGTCTGGTACTCTATCTCCTTTTCTCCAGTCTTCTGTGCCTTTCCAGTTCTCCATGACTTATCAAGTAATTTTCAGTTTCAAAAGCATATTAGCCAATTTGCTTACCAGCCTAAGATGCATATAAAATCTGATTTACAAGTGTTCCCAATTTCCAGATACTTGCCTATGTTCTTTACCAGTAAATGGTCTTTACTATTTTCCAACTGTGCCAGCATTTTTATCTGAACAGGCTATAAAAGACGCATCAATAATTTTAAAATAATCAAAGCTTGGTTTGTCTAAATTTAACTAAATTGGTTAGTCTCTAAGGTTTGGATGGGCTAGCACCAGCAGGAGAGTGAATTTGTGTGGGGGGGTGGAGGGTGAGAAAACCTGGATTTGTGCTGGAAATGGCCCACCTGTTGATCACTTTAGATAAGCTATTACCAGCAGGACAGTGGGGTGGGAGGAGGTATTGTTTCATGATTTCTGTGTGTATATAAAGTCTGCTGCAGTTTCCACGGTAAACATCTGATGAAGTGAGCTGTAGCTCACGAAAGCTCATGCTCAAATAAATTGGTTAGTCTCTAAGGTGCCACAAGTACTCCTTTTCTTTTTGCGAATACAGACTAACACGGCTGTTCCTCTGAAACCTGTCAAAGCTTCTTGTAATTGTTTATAATATGGTTAGAAGACCATTAATTTTACTGAAATAAGAATGCTCTACAAAGAGCAGCTATAACTAATGCATGTTATGTACACTGTAGCGGTGATTATGCCACCTGGTAGTTTCTGGTATTCCACAATAAACAAGTCATCCAGAGAGGGCAGAACCAGTTCAAAGAAAAATTCTCCTCAATACTGTGTCTGAAATAATTATAAGTGTCATAAATTCTAACCAGAAGTTTAAGATGGGAATAGTTGTGATTGAAGCAGGTTCTCAGGTTGACTTCAGAAGAACAGATGGGTCTCTACCAACTGCTCCAGGCAGCCAAACTGACCTGCCTGCGCTGTTGCATGACTGTTCTTGCAGCTTCCCTTTGCTTCCCCATCAGAAGCCATTTTTCTGCAGGGAACATGAATTCTGTGCATGTGCAGTGGCGCAGAGTTCCCCCAGGAGTAGAATATGGAGAGGAGAGTTTATCTGGCAGAAAACTGTCTAACAAATCAGAGTGCACAATGGAGTGGGATGAAAGGCAGCCTCAGCAGATCTGTTCATTGTTCTTGGCAACCAGAATCTCCTAAACCCAGGATAAGTCACAGTGAAGGTAGCTCTACCATACCTCAGTACAGTGCATCTATACTGGGAGTTTGCATCAGTGTTGTTACAATAGTGCAAAAATCCCATATGTAGACAAGACTTTAAATGGGTTCAAGGAAAACATCCCCTTTAAAATGCACTTAATTAATACCCCTCCCACCCCATTCCTCGCAAAAAACACAAATAAGAACTGCCCAAAAAGAGCCCTGAGCAACTAAATGAGTCTTCCAAAGAAAATGATTGAAGGTTGCAACGCAAGCTTGGATTGTGAGATACAAAAGTCTAAGTTTATTAAACAATTTTGTTAATGTTTATTACAAAGAGACAAAACAAGTCTCATCTGTGGGACTTCACTCTACCCTCTCCCCTACCCAGACTCTGTCAGTAAAAAGTGACAGACAAAAGATCTGAATAGATAAAGCTAGTTACTTGGAGGGCTAAAAATTTAGTTAGTTTTGCTTTGCATCCTCAGCTGACTTTACTTTTCTTTACCAAACTCCTGTTTCTATCATACATGGCTGACTCAGTGGATAAACAGATACAAAAATATGGACAAATTCTAGGACAACCTAGAATTCTGTTCTAATTACAATTTTGTTTCTTAATTCCTAGAATTCCTACAAAGGCTTCCTAGAAACGAGCCATGATTAGCCCCATTCAAGCATTAGATAAGAGGAGTTATTGTTTTTATCTTTTAAATAAAAACCCCACGGTGGTCACAGAAATATCAAACTCTGTTTTAAGCACATCTATAAAAGCATTTACAAACATGGATGTCCATGCTTAGGTCATTAATAGAGAAGTTATTAAAGAGGTTAATTCCCAATAGTCACTGCAATGCCTTCAGTTTTACAGCTTATTCTGGAAGTGCCAGGAGAGGAATCTGAAAGATACAAGACATGGGGTTTAGATAATTGGCGTTAATGAGGTTAATAATCTTTACAAAGAAGTCTCTGAACAGCTGCTCACAACAGCCTGGGATAACTATTCACTCTCAACATGTCCTGGGCCGGATTTTCAGAAGGGTTGGGCACCTGCAGCTCACACGGACTTCAGGGGGAGTTCTGAGTGGCCAGCTGGTCTGGAAAATCAGGCTGTATACACATACTACTGCTTTAAAAATCAATATCACCAAACTGCCAGTTTCATATATACAAAATTGTTTGAATAAAATGTGAACTTTTGTAAGTGGCATAAATAAAAAACTACTCTTGACAAGACGAAGCACAAATTTCACACTTTTATCATCAAAAAGTCTCCAAGAGCTTCCTCAGGCAACTGTGACATCTCATTTGCGTAATGAACAGGGACATGCAACGTTAGTTTCACATGATGGTGTCACTTCAGAGGCATGGTGGTTCCTTGCTTTCTAAAGGATCACTGGGACGTGATGTTCCTGCAGATTGTTTGCTCAGTCTGCTTGCAATGTTAATGAAACTAAAAAGAATTAAATCTAAAATGATTTGCTCCATAGCGTACTATGAAAATCTCAGTAAACTTCCTCTTTATTACAGTAACCTACATGCCAAAAACTTGTTAGCACGGTGATTAGCAGAGACAAAGAGCTGTTTGTTCGTCACATGGATTCTGTGATTACTTGGGAGTTATTTTATAATTTCTTGTGTTTTGAACTTGGTTAAAATTACATCAGCAAACCAACCTGGTGGCCCATTCATTATAGGGCTTTTCATACCAAAGGCTCTCAAGTGCTTTAGGAAGTGACGTAATACTTAGCACTACATACACAGATCACTTTATCCACCACTGAACTGGAGCAGCTGGTTAACTGCACAGCAACAGAGGTTAGGACAGGAAGCAAAGAATAGCAAAACCAATTAACACCAGCAACACCAAGTTCTGTAACATTCTGGGGCATGTATAGTGTAGACTCAGGAAGAGAACCGCCAACTGAAGATATTATAACATAACATATGCTAGGTGCTTTGCCAGCAAAAGCATTACCAATACACAAGGCTTCTCATTTTAGGTTTTAACTGATAAACATCAATAAAACACCCGGATACAAAAAAATTAAATCAGTGTTTATCCAACACACACCAGAACTGGTTACCCAATCTGTGTTGACTTCACCCCCTTCCCAGTGCAGTTTGTTTATATAGTCCCTACTCCCAGGCTTCTACCTAAGGGCTAGTCTTCACAGAGCACTAATGCAGACTTGGCGGGCGGGGGAGGTGGGGGGTGATTTCTAAAGCACACAAATGTATTGCACATTAATTGTTCCATGTAAACTAAAAGTTCCCTAGGGTGCTTTCATTTAGTACTGTTTCAAATAGCACTATGAAGGTATACAAAGAGAAAGCCCTGACACCTGCCCTCCCCCCGATTTTTGGACATCTACACAGAGCTTTACCACCACCACCGCCCCCCTCCCCCCAAAAAACCCAACAACCCATAAGCCCTACAATACCACTTCCTAGGCGTCCTTAGATGCCTCCAATTCTACTGCTAACCCAGCCTGACCCAGCTCAGCTTACAGTGTGACCATTTGGTGGTAATGTTAGTACAGAAAGTAGCGTGGTTGCAGTGATATTACCACCACAAAGGAAACCTGCCTTTAGATGTGGCAGATGGATTCTTAATCCATGGGTTGATAGCCCTTGGAGGGAAAACACAGCTCTCAGAACTCCATCTCTATGGTAATAAGAGCGGATCTCTTCAAGGTGCAGATGCCATGGGTATCCCTGATACAGAGCGAGGAATCTGGACATAGATGGAAGAGTGACAAGAATCTTGATGTACCCGTAATAGCTCCTCTTTGAACCACTCATTGCTTCAGGAGGGTGGCAGGGCTCTGTTACAGACCTCTGAGTGGCAAAGAGTAAGGGAGGCAGAGCCCGAGTCCCTACAGCAAAGAAGAAAGAGAATGAAAGCTTACTTCAGGGCCAAGCCTCCCAGGATCAGTATGTGACCAGGGGGACATTCAAAAGCCCCCAGATAGTAGGAAGAGCTGAGTCAGATGTACAAGGAGCAGCACACAGGAAGAATAAGTAGTAGCAGGGGAGAAGAGGGTGGGAAAGCCACATATGTACTGACTGTCCACACACCAGCACCCCATAGTGATTCCCAGCCTCCCCCTTGTGCAACCCCTGTTGAGACAGCTGCCTGCCTGCTTCCTACACTTGCTAACAATTATTTTTGATTCATTTTCACTTGTCCTTTTTCAGCCATTTTTTGCACTAACTTTCGGTTAGTTTGCTGTTCCTCTCCTTTTTCCCCCCGCTCCCCAAAGGGTGACACGTTGCTTGGAGTGAGGCTGTCTAATGGTGGCTTCTTGAGGCAGGATTTTGTGCTCTTCTGGGTTGAGCAGGCCAGAGATGCTAAAGCCTATGCACTGCTGCCAGCACGTGTAAGCTGCTCCTGTGGCTGGCCACCTCAACAGCTGCTGCAGAAGCTGGAAGACAGGCAACTTTAATGGAACTGTACAAGCCCAGTGCAGAATCTGTATGTGTCAGAAGTCAATTCTTCTCATCTTTTCCCAGATTAAACTGCTACCTGCCTGCCCGCTGCCCCTCCCTCCTGGGAAATACTGGCACACTTTGTTATCCCACTAAGATCAAACAGACAGGAAGGGTGACATTGCAGAAGAGGGGACATAAAGACTTTTTTCTAGACCTGCTCCAAAGCTGAAAGCTTTCAATGACACCTCCACTAAGAAAGAAGTCCTGTGCCACCCACAGTAAAATAAGAGATAGACTTGCCACAGAGTTCTACCCCCTTGAACAGTCTGACAAATCTTGTATGTTAAAGGGGGAAAACAATAGATACCAGGGACAATAACTTCCCAGCAACAGACCCAGTACTTGTGTAGCTTCCAAGAGACTTCATGAGATCAGACAATTCACGTGACCCAAGGATCTAGATCTACCAACAGCCTAATCTACCTTTCTTTGAAGTGTGTAAGGTCAGTGCCTGAATAAGAAGGTAATTTAACCTGATCTGGCTGTTCATTTTACAGTTTAACTAGTTTCCAGAGTTTTGATAAACACTTATTTTTTTTTCAAAGTTGCTGTATTTCTTCTTTTACTAGAAGATACAATCCCTGGTTTATTCACAGAACTCTCAATGGTTTCCAAAGTAATTTAACACAGGGACTTATGGTCAATTCTCAATTCATCGAACTACAAAAGCATACGGCTCTGCAGGATTGAAGAACCTCACACTGAAGGCAGAAAAAAAACTAAAGGTTTAAGCTTACAGCAGCATCCAACCTCCTCAGTGATCAACTTCTGCATCTTCAAACTGCCCTGCAACCACTGGTGCTGTGTCCACCTCCATCCCATCTGAAAACAAAGTCAAGGCAATGAAATACTGCAGCACTCACAAGCTGAACACAACGTGACAAAGTCAGTGCCCTCTGCTGGTGAGAGATTAGTGATGCAGGAGATACTAATATTGTGTTGACAGTATTCTAGGCAAGTTGAAAACACAGCAACTCCCCAGACCTATTTCACCTACTCTTAGCAATACCCCTTTTAAAAACGTCAGTCAGATAATAATAAGTCACTAAATTGCATGTTATAAAGAGATGCAAGGTTGTTAAACTGCAGTTTCTATTACTCTCCTAAGAAAACTTTTTTTTAAAAAGCAAGACCCTTATTTGTTTCACAGATTTGAACATTAGACCCCTGCAACTGAGATGGACACGTGATTAGAAAGCATAACATTGCAGGTGTATATGAAGTAGTTTAGTCTCAAATAAAAATCAATCTAGGGCCTGTTCTGAGAACGTCTGACCACGCTCATTAGTCTCCCATGTAAAGCCATCATGTTGAGCAAAGTCAGGATTAGTCATTTTTTCTGAGATTTCTTGACACTGCAGCTAAATTCAGAAGATCAGCAGCCAAGGATCTATCATGGAACTAAGCAAACCCCAACCCAACCCACTCTTCAAGAACAGAGCAACAGCCAACAAAATCCAGGAAGGCTACTAAGCTTGCTCAGAACAGGTCCAAGCTGTGCCATACACGGTCCATTTTATTTCCAACATCCAGAATTTTGGGTTCAAAATCCAGACTGAACTTTGAGGTGAAGGGAGATTTCACAAGAACAAATGAGATCATATAAAAACATTTTAATACAAATGTAATGTTCCACAAGTTTGTGGATTAAAAATATACACTAAGTTAACCTATAAAAAAGGAAAGAAAATGCAAAGGTAACGCTAAATAGAGTTGTCACTCGGCTGGGTCTCTTATTGCAACCCGTCACACGTACCCAGTTACCACAGTGCTGTGCTCGGCTACAAAAAGGATGGGCTAAGGACAAAGTTTCACAGAATGTTTCAAAAGGGGTTAGGTAACGGGCAGAGGGTCCCGGGGGACAGTCAGGGGGCAGTTGGATGGGGTGGAGGTTCGGGGGGCAGGGGCGCAGTCGGGACGGGGGGTTGGGTAAGGGGCAGAGGGTCCCGGGAGGCAGTCAGGGGGCCGTTGGATGGGGTGGAAGTTTGGGGAGCATGGGGGGCAGTCGGGGTGGGGTGGGTTGGATAGGTGGTGGGATCCCGGGGGGCGGTTAGGGGTGGGGGTGTGGATAGGGGTCGGGGCAGTCAGGGGACAGGGAGCAGGGGGGGTTGGACGTTCTGAGGGGGGCAGTTAGGGGGCAGGGGCCAGGCTGTTTGGGGAGGCACAGCCTTCCCTACCTGGCCCTCCATACAGTTTCACAACCCCGATGTGGCCCTCAGGCCAAGAAGTTTGCCCACCCCCGATTTAGAAATTCTAAAAACCTTACCTGAACTGGTGCAAGCCTATATTCTGACACACACACTGCACATTTCTGACCCAGGGAAAAAGCAAGAGGTACTACCCTTTAAAGATTAAATGGCTAATAGCCCACAGCTTTTCCCCCATGTTTTCTAATATTTGTCTCCAGGTTGCTAAGATTGCATTCACAAAGCGTATAACAGTGATCGACCTACAAAATAGGTATTTTAAATGATAATGGAAATACTTACACACCAATGTAATTTTTCTTAATGTTTCAAATAATGTTATTACTCACTGTCTATACCATGAAACCGGCTTCTTTTTCCCAAACACACACAGAAGTTTATGATATTATTGCTCACAAGCCAATTTCACCATTGCTACTGCCACATAAAGCTGCATGCAGCAGGGGTCAAGAAACCTCACTACCTGTAGTCTGGTGGAAAGGGGCACGTCTCACCTTCAAACTCTCTCACTGAATCTTCTGTTCGCACTCCAGCCATGTTGTACTGGCTGCTCACAGACTGAGCTAACATGCCCTCTAATCTCTCCAAAGTGGCTTGACCCTCTGCAGTTAAGTGTGACAACCCTTCTTCATATGTGTAGAAGGAAGGGATATCGCCTTGTCCTTGTTCTGCAAAGACAAATTTGTATTTAGCAGATATGAAATTATAAGATACTAAACCACCTTAAAAAAAGATATTTCCGGACAGGGATCAGGTAACGTGTACTTATTTATTAACCAGGTAGGCTATTTTTAAACCAATAGTAAGAGTCAAACTGAAAAGGATTCACTAGCATTGACTACACAGCAGGATCTCTTGATGAAAACAACAGACCATTTAGAAAGAAATCCATACACTGTCTAAAATGCTTTTAAAAGAACTCTCTAATGAAC
The DNA here is from genome assembly GCF_965140285.1 of Lepidochelys kempii. Taxonomy (NCBI): domain Eukaryota; kingdom Metazoa; phylum Chordata; order Testudines; family Cheloniidae; genus Lepidochelys; species Lepidochelys kempii. The sequence continues at coordinate 17,084,839 of NC_136380.1, forward strand.
AGCATTTTGCACTTTCATTTGCAGATCTCAACGTACTTCAATCAATACACTTCTCCTCAATGCTCCTGCAAGGCATTATAGCAGATGACAGCCCTGCTATAGTTAAGGTTCAGACCAGATTTCTGTTTAAAGCCTGAATCTTTTAAGTGCTCTAAATTCAATACAGTTACTCAGATTGCCTTGAAATTTGCAGTGCCTCATGAGAGCACAGGTTTCCATTAGTAGACCAAATCTGGGGACATTTGACCAAGGGGTTCCCTAAATACAGGTCTCCCCCATACTAAAAAAATAAAAAACCCAGCCTCTCTCTCTCTCTCTTTTTTTTTTTTTTTTTAAAGTTGACATCCTGGCAACTGATTTGTCCTTACAGATAGAGATCAAACAAGGGTGCAGATCCTTGCACCAGGATCTCAGACAATCAAGGGTTACCCTGGCAACCACCAGCCCATTGGGGAAAATCACATTAAAACTTTATTTGACAAAGATTTTGTTACTGTACTGTAGCACATCAAAACCATCGTATGCTAAATGAGATGCTAATGAAATTACAGAGCATGGGGCAGAGACTAGAAGAGGCTGGATGGCATATTGCTAAAATCTGTCGGTCAGATATTAATTTTTGGGAAAATGTATTTTGGCAAAACAATTAGATATGCAAATACGTGATGGCAAGGGAGCTGCATTTTAGAGGGTGGTGAAGTGGAAGGATTAGGGGTGAGAAGAGTCTGACCCCCCTCTTTCAGCTCCCCGCATGGGAGCCAGGTTCTGCAGGGGCTTGCCTTACTGGGAGGGGGTCTGAGCCCCTGCTGCATGCCCCACCAGTGTGAGCTGCGATCTTGGTCTCCTGCATCCCAGAGTTGTTTGCGCCCCACTCTCTTCTCCCTTGTTTGTGCGCCAGTATTTAAGGCACCTCAGCACATCTATGAAGGTCTAAACCCCCCCGTCCCTCCCCATGTGAGCTGGGATCTGAGGAAGCCCTGCCTCTCTGGATGGAAATGGGCTTAGAATGGGCATGCTCAGAACGGGCATGCTCAGAACAGATACTAAGACAACACTGCTGAGACTGGCATGAAAAGCTGGGAATGGGCACTGGGGAGTGGGGAAAAGAACATCCATGGACATGAATGGAGCCGTTCACAAGTCTCAGAGCTATTGTTTCAGGCTGTATTCAACTCCATAGGGTATTCAGCGGAGAACATCTCAGGGGGCCTATTAACACTGCCCTGAGCCTGCAACTTGGGCAGAAATCTGAGAACAAAAATTTTTCCCAAATATTCATTAAGTTGTTTTTTAATTATTATTTTGGAAAAATGTAATCTGAGTACACCAGAATATTCAGAAGATGCTGAAACCATATTTGAAAAGAAAATAAATTACACACACAAATGCTCACTGGGAGGGGAGTTGTGATTAAGGGTGCGAAAGTAGTTGGTAATATGGGAAGTGACGTTTGGGTCTACAGCAAGGGCAGAAGATAAATGGGAATGGATGGTAGAGGAGGGAAGAAGGCTTGGGGGACTCATCTCAGAGGGAAGGGGTCAGAACATAAGAACGGCCATACTGGGTCAGACCAAAGGTCCATCCAGCTCAGTATCCTGTCTTCCAGCAGTGGCCAATGCCAGGTGCCCCAGAGGGAATGACAGACTAGGTAATCATCAAGTGATCCATTCCCTGTTGTGCAAACAGAGGCTAGGGACACCATCCCTGCCCATCCTGGCTAAAAGCCACTGATGGACCTACATTCCATAAATCTATTTAGGGATTAACTGGAGTGGGAGGGGACAAGATAGGACAGGATGGACAAACTAATCCAATTTCCTTCTTTGACAGGGTTTACTGGCCTAGCAGATGAGAAGCAGTAGACATGATATATCTTGATTTTAGTAAAGCTTAAGCACACTAGGGAAATATGGTCTAGATGAAATTACTATAAGGTGGGTGCACAACTAGTTGAAAGACCGTACTCAGAGAGTAGTTATCAATGGCTCACTGTCAAACTGGGAAGATGTGGTCCTGTAGGGGTCAGTCTTGGGTCTAGTACTATTCAATATTTTTATTAGAGACTTGGATAACAGAGTGGAGGGTATGCCTATAAAATCTAGATGACTCCAAGCTGGGAGGGGTTGCAAGCAGTTTGGAGGACAGGATTAAAATTCAGAACAACTCTGAAAAAACTGGAGAATTGGTCGGAATTCAACAAGATGAATTCAATACAAGACAAGTGCAAAGTACTTCACTTAGGAAGGAAAAAAAAATGCACAACTACAAAATGGGGAATAACGGTCTAGGTGGTACCACCACTGAAAAGGATCTGGTGGCGACAGTGGGTCACAAATGGAATGTGAGTTACCAATGTGATGCAGTTGGAAAACAGGCTAATATCATTCTGGGGTGTATTAACAGGAGTGTCATATGCGAGGAATGGGAGGTAACTGTCTTGCTCTATTCGCACTGGTGAGGCCCCAGCTGGAGTACTGTGTCCAATTCTGGGCGCCATGCTTGAGGAAAGGTGGACAAAGTGGAGAGAGTCCAGAGAAGAGCAACAAAAATGATAAAAGGGTTAGAAAACCTGACCTGTGAAGAAAGGTTAAAAAAACTGGGCACGTTTAGTCTTGTGAAAAGAAGACTGAGGGGGGGAACCTCATAACAGTTTTCAAATATATTAAAGGCTGTTATAAACGGGATGGTGATCAATTGTTCTCCGTGTCCACTGAAGATGGAACAAGTAACGGGCTTAATCTGCAGCAAGAGAGATTTAGGTGAGACATTAGGAAAAACTAAGTTCTGGAATAGGCTTCCAAGGGAGGTTGTGGAATCCCCCATCAGTCGAGGCTTTTAAGAACTGGTTGGACAAACACGTGTCAAGAATGGTGTGAATTTACTGGGTCCTGCCTCAGCACAGGGGGTTGGACTTGATTTCTCTAGGTCCCTTCCAACCCTACATTTCCATGATTCTACTACATAGGGTAGCAGAAGTTGGGGGTTCAAGGAGGAGCTCATATCAGCCCTGAGTTCTCCCCTTCTGTGTGTGTGTGTGCTGAGATCTAGAGACCCCTAATCCCTCTGCAGCGGTTTGAGACCTCTGCTTGCCTGCTACATATTCTGGAATCTGGGACACCCTGCTCCACTTAGGATGTCTGAGCCCCTTTCTCTGCCCCTCCATATGAACTGGGGTCTGATGTGCGGGGAATGAAGATAACATTAAATAAGAATCCAGAAAAAGAATAGTGAAGATACACTGTGGCCAGCCCTCCCATCCCACACACAAGTGATGCATATCGGGGAGGGGAACGGTTTGGAGGTGGTGTGAACTGGGTGGACTCAAGGTACGGCTGGCAAAGTCTGGCTGAGGCAGGGGCAGGAGTCCCAACTGGAGGTAGGTTAGTGGGAGTGACTGCCCAGTTCAGCATGCAGCTGGGGCTACATAACCCAGGTAGCATGCAGCCCTCCAGCAAGCTGCAGCATAGGGAAGAAGATTGCACTGTAAAAAGTTGCTCCTTGCTAACTAATGGTTTCATGAGAAGGGGAGGGGAATTGGAAGTGTTGGCGGGGGGGGAGGAGGGGAAGCTACACATTGTGGGGAATGGTGGGGCAGGGAGAAGGAGACACACACCAATCTTTTCTCACATGCTTAAAGTTATGGTGATAACCATATAAAACACATGGTAAAAGACAAAAACCACTATCTCCCCTGGGCGAACACATTTCACAAAAAGATTACTCCGCATCCGACTTCTCACTTCTTGTCCTCAAAGGAAACCTGTCAGAGGCAACTAGTGAGAGGGACACAAAGGGGGCACCAGCTAAAGGGGGGCACGTGACCTCCCCATGTGACTCATCCCCACCCCCCAAGTGACTCGTCCCTGCCCCGCCTCCAGTCCAGGACCCCCGCACTCTCCCCATCTCACATTACCTGGCAGGGGAGAGGGGCTCTGCTCCAGTCCCCCTGCACGTCCCAGGCAAGCAGCGTGGCCAGAGGCTGCCTGGGAGAGTCCAGCCGCTGCGTGCCGAACCAGGGCTCTTCCCATCCAGCTCTGGCCCTGCCCCTTCATCTCCGCAGCTGCCAGCCTTGCCCACCTCCCCACTCCACTATAACAAAACATGTAGGAGGGGGAGGAGCACTGCAGAATCACATGGCAACCATGTGGCCTAGTGGAAAGACCACTGGACAGGGACTATCCCTAGCTCTGCCACTAGCTTGCTTGGTGACCTTGGGCAAGTCACTTCATCTCTCCATGCCTCAGTTTCCCAACTGTAAAATAGGGATAAGGATGTGAAGCTGTTTGAGATCTACTGATGAAAGGCACTGCATAAAAGCTAGGTCTTTTGATTATTACCTAGCCACAGCTGCATACAAACTGCAAACCTTGGTGAGAACTACAATTGCCTAATTGACCACTAATGCTTACCCACAACATTTCTCTATTTAAAAAAATAGGAAATTAAATGGCAAAAAATTCACTAGCACGGAGTTAAGGCTGCCCAGTGATAGCTCATGCCCTTCCTGAATACTGAGTTCAGCAAAACTCAAACTTCTGAAAACTAGGAAAGAGAGTGTAAGGTAATTGCCCAGGCTACCTTAACTCTGCCCTCTTTCAGTGATGCCCCAATACACCCAGAATACACACTGCCTTCTCACTCTAAACGACAGGCGTTACCTGCACTTGCCATACGCTCAAACACTGAGCCTACTCCCCTGACAGAATACCACACCTGTAAAATTTAACAACTATTTCATACCATTTTATAACCCCTTCCCACTCACTCACAGAATACCATCTCCACCTACACTCTCCTTTACTCCTCATTAAATCCAGACTGTTCTCGTACCCTATCTCACTACTGACAATACCCAGGGCAAAAAAAGGCCCCAGTGCCCTGTTGCTAACACAACCTACACAGTTCTTCACTGAAACAATGCAGACCTCGAGGTATATTTCCTGTGACCACACACATGGGGGGACTCAGCTCCAGATCTCCTCATATCACAATCATTGCTCTTCCAATCTGCTTTGACTTATTCCTCCCTGATTCAATACAGTTACACCTAAAACAGTAAATGCATAAAATTCCCAGGGACTAAAACCAACTCCAGGGGAGCAGAGTTAAATTGTGTGGGCATTTACCTTAATGCTGTATGTCCTTGTTTTCAGAAGTTTGAGTTTTGCTGAACTCAGCATTTGGAAAGAGCACAAGCTATCACTGGGCAACCATAACCCTGTGTTAAAGTCTTTTGCCATTTAATTACATTTTACATACAAAATATGTTAAGAGAACAGTAAGGTTGCAAAGTCGAACACTCAACATTTAGGAAATCCCAGAACCAGGGGGCCTGTGCAACCTTAATTCAGCCCCTTGCACATTTGGATTCTAGTACAATCTTTAATTATATGACCACATATCTCCCCACACAAGATGCACAGGATTAACGGTGTTCAGGGAATGAATCAGAGTTGTGTATTGAAGGAGACTGTGGTCTGTAGGGGCCCCACTTCCCTTGTTGCAGAAGTTGGAAGGTGTGTAGTGAATGAGGCAGGGGGATTTCAGGAAGAGAAAGGATGGTCTCATGGTTAAGGCCGTTGAATGCTGTCCTGGAGAAGTTAATTTTATCCCAGTCTCTGCCACAAAGTTCCTATGTGATCCAAGGAAAGTCACTTAAACCGAGCTTATAATAAACTTCAAACTGCTAGAAACTTTACAAAATAGTTAGGAATAATACTTCCTGGTATACAAAGGAGGAAACAGAAATCAGTTGTCCAAGCTCTCCAGGAAAACTGTGTAATAGTGGAGAACAGAACCTACCTTTCCCGTTCTGTGCTTCAATCACACACACACTCCCTGAAAGTTCCCTTTATTACCATTTCTGGACCAGACTTCAATTGGCATTATTTACATGAGCAAATGCTTTATTTTAAGCAAGTGCTTTGCTGAATCAGGACCTTTTACCACTGACTCTTCCACAACATGGCTGGAACCACCTAGCAGTTATTGCCACGTAGAATCCCATCTCCAGCAAAGCAAGTTGCAGGTCATACCTCTGGAAGCAGGAGGAGCCTGAATCAGAGGAGAGCTGCTAGACAGGTCAAGTAGAGAAAGCTAGTGTGGTGCTATCAAGGGACTCTAAGAGTGTGTGTAAACTAACAGTCCACTACACATTGTGTTCAAGTGACCAAGCCATAGGGTAGGTGTTGAAATCACATTAGCTTGTTGACTGGGAAGGCTGCTGTCAGTGTCTTGATGCTTCTGAGAATACAAACAAAGCTGTGTTTGGATTTTTGCTGAACTCCAACTAACACGCTACAGTCCAATTAGTGATTTTCTGCTCATTTCTGAGCTTCTACGCCCCAGAAGTACAATAGAAAAAATTATTTACATTTTTAAAATGTAGATACCACCAGTAACAGCCAAGGAACTTCTTCTAAAAATACAATAGACACAATTCTTAACCTGAGAAAGGCCTTCTAAGACAGGCTCCAGATACACAAAAGTTGGTAGGAATTTAAATGGTAGCTTATCACTAACCATGGGCTTCCACGTCATACTCCTCCCCTTCGTAATCATTGTCTGAATCTTCATCTTCAGGGTCTGGGTGTAGGGCTTGGCATTCGCACATTGCTGAAAACATAGCTTCCACTGTAAAAACAAATCACACAGAATTTTCCCATTGGTGAATGGCCAAAACAGCTCTATAGACACATTCCAAGGCCAGATGGGACCATTGTGATCATGTAGTCTGACCTCCTGTGTAACACAGACCATAGAACTTCCCCAAAATAAATCCTAGAGCAGTTATACATTAGTAGGGACGTGACAAAGATACTTGTTTTAACCAAACACTAAATATCTGCCCCTAAAAAAGGATGGATAGTAAATATAAGTCTTCAGACTGGGAGGGGTCTTCATCACATACATGGCAGCATCCAGGAGTGGTGAAAGGGCAGAGTAACAGAACCCCCCCACCCCAATACACCATGACAGCACTCAGGAGGTTCTGGGGTGGGAGAGGAGATCAGAGAGCGAAGAAAATAGGAATTCTCCTTCACTAAAGCAGCCACTGAATTAAAATTAAAAGTTACACTATACTAAGATTACAAACTCGCAAGCAAATTAAGTTACTGCTTTTTAGATATTTCCCTTGATAGTCTCTAAAGTCATCACAGGGATGAGAGATAAAAGTTCTGTCATGGATTAGAAATCATCTGAGACACAGAACAGAGTAGGAATAAAAGGTCAGTTTCCAGCATGGCAAGAAGTTAACAGCAGGGTGCCCCAGGAACCCATACTGGGCAGGGAGGTTAATATATTTTTGAATGATCTGAAAGTGGACAGGCGGAGAACAACATTTGCATACAACACAAAATTCTCTTTAGTCAAGACAGAAGACGACCAAGGAATGCCAGAGACACATAAAAAAACTAGGAGAATAGGCACACTGTAAACCTTTTTCCCTGCACTTATGCATTTTTGAGTTTAGACTCACTGTAAATACCCAAAAAGAAAGCCTACGTTTCACCCCTACAGAAAATTTCATCCCAATTTGCAGCAGTCAAGAAAGAAAAACAATGTTGGGACATATAAGGAATGACAGAAAAATACTGAAATCACTTTCCATAGATCAAGGGCACTCATTCACCCGGAATGTTGTGTTCATATATTGTCACCGTATCTCAGAAGAGACAGAGGGGAACTAGAAGAGGTTCAGAAATCGGCAATGGAAGTTGTTAGAGGTATGGAAAGACTGCCACAAGAGAGATTAAACTAACAGTAGTTAATGAACACATTTGTTACACTAGTAAAATGGCATTGTAGATGAATTAGGAGTTGCAGACATGTAGTCTGGTTATTCTCAGAATTATTATTCATCAGATATAGTCTGGGTATTCTTAGAAATGTTATTCAGCTACAAACTGCAACTGTACTAGAATACTCATTGAAAACTGACTGCCCAACACATCCCAGCCTTAACTGAGATACTAAGGCTGACAATAAATTAAGCACAATCTACTTAAGGCTATTTCTAGAAAGGCAGAAGTCTAATAGTTACCAAAGGGTAGTGGGAGTAGGGTGACCAGATGTCCTGATTTTATAGGGACAGTCCCGATTTTGGGGTCTTTTTCTTATACAGGTGCCTATTACCCCCCCACACCTCCTGTCCCAATTTTTCACACTTGCTGTCAGGTCACCCTAAGTGGGAGTCATGTCACTTGACCACTCTGTACCTCAACTCCCCATATGCGTCAAGTCCCTACCTCAAAAGGGTAGGATGGCTTAACTCAGTGTTCATAAAGAGCTTTGAATCTCTTAACAAAAAGCTATACCATTATCTTATTTCTTTACTTACAGGCTGATTTGTCACTGGGTACAAATCTGAATTCTGCAATTGGTTCATCATCATCATCACTGTCTTCCTCCTCTTCCCCTTCAGCCATGGGAGTTTCTTTTGGCTCTTCCTCTAAGGAATTCAAGTGTTCAAAAGAAATCTAAATGTTTGCATTTCCCCAAATTCTGGCCCACTTGTTCTTTTAATGCACATACATATTACATATATAACAGAATCAGGGACCTGGTTCCAAAATGAAGCAACAGTACCAGTGTCCCATAATAGAACTAAAGTCACATAAAGAACACACAGGCAAAGCATAGCTAAGGCCCTTGTCTGCTCTGCCTCTTAGGAATTTATAGGATGTCAATCACCATAATATCCTGGAATAGCACTGTAATTGAGCCCCTTTGCCTTACTTCTATTTGTAGTATAGGCAGGCCCAAATAAATGACTAAGGCCATGTCTATGCTAGCATCACAACTGTCTGAGTTACAACCATACTTACATATTTTTTTGCAAGTGTCCCCACTCTGTGTCCAATGGGGCAAGGGTTTCTCTTCTTCTAAATGCAGCCTATAGCATAGCTTTAAAACGATAATAGAAAAAGACACTCATCTACATGGGAATGCTTGTTTTCACCAGTCTAGCAGTTTCCCTGAACAATGTGGATTGGGAATTTTTTTCCCCCTATACTGTAACATCAAGGGTTATAGAGAAACCACAGTCCAGTCTGGTCAAGGAAACTGACCTAGACTCTTCCTAAAAACAACTGTGTTCAAAATATGGTTTTGTCTCTATATGCATGATAATTTCCAATTATAAGAATGACAGTAAGTAATTACTTGATATACCATGTTTATTTTATAGTGCTGTGATACAGTCCCCATTAAATCAGTCAGCTTTTTGGATTGGCCCAGTAACGACAGAGTTAACCCATGTTCGATTTCTGATCTCGCTGCTCCTTTTGCTAGGCAGGCACAGGTGGTGGAAGTGGTGGGTAGGAAGCATGCTCAGCCTCCAAGGAGCAGGTGTGGGTGGGTGCCTCATGACTTCTATGAGTGAAGTCTCTGGACAACTAAGAAGCAGTGCTGAGAAACTCTACAGAGATTCATGTTAGAGCAGTGGTTCTCAAACTGTGGGTCGGGATCCCAAAATGGGTCACAACCCTGTTTTAATGGGGTCACAGGGCTGGCGTTAGACTTGCTGGGGCCCTGAGCCGAAGCCCGAGCCCCACTTCCCGGGACTGAAGCCCGAGGGCTTCAGCTGTGGGGCTCAGGTTACAGGCCCCCTGCCGAGGTTGAAGCCCTTGGATTTCGGTTTGCCGCCCCACCTGGGGTGGTAAGGCTTTGGCTTTGCCTCGCCCCCCTCATGGGGCTCAGGTTTTGGTCTCCCCTCCTACTGCTGTTGTGTAGTAATTTCTGTTTCAGAAGGGGGTCTCAGTGCAATGAAGTTGAGAATCTGTGTTAGAGGCCTGCTGCATTTTTACATCTACTGAAATAAATAAAATAAGGAAGATGGCTGTAACATGGAGCCTTGTACCTGGAAGGTTTAGCATAGGGGTACAAACTAAGCCCACATCCCAGGAACTGCAGATTTTCTAAAGGAATATGGATCAAGTCCAGCAAGGCATCCATTTCCATGAAGAGCGTCTTGTACCACCAGAGCCCAGAAATTCTGCAATGTAGTAATGTCAAGACTCAAAACAAGCCAGCAGAGTGTCCACTGGCTACCTCCAAAAATAAAGGATTCAAGGAGACTACCCAACACTTTGCAGGCTGACATCAGCAGGCAAATCTCGCGATTGTGGTGCCCAGCTGCTTGTTCTCAGTTATATCAATCTCATGCTAACCACTTTATAAAACACAAAGATGCTCACAGGCACACACAACTCACTTGGAGTATGACAAAACTTCCAGAGAAAATACTATGGACCTTAACCAGCCACGCTACACAAAACATGGAAATTCCGGCAATAATTGAAGCAGTGAGGTTTTGCTTTAATGCCCTGAATTCCAACCAGCAGATAGCAGCAATATGGTGTTACATACCAGGAATGGACTTGAAAACTAATTGTTCAGGTTTCCACAGGCTATAGAAGATTTACTGTAGCCTGAGTTTGCACGGAAAAATAGCCAAATTGCTGTTACAACACAGGGGAATCTCTCCAGGTAGATTTCAGAGTAGCAGTTGTGTTAGTCTGTATCTGCAAAAAGAACAGGAGTACTTGTGGCACCTTAGAGACTAACAAATTTATTAGAGCATAAGCTTTCGTGGGCTACAGCCCACTTCATCGGATGCATAGAATGGAACATATAGTAAGACATATACATACATATACACATATACATATACACATATACATATATACATATACATATATATATATATATATATATATATAAATAAAATAGCTTCTCACAATTTGTATGGTAACTTCCAACTTATCTGCATGTGTGTGTATATATAATCTTACTATATGTTCCATTCTATGCAACCGATGAAGTGAGCTGTAGCCCACGAAAGCTTATGCTCTAATAAATTTATTAGTCTCTAAGGTGCCACAAGTACTCTTGTTCTTTCTCCAGGTAGAAGCAGCTCTAGGTTCCCATGTGGTAATGCCAAAATTAAGAGCTTACCCTTATTTATTTATTTAATTCAAGAAGTTTACAAAGCTTTTTCTCTAACCTAGATTCACTCAACATTTTGGAAGAAGCGTAGTTAGAAAGAGAAGGATTACAGAACTTGAATAAAAAAATATATACATTGTCCATTTCTCCCTCACACGCTATCTGAACAAGGTTCAGTGGAATGACTGTCTTTTTGTATTAACAAGCAATAGGCTCCTTAAAATATACCTTAAACAGACATTATCAAAGCTGGGACACTTAATAATTTAGCTACCAAACTGCTCCTTTCCCTCCTCATTTGCTACCTGCACCTACTATGATGTTAGTGGGCTTCTTTCTTAAGGAAGCACTAAAAAAAAAGACTTTAAAGGGAAATTTGCGAAAAATATGAACTGTGCACACACTGTTGCTTCTTTAAGATGCATAAAAGTAGCACAAAAGACTCAGCCCAAAAACATTTTTTTATAAGTAGAAATCCATGTCTTGTCTAACCAGGAAGACTGTTAAATAGAGTATTTATTACAACATTATTACAAGTAAAGTTATGACATCAGAATCTTTAACAGTTCGAAAGCTGAAGCAAGTGACTGGAGAGTGGGGAAAGAGGAGAGATTTTTAGTCAGTCTATTTAAAACTTACTTTTAGTTTGTCTTCGTTAACACTTATTTAACTGCAAAGGACGAGTGTTGTAGAGAAAAAATGTTTTTGTTAAAAGAATACAACACCCTACCCTTTCAGCAGAAGTTCATCATATAAGAGCTCCAAAATCCCCAAAAGCACCTCGAGAAAGACAGACTTATCAAACCTGGTATTTCTAAAGGGGTTTAAAAAAAACACCACTTTCAGGTCTCCTTTCTAGATCATGAAGAAACAAGAAAGAGCATAAGACTTAGTTTTCTTAAAAACCTCTGTGGGACAGCTTTAAAGATTCAGTAATATGCTTCATACCATAAATTGCTCTTACACACCTGAAAGAATTCTGAATGAAGGCTTCCAGCGTAATTTCAAATCGCAGGCATGCAAACACCCATTCACTACCCAGAGGAAGGGAAGGAGTAGAGTAAGGGGAAGCAGTGGAGGAAAAGGGCACGAACACAAGTATCAAAGGAGCAGATAAGCAGGTTTTTATTCTGTTTAAATAGGACAAAGAGAGAAGGAACAACTAAAAACTGAAGTTTAATAAGAATACTCTCCTGCTATACATTTTAACAGGTCAAGAGGCAGGGTAGAAAATGTGAATAGTAAAAGTGTACAGTCAGGCTTCCAGAAAAGGCATAGCCTTTAAGAAAAGGAAAGTAATGGGGTAGAGTGTTTGAAATAAAAATAAAAAATTTAAAAACAAAAAAAAAACAAAAAAAACCCCAAGGCCTGACACTTTTAAATCTCAATTTCCTCACTGTTCATTATGAACAGTTCAAGTGACAAATTACCCCAACAGGAAGACCATTTTCATTTCAGTTAGTTTACTGAACTACAAAAGGAAGGAAGAAGAGTATGTAACAATACAGACATACCATACCTTCAAATTTGGCATTCACCATGACATACAAATGTTCCCATGGATAGGCATTTAGGTCCCTGGAGACAGCATGTAAACTTATGGTGGGATAGTCCAAAGAGAAACCCAGTCCAGACTTATCTAACCATGAGAGGCGACTGGAAAAAAAATAAGTCAAATTAAACAACTCCAAAGAAGTTCTGAGTCATGTGACTCAACCTTACAGATGAAGTTCAACAAATCAGAAACAATAAAATCTATGGAAAAGATACTGTAGGCAGCACTCATCCCACTTAGAACTGAACAAAGGCCCAAGAACTATGCTAACAGGTCCTTGTGTTTAAAATGAGACAACTTGTGGTCACAGATGCTATAACATTTTTATTTTTTTTTTTAACAAGAGATGGAGTGTGAATCCAAGTGTTCTGGACAAGTTTCATCTTGGATTAATACATTCTGATACATTTCATTTTCTGTCCTTTACTCCTATATGTGCTGTTGATATCTTGCACCCCAGAGGTAGCTGCACCAATCCATGAGTATAGTCCATACCTCAGTTTGTAAAGTGCTTTGTGATCTTTCAAAACAAAGAGATCATCATAAAATAAGATCTTCCAGAAGTTGTGGTGAGGATAACAAATGCAACATCAATACAGCTTACATCAGTGAGTGTAAATGAGTTTCTATGGGACACCAGGAAGAAACAGGATTTGATGAGGTGGGGAATCACTTTCCTAATTATGATAGACAAGCTGTTTCTTTCCTAAGTTTTAAATGTTGACAGCTGTCAAAGCACTGAGTCTGTACTTGGATCTAATGCCTCATTGTATTCAGCAGCGCCTGGTTCTCCCACACTATGGAACTCCAGTAATGTAACTGGAGTGCATACTGGCTCATTCTATTCATTGCTAGTAAATGGTTCTGGTAGAAGCCTCCCAACACACTATATGAGGAAGCAGGGAGAAATATTTGTGTAGACCTCAGACAAAAGTCTATTGAAAGCAAAGTAAAAGGCGCAACTCAGTATTATGCATAAATACCACACCTAAACTTAGCTAAACTTAGCTTGGCTTAGCTACGTTGCTCAGGACAGAGTGACGGCAGCACAATTACCTGGTTTATAACTTGGATTTCAGCACAGATAGCTAGTTTACTTATTTCAGAGTAACAGCCGTGTTAGTCTGTATTCGCAAAAAGAAAAGGAGTACTTGTGGCACCTTAGAGACTAACCAATTTATTTGAGCATAAGTTTTCGTGAGCTACAGTCTCTAAGGTGCCACAAGTACTCCTTTTCTAGTTTACTTAAGAAGTGTGTCTCTAAGCTCCCCAGGGCAGTTCTACAGCACTGGGCATAGTCAGCAGTTAAATGAGGAAGAGCCGTGCACAGAAAGGCAGAGAAGCAGATCTCTGTACAAGAGTCCAAGAAGAGAGCCCTAGCCAGAGCGAGAGAGAACATCCTGGGATAGCCTAGAGATGGAGCCTAGAGATGGAGGGACCGGGAGCAGACTGGCAGGCTGGAAGCGCTGCTCCACACTGTGTCTAGGTTGCGGGCACAAGGCTCTGAGCCAGCAGTGGGCTTCAGGCACACAGCGAGCATCCCCAGAGCAGCACTGGGCATCCACGCGATTCCCAACACAGCCTCCATGCCCAACACGCTATTGCAGACCGCTACTGCTCGGATAAACACCCTGCAAGGGGCGAGAGCACTGAGCTCTGAAAGTAGAAGTCTGAAAACGGAGCAGCCCCACCGCACCAGGGCCCGCCCCGGCCAGGTCCCCTCGCCCGGGCCTGCCCCCCCCCGCCGCCGCCAGGTCTCGACCCACCCCACCCGCCGCCGCCCGTCTCCTCGCCAGGGCCCACCCCGCCCCCAGGCCAGGTCTCCTCACCAGCCTCCCCCCCGCCCCGGCCAGGTCTCGCCCCCGCTCCCCGGCCAGATCTCCTCGCCAGGCCCCCCCCCGGGCCCAGGTCTCGCCAGGCCAGGTCTCCTCGCCCCCCAGGACAGATCTCCTCGCCAGGCCCCCCGGGCCCAGGTCTCGCCCCCGCCGCCCGGTCTCCTCGCCCCCGGCCAGGTCTCGCCCCCCCGCGCCGCCGCCCGGTCTCCTCGCCCGGGCCCAACCCACCCATCGCACCCCCAGCCAGACGCCGCGCCTCACTCGCCCCTCCCCCCAGCGGCTCCCCGGGCCGCACCTCTCGGCGATGTACAGCGTCCCGGTGCCCAGCCCGCGACCTCCCAGCACCGCCTCAGTGTCGGGCTGCTGCTGCCGGACCCCCTCGGCCGGCGGCGGGAACCGCTTCAGGAAGCTCATGGCAACCGTCTCCCTCCGCCCGCCGCTCCGAGCCAGGCCGCCGGAAGCGGAACCGCCGCTCTGGCCATCGATATGCCGAGGCCCGAGCCGCTCTAGGCAGCGCTCTATGGTGAGGAGGCGGAGCGCTCGCCCCGCCCCTTTGCGCTCGGCCGCGGGCGTTCCAGTACCCCCACCCCGGGGGCGTCACGTGCCCTGCTGTGTTATTGTAGGGTCTCCTGCCAGGGGAGCCGCTTGGGTCCGCGGCACCTTACAGGCGGAGAGGCGTAGCGGAGCATAAGCCTTCGTGGGTGAACACAGGGGTGCATGCAGGCATCCCACGCAGGGGGTCTTCACCCACGAAAGCTTCTGCTCCGATACACGTCTGCTAGTCTGTACGGTGCCACAGGGCGCTTTGCCGCCGCTGCCCGGGGAGGCTCGTCTCCCAGCTGGTACTGGGCCAGACCCCACGGGGCTTGGTCCAGACTGGCCCAAGGTGCTAGGGGCCTGCGGTCGCACCAGGCGGTGGGTCACTCCAGTGCCGGCAGCAGGGGGGGAACGGCCGGGAACACGGGAGGGCCCATGCCCCGGCCGCCCTGGAGGGTCATGCTACGGAGCCCTGTCTCCACAGCAGCAGCCAGTGCTGAGCACGCAGGAACTAGGGCAGGAGCGTGAAGACACATAAACCCTGCAGGGGGGAGGCCAGGTCTACACACAAAAATAAGTTGGCTTTACTACATTGCTCAGGGATGTGAAAAATCCACACGAGTGGTATAGTTAAGACGACCTCAAACCCTCCCTCCCCCCGTGGACAGGGTTAAGTCAAGAGAAGAATTTGTGTTGATTTAACTATCAGTTCCTGGGACTGTGGATTACGTATACCCAACAGGAGACAGCCCCTGCGGCAATAGCACATTCAGGGACCTTCTACCAACCCCTCTAGGAAACCACCCGATGTGACACGTGCAAGAGAAATGCATGTTATAGACTCCTGTGAAACACAACAATGAAGGAATGAGAAAGCTGAGCCCCTGGAGCCTGATTTTATTTCTACAGAATACAAATAATTGCTATTGTCTTACATAGGAATTACTCTTATTCTATGGCAGGAAAATAGGATCCCAAAACATGACAGTTAACACTCTTAGCTCTCAACATAAAATAGCACAGGACCTTTAACAATCTGTTCGACCCAAAGACACCCAGTCCTTACGAACAGAGGTGGAAAAAATCATTGCGGAAATTTATTCATTCAGGTGCAAAGAGCCACTGTGGTGGTGATGACGGAACTTACGAGATTTCATGCACACACCACAAAAAAAGATAGTGACAAGCAAAGTTTTACAATGCAGCTTTGGAGTTGCCTCTGTTTAGGGAGAGGGCCCAGTGCTGCTCCAGGTTAGCCGCTAGTTTCAGGTACACTAGATACAGCAGCGGCTGGTACGCTTTTCTATTTGAGCCTTCCACACTCTGCAGTTGATTGGGAAAGGAGTACCTACAACCCATCCACCAGCACAACTGCTCTCTCCTGTGTTCTTCTGTCCCTTTTAACCCTCTCTCCTTTCCTATCTGCAAGATTTTTGTTTTGTCCCTATTTCCATCCTGCTGGCTGATGCCTTCCACTGTCTGTGCCCACACCCACTGGAAGCATACATGATGATCTTGCTGCTTCCAGGGCAGGCAGTGGGTAGAAGACTCTAGTGGCAACTTTTTACGTATAGACCTATAAAGTGAACGCTAGCGGCTGAGACTGCATTGTGCACCAGGACACTTGCTACAGGAACAGAGAGAGGGAGAAGATGAACATTTCCAAGGAGGTACTTGCCCCACATACCCCTACCTTTCTACAGGGACAGAGGGGTTGTCCTAGGCATACAGCAATTTCTGAAGCATCTGGCTCCTTTACCCTCCATAAAACAGGATGGAGGTGCGGGAAGAGAGAGAGGGAGATGGGGAAGAGAGCAATCCATCATGTTCCATATTTGATTCAAGAGGTTCTTTGCACTACTCATTGACCACTGAGCCAGGTTATTTTCCAATGCACAGTCACTGATCTTCCATCAAGTGTATACAACTCTTTAATAAATAAAATGAAGGGGGATTTCACCCAGAAAAATCTGTTTTCTTGCTTTTGGGTTTAGGGTCCTGACCAATTGGTGACCTGACTTCAAAACACACCTCCAGTCTGGGTTTCAGAAAGCATGTGTCTTTCGCCGTTTCTTTTTTAAAAGATTATCATCTAGAAAACAAAAAGCAAACAGAAGTGTTACAGTCAGCACCAGTTCAGATACAAGAGATGAACCTACTCAGTACACCTTAGTGACAATGCTGAGAAACTAATGGAGGACACTAGTTAAGGCATGGAGGCCTCAGCATGAAAGGTGGCAAATTTAAGAGGGAAAAAAAAGGAACAAAGTAGCCCTTCTTCGATCTTCATCGCAGCATGTAAACTGAGTTATTAGTTAGATAGGCAGAGGCCCAGGCCGCATCCCACCTTGAAAGCTAAAGGTAGGAAAGTCATATATACACCTTACTATTTAACTTACCCTTTGATGACTGTGTGAGTACTTCTTGAGATATGAGTTTGGAGGCCTGGAATCAGATTCTGCTGGGAAGCTAACTACATCACAAGCCTCTACTACTTAGCCCACTTGTTGGCAGTCTCAGGACTGAGGTTAGTGACTTTGTGGCTCGGAAGACTGGACTACCCTCTCAGATCTAGGCCCTGTCTATACTGGGTTTGTTTGGACCCTTTTAACTATACCACGGCAAGTCCCTAGTGTAGACATGCTGTACTGGTCTAAAGTGGGGGCTTGCACCAGTACAGGTAACTTACTAAATCAAGTTTCACCAGGAAAATGTGTCTGCATTAGGGGTTTGCACCAGCATAATGACATCAGTGGGGCTACACCAGCGCAAATTTCTTGTCTTCTTGAGGTGACCCCTCCACATTGCACAAGACACGTCCACTACAGATCATGAACTAGAGGTTATGAAGCCACCATTTCAATTTGACCCACTGCCCGGCTTCTTAATATACAGACCATCCTTAGGCATTTTCCACTGCTTCTGGGGCAAAATGGAAATCCTGCATCAGATTCAGAAGAATTTTTTAAATGGAGGGTTTTTATTGAGTACAAAATTTAAACCAAACAACAGTACAGTGACTTGTGTTAAATTGAAGTTTACACTCCTTCCATACACACACTTATTTTCATTGTGCCACAGATTTCTGTGCTGACCATGAATAACTACCTTGCAGAAGACGGTATGGGGGCAGAGGGTGGGGAGGGTTAGAGTTTGGATAGGAACTGAAGGGTAGATGGTTTGGATACGGCAGCTATTAAGGGCTTTTAGCACTTGGGAGGGGAAAAATCTATAGTATCTTTCCCTGTAACAGCCAGCTGACCCATATGCCAGCATTTGCCGCTGGATCTAACAATAAGCTCATTAATTGGTTCCTGCTAAAATAATCAGTGAAAGCCAACACTGACATTTCCATTCACCATTATTAATCTTCAGTGTTACAACACTGAGATACTGAGATAAATTGGAAGTTCATACCCTTCAGAGAAGTCATCTTAGGTTGTCTACAGATTCAGTAAGGAAAACACATTGCAGCCATTTTACACAGTTCATAGTCGAAAGCTTTTCTTCCCAGCCGCAAAGGCTAGAAACAGTTTGTTTTAAATGCTCTTGACTTATATTTAGATTTTAAGATCTGGGGGACAGGGGCCATCATTTTGTTCTGTGTTTGTACAGCACCTAGCACACTAGGGTCCTGGTCCATGACTGAAGCGCCTAGATGCTAACACAATACCAATACATAATAAACAACAATAAATCCAAGCCTGGCACAATCCTGCAGCAAGTAAATTTCACTGTATCCCAAGAAAAATAAGGGCCTAGATTTAAAGTATACTGAGAGTAGAAGGAAATAGATTAAGAGAGACTTCACAGAGGCTAAATTCAAATTGATCTCCAATTCAGCTCCTGCTTTCTTCCGTACTTTCTGGGGCTGTTTCCTGGTTGGCCACTAAAAACTCCTTTCCTTAATGTTATGATTGCCCATTGCCATAAGCACCTATCAGACCGGCTATCACAAGCTGTAAATACATTTCTCTATAGATTTGTCGCAGTTAGTGGTTCTAATATTCTCTGCAGGACTTGGCTCAGCCCAGATGTACCTCTTGTCATGCATGAATAAGTGAACAAAGAAGCAGAGCTCTTGCAGTCCCATCTGAAAGCTTCAGAGCCTTATGCCTGGAATTGTCTGGCTTGGATATCATATTGCTGGTTGTAAGTTATGGCTAAAAAGCTGTGATCCATGTCAGGAGATGCTGACGACACCTGGAAAACCTTGTCTATACAAACAAAGTTCATGGCTGTAATTCATCACTGGTACAGCTCCACCGGTAACAGAAATGGTGGGAGCTGTAGCATAGACATGGCTTAGGTGTTTTAACCACAATAATGCTGTGGTAAGAGAGACACTGAACCAAACCACTTTCACCACTAGGTGAGCTGCACCATTAAGTGGATTATGGCAGACAAAGCTGAAACGGTTAAGGAAAATGAATATGTAGAGTGATCAGAGCCTATTTACAGCATCACATAAATGGCATGCTGTCTCCAGCTCAGAACTGCATAGACAAAGCTTACTCTGCCTACCTTGAGAATCTACCATTTATCTGTATCCTCTACATTTTCTTCTCAGATGCATGAGTTTGGTTCTTTCGTGTCCATACAAAATGATGTTTCCACTTTCAAATTCAAGATGACCCCCTTCCTGTATTAAACTCTTATTAATATTAGGGTCGCTATAGCCACACTGTACTGCAGAAAAAGAAGAACTATTGTAGATTTAGGCGTTTCTTCCACTTGTGTCAGCGCTTGGCAAAATCCAGTTGGTTTGGAACTCTGTGTAGGGTCATTGAACATCATTTTTGTGTACCACTTACACAGTCCATTCCTCCTTTGCCTCCTAATACTCCAACAAAGCAACAGGTTCCAGCCAGGATCTCCCCTTTCCAAAAGTCTCCATAAACCACATCAGGAAAAAAACATTACAAGCGATAAAGGTTCCCGATCAATTTACTTGCCATCAACATGATTTTAAGGAATCATCAAATGTGTTTCCTTTCCTAAACTGGACCTTTAACTGCAGCTGTTTCTTTAAGGAGGCCTCTTGCCAAGCACCAACATTCCATTCCCCAGGTCTCAGCAAAGTTGATCCTTTTTCAGGTTATGTTTAACTTGCCTCTACAATCCAATTACTGAACTCTGATCTAGGAGATTGTGAACCTCTGACCAAGGCACCCATAAATGTCTGGCAGGCTCTGTTGACAGACTGGCTTCAGATGTCTCACTTTGAGGAACTTATTTAAGCCTTACAATGACAAAGATTTTGTACAAACATGGGTCTAGTTAGTCAAAGAGAGCAGGTGGCAGCAGAGCTAAAGCAATAAGGGCCAGATTTTTAAAGATATTTAGGCACCTAGTGGGATTTTCAGCACTTAGATGCCTAAAACTCACTGCTTTCCATGGGTGGTAAGTGCCCCAGATGCTTTTGAAAAATCACACCAGGCACTTAAATTAGGATTACCATATGTCTGTATTTTCCTGGACATGTCTGGCTTTTTGGTTCTTAAATTGCCGTCTGGGAGGAATTTTTAAATATCTAAAAATGTCCGGGATTTTGCCATTATTATTTTTCCCACAAAGAACAGTTGATCATTCAAGAAAGAGAGTGAACGTTGATCATTCAAGAAAGAGAGAGTGAATGTTGATCACTTGAAAGTGCCCGCTTTCCCCCCCTAGCTCCCAGTGCTTGCGCCATGAAACAGCTGTTTTGCACGGCTGAGAGGGAGGGGGAACGTGGTACGCTCAGGGGAGGAGGCGTGGCCAGGACGGGGATTTGGGGAAGGGGTCTAATGGGGCAGGGAGGGGGCGGAGACTTTGGGGAAAGGGTTGGAATGGGGGCAGGGAAGGGGAGGAGTTGGGGTGGGGGCCGGGAGCGGGGGGGCACAGCAAATACACCCCTGCACCCCTCATTGGAGTGTCCTTTTTTTTGAATATTCAAATATGGTAACCCTACTTAAATTCCTTTAAAAATCTGGCCCTAAGCAGCTAGTCTCTCAATTTGCCACTCTGGATCAACTAACAGAACAGCCCTATCTTTATTTTTAAAAATAGTATATTTAGAAGATACAGAATACAAAGAAAAAAGAGAAATCCCCCCAGGCTAAACTGCCATAAACAAAACAGCACAATTTGCTACTTGTAGCCAAACAAATGTCACTTTCAAAGGCTGGACCGATTTGCACAACCATTTTCTACTATCTACCTTAAAGTCAGACAAAAAGAAGCCCCTCCTTGCTATTTAGGTGCCAGGATAATTAAAAGCAAACATGCTTCTCCCAAACACATTATACTTTGTACATCATCAAGTTATTTAATTTTTTTTATTATGACAATTTACATGTCATATTTATAGGAAAGAAATGACAGTAGATATTATAACAAAAACATTATGAAAGAAAAAGTTACACAATTAGGCCTACAAGCTATAAAATGGCTTCAGGCCCAGCTTATACACAAAGAGTTCTGACCAGACTGTAGTGACAGACAACAATGAACATTTCATTAACAAAAATATTGGCACCAGCCTTAACATTTTTTTTTTTTACTTCATTTACAAGGAATACAGTATTTAAACAGTTGTGTACTGCAAATCTAAAAACATCAGCTGTTATTAAACTGCAGTTAACCCCTTTGAGCACTGAGACCACCATGACTTTTGTTTTAAAGTTTTTAACGTATCATGTTTTACATGCAGGTGAAATTACTGGTGGGAAACAAAACAGTGAAAGCACCACCCAAGTTATGTGCAACAAGAATTACACTTCCAGTTTTTTCAACATATTTCCCCCCCTCCACACACACAACACATGCAGTGTGTGCACCTCAGTCCTTTCCCTTCAAAATATAGCAAGCCATGATTTCAGAGAAAGATTTAAAAATCAAGGTTTAGGACTCAAGCAAAGCAAGGGTTAAACTCTACAAAGAACGGCTAAGCGTTTGGAAATTTACCATGTTACCTCTTAAGAGTAAGATAAAACAAAAATGAGGCCATCAGTGAATTTGAGATAAACTTTAAGGAACTGTAGGTTTCTCTGCAACATTTAAACAGCACACAGAAGTAAGACAAAAACTGTATTTCATGTAAGCATATCTTAAAATTTAAGAGACCATATTTGGGAGTTTTGACCTAATTATCACAGAGTATTGGAACAACCATTCTGCTAGCAAGCAATCTGTACTAAATTTACTGGGACAGTGAATAGAGACATGAACATCAGGTATAAACACACAGAACATGCCCATTTGACAGCCATTATACACCAAAGCATATGATAGCTGCTATGTATTATAAAGGAGAACTGTGAAACAAGAAAGAAATTAGCAACCATTGGCATTTAAAAGAATTTAATGTCAGTTAGGGGGAAGTACCATTTTAATGAATGTACTTGTAAGAATAAGACAAGATTTCAGAGTCAATATGAGTATGAAATTAAAAGCAAAAGATTTATGATCTGATTTCCTTTTCTACCACATTAACTTTAGTAGCAGATTAATATCTATTAAGGACCTTATAGTCATCTAGCTAATAAATGGTGTGCCAGTACTAGGCCTATTACGGCTTTCAGTAGAACAGCTTTTTTCCTGTAGAATCATTTGTTAAGTCCTGAGAGAGTCAAGGTGGGGTAATCTATTTTATTGGACCAACTTCTGTTGGTGGAAAGTACACACTTTCTGTTCTACGCGGAGCTCTTCTTCAGGTCTGGGGAAGGAAGCAGAGCGCCTGAGCTAAAAAGTTGGGACTAACTACAAACAAAAATCCCGACTTGTATTTAGCTCAGACACCCGATGAAGAGCTCTGTGTAGTTTGAAAGCTTGCACCTGCCACCAATAGAAGTTGGTCCAATAAAAGATATTACCTCACCCACCATTTCTCTCTCATATCCTGGGACCAACATGGCTACAACAATTCGTTACGACGTCCTAACAGGCTAAGCTAAATATTACAAATCAACATAGCTGTTTGGGTCATAAGAGGAGGGATAAGCATACAGAGTGGCCTCCATCAGATTGTGCCAAAGCCAAACAGTGTTAAAATATCTAATGTATTGCTCCAAAACCCCCCACATCCACACCTACCCTATAGCACTCATTCATCTGTTGTAGGAAACCACCTTTTCTAGCATACACAGATTTTTATGCAGCTGTGGGGACAGGAATGAGGTCAAGAGGGTGTCAGCCTCAGTGTCTTAAAGGGGCACAGTCCATTTGAAATAGTCAGTTTTTAAGAGTGAATTACAAGTTGTTTCAACACTATGCCTTTCTGAATCCCCTTCTGCAAATGGTCGTGAGTTTGCAATCACATTTTGCTATTTTTTCTTCCTGTCCCGTACTGCCATTTGAAAGATCCATTCAAAACGACAGGGGGAAACAATTTCTGACTAGCCCTGGGAACCAGTGAGGCTCACTATACACAAAGTGCTATCCAGTGCACAAAGTAAACAAACTGGAAAAAACAGAGCAACGTTTTCCTCCTCTAATCTTGCAGCTCTAGTTAGTAACTTTTGGGGTTATTTGTAGCAATCTCAGATATATTTACAGCCACAAGTACCATTATTAAGCAATGTGTCCCCTCTGCCTGCATTTCCCTTGTCTCTACTGCTCATGAGAACAGGTACTGGGTGCAAGCAGTTACAGAGTGATAGCTCAAAACCCAGGTTGTCAGACTTTTTACAGTTGTAATTGTGTCTGGAGCCTTTACACTATATGCTCAATTGTAAAAATCTATTACCTACTTTAGAGTGTTCTACTCTTTCCTTCAGAAACTGTACATAATTTAAGTATTGTTATAAGCAATATAATTTTTTTGGAATGTACAAATAAGTTAAATTACTCTGAAGCTTTGGGCAATTATTTCAATTCCCATGCAACCTTGTTTTTTGCTGTTTGGAATTCTGTCATTCAAACAAGGAGTTATACTGATGCTATAAAAAGAGCTTAGTAAGTGACTTAATTTTCAAAAAGGGACTAATGATTTTCAGTGTCTCAATTTTTGGTTGTCCAACAGGAGACAAAGGGGCCTTATTTTCAGTGAGTGAGTATTCTGCTGTTTCTGAAAAGTCAGGCGTCTTTAACATGTCTCTGACTGGACACCCAAAAATGGAGGCATCCAAAATCATTCGTAATTTTTGAAAATTTAGGTCAATACATATTGCAAACATTAGTTCAATTAAAATTAAGGCCTCTCTCTGCTCACTTCATATTTCCTGCCTTCCAAAACAGTTAAAAGCAACATATCACCCCAGGTGAGGGGTGAAACACAAAAGCTAAGATTGGCAGCCAGGATTTCCTAGATTGCGTCAAGAATTCTAGTCCTAATCCTGCAAACCTTTATTGCTAAAAGCAGTCTTAATGACTTCCATAGACAAACCTGTGCGTAAGGACTTGCAGACCAGGACTACTTAACATGAACTGCTTTCTTTCTTCCCTCTCCATTCAGTATAGGTTTTTTTCCAGTAAAGATTTGTTTCTGTTTGAAGGATTTAATATTTATTTATATACAATTTTTTAAAGGTTTTATTTACCCAATGGACTGGAAGTGTTCTTACATAAATACGCACATAGGATGCATCCTGTATATTAAAATCTATAATACAAACCTGTGAACAGTAGTCACTGCACATGTTTCACAATCACTTTTTCAAGGCTTAAAGAGTGCCATTTTGAGCCAGTTGACACATATCTTGATTAGACCATTTTTGGACTAGCATGACTGCAAAATATTATTTAATTAATGTATACAAAGGGGATTTAAAAAACCCAGGTGCCTTTATCTTGTTTACTTTTAAGAAAGCTAGTTTGTGAAACTGTGTGATTGGAAGCAAGTTTTAAAAAGTGACTGTTGGGCCAAGTCTTCATGCTGAAGAGCTTTCAATGCAAAATTAGAAATGCATGAAAACAGAGGTTTGTAATGGACACCCTGACAGTGTACTATTAGAATTATTGAACTACTACAGCATTTGGATAGTCACATAGTTCAAATGATAAAGATACTAAGATAAATTAGAACAAATGGACTGCCATGCAAAGATTTTTTCTTTTATGAACATATATGCTGCCTGAGGTTCTCTGAATAAGTCAGTCTCTCATGAGGTGTTCAGACACAGTGAAGACAAAACAGAAGCAAATGGAATACAAGCCAACTTCCATTAGCAGAAGAGCAACTGAGGCACCTTAATCCAAAAGGATAGTCTTAAAGACAGTGACATACCTTATAAACATAAAATATAGAAAAAAGCATCACTGTTCTTCTCAAGTGCAGTTACAATGCAAAAGCCATTAGATAAAGAAAACGTGTCAATCTGTTCACGTAATTTAATGTGCACAGCTCTGAATCAACTATCAAATGCTCAAAGAGTTCATTGTTTAGTATTGATCTTCCTGTACTCATAATTAAACAAAGAGACATAAACTGTGTCTACATTTGTTTTTTAAAACCAGGAATACACTCATTTAGAAGAATCAAAGATGACAAAAACAGCCATGGTGAAGTTCTTACTATATTACGGGCTTTGTTAATGTAATCCATCACATCGATTTAGAGTGAAGTGAATTTACTGTACACTTTTGACACCAATGCTCATACAAGTGGTTTGCAAGCCAGCAAATATTACTCTTCTCTTTGTGAAATGGATTAGAAATTTCCATCCCTCATTTCATTCCCTCAACTTGTACCTTCCTCCACTCTACAATGCTGCTTAAAACCTAAACTGCACTTAATTAACTTTCTTCCCAGTCAGTTCTGCACTAAACAATGTTCAACTTAAAAATCTGCAATACCCGTATAGCAACTTTTAGTCACAACCTGATGGGTAGCTGTTTGTGTAATCAAATCCTTACATATAGGATTGATATCTGCTTATTCTTTTCCAATTGGAACTATTCTGTTAAATAACCCAAGGCAAGTCTCCATTGTGTTTCTAAAATTATTTGATCTTTTGCTTATTAACTTAAGCCACAGCTGAAGATTGGTATTCATTGTGGACATTAACATAATCCAAAAACATTGCACTTCATTCCTTACCAAGATTACAGTAGAACACAATCTGCAAATGACACTAAATCAACTGGAAGACATTTCCATAGTGTGGACTAATGAAAATATTCTTAACATCTGACTAGGGGTCACTTGTGCTCTTATCAAGAAGTGCCATTTCCCAAAGAAGATACTATACATTTCCCATCAAGCAGAAAATCTTCAAAACTGGGGATTGGGAGCGTGTTGAAAATGTAGCCCTCTCTTTGAGCCAAATGTTGCAGTCTTTACTCAGATATGATTCCCATTGATATAAAAGGGAGCTTTGCCTGTATAAGAGAGTTTCAGGCTTGGACTCTTTGGGATGACATTAACACCAGAGATGACTTTTTCTTAATCAAATAGAAGGTCAGTCTACAAAACTGACATACAGGAAGTAAAGCTCCGAGCAGTGTCAAAGTCATGTACATATTTTCAGAACTGACAGTACCTGAAAAATAACTGGATCATCTGTTCCAGTGTTCTGACTGGACTTTATGATATTGTCTGCTTTTACATCATTCCCACAATTAAGCCACAATATTTGATTTTTTTCCTCTGGTTGCATATCCAATACTTCCAACTCTTTTGTATTTTTCTTACATTGAAATTAGTTGCCCGCTACGTGTCTATAATTTAGAGTTAATGCAATAGCAAGAATGTTTGCTACAGCACTGATCAGATACTAAAAGGCTAAGTCAGAGAGCAAAAGGGTTATGGCACTGCCTAAACAAAACAGAAGTCTTGGCTGCAGAGTATTGCATATGTGAATCAGACAGTTTGCATTGCAAATATTAAAAATGCACAGTTACTAACATTGAAAAATGGGAGCCACATGTCATTGATCATTTGAAACACAAGTATATTAGAAATGTAGCAGCACTACATTGTTGCATCACCTAAGGGGGAAAAAAAAAGCATATACTGTGTAGTAGCTTAAAATGCTACATAGGCTTTTAAGAACACTTTCTAAACTTCTCTGGCTTTTCGCACTACCCTGTTTAAACATCTGTTAATGAAACCTGTTAACTATCAATTGACATGGTGGAAATAATTCGTTGTTTAAAAATTCAAATGGAATAAACTCATTGGGAAAGAAAGAGTGAATTCTCATTTTCTTAAGTTACAAACCTTGCTTACCATAGCAAACGATGAGGGGTCCTAACCTTTTGCAGCTTTGATGGTTCTAGTTTTATATGTGAGGATATATGAACTGCTAGAATTCCAATGAAATAACATTAATGCAGTCGGTTCTACAGAACTAACATGGACAGAGGGGAAAAACAAAAACAAGGACTTTCAAGGCTAGAAGGTAGGTATTTTTGGATCTAGGTTTTCTAGAGAGGTATTTAGTAAAGGCCTAATGCCAGCTTTATTACAATGAAATAGAAGTGCTTAACTACTGACTGACTCGTCAATACGACATTGAGGAGGTGGGGATGGGGGTAGGAAGGAGAATTCTCTCCTTGGTGCCAGCAGCAAATTTGGTGTATCCATTGCCGGCAATGGACATAACACCGGGGGGGGGGGGGGGAGATCCAAATCTCAGCGCAAAAGGTTTAATAGATGTGACCTTATTCGATTTCAACATTTGGCAGCTATGTTTTAGCTGTGGGCTACAACATGTATAAACTTTACAGCCTGCATCTTAATTAAGAGCGAAGAGAAAACTGAGTGCTATCCAAAACAAACTTCAGCTTCACTGTCTATTATGTGCCAAATAAACTGTTAAAAAAAAATCTATATACTTGAGCTAAAGTATATGCCACTCAAAGTGATGAGATATTGTCTTGGAGTCAAGCATTTTCTCCCAGAAATACTGCCTTCTTGAAATCAGTTGGTCACATGACAACTATTAAAATGTATTTTAAGAAAATTCTAATGGCCAAAGGCCAACACTACATTCAAAACCTGCTAGTACATCCAGGCAGATAAGTAAATCAAAACAGAAACACGCAAATCCAAAACAGAAAACCTCCAAAAGGAAAACTGCTCCATTTGTTTACTTCAATTTGAAGTAGATATTAGGGGCATGAATGGACCAGTCAAGGTTTATTTGAAAATCCCTCCATCATCAGATGTGCTGTAATCCTGTGGTCAATGCAGTATGTACAAACATATTCCTTTCAAAATACCCTGATATATGGTTTAAAACTCAAATGGCCAGGCAGTTACTTTATACAGTGGTTCTGGCATCTGTAAAAGTTTACAGCACTCACATGGTATCATCCCACTTACAAACTAACTTCACACTGAGATTCCCTCCCACCAGATACTGTACATTAAAGGCCATCTGATGAAATATGCACGGAAAACCTGTTTTATAAATTCATTGCTGGCACGTTTCAACCGTCAAAACTTCATTACAGTACACTTTACTGTACAAACACTTTAAAGGATGTTTATCAGGAAACTCTGCAAGTCAAAATGGATACTAGAGTTCTTGTTTATTGTACTTTCTCGGCCTCTTTATTTACCGTGGTTATCTCCAGTCTTAAATCAAGCTGCTTTCATGAAGGTGGTTACTAAAATGAGCTATGTATGTTAACCTACAACTCACAAAATGCAACAGTAGAGACATTAATTTTTAAACTTGTCTGTTAAATTGTAATCTAAGTTGTGAACATTTAAATATAATATATATCTCATATGAAAAAGCTAGAGCACAAGTGTTTCTGCACACACACCCCCATTCCCGCCTCCCACTGCCCCCTGCCCCAGTTACGTTTTGGGCCCAGACCGATTTGGAATGCTTTCATAGGCCACACATTTCAACAAATTTGTATGCTTTCAGGAAATATAAAGTCAAAAATATACAAATCTCTTGTTGTTATAAGGTTTTTGTGAATGAAATTACCCAGGACCATGGACTTGGAAGGAGAGAAAAAAATTAAGAGGGACTTTACAGCAATTTATCTTCAAAGTTCAAAACTGGTCACTTCACAGAAAGACTGCAGAACTGGTGAAATTCTTGCTTCTAAAAAGTGATACTGTAGTGGAGAGTCTTTTAGGAAAAATAAAACAGCTTTTAATAACTGGCCCGCTGGTATGAGCTACCGTGGAATAAATTAGCACAAAAATGGAAGAAAGTCTTATAACTGTTCACTGTTACAGACGT
This sequence comes from Lepidochelys kempii, assembly GCF_965140285.1. Taxonomy (NCBI): domain Eukaryota; kingdom Metazoa; phylum Chordata; order Testudines; family Cheloniidae; genus Lepidochelys; species Lepidochelys kempii. The sequence goes on from NC_136380.1 coordinate 17,113,842, forward strand.
AATCAACAAGGTCAGTCACTCTCAAAAGTTCATCCTCCTCTTCCTCTGGCCCTACTACCTCCTGCCCACCCCCTGTCCCATTGGGTGCCAGGGTGGCATTGGCTGTGCTGTCTTTGGGGGCTTGAGTCTTCTCACTTGGTTTGCCAATCAAGGTCTCAATAGTTTTACCTGGGCTCTGTCCATTGGTGGAAGGCAAGTCCACTAGGCTGTAGTCCAACGGACTTTCTACTTTCCCTACATTATCAAAGTCATCTTCATCATCACTTTCTATCCGGTAGCAGGGCTTCTTGGTGCTGTCATGAGGAGCATGAGGTGCTGATGGCTTATTTGCAGGTGCAGGCTTTTCTGCATCTTTGTTCGCATTGTCGCAGTTATCTTCATCATCTGTTTCAATTCGATTCAGCCGTTTGCGGACAGGTCTCCCCTCCTCTGGTTCATCCCCATCCTCTTCTCCTTCTGAGTATTCATCTGTGCTTCGGCTACGTTTTCGAATAGACTGCTTTGATTCCTTTGCTGGTTCATCATCTTCAGAGTTCTTGGACATGTAGCTCTCTGGAATGAGGAACAGACTTAAAGCCGTTAGCAAAATCTGACGGCAGGCAAAACATTCACAATTGCTCTTTATATTGTCCCTTTTATCCCTCTCTTCTGAAATGTCAATCCTTTCTGTCTTGCACCCTGCCGCCCCTCCCCTCTCACACCAATTCTGAAACTTTGTTAGCGTACTCACACATAAAATAAAAGAAATAGAAACTGCCATATTAGATCAGACTAGTGGCCCATCTTGCTTGGTATCTTGTTTCTGACACTGACAGCTTGAGGGGATGGTGTAATCCCACATAATGGATAATTATGTAACAATATGCATTCAGGGGAGTTGTGGAGAAAGTTTATTCCTAATCCCTTAACACCCACTTTACACTCTTCCAGACACTGAGAGCCCAAATTATGGCCATAAGCCTTCCCAAAGAGAATTGTAGGACTCCTTTCAAAGCTCATCAACACTGCCTTAAATTTCAGCTGGAGGGTTTGCTACTATATAATGTAATGTCTTTTCCCTGTATAGGGAGAGTATGCTATAGCCCCTCAGCACTTGTAGCTTCTGCTAGTCTGGGGAAGAAGAGGCTGGGACAGAAAATCAAACACCAAGCAGTTTGACTCATTGGGCCATCTTGAACTACCCAGAATGCATGTACACGGCCATCTGAAAGTACGTTTGTTGCACAGGAAGTTTACAACAGGCAAGTCTTTCACACAGCTAAGCAGTCTCTCACACAGTTCCACAATAAATCTGCCAGGTAATTATATATCCAGTGACACTGTTACACACTGTACTTTGATATGCCTGGGGAGAATACCAATGGTATCGCTGTGCTGTTTTTACTGCACAAAAAGCCTGTAACAAATTTAATACTATGCAAATTATTTCACAGAACAAATACTATTATTTAACCATTGGCAAGCCAAAAGTCTAGGAGTCAAAGGACTGAAGTTCCCAGTGAGGCTATTGTATTATATAGCAGATTCTTGGCAGAGATGTTCTCTCTACAACCAATTTACGGGAAGAGAATGCAAATTACATTTTAAGGCTCAGTTTGTAAAAGACAATAAGCTTGTATAATACAGTCAAGCTCCTTTGATCCTGAAGGATCCTACAGCACTTTATAAATTTAGGCCAACACTTGCCAAAATATCTTCTAATTATGGATGCCCAACTTGACACACAGTGCCTGCGCTTTGAAACATAAGAACAGCCATAGTGGGTCAGACCAAAGGTCCACCTAGCTCAGAATCATGTCTTCCGACAGTGGCCAATGCCAAGTCCCCCAGAAGAAATGAGCAGAACAGGTAATCATCAAGTAATCCATTTCCCTGTCGCCCATTCCCAGCTTCCCATTCACACCATTCCCGCCCATCCTGGCTAATAGTCACTGATGTACCTATCCTCCATGAATTTATCTAGTTCTTTTTTGAACCCTGTTGTTATAGTCTTGGCTTTCACAAAATCCTCTGGCAAGGAGTTCCACAAGTTGACTGTGCATTGTGTGAAAAAATACTTCCTTCTGTTTTAAACCTACTGCCTATTAATTTCATTTAGTGATCCCTAGTTCTAGTGTTATGAGAAGGCGTAAACAGCACTTCCATTTTACTTACTCTACACCAGTCATGATTTTATAGACGTCTATCATATCTCCTCTTAGTTGTCTCTTTTCTAAGCTCAAAAGTCCAAGTCTTAATCTCTCCTCATATGGAAGCCGTTCCATACCCCTAACCATTTTTATTGCCCTTTTCTGAACCTTTTCCAATTCCAATATATCTTTTTTGAGATGGGGAGACCATATCTGCACACAGTATTCAAGATGTGGGTATACCATGGATTTATATAGAGGCAATATAATATTTTCTGTCTTATTGTCTATCCCTTTCTTAATGATTCCCAACATTCAGTTCGCTTTTTTGACTGCCACTGCCATTGAGCGGATGTTTTCAGAGAACTATCAATAATTACTCCAAGATCTCTTTCTTGGGTGGTAACAGCTAATTTAGACCCCATCATTTTATATGTATAGTTAGGATTATGTTTTTCCATGTGCACTACTTTGCATTTATCAACATTGAATTTCATCTGCCATTTTGTAGCCCAGTCACCCAGTTTTGTGAGATCCTTTTGTAGCTCTTCACGGTCTGCTTTGGACTTAACTATCTTGAGTAGTTTTGTATCTTATGCAGATTTTGCCACCTCACTGTTTACCCCTCATGGAGTGCACTGTCAACGTGGGGGCAGGTATTTTCTCCAGACATGGAGATGTAATCCGTGACAAAATTCTTTCAGAAGAGACTGGGAGCGCCTTCATTCTGTCTGCTACTGTAATGAATAGTTGGGTAGATTTCCAAAATGGCTTTGTTCGATATAGAAGGCTAACACCTAGCGAACATCCAAAGAGCGAAGTTTCTGTTCCTGGCTGTTTGCGTGTGGCTTAGGGTAAAAGACTGGAAGAAAAATATTCTGATTAACATGAAACTGGGAGATGACCTTCGGGAGGAAGGCAGGGTGCAGCCGAAGCTGAACCTTGTCCTTATAGAAGACGGTGTAAGGAGGCTCAGATGTTAGGGCCTTAAGCTAGGATACCTTCCTGGTAGATGTTATTGCCAACAGAAACACTACCTTCGATGATACATAAGAGCAAGGAGCATGTCGCGAGTGGTTCAAAGGGGGGCCTCATTAGTCTGGAAAGAACCAGGTTAAGGTCCCAGGGTGGGATCGGTTGTCGTACTTAAGTGTTTAAGAAAGCATCCAAATATTGGGTTGGCAAAGACCGACTAGCCCACCACGCCTGGGTGAAACGCGGCAATGGCAGGCAAGTGGACTTTTATTGATGAAATAGAAAGCCCTTGCTGCTTCAGGTGCAGAAGGCAGTCCAAGATAAGAGGTATTGTTGAGTGTGTAGGAGACATGTGTTTCTGCGCTGACCAAATTGTGAATCTCTTCCATTTGGCTAGGTAGGTGGCCCTAGTGGATGGTTTCTTACTGCCAAGGAGGACTTCCCTAACTGGAACACGGCAAGCAAACTCCATTGGGTTTAGCCATAGAGCTTCCAAGCCATGAGATGGAGAGATTCGAAGTTGGGGTGCTGAAGACGGCCATGGTCCTGAGTTATCAGGTCCAGGAGCAGCGGTACAGTGATCGGAGTTTCCACTGACAGCTCTAGAAGAGACACATACCAGTGCTGATGGGGCCAGGCTGGAGCTATCAATATTACCGAGGCTTCTTCCCTCCGAATCTTGATTAGCACCTTGTGAACGAGTGGAATGGGTGGAAATGTATAAAGGAAGTGATCCTTCCAAGGAAGAAGGAATGTGACCGTGATTGAGCCCAGGGTGTGACTCAGGAAGAAGCAGACACTTCGTAGTGTGTCCTGTCACGAACAGGTCTATCTAGGGAAATTCCCCACTGTTGGAAGATGGTGTTCATGACACTGGGTGGATGGACGACTCGTGGTTGTGAAAGGACCTGCTGAGATAGTCTGCCAACTCATTTTGAACTCCAGGAAGATAAGGTGCCTCCAAGTGTATTGAGTGGGCTATGCAGAAGTCCCACAGTTTGAGGGACTGTTCCTGGCACAAGGGAGATGAGCATGCTCCCTCCTGTCTGTTAATATAAAATATTGCTGTCTGTCTGTCATGATTGATACACATCTCCCCTCCAAGTGAGCTTGGAAGGTCTGGCATGCCAGACGGACTGCCCTCAGCTCCCTGACGTTGATGTGAAGTAAGAGCTCCGCGTGGGATCAGAGGCTTGAAGTCCTGAGCTCCCCCAGATGCGCTCCACACCCCATCGCTGACATGTCTGTGACCAGGGAAAGAGATGGTTGAGGTCTGCAGAAGGGAATGCCCGCACACACAGCTTGCGGGTTGAACCACCACAGAAGAGACTCAAGAACTGGTTGGGAAGGAGTGACTACCTTGTCTAGACTGTCCCCGTTTGGTCAATAAACCTAGGCTAGCCACGCCTGAAGGGGTTGGAGCCTCAGTCTGGCATGCTGCACTACATAAGTACAGGCGGCCACGTGGCTGAGGAGCTTCAGGCAATTCCTTGCCGTAGTGGTAGGGAATTGTCTGAGACCTTGTATGATGTCACAAAGGGTCTGAAACCGTGACTCTGGTAGAGATGCTCTGGCCTGTCTTGAGTCCAACACTGCCCCTATGAATTCTATCCTCTGAACAAGGGACAGGGTTGACTTCTGCATGTTCAGTAGAAGGCCAAGGTCATTGAATGTTGCTCTTATCAGGCTTACATGTGCCTCCACTTGTGTTTTGGAGCGGTCCTGGATCAGCCGGTTGTTGAGGTATGGAAACGCCTGCACCTGGCACTTCCGCAAAAAAAGTGGCCATAACTGCCAAGCACTTGGTGAACACCCAAGGTGCTGCTGACAAGCCAAAGGCAAGGACCGGGAGCTGAACAGGAGAGAATATCCCAGTTCTATCATGCTACTCCTGGGGGCATTCTGCACCAAAAAAATCCAAAATTCTGCAAATTTTATTTGTCAAAATAATGCCATATAATCACACCAGTTTCACTTATTTTGGTAATTTATTTAAACTACCGTACAGAGAAAAAAAAATCATACTAACCGTTCAGCATTTCCTAAACACATGAAAATTAAGTTACAAATACTTGGTAACCAAGACCCTGCATTCCAGTTATCCTGGATTTTCATTTAGATTACATGACTTTTATTTTGTTGTTTGGTGTTCTGTAAAGTAGAATGACGCTTTAAATTGCTCAGACTTTCACACAAGAAAGTCACACAGTTTTGCTAATCACGGTCCCGCATTTTTAAAAATGGGTAAGTAAAATAGATCCTGAGCTGTAATCTGACCCCCCTGTGCCTCTCTGGCAGAGGGAAAAAAAAGCGAGAAAGCCCACACAGCCCTTCCTAGCTGAGGATTCCCTTACTGTCATTTACAACAAGGCTCCTTTACCCCAACCTGGCAAAGTAAAGGAGTCTTAATTGACTACAATTAACTAACAATGGGAACATTAGCAGCCTGCCAGTTTAGTTGTTACATTTCTGCTCTGCCTTAGGGACAGAGCCTGCTTCACACAGCCCTATCCCTCCAAGCCCAGGGTGCAGCAACAGCAACCAGAGGGACAGAGAGCGTCTGGTTGCTCACTCATTCCACATGCAGGCAGGCACCAACCCCACCTCCTTGACCAGCCTCCCTCCTCCCCTCCAGGGTGATCTGCGCTCTGCTGCTGGCTGCTCCCAGCAAACGTGCCCGGGCATTAAAATGAGGAGAGCAAAGAAATCTGCGCACGGTATGCATTCTGTGCCCCCCGCAGGGCACAGAATTCCCCTGGGAGTACCGTGCGGAGCACCCAGCAATCTGACGTGATCCAGGCCCACACATGGTAGAAGTGAGACAGCTGACACGAAAAGGATGGGAAGTTGGATCCGGTGTCTGAACTGGTACATCGCCCTTGGGCGCACCTTCAAAAGGCTTATTTTGAACCAGAGGACTTGCGGCTTCATAGCCTTAAGGACTCAAGAGCCACTCTCAAGTCCCTGAGCCACCATATTCCATCTGTGCAGTGGAGGCATTTTAAGCCCCAGCCCCTACCTTGATTCTACCAAAGTCTGTTAGTAGAATCAAGGCAGGGGCTGGGGCTTAATATGCCTCCGCTGCACAGATGGAATATGGAGGCCCAGGGACTTGAGAGTGGCTCGAGTCCTTAAGGCTATGAAGCCGCAAGTCTCTCAGAGAAGAGGGTCGAGCCCTCAAATGGGAGGTTCTGGATGTCTGTTGGACCTCATACGGGAGCCCTGATGCCTGCAGCCAGGAGCTCCTCCAGATGGCCACCACTGAAGACATGGTCCAAGCGGCTGAATGGGCAACATCTAGGGCTGCCTGTAGCGGAGCCCGTGCCACAAGTTTGCCCTCCTCCACCAAGGTGGAAAACTCTGCCTCTGATTCTTCTGGCAGAAGCTCAGTGAATTCTGACACAGCCCCGCAGGAACTGAAGCTATATCTGCTAAGGATCACCTGGTGGTTTGAAATCCAAAGCTGGGGCCCCCTGGTAGAATAGACTTTCCTCCCGAAGTGGTCCAGATTCTTTGCATCTCGGGCTTTAGGTGATGGACCTTGGTGCCCTTGCCGTTCTCATTCGTTTGCCACGAGTCTGGTGGTGGGTGTGAATAAAAGTGTTCAAACCCTTAAGAGGGAACAAAATATTTCCTCTCTGTCCTTTTCACCACCAGGAGCAGGGAGATGGGGGTTTGCAGCAGCATTCTTGTGGTATCTTGTATGGTTTTAATGAGCGGCAGGGTAACTTGGGAGGGTCCTCAGGGGTCCAGGATGTCCACCATGGGGTCTGATGACTCAGAGACCTCCTCGACCTGGAGCCCCAGCTTCTGGGTCACTCTCTTCAGGAGCTGCTGGTGGACCCTACTGTCCTCGAGTCCAGGAGCTGTGGAGGTACCAGCCACTGTCTCATCTGATGATGAAGATGACGAGGTTCTACCTGGAACCAGCTCTTGCTCCTGGCCTGTGTGGCGACCAGTAGCGTGTGGGATGGCTGGTCCTGCACCAAGGGAGATGGGGGAGGTGCATGGTTTTCTGAAGCTACCAACACTGACCTCCTGGAATAGGATCCCTGGCTTTGATGAAACGCTGAGGGGGTCCAAAACAGCCATTGGGCTAGAGCTCGCCATTGCACGGGCCATGGCATCGGGCGAAATTGCTGTCTCTCCCTGTCCAACCTTGAGTGTCTGCGCTCCGATCTGTGCTGGGTCCACCTGGACACAAAGGATTCCACCTCTGAATCCAATTGGGAGGTCTCACTCTGGGAGGACCATGGGAGAGCAGTGCCCACCGGTGCTGTGGAGCCGTGCTGGGAGATTGGTGACCATTGCGGCTTCCCTGCTGGTCTGTTGCCAGAAGGTACCTGGGACTGGTGGACCAGATGATGGTGATGGATGTGGTACCATCACTGGCTTGCCTCGGGACGACACCAAGAGTCTTGGGGGTGCCATTTCCCTTGAGCTTGGTGCCCTGTCTCGCCTGGGCGGGGAAGGCAGTGCTGTGAAGGTGATGAGCTCTCTCGCTGCCTTAAAGATCTCTGGTGTGGTGGGCAGCTGCAAAGCCTCTCCGTGACTCTCCCGGGGAGGGGAGTCCTGAGGAGTTGGACTCCACTGACCCCTTGTTGGGGCAGGAGTCAACGGCGCCGGGCTAGGTGGTGCTGCACTTACGTGGCCCAATGCGGGTCCCACTGTGCCAGAGTCCTTCTGTCCCGGCCTCAGCGTAGGTGAGCACCCCCAATACAGCTTCTTTTTCTTGAGGGGCACCGGGGATTGGGAACGGTGCTGCACTCTGCCATGCATGGAGCCCCTGTGCAGCGAGCTCTGTTGGTGCTGAGCATCTCTATCCCAGTCCTTTCTCGGTACCAAAGTTTCCCGTGTCGACGTCGGAGCACTGCGCACCAATGCTGAGGTGCTAGGCATCAGTTCGGCCGAAGTCGGTTCCAAGTAGGGATGGAGGATGGCCTCCATCAGAAGGATCTTCAACCGTTGGTGGCTTTCTTTTTGAGTCCTGGGGCAAAATCCCCTAGAGATCTTGCAATGGTCCTTCTGATGCGATTCCCCCAGGTACTTCAAGCAGGAAGTGTGGGGGCCGCTCCTAGGCATAGGCTTGTTGTAAGCTCTGCAGCGTTTAAACCAAGGGGACCGGGGCATGCCCCAGTACCGGGGGGTGGGGTAGGGAAGTGGGGGGGAGGTCCCCCAGAATAATTCCCCACTGGAATCTAGCTATATAATGACTGACTAACTACAGCTACTAGCTAACTGGTTTAACTATTTACAGAAAGACATTCTGAGGACTACTCGGGAGAAGGCTTGCCGAAGCAAGAGCAAATGAGCTTTCCGGCTAACCGTCGCAGGCAGTAAGTAGGAACTGAAATGGCGGCGGGTCGGCGGGGCCCAAAGTATGGCACCATGGAGGCGCAACTCCAGGCGCCTGAGCCGACCCAACGGGTACTGCTAGGGGAAAAACCTTCCGCACACACCTAAAAAACGCGCACACACCTAATTGGAATCAACATGAGCAAGTACTCGAAGAAGAACCAATCTTGCCAAACAAACCTAATTTCCTTCATTGATATGGTTACTGGCCTAACGGATACAGGGAAGCAGAAAACATGGTATAATCTTGATTTTAGAAAGGCTTTTGTCCCACAGTCCCACATGACATTCTCATAACCAAACGACGGAAATGTGGTCTAGATGAAATCACTGTGAAAGTGGGTGTACCACAGCGTGAAAGCCTGTACTCTATGTGTAGTTATCAATGGTTTACTGTCAGACTGGGAGGATGTATCTAATGGGGTCCAATGGGTCAGTCCTGGGTCTGGTATTATTCAATATTTTCATTAATGACTGCAATAATTAAATGGAGAGCATGTTTATTAAATTTGCAAAAGACCTCAAGCTAGGAGGGGTTGCAAGCACTTTGGATGACAGGACTAAAACTTAAAACAACCTTGACAAATTAGAAAAATTACTCTGAAATCAACCAGATAAAAATTAATAAAGATAAGTGCAAAGTACTTCACATAGCCCTGGTCTACACTGGGGGCGGGAGAGGGAAATCGATCTAATTTATGCAACTTCAGCTACGTAAATAACGTAGCTGAAGTCAACGTACTTAGATCGACTTACCATGGTGTCTTCACCGCGGTGAGTCGACTGCTGCTGCTCCCCCGTCGACTCTGCCTGTGCCTCTCACAGTGGCGGAGTACAGGAGTCGACGGGAGAGCGCTCGGGGGTCAATTTATCGCATCTAGACTAGATGCGATAATCGATCGCCGCTGGATCGATTGCCGCCCGCCGATCTGGCACGTAGTGAAGACATACCCTTAGAAAATAAAAACCAAACATACAACTACAAAAAGAGGAATAACTGGCTAGGTGGTAGCACTGCTGAAAAGGATCTGGGGGTTACAGAGTGGATGACAAAATGAATATATGAGTCAGCAATGTGATATGAAAGATTAATGCCATTCCAACATGTATTAACAGGAGTGTCTCATATGAAAGACATGGAAGGTTAACTTCTGCTCTACTCAGCACTGATGAGGCCCCAGCTAGAGTACTGGATCCAGTTCTGGGTGCCACAGTTTAGGAAAGATGTGGACGAAGTTGAGGGAGTCCAGCGGAGCGCAACAAAATGATAAAAGGTTTAGAAAACCCGGCCTATGATGAAAGGTTAAAAAAACTGGACATGGTTAGTCATGAGAAAAGAAGACTGAGGGGGGACCTGATAAGAGTCTTCCCATATGTTAAGACCTGTTACAAAGAGGACAGTGATCAATTGTTCTCCATGTTGACTGAAGGTAGGACAAGAAGTAATGGGTTTAATCTGCAGCCAGAGTTAGATATTAGGAAACATTTTTAACTATAAGGGTAGTTAAACTCTGGAATAGGCTGCTAAACAAGGTTGCGGAATCCCCATTACTGGAGGTTTTTAAGAACAGGTTGGACAAACACCTGTTAGGGATGGTCTAGGTTTACTTGGTTCTGCCTCGGCACAGGGGACTGGACTAGATGACCTCTCGAGGTCTCTTCCAGCTCTACATTTCTATGATTCTATTAAAGTTTTAATTACAACTACAGGCATATTTAGGGGGACAGAACAAAATTACTAAATTTGGATACAACCAGGACACCAGGGTTAACGCCCTTACTCTTACGAAAGGGCTGTGGGATCTTTAATGACCACAACTGAAGTGTGACAAATACTCCTGTCCTCCACAATAACCGCATTTCCTCCTTTGCAATCCCAACATTTAACTACCAGATGGAGTAATTTCACACCAGGAAGTCAAGATAAGGGAAAGCATGAAATTTGACAAATAGCAGTAATAATGCCTTGTTATATAAATTGATAGGGTGCATCACAAGGATACATTTAGATTTTGGGAAATATCAAGGATCTCAGAAAAGAATTCTCTGTGTATCTCTGACTAAATGCAAATCTTGTGTTCACTTTATGCCCCGTATTTCTCCCTTTCCACTATCACTCACACATCAGCTCCTGCAAATGGTGGAGTGCTTGTTTTACCTTCACTGTCTGAACTGGGAAGCCTCCGTTTATGAAGTCGTCTTAGCTCCTTTCCATATCGAACACTTTTCTGTGAGCCATCGCTTTCTGAATCCTCCTTATAGTTAACTTGTCTCTTTTGATTCCGCCTTGATCTTCTCCGCCTAGTTTCCAGGTAATCATCATCACTGTAATCTGTGTAATCACCACTTTCTGCAAAGAAGAAAACAGCCATACGCTTTATTCTGTTAAAATGAAAATGCACAGACCCACTGTCACATTTCCAAAAGGTATGTTTGTTCAAACAAAGTGCAACCTTGAGTGAACAAAATCAACCACTCTAGTCACAGGAAAACCTCAATCTTTAAGCCTCTAACGGGAAGGTTGTGATCTTGACTGGGTCCAGCCTCATACTACTCCACTGGCTCCCCATTCATTTCCAGCTTGAAATTGCCATCAGTTTTTAAATTCCACTATGGATTTTTCCAGTTACTTTCACACACCTCTCCCACCCTCCTCTAGCATTGGTTTCCTTCTATACAATCTTACCCCTACTTGTGTGAAACATACTTCTCCTCTACAGCTCCTGCCAACTAGAACAACCTGCTTGAATCTGAATTGATGATACAATCTCATTTCAATCTCCACTGGAAAATACCTCTGGCCCTTGATTTTTATTTAACTCTAATTTTATTATATGCAAGCATTTTTAGACGAAGTCCATGAAAGATATTGACAGAATAACAGTGAACTGTAAGCAGTGGTAAAAAATGAAGTGGATAAACTCAATTCCCCAAACGAGAAGTGGCTAAACTCTGTGTACCTTAGTTTACCCTTGACTATACTACTGATGGTAGGAAAGTACAGATTAATTGTTCTCAAGTCAGCAACAAGGAGATCAGTCCTATAGGTTTCAAAGCTGCAGCTACACGTTTGGTCGGAATACCAGATGAGAGTGTTTATAACAACCAACCCAGTCGTTCCTAGTTCTCGGTGCACCAGACTTCTGCAGAATTAGTGCCTTTTTAAGGTCTAGCTTGTCAGCCACTTTTTCCAGCAGCTGAAAATAACTGTGGTAGCGGGATCTTGTTTAGCTACTTTTTCTTTGAACCATGTCAAAAACATTATTCCACAGTATTAATGCTGCCTTTTCATTCCAGGGCCACCCAGAGGATTCAGGGGGCCTGGGGTCTTCGGCAGCAGGGGTCCTTCTGCTCCGGGTCTTCGGGGCACTTCGCTGAAGACATGGAGCGGAAGGACCCCCGCTGGCCAAAGACCCAGAGCGGAAGAAGCGGCGGCAGGTCTTTGGAGGCGGGTCCTTCACTCTGCGTGTGTTCGGTGGCACTGAAGGACCCGCTGCCGAAGTGCCGCCGAAACCTCTCGTGGGGGCCCCTGAAAGGCCCGGGGCAAATTGCCCCACCACTTGCCCCCCCCCCCCCGGGCCGCCCTGTTTCATTCGCATCACAAGCTGCCCTGTCGTGTTATTAACTGAAATGACTCAGACTAAAACAGCCGTGTTTTTCCCTCAAAAACATTAAGGAAAAAGGTGAGAGCAAGTCAACAAGAGAGCTCAATGAGAAACCTCAAATCTGGAGAAGAAAAAAACCCTCCGTGTTTGTTATTTCTTTAGAACCAAAGTAAGGTGAGGCAGGCTCTCCAGAAAGAGAGTTTGTGGGGGTAAGGAAAGGAACATATAGTTAAGGCCACCACCCTTTGCGCATGCGGTGGGGAGGTGGTGAGGAGGGAAGAGAGAGAGAGAGAGATATACACTGCCTTGTGGAAAGGAACAGGACTGAAAACCTTGAAGACTGAGGTTCTTTATTTGTCCACAAAACAGATGAATACTGGGCAGCAGCAGTGCAAGCTTCTCCAGGGGTCAGTCCTGGAGCCGGTTTTGTTCAACATCTTTATTAATGATCTCAACGATGGGATTAATTGCGCCCTCAGCAAGTTCGCAAATGACACTAAGCTGGGGGGAGAGGCAGACAGACTGGAGGGTCGGGATAGGGTCCAGAGTGACCTAGACAAATTGAAGGATTGGGCCAAAAGAAATCTGATGAGGTTCAACAAGGAGAAGGGCAGAGTCCTGCACTTAGGAAGGAAGAATCCCATGCACTGCTACAGGCTGGGGACCGACTGGCTAAGCAGCAGTTCTGCAGAAAATGACCTGAGGATTACAGTGGACGAGAAGCTGGATGAGTCAGCAGTGTGCCCCTGTGGCCAAGAAAGCCAACGGTATATTGGGCTGTATTAGTAGGAGCATTGCCAGCAGATTCAGGGTGATTATTCCCCTCTATTTGGCACTGGTGAGGCCACATCTGGAGTAGTGTGTCCAGTTTTGGGCCCCACACTACAAAAGGGATGTGGACAAATTGGAGAGAGTCCAAAAAGAAAATGATTAGGGGGCTGGGGCACAGGACTTATGAGGAGAGGCTGAGTGAACTGGGGTTATTTAGTCTGCAGAAGAGAAGAGTGAGGGGGGATTTGACAGCAGCCTTCAACTACCTGAAGGGTGGTTCCAAAGAGGATGCAGCTAGGCTGTTCTCAGTGGTGGTAGATGACAGAACAAGCAGCAGTGGGGGAGGTCTAGAATAGATATTAGGAAACATTATTTCACTAGGAGGGTGGTGAAGCACTGGAATGGGTTACCTAGGGAAGTGGTAGAATCTTCATCCTTAGAGGTTTTTAAGGCCTGGCTTGACAAAGCCCTGGCTGGGATGATTTAGTTGGTGTTGGTCCTGCTTTGAGCAGGGGATTGGACTAGATGATCTCCTGAAGTCTCTTCCAACCCTAATATTCTATGATCCTATGATCAAGCTGCCATGGAGGAATCACTTCCAGAGATAAGAAGGGAGCTCAACTTCCAGGCACACTGAGCCTTTGACCTCTCTTCCAGCTGTCAAGAGCATTAGTGCATATATTAATTAAGGTGGTATTTTTTGTGATGGCCACATGACCACTAGGAACTGCTCCCAAGTATTTAGCTGCATTAAGGTGTAGATTAGTAATAACTTCAGATCCTTTAGCTTCTGCATCAGTTGCTGTCATATTTTCATTAATCATAGACTACCACAATTTCCACTATGAATCTCTGTATACGTTCAGACTCTAACCATTTCTTTCTTACACTCATTGTTGGTCTCTTAGTGGCATACAGAAAAGGAAGACAGCTTACGGAACAATCATTTTAAGCTCATACACCTTTCTTAATTTGCCCATACATAAAAACTCACATTGGAGACCAGCCATTCAAAGAAGAATAAATGGACACAAATCAGATGTCAAGAATTATAACATTCATAAACCAGTCGGAGAACACTTCAATATCTCTGGTCACGCGATTACAGACATGAAAGTTGCTATATTACAACAAAAAAACTTCAAATCCAGACTCCAGCGAGAAACTGTTGAATTGAAATAAATTTGCAAATTGGATACAATTAACTTAGGCTTGAATAGAGACTGGGAGTGGCTAAGTCATTATGCAAGGTAACCTATTTCCCCTTGTTTTTTCCTAACCCCCCCCGCCCCCCCCTCAGGCGTTCTTGTTAAACCCTGGATTTGCGCTGGAAATGGCCCACCTTGATTATCATACACATTGTAAGGAGAGTGATCACTTTAGATAAGCTATTACCAGCAGGAGAGTGGGGTGGGAGGAGGTATTTTTTCATGCTTTGTGTGTATATAAAAAGATCTTCTATACTTTCCACAGTATGCATCCGATGAAGTGAGCTGTAGCTCACGAAAGCTTATGCTCAAATAAATTGGTTAGTCTCTAAGGTGCCACAAGTACTCCTTTCCATTTCATTCTGCAGCTCAGCTGACTTCAGAAAGATGGATACAATAGTGAAAAGGCCATTCAATACCTGCAATGAGCTAATCCTGCAAGGTGCTGGTGCCTTCAACTCCCAATTGCATTAGGTAGTTTTGGGCCCAGTCCTACAAAGTAAGTGACACTCCTGAGAAAGCTCTTCCTGAAAAGTGCTATCTCCTCATGGAATGCTATGAGAATACATTATTAAGAGACAAAATTTACCTAGTCTCTGATTTATTTCTTCTTGATTAGTAAGGACAAATACACGCAAGAAAAAAATATCTTCTCCCCTTAGTTCATCTGCTTCCATTGCTTATTCCTCTGTGTAGGAATCATTTTCACACAGTCAGTTGTATTTCAGACAGAGGATGGATTTTGATTGGGGAACAGGCAGTATAAGGCAAGGAACAAAGACGCTGTTGTCATGCAAGTGTCCCTAGTAATTAAAGTTCAAAAGCGAGAAATATCGAAACCATAGATTCATAGATTATAAAGTCTGAAAGGATCACTACTGTAATTTACTTTGTCCTCTTGTTTAACATAGATCATAGTACAATAATTCCTGCCGTTGAGGAAATTATTCTTCCCTCCTAAGCAATCAGGGATTGAGTTTCTCTAAGCAGTGGGCTTTTGAAAGTTTTCCATGAGGCATTAGCAGATCTCTGAGTACACACAATGAAATAGTTCTTTGAACTACTTTTCCTGCTAAGTTTAAACAAAATATTGGGCACCCACAAAATACGCAAAGAGAGATGCAACTGGAAATGAAGCATCAGGAATCTGCCAATTCTGCATACAATTGCCTGTTTTGCCCTCACAACTTAAGCACCCATTTAAAAATGAATGTGACCCAAAGAACCTAACACTCAACACTAATTTCCTTTTGTGCATTTTGAACAGAACACTCAGACCAAGTGAAAACCTTAAATAAGGAACATAATTATTAAAAAACAGTACTTGCATGACACTTTTCATTTCCAAAGCAACTCACAGAGACATCTAATTAACTAACACAACACCTCTATTGCAAAAGCAATAGCCCTATTTTTACAGCTAGAACCTTAGAAACACAGATGACATATGACTTGACTGAATCCATATAGCCAAGTTCAAAGTCCAGGCCAAGATTAGAACTCAGGAGTGTGTAAGCCACCTGTCCTTTTGCTTGGGCCCTCTTCTCTGACACACAACAGCTAACTCTTCAAAAGTTAAGCTTACCAGACTCCCTACTTAAATTGTCCTCAGAGTCTTCCTCTTCATCATCCTCTGAATATTTTTTCTTGACTGTTTTTCTTCGTAACCGCCTGCTTTGTCTCATTGGCCTGGAGTGGTGTCGCTTGGGTCTACGGGCACAGAACTCTGTATCACTGTCTTCGTTTGACAGCTGATCATCTTCACTTTCATCTGGGTTTTCCTCTGATACAACAAACTCGTCCTGAGATCTGTTAAAAAAAATTACAGCCAAAAGAGAGATACTTGAAATAAATGGACTAAAATACTGTAACATATAGGAGTTAGATATATTTAATATAGCTTATAATAAATTTAGATGTTATTTCAAGAATACATTTCTCTCTCTCTCTCTGTTTGGAAAGCCTAAGAGTGTTTCACAAAAATGAATGAATCTTCTCAAAACTAATGTGAGGCATCAAATCTTTACGCTGAGATCAACATACACAACACTGAAATTAAACACTTGCTGCATACCTGAAGGTGCCTTTACAGAATATAACGTTACACAGTAGATTAGGACAGTAAGTGAATTCAAATGCTGTATGACAGGTTTCAGAGTAACAGCCGTGTTAGTCTGTATTCGCAAAAAGAAAAGGAGTACTTGTGGCACCTTAGAGACTAACCAATTTATTTGAGCATGAGCTTTCATGAGCTACAGCTCACTTCATCGGATGCACACGGTATGCATCCGATGAAGTGAGCTGTAGCTCACGAAAGCTCATGCTCAAATAAATTGGTTAGTCTCTAAGGTGCCACAAGTACTCCTTTTCTTTTTGCAAATGCTGTATCTAACTGAAACTGCAGGTGGCTTTATTTAGGCTGCATTCTAATTGGCTCAGTACTTCAGGATAAACACCACTATTCTTATGAAACATTCTTTAAGTACCCACAAATGGTCAAGACTTCAGTTTGTGTGTCTTGTATGAAATATGGCACCCTCATACCTACAGTGCCTTCTGTCATACTGGTTCAGTAATAGTTCAGGCAGAACACCAGCTGCGAAACAGTTTCATGTTTCACCTACAGTAGGTGTTCCCTTGAGATCTCTCATTCAAGCACTGACTAAATACAAATCTATTCACTTGTGAGAGTTGAAAGAATCATATCCATGAAGCTGATGCATTTATGAATAAACTTCTAATTCACTGATTTATATTACTGGTCTTTCAGCCCTCCTGTCATATAAAGACTGAGCCAATTTATATAACAGTTAAGCAGCCTACCTGAAAAAAAAGGTTCATATGCAACAGTAATAGGCATCCAACTTTCCTATATGAATGCAAACTCTCAAACAGCCAACAGGTAATTAGTAGAGATTATTGTTGAAAATACGTGGACTCATCAATGCAGCGCTAATTCAGTGAGATTTTTACAGGCTGAATTCACTAATTAGGAAAGTTCCAGCACATCTTGCTCAACCACTGAAAAACCTTCAACACCATCACATGTGGAAAATGGAGCGGAAGAGATTTAAATAGAGATAGTTCCAAAACACAACAAGAGGGGTAATGAACAGCATGTCAGCTTTACGGGCTCTCAGCAAAGGGGGGGGAACAAAGTCTTGTACCCTTTAGTGAGTGTTTAGGAGGCATAAAAAAAGGACTGAAAGGATTTTTAACTTTAGAAATTCAGGTCTGTCTGATCTGGAGAATTCTGATGACTGAAAAACTAATGAAATGGCAGCATCCCAGGAAAGTGAAAAGCTGAGCAATTCAGAAGGGGAAGGGATTTTTAATCAGACTGCTTAAAATGTATTTAACATTTTAGGTTTCATGTTCTTGAGAGGGTAAACTCTACCTTTTCCTGATCTCCACATCTAGTTCTGCTGGTTTCTGAACCTCAAATCTGTAGTATGCTAAAAATCAAAAGTTGATTTCTATAGCCTCCTTTAATTCTAAGATATCTATGAGGTCTTGTCTACACTAGAAAGCTGTGACTAGATTTTCTATATTGATAGTATAAGATGCCTTATACTAGCACTGCAATTCCCATACAGTAAGAAACACAACTCTATTGGTATAAGTCACCTTTATACCAATATAAATGTGTCCACACTAGGGCTTTCACTGATGTGACTATTTTTTTTTTTTAAACAAAAACACCATACCCCTAACTGAAAGAGTTAGACTAATAAAAATTCTAAGTCTAGACCTGGCCTTAACAGGAAACCCACTCTTACAGCTTCAAACCGCAAAGAGACAACCCAGTGGCATTGTAAATTCACAGAAACCTGCAGTGGTTAATAACCCAAGACTAGTAGTTTAAACAGCTACCTACCCATCACTGATCCTGAACTCATCCTCACTCTCTTCCTCATCCAGGTTACTATCACTATCGAGGTCGTTCAGTCGCCGTCGTTTCTTGCGACGTGCTGCAGCAGCCCTTTGTGGCCGCTTATTTTCTTTCCTTTCTTCCTCTAGGATGGTGGAAATGTCTTTTCCCCGGTGACCTGTGATATTAGACATGTCTTTGCCTCTGCCAACACCTGTGTTAGTGGGAGAGGGGGAAAATAAGCTGCAAGTTAATTATAGCATTTCATATTCAATTTCACAGAGACCTTCCCATCCTGCTGCTAATTTCAACTTCCTTTTATAAAGGAGACCCCTCTCATCATCCAAGACTCAAGTTCTTGAACCCAGCTTTCTTACATCCACAGCTATACTAATGTGTCCAGTTTTGGGCCCCACACTACAAGAAGGATGTGGATAAATTGGAAAGAGTCCAGCGAAGGGCAACAAAAATGATTAAGGGTCTGGAACACATGACTTATGAGGAGAGGCTGAGGGAACTGGGATTGTTTAGTCTGCAGAAGAGAAGAATGAGGGGGGATTTGATAGCTGCTTTCAACTACCTGAGAGGTGGGTCCAGAGAGGATGGTCCTAGACTATTCTCAGTGGTAGAAGAGGACAGGACAAGGAGTAATGGTCTCAAGTTGCAGTGGGGGAGGTTGAGGGTGGATATTAGGAAAAACTTTTTCACTAGGAGGGTGGTGAAACACTGGAATGCGTTACCTAGGGAGGTGGTAGAATCTCCTTCCTTAGAAGTTTTTAAGGTCAGGCTTGACAAAGCCCTGGCTGGGATGATTTAGTTGGTGTTGGTCCTGCTTTTGAGCAGGGGGTTGGACTAGATGACCTCCTGAGGTCCCTTCCAACCCTGATATTCTATGATTCTATGATATAGAGTATTTTTTTGGAAGAGCTATAATCCCTAACACTTGGGAGCACAAACCAACTATTAACCCAGGGGATTTTAGAAAGAAGTTTCCCTATGGGCAGGTTACTGGAAAACTGTGCATTACAGGAATGCCAGCACCTTTCTCTGAAGCATCTGATATTGGCTACTGTCTGGGACAGCATACTGGGCTAGATGGACCACTGATCTGATAGGAACATATTAAAATGCTATGTCATAAGACAAACTCAGGGACACACACAAAAACAAGATTATGAATGTTCTTGGACGACAAGAAGTCTGAATATGATGTGGGACTGAAGGAAAGCTAGGGAGTAGATTCAAGGATATGACGTGCTTGGGATAACTGAAAGGGAACAGTATTATTAAGAGTATTGTTATTGTTATAGACAGAATAGAAGAGTGCGGTGGGGGAAGAGGTGAGACAGGAAAAAGAGATACGGTTCTCGTAATCAAGGTGAGAGATGCCCAAGTCATGGATAAGTGTTGTAGTGGCGGAGAGAGAGATAGGAAAGAACACACCGATTTTAAAGTAGTAACAAAACTTAGTGAGGGAACTGCGTGTGGCTGAAGGAGAGTTGGGAAGTCTGAGATGGCATTAGCAGCTTGGGAGACAACGGATAGTAGCAGAGTTCTTAGTGATGCCAGAGAGCAAATGAATGGAGAAGGACGAAGGATTAGGAGGAAAGATGAGCAGCCCTGTTTTGGAGAGACTAGATTTGAGTTGATAGCAAGACACCTACAAAAGGTGTAGTTGTGAGATGTGAGAGTCAATCAATCAATGGCACCAATGGTCTTTACAGAGCATGGTGTACATCCCGATGATTTCTTTGGCAATCATCTATAAAGGACTGCCAAGGGAGATGGGAGTCACCAGGCAGCTATATCCATAGGCCTTCTACCCGGCGTATTTTACTCCAGCCACTTATGCACCAGTAATTAGCATATGCTAACAAACTATTGCCATAACTGAATGCAAGAGGTGGGCTGTGGTTGCACACCCTATCACATACAACCTGACTGGGGAACTAGTTTTGAAAACTGGCCGATTAGGAGGTGACACGAGCCCTACCACAAGGAAATAAGTAGTGGGAACATTAGCTTAGCAGCATTTAGATAGCTAAGCTGAGCAGCAGTCAGGGTATACTGACATTTATTGATGCAATTATAAAACAAAAAATAAATACGAAGTGTGTGCACACGCCCACACTCCCAAACCTGAAAGAGCTGTGTGTGGCTCTCTCACCAACAGAAGTTGGTCCAATGAAAGATATTACAACCTGAGGCCCTATACCCTCACACAACACCATATGAGAATGATGAAGCATGGTAACTCCCTCTGCTGTCCTAACCACGTCTGGTCCTGAAGGCTCAGGGTGTTCCCCATGATAAGTAACACCATGTCTGGATGGAAGTGCTCCAGGAGATAGATACCACTTTTAGTGTTAAAAATATTTTGTTTAGTTGTTTTTATCTTGGGGGACAGAGACTTAATTTACTTGTATTAATTGAATTATTAATTATGTTAGGGTCCTTAGAGCCTTGAATAAGTACATTTATTACTTTAAATCTAAATAAATAGAAAAATAATCAGGCTTGATTTTCAGACTGCCTGTGCACATCCATAGGGCTTTTGAAAAAACAGGCATAGTTCTGGGGATTCAAAAAGAACAGGAGGAGGGGATTATCTGAACATTTTAAACATGCAAGAGATGTTGAAGCACAAATCCCACTGACAGGCAATAGGCACCAAGCTCCTAAATCCCTTGGGCATATTTGGAAAAATCTCCCTCAGATCTTCACCATGTCACAAAAGAAAAAGGTTTCAGAGTAACAGCTGTGTTAGTCTGTATCTGCAAAAAGAACAGGAGTACTTGTGGCACCTTACAGACTAACAAATTAAAACTTATGCTCTAATAAATGTTAGTCTCTAAGGTGCCACAAGTACTCCTGTTCCTTTTTACAAAAGAAAAAGAAAGACAAATTAGAATAATAAGATTAAGTTATAATTTTCTAACTTCGTTCTATTTTATTTTTTTTTAAGCTATTAGCTCCTTCCATCTGAGGATCTCAAAGAGATTTACAAGCATTAATGAATAAAGTTTCACAACACATCTGTGCAGTACGGAAGTACTGACCAAGATTAGGGCCAACATTTTCAAGATGTTCACTAGCTTTGGGTGCCTCAATGTGAAAACACATATTAGCCCAATTTCCAGAGGTATTGAACACCAGCAGCACCCAGTGGCTTCCTAATCTGGCCATCCAAAGTTAGGGAGTTATTATAAAATGTTTGGTTCTTGATGCCGAGTTTTATGTTTAGATATTTAAAAAAGTAAAAACTTAAATTATTAACAAAAGCTACATGATTTTTCTCTACATGGACTCTCCAACACATGATACCCATTGCCCCACAACCAGGGAAATCGCTACAGTATTTGCATTTGAAAGTCCAGTAGTAAAAATGTCAAGTTATGCAGAGATTCAGATGAGGTATCAAAGGTCAGGACTACATGCATTCCCTCTGGCATTGTAATAGAACGTGCGTCATACCAGCCCAACATGTCACCCATTTTAACTATACAAATAGTAAGTAACAGAAACATACCTCCTCCATCGGCCTCCTTGATATCATCTTCTATTGCTTCATCAATTGCCTCATCAAATTCATCAAATCTAAAAATAGTATCTTTTATTTACTACTTTGAAACAGAGCACAATTCAGATATATTTTGAAGTCACGTCTCAAAATCTAAAATAGCTGTAAGAATTCAGAGTGCTTCAGACATTCCAAAAGTGAGGGAAAGTGGTAAAATAATCAGAAAATCATCATACGTATTCATAGCGTACTAGACAGATGCTCAATGGGTTTTTTTAAAAATATGTAGAGCATGTCCAGCTTCTAGCACAATCTAGCAGGACGGATATATATTACTACCTGGGCTGACTTACTAATAATTTAGATAAATTCACAAAAACACCTCTTTCTTACAGGGTATGCTACTGAATTAAAAAAAACACAATGTGAATATTTTGTTTTAAAAGTATTTCAGCAAAAATTTTCACAAGAAATAGTTGCTTATTGATTATGCCAAACACCCCGCTCCTACCCCGATGGCATATGCATCTTTGTCCACCCCCAGCTTATGCAGTCAGGGACTAGAGATAAGCAGAGCATGGGATTGCATCCCTACCTTGGCTAATAGTCATTGATGTTTCTATCCTTCATGAGTTTATATAGTTTTGGCCTTCACAACATCCCCTACAACTAGAACCACAGGTTGACTGTGTGATGTGTGAAGTACTTCCTTTTTTTGGTTTAAGCCCACTGCCTGTTAATTTCATTGGGTGACCCCTCCTTTTTGTGTTATGTGAAGGGATAAACAACACTTGCCTATTCACTTTCTCCACCCCAGTCATGATTTTATAGACCTCTATCATATCCCCCTTAGTCGTCTCTTTACTAACCTGAACAGTCCCAGTCTTTTTAATCTCTTCACACAGAAGATGTTCCACACCCCTAATGATTTTTGTTGCCCTTCTCTGTAACTTCTCCAATTCCAGTATATCTTTTTTGACATGGGGCAACTAGAACTACATGCAGGATTCAAGGTGTGGGCGTACCATGGATTTATAGAGTGGCGTGATGATATTTTCTCTCTTATTATCTACCCCTTTCCTCATGGGTCCTAACATTGTTATTTTTTTATTTATTTTTTTTTTGGACTGCTGCTGCAGCACATTCAGAGGATGTTTTCAGAGAACTATCCACAATGACTCCGAGATCTCTGTCTGGAGTGGTAACAGCTAATTTAGATCCCATCATTTTGTACGTATAGATGGGATTATGTTTTCTAATCTGCATTACTTTGCATTTTTCAACATGGAATTTCATCTGCCATTTGGTTGCCCAGTCATCCGGTTTTGTGAGATCCACTTGTAACTCTTCACAGTCAGTTTCGGATGCAACTATCTTGAGTAGTTTTGTATCATCTGCAAATTTTGCCACATCCTTGTTTATCCCTTTTTCCAGATCATTTATGAATATTTTGAATAGCACTGGTCCCAATACAGATCCTTGTGGAACACCACTATTTATCTCTCCATTCTGAAAACTGACCATTTACTCCTACCCTTTGTTTCCTGTCTTTTAACCAGTTACTGATCCATGAAATCTTATCCCATGACTGCTTACTTTGCTTAAGACCCTTTGGTGAGGGACCCTGTCAAAGGCTTTTTGAAAATCCAAGTATACTATATCCACTGGATCATCCTGTCCACGTTTGTTGACCCCCTCAAAGAATTCTAACAGATTGGTAAGGCATGATTTCACTTTACAAAAACCATGTTGACTCTTCCCCAACAAATCGTGTCCATCTATGTGTCTGATAATTTTGTTCTTTACTATAGTTTCAACAAATTTGCCTGGTACTGAAGTTAGACTTACCAGCCTGTTATTGCCAGGATCACCACTGCAGCCTTTTTAAAAAATTGGTGTCACATTAACTATCCTCCAGTCATCTGGTACAGAAAATGATGTAAGTGATAGGTTACATTCCACACTTAGTGGTTCTATAATTTCGTATGTGAGTTCCTTCAGAACTCGAGTGAATAATATCTGGTCTTGGTGACTTATTTACTATTTAATTTATCAATTTGTTCCACAACGTACTCTACCGATACCTCACTCTGGGACAGTTGCTCAGATCTGTCACCGAAAAAGAATGGCTCAGATGTAGGAATCTCCCTCATATCTTCTGCAGTGAAGATTGGTACAAAGAATTCATTTAGCTTCTCCACAACGGCCTTATCGTCCTTGAGTGCATCTTTAGCACCTCAATTGTCCAATGGCACACTGATTGTTTGGCAGGCTTCCTGCTTCTGATGTACTTTAAAAAAAATTTTGTTGTCACTTTTTGAGTCTTTGGCTAGTTCCTCTTCAAATTCTTTTTTGGCCTGCCTAATTATATTTTCACACTTGACTTGCCAGAGTTTATGCTCCTTTCTATTTTCCTCAGTAGGATTTAACATCCAATTTTTAAAGGGTGCCTTTTTGCCTTTACCTACTTTTCCTTAACCACCTTAACCATGGTAGCACTTTTTTGGTCCTCTTACTATGTTTTTTAATTTGGGGTACACATTTAATTTGAGCCTCTATTATGGTGATTTTAAAAGTTTTCATACAACTTGCAGGCATTTCACTTTTGTGACTGTACCTTTTAATTTCCGTTTACCTAGCTTCCTTATTTTGTGTAGCTCCTATTTCTGAAATTAAATGCTACTGTGGTGGAATTCTTGGTATTTTCCCACCCCCACAAGGATGTTAAATTTAATTATATTATGGTCACTATTATTTACAGGTTGAAATATGCTGTAAAGTAAACTGGAAGGACAAAAGCAAAAGTATTCTTTTTTCATATTTTGTATGTTTGCTATAGCAGCCTTTACAATTTTGAATATGACTTTGTACATGAGAAAGCAATTTAAAGGCAATCTGCAAATAGAAGAAAACAGGGTCTGTTCCCTCTTTGGTTTGATGTACAAAAGACGACAGGTTTTTGTTTAAAAAGATATGTTTAGTTTAGTTTCTTCAGTTGGAAACTCAGGTCTCGTCTACCTTGGTTTCCCTGGAAGACTCTATGGATGGGCAAAAAGCTAGTAGGCCTATGACATCTGATGCATGGAAATGAAATTGGATTAATTGTCTGGAGAAGTACATTTTATTCAGGTTTCAGAGTAACAGCCGTGTTAGTCTGTATTCGCAAAAAGAAAAGGAGTACTTGTGGCACCTTAGAGACTAACCAATTTATTTGAGCATAAGCTTTTGTGAGCTACAGCTCACTTCATCAGATGCATTCTGTGGAAAATACAGAAGATGTTTGTTTTTATACACACAAATCATGAAAAAATGGGTGTTTATCACTACAAAAGGTTTTCTCTCCCCCCACCCCACTCTCCTGCTGGTAATAGCTTATCTAAAGTGACCACTCTCCTTACAATGTGTATGATAATCGAGGTGGGCCATTTCCAGCATAAATCCAGGGTTTAACAAGAACGTCTGAAGAGGGGTGCAGGGTTAGGAAAACAAGGGGAAATAGGTTATAAACCTCAACCTAAGCTGTCTCTCTGAGATTGACTGTCTCTAAGTTTTGCTTCCAGGACCTCCTGTGTTCACAGAAGGGTGTTCCTACCTTTCATATATCCAGTTAATGAGTGGCACCTGCCACACAGAGCCTGTGGGACTTCAGCAGTTTGACAGACAGATAAAATTCTACTTCCTCCCCCCCTCATATTTTTTAATTTAAATGCTTACCAGCTGGAGAAAACCTATTTTAATAAAGGTTCAGCCCTTAACTGAATGAGCGAGAGAGATCCTCATTCTGTACCTTATATGCAAAACAGGGAAACTATTCCTAATATTTCTTTGGGTGAAAACCAGCAGATTTTCTTCATAACAAAAGATTTCTGGCCTTCTTTGTACATCATAAAGAAGCAAATCCTCACATTTGCATGTCACCTTTAAAGTGCATTTATGGTAAAATAAGCAACTCTGAAATACCACCTTTGTGAGGTTTATTCTAAGGTACTTCCAAACAAGATTTTTTTCTTCTAACAAAAATCTTTTCACTTCATTTTGTCTTTGGAACAATTAAGCTATTCCTTCCATTCCACATATCACTACTAATAACTATTTTGGAATCAAGTGTTAGCTGACAATTGTCTTTCCATATATGAGGCACAACACAGGACAGCTTGCTCTTCTGCAGTTTTAGTAGTTCAGTAGGTTTGATTTTTTTTAACCTGTTCATCAGTAAGTGATGCCGATGACTCCAAAGACACAGAAAGCAGGTATCTGAACAGAACTAACATATATTTTATAGATTCATTTATGAGCAAAATAAGACTTTAGGATTTATTTTCCCTCACTGAAGGAGGGCCTACACAGTTCCCATTAACACATACTAGACTTCCATTGTATATGTGTGAATTTGAAGTCATGTACAGACAATACA
Source organism: Lepidochelys kempii (assembly GCF_965140285.1). NCBI lineage: Eukaryota > Metazoa > Chordata > Testudines > Cheloniidae > Lepidochelys > Lepidochelys kempii. The sequence goes on from NC_136380.1 coordinate 17,139,690, forward strand.
CACACACACATTCACAAACTCAAAGACATCTATGATGTACTGTGCAAGAGACACTTCTGTCATTTTAGATAGTAAGACTGAGTATCAAATGTAATGCTGTATGAAACAAATTATTTCCATTTAAAAATCGCAAGCCCTGCAGGACTTTATAAACCCATCGCAGTACTGTCAAAATATCCTAGAGGCAAAAACATTTTCCATTGGCTCAGTGACTGCCTCAACTGTCAGGAGCATGATAGCAAATCTATAAAAACCTGCCCTTAGCATCATGTCTCTTACAAGCGATATTGAATTTTATATACCAGCAGTAATATTTTCCTCAGTGTGGCATGTGTTGTTAACTAAGGGAGGTTACTCCTGAGGCATTCTGTTATAAAAAAATTAAAAATTCTGCACACAATATTTTTAAATTCTGCAGATTTTATTTGTCAAATAAATGTGGAGGCTCCAGCATGGCATTGGGGAGCACATGCCACTGGCTGCACAAAAGTGGGAGATCACTGTACAGTTCCCTGCCCCGGGACACAGACTCAGCGGTGAGGCTGCACCCAATCCCGACAGCACAAGGACCGGCCTGCCCCAGAAACAACCCAGGGCCCTGCCCCTCCATGCCAGGTGCATCAGGTGTGGGCAGGCAGGCTCATCAAGGCAGGATCCAAGTGTGGAGGGGCTTAATGTGGGGGGATCCAGGTGTAGGTTTAGAGGGTTCTGTGTGGGGCAATCTGGATGCAAACGGCTCAGTGGGGGGATCCGGTGCGGGGGGAGGGGGTTAAGTCTGGATGCACAGGGGCTTGTTGGAGGGCTCTGGGTGCAATGGTAATGGGACTCTGCAGGGGGTCCAAGTGAAGGTGGTTGGGGCTCAGCGGGAGGGATAGAGGGGTCTGGTGTGGGGGGATAGAGCTCTGAACGGGGGTCTGAGTGTGGGGGTCTCAGTGGCGGGGTGCCAATGTTGGGAGAGTGGGATGGGGATCCAGGTGCAGCTGGTTGGGGCTCGATAGGGTGGGGATCTGGATGAGGGTGGTTCGTTGAGGTGGTCCCGGTGCAGGGGAGTAGGGCTCGTCGGGGGGGGGGGGTGTCTGGGTATGGGGGGAGGGTGAGGCTTTGCAGGAGAGTCTGGAGCAAGAGGGGGTCTGGATGTATGGGGGTTGGGTGGAGGGGGGAGCAGCTTCCTGTACAGGGATCCCTCCCCCTGCAGATGAGGAGCGATGGGTGCAGGAAGCGTGTGGGAGTTCGCAGAGCTTCCTACAGCCAGCAGAGAAATCTGGGGGTGGGTCTGACACGGCCCTGGATGCCAGGCAGGGGAAAAGTCAGTCTCGTCCTCCCCAGCTCTGCCGGGACTAGCAGCTGAGCCCGGTGCAGGGTAAGAGCCACCAGCCAGGTCTTCCCCAGTCCCACCTGCTGCCACACAGTGATTTACCTCTCTGCCAGCTGCCCTGGTTACCCAAAACATGCTGCTGGGGAGGGTCACATGATTGCTCTTGTGGCTTCCCTATGAGAAAGTCACTTTTCTGCGAGGAAGCAAAGAAATCTGCGGGGGACAACTTCTGTGCATGCGCAGTGGCACAGAATTCCCCCAGGAGTAGGTGGTACTGAAAAATATCAACAGTTAATTAAGATAAAATTCCTGAGTGCTCAGTGAACATCACACTGGCAAATTCATCATGTTATACTAATGCCCTATCATTCACTGAGAGGAGAGCCAAATTAGTTATTGGCTTAAACATGGTTGTTGCCAGCACGGTTTTAAACAGTTTTCTTGCGGACCAACGTGGCCATTGATCACTTAAAAGCAGTACTAGCTATGCTGTACGACAAACTACTTCAGGAAGTAATCTACAGCACAGTTCTAGAACATACTTGGGGCGGGGGGGGGGGGGGGGGGAGAGGAATCTTATGAACCTGCTAGCAATAACTGTCTAGAAACACAGGTGACATGACTATTCTGTTTCCAGCTATTCTGCAGAAGTAAAGTTCATTTTTCTCACTTTGTCTCTTGTGATAAGGTTTTTATTTGTACACTCCTTCAGATGTTTTCAGAGGAAAGGGGCAATGGGAAAAAAGGAATAGGAACGCAAAGCTTTCAGACATTTGTATTAGTCAGTCCTCCATTAGAGGGGAGAACAGATGTATTGGCCAGTATTAGTATTTTGCATATAGTGCAATAAGAATAAAGTATTTTCTAAGATGGTTTTATTTCCCATATCAGTGCGCTAAACACTGTATCTGCTCTTATATGTCGGTCATCCAAAGTGGCACCTTTGCTCTATGCTTGGTAATCATGTATAGTATTCAAAAGCAAGACTGAAGACACTATAATTTGATCAGTTGGCTAACCATAAAAGTACCCTCTAAGAAGCAGGTGAGTGGATGGACAGAGGAAATGGCAATATATTATTATTATTATTATTCTCCAGTTGGAGAACAAGCTGCCTACCTGTAACTTATGCATTTCCGTGTTCTAGTAGACCTCCTTTCAAGCCGTTTTGATTTTGACTTTTTGGAGTCTTTCTTCTTTTCTTCCTGACTTTCCAGTATTTCTGGCTCCTGTTGAAGTATGACAACAAGTGTTAATTATGCTGGAGCAGATATCAGATAGCTTTGTCTCCCCTCTTAAGATTCACGAAGACTGAGCTGGAATTGTCTATTTTCATGTCAAACAGATAAGTGGTGTGTGCAAAACATTTCAAGTTCCCAAGTGGCTGACTTATATACAGGTACCTAGTTCACAGGTACCCAGTTGTCTTTGTGGTACTACAGATAACAAAGGCAAGATTTACTAGCAACATAATCCTGTAAGTACCTGGATTGAGGATGTAGATTACAGTTACAGTAGTGACATTATGATTCTAGTTGAGGTGACACTATGCTACATTGAACAAGATAGTTGCCAACAAGTGTTTGCAGCCATTGTAAACTGGGATTTTTTCCTGTGTGTACCATTATATTGATCACCTCCTCTAGACATCTGACAGTTCTGGAGAAAAAGATCAATATTATGTCCCCACTCTTTGCATACCTTTTTGTGGTACAGTTTCAGTCCCACTCTGGACAGGGCTTTAAATTCTATGCCATTATTTCCAGAGCCTTAGTTTTCAATAAAAATTGACCTTTGGGCTGAATGTTTTGTTCTTATCAAGAGGTGTAGTGATGGTTTGTTTTTTGGGGAGAAAGAGGCTTGTGGTGTTTTGTTTTTTTAAGTTTGGTGAAATCCCATTGAGCCATTTCTCTGTTATCCAAGTGTGGAGGGAGAAAATTTGTTTTAGCACAATGAGTTACAGTGGATAAGTCTACCTGACATTTATGGTTTGAACAAGTTTAAATGTAAAAGCTCATTTACTGGGCCTGGATTAAATCATCTGTTAGGAAGGCATAAGAAAAAATCACTTTGAAATGAGTTTATGAGGGAAAAAGCACAAGCTCTGAAGGAGCACACCATTTTTCTCCCATTTGGGGAGTTGGCGGGTGGGGGGGGGGGGCGAGGGAAGGTCAATAAACTTTTGCCACAACATTCTGGCTGAAATCTTGCAAGGCAATGGAAAGAATTATGATTCCTTCAGCAGCTGTAACTCACAGTGTACACTTGTATTAAGACAAACAGTTAATACAATATCCAGTATCAGAAGATCCTGCCTTTAGTAAGAGAGAAGTTATGGATGCTGTGGGCACCATAACTTGGAATTTTCTGACTTTTGTGAATATAAAAACCAAAATCAAAACACTGTTATTGTAGTCTTTTTGCAGAGAAAGTGAACTCCGGACAGCAACTGGTTTCTTTCAGGAAGTCCCAATATGTCAAATTACATTGGCACCAAAAATGAAGACCTGCTCATTTATTTAACAGTGTAGTTTTAAAAGAGGACAAGAAAATTTCTTTGGGGGTGCACAACTGACTTCCCCTATCAATTATCAGGAAAGTGATAATCAGAATTGAAAAAGGTAAACAATGTCTTAATTGCCTGTGAAGTATTTTACTTAGCACTATTAATAAAGCTTTAAGCTCTTAAAATTTGAACAGATTTTCTTGATCCCAAAATAAAGCAACAGCAATTAATATCCTTGCCTAATTCTTACACTCTCACCAGCTAAAATGTGAGCCACTGAATTAATTCTCATCTACCTGTTAATTAATGTATTGCCTTGAAAGAGCATTTGCCACTCCTAACACTTCGGTGTTCCGTTCCCTGTGACCACATAGGGACTGTTGAGTAATGATGCAGAGTAGACAACATCTTTGCGAAGCCACTCTTTTGAGCAGTTCCAGAAATGATTTTTTCACCAAGCTAGATATACTAAAAGGACTCAAATTATTTTCATTATCAATACACAAAACAGCAAATTACAATATAGGGCAGTAAACTGTACTTAGGCCCTGATCCAGCAAAGAACTTAAGCATGTGCTTAAACACCACAGTAGTTTTATTTGGTAAAATTTTGAACCTAAACAACGTTGACAATTTCCTTTTAAAAATTATGCAAATCTTATGTTAGTATCTTTGTTAAAAAAAGAAGACTGAAGTAAGTCACTTATTGCAGTAAGCACATTTAGGAAATGAAAGACCACCACAACACAGCTGAATCAACTTACTTGTGGTGGGATGATGTTCTCAATACTGATACCCACATACACCAATCGCTCTTTCCTTGGGAGAGAAAGAAAATTAAAAATAGTTCACAAGAAGCCTGTTTGTAAAATGGTACAGATTTAAAACAATGATCTAATCAGTATCATTCAGAGCTGTTCATGCAGTCACGCAGAAGCAGCCCTATGAGTTGTCTCACTGCAAAACACAAGTTTCCAGACCTTGATTAAAGTTAGTAAGTATTATTTGTCTTGAAGGATCACAATTTCCTTTACATGTGAAACTGGTGACACTACAAACAGTTCAGACAACTACAAGTTTCTGAAGGGAACAGACACTGAGGAAGGAGAGGAATGGGTTACTGTGGTACGAGGGAGGGTAACTAGTAGTAATAGACCAAAATTAAGGAAAATTTAGAAAATAAAGAAACGGTTGAATATCTAGAAAAATAGAGCTGTTAGGCTGTGGAAGCGTCTCCCAAGGGAAGCCACATCTTTTGAGGAATTTAAATCTAGACTGGACAATATAATGTGCTAAGAAATATACTGTAGAGAGCAATTATATGCTGGCAAGGGATGGCCTAGATGTAAACTAATAGTCCTCCTTCATCTCCACACTACAATATTCCATGAAGCATTGGTAGAATAGAACCTCAAAGTTACGAACTGATTGGTCAACCACACACCACATTTGTAACTAGAAGCACTCAATCAGGCAGCAGCAGAGAACCAAAAAAAAAAAAAAAAAGGCAAATACAGTAGAGTACTGTGTTAAACATAAACTACTAAAAAAAGAAAAAAAGATTTGACAAGGTAAGAAAACGGTTTCTGTGCTTGTTTCATTTAAATTAAGATGGTTAAAAGCAGCATTTTTCTTCTGCATAGTAAAGGTTCAAAGCTGTATTAAGTCAATGTTCAGTTGTAAACTTTTGAAAGAACAATAACGTTTTGTTCAGAGTTACAAACATTAGTGTTACGAACAACCTCTATTCCTGAGGTGTTCATAACTGAGGTTCTACAGTACTGTTAAAACAGAAAGTAAGAATTAAGGCCAAAGTGCTAGACTTATGTATTTTTATGAGCTGAAACAGATCCTGGACGGCTGTTTTGTCAATCAGAACCAGTTTTTAAAGTTAGCAGTAAGCAACTGCATGTATAAATCACATTTGCATGCATTGTCTATGGACCTAACTATTCACACACATGCACAAATACCTGATATGCTTATTAACTTTATATTTGCATGTGTTAGTTAGGAACAGACTGATATATGTACACAGCTGCAAGCATCTATCTTCAAAAATATGTTTCCTAATGTTTGCATTTGTCTAATAGCAGACCAAGATTTTCGAACATTCTGGTGACGGGGTATCTCCACAAGACTTCCTTCTCTCAGTACCCTTCCAATTAACAGATCGCAGAACGAGTACGTCCAACCTTTTTCTTAAGTAAAAGCAGCAAATACTGGTTTTAAAATAAAGCTGACAAAACAGTAAAGTAGATTCTGGATAGTTCTCCTATAGCTGTAGTAACGAGGCTGCATGTGGTCATGGTTTTATATTACTGTAGGGTAACACCTGCACTGACATTTTTGGCTTTATTTGAAAGTACTTACTTTTCTATCCTAGTGCCAGTTCCCTAACCTTATAAATCAAAAAGAAACTCTCTCTCTCTCTGAGTGCTAGGAGACCTGGGTGGAGGGAGAGAAAATTGCTTCATTTGTCTAGCAGATTTAAAGTAAGGGAAATGCATGAAAATAATCTGTTGATGCAAGAGAAGCTGCTGCTGCTAAAGGGGAGAACACAGATGTAAAAGCTTTAATAATCATCACATTTTCTTCTGTACGGAGATTCATTGCCTCTTCCACTTATTTCCTATGAAGCAAAAATCAAGTACAACAAGGGAATGAACAGTAAAATTCAACCAGGTTTTACTAGAGAGTGTCTCAAGTTCTGCTCCTAATTCTGACAGTCAGGAACCCAACAGATTATGTAGGAAATTAGGAGATAAAAAATAGCATTAAGGATGGAGCCTGCAATGTTGTAGCAAAGGTCTTATATTACACAGGCAGATGAAATAGCGTTTACCTTCTTCACCAAGGAGGAACAAATGAAGGCTCAACATTTAAACTAGCAGTTCTCAAATTGCCTGCCATGGAGATGCACTGACTTTCCTTATCTCTAACTGTTAAACTGCATTAAAAGAATCTACATACACATTATCTCGTACCATTATTTTTCAGAGGGGTAGCCATGTTAGTCTGTATCAGTTTTTAATTATTTTTCTGTGTAACTAACTGCAGCAGTTGCCACAGGGATATGATATGATATTACGAATGAGAGGAGGCGATCCATGAGACAGGGCATGGGTGAAGAGGTGACCAGGAACTGGAAACTAGTCCCAGGAGACACTGTCAAAAGATATGGTACAACCTCTGACAAGGTTTGAGAACCCCTGACTTAAATGCAAAATAGCATCAGCAAAATCTTCAGTGTCCTCTGCTTCCATCTGGTGGCAGAACATGGTTATAAACATTAGTAGGTGTATAAATGAAAAACCTGAAATTCAGTATGCCTGGAGTAGAAGGAGAAAGATTCTGACCCAAGTCTACATTTTTGTCACAACTGTTATTGCCACCACGGGGTCAATGGTTTTCATTAAAAATAAGTCCCTCAAAATGGCAGGTTATGGCTAGGTGTATGGAAGTGTTGCTGAATAGCTAAACCAATTTCAATGAGAACGTTGAATGTTGCCAAATTAAACCCTGGGCTGCATGGGAAATAATCAAAACTAGGAGACTCAGCAATGTCACTGCAGTGACACAAAGGATCAGACCATTGTACTCTTAGTGAGAGTTTTAATTCCTTCAGGGGGTTCTTTTTCCACCAAAGGAAAAGACTAAAAAACATGAAGAGTTAACATAGGTTTACAAAGTTGAGCTCTCGTATAGCAAATAGTGTCTTAATACTGGTCTATTCTTGTGCCCCAAATAACCTTTATTCTCCCATTTTAGCTAAGAATTGTACCTGTACTGTGATAAAAACCAGGCCCCTGGGACTTTCTTCAACACCACTGTGTCATGATTCCTACCCTCTTCACCATGATTACCCTGTAACACACAATAGAGTGGCAGTGGACTCCTGCCAGATCAGAAAATTATGCCATCAAGTTTACTGTACTGCCTTTCCTACCAATAGAGATCAGATGCTTCAAAAAGCAGCAAAAATCAAATGTAGAAGAGGAAGCTAGACTATTTTGGCTGGAGGATCAGGACGTGGAATGTTTGTTCTTATAGGTTTCAGAGTAACAGCCGTGTTAGTCTGTATTTGCAAAAAGAAAAGGAGTACTTGTGGCACCTTAGAGACTAACCAATTTATTTGAGCATGAGCTTTCGTGAGCTACAGCTCACTTCATCGGATGCTGTAGCTCACGAAAGCTTATGCTCAAATAAATTGGTTAATCTCTAAGGTGCCACAAGTCCTCCTTTTCTTTTTGTTTGTTCTTATAGTAATTTTCACCATATAAAACAGATGTAACATGTGAACAGCATGCTGTTCTGTAAAAATTACAAAACCTACAATAATGCAACACTTAGACTGACTGGCGATGAAGATGACAAATCTGATAGCATTAATAAATTGTGTGCTACTTGAACATTTAGGAATGCAAAAATGCTATACATGAGCTATGTGAAAGAGTTAACATTGCTAGAAGGAACCTTAACTTTTCTGTATTTCCCACCTTTTAAAGTTTTCAACTGTTAATGTTACATTAATATAACTTTAATACAAAACCCATTTTATAAAAACAGACAAAACAAAAGCCATGGCTCTGACTTGTACCACATACAATATCATAAATAAAAAGAGAATAAAAATTTCTTTATTGTGCATGTGTTAAAGTTGATTTTTAAAGGCACACAATGTTTTAAGAAATTCTGCACCTCTCCCAACTATTGATTGCTACTCACAAACCTGTTTCAGATATCTGTACTTGGAACTGTGGGACTGCTATGCACGATGCACTGTTACTGCAACAGTTGGAAGAAATTCTGTTGATTTACACTAACCAGGATGATGGCTAGGATGGACACAGAGCTCCAGCTCAAGTTACAACTTGAGACCACTGTAACATGCAATTGTGTGATCCTGTAGTATAGATGAAATTTCAGACTAATCTAGGTGAAAATGGCAACAGGAGTCTGTAAGGCACATTACATTAGAAACTTCTGTAGCCAAGTCAGGTGATTCAGAACTTGCCTACACCAGGAAATTTACACATTGCTGACTGTATTAGCAAAGGGTGCAGATGAACCAGTGCTGAAAATTGTTTAACTGCAATTGTAGGCAGGACCAAACCGTGTTCAGGAGCCATGACTGAACCTTAGTAAATGCCATCCCCTCATCTTTAACTACTGGACTTCTGTTTTACCCTCTTGTAAGTATCTCCAGATTTGCTGCCAGCAGTAAACTCCCTGATTAATAGGAAGTTCAATTAATCAAAAACAAACGTATCAGCTCAAGGTCTCATTAACACACTTATCCAGGTCCATTTAACACTTGATCAATTACTTCCACCTCTTTGCCTAGCAACTCACTGTGAGCTGTTTGTGAACACAACCAATTAGGTTTCAGTACCTTCGCTCTGCCCGCTCCTTCTTTTTCAAGACAACATCCAGATCTTGCAACTGTTCTTCTAACTTCTCACAGAGTAATTTCTGAGAGGATAATACACAGTATCAGTTTCTTGCGTAAGCAAATACCTTCATTAATTAGTTTATTCAGACACTTAATGCACTGTTTTCACATTTGCCTTAGTGATATCTGGAATAGGGACAAGTGTTTACATGTGGAATACTTAAAACTAAATTCCTAGTTTTCTTCGCATTTCCCTGTATATAGCCTAAGATTATGTTAATTTAACCTCTGCCAGAGACTTTAGTGGTGTAACAACACAATATTACTTCTGTTGGAATACCACCCGGCAAGAACAGGGCATGTAGTGAAGGTTCAGTCTTCTAAATTTAAGGTACACTTTAGCATAAATTTTGCTAGACAGATACCTCTCACCAGAAGAGTTTATCTATTGTAGAAAGCAGTCTGCCCAGTGTACATATTAGTACATATTAGATGAGTGTTTAGAATAAACATACTTCTAAATGTTTCCCTTTTTTAAACTTTTAAAATCTGTATAGTTAGCAGAAAGGTAACTGGGAGGTACTTTGTATTTTATTTTATTTATATACATACATACAGTGCGTTTTAGTCCTCTTTCCCACACTTCATTTATTGTTTATCTTTAGGTTGTAAACTTTTATTATTTCATTGGAAAACACATAGCACTCAGTTTTCATCTATTGATTACTACTGTGGTGCTTTTTAAAAAAAATGTTTTGTATGATATAAGACCCTATATCCACATCTAATATCAAGATAATGATCAAGTCATCATGTAGGTGGCTATTATTCACCTGCTTTGTAGGGATTCTAACATTATGTCTTAGGTCAGCAACTGAGTTGATCTTTGTTACAAGTAAGTGGCCCCTATGAGAAGAACTTGCTTTGCTCTCTCAACATGAGACTTGCCTTTTCCCATTACACTTGTTACATGTGCAAAAGTTCTCCCCAAAAGTGTTATTGCAATCACTGTAGAACCTTTCCCCTTTGATCACATTTAAAACTTCTCTTTCGCAGATGTGATTTGTTCTCTCCCATCCATTCCTCCTCTCCCACCATATACTTTCCGTTGGACTTTTTTGTAATTTTAGGGTTTTTTTTTTTCTTATTATGTACTTACTAGGAATTAGTCAACATTGCCCTTAGCACCTTGGTGAGGAGGTGCTTCATATATAATCAGGTACAAGTAGCACTTCTAACTTCATTTGTAAAGAAAAAAAATCTTACACACTCAACCTATTCATTATTTAAATTAAAAAAAATACTTAAAACCACAGAAACAGGCAAATTTTGATGCACAATACAACTATACATCATCACTGATCAGGATCTCCTCTTGCACAGCAGCAGCCCTGCCTTGTGACATGCAAGTGATATAGCTGTTTTGGAAGCAAAGATGGGGTATGAGATCCACAAGGCTGCCTCTATAATGTGCTTAATTCTTCCCCAATCACTGCAGTAGGAGAAGTACTAGTCACACTACGGCCTTTAAAACTCCAGGCACCTACCTGGAGAACTCACTATTTTTGCACTTTATATTTCACATGAAGACCAGCCATATGTTTGCACTGAAATATTTTTATAGTAGCATCCAGCCTCATTAGAGGAAGCACTGAAATTTGCCAGCCGCTAGGCAATGACAGCGCTTGTTCTCAGAAAAGACCGACTGGCATATCACAAACATGCTCCTGCTGGCTTGCTACAGGCAACTGGTGCATGTTCCAACCAGGTTCTGAGCAAATAGGTCTGGGGAGGGAAGTGGGTTTCAACCAGAGATGCTGCTTCCTTGATTAGTGCCACACTTCCCACATTCAGTCTTTCTTACAGGAAAAATTAAGAGAATGAATATTTCCAATTCTACTGTTTCCTTGATGCAACCTCTGCAAAGGTAGGAAAGAACGGATTCTGTGAAGCAGTAGAATTGCCATCTACAATAATGAAGAAAAAAAAAAAGAAAAAAGCATGAGGAAAAGGAATCTCCACTCAGAGCTCGGTTAATAACAGAGCCGGGGGATGGTTGAGGCAATGCATCCCAAATGAGGGGTTATTTTTTAACGGAGAAAGATGGATACTAGAAACAGTTTGTTAATCAAACAATGATCCTCCACAACATCTAGCAGAGACGAAAACTAGTCAACTAGAAAGCATACATGTTGGCAAGGTGGGCAGAACCACTCTCCATCTGGGATTATCATCAATGGGGGTCGAAGGCAGGCTGTGTGATATCCACTGTCACAAGAGTCACACAACAGAATCTGTGGAAACCAAGTAACAGATTAGCATCACTTTGCACCTCTTGGCAGGTAACAAGTTCTAAAGCTATTTCCTAGGCAGTGTTGAAACATCTGCATAAATACTCTGATCTGTACAAACTTCAGAACCTCCAAAATCACTTATTTGTAGGGTTTTATGGAAAGATGAAATATGTCTTTTCATGGAACAGTTGGTGTACCAGGATGTTCAGACTTAACTCTGGATTGTTTATCATGCGTACAGACACAAACAAACCCTATCTGGATTGCCTAGAATCATAGGTGAACACACAATGTTAAAATGCATACTGATTTATCAGGATAAACCCTAGATGCCTCTTTTCCATCAAATAGGAGATGGCAAGTTGATGTGAATTGTGTGCTCATCCACTGGAGTTTACAAATCATTCAAGGAGCTACTATAGTGGGCTCAACCATGCTGGCATGTCTGTCACATAACTAAAAGAACGCTTACTTTGTGGATTAATGGCAGGAGTGAGCATTATGATTTGCCAGATAAATATAAATGTTAAAGATGAGTGGCAAGTGTTGTTAAATCAGAACTGTAGAAATTAGAGATAGAAGGCTATTCTCTATAGTGTTTTATCTAGTCCTTTGTTCAATTTAGTGGTAAGCATCTCAAGCAATGGGGTTTTCAACATTTCACTGAGCAGATAATGCCACTTCTAAAGAAACTCGAGGTCAGGAAGTCTTCCCTGATATTCAGGCTATACTTTTCTTATAAATTCTATTCCATTTAAAATATTGTAATATTCAGCATCTTATAATACTGAAAAAATAAAGGAAAACTCCAGTGATAAGTTATGATCCTTAAATAGTTAATTGACTGTATATGGACATATACTTATTCAAAATGGATCTCTAGAACAGTTTTTAGGAAACACTTGTCACATTACCTTCACAAATGAGAATGGCCTCAGATGAAGCTGCAAATGATGATACTTCTCAGCAAGCACTCTAGACAGATGATGGAGATTGAGACTACGATTGCTGCTTCCACATGGAAGAGCAAGGACTTTCAAAGCTGAACATAGCAGTGGGTTTTCTGAAATCTTACCCCTTACATTTCCTTTCCTATCCACACAAATGGGTTCTCTGTTTCTCTTAAGTCCTACTCTGCATTCTCAGATACCCCATATTGTAGCTTCCTATTTAATTCATTCTTTGTTATATGTAAGACCTAGCTTTTTGGTGAATTATTCAAGTAATCATCAGAGGATCGTATATTGCACTGGAGTTTTCTTTTACTGTTCACGCACAGTAAACCCCATGTCATTTGAGTTAAAGAAAAAATAATGACCTCTAAAAGACACAGATTGTTGCCCATGGCTTATTTAGGGGGAAAAAAGTAATCAACCCTTATTATTCCAAAGGACATATCCAGAATATAAAACCCAATGTTTCATCACCAAACTGCCTGGAGTTTCAAATTAAGGATAAGTCATAACTGTCTTATTTAAAATTTCACATAAAAGATGTTTTTAATGTTTACATTCTGGGTCTGGTCCTTTATGGGCCTGGACTTTATTACACATTAAATGGCACCAAGCTGGATGATTTCCGAGCACTTGTTTTTTATACTGGGCTGCAAGTAGTTTTCAAACTACTTGATTGTGCACTTACTTCATAAATATCCAAACTGATTTTTAAAAACAAAGCAAGAGTGAACCAGGTGAGAAGCCTGATAGTTTCTTTTTATTCAGTTTATCGTGGAGAAAGAAAGCGTTCTAACTTCAGTCTGCAATTAAAGTGAATATTACATGCCAAAAAGCTACATTCGAGGAAAATTAAGGTTGTGAAGGCAAGCACTCAAAAGTTAAGAAACGCCAGAATTAGGGGTTGCTTACCAAACTTTAATTTGCTACTCTTGTATTTATCATAAAGTCTTTAGTTACATATTTATTTATCACAGGATCCCTGCCTCATTTCTTGCAGAAGTTGGAAGGTGTGTAGCGAATGAGGAAGGGGACTACAGGAAGAGAAAGGATGATTTCATGGTTAAGGCTATGAAGTCTGTTGTAAAAAATTGGTTTCTATCCCTGCCTCTGCCATAGAGTTCCTCAGTGATACTCTGCAAGCCACTTCAACCCAACTTTTAACAGGCGGCCACTAACTGTGTGCTTCTCATCCTCTGCATGCCTAATTTGAGATCCTGGGTTCTGATTTGCAGATGTGCCAAGTACTCACAAAAAGAAAAGGAGTACCTGTGGCACCTTAGAGACTAACCAATTTATTTGAGCATAAGCTTTCGTGAGCTACAGCTCACTTCATCGGATGCATACTGTGGAAAATACAGAAGATGTTTGTTTTTATACACACAAATCATGAAAAAATGGGTGTTTATCACTACAAAAGGTTTTCTGTCCCCCCACCCCGCTCTCCTGCTGGTAATAGCTTATGTAAAGTGATCCCTCTCCTTACAATGTGTATGATAATCAAGGTGGGCCATTTCCAGCACAAATCCAGGTTTTCTCCCCCCAAAGACACTTCCCCCCCCCCCCCCAAACAAATCCACTCTCCTTATGCTCAAATAAATTGGTTAGTCTCTAAGGTGCCACAAGTACTCCTTTTCTTTTTTGCGAATACAGACTAACACGGCTGTTACTCTGAAACAAGTACTCTCAGACACAATTGAAGTCAATGGGAGCTGTGCTTTAAACACAAAGCATCGTATAATGCTACATACTCTGAAAAATCAGGTGCTGGAAGTCTGAAATTGGAAACCCAAAATTAGTGGACACTTTCAACCTTAAATTGTCCGTGCCTTAGCTCCCCATCTATAAAATGGTGATGATAATAGCCCCTTTCCTAACAAGGTGTTCTGAAAATAAATTAACATTTGTGAAACACACAGATATAATGTAGTCTGAGTGCCATAGAAAGTCCATGAAGAAATTAATAATTCTGTTTCCTGAGCAGGGTTTAAATAGGGTACAGTAAATAAGGTCTATGGCTACATATTGAAGAATGGAGGATAAAACAAAATATTGAATAGCTGCTCATTAATTGAGCACCATCCATCCTGTACACTGAATGAGCCAAGGGGCCTGCGGAAAAATAATATGTGATCATGTAATTAAGACTCTCCCATAATGCATATATACAAAGGTGCTCATTTAAGTTTGCATGGGAACCTTAATTTTGCCTTTTCCTAACTTCTGAGTGGCTTGATTTTGCAACTTTAATGTTCATTTAGAATAGTTTGTGTGTGTGTGTGTTATTCATTTATATTACAGTAGTAGGGTTCAAAAAAGAACTAGATAAATTCATGGAGGATAGGTCCATCAATGGTTACTAGCCAGGATGGGCAGGGATGGTATCCCTAGCCTCTGTTTGCCAGAAGCTGGGAATGGGTGACATGGAATGGATCACTTGATGATTACCTGTTCTGTTCATTCCCTCTGGGGCACCTGGCATTAGCCACTGTCAGAAGGCAAGATACTGGGCTAGATGGACCTTTGGTCTGACCCACTATGGCCGTTCTTATGTTATATTCTAGTAACCTAGAGGCCTCAACCAGGTCAGATCTTCATGGTGCTATGTACAATCATAACAGAGCATACACTATAAAAGGTAAGACATCCTAGGGGGCGAAACAAACTTGCACTTTTCCCTCTTGGTTCCAAGTAAATGGTCCCATTTCTCTGCCTGTGATGTCAAAGGGATCAAAAACATCACACAGCTTACCCAGTAAAGGAGGCTAGAGAATGATCTACTCCTGGGGGAATTCTTCGTCACTGTGCATGCACAGAATTCAGGTCCCATGCAGGTTTTTTTTTTTTCTCTGCAGAAAATACTTTCTCCCAGAGAGGTGCTGCAGTTATGCCTTTTGCCACCAGAGGCTGCTATGGCACCAGAACAGAGGGCAGATGGCTCACCAGCTGTAGCAGTCAGCAGCTGATAGGGTGGAAGAGAGGCTGCATTCCTCACAGTGCCATGCCCTGCCAGCGGGGCCAGGAGAGGAGGCACGGGATATGGGGGGGACAGACAGAGTGGGGCACATGGTGCTCCTGGGATGGTGTCAGAGTGGGGTTCAGAAGGGCTAGTGGCTGGGGACAGACTAGGGCAGGGGCTGAATGGAAGTAGGAATGCAAGGCCAGATAGGGGTACAGGGACACATGGGGATGGCGAGGAGGTGTAGCTGAGTGGGGGTGCAGGGACATATGGGGACAGAGATGACCCATACCTGCTGATAGTGGGGGAGGGGGGCACAACCCCAGAACAGCTCAAGTCACTCGCTCCCCAGGTGGCCCCCCCTCCAAGAAAGCAGGACCCCTCCATCCCAGAAAGCAGCAGCCCCTCCCCACAGATTCCATCTGTTCCTCCTGCCTCTGCCTCTCCCTGTCTGGCACAGCTTGCCAGCTCAGCCGCTCCACAGGGAGGGGGCTGGCCACACCATGTGGTTGAGCAATCCCCGGGGGGGTGGGAGGGGGAGAGGAGATATGCATGCCCCCCCCGCCATGCATCACCTCTGCATGGGGACAGGGACAGTTGTGTCTGACTGAATGAGAGAGACTAGGGGATCAGCTAGGGTCTGCATGGGGAAGGCTCCCCAACTCCATAACACTCCCCCTCTCCCCCACAACAACCCTCCAGGTTCACTCCCAGGCTCCTTCCCAGCAATTACTTCCCTCTCCTTCAGCTCCTCCATTCCCCCTGACTGCCCCAAGCCTTTGCACTACTTCTGTGGGGTGTGGGAAATATGTTTCTGTATTGTAGTTTAGATGAATTATTACTCAAAGTTCTGTATTAATATGACTACTAAGGAATCTATTTGTCAGAAAACATTTCCTGAATCTTTTTTGTCATCTGTATTGTTACAGACACACTTGTTGACAGGTATTTTGAAATAAATTACCAAAATAATTGAAACTGGCATGATTATATTGTGTTATTTTGACAAACAACATATGCAGGATTTTAAAATACTGTGTGCAGAATTTTTAGTTTTTTGGCGCAGAATTGCTCCAAGAATAATGATGACTCATATAACCTCCCTTTTCCCAGCTTGAGACTCAGAACTGGTAGGAGGAAAGGAGAGAGAGAAAATGTTGGGGAAGGCTGAAGAGATCAAGCTGGATTCTGAACCCTGCCTCCTCCTCCTACTCAGGCCACCATTATGTCAGTCAGCAAGATCCAGACTGGAAAGCAGACAGGACAAGTGATGTGAGTGGGGCCATGCTGGAAGCAGATTTCATCTTAGCTTCAAGCCATCAAGGCATACCCACAGCATTAAAAGCCTGTTTGTATTAAGATGAATAGCGGACATATTGCAGCCTCATCCATGTCCCCTTACTGTTAATACCTATTAAACCTGCCGTATCACTTTTCCCAGGGAGGGATTGTTTATTGTAAAATACTATTACACATCTCTCAGAAGAAAGCTCTCTCATGGCAGAAATAACTATGTTTTACACATTACTAGTCTAAAAAACCATCGCTTTCAGGGTGATTAATGGAAGTTTTTTCCCCCATCATGCTATTTTGTAGATCAAGAACATACTAGCTCAGGGTGATTGGGAAGGCCACACTTCTTGCATGGTTCATCATCATCAGCAGGTGCAGGTTCCTCTTCTTCCTCTTCCCCCTCAGATTCCTCCTCAGAGTTTTCTTCGGTCTCAGACTCCTCGCTCTCTTCATTACTTGAATATCTCCACCTGCCACGTGTTCGAGTACCTGTCCACCGCACTTTGTTTCTCTGTGTGGCCTAGTGTTCCAAAGATAAAACACAGCAAAAGGCACTTACATTGCCTCGTCATTTACACCAGGGGTTTTCTAAGTTAAAAAGACTATCGCGTTTAAGTTTGAGTAAATGTTCTCTAAAATGAATGGATTCATTTCAATCAGAATAGCTAGAGGAAAACATAGCATGATACAGCAGCTTCAATGAGTAGATCTTTCATTGAGTCCAAAAATCCTCACAGAACTCATTAAAACTAAAGGAAAAAAGAAATTAAAGGGTATAGGCAAAGAAAATGCTTCAGATGAGGTTTAAAAGATGTGAGGACAAAGCCTTAGAATGTGACTCCACCCCTTTGTTGAGCTATCAAAATCTAAAATTTCTACTCTGACAAGGTAATTTTGCATAGTGAACATGAGAATTTTGACATGTAAACTTTTCCCCTCCAGAGTACAATAAAACCTTATTTTGAAGCTGCCTTTCCTCAATCCAAAGAGAATATATTTCTAACATTGCTTGCTTTTTGAGAAACAAATTACAGAATGTGACTTATTTTACTTTTAGAATCATCATATTGTAAGAGATAAATTGCTGTCATCAATACGTGTGGTCTCTGCCTGTGGGGTTGGAGGAGGAAAATGTTTGAGAGGATTGTGTGCATGTGTGTGTTTTATACAAAGAGGCCAGGCCCAAAAGTCTCTATTATATTAATTTTTGTATCTCACTACACATATTTAGATCACTAAGTCTTTCAAAAGCTATGTCCATTTAAGACCATACTTGTATCAATTTTAACATAGTTACTTGTAGCACCTATTACCAGAACTGAAAGATGAAAAAAATCTCAGTACTTTTGCAGTTTATGTAAGGCATTTGACAGCATTTACTATATAACAGTTTCACTTTGTCCCCTATAAGGTCAATTTCTCATTTTGTTTGTGAAGGTTATTCACACCGCAACGGAAGAGAGAAAACTTTTTTTAAACCGAGGAAAAGGTGTTTGTAGAACTACAAAAGCTAGTACGGAGATTCAGAACAGGAATAGCGCCTGAAAAAAACCTAGTTATTCATTTTTTAAATTAACCAGATTTCAAGCTGACACTGTTCTTTTAACAAGGGCACTTTTTAAAAGAAAAATATTGCCTCTATCTTCCTGTTTTTTAAATTTATTTTAATTAGCTTTTCAGGAAGACATACAGGTCAAACAAAGAGAACACAAAGTCACAGCAGGGCTAATAGCAGGATGTACGTGCCTTCTACCTGCAAGCTCACTATCATTTCTACTCTATAAACTTTAAAACTGTGCCTGAAAGACAAATTTATCATGCAAAACACACTTTCTGAACCCAAAATAAAACCTACATAAGAGATTCCCTCATAATCCCTCTAAAAGTGGTTCAGCTACTCTCAAGAACAAAACTCCTGTTAAATTCTATATAGCATTACTACTTTACACTAACATTTTCCCTGTTCCCATCTATCCACCATCATCATCAAATTGACCAAGCATCAACATATACATCACACAGTCAATCTTTGCACTCTCCTGGGGGCTGTTTTCAGATCAGTCACTGCCCTAACCAAGTTACTGGACTAGTAACATGCATAAATTGACCATAATGGCATGCTTCTCAACATTCCTCCACAAATGTGTTTTCCTTAGATCGAAAACCACCATCTCCTCCTTAGATCGAAAACCACCATCTCCTCCTGTTACCTTGCTCACTTTAGAATTGGACTCCTTCTCTTGTTTTTTCACATCCTCTCTTCGGTCTTGCTTTTGCAGCACTGCCAGTTTCTCCTCTTCCTCTTCACCTCGTTTTTTGTCAGGTTTCTGATCTCGAGTCTCCACCACTTTTGGAGTAGGTTTAGATATTCTTGGAGACCTCCTTAAAGTGCGACCAACACTGACTTCCTCCTCTTCCTTCTGCTCAGTGTCCTGAGTCTTCGGAGGTGGATCAGGCTTTTTCTTTCTACTGGAGATCCTGATGGTTAACTTGATCCCTTCCTTTTGCCTCTCGGAGGTTATTTCCTTGTTATCTGTTACACAGATGTTCTCTTCAGAAACCAGTTTATATTTAAATTTGCTTTTTTGTACTGCAGATTCCGTTTTAGTCTCTGAAGACTCCTCTACACTAGAGGTTTGGGCATTATCTTGTTTATCTGGTTCTGTCTGGGTAGCTTCAAATTCCTCCTTCTGTTTTTTTAAGTCTGATCCTTCCTGTACTTTGCTTTCATCAGCAAGTATGTTTTTGGAATCTGAGCCCTCTTTTTCTGAAGCAGATTTCTCAGAAGGAACAGGAGGAATAGACGATGGAGGTGTTTCAGCGGCTTTTGGAGAATCAGATTTCTTCTCCAGTTCAATTTTACTTTTCAAACATTCTTCATCTGTTAGACCAAGCTTGGGTGACTCCTTAGGAGTGGATGTCTTCATGGACTTTTCCAGCTTTTCTAAACATTCTTTGAGTGGTGGTCGTCTGTCCTTCCTAGTTTTCAAAGCTAATTTCTCTTCAGGTTTCTTGGGGCAGTATCCTGTTTTCCAAGAGTCCTCCATTGCCATCTCAGAAGTCATACTGTCAAGGGACTCTTTTTCTATAGGACTAGATTCCTCCTTTAAAGGCACTTTCTGATTAGAAACCTCAGAGACCATAGCAGCTACCTCTTTGTCTGTAGGCACATTTTTCTCATCTTCACATGTTCTCACAATTTTGCTAACAGAGTTTAAAGAGTCTGATATTTTCCCCCCACTTATGCAATTTTTCTCCTTCGATGAGCTGCTGCTGTCTTCCTTTGTGCTAATGGAATGTTCTGACTTATTATTTTGGGTGACATTTTGGGTAACTTTTTCACCACTAACCTCTCCATTTACTAGCAATTTCCCATCAGGACATAAAGCAGTGATTGTAGGGACTCGTCTAAAACCCTCCTCCTCTGGTTTTCCTTCCTCTTTCAAGACATCCTTTGTTGGAGTAACACATTTACACAAGGACCCCTTTACTGGACTGTCATAGTCATCTGTTAGCTTGATCTCTCGCTTTTTCAGTGGTATCTTTGCCTGCTGGTCATTTTTAAGTTTCTCACTTTCTTCTGCAGATTTCTCCACAACTTCTTGAGGGGTTTTGACATTGACAGAAAACTCTAATCTCTCAGGCTCGTGAACTGTTATTTTATCTGTGCTGCTTTTTACTTCTTTTAAATCTTTTGGTTCTACTTTATTTTCCTTCACTTCTGCTTTAACAGGCTTGACATTTTCTTTAAAAGAATCACTTTCTTCTTTGGTAATCTGCTTTTCCTCATTGTTTTCTGAAGGCTTCTCTAGCTTTACTATGACTGGCAGTTTTATAATTTCCTTTTCTTCCACTTTCTCCTTTTTCATCATGTTTTCATCTGCTGGGACTGTAGGTGGAGGAAGGCTTTCCAATTCCTTTGACTGTACTTCCACTGTCTCCTTTTCTTCTTTTATTTTTAATTCATTTCCTGTTAAAATAGAAACAAAACAACATAACATAACCAGATGAATTCTAGGATAAAAAAAATAAAGCTAAACAATGCATCCTACAACAATCAAAATGAATCCTCTCTAATGAAATTAAGGGTTTGGCCTAACACTGGCATTTGCCACCTGATTGACAAATACTAGCTAAAGAATAGGACAGAACGGCAGTTCAGTTTAACTAAAAACCAGAGATAATTCTAAACTTGACAGAAAATATCAGCAGAGCCCCAGATCTATCTTTTCTATGCTGACCTTTTAGCTCCCTAATCAATTTTAGAACAGTTTTTCTAAAAGTATGTGTACATAAAATTTAAGAACGAGGTCTGCAAACACTAGTTTTTAAAAGAAGTCTGACTTAACAGTTTGAATTATTTCACTATAACAAAATATTTTACAGAATTCCTTATACTAGAATTTCAAGTGATGTGTCCACATCCAAACCACACTCTTGTTTATACACACTGATATTTTCAGAAGGGTTTACTTATTATTTTTTTCTGTTTCAGAGGGAAGAGGAGAAGCTGCAATACTATGTCCTGAACCAAAATTCACCCAGATTTGTTGCACTCTAGTGGGGCCACGGTCCATGACTGGGTCTCCTACGTGCTACCACAATACAAATAATAAATAACATTCTGCATTCATTTCACACGCAAAAGTCCCGTTGACTTCAACGGGACCAACACATACAAAATAAGTGCAGAGTACAAGTATGTCAGAGAAAACTGCAGGGAGCAGATCTACCCAGAGTTAGATGGTATGGTCTTTGCACAGAAGTTGAGGTATATCACATACCTACTGGAAATTGTAAGTCAACAAAAAATGAGATGTAATAGCACTGCATATTCTGCATTGTGATCTTCCCACACTTGAAAGGCTCTTCCTATTCCAAAAGGCAGTAAATCCCAGCACCAAGTTATTCCTTTCCCCTGCACTAATGTAAGCCCTTTCCCAGATGAAAGCTGGTTTAGTTCTAAATGAAGAGGGGGGATCCAAAAGCTAGCTTAACTCACATTCAAACAGGAAACTGTATAGAAGGATAAAATAAAATGGTGAGGAGAAACTCACGGGACGTTGAAAGAAAAAACAAAAACAAAACCAAGTTAGTTCATTTCAGAAGTCAGAGAGAAGTCAACTCCCCACAAATGCAAAACCAAAGACAATATTTCAAAGGGTCCAGTCCCATATTTTCCTTCTTCCGTAGGTGATTTACACTCTGCTTTCCCCTGTAACTTCTCAATGCTGCAAGTGGCTTTCTTGAAGGCAGTGCTTACCTGAGATAAGAGTAGGATGCATTTTCTGTGTCTACTCTTTTTCCGCTTCCTCTTCCCTTGTCTCTGACCTCGTTCTTTCACAACCCTTTTCCCTTAGCTATGACTCTCCCTCAGCTATGCCTGTCCCTCAAGTTTCTAGCATTAGAGGGCAGCAGCCATTCTAATTCTTGTCTATGCTAGACAAATTCTCCATTCTCAGAACCAATTTAGTTCCCTACATCAAAGCATTCACATCCACTCACAAAGAGGATGTTAGCTGTTTACAAGTTCTCAAAACAGCATTTGAGTTGAGTAGACGTTCAACAGATTTAAGAACTGGTTCAGTTTAAACTGTTTTAGTATGGAATAATTTAGTGCCGGTGTAGATCTGGACAAACAGTACATTTGGGGGTAGGGTGTTATTTCAAGATCTCCCAGAACGTACTGTTTCTGAAAGCAGTGCTTGGATTGTGTGATAGGTATCAGAGGGCAGTGCAATTGGAATGGTTTTAAGTGCTGAACTGTTTGTACTTAAACCAGCTACAAGTAATTCCATTGTCTGGTATAGACACAACCCCATTGTCTAGCACTAGAAATTCTACAAGCAATACATATCAGATGCTAGCCTAACATGAGTAGTGACATTAGCTAACTTTGATGGATTGGTGTACCATGCGGTCTTGGGGCTTGTCTATGCTGGAGAACTGTTTTAAAAGGTTTTAAAACTGGTTCAGCTAAATAGCCCTGAGTTTAGGTAGCTTAAACTGGTCTGACCAGTTTTTACTGAACCAATGCTTGAAATTAACTCTGTAGTATCAATGATAGGGGAGATTTTATCATCTCTTATTTGCAATGTAATTGCAACTTTAGCCATTGTAAAATATCTTAGTTATATTAAACTTATAACAACCAATACAGATCACACTCTGTATTAATTATTGATATCAGCAATGATACAATTGTACAATAAGATTTCTTAACTTTTTCTACAGCACCTCACAATATAGTATCATTGTATTAATTGCTTCTTCCCTTTACCAGTTCTTTGGAAGAACATGCATAGTATGTCAATGAAACAGCAATGCTTCCCCTTGTAGGCCAGAACTCTAGGCCAAATTCTGCCCATAGTTACACCTATAACACCCACTATCTTTAATACTATTGGCATGGGTGTAACTGAGGGCACAATGTGAGCCTGAAAGCCTGTCCCCGTTGTGGAAGCTTCCCAAAAAAATGCAAACCAATTTTAATATCAGATTCCCCAGGGGAGATAGGCCTTTAATTGCTTTGAACCTGAAAAATTAGGTCTTTTACTACAAGGAGAAGCATTTAACATTAACTGATTCCTAATAAAAAACCAACACATCAAATAAGTTAGGCAACATATCAGAAATATGCAGTGACAAAGCAGTAAGGAACGAAGTAATGTTTCTTCACTGGTGAGAAAAATAAAATGTGCACAGTTAAGGGCTTTTTATCAGACAAAACTCATCACAGATCTTCACTGGGATTAAGCTACTTCACAGTACTGTACCTAAATCCAACAATTTAAACTATCTTGAACTGATGTGTTGCTCTTGATTTTAAAGAATAGATTACTAAAGTGAAGAAAAATCCATATTTTGTGATACAAAGCTAAAGACAATGTCAACACAACTATGGGTGTGGTGTTTGACATCAATTATGCCACTCCACAAATTTGGGGGGTGGAAGGAGTTTCACACATCAATTATGCCACTCCACAAATTTGGGGGGTGGAAGGAGTTTCATATCCATTAGAAACGTGAAGCTGGGTTGAAACCTAATGCATGACAAATGAAAGAAAGATAATGGATAGAAAAGCAAACGTCAGGTGTCAGTGGTGTTACACAAAATACCACAAAAACAAAGTTAAGTTTTTTTAAAAGAATGGAAAGTTGTAGATGTAATTTGTTGGGTGGTTTTTTTTGTTTTTTTTAAAAGTAAACTGAGTACACACCCAAATTATTTTGAATTTTAAGATGTGTGAAAAGGTTTAAAATGTATCCTAGATACATGGATCACAGATTTTTAGCTCAGAGAATAATAATAAAAAAACCAGGCCTATTCTAATGGTAAAAAGAGGATAGAAAACCTGGTGGAGATATTTCTTCCTCCTTTTTGCTATCTTCATCTTCTATGCTAGGGCTTTCACGTGATGAGCTGTCCTGCTGGTTGTTCTTTTTCAACAGTGCAGGATCGATTTGTGCTTTCAAAAGTTCAAGCGTCTCAGCTAGCTCATTTCGGTTTCTGGATGACAAAGGAAAGAAATAAGTTATTTGATAAAGCTCTTTACTGGCTCTCCCCAAAGCCATCCATCTAAACCAAAACACACCACCTGCTTAAATGAATGCTGCATTACAAACTACAAGACCAGCGGATCGGCTTTGTCCAATCAGAATAGCCATCATTTTGTGATTAAACGACTTGCTATTTTATCTATAGTAAAACTAAAACTACCTTGCTGACCCTTCCAGACATCCTGCTTTGGATCTAAGCTTATATTGTTTATTAGTTTTGTAATTATTAGCCTATCATCATCAATGCCCATTTTTTCTGTTTTCCTTCAGCAATCATCAGATTCCCTCACTGAAAGGGGTAGCACTCATGTAGTGCAGTACTCATGAAACAGAAGAGCAATTATATCATTTAAAAGTGGATTTTCAAAAAGCACTGAAGTACTTTCAAAAATCCCACCCTAAACAATACACAGAAGGCTAGAAAAACTTGAACATTTAAAATTAGTTACTATACTGATGTAGAGATTATGGGGGAAATTAATGCTCAAGCAAGTAAAATAAATTTGATTTAAACGTTTACGTAAGGAAGTAGAGAGCAGTAACAGACAATCTGTTTTGAGAGCTGGTTAAACGGATGCAATGCTGCACTACAGGACTAGAAGTCAGGGCTCTCATATTTATGCTCTCAAGTAAATACCTAGCAAGTTGTTTTGGATAGGAATTTCGGTTTTACATACACAGAAAACCAAAGCCTTGAAGCATGCGCAAGTTTAGCATGGGGAGTTTGGTGGTTTTAAAACCACTTCAGATCTCAGAGACCATTACCGTGTTTTACCAGCGGGAGATACATGGTGCCAGGGCTCCCTCAGCATAAGACTATCCTATTTTGATTTTTGGCCTGTCTTTTACCTGGCAGTCCCCAGGTGCATGATGCAAGGTGAGCATAGTTTACCTTTTGGCTGATTTGGTTTGTTGTGTTTACTTTATTCACACACAGCAGCTACTAAAATCTCCTTAGTGGTAACACTGGTCATATTATGTAACCCATTGAGAATTGACTTTACAGTTTAAACTTTTTGTTCAATAACCCTAATTGCTAAAGCTATAGCTATATACACACACATCATTTAAATTACAGACAGTATTTGGCATTTATGAGATCTCTTTCACCATATTTGTTTACCATTTTACTCAATGCTGATTCTCTTTTGATCAGAGTCCAGCTTTAAACACATTTGGAATTGACTAGATTTTTTTTTTAAATAAAGATTTTACATGAGAATATATTAAAAATCAGTCATTTGAAAATTTTAAATAAATAAATTCAAAATTAAAAGACTCTTCCATGGAGAATATGCCACAGTACACAAGGTACATGTTAGAAAATGAAATATTTACATAGTACAAAGACACTTTCTTTCATTTTAATAAGAATGATGAAAGGAAATTGAGTCCAGAAGATCATGAAAAGGTCACCAGGCTAAACTGCTGGAGCTCACTGAGACTCAGAGGAGCAGTGAGCCCCTGCATTTCAGCAGTTACTAGACTGTTAATCATTAGTCATCCAGGATCTGAGTTCGATTTCAGAAGGTTTTTGTGTTTGGCTTTCTGTACTAGATTAAGGAATTATTTTTCATTGTATGAGCCTAGAACTCAACCCTGCAATTCTAAGAAGAGCATAATGTTGTCTATTACTAATTTGTGACCGATAGCATGAGAGGTTAGAGAATTAACACAGTCTTCTTCCATGTTCCCGATAGCACATTGTCAGCACGTAGTGGAACCATTCTCCAGGGGGCACAATTCTCCTCCTGATCTTACTGCCCTATAACCATTGTGCTCTTGAAACTCTAGATGGTGTTTCTCTTATAAACCATAAAATGACATCTGCATTGGCTATTATCCCATAAACACTTAAGCTGCTTTTCTTCATAAATTGTAGTTGTGCACGTACTGTGTACGTCTGAAGGTAGAGAATTAAATTGACAGGAATACTGCTCTCTGAAAAGAGGATACTTATTGAAGTCAACATCTGAACTTCATAGTCACAGATAATCACATTTAAAATTTGCAGTTACAAACAAGAAAAAAAAGTTACCTGACAATGCATTTCCAAGAAGACCCATCCTGGTCATCCTGTTCTTCTACATACATTCTCACATTATGTTCTTGATCCAGCTGGTACCAATACATTAAACCATCCTTGTCTCGACCAATTGGCTGGAGACGCATAGCATCAGCATCCTCTTCGTTAATGATATTCTTAAATTTTAGATTGTCATCAAACTGACACTCACAGAGGTACTGAAAAAAATCGCAATGTAGAAAGATTTTTTTAGAACACCAAGATACTACAAAAAAAACTTATTTATTTGGTTCTCTTTTTATACCTGCCTTTATTAGTTTTGTGACTTAACTAGAGAAAGGGGGATACAATGCATAGGCCTCTCCAGATTATACTCTTTTGGTAAATCAGAGATTAGTTTTTAATTTCTTGTTAGTGGCCATTTAGAATGGCATTAAACCTGTTCAACAGCAAACTTTAAACAGCGGAGAATGAAGGCATCCTTACTGTACATTAGAACCTCAGAGTTACGAACACCTCGGGAATGGAGGTTGTTCGTAACTCTGAACAAAATGTTATTGTTTTTCTTTCAAAAGTTTGCAATTGAACATTGTCTTAATACAGCTTTGAAAGTTTACTATGAAGAAGAAAAATGCTGCTTTCCAGGTTTGTTTGGTTTTTTTGTAGTTTACATTTAACACAGTACTGTACTGTGTTTGCTTTCTTTCTTTTTTGTCTCTGCTGCTGTCTGATTGTGTACTTCCAGTTCCAAATGAGGTGTGGGGTTAACTGGTCAGTTCATAACTGCTGTTTGCAAGGCTGAGGTTCTACTATAGGAAACATTAACAGCTACTACAGCAGGATGAAATCAAGCCACCACCAAAGCATACATACACAGCGTGGTGTTTCTATTTCCTCTTTTAAAAGTAGCCATTGAAACTCTAAACCTCTGTATTTTATATAGATCTGAAAGCAATGTATATGGAAGTTTCTTTTTTGTGAATGACCTAGCTAAACGGTGGATATTATTTATTTAGTATATTAGTCTACAGTAAAACTCCATGTAATTTAAGCCATCACACACGAGGCTCATTACTCCTGACTTTTCTCATGATCTGAAAAGCTGAAGATAAGCCCCACCTCTCACCATTGCACTTAAGATAAAATTGCTTAATTACTAGCTCATGCACATAACAAAAAAGAATACTGCACGGGTAAACACCCTCCGAGGGCAGAACAGTAACCACAAATATATTTCAGTGCGAACAAGTATGAAAACAAATAGAAAACACCGTATTTAGTTGAGGCTTATCCCCATTAACAAGACCATCAGCAACTATGATTGGTGATATTTATTTGTTACATGCTCTGACATCAGCTCCAAATTTAATACATTTAATTACTACAATGTATAAGTTTTCAAAGGGTCATTTAAAAAAAAAATAGTAAATACATTACCTTCAGAATTCCCAATTTGCATTCAACACTTGTTTCCAGGTATCCTTTCTTCTCCATCTCCCACGCCCAAGTACTGTTGAACTCTTGGCATATCTGTCAGATAAACAAAATATTAAATTAACTAGTATTAGTGGATTAATGTCACTTGAAAACTCTACAGAGGAAGAGTATTTTGTTGCAATACCAATGTTTACTTTTATCTACAAACATTGTAACTTCTGTAAGCAAAAAAGCCATAGACAAAAACCAGAGATAAAGCCAGGTGTAGGAAGGCAAGCACTGGGCATGTCTCCACTAAGTCCTGAAAAACCATATCACCAGGATCTGGACTATCATCACCTCCATTTTCCTAGCTCTGAGCAACTCTTAAGAGACAGCATGATCTACAGCTAGGGCACTAGACTGGGAGTCAGGAGACCCAGTTCTATTCCTAACTCTGTCATTGACTTGCTATGTGACCTTGGACAAGTTACTTCACCTCTGTGCACCCATTTCTTTTCCCATCTCCCTTTGTCTGTCATGTCTATTTAGACTACAAGTACTATGGAGCAGAGACTGCTTCATACATATCTGTACAGCACTAAACAGGGTATGTCTCACTGTGTTTTAAAACCCATGGCAGCAAGTCTCAGAGCCTGGGTCTACAGACTTGGGCTTGTGGGGCTCATGCTAGAGGGCCAAAAACAGCAGTGTAAACATTGTGGCTTGTAATGTAGTGTGGGTTCTGAAGCAACGTCTTTTAGCCGTTTTTAGCCCCGTAGCATGAGCCCGTATCTGCAGACCCAGGCTCTGAGACTTGCTGCAGTGGGTTTTATAATGCAACGTAGACGTACCCACAACGGGAATCCCAGTCCCAGTTGTGGCCTCTAGGCACTGCTACTGTAATACAAATAGTAAGTGAGACTACCATTCATTTGATGTTGTAAAATGATGTAATTACATATAAAATGCTGAGGTCCTCGGAGCACATACCTCAAACCATTTAAAATGTGTTTGAAAACATAATAAAAAGACCTTCTTTAAAAATATAAACAACTAACACTGACTAAATGGACCACTGAAAGTGGGTGGTGGTGGAGAACGAATATATGGGATCAACAGTGGAAAAACAGGGTTGGGATAATAAGTTTTAGATTTTTTTTTAAGTGAGAGGGTCAAAATAATTGTCATGAGGGAGCAAGTTTCACATCCTAGGACCCATAATAGCAAAGGCACTAGTGGCCGCTTACTTATTTAAGATACAATAGTGGGATCCCTAGTAGGTATGCGGTATCTTAGTGCAAGTATCCACTACAACAAAGTTCAAGGTAGTCTCAAATATACCCAGAGACTACAATGTTAAGACAGTCGTTTTAAAAGTGGCACTGTTGTACCATGGATGCTTAAATCAGTGGCTCAAAGTGCTGCTGCATCCTGAACAAATTGCAATCAACAGAAGTTCTCTTGAAAGCATTAAGGGAATTATCAATCTTCCTGATCAAGATGTTATTGTTAAATAGAGGGTGCACCCAGGGCAAAGTAAGCTTCTAAACCACATCCAGCATGTAGCTTTCGATAGAGCAGCACAGCTGAAAGTGAGGCCAAACTTCACTAGCTAACGCTGAATGAGTTGCTTCAGAAAGTGGTAACAAAAAAAAAGTACCATCTCATAAAAATGACTTCTGCTCAGCAGCAAGTCTGCCTGTTTTGAGGACAAGCTATGTTGTCCATTCTTCCAATGCATAGGCCAAAACTTAGAACAAGAGATACAACTGTTTATTGCCAACAAATGAATACATTCTACTTTATCTCTTGTATTCAACATTCTAAACATGAAGATCATTGGGGGATGCTGCATATCACAAACATTGGAGAAGACACATCAAACATCCATGACCAACTCCTATGTTTTATGTATCACTCAAACCAATGGAGGGAAGTTTCAGAAACACTGGAAATGCCTTTTAATTGCCCAAGCAACTACTCAGTGGCATCAGAGCTGTTGAAACCATTTTTCATGAACACAATGACCAAGTTTCCATAAACTAAAACCAGCAGATTATTCTTACTCCTGATAAATGCAGTCTCAACTCCAAAGAAAGCTAGAACCCAGTCTGAAGCCTTCCACAGAGGTCATGGGTTTAAGCACATCTGGTATGCTAGAACCACTGCCTTTTCAAAAGGAGAGTTTGAAACTGGCAGGCACTTCAGCAACAGGAGTTGGTTTCTTAAGGAAGCAGCTGATTTCTGCGCATGAAAGTATGACCATACCCTACCAATCTGTAAAGCGGGTGCTGATATGGGTCTCTCCAAAATACTTCTTAAGGCCCTTACACTGGCATCTAAGTGCTACTTACTGGCACCATGCTCAAATTGCTTGCTTTAAGCAATAAACATAGGAAGGAATCAAACACACAGCTGGTGAGAGTCTCAGAGGACCACAGACATCTGGATCCCAAACCAGCACTGGTGGAAGCAGCCTACTGGAAACCTGTAGATTTCACAGTCAAAGGGTCCAGAGAGACTACAGATGAGTCGCATCA
The DNA here is from genome assembly GCF_965140285.1 of Lepidochelys kempii. NCBI lineage: Eukaryota > Metazoa > Chordata > Testudines > Cheloniidae > Lepidochelys > Lepidochelys kempii. Next base: position 17,169,950 of record NC_136380.1, read on the forward strand.
TATGCGCATTTAATTTACGCGAATTCAACTATACGCGCTCGGCAAAAAAAAAGAAAAACAACAAGATACCTTTAAATAGTGCGGGCAATTCCGCCCACCATTCCACTCAATGAGCGTATGCCCCGGAGTGAGCATGAGATGGGAGACATGCATCTGCTGTTCCCTCAGACGGTCTCCGTTCCCACGTGCCTCTCATAGTGTGAGCATCTCGTCGCACTGAGTGTGATTCTAGTGTTTTAAAGATACTGTACGTATTTTTCGTACAACATGGCCCCGAAACGCAAGCCAACTACTTCCTCTGGTGCTCAACCAAAGAGACAGCAATCTGTTCCAATGCTGGAGGAAAAACAGGCTGTGTTGGACTTACTGAGAGACAATATGTCTGTCTCCAATGCGGCGCGTAAATATGGCCGCAATGAATCTAGCATCCGTGCCATCAAGATTCGAGAGAGAGAAATTCATCAAGCCGTGGCATCAAGTGCTCCAGTAACTGCTAAGGTGATGAGACAGGTGCGTGATAAGACTTTAGTGAAGACTGAAAAGGCATTAAACTTATGGCTGGAAGACATGAACCGTAAACGTGTGCCTATTGATGGCAACACATGCGAGAAAAGGCTCTTAGCCTCTATGCGCTGTTCAAACCTCCCGCCGAAGAGGGACAGCCTTCTGATGAGAAGGAATTCAAAGCCAGCAAAGACTGGCTTAACAGTTTTAGGAACCGCTTCAACCTCAAAAACGTGCAGACTACTGGTGAAACTGCATCTGCCAATGAAGAGGCAGTAAAAGCCTACCCCAAACAATTAAAGAAAATCATAGAAGAAAAGGGCTATCTTCCGGAGCAAGTTTTTAATGCTGACAAGAGTGGGCTCTTCTGGAAAAAAAATGCCCATCTGCACTTTCACTTCAAAATCAGAAAGACAAGCCCCTGGCGCCAAAGCAGCTAAAGACCGTGTGACTGTGTTGTTTTGTGGCAATGCGGCTGGGCATTTAATAAAGCTGGCCTTGCTCTACAGGGCTGCAAATACCCGTGCCTTAAAAGGCAAGAACAAAAATTTCCTGCCTGTGTTCTGGCAATCAAATAAAAAGGCTTGGGTGACGGCAGCATTATTTATGGATTGGTTCCACAAGCGTTTCATTCCGGAGGTCAAGGTGTACCTAGAAGAGAAAGGACTTGACTTTAAAGTGTTGCTGATTGTAGACAATGCTCCTCGCCACCCTGTGGCACTCTGGTTTGCGCATAACGACTTTGAAGTAGTCTTTCTCCCCCCGAATACCACCTCATCCTCCAACCTCTCAACAAGGCATGATTTGCTGTTTCAAGGCCACGTACACGAGGCTTACATTCTCACGGATATGTAGCGCTATGGATGCTGATTTCAATCTTAATGTGATGGAGCGTTGGAAGTCCTTCAACATTGCCGATTGCATCACTTATATTAAACAGGCAAGGGATGCAATCAAGCCTGAAACAGTCAATGCACGTTGGAAAAACCTATGGAAAGAATGTGTGAATGACTTTAAGCGTTTCCCGACAATTGACAAAGAAATGAAACACATTGTTCAGGTGGCCAGGCAAGTGGGTAGTGATGGCTTCGTCGACATCCTTGAGGAAGAAATTGAAGAATTAATTGAGAGCCATAGAGAAACACTGACTAACGAAGAGTTAGAGGAACTGATAAAATTGTCTACAGAAGACGAGGATGACGACGACGAACAGGACAAGCCAGAAAGTTGGAATCTTCATAAATCTGCTGAAGTGTTCTAAGCTGCGAAAAACTTGAATGATTTAATTTCTGAATACGATCCCTCTATGGAAGGAAGCCTCAAAAAAAAAAAAAATCACACGTAGTATTACGGACAATTTGAGACCATATCAAGAAATGTTTGAGCAGCTCAAGAGACAACAGCGACAGTTACCGACCACCATGTTTTTCAAGGAAAAACAACCAGCAGCAGATGAGCCTACGCAATCAACTTCTCGAACTGAACCAGAGCCAACCACTTCGTCTACGAATTGCTCTCCATCACCCAAGCTCTCCGTCACCTCCGTCTCCTGAATCGACATCAAGGCCTGACGACCCCCTGTAATTACCCCCCTGTAATTAAAAATACAGTACTGTAAAATTACATTTTTCATATGTACTCTTTATTATATACTGTACATTACTGTAAACATTATACATTTTACTGTACAGGGTTGTATACACAAAACCATGTACAGTATACTGTATTTTATGGGCAATTTAAGGGATTTTCAAGAGTAATTTTGACTATACGTGAATTTTCACCTTATGCACTGACTTTAGAACCTAACCGCCGCGTAAGATGCGACTCCACAGTAGTCCAAAGCCAATAAATCTTAACTGCATAAGAATGTAAAAAACTTTTGAGAGTGATCAAATGAAGGAAGTACTCATGGGACAAAACAGTCTGCATTAATCAGACTGTGCACTTCCCAAAAGGGCTAAGCAGTCTATATCGGAGGACAAACAATGTGTCTTTGCCTAAGCCAGAACCTTCTGTATGACCACATGAGAGCCCTGCATAGACAACACCAATGAGACTGCAGAAGCACACCAAGTATCTTCTCTTCAGTAAGTGTCCCAATTACTTCCATTTGAACAGATCACTGTTAGCAAGGGGGACAGAAAAGAATCACCCATCTGCCATTCAGTAATTTGTGGTCTACGTGTAAAGTGTTATATATTAAAAATTTCAGCAAAATTGAAAAATAAAGCACTGCTAATAGTTACAGCCACTTTAAAGTTGCAATGCAAGCTTAAAAAGCAGGCCTTATGACTGGACGCTGTGCCTGGTGTTGCAATGCAAGCTCTGTTCTCCTCCTGACTTAATTACTGTTGCTTGTTACAGGAATCCAGAAGTGTAAAAGTGAACAAAGCAGGATTGTCTGGCTTTGTGGACTCTCTCCTCAGGCCCTATGTTACCAGCATGCCCAGCTATCTTCGAGACACCACTGACTTCCTGAGGAAACTACAATCCATTGGTGATCTTCCAGAAAACACAATCCTAGCCACTATGGATGTAGAAGCTCTCTACACAAACATTCCACACAAAGATGGACTACAAGCTGTCAGGAACAGTATCCCCGATAATGTCACGGCAAACCTGGTGGCTGAACTTTGTGACTTTGTCCTCACCCACAGCTATTTCAGATTTGGGGACGATTTATACCTTCAAGTCAGCAGCACTGCTATGGGTACCTGCATGGCCCCACAGTATGCCAACATTTTTATGGCTGACTTAGAACAGCACTTCCTCAGCTCCTGTCCCCTAGCACTGCTATTCTACTTGAGCTACATTGATGACATCATTATCTGGACCCATGGGAAGGAGGCCCTTGACAAATTCCACCAGGATTTCAACAATTTCTACCTCACCATCAACCTCAGCCTGGACCAGTCCACACAAGAGATCCACTTCCTGGACACTACAGTGCAAATAAGTGATGGTCACATAACCACCACCCTATACCAGAAACCTACTGACCACTAAACTTACCTACATGCCTCCAGCTTTCATCCAGACCACATCACACGATCCATTGTCTAAAACCAAGCCCTCAGACACAACCGGATTTGCTCCAATCTCTCAGACAGAGACCAACACCTACAGGATCTCTATCAAGCATTCATAAAACTACAGTACCCACCTAGGGAAGTGAAGAAACAGATTTACAGAGCCAGAAGGGTACCCAGAAGTCACCTACTACAGGACAGGCCCAACAAAGGAAGTAACAGAACGCCACTACCATCACCTACAGCCCCTAACTAAAACCTCTCCAGCACAACATCAAGGATCTACAACCCATCCTGATGGACGATCCCTCACTCTCACAGACCTTGGGAGACAAGCCAGTCCTCGCTTACAGACAGCCCCCCAACCTGAAGCAAATACTCACCAGCAACTAAACACCACACAACAGAAACACTAACTCAGGAACTAGCCCTTGCAACAAACCCCGTTGCCAACTCTGTCCGCATATCTATTCAAGGGACACCATCATAGGACCCAACCACATCAGCCACACCATCAAGGGCTCGTTCATCTGCACATCTACTAATGGGATATATGCCATCATGTGCCAGCAATGCCCCTCTGCCATGTAAACTGGCCAAACCAGACAGAGTCCACACAAAAGAATAAATGGACACAAATCACATATCAAGAATCGTAACATTCAAAAGTCAGTAGGAGACCACTTCAATCTCCCTGGACATTAAATAACAGACTTAAAAGTTGCCATTCTTCCACACACACAAAAAAAAAACCCCAAACAGACTTCAATGAGAAAATGCAGAACTGGATTTGCAAACTTGACACCATCAAATTAGGCCTGAATAAAGACTGGGAGTGGCTGGGTCACTAGAAAAAATAATTTTCCCTCTGTTGATACTCACCCCTTCTTGTCAACAGTTGGGAATGGGCCACATCCACCCTGATTGAATTGGCCTCATTTGCACTGAGCCCCCACTTAGTAACGCAACTCCCATCTTTTCATGTGCTGTGTATTAATACCTGCCTATTTTTTTTCTCTCCATGCATCTGATGAAGTGGGTTATATCCCACAAAAGCTTATGCCCAAATAAATTTGTTAAATAAATTTCTCTAAGGTGCCACAAGGACTCCTCATTGTTTTTGCTGATGGAGACTAACACGGCTACCCCTCTGAAACAAAGCACTCAGTGACAGCCAACCAAACTACTAAAACAACAAGGGAATAACCAAAGTTCAAATTGAAGTATTCCTGATTAGCACGATGCTTTATTAACAAAACATGGACCTTTCAGTCTCTGCAAATTCTCTGGAGCAAGGACTATGTCTTATATATGTTCACACATTGACAGAGCACCTTATAACATTACGTAAGTGATTTATAATTCGAATATAGAACCACCTCGGAGTCAGAGCAAAGGAATGGTGTACCACTATTGATGCATAACTACAATTTTTTCCCCCGTTATGCAATTCTGGGTACTCTGATAGCATAATCACAGTGTCCTTATTTATCAATAAGCACACAGCATACAAATCTCTGTATGGTTGTCAGCTAAAGTACATGGATTTACATCATAGAATTACTGATAAACTACTGTATCATTAATATGGAAATCTCTCTGCTCTGACTGGCCACTATAATTCTTATACTCCAATCTGCTCCTGTCTTGCACGTGCTATAGAGCTTGCAGGTTTGCAGCCTTCTAGATGCAGAAGTTGGTATCTAGTTTCAGAAATTTGTGCGCAGACCCAGGCAGGCTGAAAGTTAGTTAAACTAGAACCTTAAGCAACTCCGTCTGGGCACGCACACACAGATTTTGACTACAGCACTAGGTTCACTAAAATTCATACTAGGGATTTCTGACATAAGATTTCATCAGATCCCAGCATTTCAGAGTAACAGAACAGACATTTACTGTACCTTGATCAAGTATTTTTCCCATCTGTCTGCTGTGACAGACTTCCCAATCTTCCTCATCAGTTTCAAGTGAAGTTCTACCAACTCTTTTGGAACTGCAGTATTAAAAGGGGGGAAGAGGGAGAGCAAATGTTAAAAATAACCAACATACATAAATCTTAATACTAAATATTATAAAGGTATTGAGATGAAGCCATACATTGAGAATTTTTAAAAGTGCATAACTTGAAAACACTAACAAGAGTTCCACAACTAAAAACAAAGCAAGATCTAAAATAAATGAAATAGGTTTGCATTTAGATTTAAAATAAAGACATCTATCCAAAGCTTCAGTTACCGTAATACATCATTGAAAATACAACAATATCCCAGGAGGATTAAAATAATCATTTTACAGGAAATGCGCCAGCTAGACAACTACAGAAACTAACTGCCACCCTTTCATCATTGTGAGAAACACAGACTCTTCAAAAACCCTATCAAACAGGTGTCTTTTGCTGCATGCCTGGAAGGTCACCAAATTGGAGCTATTCTGGACCAAGTGGGGTGGCTCCAAGTTCTTGAGACTCCGAACACTCAAAGAGAACAATCTGCCCTCCACCTCACCCTCTTTCATAGTGCAGGCCATCCAGCTTGCATGCCCCTGCTTGACTGCAGCTGTGGCAATGTGGCACAGGATCTAGGGTTTCTAAACCACAGCTGTGCTGAAAGCTTAATGAGTGAGAGAGGTTTACTATTATTTCATCATTGACAAAGAATTGCTTTGCTGCTCATTAAAGAAGAGGTTACTCACCTTGTGCAGTAATTGTGGCTCTTTGAGATGCGTGTCCCTATGTGTTCTCCACTTTAGGTATCTTCACATTTCTGCGCCTCAGATTGGAGATTTTTGGTAGCAGTGTCTGTTTGGCCCTTGCACTGTGCTCTGTTGCTGTATAGCGCTGCATGGGCAAACCACCCTCAGTTCCTTCTTTACTGCAGCTCATATATAAGAGCTTCAAAGCAGACAAGAGCAGGGTGGGTAGTGGAGCACCCATAAGGAGACACATCTTGAAGAAGCTCAGTTACAACACAAGATGAGTAACCTCCTCTTCTTCAATTCATATCCCTATGGGTGTTCCACTCTAGGTGACTCTATAGCAGTGTCCCTGATGGAAGGGTGGGGCATCGGAGCGGAGTCCAATATTGATGATAATACAGCCAAACCAAGTGTCACATCAGATGCTGAATCACGAGTGATTGCATAATACTTGACAAACGTATGAGTAGATGCCCAAGTCGCTGCTCTGCATATTTCTGTGATTGGAACATTATTGAGGAAGGATAGAAGTTGACAGAGATCTTGTAGAGTGCGTTCAGGCTCTCAAAGGGGGCTGTAAGTCATGCGTGCAATTGCAGTAGTTAATGCATTCCGACATCCATCTAGAGAGCCTTTGCATAGATATCGGGGATCCCTTAGATCTGTCTGCGATGAAGAGCAATAGTCTTGGAGATTTTCTGAAAGGCTTAGTCCCTTCCAAATAGAAGGCTAACACTCTCTTGAGATCAAGTGTGTGCAGTGTTGCCTCCCTTTTATCCCGGTGTAGTTTAGGAAAGAATGCTGGAAGGTGAGTAAGTTGATTACGTGGAAGGCTGAAGGTATTTTGGTAGGAATTTGGGGTGTGGCCGCAATGTGGCCTTGTCCTTGAAGAAAATTGTAAAGGGAGAGGATATACCATTAGAGCCCCCTCTCTCCTCCACTCTCCGAGCAGATGTGATAGCCATGAGGAATGCAGTTTTCACAGAGAGGTGTAGAAGTGAGCAAGTGGCCATAGGCTAAAAGGGTGACCTTATCAGACAGTTTAAGACAAGATTAAGGTCCCATACTGGTGTAAGATCTCTGATTCAAAGGTAGAGGTTACCCATACCTTTTAAGAAATCTTTTCATTGTAGGATGAGCAAACACCGAATAATTGGTATGGTTGTGTTTTGGCATGAGGGCTTGATAGTTAGCGATCTTAAATTCTAGAGTGGATAAGGAATATGATTTACATCCAAATAAATCCAGTCATTTCCAGTCCTTATTGGTGTCATTTTAGCGTGGTGCTGTCTGCCATGTTCATTAACTGCATCAATGACTAGTGAATTAGGAGATGGATGAAAAAAATAAAAAAAAGTCTCCATCTTTATAGGACACAATATTTTTGTCTACCCTTCTGCACGTTGAAGGTATTGTGGGTGGTGTCTGCCATATAGTTTTCACCCAATCAAGCAGTGCCTCATTGATGGGGAATGCAATATTTGCTGATTATGTCAAACAGTTTGCACTGTGATTATGACTTCATTAAGCAGGATTCGCAGGAAATCTGCTACCCTATTAAAGAGGTCTTGAAATTGCTTGAAGTGGTCTGTTGTAGTTGGCGTGGGAAGCATGGCCACCTTATCAGGAGATGAAGAAGAAATGTTGGTCACCTGAGTGGCTTCCTTGTCTAGTCTCGCCTCCTGTTCCTCAAAGGTCTCCTCTTGAGGATCAGGTGGTCTGGCTATTGAAGCTAAAGGAGACTGTTTTCCTCTAGCTCTCTGGATGACTAGTACTAGAGTTCCTCAAAAACTGTTGTCTATATGCCACCTGTGGGTCCCAATATGGCCATTGAGGTGGTGAGAGAGGGCATGGGTGGAAGCATCCAAGGGTGTCCATACCAACTGGGTGGGTCTCTTCTACTCTGCGGATAGATTGAAGATACATGACTTTCCACCCAGCTAGCTCCCTGGTGCTGTAATGGAGAACCTTGGAATGACACTGAGTATAGGTCATCCCCATCATCTTCCTCATCATCACTTGACAGGTGAAGCAGTCATGGAAGGTTGAGTAGAATGTCTTGGTACTGCATGGAAGCCCAGGGACCTAGGCATAACCCATACCATGGTTATGTCAGTGCCTAGTAAGGGTGATTCAGGTATCTGAGACCATCAAGTCTTTGGGGAACCAAAATTCCTGTGGTACTGGAACAGCCATCAGCACCCGCTAAGGTCAGTTGAGTAGGTGCCATTGAAGTGGAGAGAGCTGTTGGTACCAGAGGCTCTCTGCATTGTGAGGAATGGCCACCAGGTGTCGCCACAACCTTTTGTGATGCTGGTGTATGTAGTACTGATTGTCTAGAAGACTCCTTCGTTTCCATTTTAGAGGAACTGGGTCAGCCTTCATCACTCCTTTCTCCCAACAGTACCATTCTGCCTGAGCCACCCTCTTAAGGCCTTTGGGCTTATCCATGGTACTGGTAAAGGAAGATCTTGCAACCTCATAGATACCTGGTCGAGGGTCAGTTAGTAGAGGTTATCGACTGTGCCAGGGACCTCTTTCTCTTGGCCAATTCCCTGTTCAGGAACTTGTGGCCTGTTTTTTCAAGACTTTCTGAGAGGAATCTGAGGATTTCGTCTTTGAAGTCACTAGAGAGTGTTGATCCGACGATGTAGACGGTATCAGTCTTGACAGGGACTGCTGTCCGGAGTGCATCCCGGGCCAAGGGTTGAAGGCTGGTCAGAGTGAGCTTTCCATCATGAGCAGTCTTAATTTTAGTTCATGGCTCTTTCTGGTTCCAAATTTTACTTTGAGACACTTCTGGAAGCATGTGTGCCTCTCCAGGGCAGCAAATGCAGCAGAAATGACTGTCGCTGACAGAAATGGCTTCCTGACATGAGAGGCAGCAGTTAAACCTGGGCATACCCTTTTCAAGGGTTACTTCCCAAAAAGGAAGAGCTAGGGAAATCTAATTTATACTAAGGAGATAACTATTCTACAAGCGAAATAAAATATATATTTATATATTTAAAAAAAGAAAAAGAAAAGAAGGAAGTACTAACATTAACTGAAGCTCTATTACTACTAAGGAAAAATTATTAAGAAAAACACTGGGTAGAATCTCTTTTAAGGGGCTCTACTAAGGCTCAGTTTCAGGCCAACGGCAGTTGAGAAAGAACTGAGGGAGGTTTGCCCACATAGCGCTATATAGCAACAGAGCACAGCATGAGATGGGGAGAGCGCATGTGAGGGCCAAACGGACACTGCTACCAAAAATTTCAGATCTGAGGTGCAGGGACATGAAGACTCCTAGAGTGGTCCACCTATGGGGACACTACTACTTTATAAATCATCTGTGATTTATATATCAACCTGGCACCATCACACGGCAAAACCCCTGTGCATCATCATTTTAATAAGCTATAGACAATTCAGACCATCCATTATTATAATATAATTGACTATTAGTAATGCAATGCCACAGGACCGTCAAACTAACCCTTATTTATTTATGTATTCAGGAGATTCCATAAAATTAGTGATTTATTGTCCAAGAACCACAAGGATCAACTTTTTTTTTTTTAAATACATGTGATCATCTATTGTTTACTTGTAATAATTTGGTTGTACACAACGTTACAGTGTATTTTCTAAAAGCATTTTGCGCTAGTCACTTCAAAACACATGCACACACAGGCCTGGTCTACACTACAAAACTGAGTTGGCTTAACCATATCACTGGAGGGTGTCAAAAATCCACACTCTTGATCAGCTTAGTTAAGCCGACCTAACCTCCAGTGTAGACAGAACTAAGTCAACAGAAGAATTCTTCCACTGACCTACCTACCTCTTGGGGAAGTGGATTACCTATGCCAATAGGAGACTCCCTCCTGCCAGTGTGGGTAGCGTCCACACTGAAATGCTACAGTGGGGCCATTGTAACATTTTAAGTGTAGATATACCCTTGCTAATTTTAACAGCCGTAAAATGTACAAAATGAGAGATTTTATGATTTTGCCTGATGTTTTCTTACACAGGCTACATTTAACAAGAGTACTGCTTACTCACTCCAACTGCACTTTGTCTACACTGCTTCTTTTATTGACATATTGTTTCTTCCCTTGTTGTTCCTTGTTGTATTGTCATTTATCCAAGACTTACATTATGGAGTTAATTTCTTCACCATTTCACTTATATTCTTCAACTAGCTAATAAGAGTCTTTAAACCAAATGCCTTGATATTCAGGTTAATACAAAGGAGTTCAAAATACGTAGTTTGTGTGAAAGTTTTATTGCAATGGCACTAGATCAGTTACATAACTTATAGCCAGTTTAGTATAGAGAGGTCCCACATTAGATGTACAAAATCACCTGTTTTGGGGGAAAATATCTACTTTAAATATAGACAACTGAGAGTATCAAGATTATCTCTAGCATTTATTGATTTTTTTTTGTCCATTTATAGTTTGCCATTATTTATCTTAATTTTGAATCGTCAGGTACTGCTCCCATTTGGTTTTCTTGGAAGAGCTAGTCCATGTCACTGTAGTGCCTGAACACCCGTTTTAGAACAAACAAATACAATCTCAGGAATCAATTCTGCTAGGTGCTAAGCACTATGGGCCTGATCCACTAAAATAATATTTTAGCACAAACCACTTTAAGCATGTGAACAAGTTCCACAGAAATCAACTCGACTACCCATTTGACTAAAGCTGAGAATGTGCTTAGGTGTTCTGCTGGATCAGACCAGAGAGTGCCGCACTTTTCAGGATCAAGCACTTAGTTCTTCTATCAGTCTATTCTCCAGGCAGAGAGAATGTGTGTGCATTTAAAAAAAACAAAAACAGTTACTGCAGGACAGTTAGCTTGGAGAAGTGTCTCATTTTTTCTGAATGCTGAAATTCATGGTCACTCTGAACAGCCCTTGTTGAGGAGTCAGCTCTTTGAGGAAACAGGGCTGAATTATAAAGCTCCAAAAGTTACAGAAGTAACTGGAAAGCCAATTCTTAGCATGCTCAGTGGGCATCCGCTACTATTTTAAAATAACCTGTTGATATCCTGCCATTTTTGTGACATCTCAATGTTTAATGTCCTGGGTCAGCAGGCCCAGGAGCTGCAAGACATATTGATGCAGTTCTTACTTTACATAGACTTCACAACACATTTAAAATCCATTCTTAATTTATTCATCATTCTCACAGAACTTCATTCAAAAACCATGCTAATATGAATGGCTGAACCAGAAAGCAAGAAGGCTAGAGGTAAGTTGGTTTTGAAAATTTACCTTGTACATTCCCAGATCCTTACACTATTCCTGGAGCATCCTAAACTACTAGGTGGATCTCTGAGGTGGTAAATGAGGGACCCCCATACATGGTATGGGCTGCTCTGAACGTATTGAATAAGCAGCCATGGACCTATGGTTGCGAGTTAAACTAACTTCCTGTCCACATTTTTTTAAAAAAAAGCTTACAGTTATGGAAACAACTTATCTGAAGAGTCCATCTCCATTAAGAGATGGCAACACTGGTTCCCACATGCATCATAAGGTATGAGAGCATCAATCCTAATAATCTACAGTACTGGTGATAAAATGTATGAACTGCACAGATAATTCATGGGGGGATAGAGGGGAATAGGGGGGGTGTGTGCGCGCACGCGAGCGCATTACTGCATATTTTCAACTGTGAGCCATAGTTTGTATGTTTGGGGAGGGGAAGGACAGGAATGAAGAGTATTTCATGGAGATACAATAAGTTAGTATCTTCACAGAATCTGGACTCATTGCACAAAGGAGTACACAAGGCCCTTATGATAGTTAAACTTTATAAAGCCCCATATTTTGATGTTTTTCCAATAATGTTTTATAATGTACTTAGACTGCATATTTATAGCAGACAATCTACATATAACTTTTGTAAAGCTTTTCTTCTAAAAAATTATGCCAAAAGGCCAAATACATTAGTACAATAGTGCCAAAGTGGAGTCACTGTGTTTAAATATTAGTGTCCAACTCAGATTCAATGACAGCAAGGTGGATTAAAGTAGCATCCTGGGCTGTATGGGACCTGAGTTTAACAGGGTGTCTACATGGCAATTGAAGGTGTGATTTCACGTTGGGTAGGCATACCTGCAAAAACATTAATCTAGTTAGCACAAGTAAAGTTACCAGTCAAGACATGGCACCACAGGATGGTCCTCCTGTTATACTGCATGGCTAGCCAACATGGGAGCCCATGCCTCTGCATCTTCACTGTTGGTTTTAGCTGTGCTAGCTATATAAAGCTGGCATGGGTATGCCTATCCAACACCTGAAAGGTGCCAGACGTACCTGCTGGGGCAGGCTGGGCTGACTCACTAGAGAGAAAAATCAAGGAGTCAAGAGTGGAAAGATGACAAGTGTGTGTCTAGTAGGTTGGAAGAAGAGTCTGTTTAGGGGGAGAGAGGACACAGGCTACATGGTAAAATTCTAGGGGTGTCTGAAATTTGTAGGATCCAGCTATCTTCAAACTTACTCCTTTCTTGACCAGTATATGAGAGTCATTCTGCCCTGTCCAGATGCAGAGGGGTACTAATAATTACCATTTTAAAAATGCTTCTGTAACTCCACATTTAACACTGTCAGAGGATTGAAAGTATGATGGCTTGAACTAATGTTTTTATTCCTTCACAGCAAGTGTTTTCTTCTCTGTATTTCTTATGGAGCACAACCCAACAAGGCTCTGCATCATTTACTTTCATTGTTTGTGGACCAGCATCTGAGGAGATAAGCTCTGCTCTAAGAACAGTGTAGTAATTTTGTTCTCTGATAGCTCACTCTGCAGCAAAAGAAAGGGAACCAAATATAATCAATCTTACAAGAAACAGCCTGTACATAAAGTTTTGGCCATAGTGTGCTGGATTAAAACCAAAATTAAAATCTGAATGACATTCCCCACCATGTTATACCACTTAAGATAAATCAAATTTGAACAGTCCTCTAGATTCTGAGCTAAGAGAAAGCCATCTGGGAGCACAGCCGATTAAAATAAGCTTAACGGGTTAGGAAGTAACCATAGGACTCTAGCCACTGTGCTAGGAAAACTTGGAATACCACACATGGTATGTTAAAGGAAGAGTGTTAGGGGGCTTATTCCTTCACCCACTTACTTCCCTGGTCCTTCTGGCATCAACAGAGAGCAACAATACCCAAAGTCCAAAGGTGCAAACAATTCGGTGTCCAGTTTCCTTCCTTAGTATCCTCCTTCCCAGCTCTGACACCACAGAGCCTTACACTTGTGTCCCTGTTCCCATTCCTGCCCTTAGCAAAACATGATTCCAATTTCCCCACCCCCATTCCCTGTTCCCATCTCCTCCACCCACACACCCACCAAAGCAACAATCTGATCCCCCAGAGCCACCCCTAGGCTCAGTGCTCCCATCAAAGAGACTTATTTAACTTACAATTTCATTATGCTGTCTGCTAAGCTATTCTGAGATGACTACGGGCAGATCTGATAAAAGTCTACAAAGTCATGAATGGTATGGAGACAGTGAATAGAAAATTGTTATTTACCCCTTCACATAACAACACAATAAGTAAGGATCACCTGATTAATTGTCAGCAACTTTAAAAAAACATAAGGAAGTACTTCTTCACACAACACAGTCAACGTGTTAAACTCATTGCCAGGGGATGCTGAGAAGGCCAAGAGTATAAATGGGGTCACAAAAGAATTAGATAAGTTCACGGAGGATCATGAATGGCTATTAGCCGAGATGATAGGGGTGCAACCCCATGCCCCAGATGTCCCTAAACCTCCAATTGCGAGGAGCTGGGACTTGACGACAGGAGATGGATGACTCAAAATTTCCCTGCTCTGTTCATTCCCTCTGAGGCATCTAGCACTGGCCATAGTCAGACAGAATACTGGCCTAGATGGACCATTGGTCTGACCCAGTATCACCATTCTTACATAGACTAGCAATTATTTTTTTGGACAAGCACGGTAGAACTTGCAAGGCCTTACAACCAACTTGACGCCATTTCTCCAGTTGTCTGACGGACAAAATGCAATAACTTTTGAATGCTGCATCTCATCAATTCCACAATTTCAGAGGCATCAATGGAGAGAACCCTACTTTTTTTTATTTTCCCAAATCAAAAAAGGGGGAAAGTGGGGGACACAGAGCCCATGCCATCTATATAGCAGAGCAATAACTTCATGCACCTCAGCAACTGTCTATACATCAAAGAACTGGCTGACACCCCATCTCATCTCTGCCCATCGTCTCAGAGTTTAACATGCTGACACCCTGAATGACTTAGCTCCCAGATAGAAGGGATAGAAATAATAATTGGGGGTGGGAGTGTGCATAGAGAGCCCATGGCATGCGGGAGAGAATGGGGGGGATCCTGCTATAAGGGTGGGAGAACACAGATCCTCTGGTTTGGGGGAGGAGTACACAAGGGGGGAAAATGGGGGCACACAGCCCTGGCATGGGGAAGGGAGGATGGGGATCCTGATATGGAAGATGGGGGTCACACAGAACCCCAGGCAGGGGGGCTAATGGGAGACATCCTGGAATGGAGGGAGAAAGAGGGAATGGGAGCCACAAAGCCTTGGCATGGGAGAATGGGGAACCCTAATATGTGGGGAGGGTGGAATAGGGGCACACAGTCCTGGAATAAGGGAAGGGTGGGGAGGTTGCAGCGAGTTCTTGAAATAGAAGGGGACGGAAAGATTGCACACAAGGAGTTTGTGGAGAACAGAGGGATGCAAAGAAACCCTGGTGTATGCAATGTGCTTGGCTTAAAGAAGCAACAAAGAATGTAACCTTCAAATTAACTGTAGTGCCCCACTACGTACTAGGCCCCTTCCAAACATGCAAAAGCAGCAGCTCTCGCTCCAAGGAGCTCACAATCTAAACTCACATATTCTGGCTGAGCCACTCTATACTACCTCCAAGTTGTTTGTCCATAAACAAATTGTACAAGAAATGAAAGAACTGCAACAGCCCAGGCTTCCAAGTGAACATAAAAGAACAAGCAAAAAAGCTGTAATTAGATGGAAGATTCAGAAAGATGGAACAGAGTTGCCTACCAGCACTTAAAGATCCTTTTTTGTTCCTAGAAAGATCTTGACATGCATTTAAAAAACTAAACAAAATACCATAGACACAATTGAGTAACACATTCCTGTAACTATTTCAATTGTTAAAAACACCTGTCAGAAAACACTTGGCTTGCCTAGAGTCTCTAGCATATATTCATTTTTAGTCATATTATTTAATATTGATATGGGTATTTTGCTCTTGGGATGCAATGGGCTGGGACTCAGAAGCCCTGGGTTCTATTCCCTGCTCTGCCACTGGCTTACTGGGTGACTTTTGGCAACTTACTTCACATCTGTGCCTCTACTTCCCCATCTGTAAAACTGGAACAGAGTCACTTTGAGAGGTCATCTAGTCCAGCCCTCTGTGCTGAGGCAGGATTAAGTATACCTAGACCATCTCAGAGAGGTCTTTTCCAAGCCTGTTCTTAAGAACCTTCAGTTATGTGGATTGCACAACCTCCCTACATAATCTGTTCCAGTTCTTAACTATCCTTATAGTTAGAATATTTTTCTAATATCTAAATCTCCCTTGCTGCAAACTAAGCAATTTACTTAATGACCAACTTTTTCAGTGGATGTGGAAAACCACTGATCAAATATGTTAAGGGCAGTTACAAAAAGGATGGTGAAGACTTATCAGGTTTCCCCCCCCAGTCTTCTTTTCTCAAGACTGGACATGCTCAGCTTTTTTGAAACCTTTCCTCACAGGTCAGGTCTTCTAACTTTTACCATTTTTGTTTCTCTCCTCTGGAACTCTAATTAGTCCACAACTTTCCTGAAGTGTGCCCAGAATTGGACCCAGTACTCCAGCTGAGGCCACACCAGTGCAGAGAACAGCAGGACAATTACCTCCTGTGTTTGACATACAACACTCCTGTTAATACATCCCACAACAATATTTGCCTTTTCCGCAAATGCATCACATTGCCTGATATTCAATCTGTGATCTACTAGAACCTCCAGATCCTTTTCTGCAGTACTACTGCCTAAACAGTTGTTCCCCTTTTTATATTTGTGCATTTGATTTTTCCTTCCAAGCTGTAGTACTTTGCACTTATCTTTATTGAATTTTATCTTATGGATTTCAGACCAATTCTCAAATTTATCAAGATCATTTTGAATGCTAACCCTGTCCTCCAAAGTTAGATGTCATCTGCAAATTTTATAAACGTACTCTCTCCTCCATCACCCAATATGTTAATGAAAATAGTGAATACCAGACCCAGGAAAGACCCCCACAGGACATGTCCTCCGAATTTGATAGTGACACATTGATAATTACTCTGGGTATAGTTTTTCAACCAATTATGCACCCACCTTATATTAATTTCACCATCAAATTTGCCTGGTTCGCTTATGAGAATGTCTCGTGCAACTGTGTCAAAAGCCTTACAAGTCAAGGTAAATCACGTCTACTGATTCCCCCATCCACTAGATCAGTTACCCTGTCAAAGAAGGAAATTAGGTGGGTTTGGCATGATTCGTTCTTGACAAATCTATTTTGGCTAGAACCTGATTTTCCTGTAGGTGCTTACAAATTGATTAATAATTTGTACCAGTATATTTCAGGGTATTGAAGTTAAGATGACTGGTCTATAATCCCCAGGACCTCCTTTCGCTCCTTTTTAAAGACGGATATTATGTTTGTCCTTCTCCGATCCTCTGGATCATCACCCATCCTCCATGAATTCTACAAGATAATTGCTAATGTTTCAGAAATTGCTTCAGCAAATTCTTTAGGTAATTTAGGATGAATTTCAGCTGGGCCTGCTGACTTGAAAACACCTTATCTAAATATTCTTTAACCTGTTCTTTCCCTGTATTGTTAAGTATTGGGTCACAATTAACAGTTGCCCTCACAATTAATTATACTTATCGCCTTTATAAAGTGCTTTAATATCTACTGATAAAAGTGCTATCTAGGAGCTGGGTATTATAATCCTTGTCATCTTATTTGGGCCCAACAGTCTTTTAACCATCAGATATTTTTTCCAAAGTTTGAAACATATCCCAAGGCCACCCCAATTACCCTTGGTTTTTGTTCCATGCGTTTGGAAATATGACAACCATATTTAAACATCCTTTAAATGCCCAAGAATAAGTTATCACTTAGGTCAGGTGGCCCACTGTTTGTTCACTAGCTTTTCATCACTACTCAAGAGAATCAGATGGGAATATTAAGTTTCTATTTGCACACAAAGCTCATGGTGCTGTGGCAGAGTGACGTAGGAAACTTTGCATAGCGCCCGATCATACAGTCATCAAAGTTGGTGATAGAAAAGAACAATTAGTTTATCTGAGTCCATCTTCCAGTCAATGCAAAATTATCCATACTACTACATTCTCCAGGTCTTCTATCCCTTCCCTGGAGAGACTACTCTACTATTAACACTAGCATGTTACAGAGTGATATTCCCCAGCTTATCTCATGGAACAGGATACGTTTTTCAAGTCTTGATTTCCTGATGTCTACTAGACAGATGAAAAATACCTGCGATACCATGCTTCTCCTTCCCCTACAAGTCATGGCCCTACCATTTTAAAGGGTGTAAACTGACGTGTATGATATTTAATACATTTCTTATAAAACAGCAACTCTTGCTTTTGTTTTACCTTATTCCCTTCCTGGCTTCATTCCAGTTTCTATAATATATGATGGGTTATCTTCCTCCTCCCCCGCCCTGCACTGTTTTCAGTGTCAGTTTCCTCTTTTCTGTCACTCCTCTACCTCTTTATTTAGTATAATAGAATATTTTCTGATTTTTTTTTTACTTCTGCCCCAAATCTCTCAGCTAATTCTACTGTTTTGCGAAAATTAGTCTTTCCTTCTCTTACTACCCCTCTCCCATCTACCATCCCGATTTTGAAAAATGTAATAGGCACCTAACAGCCAGAGAACTAAACAGAGGGGCCTTTTTGTCCAAGGGCAATGTCCAGGTTTAAAAAAAAAAAAAAAAAAAATCAAGCCACCCTCCAGCTTCTGGGAAAATATGTGGAGAGTCCTATCAGGGTTTAGTCTCTGGTAATCTCCAGCTAATCCAGATATCTGAAATGCAGAGTCCCTCCCCTGTTCTTCATTCCACAGCCTCAAGGCTTCTAGTGCTGTAGGACTTTGCTGAGCTATCCCACCCCTAGCCTATGGTTTTGGGATCCCTCTCTACTGTGTAGCTCCAGTGTTGGTAATGATTTGAATGGCAAAAGCCAAGTGCAACAGAGTAAAGCTCTAAATCTTGTCAAGATTCCCAATAGTAGCACTGAAAACTGCAGCTGCAACTTGGGAAAGCTCTGAGCAGCAGAAGCAATGAGTGTGAGGGATACTCTGCTGGCAAGGCTATTCCAAGCGTGGGGGGAGGGGGGGGCAGGGAATGGGAGGAAGGGGAGAGAGAAGCAGGTTTGCACTGCAGCTAGAAGGGCTGGGGTAGCTGTCCAGGACCACAGGGAGAGAAAAGGACTAAAAAAAAAAAAGAGTGTAGGTGTGGCTGAAGCCACTGCTATGTGGAGCATCGAGGGCAGAGATGTAGGGTGATCCAAGGCATGATTGGAGTTGCAGCTAGCAAGGAATGTGAAGGGTAACAAAAAGGGTTTCTACAGGTATGTTAGCAACAAGGTGGTCAGGGAAAGCATGGGACCCTTACTGAATGCGGGAGGCAACACAGTGACAGATAATGTGGAAAAAGCTGAAGAACTCAATGCTTTTTTTGCCTCGGTCTTCACAGACAAGATCAGCTCCCAGACTGCCGAACTGGGCAACACAGTACAAGGAGGAGGTGAGCAGCCCTCAGTAGTGAAAGAACAGGTTAAGGACTGTTTAGAAAAGCTGGACATGCACAAGTCCATGGGTCCAGATCTAATGCATCCAAGGGTGCTGAGGGAGTTGGCTGATGTGATTGCAGAGCCACTGACCATTATCTTTGGAAATTCGTGACAATCAGGGGAGGTCCCAGATGATTGGAAAAAGGCAAATATAGTGCTCATATTTAAAAAAGGGAAGAAAGAGAACCCGGGAAACTACAGACCGGTCAGTCTCACTTCAGTCCCTGGAAAATCATGGAGCAGATCCTCAAAGAATCCATTTTGAAGCACTTGCAGGAGAGGACGGTGATAAGGAACAGTCAACATGGATTCACCAAAGGCAAGTCATGCCTGACCAACCTGATTGCCTTCCATGATAAGACAACTGGCTCTGGGGATATGGGGAAAGTGGTGATGTGATATATCTTGACTTTAGCAAAGCTTCTGATATGATTTCCCACAGTATTCTTGCCAGCAAGTTAAAGTATGGATTGGATGAATGGACTATAAGGTGGACAGAGAGCTGGCTAGATTGTCGGACTCAACAGGTAGTGACCAACAGCTCAATATCTAGTTGGAAGCTGGTATCAAGCGGAGTGCCCCAGGGCTCGGTCCTGGGGCCGGTTTTGTTCAACATCTTTATTAATGATCTCGATGATGGGATTAATTGCACCCTCAGCAAGTTCGTAGATGACACTAAACTGGGAAGAGAGGTAGATACACTGGAGGATAGGGTCCAGAATGACTTAGACACATTGGAGGATTGGGCCAAAAGAAATCTGATGGGGTTCAACAAGGACAAGTGCAGAGTCCTGCACTTAGGACTGAAGAATCCCATGCACCGCTACAGGCTAGGGACCGACTGGCTAAGAAGCAGTTCTGCAGAAAAGGACCTGGGGATTACACTGGATGAGAAGCTAGATATGAGTCAGCAGTGTGCCCTTGTGGCCAAGAAGGCCAACGACATATTGGGTTGTATTAGTAGGAGCACTGCCAGCAGATTGAGGGAAGTGATTATGCCCCTCTATTCGGCACTGGTGAGGCCACAACTGGAGTATTGCATCCAGTTTTGGTCCCCCCACTACAGAAGGGATGTGGACAAATTGGAGAGAGTCCAGCGGAGGGCAACAAAAATGATTAGCAAAAATAAAAGGAGTACTTGTGGCACCTTAGAGACTAACCAGTTTATTTGAGCATAAGCTTTCGTGAGCTACAGCTCACTTCAAGTGGAAAATGCAGTGAGGATGTTTTATACACACAGACCATGAAAAAATGGGTGTTTATCACTTCAAAAGGTTGCTAGGGCATATGACTTATGAGGAGAGGCTGAGGGAACTGGGGTTATTTAGTCTGCAGAAGAGAAGAGTGAGGAGGGATTTGATAGCAGCCTTCAACTACCTGAAGGGGGTTCCAAAGAGGATGGAGCTAGGCTGTTCTCAGTGGTGGTAGACGACAGAACAAGAAGCAGTGGTCTCAGGTTGCAGTGGAGGAGGTCTAGGTTGGATATTAGGAAACACTATTTCACTAGGAGGCTGGTGAAGCATTGTTATGGGTTATCTAGGGAGGTGGTGGAATCTCCATCCTTAGAGTTTTTAAGGCCCAGCTTGACAAAGCCCTGGCTGGAATGATTTAGTTGAGGTTGGACTAGATGACCTCCTGAGGTTTCTTCCAACCGTAACATTCTATGATTCTAATGAATATTTACAATGCGGGTGATAAATGGATTTGTGTTAGGTTTTCATAAACCAGGCCCATAGAGAGGTACTATTGAAAGAGGTGAGCTTGCATTAAGTTATTGCATTACTGAAAAGGAGGCAGAGGACCACAGAGCCAACCCTAGCCACAAAGGGGCACGAAGGAAGCAGCCAACCCTGTTACACTTAGATTATGTAGAAGTTGGCAGCATGCATCTGGGAAAGCTTCCTACTCTTCATAGGTACATGGATTTTCAAGCTTTGGAGAGAGGCTCTGGTGCAGCCACACCTACAATTTTGCATTCAGTTCTGCGTGCTAATACTATAATGCTATTGACAAGTTCTGTGGAAATCAGACAACAGCAATAAAACTAGTCAGAGTGACTTTTGAGAAAAAAAGAGTGAAAATATTAGGAAGAGCAAGTACTTGGGAAAGGGATAGCAAAGTGGATCATTAGTCTGAAAATATCTGAAATGAGGTAAACACCAAGGATGAAGAAGAATTCTTTAAGATGGTAAAATGGACTACAGGTGAAAGAAAACTTCCTGACAGTGAGATTTCTTAGGATGTCCAAGACACCTCTGAGCACAAAATCCTCTAGTTTGTTTTTCGGTATTGTTTTTATCATAGAACTGCCATGGTGTCCCAATAATTCTGAGTTAGATGATCAGAGTGATCATACCAAATAGGAAGAGTGAAGTTATAGAAATATCACAGGGGGAAAATAGTCTGAAGACACAGGCATTGTAAAGATTAAACTAGATAAAGGTTTTATTAAGAAAATACAAGAAGAAACCATGCATCCTTTGTCTTGACAATGAACTATAAGGAACACGCAAACAGCTGTATTTGAGCAGACCATTACGGGTATGTCTACACGACAAATAAAATAAAAATAAAAAATAAAAATAAAATAAAAAAACACAAAAAGGCAATTAGTTTTAGAGCCCAACTGACTTGGTCTCACAGGGCATGTGCTATGGCACTAAAAAGAGCAGTCTGTATCTTCCTGGTTGGGCTGGACCTTGGAATCCAAGACCTTCTGCCCTTGCTGCGTCTTTACCGCTCAGGCTGGAACCTCTACACTGCTATTTTTAGCCGTAATGCAACCTGCCGCACGGTGGTTTTGTTTTGTTGGTGCCTTATAGACGTAACCTACATCTTTTCAGTCTCATGCCTCAGAAGGAAGCTAAACTAAGGCACCTGGCCAAGTAGTCAACTCATAAGTCTTAAGGTTTATTTGGGTACAAAGACATTGAGTACTCAAACATCCTTGATAAACCCAATATGAGGCTCTAAATTTTTTAGCTTTTATTGAGCTTTGAGAGGAAGAGGAGACCTAATAACCCCTTGATGAATTATATTTCTTATTGAGAGGCCACTAATCTGAAACTATTGTAATTAGGGGGACATTAAGAATTTAATACATGGAAATAAAGTTACACGTTAATAGCTGGAAAGGTTTTGGCTTCATTTCAAAGAGTCTTTTCCCTCACATATAAAATAATATTTATATTCAGAGTTAAACTCCTATGCCCTGTTAGATGTTAAATAAATTGATTTGTGGTGATTTTGCTTCATTATATGAAAAGAAAGGCAGTCTGAAAGCTTTTTCTGCTTGTTTTGGGAATGCCATGTCTGGTGATCTTTGGTTTTGCTGAAGAACTTTAGCAGTCTCAGATGTGGGCTGAGAATTCTCTCAGCCTTTAATTAAAAGGGAAGCCAATGGTGTTGACCTGCTTACAAAGACATTGACTCCCAAGTGTTTCTTGAGTTAAATACATGATGTTAAAAGAAAGCTTTAACAACAGCCTCAATTAAAATCTTGTCACGATCCAGAAAGTGAAACCTGTCTGTGAGAAATCAGAGAACTCACGCCTAGTCACCTATAATCTTCAAAGAGAAAGAAAAGGAAGAAGTAGATTAAAAATGTTTGAAAAAGTTTCTTGATTTCCTCAGACATCAAATAAGATTGGCCACAAACATTTTGGCACCTTTTTGCATTCATCTGCAGAAAGAATTCCCCTCTTCCGTGTTTGTGGTGACTTTCCTGAACTACTGTTTGCCTCATCCACCTCACTCATGCTTGGAAACATATCCTCACTCATGCTTTGAAACATATCCACAGCTTTACTTCTCCCTTTCCTAGGAAGTCTGCTAGTCATGCAGAAGTGTATGTGATTTTTAAACATTTAGCTAGATACTAACACTACAGGAAAAATGTCAAATTAACAAATACTGCAGCAGCCTCCTCTACACACCTGGTCCAGCAGCCTTAAGATTTCATATACTAAACATTATTTTTAATTTTAAAGTCTACCCTCTAGTACAGGACTGTTACCCCAAAAATTGTATAGCAAATATGATCATATTGCAGGCATTTTCATCATATGCTCTGCAAGACAGTCAAAACAGCTATGAAGTTCAATAGAAAATGCAAGTGCCACATCATTGGCACTGTGAATTGTGACATGGGTGTCATCCAAAGACAAGCATTTCATTTAAGCAAGCGTTCGACTACATAAGTATTCAAACAACCCAGTTTATAAAGCATAATTCAAACTTAAAATGGGGCCAGTGCAAGACATCCTTCTGCACTTTAAATAGCCACTTAGCCTTTTAACTGAACAGAATCATAAAATGTACAATAATTGCCAATATTTAACAGGAAAGGTTATCTTCAATAAGAGATCCTAAATCATCCAAATGTATATTCTTCTTTCTTTCTTGGTGTCTGAGAATTTATCCTGTCCTCACAAAAGGGATTTTGATGCTTCTTTCACAAGTTTGAGATGTAAATCAAGTGTCATTTCCTGAGGCTTGTACATTAGACATGCCTCCAACTGAATTTCTTGAATGTAATCTTAATGTTAAAGTGCTCTTTAGCATACCTTGAGCCTAAACTGTTTGTTAAACACCTGCAGCTGAATGTAAAATAAATGAACACCTCTAAGCTTCAGATTTTTCTTGCTGTCCTCTAGTTATTATATAACATTTACATGGCAGCAGCATCTAAAAGCCTGAACCAGGTTGGGTTTCTAATGTCCCAGTTCTTTGTACCTGTGACACCAACAGACTGGTCAACTTGGGTATGACCCACAACAACTCAACAAAAGGCACTGAAATGTAATCAAGACAATGTACTTGTATTTGAATTTCAAAGAGATGTACTAGATCAGCAATCATTAACCCATTTATTTGTAGTAATAGAAATCAATGGTAGATGCGAAGTGTATTTGTCTGTGTTTACCCATATCTTGTTAGAAGTTAACAACATAACCAGATTACCCTGTAGATGCTAATTCCCTTTCATGTCTTAATAGCCTTATATTACGCATGCAGGTAGTTCAATTAACCTCAAAGATGTAAGATATTATTAGTTTCCTGCAGTATTATCTAAATCTTCTTCAACTTGATTATCTATGTTATAATGAAGTACCGGCTAATTGCTTTATGTCAGTGGTTCTCAGCCAAGGGTACATGTACCCCTAGAGGTACGCAGAGGTCTTCCAGGGGATACATCATCTAAATATTTTCCTAGTTTTACAACAGGCTACATAAAAAGCACTAGCGAAGTCAGTACAAACTAAAATTTCATACAACAATGACTGGTTTATACTGCTCTATATTACACACTGGAACCTAAGTACAATATTTATATTCCAATTGATTTATTTTATAATTATATGGTAAAAAGTAAGCAAGCAATTTTTCAGTAATAGTGTGCTATGATACCTTTGTATTTTGGTGTCTGACTTTGTAAGCAAATAATTTTAAAGTGAGGTGAAACTTGGGGATCTGCAAGACAAATCAGACTCCTGAAAGGGATACAGTAGTTCAGGAAGGTTGATAGCCCCTGCCTTATGTGAATGAATACAACTAGTTTAACTGTGTAGGCATAGGAAATAGAAGATGAGCTTCAAAGCAACTATCTGCACTACCTATTCTTCCTCAGGGGAAAGTCCTGCTGTGACAAGAGGCTTATCAGCTTGCTATAAAACAATAAAGAAAGCTTCAGGCCTGATCCTTTTCATCTCAGGTCTGCTTAAACTTTAACAGGAAAGGTCTAAGCCATAAGACTGAAGTCTCCAGGTTTACCTTGGATTACTCTGGAATTCTCATGGAAGAACTTGAACAGACTCTACACCAGACTGCCTATCGGACTATAACCTTTTAAACTGATTCCAGAATGACTTTTACAAATCAGCAACCTCAACATATCTGCTATGAAACTGACCTAAGGACTTTACACATCTGTATGTATACTGATCTTTTGACCACAGCAACTCTCTTCTTTTTCTTTTTATTATCAAGCTTTTAGTCTTTTAGTTACTAAAGGATTGGCATCTGCATGATTATTGGTAAGATCTGAAATTCATACTGACCCAGTGAAAAGTGTCCAGTCCTTTAGGATTAGTGGACTTCACATACGGTAAATCAGGTTTTCAATAACCTCTCACTATATTAGACTTGGTCTAGATGGGAGTCAAGGGCTGGAATGCTCAAAAGGGACTGTATCTGGCTTCTTGGAAACCAGTGTGGTATTACAGAAGCTGTTTTGTTACTGGCTTGGTAAATCTAAGTATAGAATAAAACACCAGATTGGGGGATTGTCTGCCCCATTCCTGGCAGTCTGCCCTGTGTACAACATCCTCAGTGTGGCCCATCGGCACCCAGTCACAGCACATCATGATTATCCACCTCCCTCGATGCTGATTTTTCTTGTTACTATCTCTAATATTTATAGGTCACCAGTTTATGAATGGTTTCTAAGGTTATCAATACTGCCATGCCCAAGTTGTTTAAAATGTCTGCTCTTGGAGTGAAGGAATATTTCTCATGTTCTGAATATCTAATCTTGCCAGCGGTGAAGTATATGACAGACACTTTCTTAGGTCTTTCGTTATATTTCTTATTCAATTAATTTCAGTCAAACAAAAATATTTGACCTTTCTTCTCAGAAATAATTTCAATCTTCCTGGTCTATGAGCCGCCCACCTAGGTGGCACAGCCTCTGTAGATCGTGAAATGCCTTTGCTTGCATTAATCAAATCCATGGGCATTTAAGCATTTCATTGTTTAACTAGCTATTGTTGTCAACTTCCTAATTAAAAGGCGATTCACTGAGGGGTAACTATTCATTGCATGCTCCTATTGAGAATTAACGTGTCCATGAATACGTTTAGAGCAGTTGTTAGGCTAAGCTATAGCACTCTTGTAATGTTTGTTTTGACAGAAGAATCTTGGGAACCTCTGCCACTCACTCGTTAGTGCTCTGCCAAATCCATCAGAAAACCAGAAAAATCAAAAATTTCCCTGGAGAGTTGGTTATAATCTTCAGGGATTCCACTGGAAATTTGCATCTGCAGTCTTCTGGAAAGATTTTAGGTCTAAACCTACTCATTCTTTTTGGGTAGCCCAAAAAAGGAAATCACATAACCAAGTACGGGTCAAATACTGCCTATGACCAAATGCACAGGTTCTATTTCCATGCACTTGCTCCAAACATCTATATTGTGACACTGAAGGAGCTAGAATCCTTGCACAAATATTTAGCCAAACTCATCATCTACTCCAGTGGTCGCCAACGTGGTGCCCACAGGCGCCATGGCACCTGCCGGGGCATTTTTGTGTACTCACAGGACAGCGTGCTGCCAAAACGCCACTGCCAGGCGCAGCTGCCAGAGAACAGCCCGCCGAAATGCCACCGAGAAACGTTTCTCAGTGGCATTTCGGCGGCAGGGTGTCCAGCACCTGCCACAGTCTTCTGGGAATAGCAATATGCTAGTCCCACAGAAAGGTTGGGGACCACTGATCTAGTCCTTCCAGACCACATCTAACACATACAGTAGAACCTCAGAGTTACAAACACCTTGGGAATGGAGGTTGTTTGTAACTCTGAAATGTTCGTAACTCTGAACAAAATATTATGGTGGTTCTTTCAAAAGTTTACAACGAACATTGACTTAATACAGCTTTGAAACTTTACTATGCAGAAGAAAAATGTTACTTTCCCCCTATTTTTTTTTTAGTAGTTTACGTTTAAACACAGTACCGTACTGTATTTGCCTTTTTTTTTTTTGGGTCTCTGTTGCTGCTTGATTGAGTACTTCCGGTTCCAAATGAGACGTGTGGTTAACTGGTCAGTTTCATAACTCTGATGTTCATAACTCTGAGGTGCTACTATACCTTGAATTTCTCTCATCGTTCGGGAATAGGTCTAGTAGGATCTTCTATTTCTATTCTCCCTAGAAACAGATCAACCAGTATCAGACACTGCAGTTGAAGGAATTTAGCCTGACTTGCATCTCTGTTTCAGGTAATTTCATGTCTTTTTTCTGTTCCACCTATTGAACGCAGGAAACACACCTCCTCAACAGAAGGTTCTAGAGCAACTAGAATGTTTGCGGGTCATCAGTTTTCCATTTTAGGCTTGCTCACCATTTTATAAGCATCCAATTTATCTGATTGCTACTACGCCTCTGCGGATAGAATTTATTTTTAAAATGATTCTAGTCAATGAAAATGAGTAATCCTATCAAGTTAACTGCTTAGGAAGTTTCAGAGGTAAGCGGGGGAAGAGGGGAGAGGAGGGACAGGGCAACTGTTATTTTACTCAGTGCACTAAAAAATAATCCATAAATGGAAGCTACTTTGATTACTTAGAAGCAAAAAATTTCTAAACCAGATTTCACAATAGACCAAAAATAGCATGGGTGGACATGACTGATGTTTAAAAACTTGATATTTGCATGATAAAATTATTTCAGCAAAATCATAATTTGGTTTTGTACAATTCTCAAAATGCAGTACTGGCAAAGGATGATGAAATAGCCACACTTTTTGGTAAGCACAAAAATGATACAAAACATTAGATGTTTTAAAACGTTTGTGTTTGCTTCAAGTCCTAGTCAGTTTCACGATTGGCAACTGAAGTGATACATCACAGCTCAGAAGCTGACAACCGAAACGAGGCACAGAGTGGGCCAGAGACATAGAAACAGAGCCAGAATCCACCGGAAGGGACAATAGGCCCAACAACAAAATGAACACAAAGTTGTTGAACTTTAAAAGCCATTTAACAGAACAAGGATGACAAAGGCAAGGCAAAGAGACAGGACATGAACAGGGTGACTGTTTCAACTTCTGTGGTCAAAAAACAAAATGGTCCACTGGAGCCACAGTTCCTTAACCAACTTCTGACCCCACTCACCTCACTCCCCCACACAAACATTTAAGGTTGCAGTGAACACGGCTGTGCACAAGGTACCAAACTCACAAGCCAGCGGAACATGTGTGAAAGTGTTGGTAAGAAGTTATTTTGCCAAATCAATTTTGAAACTATATCTGCTATCCAGGGTGTCTCCTAATGGTAATATTGGAAAGGATAATTTTTGCAGAGATTTTTAAACCAGTCAATGAAGTTTGAAATAAGGCTTTTCTTGTACTTCCAGTAATCTCTTCTTTTCTGTCTTTAGTGAAAATGATTTGTTAAGAACCACACCAGAATCCACATCAAAAACATGGAAGAACAGTGTACTGCAATGGCAAATCTAATAAGGGTCAAATTTATAAACTGTGTCAGGCTCACTATTTTTTTGTGCCTTAACTCAGGTACTTAGAACGTCCCTTAGCTATCATTCTGCTTCCACAGGTCTCATGTGCCCTTCCGGGCCGCAATGCTTTCTCCAATTTAAGCAGCATGGTCTCTGTGAAGCTAAGTTTCTCTTTCCTTGTGTGTACCTTTCTTGTTTTCTATCTTCTCACTTTCTCTTCCTCAAATCTGAAATTCTCTCCCTTCTTGCATCATATCCTCATCTTTGCTATTCCTCCACATCACTTTGTAAGCCTCCTCTTTGTTCTCTTGCCACTCTTCTTCAGAGCATAAGGCCATACTGAGTCAGACCAATGGTCCACCTATAAGAACACATTGCTATCATTCAGCCAGGTTCTTGCAATGGTGCAATTGTAGTCTCAGAGCACCTCCTAAAAGAGGGTCACCAGAGTCACAACAGGACAATGGTTGATAACCTAATTTTCCTCCCTACTTCACATGAGGTAGCCAAGCCTATGTTTTTGGGGGGGCATCATTATCCAGCATCTGTAAAGAATCCAAGAGGACCCATAAGCTGCAGACCAATTTGAAAAATTAGAGGCAGTCTCCTCCACAGAAGGGTAAATTGATAGTGGATACTAGGTCTTACAAGTATTTCACTATGCCCATCAACATCCCATCTCTTTCCCTGGTTGAGCTTTGGCCAACTGCCTACCATGCAGCCATTTATCTCAGCTAGGTAGGGAGATGGCACTATCCACATTGAAGAAAGGGGACGCCTTGGATATCATCTGCATATTGCTGGTATTTGAGACAATGGTCTCTCACAGTTTCTCCCACCCCCAATAAATGCACGTAGATGTTAACAAGAGTGGGAGAAGAGCATGATGCCGTGTAGGACTCCACAGATGAGTGTTCTGGAGGTAGAGGAGCAGTTGCTAATCACCATTTTGCATATCCTGGAAAATAAAAATAAAAAAATGGAGCCATATCAGAGCTTTCTCGTCAACCCCTGCAATAACTCTGGTGAGAGAGCAAGACAGCAGCACACCATACAAATACACATCCAGAATGAGAGTGAATTTCCTCCTCTGATCTTTTTTAGATCACAAAAATCTAGTTTCCTTCTCACCTTAGCTGACACAAATCAGAACTACAACAAGCTGTGAGAGAGGGCATGCTTATAGTTGTAGCGTTTCTTCCATTTGATGAGAACGTAGGAAGTGTCATAAGAATTCAGACCTGTAGTCCATCAAGTCCAGTATCTTGTCTCTTACCATGGCCTGCCCCACATACTTCAGATGAAGGTGCAAGAAGCCCCACAGGAGATGTGGGGTAACCTGCCACCTGATTAGTATCTAGTCCTCTTAACCGTTAATAGTTAGAGACTGGCTTATGCCTGTACATATGTATATCACTAAGTTAAGTATTTTTATTGCAATTCTGGATATTAGTTATCCAAATGACCAACATTCCCTTTAAAACTTGCTAAGTTTCATAGAATATCAGAGTTGGATCTTGGCTTCAAAAATATATTGCTATGGCAATGAATTCTATTGTCTAATTATGTATTTTGTGAAAAAGTATTTCCTTCTATCAAGTTTGAGTTAGCCACCTTTCAGTTTAATTAAATGTCCTCATTATTTTATTATGGAAACAGGAAGAACACAAGTTCCCAATATACCTTCCCAACTCCACACATTTTTGTACACATTTGTCTCCTCTCTAAAATAAACAATGCCAGTATTTTCAATTTCTCTTCATGAGAGCTTTTTCGTGTCCTTAATTATTTTAATCACTCATCTTTTAACTCCCTCTAATTCTTCGGAGATGGGGAGATCAGTGTTGAACACTATTCCAGATTAGAGAAAAACACTGATTTATATAGATGGCATTACATGATTTTCCCTTATGCCATCTAACATTTTGTTCTCTTTTTAAACTTTTTCCACCAATGCACATTACTTTACTCCTGTGGGAATCCTGCACCACTGCGCATGTGCATAATTAATGAGCCATGCATATATTTTACTTTTTTTACACCGAAAAAAAAGCTTCTGCCAGAATGTTGCTGCAATTCTGCCTTTTGCCCAGCAGAGGGCACTGCAGTGGCTAGAGCAAAGCAGCAGCTCCCAGTAGAAAATAACTTCTGCAGTTCTGCCTTTTGCTCACCAGAGGGTGCTGTGGTGCTAGAAAACAGCAGCCGCTGCCAGCCAGCCAACTAGGGAACAGAAAAAGCCTGCCTTCTTCACAGCGCCTGCCAGGCCAGGTTAGGAGACAGGGGCTATGGAGAGATAGACAGCATGGGGCTGCTGGGGGTGGGGTCAAACAGGGGCTCATAAGGGCTAGTGGAGGACAACAGACTAGGGCAGGGGCTGAATAGGAGTGGAGACACAGGGCCACACGCCGGGAGAGGGAGCAGAGCTACACGAGGAAGGGGGGTGGCTAAGTGGGGGCACAGAGACATGGGGACGGGGGAGAGGGTGCAGGCCACACAGGAGCAGGCCACACAGGAGCAGAGGGGTGCATGAGTGGGGGTGGAGGGACACATGTGGATGGGGGTGGAGGGACACATGGGTCCTTGCACATGGGGGTGCAGGGACACATGGGGACAGGAGCAGATGTGCCTGACTGAATAGGAGAGGCTAGGGGTCAGCAAAGGTCCACATGGGGGAAGCTCCCTAACAGTCCCTCCCCACCCCCCAAAAAAACCTGTTCCATACTTTTCCCCACTTATACCCAACAACCCTCCAAGTTCACACCCAGACTCCTTTCCAGCAATTACTCTCCTCTCCCTCCGCTTCTCTGTTATCCAACTCCCCCAAGCTTTGCACTGCTTCTGAGGGGTGAGAGAAACACCATTCTGTATTGTAGTTTAAATAAATTACTACTCAGAGTTCTGTATTAATATGTCTAGTAATGAATCTTTTTTGTTGTCTGTATTGTTATGGTAGTGCTGTGGTGATACTGGCAGAGAACGCAGAGCCTGAAATCTAATTGTTACTTGAACTTTTTCTGGAATGGCTTCGCTTGGTAGAGCGCCATTTCTGGGCTTGGCCAACTAGCACTGACTGGTGGGACAGGACAGTTATGCAGACCCAGGCTGACCAGCAGTAGCAGCAGAACTTTGGATGATATAGGACACTTTCCTAGAAGTCTGTGCAGACCTCACCCTAGAGATGCAGTGACAGAACATCTGTAAGAAGGTTCCCCTGAGCATGGAAAAAGCACATGGCCATTGTTATCTGGAAGCTCACCACTGACAACTGTTACCAGTCAGTTGCTAAAAAGTATGGTAGATCAACTCTCAGGGCTATTTGTGTGCTACTAAGAGGGTATTGCTATCCTGAGTCACAAAGCTTGGCAATGCACAGGAGGTTATAGATAAGATTTTCTGGTTGGGTTCCCAAGTTGTATTGGGGCCACTAATGGGACCTACATGCCCATTCTTTGCCTATCATACCAGCCTTCAGAGTTAGTCAACAGAAAGAGGTATTTCTCTGATGCTGCAAGACCTGGTTGAACACCGTGGAAGGTTTGCCTATACTAATGTGGGGTGCTCTGGAAAGGTCTATAACACTTGGCTCTTTAGAAACTCAGATCTGTTTTTTGCAGTGGGAAATAAAATTTTTGCTCCAGAACCACTGTGAACATTAATGGTATCGTGACTTCCTACTGTCATTCTGCGAGACCTTTGCTACCCTGCTTATAAAGCCTTTTACTGTGCATTTGGACAGGAGAAAGGTGCTAACTATACCGAGTAGCTGTAGAGGAACAGTGAAGTGTGCATTTGGAAGACTGAAGGGAAGGTGGAAGTGCATCATGACAAGGCTGGAGGCTGTTGAGTAATATTTGCCTTGTGTTATAGGTACTTTCTGCATTGCACAACATCTGAGAGAGAAAAGAGAACCCCTGCAATGGGTGGCACGCAAAGATGGAGACTTTCTGACCATCATGAACAACGAGAGAGGCTGAGTAGGTCAGTGACACACCGTGCTACTACTATGAGGTCTGGGCATAGTGGTGAAAAATGTATACACCTTTGTGCAAGGGTTTTATTATACTTCATACAAGCATTTTATGAAATGAACAGTTGTAAATTATGAAATCCTTACAGAGCATAACAGTGAAAACATAAAATCAACAGAATGGCAGCAGGCATGCTTGAAGTGCTGAGTGCACAAGTTTGTGCTGATGAGGTCACAATCACGTGTAGGTAGGGAAATGGGTCAAAACTGTTTTATGTCTTGGTGTGTGAGACAGCGAGCAAAGGACCTGTTCCCTGTAGTAGAGGAAGGGAAGGGGTGTTCAGCATACAGTATTCTCAAGCAGCTGCAGGACAAAGCTAGGTTCAAGTGATGGCCATGAACATAGTAACACTATGCTCTTCACCAGGGTTGTCTGCTTCTGCATCGTTTCCTCCAGTATCTGTGCCCGAATAGCCTTTTCTTTGTCAGAGTGTAAAGGTCAGAGAGGACCACTAGATCATTCAGTCTGACCTCCGTATATCAAGGCCACCAATAGCACTCAGCACTCGCACACTAACCCAACAACTGAAATGAGACCAAAGAACGACAGCCCACAGGAGACTAGATTAGGATGTGCAACAAAAAGAGAATAGGAAGAACTGAAATACACTAGTACCTGATCTTAAGAAAGATAATCCTGGCAAGTGACCCGAACCCACATGCTGCAGAGGAAGGTGAAAAAATCCAAGTTCACTGCCAATCTAAGCTGGGGGGAAATTCCTTCCTGACCACATATATAGCAATCAATCAGACCCTAAGCACGTGAGCAAAAACTAGCCAGGCAAGCACCTGAGAGAAAAAGACTGTTCAGTGCCATCTCAGAAGCCCCCACTCTAATGTTCCATCTCCAGCCATGGCTATATCCTGATGCTTCAGAGGAAGGAGGTAAAAAAACCCCTTCCAGAATAAATGGGGGGGGCGGTTTCTAGGAGGAGGGGGGAAATCCCTTCCTGACCCCCTGCCGGTGGCCAGCTGAAATCCTGAAGCATGAGCTTTAGGAACACAAGACATAAACCAGGAGTGAGTCCCAAGATGGTTACGCTCAGCCCCCATCATCACAAACAACCCAGATATTTGTCCAGCTATCAAAATTAACTTAGTTTTTTGCCCTCCACAACTCCAACCCTCTGATGGTTACATACCTTCTTCTAATTTCCAGTTAGAGTTTGTCCATGGCCAGTTTATATTCGTTTGTTCTTGTGCCGACACTGTCCTTTAGCTTACATAGCTCTCCACCCTCCCTAGTATTCACCTCCTCTCCTGCTCCTCCGCACATGTATTCTCAGAGAGCAGTCATATCCCACCTCAGCCTTCTTTTTTGCTAGATG
Organism: Lepidochelys kempii; assembly: GCF_965140285.1. Lineage (NCBI taxonomy): Eukaryota > Metazoa > Chordata > Testudines > Cheloniidae > Lepidochelys > Lepidochelys kempii. The sequence continues at coordinate 17,203,655 of NC_136380.1, forward strand.
AAAAAAGCTAAGCTCTTCCAGTCCCCTCTCATAAGATAGGTCCTCCAATCCTCAATCATCCTAGCTCTTCTCTGCATGTGTTCCAGTTTAAACTCATCTATCTTGAACATGGATGACCAGAATTGTACACAGTATTCCAAGTGAGGTTTTTCCCAGTGCTTTGCACAATAGCATTCATATTTCTCTCTCTCTCTCTATTGGAAATACCTCACCTAATACATCCTAAGATTGCCTTTTTCACAGCTGCATCACATTGTTGGCTTATAGTCATCCTGTGATCAACCCACATACCCAGGTATCTCTCCTCCTCTGTCACTTCCAACTAATAAGCCCCCAGCTTGTGGCAGAAATTCTATTAAACCCTAAGTGCATGGCCTTGCACGTTGTACTACTGAACTGGCAATGAGATCCCTTGTCAGTTCCCTCTCCTCCTCAGTATCATATTGAAGTAACCCTTACCTCCATTCTTTAGTGACCTCATAGCTGCATCCCAGGAGAGGCAGACGATGACCCCCCCACCCCAAGATTTGCCATGTCTTCAGACTCCGATAATGCTCCTGTCTGTGGGGGTTGCTGTGTGTCAGGTACTGAAGGGCCGAAAAACAGCACAAGTAGTTTTTGTCCCAATTCTAGTTTTCATGACAACACTGATAAACTATCGCTTTTTCCTCAAACTGGAATTTTATTCCCATGGGCTCAACCCAGTCTAGGGGGAGTTTGGAGATGGTAAAATGTATTCCATTTTGCTACCCCCTTGTACAGCAACCCTGTACCAATGCTGGCTTGGTGGTGGCCGTGGGGGGGGGGGGGGGGGGCAGGGCTGAGCAGCAGAGAACAGGTTAGTAATTGCATGTGCACCTCTACGGGCTTTCCTTAGGTTGGAGGATGTTACCCTAAGGAGCATCCCCAACAGGCAGAAAAGGATCTTGTTCAAAAGGCAATGGACAAAGTGGGAAGATATGCCAAGCTGTTATTTGCCAGAATGGTGCCCACCACATCTGGTACAGGAATAGAAGGGAACCACCTCTTATACAGGCAACCACAAGAAAGCTGCATTTTTTGCAGTGGAAATGCCAAACTAGAGCACTATCTTTTCCTTAAGTTCTCTTTTAAAATATCTGCAAACTAGCACAAAGTGCCCTGCAAAATAAATACTTTTGCAGTAATTCTTTTGAACCCTAGGGATTATCAATAGTGAGTGTGTGATTAAAAGCAGCCACAAACACATTACAATCTCTATGCATTTTGAAATATCTCTGTAGACAAATGTGGGAGATTTACCTCAGACTACAGGGAATAGGTCAAACTGTGAGCCAAAGTACCTTTCCTACTGCTTTTTCACTTTGTATCTGTAGCTAAAATAAATATGCCTGCCATGCAATGTTGTGTATGATTTTTTTTTAATCCCTGTGGTGCTGCCATCTTGAACAGAGGGAGGGAGCAATAAGCAGCACAGAAAGAGGGGGCGGGCACATTTGGCTGATGGTTATGGGATTTGATATTTCAGAGAAACAACACTTTGGAGCTTAAAGAAGCCTTTTGAGCATGTCAGGTGGTTAGGAGGATAAAAGCCAAGCAAGTGGAAAGGGGATACCAGCTCACATCCACCCAACACGGTGGTACCCTGACGATATCCAGAACAAAGTTGTTTAAATCCCGCTATAAATGTGTATTATAATATAGCACACAATCCTTACTGGAAAAGGTCCCTCACAACTACTGTCAGGCTGGTTGTCTGAGTTTTCAGGGTCTCCCTCATTCTCTCTGCCTTAGGGTTTTGCAAGTTGACGAGATTTTGGCTGGCCTTGGCAATCTTCCCACTTGAGGTCCTGTTTGGGTGTCTTTGCATGCTCGAGTTCAGTGATGGACTCCCTTGCAAGAATCCAGCCTGGCTCTTCATAGTAGGTGAGAGTTTTGTGACCTTTGCCAGAGATGTCATTACTGTACCTGGTACTTTTATAACACTGCCAGAACTCCACTCCTTCATTGTGGAACTGCACTGAATCCTGGACTGCCCCCCAGACATTTGGTCTGATAGCCTCTTATGTATCTTCACATTTTGTGTTCAGACTGGATTAGACCTGCTCCTCTTCTCAGAGGCCAAGGACATCCAGGACCTCTTAAAGGCCCACACACAACATGGCTACTAAAATCAGAATGGACTCCAGATACACCATGAGTTGATTTTCTTTTTTGGTGTTCTTAAAACAAACAACATGCTGGGTCATCATCCGCGACTGCTATAACATGAAATATATGGCAGAATGCAGTTAAAACACAGCAGGAGACATACTCACTTCTTGGGGGAGAACTGTAACAAATTTAATTAATACATTATTTAACAAGCATCATCAGCATGGAAGCATGTGCTCCGGAATGGTGGCCAAAGCATGAAGGGGCATACGAATGTTTCGCATATCTGGCACGTTAATACCTTGCAATGCCGGCTACAAAACTGCCATGTGAATGTGTTCTCACTTTCTCGTTACAATGTAAATAAAAAGCAGCCAGCATTATCTCCCATAAATGTAAACAAACTCGTTTCTCTTAGCAATTGGCTGCACAATAAGTAGCGCTGAGTAGACTTGTAGGCTCTAAAGTTCTACATTGTTTTGTTTTTGAGTACAGTTATTTAACAAAAAAAATCTACATTTGTAAGTTGTGCTTTCACGATAAAGAGATTGCATTACGGGACTTGTATCAGGTGAACTGAAAAATACTATTTCTTTTATCATTTTACAGTGCAAATATTTGTAATAAAAATATAAAGTGAGCACTGTACACTTTGTATTCTGTATTGTAATTGAAATCAATATATTTGAAAATGTAGAAAAACATCCAAAATACTTAATATGTTTCAATTGGTATTCTATTGTTGAACAGTGCAATTAACTAAACAAAATTAATCGCAGTTTTAGTCGCTTGAGTTAGCTGTGATTAATCAGCCGCCCTACTTCCTATCTTCCCTTCGTGCTGGGATAGTTTGAAGTTGCACCTTTAATATAGCCTCATTGAGAAACTGCCAACTCTCCTAAACTCCTTTATCCCTTAAGATTTTCTTCGCATGGGACCTTAACTACCAGTTCTCTAGTTTTTAATCTGCTTTTTGATACTGTTGCTGCCTCGAAGTGGTAGTGGTCCAACTTTTTTATGTCACACCACTTCTAGATCACAGACCCAGTCCAGCATGTGATCAGCAATGTGTACTGATCTGGAGATCACATGTTTAAAATCCTCAGTGGATGGAGGATTGAGCCAATGTAACAGAGATGTTTTATCTGAGGACTGGTGCAGTTTCCCAGGAGAATGAAGCTTATGTCATCTGCTCAGTTCTTTACCCATCCCAAGAGGGTCTAGCAGTAAAAAGCATCCCACAAGCTTCTAGAAAGAGATGTTAACAGCAATTCTCCTGTCCAACGTTAGAGTATTATCAATGAGATGTCCGACCTTGTTCATGGACTAGAAAGGACAGGGCCCATCAGAAATTGGGACTTCTATACTGATGCTATAAACACTGTGCCTTAAATACAGTAGTGGATAGTCAGGTTATTGGCCACAACCTATGACACTCTTGTCTGGTACTGCTTCTAGCATTGCATACAATTGCTGCTAATATTGATTGATTAATTAATATAGAAGGGACCATTATAGCAACCTAATCTGACCTCCCATATAAGACTGGGTGAAATTCTGTAACCTGTGATTTCTGCAACAGATACAATAACTCAAGAGAGTGTTTGGGTTTATCTTGTAGAAAGATATTCAATTTAAAAAGTCTTCAAGTGATTGTGAATCCATCCCTTCGTAAGCTGTTTCAAAGGTTAATTACCCTCATTGTTAAAAGCAGACAAGTCTAAATTGGAAATAACGTGCCTAACTTCAGAAACTAGAAGACTTATTAATGTAGCAGGACATCCAAAACAAGATTCATTGGCTGGAAGCTGAAATGTTCTCCCCATGTAGGTACTTACAAGACAGCAGTCAAATCATCTCTTGCTTTTAGTTTTATCCAGATGGTTAAACTAGAATCTTTTCCACAAGCTTTAATCCAGATATGTGAAAATTGTAAGAATGGCAACCTTCACACCAACACAAAAAATGACTCTAGGATACAGAGGAAAAAAAAAACTCAGAAAGTTTTATCCCTTTGCACCTACCATAGATACTCTCAAGAAGAGCCAGTGCTAAAGGGAAGCTAGAGGGGGTTAGAGTTCAGAAATCTGTAAAGCAGCTTACTTGTTGCTTTGAAGCATGGCAACTCATTGAAATAAGTATTTTTTTAAAGTCAGGACAGCTTTATGGTTCTATATATAGTATAAGATATGCTCTAATGGAGACAAAGGAAAACTAAAGCATAGGCCCTTCATGTATTACCAGAGATTATCGGTCACATCTTTAGCTATTTCAAGATGTATCTCTACCTTAAATTCCCTCTTTAATGCAAAAACTGCAGAGGTAGAGAGAAAGGTCTATGGAAGCAAAAGAGTAACTACGTTGCACCTGAAGCTAATACACAATAGCAAATCTGTCACATTTTTATGTTACATCATTTCTGGACTCTGAACCAATACTTTACTTATACAATTATCAAAATCAAAGCACTTAATATAACAGATACATGCTGATAATCACCCATGTGAGAAGAGGGACTTCAAGGTTGGACCAGCTAGTTAATACAAATAAAAGAGACAAAGGAAATTAGACGAACAAGAGTTCAGAAAGGGGCAAGAATGCAAATATACAAGGAGTAGACTTAAGAGACACACCATGGTAGCATCCACCTCAAAGACCTCTCTCTTCTACAGCACTTAAAGAAATGGAAGAACTACTTAGAGGCCATCCTACACACCTGAATATGTGAAGAGCAGGGAAGGAAACAAGGACTAGAGAAGAATGTAATCACAAGCAGCAGCACAAAATTTCTACTGAAGTCAAGGTCCCTATACAGTTTTCTTATAGCACTAGTAAGTCCCAATTTTAAGGGCAATACACTACAAACATGTAACTATCATATTTGTCTTCCAAATATCCTTCTTGAAGATTACCAACCTCTTACATCAGTAACTTCTTACCAGTCCACTGCTGGAAGAACATCCAGAGTATTCATTCCTCTACTGATACAGTTTCAATCAAGTACAAATCAAGTATAGTATGGCTAAGGAAGGTTTATAAAGCTGATAATCGCTAACATAATTCAAAACATGCCATTTACACTCATTCATACACCAAGGAGCCTGGCAAACCAGCAAGTCTTTTGCATAGTCATGTGTAAAATTTGATCTCTGTTTTGCAAGCTAACACTACTAATATTTTCATTCACAGGTGATTCAGTGAATAATTAACATTTATACGGACTCTCAAGTATTTGCAAACACAATAGAGAGTATCTGATATTTCTCTGACTAAATACTGTACTAGATATAGTGCTGTGTTCTTACTCCCTTCCAGTCACATGTATTTTTTACATTAAAAACATACCACCATCTCCCTTTTGCAAGGGGAACTCTTAGTAAGACAATGCATGATGTGGTCAATACTGCAAGTAGAGTTCCAGTATGACAAATCATTTCAGTCTGCACAATTTTGCCACTGGAAGCAAAAACAGTTTGCTTAAAAAGGCTAGGTTCTTGAGGTACATTGTAGGATGATCCACAGCTGGTACCTTAGATTTGAGTCCACCCCATCCCCATCCACTAACTACAGTTTATATCAAGTTTAATGAAATTTCCCTGCCTTTATAAAGAATTTATTTATTAACCAATATAGGGTTTCTTTTTAATCGAATCTCAGTGCAAACAAACACCAGTTCACACACTGCGCAGCATCTACACAAGCAACTGCTAAAAGCAGCTATCAAGATTATGGTAATTCTGCTATATATTCCACTCTCCTCTTTTGAAACCAAGCTTTCAAGGTTATAGTTATGATCACAATGCTAGCTGCCTTAGATATAGCATTACAAGAGGGAAAAGCCTTTTAACAAAGACCAAATTATTTGTCTTAGCCAGAGCTGTCGCTAGGGTACGGCGAATCAGGGCAATCGCCACGGGCCCCATGCTTTGGGGGGCCCCCGTGGGCCGAGAGGTGAGGCAGGAGGGCAAGCAGGGTGAGGAGGCAAACGGGGAGGCGAGCAGCAGACTAGCAAGGCGGAGCCCCCCTATTAGAACCTCCCCCTAGCACCTCCTGCCTACTGGTGGGCCCCAACAATCAGCACCTCCCCCTCCCTCCCAGTCCCCACCGTCAGCCGCAGATCAGCTGTTTTGCGGCATCAGGAGGTGCTGAGGGGGAGGGCGCAGCATGCTCAGAGGAGGGGGTGGAACTCAGTGGGGAAGGGGTGCAGTGGAGGCAGGGCCTGGGTGGAGCCAGTGGGGAGCATCCCCCAGCAGATAGACACCAAGTGTCTAATGTCCCGGGCCCCACACATCTAAGGATGGCCCTGGTCTTAGCAGTAATTCACTAAAACACCAGGGGTCTCATTATTTTGTTCAAATAATGTCAACTTCCAAATGAGCCACTAACAGTACAAGTTAAAAAGGATTTTTTTTTTTTTTTAACATATATTTTCTCTGAGAATCAGGCTATTTCCATGGCCACCATTTCACCTCATCATCCTACCTAAATATAAAATAAAACTGAGACAATCATGAAACTGAATTGGCATGTTCAAAACATCCTCATTCAATCACATTGTTTGTCATTATGTCCCATCCTTCACCTGTATACTGTAATATAGGAAGAAGTCAGCTCTTTGGGGAAGGCCTTGTCTTAGTACTTGCCTTCAGAGCACTTAGCATACTGGTGGTGCTATGTAAATTAGAATATCTAACCAGATCAGACTACAAAAAGAAAGCTATTAATACTTAGGTATAGAGGTGATCAATATATTTCTTGATATAGTAAAATACAGAGGCAATATAGTACTGCACAAAGGCTGACTGAGCAGTAGTAACTTTTTAAACTTCAACAGTAACATATCAGAATCAATATTATTTGATAGTCAACTAGGCAACTACCAAATCTCTCCTCTGCACCCCTAAATCATCCTTTTTTGATAATGGGAACAGAAAGTAGAAATTATACCTTGCTTCCTTAGAACAAAAGTACCGATAGCTTGTCCATTCTCACTCATTAGCAGGAAGGATTTTCTTGATTGCTTTTATAGAACTACAGAATGTAGAACAGTTCATTCTTGAGTTCATATAGAATTGTTCTACCTGAATCTTTGAATAAAGGTTTGTATGTAATATAATGAAAAATAAATGGCTTAAACAAGTTTTACACATATGCTCCAAAAGGCTCTGTGTCTTAGGCCATAAGCCTATGAAAAATTTCAGCTTGGAAGTAATTTTGGAGAGATTTGTGATAGAGTGCTCACTATGAAACTACAGCATCACTGTTAATACACCAATAGAACTCCCAAATGTGCAGACAAGACATTTTGCCACTGTTTTTTCCCTATGAATTTTTTTGCTTTCTTCTCTCCTTTTTGGTGGGGGAAGGATTTAGTAGTAAGTGTTAAAAGCGCCTGAATTAAGACAGCAGCAATGTTTACATTAGGAGGTAAGGGTATGATTCCCAGCTCGTGTTAGACATATTCACGCTAAGTCTCCTCAAACCAGAACACTGTGGATACATACTAACCACGACTAGCCCGAGCTGCCACTCGCCGCTGCCTATGCTACCATGGCTACTCTACTATTCTTAGCCCGCTAGCAGTCCTGAAGCTAGTACAAGTACATATAATGTGAGTGGGGAATCCCCCCTTAGCACTTAGTGTAGAAATAGCCTTTAAGACACTATCAGGTTGGTTAGGGCCAAAACCAGGTTTTGTAAAAACTTCCTAAACACAACCCATTAGAACTGTTTGGATTTAAATATTCACTCCGCACTATTGTAAACCTCAACACTGCACAAGTGTGCTAGTGCATAAAAAGTGAAACTGATTACACATTTAAATTAACCAGCTTAATTTTTGCTACCCAAGCTGAATTGCATACAGTAAACAAACAGCAAGTATTAGGGGGAAAGGATTAACATTTTCCAGTTCTAACAGTCCATTTAGTAACAGGCAACAAAATTTGTTTTACACTTATGTCATTAAAAAAAAGGGTTTACAAAGGCTCAAAAATAATTTTATAAAATAATGGACATTAAATTTAGTCTTCACAACAGTGTTACAGAAAATATACAGATGCATCTTTTGATAAGATAAAATAGTACAACACACGCAGAGGACAATAGTCCTCACAAATGTAGTTCAAGGGTTTGTTTTTTCCTTTTGTCATATAACCACCACACAAGCTTTCCCAAAAACCCTAAAAGATGGTCATCTAAGCTTTTGTTTTCCATCTCCACACATTTCCTTCCCTGAAAGACAGCGCCACCATAAACATGAGCACAAGCACCTTTTAACCTTGTCTGAATAAATGTCCCAAAAATAAAAAAAGTTAAGATAGTGTTTTTAAGTGTTCAAATTTCTTTCAATGTTGGGTCACACATGAAAAATATTTATTGGTTTGCTTCCCATTCTTCCTTCAGATCTAAGGGACCAGGAGTGGGTTGAAATAATGTAACAACGTCTTATAGATACAATCCAATATATAAACTCTCCTGTAAGACACAGCTAGAAGCTTTCAATTAATAAACTATAAAGAAAACTCTTGGTGATTATCACTGTCTATTAAAAAAGTGTTTTACTCATGCAATTAAAGACTATTGTAAGGTTAAAAGTCAGTTTATACAGAATTTACAAGATCTTAAATTAGAACTGAAAACTTTAAATTTGATTTTTAATTTTCAACACAAATGCTATTAGTTTATTTTTTGTACTTCAGTCAGATTGAGCATAGTGCCTCTTTTTAAAAATATTCCTTTACATACTAAAAAAAAAAAACCACACTGAAGTCTTGGGGAGGTAGGAACAATTATTTTATTTGAGAAAGTAGTAGTGTAGGCTGCAAGACCCAGGCAATGGCCACTGCATTTAGAAGTGTCTTGTTTGCATGAAAAAAAAAAAAAAGTGATACTGGACATGTAAAGGAGGTAGTAAATAAATGAACCTTGGCTGGTGTTTTGTTTTGTTTGTGGGTGTCATAAGCATACAAATACAATGTTTGCACTGCATGAGCCAAGAATTCTCAAGAGAGCAGACCGATGCCGTGGACCCGATTTACAATATATGCACATGGAAGGGGCTCTATGGCGGGGGGCTGTTGGACCAGCAGCAGCCCCGAGCTGGGATTCTCTAGCAGCAGGAAGTTTCTATGGGGCCGGGGGAGCATGCGCCTTGAGGCTCCTCGTCTGTCTCTATGTGGCAAGAGATCACAAGTAACCAGCACCGCACCAATAATAGACAGAGACCAAGAGCAACAAGCACCTTTCCTTTCGGTATCCGTGCGTCTCTCCTCCCCCCGGCTTTTCTGCTGCTCTGCCCTGCCCCCCTCCCCCGCCATCAACCTCACACGTCAGGGACCGGGGAACAGGGGAGTCCGGCATCCCAAACATGTCAACAGCCCATTCCCTGCAGCCTGCTGGAGGGGGGACGGGACGGGGGGAGACCGGCGTGAGCGAGGAGCAGCTTGAAAGACAGGGGAGCGCGTAACCCTTCCCTCGGCCGGTCCAGGTGGGGGGCGGGACTCGCTTAGCCCCCAACCCAATAGGAAAATCACACACCGGGGGGGGGGGGGCTGCAACGTCTGCACGGGGGGGGGGGGGGGTCTGGTCTCGCCTCTCCCTCACACAGAGCCCGCAGGGGCAGCAGCACACGGGGCCCGACCCCTGTGGGGGGGGAGACCCCCCCTGAGGGGAGGGGGTAAGCCCCACGGGGAAGGGACTCCCAGCCCCCACAGGGCCCAGCGGGAGGGGGCAGGCGCCGGAATGAGGAAGCTCACCCCTCACATACCCCTCCGGTGGGGCTGGGGAAAGAAACCTCCCGCCCCAGCGGCTGCTCCCCCTGGACCCGGGAGGGGGGGGGGGGGGTAAGGACACAGCAGAACTCTCCCCTCCCCCACCGCTCCACTCCGGGAAAGCCAGGCTCCTCCTTCCCCTCGGTGCGCTCCTCCCCCGGGGCCACGGGCGGGGGGGGGGGATAGCCCCAGCCCCCACCCCCCCCGCCGGTCTGTGAGGGGTGGGGGCGTCCGGGCCGCTTACCCTGGTCGCCGGGCTCCTGCGGCGGCTGCAGGACGCGCTCCAGCTCGGGGAAGGGCAGCTCGGGCAGGTCCAGCAGCGCCCCGTAGCGCTCCAGGAAGGAGCAGACCACGGCGAAGTTCGGCCACGAGCCGGGGCAGCACGGGCCCGGCGGGGGCGGGGGAGGCGGAGATGGAGCCGTAGGAGCCGCCGCCGCCGCCATCTTGGACCTGAGGATGGAGAAGGAGACGGGGAGGGAAGAGAGGGGGGCGCTGGCGAGCCGCGCTTGGAGGACCCCGCTCCCCGGCGCCACGATCCCACAATGCAACAGGGGGCGCCGGCCAGAGCGGCCCTACCCGCCTTCTCCCCTGCCCGCCTCGTGTGACACGGGAACGAAAACAAGGCGGGGGCAGGAGGGAGGATGGGAGGGGGGGCGGGGCCGGAATCCGGGGCAGCCAATCAGATCGGGACGGAGGAGTCGGCTCTTGTTACTCTCCGAGCGCGGGGGGCGCGGCCTGTGTCGGGGAGCTGGCCAATGAGCGGCGGAGGGAGGGGCGGTTCTCCCCCCCCAAGGGCGCAGCGGCCTCGCGGCAGGGGGCGAGCGGAGGTGGGCCTGCGGCGTGAGCGCGGGCCGCTGGCGGGGCGCTGCCAAGGGGGCGGGGCTGCCCGGGGCGGGGGCGGGGGCGGGGGCGGGGGCAGGGGCAGGCTGGCTGGCTGAGGGGACAGTAAACACACCGCCGGGGGCTGGGAGAGGTAAGAACAGGCCCCCGGGAGGTGGGGCGCGTGCGCCTATCCCCGTCCCTCAGGCAGGGGCAGAGGTGAACGGGCCGCCCTGGGGTGGGGAGGGGGGTGTAGGAGCTTCCTTCCCGGGGGCGGGCGGGCGGTCGGTCGGTCGGTCAGACAGACGCCCTGCGCGTGGCTTTGGAGGGCGTGAGGTAACTGGCGTGTCTCTGGGGTGGGGGTAAATTGGACTCTTCTCTTCCCCAGAGTGGGGGATAAATGGGGTTTCCTTAGAGGGGGCTGGAGGGGTAAATGGGGTTTCCATAGAGGGGGCTGGGGCGGGAGGGGTAAATGGGGTTTCCACGGGGGGGGGGCGCTGAAGGGGAGGGATTTATGGGGTTTCCCCCTCAGGAGGAGCCAACTGTCACAGAATCTGCCAGTGCCAATGTTCCATCCTGTTTCCAACATTCCATCCGGTCTTCTGTTACAGAGATGTCACCCCCCGCCCCCCCCCCCCAAAAAAAAAAACATCTTGCTTGCTGCGAGCCTGATTCTGCCACCCTCATGCTGGGGTGTGTTCTACTTAGCTGGTGGGGCTACAAGCAGAGTAAGATATGATTATAAGAAAGGATAGTCCAGTGATTAAAATGTAGCCTTACTTATGGTCATGGCTATTTTTAGTAAAAGTCACAGACAGGTCATGGGCAGTAAACAAAAATTCACAGCCCATGACCTGTCCCTGACTTTTCCTAAAAATATCCATGACTAAAACTTGGCGCAGGAGCTGCCTGGGACCCCTGCTGGTGGTGGTGGGGGGCAGCATGCAGCCCAGGACCCCCACCGGTGCTGGGGGAGGGGACAGGCAGCAATGCAGAGCCTGGGACCCCACTGGTACTGGGGGGGGGGGGGGCGGGTTGGCGGTGCTGGCAGGCTGCATACCTGCCTCTGTGCCTTCCCCCTTTTTCCCCCAGCAGCAGCAGACTTAGTTTGGGTATGGTAGGGGGCAGGGGCATGGGACAGGGTGAGGAGGGCTCTGGGCTGTGATTACCTGGCTGGGAGGCTCCCTGGAAGTAAAAACAGCCCCCTCACTCGGTTCTGTTCTTGGCAGACACGTGGCCAAGCAGCTCTGCACACTGCCTCCACCAGTACGCACCGCGCCGCAGCTCCCAGCCAGTGGGAGCTGCGAAGCCAGCACTCTGAGCGGAGGCAGTGTGCAGAGCTGCCTGACCCCACCTCCACCTAGCAGCTGAGCAAGGAGGATGTCACCACTTCTGGGAAGCCCCCCAAGTAAGCACCGCCCAGAGCCTGCCTCACGCCATCCCATGCCCCAGACCCTCCCCCTCCCACACCCAAACTTTGCTGCTGTGGGCACAGTGGCCTGAGACTGTCCCAGCAGTCCAGGTGCCTGGCTGCTGCAGAAGTCACAGAGGTCATGGAATCTGTAACTTCAGTGACAAACTTGCAGCCTTAATTATAAGTATGTTCAATAAATAGTTATTGTGCATAAAGGTGGCAGAATCAGATGTTAGTTAAACAGCAGTAGAAAAAAGAATGTATGTTCCTTCTGCTTTAGCAACCTATCATAGCTGCTTGAATGCACCTATAATGGGCAGTTGGCTGATTCCCAATAACTAGGCTCTTTTTCTGGGTGCTGACATTCAGATACACTGCTTAGGATGCAGTAAGAAGGGACTATTTTCTCCCAGATGGCCCCATGGGGACATTGGTTCTTGATCAGTAATACTGTCGCTAGACCATTACCTCGAGGACAGGTCCAGGATTCAACTTGCTAAATACCAAATGTGTGATTGTCCTAAAATTAGTACACACCATCAAATGTCAGAGGAAGGAGACAGAAATTAGTCCCATGTATCATTCCAACAAGATATTTTAAATAAGTTTCAAGAATTAATTTGTGTTTTATCCTCCCCATACAGGGCTTTATGTAATCTTGCCCCACTGTGTTTCTGTTCTTGATTCTCCCATTACCCCCACCCCACTCCATACACTCCTCCCAGTTCTTTGTCCTTCACTTCTTTTTACCATTCTCAGCTTTGTGCCTTCTGTCATGATCCCCTTATGCCTGGAGCAATCTGATCACTAGTTTACTTTCTCCGGATTAAACAATGAAGCTAAACTAATCATTTCCTAAACCAGAACTTTTTGATTCTTAAACACTAAATCTGCCGCCTCTTCTGATCCCCTTCTTTTCTATAATTTAATCCTGGCCCCCCCCATTCCCTATATAACTGTCCAATCATTGTTTTTGATATAAACCTCCCATAACCCTGACTCTTAACGGCTGCACCATCTCTACTGTTCCCTTTTTACAGGTGCATAAAAAAGTCACCTTATCTCACCTATTTATCCACCCCTCTCTCAGCAGTCTTGAGGAAATATTATTGTCCTCTGATCAGAGCTTACAAACTGCTCTCCTCCATAGTCAAAACTCTTTGATGGTGACTGACTCCTTTGTTCTCATCCTCCTTGATCTCAGGCCAGACTTGGATTTTTATGAACCCCTTTGCTCTCCTACACCATCTCAATGCACAGTTATCTCTGATTCCCTCCTGCCATACATACCTTTCTGATCACTCTGCCTCTTGTTACTCTGCACCAAGATCTAACTCCACTGGGAGTTAGGTGCCTAGTGTTGGATCATATTAAAGAAGTTCTGTATTAAAATCACAAATGAGTTTGATTCCCCATAGTTTAAATTCCAGGGTATTACTAATTAAGAGATCTCTTGGTTTTTGGTACTGTTTCTCTCCCTCTATGTGTGAAACTTGCAAGTTGCTAATTGTGTTAGTACATTCTAAGACAAAAAGGAAAGGAGTACTTGTGGCACCTTAGAGACTAACCAATTTATTTGAGCATGAGCTTTCGTGAGCTAAAGCTCACTTCATCGGATGCATACCGTGGAAACTGCAGAAGACATTATATACACACAGAGACCATGAAACAATACCTCCTCCCACCCCACCCCACTGTCCTGCTGGTAATAGCTTATCTAAAGTGATCATCAAGTTGGGCCATTTCCAGCACAAATCCAGGTTTTCTCACCCTCCGCCCCCCCCCCCCCCCCAAACTCACTCTCCTGCTGGTAATAGCCCATCCAAAGTGACAACTCTCTTCACAATGTGTATGATAATCAAGTTGGGCCATTTCCAGCACAAATCCAGGTTCTCTCACTCCCTCACCCCCCTCCAAAAATCACACACACAGACTCACTCTCCTGCTGGCAATAGCTTATCCAAAGTGACCACTCTCCCTACAATGTGCATGATAATCAAGGTGGGCCATTTCCAGCACAAATCCAGGTTTTCTCACCCCACCACCCTCATACACACACAAACTCACTCTCCTGCTGGCAATAGCTCATCCAAAGTGACCACTCTCCCTACAGTGTGCATGGTAATCAAGGTGGGCCATTTCCAGCACAAATCCAGGCTTTCTCACCCCCCCCCCTTCCCGGGGACACACACAAACTCACTTTCCTGCTGGCAATAGCTCGTCTAAACTGACCACTCTCCAAGTTTAAATCCAAGTTTAATCAGAATGTCTGGGGGGGGGGTGTAGGAAAAAACAAGGGGAAATAGGCTACCTTGCATAATGACTTAGCCACTCCCAGTCTCTATTTAAGCCTAAATTAATAGTATCCAATTTGCAAATGAATTCCAATTCAGCAGTTTCTCGCTGGAATCTGGATTTGAAGTTTTTTGTTTTAAGATAGCGACCTTCATGTCTGTGATTGCGTGACCAGAGAGATTGAAGTGTTCTCCGACTGGTTTATGAATGTTATAATTCTTGACATCTGATTTGTGTCCATTTATTCTTTTACGTAGAGACTGTCCAGTTTGACCAATGTACATGGCAGAGGGGCATTGCTGGCACATGATGGCATATATCACGTTGGTGGATGTGCAGGTGAACGAGCCTCTGATAGTGTGGCTGATGTTATTAGGCCCTGTGATGGTGTCCCCTGAATAGATTTGTGGGCACAGTTGGCAACGGGCTTTGTTGCAAGGATAAGTTCCTGGGTTAGTGGTTCTGTTGTGTGGTATGTGGTTGTTGGTGAGTATTTGCTTCAGGTTGCGGGGCTGTCTGTAGGCAAGGACTGGCCTGTCTCCCAAGATTTGTGAGAGTGTTGGGTCATCCTTCAGGATAGGTTGTAGATCCTTAATAATGGGTTGGAGGGGTTTTAGTTGGGGGCTGAAGGTAACGGCTAGTGGCGTTCTGTTATTTTCTTTGTTAGGCCTGTCCTGTAGTAGGTGACTTCTGGGAACTCTTCTGGCTCTATCAATCTGTTTCTTCGCTTCCGCAGGTGGGTATTGTAGTTGTAAGAAAGCTTGACAGAGATCTTGTAGGTGTTTGTCTCTGTCTGAGGGGTTGGAGCAAATGCGGTTGTATCGCAGAGCTTGGCTGTAGACGATGGATCGTGTGGTGTGGTCAGGGTGAAAGCTGGAGGCATGTAAGTAGGAATAGCGGTCAGTAGGTTTCCGGTATAGGGTGGTGTTTATATGACCATCGTTTATTAGCACCGTAGTGTCCAGGGAGTGGATCTCTTGTGTGGACTGAACCAGGCTGAGGTTGATGGTGGGATGGAAATTGTTGAAATCATGGTGGAATTCCTCAAGGGCTTCTTTTCCATGGGTCCAGATGATGAAGATGTCATCAATATAGCGCAAGTAGAGTAGGGGCTTTAGGGGACGAGAGCTGAGGAAGCGTTGTTCTAAATCAGCCATAAAAATGTTGGCATACTGTGGGGCCATGCGGGTACCCATAGCAGTGCCGCTGATCTGAAGGTATACATTGTCCCCAAATGTAAAATAGTTATGGGTAAGGACAAAGTCACAAAGTTCAGCCACCAGGTTAGCCGTGACATTATTGGGGATAGTGTTCTTGACGGCTTGTAGTCCATCTTTGTGTGGAATGTTGGTGTAGAGGGCTTCTACATCCATAGTGGCCAGGATGGTGTTATCAGGAAGATCACCGATGGATTGAAGTTTCCTCAGGAAGTCAGTGGTGTCTCGAAGGTAGCTGGGGGTGCTGGTAGCGTAGGGCCTGAGGAGGGAGTCTACATAGCCAGACAATCCTGCTGTCAGGGTGCCAATGCCTGAGATGATGGGGCGCCCAGGATTTCCAGGTTTATGGATCTTGGGTAGTAGATAGACTATCCCAGGTCGGGGTTCCAGGGGTGTGTCTGTGCGGATTTGATCTTGTGCTTTTTCAGGGAGTTTCTTGAGCAAATGCTACACCACCCTTGTTTTTTCCTACACCGCCCCCGCCCCCCCCAGACGTTCTGGTTAAACTTGGATTTAAACTTGGAGAGTGGTCAGTTTGGATAAGCTATTGCCAGCAGGAGAGTGAGTTTGTGTGTGTGTCCCCGGGAAGGGGGGGGGGGTGAGAAAGCCTGGATTTGTGCTGGAAATGGCCCACCTTGATTACCATGGACATTGTAGGGAGAGTGGTCACTTTGGATGAGCTATTACCAGCAGGAGAGTGAGTTTGTGTGTGTATGGGGGTGAGGGAGTGAGAGAACCTGGATTTGTGCTGGAAATGGCCCACCTTGATGATCACTTTAGATAAGCTATTACCAGCAGGACAGTGGGTTGGGGGAGGTATTGTTTCATGGTCTGTGTGTGTATATAATGTCTTCTGCAGTTTCCACGGTATGCATCCGATGAAGTGAGCTTTAGCTCACGAAAGCTCATGCTCAAATAAATTGGTTAGTCGCTAAGGTGCCACAAGTCCTCCTTTTCTTTTTGCGAATACAGACTAACACGGCTGTTACTCTGAAACCTGTCATTCTAAGACAGAATGTGTTCTCAAAGCAATCCTTTGTAACAACTACTCACACAGAGAGAGACTCAAAGCAATACCCTGTAACAACAGAAACAGTATCCAGAGACTCCCCGCCCTTTTGTTGTATTCATCTCGCTTTGTTAACAATTGTGATTAAAATAGAGATAGAGGATGTATGTGGATGGATGCTTGGTGTGGATAATAACTGAATGATCAGGGAGGTGCCAGCCTAAGAATTCAGTGTCCATCGGCTGAAGAAGGTGTCAAGTGGAAATAACCAGAGGACCCCCGGAGGGCAGACTGGAATCCACCCAACAGCTTCACGAATGGGACAACCAAAGAACAAGATAACATCTGGCAGTACGGAGCCGACAGAAATGTGCCATCTGCTGATTGATTCAGCAACAGCATGATGAAGCAATTCCCATAGACTGGCAGAGGAAGAAATTCCTATAAAAATGGACTCTAGAAAGTGAGAACTTTGGGGTCTGATTCTGCAAACCAACTTCCAGGAGCGTCAAATGAGCATCTGACAAGGCCCTGCTCCCTCCTCATGTCCAGGCCACCTGGCCAGTGGCTTGGCATGAGCAACTCTAAGGCTGGTAACTATGATAACAACCTTGCAGAACCTGAGTGTGTGTGTGTGTGTGTATGAATGTGTGAATAAATATGAAATTGAATGGAATGTTATAGCTATAATTAATTGCTTACTATGATTCTTTCTGTATTCACAATAAATGTGGCATTTTGCCTTTTTCCCTTTAATAAGATCCTGCTTTTTTAATTTTATTGGTATAACACCAGGTGCTTTTGAAAATCCCATTTGGCATCTAGCCGCATATTTAGGTGCCTAAGTAACTTTAAAGATCTGGTCCCACACCTCTTCTTTGGAGTTCCACTAGATTTAATTCCTGGCCCATTGCTGTTTTCTTTCTATTTTCTTCTTGTGTGAACTTCTGTCAGACTAAATGTACTTGCCACTATTATGCTGATGTTACCAACTGTTCACATCCTCTGATATTTCTAATGATTCCTTCCTGTCCACTGTCTCTGCCTGTTTTGAATATGCAGAACATGTGGTTTCATCTTAACCTACTTTCTCAATGTCTCAAAGACCGTGAAAGGGCAAGAAAAGCATCCCCAAGCACAACTCCATTTCCCTCCTTGACTTACGTCTCCTGCCATAACCTCTTACATTGCCTCCACACAGTCTGTAACCTAGGCATCATCCTTGATTTTAAGTCTCTCTCTTCCTATATTGCCTATGTTTGCTAATCTGCCTAACTTAATCAGCTCCCTAACACTGCCCCTGTTATGCATGTCATGGCTGGAATCCTCATCCATTCCTCCACTACCTCTTGCCTTGGCAGTTGCAATTCATAGGAAAATAGGAATTGCTATAGAAGATCAGAAGGAGGCCTGGTATCCGGTCTCTGACCTTAAATCAGGAATCTCAAACTCAAATCACCACAAGGGCCACATGAGGACTAGTACATTGGCCCGAGGGCTGCATCACTGACACCTTTTCATATGAAGGTACAAAAGCCCCCCACGGCTCCACCCCTTCCATGAGGCTCTGCCCCTTCCCCAAAGTCCCCACCCCAACTCCGCCCCCTCCCTGCCCCCATTCCAACCCCTTCCCCAAATCCCCGCCTCTTCTCTGCCTCCTCCCCTGAGCATGCGGCTCCCCGCTCCTACTCCATCTCTACTGGACAGCTGTTTGGCAGCAGGAAGCGCCTGGAGGTAGGCAGAGGAGTGGGGATGCAGCGCGCTGGGGGGAGGGGAGCTTGGTGGCCTGCAGGAAATAACTCCGGGGGGGTAGGGGAGGCGCGCGGGGAGCTTGGCGGGCGGGCCGCAGGAAATAACACCACGAGCCGCATGTTTGAGTCCCCTGCCTTAGACAGTACCTCATGTTTCAAAAGAACATACAGGGCAACCCATAGTGGACAGTTAAGGGATAGTTCCCAGAATAATGGAGACATATTCCTTCTAAATATAATTGTTTTTAAATGCAACTTTTAGATACAACTTTAGATGTCCTCATGAACTGTATTAAGCTGTTTACCTCAATGATATCTTGTGGCAATAAGTTCCATAGAGTAATTATTCCCAATAGATACATATTTCCTTTAACTAGTTTTAAGTTTTGTCTTTCAAATTCAGTAAATGCCTCCTTATTCTTATGTTATTGGAAAGGCAAATAGGAGCTCCTGATGTACGTTCTGTATCCCATTCACATCATGTTCTGGCGCTCGATTATACAGACCCAGTTATTTCAACTTCTCTTGCTATGGAAAGTTTTTCATACCCCCAATCACATGTTACCTATCTAAAGAAAACTATAGCTCCATTCTGTATAATCTCGAGCTATTGCAACTCCATAATACTTGTTTCTTAGTAAACTCTCACAAATATTTCATGCAGAAACTCTCCTGTTCAGAGCTAACTTCTAGATGGTCTGCTCTGTAGCTTTTATTCTTTGGTCTGAGTCGGTGAACAGAGGTGAGTGACTGATCTTTTCTGTCTTGAGACTTGTCCTTGTTCTTCCTTTCTTCTTCTGTTGCTGCCTCACTTCACATACCTCTCAGAAATGAAGATTTGAGTCTCCACATGAAAAGAAGCTGGCTCCATGGCATTGATTGCAGACATGTACTGAGAGAACATAGATCTGGTAGAGCTGTAGTGTTATGCAGGGGACATCCCCTGCGAACAAGAGTATCAGGCACTTTGTCCTTAGCTTCGGAAGGAGGCAAAAAAAAAAAAAGTTGTCCTATTATCATGCTATAAGCATAAATGCTGAGGCAGTCTAAAGCCTTTGCCGACTCTCAAGTAGTAGTGCTGTTTGCTCTTGATGTGACATTTGAGGCAGCAAACTCAAATTCATTCTTGGCAGTCAAAGAAGAGTATCTACTGTCTGTCTGGTGTCATAGTTTGCCTTGGTGTATGTAAGGGGGGAGAGGGGCTGTATTGCAAGGTTACTGTAATGTTATTTGAGCCTTTGTGCAAATGTTAGCAGGTTTTTCCTTAAGATTTTCCAAGAGGACTGAAAATCTGTTAATCCAGAGATT
This sequence comes from Lepidochelys kempii, assembly GCF_965140285.1. Classification (NCBI taxonomy): domain Eukaryota; kingdom Metazoa; phylum Chordata; order Testudines; family Cheloniidae; genus Lepidochelys; species Lepidochelys kempii. The sequence continues at coordinate 17,223,373 of NC_136380.1, forward strand.
GCTCTTTTGTGAGGACTCTTTCATTAATTAGCAACACCAGGCTTTCTGTAGTGGATTTTGCTGTTGAATTTGAATAATTTAACACAACTTCAGGATGGGGAAATGTTTCTCTGGGTGGAAATCTGGATAGACTAGAGAAGAGAATGTAGTTTTTAAGTGGGCGGTTGAATTCCATACATTTAATTAAGGGGCCTTTTAACTATTCACTTTATAAAGAGAGTCCACTCTTCAGATTAGTTGAAACAGAATGAACAGAGCTCTCTTCAGTGCAGAGATAGCATTTCAATAGAAAACTGGTTGTTTTCAGCCCACCCCACTCGCGAACTGAAGGACAGAAAAACAAATCTCTAGGATGGTGGTCTAATGTCTATCAAGCCAGTCTAAAGCATTTCTGTTTACCTGCCACCCTATCATCTGTGTGATGAGCTGAGGTCTGGTGGAAGATTCATATCAGAGATCCATCTCTGGTGCTGTAAAGACAGTCTGGCTCCCCCTCCCTCCCCCACCGCCCTTCCTGGTTTCGTGGGAAAGGGAGCATTTTGTTCCTTTATAGTATCTTCCACTGTCCCTGATCACTGCCTGTATCAGACTGTGATGGGTGCATTAGAAATGCCTAAAGTAGACTGACAAAAGAATGGTGTAATAGCTTTCGGCCATCCCTTCTCTGCAAAATGACCCCACACACAAGCGGGAAAAAGCGAGGGTGGAAGAAACAATCCAGTACGCAAACATTCTTAAAAGTTAGTCCTTTGTATAGCATACAGTTGTCTTTCCTTGTTCTACTGAATACATTTGAACCTTGATTTAAAACTAACAAGGCAAGTATCTTGCATTTTATCTTCCTCCTCCAGCTCATCTTAGGCACCATAACCATCTATCTAAGTGTTGATATTACCATAGTATCTGAGCATCACCCAAGAATTTATGGCTTTATCTTTGCAAAACCCCAGTGAGATAGAGAAGTAGTATCATTCCTGTTTTACGGATGGGGATCTGAGACACCAAGAGGTTAAATGTCTTACCCGAGGTCCCAAATGAAGCCATTGCCAGAGCTGAAGACTGAACACACATCTCCTGAGCCCCAATCCAGTGCTCTAACCACAAGACTATCCTTCCTTCCTTCCTCAGCACTCATTGTGAATAACATCTATATTTACTTACATTTCAAGCTCCTCAGGGCATGAACACTTATTTTTCTGATAAGCGCCATACATGTTATGGTGCCATGTAGATAATGTTGTTTATTTCAGACCTTTTCAATTTGACGATGTCTTCTCCTGAAATCGCTTCCCTTTCTTGGGGTCAGATGATGGTGAAAGGTTGTTCTACAACTTATAAGGACTGCAAAGTGTGGCCAGGTGGGAGCCGAACCTGGGATTGGAGAGAAACGGGGACAAATGTAAGTACATTGCATCCAGAACTGGACACAATACTCCAGTTGAGGCCTAATCAGTGGAGTAGAGCATGGAGAATTACTTCTCATATCTTGCTTAAACACTCCTGCTAATACATCCCAGAATCATGTTTGTTTTTTTTACAACAGTGTTAAACTGTTGACTCATATTTAGCCTGTGCTCCACTATGACTCTCAGATCCCTTTCTGCAGTACTCCTTCCTAGGCAGTCATTTCCCATTTTGTATGTGTACAACTGATTGTTCCTTCCTAATTGGAGGACTTTGTATTTGTCCTTACTGAATTTAATCCTGTTTACTTCAGACCATTTCTCCAGTTTGTCCAGATCATTTTGAATTTTAATCCTGTCCTCCAGAGCACTTGCAACCCCTCCCAGCTTGGTATCGTCCACAAACTTTATAAGTGTACTCTCTCTATGCCATTGTCTAAATCATTGATGAAGATATTGAACAGAACTAGACCCAGAACTGATCCCTATGGGTCCATACTCGATAAGCCCTTCCAGCTTGATTGAACCTCTGGGAACGGTTTTCCAACGACTTATACACCCACCTTATAGTAGCTCCATGTAGGTTACATTTCCCTAGTTTGTTTATGAGAAGGTCATGTGAGACCATATCAAAAGCCTTACTAAAGTCAAGATTTACCACATTTACTGCTTCCCTCCTATCTACAAAGCTTTCTTTGACAGGGTAACAAGCCATTAGGTTGGTTTGACAAATCTGTGCTGTTACTGATCACCTATTATCTTCTAGGTGTTTGCAAATTGATTGCTGTTTGAAAACCATACAATTAAAGCAGTGCAACCCCTCTAATGTGGATGCAGTTATATCAATATGAAGTGCTTATACTGCTATAGCTCTTCTGCTATGGGAAGGGAAATAAGTTTATACCAGGATAAAGCATCTTTATCAGGGATGGGCAAACTTTTGGCCCGAAGGCCACATCTGGGAGGGGAAATTGCATGCAGGACCATGAATGTAGGGCTGGGGCAGGGGGTTGGGGTGCGGGAGGGGGTGCGATGTGTTGGAGAGGGTGCAGTGTGCAGGAAGGGGCTCAGGGCAAGTGATTGGGGCACAGGAGGGGTGTACAAGGGGGCTCAGGGCAGGGGGTTGGGGTGCAGGAGGGAGTGCGGGAGTGGTCTCGGCAGGGGGGTTGGGGTGCAGGGTGTATCAGGGAGCTGAGGGCAGGGGGTTGGGGTGCAGGAGGGGTTTGGGGTGTGGGCTTCAGCCCAGCGCTGCTTACCTGGAGTGGCTCCGGGGTGGCAGCGGTGCACACTGGGGCCAGAGTAGGCTCCCTGCCTGCCCTGGCCCTGTGCTGCTCCCGGAAGCGACCTGCACCAGGTCCCTGCTGCCCCTGGGGGACGGGAGGGCAGAGGGCTCCACATGCTGCCCTTGCCTGCAGATACCTCCCCCAAAGCTCCCACTAGCCGCGGTTTCCGGTTCCCGGCCAATAAAAGCTGCGGGGGGTGGTGCCTGCAGGCAAAGGCAACACATGGAGCCCTCTGCCTCCCCTCCCCCGTGGGCCGCAGGAATGTGGGGGTTGACAATCCTGCTGGCCGGATCCAAAGCCCTTCCAGGCCGGATGCGGCCCGTGGGCCATGGTTTTCCCACCCCTGATCTTTATGCAAATATAACCGTGTTCTCAAAGCAGAGGTTGTACTGGTATAACTATATCAGCAAAAAACCCCACACACCCCTAACCGAAAGTTAAATGGGTGCAAAAGTTATGAGTAGACCAGGGCTGATGCTCTTGATCCTGAACCTACAACTATATCTTGTGTGGGTACACACAGAACCCCACTGAAGACAAATGGCCTGGTGCAAACCCAGTTGCAGGCCTGGAGCCCTTGTTTAGGAGCTCAATATAGAATCTTTAGAGAAATTTCTTCCAGCACTGAGTATTAGTTTGATACTTACAGTATACAGCGCCCTTTGTGTAGTGATCTTAAGTGACTGGCAAAGGGGGAAAATGTGGATTAGTAAGCCCCCCCCTTCCTTTTTTTTATTGTGCTACTTTATTATGGAGAAGAAAGGCCTGAGGGTGAGGGGTCAGTTTTGTTTTTTCTTTTTACATTAGAAATTCAGATCTTATCTACCCTATTTTTTCCTTTAAGAGTCTCCGGATGACTGGAGAACTAGAAGGTTTATAATAGTAGAAAAGTCATGCAAATGAAACCTGATTAATTGAGCAGGAAGTGATTTTTAGTTAGACTGTTTCAAACTTGTGTTTTGTTAACACCTACAATATGCCTGGGAGGAATATGCTGTTTATAAAGATTCAAACCAGCACCCTTCAGCTGAAGGCTGAGAAAGCTTTAAGTCCATAGCAGCCTCATCCGAGGACTCCTCCAGCTAAAGCAGGGAAAATAAGATGCAACATTCCTGAAATCTATAAGGTTAAAAAAAAAATACAAGAAAAAACAGACCACCTTTATTCATTATCAAGAAGCAAAAACACACCCATATTTTTCCCTTTGCAGGTCACTTTTAAAGCTCTGCACTTAAGTATTATTTTCCTCTTGCAGATAGGGAAGCAAGCAAGGAGCAATTATGTGACTGGGCTAAGATCATACAGCAAGTAGCAAAAAAAGGGAATAGAACTAAGGTTTCCCAGCTCCAAAACTGCTAGGAAAAGGTTCTCTTTATTTGATTAGCAGACTGGGAACGTTTGTGATAGTCACAACACTTGCCTCATGACCCAGACAAGGGTGTGCTTCCTCTGGGGATGTTTCCATGGCTGGGGCTGAAGCCTGTGCAACAGGTGATGTCATCAAGGGTGCCCCTCGTGCTCTGTGCTCGTTAGAAATAAATTGTTTCCTTTGCTGCTGTGCTGACAAATTGATGCCTTGTAGGTAATTCTCTCCTTGGGAAAACTGCATAACTGGCTCTGTGGGGTTCTGTAGCTTTAAGGACTAACAGTCCCCCTGACCTTAACCCTGGGGGATAAAAGGCAGCCTCCCTGGCTGACTGCACTTCTGTGGCAGCTGCTAATGGGAAAAAAGGAACAGGATTCCTGAGAGGTAGAGTGGAGAACAGAGAACAACAGACAAAGAAATTCTACTGCAGTTTCTCTCTCCCCGAGCCCCCAAATCAGGAGAATTGACTGGGATAATGTATTTGCACCCATGTTAGATCTCCCTCCCCATGAAGCTTGTTTGTTAAGAAACAGACAGCGCTCCCCTCAGAGAATCTTTGTGTAAACAAAAGATTTTTTTTTTTTTTGGATCCTAGGCTTTAACATCTCCAAAGTGTTGATCACAGGCAATGAACCCTCACAAGCATCTAATTATTGTAATTACATTAAACCATATCTTTTCCTTTTGCTTAGGTCTAAATGACTATCGTTAAAGTACACAAAGGTTTCTAGCATACCTCAGAGGCCCATAAGGAATTTTCTCTTTCATAAACACACTTTTTAAAAACGGTTAAATCCACCCAGGTGAGTAGGAGAGGACATTCAAACCTACATAGGCTAAAGGGATGGGATACTCTCTATTTCCCCTGTGGGGGCTAGAGCAGCCTGGTGTTTATGCCACGTTCCTAGCCTGAGGAACTAAAGATGAGACCCAGATGTCACATGGCATTGCAGAATGGGGATGATAATATTGCTGTAACATGGTGGTTTCCTTCACTTGGAACTTAAAGAGCTGGTGAAAAGTTGCCTTTAGCTTGGAAAGACTCCTGCTTAAAAAATAAATCTGACAACTGACAATAACAGTACACAGTGATTAAAGAACAGGGGTGACATGCAATGAAAAGAGTTGTCTGGTCCTCTGTAATACCAAAGATTGGGGAAGGAAGAAACGTAGATCCCCAAACCATCAGAGTATCTGCCAGATGGCGGAGTTGGGAAACTGATGAAACACCAAGAACAATGTTATTAAATTGTAGGCTGATGCTTTGGCCTTAGTTTCTACAGTGAATGGGATATTTTCTGGGAGGGAAGGAATGGTTGCAAGTTAGCAAGTTGTCTGATTACATTTATGTGCCTTTGATAGTGGTCTTCCAGAAGAATTGTTCAAAGATCTGCTACAGTGCTGCCTATTTTGTAAGGAAAGAAAAACATGGTCAGTCACTCGGTCACATTCTTAAAGAATATTTTAAACTCTTTAAAGACTTGAATAAATTAATGGTAACAATTTTCACACTGAAAAGAGCCCATACTATAGCCAAATACAAGGCATAGTTCTTCTGTTTGTGTTTACAGTACATTTACTGCTAACCTTATACAGAAAGAAGCAGCAGGAAAGTTAATGTAGGAAAAACAGTGGTAAAACCTTTGCAAAAGTGTGGGAGGTTTTGGTGTGTGTGTTTTGTTTGTTTTTTGTTATTACAGGGAATGAGTAGATCGGGGGAAATTCACATTTTTTTAATTGTCAAAATCTTCCATAAATATTTTAAGGAGATTAATCTCTTTCATGAAAATAATTGTCTGGATTTAAACATTCCTCTACTAAACATTGCAGCATTAGGATAGTACAGGAGAACTAAAAAATGAAACAGACTATAAACTGAAGTAAAACTGACCGGTATAACTATCCCTACTGAATGAAATTCACAAAATCTACAATATAAACAAGTAGAAAGTTGCATTTAACATTTTCAGTTTTAATAATCTGGGGTTTTGTTTTTTTTTAAAGGTGGGGGTGAATTTTACTCTGTCACAGCTGTGTAATCCTATTGACTTCAATAAGGTTTTGTTGAGTTTAACACTAAACTTTTGCTGTTGTTTTAATCTGACAGTATTAATTTAATTTTTTAGTATGTTAGACGTTAGCTGCCAAACTGAAATACTATATAAATGTGCAGAGGGGCTACACATCCTCTCAGTTTATAGGTGTCTATATAGTATGTTAGCATATCAATCATATGATCAGTTGATGACAATCCTCTTTCACTGGTACATTTAAACTACCTAGAGTATCCTCCTTGTGCAGTGTTGTTGTAACCATGTTGGTCCCAGGCTATTAGAGAAACAAGGTGGGTGAAAATATCTTTTATTGCACCAACTTCTCTTGGTGAAAGAGACAAGCTATCAAGCTTACACTAAGCTCTTCTTCAGGTCTGGGAAAGTACTCAGTGGCCTGATCTACACTACAAAGTTAGGTTGAGGAGAGGTGTCTTATGTCAACCTAATTGTGCATGTCTACACCTAAATTTGTCTCCCGCCGCTGATAGCACCCCTGATGGCAACATATTAACACTACCTCCCTGAGTGTCCTTGTACTAAGATCGCTGCCACAGAAGTGTAGACGCTGCAGTACCTATGTTGACCCTAACAGTCCTCCAGCAGCTGCTCCACAATGCTCAACAGTGACTGCTCTGGTCACAATTGTGAACTCCATTGCCCAGCAGTCATGGAGACTGGAAGCCCTTCGCTCACCCCTTAAAATCCTGTGAATTTTTGAAGTGCTTTTTCCTGATTGTCCAGCTTGACGAGCCCACCTAGCAGCTCCCTCTTGTTGTGTGGAAGTGCCCAGCTGATCGTACTGGCTACATGATCAAGACACACAGTATACTGTCGGCATACCAGAAGGGCAGGGAGGCCAACACTTGATCTGGTGCCAAGCCACAGACTTGCCTGTTTTACAAAGAGCTGCATGCCATATTTGGTGGAGAGCCCACTAGCACCCCGCAGACCACCCTGGGTACCTCAGAGAAGCCTGACATGTCGCTGCTGCAAACAGCAAGGAGGAGGATGGGGGACATGCAACCAGGAAAGGATCGAACTATGCCACGAGCCAGGATCTGTTTGAGACTCCACTACAGTCCAGTCAGTCGAGCACAAGCAAGCAGGGGAAGGAACCTTGGGTTAGTGCGTAAATGCTTTCCCATTACAATAGTGTACTGATGACACCTCCAACTTAACAGGACACGGTTTTTCACTACTTTACTTATACTAGGCGAGGTAGCTGTACAACAAAGAGAAGTAGAGTTATCTGCTTCCTATACCCTTGTAGTTAGGTGGGAGGGGGACTGCTGTACAGAACAGTTTGCTTATGTATCAAGAAATGGCCCTAGCACCCTCCTGAGAGAGCTCGATGTAACTTTTGTGGAGGCACTCTGCAATCCTCTCCTGAAGGTTTCTAGGGATGGTAGCCTCATTTCTTCTTCCACAGTAAGACGCTTTCCCATGCCAGCTGACAATAAAACTTCATTAGGCACCATTGCAGTAAACAGGCTAGCAGCACAGGGTACCAGCTGGCTTCAGGACCCCAGCAACAGCTGTGCGCTCTGCCTTTGTTACCCTCAGGAGTCAGATATTGACTAAAATCACCACAGCCTGTGGAAAACGGTGCCAATATTCAGTGTCATTGCCCTATACTCAGTTCCATGGAACCAAGCAATTCCCTCCTCATTTTCCTTGCCCCTGCCATGCCATACTTACTGTGGCTGGGGCTGTGCACAATCATTCCAAGGCAGAAGTAGCAATGAGCATGTCTTGTGTAAAACTTCAGGAGAGCAAGGGAAGGGAGTTATAAATCTGAACTTTTGTTTTCTGTTGTGATTATACTGACAGTGGCACCTCTGTGTTTTATCTGTACTGCTGGTGTTGCCCTTGTGGGTTTCCCCTCCACAACTGCAGCATGCCTTAGCCAGATAAGGAGGAGAAAAAAAGGAGGACTCAGGCTGCCAGATCCTGCAAGCCAGAGCTATATCAGATTATAAGCAGAGGGCCTGGGGGAAGGGGGTGTGAATATTTCAGGCTGTATGGAAAAGGAAAGAGCAGACAGGAGAAAGGCTCTGGAGTCCTGGCAGGAAAAGGAGAGGGAGATGCACCAGGACATAATGGGGCTTCTCTGGCAGCAAACACAGCTGTTGCAGATTCTTAGGAATCTACAGGTTCAACAGTCGGGCTTGCTTCCCATTGCAGTCCACAGAGAACTCCATTATAGCACCTGACATGTTTCCATTACTCAATTAAATTGTATTGTTTGGGATAATTCATTATTAGTTCCCAACATATGCTGCAGAGTGCCTAGTGGAATTGAAAGCACCCATTTACTTGTTTTTGTATAGTGTGACAAAACTCATAGGCTCAGTGACAAAAACAGTAATAATCAAATGTATAGCAAGCACCACAACATTACATAGGTGCATTGACAGTGTTTCCAGAAATTATTCCTCAAGGTGGCCCATGAAGAGGTTGGCATAGTGGGGAGTCATCCTAGTACCCATGGCTGGTCCCATGGTTTGGACAAAGTGTTTGTTGTTGAATGTAAAATTATTATGGGCGAGAATGAAATGGGTGTTTAGCGATGTTTGAGGTGGCTATCTGGAGTGTTGTCCATTGTCTTGTAGATATTTGAAGCAGGAAGTGAGGCATGTTGGTGTATAGGGAGGTGAAATGTCTGATGGCAAGGATGGTGTTCTGAGGGGGGTTGTTACTGTTGCAGAGTTACTGGAGGCAGTCAGTTGTGTCCTGGAGGAAATTGGCCCTTTGTGGGGGGTGTGGTTTGAGGATTGGTTCTGAGAGTTCCACTGTTCCTTCTATAGTTCCACTATTCCAAGTAAGAGTGCCTTGACCAGATGTGATGGATCTACCAGGGTTCCCTTGTTTGTGTATCTTGTTTGAGTATCCTTTGACTGGCTAGTGTAACATAAAATGGGTGTTGGGAAGAAAGGGATGTCAATTAGTTCTTGTAACGTTGTTACGCTTTGTCTTATAGCCTGGGATACTGCCACTTGAAAATATTGAGATGAAGCGTTGCTGTTTGATGCTCTCAGCATGCAAACTTAGCACTTTTTTCTTCAAACTTAGCATTCTCCAGGTGTGCAGCCAGCTGATCTTGAAGAAGTTGTCAAGAAGGGAGTTAAAACTTTAGTGATTGGTCGTGGCATGAACGAGGCCTTGCAGGTAGGTTTTTGGTCTGACAACCACACCTTGGAACTGCTGATTTTGTTTCCTCTTTAGACAGAGATCATTTTTAACCTTCACAGAGAACAGTCTAGTTCATTTTCAGCCCTGTAATCTGAACCTGTTTTTTTATAAAGCCCAGAAACACTTATGAAAAAAGTTGTAAAAATGGAGAATCAGCATTTTGGGGTTAGAGACATTTGCTGAAAGTAACCTCATTTGATGCCGATACATTGGCAGCCCAGTGTCAAACTGTAAGTGGGTTTACAACCTTCAGGAATAGCAGCAACAATGAAAATCTTTAAACAATGTGTTAATTTTTAAACCCTTAAAACTGTTTGTAAACCAGCTCCCCAGCCTGTTGTAATAATGTCTGTCATTGATTACCCTTGCTAGTAATGGTATAGCCAAGTGTCACTTCAGCAGATGATCTGTATCAGCAGAAAGCTCAAGAAATGTTGATCTTCAGGGAAGCTTCATTCACCATGAGAAGCAGTCCACTAGCTTTTTGAACTTGGTTGGCTGAGCGAAATGGGCAGAGACATCCTTGTAGCACTTTCCATACTTGGGAAGGTCTACATTCTGTTACATGTATTAATTCACAGTCACTTCCACCACTATCTCCTGAATTTTCTCCTAATAGTTCAGTTCAAAATTGTATTTAGGAACACGTTAGAGAAGAAGGAATACAAGATGGATATACTTTAGCTATTATTAGATAGTGAAATAAAATTCCCCTTCTCTCCACTATAACAAATTCAAAGTTTATTCCCAGCATATTACCAATTTGGTTGTTACCACAAGTTTATTTTACTGCCTTTGAAACTAGATTTAATTAAGCATTTTTATGAACAAGAGCAACCAGTACTTGTTTCTTATTAGGGGGTATTGTCTGCAAGGAAAAGAATCTAGCATTTGTTCTTACCTTTTCCTTTCCTCAGGTACCAGCATCTACAGTGGACTATCTCAAGAAAAATGGGATTGATGTGCTAGTCCTGCAAACAGAGAAGGCTGTGAAGGAGTACAATGCACTGGTTGCTCAAGGTGTCAAAGTGGGAGGTGTCTTTCATTCAACGTGCTAATGAATTAAACAATACGGCCCTCTTCCCCCTTAGCCAAAAAGTCTTGTGCCTTTTGACTGAAGAAACGATAGTAGTCAGTATTGTGGATTTATATATGGAATTTAAATGAATCTGATTGCTCACAAATGTTCTTCCATGGTGCTGGATATGGTAGACTATTTAATCATGATTCCCTACGCTTGTGATTTTGACCTAATCCTCTAGGTCTGAAGGTGTAATTCATCCTCTGACCATTAATGTTTGGCCCAGCTGCTGAAGTAAAATATTCACTTTAAAAACCTGTTAGGAAATGATCTGAGACTTCACTTCTTTTCCGATTTGCAATAGCTATTGGATGATCACATTTGGTCAGTACCAACATGTGCCAGTTTTGAAAGCTCCCAGCACATTTTTAAGAGCTGTATAAAAACAGTGAAAAGCTCTGCCTTCCATTGCCAATCCCTTGAGCTGTCCAAACTCTTAGCTGTGCATGCAGAGTGAAATGATGGTGGATTTGCTTCTTTGGGATGAATACTCTTTTCATAATTTACGATTTGTAAATTTTACATTACATGAAATCAAGTCACTGGGAGCTAAAGAAAAGATAGCCTTAATAGTGAGAAAGTGAGCCCTATATTGCGATATGTAGTAGTACACCTCAATAAGGAAAAAAACTAACATATGGTATGAGCAGTGGGATTACTTCAAACCCTGGCTTTATAGTTAATGAAAAATAAAGCTAGTGTGCAGCATACTAGACGAGCTGATCATTGCTAACTAGCTGGGGAATGGCGGGTGGAATATTTAGATCCGGTGCAGACTATCAGTTGAACATTAAACACATGCATAGATTTTTAATAAAAGCTGCAGATTTTAAACCTAATGGTGCCTGTCTTTTTCACTTTTATCTTGTGCTGGACTTACTGTAGCATATGCCCAATTATAAATTATCTGTAAGTGTCATAGAATCATAGAATATCAGGGTTGGAAGGGACCTCAGGAGGTCATCTAGTCCAACCCCCTGCTCAAAGCAGGACCAATTCCCAGTTAAATCATCCCAGCCAGGGCTTTGTCAAGCCTGACCTTAAAAACCTCTAAGGAAGGAGATTCTACCACCTCCCTAGGTAACGCATTCCAGTGTTTCACCACCCTCTTAGTGAAAAAGTTTTTCCTAATATCCAATCTAAACCTCCCCCACTGCAACTTGAGACCATTACTCCTCGTTCTGTCATCTGCTACCATTGAGAACAGTCTAGAGCCATCCTCTTTGGAACCCCCTTTCAGGTAGTTGAAAGCAGCTATCAAATCCCCCCCCCCCCCTTCTTCTCTTCTGCAGGCTAAACAATCCCAGCTCCCTCAGCCTCTCCTCATAAGTCATGTGTTCTAGACCCCTAATAATTTTTGTTGCCCTTCGCTGGACTCTCTCCAATTTATCCACATCCTTCTTGTAGTGTGGGGCCCAAAACTGGACATAGTACTCCAGATGAGGCCTCACCAATGTCGAATAGAGGGGAACGATCACGTCCCTCGATCTGCTCGCTATGCCCCTACTTATACATCCCAAAATGCCATTGGCCTTCTTGGCAACAAGGGCACACTGCTGACTCATATCCAGCTTCTCTTCCACTGTCACCCCTAGGTCCTTTTCCGCAGAACTGCTGCCTAGCCATTCGGTCCCTAGTCTGTAGCGGTTCATTGGATTCTTCCATCCTAAGTGCAGGACCCTGCACTTATCCTTATTGAACCTCATCAGATTTCTTTTGGCCCAATCCTCCAATTTGTCTAGGTCCTTCTGTATCCTATCCCTCCCCTCCAGCGTATCTACCACTCCTCCCAGTTTAGTGTCATCTGCAAATTTGCTGAGAGTGCAATCCACACCATCCTCCAGATCATTTATGAAGATATTGAACAAAACCGGCCCCAGGACCGACCCTTGGGGCACTCCACTTGATACCGGCTGCCAACTAGACATGGAGCCATTGATCACTACCCGTTGAGCCCGACAATCTAGCCAGCTTTCTACCCACCTTATAGTGCATTCATCCAGCCCATACTTCCTTAACTTGCTGACAAGAATACTGTGGGAGACCGTGTCAAAAGCTTTGCTAAAGTCAAGAAACAATACATCCACTGCTTTCCCTTCATCCACAGAACCAGTAATCTCATCATAAAAGGCGATTAGATTAGTCAGGCATGACCTTCCCTTGGTGAATCCATGCTGGCTGTTCCTGATCACTTTCCTCTCATGCAAGTGCTTCAGGATTGATTCTTTGAGGACCTGCTCCATGATTTTTCCAGGGACTGAGGTGAGGCTGACTGGCCTGTAGTTCCCTGGATCCTCCTTCTTCCCTTTTTTAAAGATTGGCACTACATTAGCCTTTTTCCAGTCATCCGGGACTTCCCCCGTTCGCCACGAGTTTCCAAAGATAATAAAGGGAAGGATAAACACCTTTAAATCCCTCCTGGCCAGAGGAAAAACCCTTTCACCTGAAAAGGGTTAAGAAGCAAAGATAACCTCGCTGGCACCTGACCAAAATGACCAATGAGGAGATAAGATACTTTCAAAGCTGGAGGGGGGGGGAACAAAGGGTTCTCTCTGTCTGTGTGTTGCTTTTGCTGGGACCAGAGCAGGAATGCAGGTTAGAACTCCTGTAAAGGGTTAATAAGCAATCTAGTTAGATATGCGTTAGATTCTGTTTTGTTTAAATGGCTGATAAAATAAGTTGTGCTGAATGGAATGTATATTCTGGTTTCTGTGTCTTTTTGTAATTTAAGGTTTTGCCTAGAGGGATTCGTATGTTCTGAATCAGATTACCCTGTAAGGTATTTACCATCCTGATTTTACAGAGGTGATTCTTTTACTTTTTCTTCAATTAAAATTCTTCTTTTAAGAACCTGATTGCTTTTTCATTGTTCTTAAGATCCAAGGATTTGGGTCTGTGTTCACCTATGCAAATTGGTGAGGATTTTTATCAAGCCTTCCCCAGGAAAGGGGGTGTAGGGTTTGGGAGGATTTGCGGGGGAAAGATGTTTCCAAGCGGGCTCTTTCCCTGTTATATATTTGTTAGACGCTTGGTGGTGGCAGCAATAAAGTCCAGGGGCAAAAGGTAAAATAGTTTGTACCTTGGGGAAGTTTTAACCTAAGCTGGTAAAAATAAGCTTAGGGGGGTTTTCATTATGGTACAGATGTGGGGACCTGCGAGTTCAGAGTGGGGAAGGAACCTTGACATGGTGGCAGAGCGGTAGGATTAACTTGAAATCATTTCAAGATTTTTTTGAACCAGAAGCACAGATTTTTTTAAAAGGAAATATTATTTTTCCTTTGGGCTGCTGGAAAGCAGGTTTTAAGCTGAAAGCAGTTAGGGTTTTTTTTGTCTCTGCTTGGGGGCCAGAGCAGAGACAAAAGAGAATTGTCTTTTGTGAGCTGGAGTTTTCTCTACCTAAAGGCAGGGTAGTTAACCTCCTGCAGAGAAATTCACAAGTCTTCACAGACCTGAAGTTGTTTTTACCTAAGAGCAACTGGAGGAGTTTTCTGTCTGTTTGCCTGGAGACAAAAGTGTTAGTTTTGTTTTTTTTTAAAGGATTTTTCTCTAGGCGGACAATCACTATCAGAGAACATCGGTATCCGGTTACAACACAACCTATTTTTGTTTTGACAAGCCACGTTTTTTGTTTGTTTGTTTGTTTTAGTTCTAACTCTCGGGTGTAAAGTTAGTTAAAAACAGAGAGGCAAACATGACAGAAACCAAGGAAACAGCCAAAGAGGCTGTCCACAGGAGAGCTATGGAGGCAAAGGAAAAAGAAATGGAGGAAAAGGAAAAAGCCCAAGAGGCTGCCCACAGGAGAGCTATGGAGACAAAGGGAAAAGAATGGAAGCATGTTGAGGAGGAAAGGGAGGCTGCCCACAGGAGAGCTATGGAGGCAAGGGAAAAAGAAATGGAGTTAAAGGAAAAAGAGAGGAAGCATGCACTGGAGATGGAGAGGGCAAAGGCTGAGCAGAATCTACTGGATAACCCTAACAATCCTTCCCCAACAATCCACAAATGGGAGCGACTATGTCCACAGTATGATGAATCCAGTGATATTGCTGAATATTTTCTCACCTTTGAGAGACTGTGCACTCTCCATAAAATTCCTGAAGCTCACAAGATGACCACATTGGTCGCAAAATTAACTGGAAGAGCTCTGGACATATTCAATAAGATGCCTATTGATGAGGCTTCTGACTATAATTTCAAGGATTTGGTTTTAAAGCAATTTCAAATTACATCTGAAACATACAGAGTAAAATTTTGAACCCTTAAGAGAGGGCCTGGACTAAGTAATGTAGATTATCTAAACCAGATGAAGGATCTGTTAGATAAATGGGTCCAAGGAAGGGGTGTCACTAGCTTTGGCGGAATGTGTGATTTGATAGCTCAGGAGCAATTCCTGAATATGTCCAAGGAGGAAATAAAACAGTGTTTATGGGATAAGGAAGTGGACTCAGCAGAAAGTCTTGCTTCTTAAGCTGATCAATACGAGCAGTCCCAGACCGCCAGAGAGGCGGGGCAACCCGGAACAAAATGGGTGGAGGGAGGAGAGAGGAACAACCCTGGTCACAGTTGGAGCAGATAGCAGACGGGACACCCTCAGACCACGCCCTACTACCGGGGGCAGCCCAAGGCCCCAGCTACACACCAAGGAATACTCCAGACACCTTATCGTCCTGCCACACCGTTCTCCAGCAACCCACCTCGCCCCAGTGACCTGTCAGCTGGACGATGTTTTAAATGTAATGAGCCGGGGCATGTGAAGGCCAACTGCCCCAAGAACCCCAACAGATTACAGTTCATTGCACCGGAATCACACCAGAGGTCCTCAGGCCCAGATACCTCCCAGATACCCTCAGAGTGGAGGGAAACTGTGAGTGTGGGCGGGAAGAAGGTCACCGCGTGGAGGGACACTGGAGCACAAGTGTCTGCTATCCATGCTTCCTTAGAGGACCCCAATTTAATCGACCCAGAGATCCAAGTGACAATTCAACCCTTCAAGTCCAACTCTTTCAATTTGCCTGTTTGTTAGACGCTTGGTGGTGGCAGCAATAAAGTCCAGGGGCAAAAGGTAAAATAGTTTGTACCTGGGGGAAGTTTTAACCTAAGCTGGTAAAAATAAGCTTAGGGGGTTTTTCATGCAGGTCCCCACATCTGTACCCTAGAGTTCAGACAGTAAGTAATATAGGCTTCATTCCACAGGGACTGCTAGCTGTTACTTAAATCTGTATCTTATATGTATTACAATAGGGCACAGAGGACATCAGAAGGGTCCTACTGTTCTAAGTGCTATACAGTCATGTTGAAACAACTCTTCCTGATTCCTATTTTTTGGAAAGAATTCCTCTTCCTTTACCCTGTTGGCTTTTCTCCATTTTGTATTACAATTAAATGTAAATGACTTCATAGAGCAAATAAGAGGAAGAACTAGTGTTTGTAAAACACAAACTTCATTTTCATCTCTTTAATTACAATAATATCCTTCAACACTAGGGCTATGTTGAAGGATATTATTGTATTTATATTGATATTGTACTATAATTTAATTGATATTATTAACGTAGCCCTAGTGTTGAAGCCTTCAACATTAGGGCTATGTTGAGGCAGTAGCTCACTAAAATAGCAGGAGCTTCTTTCTGGGTGTATTTGGATTCATTGATGTGGCAGCCAGTATAATGAGTAGGTGATTATTCTCAGTATAAATGCTATAATATAATTCTGAATAGTTGGTGTGGTAAGCAATAAAAGAAAGCATTGACCCAGAGGCTTTAGCTCTCTGACAGAAGTCAATGGAACAAACTCTTCTCTCCAAAGACTCTACAAATTATGAAAAACTGTTAATGCAAGGCTGTACTTTAGTGCTTGGACCAGCATATGGCTCCTGCCCAAATCCAGCCATCATGACATGCAATCTCCTGAGCTGCCAAAGCTTCAGAAAGCCTCAAGTAGTAGTTACTTGGCAGAAGCCCCACCACCAAACAATCTGAGCTCCATCTGGTGATGCCCATAATGTGCAGAGAAGTGATGCAAATGAGCAACTCAATTCCTAGACTCCTTTTCTTTCAATCTTCCCATTCACATAGCACATGATATTTAATCCAGTTTCAGACAGGAGCCAGATTTGTAGAACTGAGGCTGGATGAGAGCCAGCCCTGTTTATTTAAGGGGGTTGCACATTACCGGTTCCTCAAACTGCTGCAGTGTGCTCCATTCCCATCATGGTATTTGGGGCAGTTAGCTCCTTTTACTTTTGCCTGATTGACTTCCATCAGATGCCTTCGCTGTACTGTACCTTTATGCTGCAGCCATCTTAAGTTTCTTCTCTGAGTAACTTCCATCCCTTTGAATCTGGTGATGAGGAAAGGGAGGTAGATTTCCTATACAGTTAGACTGCATCCCCTGCCATTGTGACCATGTCCCTGCATTAGCATAAGTCATGCATAAGTCATCCAGTCTAGTAGAGCTTTTCCAGCCCTAGCTTCTAGGATTCCAGTTGTGATGTGAGTCAGCGTGGGTGGCTGTTACCTTCAACCCCACAAAAAGTAATTCTGTGGAATGCTACAGTCACTCATGAGGCCAGACTTCTGCCTCAGTAGCTTCCGTAGCCTCAGAGGTAAGGTTAAGATTTTGCCACAGTTATTTTTAGGAAATGTCACGGACAGGTGGTGGGCAATAAACAAAAATTCACAGGAGCTCTGACCTGCCAGTGACTTTTACTAAAAATAACGGGGAAGAGGAGGCGGGAGGGGGTAAATGACACCTGGATCCCCATTGGAGGGACTGACAGCCACAGCCCTGGCTCCAGGCCCTGCCGAAGCCACTGGGGCAAGGGGACACAGCCCAGCTCCAGCCCCGGCTGAAGCCACAGGGAGCAGAGGGGCACACGGTTCCAGCCAAAGCCACGGGTGAGGGGGACACAGCTCCGGCTCCGGCCAAAGTCACTAACAGCTGAAGTCAAAGTCACAGGTCTCATAAAGCCACAGAATCTGTAACTTCCCTGCTCTCCCATACACATAGGCCAGCCAACACCTGGCTGAATTGTCATTGGATCAGGCCCCACTGGGTACGTCTATGCTGCAGCTGGGAGTGAGCCTCCCAGCCCCAGCAAACAGATTGGCACTAGCTCGGCTTGAGCTAACAGGATGCTAACAGTAGCAGTGTGGATGCTGAGCTGTAGGCTCTGAAACCCGTCCCATCCCCTGGCTGTCTGGCCTGAGCTGCCACCCAAGCCACGTCTACAGTACTATTTTCAGCACATTAGTGTGAGGGCAGCTAACACAAGTCTCTCTTCCCAGCCCAGGAGGGTTACTTGCAGCTGCAGTGAGGACATGTCCATTGTGTCAACTAACCAGCACACTACAAATGTAAGACCTGCCACGCTGGGTCAGGCCAATGGTTCAGCAGGCCCCCCCCCCGATCCTGTCTCAGACAGCGGCCAATACCAAAGCTTCAGGGGGAGCGTAGAGAACAGGGCGCTTTTGGAGCTTTTGTTGAAGCATTAATTAGGCCACACGTCCTTAAACATCCCACGTGGGCAGCTTTGTTAAATCGTGATGTCTGTCCAAAAGACAGGCTCTATTTCAGAAGCCAAACAGCTCCAATACCACATTACAGGTAGGAAGGCTCAGGGCAGGGCTCTCAACCACAAACGGCTTCTCCGCTCCCTCCCACCTCCCCTCTCCACCACAGCTAGCAAGAGAGTCTGCCTCCCAGCAGGCTGTGAACACCCACCCCAGAAAATTCTTCAGCACAGAGCTGCTTCTGGGCTCAGGGCCAGCAAGACTCCATCCCAGTTCCTACTGCCACGGAGCAGCTCAGCCCACACATTGCTTATCTTTGTGAGGCAAGGCGCAGGATCAGGCAGCAGGGAGAGGCAGGACACACACGCACGCATGCCCTATCAGGACCAGTACTGCATTATCCCTTCTCTGCACCACTGTTCCCTGTGAAGGCTCCTCTTACCCAAGGGAAAAAGGAGTGTTTTGAGAATAGTTCAGGGCTAGCCAAGCACCTAGGGTTTAGTCTCTCGCTACTTTTGAGTTTATTTTCAGGCAAAATGAAAAAGAACATTTGTTAGCTGCCAGCCTCATAGAGCCCCCAGATCCATCTGCCACAGCCACAGGAGTGAGTATTTTCTTCACTATTGACTTGAATTCGTCATGGTTTGAGAGCAAGGCTTGGGAAGCAGTTACACCAAGACATCCTGGCTCTAGATAAACCCATGGTTGCCAGGGAAGTTCTAAGAGTTGTTGAAGATGTTTTAAGGGCTTCTAAAATCTTCCTCCCAACAGATTGCTGTGTTTTACAAGGAATGCCATTGGTGCGTCAAACCTGGGAAGGAACAGACGGGACTACCAGGAATTCTGTAGAATCTCACAGCTGGTCAGTTCATCTATTTCCTTTTGTCAGCTGCTTCACACTCCTCCCTAATGACCTCTAGGAAGGGGGATAGCCTGTTGGTTTAGTTTTCAAGAGGAGGTTATCTGCCCTTGGCTTTAGGCCGCTCAGCCTCTCTCTGGCTGGCTTTCCTTGGTGGCCACTACTTTCATCTACACTGCTTCAAACAAATCCAGTGTGACAGGGTCAGGCCAGATGGCTACAGGAGAGTGTTCCTATTGGGATCCGGGAAGTGGGCGGACAAAGCCTGAGCTGCCACCCAAGCCACATCTACAATGCTATTTTCAGCACATTAGTGTGAGCGCAGCTAACACAAGTCTCTCTACCCAGCCCAGGAGGTCTCTCTACCCACCGCTAAAGGATCCCCCCAGCCTAAGAGGGGGATCCACAGGACCAGAACACCAAATGAGTACAGGGGACAACTAATGAAATAACAGGGACCGAAGTGTGGTCAAAGGGTGAAACAAAGGGAACCAGACAGGGACACCGAGCAGAGAACCCCGGACAGTGCCCACTGCTCCTCAAAGGCGTCAAGGGAGTCGGTGGACGCCGCCCAGAGGAACTCTGCCCAGATACGTGAATGGACGGAGGATTGGAAATAGGCCCCACAGTCACAGGAGACTCCATCAGCCAACCTCCTCACACTGGTTTTATAGATGGCCACTTTAGCTAGGGCCAGGAGGAGGTTGGCCAGGAGGTCCCGCGACTTTGTGGGGCCACAGATAGGGAGTGCATAAATAAGAAGGTGAGGGGAAAAGTGCAACCAAAACCTTAAAAAAATGTCTAAGAGGAGCCGGAATAGGGGCTGCAGCCTGGCATACTCTAAGTAAATGTGTGCCAGGGTTTCCCTCACACCACAAAAGGGGCAGGTATCCGGGATAGGGGTGAACCATGCCAAGTACACCCCTATGCTCACGGCCCCGTGGAGGAGCCACCAACTTATATCCCCGGCGGGCCTCGGGACCAGGGTAGAGTATAGGCTGGCCCACCGGGGCTCCTCACCCTCTAGAGGTGTCAGGAGGTCCCACCACTTTGTGTCAGTGTGGGATGCGAGGGTGAGGACGTGAAGGGTGTGGAGCACGAGCGTGTACAGATGCTTCCTTGGCGCGGTCTGGAAGCAGACTGGCCGCAGATTGTGCAGCTGGCTCACAGTGATGCGGCAGTGAGCCAGGGGTGCGCCCTCGTGCAGGACCCGGTCGAGATAAACCCGAGCAGCGGGCGACAAAGCGACCCTCACCTCCTGAAGTACGCGCCAGGGAGTACGAGGCTTAGAGAGCCCCATGCGCTGAGCGAGCATCAGGGGATCCAGCCAGTCTCCCCGGTCGTAATCCAGGTCTCCGACCCTGGTGACTTCTGCCAGGACCAACCTCTGGTGCACTGAGGGGGACTCCGCCCACGGAGCTGGGGATTGTGTAGCAGGGGCTCTGCGAGATCTGCCCCCTCGGTGGCTGCCACAGACCTGGTCACCGAGAACAGTTTCCAGGTCCAGTGGAGGTCTTGGTAGAAGACCGGCAGCCCGGAGAGGTCTCAAGGAAGACCTCTCGGATCAAGACAAAAGGAGCTGCCAGTCGTATCGGAGCCCTCAGAAGCGGCGCAGGAAGGCATGCGCCAGTATGCTCCATGCTGGGCTACCTGCACCATAAAGGAGCCTCTGCAGGGCCTGGAGGCGGAAGACATGGACCTGAGTGTGCAGACACTTCAAGCCCTGCCCTCCCTCCTACAAGGGTAGATGGAGAACCCCTACAGGGACCCAGTGCAGTCCTGACCAAAAGAACTCCAAAATCGATGTCTGAAGGGTGACCAGGAAACCCAGGGCTGGGACCAGGGTGTGAGCCGGTACCAGAGCATGGACAAGATTAGTTGATTAAGCACCAGCGCTCTCCCTCGAAGGGAGAGGCACCGGAGTATCCTGTACATTTCCAGAGCCGCTCTATCACCCTGCCCTCTAAATCGTGCCAGTTCTCCGGTGGAGAGGGATGAGTGGCAGAGAGGTAAATGGCGAGATAGAGCAGTGGACCCGCACTCCACCGTGTGGCCTGAAGCATGGGTGGGAGGGAGCTCGCCTGCCAGCCGTCCCCGACCACCAGGCCAGAGCTCTTGACCCAGTTGACCCAGGCCTGGCAAGCCTCCACCCGCGCCAAGTCGCCTGGGTCCTGGACCACGAGGAGCACGTCATCAGGGTACGCCGACAGGACCAGCTGCAGCTCCGGCTCCCGCAGCACCAACCCTGTCAACCTCCTTCAGAGGAGACCGAGGAAGGGCTCGATCGCCAGAGCGTACAGCTGGTCCGAGACGGGGCACCCCTGCCGTACTCCTCACCCGAAGCTGACCGGTTCGGTCAAGGTCCAGTTGAGCCTGACCAGACACTCTGCAGAGGTGTACAGTGCCCGGAGAAAACCCACAAACTGGGATCCGAAGCCAAATGCCTGCAGAGTGTTCAGGAGATACCCGTGATCCACCCTGTCGAACGCCTTTTCCTGATCCAAGGACAGGAGCGTGAACGACAGACCATCCCTACACCCGAGTTCCAGAAGGTCCCGGACCAGATACAGATTGTCAAAAATACTGCGGCCCAGGATGGTGTAGGTCTGGTCTGGGTGGACCACGTCCACCAGCACGGACCCTAGCCGCAGCGAGATTGCTTTTGCCACGATTTTGTAGTCTGTGCTGAGGAGCGAGACGGGACGTCAATTTCGTAAATCATGGAGGTCCCCCTTCTTCGGCAATAAGGCGAGCACCGCTCACCTGCACGAAAGAGGGAGGACCCTGCTCTGCAGAGACTCAGCCCAGACAGTGACTAGATCTGGGCCGACGACGTCCCGGAACACGTGGTAGAACTCCACGGTCAGCCCGTCCAGATTTATTGGTGGGCATGCAACGGAGGGCTTCCGAGAACTCGGCCAGAGTGAGAGGCAGCTCTAGCCAGTCTCGGTCGCCTGCACTGACCGTAGAGAGCTCCTCCCAGAGTACTCTGCAAGTGTTAGGATCAGTCAGATCCGGGGAGAAAAGGCTTGCGTAGAAGGCTCTCACCCTCCTGCACATCTCCACCGGATCCATGAGGGGGGTGCCGTCTTCTGCCAGAAGGCAGGTGACGTGTTTCTTGGCCCCCCTCCTTTTCTCCAGGGCGTAGAAGAAGGGGGAGCCGTGATCCATCTCCCGAAGGAGGTGGATGCGGGATCGAACAAAGGCACCCCGAGCCCAATGGTCCTTGAGGGCCCGGAGCTCCTCCCACTTCTCCCGGCACGCTCCGCAGAGGGGCGGATCCTCAGGGCTGGCGGCCAGACGCCTCTCCAGCTCTAAGACCTCCTGTTCCAACTGCTCTATCGCCGCATCCCTCCGTCGGCTGGCGCCCCGGGTGTAGTCACGGCAGAAGAGCCGGGCGTGCACCTTCTCCAGGTCCCACCACCGCTCAGCCAAGGGAAAGGCACGCTGCTGCCCTCGCCAGGCCAGCCAGCACTCCCGGAAGGATGCCACAAAGCCCACATCCTCTAACAAGATGTTGTTGAAATGCTAATAGGCCAGCCCCGGCCTCTCCGTGCAGAGGGAGGCT
Organism: Lepidochelys kempii; assembly: GCF_965140285.1. Lineage (NCBI taxonomy): Eukaryota > Metazoa > Chordata > Testudines > Cheloniidae > Lepidochelys > Lepidochelys kempii. The sequence goes on from NC_136380.1 coordinate 17,245,687, forward strand.
GTCATGGTGGCTAAATGATGGTCAGAAAATGGGACCGGCCGGATGCTGGAGGAGTGGGCTCATGAAAGGAGGAAGTGTGATAAATAAATGTGGTCCAACCAGGAGTGGCGCGACCGATGGGCCTCCACCCGGACAAAGGTGAAGGTGGAAATGTCATCCAGGTGGTGGTTGCGCCAGACGTTCACCAATGTTCGACTATCTCCTGGAGGACGTCCGCGGCAGCCGGGCACTGCTCCGTCGCCGAACGGTCCCGCTCCTCGAGGGTGGTGTTGAAGTCCCCACCCAGGACCAGGCACTCTTGAGGATTGAAGGTGCCGAGGAAGGCAGATGCCTGCTGATAGAATCTCAGCCGCTCCGGGCCCGATGTCGGGGCATAGACGTTAACGAGGTTGACCATGAGCCCCTCCATACGACCCGGAGGTGCAGCAGGCAGCCCGGCACAGCCTCAGCAACCCCCAGCACCTTGGGCCGTAGGTCAGGGGAGAACAAGGTCACCACTCCAGCTGTACGAACTATGAGATGGCTAAAGTAGACCCTGTCCCCCCATTCCAGCCGCCAGCTGTCTTCGGCGGCCGGATCCGTATGGGTCTCCTGCAGGAAGACCACAGAGTACCCCCCTCCCCCGAAGGAAGGAGAGCACCTGGGACCTGCGAAGACCCATCCTACAGCCCTGGGTGTTCAATGTTGCGATGATGAGTGGTGCCATGAGGAGGGCTGGGGGGGATCCTCGCTGGCAGGGACACTCGTGGCCCCCATTGGGCCACACAGCAAACCATGACCTACCCTGTAGGTGAGTAACGAGTCTTGACTGTGTTTGTGGGGACAGGGGGTGTGGCGTGGAGCTGCCCCCCGATCCATCTGTGTCCGCTCCCAATCCCCACCACTACCACCACCGTTGCCCCCTCCATCACCCCCACCGGCCATATACCATCTGCCTCTGCTCCTGCCTCTGGACTCGGCTGCTTGCTTGGCTTGCCACGCCCTATTTCCACCATTTGGGCCAGAAGCAGCAGCCAGCCTAAACTGACTTTGTGCAAGGACACGTGGGTGTACATGCCCCCGCCCCTGGACTGCCCACCTCACAGCTTTGCCCCTTGCTACCTTCCCCATTTGCCCCAGCCCCCCTTACTAGCTTCAGTTTGTTCGCCTGCTCCGGCCATTTCCCTCTGCAGCCTTTGTTTGTTTGCCCCACCCCAACCGCTGAAGCTAGCCCCTTGGTTTCCCTGCCCTAACTCCAGCCCGCTTAGCCCCTCGCTCCGTGCGCCCATGCCCCCTCCCATGCGCTTGTGCCACTCCCCCTTTTAGTTTAAACCCTCTTCACTGCACCCCCAATGCTGTTGTATCCCCCCCTCCCCTAGTGCAGCTAGAGGAGCCAGAATCCCACCCAGTGTTGGTCATTGACCCCTAACCCCGGATTGCCCCCCCCCGTCCAGCCCACCCCCTTTAGCACCCTCCTCCCCTGCATGCAGCCTAGCAGGGAGGAGTGGTCGACCTGCTCCCTCTTTTTCCCCTTCTCCTTCTGGTGTCTCCCCTTCCCTCCCTGCTCATGATGGCGGGGACCGAGACAGGTGGGGCCCCTCCAGAAAACCCCACCGCCCCTCCCCCACCTGCCGCCCCATTGCTCCCTCTCCTCCCCCCCCCGAGCCTTTACCTCCGCTGCTGCAGCCGAACCACCTGCTGGGGCGTGGGCACCGGAACGACCTCCGTTGCTGCCACGTCCCTTGCCCCCTCCGCCTCTGGAGAAGCCCCCCAAGCCAGCGGGGAGGGCCCCGCAAAAAAGACCAAGCCCTCCATGGCAGGGGCTGCCCCCCCTGCCGTTGCCCCACCACCGTCTGCGGCGTCCCTCCCTGCTGTTCCCTCCACCAGCTCTATGGGTGCCCCGGCCCCCAGGGTGTATGCCCAGGTGGCGACAGCCTCCCCGCCTGCCACTACTTCATCTCTCCCACCTGCCTCCTCCGCTACCATCTATAGCGGCCGGGGCCCCTTCCCGACCTTGACCAGGAAGCACGGCGTCCGTTGCCTCCTGGTGCCCGCTGCCTCCTGGTGCCCGCCTCACCCCTCGGGGAGACCTGCGGGCGGGCCTTGGCGAGGGTGGTGGGGCCCACAGCCATTGTGGCGGCCTCCAAAATGTACGGAAAGGTCGTCGTCTTAGCATCGTAGGCCGCCGCCCAGGACGCGGTGGAGAAGGGCCTGGCGGTGGGGGGCGTGTTCGTCCCCCTAGAGGACCTGGGCGTCTGGTTAGTCCTGAGCTCTGTCCCTCCTTTTCTTCCCAATGTCGCCTTATTACCCGCTCTCTCCACCCTGGGGAAACCCATCTCTGTTGTCAGCCCTCTCCCGTTGGGCTGCAAAGACCCCGCCCGCCGTCACATCCTCTCGTTCCGCTGGCAGGTGCAGCTTCAACTGCCGCCGGCGGCGCGTGGCGGAGAGGCGCTCGAGGGGTCGTTCCTGGTCCCCTGCCAGGGGGCCCATTGCCGGGCGCACTACTCTACAGGGCACCTCCCCCACTATGCCCAGATGAGCGGGAGAGCCCCGCCTCCGCTGCGTGCAATCTGGCGGGGCCTGTGGAGGAGGGTGTGGCGGGGTATTGCTGGGCATAGGAGAGGGCCCACCCCAGGGGGAATCTTCCCTTCCCCTTGCTGCCCCACCGTTACCCCCTCCCGAGTCCCTGAGCCATTGCCTTTGCCCCCTGGCACGACCTCTGCGAGCCAGCCCCCAGATGATGCCATGGAGGGCTGGGCCCGAGTACAGCGGAAGTGGGGCAAGCGGAAGGCTCGAGCTCCGCTCCTCCCATCTGATGCGGAGGCCTCCCGGAAAACCAGAAAGGGAAACATTGATGCCGAGCCTTCTGCCTTGCCCACAGGTGCGATCCACCCACCGGTGCCGGCTGGGGAAGACGTGGCAGCACCTCCTGCCGCGGTATCATCTGAAGCCCCTGTGAGCCCCGAGGTGACCGTCGCGTTGGGTGCTGGCGGAAAGTGATCTCCCCTCCATTTACGAGGAAATCGAGGCCCTGGGTCTGACCCTGGTCACCCAGGGGGAGGACGACCCTTTGCCAGCGGGCCTCGGTCTGGGCGACCTCACTCCAGCCCCACTTTCCTCATGCTCCCTCCCCCTAACCGTTGCTTCCGCTCCCACCTCCGAGGAGCCCCTGCCCCGCAGAAGGCACCCTGCTGATGGCTGCCAAGCCTGTTGAGGCGACGGCCAGTGCCACGCGGCCAGGATCCAAGCCACAGGGGCACGCCTCGTTGGTGTGGAGCAATCGATCTCCTTTCCGGGTGGGGGCCCTACAGAAGACAGTCCACCTCCTGAGGCCGTGGCTGCCAAACCCACCATAGATCCTGCACCCGGCGTTGCTGAGAGGCTCAAGAGTTTGGGGGGTGGGGAGGGGGCTGACTGGGAGGTGCTACCACCCAGCTGCTTGGCTTCTGGAGCCCAGACTCTCACCTCTGCCCCTGCCCTTGTCCCTAACCCCGGCCCTACCACGCTGTCGCCCCTGTCCCTATCCCCTATACCTCCTGCGATGTTATTGCCACTCCTGGGGCTGTCTCCTTCCCTTTTCCAGCAAATGACCCCCAGGGAGCAGCCTTTGTGTTTCTCTGTCCAGACCCACTAGGGGCTGCTATCTTCCCTCCGCCGCCCCCTATTACCCCAGGGTTCGAGGTGGGCCGGGTGGCGCCAGCCCATCGGGCACCCCATCGGGGGTCCGCACCTTGCCTTCCCATCTCGGGGGGCCCCGGGGCTGTGTCAGGGGCCCTGTCAGGGGATGACCAGGAGACAGTAATCCCACCCCCCACCACAAGAGCACAGTTCGAAAGTCACTCAGTTCAAAAGGCCCCTTCCACAGTGGTCTGCAGAGTCTCGAGGTGCTCCCCCAGTGGTAGATAGTCCTCCTCTTCTCCTCCTTGGGGCTTCAGCAGCTCCAGGCAGCAGACTCCACAGCAGGAACTCCAGCTGGTGGTCCGGGCAGGCAGAAAGGACCCCTCTCAGGTGGTGGTGGTGTCCACAACAGTAACGGCTTGGGCTGGGGTGCCTCACTTCCCTCCTCCAGGGAGCGGACCAGCAGGCTCCCCCCTCAAGGGGCTGCAGTTGGAGCAGTAGCAGCCCCGAGGGTGGGGGGTCCAGCAGCTGGCCAGCACCCAGGTAACGGAGAAGGGGAGGGGGGTGTCTGGCCCAGCCAGGGGAGCAGCTGGAGCAGTAACAGCAGGGAGAGCCCAGGGCCTAGCAGCAGCGCCAGCAGGAGCAGCAGCCCTCTCCCTCCAGGCCAAAGGGTTATAGGAGAGTGAAAGAAGGCAGATATATTAGGCCCAGATTAAGCAGGTCCATTTTCCCAGGGTAAGGTAACAGGGGCAGTTCCAGAACAAGAAGGAACTTGCTGGAACAAATGCAGGCAGGCAGGCTAATTGGGACACCTGGAACCAATTAAGAAGCTGCTAGAATCAATTAGGGCAGGCTGGCTAATCAGGGCACCTGAGTTTAAAAAGGACCTCACTTCAGTTTGTGGTGTGCGTGCGAGGAGCTGGGAGCAAGAGGCACTAGGAGCTGAGAGTGAGAAGGCGTACTGCTGGAGGACTGAGGGAGTAGAAGCATTATTAGACACCAGCAGGAAGATCCTGTGATGAGGATAAAGAAGGTGTTGGGAGGAGGCCATGGGGAAGTAGCCCAGGGAGTTGTAGCTGTCATGGAGCTGTTCCAGGAGGCACTCTAGACAGTGCAGTCCACAGGGCCCTGGGCTGGAACCCGGAGCAGAGAGCGGGCCTGGGTTCCCCCCAAATCTTGATCAGACACAGGAGGAGTTGACCTGGACTGTGGGTTCCACCAGAGGGGAAGATCTCTGGGCTGTTCCCTCTCGCACAGGGTGGATCAGCAGAAACTGTGGGAATTGTTGTTCTTCCTTTTTCCAATGCTGGCCAGTGATGAGATTAGCTGAGTGAACGGCAGGTCTGAGCCACTAGCAAAAGTGGCCAAACTGAGGTCTGCCATGAATCTCTGAGGCAAGCAAATCCGCTAATAAGCACAGGACCCACCAAGGCAGAGGAGGAACTTTGTCACCCCAGGAAAACCTTCTCCTGCTTGTCTAGCTCAGTGTTACTGTGATCTGAGACAAGTGCCCCTCCTTCCAGGAAGGAGCTAGAGCTCACTGAAAAGGAGGATCAGAGCTGCACACACGTGCATGGCCTTTTTGGTTCTCTTTTCCCTCTTATGGGAAGGCTGCTCATCCCCAGAAGAGATCCATCTCTTTTCTTAGCCTGCACCAGGGTAGGGGTCCCTAAACTGAAAGGTCCACAAATAAGGTCGGAGAGCTGACATGACTCCAGAAGTGGTATGGCCAAGTCCCAATGCTTCATGGAAAAGTCTGAATTGTCTCCAGCATATCCCAGGATGAGAGCCTAAATGTCTCAGAGCTGAGGAGAAAAAGGATCCAGAAAAAATTTACCCTGAATAGTATCAAATACAAAAAAAGACATGGAGCCAATATCCTAAAAGAAATAGTTTGATATGTTAAGTAAGTTAGCAGGAGTTAACCCATAAAATGAACACCCATAAAATGAAAGACATAGTAGGAGGACCTGGACAGCTCAGAAATCTGTGCAGAAAAGTGTAAGATAACATCTGGGTGAAAATAATCCTCAGAACAGGTTAACTAAGAGGGAAAAGCCTAGAAAAGCAACAGCACCAAAAGAAAACGAGGTCTGATAGCAAACTATAAAGTGAGTGTGCAGTGCAAACAAGGCAGTAGGAGAGTCAAAAGTAAAATCACAGGCATGCTACAGTCCCTCCCGCTCTATGATAGGCGATACTCAGTTCTATCAGCCTGATGCTAGGAAAGACGTAGATGCTCTTTTCTAAATTCCAATGTAACAAAAGTGTTTGGAGCCACAGCAATTGAGTTGGGTTTTTAAAGGGTGACCTGTGTATAACCAGCCCTAGCTGAGCCAAACAATGACAGAAGGAGATTAGTTGCCATCTGTTTGAATGGCAGAAGACACACAAGAGAGAGAATTCCTTTGGATTTTGCAATGAGGTGGAACTAGGAGTAATGAAATGAAAGAAAAATAGAAGATGAGCACCAGGAAGACTTTAAGGACTAAAAGGAATAATCTCACAAGGACAGGGGAAGCCCCATTGGTCGAATCATTCAGAACTGGAGAACATACAGTGGGAAGCAAGGAAACAAAACTATTGGATCTTAATTCTCCTTCTGAAGTTTTATGATTTTACAGATCCGTAGTTTTGCCAATGTCTTTCAGGGCCAGATTTTCAAAGATATTTAGGTGCTTAAAGAGACATTCGGTGCGTTTTGTATATCCCACTAGGCATCTATCTGCATTACTAAGTGCTTAAATACCTTTGAAAATCTGACCCTTGTTCCTTACCAAGATGGGCAAGGGAGGGAAGGAAAGGACACTTTGGTCTCATATTTTACATACCATGTAGCAGACTGTTAACATTAGCCCAACGTAAGAATAAGGGATTCTCCATCATGTCATTACCTTCCTTGAGTTAATCAGAACATTTTCATTACAATGCTTAGCGATAAGGATGCCCAGCTCTCCATTTACAATATGACATTTCCAGAAGAGAGAACCTGATTAATCAATGGTCCTAAACCAGTTGGCTATCCATAGCTCAGAACTTCTTAGCCCCAGAACAACAAAAGTAACGTTTTTTTCCCCCTTTCTAAATACAGTACTCCTGCAAGGCATCTCACTAACAATGGAACACGATGGTTTATATGAAAGAGGCAGTAGCTGTCAAAAGCTTCCTTCTATTGCCCAACAACAGGTTTCACCCTTACATGGCAGGACAGCTTTTAAGGTTGATCGGGTAGTTCACTCTCCATGGCTCATTCAGTCCTTGGATTCTCAGCTCTGACTGCCAGAGAGGGTATCAATTGTGGTGGCTTTTATAATATGGACATAAATTGAATCCAAATTTTTTATTGGGATGACAAACTATACAAATATTGCCGAAGTGTAAAACAAGTGTAAGAACATCCGTAAGGAGGTAGCTCAATACATCAAGAATTTGCCCAGGATACAGCTTCATAATAAGAGATGTACATCAAACCCTGTCCGCTGGGAACTGAACTTAGGCCGCCATACAGCAGTTAGCTGGTAACTCTGTTGCTACAGACGCAGGCTGTTTTCAAACCAGGGCCCTAAAGGTGAAATATAAAAACAATTTGTAAGAGCAATAATGTTATGAAGTGAGGTTTAATTCAGGAATACCTAATACAGCTGAGTGGTTACAGGCATTTGGCTTCGTGCCTCAACTCCTGAAGCATGCCAATATCTTAGTCTAAACAAGTAGTGACCTCTCATCATTAGCACAAACCCCTACAACAATACATGTTAACTATTATAATAAATAGAAACTGGCTAGGTTGGGGTTTTCAGTTTTATTGTAGAAAAGCACGCTTAAAGGGTATTTTATGCAAAATTATTTATGTTAATTTGTATGCAAGTGAAAAAGCATCTCTTAACAATTCAGTTTACTTGCTACAAATGCACATTTTTACAAATAATTGATGAACACAGGCAACATTTGGCTATTGGGCTAAGTGCTTCCAGTAACTCCTATCCGACACAGCTGGAAATCACAGAAGGCACAGCCCTGTGTTACAGAGCGGTGCAGAGACACCTTCCCAACAGAAGCATCTCTCAGGCAGGTATAGCACCTCCCAGAGCATGGGGCAGTGGACACGAGCCAAGAACAATCCTCCTGCTCCTTGACTGAAGGGTTGCAAAGGGTTGCAAACTGTGCCTGTCCCTTAGGTAAATCTCCTTATGCCTTTGATTCCACCACTTGCGTACCTGCTCAAAGGATAGGCACAACGTAGCTCAATAGCACTTAACTGACTATGACCAGCTACTAAAGCAGATCTTAGAGTTCCTTTGTTGGATCATATTAAAGAAGTTCTGTATTAAAATCACAAATGAGTTTGATTCCCCATAGTTTAAATTCCAGGGTATTACTAATCAAGAGGTCTCTTGGTTTTTGGTACTGTTTCTCTACCTCTATGTGTGAAACTTGCAAGCTCCTAATTGTGTTAGTACATTCTAAGACAAAATCTGTTCTCAAAGCAATTCTTTGAAACAACAACTACTCACACAGAGAGAGACTCAAAGCAATATTCTGTAACAGAAACAGCACCCAGAGACTCCCCGTCCTTTTGTTGTATTCATCTTGCTTTGTTAACAATTGTGATTAAAATAGAGAGAGAGGATGTATGTGGATGGATGCTTGGTGTGGATAATAACTGAATGATCAGGGAGGCACCAGCCTAAGAATCCAGTGTCCATCGGCTGAAGAAGGCGTCAAGTGGAAATAACCAGAGGACCCCCGGAGGGCAGACTGGAATCCACCCAGCAGCCTCAAGAATGGGAGAACCAAAGAACAAGATAACATCTGGCAGCACGGCACCATCAGGAATGTGCCATCTGCTGATTGATTCAGCAACAGCATGATGAAGCAATGCCCATAGACTGGCATAGAAAGAAATTCTTATAAAAATGGACTCTAGAAAGTGAGAACTTTGGGGTCTGATTCTGCAAACCAACTTCCAGGAGCATCAGACAAGGCCCTGCTCCCTCCTCATGTCCAGGCCCCCTGGCCAGGGGCTTGGCATGAGCAACTCTAAGGCTGGTAACTATGATAACAACCTTGCAGAGTGTGTATGTGTGTGTGAGAATAATTATGAAATTGAATGGAATGTTATAGCTATAACTAACTGCTTACTATGATTCTTTCTGTACTTACAATAAATGTGGCATTTTGCCTTTTCCCCTTTAATAAGATCCTGCTGGTTATTATTTTATTCGTATAACACCTTTGACTATCAACACTGATGCAGAGTTGCACAAACTAAAAGGCTAGTTATCTAACCATAGCAAAATAAGCTCAGCACAAGATTCCAGCAACAGTCTGCATTATACTGGAACAAAACAGCTATTAACTCTGAAGCCTGGGCCACTGGCACACATTCTTCATACGGAGAGACGCAAAAAGTTGAGAAGAAGAGTTTAAGTTCACTGGGTAAATATATATTGCCTCCCTGTCATTTTAGGGAAAGGAAAGTAAGTCACTGATTTTACACAGCTGTTGCATTGCTAAGTTAGGTAACCAACCTAAGTATGCAAAATAAAGTCTCATTGTTGGTGACAGATTTTTTGTTTTAAAAACAGACAACACCCCAAACGTGGCATGGATTAATATTCCATGCAATGCCACTAACTTCAATACGGTGCACAATGTTTAAGCCAGCCCAGGTTATATAACTAAGTACCTCCTGCACCAGGATGACAGCTCTTTAGAGAAGGATTTTTACTGGACATACAAGGACCAATGCACAAATACACATTCTAGACATTCCTAAAACTCTGCCTGATTTATCATTGTCATAAGACTGTAATACGCATCTACATCTTTACTATAGATTTGCATAATAAATATTGCCAGCTGTATCTACCACTCACTCAGGAAAAATCTCCCATGGAAGCCACTGGGTGTTTTGCCTAGGTAGGAACTAAGGACTGCAAAATTTGGCCCAGTGAGAATATTAATGGAGGGAATGCCAATCTTAATTAGGAATTGTCTTGTTTTTGTTGCTTTGATTTAGAAATGTCTGTGTATTGAATGTAACCATTTGTGTATTCAATGTAACCATTCACAACCATCTGCAAAATCTGGTACATTTTATAAAAATCAACCAGCTTTTTGATAGGGGCTGCCATTCGTTATTTTGTCTTCTTCTGATGTACCCTTTTTTTTTTATTTATTTAAAAGGTAACACTGTTTTGGTCTGATTCACTATCTTGAACATAGCAATTTGTTTACATATAACCCAACAATCCCGCAAATAAAGTCTATTAGTGATTGACTTCACCGTCTGGCAGGTTTGGGCATTATATACACTTTGACAGGTTTGCTGAATGCTATGGTTCCCTCAATGCCACATTCAGACGGTGGAAGAGCCTCCATGCTGTCAATCCAGGTGGATTTTGAGAGTCTAGTGGACGCCTTGCTCCTACTGGAGTTGTATGCCAGTAGTAACCTCACTTCAATCTGACATGGCTCTGAAAAGAAAAAAACAAACTAACTCATGTAATACACAGTCAGCAGATTACTGGACAACAAAATACCAAACAGAAAGTGAATTTTCATATGATTGATCTTGTATTGGTGTCAGACATTGGACACATCCAACCTCTGTGCTGGTGGTCTAGACACTACAGCCCCATATTGCCAGTTGCTGAAGCACTTTGCAAATGAAAAGCCAAGTAATAGTGAACATTAATATCAAACTCGCAGATCTCATCAGGGATAAATGCCTTTTTATATGGCATAGAGTAGCAGTTCTCAACCAGGATTCTGGGGGCCGCGAGCAGGTTTCAGGGGGTCCACCTAGCAGATCCAGTGTTAGACTCACTGGAGCCCAGGGCAGAAAGCCGAAGCCCCACTGTTCAGAGCTGAATCCCAGGGACCCGAGCCCTGCCACCTGGGGCTGATGTCAAAGTCCTAGCAACTTAGCTTTGTGGGGCCCGCTGTGGCATGGAGCCCCAAGCAATTGCCCTGCTTGTTATCCCCTTACGCCAGCCCTGGCTTTTATATGCAGAAAACCAGTTGTGGCGGCACTGGTGGGCAACGGAGTTTTTAATAGATTGGGGGGTGAGGGAGCTCAGAAAGAAAAAGGTTGAGAACCCCCGGGATAGAAAAGTGTAAACATAAATCAGCCGTACATTTACTATGTAGGGTACACACAGTTCCAGAAGTTGTCTGCCATGACCTCGACCAACGAATTACTAGGATCATTTTAACACAACTGCTTGCATTTAAATTAGAATAGGAGAATCCTAGAACCAAAGGGTGAGAAAGGACCACAAGGATCATCTAGTTTAATCCCCTGCCAAGATGCAGGATTTGTTGTGTCTAAACCATCCAAGACAGATGGCTCCAGCCTCCTTTTGAAAACCTCCAGTGAAGGAGCTTCCACAACTTCCCTAGGTGTCTGTCCTACTGTTCTTACAGTGAGGAGATTTTTCCTGAGATTTAATCTTCCCAGGTACTGAGGTCAGGCTGACTGTCTATAGTTCCCTGGCTCCTCCTTTTCCCCCTTTTACAGGCACTACGTTAGCCCTTCTCCGGTCTTCCAGGATCTCAGTACATTCTGAGGTCTTGGGCCAATGCTCTGTGCTGAGAGGGGTGACCCCAGTTTAGCTTCTGGTGTCCCATTCTAAAGGCTATAAGGTCCGTGAAGGTGTTGTGTCAAACAGCAGCCCCTCTGGTTAATTAACAATAGTATCAGTCACCCAGAGGGGTGCAAGTACCTGCAGGGTCAAGCGGATACGAAGGAGATTCCTCAAGGATGTGGAAGCTCAGTGGGAGGAGGCAATGGCAATTGCAGAATCCACAGAAACCCCCCAGAAAGGTTCTCTCCTGTGTGTGAGCTGCACTCTATGTACCAAACCACTGAGGCAGAACAAGATACATTCCTCTTTATAAAGATACAGCAACATTTAAGCATATGAACTCACACGGATTATTCCTTACCTGTCCAGGCAGTATGAGAAAGGTAAACCTGAGTTATCAATCTGTGCCTTCCAGGACCAGGATTTCGAAAGTCAGCTGGTTTAGGGTGGATTAACTGTGCCTGTCCATCTGGATATAATACCTATGGAAAAAGAGGCAAAACAATCCAACATTTACTGTACTTGGAATTTACACATTATGGGGGTACTTTTTGGCTACCACTAGGAAGGCAGGAATGCATAGCCTACCTTGTTGATGAGATTCCATATCCTCTAGTTTAACTGGCTGTACACCAGCCATTCAGGACCATGGTATACAAAAGATACAGTGAAGGTGGCACTCTCCCTTGCACCAAACACGGGGGTAACCGTCCAGTAGTGAACACTTTGTAGGGCTATATAATCTACTTAGTATCATTCCACACGCATCCTCTTGGTGACATTTAAAAAAATAATTCCCTTCCTGCAGTTTAGTTACTTATCTCAAAGGAGAGCAATGGGCTTATATCTTTATATATACACACTTGAGAAGAGCATCTTCCGCTTCCATAATTTCATTCATCCCACTGGGATGTACAGATTTTTCTATTGGCGTTTATTAGTTGTTTTTGCTAATGTCCACAATGTGCTAGGTGCTTTTTGAGTACAAAAGGTGGCACCATCTGAAGAGTCTGCAATCTGAGAGCGGCATGACAGTGTTCCTGACAGACCAGTGTTGTGATCCGACATATCATACATATTTGTTATGTAAGAAGAGATGGACTCAAACCAAACTCTTACCATCTCTGGGTAAGTGAAGATCTGGACTCTGTGGGTCAGGCCAGTCTCTAAATGTACTGTTGTGTTTAGCTACACAAAAAAATTCCTCACTGCTACTAAAGTACACAATTATTTATAATTTAGAAATACTAATATTGCTATGGTGCGCATCAGGGGAAAATGCAAACGTCTCTTCAAAGACTTTACTTTCTTGTTTCCCTTTAGGAAGGATCAGTCATTACCTGAACTTTAACTGTGCTCTGAGGGTCTTGCACGTGTTCCAGAGTTGCATCGACATCCAATGCCACCACTAGTCCTGACGTAAACCTCAAAGGGTTATCAGATTCGCCAGCAGGTTCAATAATAGCTGCAGTAGCTCTGTGGATCTGGGAGGAAAAGGGAGGAGGGTGGAAAGGACAAGACAAACATCTAAGAAAACACGATGTAAACTTTTAAAAATTCCTGACACTATCTAAAAATTATTCAAGCTCCTTAACTTTTTGAGGACAGTCCTAGAAACACTGTGCAATATCTGAAGAAATATCCCTCATAACTAGCCAGCCGAATAGGCCATAAAAGCCTCCTGCTCCACCAGGACAGGGTTAACTCTAGAACCTGGGGCTGCTCTTCATTCCTCTATGGATTACTGACCTGCTCTGGGAGAGGAAGGTGAAGGAAGGTGCTCTGGCGTAGGGTTGTTTGCAGGATCTTCACCGCTTCTGAAGGTTTGGAGGTCACAAGTCTGGGCATTAAATCCAGCAGCTTATCCACAAAGCTGTCTTGCATATGGGGCAGTTCAGAAATAAAACATCTGTGCGTGTTAAAAATATATTGAACAAAAATCAAATGCTTATTACAGTCATTCAATGAGACTCTGCTGCTCAGTCAAACCACTTATTGCTTCAGCTTTACCTTATTACCTCTATCGTGACAACAGAAACATTCTAAAAATATCAGAATAAATGGACAAGTTTCAAGCTCGGTTTCAGCATTAGAAAAAATTGGTATGCTTCTCAGAGAAGCTGCCTGGGCCCAAGCCCGAGTGGGCTCTAACCTGTCTGTGTGGATCTAATCTAGCTAAGTCATCGCATGACCTAATGCAACTAGATAGTCATTTAAACCAGTCGCTGGGTAGATACTGCCTGACATTTCACCCTATCAGCAAATGCTACAAATCTCTTAGGGGAGCTTCTGTGAATGGTCTTTTCTGTCAAGGTAATAGGAAATAACCCTAACTACATCAAGGGTGAGCAGTTTGGCTTCCCCTTGGTTGGCATGGGGTGTAAGAAAGAACATCTGATTCAAATGAAAAATCAAAGATGATTTTAATAAAAAACCTAGGATGAGGCTTAAGGGTCACTTTGTCTTTTGGACTGGACCAGCCATGAGGGCCTGAATTTCCTCTAGCCTTCAATCTGCTATTACAGCTGCTAAAAAGGCAATTTTCATAAATGGATATTAAACAGAACACATTTCTAGGGGGCTCAAAAGCAGGCTCCATTAACCAAACTAAGACTATATTAAGATTCCACGAAAGGAATGGGGGAGGGCAGGAAGAGACACATGAATATGGTCCTTAAAGAATCTAGTTATTGAAGGGTGGTGGGAAAAAATGGTGTGACTCTGAATAGGAGGATGTGCTGATACTGCTCTAAACGTATCCTTATAGAGTTAATGGATAGCTCTGAATGCTTTCGGGATAGCAAATAAATAGGAATTAGGATTTCTAAAGGAAACAGTGTTGTGCTGCCCAAATAGAGAACCTCTTCTGTTTTCCTGTGCAGGTCAGTTTAGTAGAGTACTTTCTACTACGCGCCAATATGTTCCAGACCTCAGCTGAGCAGCTTCTTTTAATAGTAGTTAACCACGCTATCAGATGCAACAATGCTAGGCCTGGATGTAAGAGCTGATCTCTGTTCTGAGAGATCACATGTGGCAAGACAGGTAATCTTGTTGGGGGCTGAGTTAACAGGTTCATTCAGTCTGAATACTGAAACTGCCAGGGTCAAGTTAGTGGTAGCATGATTATTACTGTTGAATTGTTTGAGTTTCCTTAATCCTCTTGATAGTAACAGGATCTTGGAAGCCACAAGTTATCCCTGGAGTCCACGAGATGAGTAAAGCATCCGACAGGGAGCCTGGGCACAGACCGCACCATGAGCAGAATGTTTGGCATTTCTTGTTCCAGTCTGAAGCAAATGGGTCTACTGTTGGGTATCCCCACCTATGGAAGATGCTCTGCAGGATCAATTATATGATGATCCATTAGCAAGGAAGTTCTGCAAGCCTGGTAGATGCATACCTACTAGCATGATTTGGTGATGAATGCACCAGTTCAAGAGATTAACCAGCTTCTTGGCAAAGCAGAGATGACCATGCTCCTCCTTGGCTGTTCACATAAAGCATTGCTATGTGTTATCTATCATCTGTACTGATTGTCCTTGTAGCATGGGTAGGAATGCCATGCACACTAGACAAATAGCTCTACATTCTGGAACATTTTTGTGCAGATGAGATTCTTTGGCAATCCAGAAGCCCTAGCTCTGAAGGTGGTTTAAGGTGAGCTCCCAAAGACAACACTGAAGCATCTGTAACCAGCATCCTGGTTGGCAGAGTTGGAGAAAATAGTACTCTTTTGCACAGCAGCAGAGAGTGTTTCCATCAACTGAATGAGAGGACTCCTTGGGGGAGTGATCTCTGCTGCGTAAATATAAAGATTTCAACTACCCTTTCATGAGAGGCGTCTAGTATGCTATGTGATGTAAGTGCAGGAAGCCATGTGACACAGGAGTCCGAGGCAAATTCTTACTGACATTTGGGGGTGAGCCTACAGCTGGTTGATGAGATCTTCCTTGGTCCTGAATCTCCCCTGTGACACAGAGAAGCCTTTGCCAATATGGAAACTAGCACTGCCCCCACAAACGCCATTCTCTTGGTCAGCAACAGTGACAACGTTTCTTTGTTGATCCTGAAATTCAGTGTGGTGAAAAGATGTAGGATCAGGTGAAGGGAATCAACCACCTGCTGTGGTGACCTTCCTTGAATGAGACAATTGTCAACGTGCGGATATATCGGGATCCCTTGTCTCCTGAGGTAAGCTGCCATGACTGCCAAGCGCTTGATGAATACCCCGGGTGTTGTTGAAAGACCAAAGGGCAGAACACTGTACTGGTAGTGGAAAGCGTCCACTTGGAATCTCAGGTATTTTCTGTGTGCTGGATGCACTGATATGTGAAAGTATGTGTCTTGTAAATAGAGAGCAGCGAACCAGTCTTGGGGATCCAAGGATGGGATTATGGAAACGACAGTTACTATCCTCAATTTGAAATGATGGACGAACTTGCTGAGACATCTTCAGTGTGGCATGGGATGACAGCCCACCTTCTTTGGGACTAGAAAATAATGTGCATAAAACCCATCTCCCCTCTGAATTCCAGAAGCAACTCTTTCCAGTGCTCTCAGATTTAGAAGGGGTGGCAGGTGGGAAAGGGTACAGATCCTCCAAAGCTCTGTAAAGCTCTTGACAGCAGCATCAATCTTGTTGCTGTAAGGGGGACATGCTGTGTGCAATAGCAGAGGAAGAGGCAGCAGGCCTTCTGCTTCTTCCTCAGTGGCTCTGATGATCTTTGTCAATTATACAGGAGAACCTCAGAATTACGAACACCTTGGGAATGGAAATTGTTCAGAACTCTGAAATGTTCGTAACGCTGAACAAAATATCTTGGTTGTTCTTTCAAAAGTTTATAACTGAACACTGACTTAATACAGCTTTGAACCTTTACTATGCAGAAGAAAAAGGCTGCCTTCCTTTTTTTTTTTTTAAAGTAGTTTCCATTTAACACAGTACTGTACTTGCTTTTTTTGTTTTTGTTTTGGTCTCTTCTGCTGCCTGACTCTGCACTTCCGGTTCCAAATGAGGGGTGCAGTTGATTGGTCAGTTCGTAACTCTGAGGTTCGTAACTCTGAGGTTCTACTGTAACATGCGGAGGGCCTTTGTCTAGAGAAGTTTTGTTACCCAATATGCTTAGAGGATGGCATGCAGACTCAAGGAATGGCTCTCAAATCTTTGAGACTCAGTGGCTCTCAAATCTTTCAGAGACCGCAGGACTTCATCAGTTCTAGCACTGAACAGGTCACAGCCTTCAAATAAGAGGTCCTCAGCTGTTGTCTGGACCTCCCTCAGTATTCTAGAAGACTGTAACCATGAACTCTTGTGCATGGCAATGAAGGTGGCTATTGAGCATGCTGCAGTATCCGAAGTATCTAATGCTGCCTGCAGTGATACATAAGCCACCCGATGTCCCTCAGCTACAAGAGATAACAGTTCCTCCCTATTTTCTTGAGGAAAGTGTTCAGTCAATTGTGATGCCTTGTCCCAATTAATGTAAATCTACTTTTGACAAGAACACCTGGTAATTTGCAGGCTCAATGGGGATTATTTTTTCTACCAGGTAAATCTGATTTTTTCAGATCCTTCTCTTTGAGTCACTTTTGGGGGTCCCTGCTATCTGGATTTTTCATGCACAGCTGCTACTACCAAGTCCCACAAACTGGGTGCACATAAAAATATTCAAGCCCACCTGAAGATATTTTATAGTGCATATCTGCCTTTTTTGAGGAAGGTGCTATAGATGCCAGGGTTTACCATAATTTTTTTTTGCTGGTTCCGACATTAATTGGTAAGGCCAGCCTTCTGGGCATGGAGGAGAGTAGAATGTCAAGAAGCTTATGCTATTTCTCCTGCAATACCTCCACAGGCATTCCTACTCTACCTACCATATGACACACAAGTTTCTGAACCGTTTTGAAACCATCAGGTTGAGTGGAAGTAGAGAGGACTGACTCCTTCATCTGGTGAAGGAAAGGAAACCACTCCTTGGGGCACGTGCTCCTCCACTTGCCGGTGTTCCTCCTAGAGCACTCACAGAGGAAGCCTGTTCAGGCCCAGTAGGCCCTTCTTCTCCATATCTGCAGCGGTGCTTGCTGAGCATCCGGGAGAAAAAGTTAAGATGAGCCTCTCTAACTTTCTGTATCATCTTGAAGGAGCAGCAACAGGAGCAAGTTTTGAACCCAAAAGGCTTGATTGCAGCCATACAGGGAAGTCCATAACACTAATAAGAGGGGTTTTATTCACACTAGTGTAACATAATGTAGTGTCTTCTCCCCTCCCCCCCATTATATGTACTCAGTAAAGTTGCACAGTGTGCAGAGAAGTGGACACTGCAGGGGATCTGTCTTGCAGCCATGGATGGTAACAAGGAACTGAGGGACAGTTGGGCTCATTCTGTTTTTATGCCCATGGGTGTGTGGTGAGCAAGGGCATCCAGGCACAACCCCAAGCTCCAAAAAATCTCATCTGGCACATGCACACCGGAAGTGGAATGCATATGGACAATCACAGATACCACAGTGATAGCCACATTAAAAAGTGGAGAAATCAACTGTCAGCCTATTAGAAGCCAAAAACTGCAGAAGATTTTTAAATCCGTTAGCTAATAATCTGAGATGATTATGATCTTGGGGCATTTGCTACAAGCCATAAGAATCATAGAATATCAGGGTTGGAAAGGACCTCAGGAGGTCATCTAGTCCAACCCCCTGCTCAAAGCAGGACCAATCCCCAATTAAATCATCCCAGCCAGGGCTTTGTCAAGCCTGACCTTAAAAACTTCTAAGGAAGGAGATTCTACCACCTCCCTAGGTAACGCATTCCAGCGTTTCACCACCCTCCTAGTGAAAAAGTTTTTCCTAATATCCAACCTAAACCTCCCACACTGCAACTTGAGTCCATTACTCCTTGTCCTGTCCTCTTCTACCACTGAGAATAGTCTAGAACCATCCTCTTTGGAACCACCTCTCAGGTAGTTGAAAGCAGCTATCAAATCACCCCTCCCCCCCATTCTTCTCTTCTGCAGACTAAACAATCCCAGTTCCCTCAGCCTCTCCTCATAAGTCATATGTTCCAGACCCCTAATCATTTTTGTTGCCCTTCGCTGGACTCTCTCCAATTTATCCATATCCTTCTTGTAGTGTGGGGCCCAAAACTGGACACAGTACTCCAGATGAGGCCTCACCAATGGCGAATAGAGGGGAACGATCACGTCCCTCGATCTGCTGGCTATGCCCCTACTTACACATCCCAAAATGCCATTGGCCTTCTTGGCAACAAGAGCACACTGTTGACTCATATCCAGCTTCTCGTCCACTGTCACCCCTAGGTCCTTTTCCGCAGAACTGCTGCCTAGCCATTCGGTCCCTAGTCTGTAGCGGTGCATTGGGTTCTTCTGTCCTAAGTGCAGGACCCTGCACTTATCCTTGTTGAACCTCATCAGATTTCTTTTGGCCCAATCCTCCAATTTGTCTAGGTCCCTCTGTATCCTATCCCTACCTGCCACCGTATCTACCACTCCTCCTAGTTTAGTATCATCCGCAAATTTGCTGAGAGTGCAATCCACACCATCCTCCAGATCATTTATGAAGATATGAAGAAAAGAATGAAGAAAAGAAGCTTTTCAATAATCTACATGGTGCATTCATTAATGAAAACGGGGGGAAGGAGAGATTCTGTTTTTGGAACTGCCCAGTGATTCTCTCCTTACATGGTTCTTTTCTGTTTTTGCTAAAACCCCAATTCTACACAACTGATCTAATTGAGTTCAATAAGTGCAGGATCAGGCCCTATATGCACAGATCTCATTGGTGGCAATAAGAACTGCAAAGAAAGCCAGATATCAAAGATGAAACCCATTGTGTAGATTGAGAGCAGAATATTTCTATACTATGCAACTTTGGATTTTTTTATTTTTTAGAATTACACATATCTTAAAAGTTTAAGAGTAGTTTGACACAGTCTATTTGAGATTATTAATTACATATAACAAGTTTATTTTCAGCTTTCTTGAGAAAGGATTTTGTATCAATGTTCTTGAGATTATATATTTTAATAGAAAGGGAAAGAGCAATGGGATACTCACCTCTGAAAAGAATCCACTTCCTGTAAAAAATTTTCACACATTCCAAAAAGGGGTTCCACTCTGAAATGAAGATAAAATGTTCCTTTTATTTTTCTCCCCCAATTAAAAAACTGGCTATAATCCTACCAGCATGATAAAAGTATCTAGAGATTTTGGAACATCTTGTGCTTGTGGAAAGCGCAAAATCTTAAAGATGAAAGGCCAGCATGACAGTTTCATAAAATTAATCTTTGCGTTTAAACAGAGTCTTTACCTCTGTGAAGAAAGTATTAACTTCCCATTGTAACATGGGAAACTGAGAAGCAAATAGGTTAAGTGACTTCCCAAGGCAACTCTGTGTTACAGCTGGAAATAAAAACTAAAAACCCAGCCTCCTAATATTGTGCCCTAACCATGACAAACTAAGGCTATGTCTACAGTGCACCTGGAAGGTGTACATGCCAGCTTGAGGAGGCATATCCGCACTAGCTTTTATTGAGTTAGCACACTAAAAATCCAAGTGTAACCATGTCAGCCTGAGCAGTGGGAGGGACTAGCTGCCCAAGTACATAGTTAGCATCTTGAACATGTATGTACTTGGGATGGCTAGTCCCTTCCACCACTCATGCCATGATAGTTACACTTCCATTTTTAGTGCACCAGCTTGATCAGAGCTACTGCAGGTATGTCTCATACACTTCCAGCTCCAGTACAGACATAACATAAGGCTCTGATTCTGCAAACACTTAAACTCGTGTGTAACTTTACTCATTTGAATAATCAAATTGAACTAAACAGGGCCACTCATCTGATCAAAGTTATGCACATGCTTAAGTATTTGCAATACTAGTGCCTAAAACATCCACTGCAAAAATAAATCAGTCAAAAGATTTTTTTTTTCTTTTCTAACAGAAAAGACTCATTAACAAGCTTATAGGGTAAGCCATTAATATAAACATGATGGGTATTTTTTTTTTTAATATGCATCTGACATTTTCCTATTTAAATAAACTCCAGATTTTCAGATCTAAAATGAATGATGCCCCATCAAATTAGAAGTGATTAGATATGTATTTCATATCCTTGTGTCAGAGGTAAAAACCCAAATGATTTGTACACTGCTAGCAAGTTCATAACTTGACTTTATGCTGTGTAGCTCAGCAGGTGCTTTGAAGATAAATGAAGAAACCATCTCATTCTCAACACACCCGTTATTTGCATGTGATTTTATGTAAGTTATCTTTGTCATTTGCAACCAAGCTTGAGAGAACTGGATTTTTACAGTTAACCCAATTCAAGAAGCCTCCCCTGCAGGTAATTCTTACCCTCTAGTAGTACGTGCAGTCACTATAAGTTGTAATGCTTTGGCTTGCAGTCTCATGTGGTGAATAATGACCACTTGTCTATTTTCCACGCCACTGTACATAAACTCCATTTTGTAAGTTTCTTCCATAATCTACAATATAAAAAACATGCGATTAACGGGGTCAGATTTTGTTCAGCTGCTGTGTGGGTGTGGTCACCAGAGTCAGAAACCTTTACTCATGCATCTCAGTCTCATAATTTCACTTGAACCATTCATGGAATAAGGTAGTACCAAACATGTGTAAGGGGGATTAGAATCAAGCCCTAAATAAATTAAAAGAAATACAATGCATGAAACCTTCCAAAAACAAGGATGTTCACAGAAGGTGTCTGTGTGCTGTTTACCCATTCCTCTCTCTTTCTTGATATCATCTCTCCCTGCATCCTATCTCAAACCACCCACAATGTAAGCTTTTTGTGCCCACTAACCCACTCCTGTAATAATTGTCCTGATACCTCTTGTGCTATCCTACTGTAAGCAGGAAACAGCACCCGCAAAGACCCTGTTCAAGTTTAAGATCTAAATGGGCAGTTTCAGGTTTGTCTGGATTTTGATTTTTAAAAAGTGTCCAATCCTCTTGCAATCAACTTTACAGTCAGGAATGCTCCACGTTCAATTTCAAGCTTCAGCTACAAAACCAAATATACATGTCGTTCTGGATTCTCTAAAACATATAGTTCAAAGTTTAGGCAATAAGTTATCCCATTTGCGATGTTCTACGATAATCAAATAATGTAACATATAAAACGTGCACAAATAAATTGGAGAAGTGCTTAGATTATTAAAGAAGGTTGTTAACTTCTCTGCAAGTAGCACTTCATATTGAACTCAAGTACCACCAAGTTACACTATAAGAAAGGTTGCCCTCTCCTCTCATTTTCTGGGAGTGAGCTGCATGTGCAATCAGACCAAGTATCTTAGCCGAGGGGTCTGTGTACTGCTGGGCAGAGCTGCCAGTAAAGTTATTGCCATTAGAAAAGGAGGACTTGTGGCACCTTAGAGACTAACCAATTTGTTTGAGCATAAGCTTTCGTAAGCTACAGCTCACTTCATCGGATGCAACGGATGCTGTAACTCACGAAAGCTTATGCTCAAATAAATTGGTTCGTCTCTAAGGTGCCACAAGTCCTCCTTTTCTTTTTGCGAATACAGACTAACACGGCTGCTACTCTGGAAATTGCAATTAGAGAAAGCTATACAAGCCTAATAGACTTTTGTTTCCATCAGTCTCTGGAGACAGCTGTTTATAGCATAGTGGGCTCTGACAGACAGTGATAGCTGTCTCTTTACTACATTTTAATTAACTGGAGACTCAAATAATCAATATCTTCTCTCAACAGGACTAGACACTTGTTTCCGGCTTAGGTTTGTTTCCAGGTTGCTGAATAGCTCTCTCTCTCCTCTATTTCTATTTGGAGTCTCCGGTTCTGGCTTTTCTGTGCATGCTCTCTGTCATTTTCAGGGTAGCAGCATCATGGGTCTTATCAAAATTAAACATGGGTAAAGCTTAGATTTGTATTTAGATTTTCAGAAAGCCTTTGACAAGCTCCCTCACCAAAGGCTCTTAAGCAAAGTAAGCTGTCATGGGATAAGAGGGAAGGCTCTCTCATAGATTGGTAACTGGTTAAAAGATAGGGAAAAAAGGGTAAGAATAAATGGTCAGTTTTCAGAATGGAGAGAGGTAAATAGTGGTGTCTCCCAGGGGTCTATACTAGGCCCAGTCCTATTCAACAAACTCATAAATGATCTCAATAAAGGGGTACACAGTGAGGCGGCAAAATTTGCAGATGATACAGAACTACACAAGATACTGAAGTACCAGGCAGACTGCAAAGAGCTACAAAGGATCTCTCAAAACTGGGTGACTGGGCAACAAGATGGCAGATGAAATTCAATGTTGAGAAATGCAAAGTAATGCACATTGGAAAACATAATCCCAACTATACATATAAAATGATGCGGTCTGGATCAGCCGTTACCATTGAAGAAAGATCTTGGAGTCATTATCATTAGTTCTCTGAAAACATTCACTCAATGTGCAGTGGCAGTCAAAAAAGTGAACAGAATGTTGGGAATCATTAAGAAAGGGATAGATAATAAAGACAGAAAATATCATCTTGCCTCTATATAAATCCATGGTATGTCCACATCTTGAATACGGAGTGCAGAGGTGGTCACCCCATCTTAAAAAAATATATTGGACTTGGAAAAGGTTCAGAAAAGGGCAACAAAAATTATTGGGGTATGCAATGACTGCCGTATGAGGAGAGATTAGTAAAACTGGGACTTTTCAGCTTGGAAAATAGACGACTAAGGGGGGATATGATAGAGGACTATAAAATCATGACTGGTGTGGATAAAGTAAATAAAGAAGTGTTATTTACTCCTTCTCATAACAGAAGAACTAGGGGCCACCAAATGAAATTAATAGGCAGCGGGTTTAAAACAGTGTTACATATGGCCTATACATATTCAAGGCTATTTGAGCTCGACTTTGCTGACAACATCGCTCTTATCAGTGAAGATGCCAACGGACTACAAAAATGCACAAACCAAGTAAAAGAAGTAATGGAGAAGATAGGTTTGAGATAGACTGCAAAGAAATGTTAAGTCATGTTCATGGGGACTAAAGGGAGAGAAATCAAAATTGAAGAAGAGAAACTGGAGAAGGTGGGCAATTTTACATATCTTGGAAGTACCGTCAGCCAAGATGGTACTAGATCCGAGGAAATAAGAAGACAGCAGGTAATTGCGTTGCTCTATTTGGCACTGGTGAGGCCTCAGCTGGAGTGCTGCGTCCAGTTCTGGGCGCCACGCTTCAGGAAAGATGTGGACAAACTGGAGAAAGTCCAGAGGAGAGCAACAAAAATGATAAAAGGTTTAGAAAAACCTGACCAAAGAGGAATGGTTAAAAAAACTGGTCATGTTTAGTCTTGTAAAAAGACTGAGGGAGGACCTGATAACGGTCTTCAAATATGTTAAGGGCTGTGACAAAAAGGACAGCGATCAATTGTTCTCCATGTCCACGGAAGCTAGGAAAAGCAGTAATCGGCCTAATTTGCAGCAAGGGAAATTTAAGCTAAGTATTAGGAAAATCTTTCTAACTGTAAGGAAAGTAAGCACTGGAATAGGCTTCCAAGAGAGGTTGTGGAATCCCTGTCCTTGGAGCTTTTTAAGAAAAGGTTAGACAAAACACCTGTCAGGGATGGTCTAGGTTTATCTGGTCATGCCTAAGGCAAGGGGGGGCGGGCTCTGAGGACCTCTCAAGGTCCCTTCTAGCCCTACATTTCTATGATTCTAGGGTGACTTCAGCACAGCTGATCTTGTAAGCGACTGTCAGACCAGTTAGTCTCAGACTCAGTTGCAACAAAATCAGCCTACGTAGATCTTCATTTGAAGACGACATGCAGAGAGCTTTTAGTTTCCCACAGGCATTTAAATATGTTGAATGTGGAGTGCTACATAATTATAATATCTTCAATCAGATGGTTGACTCATAATTTAGATATCACCCAATTATCTGCTGTGTGTGTAGTTTTCTCTTTTAAAAAAACAAACAAACAGCATCCAAGCAATCCTGAGTATCTTCGGTACATGTGGAGTTACATACAAGTCAGCCTAGCATTCATCCCACACCTCACACACAATTCACATTGCTTTTGGAATCCAAGATTACTAAAATAGTCTATTTTACTTAAATAGTCAGAGACATATGGCACATCTAAACACATGAGGGAAGGTCCTTGCCCAGAGGACTTGCCCTCATGAAGACATGGATCCTACAATCTCACCTGTTTTGCAGCAGCTGATGCCAAAGCATTCTGTTTCAGGTAGAGAGGAGCTGCCACATTCCAGAGTTTTTCCTGAAGGGCCTACAAAAGAAACCCATGGAATACTGCTACATGTCCAACACGATAATTTGAGAGTGAAAATGAAGTTATATTCCTGTGCTAACAGGGCTTGGGAACAACACAGGAAGAGGGAGTGCTTTATGTCTCCCAGACAACCCCTCCTTGCTGCTCAAAAGACAGCATTCACAGTTTCTTCATTCCTGGTGAACGTGTCAGCCTGATGCAGGGGTGCTTTTAAAAATATGAGCAAAATAGAAAATGGAGGAATCTGAAAACTCCATAAAATAAAATAAAGTAAACACATATGCCTTATCCCCACCATAGGTTTCACATGTAGAAAGCTATACTTCAAGTATGAATTTATTAACTATTTGCCAGAATATCTTTAGTATAAAGTATTCTTTAAAAGATACAGGATATGGATATTGAGAAAACTAGAAACACTCTCCTATCCTGGATGATTACCACTTTCTCAGACCGAGATCAGGAACCATCAGGTTTCAGGCAACCATAACAGCCTGTTCTCAGAAGGCCAGTAATATTCTAGGACACCTCTGTAGGCAGTTCCATCCCCACCAAAAAACAATGGAGAAGATTTGGTGAGTTACTAAGACTACTGGATAATCACAGCTACTGACACTGGAACCAAAGTATCTACTGTTTTCTGATGATTTGTGACAGAATCAACAAGGGAGATCCACTGCCATGCTCCACCCCCTACACTGTCCACCTCTCCCAACCCATCTTCCCTTCCATATGACTGCACAGCAACACTCCAGGAGCCAAAGTTCAGAACATGCAGTGTATCCACTATCTGGACCGGCTCTTAAAATCCTGGCCCACCAGCCCCATGCATGAGGGAACAGCTTTAGTTCTATGTTTGAGACCCCTTGATCCCAGAGAGGCTGAGAAGGGACAGGATTTGTTCCTAAGTGCTTCTATTCTGTCACAGGAAATACTTTAGTCGAGTGTTAATTTCCTAATGAAAGGAGCTGACGTGGCACTGGAAGGGTCACTTTCCAATCTGTTTAGGATTTTAAATTGTATGGTCTTTCCAGGTATTATGAAATCATGAGTAGTTTAGAAAGATCACTGCCTTTTCCATGTTGCTTTGCGATGGATCTTCTCACCTCGGCATGAGCATTTCCCTCACCTGAGACAACCTTCAAGTAGAGTCCATCCACCTCCTACAAAAAGAACTTATTTTTGCGAGGAGGACAAGGTAGCATATCCCCTTCTCCAATTTAAACAGGTTCATGCCAATCAACCCTCTGAAGGAGAGGAACTGTCAAGGTAACTCTCAAGCCCCGATACTCTGCATGGGCAGCACATACTGCTTCTGCAAAAAGCTGCTGTCCCAGCTACTGACTAGTGCATTGAGCTGTATCTGCTTATATGTAATACCGTCTTTGGGTTGCAAATTTACTTGAAGATTTGCCTGGCCTAACATTGAGAGAAGCCAAGTGGAAAATTCACACAGAGCAAAGAATGACATTTTTATAACCATCCTCTATTTTAGTAGGCAATTTAGTTATTTTTCTGGAAGGGAATCATTCAAAAATCATTCATGCTTTGCACTTATACAGTAGATCTTCAAAGCCTGTACAAACACTAAATTAATCTTCACAACATCCCTGGAAGTTAGGTAAGTACAGTAACTCCTCGCTTAACATTGTCGTTATGTTCTTGAAAAATGCTACTTTAAGCAGAACAGTGTTCAGCAAATCCAATTTCCCCATAAGAATTAATGTAAATAGTGGGGGTTAGGTTCCAGGGAAAATTTTATCACCAGATAAAGACTCTATATACACATACATACATATATGTATATATACACACACACAGAGTATAAGTTTTAAACAAACAGTTTAATACTGTACACAGCAACGATGGTTGTGAAGCTTGGTTGAGGTGGTGGAGTCAGAGGGTGGGATATTTCCCAGGGAACGCCTTACTGCTAAATGATGCACTAGCCCTCAGCTGAGCCCTCAAGGGTTAACCCATTGTTGTTAATGTAGCCTCACACTCTACAAGGCAGCAGGCATGGAGAGACAGACACACGCACACTGTGCGAGAGAGAGAGAGAGACACACACACACACAGTGTGTGACAGAGATGGATCCACATTGCCCCTTTAAGTACACTCACCCCATCTAAGTACACTGCCTTTTTAAGTAGATAAGCAAGTTCAGACAGCAGCTGCTGCTAGGAAGCTCCCTCCGTCTTGAGTCCTGTTGTGTCCCCACTCCTCTGTGGAGACGGGGGGCAGGTGTGGGGAGAGGGGGATACCCTGACATTAGCATCCCTCTTTCCCCACCCCTCTGCACAGCAAGCAGGAGGCTCCAGGGAGCAGTTCCAAGGCAGAGGGCAGGAGCAGCACACAGCAGTGCGGGGAGGGACACCGGAACTGCCCAGCAATGTATAGCCTGCTAGGCGGCTGCCGCACAGGAAACAGGGAGCTGATGCGGGGCTGCCAGTCCACCCTGGTTCCAAGCCCCCACCAGCTCGCTCCAACGGGATGCTCTTCCTGCAAGCAGTGGACAAAGCAGTCGGCTGCAAAACATTATAAGGGAGCACTGCGCAACTTTAAAAGAGCATGTTCCCTAATTGATCAGCAACATAACAACGAAACAACATTAACCGAGACAACGTTAAGTGAGGAGTTATTGTATTATTTCTGTTTTATAGATGAAGAAATGAGGCAGAGAATTTAAGTTCCAGTCTATGCTAAGAAACTGACCTTCTGTTGACAACAGTTGTCCTAGTGGGTGAAAAGAGTTTACTTGCTATTGTAAAATGTATGGAACTGTTTTCAATATGATAACAGAGAGCACATCTAAGACTGCTCCAAGTCTTAGGAATCTTTTCTGTATAGTACTGAAAACAGCTTTGTTCCATCAGCAGGCAAACCACTTTCAGCACCAGTTTTGCTAGAACCATTACCAACGACCATCGTCCGCAAAGGGTCCATGATCTTGTCTCCACTGGGATTTCAAGCCAGTGTAGCTGCACTGTGCAAACCCCTTGTGTACACAAAGTTTCCTCTGGTGCATGGTTTATACCAGTGGAGCCACACTGGTGGCTAAAATCACAGTATAAACAAAGTCTAATTGATTTGCCCAAAGGCACAGAGGGGAAGTAGTGTCAGAGCTGGGCTAAAAACCTTAGCCCTTAGGGCCAGCTTAGCATTGATTTTATCTAGCAGTAACACAAGGAACCTACAGGCCTGCATCTTGTAAAACATTGGCTTAAGCAAATTAGCATAAATGAAGCATAGGCCTATGACCTTTTGCATAGATCAAGTGGCCCAACAGTCACCCTAGAGTTTGGGGAACTAGGAATAGCTTGCTTAAGAGAAAAGTTGGCATAAAATGAGACATGGCAATCGCAGGAATACTGAACTGATACTAAGCTTGGATATTTTAGGATAGGATCGTTGATAGATGTTTAACCACAAACTTGCTTTAGCGATATAGTAATGAGCAAATAGGGATTAATATGCTAGCCTACCAGGTAAAGGAATCCCACTATTATGAGGGCGAGGAAGTTGGATATGGACAGAGGAGGCTAGGTACTTGTATGACTATTCATGGTGCTTCCCTGGCTCTATATAAGCAAGAACCCACATGAAGAGGAAGCTAGCCCTTCACCCTTCAATATTTTAGAGCTATTATCTATCACCTATCTTCAAGCATTAGGGATCAGGTCCATCAAACCCATTTGGCATGCCAGAAACAGGGCTGGTCCTTTGTCTCTTACCACTTTCTTGGAGATCTGGTGGTATGCGAATATAAGCCTGTGAATATATGCTATGCAAGAGATAACATTTAAGATCTCTTTAATACTCTATTAATGCTATTGGTTTGGGGCTTCCTTTTCTCTATTAACTGTATTAATAAAGATGGTTAAGGTTGCGTTTTGATTCTGTGTGTGAATGCCCTGGCCATACACCCCAGGGTTCCCTAAAAGATACTGACCTTGTCAATTTTGATTCTGTTGTGTCTGATTCTGGGGCAAGAACCATACTACACTCATCTCATTAAATGAGTTACACTGGCAACCATTATAGGATCAGGGTACAAAACTCAAGAGCCCTTTACTCCCCGTCTTATGCTCAGAGCACCATTGGATCCACGATTTCACCATAAATCACTTTTCCTAAAGCAGACTTTGTAAGTGGTTAGACTCACTAGCACACATGAAATATGGAAAGTGCAAGATCTGCCCAGCACTGTGCTGGCAAACACACACAGCCAATTACAACATAATTCTAGGCCCTAGGAACACAGATGAAGCTTAACCTTGATGAGGAGCAGCTGACACCGAAGGTAAGTTGCGGAGAAGTCTGCCACCCCTGCCAGTTCTGACTGAAGTTCTCCAAGCCTCTGAAGATCACTGGAGCAAATACGAGAAAATGCAAAATTCAGATACACTAAAACACCACCATAAAGCACTGTAAAAAAGAGACAGTCTGTCAATTGACATATGTCAATTTTAACACATTCCAAATCCTGCAGCAGTGGCAAGGCCAAAGATACCTATTTCTGTATTTTACCTCTGTCCACCCCTATAACCACCCCCATTAACAGCAGCAAAACATGCATGTCAGAGCAGCCTGCACCTGGGGACCTGTTAGCTTCTCTCCCCTTCTTGTAGGCTGACATGAGCAGCAGTTAGTCTGTCATCCTGCATTACTCTGCATCCCTATGGGAACCATACAGCATGGTGGCTCCAGATTTAATGCCAACACTCCAGATATTCGTAGAGCAGCAAACAACCAACTTGTATTAAACTGCTGGGAAATCTCTCTTCTGATGCTAGCTAGAAGAGATACCTTGGAACATATTGGATTCATGTAGCCAATTATATTTGGAACATAGCTGCATTTCTGAAATACAACTTATTTTGTAAGTCTGATGTATAGTTTACGAGAGCCGGTTACTTAATGCAACGCACAACAGGTAATCGCTCAAACACCAGTAGAACAATCAGCCACATCCACTGCCTAGATTATGCTGACAGGGCAAACTAAAGGCACATCTACAAACACATTTTGTTTAGATAAGCTGGGGTGTAAATTTACCCCATACAAGCCTGCCATGCATTAAATGTCAGTGTGGACACTGCTAATGTGCATAACAGTTCATTACTGCACATTAATCTACTCCTGTTTCAAAGTGGGATAGATCAAAGCACATGAATGAACTTTCAGAGCGCGTCAGCAGGATCCTCAGGGACACTTAGTGTGTGGCAGATTCACACCCCAGCTTGCTGTGAATTAAATGTTTGTGTAAACAAACCCTAACTGAATATGCAGAGTTTTATTACTCCAGTTTGTGTGGAATTTTAAACAAAATCTGGATTTCTACTAAAAAAGAAACCTTATCTTCAGCTCTGTAGAAATCAGAGATACAAAATGCAGAGTCCACCTTCTCATTTTTCACTCTGCATTTTGCTTTGTGATTTAGTCTTTCCAGTTTTTAAAAAAATCACTGTGTTGTTTTCTTGCATCCCCCTGCTGTAGGTATGCTATAGAAATAAGAAATAACTTATTTGACTAAGAAAGCTTCATCTCTCGTATTTTAGCCAGGCTGCTCCTGTATTTCTGAAGTAGTTCCCAGATTAAAGCTCTACTGAACCTGAAATTTGCCTCAGCAGTCATCAGCCTACAAAGGGTCTGAGAGAATCCCAATCTCTGTACCCAGAGAAGCTACTTCCGAATCAGAGGGGCAGCTTCTTCCTTAGATGCAACTGCAATAAAGCCAGTCAAGTCCCCCCTTCTCCTTGGTAAGAGAGGGGTTATAGGAGAAGAACTGCAGACTCCCTATTGTCCCGTCACCATGTCACACTCAATTTGTCCCCAACATCCTAATGGGAGGGAAGGGAGCTCTTCCCTGGCGAATAGTCAGCCAAATAACTAGAACACCATCTTCAAAGCTTCTGTGGTTGACAATTCTGTACTTATTTCTGTATAAACATTCTTAAGCCTCCACACCCTTGCAAGGTAAGCATAAGCCCCACTGTACACATAAGGAAACTGAGGAACATATCAGAGATGTTAAGTGACTGGCTAAAAAACCTGTGATACCTCCACTCTCAGTCATGTGCTCTAAGCATTAGGGAACACCACCTCACTGGCTTGAAAGGAAAATTACTTTCCCAGCTAAATGCAGTTACAAGAAGGGAGGAAGCCCACTGCCATGAACTCTTTCCACCCCCACCCCACCCAACAGTCAAGGTAGCAGCCTCTTGCCCACCCCAAAAAAACCCATGAACAGAACAAAGTCGTATCCATATATTTTTAAAAAGCACAGAAGTCCCTCCCTCCCTCCGAAAAAAGCCAAAGGGCAAGGAGTTTAGTACAGTCCTAGGATTGCGGTACTGCCTGTAGTCGCAGCAGAAAGGCAGATATGGAGATAATTCCCAATGCTGTCTCCTGATTAAGTTGTCTCTTTGTACAAGCTGCACATGTGGCCCTCTGCCACATACACACCAGAAGTGCATCTCGTCACCAGCTTAGGGAAGCATTCACAGCTCCTATGAGATTTCTATAGCTGTTTTGTGCTTCAGAGATTTCAGATGTTCTGCTAAGAAATCACCTACATACAGCTACAACATTTAATTCCTAAAACATTCCCTAGATAATTTTTATTCTGTGTGCAGTAGCTTCTGAACAGCTGGGGACCAGAAACGCATCATCCACCTTTCACACTCACGTTTTCAATAATGAATACCACTTTGTTTATTCCTTACAATGTGTAGCCGTAAAGGTGATTTATGGCTGCACAGCAAAGATAAGTTGGGAGAGAAAATAAACCTATATGGAATGCTGCATCCACCTTTGAGATCTTTTTCATTGCATTGTCCAGTACTTTCCTGCCTTTCAACTAAGGATCCTTTTCCTGTCCAAGAGACAAGGCACATGGAAAAAAATTCTGAGTCTTTTGTTCATGCAAAACCAACCAACCAATCAGTAGATGAATTGGAAATGGAAAAGGCAGCACAAAACCTTCATTTAAAAGCCATACTGAATCCTTATCTATACCAAGGCAGACCGTGGTGCATAATAATGTTGCCTATTTGGGGAGAAATCTCTCCTGTGAATTTAGTATTGGTGAAAATGACCAAACTATTTGATGATTAGGACTGGTGGGCAGAACCCACCAAGCAGCGGAAATCTGTACCCTCCAGTGAGTGAGGGGCCACAGAACTCAGAAATCAATGGAGTAGAGGGGACAAAAATTGAATAAAAAGGGACAGGTATGCAGGTCACAGGGTTGAAATGAGTGACCCAGAGTGGGCCACTGAGCAGAGAACCCATGGATATTATTGACAGCCCTAGAGACTGAAGTCCTATTTATCCCCTGCCTGCAAGGCTGGATTAACACTCCTGTGGGCCCAGGGCTATTAGATTTTGTGAGACCCCTGGGGATTTAGAGTGGGGGAGTGGGCTCAGGGCTGGGATGCGAGAGGGGTGCTGCTCCAGCTGGGGGGGTGAGCTCGGGATTGGGGCCAGGGATGAGACTGGAGGTTGGGGCGCAGCAGGAGGTTTGGGGTGCGGGATCTGGGTGGGAGTTTGGGTGCAGGATGGGGGCTCAGGGCTGGGACAGGGGGTTGTGGTCAGAAGGTGGCTCCGGGCTGGGTTAGGGGTGCAGGGTGCATGCTCCGGCCAGGAGGCGCTTACCTCAGGCAGCTCCTGGTCGGCGATGCAGCAGGGCTAAGGCAGGATTCCTGCTTGCCCTGGCTCCGCACTGCTCTGCTCCCTGAGGTTGCTGGCATGTCCGGCCCCTAGGCAGAGGGGCCAGGCTGCTCTGCACAGTGCCCGCGCCTGCAGGCGCTGCCCCCCGCAGCTCCCATTGGCTAGCCAAAGGGAGTTGCGGAGCTGGTATTGAGGGCAGTGGGCAGAGATTCCCTGAATGCCCCTTGCCTAGGGGCCGCAGGGGCACATCAGTGAGATGGTGCTTGCGGCTCCAGCCCAGGGTGGTGAGGGGGGCGCGCTGAGGTTCGGGGACTGGTGTCCGGCTCACAGCACAGAGACTTGCTGCAGGACAAAGGAAAAGAAGCAGTGGGCTACATCCGGCACCTCCCTTAGCCCAAGACCCTGGGCTGCAGCCCCTAAAGCCCCTGCATTAATCCAGCCCTGCCTGTCTGTGCTGCTCCTGTTCTGTGAAGTGCAAGTTTCCCCAACGTTATCCTGTCCTGGAAGGACCTCCTCTCTAAATACAAGATGGTAGTTCACTCTACATGCCTGTTAAAGCTATGGCCCCTGTTGAGACTGTCAAAGGAGCCAACCGCATCTGAGCAGAAATAGGTCTGGGACCACACATTTCACTTCATATAGGCCTAATCTTGTTCACAACATTCTCTTCAGAAGGTTCAGTCTAAGAGCCCAAACTGGGAAATTAAACAACATCTAGAACCACAGTAGGCATTTCAGAGAGCTGGGAATTATAACAATTTTCCTGACAATGATTAGTAATAATAATACTTAGCTCTTATTTTCATCACTAGATCTCAAAATGCTTAAAAGTACACAGCCTTACCGAATGGTGAATTCAAGCAGCTCCTGTGTGCTCTGTGGGTCTAGGTGCTGAAGGCTGTAAACTCTCTCAAGACTCTGCTGCAGGAACTGCTGGGAAGGATCTTCATGAGGGGTAACACTGGGGGAAACAGGGGAGGATACTAGTTTTCTACCTGGCAACTGAGCAAAAGGGAAAACAACAAAAAACAAAAAAGCTAAATCCAGATGACAAAATTCACATGGTCACAATTTTGTGTGTCACCATTTAAACAAGAATCTACAAAGTGGGAACTACAACATACTTTTCTAGTTCAGAATTTGCATCAACGCCTTCAGTTTCACATCTTCAATATACAACAATTTGCAGTTCTAGAGACCCCTCCCCATCCAAGGATCTCAATGTACTCTACAATTAAACTTCAACCCCTGAGAGGGTGGCATTCTCCATCTATAAAACAGGGATACTGATGCACAGTGCTTGTTGAAGTGTCTTTGCCAAGTTCGCACACAGTGAAATTCTTCCCCATGTAGAGGGGGCACACTGGGGCATACAGCATGAAGGGGCAATCCTACCCGTAAGTACAGGGCGTAAGTGGAACAGAAGTCAAGCATGGGCCTTGTTGCAGGTCCTCTGCAAAGGGGTGAATTTCACCCAGTTGCTGCAGAGCTGTGAAAAGAACTCAGGAGTCCTGCCTCCTAGTCACCTTTTCTATCCAGTAGATTATACTCTTCTCTTTTATATGGAAAAATAAGTTGATTATTCTCTCAGACACCCCAAAATATTACAAAATCCATACTGTAATGAGTTAATATTTCGTGTACACACACACACTTCACAGATACAGCAGCATTCACCCCACTGACGGAAAGCCAGTCTTCTGAAAACAAAAAGTTATACCAGTGGCAAGTGAACAATGTTCTCACTAAATATTCACAGCAACTGAGAGAATGACTGGTTACCCCAAAAACAACTTACTCTCAATGGAGGGACAAGATGAGAGAGACTGTCACGAAGATAGGCATAGTGTCTGAAAGTATGATCCGAGAACAATGCTGGCATTGTTGGGCAAGTTTTAGCAGCATTAAAAATGAGAACCAGAACAGCAATATCTATTGAAGTGGGATGTTATGGAAAAAATGGTCATTTTCAGTTTCCTCATGGTAGCAAGTTAAAGAAACATTGAACACTTCCTTTTCTGAAGATTTATAAAGTTCTGTACAACAGGAGAAAAATGCTGAGCAAAAAATCAAAACAGCTCTCTGCCTAGATACTAGGTACTATGTTACAGTATGCTCCACTGACAGGCTGGTGCAAGGAGAGTACCAGCATCAACCAGTTATAGTTAGGAAGTAATGTGAAGACGATTTTGTAAATTAACCTATTTTGGACTGCAGTAAGAAACAATTTAACTCAAATGGAGTCCTCTTTACCCAACTTTCTCCAAGCCTTTACTCAAAAGGACAAATGTATTCAATTAATTGCATTAGCCATCTGGTTAGATATAAACCCCTCCTTGCATTCAATTCAGATTCTCTTCAATTCCTAAAAGGGTTATATTTGCACAGGAAACTCTGGTGGATGGCGCACGAGACAGAAACTATACTTTGCAGAAGTAGAGGGGGAGAGAGAAGTTCCAGTTGAACTGTTGTCAGGCATTTTAAACAAAATTTTGTGTGTGTGTGTGTGTGTGTGTGTGATTACAGAGATGAGCAGTGAGGAGAATGAACAGAAGAACAATAGAATTTTATATTTCTATTGCATCTTCCGTTGCCAAGGATGATGATGACGACAACAACACTTAGCACATACAGTGCTTTAGATGTCCCAGTGCAAACATTAACTTATTCAAGATTTATGAGAGAAACCGAAGTGCCCCACAAACTATAAACTTATAGTTCCACTATAATTTAGTCACCTCTGGAGTGAAAGACACCAGTCAACCGGAACTGCAGAACAGTGGAAGAAGGGGAAGTTTTAGTTAAATGCTCCATGGCAAACCCTCCACTTACTGAAAGGGCTGATGGATCTTTAAGGTTCATGCAGACTTTGGTCTTTAAAGGACTGATCTGACAGACCCATACACATCAAATTACAATATACCCAGTTTACTCACCTCAGAAAGTTGGTCCTATAAAAGATATTACTATCATCCATCTTGTCTCTCTAATACACTGAGACCAGCATGGCTACACCAACACTGCATACTGAAATAGCTGTAAGAGTTTACTTTAATCTAAAGCAGTATAATGAATCTGATTATTAGAAAACTATGTATAATTATTCTACCAAGTCGGCAAGGACTTTCTGTCAGATAGCAAAAAAAAAGGATACAGGCTGGGTCATCCATGTCAGGTTCTGGGGTGTCAAAAAACGGATGTGTACTCAGCAGCTCTGGGACCAGTGGAAGCACCAGAGTAGGATGCCTGCATCCCAGGAACTTTAAGCACCTGAAAATGCACACGTTAAGAACATCTCTGAATCAAGGAAGATTTAACAAAACAATGGTGTTATTAATACTATTTCAATAGCCCTGAGAGGCCCCAATCAGAATCAGGGCCCCAGAGAGTTAGGCACTGCGCATACACATCCAAAGACACAGTCTGAAGAACTAACAGTCGTAGTTTTGTTGGACCCCAAGTGTTCATGAAACAAAATATAACGAAAAACATAACTAGAAAAAAGAGGGAGCAACAATTAACATGGTCTGCTTAAATTGTAATCACTTTGGGAGTAGGAACGTGTCTTGCTACATGTCTGCAAAATACCAAACACTTTGGGGTGCTATGTTACAAAAATTAATAACCATGCCACCTTTACCAATCCTTTCCTTTTTTTCGTTAAATATTCAGAATATACTATAAGAGGCTTTTAGAAAAAGCCATTTAAAATAAATGCTTCTAAGGATAAAAATAGTTAAATTTGAATCCACATTTTCTATAGTATTAACTTGCTTGTTGCTTCCATTTTAAAAAGTGCAAAGCAACTCTCTTGTGTATTGTACATGAAAATCAATGTTTGCTATGGAACTCAAATAGAACCCTCCCCACGCCCAAAAGCAAAGTGTGCCCATAAACAATATAGCTGTCAACTGGTATAATAGGATCCAAAAACCAAGGTAACAAAGCCAATATTTAGTGGAATCTTTTAACTAACCAGAAACATATGGTTTAGTAGAGGTTAGTTTTTAGGTTGAACTAAACTGTACTGGAAACCACGTGAATACGTTAAAGTGGCTGTTTATAATTTGGTCACTAGGATGGTCCTTAGTGAGGTTCTCCTTTATGCAAGCAGACAAGCACATATGCAGATAGAAAAAACGGCTACTCACCTTCTTGTAATTGTTGTTCTTTGAGATGTGGTGTTCACGTCCATTCCCATCAGGTGTGTGCACGCCACATGCATAGTCATCAGAAAGTTTTCCCTTAGCAGCTCCCGTTGGGTCGGCTGTGAAGCCCCCTGGAGTGGCTCCTTCATGGCGCTCAATATATGACCCTGCTGACCCGGCCCCTCCTCATTTTCTTCTTGCCGGCTACTCCGACAGCGGGGTAGGAGGGTGGATACTGGAATGGACACGAACAACACAACTCGAAGAACAGTTACGAGAAGCTGAGTAACCGTTTTTTCTTCTTCGAGTGCTTGCTTATGTCAATTCCAATCAGGTGACTCCCAAGCTCCACCCCAGAGATGGGGTCAGAGTTAAGGAAACGCTGATTGAAGCACTGCTCTGCCAAATGCTGCATCATTGCTGGCGTCTGGGTAACAGCATAATGAGAGGTGAATGTATGCACCGAAGACCACGTTGCTGCCCTGCAAATTTCTTGTATCAGGACTTAAGCCAGGAATGCTGCTGCTGAGGCCTGTGCCCTCGTGGAATGAGCCGTGAGTGCCAGGGCTGGGACCTTGGCCAGCTCATAGCATGTGCGGATGCAGGACTTGATCCAGGAAGATATTCTTTGAGATGAGACTGGGAGTCCTTTCATCCAGTCTGCTACTGCTACCAACAGCTGGTTTGACTTCCTGAACAGCTTAGTGTGTTTGATGTAGAAGGCTAGCGCCCGCCAAGCATCCAGAAAGTACAGCCTCTGCTCATGGTTACTGGCATGAGGCTTAGGATAGAAGACCGGTAGAAAAAGGTCTTGGCTAGTATGAAAGAGTGACACTACCTTGGGAAGAAAGGCTGGGTGAGGCCTGAGTTGCACCTTTCCTTGTGGAAGATTGTGTAGGGTGGACTGGAGGTAAGGGCCTTTAGCTCTGACACCCTCCTAGCTGATGTGATGGCCACCAGGATGGTAGATAGAGAAGGGAGCAAGTCGCTATTGGCTTAAAAGGGGGCCCCATTAATTTGGAGAGGACCAGATTGAAGTCCCACGCTGGGACAGGCTGTCTGGTCTGAGGATGTAGGCATTCCAAACCCTTAAGGAAACTGCCTACCACGGGGTTAGCAAATACGGATCTGCCAGACGCTCCCGGGTGGAAGGCTGAGATAACAGCGATGTGTACTTTGATGGATGACACTGCCAGTCCTTGTTGTTTCAGGTACAGAAGGTGCTCTAGAATGAGAGGTATAGACACCTGTAGTGGAGGTGTACGCTGCTGGGCACACCAGCAAGTGAATCTTTTCCACTTAGCTAGATAGATATAGGATAGAAGTCCTACTTGCCAAGAGGAAACTCTTACTGGTTCTGAGCACAGAAGCTCCATGGGGTTTAACCATGAACCTTCCAGGCCGTGAGATGGAGGGACAGGAAGTCTGGGTAGTGAAGACAGCTGTGGTCCTGAGTGATCAGATTAGGATGATCAGACTTGAGACTCTACCTGGAGTGCCCCCGTAGCAGCCAGGTGTCAAGGTAGGGATATACCGGAGGAAGGCTGCTACAACCGACATGCACTTGGTGAACACTCGGGGGTCTGTTGACAGGCCAAAGGGGAGGACCGTGAACTGATAATGTTTTTGGTTGACGACAAACCATAGAAATCGTCTGCGTGCAGGTCGAATAGCTATGTGAAAGTACGTGTCTTTCATGTTGAGGGTAGCGTACCAGTCTCCCGGATCCAGGGAAGGAATAATTGTATTGAAGGAAAGGAATACTTGTGGCACCTTAGAGACTAACCAATTTATTAGAGCATAAGCTTATGCTCTAATAAATTGGTTAGTCTCTAAGGTGCCACAAGTACTCCTTTTCTTTTTGCGAATACAGACTAACACGGCTGTTACTCTGAAACCTGTACTGAGGGAGACCATGCAGAACTTCAACATCATCATGAATCTGTTGAGTCTAGGATGGGTCTGAGACCCCCCTTGGCTTTGGGGATTAGGAAATAACGGAAATAGAATCCCTTGCCCCTTAGGAACCTCCTCCACTGCCCCTGCTGCGAGAAGCGTCTGCACCTCCTGGATAAGGAGTTGCTCATGAGAAAGGCCCCTGAAGAGGGACGGGGAAGGGAGGTGGGAGGGTAGGGAGGAGCAGCAGAATTGGAGAGAATATCCACTTCTACCATGCAAAGGACCCAGCAGTCCGATGTTATTTCGGACCAAGCACGGTAGAAGTGGGACAGACAATTCATAAAACAGGGGGAAGGATCCAGTGTAATGGCAGGTGCATCGTCCTCGGGCGCACCTTCAAAAGGCCTTTTTAGAGCCTGATGAAGGTTGGTTGGGCCTTGGCCCTGCCCAGAAGGGGGACTGGAAGGTTTGTGCCTGCTCTTCCTGCCCCTACGCCTATAAAAATCCTGCCTCAGCTGAGGAGGATATAGGCGCTGCAGTTGCAGTTGGGGCTTGAAATATTGCCGGGGTGTGCATACCCAATGACTTCATAGTTGCCAGGGAGTCTTTGAGACTGTGCAGCTTGGAGTCTGTTCGCTCCAAAGATAACCCTGTGCCTTCAAATGGTAAGTCCTACAGGGTTTGCTGCAGCTCCGGGGGCAACCCAGACCCCTGTAGCCATGAGCTTCTCCTCATGGCTACTCCTGAGGAAAGGGTGCGGGCAGCTGAGTCCACCGAGTCCAGTGAAGCCTGGAGGGAGGTTCACGCCACTGCCTTCCCTTCATCAATGATCACCGAGAACTCGGCTCTGGAGCCTGGTGGAATCAGCTCCTTAAACTTCAACATGGAGGCCCACAAGTTGAAGTTGTACCTGCTGAGAATAGCTTGCTGGTTAGCTATCCTCAGCTGCAGGCCCCCAGTTGCATAGATTTTCCAGTCAAAAAGGTCCATCCTTTCCAACACCTTGGATTTAGGGGGCCGGCCCTTGCTGCCCTGGTCTCTCTCTCTCTCATTCACCGCTGATACTACGAGAGAACATGATTACAGGTGACAGGAAAATATGCAGGAAATAGCCCGACTTGATTATGTAAAGAGTTGTCACTTTGGATGGGCTAGCACCAGCAGGAGAGTGAATTTGTGGGGGGGGGTGGAGGGTGAGAAAACCTGGATTTGTGCTGGAAATGGCCCACCTGTTGATCACTTTAGATAAGCTATTACCAGCAGGACAGTGGGGTGGGAGGAGGTATTGTTTCATGATTTCTGTGTGTATATAAAGTCTGCTGCAGTTTCCACGGTAAACATCTGATGAAGTGAGCTGTAGCTCACGAAAGCTCATGCTCAAATAAATTGGTTAGTCTCTAAGGTGCCACAAGTACTCCTTTTCTTTTTGGTGACAGAACAGGTATTCATACCCCTTGGAGGGAACAAAGTACTTGCACTCTACCCCCCCGGCGGTGGGCAGGATTGAGGCAGGAGTCTGCCAGAGTCTTAATATTGCTATGGATAGTTTTTATTCGTGGCAGAGCTACCCTGAATGGTCGCTCTGGAGCAAGGCTGTTGACCATGGGGTCTTCGGACTCGACCACCTCCTCTGCCTGCAACCCCATGTTACGGGCAATCCTTTGTAGAAAGTCCTGGTGGGCCATGTGGTCAATTGGGGGAGGGCCCGAGGTTGAAGCTCCCATTACTGCCTCGTCCAGGGACGAAGATGAGGAGGCCAGAGGTGGTCCGGGGTCCTCCTGACCCTCCGGCTCCCTAAACTCCTCCTGTTCAGCATCTGTGGCCTCTGTGGCAACCGTAGCCAAGGTGGCAGTAGCCTGGCCTTGCAATGGGTCATGCCTCGGAGGTGACCTGGGCTGGCTGTGGGGCTTGCGCCAAGGTAGCCTCAGAACCACGGGGCGTAGGCCGGTCCTTGACTATCTGGGGTGGTCGGTGCTTGAGGCCACCAAATGGGAGCCCCTGAAAAGGGAGCCCTGGGCCTGATGGTAAGCCCAGGGGCTCCAAAAGGGCCATTGTGCTGGAGGCTGCCACTGGGCTTGCCATGCCATTGGCACCTCCCTCCGTTGCTTGTTGGATCTATGCCTGCTGCGACGGGAATAGTGCGAGCCACCATCCAAGTCCGAAGACACGGATCTCAGCTGAGATGACCACGGTGGCGCCGCATAGTGCTGCGCTGGAGAACTGCGCCGTGTTGATGATGCAGGGGACAGGTGCCGAGATGTCTGGGCCGGGGACCGAAACTGGGAATCTGGCATCGGGGACCGGTGCCTTAGATCTGGTGCCGAGGACTGGTCCTGGTACGGTGCTGGTCCTCTCTTGGAGCCGGGGATTGCTGCTGCTCCCTCCTTGGTGCCGGGGAACCCTTTGGGGAGTCTGGTGCCGGAGAACGGTGCCTTGAGGATAGTGATCTGGAGTGGTGCTGAGGCAAACAGCACTGGGCCGGAGAGAGTGACTGCGGCATCATGGCCATCTTGCCTCTAGATGGCGTCAATTGCAACAGCACCAAGGGCTTATCTCTGATCACCGAGGGCTGAGGAGCAGTCATCCCTATCAAGTGTCTGGTGGCTCCAAAAAGTGTCTGTGGGGGATGGTAACTCCAACTCCTCCACTTGGCACTGCCCATCCCGGGAGTCGCTGTGCGCCGCACTCAACGGACCCCCGTGGGAACTGAAGTCGACGGTGCCGTCTCTTGTTGCCTAAATGCTGAGGGCTCCCCCACAGGATGCCCTGGTACCGCGCCTGCAGGTCCCACTGTTTTCTGCACGGGGAGCGGCCCCTGTCGGCTTGTCTATGCTGGTTGTACGGCATCAGTGAATGCGAGGGGTGCTGGGTTGTCTGTGCCTCCTGCGGTGCCAGACGTCAGTGCCAAGGGTCTCTTAGACTAGAGTCCTTCCTCAGCACCGTGTCATGTACTAATGCTGGGGAATTCCGTACGGACACAGTCGGTGCAGGGTCCTGACAGTCTGCAGCAGACTGGGGACAAAGTGGATTCCATGAACAACTGCTTCAGCCAGAAATCTTGCTCCTTTTCAGTTCTGGGGAGGAAAGCCCTGCAGATCTTGCACCTGTCTGTCTGGTGCGCCTCGCCCAGACACTTCAGACGCGAGTCGTGGGGGTTGCTCGTTGGCATAGGCTTGCTGCAGTTTCCACAGGGTTTAAAGCCTTGGGCTCACGGCATGCCCTGGGGCCCAAGGGGGAGAGGGGTTGGGAAAACCCCGCTCCCAAACGTCTATATTGTATAGACAATAACTAAGACTAACTACAACTAAACTAGGCTAAGCTAACTATATGAAAGAACGCTAAGGGAAGCATTTGTTAAGCAAGCGACGGCAGTTCCATCGGCCGTCACTGGCGGTAAGAAGGAACTGAGGAGGGGCCGGGTCGGCAGGGTCATATATTGAGTGCCATGAAGGCACCACTCCAGGAGGCTCCACAGCTGACCCGAAGGGAACTGCTATGGGAAAACTTTCCAACAACTATGCATGCAGCGCGCCCACACCTGATTGGAATGGACATGAACAAGCACTCGAAGAAGAACCTCTATTTCAGGTGTCAGTGTGAAATGCTTAGTACCACTTCTGTTCAGAATATTTACAGGATAACAAGAAATCATGCAAGTAGCAACTGTACCCCTCAGCTAAATAAAACATTTACTGGCTTTAAGACTTGGTCATTAGAATAAATATGAAAGCTAAAAAAAGTGGACAAGCAAGAAGCATGTAGAAAAGCAATACTTACTTCCATATCGACTCTCTGTCAGTAGGATATTTGGTTAGGTTTTTCAGCAGCTCCACCAGTGCAAGATGGATGCCTTCTTTAGTCGAGACATTGGTGCAGCACAGTAGTTCATGAAGTGCTTCCCGAATGTCTCGGGAGGAATCCTAAAAACCAAGCACTCTAACTATTAGCATGCATGTGTGTGTGTATATATATACACACACACACGCATATATACATACATACACACACTTTAAAGATTGTAGAATTATTCCCATAGGTTCCCTAAATCCAATGTCTATTTCTAGTAGGTTACAGCAAAACCCAGAGGAACATCAGTCCAGCCCAACTGCTGCAGGCTCTGTCTCTTTTGAACTCAGCCAAGCTGTCTCACTTACACATGCGCTTCCTTTCACGGATGAAAACTTTTCCACTCTTCACTCTCTCAAATGAAAATCACTAGGAGTGATAAATATATCAACTGGTATCCTCAGGCACAAAGGATCTGGTAGATATTTAGAGGTGCTGGGTAACTATTGCATGGCCAAGCAGATGATGGTTGAAAACTACATTTAGCCATTTAGGAAGAAGTGTTCCTTTATTCAGCATTTGAAGCTAGAGCCTGCAGGCCCTTAATCAGGCAAAATTCCCATTCAATTCAGTGGAAGAAGTTATGCCCCAGGCAGCCTTAAATGGGTTTGCAAAGGTGTCACTGAAGGCCATAATCTGGCCTGTAAAATCTATTACTGGAGATGATGTATGGGATGAACAGAGCCCAGCATGACTTAGTTCCTAGGTTGAGTTTGCCAGGCTGGCAGGCAGTGGGGGTATCTTTTTACTTTTGAAGTGCACAAAGCTTGATATTGGAATCCAGTGAGACAATAAATATGGAACCCCACAATGTCATTTTTGCAGTCACCATTTAAGGCAGAAAAACACTTCAAGAGGCACCTTGCTGCCAGAAGTGTCACCTTTCACGTATACTGTAACATGGAGGTCCTATAGCTCTATTTGTACAAGTGTTTACTATGGT
This sequence comes from Lepidochelys kempii, assembly GCF_965140285.1. NCBI lineage: Eukaryota > Metazoa > Chordata > Testudines > Cheloniidae > Lepidochelys > Lepidochelys kempii. The sequence goes on from NC_136380.1 coordinate 17,288,679, forward strand.
GCCATAACTGAACTCCAATTTGAAAAATTACATTCTACCTGCCTAAAATACACTCCGTAGTTTCAAATGCACACATTATTCTTCCTCTTTACCAGTACTTATGTAGTGTTACTGTGTGCTGTTAAAAAGCTTTTGTGTTCTGCTCCAGAGGTAGTTGCATTTCAGTGGCAGATTTTTTTTTTTTTAAATTTACGATTTGCAGAACACCAACACCATGAGAAGAAACAGAAGCCCTGCTGTTAAGAATCTCAGTCTAACTAAACAAATAAGATAGTGCAATGGGTGATCAAAGGGTGAAAGTATCACAGGGCTGTGCAGAATGCTGAGTGTTTTTTTTTTGTTTTTTTTTTAAATAAAAACTGCTGAGTGGACAAATCTTCACAAAGAAAGTGTGTTCTAAGGAGGGACTTGAGAGAGAGACAATGAAAGCATCGCATGCAAGGTCAGACATAGGGATTGCAAGGAAGAAAGCATGGAAACAAAAGTGGGAGAAGATTATAAAGGGCTGGATAGGCGCGTGACTTGAGAAGAGGAAAGTCAAGTGTAAGAAGACATGAGAACCAGAGCAGAGTTGTGCTGAGACTTGAAAGCAAGTACAAGGAGTTTGCGTTTGATAACAAAAGCAACCAGTAGAAGAAGAGACAGACATGGTAGGAGCAGCTGGCGAAAGCAGTGGGGTTAAAAAAGAAAATGGTAAAGGCAAAGGCCAACATTTTCAAACAAGGGTCCCTAAACAAAAGTGGCATGATTTACAGAACACTTATTTTGGTGTCCAAGTAGGCATTTAGTTACCAAGTTAGAAAGTATTAGCCAAAGTGCTCAGAAATCCTTCAGGATCAAAGATGCTATATAAAGCATCAATTATCACGTTTCAGCTGACATAACATGAATGATCAATCATTGTAGAAATACAAACAACACAAAAAGATGTAGGACTAAATTTTCAAACATGATTAGTGATTTTAGGTGCCTTGATTTTTGGGCATCCAACTTCAGCTTTTTTGAAAGTTTAGGCCATACTCTGTATCAGCATATATCTTGACTTTTCATACGAAAAATCACAGGTAATAAATTCTAGGAGATCAAAGACAGTGGCCATGGGAAGCTCTTTCCAAAGAGAACACTTGCCTCTAAGACAGCTAGCACGGTATCGAGCTGGTCCTCTCGCAGCGTTATGTTGTTGGAGATTTTTCTCATCGTGTGTATCGACTGCAATCTTACCTCTTCAATCTCATCATTAAACATGTCTACTAGAAAATCAAGACACTTCTCTGCAAAAGAAGGTGAAGATTGAGCCAGCATACAGAGGGCCTCAACTGCAGCAATCCGAACCTCTGAAAGAAGGAAAAAAGAATCTTATTTAGGGTTATTTTTAATACTAATCAAAAGCTATATCACCTAGTGGCCAGACCTCAAGCTATGCAAGAGTAAGAATTTTGATAGGAGACCCCTAAGGAAAATTTTGAATCACCAGAGCTGTCTCTGTTAGGTATCATTCACTCCAGTTATCAGTTCTGAACAGCACAAGCTACCATTTGAAGTGACACTGGAGGCATTTTCAGGTGAGACAAAAAAAACAAGATTATTATTAGATTATTAGAGAGCCATGGCATATTTTGCAGGAGTAGGAGTTCGATAGTTACATTCTGCCTGCCTGTACACTTCCTGCCATTTCAATTGTCGCGAGTGTTCTTCACATCCTTCCTTCACTTGCTGTGTAGTTCTCTATAAAAGTTACATTTCACCCCAGGGTAATTGTGTTTCAATAGCAGAAGTGAACCCTGCAGCAGTTCTCAAACTGTGGGTAAGGACCCCAAAGTGGGTCAGGACCCCATTTTAATGGGGTCACCAGGGCTGGCTTAAACTTGCTGGGGCCCAGGACCAAAGCTCAAGTCCGAGGGCTCAGGTTACAAGCCCCCTGCCTGGGGCTGAAGCCCTTGGGCTTTGGCCTCCCTGCCTGGGGAAATGGAGCTTTGACTTTGTCCCTCCCGCAGGGTGGTGGGATTTGGGCGGTCTCAGGCTTCGGTCCCCCTCCTGGGGTCATGAAGTAATATTTGTTGTCAGAAGGGGGTTGCGGTGCAATGAAGTTTGAGAGCCCTTAGTTTAGAGCTAAGTATACACATGTATTCATGCTGTAAAAAACACTGTAGGTATTTGAAGTACCTCCACATGTAATCCATTAAATGAAGGCAAAAGACTCTCTCATCCAGTTTCTGCAAGCTTTTGTGAATGGTGATCATAAAAACAACAGAACCAAATCTGGCATGTTATAAGATATTTCTATTTTTCATCCAAAAAAGTTTAGCTTGAAAACAGTGAATTAAAATTTGCAAATGTAGCATGTTAGGCTTATTGTTCTTGAACAACATGGTGTGATTCCAGATGTCTCTGATTAACTTGAAAAAATACAATCACGGTAAGACGTTGCTTATTTAGTTATAGATCCTTTCCCCTCATCCACCAACCTACTCACTCAGTTAAGGCAGCACAGATTAAAACACATTTCAGTGACTGCTCTGACAAGGCAGACTAAGATACAGATTAAAAATTAGTACAAGGGAAGGCTGCAGTGCTGGGTATAAGGTGGAACTGTAGCCAGTAGCATTTAAAGTGCAGTAATGGTCAGAGGGGTGACTGTATAAATAATTTCCACATCAGTTCACCAGATCTGTGTGTATTCCGAGCCAATCATTCTTCATTGATAGAAATGCTACCTTTGGCACTGCACAGCGAAAATTTATGTGACAGCAAGTTGGATATTATGGTATGGAAATCCGAATTGTTTCAAGTGAAAAATCTTTATTATTAAGCCAGAAAGAATCAAGGTTATTTTTCACATCCCAGAAGGATTTTGACAGAAAACACCATGTAATTTTAATTGCAAATTGAGCAAGCCTAATACAGAAGTCATAGAGCAACAAACCAATCTTTACAATGTGATTTTACAGAGCTACTTTTTAGAGCACACCCTGTACTTTCTAATGTTGCTCCATCCACGCTGTAAATTTTAAAAGCAACAATCAGCAATTACAGCTCATAGAAATGTTCATCTTCAAGGCACTTCACTAACATTAACACTCTCAATAGCCCCATGGAGATACAAGGGGTAAGAATTATCCCTATCCACAGATGGGGAAGCTGGGGCATAGAGGTGAAGTGACCTTGGTTAGTCCCATCAACAAGATCAGTGTCATAGCCAAGTTTAGAACTCCAGGGCTTGGGTCCCAATGTTGTGCTCCAAACTACTGCTGGCCAACTCTGTTAAAACTATTTACAGTGAGAGAGGACCAACATGCTTTAAACTGTTGTAAGATGAATGTAGGTTTCCCCTTTCTCTAGGCTCTAGAGAATCTGGCCATTTCCAGCAATAGCAACTAAAGTTTCCAATTTAGGATTCAATCTAGCTTATTGAAGTCAATGAAAACACATCCAGTGGGAGCTGGATCTGATCCTTGAACAGTAGAAGTAGACACTTTTCCCCACACACTTACCTAAATTAACCGTTTTAAAAAATTACTGATTTCCGGGTACCCTAATACAGAATGCTTTGCCTGTCCAAAGTGCTGAGCGAACGTTAATTCAGTCTTGCAAAATCATGAATATTTACCAACCAGGAACAAAATCTACTTGCTCACCCTCACCGAGATGGTAATGAGGAAAAAAAAAAAAAAACCAACCTTGCAATATATTAGTCACTTTTTTTTTTTTTTTCCCCTCATTACCATCTCGGTGAGGGTGAGCAAGTAGATTTTGTTCCTGGTTGGTAAATATTCATGATTTTGCAAGACTGAATTAACAATAACGATCTGTTCCAGGCAACATGAATTTTGGAAAGCTACGTTATCCAGTATGTTAGGGACTTTACATTCAGATCCTCCTTTCTTTGGTTGCCACATACAAAGTTAACACTCACCATACATTTCATCTTCCAGGCCATGAACAAAAGCCCCACAAGCTCCCGATTCAATCAAGTTCACAGCGCCTGTGTCTATTTCTTCTTTGGGTGCATCGTCTCCCCATTTTCTGCCACTTGAAAACTCCCCAGAGCTGTAGAGCTCTTTGGCTCGTTCATGTGCAGTGCGCTTCCTCTGTGAAAATAAATATTATGTATCATAAAGGCTATTAAATTTTAAAGGAACTATTGGTGCATTAACTGACTTGCTCTGGTTCCATAACAAGGTTATCGCGAAAGACTTCAACGGTGATAGGAGGAAGAGATGTAATTGCTGAGAGACATGAAAGCTACCCTCCTCTTACGTGAAAAATCACTCAATAATTATTTTGTGCTTTGTTTTCACTGGGAAAAGAATAATATTTAACATGTTTTAATTAACATATTGTTGAACACGATTCTGTAGTTACCCCTGTTAAACTGGGGTTAAGCCCTACCACTTTAACATGACTGTGTGTCTATATTAGATAATAACTGGCATTAAATCACGTGTTAATCAAAATGTCTCCACATTTCCTAACACACTTCATTTGTCCAGTGCAGACAAAGCCTTACATTCACTTTCCATCCAACCAAGGATCTCAATACACTTTAAAAAAATTAGTGAATTTAGCCCTATCATCCTTGTGAGACACAGACGAGTTATCCCATTTTGTAGATGGAAAAATTGAGCCAAAGAGAAGAAGGATTTTGCCCAAGGTCACTATGTGAATCAACTACAAAATCACGATAAAAAAAAACAAACAAGAGTCCCAATTCTAAGCATTAAGTCATTTGAAATGACTGCCAAGCAGATCCTGTATTATAGCATGTTCCCAAAACTGGAACACAATCTTTCTGTTCACAATAAATAAGAGAGAAGCTCTAAAACAAGATGGTGTCAAGATAGCATGCTAATCCCACTCTCTCCTCAATGAAACCTGAACAGCTTCAGGAGTGATTTATTACAAGAACACAAAAGCTAATGAAGCAGTTTAGCCTTCGTTTTCTGTTAGATTAAAGTCAACCTGTCACGATCAATCAACTCTCAATTGCCCTGAGGCATGGAAAAGATAAAGAAATATGTTAGACATTAACATACCTGTTGTGCAATTATAGTGCTAGGGAGGGGGGGGGAGAGACAGAACGGGAGGGGACAAAATAATAAAAGACAAGGTTTATGTACCCTCAGATCTGACATCAGCTTCTTGTCAAGTGTCTGCTCCAAGAAATGGGAACTAACTTGCTGCATAGATCCCTAAAAAAAAAAAAAAAAAAAACCCACATTAGGTGAAGAACCAAGATGGTTATCAATGTAAGCCAATAGAATCTGCTGAGTGACACACCCCAGCACAGCGACCACTCATTTCTGTATTTCAAGGGGTTTATATAGTGCTCATCACTGCAGTATTTAGGAGCTTTTAAGAGTTTATGAGTGTCCGCATATAAATTCATCACAGCACCCCACTCTCTCCATATAGTTGGTCCTAGCTAGGGATCTAAAAACCTGGCCTTGAAGTTGGGGGCCATAAATGAGATTTTGGTTGTGCTGAGGAGTCCATTCCCCGCAGAGGAGAGAACAGCTGTGAATAGCTGGGAAGCAATTTTCTAATGGATCTGCATATACGCTAGCTCCACCTCTCCCCTCAAAACTGCCTTGAAATTTGGCAGAAATCAATTGATCTGGACACTGATATCATACACAGCATCAACTAGCAAATCCAGTAAACAAAAGTCAGAACATGAATGCTCTCTTCACCTCCTTTCTTCCCAAATATAGGCAAAAAAGGTAGAAGGTCACGGTATGTTGCCAAGAAGACATGAAAACAACAAGGAAACTCACCAACAGCTTAGCAGCTTGCACTCTAACAACCCATGAGCCATCACTGACCATATGACATATTTTTCCAAATGCATCATCAACTAAGCGAATTTCTTCATTGGAAGAAGGAATTGGGACAATGCTGAATAAGACAGAGGCGCACAACGTAAGTCACTGTGCTGAGACTTTGTATAAAACGTGTTCTCCTTCGTGGCAAAGGCCAATGAAATAAACAGTGCTGAGCTACTGCTATAACTCATAAGGCATCTTAGGAACAAACAAACAAAAACATCATCTCGTCCAACATGTCCACTTTTGGCTTCGGCTACAGGCATTTAATATACACAGCCTTTCAAACCACAAGGTTTAAGACAAAAACCTTCAGAACTAGCATGCTTATTCCTATCCTGTATAACTTGTTGAATCAGTCTGCATACAGCACATACCTCTCAGGATACAGCTGACTGAGGACCCAGATCAACTGAACGGCAGCACTGCGTACCTGTTCATAATCATCTGAGAGCAATTTGCAAGCCTGAAATGAAGGTTTCCAAATATTAATCTTAAACCCCTGCACCAGGTTTACATTTAAGCTTCCATTAAACTCTCTTATATGATAAAGTACAGATTCTATACCAGATAGGTGAGATTATGAATCAAAATGTATTTGGTTATCTCAACCTAGTCCTACCAGACCTTTGTCCATTAGACAAACCCAGTGCAGTACTTATCAGATTGGTTAGCCCTGCTCAGGTGAGCTCTAGGACTGGCTGAACTACACAGAGACATGAAGAATGTTGCATAGCACCTTTCCTCGCTACAACTGACTATGATCCATATTATTCTCATTTTCATAGGCCTTGATCCTGAAACCTTATCCATGAAGGTAGACCCCATCCTCATGGGAACATCAATGAGACTATTTAATTCTATTCAGGTTCTTATGCTGCGCTCATCACCACAGTATGAGCACCTTCCAGTAATACATTAAGCAATGCTACTACACACCTGTCACATGATGTTTGTTCACTCACCCTCTCTTCAAAAGGAGAAAGCATGTGCAGTGGAGTATCTTGTTTTGGTAGGGTTTATTTTTTTCCCCCTAATAAATATACCTGTTGCTATGAGTTTACATAATAGAAGGCAGATAAAAAAAATGCACTTTGCACTAGGAGCAGAAAGAGGAGGTGTTGTGATGGTCCTTAGCTCTTGGTGGAGCTCATTCCACAGTCTCAGACCCCAGGAGAAAGTTCTGTCTCCTGCACAGATGAGCTTTACTCTTAAAGTAGAGAGTTTCATTGTGCCAGAGGAGCATAGTTGTCAACCAGGTCTTTGTCCCAGAGCTTTAGACAGTATTTTAGATATCCTGGGCCTAGGCCATGGAATGCTTGGAAGACTCTGCATGTGTGCAAGATTCCACTTGCACAGATTAGATTGCAAGATCAGGGCCATAATTACTAAAATGCCTCACCTTTTCCCCAACCCTCTCCCTCCTCCAGTAAAAGTAAGCAAATTACATCTCCACAGCTTCACTGTCTTGAACATACTTCCTTTCCTATTGAACTACTTTGTCACAGAAACTAAAAAAGAACTTGCACAATATTTAATAAGGCATTACCTGACTGTAAATAGTCTGCTGCAATTTTAATCCTCTTTCATGTAGCTGCAGCTATAAAAGGAGGAAAAAAACAAACAGATGCATCATCACATGGTTTTAAATAAGATAGTCAATTTTCATTACTATTGTCTCTACCATTTGATTACCATTGACATGAATCCCATAATAATTGCTTGCTACAGTAGTTGATTCTCTGCTACATTCAACCATTTCATGGCCTCTGCTGAATTAGATATTCTCATCTTATTATAATAAATAATTATCTAGACTTTGGTATAAAGTTTGTCTCCATCATACTTGGTTTTTACATTAGTGCTACCAATAACACCACCTTTCTCCAGTCTTCTGAAGAGTTGTGCTTCACAACATGAATTCTCAATAAAATCTTGTCCTAAAACATTCTCAACTACTGATCCAGCAAAGCTGTAGACCCTTCTCTAGCAACTACAGACAGTTTCTACACAGAATAATGTAGCTCCATATGAGTTTCCGAAGTATAAATAGTAAGACAGAATTATATATGTTCCCTATACATGGGAAGACTATCCGGTAGGCTGTCATCTGAAAGAAAAGCATTTATCTTTTCTAGACAGACCTCTGCAGACTACAATTTACAAATGAAGAAAAAATATTAAAACAGTAGCAAAGTAGTCATGGGCAAGGTTTTTTGGTGCCTCCAAAGAATGCTTTCTGGTTTCAAACTACAGAACGATGGAGGCTTTTGTGTTGTGATAGTATATTGTCCTGGCAATAAGAGTCTAGGTTTGGACATTCAATTTAACCATAAAAAGTCACATGAACACGTTTAAAAAAAATATCTGTAAAGAGAGTCATTAAAATACAACAGAAGTGGATGGAAAGAGCAGAGGGAGATCCCAACCAGACCCTACTGAAATCCTGTATTAAATGCTGCCTCTTTTTCAGAAGTTTAACGAGCGTTAATTTGAATACCCTCCATCCCAACATGGAAATGGGTTTACCTTACTAGCAGTTGCTGAACACCCAATTAACATGATTACTGAGCCCTGCAGACATGCTATTTTTAAGCATAAACTTTCTCTTGGATTTTTCCAGTTACTGAAGTATTTCTTCTTCCTTCAGCAACTTCCTGATGGATACAGTCCTATCTTAGCTAGTTAGCTGCAGTCCTAACACGAGGGTCCTGATCAATAAAGTGGTCCCCTATTATCTTCTGGACATCTTCCCAACAAGCATTAGTTGGAGTTGTCAGTATTGACCATAACGAAAGCTAAAGCAAGGAAAGCATATTTATTGCTAATTGGAATGTGCCTGATTTTGTTATATATACACACACCAAAAAATCTGAAGTCACTAAAATGATAAACTTCCAAAATATATATTTATCCTCTATTAATCTATTGTACAAGAATCTGGATATTCCCCTCACACTTTTTCAAGGCCAATTTAATTGAAACTTGGGTAACTTTCATTTTGGTAAATGTGAAAATTACTTAATAAATCACCTTCCTGACTGAGTTTTTCTCGCTCAATTTACAACCACTTACAAGTCTTCTTGAGTGACTCCTAATACATTTAAGAGTGCAGCAGCACTTACCATAGCTTTTATAGCTGCAGTCCTAACACGAGGGTCCTGATCAATAAAGTGGTCCCCTATTATCTTCTGGACATCTTTGGTAGCCAGGCTTTCAGCTTCTTTTGTGGCACCTTTTTCCACAGATCCAAGATAACCAATCAGTTGGAGGCACTTGTTTCTGACACCATGGGAGGAGTCCGTCAGATACTGCGTAATGGGATAGAATAAGAAATGTTTTTCTTGGTATTTTATCCTTTCAAGCTGCAGACTGTTTCACATGAGATGAAGCCTCCCAAAAGTTTGTGTTTTGTTTTAAAGTTACAACAGTTTTCAGGGATAAAGTCCAATAGTAGCTTTCCTTCAAATATTTGATGCTTACTTTATTCTATATATTATCAATCCTACAGAACAATAATTTCATGAAGAAGTTTAATCAGAAATTTTACACACACATACATTACAGTTCTCTCCATAGAAAACAGCTTTTTCAGCAAAGAATTAAAATAAGCTTTCTCATGGGGCATAATTTTCAAAAACAGTTGCAGATGTAATGTAGGCAAAATACTGCACAGCCTAAGCAGCATACACAAAATGAGTAACTGCTCATGCAGCAAGGATATTTGGCACTTACAACCATCCTCCCCATTTTGCAATTAAGAATAAAAGTATCCAAGTTGGAATTCAAGAGTTCCAAGTTCCCAGTCTTGTGCTCATACCAAAACTGCCTCAGAGTTTATATGACTTAAAAGATACCCTTAAATTTAGTAATCCTACCAAGGATTCCTATCCTGCAATAGATTGACACTGAAATCTCCTATTGATTTGGTACACACACAGAAAAACAGTTGTGGATACAGCTTGCCTCTTACTACAATTTGTAGAAAGAAAATCCTCCTCTACAGATATATTTTCAAGTGGTGAGTAAAATTAGGTAGCATTTCACCAATCAATGAATTACCAATCTTCTGTATCAATGAAACACACACTATTAAATCCCTCCCAAAAAAACATTTTAAAGATCTTTTAATATAATACAATTTCTTCTTATATATTCTCCAATCCTCTACTAAAGTGTTAGAGGAGATCATAAACCAAGGAAAAGCAGAATATTTTAAAATTAAATTTAAAGAAGGGGAGTGACTCACTGACTCAGATAATTTTTTCATTAAAATACCAAAAAAAAAATAGGTAATTATGGATAATTTATTAACTCACATGGCGATTCATTCTGTGATTTTTATTCAACGCGGCTACTCCATGAACAGAATGTACTTTCGTTACCAACATAATTGTAACAAATTGAGAATGGGCAAAAGACTTATTGGTCAAATCAAGCATTAGAGTCAGTATATTTTCTCCCTTTAACAACAAGATTACCTTAGCTATAAACAGACACTGTTTTCTTGAGACTAGATGGGTGTGGTAATATTGTTTATTGGACCAACTTCTGCTGGTGAAAGAGACAAGCTTTCAAGCTTCCACAGAGCTCTTTATTTCTTTTAATAGGGCTCTTATGTGAGACATAAGTACTGAGGGAAGAGTTAGCAGGTGTGGAAGTCAGATAACATTAATTGCACAAGCTTCAAAAATAATACCCCCTAAATGCTGCAAACTAATGTCAGCTAACATTATCTATGAACTCTGAGCTTCATTTCCTTTGCTTTTTAAATATAAAAGGCAACTGTGGTCTACTGGATTGAGGACAAGCCTACAAATTAGGGAATCTGGATTTACATAGAACTATTGGGATGCTAGGTGAATTGCAGACAGGTAGAAAGACAATATCCATATCCAAATTTAAGATCGTTCTATTCACCTGGCTTCTCCATGCACCAGTAATGCCATCAGGAAAACAGGAACAACTTTTAACACGGCTGCTACTCTGAAACCATTTGTAAATCTGTACATGAACAGGGTTACGTAAGTGGAAAGTATGAAAACTGATATGAATACGATTTTAACAAGTAGGTCATAGCTGCTATTTTGAGGCTGCAAGAGTCTCATTGATTCAGATTTAGAGGGTTTCAGTATACTGGACACTTTTTGTTATGTAGATTTTTTGCATTGATGTTATCAGAATTTTTATGATTGGCATATTTAAAATTTAGAGTGAAACTCTCCTCCCAGATATGTGCAGGCAACTGCCTTTGATTTCAACACAAGCTACACGAGTATCTGGGAGCAGAATTTGGCCTCTAAAGCATATTTACTTCATCAATAAGACTATATTACCTTGCAGGCTACGTCTAGCAGTCTCATTCTGACAGCTGGGTTCTCTGTGAGTTTCGTCCCAATCACCAACAGGGTATCCAGCAGTTGAGCAAGAACTTGGTGGGACTCTGTTAAACAAAACAGTGAAAGGTTTCATATCTCTTTACTAATTTCGTGAGCCTACAGAGATCTCACTGTCTACGTTGCAAGTAAACTGATAAACCACTGTGCGTATTACATAAATGATGTTCTCATGGGATGGAATTTCCAAAAGTGCCTAAGTCCCACTAATTGTCAATTGAACTTATGCTTCTAAATCCCACTGGTGACCTGCATCCCCACCTCCCACGAAATGTTTTTTACATAAAGTGCTTGGAGGGATGAAATTCTTTTAAAATTAAAACAGACTTTGTTACAGCAAGAAATGGGGGATAGTTTGTCCTTCACCCTCTTATGAAAACAGTGCTCGTGGAATGATGTTTTTGTGCAAATTAAAAATAAACTTCTGCCATTATCCTGCAGCTGGGGTGAGGAAAGATTCCATTACAGTGTTCCACTTGCAAACAAGGCTGTCCCCCAACACAGAGCAGTTAAGAAACAATGTCTCTGCCTCTGTGATTTTACAGCAGGAACACACACTCTGTACCGTCTGCTGTTCTACAATGACATTATATAACAGTGATGCTGAAAGATTTTTTTGCCTTGAGAATGTCATGATAGGATTTTACAATGGTCATAAAAATAGAGAATACAGTGGGGGGGAGGAAACAATGTTCCCTCTGAGCAATAATCCCCAATCTTATACTTAGGCTGTTTGTGTTCACATAGGAGTCTTGCCACAGTCCTTAGATCACTGGTCACCAACTCGTCGATGGCAACTGACTGGTTGATCCTGGAGCCTCTGCCAGTCGATCGCAATCTCCGGGGCCGACGGTGCAGCAGGGCTCAGGCAAGCTCCCTGCCTGCCTGCCGTGGCCCCACTCCGCTCCCAGAAGCAGCTGGCTGCTGGCACATCTCTGCGGCCCCTGGGAGGAGGGGAGTCAGGGAGCTCTGTGTGCTGCCCCAGCCCCCAGCACCGCCCCTGCAGCTCCCATTGGCTGGAAACCAGCCAATGGGAGCTCCGGGGGTGGTGCTTACAGGCGCAGGCAACGCGAGGAGACCCACTGCCCCCATCCCACCCAGAGCCGACAGAGACGTGCCAGCAGCCAGCCACTTCTGGGAGCGGCATGGGGCCATGGCAGGCAGGCAGCCTGCTTGAGCCCTGCTGCGCTGCTGACCGGGAGCTGCCTGTGGCAAGCGCCTCCCAGCCAGAACCTGCACCTCGCAACCCCTCTTATACCCCAACCCACAGCCCCCTCCTGCACCAACTCCCTCCCAGAGTCCGCACCCCTCACCCCCTCTCGCACCCCAATCCCCTGCACCAGCCTGGAGCCCCCTCCTGCACCCAAACTCCCTCCCAGAGCTTGCACCCCTCAGTCCTGCACCCCAACCTCCTGCCCCAGGCTCAACCAATACACACCCCACAGTTGAGATTGTTACATTGATTTGTGACAATCCCTGAAGGATTTTGGATCTACAAACCACAAATGAGACTAATACAAAGTACAACTCATGAAATGTCCAGTGGATTCTATGAGATTAGGTGCAGTGCGACCGTATGACCCCTGCACACAAACTCCCTCCCAGAGCTAGCACGCCTCACTCCTGCACTCCAATCCCCTGCCCCAGACTCAGCCTGGAGCCCTTTCCCACACTCCCAGCCAGAGTAGGGAATGGAGTGAGCAGGGCGGGCCTCGGGGAAGGGGGCGGGGTAGATCCTGGGTTGATTTTAAATTCAAAAAGTGATCTTGTGCGTAAAAAGGTTAGAGACCACTGCCTTAGATGTACAAAATCTGGAGGATTCTGCCTTGATTTCAAATTAGATCTGAAGTGTGACTTACTCTCATTTTGAAGTGTGTTAACTGCATCATCCATAATGCAGTCTGGAGAAAATCCTGCCGTCTTCGATAACAAACCTAGCAAGGAAGCAATCTTCAATCTCACAGAGGGATCATTCTCCTAGGGATGAAAGAAATGATGGTCTCCTCTGCTCTCTTTTCGGCTTAAAAGATCATAAAATAGTGAAACACAGGCCAGGACCCACATACAGCACAAAACCATGGACACCAAGACTGCAGCCACCCCCCCACCGGCCCTAATTACTGCAGCACAGCAACGCTAAATTCGATGGCATATTGAGATTCCCGTGGTAGCTCCCAGAACATTTCAAAAGAGTTCTTTCACTGAATATGAAATAAGTAACGCACTGAAAGTATTCCCTGTTATTTTGATACTAAATTCAGATGGCTCAAATGGTTTCAGTTTTACACCGTACATTTTCAGTTTTCAGCATGCAGGAGAGTTTTCTATTGACAACACAAATGTATTGTAACAATTATTGATGAGAAAGATGGAGGATTTTAGAAAGTGAGTAGAGGGAGTTGGGAGTTCTGGCACCCAGAACGTGTCAAAAAGAAGTCTGGGGTTTAGCACAAAGGAAGCAGTTGAGCCTTTTCGCACTGGGAAGGATGTGCGTCTTGTGCGTCTGCCTACAAACAAAGGAGAAAGCTGCCTCACTGCAACCAAAGATAACGGTAAGTGTATTAGCTATGGATTTCTGCCAATTTATGCAATGGTGAAAGTTTCTGGTGATAATCATGTTGCCATCATTAGGCATCAGAATCAACATTCCATTTAAATTAGTCCACATCTCTCAGAGTTACTGATTCAGGCTGTCTGCAGCGTTAGGAAGACAACTATGTCTCAGGTCATACTTGGAAATTTTCCCTACCATAAGGGTGTAGGAGAAATCTAACTAAGGCCTAGTCTACACTGGCAACGTTAAAGCGCTGCTGTGTAACGTGGCTTGTATAGTCGCGGCAGAGCACTGGGAGAAAGTTCTCCCAGAGCTCTAAAAAAACCCCCAGCTTCATGAGGGGAGCAGCTACCAGCGCTGGAGCACTCTCTACCCTGGCGCTTTACAGTGCTGAAACTTGCTGCCCTCAGGGGGTGTTTTTTCACTCCCCTGAGCAAGAAAGTTGCAGCGCTGTAAAGTGCCAGTGTAGACAAGCCCTTAGACTGTGGGGACAAGATCTGTAAGAAATAAGGTCACATTATGTGGCCAAGCAATCATGGGGCCCTGAATATCAGAACTGCAATAATATCACACATTAATGGTGTGACATTCTATACCTTGGGGGAGTGCCCCATATTCATCATTTATATATAATTGTGATTTTTCATATAAAGCACACCATGTGAGGTATCAGGGGAAAGGTTATAATCCACTAAAAGCCATGGTTCTATCTAAATATGTGTATCATTAGGGCATATGAAGTTATGAGAATTATGTTGTATGGCTGTCACTAAAATATGCAGTGGATCTGAGAAATGCCCAGATACTAGCTCTCCAGAGACAATGACAAGGGAGGTAATCAATGCCCAGGTGGGTGCTGAACAGACATCACCAGCCATTGTCCAGCAGAAGAGTTACAATTCAATGACTCACTCACAGGAGACACTATGAACGGCAATATCCAGTAGGGTGAGAACAACTGCTTGATCTAGATGTTTCCCAGTCTAATAGGGTTGAGTTTAGATTGCGTGCTTATTAGGGCTGTCAAATGATTAAAAAAATTAATCGCAATTAATCGCACTGTTAAGCAATAATAGAATACCATTTATTTAAATATTTTTGGATATTTTCTTCCTTTTCAAATATATTGATTTCAGTTGCAACACAGAAAAAGTATACAGTGCTCACTTAATATTTATTTTTGATTACAAGTATTTGCACTGTAAAAAAAAGTAGTATTTTTCAATTCACCTAATACAAATACTGTAGTGCAATCTCTTTATCATGAAAGTTGAACTTACAAGTGTGGAATTGTGTACAAAAAAACTGCATTCAAAAATAAACCAATGTAAAATTTTAGAGCCTGCAAGTCCACTCAGTCCTACTTCTTGTTCAGCCAATCACTCAGACAAACGAGTTTGTTTACATTTGCAGGAGATAATGCTGCCCGTTTCTTGTTTACAATGTCACCTGAAAGCAAAAACAGATGTTCTTATGGCACTGTTATAGCCAGCGTTGCAAGATATTTATGTGCCAGATGCACTAAAGATTTATATTTATATGTAACTAACTCCGACTTTTGGCCTATCACTTAAAATCTATTTTTTGTAGTTAGTAAACTTGTTTAACTGTTTATCTTTACCAGTGAGTTTGCCCAAAGTGTTTGCTAAGGGTGTTTGCTCAGGTTTACAAAGGCTGGTATATATCCACTTTCCATCGATGAAGTGGTCAACCAATTAATAAATTTGCACTGCTCGCCTTGAGCAGTACAAAATGGTATACTCCTGAGGTACAAGGCTAGGAGCTGGGGTGGGGATTTGGCTGGTGCCTTTCTCAGTGTGATTCATAGAATTATAGGACTGGAAGAAGCCTTGAGAGGTTATCTAGTCCAGTCCCCTGCACTCATGGCAGGACTAAATATTATCTAGACCATCCCTGACACGTCTTTGTCTAACCTGCTCTTAAAAATCTCCAATGCTGGAGATTCCACAACCTCCCTAAGCAATTTATTCCAGTGCTTAACCACCCTGACAGTTAGGAATTTTTTCCTAATGTCCAACCTAAATCTCCCTTGCCGCAATTTAAGCCCATTGCTTCTTGTCCTATGCTTAGAGGTTAAAACAACATTTTTTCTCCCTCCTCCTTGTAACAACCTTTTACGTATTTGAAAACGTATTTGATCATGCGTGGCTCTGGGAGCATTCATGCAATCTAGCTGAGTATGGGGCTCCACATGCAGTTGTACTGAGTAATAACAGTGTCTGGAGGGGTTTGCTGCTTGTCACTAGCAAAGCATTATGAGAGAGAGCCCAGGCTGGAGAGTTAAGGGGGCACAGCAGTCCCACGGTCCCAGGCTGCACCCTGGGGATTCCATCACAAATGGTTCACATGGTTTAATGTTCTGCCTGAAACAGTGGCCAATGTCAGAGGCATCCACTCCATAATGCAATAGGCCAATGAAGAGCAATTTCTTCATAATTCTAGCTGGAGAGCAACCTATGCCCTGAAGAATGAAGACTTAGTGCTCTTGCAATATTACTCCTCGGGGAATTCTGCGCTGTTGTGTGCATGCATAATTAATGAGCCATGCATATTTTTAATATTTTGCACTGAAAAAGGCTTCCGCCAAAATGTTGCTGTAGTTCCGCCTTCTGCCCACCAGAGGGCGCTGTGGAGAAAGAACACAGCAGCAACTCCCGGCCAGTAAGGGAAGACAAAGAGCCTGCAGAGCCTTCTTCGCAGCGCCTGTCAGGCCAGGTCAGGAGACAGGGGCTATGGGGAGACAGAGTCTCATAAAGGCTAGTGGGGGAGGCGCTAAATGGGAGTGGAGGCACAGGGCCACGGTGGGAGGGAGGTGCAGGACCACATGGTGATGCAGGAGGGGGTGAAAAGTTACATAGGGACAGAGGGTAGCAGGGCCACATGGGGATGTGGGAGTGGGTGTCTGAGTGGTGGTGGAGGAACACATGGAGACAGGAGCAGATGTGCCTGACTGAATGGGAGAGGCTAGGGGTCAGCCAGGGTCTGCATGGGGGAAGGTTCCTAACAATCCCACCTTGAGCCCCCAAAAAACTTGTTCCATACTTTTCCCACCCACACCCAACAACCTTCCAAGTTCACACCCAGCAATTTACTCCCCTCTCCCTCAGCTCCTCTGTTACCCCTGACTTCCCCAAGCCTTTGCACTGCTTTTGAGGGGTGCGGGAAATAAAGTTGTGTATTGTAGTTTAAATGAATTATTACTCCGAGTTCTATATTAATATGCCTAGTAAGGAACCTATTTGTCAAAAAATGTTTCCTGAATCTTTTTTGTTGTCATCTGTATTGTTACAGACATACTTGCTGACAGGTATTTTGAAATAAATGACCAAAAATAATTGAAACTGGTGTGATTATATTGTGTTATTTTGACAAATAAAATATGCAGAATTTTGCAGAATTTTAAAATATTGTGTGCTGAATTTTTAATTTTTTGTTGCAGAATTCTCCCAGGAGTACTATATACAGTATAACTAAACTATTTACCTGAATAACGTGAGGCACAGATTTCCACAGAATACACTATGTGCTTACACAAATTTCCAATGCCTCTGATGTTCTTATATTAAAAGAATATATTAACCTAGATTTAAATTAAATTAACTATTTCTAATAAAGGTATTTTTTTAATCCTACATGAATGAGTCTTGCAGTTTTATTTTAAACAAGTTTAAAAGATTATTGAGGTGTCTCTCTCTCTCCCACTTCTTGGCCGTGAGCAGTGGATTAGGGAAACTGACCTTAGCTTCCAGGTCTCGTCGTTACCTCATGGACCAGTACAGAGGAGGAACCTCCAGCTCCCTACTCCTGGCCAAGTGGACAAGTCAGGAAAAGGCTCCAAGGATCAGCTCAGCTGCAAATGACTCTGAGTTCTTAAGGACCAAATTTTCTAAAGATTACAACTCCCATTTATGCACTTATTTAAATGACAGGATTCTCAGAAGAGCACAGCATGTTGGGCACTCAGCTCTTTGGAAAATCTGGCCAGAAAATTACAATGGAAGCTGTTGGGTCTGAACACTTTTGAAAATCTGGCCCCAATTGTGGCAGTGGAGCACTTGAAATATGAGGCTTATATGTAGATTTAACCATGTATGTTATCTTGTATTGTCTTCACAGAATTTCATCTCTGTCTTTTTGTTGTCCAATTATAATTAGATGTTGCCTTGTGGCTCCTATCAAGTTGTCAGTATGACCCTCAGTTGGACAATGCATGGGTAAGACCCCTGAAGTATGATATCCAACCCTATTCTAAAGAATGATAATTATTCTTCCCAGACATATTTTCATGCAATTGTTGCCTCTGAGAGATGAGCAAAAGAAATTCACATTATGGGAAATCTGTCCCAACGGCTTTTCTGGGACATGGCCAGGATACATTAGGTTTCTTATGTTACGTAGTCCTTCAGTTTGTTGGAAAGTCATATTTGGAAAAGAAGTTTCCATCAAGATTTTAGTGAAGAGTAAGGAGAAAGCCACCAAATAGTCTCAATTGGCATGGCAATGCAGGAAAAGTGTAGAAATAAATCTATATGTCTTAAAAATCTTAGATTGAGTTCAATATGGGATAGACTCAAAAGATAAAATGTAAGAGAATACAGAAAAAAGCATGTTGAGATTAACCACCTAAGTATTCATGAAGCAGTTACCACCTTGGTACGATTGGTAATGTTTTTGAGGACACTGTAGGAACAAGCTAACTCTCAGCTTGTGCACATACACAAAAAGAGGGCAAGAAATAGTCTTCAACCAAGCACTTTGGAAAGGGAGTAACAGCCATTATAACAGGAAACTCCCACATAATTTGATAAAACAGGATGGGATTCACAAAATTAAATCTCAGAAGGATTGTTCTGAATTTCATACCTTGGCAGATATCAGGTTAGTTGGCTGAAAATGACCAAAGCAATTCCCCTTGTGACTTCATCAACAGGGGAAGTAATGATTACTTAAAAAGAGAACCATCATGTGGATGTTCAGAAGCAAAGTTTCAGTGTGCAGTGCAGATCTATTATTCACAATGAGGTCTGGATGTATAGAACAGACCTGGAAGAGGATTAAGTGGAGGACTATTACCTAGATGCCAAAAAAGTATACATTGTTTCATTATTCATTTATTAGTTAGCTGAGAGCTGGTGACATGGATCAAACTGACAGCCTGGAGTCTAAACTAAAATGTCCACAGACCAGGTACAGCGGGGCAACAGAGCAGCTTTACAGGCTTCCTGCACACTGCCCTGCTTGTATGACACAACCATGACCCTTAAGTAGAGTCCCGTGAACTTGCAGATATCTGCAGACCATGTTTGCGGATGGATGCGGATCCTATTTTACAGCTAAAGCCCTGCAAATCTGCAGATATCCACTTTATATCCACAGACCATGTTTGCGGATTGGATACGGATACCAATTTTGTACCCGCACAGGGCTCTACCCTTAGGGACAATCTGCAGAAACAACATACAGTGGACCCCCGTTTATCCGACCCTCTGTTATCCAACTCTCCATATTAACTGAACAACCAGCACACACAGGTCCAGAAGTAAGCAATCTCATCTGTGGCCACTAGATGGTGCTGCAGCCTCGCACCTTCCCATTCTCCGGATTATCCGAATATTGGATTATCCGATCTGGGCCCGGTCCCAATTAGATCAGATAAACAGGGTTCTGCTGTAGTTCATCCTGCATGCCAACTTGCTCCTTGGCCTGTCTGCTGAAATTGCCAACCAGAGTGCTAATTAACCACAAATCTGGGATGATGGTTTTATGGGGCTTAGATCAGTGGCTCTCAAACTTTCCAGACTACTGTACTTCTTTCAGGAGTTTGATTTGTCTTGCGTACCTCAAGTTTCACCTCACTTAAAAACCACTTGCTTACAAAATCAGACATAAAAATAAAAAAAAAGTGTCACAGCATGCTATTACTTAAAAATTGCTGACTTTCTCATTTCAAATTATTCATATAATTTAAAAAAAATCAAGTGCCGTATAAATATTGTACTTACATTTCGGTGTATAGTATATAGAGCAGTATAAACAAGTCATTGTCTGTATGAAATTGTAGTTTGTACTGACTTCACTAGTGCTTATGTAGCCAGCTGTAAAGCTAGGCAAATATCTAGATGAGTTGGTGTAACCCTGGAAGACTTCTGCGTACCCCTGGTTGAGAACCAGTGGCTTAGACCACCAACTCTTTTCACATAGGACACCGAGCAGCCCAAAGGAGCAGCAAACAGGAGAGTTTTACAAGGGAGTTCTCCAGGTGAAGGAGGAGCAACTACGCGAACCTTGGGGTGATTTTGTTGTCTGTCGTTGTGTGCATGCTTGCTTGCTTGCTGTGTGCCTGATTCATTGAAGTTTATAAGGTGGTGTGTTTGGGGGGCTCTGTGCTGAGCCTAGCTGCCTGCTAGGCCAAGCTGAGAACTTCCTAACAAGGCTCTAGCCTGCCATCCTTTCATCCCTAATCCCTTTAGGATGTCCTGACAAAGGAGTGGGGCTAACGCAGAGACCAGGGGTTTAAAAAGCCAGCTTATAAGTGATCAGAGGAGCTAGCAAACAGGAGGCTTTTGCATGGGAGTTTAGAGAGCAAGCATGGAGAGCCAAATAAACCTAACAAATTCTCTAAATTTAGGCCAATAAACACTCTCCCCCCACCCAACCCTTCCAAAAAACCACACACACAAAACCCCCCAGAAACCATACAAACAATGCAGCCAGAAGTCCAGTAACAGAGTGGGGGCCATCCAGTTTACTGCACTGAATACATCATGTATGAGTACCTGCCTTGTGGGCAGGTGGAATGCACATGCATTTGGTGCAAGCAGCTTATGGCCCTCAGATACAGAGTACAGGGTCTTGAGACCAGAGTGGCTGAACTGGAGGAGCTAAAGGAGACAAAGAGGAATCTAGACAAGACTTTCCAGGACACAATTGAGAGAGATCCCACTCCCATTCAAACAACCTCTGTGCCACTGAGGAGGAGGAGGAAAGTCTCAGGGAAGGAGATCATCAATCTAGAGCAGACAGAAACAATCCCATAGTCGGAACCTTCCTTCCAGATGATGTAATGGCATCCTCGCACACTGAAGATAGCATTCTGGGAGAGGGGACCCCTGTTATTGGGAAGCGACAGGTAATAGTAATGGGGGGGATTTGATTATCAGAAATACCGATAGTTGCGTTTGTGATGACCGAAAGAACTGCACGGTGAATTGCCTGCCAGGTGTGAAGGTTGTGGACCTCTCGAGACATAGACAGAGTGACTTATGTGCAATGCTGGGGAGGAGCCAATGGTCATGGTACATGTAGGTACCCATGGCATGGGGGAAGGGAGGTGAGAGGTCCTGGAGGCCAAATTTAGGCTGCTAAGTAATAGATTAAAGTCCAGAACCTCAATGGTAGCATTCTCTGAAATGCTTCTAGTTACACGCACAGGCCAGTTAGACAGGAAAAACTGCAGGGTCTCAATGTGTGGATGAGCTGATGGTGTTTGGAGGAAAGATTCCATTTATTAGGAATGGGGAAACTTTTGGGAAAGGAAGAACCTATACAGGAGGGATGGGCTCCACCTAAACCAAAACAGAACCAGACTGCTGGCATATAAAATTAAAGAAGTAGTAGAGTGGTTTTTAAACCAAGGGCTAGGGGAAAGTCGACAGGTGCAGAGGAAAAACACGGTTTGGACAACCACATCCATTGGGGAGGATTAAAAGGGATACTCTATAATCTCAGTAAGGAGAAGAGGATAGAAGTTGATAGAGTACAGGTAAGAACTAAAGAGAAACAGTCAAATGAAAAAGAGTTCCATTCAGTTACATCACGTGAAGGCAGACAACTAAATATTGACAGATTTTATAAGTGCTTGTATACAAACACAGGTTTCAGAGTAGCAGCCGTGTTAATCTGTATTCACAAAAAGGAAAGGAGTACTTGTGGCACCTTAGAGACTAACAAATTTATTTGAGCATATGCTTTCGTGAGCTACAGCTCACTTCATCGGATGCATTCAGTGGAAAATACAGTGGGGAGATTTATATACACAGAGAACATGGGTGTTATCATACATGTTGTAAGGAGAGTGATCACTTAAGATGAGCTAATACCAGCAGGAGAGCGGGGGGCGGGACGGGACATCTGATTTGTGTCCATTTATTCTTTTACATAGAGACTGTCCAGTTTGACCAATGTACATGGCAGAGGGGCATTGCTGGCACATGATGGCATATATCACATTGGTAGATGTGCAGGTGAACGAGCCTCTGATAGTGTGGCTGGTGTGATTAGGTAAAAGAATAAATGGACACAAATCAGATGTCAAGAATTATAACATTCAGAAACCAGTCAGAGAACTCTTCAATCTCTCTGGTTACTTGATTACAGACCTAAAAGTTTCAATATTACAACAAAAAGACTTCAAAAACGGACTCCAACGAGAGACTGCTGAATTGGAATTAATTTGCAAATAGAGACTGAGAGTGGATTGGTCATTACACAAAGTAAAACTTTCCTCATGTTTATTCCCCCGGCCTCCCCACTGTTCCTCAGACGTTCTTGTCAACTGCTGGAAATGGCCCACCTTGATTGTCACTAAAAAAGGTTTTCTCCCCGCCCCGCCCCGCTCTCCTGCTGGTAACAGCTCACCTTACCTGATCACTCTCCTTACAGTGTGTAGGATAACACCCATCGTTTCATGTTCTCTGTGTATATAAATCTCCCCACTGTATTTTCCACTGAATGCGTCTGATGAAGTGAGCTGTAGCTCACGAAAACTTAGGCTCAAATAAATTGGTTAGTCTCTAAAGTGCCACAAGTACTCCTTTTCTTTATACCAACACAAGAAGTTTAAATACTACGGTGTGTGTGAGAACTTGAGTGCCTGGTACTAAATGACAGGTTTCAGAGTAACAGCCGTGTTAGTCTGTATTCGCAGAAAGAAAAGGAGTACTTGTAGCACCTTAGAGACTAACCAATTTATTTGAGCATAAGCTTTCGTGAGCTACAGCTCAGCTCTCGAAAGCTTATGCTCAAATAAATTGGTTAGTCTCTAGGGTGCCACAAGTACTCCTTTTCTTTTTGGTACTAAATGAGGATATTGATATAATAGGCATCATAGAAACTTGGTGGATTGACGAGAATCAATGGGACACAGTAGTACCAAGGGTGCTCTAAAGTTCATCCACCTCCCTACACTTCAGATCCCAAGCAGCAACTTCAAAGCACTATCTATACAGTTATTTTATTAGCAGGAGCCCGGCTAACCCAAGTCTGTCAACCCAGCCTGGGGAAGTTCGCTCCAAAACCCTGTGTCCTCTTGGGGACTCCACATGCTATCTTCAAATGCCTGAGCCACACATCCCTCCAACAAGAGCCATGTCAAGAAATACAACGGTACAAATGGGCTTCCACTTCCTGCTGCTTCGCGTGTCATGCAGGTTGCTCCCCAGACCCTATTTCCCTACCTTGTAGTAATGCTCCAGCAAGATCCTGACAACTCCTTCCACGCTTTCCGCCTCCACTGGTTTCCTGGCAAACTGAAGCAGATACTGCAGAGCCTCTGCCGGCGAAGTGGCCTTACACAGATCTACGTGGAGCGCCGCCGATTTACTGGGCTTGGTCAGCCGCAGCTTCTTGGCGGAGATCTCTTCGTGCTGCTGCTGCGGAGCCATGACACGGCGTGAGGC
This sequence comes from Lepidochelys kempii, assembly GCF_965140285.1. Taxonomy (NCBI): domain Eukaryota; kingdom Metazoa; phylum Chordata; order Testudines; family Cheloniidae; genus Lepidochelys; species Lepidochelys kempii. The sequence continues at coordinate 17,312,149 of NC_136380.1, forward strand.
GGGACGCCAGAACAGCGGGGAGCCGCCGGGTCTGTGCGGCTAACCCCAGCCCCCGCCGCCCTTTGCCAGTAGGGCCCACCGCTTGGAGGGGTCCCTTGGGCCCTCCCGGGGGGACCCCCTCACACACACCCACACCCCGAAGGGGTCCCCGGCGGGGCTGGCAGCTGCCCGGCTCCCCTGTGCGGCCCTCCCAGCAAGAGGGGCTCCAGGGGAGCAGTAGCCACCTGCGGGCCCTGAGGCCTCTCCCGGATCCAGGGTTGGGACCGGGAGGCCCTTCAGTGCTAGGCCTCAGGCTTCCAGCGGGCTTTCCTGCAACCCCAGGCCGCCCAGGAGTCGCCCTGCTCGGGCAGGGGCCCGGCCCCCTCCCCCGGGGAGTCCCCCTTCCGTGCTCCAGACTTCGCCCTTTACCTGGACGACCTTAGTGAACTCCTCATACACCCGCTTCTTCAGGTGCGCCGCCATGCTGAGCCCCGCCACCCCCGCCGCCGTTCGCCTTCAGCAGGGCGTGAGCCGCCGCAGCCACCGTACCGTGCCGTGCCCTCCTTCTCCTTCCCCCTCACCCGGAAACGAAACCATAGAGATGCTGAAGATGACGGGGAAGGGAAACTGTCCTTCCTAGACACCTGGAGGTCTCCTCTCTATGGCCAGGGACTCTCAGGCTGGGGAGAGCTCCTCCAGTGGCCTTGGTGGGTGCATCTGAAGAAGTGGGTTTTTCACCCAAGAAAGCTTGTGCCCAAATAAATCTGTTAGTCCTTAAGGTGCCGCCAGACTCCTCGGGGTTACAGTGGCCTTAAGTCAGTGGGGCAGGTTCAGGCCAGCACAAGGAGGCGGTGCCCTGAGCTGGCCCCACCCCGGGGGCTGCCCTTCACTGGGAGTGCCTGGAGCTAGGAAAGCCACCCTGCTAGTGGGAGGGTGCACAGTCCCTGGGCTAAAGCACTGGGCCGGGAGCCAGGAGAGCCGGGAGCCAGGAGAGCCGGGTGCCAGTCCCAGCGCGGCCACGTGCGGCTCACACGCGCGGCTGGATGCGACTCGGAAGCGTGAGCCCCAGGAAAAACAAAGCGACCCCAGCAGGGCTGAATCAGCAGGGGCCGGGGAAGTGGTGACTCCAGCTCAGCGAAGGGAATCATACCAAGCCACCCTTCAATTTCTAAACTAGTAGTTCTCACACTTTTTTTTCCCCGCGGACCACTTGAAAATTGCTGAGGGTCTCGGCAGACCACTTAATGATCTTTCCAAATGTTTGTACCGTGAGATAACTATTGTAAAGTGCTTTCGATAAAAGCACTGTATTAAAAAGAATTAACTTTTTTCTTCTACAAGTAAAAGCACAAAACTCATATTTTAATATCAGTAGTCTTATCTTTCTAATGTGATGGATGTGCCCTCTCCCCCCTGCCATTGCAGCCCCCGAGCTGGGGCTAGGAAGGAGGGCCGTCTCTTCCCGGCAGCCACAGCCCTGGAGCTGGGGAAAGTCATCTCTTTCTCTGGCTGCCACAGCCCTGCACATCCCAAATTCCCCCCACCCTGTCTTCTCACCCCACTGCCCTGTCCCACCTACTCCCTATTCCCCCCAAGGCCACCATCTTACCTTACCTGTGCATCTTTTTCAGGGTCCAAGCATCTAGTTAGTGGAACCCCGCCTGCTCGGCTCCACTACTTAGGTGGGTGACCATTCTTTCATGTGCAGCCTCCCAGGCACACACCTTAGAGGGAACTATCCACGGACCACCTGAATGGAGCTCACAGACCACTGGTGGTGGTCCATGGACCACAGTTTGAGAACCTCTATTCTAGACTATTCGGTGCATCAGTTTTGATAAGTGGCTTCCGTGGGCCCCTGTAGTGCAGATCAGGATCCCATGCCAGATTCTCAGCTGGGGCAAATCAGTAGCACTTAGGATTGGGGGGGGGGGGGGGAATAGCTCAATGGTTAGAGCATTGGTATGCTAAACCCAGGGTTGTGAGTTCAATTCTTGAGGGGGCCATTTAGGGATCTGGGGCAAAAATAAGGGACAGTACTTGGTCCTGCTGTAAAGGCAGGGGACTGGACACAATGACCTTCAAGATTCCTTCTAGCTCTATGAGATAAAAAAAAAATCTAACTTCACATTCACATTTTTAATTTTCTGAAAGATTTTTTTTTTAATTCATTGGGTCTTTTGTTACCACACAAATAGATTTCTATATCTACCCCTTTTAATGTATTGGGTGCTGTGTATGTGTCAGTAACAAATTTATTCCCTTGATGGTCCCAGAGGGGCCCGAATTGTTATTTCCTTCCAGACATTTCCTCAGGCTGTTGCCTTAGTGGCGTGACCACATAAAGCACTGTCCCCAAACTTTTGAGGAAAGGAGTGGGGCTGTGACTCGGGGGGGGGGGGCAGGGAAAGAGGTAAGAGGGCTGAGGCTGGGGCTGCAGTTGGCGGTGAGTCTGGGGCCAGGGAAGAAGCCATGGCCAGGGACCAAGGCTGGGAGTGGGAGCGGGGCCAGGAGCAGAGCTGCAGCAGGGCCACATTCAGGCCATGTGCAGAGCCGTGCCGAGGCTGGGGACAGGGTCAGGCACGGGGTTGGGAGCCAGGGCTGCGACTGGGAACGGGGCTGGAGCAGAGCTGGGGGCTGGGTGGCACTCCCTCCCCACCCCCTGTGGGCACTAGCCCAGCTTTCGCACCACCCCCAAGTGTTCCTCTGTTGCCCCCCAGGGGGTTACACCCCACAGTTTGGGGACCTCTGTCACAGAGTCATAGATTCCAAGGCCAGAAAGGACCATTGTGATCATCTGATCTGACCTCCTGTGTAACACAGGGTGTAGGACATCCCACAAATAATTCCTGTTTGAATTGAGCAGATCTTTTAGAAAAAACATCCAATTGTGATTTAAACTTTGCCAATGATGGAGGATCCACCACAACCTTTGAGAAATTATTCCAGTTGCTGATTATGCTTACTATTAAAAATGACCGGTTTCAGAGGGGTAGCCGTGTTAGTCAGTATCAGCAAAAACAACAAGGTGCCACAAGGACTCCTAGTTGTTTTTACTATTAAAAATGTAAGCCTTATTTCCAGGCTGAATTTCTCTGTGGGGAGAGTATTTCAGTTCAATTTAGTGATATAGAAGGGAAATTCACTCCTGTTATTGTTCTCAATAACATGTTTTCATAAGTACCTGCAAATGTACTCTGAGAGTAGCCAGAAGGTGCAGTTAAAAATGTTAAAATATATAAAAAACTGCCTTGCTTCATGCCAAGACTGGTTTTACTGATTTCTTTATACAATATGCCTTTCAAATTCTAGGATAGCAGTCTATGAGATTTACTATTATACTGTGGCAGGAGAACTATCTTTAATTGTGTTTCTTAAGTATTTGATGTAGGTTAGGTAAATAAGGGTGAAACATATTTGCTTGAGTTGTCCTGGCCTTGCCCATCTGCGAAGGTTCAGGCAGCAATTAGACATACTTAACTATCTGGAGTTTACCCTTTTTTCCCCCAAACGGAAAGATTTGAAGTTATATAAAGTGACCCAAACTTTCCAGAAAAATTCTATCCTGGTCTGAGATGTGGCATGCAAAATGTCATGGGGATGCATTTGGTTTTGCTGAAGTCAGGAGGGGGTGGAAAAAGCTTCCCATTGAAGTTTGATATCTTTAACTGTAGCCTTTTGTGAATACAAGAACTAAAAAGGGACCCAGACTTCAAGTCCCCTGCCTCCCAAAGAAATAGGGGTCAGACATTAGTTCTGGATCTGAGTACGGATTCTGAACCCATTTCTTCCACAAAGTTTGGAGGTGTTCAGTTCTGAGAGGTTGATTCAGGCTCATATCTCTCTCTCTTTCTTTGAAGAGATTAGATTTCTATACACTAGTCATTCCTGTGTGAACCCACTGAAGTCAGTAGAGTTGCACCAGCGATATGTGAATTTGGCCCAATAATGTCTAGAAATAATTTTTCCCCCAAAAAAGCAGTTTTAATTCTGTGTTTGGGATGTGTTATCCCCCAACCTGAGCTGTGTTTTAAGTTTGTAATCAGACCACAAACTGAGTATGTTTCATGTGCTTTTGGCTTTGGTTTGCAAACGTTTTACTAGCACTGAGCTAGAACCAGAACCAGAGAAGGGTTGAGTGCCCTCAACTCCCATTGACTACAGTGGGAGTTGAAGGAGGGTGGTACATCTCAGGATCGGGTTCTTTGACCATTGAAGTCAAGGGAGGCTGTTATTTCAATGGGCATTGGAACAGGCCTTGGGTACGGAACTCCCCGAGAACTAAATGCATAAGGCAGAGCATAGTGGATCAGGGCAGAAATTTTCAAAAGTGACCAGTGATAGTGGGTGCTCAGCACTTTCTGAGAATCAGGCCCCTTTAAGCGATTTTGGGCACACAAAATCATTAGTCACTTTTAAAAATCTTGCCCAAGCCTTCAGAATTTTAGGGGGCTGAAGCTTCTCACACTTACACCAGTTTTACACAGTGTAACTGCACTGACTTCAGTGAAGTCAGCCCTGATTTACACCACTGGAAGAGCAATAACCAGGATGTAGGCCTTTTATACTACATTTCATGAAGATAGATTCTAACCCAGTAGTGTATAAGGAAAGCTTTGTGGGTTTTTAAGGGGATAATAAAGAAGGTAAATTTATACTATGCAAAGAGGCTTTTAAAAGTGTATTTAATTACTATCCCAAAACACATATTGTCCTTTATAGGAGGCAACCCATATTTCAAGAGCAAAAGTAAACATAACCATGATCTAGAATAACCAATATGATTTTCAGATATCCCTGGAGTAGTAAATAATTGAAAATCATCAGCTGTCTTGAGTATAAAAATAAATAAAAAATAAATTTGTGAATATTAAGGTTTTAAAAAACAATAGAGGACCCAATCCAGCACCCCCTACTCAGGCAAAATTTTATGGAAGTTGAAGGGAGTTTTGCTTTAGTAGCGACTGTAGGAACCGGGCTGTAGTTTGTACTATTGGAAGTACCTTATGAGACTCTTCCATCTAATAATCATTGTGGGGTTTCATTATGTCTCCTGATGCATATATTCATTGGTAGCACTCAAAGAGATGTAACTGATGGCACAAAAAATAGCTAAACACTGCTGCATTAAGAAGTAGAACGCCTTCAACTTAAACTGGAAAACCTTTGGGGCAGACACCATCTTTTTGGTCTGTGTTTGTACAACACCTTGCTCAATGGGGACCTGGTTCATGACTGGGGCTCCGAGTGCTACCACAATACAAATAATAATAATAATATTTGCTAGAGAATGGGTTGTCAACCTGGGCATTGACACCCTTTTTCTTTACAGCTAGAGGAGAGGTAGGGGTCCTGAAACCTTATCTGTTTTAACACAAGGTCCTGGTATGGACCAGGTTAAGAACCACTGTCTTAGAGCATTGGTTTTCTCAGCAGAGGGCCAAATTTTGCCTTGGCATGAGCGAGCGCAGCTGCCAGTGGGTTCAGTGGCAACTCATGTATAGAGGGCGTCAGGGCACTGCCCCACCCCCACCAAAGGCTTCAGAGCACTCTGCAGTTATTCAGAGATGGGCAGTGAATTCAGCACCACAAACCCCACTCAAAATCCCCACCACTTGCTTCCTCTCAGATCTTGACTGCACAGTCTGTTGGAGAGGAGAAGCGGCAGGAGAAATTGACAAGGAGCTGTGGGAGGCCCCAGAAAATCAAGAAGAAAGGCAAGAGGCTCAGGAGAAGATCCACTCTGGTGAGTGGGTAAATCTTGTCAGTCACTCCAGGCCTAGGAGGTGAAGAAGCCTCAAGGGCTTGGGACTAATGGGGAAGTGTGGCTGGGGGAGTAAGGAGAAATTCAGGTGAAGGGAGGGAGCAGGGAGGAGACTTAAGAGGCCAGGGCTAAGCAAGGTGGGAATGATGGGGAAGAGAAGAGCACCCAGAGTTCTGGGACTAAGTCGGGGGAGGGGGGCATTGTGGTGTGGGGGAGACCTGGGGGTTTCTGCTATGTCCCACTTGCCCCAAAGTTCACCATCAGTCACTGAGTTACATGTGCTTATATAACTCCTTCAACTGAAGTCATATAATTGATCATATGCAGATGTAGCTGAGAGACCAGTGAGTATGTCTGCCCTGGTAGCTGGGGCTGTGTGATTCCCCCCTCGAGGAGTCATACCTGTGTGAACTCCCACTGAGCTAGTCCACTAAAAACAGAAGGTAGCCATGGCAGGGCAAGCTGCGGGATAGGTTAGCCTCCCTGAGAATGTTTCTAGGGCCTCAGAGGGGCATGTCCTCAGGGCAGTTAGCCCCTTCTGCCACTCTCACTACATTGTACTTTGAGCATGCTAGTTCAATTAGAGCTGGCATGGGTATTCTCCTCGAGCTGGGAATCACACACCCCGTCCCTAGCTCCAAGAGCAGAAGTACCCTTAAGAGTGAAGCTATATTCAGACTAAGGACTTGGTGTACTCCCATATTTATTCCTCTCTCAATGACACTTCCAGACCTGATTTGCTGCTTTACAAAGATGGGTTTCAGAGTAACAGCCGTGTTAGTCTGTATTCGCAAAAAGAAAAGGAGTACTTGTGGTACCTTAGAGACTAACCAATTTATTTGAGCATAAGCTTTCGTGAGCTACAGCTCACTTCATCGGATGCATACTGTGGAAAGTGTAGAAGATCTTTTTATACACATAAAGCATGAAAAAATACCTCCTCCCAACCCACTCTCCTGCTGGTAATAGCTTATCTAAAGTGGGGGGTGAGAAAACCTGGATTTGTGCTGGAAATGGCCCAACTTGATTATCATACACATTGTAAGGAGAGTGATCACGTTAGATAAGCTATTACCAGCAGGAGAGTGAGGTGGGAGGAGGTATTTTTTCATGTTTTGTGTGTATATAAAAAGATCTTCTACACTTTCCACAGTATGCATCCGATGAAGTGAGCTGTAGCTCACGAAAGCTTATGCTCAACCTCAGCCTGGTCCAGTCCACACAAGAGATCCACTTCCTGGACACTACAGTGCAAATAAACAATGGTCACATAAACACCACCCTATACCGGAAACCTACTGACCGCTATTCCTACTTACATGCCTCCAGCTTTCACCCTGACCACACCACACGATCCATCATCTACAGCCAGGCTCTGCGATACAACCGCATTTGCTCCAACCCCTCAGACAGAGACAAACACCTACAAGATCTCTATCAAGCATTCTTACACCTACAATACCCACCTGCGGAAGTGAAGAAACAGATTGATAGAACCAGAAGAGTTCCCAGAAGTCACCTACTACAGGACAGGCCTAAAAAAGAAAATAACAGAACGCCACTAGCCGTCACCTTCAGCCCCCAACTAAAACCCCTCCAACGCATTATTAAGGATCTACAACCTATCCTGAGGGATGACCCAACACTCTCACAAATCTTGGGAGACAGGCCAGTCCTTGCCTACAGACAACCCCCCAACCTGAAGCAAATACTCACCAGCAACCACATACAACACAACAGAACCACTAACCCAGGAACCTATCCTTGCAACAAAGCCCGTTGCCAACTGTGCCCACATATCTATTCAGGGGACACCATCACAGGGCCTAATAACATCAGCCACACTATCAGAGGCTCGTTCACCTGCACATCCACCAATGTGATATATGCCATCATGTGACAGCAATGCCCCTCTGCCATTTACATTGGTCAAACTGGATAGTCTCTACGTAAAAGAATAAATGGACACAAAACAGATGTCAAGAATTATAACATTCATTAACCAGTCAGAGAACACTTCAATCTCTCTGGTCACGCGATTACAGACATGAAAGTTGCTATATTACAACAAAAAAACTTCAAATCCAGACTCCAGCGAGAAACTGTTGAATTGGAATTCATTTGCAAATTGGATACAATTAACTTAGGCTTGAATAGAGACTGGGAGTGGCTAAGTCATTATGCAAGGTAACCTATTTCCCCTTGTTTTTTCCTACCCCCCGCCCCCTCAGACGTTCTTGTTAAACCCTGGATTTGTGCTGGAAATGGCCCACCTTGATTATCATACACATTGTAAGGAGAAAGAAAAGGAGTACTTGTGGCACCTTAGAGACTAACCAATTTATTAGAGCATAAGCTTTCGTGAGCTACAGCTCACTTCATCAGATGCATATCGTGGAAACTGCAGCAGACTTTATATATACACAGAGAATATGAACCAATACCTCCTCCCACCCCACTGTCCTGCTGGTAATAGCTTATCTAAAGTGATCATCAGGTGGGCCATTTCCAGCACAAATCCAGGTTTTCTCACCCTCCACCCCCACACACAAATTCACTCTCCTGCTGGTGATAGCCCATCCAAAGTGACAACTCTTTACACAATGTGCATGACAATCAAGTTGGGCTATTTCCTGCACAAATCCAGGTTTTCCCACATCCCCCCACCCCCATACACACACAAACTCACTCTCCTGCTGGTAATAGCTCATCCAAACTAACCACTCTTCAAGTTTAAATCCAAGTTAAACCAGAACATCTGGGGGGGGAGGAAAAAACAAGAGGAAACAGGCTACCTGTCTTGTAAGGAGAGTGGTCACTTTAGATAAGCTATTACCAGCAGGAGAGTGGGTTTGTGGGGGAGGGGAAGGGGGGCGAGAAAACCTGGATTAGTGCTGGAAATGGCCCAACTTGATTATCATACACATTGTAAGGAGAGTGATCACTTTAGATAAGCTATTACCAGCAGGAGAGTGGGGTGGGAGGAGGTATTTTTTCATGCTTTGTGTGTATATAAAAAGATTTTCTACACTTTCCACAGTGTGCATCCGATGAAGTGAGCTGTAGCTCACGAAAGCTCATGCTCAAATAAATTGGTTAGTCTCTAAGGTGCCACAAGTCCTCCTTTTCTTCTTACAAAGATGATTTCCCCCCAGTACTGCAAACATGACCTGGGATCTGGAAGCCAAGCAAAGTTCGTTCTGCCTATTACTGTATATGTGTAGCAACAGTAAAAATTCTGTACCAGATCCTCCAATGTGGCTACTTTGCACTGCACTGACAGCTGTTTCTGGCTGTAAAACTGGTTAACTCAATCCCAGGACGATTGCCCCACAGCTGGTGTAGAGACTACACTACCTGCAGCTCTGGCTGTTTACACAGAATGAGGTCAGAGTAAAGAGGATGACACCCTCTACTGCTCTGGTCCCCTGAATGTGGTTTCAGCCCCTTGGGGCTGTTAGCAATCAGTCTAAGGCTGCTCTGACTTACACTGGAAGACCAGGCCTGTACACGATAGACTCAGTTTTGGAATAGCATGGGGGCGGGGAGGATTTACACTCCCGTTGCACACACATCTCAACTTGTGAGGTGTGCAGTTTGGCCAGATTCCAGAATCTGATCTCTGAGAGATTTTCTATATTAAAACAACAGAAGTCTATTTATTTTAATAGCCATTTAAAAATCACTGCCAACCCTTCCCTTTTGCTACCACCAGGTGAACAGAAATTTGTAGAAGAAGACGTAGGATTTGATCCGGAAGCCTTTCTCCGTGACGTGGGGCTGGAAGGAAATCTTGTATCCTTTGGCTTCAATGTCCATTTTAATGCAATCCAATAGGTCAGAAATGCTCGGCGTTGCCTTCCAAGGGCCAAACTTCACCACAGATTTCTTATCCATGTCCAAGCTGTTCAGGGTGTCGTGACACTTGGCTGCATCCTCCTCGGTCCTGACCACACACACTGTGACGCTGGACTGGCGGGAGGCTACCGCCTCCGCCCTGCCAATGCGAATCATCAGCTCAATGTTCTCGTTGTAGTTGGGCACGTGGGCCAGAAACTGCTTCCTTGCCACCACCTCCCCAAAAATCTGAGGGGAGTCCTCCAGCTGCTTGACCAGAGGCTCAATGTCATAGAACAATGCCTCTTTATACACATCCTGGATGCACTGGGTGGGCACCTGGTTACTGCGGAGGTATTCCAAGATGTACTTAAAATAGGTGCCTGGCCTGTCAATGAAGAACCTCCCCTCTGAGTCAGTCCTGAGCTTGGGCTGGCCAGTAAACATCTCTGCCAGCTTGGAGCCAGGGTGTTTCTTCAGGGTGCTTAGCGTTGTTGTGTACACCTCCCCGCCAATGTTTAACTCCACGATTGGTGACAGCTGCAATCACAGTGGGAAAATACCACACCCATTACATGTCAGAGCAGTGGGGAATTGGAATTAACTGGCTAGTGTGTCACTGCCCCCAAGTGGATGGGCTCAGAACTGCTCACCTCTGTATCTGAGTTCATATCCTGCTAATAGCTAACCAAGAGTCTGTCTAAGATACTTATATGATTCCCATTGCCATAATATCTAAGCAGCTCACATTCTGTAATGGATTTCTCCACATAACACCCCTGTGAGGTAGGGAAGTGCCATTATCCTCATTTTAGAGTTAGGAAGCTGAGGCACAGAGAGAGTAAGTGACTTGGCCAAGGTCACACAGGGACTTGAACTTGGATTTCAGATGAGTGCCCTAACTGCTGGACCATTCTGTCTCTGCATTTCCCATTAGCTGACGTGATAGAGGCCTATGCCTTGGGAACAGAAAGTGCTGAGGTCGCTCCCTGCTATTGTGAAGTTTCATTGAGGTGATAGCAACAAGCATGAGGACAACCAAGGATTTGTTACAGTATTAATAACTAAAGTTTTATTTTCCTCTCCCCTTAATTTGGGTTTTCCCTTAAGAGCTGGGACAAGAGCTGTGTGAAATTTTAGTAACAAAACCCCAAATTAGTTTTACCTATTTTGGGGCATTGTTATAAATCCCAAAACTGGACCAGATTAGCTGATCATGCACCACTGAAATGCCGCCATTTCTGGGGTGGAAGATAACAGCTGTTTATCAAGGCAGCCTAAACCTTTCCCATAGCGTTTAGGCCATGAAGTGAAGAAGAATATGGCAACCTAACACTACAGGGGAACTTACTCAAATTTGAATTTCTGCAGGCCATAATGTCATCACTTTTGTGAAAAATGCCATGGGATCCTTGAATGCCCAGAGAGGTCACAATCTTAGGCCTGGTCTACACTGGCAAAAACACCCTGAGCGCAGCAAATTTCCGCTCTGTAAAGCACCAGCGTAGACAGTGCACCAGCACGGGGAGCCGTGCCCCTCGGGGAGATGGTTTTTTCAGAGCGCTGGGAGAGCTCTCTCCCGGTGCTGCGCTGCGACCACACACGCCACGTTAAAGTGCTGCCGTGGCAGTCCTTTAGCGTGGCCAGTGTAGACTAGTTACTTCTGATGGCTCCTCCAGCAGCACAATATCCCCAGTGCTGAGTGATGAAAAAGTGACACCTCCCCCCTTTCTGCAGAGCCACTTTATTCAGTGCTCAGTGCAGCAAAGCGTGTGTGGGGGGGGGAAGGATGGTTTTCTTGTTTATTTAAAAGTCAGGAACCAAGCAGGTTTGTGTTCTCTAACACAATTATTGCTGGAATGCAAGTCATGTGCTCTAAACTGCTACAACCACACCTAGCTGCTGGGAAAGCATCAGGCACAAAACTGATTTCCTGTTGTAGCTCATCTGCTCTTTTTCGTCCACATAGGGCTTGATCATGTAAGGATCAACTTCAGCAGAACTAACTGCAAGCTTAAAGTGCTTTGCTAGGTCAGGGCCCAGGTGCTCAGGATTGAGCCTGTAGCCAGAAAATGTAGGGGGAACATGAAGGTTACATATAAGCTTAGGTCCAAGGAACAGTGAAATAAAAAGGGCCTGATTCTCCATTGCCCTGCACCTTGCACAGTCATTTACACCAAAGCAAAGTGGGTGTACAATGGTGTCATTCACATTGGGAATTATTTTCACCCACCTGACAGAGGTGTAAATGACTGTGCCAGGTGCAGGAAAAAGAGACCAAGACCCAACAATACTTATATAGTGGAACCTCACTTAATGTTTTTACACTAGCCCACAAACTCAGTAAGTCCCACCTGAAAACCAGCAATTTCACCCCACTTCCCAGCAAAGATCAAACAGCAGGGCTGGGAAGCGAGGTCTTGTACTGCTGAGCCTTCGCTCTTTTTACAGAAACCTTTACAAAGGGTTGTCATCAATGACTAACAGCAAACTACTCTGTCAAAGGAAATGAACACGTTTTACAACTCACTAATTAGTAACCCTTGGTAATGTGGTCTAGTGGCTAGAGCATTGGCTTTGGACTCAGGAGACCTAGGTTGTAGTCCTGCTTCTGCCACTGGCCTGCTGGTTGGCCTTGGACAAGTCACGTCCCAGCTCCGTGCCTCAGTTTCCTAATCTATAAAATGGGGATTGTGATACTGACTTCCTTTGTAAAGCACTTGGAAATCTCCTGATGACAAGCGTTATATACCAGCTGGGTATTATTATTGGGGACTCTCACTAAGGGCAAGTCTACACTTAAAACACTCCAGCTATGCCACTGTAGCACTTCAGTGAAGAGGCTACCTACGCTGTGCACGTAGGTACTCTGCCTCCCCGAGAGGTGAATTCTCCTGCTGACTTAGCGCTGTCCACACCAGGGGTTAGGTCGATTTAACTGTGTCACTCAAGGATGTGGATTTTTCATACCCTGAGCAATGTAGGTATACCAAGCTAATTTCCTAGTGTAGACCTGACCTAGGTGTCCTTAACATTAGCGTGAATTAGCAAACCTGCTATTCTAGTCTGGTGTCAATGTTCTGCAAATCTAAAATGCTAGGATAACTTCCTTGCAATTGTCAACTATATAATACCCCATCGAGCAAGAAAAGCTTGTGTTTTTGTTTTTTTTTAATTTTCCAACAAATACAAGTTAAACCCTTCAGTTCAGGAGCAGAAATCACTGCCGAGTGCAGGCCGTGTCATTGTCAGAACTCTTGAGTCTAAGTTGGAGGCACCATTATGCTCAGAATGGACAATGTGATCAAACTGGAACTAAAGGCTTTTCATAAAGTCACCTCTGGGTCATATCTCTGGGTGCTGGCTGACCCCTGCGTCTCAGAAATGGCAAGCAGGCTAAAAGCAGCATAACATCCAGAATGGGGCAAAGGAGGATGCTGTTCCCACCCCCAAACTGCAGAGACCCCCCACCAGGCAGAAGATTGCCAAGCCCCCTCACCGTTTGTAGACTGCTCGTGACTTGTTTCCCCAGGGATCGGTGCTCAGATGAAATGCTCATCTCCCCCAGGCCTGCAGGGCAAAGGAAGGGAGCGGGAGGCTCAGAGGTACAAGAGGAACTTGCTGCTTGGCACTCAGATCAGGGCTTCTCTCTGACTCTCCCGGCCTCTGCCAAGGGGTACAGGATAGCTCCAGGCTCCCTTCTCTAATTCTCCCTCAGCTTCTGTGCAGTGGCTCAGGTCTGTTCTCCGCTCCTGTATGTGACTCCAGCCCAGCTGCTGTCCTAAGGGTGCAAGTGTGCTCAGGTGCTGCTGTGCGACAGCTTACAGGTGTGACAGAGCGGGGGGCTGAGCCTGTAAGCGGAAGTGTGTATTCATCAGCCCTCTGGCAAGTCGCACACAACACCTTGTGAGGGGCAGGGTGGACCTGGGCTGAGTGCCCAGTGCATCCGCCTGTGATACAGTGCAGTGACTAAACCCCAGACAATCCCTCCCAATGCACAGAGCCTGTCCGGGAGCACTGCCATGTGTGACAACTCTCTGGCTGAACTGGTTACTCCCTGCTGTCCCTGCCCTTTGGCCTTCTCACTCTGTTTAAAGACACAGTACGTGGGTTAGTCTGAACCTTACAGCCCATAGTTCACATGCGCTTTGGCCAACGTGTCCAGACTCGGATGCCCATATGTGCCTGTGTTTTTCTGGGGTGCTCAGACATTCATTAATTGGTGCAGGTAAAATAAGATCAGAGCCGAAGCTCCATTCAACCCTGAACCTTTTTTGATAGTTCACAAACGTTTGGTTAACATCCTCGCCTCACCGCATTTTTCATACACCTGGATTCACCTGGGATCAAAGGTGGAAAGTACCAGAAATTCCTTGGTTGTGGTATTGCCAGCCTAGCTGGAGTCAGGCAGCATCAGAAAACTCGTGGGGGGAGGGGAGGGGAATCTATGCTAATGAGATTTCCAGCCAGATTTTTAAACCACAGAGGTTCAAATAAGAGTGAATATAAACAGGAACTCTAAAGGAGATAGGGTGACCAGATCTCCTGCTATTATCGGGACTGTCCTACTATTAGGGACTTTGTCTTTTATATGCAACTAGTTGCACTCTATCCTCTGGAAAAAAAAAGTATCCCAATTTTTCCCACTTGCTATCTGGTCACCCTAAAAGGAAAGGAGAGTGCTGAATCCAAGACCTGACCCAAAAACGTTGCTGAAATTCAGATCCATAGCAGAATCTTGCAATACAGCCTCATCTCTGCTCCAGATTTTTTGAGGTTCACCTGTTACGTCAGAGGCCAGTATATCCTCTCCTTAGTCTGTCTGTCTTTCTCTCTTTGCACCTCATTCCCACAGCTGGACTGTGTCAGTTTGCAAATGTTCATGCCAACTCTTTTTTGGTTTTGCTTTGTGTGGGTTTGCATCCCTCTCCCCCGGCAAGAACCAGGCTTTAAGGTTTGATCCAGAAAGAAGCTTGCAGCACAAAGTGAAAGAGATTTGAATTTGACTCGTGTCACTAGTTTTTGAAATTAAACCCATCATCAGCCAAGGCTTGATCAAAGCTAGGCCAAGATTCCACTGAATGACTCATGCACCTGAATGAACCTTTCAGTGAACTTGGCCCAAGTCTTGACTTTATGATGCAACCCAGACCAGATGAGTGTGACATCCTGTTAGGTTATGTTCAGAGCTTCCTGCACAGCTGTAACCATTTCTCCCCAGAGATCCTCACGAATAATCCATGTCTGAGTTACTATGCATTCTTTTTAGTGCAGTGCTTGGATTTTCTCTTGCCAGGCCTAAAGAGTTAACAGAGCTGAGTGCAGTGAAACCTGAGACGTCCTTGGAGGTAGGAGGTTGTGTGAGCCTCTTAACACATAAACAATCAAGACTCACTGGAAAACAGTGAGGGTTGGCAGGTCTGAATTTTCTAGGTCACTGATTTTTGCAAATCCCATTCTTACATGGGGACAACTCACTTATGCCTTTCGAACATCCTGGATTTAATTCACTTGTAAACCTGAAGCTGTTGACTGATATAAATTCAAAGTTCGTTCTGTACAGTGAGTTTTTGTTACTGGAGTCACCAGCCTCTGTTCCTGCAGTTGCAGGATTGGATGGATGGAACCTCACCTCTCTGCCCTTGCAAACTTTTAACTAGAGCAGTGGTTCTCAACCAGGAGTCCGGGAGCCCCAGGAGGGCCTTGAGCAGATTTCAGGGGGTCAATCAAAATAAACCAGAGAGGGGCCGGTGTTAGACTTGCTGGGGCCCAGGGCAGAAAGCCAAAGCCCGAGCCCCACCACAGGGGGCTGAAATCGAAGCCCGAGCAGCTTAGCTTTGTGGGGCCCCCTGTGGCGTGGGGCCCTGGTAGGCAACTGCCCTGCTTGCTACCCCCGAACCCTGGTCCTGGCTTTTAATCTACTGGATATGCAGAAAACATTGTGGCACAGGTGGGGCATGAAATTTTTATAGCATGTTAGGGCCCCCCCCCCCAAAAAAAGGTTGAAAACCCCTGAACTAGAGCATGGCAAATAAAGAGGGGAGAGGTTAGCTTTGTTAAAGCTCATCAATAGGATTTTCCAAAACCAAAATCAGGGGTGCTTATGGCCGCCTCAGGATCTGAACACAGGCCCTTCAACAACACAGCACAGATCTCCCCCACTTAAGCAAAGGTGGTAGCAGTAGTAGGCTATTTCCTCTGGTGGACCAGCCTCTTGAACGGGTTACAGTTCCTGGGTCTCAGCCTCCATTCTCTTACCCCTGCTTTATGCTGGGGTCACTTACACCAGCATGTGACCCTGAAGAATCAAGGCCAGTGTTTGTGAAGCATTTTGAGTTGTCTGACTGAAAGGTGCCATGTCTGTGAGCTGTAGGATCGTTGTTGCTCTGCTGCTGAGCTTGCAGAACCCTGCTGACAGCATGGCTAGTTTTAAGATGCTGTTTCACGGTCCTAGTATATGAGCTTCTCCCAGTTGAATTTTTTTTGTTATGGGTTTTTGATTTCCAACTGCCAAATCACTCCTGTTTGAAATGGGTTTAAGAACCCCTTCCCCCCACCCTTTCTCCCCAGGGGGCACGTCACTGCAGAGTTGTGGGCATTGTACACCTGCCTCTGAAGCTGCTAGAACTGGCCCCGGTAGAGACAGTGGGCCCACTGGTCTGGCCTGTTTGGCTGCAGCCCTCCACCCTGTGGGGCTGCAATTGACTCCTGCAAGTAGCTTTGAACTGTCAGTGTCTGACTCCGGAACAAAGTCCTCTGTACTAGCACTGCATGGAAACAGTTGCTCTTGCAGCCTGGTGCTCTTCTCTTTTCCTCCCCGTCGAAGGGAGGCTACTGGGGAAGGTGTGGGGAGAGCAAACAATGCCCTGGAAGAGCACAGTCAATGATTTGGGGGGGATGAGAGAGGCGGAGCTGAGAGAGGGCTCTCATCCCCCCCCAAAACACTGACTGTGCTCTTCCATAGCTCCCCACAGCCTGCTGGTTTGCGTCTCACTCTCCCTTGGGAAAGGGAAAAAAGGCAGAGAGCTTGAAAGGCTCCATAGTCTAGAGTGACAAGGTTCATGGGTTTCCCACCATCGGCATCTTCATTGTCGCTGCTATTCTATGTGCCCCAGGAAAAGCCACGGCGACCATTGTTAGGGCAGTTAGTTAGGCTCCTCCTTTAGGGGAAGTATAGCCTAGAAGCCTAGATTTTACCTTATATTGGACTGCAACATCAGCCCGGATCTCACTGTTGGGCTGTGCCTTGGCAAGAAGCACTTGGAAAATCATTGAAAGCTGCTCCTGCACTTCCCCAACCGCCCTGTCCACCAGCCTGAAGGAGAGGAGAATTCTTAGAACTGTTAACTGAGCAGGCCCAATCTATGAGGACCACAAAGGTCACAGCCCAAGCCTCGACAATGATAAATGATCTGGAGAAAGGGATAAAGAGTGAGGTGGCAAAGTTTGCAGATGACACTAAACTGCTCAAGATAGTTAAGACCAAAACAGACTGTGAAGAACGTCAGAAAGATCTTACAAAACTAAGGAATTGGGCAACAAAATGGCAAATGCAATTTAATGTGGATAAATGTAAAGTAACGCACTTTGGAAAAAATAACCCCAACTATACATACAATATGTTGGGGGCTAATTTAGCTACAACTGATCATAGAATCATAGAATATCAGGGTTGGAAGGGACCTTGGGAGGTCATCTAGTCCAACCCGCTGCTCAAAGCAGGACCAATCCCCAATTAAATCATCCCAGCCAGGGCTTTGTCAAGCCTGACCTTAAAAACTTCTAAGGAAGGAGATTCTACCACCTCCCTAGGTAACGCATTCCAGTATTTCACCACCCTCCTAGTGAAAAAGTTTTTCCTAATATCCAACCTAAACCTCCCCCACTGCAACTTGAGACCATTACTCCTTGTCCTGTCATCTTACCACTGAGAATAGTCTAGAACCATCCTCTCTGGAACCACCTCTCAGGTAGTTGAAAGCAGCTATCAAATCTCCCCTCATTCTTCTCTTCTGCAGACTAAACAATCCCAGTTGCCTCAGCCTCTCCTCATAAGTCATGTGTTCCAGACCCCTAATCATTTTTGTTGCCCTTCGCTGGACTCTCTCCAATTTATCCACATCCTTCTTGTAGTGTGGGGCCCAAAACTGGACACAGTACTCCAGATGAGGCCTCACCAATGTCGAATAGAAGGGAACGATCACGTCCCTCGATCTGCTGGCTATGCCCCTACTTATACATCCCAAAATGCCATTGGCCTTCTTGGCAACAAGGGCATACTGCTGACTCATATCCAGCTTCTCGTCCACTGTCACCCCAGGTCCTTTTCTGTAGAACTGCTGCCTAACCATTTGGTCCCTAGTCTGTAGCGGTGCATTGGATTCTTCCGTCCTAAGTGCAGGACCCTGCACTTATCCTTGTTGAACCTCATCAGATTTCTTTTGGCCCAATCCTCCAATTTGTCTAGGTCCCTCTGTATCCTATCCCTACCTGCCACCGTATCTACCACTCCTCCTAGTTTAGTATCATCCGCAAATTTGCTGAGAGTGCAATCTACACCATCCTCCAGATCATTTATGAAGATATTGAACAAAACCGGCCCCAGGACCGACCCTTGGGGCACTCCACTTGATACCGGCTGCCATCTAGACATGGAGCCATTGATCACTACCCGTTGAGCCCAACAATCTAGCCAACTTTCTACCCACCTTATAGTGCATTCATCCAGCTCATACTTCTTTAACTTGCTAACAAGAATACTGTGGGAGACCGTGTCAAAAGCTTTGCTAAAGTCAAGAAACAATACATCCACTGCTTTCCCTTCATCCACAGAACCAGTAATCTCATCATAGAAGGCCATTAGATTAGTCAGGCATGACCTTCCCTTGGTGAATCCATGCTGACTGTTCCTGATCATTTTCCTCTCATGTAAGTGCTTCAGGATTGATTCCTTGAGGACCTGCTCCGTGATTTTTCCGGGGACTGAGGTGAGGCGGACTGGCCTGTAGTTCCCAGGATCCTCCTTCTTCTCTTTTTTAAAGATGGGCACTACATTAGCCTTTTTCCAGTCGTCCGGGACTTCCCCCGATCACCATGAGTTTTCAAAGATCATGTCCAATGGCTCTGCAATCACAGCCGCCAACTCCTTTAGCACTCTCGGATGCAACGCATCCGGCTCCATGGACTTGTGCACGTCCAGCTTTTCTAAATAGTCCCTAACCACTTCTTTCTTCACAGAGGGCTGGCCACCTACTCCCTATGCTGTGTTGCCCAGCGCAGCAGTCTGGGAGCTGACCTTGTTCGTGAAGACAGAGGCAAAAAAAGCATTGAGTACGTTAGCTTTTTCCACATCCTCTGTCACTAGGTTGCCTCCCTCATTCAGTAAGGGGCCCACACTTTCCTTGGCTTTCTTCTTGCTGCAAACATACCTGAAGAAACCCTTCTTGTTACTCTTAACATCTCTTGCTAGCGGCAGCTCCAGGTGCGATTTGGCCCTCCTGATTTCATTCCTACATGCCCGAGCAACATTTTTATAAGAGTAGAGTATATTTTTATAATATACTCTTCCTTGGTCATTTGTCCAATCTTCCACATCTTGTAAGCTTCTTTTTTATGTTTAAGATCCGCAAGGATTTCACTGTTAAGCCAAGCTGGTCGCCTGCCATATTTACTACTCTTTCGACACATCGGGATGGTTTGTCCCTGTAACCTCAATAGAGATTCTTTGAAATACAGCCAGCTCTCCTGGACTCCTTTCCCCCTCATGTTATTCTACCCATCAGTTCCCTGAGGGAGTCGAAGTCTGCTTTCCTGAAGTCCAGGGTCTGTATTCTGCTGCTTCCCTTTCTTCCCTGTGTCAGGATCCTGAACTCAACCAACTCATGGTCACTGCCTCCCAGATTCTCATCCACTTTTGCTTCCCCCACTAATTCTTCCCAGTTTGTGAGCAGCAGGTCAAGAAAAGCTCCCTCCCAGTTGGCTCCTCCAGCACTTGCACCAGGAAATTGTCCCCTACATTTTCCAAAACTTCCTGGATTGTCTGTGCACCCCTGTAGTGCTCTCCCAGCAGATATCAGGAAAATTAGTCACCCATGAGAACCAGGGCGTGCGATCTAGTAGCTTCTGCAAGTTGCTGGAAGAAAGCCTCATCCACCTCATCCCCCTGGTCCAGTGGTCTATAGCAGACTCCCACCACGACATCACTCTTGTTGCTCACACTTCTAAACTTAATCCAGAGACACTCAGGTTTTTCTGCAGTTTCGTACTGGAGCTCTGAGCAGTCATACTGCTCCCTTACATACAGTGCTACTCCCCCACCTTTTCTGCCCTGCCTGTCCTTCCTGAACAGTTTATAACCATCCATGACAGTACTCCAGTCATGTGAGTTATCCCACCAAGTCTCTGTTATTCCAATCACGTCATAATTCCTTGCCTTCACCAGGACCTCCAGTTCTCCCTGCTTGTTTCCAAGGCTTTGTGCATTTGTATGTAGGCACTTGAGATAACCTGCTGATCGCCCCTCATTCTCAATATGAGGTAGGAGCCCTCCCCTCACAGACATTCCTGCCTGATCAGGAAAGAGATCTTGGAGTCATCATGGATAGTTCTCTGAAGACGTCCATGCAGTGTGCAGCAGCAGTCAAAAAAGCAAACGGGATGTTAGGAATCATTAAAAAAGGGATAGAGAATAAGATGAAGAATATCTTATTGCCCTTATATAAATCCATGGTACGCCCACATCTTGAATACTGCGTACAGATGTGGTCCCCTCATCTCAAAAAAGATATACTTGCATTAGAAAAGGTTCAGAAAAGGGCAACTAAAATGATTAGGGGTTTGGAACGGGTCCCATATGAGGAGAAATTAAAGAGGCTAGGACTTTTCAGTTTGGAAAATAGGAGACTAAGGGGGGATCTGATAGAGGTCTATAAAATCATGAGTGGTGTGGAGAAAGTGAATAAGGAAAAGTTATTTACTTGTTCCCATAATATATGAACTAGGGGCCACCAAATGAAATTAATGGGGAGCAGGTTTAAAACAAATAAAAGGAAGTTCTTCTTCACTCAGCGCACAGTCAACCTGTGGAACTCCTTGCCTGAGGAGGTTGTGAAGGCTAGGACTATAACAGGGTTTAAAAGAGAACTGGATAAATTCATGGAGGTTAAGTCCATTAATGGCTATTAGCCAGGATGGGTAAGGAATGGTGTTCCTAGCCTCTGTTTGTCAGAGGGTGGAGATAGATGGCAGGAGAGAGATTACTAGATCGTTACCTGTTAGATTCACTCCCTCTGGGGCACCTGGCATTGGCCACTGTTAGTAGACAGGATACTGGGCTGGATGGACCTTTGGTCTGATCCAGTATGGCCATTCTTATGTTCTTATGGGAACCTGAGGATGTGGCCAGCTGTTGATGGGTAAAACTGAGTGATCCTTGATAGAATATTGCTTTTGCCTTCTCCCTCCCACAAACTTATCCCCCTTTGTGCCAGTGTTTGTGTCCTGGCTGGTTCCTTGTCTCTGCACAGAACCATGAGTAATGTGTGCTAGAACTGTTCTCGGCAGCCAGGTGAGGCCCATTGTGTACATGTCCTCAGGAGACCTGATGGTGCCATGCTGACACCACTAGTCAATTAAGCCAATTCCACTTGCTTTTAAACAGATGACGCCACAAACGAGATCAACTCTATCTTGACTTAGGAACGCAGCCCCCACCCCTCCCCCGGACATTCAGCCAGCTTTTTGTAGGGGAGCAGGAGTTACACAGCGCTGCCTTTGTTTTTATGACCATTGTGTATGTAAAAAACCCACATCATCAACTATCTTGGAGAAGAAGTTAGTGTGTAGCCAGATGGGGAGTAGCCAAAGACTTATGAGGGAACTTTGCTGCTCAGGAGGGTCACAGAGCAGTGAGGCGGAGAAGGGCTGAGATCTCTAGGTTGTGCCCCACTTTCCCCATAGCTCCTTGGAATCCATGGTGCTCATGATGCTTGGAATCATCTGCTCCATGGAGCTGTAAACCCCTTCCCTCATGGACTTTTCACTAGTAGCTTTTCTCTTTTCCAAGGCAGAGGAATAGTATTTAGATTGTAAGTTCTTTGGGGCAGGGAATGTCTTTTTGTTCTGTGTTGTACAGTGCCTAGCACAATGGGGGTTCCTTTTATGACTGAGGCTCCTAGGCACTACCGCAATATTAGAGTAGTATGGCCTAGTGGACAGAGCACTAGATTGATACTCGGGAGAGCTGGGTTGCGTTCCTGCCTCTGGTGTGCTGAGTGACCTTTGGCCTGGGTTTCCCCACTCATAAAACAGGGATAATGATATTCACCGCCTTTGTAAAGTGCTTTCAGATCTTCTGATGAAAACAGATGGGATCCTGGTGCCTATCCAGTGATAAATAACTTGGCAATGCCTTTTATTGTGAATAAATAGGTGGTTTTTATATTGTATAAAATATGTACTTAACAATAAACTGGAACAGCTCCAAGCTGTTATTGTGGGTCTGCTAGGAAAATAACATCAGCTGTAAAAGTGTTTTTTTTTTTTTAAAGCAGATGTATTTTTCCAATAGATTGGAACTGCCTCTTCTGTTCCGGATTTTAACATAAACAATACAGTACAGTAGATGAGTATTTTATAGCTCTTTCTAAAAATAAAATAAGACCTGGTAAAAATTAAATACTTACAGAAAGCTGATGCTGTGACACAAAGTGAAATAAGAAAATTAAAGTATAGAAGAGTGGGTAAACTAGAACTAGGGGGAATTCCTCTCTCTCTCTCTGTAACCACCTGTTGTCTCTTATCTTGTACTTAGATTGTCAGCTCTTTGGGGCCAGAGGACTGGCTTTTTGCCCTGCGTGTATAGTGCCTAGCACAATGGAATCCTGATCCATGGCTGAGGCTCTCAGGCCCTACGCAGTAGAAATAATAATAATAATATATAATAAGACAGCAAAGGAAAACTTGTAGACACCGAATACCAGGAAACATCTTCTACCAGGGAGATCTGTTCGGCTGTACACTCCCATGAAAAGCCCAGCAGGAGCCATGTTGCTTGGGTTGTTTTAAGTCGGACTGGACAATAAAATGGACTCTAGGGGAAAAGCAAGGGGACTAGATTACAAGTCTAGCATCCATAATTCTATGGAGGTTATACCTGTTTTTGACTCCTGCTGCTTTGTCTTTTATTTTGACAGGGTGTTCACTAAGACCCCAATTCAGCAGAGCTCCCCAGCTAAACCCAATTCGGATCACAACCCCCCACTTCCTCGGGCCATTTCTAACTTCTTTGAGGCCCCCGCATGTAAATTCAGGGTCAGATTTAAGCCCAGCGGGTCAGAGCGGTGCATACGGCCCCTCCTTGTGTCTGCAGGGGTAGCTGTGCTGGAGTTGGGATTCACCCTGGGGATGGTGGTTTTACATGCTAGCTGGGACTCTGCCCTCAAGACTGCCTGGGAGATCCACTGAATCCGCTTATCTCTGGCTGGGCTGCCACCTCTTGGACTTTTTCTAAGGACTGCAGGATGGAACCTTGTCAGGAGGGCACAGTAGAATCTTATTAGTCTTCACTAATGACTGGAAGATAGCTAATGTAACACCAATATTTAAGAACGGCTCTAGAGGTGATCCCGGCAATTACAGACCGGTAAGTCTAATGTCAGTACCGGGCAAATTAGTTTAAACAACAGTAAAGAATAAAATTGTCAGACACATACAAGAACATAAATTGTTGGGCCAAAGTCAACATGGTTTCTGTAAAGGGAGATCATGTCTTACTAATCTATTAGAGTTCTTTGAGGGGGTCAACAAACATGTGGACAAGGGGGATCCAGTGGACATACTGTACTTAGATTTCCAGAAAGCCTTTGACAAGGTCCCTGACCAAAGGCTCTTACGTAAATTAAGTTGTTATGGGATAAGAGGGAAGATGCTTTTATGGATTCAGATCTGGTTAAAAGACAGGGAACAAAGGGTAGGACTAAATGGTAAATTTTCAGAACAGAGAGAGGTAACTAGTGGTGTTCCGCAAGGGTCAGTCCTAGGACCGATCCTATTCAACTTATTCATAAATGATCTAGAGAAGGGGTAAACAGTGAGGTGGAAAAGTTTGCAGATGATACTAAACTGCTCAAGACAGTTAAGACCAAAGCAGACTGTGAAGAACGTCAAAAAGATCTCACAAAACTTAGTGATTGGGCAACAAAATGGCAAATGAAATTTAATATGGATAAATGTAAAGTAATGCACATTGGAAAAAATAACCCTAATTATACATACAATATGATGGGGGCTAATTTAGCTACAACTAATCAGGAGAAAGATCTTGGAGTCATCATGGACAGTTCTCTGAAGACGTCCACGCAGTGTGCAGCAGCAGTCAAAAAAGCAAACAGGATGTTAGGAATCATTAAAAGAGGGATAGCGAATAAGACGGAGAATGTCTAATTGCCCTTATATAAATCCGTTGTACACCCACATCTTGAATACTGCACACAGATGTGGTCCCCTCATCTCAAAAAAGATATACTGGCATTAGAAAAGGTTCAGAAAAGGGCAACTAAAATGATTAGGGGTTTGGAACAGGTCCCATATGAGGAGAGATTAAAGAGGCTAGGACTTTTCAGTTTGGAAAATAGGAGACTAAGGGGGGATCTGATAGAGGTCTATAAAATCATGAGTGGTGTGGAGAAAGTGAATAAGGAAAAGTTATTTACTTGTTCCCATAATATAAGAATGAGGGGCCACCAAAGGAAATTAATGGGCAGGAGGTTTAAAACAAATAAAAGGAAGTTCTTCACTCAGTGCACAGTCAACCTGTGGAACTCCTTGCCTGAGGAGATTGTGAGGGCTAGGACTATAACAGCATTTAAAAGAGAATGGGATAAATTCATGTAGGTTAGTCCATTAATGGCTATTAGCCAGGATGGGTAAGGAATGGTGTTCCTAGCCTCTGTTTGTCAGAGGGTGGAGATGGATGGCAGAAGAGAGATCACTAGATCATTACCTGTTAGGTTCACTTCCTCTGGGGCACCTGGCATTGGCCACTGTAGGATACTGAGCTGGATGGACCTTTGGTCTGACCCAGTATGGCCATTCTTATGTTCTTAATGCCTGGGAGACCTAGTCCAATTTACTGACATCTGCAAATTTCCAGGGCAGCAATAGCAATAGGAGACCACCCTACACTGACCCCACTGCAGTTAATTGTCTCCTCAATTAAGGGTCATGCCCTGAGCCATCATCAGTCACCACTGGTAGCTCCTAATCACTCCTGCGAGGTGCTGGCCACACTCAACTCCCACTGACTGCAGCAGTTAGTGAAGGATGCTGGATCAGCACCTTGCATGGTCTGATCCTCAGTGAAACACTCCTAAATTAAACAGAAGCTGCCTCAGCCTGCACAAACATTGCTGTGGGTCCCACCCTTTGCTTCCCAGCCATTTATTAGCGCCACCCTGTAGGTACACAAATCCCATTTGAGGAATGCAAATCCACCCCAAGCAGGTTCTGTGATGGATGCCCTGGAATGTAGGGATTTCACTCCCACAATGGAAATTGCTTATCAGCATCTCCTTGCCAGAGATCACTGCTTGGTGACCCTAATACAAAGTGCATTATGGTTTCTGATCACCCTTTCGGAGCCGGCTCACCCAGCACCTCCCTTAGCACTTCCAAAATTCTCACCCTTGCCCTGAAGCCCATGGGAGGGGAAGAGAGCATACAAAACTAACTCCTGAGATCAATTATAAATAGCCCCGCTGAGCTATCAAGATGTTCCTGTGCCTGAGAAAACCAGATGAGTTTATTATTGTCTCCAAGTCCTTTCCTGTACCTGCTTCTCCACATGCCTCCCTCACTTGTGTCACATTAAACGTAGTTTGTAGGTGCAGGGCAGTTTACAGTAGTGGTGCAGGGCCCATATCTTTACAACAGATGTGGGGCATTTAGTGTGTATTATCAGGAGTATGCTCTCCTCTGGATTATCTGCTAGGATCTGATGGGATCCCTGACTAGACAGACCATCAGTCTGTTCTGGTCTTGCATTTTCTAGTCTCCTTTGTTTCAACTTTTCCTTCCTTCCCACGCTCTTTCCATTAGTCTGACATACACCATTTTCTAGCAGCTGTAGCTGTGTGGGTGTCATTATTTATAACTCCCCCTAGCACAGCAGCCCTGTTAACTGTGTTGACATGAGCCAACTCGGCTGCTGAAAGAGATCTGTCTCCCTGCCAGCCTCTTTAGGAAAAGCAGGAGTATTCTAACACCCTGGGCTGCCTCCAGTCCCACATCAGAATCACGTTAATGCTGCCAATCTGGACAGGACTGGGAAAACCCACAGCATAGGGAATAGTGTGCGCCTCAAAATGGTTCAGTCCAAACAGGGGTTCAGCCTGCAGCACAATCCCTGACTCCCTCCAGACCCAATGCAGGCCACTCTGCATTGAATCATAGAATCATAGAATATCAGATTTGGAAGGGACCTCAGGAGGTCATCTAGTCCAACCCGTTGCTCAAAGCAGGACCAATCCCCAATTAAATCATCCCAGCCAGGGCTTTGTCAAGCCTGACCTTAAAAACTTCTAAGGAAGGAGATTCTACCACCTCCCTAGATAACGCATTCCAGTGTTTCACCACCCTCCTAGTGAAAAAGATTTTCCTAATATCCAACCTAAACCTCCCCTACTGCAACTTGAGACCATTACTCCTTGTCTTGTCCTGTCCTCTTCTACCACTGAGAATAGTCTAGAACCATCCTCTCTGGAACCACCTCTCAGGTAGTTGAAAGCAGCTATCAAATCACCCCTCATTCTTCTCTTCTGCAGACTAAACAATCCCAGTTCCCTCAGCCTCTCCTCATAAGTCATGTGTTCCAGACCCCTAATCATTTTTGTTGCCCTTTGCTGTCACCCCTAGGTCCTTTTCCGCAGAACTGCTGCCTAGCCATTCGGTCCCTAGTCTGTAGCTGTGCATTGGGTTCTTCCGTCCTAAGTGCAGGACCCTACACTTATCCTTATTGAACCTCATCAGATTTCTTTTGGCCCAATCCTCCAATTTGTCTAGGTCCCTTTGTATCCTATCCCTGCCCTCCAGCGTATCTACCACTCCTCCCAGTTTAGTATCATCCGCAAATTTGCTGAGAGTGCAATCCACACCATCCTCCAGATCATTTATGAAGATATTGAACAAAACCGGCCCCAGGACCGCCCCCGGGGCACTCCACTTGACACCGGCTGCCAACTAGACATGGAGCCATTGATCACTACCCGTTGAGCCCGACAATCTAGCCAACTTTCTACCCACCTTATAGTGCATTCATCCAGCCCATACTTCTTTAACTTGCTGACAAGAATACTGTGGAAGACCGTGTCAAAAGCTTTGCTAAAGTCAAGAAACAATACATCCACTGCTTTCCCTTCATCCACAGAACCAGTAATCTCATCATAGAAGGCGAATAGATTAGTCAGGCATGACCTTCCCTTGGTGAATCCATGCTGACCGTTCCTGATCACTTTCCTCTTGTGTAAGTGCTTCAGGATTGATTCTTTGAGGACCTGCTCCATGATTTTTCCATTGGCTGGGGTCCATTTTGGAGGAGGGTACTGGAGACTGGGTGGGCCAGAGGATGGGCTGAGAGGAAGGGCCCCATCCAGCCCCATGGCAATGAGGTGGAAAGATAATACAGCTCTTCCTGGAGTCCGGGGGGAGGGAGAAGGGGGCTATTGCAGCCCAAGGGAGACCCTTGTAGAGCTCCAATGGAGCTGTGCCTCTGTGGAGCTAGGGGTTAGAGCTAGCATATAGGCTAGGGCCTTCTCACTGATAGCCCTGGGGTCCTCTGTGGAGCAGAGTATCGCAGGCTGGACCAGCCCCCGCTGTGCTCTCTCACTGACTTATGCAGAAAAATACCCAGAAGGATGAAGCAGCTACCAAACCCCACCCAGTTTATTGTGTATGTTCACTGCTCACCCTGTGTGGGGCTCATTGCTATATGAAGGCTTTACACACCTCAGTCCCATTAGCGCTTAGTCCACAGCAGCACAGACATTCCCTATCTGTGCCCATCATCAGGAGAATGTCTTTATGTAACCCTTCCTTGGCCCTGGGCACCTTACATTACCCTCTAACCAGTAGAATAATCCCATACCAGAATATAGAGTGTTAACACATTCCCATGTTAATCCTGTTCCCTTCAGAACTAAATCTTTAAAGGAGCCAGCTATCCCACATACCTGGGACAGGCTCTGCTGAAGGGAATGAGCAACCCAGATCCGCCTGGGGATAGGTTAACTGCTGAAGCAGCTGGAAGACAGTTAGTTAAGCAAGGAGCACCTGAACCTGATAAAAGGCACAAGAGAGCTTAGGTGGAAGTTCCTGAGGAGAAAGGGGAGCTCCCAGGAGCCTGAACTAGGAAGAAGGGATGCCCCTAAAGGCAGGGAGATAGAAGCACCACTTCCGCCTGGCTCAAGGGCAGAGAGAGAAGGGATTGCAGAGCTCTCCAGGCAGGGAGGCCAGGGAGAGAGCCTGAGCAAGCAGAGGAAACACTACAGAGCTGCCCAGCCCGCAGGGAAGCCTGTGGCCTTACAACAGAAGGAACTGTTGCTGTCACTCAGGGACTTCTGGTTTGGAACTTAAGTTTTATTTGTGCTCTGGCTTAAAAGGGGCTCCTTTCAGAAGGCTTTATTAAAGGGACATCTGTGTAGAGTATTTGACTTCTTGATCAGGCTGTTAAAGGGACCTCATTGTTACCTCATTGACACAGCACCCGAGCTTTGGTTTCTATTGCAAAGCTGCCCTGTTTCCCTTTCCATGTCTGCACCAGACATTAACAGTTGATTTAAAAACTACAGCTGCTCTATGAGTCTTAATGGGCTGCAGAGCAGGCAGCTGAGAGCCGGTTGCTGAGAGCAGGGCTACACTTAACACCCTGTAGCTGTAAGTGCTGCAATAAAGATGCTCCTATACCGGCAGGACAGAACTCGGCCACTGGCACTGCTAATGTACCGCCGTGAGAGGCTGTAACTATATTGAGGGGAGAAGCTCTCTTGCCGACATAACGCTGTCTACACGTGGTGGTAAGGTCAGTATAACTATGTTGCTCAGAGATGTGGATTTTTCACCCCCCCAAGTGACAGTTATCCCATTGTTAAGTCTGTAGTGGAGGCAGACTTGAAAGGCACTGAGGCCCAGATTCCCCCATTGAATTCTGTAGGAGTTAGATGCCGAAACACCTTGGTCCGAGTGCCTCCTTGTGAGTGGTCTACACCCTGCAGGCTTGAGCCATTAGTGCATCAAACTGAAAAGTCACCTTGTTTAGTCATTTGCACCTTTCTTGGGAGGATCTCAAATCACTTGAATATTAGTTATCACCCCACTTTTTCCACAGAAGGACAAATGGAGACACAGAACATCAAGGGGCTTGGCAGTGGCCACACAGCAAAGGAGTGGCAGAGTCAAGAATTGTGCCTCAAAGTCCTGACCCCCCCCCCTTAAGTGTTGCCAACCCCAAATATTCAACAGCTGTGAGTCAGGCCCCTCCACATCATGAGATTTTAAAATAAATACATGGATGTGTGTGTGTGGTATTTGCCTTCTGCTTTTTGAATTATTAGGGAGCACTTGGGTCCTTTTTTCAAGCTTTTCTTCACAGTTTCAAGGACTGGATATTTATTTTTTAAATGAACAATGAGATTGTTCACCTAACACATGACTCCAGGGGCTTTAGAAAAGACACCAAGTATCACAAGACTCAAAGCCACAGGAACTGGGAATGCTGCATTCTTGGGCTCTAACCAGCAGACCACACTCCAACAGATCCAATGACCGAGCCTAAGTTACTAAACCTGTGCTGTAGCCAACACCAGTTCATCGCAGATACGCTTTCCGCAGAGTTCAGTGTGCCTGTGAGGGCCCAGGCCCATCTCTAGTTCCTCTGACAATCAGGATCAGGCCTTCACTTGTCAACAGCTGAGCTTTTAAAATTCTGAGGCTTTAGGGACCCCTAGTGGATGGAGTGAGGCCTCAGAACCTCTTAGAATTAGGCCACTTTTATTTAGGAGCCTAACTAGAGACTATGGGGACAGATTCTCAGCTAGTGTAAATTAACATAGCTCATTGATTTCACGGGAGGGACAGCAATTTACATCAGTTAAAGATTTGGCCCTTAGTTGCCTAACTTTAGGCTCTCAAGTTTGAAACCGTGGGCTAGAGGACAAGCCTGTCCTGGCAAGAAGGAGTGGGTGACTTGGTAGATCTTTGCATTCTTTAACCTCAGTCTATACGACTATTAAAAAATATTTTTTTATGGGATCTACAACTGGATGGATCCTGTTTTTCCTTTTAAACTGGCATATTTTAAAATCTTTGAGTGCTGGTAATCAGTAAGCATATTTATTTACGAATACTGGGCCAGATCTTCAGCGGATATAAATTGGCATAGATAGCACCAGTGAAATCGATGGCATTATGCTGATTTATACTAGCTGAGGATCTGGCCCATGAAGAGCACCTGTGCTAGGAAATCACAGGGAAGATTGCTTTGAGAAGAGCACTGTGTCTTTAAATAACTGAGAAAACATCAAAAGAATGGATGTAATAAAAATTCCAAGACAATCCTTGCAGGAGATATTTTGGGGACTTGCTGGAGTCATTCATGCAGTGGTTTTGTTATTGTCAGTGAGACCAATCCAATCCAATGCACACAATTCATGTTCATCTGTAAAATTCTTTCCCAGATTAGGACTAAATTTATTAGCCCACTCTTAACACCACAAAGAGAAGGGAGTAACTAATGAGTCAAGCGAAAACAGGATACTGGGATACCATAAGTAAAGAAGAGGCTGTCCATTATGAAAAGGATACCCTTCAAATACAGGACACCATAGAATGCCTCCTAGCACTCTTGTGAAGTGTTGTTATTCCCATTTCACAGATGGGGAAATAAAGACAAAGAAATTCAATGACTTGCCCAAGGAAGCACTGAATCAAGAATAGTACATACCCAGCCTTCTCCTCTAAACACTACACAACACTTTATTTTCCATTTGTTTCAGTGGGTTTAATTAATGGAGTCCAGGTGGGGCTCATTTCTCCCATGAATTTGGTATCCATATTTTCAAGTGCGTTAGCTCCACTGGGCTGCTTCCCTTTCATCTGCCACTTAAAGATCATTTGGAGGGTTTTTTGGATAGCAACTTAATCTATTGGCTAAGGCACCGCATTGGGAGTCAGGGGACACAAGTTCTATTCCTGGCTCTGATCACAGGCATTTCACCCCTTTGTGCCTCTGTTTCCTTCCCACCCCTCATCTGCCTGCTCTATTTAGACTGTAACTCTTTAAGGCAGGGATTGTCTGATAGCGTATATTTGAACAGGGGCTAGCACCATAGGGCTCCAATCTCAGCTAGGCCCTCACCACACTACTGTAATACAATCCTCAAAAAGTGAGAGTCTCTTCAAGATGGCTAAAAATAAATCCTCTTCACCAGCTGAAAATATGGTTTGCCAGTGTCTGTTCTAACACAGTGAAGTCTAGGACCATCTGCTAATACAGATTTTGACTAGATATATTATTCTGTCATCTCATCATTCCCCCCCCCCGAATCTAGACAAACTTCCGACTCTCTCTCGGCCTCAGCTTAATAAAATGTATCTGGTTTGCTGATCACTTGTGAGACACATCTTTGTTGAGTCTCAAGTTCTAGATATGCATATGGGTTTCAAGGTTACTCAACTCTGCCGTTGCTGGCAAGCTATGTGCAAATGTAATGAATTAGGACAAAAGGGGAAATCATTACTCTATGCAGCCTTCACGTCTTGCATCAGCTTTTCAGACACCAGCTTTTCCAGTTTTTTTTTTTTTGGGGGGGGGTGGGTGGGGGGGAAGGGGGCAGGAAAACTCAGTTCCAAACAGCAGTTATCCTCATGGCCATTTTCTTATCTGGTCATTGAAAGATAACGTGACCTATGAAATTCCTGCTTTAAGGTCAAGTTCTGAAATTTAGTTAAGGATCATTTTGGGGGAGGTCCAGTTTGCAAATACAGACCCAATGCTGACTCTGAACAGATTACTAAACAGATTTTGAGACCTGCAGAGGCTCAGTGGTGTGATTAGCTGGAAATAGAGGAGTGTCTTTAGCTGGTAATACACACCCCTTCCTTCCACTGTTAAAAACCACCTGTCACCTGTGCTCCTTTCACTCTCATAACAATCAAGCAGCCAAAAAGGCTTCAGCGCCATCAGCCAGCATCCCTGTTAAGACCTGCAGAAGCCAGATTCAGAGCCGGAGAAGCTGTCTGACCACAGCCATGGAAGAGTACTTCTCTGCCATCCACAAGATGGAACAAGCGGTTATGTTTCCCAGCCTCCTCAGAGGCGTCTACATGGAACAGCAGGATGACACATCCACTGGTGATTTTGGCAACAGGGACCTGTATGAGTATTACATCCAACTGAAATCCATCAAACTTACAGTGGAGGGTAGACTGGAGCCTCTAAATGAAAGCAAACACCAAATCACCAGCAGAGAGGAAGTACAAGAGAACGAAGAAGAGGCCGATCTTGAAGGACTGCTTTATCATCACTTTACAGGCTTGTATCGTGTCCTGACCCATCTGACCAGAAAAGCCAATGCCCTGACCAGAAAATACAATGAAATTATAGGACAGATCAACCAGAGTGAAATGACGCATACCTGGTGAAACATCCACCAATAACTTCAAAAGGTGAGACCTCATATATTACATCTCTGTTGAAGTTTTCTGAGATGCCAAATAGTGTCCACTCCCCTTTCTCCAAAATCTAAGTGATTATCAGTCTAGTTTAACTGATAATTATGTGATCAGCACCTAGAAACAGCAGGACCCACAGGTTCAAATCCTAGCAGGGGGGGATTAATCACTTTCTTCCAGGTAGATAAATTGCGCTGAATCCATTTTACTAAATGGGGGTCTTTTACTTGCCTCTTAAAAATCATTTTAAAGAGGGATTTACTTATTTGTTTTAAGGCAGACACCTCACATTGTCCACCAACTTTCAGATGAGACCTTAATAACTACGGTTCTCTCTCTGTGTGCAGAGAAGAGAGCACAGAACACTTGTAGTAAGACTAGTCTTTTGGCTGAGGATCCTTGGGAGTGCCATATATTGGGGACCCTACTGGCTACTGTATAGTGCTGCTATACATCCTGTAGTTGGCAGAGTGCTTTGGGGTGAAAGCTGCTCTATAAAGATGACATTAATTTTTCTGACATTAGAAAAATACAAGTACTTGAAATTCTGCTTCAAGTTTGAAATTAACTGATCAGTGAAAAGTTCAAATGCTTCCTTCAATGACAAGCTCTTGGAGGCAGGGACTGTATTTTGTGCATGTGTGCGCATGCTCTTGTACAGCACTAGTAAAGATTTTGATTCAGGCCTCTAGGGACTCTCACAATGTATGTGGTTAATAGGAACAGAGCTATGCTCCCGGGGGAAACCTCATCTCCTGTACTTCTTGTAATAAATGGAGGGTTAATGGGGGTTAGTATGTGGCAAAGACTTAAGAAAAACAGTACTTTGTACTTTAAAAAGTTAGGTATGATTCAAGCGCTGGAACCTAGAAATGCCCTCCTGTGTTGGCTATTCTGAATGACAATACATGCAGTACCAAAATCAGTACTTCCTCAAACACGTACATCAAAGAGAACATGCCAAAATTGCTAACTATTTTGTGATTATCCCACAGGACAAACTACCACCCCTGTGCTGCATACAGTTGACGTCGTGCGGCAAGTACTGCTGGTGAATTACTTGACTGACACCAAAGAGGCTGGCCATCTGATAGCCAATGGTTTTGTAATAAGCAGAATAAATGTGATCATTCCTTGCTGTAACATGAACTCATTGTCCATCTCAAATACATCACATGCATGTTAATTTTCAACTACCTGGGCAAAAATCATTGTATTATGCTGCTGCTGCTGTGTGAGGTGAAAATCATGGGTAAGGTAACCCTCTTTTCTTACTTGTAACTGTACTTTTAAAAGAGGGCTGCTTCCACCCACTACTTGGTAATAAAACATCACAAACTGAAATGACCTTTTAAGTTTGTTTGCAAAAAGAAAAGGAGTACTTGTGGCACCTTAGAGACTAACCAATTTATTTGGTTAGTCTCTAAGGTGCCACAAGTACTCCTTTTCTTTTTGCGAATACAGACTAACACGGCTGTTCCTCTGAAACCTAAGTTTGTTTGGTTTCTTTAAAAACCTGGCCTAATAAAGCCAA
The DNA here is from genome assembly GCF_965140285.1 of Lepidochelys kempii. Classification (NCBI taxonomy): domain Eukaryota; kingdom Metazoa; phylum Chordata; order Testudines; family Cheloniidae; genus Lepidochelys; species Lepidochelys kempii. The sequence goes on from NC_136380.1 coordinate 17,345,985, forward strand.
TTCTTGAGCAATATCAAACCTATCTTCCGCTTGCTATGCTAGCTGCCCATTGAATACCATGTCAAAGTCAAGATTTTGGTCCTTATCTTCAAGGCATCACTGGTTCAGGCCCAGGATACCTGAAAGATCAGAGAGAGTTCAAAGATGAGGAACTAAGTCCATAGCTCCACTCCTCAGGCACATGTAACTTTGTACCTCAAGCATAAAGGCTGCTGGTGAAGGAGACAGGGTTTTCTCAAGGGCTGGTCCAAGGCTATGGAATGAACTCCCCAAGGAACTAAAAACTTCACCAACCTCACCATGTTCCACTCCAAGCATAAAGGTGCATGTTTTCAATCTGTTTCTCTAACACCCACAGAGCACAGGGGATATAACACATTAAATTACTTATTAAAAAACCCACTCAATTTCTCCTTTTAGAGAAGAGGAGGGAAAGAAAAAATGACATGGGATGGTTGCTAGTCATGACTTCAAGGGGGTCAGCATTTTACTCATGGGAGTTTTTCCTCTCCCTACACCAGTGAAGTCATGGGCAGCCAATAACCCAGCCACTGGGGGAGGCTAGCCCCCGGCCCCTCCCCTTCTACCTGAGGCCTGCCCCTCCTGTACCCCCTCCTCCCACAGGAGCCCAGAGCACCCCACTGTGGCTCCCAGCCCCAGTGCACCGGGCAGCGCAGCAGCAGTGCCCCCAGTCCTGGAGTGCCAGATGGTCGGCGTGACCCCAGTGCCAGCTGCCTCAAGTCCCTGCGGCAGGCTGGCCAGCCCCAGCCCCATCCAGGGCAGAGCACTGGGAACTGCAGGAGGACTCCTGGGGCAGAGCATGGGCAGGACCACGCCAGGCTGTGTAGGGGGGCACAGCCTCCCACATCCTATGATACCTGCCACCCATTAGTGAAGGTCAGGTTGTCTGGGAATGAGGCAGGAGGGGAAACACTTTAGCTCTTGGGAAGGAAGGTGATGACTGCTTCCAGCAGAAAGCACAGTGCTAGTTGATTCAGATAAGTGTTACTGGCAGATCTACTACAGGATATTTGTCCACTCTTCTGGGTGCAGGATAAACCTATTGTTCACTAACAGCTTTAGCTGGCTGCTTGTACAAAACATACCACAACAGACAAATGGGATAGTCAAAGGAAGGGAATAAAAATACGGGGTTTCAATCACTTAACAAAAAGTTATGCCCCCTCCCTTTCCCCTGCCATGTTTTAAACAGAGCCAATGTACGCCTTGCTGATTTCACCATTTGTTACTTGTCAGTTGGTTTGCTTCTATAAACTCCCAAACTACTGTACATTGCACTGTATACCCCGGTTTTTGGGTTGTGCATCATAATTGTCTGATCTCAACACAGCTCTGGGAATGTTGTTTGTTCACTGCTAGGGCAGAGGCACAACAATTGTTGCAGATCACATGGAAGAAAGTGGTTCTGCTTTCCCATTAGGTGGTCACTGCACGGTAGTTATTATACAATAACCCATATTCCTTCTTACCCAGCATATTTATCATTCAAAATATTCCCCCCTCAAAGTAATGTTTAGAAGGTAGAGAAAATGAACAAAGTATTTTAGTCTCAAAATTTAAAGGTCACTTTTAAGCAGAAACAGTGATGGAGGCAACCTGATTAAGGAAGGTTAATCAAGTCTCTGCCACGTGTCCTCTGGAGGCAGGAAAGATTACTGACATGTTACACTGGAGCTAAGCGACAAAAGCAGAGGGCATGCTACCTCAGCAGAGATCAAACTGTAATGGCTCCTCTAGGCAAGAGGCATTCTGAAGATTAATTTCAGACACTGCAGGAAGTAAAGGCAGTGCCTTAGATAAGATTGCTGTACGTTGGGATTTAGTAGCGTTGGAGTAATTTGTTAACAGCACATCTTGGGAAACCAATTTGAGAGATTAGTTTATCAAGTGGTGTTCCCACCAAGTCTTTCCTAGATCAGGCATTATTCAGTATTTTCATTAACTATGTGGCTGATGGAGTGGACAGTACACTTATAAAATCTGCAGGTGACACCACACTGGGAAGGGTTACATGTGCTTTCGAAGACAGGATTAGAATTCAAAATGATCTTGATAAATTGGAGAGTGGGTCTGATATCAATAAGCGGAAAGTCAATAAAGACAAGTGCAAAGTACTACACTTAGGAAGGAAAAATGGGGAATAACGGGCTTTGCAGCAGTACTGCAGAAAAGGATCTGGGGGTTCTAGTGATCACAAATGGAACATGAGTCAACAGTGTGATGCTGTTGAGAAAAAGGCAAATGTCATTCTGGGCTGTATTAACAGGAAGACTTGGGAGGTAACTGTCCCACTGTACTTGGCACTGGTGGGGTCCAGGTGAGAGCAACAAAAATGATAAGAGGTTTAGAAAACATGATCTATGAGGAAAGGCAGAAAGAATTTGGAATGTTTAGTCTAGAGAAGTGAAGGATGAGAGGGGACCTGATAACAGTCTTCAAATATGTAGAAGGTTGTTATAAAGAGGATCGTGACCAATTGCTTTCCACATACAAGGGAAGGACAAGAAGTAATCAGCTTAATTTGCAGAAAGGAAGATTTAGGTTAGATATTAAGATAATCGTTCTAATGATTAGGATAGTTACCTAGGGAGGCTACGAAATCCCCATCTCTGGAGGTTTTAGAGAACAGATTAGACAAACACCTGTCAGGGATGGTGTAGGTATACTTAATCCTGCTTCAGTGTGAGGAGATGGACTAGAACAGACAACCACTTGAGGTCCCTTCCAGTCCAACATTTCCAGGATTCTATACATGGATGAAGAAAAGTTGGAACAGTAACAGCAGAAAAATAAAAGGTTTAAATACAGCAACAAATTCTGCACCAAACAAGGGTCATGAGCTTAAAGCATGGCCCAAAAGTTATAAACCAGGATGTGTGCCAAGGGCATGAGAGAGCAGTTTGTGCAAACTTGGAAAAGCTTATTCAGGAGTTAAACTTTAACTAATTTTTCAGATATTTGTCTTGGATCTCAACTCAATAATGAGGAAAGAGACTGGGTCACACCACCCTATAGGTCAACAACTTTGTTTCAATGTCTAATTTTAGAGACATCTGTATTTAGGCATTTAAATAAGTGGCCTGATCTTCAGAGATGCTGAGCCCCTGCAATTCCCACTGAAGTTGAGGAATTGTGGATACTCAGCATCTCTGGGGAAAAGAAAAAACAACAAACGTTGGTGCCTAGATATGGATTTGTGGGCCTAACTTTAGGCACCAAAGCTGGAAAAATTTGGATCCAAGTAATAACAACAGAGAGAAAGCAAGTGGAGAATAGGATCCTAAAGGGGATCAAGTATGGATGCCTTGTCAATACTGCATTCTCTCTCAGCCAGTATGGAAACCCTTCCTAGCAAGGCTAACTTTGGCCCCAATCCTGCAATGAGCTCCGCATAGGCAAGGCCACAGTGTGACCAAGACTCAAAGAATGCGTTAACAATAACAGAAGGCAGGGATTAAATTTCGCTCTCAGGAAGAAGGGGACCTGTATTTTCCTCTACATCAACAGACTAGTAACTGACCTCCACGATTTTCTTTGGTGCAGCAGTTCTCATTTCACAATAGTTAACAGGCAACTCAAAACTAACATTTAAATAGAATAAAAGAGCTAAATGCATTGCAAAATACTGAGATAAATATTAACAACAAATGGAACACACTAATTATTCATAGTTTTAATTATAAGAATACAGTAAGTGTGGTTTTTTTGTTTTGTTTTTCAACCAGTGGCATTTGAACAATAACTGACATACAGTCTGCTCAAATATATTTGGGAGTGGTCTCACGAAACACGATCTGGTGAACAAGTCTGTAGTTCTTGAGACGTTTTCAGCGAATTGGATGGAAGTCCTCCAGTACCTCAGCTAGGATTTTCTTATCTACAAAAGGTAATCAAGTACAATTACGAAAGCTTATTCAGCATTTAGAGAGGGTTTGTTATTGATCAATAATCAGTAAATCAGAACATTTGCTACAGGCCAGATCCAAAGTCATCTGAAGTTAATGGGATCCTGTCTTTCATTAACTCCAGTGGGTTTTGGATCAGGCTTTACTACAGTAGCACTTTGCTTCACAAACTGAACATTCCTCTCTCCCCTTCCCAGTGAAGGTTTAGTAGCAGAGCCCTGTAAAGAGGTCTCACTATCAAGAACTTCATTACTTCTACAGAATATTTACTGGCACATAATGGAAAAGCATAACTAAACTCCACTTAACCAAATATATTTTGCTAGGCAGTAAACTTGAGTCCCTCTTCCCATCATTGCTAATTTTCTAAAATTCAGTCACCATGGCTCTCTCAGGCAAAGCTAGTTAGCAAGATTCTATTGTACTATGGAGCCATAACGTTTCTACTAAGGCTTATTTCACCTGGCATGTTTGTCGATAAAGTGAACGTTGCAATCTAGGTAAATTGAGGATTACTGCTCCTGGCCAAATGAAGAATGTTGCACTTAATTCAATGGACTTTGAATCAGGCTTTTAATACCCAGAGATTGGGGAGGAAGTAATCAGGCTAAACTCCACTTAATATCTGATTCGGCTGGGAAATGAAGAAACCCTCTGAAGTGGCAGTTTCCCCCTCTGCTTGACAGGCAGGTTTTGGTGAACATGGCTAGCAGAAGATGGGGTTGTGTTAAGTGGGAAGGGAAATAAAACTATGGCAAAAGGTATGTCTTGAAAAAGTTATAGGAGGAGTTAAAACACCCCTATCGTCTCCATGACCCTTCAGAAAGGAGAAAACTCAGAATAGGTCTGTCACTAGCTTGATACCTTTTACTTTTGTCTCACACACACACACAATGGCACCCTAGTGACTAATCAAGAGCTAAGTTTCCATTCTTGCAAACAAATGTAATTCGCCGGGAAAACGGAGAAGTCTGCTGCTTGCCAGGGGCTCAGATTTGCGATGTGACGGAGAGACTGCCGAGACTCATCAAGCCCTCGGATCGCTACCCCTTCCTGCTTCTCCACGTGGGCACCAATGATACTGCCAAGAATGACCTTGAGCGGATCACTGCGGACTACGTGGCTCTGGGAAGAAGGATAAAGGAGTTTGAGGCGCAAGTGGTGTTCTCGTCCATCCTCCCCGTGGAAGGAAAAGGCCTGGGTAGGGACCGTCGAATCGTGGAAGTCAACGAATGGCTACGCAGGTGGTGTCGGAGAGAAGGCTTTGGATTCTCTGACCATGGGATGGTGTTCCATGAAGGAGGAGTGCTGGGCAGAGACGGCCTCCATCTTACGAAGAGAGGGAAAAGCATCTTCGCGAGCAGGCTGGCTAACCTAGTGAGGAGGGCTTTAAACTAGGTTCACCGGGGGAAGGAGACCAAAGCCCTGAGGTAAGTGGGAAAACGGGATACCGGGAGGAAGCACAGGCAGGAACGTCTGTGAGGGGAGGGCTCCTGCCTCATACTGAGAATGAGAGGCGATCAGCAGGTTATCTCAAGTGCGTATATACGAATGCACAAAGCCTTGGAAACAAGCAGGGAGAACTGGAGGTCCTGGTGATGTCAAGGAATTATGACATGATTGGAATAACAGAGACTTGGTGGGATAACTCACATGACTGGAGTACTGTCATGGATGGTTATAAACTGTTCAGGAAGGACAGGCAGGGCAGAAAAGGTGGGGGAGTAGCACTGTATGTAAGGGAGCAGCATGACTGCTCAGAGCTCCGGTACGAAACTGCAGAAAAACCTGAGTGTCTCAAGTTTAGAAGTGTGAGCAACAAGAGTGATGTCGTGGTGGGAGTCTGCTATAGACCACCGGACCAGGGGGATGAGGCGGATGAGGCTTTCTTCCGGCAACTCGCAGAAGCAACTAGATCACATGCCCTGGTTCTCATGGGTGACTTTAATTTTCCTGATATCTGCTGGGAGAGCAATACAGCGGTGCATAGACAATCCAGGAAGCTTTTGGAAAGCGTAGGGGACAATTTCCTGGTGCAAGTGCTAGAGGAGCCAACTAGAGGGGGAGATTTTCTTGACCTGCTGCTCACAAAGTGGGAAGAATTAGTGGGGGAAGCAAAGTGGATGGGAATCTGGGAGGCAGTGACCATGAGTAGGTTGAGTTCAGGATCCTGACACAGGGAAGAAAGGGTAGCAGCAGGATACGGACCCTGGCCTTCAGGAAAGCAAACTTCAGGAAAGCAAACCCTCAGGGAACAGATGGGTAGGATCCCCTGGGGGAATAACATGAGGGGGAAAGGAGTCCAGGAGAGCTGGCTGTATTTCAAGGAATCCCTGTTGAGGTTACAGGCACAAACCATCCCGATGAGTCGAAAGAATAGTAAATATGGCAGGCAACCAACTTGGCTTGACGGTGAAATACTAGCGGATCTTAAACATAAAAAAGAAGCTTACAAGAAGTGGAAGGTTGGACATATGACCAGGGAAGAGTATAAAAATATTGCTCGGGCATGTAGGAATAAAATCAGGAGGGCCAAATCGCACCTGGAGCTGCAGCTAGCAACAGATGTTAAGAGTAACAAGAAGGGTTTCTTCAGGTATGTTGGCAGCAAGAAGAAAGCCAAGGAAAGTGTGGGCCCCTTACTGAATGAGGGAGGCAACCTAGTGAAAGAGGATGTGGAAAAAGCTAACGTACTCAATGCTTTTTTTGCCTCTGTCTTCACGAACAAGGTCAGCTCCCAGACTGCTGCGCTGGGCATCACAGCACGGGGAGTAGATGGCCAGCCCTCTGTGGAGAAAGAGGTGGTTAGGGACTATTTAGAAAAGCTGGACGTGCACAAGTCCATGGGGCTGGACGAGTTGCATCCAAGAGTGCTAAAGGAATTGGCGGCTGTGATTGCAGAGCTGTTGACCATTATCTTTGAAAACTCGTGGCGAATGGGGAAAGTCCCAGATGACTGGAAAAAGGCTAATGTAGTGCCCATCTTTAAAAAAGGGAAGAAGGAGGATCCTGGGAACTACAGGCCAGTCCGCCTCACCTCGTCCCCGGAAAAATCATGGAGCAGGTCCTCAAAGAATCAATCCTGAAGCACTTACATGAGAGGAAAGTGATCAGGAACAGTCAGGATTCACCAAGGGAAAGTCATGCCTGACTAATCTAATCGCCTTCTGTGATGAGATTAATGGTTCTGTGGATGAAGGAAAGCAGTGGATGTATTGTTTCTTGACTTTAGCAAAGCTTTTGACACGGTCTCCCACAGTATTCTTGTCAGCAAGTTAAAGAAATATGGGCTGGATGAATGCACTATAAGGTGGGTAGAAAGTTGGCTAGATTGTCGGGCTCAACGGGTAGTGATCAAGGCTCCATGTCTAGTTGGCAGCCGGTGTCAAGTGGAGTGCCCCAGGGGTTGGTCCTGGGGCCGGTTTTGTTCAATATCTTCATAAATGATCTGGAGGATGGTGTGGATTGCACTCTCAGCAAATTTGCGGATGATACTAAACTAGGAGGAGTGGTAGATACACTGGAGGGCAGGGATAGGATACAGAGGGACCTAGACAAATTGGAGGATTGGGCCAAAAGAAATCTGATGAGGTTCAATAAGGATAAGTGCAGGGTCCTGCACTTAGGATGGAAGAACCCAATGCACAGCTACAGACTAGGGACCGAATGGCTAGGCAGCAGTTCTGCGGAAAAGGACCTAGGGGTGACAGTGGACGAGAAGCTGGATATGAGTCAGCAGTGTGCCCTTGTTGCCAAGAAGGCCAATGGCATTTTGGGATGTATAAGTAGGGGCATAGCCAGCAGATCGAGGGACGTGATCGTTCCCCTCTATTCGACATTGGTGAGGCCTCATCTGGAGTACTGTGTCCAGTTTTGGGCCCCACACTACAAGAAGGATGTGGATAAATTGGAGAGAGTCCAGCGAAGGGCAACAAAAATGATTAGGGGTCTGGAACACATGACTTATGAGGAGAGGCTGAGGCAACTGGGATTGTTTAGTCTGCAGAAGAGAAGAATGAGGGGAGATTTGATAACTGCTTTCAACCACCTGAGAGGAGGTTCCAGAGAGGACGGTTCTAGACTATTCTCAGTGGTAGAAGAGGACAGGACAAGGAGTAATGGTCTCAAGTTGCAGTGGGGGAGGTTTAGATTGGATATTAGGAAAAACTTTTTCACTAGGAGGGTGGTGAAACACTGGAATGCGTTACCTAGGGAGGTGGTAGAATCTCCTTCCTTAGGATTTTTTAAGGTCAGGCTTGACAAAGCCCTGGCTGGGATGATTTAATTGGGGATTGGTCCTGCTTTGAGCAGGGGGTTGGACTAGATGACCTCCTGAGGTCCCTTCCAACCCTGATATTCTATGATTCTAATCTATAATGAGTGCACACAAAGCCTGAATCACAGAGTAGTAGTCCATGGTTCACTATGTTAATCTAAGTACAATTTCCAGCCTGCCTCTAATGGGATCACAGTGGGTTCATTAGCCATTTCTCATCAGTTTCTGAAAAGAATGGTCACAGCTGCACACTAACTGCCCTCCTTTCCTACCTCTATGCCAACAGTTTTAGACTGCATGAGGAGACAATATTCCAGAACTATTAAAATTATAGCAGTGGAACAAAGTTGAAGCCATGGGACGATCAAGATGCTAAAAGAGTACTTGAGGGGGATAAGGCCATTGTGGAGAAACTGAATGAATTCTTTGCATCAGTATTCACAGCTGAAGATGTGAGGGAGAATCCTCATCCTGAGCCATTCTTTTTAGGTGACAAATCTGAGGAACTGTGAGACTGAGGTGTCAGAGGAGGTTTTGGAACAAATTGATAAATTAAAAAGTCTCCAGGGCCAGATGGTATTCACCCAAGAGGTCTGAAGGAACTCAATGTGGAATTGCAGAACTACTAACTGGTAGTCTGTAACCTATCATTTACATCAGCTTCTGCACCAAATGACTGGAGGATAGCTAAAGTGATGCCAATTTTTAAAAAAAGCCTCCAGAGACAATCCTGGCAATTACAGGCCAGTGAGCCTAACTTTGGTACCGGGCAAATTGGTTGAAACTATAACAAAGAACAGAATTATCAGACATGTAGATGAACACAATTTGTTGGGAAAGAGTCAACATGATTTCTGTAAAAGGAAATCATGCCTCACCAATCTACTAAAATTCTTTGAGGGGGTAAACAAGCATGTGGACAAGGGGGATCCAGTGGATACAGTGTACTTAGATTTTCAGAAAAGCATGGTAAATATTCATGGTAAATAAGCTCAATGGCCTGTGATGGGATGTTAAATGGGGTAGGATCTGAGTTACTACAGAGAATTCTTTCCTGGGTATCTGGCTGGTGAGTCTTGCCCACATCCTCAGGGTTCAGCTGATCACCATATTTGGGGTCGGGAAGGAATTTTCCTCCAGGGCAGACTGGAAGAGGCCCTGGGGTTTTTTCGCCTTCCTCTGTAGCATGGGGCACAGGTCACTTGCTGGAGGATTCTCTGCACCTTGAAGTCTTTAAACCATGATTTGAGGACTTCAATAGCTCAGACACAGGTGAGAGGTTTATTGCAGGGGTGGGTGGGTGAGATTCCATGGCCCGCATTGTGCAGGAGGTCAGACTAGATATCTTAATGGTCCCTTCTGACCTTAATGTCTATGAGTCTATGTACACAAGAGTGATCCAGTGGATACATTGTACTTAGACTTTCAGAAATCCTGCGACAAGTTCTCTCAACAAAGGCTTTTAAGCAAAGTAATGTGTCATGGGATAAGAGGAAAAGTCCTCTCATGGATCGGTAACTGGTTAAAAGATCAGAAACAAAGGGCAGGAATAAATGGTCAGTTTTCAGAATGGAGAGAGATAAATAGTGGTGCCCCCAGAGGTCTGTACTGGGACAAGTGCTGTTCAACATACTCATAAATGACCTGGAAAAGAGGATAAACAGTGAGGTGGCAAAATTTGCAGGTGATACAAAACTACTCAAGATAGTTAAGTCCCATGCAGACTGCAAAGAGTTGCAAAGGGATCTCACAAAACTGGGTGACAAGGCAACAAAATGGCAAAATGAAATTCAATGTTGATAAATGCAAAATAATGCACATTGGAAAACATAAATCCAACTATACATATAAAATGATGGAGTCTAAATTAGCTGTTATAACTCAAGAAAGAGATCTTGGAATCATTGTGGATAGTCCTCTGAAAAATTGGCCAAAGGATGCTGTTGATGCAAACACTGCAGTTCATGGAGATTTAAGTTGAAGTGTGATTCGGTACAAAGGCCTCTGGAGGGAGGCAGGGTCCACATTCGTTCTCTCAATTATTCCAGAACAAAATATACAAAGTCATTTCCCCCTACCTAGTTCCCAGCTGACAAAGTGGATCTGAAAAACAAGCTGGGTTTGGTCTGCCTCATATCATCACCACAAGAGCTGTAGTGGGAATTTAATAGACAGTTCCTACTGGTATCAGATAAGATCAGAGAATCTAGTAAAACCTTTGAAGCAATGGAACAGCCTCCAGAGGAGGTGGTAGAAGCCAATTAAATGGGATGTTTAAACCCAGAAACACAAGGGACAACACATATTGTGGAGAACAGCCCCACAATGGATAACCTACTATCATTTAGATGGTAAGCTGTTTGGGTCAGGGGTCATCTCTCACCATAAGTTAGCAAAGTGCCTAGCAAAGAAGGGCCCCAGTCTTGGTTACCAAAATACAAAAAATCATAAACTAGGTCTCCGACATCTCTAACATCTATAATTCAGTTTGCTCCTCCACAGCTATATTGCCTCTGCAGTGCTTACTTTTAAAAGCTTATTTCCTCAGTGAAGTAAATGGAAACAACAGAAAACCACCAAGGCAGCAGATCTGTTGAGTAAGAAAGGTTCATTTCTCTATCATAACTTTCCTGACTTTCTAGATCACTTTAAATTGTGACTCAGTCAAAGAGGTGATACTAGCCAGTTGTGGCCTGTTCTGAAAGACTGTATTCTGACTTGGGCATACCAGAATTTATCACCTATTAACTAGTTTGCAATGTCTTTCTTAAAACAGCAACTCAGTATACCTTTTTCCTTAAAATCTTCCGGATGTTGCCTAATGTATTCCATCAGATCTCTGTCCCGTTTAGCATGAATATAGTCTGCACGTTTACCGATATAATATCCAACACACCAGCCCACAGTGGCATACAGGACCTGACGGTGTACTCCTGCAAGGTGGAAAAAAAATCCAGAGAAAACGATAAGTAATGTTATAGATATCATTGCTACACATGGAAGTTATGATTTTTCTTTCCCCCTGCTTTCAACATGTGTTTGTTAAAAATTCAGACCCACAAAAATAGCAGCCTTAGTCTCATCGGTGCTAGGGATGCATTCTGAAGGTATCAGCCTTCAACATGAAGGCTGCAACAGTCACTATGTTTAAGATTCCAACTTAAACTAAAGCCACCCAGATTGCTGAATATTTATTACAGGTGACTTCGCACAATCTGATTATTATTAGAGCCATGGTCTGGAGATTAGTAACTTGGATACAGGAAGAATCCCCAAGAAAAAGACAAATGATTACTTAGGCTCTCAGGATATTGATGGAAGTAGATGCCTAACTAGGATTAGGACAACGCTTGCTCACATGCACAGAACGGATCACCAGGAATGGGGGTGGAGGGAAGGAATTTTCCCATGTACCATCAGGGACTGGGCAGTGGAAATGACGGTGTTACACCTTCATCTGAAACCTCAGTCAAGATCGATAGACATACACCTAGATCCCTAGGACTACTGAGAAGGAGGTCTTGACGGGCTCTGAGTCTGATCACATTCATCTTCCAGAATAAAACCAGGGGTACATGATACAGATGAGACTGTCACTATCAAGTGTTCAGGATAAGCAAAGTGGAAAATGGAAAGATTCCCATCAGAGTCCACACCTGTCAGCTGACAGTAGTTGTGGAAAAAGCCCCCCCACAGGAAATGGGGAGAGATAGAGGCATTATTGGTAAGAGTCTCACATCTGCCTTGTAGGCCCAGGGGCACTGTCAGGGCTGGGGGTGTATGGGGATTAGATACCTCAATGAAGTATAGATTCACCCCATCACAGGCATTGGCTTCCTCAAGGCCCCGGGGGTTCTCAACCCCCCAGCTCCGCTCCAGGCCCTGCCCCAACCTGACTTGTTCCTCCAAGTCCCCGCTCCAGCCCCTTCCCATTCCTGCTCCGCTCAAGGCCCCGCCCACACCCAACTCCTTCCTCCAAGTCCCCACCCCTGCCCTGCCTCTTCCCGCCCCCGCTCTGCCCCAGGCCCTGCCCCACCTCCCTTCTCCCAAGCCCCCACTCTGCCTCTTCCCACCCCATCCCACCCAGTTCTGCCCCCTCCCCTGAGCACACCCCATCCCCGCTGGGACACTCTGTACCTCGGATGAACACCCGGCACCCCCATGTTCATCCTTGTAAAATGATTGTGTGGTATCCAACGCAAAGTTTGTCATGTCGGGTGTCTTCAGAAGGCTCACGATACACTGAGCACTGTCGGTATAGTGATGTTATAATAACTGTTACAGTAATGTTATAGGTTATAATTTCATGTATATAGTTATGAGGCTGAAAATGTATCCTCATGGCTTAAAATGAGCGCAGGCAAAAACTCTCCAAGAGCAGAGAGGCAGTTCACACCTGATCAGGGCAGGTATGAAACAAACCCAGCCCAGCCTCACAGGAACAAAGGACGCTAGCCTAGGCAACAACAAAAGAATCTGTTTGAATGAGTCACCCCCCTTCCTTTGGTCAGTATGGGACTGTGATGAGGTAATGCTCACTTGACTCTGAAGAGGGCAGGGGGGGCAGAGAAGAGAGCAAAGCCAAGAGGGAAGAAAAGACATGATAAAAGGGAGAGATGTTTGCCATGCTCTTCCTCTCTCTTCCACCTACACCTACCAGACGCCACACCAAGCGACTGAAGCACTGATCAAAGGGGAGAGAGCCTGGCTGAAGAGCAACCAGTCAGCCTGTGGTGAGAAGCATCTAAGTTTGTAAGGGCATTGAAAGTGTGAAGATCAGCTTAGAATGCGTTTTGCTTTTATTTCATTTGACCAAATCCTACTTGTTACACTTTGACTTATAATCACTTAAAATGTATCTTTCTAGTTAATAAAGATGTTTGTTTATTCTACTTGAAGCAGTGCGTTTGGTTTGAGGTGTGTCAGAGTCTCCCCTTGGGATAACAAGCCTGGTACATATCAATTTCTTTGTTAAGTTGATGAACTCATATAAGCTTGCAGAGTCCAGCGGGCATAACTGGACACTACAAGATGGAGGCTCCTAGGCTTGTGTTTGTGACCAGAAATATTGGCTACTGTCATTCGGTTGCACAATCCAAGGAACAGCTTACATACCAAAGGCTGGACGTGAACAGCCCAGCATTGGGGGTTCGCAAAGCAGAGCGGGGTCAGGCTGGCTCCCAAAGTCAAGGATTGGAGTGACCTAACAGATCACCGGTCCAGATAACACCAGAGGGGAACGTCACACTTGCTCCTTCCCCTCACTGCCTCATGCAAGCTGTGGAAAAGCTGATTGCGGTGGACAGGAGGTGCTGGGATGGAGGGGAAGAGTTGGCTGCCAGTGGGTGCTAAGCACCCACTAATTTTTTTCTGTGGGTGCTCCAGCCCTGGGGCAGGGACAATCTTTTTGTTGTGCGTTTGTACCATGCCTTGCACAATGGAGCCCTGGTGCACAACTGGGGGTCCTAGAACCTACCACAATAAATAAAATAATAATAAATCCCTTCTTCCACCAGGAGTTATTCACTGGTCCCTCCTAGATCACTGCCTACAGAATCCCCTTCCAAACACACAATCCCCAGCAGCTCACCCCAGGCATCTTCTCCCTACTGCCTCCCAAACAGTCTCTCCTAAAGCCCAACAGACAACCTCAGTCCTGTCCCCCCCGGCCCCCGCAGCCTCCCTCCAACAGCCTCCCAGCCCCCCCTGCAGCCTCCCTCCCCCCCGCAGCCACCCTGCAACAGCCTCTCAGCCCCCCTCCTGTCCCTCCCTCCAACAGCCTCCCTCCTGCCCCACCCTCCAACAGCCTCTCAGGCCCCCCCTGCAGCCTCCCTCCTGCCCCACCCTCCAACAGCCTCTCAGCCCCCCCCCGCAGCCTTCCTCCTGCCCCACCCTCCAACAGCCTCTCAGCCCCCTCCTGCCCCACCCTCCAACAGCCTCTCAGCCCCCCCGCAGCCTCCCTCCTGTCCCTCCCTCCAACAGCCTCCCAGCCCCCCCGCAGCCTCCCTCCTGCCCCACCCTCCAACAGCCTCTCAGCCCCCCCCGCAGCCTCCCTCCTGCCCCACCCTCCAACAGCCTCTCAGCCCCCCCCGCAGCCTCCCTCCTGCCCCACCCTCCAACAGCCTCCCAGCCCCCCCGCAGCCTCCCTCCTGTCCCTCCCTCCAACAGCCTCCCAGCCCCCCCGCAGCCTCCCTCCTGCCCCACCCTCATACAGCCTCTCAGCCCCCCCCGCAGCCTCCCTCCTGCCCCACCCTCCAACAGCCTCTCAGCCCCCCCCCGCAGCCTCCCTCCTGCCCCACCCTCCAACAGCCTCTCAGCCCCCCCCCGCAGCCTCCCTCCTGCCCCTCCCTCCAACAGCCTCTCAGCCCCCCCCGCAGCCTCCCTCCTGCCCCTCCCTCCAACAGCCTCCCAGCCCCCCCCCGCAGCCTCCCTCCTGCCCCACCCTCCAACAGCCTCCCAGCCCCCCCGCAGCCTCCCTCCTGCCCCACCCTCCAACAGCCTCTCAGCCCCCCCCGCAGCCTCCCTCCTGCCCCTCCCTCCAACAGCCTCTCAGCCCCCCCCGCAGCCTCCCTCCTGCCCCTCCCTCCAACAGCCTCTCAGCCCCCCCCCGCAGCCTCCCTCCTGCCCCTCCCTCCAACAGCCTCCCAGCCCCCCCGCAGCCTCCCTCCTGCCCCACCCTCCAACAGCCTCTCAGCCCCCCCCGCAGCCTCCCTCCTGCCCCACCCTCCAACAGCCTCTCAGCCCCCCCCGCAGCCTCCCTCCTGCCCCTCCCTCCAACAGCCTCCCAGCCCCCCCGCAGCCTCCCTCCTGCCCCACCCTCCAACAGCCTCCCTCCTGCCCCTCCCTCC
Organism: Lepidochelys kempii; assembly: GCF_965140285.1. Lineage (NCBI taxonomy): Eukaryota > Metazoa > Chordata > Testudines > Cheloniidae > Lepidochelys > Lepidochelys kempii. Next base: position 17,361,035 of record NC_136380.1, read on the forward strand.
AACAGCCTCTCAGCCCCCCCCCGCAGCCTCCCTCCTGCCCCACCCTCCAACAGCCTCTCAGCCCCCCCCCGCAGCCTCCCTCCTGCCCCACCCTCCAACAGCCTCTCAGCCCCCCCCGCAGCCTCCCTCCTGCCCCACCCTCCAACAGCCTCTCAGCCCCCCCGCAGCCTCCCTCCTGCCCCACCCTCATACAGCCTCTCAGCCCCCCCCGCAGCCTCCCTCCTGCCCCTCCCTCCAACAGCCTCTCAGCCCCCCCGCAGCCTCCCTCCTGCCCCACCCTCCAACAGCCTCTCAGCCCCCCCGCAGCCTCCCTCCTGCCCCACCCTCCAACAGCCTCTCAGCCCCCCCGCAGCCTCCCTCCTGCCCCACCCTCCAACAGCCTCTCAGCCCCCCCACCCCGCAGCCTCCCTCCTGCCGGCTCTCCAGTCCGAGTCCCAGCCCCACCGCAGGCCCTGTTCGCCAGCTTCCCTCCCTCCCTCACCAGCTCGTATGACCGGGCGCCGGTTGAAGGCGTTGTCCACGAGCGCCGACGCCCAGCCCACCAGGCCCATCCACACCGAGTTCCTGTTCACGATGGGCGGCGGGGGCAGCCCCCGCGACTCGTCGGGCAAGAACACCATGGTGCCCGGACCGCGCGCAGCGACGCACCCGGCCCCGCCAGCTCAAGGACAACAGCTGGTACCGCCCCGAAAAGCGACCCGCCAGCCCGCGGCAGCCGCGACACCAAGGTTCCGCCGCGCGGACAGTCCCCCAGGCAGCGTGGCGCCCTGCGCGGGGAGAGAGCGGGGTGCAGTGGAAGGGAGGGAATGGGGCTGACTAGGGTGGGTCCTCGTTTGGGGCCCCATTGCAGGGGAGGGTGTTTCTAAGTCCCCCGAGATTTACTACATGAATCTTCAAACTTCAAGTACCCAGACCAGAAACATCCTCCCCTTCCAATCGCCTGAGCGGTTCAATCCGTGTCCAGATCGCACCTGATCCCGCAGAAATGCAGCCACGGGTCGCTGGATGCCCCACCCAGCTGAAACAGAAGGGGGTGCGGACCAGACACGGTTTAGCTGAATCCCCTACTCCAAAGCATGGCGATTCCGCTAAACTACACAATAATCCCTACAGATCGTGCTCAAATTCCTGAATGTAACCCCCCTTTCCTAAGGCATCAACTTTACCTTTTCTGAGCTGTTTCTGGCCCAACAACTTTTTAATGATCAGTATTAACTGTTTGAGTCATTGGGCAGAGAATTAGTCTGTAACCCAGTGATTAGGGCACGTATCTAGGAGGCAGGAGACCCAAGGTCATCTGCTTCACTGGCTATGTATCCACAATGGAACAGCTTCATCAGAAGACTGAAGGGGCCTGTATCAGAATATCCCATAGCTCAGTAATCAGAACACTCTGCTGAAAGCTAGATCCCTGTTCAAATCCTTTCTCCTCCCCCACTCCTGCTGTGGGGAACATTGAACCTCACTCCCACATCCCAAGTGAGTACTCTAACCACTGAGCAAGAAGTTTTAAGGCAGACACCTCCACTTCCAGCCATTTTGTGTGGCATGCAACCCATGCTTAACTCATCACAAGAAATGACTTAGGTGCTTAAACCACCTGACGTCAGAAGCAATTGCTAGTTGTTTGTGAGTTGCTAGCTGAGATAGGCACTTCCCTGCAACCTGGATGAAGGAATGGGTCTAGGGACTTAAGTGACATACAGCTCTTAACGGCATCTCCCATTGGCTAGTTTAGGCAGCTCTCCACCTACCATGGTAGTTTCTGTGGTTCACATACCACTTCCCCCCACCCTGATGCATTGTTTATGGAGCCTAGGTACCCAACGCAAGCCCTATCACAATGCTAGTCCTGTGATTTTTTCCTAACACCTAGCAGGTGTTGTGACAATGAGCATCACAAAGCCTAAACCCTTTTGGGAATCTAGCCGTAAGTGTTAAAAGCATTTCAAGACCTATATATAAAAGTGAAGTATTTATTCTCTCATCATATATTAAGATGTGTGTGCTTCTAGTGACTGCTCTGATGTCCTTCCACCTTTATAAAACACACACGCACTTTTTGCGATAGCTGAAAAATATCACCTTTACTTACCACATCAGCTACTAACTTAGGTTTCCACTCTAAATAAGGGCCAGAGTCCTCTTCCAGGCTAATTGAAGAACTAGAAATCGGCTTGCACATCCCCAAATCAGGGATTAGGAGATTACAAAGTTTGGTGCAGGGGGACTCTGGTACTAAAATTAGGGTATTTTAGGGAAGGAATAATCTCCTTCCAAGTAGTGAGGACAAGCATCACGAGTTAAAAAAAAAAAAAAAAGAAAGGAGACTGTTTGGCACAGTCCATCACCTGTTTACATACTAGCATCTTCAAGGATGTGAACATATCAGGTTAGATAAACCTGTGCTCTACTACTGCAGAACCACCAGACATCATAAATGCCTTTTCTTTAGGGCAGTGTACTGGAGACATTCACATTGTGTGGATACACGTAATCCCACATCTAACATTTTAAAAATTTTCATTTTTATTTTATAAAAAGTCACGCAAAATCATGCAAAAGCAATAAAGAAACCCAATATTCCCAACAGCATGTTCCTTGTGCTTTTATTGGGATTATGACAACTCTGTCAGAAGAATTGGCTACCATTTGGTGCCTATCATTCTCCAAGATGGTTAAGGATAGCCAGAATGCTGGAAATTACTTGGGAGGCAGGGGTATAAAATGGAGAAAACCAGCGCAGCAGAAATAGACAAGTCAGATAGTGGCGCAACTAGAAGTATCTGATCTTCATAAGATTTCAGCACTGGGTTTCACAAATGTGTCTAGCAAAAAAAACTGATCAGCATACGAATTCCACACTGTATATTAATTTTACTCCTCATTTGTACAGATGCCCCTCCAGCTCAAAAGACAGCCAGAAAGAGGTTTTAATGCAGAAATATAAAAAAGTATTTTATTTACATTTTCCACAGTACATGATTATCATTATGTTCTCTTCTATACAGCAGTGATCCCTTATTATAAGTAGCCATACTGGTTTCTGGCAAAATCACTCATTAACAAGGAAACCATACACATTCTCTTCAGAGAAGTAATCTAGACATTTTAAAAAGACAATTTTAATACAATATTCTTTTCAATTAAATTTCACAATTTATTCAGGGCAAGTGGCATCTCACCATGTGCTCTGCAATATTTCAAAGAGCTATTCTGATGAGAGGGACAATAGTTGACAGTACAGAGATGCTGAAAAGCAGCATACATAGAGATGAACCGTACACAGTAACACTGCCTTTTCAAAATGTGCATGATCTTAGAAGACAACTCCCCCTAGTGCTGGATAATCCTCCTAAAGGATTTACTTGGAATTGGTCCCAATGCTGCTTTATTCTGCCTTCTGTCTGACAGTTACCGATTCAGTCAAGACAGAGACATACAGTTTGAGCCAAGCATATATGATGCCTAGAGCACAGTATACAGAAGTAAGCAACAAAGGGATAAAAGGGAACTTCAGTTTCCAAGGGGTCAAAGGAAACACAATTTCACAAAAGATTTCCAGAGGCACCAGTTCAATGAGGTAGATAGTTTCCAGCCAGTTAAGCAGAGGCCCCTCTTTTCTGTGGGGGGAGGAGGGAGAAGAAAAAGAAAAAGATATTAAGTGTGATTTCAATTCAGAGTTTTCTCTTTTTTCAGTGAACATGAGGCATGTTGCCCTTGTCAAGTCTTTGTCTTGCCCATCTGCTATACACCAAGTCACAACATGTTTTTAAACAGCACAATGAGCCAGTTAGAACTTCAGATATAGCCCCTTACTGAAATACAGTGCTTGATAGCATGTAATTAGCATAACATAAAAACTAATTTCTTTATAATCCTGGATTATAAAACTCAAATACAAGATTCCATGTTTTAGCAGCCTTGAATCTAGACCAGAAATCGCATCAGTCATTATTTCACTTCACTTTGCCCCACACCCGTCCTGCCAACATAAATGAGCCATGAGACCTTCCACAGCCTTTGATGCACATTCACTGCATGCCAGTTCTTCCACATTCAGATAGTGGACATGTCAGGTCATTATTTCTGGCTAGATATTTCCAGATATTGTTGGATCACCATAACAGAAAGAAAGCTTTAAGATGGTTCATAATTCCTACATAAAGAGATATTTCCACTGTAAATATTCTTTAAAATATGTTTCTTACTACAGGTAAACCTTTATTTGGGGAGGGAGGTCTCAGGGGACACCATCTTTCTTGAACAAATCAAGGTTTCAGATGATCAGGAGCATCAGCCCCACGAAACTCAAATTAAGCTCTAGCAGAGGCCCTAAATTGTATAGGCACAGAACTTCAGCCCTGAAGAGCTTTGCAGAAGTGGATATTCAGTTAGTACTGTCTTGGAGGGCATACAAACCATCAGTTAACTGCAACTCAGAAAAAAATCAAGGTGCTGCTGTGCTCTGTTGAAAAAGGTTACCTCTGGCAACAAGCTCAGTTTTGTACCTCCATACTCCTACAAATGCTGCTTCATCCCATCTGCTAAGGGGATTTCATTAGAACTAAGCATTGTCATTGAGATTATAACAGTTGCCTCTGCTGAAGAGGGTCCCTTGCTACCCAAGACACTACTTCCCCCATAAATCACAGCTTTCCCCTTGGGCCAGAGACTGAATGAAATCTCTCCTCTTCAAAGCATTTCAAAACAAAACAAAAACAAAAAAACAAGAACAGAAGAAAGCCTGGCAGAGCATTCAAAGGGTAGAAACCAAAGAGTAAGATGGAGAACTGATTGCCTTTTCCACACAGATTCTTCTGTTTTCTACAGCCCATGTACATCCCTAGACTGTATAGAGATATGCACATTAGAATTGCTAAGAGATATGTTAGTGGCTTGGGAGATACTCTATAGTGGGGTCTTCAAGAAATTAATGTTGATCTCTCTTTGCTGGTATTTGTCAAAACATTCAGCACTTTGACAAGTTATACTGTATTGTTAATAAAGTACCACATCCAAATTCAGTGATTATGAAAGCTGCCATATGACAGCTTTGGAGACTGAAATCCTAATTCTCTAGCTATATAACAGGTACACCTTAGAAGGGGTATTACAATTTTGTACCTGACAACGCATTAACCCCCAATGTGGATGGACTGTTTCCAGGACCAAGTGGATAGTTTTGTTTCTGTGCCCATTAAAACTTTGGCTTCTCTTAAACGTTTTTGATGTGGACACCTGCCTACTGGGAAAGGGACTGACACCTCACAGTTTGGCCATTACTGACTTGGATCTGAACTAGTAGTATCTCAGTTCCACCCTCCTAAACCATCCAGCCCCACCACTACAGTACAGTACCCTCCAGTAATACAAAAAGTGTTTCAATAGCCTAAACATAAAATATTTGCTTAGTTATTACCTGAACAGAGCCCTCAGTGAAGAGAAGCTATAAACTGTGAACAGCAGCATGAGCAGTATTTTAGTTGTGATTTCTGAAATAAGGAACATTTTTAAAAATTCAACAAACTTGCAATGTTTTTGATTATTATTTTATAAGTTTCAGCATCCTTAAATTACAGATACAATAATTTAAACTACTTAGTACTAAATTTGCATTTTTTATTAAAGGTAATAAGAATCACTCTCTCCAAAGGGGAGTAGCAGAAGTCCCATTTCTTGGAACATCTAAAATTAGACTAGTGAATGTACTATTTGTTAAGGAACAAACTTGCATAGTCAGCATGATGATCAGTGACACAATAGGTCCTTCCCATTCATAACATCTATTGTACAAATTTCTTCATATTGAATCATTAGTTTCAGTGATTAGTGCAATATATATTAGAACCATATAATATAGTGGATTGATACTTAGATCCTGCCTTGTTTGACTAAGAAAAAACAAGTCTACTGGAAAACAAACTATACAAACCCATTCCGCACCCTCCATAAAACCAATAGTGCCCAATTATCTGATTAACTAGGAAAAAAAGTATGTAAAAGGCAAAGTAATAAATGGAAGTAAGAGTGCAAAGGAAATTTCTCACTTCTCAACACAGCAACCCCTCCATTTTAAAGAGCAGCATCACCAGATGTCAAAGGGAGTCCAAATCCAGACCCCACCCCCAGTAGAAGGATGCTTATCATTATGTGGAAACTTGAAGGCATAGAACCTCTGGAATGTGGCAGAACCAGGATCGGATAGCAAAGACAGGCTACATGATTCTATGAGAATTTTCCATACCCATCTTTATTAAAATACTGTAGTAGTCTGATCACTGAAATTTTTGCCCTTTGAAGTAATTCCCCAATTCTCTTGAGGCTTGGGGATTTTAGATTTGAGGAAAGATCACACTTGTTCAGGGTAGATAAAAATCCATGATTTTTTAAAAAGATAAATCAGATTTGATTTAAACTGGATTTTCTAATTTAAATTAAATACAGGTTTAGTTTTGAAAAATAAACCTATTTAAAATTAAATTTAACAGACAGCTTGTGTTAAGACCTAAACTTATAATTTTTACAATTATTTAAATTAAATACAAAAATATTAAGCAGCATATGTTTGCTGTCATGGCTTAAAGAAAGTCAAAAAACTGAATTGGTGGAAGACACTGGCTAAACACCTGGACCAGAGTTCAATGAAGTGCTAAACCAGCTTTTGACAGCAGTAGTCTCCTCTGCAATTGCAGAGAGCATATTTCAATTTCACTTTCTTCAACTATTTCAGTTAAATGACTAGTTCATTCATAGTTAAGAAACCAAGCAGAAGTTGAAAAAAGCAGGAAAGATTGTTTTCCTCTTCCAATCTATGAATAAAAACTGGGGTGAGAGGATGAGATCTATTAGTTTGAAAATTTTGAAGGACATGGTAACCAGAAACAATTAATTAACAACAGATAATACCGCCTTTACTTAATGAATCAATTGTTTTACATTTAAAACATGTTTTGATAAACTTTTTGATAATTTTTTTTCCTCATGTATCCAGTACATTTAAGATGCTGGTTTTGAGCATTTTTAATTGAATTTCCATCCAAATAGAGCTGGATGCCAATCACAAGTAAAAAATTAATCTAGTAAATAAATGCATTATTCACCATTTTCTAATATAATAAAAAATGGAAAAAAATAAGATTCTGAATAAATGTAAGCTAAGCTATATAATTGCTTAAATAAATGCGTATAGCTATAGTGTATACTCCAGGTTAGCAAAAAGCACCAAATGTATTGTAAAGGTTATATTTAGTTGCAAATCAACATGTTTTAATGGTTATCAACGAATGAGAATTGGCCTCTGTTTAGGAAAATAACTAAAAAGTACAAACATTATTTAAATTAATGATTCCTACCTGCTGATTTAAATCAGCAATTTAAATCATCCATCCTGCACTTATGTGCACAGCCCAAACCTTACACTTTGCTCTTTAGTGTGTTTTTGTTACTGCCCAAAACCCAGTTTCTCCTCCTTCACATGGCACCTTTCTGAAAGTGGCTCTTGGACACACAGTATAATGCCCAACACTGTGTACTTAGACTGTTTCTGGCAGCAGAGCTATCACTGAAAAAATGGAAATAAAATTAAATGAAGTAGGGGAGGGGGGAGAGAGAGAGAAGCAGCAGAAGCATGGGACTTTACCTGGTGGAGTAAACAGCAATGGGAAGAGTGAAAAATGTCCTGTAGTTGTCAGAGTTAGATAAATGCCAGCATGTTTTGGGCTCTCCACAGACAACAAGCTAAAATACAAGAACTTTGATTTACTTTTTGCCTCTTAGAAACCAAGCCTAATTTTACCAAAGTACACAAGTCATAGTTGACAGACTGAAGTCACCACAGCAACACGAGCAGTTTAAGCAGCTACTGCTGTACTAGCGGTGGAGGAAGTAAAATGGTACCCAGCAGGGGCCATTTCTTATACTCGGCAACCCCTAGACCCGAAACAGTGTAAAGGAGACACGCTCCTCCACAGAATTCATATTGCATCTTTCCCCCAAACCATGTGGGTTTGGGGAAATAAACCACAGGAAGCAGCCAGCCAGAGGCTGAAGCTGCTGAGTAGCTGTATAAAGTAGTTCAAGGACGGACATTCAGGCATTGATGTCAGACTTCACTGAGAGTTCTTTCCTGTGCCAAGTGGTTGTTCATGCCAATCACCTCCTGCCCTCAACTTTGTTTTTCCAGTTACGTAATCTCCACCTAACCCAACCTCACTAAATGGATTTAAACTAGGGCTGTCAAGCAATTAAAAAAAATAATCACGATTAGTCACGCTGTTAAACAATAATAGAATACATTTAAACATTTTTGGGCGTTTTCTACATTTTCAAATACACCACAGAACACAAAGTGTACAGTGCTCACTTTATATTTAATTATAAATATTTGCACAGTAAAAATCAAAAATTGTATTTTTCAATTCACTTAATACAAGTATTCTAGTGCAATCTTTATAATGAAAGTTGAACTTACAAATGTAGAATTAAGTACAAAAAACATTGCATTGAAAAATAAAACTATAAAATTTTAGAGCCTGCTAGTCCACTCAGTCCTACTTCTTGTTCAGCCAATCCTCAGAAAAACAAGTTTGTTTACATTTGCAGGAAATAATGCTGCCCACTTCTTGTTTACAATGTTACCTGAAAGTGAGAAAAGGCATTCTCATGGCACTGTTGTAGCCAGCGTTGCAAGATATTTACATGCCAGATGCACGAAAGATTCATATGTCCCTTCATGCTTCACCACCATTCCAGAGGACATACATCTATGCTGATGATGGGTTCTGCTTGATAACAGTCCAAAGCAGTGCGGACCGAGGCATTTTCATTATCCGAGTCAGATGCCACCAGCAGAAAGTTGATTTTCTTTTTTGGTGGTTCAGGTTCTCTGCATTGGAGTGTTGCTCTTTTAAGACTTCTGAAAGCACGCTCCACACCTCATCCCTTGCAGATTTTGGAAAGCACTTCAGATTCTTAAACCTTGGGTTGAGTGCTGTAGCTATCTTTAGAAATCTCAAGTTGGTAACTTCTTTGCATTTTGTCAGATCTGCAGTGAAAGTGTTCTTAAAATGAACAACATGTGCTGGTCATTTGTGACACTGCACTCCATAATGCTTTATATAAATACGCTTATGAGTGTAAATATGACTTACCCGAAATATGTTTTATGCTAGATATGCCATGTAACATTTCTTTGCAAAGGTTATAATCTACTGAATATATTCATCCTATTTGTATGCATGTATCGTTTTTATATCTGAAGTTGTGAGCGTTGGCTCTGTGCTTGTATGTAAAGTGTTTGCTGCAGGAAACACATAAGGCAGATTTGGCCAACATAGGGTGAAAGGATCATTCAAGTAACTGAGAGTACTTAACTAACAATGGACTTTGGGAGAGACGCCAATCCACATTTGAGCTTTCCTGGGAACATTCAAACTAACATGTAAACAATGGCGTAGGCCTGCAAAAAGCTGAATCATTCATGGACATGTGACTTGCCCAGGTGGCTACAAACTCCATCTTGTTGCTGTGACTTTGCACAGAAGAACAAAGGGGTTTCCGCTCACTGGAAAGAAAATATAAAAGGCCCCGGAAGCCTCTCCATTTTGTCTTCAGCTGGCTCAAGAGACAGCCTTTCCACCCCAAAGAGATGCCTGAAAGAAACTGGAACAAAGGACTGTAATTACGGGGGTGAGAGTGATTGCTGGACCCAGGCCATAAACTACAACATTGGTCTGAAAAGGATTGGGCCCAGACTAGGAAGAAGTCTAGTCTGTGAAAGAAGCTTATTAGAACATCTCTGAGGGGGAGATTTACCTGTATTCAGTTTCTTAATGTGTTAGGCTTAGACTTGTGTGTTTTGTTTTATTTTGCTTGGAAACTTACTTTGTTCTGTCTGTTATTACTTGGAACCACTTAAATCCTACTTTTTATACTTCATAAAACCATTTTTTTTTATTAATTAACCCAAAGTAATTAATACCTGAGCATCTCTCTCTATCACTGTTATAGAGGGTAGTCAATTTATGACTTTACCCTATATAAGTTTTATATAGAGTAAAATGGATGTATTCGGGGTTTAGGATCCCAGAAAGACTGAATACTACGTGCTGGGAAAGTCCCTGTTAACTGAGAAGCCCCTGGGCTAAATCTTAGTTTCTGTGAACTGCAGGGGTGTGTGGCCCAACCTCTTGGTCTGTGCTAGAGCAGACTGGTGTGTTTAGCTCAGCAAGACGGGAGTGGAGGGAAGCCTTTTCTGGCGGGGGCGGGGCGGAGTTTGTTCTCAGTGCTATCCCAGCATATCTAGTGACAGTCTTGAGGGAGTTTCTGTGACTCAACCCATCACATCGTTATCTGAGACTGCTATAATATGAAATATATGTCAGAATGTGGGTAAAACAGAACAGGAGACATACAATTCTCCCCCAAGGAGTTCAGTCACAAATTTAATCAACGCTTTTTTTTTTTTTTTTTAAACTAGCATCATCAGCATGGAAGCAAGTCCACTAGAATGGTGGCCGAAGCATGAAGGGGCATATGAATGTTTAGCGTACCTGGCATGTAAATACCTTGCAATGCTGGCTACAAAAGTGCCATGCAAATGCCTGTTCTCACTTTCTGGTGACACTGTAAATAAGAAGGGGGCAGCATTATCTTCTGTAAATGCGAACAAACGTGTGTGTCTTAGTGACTGGCTGAACAAGAAGTAGGACGGACTGCACTTGCAGGCTCTGAAATTTTACATTGTTTTGTTTTTGAGTGCAGTTATGTAACAAAACAATATCTACATTTGTAAGTTGCACTTTCATGACAAAGATTGCACTACTTACTTGTATGAGGTGAACTGAAACATATTTTTCTTCTTCATTTTTACACTGCAAATATTTATAAGCCAAAGTAATATACACTTTGATTTCAGTTACAATACAGAATACAATATATATGAAAATGTAGAAAAACATCCAAAATATTTAATAAATTTCAATTGGTATTCTATTGTTTAACAGTGTGATTAAAACTGCCATTAATCGCAATTCATTTTTTAAATCAATTAATTTTTTTGAGTTAATCAGGTGAGTTAACTGAGATTAATCGACAGCCCTAATTTAAACAGAACCAAAAAACTGAGGAACTAACTGAAGTTTGCAGCCATCATGTTGTTCACTCTGCTTGTATGTTCTATCCTTCTCCCTTACCCTTTACCTTATGCATTTAGTTTTAAGCTCTTTGGGGTCAGATTGTCTCTGTCTGTACAGGGCCTAGCACAATGGGGCCCTGACTCCAATTGGCCTCAAGGCACTGTCCTAACAAACAAAATGATGGGAAACAGCAAACTGCTGTTTCATCTGTCAAGTGACAGTGAGGCTCAGAAGCCAAAAGACTGGCCTTCACAAATATAGCATACTACAAAGTGAATCTCAAATCTTAGCAATTTAAAGAGAAGATCTGCTTAATCAACTACTAATGCTTATGGATAGGGATCCCTGTATTTCATAGCTACAGAATCCACTCCAGGCCACAGAGTTGTGCTACAGAATCTAAACTTTGTAAAAATGAATGTTCAAATCCTGTTTGTGAAGCAAACATGGAAGTAAGTGTAATCCAATGCAGTGATGCATGTCTGAATTTGCAGGCATCCTGAAACAACTGTTCATAAGTGTGAGCTATCCCAGTCATCTTAATGCATTAATTCTAAAACCTGAAGGTGACAGGCCAAATGTTAATTTCGTTCCTGGTCATGCTTATTCAGTAATCCTAAATCACTGACCATGCCTTCTTGGATACCAGAAGTCCCAAATATCCCTGTTTCCAGCTACCAAGATTTCCCCATAACAGTTTCTATGATGCAGGTATGTGTGAATATAAAAACCTGTAGCACACAATGAATGTTATGTTGTGGCTGTAGTATTGATTTTCAGATTTAATCCAACTAAAAGCTCCATTTTAAATTTAATGGAAACTGCCACAGGATTTCCAGTTGAATGCACAAGAGTGCCACTGAATTTAGGTTCAGTTTGCCAGCTAGCATTGCTTTTGGCAACCTGGTTAATTTTTTGTTAACCTACACAAAGTTTACTAAGTATCTGAAGCTAAACAAGTTAATTTATTGTCATGCTATGTACAATACACATGCCCCCAATGTTCAAATGGAAAGAAAGATAGGAAAGCATGTAGTAGTTCTATCTAGGAGTCATGACTCCTGGATTCCACTCTTGACTTAAGCAATTTGTTGAAAGCCATGCAGCTTCTTTGTGCCTCTATGCCCATTTGTAAAGTTAGTATAGTCCTTACCTCAAAGGGCTATTGTGAGGATAAGCTACCATTAGTAAAGCATGATGAAGTCCTTGGATAAAAGGTTTTCCATGAATGCAAGGTATCTTTTAAAAGGAGATGAATTGCTAGGAGCACCTGAAAAGTAATGCTACCTTTTAGAGCAGGTGTGTGTTATTTTGCACCCTCAATCAGTTAATATGTTCCACCTCAGAGGGGGCTATATTTAAATGGTGGATGAAATGATTCTTATATGTAAAGTGAATTAGGATGCTTTAGTTTGAGAGGTTTTACATAAGATATGAATTCTCTGAATTATCATACTGAAAACAATGTGACAATCCTCCTTTGAAAAGCTCCTCAATCATAGCCTGCAACCACATGAATCTGAGTAACTACCACTTAACAGGTCACTTACCTCAAAGGAAGAATAGTGAGGAGTATTGCTTTTTCATGCACATGCCAGCCAAACATGAACGAGCTCAGTGCACAAAGTATCAGGCATTGAAGAAAGCCTCTGGGCCCTTGGGGTTTAAACCAAAGACAGAAAACAGAGGGCTAGAAACAACAGGCAAAAATAAGACTTCAGTGTACAATTTCACAATCCTGTATATAAGCTATTGCACCCATATGAAGCTTTATGATGTTATTATTGAAATACACAAATGAGCATCCAGCTCCTGCTTTTACCACAGCACCGCTTTGCAGCATCCCAGGAAGGTATATATTTCTGGTGTGTATATGTAGTGCTGAAGGAAACTGTCAAATAGACAACACTGGAGATTGAAGTCTTCCATCTATATAACAGTAACAACATGAGCAGCAGAAATGCAAACTTCACTCACACTGCCAAACAAATGGTGTTTTTCTGATTGTGGGGATCTGCCTCTGGGAATTTAACTGGAACCACCAACCCACTTCACATAAATGAACATCTAATGGCCATTCAGTATATTGGTGGCCAAAGGATACTAATTGACAGTCTAGGATGAAAGGATTCTATATCCTTTCTACTTTGGTGGAGGGATAGCTCAGTGGGCTGAGCATTGGCCTCCCAAATCCAGGGTTGTGAGTTCAATCCTTGAGGGGTCCATTTAGGGATCTGGGGCAAAAACTGGGGATTGGTCCTGCTCTGAGCAGGGGTTGGACTAGATAGCCTCCTGAGGTCCCTTCCAACCCTGATATTCTATGATCCAGTTACCAGTCACCTGAGCCTTCTGCTCCTCACTCCATTAAAAAAGGTGGGGTGTTAAAAAGTGAGGGACCAACGCCATTATTCCTGTCTCCAGATAATGCTATTAGGAGCTCAGCAAGTTTTCCAAAGAGCTCTGACAATGCATCTCAGTCCAGTCTTGATACATCCCTTGAATTTTACTCAAATCACTATCTACAGAATTACTTCCAGCACAGTAATCAAAGTGGTTTTGACAGAGTTCCTGCTATAGGTCTGTCTGTTTCTGGAATACTCTATAGCTGACAGAGACTATGGATTCTAGGAATACTCAGAGAGTGCTTTGTTATGCAAAATTACTACTACCTCAACATCCATCTTAACTGCTCTTTTCCAGTACAAAGATACTTACCTAGTTCCAGAGCAAAAGTATATGAATCGGGTACACTTATGTTATTCAATCAAGGGAAAAGGGGACACAGAAATTAAAAACATATCGAAGACTATCATTTTTTTGAAGTTACCAATATGGAGATGAAGGTAAAAATTAGTGTTGCTAGTGGAGTCACAGAAGGAAGGACGGTGTGCTGGAATTCTTGAACCAATCCACCCGTCATTGAGGCTTTAGGAATCTTTTCAGGATCAAGGAATTTATATTTTATACCTGCAAGTGAACAGAATGTTTGTCAAATTGCATAGGTACATTTTCAGCTATAAATACGTATTATAACTTTTCACAAAAATTAAGTATGTATATAACAACATTTAAATCAATATAAACGGCAACAGTTATGTGAACACAAAGATATGGCAGAGATTTCACGCAAGTTTCAATAATCAAGCTATTCTTCTGCAGCAATTGGGAACCTAACACTATGCAATGCATAGAGCTGAAAAGCAAATGATTAAATGAATCTTAAAAACAAGCAACAAAATTTCATTCATTACATGAATTCAGAAAGGGAATTTGAGTACCACAGGGGCATTATATGCAAGTAAGCACTGAAAATACAGAACTAGTTTACTGTACCAACAACTGCTAATGTTTTGTCCACTGCATTGTACAAAGCCCAAAAATTAGGGGCCCAATAAGCATGGCAGAGGCCTCTCTTGAAAGGGAAAAGCCGTGAAATGACTTGAGGCAGCTGGCCCTGTAGGGAACAAAAAGAATAGAAGAGGACCCTCGTTTAGAGACTCTTCACAATTTTTTAAAATTGTTCAACTTTGTTTCTAAGGGCTTGTCTACACTATCGTTTAAGTCAATGTAACTTATGTCGCTCAGGGGTGTTAAAAAGCCACCCCCCCCCACGAGTGACGCAAGTTACATCGACCTAAGCACTGTCCACCAGCACTAAGTCAGCAGGAGACACTCTCCCGTAGACATACCTTCCACCTCTCATTAAGGTGGAGTAATTATGCTGATGGGAGAGTGCTCTCCCGTTGGCATACTGTGTCTTTACCAGATGTGCTACAGCTGTGCCAGTGTAGCACAGTAGTGTAGACTAGCCCTAAAAGAAAGGTTAGAGGGCTAGGGAATAAGAAGACATTACCAGAACTGCAAAGGGTCCCAATGAAAGAGCAGAAATAAGGCAGACAATCAATCCCAGCAAAGTAATGCGAAGAAAACTGAAGCTGCTCCACTCGAGGGATCCATCTACAGAAAATTAACATTCGTATTAATAGAGATATTTGGGGTGGTAGAAGAGGAATGGGAAGCAAACAAATTGACTTGAGTAGTAAAGAAGCTAGTGCGAGTATCACCCTTAAGTGAATATCTTCAGTGAGTAATCAGTGTTTTGTTCAACAACTAGGTTTACAAATCTCAAAGTTATACCCATTTCTCAACTGCCAGAGAGCTCTACTTTAATTTGCTAGTTTATTATTTGTATTATAACAACACCTAGGAGTCTCAGTCTTGGACCAGGACCCCACTGTACTAGGCGCTGTACAAACATGGAACAAAAAGACAGCCCCCGCCCCAAAGAACTTACAAGCTTAATATAGGACAAACAGATGGATACAGACAAAGGAATAAAAGGAAATAAAAAGAAAAGGAGTAGTAGTGGCACCTTAGAGACTAACCAATTTATTTGAGCATAAGCTTTCGTGAGCTACAGCTCACTTCATCGGATGCATAAAGTGGAAAACACAGTGAGGAGATTTATATACACACAGACCATGAAAAAATGAGTGTTTATCATACACATTGTAAGGAGAGTGGATCACTTAAGATGAGCTATTACCAGCAGGAGAGTGAGGTGGGGGAGAGAAAACCTTTTGAAGTGATAATCAAGGTGGGCCATTTCCAGCACATTTCCAGGAGTTAACAAGAACATCTGAGGAACAGTGGCGAGGAATAAACAAGGGGAAAGAGTTTTACTTTGTATAATGACTCAACTACTCCCAGTCTCTATTCAAGCCTAAGTTAATTGTATCCAATTTGCAAATTAATTCCAATTCAGCAGTCTCTCGTTGGAGTCTGTTTTTGAAGTTTTTTTGTTGAAGTATAGTCACTATTAGATCAGAAATCGAGTGACCAGAGAGATTGAAGTGTTCTCCGACTGGTTTATGAATGTTATAATTCTTGACATCTGATTTGTGTCCATTTATTCTTTTACGTGTATCTACGTAAATGTTATCCAGTTTAGAACAGATCGTGAAATATACAGATTTGCTATATTTATAGAAAATCTTAGGCAGCTATGGTTTAGAATTAGAATGCCATTACTTTCAGCTTAAAATGCTTACATTTTTTTACACACCACTTATGAAATACTGCTCTAACTGCTGCCACTTTATGAGCTTGCATCTTCAACAGAATAGAAGGAACAGAGATAGTCCTTAGCACTATTTAGTGTATGCATGAGGAAAAGAACACTTATTGCCATGATAAATTCAAATGGACCATTATTTCAAAGTAGGTCTTAGCAGGAAAAATTAAATTCAGTCTACCTACATCTATTCTTTCTGATAACTAACTTGAACTTTATCATCATTGACTTTATTCTGGTAATGCAACATAAATGTCATTTTGCCAGTGAAATGTAAATATCTATGACCATTAGTTAGAGGCCAGTGTCAGAATATCTCCTTTTAAACATTTAGACTGTACTTTTTACCAACTGGTTCCAAATAGGCTATTTGATGAAAAAAAAGTCAAGTCTGCAGCAGTTTGGGAAGACAACCAATCTTCATTTTGCTGGTAAAACAGCTCCAACTAAACAAGGCATGTTGTGCATTGACATGGATTTAATGACTTCTTATTGGTTTATTCACTTTTCATTCCTTCTTCTCTCTTCTGAATTTATAGACATCTGCAAAATACAATTAGTCTGTGGATGCCTTAACTCTCCTCGCGCATGGACGCAGTTGCTTTCAAATAAGTCCCATTAACTTGAGGAATTCTGGAGATTAAAGTGAAGAACATTCTTTGCAAGGTTTATATCCTTGTACTTGCTGTTCACTATGCATGAAGCATTCACCCTATTCCAATCTGCATAGCCAGTACCATCTCATTTAGATCTTGAAAACTCACCTCTTTGTTACGCCCACAATAAGTGGGTTTATATTTGTTCTCCTGGATCTTTTTTCCCCCCTTATTTTCATTTGCATGAGGAAATATCTTCAATGAGATGCCAGGATATGAAATCATATTGCTTCTAATCTTGTCTCTTACCCCATCCCCGCTCTATTATTTGTAACCTTCATTTGTTGTATAGTATTTAAACTGTAGATAGTCTTCTCTTTGGCACAGGGACTAGTGTCTTTCCTTTTCTTCTGAAAAAGATCTAGCATATCTTTGAACACTATAAAGTGAACAGTAATCCATAGAAATAGGGTTCGAAGGGACCAGCTGGGTCATCTAGCCCAGTGGTTCTCAACCTTTTTTCATTTGCGGACTTCTAAAAAATGTCAAACGACAGTGCGGACCCCTTTGGAAATCTTATACATAGTCTGCAGACCCCCCAGGATCCATGGACCACAAGTTGAAAACCACTGATCTAGCCATCCTACATCTCTCCAAAATAGCTTTCTGTAACACTCAAATTGTTGCTAGTCTTGGCTTGACTTGAGTCTTTAGAAGTACGGAAATGACATGAAGAAAGAGAAGCTTCTACAAGAGCAACTTAAAAAACAGTCTCCAATAAAATACTTTAAGTCAAAGCTTCTATTTCATTTGCATCCACTGAATAAATGTGGACTTATCGCTACCCCATCACCATTCTGCTTCATGCCAATGTAATATGTCAGACTTATAAAAGAGAATTTCAAG
This sequence comes from Lepidochelys kempii, assembly GCF_965140285.1. Classification (NCBI taxonomy): domain Eukaryota; kingdom Metazoa; phylum Chordata; order Testudines; family Cheloniidae; genus Lepidochelys; species Lepidochelys kempii. The sequence continues at coordinate 17,378,749 of NC_136380.1, forward strand.
GACAGTAATGACAGGTTAGCACTGAATGTAAATGTCATGTCTTTCTATACCTTCTGGGCCCTCTTCCCACACATCATTAATACAAAACACATTAAGGAAGGATCAGTAACTTACCTGCCTTATTTGCAGTGAAACAATAGGATCGTAGCAAATATACACAATAGGCTGGGGCGACATAGATGTAGATGTGTTTGAAATGCAGGAGAACAGCAAAAAGAAGAGCACCCTCCAAATGCCTTTTCTAAATGAAAAAAAAAAAAAAAAAGTAGTAGAGGTGGAAACCCCACAAGAGCTACATTTAAACTCACCCTACCTTAACACTAGCAGTTTCAAAGACGGCCTTCCTCCATTGCCTAAAGCATCAAAACATTTCATGTATGAATGCAGGGATGGGTATTTTTTCCATTTGCTTAGAATAAACAACTAGGCCAGAGCAGGGTAGATTCAGGTCACAAGATAGTTTCTTGACCTTAAGGGGTGTTTGGAGCCCAGGGGATCCCTCATATTTCCCCAGCCTCAGAGATAAACCCCCTTCCTCAGGGTAATCTTTCCTGCCAAAGGACTGGTAGCTCCCTCCAAAACAGCTGAGTTCCCTCCTGTAACAACTAGGAAGAAGCTGTGTATTTAAACAGCAATACATGGAGCTCATTCCCTCACCGGGTGGGCAGATATGCTGTCTCCACAGCACAGCTAATATTTTATGGCCAAGTGAACTAAAAACTGGAACAAATACTAAGAGATCCAATTCTAGCGGGCAGCAGTTCAGAACTGCTCCCACTTATTACAACAGGAGCAGGACCATGATTAAGGTAAAAGGTTATGTCACAGAACAACAGAAACATTGCAACTTGATTTTATGGTTACCTGAAATAATCGAGCAACAGAAAGAAGCATCAATCCAAATAAAAAGCCATTGTACTGAAAGTGAATATCTGAACTTGTGTCAAGGAAGAAGCTTTTTTTTTACCATTGGTTTGCTTGGACAGAATCTGAAGTCCACAATCAGCAAACAGATCAAATGGAACTATAATCAAGGAAACATTCCTAAATTATTACTCCAAGTTGGCTCTAAAATTACCTTTTTGTTATCAGTTCTAATTAGAAAATATAAAAGCTGCAGAGCTTAACCTCACTGAGAAATTCTTGGTTACACGCAGGTAATATAGCAAAGTGTTATGTGTATTATGGAACTCAACAAAAAACGCTATAAACAAGGTTATTATGCTAAATGGATTCAATTATAATCCACTATCCACTTCCACCACCATTTTCACTTGATGAAAAATCCCCCCTTTTTGCTGAAGTTTTAAATGCTAGTCTTTTCAGAAGTGACTTAAATGTTTGAAGCAGACATATTCAGGTGTTTGAGCTGCCTATGGAGACGGCTGGGGGAAAACTGTCACAAATGGTTATTTTCTGCTGTAAAAATAATTGCTGCCATGCTCCTTCTATATTTCCTCACTACACATATAACTGAAAAAATGGTAATGGCATGTCAGAAACATGGCATGGAAATGGACCTCACTGATGAGTACATATTCATGGTGAAGGGTGGAAAATATCACTTTAATCTAAAGTCATGGATGTTCAAATACTGCAGCTAAAAATATAATGACAGAGTTCATACTTCTCAAGATGCACTGGATTTTCATAAAGCTGCTGAAGTGCTCATTTTTTAATGTATATTAACTGCCACTAACAAGTGCTCCTAGCTAGATCAGTGCACATTTTGCCAAGACTGACTGATGCCTGCTAGATCTGTTAGTTAGCATTATCATTTTCTACTTCCTCTTTTCTTTTAAATGAAATGTTGAAAATTAAAGGCAAAGAAAGTTAATTCAAGTTCTAGGTTGCACACTAACAAATCAAAGTCAAAGAGAGTTTGCTACGCTGACTGCTCCAGAGTTGTGGACCCTCTGAACCCTAGAGAAGTTTAACCGTCTCTGTGAAACACTTTAGCTTTGCCAAACCAGTAAATTCCAACCACCTCTAGCTGTAATCCAACTCTTTGGAGCTATATTATCATGATCACAGAACTTTTACAAATAAACTTTGAATATATTGTTACAATGAAACTTTACTCAGCTGAGACCCTCCTGAAACCCAAACAGTAACACAAAGGTTGCAATCAAGAGTAATATTAGTTCTGACTAAGATATTAGATAGTGCCAGTGGTTTTTGTGTATATTGTATTTGATTTGTTTAAAGTCTTGCTAGATTTTGATAACTAACTGAAAGGATACGATCCACAATTAATAAGCCAAAGTTCCATAAGAGCAAAACAGCAAGAACAAACATTGGTTTCTCCAGAAGTTCTTTTCCAGGTCGTTTCCCATTTACACATCTGCAGCATCTGAATGAAGGAAATCAAACAGTAATATAGAATTATTTATTTTAGCACCTATTTATATTAACAACACGGAAAATGATCTCTACAGGGAAGTTCTGCCATATGCCAGTTAGTAAAAGTGATAGCAAATTTCTGATAATTCATTCAAATTATCAAAGAAAAAATTAATTTGCAATGACATTGTATAACTGGAAATATGTTTTTCCTAAAATAGGAACAGTTGTTTTATTTTTCAAACACAAAACTCTGAAGGTCTGACTAATTTCCCAAGAAGAAAGTATCAAACAGAATTTAGAAAATTATAAGGGCTTTAAGGTTAAGAACGATAATTTTTGAAGTTTTTTTCCTTGTCTACATTACAACCATAACATTTTGTTATTAAATCAAGGAATTTTTAAAATCTAATTTGTTTTTTGCATTCTCTCACCTTGGAGAAGGAAAATATAATAGTCAGCATAACTTTTATTTACTTTACAGTCAATAAGTTTCATTACCAGATTCTCATGCATTAGCATGTTTGGAATGCAACATGCAAGGTAGTATTTATTTAAAAGTTATTTCTATTGTACTTTAAAAAAATACAGAACCTATGACCATACTTTTACTGAGTGGAGTGTTGTTGCAAGACTTCGCTATTTCTAAATCACTCTGGTGGGCAACAGATTTTTCTTCAAAATACATGCTCTCACTCCCCGCCCCCAACGTGAGAGATTACACACACTCTTTGCCCTCCCCCAAATCCACGGTATATTTCAAATATGCTATGAACTTTTATTAAGACTGCTTAACTAATTGCCAATAAAAAGTTAAATTTGGAAGACAAGACCAATAGACAAGAACGGTTTAATATGTGACAAGATGTCAAAATTACATGAATGAGATTCTTTCATGTTTAGAATCATAACAGGGTGAAAAAAGATTTAGGTCATCCAGTCTGAGCTCTGAATTCCTTCAGAATTCTTAAACTGCCAAGTACATTACATATGACAGAAGGTAACTAATGTCTAAAATAAATTTAATTGTGCCCACAACATTAGACTCCCCAGATAAAAGAGGAAAAAAGGTCTCTCAGCTACACCCCACCCCACTTGTTCCTTGAATAGGTTTAGCCAACTGTGTTCTTTCCAGACATTTACAAGTCTCTATGTAGACACCTTTGTGATTACCACCTGCCCATTTCTGAAACTCGATACTTTAAACAGACACCCCATTGTCCCCAAAGAACAGAACACTGAGACTTACTCATGGGCTGCATACACAAAGAGAATATCTGTAAAAATGACAGAAAGTCTTTGGAAGAAGACTGTTGCATGACTGGAGTAGTTCAAATTTTGGATAACCAGCATTTCCTGGTCAAAGTATTTGGCAACGTGTGAAAGTGCATATTCAAACCAAGCAAAGAACGGAGGATAATCCAAGGTCCACTCAGAAGTTGCCTAAAAACAAAATAAGATTTACCAATTCATATCTGAAGATCAAGACAGCTGCTCACAGAGATTTTTATATAGAAAAGTTTGTCATATGAGATTAATTGGTATGTTCACTCCAGCAGCCAGTATCAAACAAACTTTGATTTCAGTCCTACTTCACAATGGAACTGAACATGCTGAATGCTGAAAACGTACAATGCTGAAAATGACTTCAGCAGCTCTCCTATGAGATAGTAGTGTTTATGGAGGAACTGGAAGTCTTTTGGGGTTGGCAATGGGTAGGTGTGGCAGAATTCGCATTTTGTTTTATTTTTTTACAACTGACTGATAATATCATTGTTCATTTTAAAGCATTTTTTTCAATTTTTATCCATTTAAATAACAAAAAAATATTGGGGCGGGGTTGTCAGACAATCTAGTGACAGTAGGCATTGAGATTCAAAAAGTTAAAGCTTTATAACTTAAAACACAAGTTATCAACATCAAATGTCAAAATATACAAAGTAAATATTGTTAAAACAAACTAAAGTTCTCAAGCAGCATTTTTCTTATTTTGCTTACCTGTAAATTTTTATTATCATTGATACTACAGTGATGGCGGTATAAGAACCCATAACAGAACAAAACAACTCTCTCTTCACAAGGGTGCCAATTATTTTTCTGATGTGGACTGATGTTCATTGTGAACTGCTTCATTCAGGTTCTTTCATACTGTTCCTGTCTCTGTTACTCTTGCTTTGTATCACTTAAATCTACACACTTTAGTAATGACCTTATTCTTAGTTTGACTACAAGCCACCTCAGCATATATATCAAAATGAAGCGTGTCCCCTCAGCTAAGCTAACAGACTGGCATGGCAGGTAGCTGACACAGTTTAAGCTTTAGTAAAGCTCTCCCAAAATTTCTGAGACAGAGAGTAACACACTAGCTTATGGTTCTGGGTGCCCTGAGGAGAGAATCACACTAACACAATGGAGTCCTGATCCATGATTGGTATCCCTGGGCATTACTGCAAAACAACCACGAACTACTGACCATCAGTATCCATGATGTATATTTTCTGTAAGAAAGGACTTCATTCGGAATGTCAGACTGGTGTCTCTAATAAGTACAAAACTCACACACAATTAAAAAGCAAATGAACAGAACAAGAACTTACTTCATAGTACCACTGAGAAACTGGTAAATTGTGAGTGATGGCAAGCCAGTTTCTATGTACTTCAAAATCTGTGGAATGACTGCAAAGAATACGGACATTAATAATAGGGCATGTACAGATTTAAAGATTAAAAAAAATCTTTTTCAAAATATTCAACCATTTACAGGTACTACAGAAAAGAATCCGAAAGAAACTATTTGCGTTGCTAGTCCAGTGAATTTAGCTGCATCAAAGCCGTAGTGGTAACTAGACAATTCTAAAAAAGCAGCCTGAGTACAGTAGTAACTATAAGAGAGCACGAGTCATCTTGGTTTCTACAAATTGCTAACAAGCAGGAATATTAGGATCCAGTATAGTTCTCAGTTTTGCTTGGCATCAGGAGCTGAAGTTCCTATTTTTAAGTAAAGCAATTTAAAAGTAATAGAATCATAGAAATATAGGGCTGGAAGGGACCTCGACAAGTCAAGTCCAGCTTCCTGTGATGTGGCAGAACCAAGTAAACTTAGATCATCCCTGACAGGTGTTTGTCCAACCTGTTTTTTTTTTTAAACTTTGAATTATAAGGATTTCACAACCTCTGGAAGCCTATTCCAGATCTTAGCTACCCTTATAGTTAGAAAGTTTTTCCTAATATTTAACCTAAATTTATCTCGTAGAAATCTTGCAGATTAAGACCATTACTTCTTGGCCTACTTTCAGATGACATGAAGAACAATTGATCATTGTCCTCTCTACCACAACTCTTAACAAATTTGAAGACTTATCAGGTCCTCCATCTTCTTTTCTCAAGACTAAATAAACCCTAAACCTTTAATCCAAATGAGGCCTCACCAGTGCCGAGTAGAGCACAACAATTACCTCCCATATCTTGTACACGACACTCGTGTTAATATACCCCAGAATATTAGCCTTTTTCGCAACTTCCATCACATTGTTGACTCATTCAGTTTGTGATCCACTATAACCCACAGATCTTTTTCAGCAGTACTACCACCTAGGCAGTTATTCTCCATTTAATAGTTGTGCATTTCATTTTTCCTTCCTAAGGGAAGTACTTTGCACTTGTCTGTATTGAATTTCATCTTGTTGAATTCAGACCAATTCCCCAATTTGTCAGGGTTGTTTTGAATTTTAATCCTGTCTTCCAAAGTGCTTGCAACCCCTCCCAGCTTGTCATCATCTGAAAATTTTATAAGTGCACTCTCCATTCCACTACCCAAGTAATTAATGAAAATATTAAAAAGTACTGGACTCAGGACCACTAGATACACCCTGCCAGTTTCACAGCAAACCACTGACACTTTTGGAGTACTGCTTTCACCCCACTGTGCTCCCACGTAATAGTAATTTCATATAGACCACATTTCCCTAGTTTACTTATGAGAAGGTCATGTGGCACTGTGTCAAAATCCTTATTAATATTAACATATATCATATCTACTGCTTCCCCCTATCCACTAGACCAGTAACCCTGTCAAAGAAAGAAATTAGGGTGGTTTGGAATGATTTGTTCTAGACAAATGCATGCTGGCCATTCCTTTATAATCTTGTTATCCTCCAGGTCATATAACAATTGTTAGAAATATAGACAGAAAACAATGGAGAACATACAAAGCTAAAAAAGATCTCCTTTGCATAGGGCTTATTTTAGTTTATAATATTCTACCATTAGCATTAGTACTTATTACAAACTTTACTCTAGTTGCTAGGCAACAGAAACTATTACAAACAAACAATTAGTACTACCAGATTACTTGAACGTGTAAAGAACTTTTTAAAATTAAGTATTGGCATCAGATTTAAACATTTTGATAACACCATTCTCACCTTAACGACACCTATTGCAAAGACTCACTGCAGAGAGTATTCAGAGTAACAGCCGTGTTAGTCTGTATTCGCAAAAAGAAAAGGAGTACTTGTGGCACCTTAGAGACTAACCAATTTATTTGAGCATAAGCTTTTGTGAGCTACATCCAATGAAGTGAGCTGTAGCTCACGAAAGATAATGCTCAAATAAACTGGTTAGTCTCTAAGGTGCCACAAGTACTCCTTTTCTTTTTGCAGAGTATTCTTATTGTACAGGGAGCCTGACCAACTGAAAACCGTCCCAATTTATAGAAAAGCTGACTCCTGTTACTCAGAAATATAAAAGCTATTACAGAGAATACTGGAAGATTCATGTCTGATGTTGTTCTGATCTGACACAGCTATCTGCCAAATTATTAAAGTTGCATTATAAATATGTAATGCTTTTGGTTACCTCAAGGGTAAATTGTCTTAAAGTTCTGGCTGGGATGATTTAATTGGGGATGGGTCCTGCTTTTGAGCAGGGGGTTGGACTAGACGACCTCCTGAGGTCCCTTCCAACCCTGATATTCTATGATTCTATGATTCCAGTGCTGTTATAAAAAGGTCAGTTTTTAGTACTTTGCTCATGTTACAAAATTAACGAGACGTGTTTAAAAAAATCAAACCATTCTGCTTTATAATTGCAGAATCAAACCTCATATGAGCATGAGAAAGATTTTATGTAATATGAAAACAGATCTAAGCATCAAACAGTATTAATAATGAGCTTCTCCAACAAATACTTATGAACATACTAAGGAAATGAATATGCTCATATTTAGCAAATGACAGTGTTCATACTTAAGTTTTAAGTTTGAGTTAAAAGCACCTGTGTTCCAGTCATTTATAAACTTTTGAAAATCCCACTCTGTAAATGTCTGAAACAACTATAAAAAGAAAAGGAGTACTCACGAAAGCTTATGCTCAAATAAATTTGTTAGTCTCTAAGGTGCCACAAGTACTCCTTTTCTTTTTGTGGATACAGACTAACATGGCTGCTATTCTGAAACCTGTAACTATGTAATTTAACAGTAGAAGCATCTTTTGTTTACTATTAAACTTTTCACAGAAAGTAAGAGACTTCACACTGCATCTTTAAAACAAATTTCTTATTTTGAGAGAGTTAAAAAAACACACCCATAAAGGGTCACAGACGGCCTTGAGCAAAACCTTTATTTTGCTCTTCTTTGAGGAAAGCAGACATCATACTTTGATCCTCTAGCACAGATTTGAAGTGAGATTTTTTAAGAGGTGAGAACATCAATCAGGTTGCTTAGGAACATTCTTAATACTCTCTACAGAAGGTGCCAGATAACAATGCTTTCAACTCTCCATCATCATTACAACCCCAAATTTATTCCCAATCAGGACAAAGAAAGAAGATGGATTCTCACTTTCAAAATTTATCAATTCTGAGACAAATTATGATAACTGAGGTACAGTATTAGAAAAACAAACACACCCACAATGCCACATCACGTAAGTGCGCAGTCCTATTAAATAGCCTTCCTCCATCTGGGGGCTTGGTAGCCTAGCTGGAGCCATCAGTATCTGTGCTAAAAGCCTAGACATTTTGAAACTCATATGCAAAATTCAGCATCACTTTCATGGGTGACAGATAAGGCCACTAGTGTCAAGCACAAAGTAAACCAAAGCAAAGGTGGGCGTTGGAAAAGATTTTTGACTCTCAGATGACCTGATCTGCAACCTCCAGCAGCACGAAAAGAGGGCGGCGGGGGGCGGGGGAATCTGCAGCTCAAACCAGCAAAAGCTCGTACAAGATGTAACTCTTTAGGGGCTGCTTTGGCGGGGGTGGGGTGGGGGAGGAGCCTCACTGCCAGCTGACTTCATAAACCCCGGGGCACCGCTCTCTGGGTGTGAGGCAGCTGCGCTCGACGGCGAAGAGCCGCTGCACTAACACAGGACCCCCGGCGGGAGCCCCCAGAGCGGAGGCTCGGCGGCCGCCCTGCAAGGCCGCGCCGGGAGGCAGCGGGGCTGCCGCTTGCCCACCTGGCGCCGCCGCGGGGCACCCCGGGGCGTTAGGGCCGCGCGACACTGCGCGGGTGGTGCCAAGGCAACCTGGGGCGGCCCGCCTGACCCCTGAGGCGCCACAGCTCCCCCCGCCCAGGGAGTGCGGGGCGGGCGGGGCGGGGGACCCGCTGGCCCCCGCGCAGGGGATGGGCCGGGGCTGTCAGCGCGGCTCCCCGGGGACCGGGCGGGCGGAGGCGGCGGCGGCGCTGGGCAGGACACGGACACACAGAGAGACGTGGCCGGGGGGGGGGGCCTGTACCGGCCCGGTTCCGCGGCCCTTACTAGGTCGGTATGAGGAGACATTTGAGAAGGGAAACCCCGAGCGCCAGAGCCAGGAACCAGCGCCCGCCGCTTCCGCCCGCCGCCATGACACGCCGCTCAGGGACAGCGCCGGTACCACCGCTGCGCACGCGCAGAAAGTGACCCCGCCAGCCCGGCCGCGATGGGCTTAAAAAAAAATAACCTTGCGACCACATCGCGCATGCGCCACCGGTCCCCCCCTGCTGGCGTGTTCCCAGGACACTTGCAGACTTCGCCCTACGCGTACGGGAGCTCTTGAGTTCCCTCGGTCTCGCGCTGAACGCTCCCTGGGGACAGGTCTACTGCGCAGGCGCTAATGTGTATCTGTAGTGTGGGTTGTGCTTCAGTCTTGAATGAATGGACAGTACTATCAGGCTGGGGGATTCGTTCAGGCGGGAGTAATAGCTCAGTGGTTTGAGCTTTGGCCTGGTAAACCCAGGGTTGTAAGTTCAATCCTTGAGGGGGCCATTTAGGGATATGGGGCAAAAATTGAGGACTGGTCCTGCTTTGAGCAGGGGGTTGGGCTAAATGACCAGTATGCACGGAAGGGGAGTGTAAGCAGCACTCTTCAACACCACGTGGATTTTACCTGGTCTCCCACCCAAGGAATGGTGAGCTGGAGCCAGTTGGCCCGGGGGGCCTGTCCTGTCTGAGCTGTTGACTGGGGAGGCTCCCCTGAGAATCCCTTTGTAAATACTCATCCAGGGGCGGGTCCCTCACTTGCTCGGTGTCTTGTCATTCAGTGCTGCCAAAGACCCCGAGCGACTGAAGGACCTGCCCCCGAAGTGCTGCCGAAGACCGGGAGCGACTGAAGGAACTGGTTCTTCAACTTTTGGCAGTTCATCACTGCACCCAGTTCATCACTGCACCCAAGTACTGTCTTGACTTAGATGAGGATGAGATAGGAAAGGATTTCAGCCATGAAACATTAGGCCTGCAACCCTTAGAGGTGGGCAGCAGCTATGTAGTCTAACCACACCCATAAACAGATCCTGCTGTGATTAGGGCATCTTGTAAGTGCTAATAATTATTACACCTTTGCAAAATTCTACTTGTCTATTGGATTAAAAACTAATTAGTTTTCTCTTCCCCTATTATAATCACTCCCCCTGGGAAAGGAAGAGAATCAATCATATTTTACCTGCTGCCAGTATACTTTAAGGACAATTTTGCAAGGCTGCATTAATAATGATTAATATGCAGCTGCCTCCACAATTCCAGTGATTGCCCTTCCCAGCAGCAGTGCAGGCTCTGGCAGATAATGATGAGCTGAACTGGGCAGGAGAGCAGCAGGCTCCTTCCCCCGAGCTGGTGGAAAAAACAGCACTTTTCCAACCCAGATAATATCCTATGTGCCCAGAACCATTTACATGTGAACTCACTGCAGCTGCAATGCTTACAGCTTCCTGTCATCGTTAGAAAGAAACCACTAAGGAATACAACTGTTCAGTTGGACCTGAGCTAAAGAACTTATTCCCAGGAGTTGCAACTAATTGGTACAACTAAAGCCCTAGGTGGCTGTGAGATGTTTTTTAATAGGTTTGGAGGCCTACAAGAAATTGCCAACTGTTACAGGGCTGGGTGTGTTTGTGTGAAGGTGACACTTGCATGTCATCTCGTGAGCTCTCTGGAGCAGGGAACCATTTTATTACACATTTAGAAAGCATCTAGTGGGTGCAAATCGTATAAATAGTATTTAAATTGACTTCTTTTCCTTCAATGCAACTGCTACATCAAAATAATATAGGTGGTTGTTCAAATTTAGAGACTGTGAAGAGCCATGGGTTGAATAGCAGTGTTGCAGTATCTTTGCAAGAATCAGTGCTAGAGGACAGAATTGTTCACAGTATAATGGATCAAACCTTAAAGGGTCAAATGCATCCATACTTGCGTAGATTATAGCCTATGGTTTAAAATGGCTTGGGCTTCTGCTTCATGTCCACACTAGGATTATGCTAAACCAGTTTGGTTGCATTGCCTTCTGGGTAGGTATTGCAGAATTCCTAGTGCAGCTCTCAGAACTAGTGATTCCTGGGTGGTAGTATTATGATAATGTACTGTGTAAAGTCCTAGAAAGGGGGGAAAAAACAACAACTTCAGAAAATACCATTACATTTTAATTTGCTAACAAATTTATGTCCCTCACTGAATTTGGTGCACCACTTGTTACATTTTATTTACTTATTTTTAAAATACACTTTTAGTAACATTATTCAGAACATAGCTATAGTCAGAAAAAAGTGAAACAAATTTAAAATTAAAATGCACAATAAACTCTGTAAGAGTTAGAGGAAATAAAACAGATTATGATATTTTTCAGAAAGCAGTAAGTCAAAAGCATAGCTCTCTTAACAAATCTGGGACAAATTCTGGCCAACTAGAAAATCCTAAAGCCAGAAGCAAGAAAATAGGGGAGAGGGTGCCCAGCAGCCCATTCCTAGACTCATAGCTTCCTTTAGAATCCATGGATATATCACACCACTCCACTCCTAATGTTATCTAGGATAGGAGCCATCAGGGAGTTCTTCCCAAGGAGCAGAGGGGTAGCTGTGTTAATCTGTATCCAAAAAAACAATGGGGAGTCCGGTGGCACCTTAAAGACTAACAGATTTATTTGGGCATAAGCCTTCGTGGGTAAAAAACCCACTTCTTCAGATGCCTGGAGTGAAAATTACAGATACAGATGTAAATATACTGACACATGAAGAGAAGGGAGCTACCTTACAAGTGGAGAACCAGTGCTGACAGGGCCAATTCAATCAGGGTGGACCAGTCCACACAAGAGATCCACTTCCTGGACACTACAGTACAAATAAGTGATGGTCACATAAACACCACCCTATACCAGAAACCTACTGACTGCTATGCTTACCTACATGCCTCCAGCTTCTATCCAGGACACATCACAAGATACATTGTCTACAGCCAAGCCCTAAGATACAACCGATTTTGCTCTAATCCGTCAGACAGAGACAAACACCTACAAGATCTTTATCAAGCATTCTTAAAACTACAATACCCACCTGTGGAAGTAAGGAAACAGACTGACAGAGTGAGATGGGTACCCAGAAGTCACCTACTATAAGACAGGCCCAACAAGGAAAACAGAATAATAGAATATCAGGGTTGGACGGGACCTCAGGAGGTCATCTAGTCCAACCCCCTGCTCAAAGCAGGACCTATCCCCAACTAAATCATCCCAGCCAGGGCTTTGTCAAGCCTGACCTTAAAAACTTCTAAGGAAGGAGATTCCACCACCTCCCTAAGTAACCCATTCCAGTGTTTCACCACCCTCCTAGTGAAAAAGTTTTTCCTAATATCCAACCTAAACCTCCCAACTTGAGACCATTACTCCTCGTTCTGTCATCTGCTACCACTGAGAACAGTCTAGATCCATCCTCTTTGGAACCCCCTTTCAGGTAGTTGAAAGCAGCTATCAAATCCCCCCTCATTCTTCTCTTCCGCAGACTAAACAATCCCAGTTCCCTCAGCCTCTCCTCATAAGTCATGTGTTTCAGTCCCCTAATAGTTTTTGTTGCCCTCCGCTGGACGTTTTCCAATTTTTCCACATCCTTCTTGTAGTGTGGGGCCCAAAACTGGACACAGTACTCCAGATGAGGCCTCACCAATGTCGAATAGAGGGGAACGATCATGTCCCTCAATCTGCTGGCAATGCCCCTACTTATACAGCCCAAAATGCCATTGGCTTTGTTGGCAACAAGGGCATACTGTTGACTCATATCCAGCTTCTCGTCCACTGTAACCCCTAGGTCCTTTTCTGCAGAACTGCTGCCGAGCCATTCGGTCCCTAGTCTGTAGCGGTGCATGGGATTCTTCCGTCCTAAGTGTAGGACTCTGCACTTGTCCTTGTTGAACCTCAACAGATTTCTTTTGGCCCAGTCTTCTATTTTGTCTAGGTCCCTCTGTATCCTATCCCTACCCTCCAGTGTATCTACCTCTCCTCCCAGTTTAGTGTCATCTGCAAACTTGCTGAGGGTGCAATCCACACCACCCTCCAGATCATTTATGAAGATATTGAACAAAACCGGCCCGAGGACCGACCCTTGGGGCCCTCCACTTGATACCGGCTGCCAATTAGACATGGAGCCATTGATCACTACCTATTGAGCCCGACAATCTAGCCAATTTTCTATCCACATTATAGTCCATTCATCCAGCCCATACTTCTTTAACTTACTGGCAAGAATACTGTGGGAGACCGTGTCAAAAGCTTTGCTAAAGTCAAGGAACAAGATGTCCACTGCTTTCCTCTCATCCACAAGGTGCAAAGCAAAGGAAAATCAGGCCCCTGGTCTTTATTGAAGAAAAGTAATTAGAAAACATCATGCATAATCTTATAGAAGGGATGGTTTATATTCCAAAAGGCAAACTATGTTTCGTTCAGCCCTTAATGCTTCATTACCCATCTCCCCTGGGGAGCGTGTGCCCAAAGAGAAGCTGTGGGGTATGGGTAGATGTGGTTCAAACTATTTAGAAGACATTTGGGGCTGACACTCTCTATCCTCTTAATTGTCTCCAGAACAAAAAATGTTTTCAACAGTATCCTCCGGACACACATACCATTATGAGAAAGACCAAATCTAGTTATCTTTAATGCATTAGAGCATAATTGGTAAGGGTTTAAGTGTATCCACAGCATGTTTAAACAAAACCCACGTATACAGCATTATTCTGTTTGCTATGGCATCCTTTGTCATTTGTGATACAAATTGCCCCGTGGAAACATGGCTACTCCAACAGAAGAATAGGACTGAGGCTTCATTACAGGGAAAAGAAGACTTCAGTTTAAACACTCTAAGCCAGATTCTCTGCTTCCTTTCATGGTCATTTATACCTGTGTAAAATGTGTGTGAAACCTCTATCCTGCTGACCTGGTAGCATTCTACATCCACTCTGGCCAGGTATAATTGGCTACACAATGTGCAACATGGTGGAGAATCAAATCCACTGCACTTAGTACAACTCTGCAGCTCTATAACAGTGCACTGGATAATCTCAAGGCGATCTGTAAACCTCATTAGTTAAGCCTCACGGAATTCTTTTGAAGTAGGTTAAGTATTATTATCCCTGTTTTCCAGTGGGAAAATGGAGTCAGAGAGAAGTTAGTGACCTGCCCACAATCACACAGCGAGTCAGTGGCGGAGGCAGAAATGGAACCCAGGACTCCTTAATTCCTAGACCCTGCTCAAGCCAATAGACAGCATTCCATCCATCTAGACTATAGACATATTCTGAAAGGTCACTGGTAAATTCAGTATAGGAAAATCAGCTCACAGTTAGTGAGTCTTAGTACACATTATCACATGATTTTATATTAGGTTGTTTGTTACAGTGTCTTGAAGCGGGTCTTAAAATGAAACACTGTGTTTGGTTACGTCTATCCTGATATCATAATAACAGGCTATTTCTACTTGTACCGAATTAGTCGAATAATCTTATTATTCATGAAATCAGAGGCATGCGGGTGGGAGGAATCCACACAAAATCCATCACTCATGGCTATTTTTAGCACCTCTTCTACAAATACCTGGAAGCTATTAATTTGCTTATTAGCTGGTACCACCCAAAGTCTCTTTAAGTTCTGTCTAGTGTACTCCTCTTCTGGCAGGCCTTCCACAGTCGCGACCCAATCCAAGGTCAAGTGATTGGGGTCCTGCAGGTAGCTGGATATTGAAGACAGGTTGCCATTGAAGCAATAGTAAAGTCTGGAACCCAGCAGCTTCAAGAAAAGAGATGACGTGCTGAATATGTGGGCGCTAAATACTTCCATGTTGGAGGAAGACAGGCTGTAGATCTGGGGCGCTTCCCGAACAGTGAAATGAACTGTCTGTGTCCTCTGATCCAAGGTGATGTTGAGCATGGCGTTCTTCTCAGCTTTGGAGAGCTCCACCTCCTTCTCTTGCAACGCTTCAATCAGTGGCTGGACCTGATAAAAATCTGCCTCCCGTCGTAGCAAGCCCATTTCCTGGAAGTCTTCAGGGAGGTCCAGGTGGGAAGTTCTCAAGAAGTTCAGGATGTAGCGGAACACTTTGCCATCTCTGTCAATGAAGCAGTTGCCTTGGCTATCCCTCTTGGTTGGCATCTTTCCACTGAACATGGCACCCAGCATGGAGTCTGGAAAACTAGTCAGGGTAGACAGGGAAGTGGTGTACAGTTTTCCTCCAACATTGAGAGTTATAGGTTCTGACATGATGAAAAAGTCACGATGCTGGGAATAATACTGGGGGGGAAAAAACAAGACAACATGTTTAGGGGTTCAGAACAGCCACTTTGGGGAATATCCTTGATTTACAAGGATATACATCTATTTGTATGTCTATATCATTATGAAAACCACAGAAGCTAGAGATGGGTAAAGTTTTAGAGGTCATCTTGGACATATGGGAGAGAAAGACAATTTTGTTCTGGCTCCCAACAGATATTCACAACGGCTTTGTCCAGTTCATTTTAATAATGGTCTTAAGTGAGGTACTTCCATCACTTCCCATCCAAAATGAGGGTAAAATCCTGGCCCCACTGACTTCAGTAGGGCCAGGTTTTCATCCTGGGTCCACCCAATCCCATATCCCTCATGCACCCAAAACTTCCACTGAGCCACACAGAAGTTTGGGGTGCATAAGAAATAAGAGATCAGGAAACTTGCATATCTTTGGTGTTCCCTGCATGTGCTCCATTTAGAGCGCAAGGGTGTTACCAGAACCACAGAAGTTACCATAGCAGAACATCACAACACTGCTTTGTGTTGTCTTCACCATGTTACACAAGTGTGCGACGGTGACAAGTCCTAATCACACAAACGTCGCAATGCACAGTCAGGATGTTGTGCTGCCAAACACATATGACTCCATGCAATAATTAAGTTGCTCTCCAGTTCTTCAAGGTTCATTACAATCCCAGTCTAAGAGGTTTCATCGTTCAGAAACATTCCGGACCATGTCTCCAACTAATTTAACCCAGCGTAGTACCACCGCAGTCAATGAGGATTTTCAGCAGCTGAGGATCTGGTGCTCAATCTAGTGTTTCCTTTCCTCAGCTTCATGTTCCTTCTAGCTGGGGGTTCCCAGTCCAGTCTAATCAATG
The DNA here is from genome assembly GCF_965140285.1 of Lepidochelys kempii. Taxonomy (NCBI): domain Eukaryota; kingdom Metazoa; phylum Chordata; order Testudines; family Cheloniidae; genus Lepidochelys; species Lepidochelys kempii. The sequence continues at coordinate 17,394,969 of NC_136380.1, forward strand.
GCTCCCCCTCCCATCCAGAGATACAAGGTAACTGTCTTCTACAAGCTCATGCTGCAATACGTGTGTTCATTCCATAGACAGCTGCCACATTGCTCCCTGTAGAATACACTTTGAGTGGAGGCATTTCAGTAATTAAATATGGAATAATGAGAGATACTGTGCCACCATTATTGGCTCTGTAGTCATATTAATACACATAGCGACAACATGATCTTACACTCTAAACTCAATTCTCCACTGGCTAATACCAAAGACAGTAACCGTGCTCCTCTCTCCTTTCCTCCAAGGATCTCCAAGCACCTACAGACATTTGTAAGTTAAGGTTCACAATACCCTTGTGAGACAGGTGATTGTGATCTCCATTTTACAGAGGAGGAAACTGAGGCACAGAGCAACTAAAGCCTCGATTTTAAAATGTGTGTGCACTCAACTCAAGACTCAGCCTGGTTTTGGAGAGCCACTGTGCACGCATTACTTCAACAGGGGCAGCCGGCATTCAGCACCTCTGATTAAGATAAGGTGTTAGGGATCTGAAGCTGAGTACCCAAGAAGGGAGACACCCCTCATTAATGGACACTTACATTTTGATCTAAGCAACTTACCGAAGGTCACAGAGGAAGCCATTGAAAAAGCCCAGATCCAATTCCCAGCCTTTTGTCTAAACCACAAGTACAGCCTTCCTCCTCATACCTGACATTCCATTAACCCGTGATGTACATTAACCCATTAATGGGTGGAAGGAATCAGATCTGCTTGAGCACATAGCAGCTCTCTGAGCCTGCGGAGCTCTTTGCATATAAGATCACTGGTTAGATGCCTGCGTATAGCTCGTGATGAAGGCCTTGAGCTTTAGTACCAGCCCCACACGTATTTAATAAAGTTGGGCAAGAACTCCGGCATATAGACAGACACAGTTCACTACAAACCCCACAGTACCTGTGGCACATTCCCATTATTAGCTACAATGGAATGTTTCGTGAAAAAAAATTAGTTCCTAGGATAAAACTATTTTTTCCCCAACCTTAAACCCTGCTCTCCACTGAAGTGTCAGCATATTCCACTGCTCATGAAGAATTCTATCTACAGCTTTCTGCTTATGTAGAGCAAGGAGATGAGTCAAAATTATATGAGGGGGTGGCCTGCCCTGGCTCTGCAGTTCAATTGACAGCTATGAGTTTTCCCAAGAACTGATACTCTGGCTGTAAAAAATTGTTATGAATGAAATGTGACATTCCAGAGATCTGCCCAGGATGAATTTTTTTTTTTAAAAGTTTAATCAAAGAATAAAATCACCATATCCTACTATATGGAACACAGAGAACAAGCCCATTCCTTTGTGTTATTACCACACTTCTCACCCTCTTTGCTGGTCCTGACTAGTTGGAAAGAGAAAAGTGTGATGTTTTCACTTAGTTTGTGGGACAATCTTCACTTTGGCACCATTGAGTGTCAAGGATTATAAAGTGAAGGTGGCTGGTTCAGATAATTAGCGATAGGATATAGACCATTTTCTCTCTAGGTCCTGGTTCAAATCCAACCCATGTTTATACTGACACAAAGGCTGTTTGGTACCCTATATAATATGAGGTTTGGGGAGGGTCTCTCAGTCCAGTTCCAATGGACATAACGTAACTGGCCCCTTTGTTGTTAGTCTGAGTGGAAGGGGCCAAAGATTGAATGGAAACTAACCTGCTCTTTCATCCCTGAAGGTAGTTACTTCCAAGTCCACATGAAGAACAGCTATATCCCAAATAGAGCATGTCGGTCTCCCAGGGTATTCTAATTTTTGCACACACTGAATTCATTTAAAAAAAATTTCTGGATTGACTAAGACATGAAAATATTTTAAAAACCCCAAAGCGGATTAAGTTTTCAGATTTTTTTTTTTTGCACTCTGTAGCCAGTTGTCTTGTAAAATTGAATTTGCATACAATAGGCCCAATGTCTGCTTTTGTTTCCACTTTTCATTTCATTTATAAAGCTTCCTATCTTTGCAATGCTGTACAAACAAGGCAAATCTGATTATCTGGCAGCCCAGGACAACCAAAAACCCCAGTGCAAATGACATTTAATTAGTTGCTAGCTGCTGGACACACCACTGACTTGACCTTATTGACCAACACATCTGACCCTAGGCTGAGAATGAAAATGAGCCTCTTGCCTCACTTTCCCTGTAAACATTAACTAAAGGCAGATGAAATGGATGACTTGGCAGTCTAGCCTGCTGCTTTGCTGAATTCCTCACCCGGGCATGATGTGTGGGCCCCATCCTGTACTATCAGGATCATGCATGTAGCTAATGTAATAATAAATAATAGCTAGCTCTTATACAGTACTTCTAATGCAGGACTTAACTGCCATTCAGTAGCATTTATGAAGGAAGTGAGGTGGGCAGATGGCACTCAGTCTTGGATCAGCAGCAATTCTCAGCAGATGCACCCAGGATAACTAAGTGCAGATAACTAAGTGACATGCATGCAACGAAGGGGGTATTCATCCATGAAAGCTTATGCTCCAATACGTCTGTTAGTCTATACAGTGCCACAGACTCTTTGCCACTTAGATTCTCTTCGAGTCAGAGACTTACCACATCACAACTTGGGGCTTGACTATATGGCCACATTGTGCAGGAAGCTGGTATGTAAATCTACAGTGTCATAACCAGCCACACACTCACTGTCCACATGGACCCTGGTGACACACACTAAAAATTCCATACTGTGCTTTGATCTACTGTGGTTTCAAACAGCAGCAGATTAAAGTACACTACAAAACTTTTAGTACACAGAGTCAATTATTGCATGGCAGGCTAGTGCGCTTTAGAATTATACCTCATCTTGCCACACACTAACTCGCAATGTAGACAAACCCTTAGAAACAGCAACAATTAATTTTAGCAATGACAAAAGAAAATATTCAGTCCAGTCATGTATTTTTGCAGACAATGAAATATGGAACCCAGGTTACCGTGGGACAAGTCACCTTAATAAAGAACTCCCTGCCTGTCCAACTGGATTGAGAAAGGGGCTCAAGATTTCTAGATAAAAACGTAGAGAGAGATTGTCCCCACTGTCTATACACCGCTGTGGCCCCTTAGCCAGGTGGGGGAGCATTCCATCAGGACAGGCATGACAGAGAACAGCTGTCGGCCGTCCTGGACAAGGCCCAGAACATGTGGTGTATCAAGTAGAGGGGAATCTCCATAGCAGAGACCATGGAGCAGCCACAGCTAACCTAGGCAAGACTGCTGAAATTTAGAGCAGCTCTCTAGGCTGCCTAGGTCACACCAGCCCAGAACTGGGAAGGTGCAAAGGTGTCTTAAAGCACCTTTGTCTCCTCTTCTCTATGTACCTCAGCAGGTGCAGCACACAATGTGAGAACAGCTGTCTTGGCTGACATGCTGGGGATGGAGCCTGAGACCTCCAGACCTAAAGTATGAGTCTCTATAGCTTGAGCTAAAGAGCCAGGCTTGGTAGCTGGGGGCTGTGACAGACTCACTATCCTCTGTGGATGGGGGCCAAAAGAGTGGGGTGGGGACACGTAACACACACTGAACAGTGGGTTACACCAGTACAGAATCTCACTTCAGTATATTTAGCCCTTCTATAGCCCCCTGCCATTCAAGGATCTCAAAGCACTTCACAGTACAATCAGTAACTACCCTCAGGGAGGCAAGTAAATAGCATTATCTTCACTTGGGTGACCAGATGTCCTGCTGTTAGGGGCTTTGTCTTATATATGCTACTACATCTCCTCTCCACTCCCTCCCTCCCCCTAAAAAAGTGTCCTGATTTTTCAGACTTGCTATTTGGACAGCGAGGCAGAGAAAGTTTAAGTTGTGTGACCTTGGGCATGCAGCATTTCAGTAGCAGAAATCTCTCTCTCCCAACTCCTAGTCCTGTGCTCAAGTCACTAGACAGCTTGTCTCTTGGAACAGAATGACTGAGACATGCACTGGATCTGTAGTGCCCATTGTAGGCTGTAATACCGAACTGCAGCCTCTTTGCTGAACAGAGCCAGGACATACGGTATGCATGATCTGCTAATACAAAAAAACCATAGAAGCTCACTCCAGTTCTGCTAGCTCTGATGAGTTTTGAAATGGCATTTTTGATGGGTTTTTATGAGCACTCTTCAGAACATTGACCTCCTTTAGCAAAAACAAATCAAAGTCAAAATCTGTTTGTGGGAAAAGCTTATTAGATAGAAAATGGCCTGAATGTCTCTGTTTTGATATCATGGAGTTTTCTTCTAGTCCTACTGCTTTTGACTTGGCAATAGTGTTTACAAATGTTGCAGAGGTAAGAGTTTATTTCCCAGATTCCTTTGACTATAATCAGTGCAGTATCAGTTTAATACCCAATACATTCTCCATCAAAGGCCTAAGTCCTGTACTTGCAGGGGGACAGACTCCTTGATCCCATCTTTCCCCTAAAAGTAAGCTGTTTCATTATTTTTCTCAGTGTTTTCTGTGTTGGAGTTTCTTCCCATTCCTTGTGTGTGTTTTTTTTCCCACTCCTCCCCAAAAATATCCTTTTTATTTCTGTCAGTTGTCCTTTCCTCCCTTCCTCCGCCCCATCCCATCTCTTTTCCCTCTTCCAAAGGTCATGTGACCCTCCCTTCGGTCAAGGTGGGCTTGTCATGGATAGTGGAGCTCCCTCTGCTGCTCCTGCAGTTGGCCTGAGGTAGCTGCAAAAAGGCCCATCTCTTCCTCTCCCCAGCCCTTGCAGTGGTCACAGTCCTTACTGGCACAGGGAGCAAGCTTGGTCTTGAATATGGAAGTGCTGTCATAGACCACCAGGCCAGCCCCACTCTGTACAAGTCTCACATCCCATGCCAGCTATCTTCTATCCTTGATCCTCACTGCTTACCCTTCTGTCTTTTTGCTCCCCATATCTTTGTGTGCTCCCATCTCCACCCCTTCCCTGTATCCCATCTCCCCTCTCTACTCTTGGATCACATCATCACTAACAGGAGCAGAGTGAAACTCATGCGACACTGATGAATATCATTCTACTGCTTGGGAAACAGCAGGGTGCTGAGCCAGTGGAAGATGCACATTAGCTCATCTCTTCTCTCCCAACTGTGTAACTCAGATTGCTCTGTGGGTGGATCACCCCACTGCTCTTGTACTACACTATCCAGCAGGAGCAACAGAGTGAAAATGCCTAGTCTTGCATCAGTTTTACTCCGCTGTTGCCAGCCCCAGTGTGGAAATGCACAGATGGGATGGCTGCCATATTACACCGTGTTCAACCCCCTAGATACTAGCAGACAGCAAATCAAAATGGTTTAAAGCAATTGCATGTAGGATGGGCTTACAAAAAGTACATACTGCCAGACGAATCTGACTGCATTATTGGAGCTTAATTCTAGCAAGAAAAGCAATCTGATCAATGCAGCCAGAGTCTCACTGAATTCAGTAGGACACCTCATTAGCACAAGGGCCTTCTTACATGGGTCAGATTGCACCTTAATGCAGAAAGGGAAAGTGGCACATGCAATCTCATTGGATTCTGGTAAAGCATTTTATACAGTGTCAGTGGACCACAAAATCTTACTCAAAATTCATTCAAATTAGCTTTGGTAGAACACAGTGATATGGCTTAAAACTAGGTAAAGGACCAGCAAAGGACAATAGTAAAACAGCATGTTATCAAGTCAGAGAAGGTGCCTAGTCAGATACCACAAGATACAAGTCTGGTCCTGTTGAACATCTTCACTGATGCTATGGAGAAAGAACGTTAATGAAATCTGCATGATACCAGATAGGGAGGAATTGCAAATACCAGTGAGGAGAGACAGAGGCAACCAAACAGATTAGAAAGTATCAAAGTGAGGTTTCAGTCTGGAAAAAAATGCAAATCAGTACCTCTGAGAACAAATATGAATGTTCACTGGGAGAGAGACCCATGAAAAGCAGTCATGCTAAGAGAGACAAAGGGGGTGATAACATTAGACATGAATCTTCAATGTGTTATGGCAGAGGGAAAAAAGACCACTAGCATTTTGGGCTGCAGAGGCATTGTCTCATAGAACAGAGAAGTAACAGGCTGTGGGTGTCTTCTCACCAGGAGGAGTTTAACACAACTGGAAGAAATTCAGAGCAGTAAAGTAACAGGCATCTGTGAACTGGTGGCATTGGATGATAATGAAAAGTTAAGAGAGCTAAATATGGGTAGTTTAAGAGAAATCTCAGGGTACCAGACAGTCTGCAATATATACACCAGCAAGGGAAATGAATTATTTAGGGTGGTACAATGGAGTATATAACTAGCGGTTATAAAATGAAAGTAAGAAATGGAACATTTATGCTAAGTATCAGGACATCCGGACTAAGATCTTTGGAATAATGCTCAAGAGGTGGGTCATTTTAAAGAAGAAAAGCGAAGAAATGTATTACAGGGAATAATTCTGCAGTAGCAAGGAATGGATTGGCTCCATCTAATAGGTAGCTGTGGAAAAAATTCTGACCATCTGTTCATGGGCAGCTAAGACTTTAAATGTGGTGGTTTTACAAGAAAACATGGTTGTTCCAATTATTAGGCTCTGGTCTCATTCTCATACTAGAGTACATTAAAATGAAATATTAGGGCTGTTGCGATTGTTCAAAGGCAATAATTAGAGGCATTATGCTTGTTCTGTTTTGGAATTCTCATGTTTAGAATGCATTGCTCTCACTTGGTCTTATATGCTTTATTTTGTTGCTTTAGCATTCATTAATTAAAAATGTCACTTGCCAACAGAGCTCTAAAACTGTGCATCAGAACTGAGACCATGCAATACCCTATTTCAAGTTCAGGTAAAAATTCCCATACTTACAAAATACCTAGATACTATGATCAACAGTGCCCTGCTTTGAAATCTAGATCTGGTTGCTCAGTCTAACCTGTCATTCATGCTCTCTGCTGTTGAGCACTCACCATGACTGTGTCTATCTATGTGCTTTGTTCCCCATCTCCATTCAAAACAGTATTATTATTAGCAATGCCTAGAATCCCCAGTGAAGGATCAGGGCCCCATTGCGCTAGGCACGCTTCAGACAAACACCACAAAAGACAATCCCAGTCCCTAAAGACTTACAGTTTAGGTGCGAGGCAGGGTGTGACAGGTAGACAAGACAGACCAACAAGGTAGGAGTGGGAGAAGTACCCAAATGAGCAGAGTTTAGCTGAAGAATAGAAGTGTCAGCTCACCACTTACCTAACCAATGCCAGCTGGCAGTGATCTGTAGGTATCACAGCAGAGGTAGGTTTTAAGCAAGGATTTAAAACAGCATCTGCAGAGAATAGCTTAATGGGGATGGCAGGCAACTATAGTTGGCCATTCACTCATATCTGCCTCAAGTCCTGAAGTGAAGGCTTTCCCGTATATATTTGCGTGGGCTTAGTTTGATTGAGCTCATTGTGGAAGACTCATGCTCACCCACACCAGTGATGGAGGACAATACGAGCACTATTTCCACCAAGAGCTATCTATCTTGAAAGACAGAGGGCCCCAGTAGTTAACTGCTTCGCTAAACCTGCATGTGCCCTGTCTTTGCTATAGGTCTGATTTTGTGCAAGAGGAATTTTCAAGGCAGTCACTAATTCAGGGCCTTCACCTCTTTCCTTGCTCACTCTGTATCTGGGTGAAATGGCCTAGCCTAGCACATGGGATCTTGACTGGGGGAGGGGAGGAGGAGATCAGAAGATCCCAGCAGGTCCAGGGCTGGTCATGACCATCCTCCCTTTCTTTATGGCCAGACGAAAGGGATGTCCTCAAATTCTATTTTGTTGTTACATAGCGTCACGATTTGGAAAAGGTTGAGAGCACTGGTCTAAGAGACTGGAGAGCTTAGAGGAAAATATGGTGGGTATTATCAGGGCCTCATCTTGGAAAGCCCTTTCCCCAAGTAGACATGGAGAAATTTCTCTGCAAAACAGACACACAAGCAACATAAGCACGAATGTTCATTTCATCACATTCCCCAACTTCCTTGCCTTTAGCAGTCAGCTTTGCACCATTCCTCAATCCCTCATCAATTTAACACTGAGGAGTGGCTCAGCATTATCAAGTGCCAAAGAAGTGCATAGAAAACTGCTTTAAAGCATCATAAGTGGTCAGAAGCAGCGCTTGGTTCTCGCCACAGTGCTGGCACTTGTTGCTTAGAGGTAGAGCTAAAGGTAAAGGGATAAAGGTTGTGGATACTGAAACCAAGCAGAGGGTTGCCCTGGGTGGGGGACAAAGGAGAGGAAGACAGGGTTGGAGCCCACTGGGGGTGAGGGGGGGGAAGAGGACAGAGGTAAAATAATGGGTCAAATTGAGGCAGAGGAGTGAAATAATCAGTATATGGGGGAGAAGAGGAGAAAGAAATGAAGCTCAGGAATTGCTGAGGGTGTTGGGAGGAGGGCAGGGAGAAGAGATCATGGAGGAGAGAGAAAAGAACCAATTGCAAAGTGATCCGAGGATCAGGGCAAAAGCCGAGTTGTAACTCACAGCTCTGATGTGACCCACCCCTCAGAAATGGGCTCAGGGGACCATTCCATTTGGTTTGTAAAGTCACATATTTAGGGAGGAAGCAGCCAACTGCCAAACTGAACCTTCGATATATTCAAGAAGCTAAAGCAACCCCCCCCCCCCCCGAATCAACTTAAGCATACTCTTAATAAAGCATTTCACATGCTCTTCAAAGTCCTGGCCAAATTTCCCATAGGGAACTGCATTCCACCCATCTAAAATCCTCCGGGTAGCTACAATGGGATACTATATTATCTCCTGTGCTGAATTGCTGGGTAGACAATTGAGTGTAGGTAGACATATTAAGTTTGTACACCTACTAATTGAGTGGTTACTTAGTTCCTTCTTACCCCAATCATTTCCAGAGGCAGCCCTGCCATCATAGATAAGATTATCACTGACACAATGAATGCAGTTAGAGAGAGAGATGCAGTTTTGTGTTAACTGATGACCAAACAAAAAAACAAAACGAACCTGCCAGTTGTCATCAGAAACTAAACCTTACCAACAAAAAGTGCACTTGGTTCTATACATGGACAACATCTCTCTGTCTGTACCTATATGTTATTAACCACCAAAGGTGGGCACGGTCCAGTACTAAGCAAAGCAAACTGAGCCCTGTATAAAGAAAAGGAGTACTTGTGGCACCTTAGAGACTAACCAAGGTGTGAGTCTCCTCACAGACTGGTGTAAATCAAGAGTAATTCAAATGGTGTTACACTGGGGTAAAACTGGTGTGGGTGGAGAATCAGGTCCATAGCTTGGTATATGGAGGCAGCTGCTGCTAACGAACCCCAATCATCATTTCAGTCCACACTGGGTAGTCAGTCACTGAGAAGGGAGATGTGTATAAGGACCCCAAAGCACTAGCGTTATTAGGGAATTAGGGGGTCCCTAGTGCCTTAAGGCTTCCTTCCCCACATTACAAACTGCTACTATTACCCAGCAGCAATGCTGTCTGCTTGTTTGCAGAAGGGGCTGGGAGTCGGGCTCGACTCCCCGCTCTGCCACTGGCCCTGGGCGAGTCGCTCCACCGCTCCGCACCTCAGTTTCCCCTTCTGCGAGAGCGGGGTGAGGACACTCACCTGGGGGCGCGGGAGGGGGGAGCGCAGGCCGGCACGGGGCTGTGGCGATCCCAAGGGCGAGTCCAGGGCTGCGGGGCGCCGCCGTCCCCAACAACGCACAGCACCAGCCTGGGACCTCGAGCCCCCAGTCAGTCCCCGCGGGGGCAGAGCCCAGGGCCGGGAGGGGGCCCCGGGACTCACCAGCCCCGCAAGCATCCCGCTCCTCGGGGACACCCCAGCCCGCGGCGGGACTGCGGCACCCACCTTGGCCCCCGCGCTCCGCGGGCCCCTGTCCCCGGCGCGGGCTGGGGGAAGCGGGACGAGCCCAGCGAGGGTCGGCACGGCAGAGGGAGAAAGGCTGGCCGGCAGGATCTGGAGGCCCCGCAGCCCTCCCTGGGACTTGTAGTTCTCAGGATGCCAGGTCTCCAGCCAGGCCACGGGAGCGGAGAACTACAACTCCCAGCAGGCCCCGGGGCAGAGCCGGCAACTCGCCAGCTGGTGTTAAAGGAGACGCAGGCTGTTATTATTGCCTCTGAGCCGCTCCAGCAGCGCCAGAGGCTGCGCGTGGGGTCAGGGCTGGTTGCTGCAGCTGCAGCTGCCCTGGCGCTGTGGACTCTGCTGCTGCTGCTGCTGCAGCCGCCGCCTCCCCTTCTTTGCGGATCGTTTGCGGTGCAGCAAGGTATTTATTTGCACGGCAGGCAGGACTGCGGAGGGTGGGGTAATAAGGATGCTGAGAAATATTTCGACTGTGGCGTTGGAAGGGTGGGCGAGCGCGTGTGCGTGTGTTTTCTAATGATTGCCTTGCATGGCACTGACAGTAGGCAAGGCAGCAGCCAGCTTGAAGTGGGTGGCTAACTTGGGCAAAGGTTTTCATCAGGACAAAGCTTGGGGGGGCGAAAGAGGTTGTCTTGCATCCTTTGAGCGAAAGGGGATTGTGGGGAGAGAGGGAGATGGGTGATAGTCCCATTCTGTGGGGTGACACTGGACTCTCTAACACAGTATGTGACAAGTACCCCCTAATGAGCTCTGTAACAACAGCATTATTGGTCCAGATCCAATCTATACTCAGGCTGAACTCTCCTTGACTTTGATAGGAGTTTTGATGGAGAAATAAAAGCAGGCGTTGGCAAGTAATTTGTTCGCCAGTTTATGAAGGATCTCAAAATGCTTTATGAATTTAGGGATGTATGATGGTTTGTATGTAAACATCTGGAGCCTTTGTAGAGTCCTTTGGGAGAGATGAAGTGAGCTGTAGCTCACGAAAGCTTATGCTCAAATAAATTGGTTAGTCTCTAAGGTGCCACAAGTCCTCCTTTTCTTTTTGTGAGAGATAGAAAAGGCCAAATAGACCATCAGATCTACCACCTTGCCAGGGCTGAAGCTAAAGGGATGTATCAAATATTAATCTGTTGTTTTATGTTTTGTCATAGGGGGAACATGATATAGATCTTTTCTGTAGTCTTTATAAAGTTGGCTATGGTCTCCATGTGCACATCTGACTTCTATTGTGAGAGAGAACCCCAGGGTTTGTGTAGGATGGAGGTGAATCTGGGTCTAAAATGAATGACGAAGTCATTGTTATAAATGCACAGTTTACAGGTGTGTCTCCTCCTCTCAGCCAAAACATTGGAGGCACCTACATCTTAGAGTTTTATACAGATAAAGGAAGACAGAGATTTTAAAGGAAAGGAGAGATGTTTGGTCTATAAATACCTTAAAGAAACGACAAGCATGACAAAGGGGAATTATTTATATTCTCCAAGGACAGTAACAGAGGGCATGTCAGTGTGAAGGTCAGGGCACAGTTAGGCAGCATCCAGTGACACAAAGGGGTCCTGGGCACGGCAGCCAATCAGAGCAGTTTGATTGGTGCCACTGTTTTGCTTGGATGGGAAGCAAATTATGACTTAGGCTAATTTTCCTTTGATTCCCATCTGGGTGATGTGAGAAAGAGAGACTATGCCAGGAAAGCATAGTCGAGTGGCTAGAGCACATTCTGTTCTATATTCTCTATTCAGCCACTGATTTTCTCTGAGACCTTGGGCAAGTCACTTTTGTGCTTTAGTTTTCCTATCTGTAAAATGGGATAATAATCTCTCATAGGGGTTTTGGGAAACTAACTCCATCAACATTTGTAATGGTCCTTTATGAAAAGGTGTGTAAATGCAGAATATTATGTATTATGCGGGGGTTAAACTGAGAGGACATATCCAGGGAGCGAGAGGATGAAATGCTGGTGGATCTGCACTTTATTTAGTAAAAAGAAAAGGAGTACTTGTGGCACCTTAGAGACTAACCAATTTATTTGAGCATGAGCTTTCGTGAGCTACAGCTCACTTCATCGGATGCATGCCGTGGAAACTGCAGCAGACTTCATATATACACAGAGAATATGAAAAAATACCTCTGTGTATATATAAAGTCTGCTGCAGTTTCCACGGCATGCATCCGATGAAGTGAGCTGTAGCTCACGAAAGCTCATGCTCAAATAAATTGGTTAGTCTCTAAGGTGCCACAAGTACTCCTTTTCTTTTTGCGAATACAGACTAACACGGCTGTTACTCTGAAACTTTATTTAGTGTTATCACACCCATGTGGATGAAAGAAAAAGTTTCAGCTAGATGTTAGAACAAAGTTCATAACATCAAGAACTGTAAAGCAATGGGCTAGACTCCAGGTGAGTCACAGTATCAAGGATTCATGGCACCATCACTGCAGAGATGTGAGGACAGGTTAGCTAAAACATTAGTGGGCCTAATGTAGAGTGAGGTCCTGCAAAATGTTGAAAGTCAGCGTGGATGATAATAATGATGTAACAAATCTCTGACCACCAGAGCCTTTACAATGGCTACTGTGCTGCTGCCCCTGGCATTTTTGGAACTTCATGGCACTCAGAGGCTCCTGCTCCTAAAGCTGCACACCCCTGTCGCTAAAAGAAAATCTCCACCAGCTCTTTGCAGTATAGGGCTTATGCTGCAGAAGAGCCATTCTCATATAATGCAGCAGAGGGCAGTAAAACACATAAACAATAGCCAGTTCACCACAGCAGTTAGCACTTCAATAGGGCCTTTCATCCAAGGATCTCAAAGAGCTTTGCAAACCTGGATTAATTAAGCCTAGCACCCTGTAAAATAGGTAAAGGCTATATAGGTATTATTTTGCCACCCCACCCCTCCCACTTGAAATGCAGCCATTGTTTGGCATACAACTTTTTAACGGTGCCTGTCATCTCTACACAGACGTTTAGGATGGCAAGTGAAGAATATTGCTGTATCCAACTGAAATTCAAAGGTGAATTTAACAAGGCAGAATGTAATTACATGGGGCAGAATCTGTCCTCTTCTTTTATGTAAAACTACCACTGGATCTTTAATGGCCAGGAACATCAGTTTTATGTCTCACCCAAAGGGTGACCCAGCTGGTCTCTTATAGGCTTACTAACGCTGACTTTCAGCTCAGAAATCTCATAATAATGGGCCTGATTTTCCACGCTGTTTACAACACTTTATGCTGGTCAACGCCCATGAAGTTAATGCATAAAACTTGTGTAGCAAGATGGCTCATCCAGGTTAATTCAGTGGGTCTCAGGGTGGAAAAAAAATCATGATTTAAAAAAATCTATTTTTTAACATTTAAATTCAGGTTTATTTTTAAAAAATCTAATTGAAATTGACAACCTATGTTAAGGTCTAGGCTTATTATATCTATTAAAATCATTTACGTTAAATACAAAAAATAATATTAAGAAGTACATGTTTGCTGCAAACATTTAAAGAAAGGCAGACCACAGAAACGGTGGCAGCCACTAGCTAAGCACCTGGAAGCAGAGTTAGCTGAAGTATGAACCCAGCTTTTCACAGCAGTAGCATCTTCTGCAGTTGCAGAGAGAATATTTTCTTAATTTAATTTTATTCAACTAGTTCAGATTAATATCTAGTTCATTCAAAGTTAAGAAACTTACTGGAAGTTGAGAAAGCAAGCAAGCTCATTTTCTTTTCCATTCTATGAATAAAAACTAGGTAGGGGCGAGAGGATGAGATTTACTAGTTCTAAAATCTTGAAGGACTTGGTGGTCAGGGATAATCAGTTCAATTCACTACGTAGAGGTAAAGTTCATTTGTTTAATAAATCAGTTAGTTTTAAATGCCTAATGTGTTATGATAAACTTTTTTCTCTGATGTATCCAGCACATTTAAGATAATTTTATTTAATAAAAAAATTAAATGCTGTTGTGACCCAAAGTGCCTAAGGTAGCCCACAATGAAAATGTCAAGGTCAAGGCAGGCTACAAAAAGCAGAGCAGATTCTCCCAAAACTGGTGGTTAACACTGTAGTTAGATTCACCAACCAGTCACAAATTGTGCACTTGATCCCCCACACTGGTTATCAAGAAGCTTGAAAAAAAGAAATCACACAGCCCCCTTTATTGCATTCCAGTCTCTGGCTCTCAATCAGCAAAAAGGTCCAGTAAAATGAGAAGTTATTTAAAACTCTGTTCAATATACAAAACATTCTTCTGATCCCCAAAGGGCCAGCCACATAACCGAATCAATACTAGTTTGGATCTTACCCAAAATACCACACTGCCAACCAAGCCTTAGTATCTAAAACTAAAGGTTTTATTATAAAAGAAAAGAAAGAGAAGAGAGCTGTGAAATGATCAAAGCAATCAGATACATACATGTGAGGCCTCATCTGGAGTACTGTGTCCAGTTTTGGGCCCCACACTACAAGAAGGATGTGGATAAATTGGAGAGAGTCCAGAGGGCAACAAAAATGATTAGGGGTCTAGAACACATGACTTATGAGGAGAGGCTGAGGGAGCTGGGATTGTTTAGCCTGCAGAAGAGAAGAATGAGGGGGGATTTGATAGCTGCTGTCAACTACCTGAAGGGGGTTCCAAAGAGGATGGCTCTAGACTGTTCTCAATGGTAGCAGATGACAGAACGAGGAGTAATGGTCTCAAGTTGCAGTGGGGGAGGTTTAGACTGGATATTAGGAAAAACTTTTTCACTAAGAGGGTGGTGAAACACTGGAATGTGTTACCTAGGGAGGTGGTAGAATCTCCTTCCTTAGAGGTTTTTAAGGTCAGGCTTGACAAAGCCCTGGCTGGGATGATTTAACTGGGAATTGGTCCTGCTTCGAGCAGGGGGTTGGACTAGATGACCTTCAGGGGTCCCTTCCAACCCTGATATTCTATGATTCTATGTGACTTCAGAGTCCATATATCAGGTTCTTAGCAGCATTGGTGAGATTGTTGACTAGTAAAGTCCCTCTGGAACACATCCAAACCTTGGATGGGTCTATCATTCCTTTGTTCAGAGCTTCAGTTTGTAGAGAAATTACTCCAGAGGTGAGAAGAAGGATTGAAGAAAAATGGAAAAGATACAGCTCCCTTTTTATATCGTTAGCTATGTGGCTTGTACATCCTCTGTCCCAAACACAAGCTCACAGCACATGAGTATGGGAAAGCACTTAGAGTAGTCCCCTGTCCAGAGGCATCTCCCTACATGTCCTGCTGACTCATAGACTATTAAGGAAAAGTTAGCACATGTGACTCCATTTTGGTTTGGGGCCCACCATTGTCTAAAAGCAAGCACATCATGCACCAGGAGGAGTGTTCCTTAGATACTGCATTCCTGTGAAAATCCTCCTCAGTGTCTCCAGCCTGTCTTGACTCCTGGTATCTGTTCTTTGTCAGTCCCTAAACTCCCTATCTCCTGGCCTTTGATGTGAGGCGTCCCATCCTGATAATAAAAGTTACTGATGCATGGCTTTAGGACCATGCTGTGTAATTAACATACTAGTTTAGCACGAGGAATGCACCAAGCAGGGATACGTGGTAGATAAGAAAAGGGTTTGTTTACTGGCTAAAGTTTCTGATGCACGAGGGCAACATGCTTTGCTAAAAAGTATATAACCTTTGTATAATCTGTATTCGGGGTCCCCTCCTGGCTAGCAGGGGGGCACCACGCTTGAGCATAATAAACTTGGTGTTTTTTGGGAACTCGGCAGTTGTGGACTTTGTTTATGTGCCTCAGCCTAGATTCGAATTGTGCGTGACCTACCAGGTGTAATTTGTAGCATTTGTGTGCGTGTCCTACCAGGTGTAATTCGTAGCATTTGTGTGCGTGTGCTATCAGGTATAATTCGTAACAAGACATAGCCTGTGGCAGGGTGGATTTGATTTAAATCAAATTGATTTAAATCTTGATTTAAATTACTAGTCAGGAAGACTCGATTTAATCATGGATTTCTACATAAAAGTGCATTCTTGTTGGTTGTTATAACCTTAATACATATTCTTCACAACTCAGAGATAGATGTAGGTTTCATTTTTAGAAGGTACACACTACACATTTTTAAAGTGATTTATTTTGAAAACTTTTCAGATTCGTTTTACAGCTATATCAGAAAATGAATGATTGTTTGGTTATTTCATTTACCAAAGATAATTGAAGCAGATATTTATGAAGTCATTGGGAGATGAACTATCTCCAATTCAACAGGTTAATCATTAATATTTGGAGGATTTTCTTGCCATCCTGTATTAGGAGGAGAACATCACCAGACAGACATTTAAATTGTTTTATTTAACTAAAACAACAACGTTATGTATTCTGGATTTCTTTCTTCAACAGGAAAACATATAATATTTTAACAAAACAAGCATATGCATTTTTGAATTTAGTTAAACATTCAAGTTTTTTAAAATCAGGTTTGTTTTTGTTAAAATTGTTTTTAACTAAAGCAGTTAAATGAAATATTAAAAAAAAATTAAATCGACTATGTCAGCCAGGTCAACATGAGAAACTTAAAATATTGGCTTCTGCAGGTAACTCAGTCATCTTCACCTTCATTTTCCTGTTTGTTCATAATCTGGAAAAGAAAAACAAGCTTTCCTGCTTTTTCAGGTCCCAAACAATTTCTCAATTTGGAATGAATTAGTCCAAAGGAAGAAAATATTCTTTCTACACCAGCAGAAGAAGCTACTGCTGTTAAAAGTGAGATTATCACTTCAACAGTCTCTGAATCCAAGCGCTTAAGTGACTTCCACCAGTTCACTGGTGTGACTTTCTTTAAAACATCATCAGCAAACATATTTCTTGAATGGTCCACCCTTAGTTCTGAAGTATATTATAGTTGGCATTATGGAGGGATGATTGCCGGATGTCCATATCATAGCCAGCTCCTCTTCTTCAGCAGTTAAGGTTTGACCCTAGTACCGAGTATTGAGAATATTTGCAAGAAAATGAGCTGGAGATAGTGCTTGTCCCACTTGTTTTTTTAATGCTTGTAATTTAACTCTGTCATTGCATATTTCTCTTTTTAAGATCTCACTCAGTTCCTTCCAAATTTCAACAGCATCGTCAATAAAACAGCTCTTTCCCTGCATTTTGTTCAAGGCTACAGAAATAGGCTTCAGGGTCCTCAGCATGTGCTCAACATTCTCTTCAGCCCAATGTTGAGAACTTTGGCTGTGACAGTGCCATCTATTTATTTTTTCACGATTTTGCTCACAAACTGTCATCAGATTAGGCCAGTTCTTGATATAGTGCTCAAAACCGTCCACTGCTGCGTTCCATCGCACGTCTTGTGGGAGAGTTAGCTTGGTTCCTCCCACTTTTTTCAGAGCAGCTGCTGCGAAGTGGTTGTTATGGAAGTATTTTTCAATTTCAACAACATTTCTGGAACACTGAAGTCTTTGGCTAGGAGGTGCATCAAATGAGCACTGCAACCATATATTATTAGTTTGGGACTCTCTTCGCTTTCTTCTAAATAATTTCTTCTCATCTTGGATGCATTTGTGACCAAGCTGCATACTAGACATTTGCATTTTTTTTCACAGTTTGTTATAGCTTTTACTGCTACTTCTTGTAAGTATTCTGCTGTGTGTGCATTTCCTGATGTATCAATTGTTTCTGTAAGGAAGACATTCCCTTCTGTTGTCACACAAGCATATACAACAGGATCATTGTGGACATTGCTCCACCCATCAAGACTCAGGTTAACAATTTCACCCTCTAGAACAGCGGTTCTTAACCTGGGGTGCACAAACCCCCTGGGGGTGCGAGACATGCCAGATTTTTTTAGAAGGTAAATCATAGAAAACACAAATTAAGCACAGGCACTTAAGTACAACTACTTTGTTTCATCAAACCTATATACTTATTAACATTATACATTTTGAAATGATTACTGTAATATACAAACAGGTTTAAAGAACTGACCTACTTCAACGATTTTTGATAAGGGGTGTGAGAACATATTTTGATTATTGATAAGGGGTGCGAGGACATATTTTGAGAACCAGAGGTGTGCAGGCTGCAGTAAAGGTTAAGAACCACTGCTCTAGACCTTTTGCACACTGCTCAGTTTCTCTTTCAACACTTTATTTAGCAATTTGCCTGTGACATCTGCTCTGTTGGGTGGACTGTATCCTGATCTTAATGACTGAACCATGTTAATGAAGTGTGGGTTCTCAATCATACGGAAAGGACAGTTTGTTGCATAAACAAACAGGGAAATTTTTTAATCAATTACCTCTTTTTGTAATCTGGTGGTTCTTATCACAAACTTATCTATGGTTGTTTTTGGATGATTGGAGTTTTTTTTTCCTTTTTGCTACAGGTGATATACTGTGGCTATGTGACATACATGATGTGACTGAAACACTATCATTGGCAGATAACTCTGAAACTATAGAAAATAATGGTGATCTTGAAAGTGGATAGTCTTCAGAATCCTGTATGTTGAGGATGGATTCTCCTAAACAAAATAAGTCAATGCAGTTATTTAATTATTATTACCATACTGCTCATTTAGTATTACTCATTGCATTCACTGACACTCTGTACTACTTTAAAGGTGAAATTGTAAAAGGAAGATCTGCCTATTTCAGCTATTTATTTTTTATCACAACTGTATCTAAAATGATAGCACCATAGAGTAACAACTATGTTTTTTGCTCAAACATGAGGATTCAAGAATAGTCAAGAAGGAAGACAGTCAGTCCTTAAGAAAGAAGTATGAAATAAAAAAAAGTTTACCAACCTGAAGATCCTGAATGTTCAGACATGTTCCTTTCATCATCTTCAACGCAGCTTCCTCCTGAGAAGGAACGCTTCTCCTGATGTTGTTTAATTCTGGCAACCAGGCCTTGTATTTCTTTGTTGCACTGTTTGCATTTTGTGCACATGCCTGTCTTACCCACAGGTAGAGGAACTTCATTAAAATATTCCCAAACTGGGTCTCTTTTACGGCCTGTTGCCATTATAGGTTTTCCCTTCTAGTGAGAGAATGGTATGGTAGATCTCAAACCAATGAAGACTACACTTAGAAAGACCTCAAGGCTTCTGGAATATGCTGCTCAAACAGTTTCACTTTTGTTTGTACTGCCTGTCCCTCCCTTCTCACATTTATCTCCAGACTTCTTCTCCTGTCCAGCTATTCCGCCCCCAACAATTTTCTATTCATTGAACTTTTTGAAACTTTGCACTTTTAGAGAGAGGTAGGGGATTGACTCTGTGTACACAAATTTGCAGAGGGAAAATAGGAGTGAGGTCTGTTATTTCTCCTCTCTATGTTATGTATTTATTTAAAAACATTTTTGCTGTTAACAAGCATGTTCTCTCTGGAGATATAAATCCATAGTTTGAGAACTGCAAAACTAAGCATCTCTGATGGTATCTTCTAGGCTGAGCACTGAGTCCCATTGGGTAGGTAGAAAGATTAACCTAAATAATCTATACAGAAGCCCCTGGAATCCCATAAGATTGGGTTCCTAATCCATGAACTATTGGAACTCATTTACAACACTTTTCTTAAACATTACGTGACTATATTGTCTCATACTAAAGAATTAGAATTAATAATCCCTATTCCATGATGAGATATCTTTGAGCTATAAAGTATCTTAATTAAAACTATCTTTAGATAGGTTTTTTCCTCAAAAAGCATTTTATCAAAAAAATCTGATGTAAATTAAAAAATCCAATTTTTATCCACCCTGGCCCGTGGCTTCTCTCAATGGGTTCATTGTACAGCTGATTGCCCTTGATGGGTAGGACCCTACCAAATTCATGGCTGTGAAAAAAGTGTCACGGACCGTGAAATCTAGTCTCCCTTGTGAAATCTGCTCTCGTCCATGAAATCTGGCTATTGTAGGAGGGGGTCAAGGTGTTGCCATCCTTACTTCTGTGCTGCCTTCAGAGCTGGGTGGCCAAAGAGCGGCAAGGTGCAGCTGCTGGCTGTGCACCCAGCTTTGAAGGCAGTGTCACCACCAGCAGCAGCACAGACGTGAGGGTGGCATCATATGGGAGGAGTCATCACTTTTTGCAGGGAGTAGGGCCGGCCTTAATGGTGGGTGATGTGGGCAACCGCTCAGGGCGCGGTGGTCACGCCACCCCGCCCCCCAGCCAGCCCAAGGCCCCTTAACCTCCCGGTGCTGGGCCCAGAACTGGGGAGGGCCAGAGCTGGGACACCCCAGCCAGGGGCTCCTAACCGGTGTCGGGCTCCAGCTCCTAGTTCCGGCTGGGCTGGGGAGGAACGGGATTCCTCTTTTTCTGCAAGGGCCACTCCCAGGGCCAGGTCAGACACACTTCCAGGAAACTCCCCCGGCTGCAGGAAGCTCTGTAGCTGCTGGTTGGGAGCCCAGCTCTGAAGGCAATGCCACCACTACCAGCAGCACAGAAGTAAGGGTGACAATTCCGCATCTCCCCTACAGGGGCCTTGCGACCACCTCCTACAACCCACTTTTGGATAGGACCCACATGGTTACAACATCGTGAAATTTAAGATTTTAGAATCATAGAATATCAGGGTTGGAAGGGACCTCAGGAGGTCATCTAGTCCAACCCCCTGCTCAAAGCAGGACCGATCCCCAATTAAATCATCCTAGCCAGGGCTTTGTCAAGCCTGACCTTAAAAACTTCTAAGGAAGGAGATTCCACCACCTCCCTAGGTAACACATTCCAGTGTTTCACCACCCTCCTAGTGAAAAAGTTTTTCCTAATATCCAACCTAAACCTCCCCCACTGCAACTTGAGACCATTACTCCTCGTTCTGTCATCTGCTACCACTGAGAACAGTCTAGATCCATCCTCTTTGGAACCCCCTTTCAGGTAGTTGAAAGCAGCTCCCCCCTCAAATCCCCCCCCTCATTCTTCTCTTCCGCAGACTAAACAATCCCAGTTCCCTCAGCCTCTCCTCATAAGTTGTGTTCCAGTCCCCTAATCGTTTTTGTTGCCCTCCGCTGGACGTTTTCCAATTTTTCCACATCCTTCTTGTAGTGTGGGGCCCAAAACTGGACACAGTACTCCAGATGAGGCCTCACCAATGTCGAACAGAGGGGAACGATCACGTCCTTTGATCTGCTGGCAATGCCCCTACTTATACATCTCAAAATGCCATTGGCCTTGTTGGCAACAAGGGCACACTGTTGACTCATATCCATCTTCTTGTCCACTGTAACCCCTAGGTCCTTTTCTGCAGAACTGCTGCCGAGCCATTCGGTCCCTAGTCTGTAGCGGTGCATTGGATTCTTCCGTCCTAAGTGCAGGACTCTGCACTTGTCCTTGTTGAACCTCATCAGATTTCTTTTGGCCCAATCTTCTATTTTGTCTAGGTCCCTCTGTATCCTATCCCTACCCTCCAGCGTATCTACCTCTCCTCCCAGTTTAGTGTCATCTGCAAACTTGCTGAGGGTGCAATCCACACCATCCTCCAGATCATTTATGAAGATATTGGACGAAACCGGCCTGAGGACCGACCCTTGGGGCACTCCACTTGACACCGGCTGCCAATTAGACATGGAGCCATTGATCAGTACCTGTTGAGCCCGACAATCTAGCCAACTTTCTGTTCACCTTATAGTCCATTCATCCAGTCCATACTTCTTTAACTTGCTGGCAAAAATACTGTGGGAGGTTTTCTTCCCCCGTCCCTCCCCCCCACTCTCCTGCTGGTAGTAGCTCATCTTAAGTGATCACTCTCCTTACAATGTGTATGCTAACACCCATTTTTTCATGTTCTGTGTATATATAAATCTCCTCACTGTATTTTCCACTGAATGCATCCGATGAAGTGAGCTGTAGTTCGTGAAAGCTTATGCTCAAATAAATTGGTTAGTCTCTAAGGTGCCACTACTACTCCTTTTCTTTTTGCGAATACAGACTAACACGGCTGCTACTCGGAAACCTGTGGGAGACCGTGTCAAAAGCTTTGCTAAAGTCAAGGAACAACACATCCACTGCTTTCCCCTCATCCACACAGCCAGTTATCTCGTCATAGAAGGCAATTAGATTAGTCAGGCATGACTTGCCCTTGGTGAATCCATGCTGACTGTTCCTGATCACTTTCCTCTCCTCTAAGTGCTTCAGAATTGATTCCTTAAGGACCCGCTCCATGATTTTTCCAGGGACTGAGGTGAGGCTGACTTTCCTGTAGTTCTCAGGATCTTCCTTCTTCCCTTTTTTAAAGATGGGCACTACATTAGCATTTTTCCAGTCGCCTGGGACTTCCCCCGATCGCCATGAGTTTTCAAAATAATGGCCAATGGCTCTGCAATCACAGCCGCCAAACTCTCGGATGCAGCGCATCCGGCCCCATGGACTTGTGCTCGTCCAGCTTTTCTAAATAGTCCCGAACCACTTCTTTCTCCACAGAGGGCTGGTCACCTCCTCCCCATGCTGTGCTGCCCAGTGCAGTAGTCTGGGAGCTGACCTTGTTCGTGAAGATAGAGGTAAAAAAAGCATTGAGTACATTAGCTTTTTCCACATCCTCTGTCACTAGGTTGCCTCCCTAATTCAGTAAGGGGCCCACACTTTCCTTGACTTTTCTTCTTGTTGCTAACATACCTGAAGAAACCCTTCTTGTTACTCTTAACATCCTTTGCTAGTTGCAACTCCAGGTGTTATTTGGCCTTCCTGATTTCACTCCTGCATGCCCGAGCAATATTTTTATACTCTTCCCTGGTCATTTGTCCAATCTTCCACTTCTTGTAAGCTTCTTTTTTGTGTTTAAGATCAGCAAGGATTTCACTGTTAAGCCAAGCTGGTTGCCTGCCATATTTACTATTCTTTCTACACGTCGGGATGGTTTGTCCCTGTCACCTCAATAAGGATTCTTTAAAATACAGCCAACTCTCCTGGATTCCTTTCCCCCTCATGTTATTCTCCCAGGGGATCCTGCCCATCAGTTCCCTGAGGGCTGGAATTTTCAAAGGTGCCTAAGGAAGGTAGGTGCCTCTCTTTGATTCTTGCTTGCTGTTTGGCTGCACTCATGAACGTTATGATGGTGAAATTTACCAAAAGGGACCATGAATTTGGTAAGACCCTATTGATGGGCCATGAAGCAGGCTGGATAGTGTTGATGCCAATCTGCCTGACGGTGTCACCCAGATACACACCACAAGTTTGAGATATCAAAATATCACACATATTTATAACTCACAATAAAAAGATGATACATACATATAAATAAACTTATCATATTTAGCATATCATAACTTTTCCACTGATGCCTTACATGGCATATCTTGTATGACTCATTGCAATTTTGTAATGTTGTTATCCATAACATTATAAATGGTGACTCATAGTCCATACAGCGTTACAGCTGTTTTTGTGCATTTTTAATTGAATTTGAATTTCTATTCAAGTAGCACTTGACACAGATTGCAAGTAAAAAATGAATAATTTAGTAAATAAGACATGCATCTTTCACCATTTTCTAACATAATAAAAATTTAAATATTAAAAAATTGCTTAAATAAATGTACCAATATAATGTATCCTCCTGGCTAGCAAAAGATTTAGTGTAAAGGGTACATTTAGTTGCAATTCAACATGTTTTAATGATTATAAGCTAGAGAGAATCAACCTCCTTGATGTTTATTCTGTGATTTTTGAGAGCAATCATATCCCCATTCAGCTTTCGTTTTGCTAGGCTAAAGTACACCTGCAAAATACAATTAAAAGTGATTATTTATATCAAGTTTCAGAGTAACAGCCGTGTTAGTCTGTATTCGCAAAAAGTCTCTAAGGTGCCACAAGTACTCCTTTTCTATTTATATCAAGGTTTCCTGCTTGCTGATTTAAATCACTTTGATTAAAATCAATCCACCTGATGAGTCTTAGGGTCAAGGCACTGGATCAAAACTCAAAAGATCTGGAGTCAATTCCTGACTCTGCAGCAGACTGTCTGTATGACCAGGGCCAAATCACTTCATCTTGCTGTTTCCGATCTGTGTAACAGGGATAATGATATTTCTGTTGTTTGTTTGTCCATTTAGAGTGCAAGTTCTTTGGGGTAGGAACTTTCTTTTCCTATGTGTGTAAACAGTTCCTAGCACAATGGGGCAGGGGCAATGCGCAGAGCTCCCTTCGCCATCCCTCCACCTAGGAGCTGGAGGGGCATGTCACTGCTTCTGGGACCCAGGCGGAGCCAGGCAGGGAGCCTGCCAGCCCCGCTGTGCCACCAACCGGACTTTTAACAGCCTGGTCAGTGATGCTGAGCGGAGCTGCCAGGCAGGGGACTGGTGTGCGGGAGGGTGTGAGGGCTCTGGCTGGGGGAGCGGACACCTGGCAACCCTAGTCATAACCTGGTTATATTTGAAGTAGGAGAGCTGATACTGAAACGCTGCAACGTGGCCTAAGGAAACTTTACGGAAAAGCTACTGCTAGAAAGTGGGGGATGGGATGAATATATTTAAAAACAGCCGGAGGGACTTCAGTTGAAATTAATCCCAGTTAAAGAAACACTGCCATTGTGAAAAATCAGACACTAAGAGAATCCCTTACCTACGTTAAAAAGATCACCTTGGGTTATTAAAAATAAAGCTGGTCTGGGGTGGGGGGGCGGTGAGGCTGGGCAAAGAATCCAAGCTTCCTGTTCACCATTGATGCTGCTTAGTTACATTATTTTGTTGACAGTCAATTTACCTTTCTAGTTCTGGCATACTATTAAAGTGCAGAGGTGCAGTATTTGTATGTGTCCAGCACTGCAGAGACACATTTTAAGGTAAACAAAGTACATATTTTAAATGTTGGTGAAAACATGTCTATTCATATTAGCTTTCATATAAACCCTACGTTTAGGTCCTAAACCAGGGGTGGGCAAACTATGGCCTGGGAGCCTCATCCAGCCCTCCAGACATTTTAATCCGGCCCTTGAGCTCCTGCCGGGGAGCGGGGTCCACGGCTTGCCCCGCGCTGACACTCCAGGCGGGGAGTGGGGTCAGGGGCTTGACTTGCTCTGCGTGGCTCTTGGAAGCAGCGGCATGTCCCCCCTCCAGCTCCTAGATATAGGAGCATCCAGGGGGCTCCGCACGCTGGAGGAACTGCAGCCAATGGGAGCTACAGGGGTGGCGTCTGCAGACAGGGCAGTGCTCAGAGGGGGAACATGCCACTGCTTCTGGGAGCTGCTTGAGGTAAGCATCACCTGGAGCCTGCACCCCTGACCCCGAACCCCGCCCCAGCCCTGATCCCCCTCCTGCCCTCTGAACCCCTCGGTCCCATCCTGGAGCACCCTCCTGCACCTCCAACCCCACCCCAGAGCCTGCACCTCCAGTCGGAGCCCGAACCCCCTGCTGAACCCCAACCCCCAATTTCATGAGAATTCATGGCCTGCCATACAATTTCCATACCTAGATGTTGCCCTAGGGCCAAAAATTTTGCGCACCCCTGTCCTAAACTATGCCCCTTAACAATCTTTTTTTTTTAAGGGGGCAGATGTGGGAGTACAACAGACCCCAGTGTGGCTAAATGGGAACATAGGTCTCCAAGCTGCATGGTGCTGAGTGTCCTCAACTCCTACTGATGTCAGAGAAAGTTCAGTGTTTTGCATCTCCCAGGAGTCCCTGAGTAAAGGCTGCATAAAATGTTTAGAATTTGGCTTGCGATCATCTTGATTTGGAGATACATAATTAAACAACATTTCAGGAGCATGTTGGCTGGAGAGATACAGTACAAGGGCTGGAATTTTCAAAGGTGCCTAAGGGAGGTAGGTGCCTCTCTTTGATTCTTGCTTGCTGTTTGGCTGCACTCATGGATGTTCTTGGCTTTTGATCATGCCACCATAAAGAGGGTGGATGGCGAGAGGCATAATTTAGAGCCACCTGGGGCAGACATCTTATAAATCTGTTTTCCAGGCTTTAGTACAGTGAGTTCTGGGGAGAGCAGGAAGCACAGAAAACATTTTGCAGGCCGTGCCTACCTCGTCCATGGAACATTCTCTATGCACGTCACACCTGTGCTGCTCTTTGCACATTGCCGCTCGCCTGGGGAGCAGACCGGCAGTTCCTATTTTATGTGACTTTTGCTGCAGAGTTTGCATCATGCCCTTTCTCCCTGATGTTGGAGCCGCCTAGCGGAAGGGAACCTCCGGCCCCTATTCTAATAATCATTAATACTTTGTACCTCTGTAGCATCTTCCTTTCACCCCAGGAACTCCACGCTCTCTGCGGCCATGAGTAAACTAATCCTCACAACACTCCTGTTACCACTCCCAGATTACTGAGCAGGGAAGTGAGTATAGAGAATTCAAGAGCCACATTTTCAAGTGTAGCCACTGACTTTGAGCACCTTGTTTTTTGAATACTCAGCTTGAGCGTGCCTCTGAAAATTAGGCCCCAATTATGAGAAGCAGGACATCCTAAAATTGAGACACTCAAAATCAGTGGCTAGTTTTTCCCAAAATGACTTGCCTAAGATCATACAGTGAATCAATGGCAGAGCTGGGCCTGAAACCCAGCACTCCAGGCCATCAAAACCACCGTTCTCATTTACCACATCAAAAATCTACATTAAAAGAATGTTGAGGTTGCAAAGTCAAGCACTCAAAAGTTAGGAAATGCCAGAGTTCAGGTTGCCTGTGCAATATTATTTCAACCTCTTGAGCATATGCATTATGATACAGGCTTTAATCGCATGATCACCTGGCCTCTTTCACTGCACAAGAAGGATGGTGCTCCCTGAAAGAGTAGCTGTTTATTATTTATTTTAACCTCCAATGTGTAGCCCCAGGCATTGTTTACTGTACACCATCCAAACTCTATACTGTGTACAGAATTATTAATGTTGTCACGGGCTTGTCTGTGGCACTGATCAATATTGCATCTGAGTGCTTCACACACATTAACAAATTTATCTTCACAAAACCCCAGGGAGGTCAGAGTGTAGTGTTATGTCCACCGTACACATGGGGCATTTAGTACATTGCATTATACAGCGCTTTATAAGTGCAGAGCATGGCTCCCACTGACTTCAGTTGCAGCCGTAAGGGCTCAGTGCTTCTACAGATCAATTTGGGCACCCAGAAAATTAGGAACAGACTATTAGTGACCATGTGGGAAAAGTTTGGTGTAAGTGACTTGCCCAATATCACATAGGTGCTCAGTGGCATAGGCAGGGAGATAATTCAGTTTTCAGGGCAGCATTCAACTGCCTTAATTTTGAGATCATCCCTTTCTGTTCCTGCAGGCCCTTTCCCTCATTCACTGCATTGCACACCTTCCAAATGTTGCAACAAATGAGGCAGGGCCTTGCAGATAACGGCCTCCTTCAGTACGTAACCCTGATTCTTCCCCAGAGCAAGTCCGTTCTGTGCACTGAATGGAGCATGGGTCCTGTGGGACAAATAGTGCCTGATCATGTAATTAAAGACGACCATAAAGTAGATGCATGAGGGGGGCGAATTAAGTTAGCATAAGCAGCCTTAATTCTGGCATTTCCTATCTTTTGATTGCTTGACATTGCTGCCTGGATGGTCTTTTAACGTAGGCTTTTTTTGGGTGTAATACACAGATAAATATAAACTATTTAAGGGCATTTTTAGGTGTTTTCCTGGCTCCCTCTGAGCCCTGTTTTCTTAGCACCCCTGCCCCACCTCTCCTTCCAATATTATCCTTAATAATAATAAGCAATACTCACCTACATTTGCCAAGGGTCTTTCTTGCTGCTTTTTGTTACGCTCAGCAATTCCTGACCTTGTTATATAGAGATTGAAAAAATAAGGGACGTCCCTTGTAATAAGGAACTGTTGGCAACCCTAGCTTCAGTTGGACACTAAGGCAATGCTTGTCCATGCTGACTAAAGCGAGTGTTGACAGAGCAACCCCCAAGGCCAAATACCCTCTCTTCTCTTCCCTTCCCTTGACCAGCAATTCAGCTTGTGATTCCAAGCTATATCCAAATCTCCCAGCTCCCCTTGCCAACAAATTGAGGCAGAAGGCACCTAATCTGGAGCCTCTGCTCTTGCCCACTATTTTGGCTGTCACAGATTCCAGTGAGTGATAAATCAAACAAACTTTAATGCATCCTGCGCTTCCTTTAGAGCTTGCCAAAGGCAGCATCACCTACCACAGGAACACTTTGTTTCAATCCATTACTCCCTTCCCTCCATCCCCCGCTTCCACCAGCCAATCTCTCCAACCACACTACCAGCAACCTAGGTGGGGGGAGGGAAGCCCCTTACAGTATTTCCCACTAAGCTTGTTCTGAGGAATGGCAGAACTGTTTTAGCTGAAATTTTCCAGAACTGTTCAGTGTGAGGCAGACTCCTGGCATGGAAAATTTCAGCCCAGATGGTTAAAGTCTGGCAAAGGTTTATAAACAACTGAAAACAGGGACTTAGAATGGAAAGTGTTGGATAACCTTAATGACAGGTGTCTGCATTGCTTATAAGAGTTTATATTTCAATAGAGGTTTCAATCCATTTGGGGCCCCATTGTGCTGGGCTCTGTACAAATATACAGTAAATGCTCCAGTGGTGATAATGGTAAACAAAAGTGAGTAAACTATCCTTAGCTGGGGAACATGGAGTTTAGTTTGCCCTTGAGTGCACTCCTGAAATGCTCCAGGGCGCTTATAGTCTAAAGAGTAGACAGGTGGATGAAACAAACAGTCAGGGGACAGGAAGGATGGTGAAAATAGGCGGTTTAGCAGCAGGATGATCATTCCTCCCTGCTTTTAGTCTCTCTTACCACAAGATGGTCCGTTCCGTCGTCAGAGCCAGTCCTTGGTCTCTGCATCTCTTCCTCTCACTGTAATACTTTCTGTTGAAACACCATCACTTGTGGATTTCTTACTTTCTACTGCTACCCTGTCCCCATTTCCTACAAACTGAATGCATGCTTGATCCATGGATGTGATTCAGTCGCTGAAGGCATTTAAACTAGGAGCAACAGCTACCTGTCTCTTGTTTAGAGTGTGGACTTAGTGGCAAAACAGTACTGGTGTACTAGGGGGAAAAAATCCAGTGTATTTGCAGAGGACAGTATAAAGCAACTAGCACAAAACAGAAAGGCCATGATCACGGCTCAGTGGCCACATTGTAGGGCCAAGCACATTTGGGAATGACGCAGTCATGCGCGTGCTGGGACTGCCTTGTATGATTTCACAGAGCAAAACAGCCAGCTTCCAGCAAAAGGGAACCGAATGAGCATGGAGATGTTTCCTGGCGTTTGTGCAGTCATGGGGGTAGGTAATAATTTGGATAAGTGGAATGGTTTGGTTGTTAGTTTGCTGGTTAAGAATTCTGGAGACAGGGTTTTGTGTGTGTGTGTCTTTGTGTTTTGGCTTGGCATTTTCCCACTAGTAAGCAGTCACTCTATATTTAGGAGAAAACATTCTCTAGCTCGACCACAAGATATAGGCTGATGCAGGAATTACTGGGTGGAATTCTCTGGACTGTGTTATACAGCAGGTCAGACTAGGTGATCATAATGGTCTCTTCTGGCTGGAAAAATCTATGAAAAAAATGGCTGTCGTCCAGAAAAAATCCACCATTCTAATCTGATTCTGTAATATGGCCAGAAAAGATCACTTGGGTCAAACAGTCTGACACCTTTTCTGTGCAATATATAAAAGTTAGAGATGGAAAAGACCTGTTACGTCTTCTGTGGCAGAGGTGCTCAACCCTTTTTTTGAATCACACCCCACTTTCGGACTTTTTTTAACTTGGAAGCCCCCTCTCTTCCCCTCTCCCTCCACCAATAGTGAGAAGGACACTGCAAAGATCTGTGCCAGGTTGCAAGACCACTGACTCGAAGGCTCACCGTGCCCTCTGAGGAGATTTGACATGACCCCTCTCTTCAGAACCTTTGTTCTCTGGTATATATCTGTGCCATTCCCACTCATGTTTTGCACTGTTATAGCATCATTCATTTTAGGAGCTTAAATGCTTTACAAACATTAATGAATTAAGTCTTGCAATAGACCTGTGAGGTAGGTAGTTATTATTATCCCCATTTTACAAATGAGGAAACGGAGGCACAGAGAGGTTAGGTGTCTTCCTCAGGGTCACACAGGAAGGCTGAAGCAGCACCAGGAACAGACTCCTCCGCTTCTTGCTCCCAGATCTATGCTTTGACCAGTAGAAAACGGTTTAACTCGGCTGTGTCATGTAGACCTGCAGTGCTGGGTAAAAGTTGAAAGGAGGGGTGATCTTCCAGTTAGGGGTGGGGTGGGCTGGGCTGGGATGTAAACAATCTAGATTCAGTTCCCAGCTCTGCTACAGATTTCCTTTATGACCTTGGGCAAGTCGGTTTCTCTACCCTGCGCCTTCAGTTCCTCATTTGTGAAATGAGGATAATTCTTCCTTTCTCCCACCCAGTGTCTGTCTTGTCTGTCTAGACTTATCTCTGCAGGTTGGGGACCGGCTCTTACTGTGTTTGTACAGGTAGCAGCAAGGCACTGTAATAGATTTGTCTTAAAAGACACAGTTATTTCTATCTGTTTGATTAAATAATATTATTCATGGGTTTTCCTGCTCAGTGTTTTCATCCCGTGCCTGGCTACAAATCTGACTTTAATGTGGTTCTGAACTGTTCCAGTGAAATCCTTGTTCTTTCAGCAGGTCTCCCTTCTAATCCCATATATGGTGAGTTCAGGCAGTGACAAATGGCAAACTCCACCTGACTCTGCAGTCTCCATCTCTCGCTCTCTGTCTCCCCGTCACTTTGACTGTATAACACAAAAATGCAGCGTTTCCCTGATGAGCAGCCAGGATTTGCATTATTCTCTTCCAGTAAAGGCTGGCTGGCAGCACTACGGAAAACAGAGAATCCACACAAGCTGGGCAGAATCCCAACATAGGCTGCTGTACCTCAGCGGGAGTATATCCAGCGAGAGCTAGAGAGGGCTCTAAACATTGAAGGTAGGGAGAGAGGAAGCCAAAGAAGCTAAACGTAAACAGAGCTGAACTCAAAAACCTCAGACACCTTGTTCTGTAGTTAGGGCGATGATAAATTATTAGGGAGGGGTTGTTTCTAAGTAAGTTTGTTCATGGCAGGTGCTGCACTGACAGCCCAGGAGACTGAAGTCCCCTCCATCCAAGTACCAGGGCTGCAGCCATGTATCTATTTATCTTAGATACTTATACCCCCCTGTCATAGGGCACACCTGCCCTGTAGCACCCCCTGCTGGCCAAGGATGGTGCTGCAGGCACTCCCTGTCTCAGTTTTCCCTCCCCACATAGGTGGGAGCTGGTGCTATGGCTTAATCCTCTGGTCAAACTTAACCCTTTCCAGCATAGCAAAAGTCCAACTAAAAAATCCCAACAAACAAAAGGGTTCTTCTGCCCTTCCACGGCTTCTTTAAGTTCAACCCACCCTCTGCACCCTGTTCCCAGCCCTTTTCTGGGCTTTCCGCTACTCAGGTATAGAGTACTGGTTCCCCCTGGAGCACCATTCTCCTGCAGCTCCAATTCAGGACTTTCCACACCAGACTGATGCCCTTTTATTGGTGCAGCTGGCTATTGTATCACCAGAGCCCCCATAGTCCTGCCCTTTCAGGCTGGGAAGCAGCTAATTAATTATGCCAGAGGTGGTACTGGCCCCACCTCCCTTTAAAGGGACCAGTCACTCTCTGACACCCCATCACCATTGTATCTGAGCAGAAACATCTGTTAGTCCTGTGTTGATTAGAGGCTGAGTCCACAGAGTTGTTTCCAAATCCCATATTTATAACCGCCCCCCACGAGTTCTGATCAAATGTGCAGAAACTGCAAGACTGCTTGCCTTCAATGGAAATCCTCTGCCTAGTTTCAGAGACAGCTACAGAGCATGTCCAGTAACTACTACACCCCTCCTCTCGGTATCTCTGGGCTCCTCTGAGTTTCCCTGCATGTGTGCAGAGACATGGATTTTAGTTGACTCCTTTGTCTTTCTCCCCACTGCTTGTCTCCCTTTTTTTGGACTTACAAAATGAGCATCAAACGGTGCAGTATAACGTCCACGCAGCGATGCCAATTTACACCAATTGTGGATCTGGCTCAGTCTCTCCACCCCATAATCCACCATGGAGTGTCTTGGTGTGTATGGATCTGTCTGTCTCTCCGTGCCTCATGCAAAGTGTTAAGCACCCTCAAGGTCTATTGAACTTTGGGAGTTGGGAGTTGATGGCGCTCAGCCCCTCTTAGGATCAGGCTCTAAGTATTTTATCTTGCATTTATTCAAAGGACAAATACATGACCATTCGTAGGAAGCTCTGTTTATTCTAGGTGTTTATTTTAGTTGGGTGGTTTTTAAATCTTACAGCCCACCTATTGGTGTCATGCTTGGAATGGAAGATCAAATCCCTCTCCATCTTTCAAAATGCCAGCTTGCTCAGTTTTTTTTTAAATGAGGACAGGGAAGTTGTTTTTAAAGCTACAGCAGCAATCATAGAATATCAGGGTTGGACGAGACCTCAGGAGGTCATCTAGTCCAACCCCCTGCTCAAAGCAGAACCAATCCCCAATTTTTGCCCCAGATCCCAAATGGCCCCCTCAAGGATTGAACTCACAACCCTGGGTTTAGCAGGCCAATGCTCAAACCACTGAGCTGTTTCTTTAGCATGTCTCACCCTGTCCAGTATGGGTGGCGGGTGGCATAGGCAGGGAAAGGCTATGCCTCCCCAAACAGCCTGTCATGGCCAGGGCCGGCTCGACAGTTTTTGCCGCCCCAAGCAGTGGAAAAAAACTGCCGCCGTGGATGGCAAAAGGGAGGAGCTGCCGCCAAATTGCTGCGGCCACGGAAATGCTGCCACCCCACGCACTTGCTTGGAACGCTGGTGCCTGGAGCTGGCCCTGGTCATGGCCCTGTCCACATTCCACCCCTGGGAATTCCCCTGCCTGCTTCCAGTTTCCCGCCCTTTGAGACTAGGGTAGGCAGGCTGGGGCCGGTGCACACAAGGCCTGGGGCTGGGGGCGCTGGGGCCAGCCTCCCACAATGGCGTGTTCACCCGCTGCCCATGCTGTTCAGTCTTGTGTCTTGCTGCCGTCTCCCATTGGATGGCTGGCCATGCTCTCAAACTTCACACGGCCAAAGCTGAACTCCTCAACTTCCCTTCCATGACCTCCTCCTCCATTTCTGCGGACAACACCTCTGTTCTTCCCCTCATCCAAGCCTGCAGCCATGGGCTGTGTTTGATTGCTCCCGCTTCTTTTCCTCTGCGTAGCCAGGACAGAACCAAGTCCTGTGGTTTCATCCCTCACAATGGATGGCTGAGCTACAACCTAGTCACCCCCCACCTCGAATACTGCAGTGTCCTCCTTTCGGGTCCATCTAACACTCTGTCCCCCGCACCTCCATCCATCCAACATGCTGTTGTCACAAAACCAGTTCACTTCAACCATGCCACCTTGCCCTTGGACCTGTTATGGCCTGGGATGTAGGCAGTCTGCCCTAGTAGTCAGAACAAGAGTCAGGTCTAGTGGGTGGAGCAGGCGTCCAGGTTGGGGAAATGAAGCCAAGGGTCAGCCCCAGAGTCAACTGCCAATTACCAGAGCCAGGGGTCAAGCCAGAGTCAGAACCAGGCATTGAAGCTGAGAGTCAGAGCCTAGGTCAGATGCCAAATGCCGGAGCCAGGGGCCAAGCTGGAGGCAGGGTCAGAGAGCACCGATCACTGAGGATTGGAGGCAAGGTGTAAGGGCAGGAGGAGATGCAAGGATCAAGAACAGAGCAGGAGCACAGTGGGAACAGGAGCCAGGAGCAGAGCAGGAGGCAGGCACAAGCAGGGTCCAATGCAGCTACAAGAGGCAAACACCTTGTTGCTCAGACAAGCAGCCAGTTCCTTCTTCTGGCTTAAGGAGCGAGGTTGGACCAATTAGTGGATCGGGTGATCCTCCCATCAGAGCTTCCATGGGTGGTGCCTTGGCTGAGGTTATAGCCCTAGTAGCTTCTCAGCCCGCTCAGTTCCAGTATCCATTGGATGTGGCAGCTGCCTGGTGACTCCTGGGCCTGGGTTCGAGACCCAGAACATCACAGAGTCACTCTCTCCACATTGCACTGCCTCTCAGATTCAAATATCTTGGCCTCACTTTTCAGGCCCTACATCAATGCAGGCCAAGCATAGGCTTCAGAGCAGGTCTCCTTTCGTGCCACTCCACAGCAAGGTGGGTTAGTCTGTGTTTTCTCTCTGCAAGAACTTACTAACACTCCTAAATCATTAACTGCTGATCTGTTAGACGGGGGTAGGGAGGGAGTCTCTCTTTGGAGCAGAGGTACCAGCCTCCCTCTCCTGGTAGCTCCTCTGGCTGGTGACCGTGACCTCTCTCTGGTGTACTGGCTGGGAGACACAAAGGAGGAAGTTCCTCACGCAGTCAGAGGGCTGAGGAAGAGGCATGGATCCATGGAAGGCACCCATAGATGTTTTCCCCACAGGATCAGGGGAACAGTGGGTGGCACGGGAGGCGGCTGGTGGGGGAATGGCACATATCCCGCAATGGGGGGAGGGTAGTTCTGAGAGTGCAGGGCTTGAATATCCATATTCCCCCTCAGGGTACCCCAACAGTGCCTGAAATGCTTGTGCTTACATGGGACAGGTTAACATCCTCAGCATGGATGCCATTGTGCTATTTCTTCTGAGGGTCATATCTAGGGTTGCCAGGCATCTGGTTTTTGACCAGAACACGTGGTCGAAAAGGGACCCTGTCAGCTCTGGTCAGCACTGCTGACCAGGCCGTTAAAAGTCCAGTTGGTGGGGCTGGCAGGCTCCATACCTGGCTTCGGGCAGCTCCCGGAAGTGGCGACATGTCCCTGCGGTTCTTAGGTGCAGGGGCAGCCAAGGGGGCTCCATGCACTGCCCCTGCCCTGTGCACCAGCTCCGCAGCTCCCATTGGCTGGGAACCGCAGCCAATGGAAGCTACGAGGGCAGCACCTATCCATGGAGGGAGCGCATACCACGCAGAGCCACCTGGCCACCCCTATGCCTTGGAGATGAGGGACATGTCTCTGCTTCTGGGGAGCCCCCCAAGGTAAGTGCCACCTGGAGGCTACACCCCTCATCTCCTCCCGCAGCCAAACTCCCTTCCACAGCCTGCACCCCCTCCCACACCCCTGCCCTAGCCCTGAGCCCCCTCCCGCACCAAAAATCCCTCCCAGAGCCTGCACACACACACCCCGCAACCCTGCCTCAGCTTGGATCCCCCTCTCACATCCTGAAACCCTCATTTCTGGCCCCACCCCAGAGCCCACACCCCCAGCTGGAGCCCTCACCCCACCTGCATCTCAAACACCTGCCCCAGCTCGGTAAAAATGAGCGAATGAGTAAGAGTAGGGGACAGTGAGCAACAGAGGGAGGGGGAATGGAGTGAGCAGGGGGTGGGGCCCCAGAGAAGGGGTAGGGCTTTGGAGAAGGGGCAGGGCAAGGGTGTTCTGTTTTCTGCAATTACACACTTGGCAACTCTAGTCACCCCGGTGCGTCAGCCACTGCTAAAGCCCCAGGACTGGCTACAATGGGAACTGTTTGTCAGCATCTCTTGGACCCTGTACTGCAGAGAGCGAAAGAAGCTTCATCTTAGTTCAGGTGGTAGAGGCCCATATTTCCGGAGCAGGGAGATCTGGGTTCTTTCCCTGCTGTGACGCTCCAAGTGGCCGCAGTGCCTGGCACAGAGACAACAAGTAGCCATGGATTTGTTATGGTATTATTCCTAACAAAACAAATGGGAGGAAATGAGATCGCAGAATCCAAGACCAAGCGCAGAATCACATGTGACAGATCTGCAGCTAACAGGCCCTCGCTCAGTCTTGTGCTGAGATTTTTCCAGGCTGACAGCTAGAGACGGGGAGTGAGTCACTGCAAGCTGTACAGGGGAGTTGCGATGATGATCTGGAACAGTCGGTCTGCAGGAATGAATAGAAAATGGCCTCCAATTGTGAGGGCTGGGAGTCTGTGTGAACTCAAAAAGAGTATAAGAGTCTCTAAAATTGGGAGTGTTTTCACCTCTGTCATCCCAGGCCGCTCCTTAAAATTCATATCTGGCAATTTAATCATCTGACACACCCAAAAAGACCGACAGATATCTTTAGCCACAATAAAGACACTTCAGCACAATAACCAGAGCCAGGCACCTCTAGGGGGTAGAAATGACACGAGATCGTCCGTGTTGTCCAGGGAGTAGATGTTGATAGTCATGCAGATTACAGCAGTGTAAATTGTTTGCAGAGCTCTCCAATTCTTGGATCTGGCCGAGCTGTGCTTGCTGCAGGACCCAGGTCACTTTCACAGCTGCCTCATCTTGGGGCCAACTTGGCTCCTGGCAAGAGACACCTCAAGGCTGCTCTTAGTTGCAGCTGGCTGTCCACAGCCCAAAGGGGCTGTTACAGCACCCACGGATTGCTGAAGTGCAGTGGTGCTCTGGCCACGCCCCTTTCCCCAAACCAAACCCCCTTACACCAGGAGCAGGGGAAGGTTTACATAGTGCCAGTTTTACACTCTGCCAGAGGAATCCGCAGGGAACTGATTAAGCCAGCTTTATGGCCCTGCTCTAGTGATACAAATGGGCCCTGTCTAATCTGAGGATCATCCCTGTATCTCAGAATCAGCTCTGAGTTGTGTCTTTATTGCTTGATTGTCACCCTGCCTATTAGTCCTCTAATAGGACTCTCGACATGTAATATTAAAGATTAACATGGGAGGGTGAGGAGTGGGAGCCAGGGAAGGCACACAGGCTCAAATTTTACAATCTGGCAACGCTGCTCCAAAATCGAGAATTAGGCACCTAAATAAAAGTGGCTGGATTTTCAGAAGTGCTGAGCACCCAATCCCATCCCCGCTGAAGCCAGCAGGAGCCATGGGTGCTCAGAAGCTTTGGGTGGTAAAGTAAAACTGGACTAACATGCTGCTGTTTCACACTGTTTCAGAGTCTAAAAGGTGAAATGGACAAGATACTAGAAGCTGTGATGATGTCTTCCTACCCCAACAATGTGAAACAAGGGCTAGTGAGACGCGTCATAGAGGCAATAAAGCAGCCCATGGACAGCGAACAGTGCTGGTCCATGCTAGAACTCTCCACCAAGCTGTACCTCATGGGTGACACCAAGTTTAAGAGAGAGATCGGCAAAGAGGTTTTGGAAGTTTACGGCCACTACCACCCGGAGGAGTTTGAGGAGTTCTTCAATGTCCGATTCCTCCTGAGTCTCCTCCAGGAAGGTTACGGGCCTGCGGGGAAAAGGAGCCTTTACGTATTAGATTATATCCACCTGGGACTGCAGTTCATCTTGGAGAGCCCATCAGCTAGTGACATTTTCAGCTTGCTGAGGATTGAAGTGCTCCGCAAAGTCTGCGAGCGGCCTGGGCCCAAGCAGTGTGCTAAGATCAGTAAGCTCTTATCCCAGCATCCTCAGTGTGTTCCCACAGGCAAACACCAGACTTTGTTTTGCCAGCAGCTAATACGGTGCATTGGGCAGTTCCAGTGCATCTCAGAAGGAGAAGATGACATCATGGAGTTTCTAGACCACGTGAACAAAGTGAGCGGACTGTTACAGAAGATCTGGAGAGCTCAGACTTCCTCCATTCTGCCATCCTTGAAGGAGCTTTTCACTATCATTTCTTCGACAGGTAAAAACAGTACAGTGTGTTTTCAGCCGTGTGCTACTAATGAAATAGAATGTCTTACATCAGGGGCTGGCAACCTTCAGCACGCTTCCTGCAGCTCCCATTGGCCAGGAACAGCGAATCGTGGTGACTGGGAGCTGTGGGCGGTTGTGTCTGTGGACGGTCAACATAAACAAAATGTCTCGTGGCCCACCAGCGGATTACCCTGATGGGCTGCGTGCCGAAGGTTGCTGACCCCTATCTTACATTTTACACTGTCCGAAAAGATCTGGCATTTCAGGAACGTAATAAAACAGATACACAGTTGCACAGGCGATAATAAATAGGAAAGGGATCATCTGCTACTGAAATGCAACAGTAAGTCCACAGCAACCCTACCCAATCGTTTAGGCCAGGAAGTGAAGAATATATTATACAGTTGAGACTGCAGAGGAAACTTAGGCAGAATTTTAATTACGCAAGCTGAAATTTGACCAGCGTGCTGGTGTAAACCAGTGATATAGCGTCCAACTCAACTGCAGGCAAAGCCAGTGGAAAGATTGCCATTGACTACAGTGGGAGGTAGAGTGAGTCTTTAAAACATTTGATGATGTCTCCCTCTAGTGGCCAACCTCAGTGGGTCTGCTACTTACTGATGGCTAACGATGTTACTCCTTCAGTTCAAGTGGGAAGGGCTTGTGCTTTCAGTGCTGAAGCTGTCTGGCTTTAGCCCTAAATTCCATCTCCAGTGTTCTCTGTGATGTCCATTAAGCCATGCTATGTGGTAGAAGTGATTGCTCAGTGCTTGTGGCCCCCACTGAGTTGTTACAAAAGCACTTGGGGGAGAATTTCAAAGGGTAGTGGGGCTCCCAATTCCCTGTTGGCAGTAAATGCCCATTCTCCACTCCCACAAACTCCAGTGCGAGCTGGGCATCTCTCTGCCCTGGGTGCTTTGGAACCTCACCCTTGGCCTTGTGCCTTGAAGCATGCCCCAGGGGTGTGAATATCCTGGATCATCCTGTGATGGGGCCCCCCTGGGGTGTAACCTGGAACTGGGGTACTGCTGAGCCCTCTGTTTTACCAATCTTGGTTCCCTCTCACACTGTGACATTGTGACAAGCTACAAAGCCCCCCAAGCTTGCCCTCACACAAACATTCACAGGCAGGGGGCACACCCAGCTGTGTTCATGAATGCTCTGCCAGTCACTGCATGAACCAACAATAGAGAGGCTCCAGCCAAAATACCCCCAGTTCCCCAGCCTAAGACCCCAGAGCTGTACCGTCCTGCCCTGGTCAAAAGCCTGACCAGTATGAATTTATTACCCAGTCTGCCCCACCCTTGATGTGAAGAGGACTATGCACAAGCCTTTGTTAATTGAGGGTTTTCCCTACACTTCAAGCAAACCACACTGTTTTGGGTAAAAAATATAAAATAGATGTATTAACTACAGAAAGATAGATTTCAAGTGCTTATAAGTGATAGCAAACAGATCAAAGACGGTTACCTAAGAAATAAACACTAGATGGGATTTCAGTCAAGCAGTGTCTTACCCTGTTAGATAGTATAAACAATCCAGTAAGCTTCCATGCACAGGCAGGCTTCCTTCTTCCCTGCCTGGGACCCCCCTTCCCCAGTTCAGTCTTTGTTCCACAGATGTTTCCAGGTGTTCTCTGGTGTGGGAATTGAGTCCCCGTGGTGATGTCACTTCCTCCTTTTATAGTTTCTTCCATATCGCGGGAACCCCTTTGTTCCAAGCCAAGTTCCCAGCCAGTTTGTGGAAAAATACATGTACAAAAATTGCGTTCAGTATCATGTGATCTGGTCACAAGCCCTTGCGTGCTCCCGATGAGTTATGGCGGCCATTGTTCACAGGATGACTGAAGCGTCCCCAGGACAGTTCATCAGATGAAGATTAGCTTTTCTCATGGCTCATTGTCTTTGTTGATGGGCCATTCAACTTGAATAGGCCATTCACAGTGTGCTCACAGACTGTATGTAAAGCTTTATGAGTATTACCCAGGTACAACCACATTTAAAATACAAATACATAGTTAATATTCATAACGCCAGATAAAAAAATGATACATTATATAAATATGGTTTGCTGAATATCATTATCCTAACTTTTCCATAGACACCTCACAAGGCATATCTTGTACAAGATGCATCATAATCATATTACTACGGTGAATATGAGGTGCAGAGTGTCACACGTCCCATTGGAGGTTATAGAGAACGAGTAGTGTAAAGCAAGCATAGAAAGAGAATTTGCTTGCATAGGGATCTAGGGGTTGGGACCATATAGCCAGCTGTTAGAAAAGCAATAGCACACTCCAGGGGCTAGCATTCACCTGCCCCTCTTTCAGCTATGTGCCTCACAAAGCACCCAGGGTGTCTGCCACAACCGCGTGCCTTGTGTGCCGTTAAGAACATAGGAACTGCCATCCCAGAACAGATCAGTGTTGAGTCGATGGAGCTATGCTGATTTAGACTAGCTGATGAGCTAGCCCTTTGTGTAGCTAGAAAGGATCCGACCTTTGCCATAGAGACAGGATAATGTAAATCGGATTTCCCAGCGACTACCAGCTTTAATGCTGTCCGTTCTTACTAATATCTTGCAGAGGAGCAGGAAGCTCCATCGAATGCCTTGGCCAGCGTGGTCCAATACGTTCCACTAGAGCTCATGGATGGTGTCATAAGAAACCTAACCAACGATGACAGCATAACGGATATGCAGATGATGACGGCGATCAGTAGGTAGGAGATGTGGGGAGGTACCGGTTGCTGAACATCCTGGAAGGATTCTTGCTGTGCCTCAGGCCAGAGAAAGACCTGCCCAATAGCTACATTCAACCCTTCCTAGCAATTTCATCCCAGGACTCAGGTTTAGGAGCAGAATGCTCTTTGCTGGTATCCTAGTGTGGTACAGCCCTAGTGTGGAGGTTTGAGGGGTTTGGGGACAGGAGAATTTTGCTATCCCTCCTCACTACCCTCCAACCATGCAGGACTCTGGGAGTAAGACCAAGATTTTCACCAGGGACTTGTGATTTTTAGGTTCCCCACGTGAGACCCCTTAAAAGGGCCTGATTTTCAGAAAGTGCTGAGAACCTGCCCTCTGAAAATCAAGTCCCTTTAAGGTGTCTCAAGCTGGGCACCTGAAGTGGAGTCCCTCAAAATCACTAGGCACTTTTGAAAATCTTGGCTAAGGTGAGTGCAACTGCCGGTGCTTTGGATCTTTATTTAACTGCGTGACACATCCCTTGAATGCCTGGCTGTGAAAATGGCTTCAGCCTGACCTCAGAGCTGCTGTTTTCCCTACGGGGGCTATCAGGAGGGTCTGGGCAGCACAGCTGGCACTTCTGGAGCAGCCGTTCCCTTCTACCCAAGCTCCTGCGAAAGTCACAGCTATAGAACAGGGAGCTCCACATACTTGGAAAGCCTGGAGCACGGAGGAACTACAGAAGGCGGTGGGCTGGTTAGTGATCAGTTGGTGACATAGCTCAGGTACTGTGTAGCACCCAGATCCTACCCCGATGGATGCATTAGAACTACCTAGCTTGAGAGAGGTTATAAAGGGACACCAAAGTTGTACTGTCTCCCATTTCCTGCCTGCAGTTGAGCTCCTGCTGACCCCGGCCAGCATACAAGAGTGCTTGTCTGGTCTGTCAGATTCTCTCTCTAATTGATGTCCAGCATTCACTCAGGGTCCCAGCTTTGCAGTATCTGGGCTATATGGTATCTGCCTATATCCGGGCAAGTTGACTAAATAGCAGTTGCACAAGGGGGGGGAAAAAATCAATCTTCCTAGCTGTGTATATTCCTGAAATGGATTCCAGGCTCCCTTCAGCCAAAGTCTGTATGTAGCATAAGGCTTACAGCAGCCAAGGCTGAAAAGAACAAAGGGTAGAACTTCCCTGTATGTTGCCTGGACATGCTTTTAACTCTAGTTTGCAGATTACATGGTAGGATTTAGCAGAGCTATCTCTTTTGGTTGATCCAGTAGTCGAATGAAGGAGGGGCTGGATGGGTAAAATGCCAGAGGACCTTTTTCTCCTGCAGGACAGTGGTACGGATGTGTCCTAACTTGATGAAATGGAAATTAGCTGTAATCTAATGGTGCTTGGCTGCCGTCTAATGGTGATCGGTGGTGGTCTCAGTGCAGATTTTGGCATCACACAAGAGGTAGCCGCCTTGTTAACAGACTCAGTGGAGATGCCAAGGAGTGAATGAGCTGTGGAGGCTTTGATCCCTAATCGCTTCAGCACCCGTTAACCCGGGGGCGGGGCTACTCAGGGAGAACAAGGGTTTAAAGAGCCAGCTCCTAAGTGACCAGAGGAGGTAGAGAACAGGGGCAGCTAACAGGGCTGAATGAACATCAGGCATTCTAGAGGTGGTCCTTCAAGGTCAGGCTTGGGATAGAGTCTCCTCTCTGAGGTCACCAGCCTCCTCTGCAGGCCTGTGTCCAAGTCCCAAAACTCCTCCCTGTCCCAGGTTCCTTGAGCAGGCTTGGCCTAGGAGAGTCTTCATCCTCTGGGCTCCTCAGAGAGGCTACTTCCTGCTTTCCTTTGATACCCACATTCACCTTGTCCTTCAGGTTGTGTGTGTGCTCTCATGAGTCCAAGTACAAACAATCCTCCATAAAGGGCAGGCTGAGCCGGTTCCCTTAAGTGGAGCTGGTCTTCTCCCTGGCTCCCTATGCAGAGCATTAATCCCTTCCCTACCTGTTTTAGAGCCGCGTGCGTCCATCCCATCCCAGGCTACATGTTGGGAGCTAGCACTGTTCACTGGCATAGCCGTTATACCTGGACTGTGGAGAAATAAGAGGCTTCCACATATACGTCCCTTCCACCAGCACAAAATTATCTTTGACTTGCTGGGGTGGGGTTTGTTTTCATAAAATCTAAAGTGATCCAAGTCAAAGCGCGTCTGTATTTCAGTGCCGTTTCCAATCACCATGGTCTTTTCTTTCTTTTCATGGGGAGCTAATCCCAGATGCCG
Source organism: Lepidochelys kempii (assembly GCF_965140285.1). Taxonomy (NCBI): domain Eukaryota; kingdom Metazoa; phylum Chordata; order Testudines; family Cheloniidae; genus Lepidochelys; species Lepidochelys kempii. Next base: position 17,437,328 of record NC_136380.1, read on the forward strand.
CTGTGGACTCTAATCGATAATTCCACTAAGAGCATCTGCTTCCAAAAATAGCCGTCGCAAAATCAATTGCCTCTTTCCTTTAAAATCCTCTGTTACGATGAATGATTACTCATTGTTACCGAAGCATTAAGCAGAGCTTGTGAAATGTCATTAGGCTCACTTAGGAGCCAGCGGAAGTTTTGGTGGACTGTTTATAAATTGATGGCACTCCAGAGAGCTTCATTAACATCATTCTTTCTTCGAAATGGAATTACTTTGAAAGTCACATAGAGGGTTTTTATTTTTGTGCATGGAACCATCTAGCTCAACACATAGCAAATATAGTAATAGTTTACATGTGTATACAGCCCCTTTCATCTCAGAATGCTCTAGAAACTACATACATAGCAAAATCTTTCCGTGATGGGTGAAGGCAGCCACCTCTGGGGTGGGAAGGTTGTAGCTAGGGGATAATCAGCACACAGTACAATAGCAAAGTTGGAGTGAGGAATGGTATATTTTGGCCAAGGACATTGGAGAGAAATGCCTCTTACAAAAATTGTCCTTGGATCTTCATTACCTGTAAGGACTTTTGTTCCTCTGGTTATACAATGCAGTTCAGTGGATCATTTCTATCTCTGTCCACATAAGTGTTTCTTTGTGGCTGCCTTTCAGTGGCATTATATTTATTCCATCTGTAAAATGTGGTTCACGATACTGACTTCCTCTGTAAAGTGCTTTGAGATCTACTGATGAAAAGTGCTGTCTAAGGGTATGTCTATACTACGAAATTAGGTCAAATTTATAGAAGTCGGTTTTATAGAAAGCGTTTTTATACAGTCAGTTGTGTGTGTCCCCACACAAATGCTCTAAGTGCATGTAGTCGGCGGAGTGTGTCCACAGTACCGAGGCAACCGTTGACTTCCAGAGCGTTGCACTGTGGGTAGCTATCCCACAGTTCACACAGTCTCCGCCACCCATTTGAATTCTGGGTAGAAATTCCAATGCCTGATGGGGCAAAAACATTGTCGCGAGTGGTTCTGGGTACATATCGTCAGGCCCCCCTTCCCTCCCTCCCTCCCTCCGTGAAAGCAACGGCAGACAAATCGTTTCGTTCCTTTTTTCCTGGGTTACCCATGCAGACGCCATACCATGGCAAGCATGGAGCCTGCTCAGCTCACCGTCACCGTATGTCTCCTGGGTGCTGGCAGACACGGTACTGCATTGCTACACAGCAGCAGCTCATTGCCTTTTGGCAGCATATGGTGCAGTATGACTGGTAGCCATCATCGCCGTACTCCTGGGTGCTCTTTTAGCCGACCTCGGTGAGGTCAGTCAGGGGCACCTGGGCAGACATGGGAGTGACTCAGCCAGATCATTTCCCTTTTTAAGTTTCGTCTCATGGAGATTCAGTCCTGCCGGCAGTCGTACTGCACCATCTTCTGGTGAGCAGCCAGGAGTCGACTATATGGCCAGCAGTCATACTGCACCGTCTTCTGCTGAGCACCCAGGAGATGACGATGGCTAGCAGTCGTACTTCACCATCTGCTGCCAGCAAGATGTATAAAGATAGATGAAGTGGATCAAAACAAGAAATAGACCAGATTTGTTTTGTATTCATTTTCTCCCCCCTCCCTCCCTCCCTCCCTCCGTGAAATCAACGGCCTGCTAAACCCAGGGTTTTGAGCTCTATCCTTGAGGGGGCTGTTCCGTTTCTCCTTGGTGCAAAGCCACCCCCTTTGTTGATTTTAATTCCCTGTAAGCCAACCCTGTAAGCCATGTCGTCAGTCGCCCCTCCCTCCGTCAGAGCAACGGCAGACAATCGTTTTGTGCCTTTTTTTCAGCGCAGACGCCATAGCACTGGGAACATGGAGCCCACTCAGATCACCGTGGCTGTTATGAACTCTATAAACACTGTGCGCGTTATCCAGCAGGATATGCAGCACTACAACCTGCAAGAAAAGTGAAACCAGGCGAGGAGGCGGCGACTGCAGCGTGGTGACGAGAGTGATGAGGACATGGACATAGACTTCTCATAAAGTACGGGCCCCTGCAATGTGCCCATCATGGTGTCAGTTGGGCAGGTTCATGGCGTGGAACACTGATTCTGGGCCCAGGAAACAAGCACAGACTGGTGGGACCGCATCGTGTTGCAGGTCTGGGATGATTCCCAGTGGCTGCGAAACTTTCGCATGTGTAAGGGCACTTCAATGGAACTTTGTGATTTGCTTTCCCCTGCCCTGAAGCGCATGAATACCAAGATGAGAGCAGCCCTCACAGTTGAGAAGCGAGTGGCGATAGCCCTGTGGAAGCTTGCAACGCCAGACAGCTACCGGTCAGTTGGGAATCAATTTGGAGTGGGCAAATCTACCATGGGGGCCGCTGTGATGCAAGTAGCCAACGCAATTACTGAGCTGCTGATATCAAAGGTAGTGACTCTGGGAAATGTGCAGGTCATAGTGGATGGCTTTGCTGCAATGGGATTCCCTAACTGTGGTGGGGCCATAGACGGAACCCATATCCCTGTCTTGGCACCAAGACATCAAGCCAGCGAGTACATAAACCGCAAGGGGTACTTTTCGATAGTGCTGCAAGCACTGGTGGATCACAAGGGACGTTTCACCAACATCAACGTGGGATAGCTGGGAAAGGTACATGACGCTCACATCTTCAGGAACTCTGGTCTGTTTCAACAGCTGCAGTAAGGGACTTACTTTCCAGACCAGAAAATAACCTTTGGGGATGTTGAAATGCTTATAGAAAAGGAGGACTTGTGGCACCTTAGAGACTAACCAGTTTATTTGAGCATAAGCTTTCATGACCTACAGCTCACATACTAACACGGCTGTTACTCTGAAACCTGTCGAAATGCTTATATTATCCTTGGGGACCCAGCCTACCCCTTAACGCTAGGGCTCATGAAGCCGTACACAGGCAGCCTGGACAGTAGTCAGGAGCTGTTCAACTACAGGCTGAACAAGTGCAGAATGGTGGTAGAATGTGCATTTGGACATTTAAAGGCGCGCTGGTGCAGTTTACTGAGTCATTTAGACCTCAGCGAAACGAATATTCCCATTGTTATTACTGCTTGCTATGCGCTCCATAATATCTGTGAGAGTAAGGGGGAGACATTTATGGCAGGTCGGGAGGTTGAGGCAAATCGCCTGGCCGCTGGTTACGCGCAGCCAGACACCAGGGCGGTTAGAAGAGCACAGGAGGGCGTGGTACGCACCAGAGAAGCTTTGAAAACCAGTTTCATGACTGGCCAGGCTACTGTGTGAAAATTCTGTTTGTTTCTCCTTGATGAAACCCCCCGCCCCTTGGTTCACTCTACTTCCCTGTAAGCTAACCACCCTCCCCACCTCCCTTTGATCACCGCTTGCAGAGGCAATAAAGTCATTGTTGCTTCACATTCATGCATTCTTTATTTATTCATCACACAAATAGGGGGATAACTGCCAAGGTAGCCCGGTAGGGATGGTGGAGGAGGGAAGCACCAGGTGGGGTGGTGAAGGAGGGAAGAACAAGGCCACATAGCACTTTAAAACTTATTGAATGCCAGCCTTCTGTTGCTTGGGCAATCCTCTGGGGCGGAGTGGCTGGGTGGCTGGAGGCCCCCCCCACCGCGTTCTTGGGCGTCTGGGTGAGGAGGCTATGGAACTTGGGGAGGAGGCGGTTGGTTACACAAGGGCTGTAGCGGTGGTCTGTGGTCCTGCTGCCTTTCCTGCGGCTCAACCATACGCTGGAGCATATGAATTTGATCCTCCAGCAGCTTGAGCATTGACTCCTGCCTTCTTGCAGCAAGCTGATGCCACCTACCATCTTCAGCCCACCACCTCTCCTCACGGTCATATTGTGTTTTCCTGCACTCTGAGATTGTCTGCTTCCACATATTTTGCTGTGCTCTGTCAGCGTGGGAGGACAGCATGAGGTCAGAGAACATTTCATCGCGAGTGCTTTTTTTTCGCCTTCTAATCTTCACTAGCCTCTGGGAAGGAGATGATAGTGGGAGCGTTGAAACATTTGCGGAAGGAAAAAAAGGGAGAGTAGTATTTAAAAAGACACATTTTATAGAACAATGGGTACACTCTTTCACGGTAAACCTTACTGTTAACATTACATAGCACATGTGCTTTCATTACAAGGTCGCATTTTGCCTCTTACTGAGGATATGCCGGTTTGGTGTGAGAGATCACTCACGCAGGGCCGGGCAACAGAATTCGGCTTGCAGGCAGCCATGGTAAGCCACAGTCTTTTGGCTTCTTTAACTTTCACAACATGTGGGAATGGCTTCAAACAGCAGCGCCCTCATTTCCCATACGAAGTAGCCATTGCGTTGGCCATTTAAAATGGGTTGGCAATTTAAAAGGAGGGGCTGTGATTTCCGGTTAACGTGCAGCAGAAACCCAACTAGCCCCCCCCCACACACACACATGCACACAACCAATTCTCTGGGATGATGGCTTCACCCCTCCCACCACCGCGTGGCTAACAGCAGGGAAGATTTCTGTTTAGCCACAGGCAAACAGCCCATCAGGAACGGGCACCTCTGAATGTCCGCTTACTAAAACCACCCTATTTCAATCAAGTGACAATGAATGATATCACTCTCCTGAGGGTAACACAGAGAGATAAAGAATGGATGTTGTTTGAATGCCAGCAAACACTGGGACCATACACTGCAATGCTTTGTTCTGCAATGATTCCTAACTATGTGCTACTGGCCTGGCGTGGTAAAGTGTCCTACTATGGAGGATGGAATAAGGCTGCCCTCCCCAGAAACCTTTTGCAAAGGCTTTGGGAGTACATCCAGAAGAGCTTTATGGAGATGTCCCTTGAGGATTTCCACTCCATTCCCAGACACGTTAACAGACTTTTCCAGTAGCTGTACTGGCCGCGAATGCCAGAGCAAATTAATCATTAAACACGCTTGCTTTTAAACCATGTATAATATTTACAAAGGTACACTTATCAGAGGTCCCTTCTCCGCCTTCAGGGTCCGGGAGCCCACCTTGGGTGGGTTCGGGGGGTACTGGCTCCAGGTCCAGGGTGATAAACAGATCCTGGCTGTTGGGGAAACTGGTTTCTCTGCTTCCTTGCTGTGAGCTATCTACAACCTCCTCCTCATCATCATCTCGCTCACCCCAAAACCCACTTCCATGTTGCCTCCAACTCCTTGGACGGACTCAAAGCACAGGGTTCGGGTAGTGGTGGCTGCACCCCCTAGAATGGCATGCAGCTCATCATAGAAGTGGCATGTCTGGGGCTCTGAACTGGAGCGTCTGTTTGCCTCTGTTTTTTTGGTAGGCTTGCCTGAGCTCCTTAATTTTCACGCAGCACTGCTGCGGGTCCCTGTTATAACCTCTGTCCCCTTCATGCCACTGGAGATTTTTTCAAATATTTTGGCATTTTGTCTTTTCGAACGGAGTTCTGCCAGCACGGATTCGTCTCCCTATACAGCTATCAGATCCCCTACCTCCCATTTGGTCCATGGTGGAGCTCTTCGGCAATTCTGGGACTGCATGGTTTCCTGTGCTGATGGGCTCTGCATGGTGACCTGTGCAGGTGAGCTCGCCATGCTGGCCAAACAGGAAATGAGATTCAAAAGTTCACTGGCCTTTTCCTGTCTACCTGGCCAGTGCATCTGAGTTGAGAACGCTGTCCAGAGGGGTCACAACTGAGCACTCTGGGATAGCTCCTGGAGATCAATACTGTCGAATTGCATCCACAGTACCCCAAATTCGACCCGACAAGGCCGATTTCAGCGCTAATCCCCTCGTTGGGGGAGGAGTAAAGAAATCAATTTTAAGAGCCCTTTAAGTCGAAAAAAAGGCTTCGTCATGTGTACGGGTGCAGGGTTAAATGGAGGTAATGCTGCTAAATTCAACCTAAACTCGTATTGTAGACCAGGCCTAAGAGCTAGGTGGAGTTCTATGTAGAGCTGGCTGAAACTTAGAATTTCTGGTTGGCGGGAAATTTCAAAAAATTTCATTTCAGAACCACAGACACATGGTGTTCTGAGACAAAATGTGTTCCTGTGGGACCTGTGGCCACTGACTGAAATTTACATGATTCTGCTCCCTTTCACCGCTGCTCAAGTGGGGTCTCTCAGGGTTTTTTTGGCTCCAGGTTGTGACTATGGGGACAGAGCCCAGTTAGAGCTGGGGCTTCTGTGCTTCTCAGCTCCATGGCAGGAAGCCAGGAAACTCTGCCATGGTGGGGCTGTCCCAGAGCTGTGAAACCTGGAAACCTGGACTCCCCATCACCTGCCAGGAACCTATGCAGGGTTCCATCGGAAACCTGCCTGTGATTGGATGAAAGCTCATTGAACCCGAGATGGTTTCACGAACACACACAAATGATGATAAAATATTTCCATTAATAATAATCTAAATTTACAAATAGGCAAAGCAAGAAAAATGCTTCCTGAGAATTTATTAGTTTGATTTAACGATATTTGTACTGTATACTTCGACACGTGATATTGACCATTGATGTTTTAATACTAACAATTGTAAAGCTTCAACATTTTGAATCTCAACAGATACTGTCATTAAATAATTAGTCTGTGCCGCACATAATTTTCTGCAACTATACAAAATGAAATAGATAAAAATAGAAAAAAATGCTTCAAGAAAAACATCAATATTATCTGTCGACGTTATAATAAAAAATAATGAAATTCCGCCAAGCCCAACTGTAAGCTGATCCTAAACTCATTGAAACCCAGCACAGGAAAAATGTCCTTACTGTAAGAACAGTAGGACAGTGGAACAGACGCCTAGGGAGGTTGTGGACGCTCCTTCATTGGAGGTTTTCAAAAGGAGGCTGGAGAGCCATCTGTCTGGATGGTTTAGACACAACGAATCCTGCATCTTGACAGAAGATTAAACTAGATGATCCTTTCTCACCCTGCGGTTCTATGATTCTATACGATCACCACTGTAAAGACTCCCCATCCACTTTAATAGGTTTTGGATCAGGCCTTCTTACCAGCTATGTAGTGCTGACTGAATTACCAAAATCCTAATCCAGCAGTCACTGGTCTTGGTGTAAAACATGGGATGATTTATTTGGGGCAGTTTCTTCTTGGGTTGTCCCAAGCTCCTGGATAGGATTTTGGAGGGGACGGGGTTGTCCGAGACATCATGGATTTTATAATGCATATTTTAAGTCATTATTCCACATATTTGTTTTCCATTGTAGGATGATTGACTGGGTCTCTTGGCCCCTAGGGAAGAACATAGACAAATGGATCATCGCTCTACTGAAGGGTTTGGCTGCAGTGAAAAAGTTCAGCATCTTGATTGAAGTCACTCTTTTGAAAATTGAAAAGGTCAGTGTGCCCTTCAGACATGGCTGCAGTCAGAGTCTCTCCTTCCCCTTTAGTACTGGAGCTTCTCTGTCCTGCCTTTTGATCAAATTTGACTGAGACCTATATTGACATTAGTTCTGCAACCAGGTGATTAAAGGGCTCATCGTAGAATTGGATATTTGGTGCATTGGAGCTGTGCTAGTGGCTTGTACCCACTGGAGTTTGCACCCACCTTATCTTACTATCTACAGAACTGGTAGACTGGAGTCTGCCTTGTAAGGCTTTCTAGCTAGCAGTTCTTCCCTCCATATACAATGGATCTATAGAACTGGGAGGCAGAGCTGCCTAGTAATTAGAGCAGGAGACTGCGAGTCAGAAGCTCATTGTCTGATTCTCATTGGCTCAACGTGTTTCCTCAGACAAGACAATTACAGCCACCTCTAAAGTGACTATGGATTTTGGATACCTCATTGTTGAGGGGCCCAACTTGAGACACTTAAGACCTGATTTTCAGAAGTGCCAAGCATCCGTATTTGCTATTGATGTTAACTGTTGTGGTGGATGCCCAGCGCAGTATGAAAATCAGGCCCTGGGTGTCTCAAGCTGGGTACCCAAAATCAATGGCCACTTTATAAAATATTACCCCTGCATCTCTCTGCCTCAGTCTCCCCATTTGTATGATGGGGGACTGTGACGGGCTTGGTCACAGAGACCCCCTTGGAACTGTCACCTGATGTGCTGAGACTACCTTTGTAACTCCCTTTTCCCTGCCAGCTTGGGACTTCAGAACCCTGTCTTGTTGAGCCAGACATGCTAGCCTGATGCAAATACAGACCCAGGGTCTGAACCACATCCTCAAAGCTGCAGACTTAACTGAAAATGTCTTAGTAAGTACTCCTGTCTTCAGCACCCAGACACCCAGCTTCCAATGGGATGCAAATCCCAAATAAATCTGTTTTACTCTGTATAAAGCGTATACATGGTAAACTTATAAATTGTTCGCCCTCTATAATACTGATGGAGAGATATGCACAGCTGTTTGCTCCCCCAGCTATTAATCACTTACTCTGGATTAATTAATAAACAAAAGTGAGTTTATTAAGTATAAAAAGTAGAATTTAAGTTGTTTCAAGTAATAACAGACAGAACAAAGCGAGTTACCACGCAAAATAAAAGAAAACACGCAAGTCTAAGCCTAATACATTAAGAAACTGAGTACAAGTAAATCTCACCCTCAGAGATGTTCCAATAAGTTTCTTTCACAGACTAGACTCCTTCCTTGTCTGGGCCCAATCCTTTCCCCAGTACAGACCTTGTTAGTTCCAGCAGGTAGTTTACATGAAAAGCAGGGGTCCACATGACTGGGTATGTTCCACCCCCTTTTATAGCTTTGGGACAAGGCGGGAATCGTTTATTTCTTTCTGGGTTCCCACCCCTCCTTCTAAATGCAAAATCACCAGGTTTAAGATGGATTCCAGTATTATTTGACATGGTCATATGTCCTGTGAAACCCCTAGTCTCCATTCTTCCAAGGCTGGCCAGCACGTACCCAGGAAGTTTTGCAAGTAAACAGAGCCATTTACAACCAATTGTCCTAGTTGATGGGAGCCATCAAGATTCTGAGCCACCATTAATGGCCCACACTTTGCATAATTACAATAGGACTTCAGAGTAATACTTCATATTTCTAGTTTTAGGATACAAGAATGATACATACATACAAATAGGATGACCATACTCAGTAGATTATAAGCTTTGTAATGATACTTTACAAGAGACCTTTGCATAAAGCATACTCCAGTTACATCATATTCACACTCTCATAAGCATATTTCCATAAACATATGGAGTGCAACGTCACAGGGACAATACTTACCTACCTTGGAGAATCAGCCATGGAAGGCACTTTTAAAGTGTAAAGTGTTATTGTTAACTGCAAATACTTCTTGAATGAACCAAACTGAGAGTGGCAGGGGCATATTATTTCTCCTGCTGCTGCTTTTGTTCTTTCCTTCCAATGTCAATCCATTAGAAACTGACCTGACAGCCATTTAAAATTGGCTTGTGTGAAGCTTCCTTCCCCACTCTGAACTCTAGGGTACAGATGTGGGGACCTGCATGAAAACCCCCCTGAGATTATTTTTACCAGTTTAGGTTAAAACTTCCCCAAGGTACAAACTATTTTACCTTTTGTCCCTGGACCTTACTGCTGCCACCACCAAGCGTCTAACAAAAATAACAGGGAAAGAGCCCCCTTGGAAACGTCTTTCTCCCCAAAATCCCCCCAATCCCTACACCCCCTTTCCTGGGGAAGGCTTGATAAAAATCCTCACCAATTTGCATAGGTGAACACAGACCCAAACCCTTGGATCTTAAGAACAATGAAAAAGCAATCAGGTTCTTAAAAGAAGAATTTTAATTAAAGAAAAAGTAAAAGAATCACCTCTGTAAAATCAGGATGGTAAATACCTTACAGGGTAATCAGATTCAAAACATAGAGAATCCCTCTAGGCAAAACCTTAAGTTACAAAAAGACACAGAACCAGGAATATACATTCCATTCAGCACAACTGATTTTATCAGCCATTTAAACAAAACAGAATCTAACGCATATCTAACTAGATTGCTTATTAACTCTTTACAGGAGTTCTAACCTGCATTCCTGCTCTGGTCCCAGCAAAAAACAACACAGACAGAGGGAACCCTTTGTACCCCCCCACCCCCTCCTGCTCCATTTTGAAAGTCTCTTGTCTCCTCATTGGTCATTTTGGTCAGGTGCGAGCGAGGTTATCTTTGCTTCTTAACTCTTTACAGGTGAAAGGATTTTTCCTCTGGCCAGGAGGGATTTAAAGGTGTTTACTCTTCCCTTTATATTTATGACAGCTTGTGATGCATTTAGCTGCTGGGATTATGGTAGCGATGGGTTATAGATTAGCTTCGGGAGTGTTGGCATTTTTTGCCCGTTACCTTGTGAGATGCCGATCTTGAAAGAGGAGGATATGGTTGCTAGCCCTCTGCTTTCAACGCACAGCTTCCAGTGATTTGTCTGAGGGGCTGAAGATGTTGGAAACGTCATGGCAAAGAAAGTGAAGACTAATTTAGAAACGGTAACATGGCTTTACACTTGTTTAGCGCCTCCCATCTGAGGAGCTCAACTCATCTTGGCCTTGTGGCAGCACTTCCAGCCCTGATGAGGGACTGGGCGAGGCACACTACATGTGTGCAACAGGGAGTCTCTGCCCCAAAGAGCTCACGGTCATGGTGGGTGGAGAGACCCAGCAGGTGCACGCAACTGGCCACGGGGGGCAGGGCAATGTGCAAGCGAAACAGTTATGTTTGGCATCCTGAGTAGCAGCACCAGCACCTTGTGGAGTGGTGAGCCTCCAAACACTCCTGTGAGCTGGGAAGCTGTTATCCTCCCCTTACAGAGAGGGAAATTCCTGGCCCAGAAAGGTCCGATGACTTGCCAGGGTTCAAGCTTCGAGTCCATGGCAGAGCCAGGAGTAGAAGGTGGATCTCCTCACTCTCACGCATGTGCTGTAACCACAGGCTCATTATGTTCTCTTTTTGCGAGAGACTCCTCACCACAGTATGAAAACCTCTCGAAGAGCTTTCTGTGCCCCTGCCCTGACCTGTCCATCAAATCTAGTTTTGCGGAGCCTCCCACATGGCAATCCCAGGAACAGGGGATTCTTGTCTCAGGAGTATCCCTTCCCACTAAGCCTATCCAGTCTAGGTCCTGATGACAGGAAGCCCCGCCACCCAGACCTTCCCTTTCTCTTGCCTTGTACCTCTCTCCTCTCCCTCATCTTCAGCATTGAAGATGTCTTTCCCTGCCATGCCCAGGGCCAGTACATGCTCCTCCTTCCCTCCTTCCCCGCTTCACCTGCCTGCCAAGTGAGCCATTCCCTGTCTGGTACTGGAGAGAGACAGGGTGCTCTGGAGATGTGTTGGCTCAGCACCAGCCACCGCTTCAGGGCTGGCGGGGCAGCCAGGAAAGGAAGCCAGGGCACTCCCTGGCCTCTGGGGTTGCTGAAGCTTGGGGATGCGGGATTCAGCATCTGTCTCGTGGAGAGGAGGATAAAGAGACCGGTCACACCCCGCTGCTCTGTGTGCCTTGCTTTGCTGCCACTGAGCGGAGAGAGCAGCCTCTGTCTCATCTCACCCAGCCGCCGTCAGCCGACGCATCTAGAATCGCAGCACTTGGGACTAAGTCGGGTGTGCTGGCAAGGCTGCTTCTGCCATAAATACACTTGAACTTGACTTCAAGAATTGCTCCAGTCCAGCAGTAGGAATCTGGAGGGTGCAGGGAACAGAAGCTGTTTCCTCTTGGAGCAGCTCTTAATTACTGTGCCCAGGGAGCTGGCGAGACGTTAATGGGATCCCTTTTAGTCCAGCTGTGCTGCAGTCACCATTTGTGCCTTCGTCTCCCCTCACGGTCTCCCCGGCACTCGGCTCGGCTACCCATGCTGCTGCCCCCCACCGGCTCAATGCAGAGAGGTCTCCACGTCAGGACGGATGTCTTGATTTTTAAAACTCTCCAGTCTCCCTCCGGGGCCTTGTCTCTGTTTTCATCACTCCCCTAATATTGACTTCTGCTGGTCCAAGAGCCTTGTGTTCGTGGCTCTGCCACAGATTCCCTGACATTATTTCCCAGACAGTGGGTCCTGACCCACCATTGGGTCGCAGGACGGTTGCCATGTCCAGGGCTGGATTAACCCGTCACAGGGCACTGGCCTAGGCAAACGTACACTTCTGGCCCAGTACACAGGGGAGGCTGTGGGGTGAGGGGTGGGGTTTGGACAGCGAGACTGCCCTGCACTCAGCTGACCGCGATGGCTTCTGTCTCATGGGGTTGAGCCCCACTCTCCTCTCCAGACACTGTGGCCAGGTGCTCAGGGTCACAGCATCACACAGGTCTGGCCCAGCCAGAAGTTGGTGTCTGGTCGCAATACCACTCACTCAAATTTGGCCCTGCCTCCCTCCTGTTAGTTTGGAGGGTTGGCCAGGCCGAACCTGAGTGGCTCTGCGATCCCATCATGCACCTGGTCGTAGGGAGCCAGCCTGGCTCTGTAAGACAGGAGCTGTCCCTGCAGGGTGCATGCAGGGTGGGCCCACTCTCCAAGACTCCAGTCGTCCTCCCGCAACTCTCCTCCACACCAGGATTAGCTGGGATTAGGCTTGCAATGCTGGGGTGGCACGTACATATCGTGTCTGTTTAGAATGTAAGCTCTTCAGGGCGGGGATTGTCTCTCAGCCTCAACTAGCCCAAGGAGTCTGGGTTATGGTCCTTCATCATCCCAAACTGGAATTATCCCTAATCTTTCTGACCTGCGCCTCCAGAACATCCCTCTATCTCTGCTGTTATTAGACGCTGTACAGTCTGAAGTTGTATTCCATGGCACTCTCCCCATCCATGCACCAACCAAGCCTCACCCTACTTGTCTTAAAAGAGCAGATCAGAGAGCTTCCTGAGTCATGCAGAGGTGTTTCCACTAATCTTAATAAGACGTGAGGCCACCATGTTTAATGTGGTGCCTTGGTAGTGTGTGCACCTTGCCTTTCTGTGCTTTTCCCTCCACAGGTCTTTTCCAAGTTGCTGTACCCCATTGTGAGGGAGGGAGCGCTGTCCGTTCTGCTGTACATGCTGCTGAGTTTCCAGCACTCGCATGAAGCATTCCACTTGGTAAGGCTAAATCCAGACTTAAACAAGTGTGTCATACGGAACGTATCATACCTCAGTTCAGTACGATGAATGTAATAGCTAAGGTAGCTAAAAAAGAGCCTGGAAGCAAAGACACTAGAGCAGTGGTCTCCAACCTTTTTATGCCCATGATCAGTTTTTGAATTTAAGGCCAACCCAGGATCTACCCCACCCCTTCCCCAAAGCCCCGCCCTGCTCACTCTGTCCCCCACCCTCCATCACTCGCTCTCCCCAACCCTCACTCACTTTCACTGGGCTGGGATAGTGGGCTGGGGTTCGGGAGGGGGTGCAGGCTCTGGGCTGGGGCAGAGGGGTTCGCAGTGTGGGAGGGGGCTCTGGGCTGAGCCTGGGGCAGAGGGTTGGGGTGCAGAAGGGGGTGCAAGCTCTGGGAGGGAGTTTGGGTGCAGGAGGGGACTCTGGGCTGGGCTAGGGGGTTGGAGTGCAGGAGGGGGTGGTGGTGCTGGTTCTGGGAGGGGGATCGGGCTGCTGCTTGGGGTGCAGGAGGGGGTTCAGGGTGCGGGAGGGGAGAAGGGGCCAACATGCCCCCAGGGGAGCGGGGGGGGGGTGGCACATGGCTCAGCGCACTGCCCCTCTCTGCAAGCACCACCCCTGCAGCTCCCATTGGCCACTGCTCCCTGTTCCTGGCCAATGGGAGCTGCGGGGGCGGTGCTTGCAGGCAGGAGCAGCGCGCAGAGGGCGACCTCTGCCCACCCTCCCTCCCCCGGGGCTGCGGGGCTGTGCTGGCCACTTCCGGGAGCGGCGTGGGACCGAGGCAGGCAGGGAGCCTGTCTTAGCGGCAGCCTCACTGTGCCGCCAGAGATTGCGATCAGCTAGGAGATCCTCTAGGATCGACCAGTCGATTGCGATCGACCGGTTGGTGACCACTGCACTAGAGAATCGTCTTCCATGGCCAGAGGTTCTCAAGATTATTTTCATGGCTTGCCACAAATCTGTCCCCAGTCCTTCCTCAGCTGCTCCGCAGAACTTTTTGCATCCATCTCTACAGCAGATTGATGGTGGCACTAGGGGAACCAGAGCTGGTGTATTTGGGGTGCTCTGAGCCTAAGAAGGAGTTGATTGCAAGGGACCAAGCAAACATGCTACAGCAGGAGACCAGGGATGAAGACTGGAAGGCGGTTCCTACCTTCTCCCTGACAACTCCTCCTGGCCTTGATTTCCCTTCTTTTGCTTGACAAATATAGGAGGCAAAAATGTCTGGCTTCCTATCTGTTTATATTGGCATGTATGTCTTTCGATGAGGTCTGAGAAATGTTCATACCAGAGCTTAGGAAACTATTGATTGCAAAAAGGTGTTTGGTTCCCTCCCCAACAACATTTCCCATTTTTCTCAATTAATGAAATCGCCACAGATTAGCAAAAAAGTTTCAAGCTTGAAATGAAAGAAGCATGCACCTGGTTTCCAAGGCAGAGGCAGCGTTAGAGATCATTTCATTCAAAACCAGTAATTCAGGACAGATGAGGTGAAATCACAGGAAACAAATTAGTGAGACATGTTGCATGAATTTGCATGGGAATTTTAAAACCAGGGTCTAGCACATTTATACCTTTTGGAACGATATATTAGTTCCGTTCTGCTACCGACCCAGCAGGGGGCACTTGTGTACAATTCTTTTGGGTTTGGAGTCTGTAACATAAGAGTGGCTTTAATTTCCTCTATAAAGAGTGGATTTAAAACAAAATAATCAATTTGGCTATTTGGACATCTCTTCCCACCCATCCGGCCATAACAACTGTAGTGTAGTTTATAGAGATTGCAATAAAATGATACAAATCACAGATTAGTCAAGATAGGTTCAGTTAGCAATATATGTAGCTCATAGTTTAAGGTTAAGCTACTTAGTGCTCCATTCCCGCACACAACATTCCATTCCCTAGTAAGTGTGTATGAACAGATCGTACAGACTAATAGCGTGAAATTCACTCTTGCGCAAAGAGCTAACACAGGGCCTAGGTAACACACTTAAGCCCTCAAAATAAGGGTTAAGACCCTGATCCTGCACCACTGAAGACCAGGGGGCTTTGCTGTTGACTTCAATAGATTCAAGGTCAAGCCCGAAGTGGGATTTAAGTGATGCACAGGTCTTGTGTGCTGGCCCTCTGGAAGGGGTGAAATTTCACACAGATATCTTAATCCAGGGTGCTGTGCGGGGTGTAGTAGATGCATAACTAGTCTGAGCCTTATGTCAGTGAATTTACTTTGCTTTTTTAGCTTCTTCCCCACATTCCCAGACTGGTGGCCTCTCTGAACAAGGAAGACTCCAACTCAGCAACAAGCTGCCTGGAACAGCTGGCCGAGCTGATCCACTCTATGTTCTTCCGGTTTTCAGGATTTCCAGATCTCTATGAGCCGGTCATGGAAGCAGTCAAAGTAAGGCATGCAGTTCTAATCTCGTCCTCTGAACCGCATATAAACTATCTTTAGTTTGCTGTTCAATACAGATCGACCTTGTCATCATTAGAGATGGGCCTGAATCATATCTGAGCTCTCCTCACTCTGCGGGGAAGGGGATGCTTCAGATTCTGAATCTGGATCTTATTTGAAAAGCTTGGCCCTGTCTTTGGGGGAGGGACCATCTCTTACTATGTGTCTGTGCAGTGCCTTGCACTGTGGGGTCCTGATCACAAGTGTTGCTTCTAGCCACCGCTCTAATCCAAATAAAATAGAATAAATTATACTATGCTTAAGCAAGTCATAGTGGGGAGTCGATACTGCCCCCTATGAGTTTCCAGTGACTTGAATTTCCCACTGAAGCTTTGCCGATGAGGTTCACCGGTACCTCTCAGTGATTCTTTATTACATCATAGGAAGTAAAATTGATTTTGACAAAGATCTCTGGTTGTTTCTAAGGCTCTTCCAATTCCAAATGAAGACCGAATTAAACATTTATTGGGACAAAATGCTTGGACCTCCCAGAAGAATGAGCTGGCCTATTTCTACCCGCGTCTAGCTTCCAAATCTGACACAGGGAAGATTGGGTTAATTAACCTGGGGAACACCTGCTACATGAACAGCATCATTCAGGCTCTTTTCATGGCCTCTGAGTAGGTTTCCTTTCCCTCTCCTCTATCAATAGTGCTGTGAGTTTGTCTGTTACAGAAACTGGGTTTCCCCAATGGCTAATTTTCTCTGTGTTTTTGATTTGCTTTTAAAGCTTTAGGCACTCAGTGCTGAATTTAACCGAAAGCAATTCTCAGCCCTTGATGACAAAGCTCCAGTGGCTCTTTGCATTTCTGGAGCACAGTCAGGTAATTATTGCACATTCTTGTTTGTACCGTTGGCGTCAGAAAGGCTCATCTGGGTGCTACACCCTGCCTGGTTCAATTGCTGATAAGAGGTCTGGGACTGCAAAGTTGCTGGCTGCCATTAGGGACTGCTGTACTCTGCAGAGCCCATCTCTCCAGCTCACAGTGAGCGGCGTGCCCAGCATGGTGGGGATGGAAACTCTGCATGCTCTGGCTGCCTGGCTTGATCCTCATCTGCCAGGGGATGGGAGAAGGCATGGGAGACCTGGCTCTGGCAAAGGGTGAGGAAGGGCAGGGCCGCACTGCACTGTTTCCCCCGGCAGGACAGTAAAGAAGTGGTGGGGAGTAAAGGCTCTGGGAAGGATGGGGTGCAGGTGTCTCGGGCAGGGGTGCCCTATGGCTGGACTTTGAGGGGAGGGAGGTGCAAGTGTTTGGGCTCTGGGGGGCTCCGTGCAGCCCTCTCCAGTACCCCGCAACTGGAACAGGGTTGTCATAGGGTTTTTTTTTAATTTTCTGCTCCTGGGGGAATCTTTTTTCTTGGGGTCTGTATTGTTGACATACTTGTTGACAGGTATTTAAAAAAAAATTACCCATATAATTGAAACTGGAGTGATTATATTGTGTTATTTTGACAAATAAATATGCAGAATTTTAAAATATTGTGCACAGAATTTTTAATATTTTGGTGCAGATTTTCCCCAGGAGTAATTATGGGTTCAGATTTGGAAAAATATACGTGGTGGTCTCTCCCAAGCTTCTCACTCATGAGAATGGGCAGTCTTCAGATTATAATCTCCCCTGGCATGGTCAATGTAATAGTTAATATTAACATTTAAATACTCATTCGATTCAGTGGGCTTAGAGATGAATGAGTTGGCAGCTTTTGGAACTCTTGTTTCAGGCTGCCTGTAGACTCAGGCAAACGTGGGGGAGGGATAGCTCAGTGGTCTGAGCATTGGCCTGCTAAACCCAGCGTTGTGAGTTCAATCCTTGAGGGGGCCATTTAGGAATCTGGGGCAAAAATTGGGGATTGGTCCTGCTTTGAGCAGGGGGTTAGACTAGATGACCTCCTGATGACCCCTTCCAACCCTGATATTCTATGATCATAATAGTGGTGATACATGGCTCATAGTTTGAAGGTTATTTTCACAACCATAAAAGATCAAGGCCAAGATTTTCAAAAGTGACTGATCAGTGATTTTGGGTGCTTCCATTTTGGATGGCTAATTTGAAGCCTCTGAGAGAGGCCACTGAAGGGTGATGGGTAGTAATTCCCAAGCCATGGTCAGTAGAGAGCTGGCTCTTCTTCATTTCTAGATGCATTGAAAGAAGATGAGAATGCATCGGTACTTTTCTGCTGTTGCTTTTCCATGCTAGCAACTGCTGTGGTTGCCACAAGGGGGTTATTCAATGGCTAGTGGGAGAGGAGGTGGTCTTCACAGTTATGAATAGAAGGGCATGGGCTCCACGCAATTGCATGGATAGGGTGGTGTCCACAAACCAATGGATATAAAGATGTGGTCATGCTTTGAAAACACTTGAACGTCCAGCATTGGGGATAACTCCGGATGTACTGTCAATGCTGGATAAGAGCTAATGTTGTCACACTTTGCCTGAGAGCTTGCTGCTTCATACTGTCTTCCTTCTCATTCAATCAGCTGCATTCCTACTGACTAAAATACGTGGTTACTCTTATTATCCATCTGACCCTGGGACCCCAGGGGCATAACATGCGGCAGTGCTTATATGGTCAATCACACTGTCTCCCTGTCAGGGTTCCCTCCCCACTCTGAACTCTAGGGTACAGATGTGGGGACCTGCATGAAAGACCCCTGAAGCTTATTTCTACCAGCTTACGTTAAAACTTCCCCAAGGCACAAATCCTTCCTTGTCCTTGGATGGGTACTGCTGCCACCACCAAGTGAGTTGGACAAAGGTTCAGGAAAAGGACAACTTGGAGTTTCTGTTCCCTAAAATATCTCCCCAAGCCCCTTCATCCCCTTTCCTGGGGAGGCTTGAGAATAATCTACCAACCAAATAGGTAAACCAGATTCTTAAAAAACAGAACTTTATTATAAAGAAAAAAAAAGTAAAAGAAGCACCTCTGTAAAATCAGGATGGAAGGTAACTTCACAGGGTAAGCAGATTCAAAACACAGAGGATTCCCCTCTCGGCACAACTTTAAAATTACAAAAACCAGGGATAAACCTCCCTCTTAGCACAGGGAAAATTCACAAGTTGAAAAGAAAAGGTAATCTAACGTGCCCTGCCTTATTTACTTCCTCTTTTTGCAATATTGAGACTCATTTTAGGATGATTTTAGGAGAAGGAGTTTTCTGACCTGATGCTTCTCTGCTTCCCCAGAGAACACACAAACAAAGCCTCCCCCCAACCCCCGATTTGAAAGTATCTTCTTTCCTCATTGGTCCTTTTGGGCAGGTGCCAACCAGGTTATTTGAGCTTCTTAACCCCATACAGGTAAGGAGGAATTCTAGGCTACCCTTAGCTGTATGATTATGACACTCCCTAACAGCTTCTAGCTATTGTCTCTTCTCATGTTGATCTTCTTTCAGCTCTGACTATCTCTTCTCATGCAGAGCTGTGTCCCCATCCATATTAATTAGATAGCTGCTTCCTCAAGGCATTAGTTACATTGCTCAGTAATATAGTACCTGCCTACAGTGATCAGATAACGGGTGGAAGTTGTTTTATTTTTATAAAATGATTTGGATCAAATTTAATGGAGGATCAAATGAACTGGTGAATGAATTAAGTGGAAGTCTCTGTACTAGTATATAAATAGTTTAAACATGGAAGGCGGAGATGAATAAAAGGGGACATGAAGAAAATATATAAAATAATGAGTGGGCTAGAGAAGGTAGATCAGTTAAATTGATGCTCCCAAGAGCAAGGAAACATTCAAGGAAATTGAGAGGTAGCCAGTTCAAAACTGATAAAAGAAAATACTTTTCCATGTAATATGCAATTAGCCTGTGGAACTCACTACCACAAAGTACCATAAGGGCAAGAGCTTAGGAGGATTTGGAAAGGGGTTTGTTTAAGCATTTATATGGACAACAGAAATATCCAGAGTTACCCTCGTACATCATAGTATAAACAATTAGATGTTGGGGATTAGAAGTAAACTTCCCTCGGGGCAGGTTATCCTGTAATCTCCTTCAGCAGGGTTTCTTCCTCTGAAGCAGTGGGTACTGGCCATTGTGGGAGATGAGATACAGGACTAGATGGACCCACTGGCCTGATCCATTACAACAACTCCTATGCTTCTAAGAATGAAGAGGAAGCTGAGTTGAAATGTGAAGAATTACCACTTCCATATGAGCCCTCAGAGAGGCAGAATAACATTATCCAAGACGAAATGTAGCTAGGAGTCTGCTGTTAAGATGCTCCTGCTTATGCAAAATGTGCTGTGAGATTTTAAGGCATGTATGTGGCTGAAACCTTCATTTCAAGTCTCATTTGAAAGAGTATATAACATAAATAGAGCATGCACTTATATAGCACCTTTCCCTTGAGGATCTCAAAGCACTTTACAAATGTAGGCCCACTTCAATGACTCTGCTTTACAGGTGGCAAAATTGAGGCACGGAAAGGTTAAGCGACTTGCCTGAGGTCACACAGCAAGACAGTGGCAGAGGTGGGACTAGAAAACATGTTTTCTGAGGCCTATTCCCTTACTCTAACCCCTGAATGCTCCCTAATTGCAATGCACCAATGAAGTTTGCCCTGGTTCCTGAGTAGGGAGGCCATTCGTCTGGTTTAAAACGGGACTGTCCTAGTTTTGTCCCTCTCTGCTAGTGATTAAAACCAGACATGGCTTTGTCTGATGGAAATCTGTCTCTGGAGGAGGACGCCAGTGGGGGCGGTGCCTCTGCGGCGTGGCCGGGGAGGGCCCATGGCGTTCTGCTGTTCAGTCGGCGCAGCTGGGCCAGCTGCAGCAGCTGCCCTCTCCTCTCCTTGGCTGCTAGACGCTGCACACCAGGCAGCCAGCCGATACGTTGACGGGGCTAACAGCTGGTTAGACGCTGCAGGAAGGGGGCCAAACTGGCCTCTGTGCTGTCCCCTGTCAGGCATCAGGAAGCCAGCAAAAAGGAGGTTACAGTAGTCAACGTTTTGAGATTATGAGGAGGGACCAGAGTTTATGCAGGGTGCACAGGATGAAAAAGGTCAGATTTTAGAAACAGCAGAGAGGAAAACACAGCTGGATGTGGTGGCACGGGAGAGGGAAGAATCAAAGAGGACTCACAAGTTAATGGTCTGAGTGGCGGATAGGGAAGATGGTGATATTTCAACAGCGAGTGCAGGAAGGAGTTCCATTTTTTTGATCAGGTTAAATTTAAGATGAAGGGAAGACAACGAGGGGGGATGTCAGAGAGAGATCGAGAGGGCAGGGCCGAAGTACAGGATTGGAACTGAATGGATTGGAAAGGTAACTTTGTGCATCAAGGCCAAGGACCGGGGCCTGGTGGCTGAGGGGGAGGTTGACAGGCTGTTAGAATGGAGGGCCTGATATTAAAAGTAACCTCGGGCTCTAGCAGGAACTCATGTGTGTTCCCTGGCAGTGCACCAGTAACTCATGTCTGTGTGTCTGTCCCTGGTGGTGCACCAGTAAAGGGTGTGAACAGAACTGTGAGAGACGGTGTGCTTAAAAGGCTCTTAAACCCAGACTCCAGAGCCTGCCACACTTGACTCTCCCAAGCAGAACATGTGACTCCATCATGGTCGCGTCACTGCCTTGTGTTTATCGAATACATCGGTGATGCTCATGCTCCAAACAGAGGAGAATCGTATATGGTTTGCAGCCAACTTCTAGTCTGGATAAGCAGCCAGGAATGAAACAGTCTCTCTCTAACGGTGCCCTGGGGGCTTGTCTGAAAACGGTGGGAGAAAACCCTTTCGAGCAGAACTGCTGCATCTGCTATCAGCACTTGTGTGGCACCAGGGGCAGGGGTGGAAGCAGCATATGGCTGTATCTCAGAATAACCCGCTTACCTTAAATGCATATCACTGCGGCCATTCAAAAGCAGCTGGAATGTCTGGCTCGTGTTACGATCACCTCGGTGGGTCCCACATGTAGCTACTTCGTTGCAGAAAAGGGTGTAGCAAGTAGCAACATAACCAAAGGACTGTGGGATTCTAGGTTTGCTAACATCTGCTCCTTCACTTAGAGCAGAGGGTCAGATTCAGGGTTAGGGGAAGCAGGTGTGAACTTCACTGAAGCCAGTATTTTGCATTTAAGAGTCAAAAAGAAGCTTCTTTACTGTACCCTGCTGGGCCTTTTGGTATTGGGCTCTTTGGGTTCTTATACTGTGCCTGTCCCATCACCATAGTAGGGGAACACATGGCAGTCTATCTGAACCATGGGAATTCTCTGAGTCTTTTAAAAAATCCTGGTCCCTGGTGGAAAATTAATAATCTCCATGATCAGGGTGACTACACCACTGCCCGTACAGATAGCTTGTTCCCTCAAACTCTGATTCACAAGCAGTTCTCAGCTGTAATCAATAAAGTCAACATCGTCTCTGAGTTTTTTTATAGTCACCGCGCTGAAACGCAAGACGTCTTTTAATCCCGAATGGCCGAAAGAATATGAGTTCATTGCTGAAAGCAGGAACGGAGAGCATCGCGCATCTTGCAGCCTGTATAGGAGTGATGTAGCTGTCAGCAATCATCGAAAAGGAGACTTGAATCAACACATTTCTTCTGAAAAGTACAAACAGAACGCATGCAGTGCAGCTACTTCTGCTAATATGCAGAACTTCTTCAAAGCAAGCGTGTCACCTCATGCCGATAATGTGACTGCTGCTGAACTTTGCAAAGTGGTCCATGCTGTTATGCGTCACCTTTCGTAACGAAGCATCAACAGTAGCGTAAAATTTAATAAAACTATTTACCATGACTCGTCTGTGGCTGAAGACTTGACTTGTGGAAAAAGCGAGGCAAAAAGCATTGAGCAAGAACATTTTAGCCCCATATTCAATTCAGAAGCATTTAGACTATATTAAGAGTAATGATCTATATTTCTATTTGACCACTGATTCTTTAAATAAGGGAGCAGCAAAGTGTTTTTCTTTAGTCTTAACGTATTTCAGTTTTGAAAAAGGGATTCAAACTTTCTCCTGGATTTAACAGTGATAGTCAGGAAACTGTGCAAGCCTTTGTCACAGAAACATGTGGCTTTTGACCTCAGTTTGCAGAAGCTGTCAGCCTATGCAGCAGATAATGCCAGTGTAAATTACGGGAAGCATAACAAGGTTTACCCGAAACTAGGGCTGTCAATTAATCACAGTTAACTCAAGCAATTAACTGAAAACAAATTAACTTGATTAAAAAAATGAATTGTGATTAATTGGAGTTTTAATCCCGCGGTTAAACAATAATAGAATACCAATTTAAATTTATTATAAATATTTTTGGATGTTTTTCTACATTTTCAAATATATTGATTTCAACTACAACACAGAATACAAAGTGCTCACTTTATATTATTATTTTTGATTACAAATATTTACACTGTAAAAAAAATAAACTAAAGAAATAGTATTTGTCAGTTCACCTCAGACAAGTCCTGTAGTGCAATCTCTTTATCATGAAAGTACAACTTAGAAATGTAGAATTATTTTTTTTACATAACTGCACTCAAAAACAAAACAACGTAAAACTTTAGAGCCTACTAGTCCATTCAGTCCTACTTCTTGTTCAGCCAATCGCTAAGACAAACAAGTTTTTGTTTACATTTACGGGAGATAATGCTGCCTGCTTCTTATTTACAATGTCACCTGAGAGTGAGAACAGGCATTCGTATGGCACTGTTGTACTCAGTGTTCCATGCTATTTACGTGCCAGATATGCTGAACGTTCATATACCCCTTCATGCTTTGACTTGTAGATTGCAATTCTTATCTCTTTTTACAGTGCAAATATTTGTAATAAAAATAATAATATAAACAGTACAAAGTATAAAATATTTGTAATAAAAATAATGTATATGTATATATAATATCCGTATGTCTATAATATAAGAATGTATATATAATACACAAATAATATATTTGTAATAAAATAATATAAATAGTATAAAGTATAAAATATTTGTAATCAAAAATAATAATATAAAGTGAGCACTCTACATTTTGTATTCTGTGTGGTAGCTGAAATCAATATATTTGAAAGTGTAGAAAAACATCCCAAACTATTTATAATAAATTGAAATTGGTATTCTATTATTGTTTAACAGTGGGATTAAAACTGCGATTAATAGTGATTAATTTTTTAAATAATTTGACAACCCTACCAGAAACTGAAAAATGCCAACAGGGACACTTTAGCAGCCAGTTGCTCAGCACACATTCTTCATAGCACAACAGAGTAGGCTGCAAAAAAACGTTGTCAGTGTAGAACATTTAATTCTAAAGGTTTATTCTCACTTCAGCGTTTCTGCTCCTGGAACAGAACAATGAAAGGCGATTTGTGACCGTGAGGTGGAAGAGTGCAATCTATTGAGACACGTTACCAGGTAGCTGTCTCTTTTGCTGGCAGTCAACAGATTACTGAAGTGCTGGAACCCGCTACCCAGTGATTTCTAGGGTCTAGGAGAGGAGGAGTGTCCCAAAGTAATCTGGAAATGCTTGGGTAACAAGGGGGCTACCAGTGAGGTTGCTGAACTATATTTGCTCTTTGTGAGCCATGCTCTGAAGCTATTCACGGATTGTATTGATGCTTTAGAAGCTAAGTGCTTTAGTGTTCTTTTAGTGCATGAGCTCACGAAGGGACTGAATATGAAACTGGAGGGAAGGATTAGGGACAAATTCTTTGGATACATGTGAATTCTGTGCTCCAGGGATTTACTCAAAATATTCCTGGAAGGTGTAAAAAGGGCTTCATGACCTTTATGAAAGAGCAAAGGAGTATCTGCATGACAGGTATGACTTCCCTTTGCTTTCACAGCAAAGTTTTCCGGTTAGCTCTTGAAAAACCCATCAGCTTTGAAGAATTTTTCTGAAGCTGTATGCGCTTGTAGCATGAAAGAATGAAGAATCTGGCATGGTAGAAAGTCTAATCTCTTCTCTTGCATTAAAGGATTGCCTGCCTCATGAAGAGAGGTACCCAAAAAATTTCACCAGAGCACAGGGCAACTTCAAGAACTTGAAGAAAATCCAGCTGTTACATCTCTTCAGTACCACATGGCAATGCTTACACGGAGAGGGTTTTCTTTTTGATGATCACATCTTGGAGAAATGAAAAGATACAGAGATCATGAAAGTAGAGCTTCATATATGTGTCAGTTCAACAGAGGAATGCAAGAATATGTACACTGAACAAGAACAAAGAACTTCTGAAGGCCTGGGATGGGCACTGATAAAAGACTATGGTATTCTGTGAATTTTGGCACACCACACAATCTGCTTCTCACTAGCAAGCCTAACTGCCTTTACATTGTCACATTGTTCCCTACACACAAATGAACACCGTCTTTTATTGAGAAAGTTCTGAGTGACGTTGTAATATTTCATGCCATTCTGTGTAATCATAAACAGAATTGAATGCAGGGTTTGCAGGCTGTTGCACTGTCGAGCTTGCCAAAAAATCAGGACTAGTCTTTTACAATAATACTCAGGAATGAGCTGGGCATTTTAAATGTGGCAGTGTTTTCGTACAGGTTTCATTTGCTAACATTTCCACATGTGGGGTCACGCCGGCGGGAGTGGGGATGCCCTATATTCTGGGGATGCGTCAGCGGCCACCCTACTCCCTGAGTTTGCAGTGTACCAGCAAATAAAAAGAAATCTTTTTATTGTCCTGCTAATGTTACACTTCAGGGACAGTTTTAAACCTGGAGTTTTATTGAACTTAGTATCAACTCCCCACCCTCCAAGCAAACATAGTTTGCACAAGCCCCGCTCAGTTCTTTCAGAGCACATACCACTTTGCTGCAACCAGAGCTGTCTGCTTTGGACCCCTCAGCAGACCTTCAATCCTTAAAGGAACAAGGCACAGGTACCTCTATTCCCGACGTTCGCTGATGTGTGCTACACTGCTTCCCGACAGGTCTCCGTAACTGACTGTGTCTGCAAGGGCCTGACCCAACTCTCATGCAAGCTCGAGAGTTTTGGCATTTTGCAAAGTGATGCCCAATGGGAGTGGGACCAGCCTTAAATGCTTCTCTTCCTCTCATTTTGTTGTTGCCAGCGACCTGCTATCTCACCTGAAGGCTTCCTCTCAGCCTCCTGGCCTCCTTGGTTTAGCCCTGGAGCTCAGCAGGACTGTTCTGAATACCTGAAGTACCTGCTGGATCGGTAAGTGGCAGCCTTTGTACACGTTTAGAGTGTAAAGTCTTTGGGGCAGGAGGCAGGTCTCTCTCTGTTCTGGGTTTGTACAAGGCAGAGCCTCCTAAACACAACATGATAAATGATAACAGAGATGCAAACAGCTGTTCATCTGGGTCATTGTGCTCATCCCCTGCCAATGTGGGATTGTTCCCTAGAGAGAAAGTTGGACAACTAATATCAGTGATCATTTCCAAGGCTTTCTAAACACTGTATTGACTCACAGGTGAGTAATGCAATGGGGGTCTGAGTGAGTGAGGTTACCCTGGACTAGCTGGGCCCACCGAGGGGATAAGGAAGCTAGTAATGTCAGCTAGGGCCCAAGGGGGTTCTTTAGTTCACAGGCTGGAGCACTGTGTGTTTGGAGCTGAAGGAGAAGGGTTCTAGTCGCAGCTTCAATTATAAAGCCCTACTTTAGGCTCTCCTGTATATAAACTTTGGCTTGGAAAAATCAGTTTGGCCTGAAAATTGCCACATACACCCTGAAGGCAAAGGGGATTGTCTCTGCCGAGTGTGTGGGAAAATCTGACTATTTCTGAATGACAAGCATTTAAAAAAAACGCACCCCTGTTTGAAATTTTGACTTTTTTCTAAAATTTCTGTCTCTCTCTGTAGCTCAAAAGCCACAGATCCTCTTCAAATCCCAGCTGCAGGTGGGCACGCAAAGGAGTTCTGGCAGAAATGGGGTGTGTGGCACATGTAAAGTGTATGCGCCCCAAATCCCATCCCCTCACCCCCACTCAGGCAGAAGAACCGCATCAGGCAGGATCCTCCAGGCCAAGCTTTACTGTGTGGGGAGTCACCAGCCATAAGGAGAGGAAACTCCATAAAGTGATAGTCTTTGGCTGAAAGTGTTGAGAAGTTGAAAGTACATCAACCTCCTAGGGAGTTGGGTGTGAAAAAATAAGTAGTGAGGAGAGGCTGTCTGTGGATGCGGGACCACACGTTGGAGGTTACTGGTCTGTTGTGTGATTTCTAATGTAGGTGTTTTTCCTCTGCCAAAGGCTACATGAAGAAGAGAAAACTGGGAAAAGAATTTACCAAAAGCTCAAAGAGTCCAACTTGATGCCTCAGGCTGAGGAGCGCCACTACTTAAACAAGACATTAATTGAGAAAATGTTCGGGGGTAAGATGATGACAAAAATCCGCTGTCTGAAGTGTCTAAATGTCTCCTCCCGAGAAGAAGCCTTTACAGACCTGTCCTTGGCTTTCCCACCGTCCAACAGACACATGCGTCTGCAGAGCTACACAGCAGTTTTACCAGTGGAAGAAATCGGCCCACAGATTATTGAGCCACCCATAAAACCACAGAGTCAGGCAATGGAATCTCCAAGGAGGCAAAGGAAGCACCCCGTGTCTGGAGAACCTCCCGTCCGGCTCTTGCCAGTAGAAACAGTAGGGTTCCAGGAAGCAGAGGGACAAGCGACTCCTTTCATCCTGAGATCCGACAGAGATCATGTCAGTCTGGAGGCAGTGAAAGATCCACTGTTGGCTTTTGGAGAGCAGACCTGTGGCTCCGAGGACTCCAGATCTGTCCCGGACTTGATCAACTATTTCTTATCACCGGAGGTGCTGACATCCGAGAATAAATATCACTGTGAGAAGTGCGCTTCCCTGCAAGATGCGGAGAAAGTGGCCGAGCTGACGGAGGGGCCACACTACCTTGTCCTCACCCTGCTGAGGTTCTCCTTTGACTTGAGGACCATGAAGAGGAAGAAGATCCTGGATAATGTCTCAATTCCATTGGTGCTGAAGCTGCCGGTCCTGGTTGCCTCTGAGGACTCCGGTGAAGTTTGCCAGAACAGGAATGGATTTGTGTCCATGGTGTATGATCTCTGCAGCGTGGTGGTCCATTCTGGAGTCTCCTCAGAGAGTGGCCATTACTATTGTTACGCCAGAGAGTGTACCAGTACTAGTGCCAGCAGTCAGCCAGGGGACGGGGCACAGAAAAGCACGTCAGACAAGCAGATGGACTTTGAAATCCAGTGGTACCTCTTCAACGACACCAGGGTATCCTTTTCCTCCTTCGAATCGGTCAGCAACGTGACCTCTTTCTTCCCCAAAGACACAGCCTACGTGCTCTTCTACAGGCAGCGGCCTTGCAAGCAGAGCTGGGCCGTGCATGAGGCCGTTTCAGACGCCGTCCGGCTACATGGGGATCCTTCTCCCAGTAAAGACTTGATGGAAGCCATTTCCAAAGATAACATCCTGTATTTGCAGGTAACTCCATTTACCTTCTGCACCACGTTTTAGGGGACTGATTCTGCTTCCATCGAAATCAGTGTCAGCTTTTCTCTTCACTTCAGTGGGAGCAGGCCTGTAGGTTACACTCATGGTTCCCAAAAGCTGAATCTCATCTCCCTTTTAAATCCAAATGTAAAGAGTTTCATTATTATTTGTATAACAGTAGCTCCAACTGAGATCAGGGCCCCATTGTGTCAGGCAATGCACAAACATGGAGTGAGACACTCCCTGCCCTGAAGAGCTTACAGTCTAAATCAGTGTTGGGCCCGCGGGCCGCAGGTTGCCCACCACTGGTCTAAATAGATAGGTCAAAGTGTGGTAGGGGGAAAACAGGCCCAGAGGGGGAAGTGACTTGCCCAAGGTAAGTTGCTGGCAGAGACATAATTAGAACCCAGATCTCCTAAATCCTAACCCAGGGGCCTAGTTTATGTGTTGCTTTCAACTGGTCTTGGTACAGTAAGCACCTGGGACTGTTGAGAAGGATGCTATGTATGCTGACAAGCATTTTCATTCACCATCATCAAATCTAAGTGCATTGCCCACCACGGCAAAATAAACCCCTTAACACACTAGTAAAGTAAGGATTATTCTTATTTAAAGATAGGGAAATTTAGGCACAGAGAGGCGAAGTGACTTGCCCAAGGTCACATAAGAAGTCTGTGGCAGAGAACACCCATTTCCTGCCTCCTAGTCTTATTCCTTAAGTACATTCCACCCATTGCTGTTGTGTGTGTTGTGTTTTTTATACCAGACAGAAAGTAGGCATAAGGACTCATTGGCTTAGTGTGGCTATAGCCCCATGACTGTTTGGGGAGAATCATCCCAACCAGCTACATGTTCATTGCTCCCTCTCATGCCTGCCTTGTTTGAGTTTTCTGGTTTCCTATGAGCATGGTCTGTGCATTTGTAGCCGGACTTCAGCTGGTTTCTGGGACTAACAGTAGGTTTCCTCCTGACTGCACTGCCTAGAGTGCTGCTGACCTGGCCTGAATTGTACAGAAGGTTTTGGCATGGCTTCGTTTAGGTGTTTGAGTGACTTTAGTCCTCAGACGAGGTGCTACACTGCCAGCCCTTCAGCCAGAACACCTTCCTCATACACGCAATGGCTACAGCGGGGTAATGGCTGCATAAAGCTTCCTGCCGTAATAATAATGCCTCAGGGCTGATCCCTCCAGATCAAGGCTAAGGATGGGAGGGGAGCTCAGTCTCCTGGCTCACTTGGGTGGAACGGTCCGCAGAAAGGTTGAGTGGTAGGCAGGGTTGCATGCTGGCCCCCTCCGCACTACAGTGCGGTCAGTCACCCTCCTTCCAAGGGTCTCTCTGCTGTGACTGCCTATACAAAGGCGGTGTGATGGTTTTTTGGGGCTGTGAGCCCTTGTCCATAGACCAATTCAATGAGACTTTACTGCCAGGGCAAGGCAGTCAAGGGTTGCCACAGGACAAGAAAAAGGGGGGTCTCCTGTCAGAGGTGGGTATGACCCACCCAGGACAGGGTGAGGTTTGATCCCCAATGTCCATTTGTCATTCATGCCCACTCCTGTGTAATGGCAGGTCTGTACATTACATGACCCTTCCCCCAGGGTCAGCAACAGCTTTTCCTCATTGCTTTGTAGTGTGACATAAAGAGAGGAATTTAGCCCCATCAAGGGAACAGTGGCGACTTTACTGAGAACATGTAACAGGAGAGTGGGCTTATGCTGTTAGGACCAGTTCCTCAGCGGGTGTCAGATCAGTTAGTTTGATTGAAATCAGCTGCGCCAACTTACAGCAGCAGAGGGTCTGACCCTCATGTTCTCCAAGAAGGCTGGAAAGCAGGAAGAAGATGTGAGACCTCAGAATAGAAACAGGACAAACATTTTGAGTTTAAACTTCCATAAGCAGCAGGGGTATCCCATCAGAAGTCACAGGACCCGTTCCAAAGAGAAGAACCCAAAGAAAGGGAATTCTTCCCTCTACTCACTTAGACAGTTGGCATTGGCTAGCAATTGTCCCTCTTGTTACTTGTTCTCTGTCTGCTATTGCGATATGAAATAATCACTGCTTTTCATTTACGCTCCTCTGTCTGGGTTCTTCCCCCTCTCGCTGCTGTCTGTGCTTCACACACTGAGATAGCTGAGCCACGATCGCTCAAACAGTCAGAAGAAAGGACATATCTTTCTTATGTATCTCAGAGGTGCAGACTCACGCACAGGAGATCTTGGCTGGGGTATGTCCCCAAGGACTTCATACCTTTTACAGGCTTCTAAAGCAGAGTCAGGTTTCTAGGCAAGCCTGCCAGGCACTGAGCATCCTCAGCTCCTGTTGACTTTAAAAAAGTGTTTGAGGACCGTGGCACCTTGCATGATCAGCGAGGGTGTTTGTTTCCCTTCTGCCTACCGTAACGGGCATTGATGGTGGCCAGGGCCACCTTGCCACCTCAATCAGAGCTTCTACTAGAAATATCAGCCATCACTTCCCCCTGTCACTCAGAACCTAGGAGTTCCACTTCCATGTTTCATGCCTTATCTGCTAGACCACATGTTCTTTTTGGTTTAGGGCCAGCAGCTCAGTCTCAAGAGCCAGCCTCTCTACTTCGAGAGAATCTGGGAGCACCTTTCTCACATGCATTCCTTTGATGTGCGTGAATCACTAGACTTCAGATAAACAGGACTGGCTTGTTTTTGTTTCTTTTTCCTTTCTCCCAGGAACAAGAAAAGGAAGCAAGGAACAGAGCTGCCTACATTTCAACCTTGCCCAAATCCCCTCTGTGGTGGAGAGATTTTGACAGGGACAAGGATGACGAAGGCTCCTCTGGGGGCTGCGGTCCAGCTGCTGGAGGTGGAGGCTCCGGCTCATTTCATGGACTAGTCTTCTAAAGGTGCCACTGAACACGAACACTAACTATAAACAACAAGCAAGAAGCCCCGCTTCAACTTCATTTCTAACCAAGCCACGGGGCCCACAGAGGCCAGAGTCTCCTCTCACCTCCTTTGAAGTCAGTGTTACCAAGGAGAGGAGTTTGGCCCTGAATCCTGTCTAAGTAGAAGGACTTGCTGCTGATTCAGGGAACACATTGCTGGCTGGAGTTAAATCACCAGCACATGGAGATTCCCGTTGCTTTCTATGCACTTGGTCTGAACGCCTTAAATAATATTACTAGCTTCTGAGCTCTGCGGTGATGAGCTACTGACTGATAACTAAGCGAAGTGCCACTTTCTTAACTGTAGCATCATCTTGCCTGCTGGGTACACCGTTGATCAAGACTGGGGCAGGGAAAGGGGCAGGGAAACAGGACTCTTTTGGAAGAGACCAAGTGCAGCACCAGTGACCAAAATGCAGAGCCCCAAATCTTCCACATGGAAATGGAATCTATGGCCAAGGTCTTCCAGAAGGGCCTAGAGATTTTCAGATGCCTCAGGTTTTGGGTGCCCAACTTGCCGTGCCCCTTAAAGGAGCCTGATTTTCAGAAAGTGCTGAGTATCTGCCCTCAGAAAATCAGGGCCCCTTTAAGGCATCCCACATTGGGCACCCAAAATCTGAGACACCTTAAAATTGCTCGTCACTTCTGGAAATCTTGCCTTGTTGAGATCACAGCAGCCACAGCTCCATCTTAATCCTAGCAGCCAGGCATCTTGATTCAAGATGGAGTATGGGATGCCAGTAGAGTACGTTGGCATGGTGCCTGTGATCACAACTCTCGCTAGCGGCTGGTCCCCAATAGCTCTTATAGTCTGCCGCTTCCTCACTCCCTGCAGGGCCGACTCCTCTGGTGTGAGTGGGATGGAGTTGTGCTGTTTATGCCCAAGGGGCTGGGTTCAATTCCTACTGCTGACTGTGGTGTGTGTGTGTGAATATTGTGTATCCCTAGAATAAAAAAAAAAAACCCAAATCCTGAATTAAATTCAAATGACAAAAACAGGAAATCTATTAGAGAGGCTAAATGCAGCAGACCAATTAGGGAATGAGAGTTGTTTGTTCCGTTCTAATTAGTACTATCCAACCCTTTTGAGGTTTGCCCACCACTAGTACAATTTCCTCTCACTTATAATCATTCTAGCCCTCATTGGGTTTTTCCTGAAGGATCAGCAGATGCACAATCCCACTCCAGGGCTCTTATTCAGGCAAAACTCCCATTAAAGTTAGGATGTCGCACCTTTCTGGAGTGAAGTGTGCACATCTTTGTTCCACCATGAGGAAATTGCACTACAAGAGAAGAGGGCCTGTCTGGCAAAGTCTCTCCTCCCTTTCACCTTGTGTAGCGCTGGCAGGCCCGCTCCATGCTCTGCAGTAGCAAGGGGGCTCTGGAAACTGCAGGATGCCTCTGAAATCCCGCCCCATATTATAGCTAGATAAATATATATAGCATACATATGCTAATTCCCAGGAAAAGAAATCTGTAGTAAGATCAGCTCCTCTTCATTTCCAGCTGGGAGCAAGATTTAGCTGGCTCCTCTTTACACAGACTGGAAAAGCAAGAACCCAGAATTCCTCCTTAGTCTTTCCTCAGCGGTGACTCTCACTGAAGGCAGAGTTTAGTGAGTGTTTGACCTCAGGCAAAGGAACTTAAAGTTGAGTAAAATGATGGTCACAATTTTCATTTTGGGTGCCCAACTGTGGGCCTGATGTTCAGAGCTGCTGAGCATGCACCAGCCCAGCTGAAATCAATGGGAGCTGTGGATGCTCAGGACTTCTAAAAAAAAAAATCTGGTTTTAAGATGGGCACCTAAACAAACCAAGACACCCAAAACCAGTCGCCACTTTTGAAAATATTTGAAAAGCGGGGAAATGGCTGATAAAGGGAAGGAAAATCTCAAGCTTCCTAGAAACCATTCAGGACTTTCACACCTATTTAACTATATCAGAGTTCATGGTATTAGGGGGGTAATAGCAGGAAATAATGGGAAGGCAATCAAGCTTTAGTCGTGAAACTCTTAGATTTGGGGTGGCATTTTCAAAAGTGGCGCCTGCGGTCACTGGGCATTAGACAGCAGACCCACTCAGGCAGGTTTGAATTTCCCAGTGGCAGCTAGATCCACAAAGGGGTCTTAAACTCAGCATTGCAACACTTAACCTTTAGGTACCTTTAAAGGGGGTTCCACTTGCCACAGGTCCACCTCCTTGGAGGTAGGTCTGGAAATTAGCTCTCTCCCCATCTGGCTCCTCCTGCCATTACTCATGTTGTGACTCATCTCTCTCTTCACAACTCAAGGTGCGCTCTCTCTTTGTGGCTCAGCTCCCTGGCCAGGTCACTATATGGTTCCTCCTCTTCCTGGGTAACAAAGTCCCACTGGAGAAGCTGTCTGGATGCTGTCTCAGATGGTCTCTGTTCCACATCTCTGGGTCTGTGCCACTTTGCCAGTGGCTGGTAGGGGAACCCAGTCCTCCCTCTATGCTTCATTCCAGCCCAGGGGCCCTGTGACTAGCAGCCAAGGTCTGCACTGTCCCATTCCTTGCTGCTGTTTCCCTGGGCTTCTTCCCAACCTTTCTTAGGCTGGTTCTCCTCCAGGTGCAGCATCTAAGGATAACTGGCCCTTCCTGGCCCATGTTAATACACTCAAGGCTTGTGTGGGTTACACACCCCATCACAGTACCCTGCCATTGAGTGGAATCTGTGGACCTTTGTTAGGAGCCCAGACTTCCTATACAACGCATGGCGAGAGTTAGGCACCTAGGACTGGAATCCACAAAGCCAGCCACCAACCCTCTTGTGGAGTTAGGCACCTAAGCCTTGTCTCATATGAGGAGGGGGAGGTAGTGGTAGCGGTCCCTGCCCCTCTGTTCAGCCCACTGTTTGAGCACTCGCCCCGCCTGTGGGAGGCCTGTGTTCCAATCCCCCTGCTCCAATGCATATTTAATTAGTTATACACAGTGGAACAGCTTAAACAGAAGAGATTGAGAGAGATTTTCCCCAGACTACCTCACCACCTCTGGGCTCTAGCATTGTTTTGTACAAGGCCCAGTCAGGTGGCTTCTGAGCATGCCCACCCAATCACATCCCAAAGGCGAGCTAGGCAGGGGCATGCCTAGTCTGAGAACCCTGTTGGAGCTTAGATGTGAGCTTGGTGCCCAGGCATGTAGATTGCTGCATGCCTAGAGGTGGATTTTTTAGGTGTTTGGGGGCCTTTCAGCAGAAATATAGGCATCTAGGGACTGTAGGTGCCTAGAGAGTTAGGCAACAGCTGAGCAGGGCTTTTGAGAAGCTCTGTTTTGGATTTAAGTGCTTAAATGTCAGTTATGCTCCTAAATCCCTTGGTGGAGCTAACTCTAGGGCCTGCCTGCATCTTTATATGCCTAAATACCTTTGTAAATCTAGCTGTAGGTGACTTAGGAGTCCATGTCCCATTTAAGCTGTTGACTTTCAATGAGGCTTCGTTACACAACACACTGTCAGCCGGTGCAATTCATTGTCAGGGGATGTTGTGAAGGCCAAAACTATATCTGGGTTCAAAACAGAGTTCAAACCCTATGCTTTGGGTTCAAACCCCATGCTCTGGGCATCCCTAGCCTCTGACTGCCAGAATCTGGGAGTGGGTGACAGGGAATGGATCACTCAATAATTACCCTGTTCTGTTCATTCCCTCTGAAGCACTTGGCACTAGACACTGTCAGAAGACAGGATACTGGGATAGAGGAACCTCTGGTCTGAGCAGTATGGCTGCTCGTATGGGACTATATCGTTTTGTGTTTTTAGTGCTGCAACTGGGCCACTGGAGCGCTTCAGCGTAGATCCCACCTCCGCTGACAGGAGGGGTTCTCCTCTTGGCATAGATAATCCACCTTTCCAAGAGGTGATAGCTAGCTTGACAGAAGAATTCTTCCATTCAGCTACCGCTGTCTACACTGGGGTTAAATTGGTTTAATTACGACGCTTAGGGGTGTGGTTCTTTCAAACCTCTGAGTGATGTAGCTGGGTTGACCTAACTTTGCAGTGAAGACTTCTAACAACTTAGCGACCACCTCTTGGGGAAATGGATTAGCTACACCAGTGGGAGAACCCCCTCCTGTTGGCATTGCTACTGTGCACAGTGGCTACACAAGGCCCCTCGTGCTCCTTGCACACATGTTAGGCCAGAGTCTTGGGAATAATCATCAGGGTCCTGATTAGGCAGGTGCAATCAGTGGCTGTGTGAGATGGGTATTGTGGGCTAGGAGTGTGGTTTCTGCCCACTGAAGCAGGGCCTGCTTATGGCAGTTGGGGGTCTATGGAGGTGTCATTTTGTTGGGGGAGGGACAGGAAGTTGGGGGGTCTGAGGGCTTGCTCTACACTAGCATTTGATACCTCAGTGCAGAACAAGCTGATTACATTGCCCTAAGAGTTAATCTGAATCTGCTTTTAATTTCCTAGCTGGGGTTCCCTTCCAGTAATGCTTCATCAGCCTGCCCTGGCCTGCTGGTATGCTGCACTACAATAGCATCGGAGCCATGGATGAGGGCTGTACTCCCAAAACAACTCTGGGCACTCATTTGATCAATTAGCAACATGGCGGATGAGTGGGCAGGCAGGGAGGAACAGAGATGGCACACGACTCAAGGCAGTTTGCAGTCTTAGGAGGACAGATGCATCTCATCCTTTGAAACTCCAGGGCACAAAGGAAAGATCATTATTAAACCCAGGCTGTATTGTAAAATACTGAGCATCTACGGTCAGTTTCTTTTCTTTTTATGTATATCTATATCAATATAGATAAAAAACAAAAAAAGACAAAGAATGCAGGACTATGACCACTATCCCCACAATTCTGCTACAGCCTCACTGGATCATTTCTGTGGGATTATTGCTGCTATTTGACGGTGTCATCTATTTCTTTCAAATCGTTATGTAGACAGCTATGTCTATTGAGTGATTTTAAGGAATTAACCATTTTCCTTGCTCTTTACAGTTATTTATAGCAAGCAATAGGGCGAAGGGGGGGAAGAGGTTTAAATAAACTGCTCTAAATGATACACAAATTGAAAAAAGGATCTCTGTTCCCCTGCTTTTATATATATCATAACAGAAATAAAGGACTTGCAAAAATAAGAATTGTATTCATACTAAGTTATTAGCTGCGCCATGTTAAATCCAGTAGAAAAATTCTGCTCTGAATTACACTGTTGTAAATGACAGGTTTCAGAGTAACAGCCATGTTAGTCTGTATTCGCAAAAAGAAAAGGAGTACTTGTGGCACCTTAGAGACTAACCAATTTATTTGAGCATAAGCTTTCGTGAGCTACAGCTCACTTCATCAGATGCATCATCATCCGATGAAGTGAGCTGTAGCTCACGAAAGCTTATGCTCAAATAAATTGGTTAGTCTCTAAGGTGCCACAAGTACTCCTTTTCTTTTTACTGTTGTAAGTCTAGTGTATAGCCCCATTAAGGCCACTGGCTAAGAGCAACCATTTTAGTGGAGTTACGCCATTACAAATGAGAGCAGAATATGGCCCAAGCTCTGTAATTATATAGTTTAAAAGTAACACAATTAAAAAGTATAGTGATACCCGCTATTATCAGTCTATTGTGTAACCCTTCTGTCCAGGGGGGATTCCAAATGTTTGACTTCTACTAAACTTCACTTTATTATTTGTCTTACAGTAGCACTAGAGGGGTCATCTGAGATCCAGGCCCCCATTGTGCTGGGTGCTGTACATAAACATTGTAAGAGACAGTCTCTGCCCTGAAGAGCCTACCATTTAAATAGACAAGAGGGACAACAGGGTGGAAGAAATGAAGTATTATCATCCGCATTAACAGATGGGAAACAGAGACAGAGATTAAGGGCTGGTTTACACTTAAAACTGCTATGGTGGCATGGCTGCGCTTCTGTAGTGCTTCAGTGTAGACAGTACCTGCGCTGACGGAAGGGATTCTCCTGTTATATATGTAACCCACACACCTCCTGGGTGTGGTGTTCTGTCCCATCTAGTGGCACTGAGACCAGTTAGAGAGGGAGATTGTGTCTGCTCTACAGCCTTAGCTAACAGCCAGTTGACTTTTACCTCATGCAGTAGAGGTTCATGCACTAAGCTTTATAGGCCCCAGGTTCGATCCTACCTGCCCACAACTGTCTTATTATCTATCCCTTTCTTAATGATGCCCAACATTCTCTTCGCTTTTTTGACTGCCGCTGCACATTGAGTGGATGTTTTCAGAGAACTCTCCACAATGACCGCAAGATCTTTCTTGACTGGTAATAGCTGATCTAGACCCCATCGTTTTATCTGTATAGTTGGGATTATGTTTTTCAATGTGCATTATTTTGCATTTATCAACATTGAATTTCATCTGCCATTTTGTTGCCCAATCACCCAGGTTTGAGAGATCCTTTTGTAGCTCTTCGCAGTTTGCCTGGACCATAACTATCTTGAGTAGTTTTGTATCAGCTGCAAATTTTGCCACTTCATCTTTTACCCCTTTTTCCAGATAATTTATGAATATGTTAAATAGGAATGGGCCCAGTACAGACCCTGGGGGACACACTATTTACCTCTCTCCATTTGAAACAGGTATCACGCAGATGTATGCGTAGTGTGTTTAAATATTCGCAAGGCATCTGCTAAGTTCTTGCATTTCACTTGTTTGTGTCTGACTAAAGAAGAAATTATTCATATTTGATTTAATCATTCCACGTGTGATTGTAAACCCAGAGGAACTATATAGGTATAGTAGAAAGAGATAGGGTTGCCAATTTTATACTTGCACAAATCTGAACACCCTTGCCCCTTCTCCAGGGTCCTGCCCCTGCTTGCTCCATCCCCCCTCCCTCTGTCGCTTGCTCGCCCCACCCTCACTCACTCATTTTCACCAGGCTGGCTCAGGGGGTTGGAGGGCTTGGACTGGGGAGTGCGGGCTCTGGGGTGGGGCTAGGGATGAGGGATTTGGGGTGCAGGAGGGTGCTCCAGGCTGGGACTGAGGGATTTGGAGGGCGGGAGGGGGGTCAGGGCTGGGACATGGGGTTGGGGCGCAGGGGTGTGTGTGTGAGGGCTTCGGTTGGGGGTGCAGGCTCTGGGGTGGGGATGGGTATGAGGGGTTTGGGGTGTGGGAGAGGGCTCCGGGCTAGGATAGGGGGTTGGGGTTCAGGGAGGGGTTCTGGGTGGGTCCAGAAATTAGGGGTTCAGGATGCAGGAGAGGGCTCCAGGCTGGGGATTGGTATGCGGGGGGGTGGGGGGGAGTGCATACTCTGGGGTGGGGCTGGGGATGAGGGATTTGGGTTGCGGGAGGGAGTGCTGGGCTGGGGCAGATGGTTGGGGGTGTGTGGGTGGAGGAGTGCAGGCTCTGGGAAGGAGTTTGGGTGCAGGAGGGGACTCTGGGCTGAGGCAGGGGGTTGGAGTACGGGAGGGGATTTGGGGGTGCGGGGTCCCAGTGGCGCTTACCACAGCTCCCAGAAAGTGGCCTCCAGGTCCCTGCAGCCCCTAGGCGCGTGGGCAGTTCCCAGCCAATGGGAGCTGCAGCGCCGGCACTCAGGGCGTGGGCAGCGCATGGATCCTCCCTGGCTGCCCATGCTCCGAGGGGCCGCAGGGACCTGGCAGCTGCTTCCAAGACCCATGGAGAGCCAGGGCAGGCAGGGAGCCTGCCTTAGCCCCAGGTCTCCGCTGTGCCACCAACTGGACTTTTAACAACCTGGTTGCTGGTGCTGATCGGAGCCGCCAGTGTCCCTTTTCGACTGGGCATTCCTCTGGAAAACCGGATGCCTGGCAACCCTAGTTCCAGCTCCCTCCCACGTTCTCTCTGGCCTTATCCTCACTACTAAAAAGTTGTGTTTTTACCTCAAACTAACGAACATGCCTGAGCTATTCTGAAGTAAAAATACAGAGAAGACCAGACACTGTAGCTTTACTGCGAGGTAACTAGGTGATGTGAGTCACAAATAGTGCTGGCTGCACCCTATAGTTACTTCACAGTAAACCTAAAGTGTCTTGTTTTTACCTCAGAAGCGCTGCCCTGTGTTAGCTACCCACCACATAAAAAACACACATTTTTAGTTGTGAAGACAAGGCTAGTGATGGGAAGGGTTTCTTACATAGCGTCTCTCTCTCTCTCTCTGCACTGTCCCATTCTGCTTAGAGGGTCATTCCCACAAAAAGATAAAAGGGCCTGATTTTCAGAAGTGTCAGTTGAAGTCAGTGGGACCTGTAGGCCTTGACGCTGCACTGCATTGCACCTTGTGTTTCTATTTACCTTTGTACCAAGTCAATGTAAAATGTTACCCAATCCAAATGGTATTTGGCAGTCATGGTAGCAAGCCCAAAAGACTAAACCCAATTGTATTATGAAGCTCTGCACTAATCTGCTGTGGGTGGCATGTCATCAATAGATTGGCTTTAAAATCATGGGATTTATCCACAGCCACTAGGGCTAGAAACTTAATTTTTCTTTAAGAATGAAGGCTGAAATCATAACATATCCACTTGACTCCAGGAGCTGGGGCTTTAAGGAAAACATTAATTATCATGAGCCTCATGATGATATCACTAGAGTTGGCAACACTGTTTCATTTTGGGATGAAAAGCAGTCAGAGGTTTGGCGAATACCGCCGCGCCTGCGTCCCCATTTCAACTCTTATTCTATTCCTAAGAACAGGGGTTTGCCCTGCTGCGCTCGGCCAAAATATCCCTCCCCACAGACATGGGCTGAGCTCAGTTTAATAGGAATGAGACAGAGGGGAAAAGCACAAACAAACTGAGAAGGAAAAACGTCTCCATGGGAGGAAATAAGTGTGAAAAACTGATTGTGGCAGAGAGAACCTGATTAACATGCTGACGAGATCTTCTAAAAATGCAGCATGAAGGAGAGTGAAGAAAAGACATATTAACCCATAGGCCAATGGCCAGTCCCGTGTTCTTTATTACTCTGAGGCGAGGTCTTCCAGATGGGCTGCCGTGGCAGGCACCAGGCAGGGTTTTAGCATGCTGGGAAGCAGGGTAGGTTGGGCCCCATTGCACCTTTCCCCTGTTGAGAATCCTTTTGTACAATAACCTGTGCTCCCAGTGCAACCCACTTTACCTCATACCATGAGATAAACGTGAGCCTCATTTTACACCCAGTCCTGGTGTATATCTCCTGTCATAAATATAAAGGGAAGGGTAACCACCTTTCTGTATACAGTGCTATAAAATCCTTCCTGGCCAGAGGCAACATCCTGTTACCTGTAAAGGGTTAAGAAGCTCAGCTAACCTGGCTGGTATTTGACCCAAAGGACCAATAAGGGAACAAGACACATTCAAATCTTGGGTGGTGGTGGGGGGAGGCTTTTGTTTGTGCTCTTTGTTTACATTTGTTCTCTCTTGGGCCTGAGAGAGGCCAGACAGAAATCCATCTTCTCCAACCCATCCTAATCCAAATCTCCAATATTGCAGCCAGTATAAGTAAGCCAGGCAAGGTGGATTAGTTTATCTTTTGTTTTATGTGAATTTTCCCTGTGTTAAGAGGGAGGTTTATTCCTGTTTTCTGTAACTTTAAGGTTTTGCCCAGAGGGGGATCCTCTGTGTTTTGAATCTGAATACCCTGTAAAGTATTTTCCATCCTGATTTTACAGAGGTGATTCTTTTACTTTTTCTTTAATTAAAATTCTTCTTTTAAGGCCCTGATAGATTTTTCATTGTTCTTAAGATCCAAGGATTTGGGTCTATGTTCACCTGTAGAAATTCGTGAGGATTATTATCAAGCCTTCCCCAGGAAAGGGGATGTAGGGCTTGAGGGGATATTTTGGGGGAAGACGTCTCCAAGTGGTCTCTTTCCCTGTTCTTTGTTTAAAATGCTTGGTGGTGGCAGCATACTGTTCAAGGCCAAGGCAAAGTTTGTACCTTGGGGAAGTTTTTAACCTAAGCTGATAAGAATAAGCTTGGGAGGGGGTGTCTTTCATGCGGGTCCCCACATCTGTACCCTAGAGTTCAGAGTGGGGAAGGAACATCTCTATTAACTAAAACAGGACAATGCCAATTTACTCCAGCTGGAGAACTGGCTGATTGTGTCTCACCAGAGGCCAGTGCTGTCTCATTCCCGCCATGGTGCAGGATACATAAGAACAGCCATACTGGATCAGACCAAAGGTCCATCTAGCCCAGTATCCTGCCTTCTGACAGTGGCTAGTGCCAGGTGCCCCAGAGGGAACGAACAGAACAGGTAATCACCAAGAGATCCATCCCCTGTTGCCCATTCCCAGCTTCTGGCAAATAACACATAACTATCCATAATTATGGCTAACCCATAAAAGGGTTCTTCCAACACAAATGATTTTATGAGAGGTCAAAGATGGTGCCTGAGTCCATTTGTCCACTAATTGATGTCTTTACCCTCAGATTCAAATAACATTACAACTCAGGAATTGTGGTTGTCAATTTTTTTATTTATTTATTTTCCTGTTGCTTCTCTGCTGTGATACAATAGTTAAAAACAAGATCAACTTTGCTTCAGGCATGTACCATGTTTATTAACAGCAAAAACGTATTATCTAGGGTAAGCTCAAGAGCAATTTACAGGATAAATAAGTGTTTCAAGTTATTCTTTTTTTAGAAAAAAAACCATGAATAAATTAATAACTTAAGTGATTAGTTGTTCACAGTGATTTGAAAAATTAATAACCACCTCAAACAGCGACACCACAAGAAGACACAGACTGTACATTTTGCTACTGATTTTTTTTGTCCTTTCTGACTTCTACAAATGGAAAAAAATACCCCACAATCCTGTTTAAGAACAGTCATACACTTTGGAACACACAAAATATCACCGAGAATACGCTGCAGATTCAATAACTTCAAAGCTGCCAGTCATACATGCCTCACAGCAGTTAAAAAAGCTATTCTAACATAAATGGGTCCAGCCTAATTACTACTGAAGTTAATGAGAGTCTGTTGAATTCAGTGGAAATTGGATTGGGCCTTACTGATTATTCAAAGGATCTGATCCTGAATCTACTGAAGTCAATGGCAGAACTCCCATTGAGTCCAATGGATGCAGGACCAAGTCCCTAGTTACATTCCCTGTATTCATTGCTCTCCAGCTAGGAGCTCTTAATTGCTCTTTAAAGTGGCAGATGTTTTTTTGAATGATATGATAGCAGAGCTTCAAAACTGTGTAAAAAACCTTCTCCCATCACCTTTCTTCACCTGCACAATTTAGGATTAGCACTTCTAACGGGTTTTATCCAGTAGGACATCCTGGTTCCAGGATGGCATTGTGACATTTGGTGTCATAACACTAAGGTGCAGCATCATCATGTAGTGATCCAGTAATGTACAGACGACTGACAGCACTTTGCATCTCCTGACATTAACTAATTAACCCTCACAACACCCTTGTGAGATAGAGAAATGCGTACTAGTATCCTCATTTTACAAATGGGAAAGTAAATGAGATCCAGGGAGGATAAGTGACACTCATCCAAAGCCACAGAGGGAGTCAGCAGAAGAGCTGGGCTGAGAATTCATGACTTGTCTTAGTGCCCAGTCTTGTGATCAGCCCTCTAGAGTTGCGGCCCATGTGACATCCTGGGGGACATATAAGTAGTATTGGATGCGGCCCACATAACACATTCTGGGCCGCATATGTGGCTCACAATGGTAAATAGGTTGAGAACCACTTCTCTTGAGTGTAGCCCACACTCCAATTTGTTTATGCATCACTACCGTCTAATGAGTGGCCATACAGAATAGAAAAGCCCTTCTACCACTTGTGAGTTGACAGAAAATCTAATTTTGCTCAAATGATAGAGCTGACAGTCCTGGGTTCTATCTGTTTGTGTTGCAACTGGTGACCCTGCTGTCTATATGCACAGGGGAATAAATGTTACGATGGGGTGACGTTGGGCTGGCTTGGGAAATATCTCATGACACTTTGGCAGCCCTACAAGCCTTAACATCGGGTCTTTCCCATGGGAACCAGCACTGTGGTGACCTTATCAACAATACAGCCCAAAGAACTGTAGAGATGGACAAGAGGACAGGAGACAGAGAACAGACCAACAGAGGGACGGATGCCACCGACATGGCCATGGAAGAAATGATTTAATAAAACTACAGCTGTCAAGCTGCAGGAATATCATTAACAGTCATAATATCAGTGCATAAATAAGAGCATCTTAGTGCTTTTCGGCTGTGATCTGAAGTACTTGAACTGAAATAGCGCAGGAGAGTACTGAAAGGAAAAACTGCAGTGGAATTAAGGAAGTGGTTGATACAGGGACAGCAACTTGGGTCCTTCAGTCTTCACATTTACAAACTCAAATTTACTTAGTCCCTATGACTTGAGGGTGGGTAGGTCAGAATTCTCTCCACTCACAGCTATGGCTGCCATTCAGCATTGGTCCTCTTTCATACATGTTACATTGAGGAAACCTAATAAGGTACTGTACAGATGCCAGTGCTGACTTCGGGCTGATT
The DNA here is from genome assembly GCF_965140285.1 of Lepidochelys kempii. Taxonomy (NCBI): domain Eukaryota; kingdom Metazoa; phylum Chordata; order Testudines; family Cheloniidae; genus Lepidochelys; species Lepidochelys kempii. Next base: position 17,480,520 of record NC_136380.1, read on the forward strand.
CTAAACAGAGCTCATATACACATATATTTAGTGGGGAATCTCCACTCCTTTCTGTCTCTTGGGAGCTCCTTAAAACAAAGCACTGCGGCTTGATTGTGAGGTACATTAGTAGAAGCCTTATTGATCATGTTAGCATTGCATGGGCAGTCACACTGCAGAGACTAGAGTCCTGTCCAGCATGCACCTGGTTCTGTATAAAACCAGGGTAGGATTTACTGGGGGCCAACATTTTATTTGGTTGTTCCAAAGGCCTGGCCAGGAATGTAGCTGGGATCTTTGCAGGACACTACCGTCTCTGCCCTCTTTCAGGGTAATCCAGTCCACGTCCCCCGTGGAGCTGCACAATTTATCAGCCAAAAGTAACCACTGCAATAGGGAAGTAAAACTCACAACACCTGGGTCTGAACTTCATGCTTTTAGCAGATTAGCTACATCATAAGATGGGATACAATGAGTGTAACACCATTGAATCAACGTGTGAATTCCACCTCTGCAGAAACCAGCCTGTTCTCTTGCGCCTGGGGCAGAAGGCATGCTCTAGAGATTTGGGAGATTTCTCTGGCTTCTTTTAAAGCACCAAAAACCCTTCACAGCAAGAGACACTAACTAACACCTGTCTCTCACCATTTGGTTTCCATGTGCACTCAGAACTAGGGGAACCACTGTGTAACTGAACAGAGCTGCAGGGGGGTCATGAAATAATTGTGACCCCCACTTCCTGACATCACATCCCAAAGTTGCCCACTCACAACACGTCACCCAATAATGCAACGGGCAATCAATAAATAATAATAACAACGTGCACTTCCACAGCACCAGCTGCCTGTGCATCTCAGTGTACTTTACTGAGGCCCGTCCAGACACCTTTTCCATTTTATGTGGCAGGCAATTGAAGCACAGCAAGAGTAAGGGTAAGTCTACACAGCAACAAATACGCCGCAGCATGGCTGCAGCTGGCCTGGGGCAGCTGACTCTGTCTGTGGGACTATCAATTTGCAGGGTAGACCTTCGGGCTTGGGCTGGAGCTTGGGTTGTGAGACCTTGCAAGTGGGTGAGGAGCTCAGAGCCCAGGCTCCAGCCAGAGCCCGAACATCTACACTGCTATTTTTAGCTCAGCAGCCGGAGCCTGAGTCAGCTGCCCAGGGCTTGAGACTCGGTGCCATAGGTTTTTTTTATCACAGTGTATACAGACCCCAAGAGACTTGCTCAAGGCTACAGAGAGTGGCTGGCTCAGCTGAGGCGAGAAGCCAGGTTTCCTGACTCCCAGTCCCTGCTCATCTTGCTGATACAGACATTGTGGGGCGACTCCCCTTGTGCCAGGTCTGGGCTTGGGGCTTCTCCTCTCTCTGAGCTGACTGCTGGGAGGGTGGAAAGACTCCTCTACATCTCAGTGGCTTTGAAGGAATTGCATGGCCTCTGGCCTCTTTCCTCACAGGAGACTGGGCAGAGGGAGAAGAGCCCTTCTTGGCCTGGAACGAAGCTCTGGAACTACACGCCGAGTCTCAGCCATGTTATCTCCTCACAGACAAAGGGGACACAGAAACGGGATCACCTGGAATGCTACAACATTCCCATGCAGATACCTGGGCGGCTGTTTATCCCTATTCCAAAGCACCTCTAAGAATCTGCGCTTCTGTGCCATACTGTCTATTGGTGAGGGCTCCTCACTGGCCACCTCTGGGCTGTTACCAAGTGTGCACTTGCTTACAGCTGGCGTTCTGTAGGACCAGCTCACCTGAACTTCATGGGATAAGGGCCCACAGCTGGATGGGGCTAAACTTGCAGGATGCCAAGCAAGTTCAGCTCCCCACTGAAATCAATGGTGGCGCTGAAGGTGCTCAGCCCTTTGCAGAGTCAGGGCCTGTGTTTTCAAAGGGCTTTAACTCATTAGCAATCCTCACCGCATCCCTGTGAGTCAGGTATGTTTTGTTGACCCCTTATTATTCCTGGGGGAAACTCAGGCAGAGGGGGTCCCAAAGGAAGGGGTTAAGTGTCAGGACCAGGATGGGCCTAATATCCAGGTCTACTCTCAGACCCTTAGGACCTGCTCCTCCTCTTACATAATTCCCCAGAGAGACAGGCCAGGGAATCCTTTAAATGGCTGGTGTCCATGACTAAGCACAGCATTCTAAATTCATCTGGCTTGATTTAAATCATCCCAAACCCCAGCCGACAGCAACCACACTGTACAGAGCGAGAGCTGGGCTCTGTCTGTGAATCACGCCACTCCTCCCCTGTACAATACACCCACTCCTTTTCTTTCTCCTACTTCAGCGTAAGCCTAACTCTATAACCCAAAGCCGTTTCTAGCAGCAAGCAATTCATTTCCCACCCAACACTGAATGTCAACCCTAAGCAAATCAGCTACAGGCAGTTAATGGAGTCCAAGGGCGTGGATAGCTCATAGCTGGTAACTTGCGAGAAGTGATACGTGCTTTCGGATACATGCGTCCTTAAAAAATATCTGCTGAGCACGGTATGGCTGAGGGTTTTGTGCCAGGATCTTGTTATATCATAACAATAAGAAAAATGACACAGTGCTTGACAAAAATTCAACCTCTCTTCATCACCACATGTCATTTTTTTCTAGGTGGGATGACAAAGACGGGAGGCCTTGGCATGAGAATCAGGCCAAGCCTTTCATTTGCAGTTAAGATTAATTATTTTCAATGCATTGAGCTCCCTAAAATACCCAGATCTAACCAAGAAGCCACTCTTCCTTGGCTGTCCCAGTGCAGATGGGACGCAATAGACCAATTCCCTCTGGGCAACGTCGTTGATGCCCATGCATTTAAAGCCGTTGGTTTTCAGGCTGGGTTAAGCAGAAGTGCTGCACAAACATTCACCAGGGATTGAACACCAGGAGTGAGTTCTTTTGTCAAGGCAGCCACCGATAGCAGGTCAACATACTTCGGCCCCTAAAAGTGCCTTTCTTTGAAGGCAGAGCACCATAATGCACAGAGCATGCAGGTTATTATTGAATATGCACTGACTACGTGCACAGTACTGTGCAACGAAGGTGTGAGGACCGTGCCCCCTTCCTGAACAATGTGAAAGGGAGAACATAATGAGTGCTCACCCTTGAGCAGAGCAGCAGAGGCACCCAGCAGTTTCAGGATGTCTGTAGCTGCCTTAAAAGTAAATCTGAACACACACACATATGTACTAAAAATTTACTTGGACAAGGTGGGAAACTTTGATCACCAGTTCCAAGTCTTGTTCCCAGTCACAACAGTGTTACATTAGAGATTTTTGCCTTTGACTGAATGTTCTGGTGTGGAATTAAAGCAATCATTTGCACAATAGGACTGCCACACAGAACAGCTCAGCTGCTATTCTAGCCGCCCTGCCACTGACATCAGTCATAACATGCCAAAGGCTGTTCCTGTTTCAGCTCCCTGACTTTCAGTATATACAGTAGCATCCGAATAGCATGTGGCCATTTGGCAAGTTCAACTTCTCTCCAGCCTCGCAGATGTGAAAAGAAAATAAATTTCTGATCATGCATCCTCTGGTGAATGCCCAAAGCTCTGAGTATATGTGCACGCAGGCTACAAGTCACACAGGTAGGGCATGTATCCATTTACTATGAGCATAGAACCTGCTCTCACATCCATTCAAGTCAATAGGAGTCTTTCTATTGACTTCAATAGGCTTTGGATCAGGCCCAATAGTTTATATGTTTCCTGTCTGAAGCTGACTTCAGTTTCAGCTCTGTAATAATCACATTTTTTGAGAGGTCTGCCTGTCCTAAAATGTGGGGTGGTACTGCTGTGTGCTGTTAAAATAGTTGTTGTGATGCACACCAGCAGTGGCTGCAGTCTGCTGGTGGGTGAAATGAACCTGAAGGGTTAATAAATTAAAGGGACATTGTGAGGCCAATAATCATATCGTGTTAAAAAAAGAGTCTTGTCTGTGTTAATGATAATATTTTTAGAGCATTAAAATTGAAAGAATTTTAAAAATGCTTCCCAGTGTGTATGCCATTTTTGTTGTTACATTTTGCAAATCCCAATGAGAAGGGCTGAATCAGTTTTGCTTTTGTTTCCATTTATTTCCACTTCCTGGGTCTCAAGAAGTACCACAGTGCTGCAATGTTTAGACGACACGGGGTGCCAAGATCCTGTTCATGGGACTATTGAATGTAATGGGAAGCTTTACACTGATGTCTGTGGACCAAGCCCACTGAGCTCTACGATGAAAGGAGCTAGAGAAGTGCAACATATCATGCTCTTCTTGCATTGTCTCATGGCAGAAAGAGTCAGATGCTTTTTTCCGGGACAGAGTAGCTTGCTGGCAATAAAGCCCTCACAATCCTATGAAAGACAGAGATCTACGCTGGCCCCTTCGATTAGCTTTTTCCTGCAACACCACAGTGATTAGTATTCTTCTTATTTGGACCCATTATGACACCTGCTTTATTTTTCCTGTAAAATACCATCATGGCAGCCTTGCAAAATTTCCTAATAGATTTTTCATGATCATCAGCCTTTTGCAGGGTAAAGGGAAGGAGAGTAGACGATGTGCCTGGGTTGGTAAAATTTCAGGACAGTTTTGCAAGGCAGCACAATGTTCTCAAAGAGCAGCATCATACAATGGGATCCATTTGGGTCATGCCGTGCTCATTGCAGGATGCGGGGAGGGGCAGATCTGGAAGAGCTGTTAATGCCCAAACAATAATAATAAGCAATAATTACTTTGTTGCTTGCATAGGTGCGGCAACTAGGGGTGCGGGGGGTGCTGCAGCACCCCCAGGTTTTCTGCCAGGCTCTGCTCCCAGCCCCGCACTCAGGGTCCTGGCTGCTGGCCCCACACCCTAGGCTCCTCTCCTGGCCCCGTGCCTACCCCCAGCCTCAGCCCCCTTACCCCTGTCTGGGTCCCCCCTCCTGGAGACACGACCCTGCTTCTGGCCCCAGCTCTGGGGGTGGGATGGGGGGGCAGACAGGGGAAAGGGGGCTGGCTTTCAGCACCCCCACTATTAAAAGTGTTGCAGTGACATTGGTTTCTTGTTGATGCTGAAGGAACTTTATTTAAAAATTGAAAAAGAACAAACACGTTGGCAATGCTGCGCTCCCCACTCAAAGTGAAATGCACCCCAAACTAGAAAGTCCAGACAAAGCCCTGCACCCCACTGAGGGCCTTCATCTGGGTCCTCTGTCCTGGGTTGAATGGCTAAAGCACCTGATGGGTCTGATTCTCCTATTATTTACACTGGCCGATAACCAGGTGTAGCTCCACTGTTGACAATGGTTTGGGTTGTATGAGCCCCCTCTCGATGTGTAAACATGGCTTGGTATTTTAACTCTCCTTCCAAGGCATTCCTCATAGCGAGCACATTGACTGGGCTCACAAAAACCTGGAGCCAAACATCCCTGCCCTTTGGAGCCAGGAGGCGAGGCTAGACCTCAATTTCACAGCAGGACCCTATCTCAAAGTAGGGCTTAGGCGGGACATAGACCCCCCATGCTGGCCCTCTGCGCAGGGACAAATTCCACCCAGACAGCTACCATGAAGCCCTTGGATGGAATGACCCCTGAGATGAAGCTTGCTGACTATAGACTATTGGGAGAGAGCTTGACACTGTTTGTCACCCGTTCTGGAGCAGACACTAAATGTGAATAAGTCAGTACAGGCTCAGGGAGAATTAATTAATGTCTGTTAAAAGGCTCCAGATGGTTAGTCCTGGAGACAGACATTCTCTATGGATGCACGGGCCAGGGGCACAGGTTTACCGCCATCCTGCCCTGCCAACAGACCTCAGCCCTACCTGGGGAGCAGAGAGCGTTCAGCCTTCATGTGTATTGTTCTGCATACAGTGGGAGCACCCCAAAGCCCCATAGTACCAGGTGATACATTTTATTTGGCCTAGTGTCGTTCATAATGATGCTTCCAGGATTGCACCAGGAGTTATACAATTCAGGCAAATGCCTGTGTAACGTGTAATGAAGGCATTGGAGAAATGTGAATGGCGTCAGTTATAGTGTCAGCCTGGGCTATATTATTTGTGGTGTGCTCTTGTACATTTCACTGTGTGTCTTTTAATAATCGGGCTTTGGGTTTGTTTATAATTGGCATTCCAATTTGAAAGGGTTTGCAAGTATCATGGTATGACCGTGCATTTGTAATACACTGGTTCTGTGCATGTGTGTTATCATGTCTCCCTCTCATAGCTAGCCCTTGTGACTAGAGTAGTCAGCTACTTACTATTAATGGAGAAACTCCTCTTGCTCACGTGGTAGGGACCTGTGTTTTTGTTGCTGGCAGTTCTGCATTCTATCCCCTGCTGATGATGGTAGTGTCTGTATGTGGCTTTAGTTCAGCACACCTACAGCTTGGCAGTCATTTGAGCACGAGGCTGCAAGGAAATGCACAGCTCTTACTTGTATTCATGATGTGTGCACGATTTTATAGAGGTATATTGGCCATCCATCGTGATACCTGCCTCACAGGCATGCTGTTTGTGTATGCATCATAGTAGCGCTGGCTACAGTCAAAGAACCAGGATTGGCACCACTATGACTTTAGAACCAGCCTTGCAATGTTCACTATTCTACTGCTTTTGCGTCAGTGTCACACAATATATATGTGATGTTCTCTTGACAATCCCCCACAAATGTTACTCAGCCAGAGTTAGCACATTCGGTGGGCACTGGGTGCCTAATAGAGCTGGTTGAGAATGTACCATCAGAATGGTTTTCTGATGGAAAATGCCCTTTTTTCAAAAATCAATTTTTTTTCTGTGGGAAAATTTCAATTTTGCCAAAATTTTTCAATTCTCCATTTGGAAAAATCAAAATGTCACTTCCCCGGCTGTGGGCCTGGAAGGCTTCTGCTGTTTCGCTTTCTTCCTGGGTGGGCAGATGGGAAGCCAAAAAATGCCGTTTTCAGTTCTCCCTCTGACTTCCTGAAAATCCCTTCCTGTGAAAATGTCATTTTGGACTTTTGATCCCAATTCAGGACAAGTATAAAAACAAAAAATGAACTTTTTCATGGGAATGGATTTCCATTTTCTGGCCAGCTGTAGTGTCTAACTTGTTTAGGCCCATTTGAAAATCTCACTCTTTGTCATCCATCCCTGCCGCCAATGGGAGGGGGGAGGAGTAGGGGCAGAATAGGTACTCTGAGTTCTTTAATCATTGCGTTTATTATCTTAACCTCTTGGTTTATCCTTCTGTTAACTCTTAGCTTATAGCAATGCTGTTTGTCCAAATCAGTGGTTAGCATGTTTCTAGCATTCTGTTTGGCAATCAGACCATTAAATGTCAATCGTTGTTCCTCCATATTGTTACGGCATCATGGATTGTTATCCATGCGTTTACCGATTATTATCCAGGCAATAGATTCTCCTTTCCTTCTCACTCCTCTCAGAGGGGCAAGTGCTTAGAAGAAGATGAACCCAAAGTGCCGGATCAGACAAGACCCTGGAGCTCACCGCCCTATGTCTCTAGGTGCTCATTGTTCATTAGAGCTGAGGATTGCTAATTTCATCAACATCAATTGCTACTGTAGTGTTGACTCAGTGTTGAGGCAGCGCACTGTGCAAACCACAGGACTGAGGCAACTAGAGATGGGGGAAGAAGGCACAGATCAGTTCTTAGGGCCCAGTGCACAGTTGTTTCCTACAGCACGTTCTTCACTGCTTTATTTGAGCCAGTTTTAAATTACTCAGGTGATGGGACTGCCCTGACTCCTCTTGGGAGACTATTCCCCAGTTGAAGATCTCACCAGTAGCCTAAATTTCTTTCACTCAACTCCATTGCATTACACACCTAGCTCTACCTCCTTGGGCCTCTTAAACAGTTCCACTCCTTCCCTGGTACAGTATTTACGCTCTCCAGATCCTTGTCGACAGCCTTATATGCCATCCCTCGTACTCATCATTAAGCCATACAAGTCACACATGGGCCTAATTCTCCACTCAGACTCAGGGGAGCCTTTTCCTGCTCCCATTGCAATCAATGGCAAAGCTTCTGCTGACTTCAACGGCAGCAGAATTGTCTCCCAATGGGGCTGCAAATGCTGCTGCCCTGGGCAGAAGTTGGCCCTCAGGGCCAGATCCAGAGCCTATTGAAGTCAGTGAAAGGACTCCCATTGGGTTCAAGCCTCTAGTCCTTTAATTCTGCTTTCACAAGCTGATCCTGCCAGCCCTTTAATTTTGGGGAGCTTTGAACTCCACCCCGCCAACAATACCCATTTAAAAAGAAGAGAGACCTTAGTAAATCTTGCTGTTTGATACATTATGTGTGTGCTGTGGGGGAGGGGCGATTAGCCCTGGAGGTCTAAGGTTGTCTCAACCAGTCGGTCAGTCTGGGTGCTTTACAAGCTGCAGAATGGCCACAGGTATTGGCATGCAAGCCATGCCGCCTGATGGAGACGTGCCAGGTTACAAATGCATGTCGGTTTGTTATTTACAAGCGATTTGATAATAAAACGAGTACAAATTAGACCTGGCGGTTGCCCATTGTTTTTAAAGAGGTTGAAGAGGTCAGGACCACCATATGGTATGGAGCGGGAATCCGTGTCCTGTAAAGGACGCCACCAAAGCAGTATACGTTCGGCACAGTTCAGGTGTACAGTACGGAAGAAGACTGAGAGAGATACTACAATGTTAGCAGGTACAAGGTGGCTTTAATAACAGCTGTAAGCAAAAGACATGCAGGGCATTTGTGAGCCCAGTATTGCTAAGTTTTAAGTTCCTAAACAGTATATCCAGCCGCTAAAGTAACAGCACAAACCCAGCCACTGCAAGTAGTTGGTCTTTGTCACTGGCAAACAATATCTGCCAAGTCTTCCCCTGAAATTAAGTTTCTTAAAAAAAAAAAAAGACCCAAACAACTGTACTGTAGAAATGCAACCCCAAAGTGAGCTCGCATACCCAGGGGAACCCCAGCCTGGGAAAACCCGTTGGACATTTGCCTGTCTGGATGGCTGTCCCCATCTGCCCCGTCCATTACTGCTTCATGCTCTTAATGGGCTCTGTTGATTGCCGGACGTCGGTCCACTCCTGCATGGTGTTCTGCAGGGCTTGTGTCTTCTCTTTGTCAACCTGCACATAATCGACCTTCTCGTCTGAGGCGACTGACGATGTGGAGGGCTGGGTACAGGGGAGGAGAACACAGAGTGACATAGTGATAGTACATCTAGCCCACTTCACTGCTTCTGCTGGCCTCATCTCTGTCCTCTCATACAATCTCACCACTCGTACTGCAAGAGTCTTCTTCTCTGCAGCTCTTGCTATCTGGAACCACCTGCCTATATCTCAGCCTTGGTAGCTCTTTATTTACATTACTTGCAAATGCCTTCTTAAGATCCCTCTTATTTTTTAATGAGGCCTTGATCAAAAGACTCCTATTGACTTAATAGGCTTTGGATCAGGCCCAAAGTGAGAGCCTGGTCTGAAAGAGGAGTGTAAAAACGATACCATGGGCTTCCATGTTTATTGTCTCTCAGTGACTCTGTGTCAAATGTGCTCAGTTTACAAGCAAAACAATATTGCTTTCTAACTGCCAGTGCTGCAAACTCAGCCTGGGATCTGAGAGTCCATCTGGGTTCTTTCCTTCTCAGTATGCAACTGTTAGCGACACAGTAGAAAGACTAGAATCTAGCTCCCCATCTCTTAGCTGTGTTGGCTCTGCAGGGCTAACAAGGAGTAAAAGATTATTTTTGTCATTCAAAGAAGCAGGTGTGGCTCCAAATTCACAGAAGGAGCAGATCTGCTGAGTGAGAAGATGCCGTTTGTACATAGTTGCTTTTCAGAGTACTTTAATTTTCTTGTCCCTCTGCAGTTGCTTAACTCTTTTAGAGAAACACAATCGAAAATCCCAGATCCAAACTTTGGAGGTTCAGAAAATCTTAAACTGGATCCAGATTAGATTTTTGTGGCTTTATGCCACCTCTCTAGTATGTGTATTGTTGTATTCTGTAATGTATGTAGTTGGCATGGAAGACACTATACACCATGCAGGTGCGTTGTATTTAAGATGCAGATTTGAACATAATGAAGAGCCAGTAACTCCATTACATGTTACCTAGAAGCCATTTTGCTGATGTTTCCCATCACTGGTCCATCTGGCTAGTCCTCATTTGGCGGCATCTTAATTGGCTCTGCAGAATTTGGCTCATAGATAGGGACTTCATTTTTCAAAAGTGACTTGTGATTTTGATGCTCAATTTGATACACCTTAAGGGAAGCCTGATTTTCCATGGTTAGGTGCTCAGCACTTTCTAAAAAGCAGTCCCCTTCCAGGTGTCTCAAGTTGGGCATCCAAATCACAAGTCATTTTGGATCATTTACTCCAGGGCACTTTGGAGATCCTGCATCTGAAAATGTAAGAAAGGAATGAGGGATCTAATCCAGCTCCCCTAGAAAGGGACATCTTCCCATTGACTTCAGTGAAAGCTGAATTAAGCCTAATATAGGATCTATAGTAGGTGGGCCAAATTCCGCTCTCCTTTACAGCCATAAAAGCCATTGCCTCCAATGGTCTTAGTTACACCTCCAGTGCAGCTGCAGGTATGTGAGTAAGGGCAGAATTTGGCCTAGAATAATATACAGGGCCAGATCCTCAGGTGGATTAAATGGATCCAACACTACTGACATCACTGAAGCAGTGCCTCCTTATCGCCACTGAACATCGGGCCCCTGTTGTTTGTTGAGCTGGCTTCAAATCATTAAAAATATATAATATTTAATTAAACATTTTTTAAAAAAACCAAGATACCTTTCTGTGTGGCCCAGGTGAGTTTGGCTGGAAGTCCAGGGCTAGATAATCCACACTTCCTGAACTCTTTTTTGCTGCTGGGCTGTTGGTGCCACTAGGAACCGGAGAAGCAGAAACAGGATTTTGCTAATGTGGGAAAGAGGTGGGAGAAAAAAGGGTTAATGAAACAAGGAGAATACAAAGGACCTAAAACCAAAATCCATCATTGGTAGAACTTTAAGGGAGAGCCTGGCCTGAATTCCCCCCTCACTTACCCCTCTGCAATTTGGGTCAGGAGCCATGAGAACAGCACAGTGGACTGAATTCAGTGGGGTCCTATAGCCCAAATCACATGCTTAACTGGATGCACCTGAGCAGTCTCATTGACTTTGGTGGAACTACTCACATGCCTGAAGTTAAACATACGCTTAAGTGCTTTGCTGGAAGGAGGCCTTAGCATGGCCATAATTGGGCCCAGAATCATCATTACACTTCGCTACACTGCACTGCAGGTAGATTTAATCAACAGTGTTAAATACAACTGTATGCAATGTGCTGTAGCCATGTTGGTCCCAGGATATTAGAGAGACAAGGTGGGTGAGGTGGTATCTTTTATTGAACCTTCTGTTGTTGACAGAGACAAGCTTTCGAGCTAACACGGAGCTCTTCTTCAGGTCTGGGAAATGTGTACACACTGTTAATACATTTCCCAGCATGACAAAGAGCTCTGTGTAAGCTTTAATACAATTGATTAATAATAGGTCATGGGGTAGCAGCGTTGTAAGAGACACAAATTCTCCTGTCTCATCAACGTCACTTGTTATAGCAGCTGGGAACCTGTCTTTTCATGCCTGGGGCAAGATGGATGGCTCCTGTCCCACACACAGTCAGAGAATGCCAGCACTTCCTGTGGGAGAAGGGTCTAAAAATCAATCTAAAAATAAGCAGGTACAATAAAATGTGGCATGGCATTAAAATAATAGAGTTTTTGGTCCTTCAGTTCCCAGAGAGGACCATGATATGATGTAGAGTAGTACTTAATAAAGGGAGGGTCATTTTTGAGCTTTCTGGTGTGGGAGGGAGAAGCACACGGTATGTCTGTGTCCACTCTCATTCTCTGCTTCCACAACGTAAAACAATAATTAAAAAACAATAGGATGTTTCATATAGATACATGTTAGAATGCCATGTTACAAAAAAACGCCTTGTAATCCATATAAGGATATATACTGGCCTTATCACCATAGATCTGAGTATCTTTAACACCACGGTCGCAAACACCGTGGTTTGCATTTATAGAGCCCAAGTCACTGCAGGACATAGGTAGCTTGCCAGTCCTCACAGGACTTACCATGGCCACGTAGTTTTCCTCACTGTCTCCCGAGTCAGTGCTGGTGATGCTCTGGGTGGAGACCGGGCGGCAGTATTGTGAGGCGCTGGAGTTGAAAGTCTGGCTGCAATGAGAGGTGCCAATGAGTTAGTTACAGCCACAGGACCCCACTGCTCACCACTTACTAGGGATGGGTCAGAGCTGCAGAGCTGGGCTCCAAGTCTGAACTTTCCTGCAGCTCATGAATGAAATCCAGGGTTTTGGTGCCACTTAAGAAGGACCATTTATAAAGTTTGTCTCCACAACCCAACCTTCCCATAGTCCAGGGAGGGTCCAGATTTGGGCCTTTAGCTCTGCCTCATTTCTGTTTAATATCACCGTGTTTCTTTATGTAGCCCCAATTCTCCTGCTACCATATTACTAGAGTCCAGGCTCCATAAACTCTTTTATCTCACAGGATGTATTTAATTGCAATCCCCATATGATGGCACATAGAGCCTCCGAGCTTCTTGCGCCATTTCCCCTCCATACTAATCACAGCTTCAAGCTTGCGTTTACTGTGCAGTAGCCTACTTGCATTTTGATGGCAGGCTAGACCTTGAAGGCCTCATCTTGTTTTCAGTCAACCAGATCTAATTACTGCATAAGGAATAACATAATGCAATCAGAGTCTGTTACTGAAGTTCCCATCTTAAAAAGCTATTGGTTGCCAGGCAGTAAAATAGGGTCATAAAATTAGTCGATAAGGGAAAAATCCATTAGCTGCTGTGGGGTCAGGCGTCCTGTCAATCAAAACCCAAGCTCTGTATGTTTCCTAATGTAGTGATCTGAGCACACAGCTCTCATGCCCTGCAGTCAGTCTCCAAACAATCCAATTTATTATAACTGTCATAACAGCCAATGTCCCCATATAGGACAATGTCAGACTATGAACTAGAGAACTGGCAGAACTGGAGTTGTGTGAATCCTGGCACTTTTGGCTTAGAGGGTTTGGTATGAAGCTCTTTAGTTTCAATTTGCAGAGTTCCTCTCAGCTGAGCTTTGCTTTAAGGGCCCTCAAAGCAAAACTCAGTCAAAACCTTTTGAGTTCCATCCTGTTTTGCACTGACACTGTGGGCTTCAGCTAGTTTTGATATGAAACCATATATTGACTCCAGGTTCAGCTGAGTCTGGGTTCACTCAAAGATTTTGTAAACCTCAGCCAGCCAATGACTACCCTGGCTCTGAGTTTGGATCAAGTCACTGACTTAGGTGTGGTTTGGGTGATGCACAATTCTGAAAAAGGCAACAATCTCCAAGTGAGATTAACCATTGGACTTTTTGTTAGTAATTAGCACTTTGTAATGCACTGGATTTCAATGTCAAATTTGAGACAATTCTCCTGTATTCACAGAGTTTTATCACACCATCAGGTAGAAAATTAGCAAATGCTGATGCATTTCTCTGGATGGGCTAGAATTGGGACCAAGACTGTAATTTCAGATCTGAACATCACCATGCTTTGAGAAAGTCTGATCCAGATTGAAACTTTGCAGCTGGCCCCTGCTTATAAAACGGACCAAGCCAAAACCCTGAATCCAGACATCCTCAAGCTTTTAGGGAAGTTCAGATCTGGCTCCAGACTTTGCAGCTGGGGCCCATTTCCAGCTCAGAATCAAAATGCAAGTCTTGCAAGATAGAAGACACATCCCCGTAACAGCAAGAGATGTTAAAGAGACCAGGACAACAAGAACCCGAATGGTCTTTTTGGTGCTGACTACCCTGGAGATCTAGGGTCAGTTACTTCTCAGTCACACCGGTGTAAATCCAGCGTCTCCATTGACTGCAATAACCATATTCCAGAACGACATAGATATTACTGAGACTAGAATGTGGCTCCTAGTGAATTAGCTATGCCATCACAATCTATCACCCTGAAGCTAAGTAAGTCCAGCTAATGTGGACACGGCCTGAGCTTGGCCCATGGTGGTGTTGCAGGAGTTAAGACTCCCCCCAGTCTACTCACATAGGTCTGGACCAAGATTTGGTGACGGGCGATTTGAAGGGAAGCTCATCGATGACCGTGTTGTTTCTCAGGTCCAGAGGCGTTGGCTTTGCTATCGCAGAAGGAGGATTTATTCATCAGTGAACATGTTCTTTAAGTTCTCCCTAACACTAAATCACCGTCTTTTAAAAAATAAAATGCAAAGGCCTCCACAGCCATGTGGATGATCGCCCCCCCCCCCCCACTTTTATAGAGGTCTATAAAATCATGAATGGTGTGGAGAAAGTGAATAAGGTATTTACCCCTTCATATAACATAAGAACTAGGGGTCACCCAGTGAAATGAATATGCAATAGATTTAAAACAAACATAAGGAAATACTTCTTCACACAATGCACTGTCAACCTGTGGAACTTGTTGCCAGGGGATGTTGTGAAGGACAAAAGTATAACTGAGTTCAAAAAAGAACTAGATAAGTTCATGGAGGATAGGTCCATCAGTGGCTATTAGCCAAGATGGTCAGGGATGCAACCCCATGCTCTGGGTGACCCTAAGCCTCTGACTGCCAGAAGCTGGGAGTGGACGACAGGGGATGGATCACTCGATAATTGACTTGTTCTGTTCACTCCCTCTGAAGCATCTGGTATTGGCCACTGTTGGAAGACAGGATACTGGCCTAGATGGACCATTGGTCTGACCCAGTATGGTTGTTCTTATGTTCTTAAAACACAGACTAGTGGCCTAATCCTGTCATGTGCTGGGCACCTCATGCCTGTTGAACAGCACCCTCACACATTCAGTATCTCCGAGCCATAGATTTGACACCCAAAAGGGATCATTAGATCATCTAGTCTGAGTTCTTGTGTAACACAGGCAAGAGAATTTACCCAGCAATTCCTGCATTTCATCTCCACTGCACTGGGCGGTACAACACCCAGGCTGCAGCTTCCATCTGAATGTGTGAGAAACCAGGAGACTTTCCAAGTTGCTCTGAATTACAGTCTGTTCTTTTATTTTCAAAATGGTGAATTTAAGCAAATGGTTAATTAATCAGTTACGACAATCGAAAAACATGACAACTTAAAAGGTCTCCTGCTGTTTCCTGAACTCAGATGATTATTGGTGTTATGGCAGGGGCTACAGAGATGGTGCTAGGCGCTGTACATACTCATAGTGTATGTCTCCATTTTGAGCGGGAGGTATAACTTCCAGAACAAGGAGACATACCCGTGTGAGCTCTGATGGAGCGAGTGCGCTAAAAGTAGAATGCAACTAGCCTGGTTCGCTGCACAAGCACGTACCTCGGGCAGCTAGCCCCTCCCACGGGCTGCGCTTTATTTTTAGTGCGCTAGCTCAGTCAGAGCTAGCATGGGAATGTTTCCTCAATTACACTGCCAGCTCCAAGGGTAGAAGTACCCATAGCAAGAAACAGTCCCTGCTGCAAGTCTAAACAGAACTGGTATCCCCATTTCACAGAGGGGGACTAAGAGCCTTACCCATACAGGAAGCCGGAGACAGAATCAGGGCTTGAACCTACAGTGCCAGACACCAATGCCTTAACCACAACACCACCTTCTTCTCAAAGAGAGCTGTGGTGCCCAGTGGCCTAATCTACATGAGGAGGATGGAGCTCTGTATTTCCCACTTGGACCTTTCAGTATAATGGCAGGTTCTGGGGAGAGACCATGCACCGCTATAAAGGGAGCGCTGATCCAGCTCCCTTTGAAGACAATGGGGTTGTTAGTAGGCCCATAGTGACACGTGACTGGTGTGTCAAGTACCTGATTTGAAGGTACATTTTTTGGTATGCAGATTACTTGCTATGGGAAAGATTTCTTCTGCGGGGATGCGGGGGGAGGGGGAAAGCAAGGACCTTCCCCATTATAGGGCCTTGTGTAAAGGCCAGGAAGAACTCCACTTATTGTGCATAAGGGCTATGAAGGTTGTGTCATCCCTGAAGATGGAAGAGGAGTGGGGAGGGGTTGGGGCTAAGGCTCTGTACACAGATCCTGGTTAGAGCTGCTCAGAAATTGGAATTTTTGTTTCATGGTAAATTCCAAAACTTGAGTGTTCCCCCTTCACCCCTCCCCCCGCCCCTTCAAACTGAAAAACCAAACTTTCTCATGGAACAAAAATTTGCCCCAAAATTTTGATTTGGAAAAAGGTTAAAAAGTTTAATTTTTTAGACATTTATATTCTGTTCCGTAAGTCATTTTCCGAGTTGCTCTAATAGTGGCCCGTGCAGATGGCTGGCTGTGCTGGGGCAGGGAGCAGTGCCCCGCACAGGGCTGTGGCAGTCAATATGTGCTGGAGGGCTCTGAAAGGCAGTGAGTGCCCTTCCCCGTGTTTGCCTGGAGGCTGTGCACCACTGTTCCCCCATGGTTATGTGGCACAATCTGATACTTCTATTCAGCTGTCTGAAGTATTATAATTAGTCATGGCAGAGTTCCTGTGAAGATTCCCCTCAAGTACAGGAGTTTCTGTCCAAGGAACTGGTCTTACCTTTCCGGTCGGGTTTGAGGTTGCGGTTGACCGGAGGGGGTTGGATTTCGCTCAGCCGCCTGTGGCACTGGGAAATGGCTCCTCCTTTATGGACTGGGAGGGTCGTCGAGGACAATCCCAGTAGGTCAAAGTGGTGTGGACCAGGGCTCATGGGGATGTAGAGATTCTGGGAATTGTCATTCGCTTTCTCCATGTTCAGCAGGGATGAGGAGCCTGGGTTCATTGGGACATAATTGTCCTCGGAGTCAGCACTGTGGGAGCGAGCCACTGCGGCTCTGGCTTGCTGCAAAGCACAGGGAAGTCAAGGGTCAAGAGGATATTTAGTGTGGTATGGAATACGAGCAGCAGTATTCAGTGTAACTCACTGTGGCCTAGACTCCAGAGTATAATCCCTCCAGTGATGAGCTGCCAAAATCTTAACAACGGGTTCCCTCCTCACCCCATGCAGGGGTCATTGCCCACCCCTGCCCCCCGGGACTCCTGCCCCATCCAACCCCCCAGCATTCCTTGACGCCCCCCTGGGACCCCTGCCTTATCCACCTCCCTCCCCTGTCCCCTGACTGCCCCCAGAACCGGGCAGAAGGGTCTCATGGGCTACCGTAGTGGGTGCCCACCCCACCCCTAAGAGCGAGAGGGACCTGCTGGGGGGCGAGGTAGGGAGTCCCGGTGGTGCTTACCTGGGGCAGCTCCCAGGAAGCATCCGGCAGGTCCCTCTGGTTCCTAGGGGCGGGGGAGCGTAGCTGGGGGGGAGCAGGGGGAGCGGCCGCTTCCCCACTGATCACATCAAAAGTGGCGCCTTAGGCGCCGACTCCCTGGGTGCTCCGGAGCACCCACCAGCAGCTCCCCACCCCGTGCCTGGCCCCAGCTCATTTCCGCTCCGCTCCGCCTCCTCCCCTGAACCCACCGCCCTGCTCTGCTTCTCCGCGCCGCCCCCAGCTTCCCACGAATCAGCTGTTTGGCGGGAAGCCAGGGAGGACTGAGAAGCAGGCCGTGGCTTCCCACTCAGGCCAAGGGTGGCGGAGGTGAGCTGGGGCGGGGAACGGTTCCCCTGCACACCCCCCCGGGTTACCTGCTGCGGCGCGGGTGGCCCTCCTCGCGTCCTCCACCCCAGCTCACCTCCGCCTCCCTGGGCCTGAGTGTGAAGCTGCCGCTTGCTTCTCAGCCTGCCCTGGCTTCCCGTGCGAACAGCTGATTCGCAGGAAGCCTGGGGGGCAGAGAAGCACAGTGGGGCGGCGCATTCACGGGAGGAGGTGGAGGCGGAGCAGAGGTGAGGTGAGCTGGGGCCGGGGGTGGGGCGGGAAACTGCCGATGGGTGCTCTGCACCCACCAAATTTTCCCCTGGGATGCTCCAGGGCTGGAGCACCCGTGGAGTCGGCGCCTAAGGCACCACTTTTGGCCGGTTAAATTTAGAAGCCCTTTTAGAACCAGTTGTCCCTAGCGGAACAACCGGTTCTAAAAGGGCTTCTGAATTTAACAACCAGTTCTAGAGAACCGGTGCGAACCGGCTCCAGCTCACCACTGAATCCCTCCCTATCACAGTGAGCAGACATTTACACTGGAGATGGGATCAAAGCTGCCAAATTCACGTCAGCCTTTGGATCTGAAAGTCAAACAGTTCCCAGTTCAGGGGAGTTCTGGTGTTGATTCTCAACATTTCTTTGCTCCCATTCAGCTGTAATTTCTGGGCTAGCCTTTAGTGCTAGAGAGAAGCAGAGCTACCTTTAATATTACAATTGATTTCCAGCATTGCCTAAGGTATGCTAGGCACTTTCCAAACAGGGAAAGAGAAAACAATCCCTGCCCCAAGGAGCTGACATTTCCTGTCCTCCTTAGCGAGTGTCTTTGCTTGACCCAAGTGCTCCGTAGCTCCTGTCAGCTTTCCCCCAGCTCCTGGTTTTAATAATCCCTCTGCGCTAGTTTCCACTTGGGTTAAGGTGAAACCCATCCCTTTGGTATCAGGTCTCCTCCTTTCCTTAAGGAATCTCTAATAAATTTAAACCTCCCCACTACAACATCTTCTCATCCTCGCGTTGAGACCCTGATGGTTCCCTGACTAGCTGGCCCAGGTGTGGCGCTAACCCCAGCATGCTAATTTAGCTTCCAAGACCTCCTTCCTACACCTCCCTATGTCATTTATACCAATATGTACCACAACCCCAGGATCCTCCCCAGCACTCTGTGGATGTTCGTCTAGATGTCCATTGAGACCCAACTTCACAGCCAGTAGGGAAGTAAACAAGGCTACCTCACCACATTTCCCACTATCAGTATTTCTAGTGACCATGTCTCCAACCACAACTCTATCCAGTTTCCGGATGTGACATCGTTACATGAGGAATGATCAGATTCCTCTACCTCTCTTGGAAGGCAGGGCCCATCCATTGGCCCTTCCACTACACTTTAGCCACCTCCCATTATGACACTGGCTCCCTCACAGGGATGGTTGGAACAGCCTGCTGTGAGGTGGACTGGATTTACAGTGTCCCTATAATGGCCTGTAAATAACTCGGCATCTCAATTCCTCCAGCTCAGGAACTCTGGCTTTTCAAGATGCTGTAGTTAGGCACTGAGTATCACAAGGATATTGAGCTGGGAGGATGGTTTGAATTCCCAGATCTGGACCCCTTTGTGTGGCCTCAGAGCATGATTGCAGAAGGTCTGCAAACTCAGAAATGAGCTTTTTCATTTCCACTGTGAATTTTGCACACAGCTCTGATAATGATCTTTATCAAAACATCTCACTGAGCTCCAAGTTCAGGGTGGGGATTAAAGATGGGATGGTGGAATCCATCCAGATAAACTCACGCAAACTTCAAACTGAACTGAACCTTCTCGGAGGTTAGAAAATAGTTCAGCTAACTCTGTTTCTCATGTATCTCTGCATGTCCTGGCTCCAGCCATGACAGAAATGCAGTGCAAGAGGCTGGTTTAATGGTATTTCCAGTTCAAAAGGAAGCAGGAAATATCAGAATTCTCATGATAGAGTCTGTGTTGGCAACATTTCCAGCCCAGCTCTGCAGAATCATAGATTCAGATTCATAGATTATATTTCCAGAAAAGACCATTAAATCATATAGTCTGACCCCCTATATATCACAGGCTCTTACATTTCACACAGTTACCCCTGCATAACTTGTGCTGGGCTAAAGCACATCTTCCATTAAGGCATCCAGTCGTGACCTGAAGACGTCAAGAGATGGAGAATCCACCACTTCCATTTGTAGTTTGCTTGAATGGTTAAAACGCAGGATGTTTACGGTTTGTGTAAGCATCCAAATCAAATCTCAGTTCTCAATAGTGTGAGCTTATCTAGCTACTAGGAAACAACTGTTAAGTTGGTCATCACCAGGGTTGAACCAGACTTCCAGGGCTCCAGCATGAGCTGAAGGACGAAGGCTGCAATTCTGCTTTCACTGAAGTCAAAGCAAAACTTGCATTGAGTCAATGGAGCCAGCTCAAGCCCTAGGTCCCCAAGCTGGCAGCCGTGGCGGAGTCACAGTGACATTTTCAGTAAGGCACAAAATTCTACACTTGCCATGGAAGGCATGACCTGGCAAGTACTTTGTATGGACGCCATTTTGTAGAACAAAATGGCATCCTCCATGCGCATTCAGGGGCCGGTCGGAATTGTACTGGAGGCAAAGCCAGTCCTGGGGCATGTAATGTGTGTGTTGCATAATGGATGGCAGACTCACTTCCTTTGTGGCTGAGGGGGACACATGACACACACTGACGAGTGGGTGATAGTGGCATCAGCTTACCAGATATGAGTTGAACCCGTCATTCACAGACTCTGCTGACTGAACTGTGCTGCTGCCACCATGCTGGGGGTATTCGTAAGTCTCACAGGAAGAAGCTGAAACACAAATCATGGATTCACAATACACACGGCACCTGCTTGTGACTCCTCTAGTTCTAATAGTGCCCCTGACACATGGAGCTCTCAACAGCTCACCTTTAACTATGGCTGGTTATTGCTATACCGTAAATGCTGTGTGTTTAGGTTAGCAGAGGATGGGTATCTGCGCAAGGAGTTCTGAAACTGTGCAAGTCTTCTCTCTTTTTTTTCTATCCCATCTCAAACAGGTTGGTCTAAGTACTCCACAGCCGTTTTATTCATTTATCCTCACTGATGGCTAGTGAGGGTGGTAACAGCATTTGGCTGCAGCTGACCTAGCTCAGCCTGGAATGGGTGTCCTGGAGGGAAAGGCCCCACCTTACATTAACTATTCTCCTCGGCCAGTTAGTTCCTTGCAGCTTTACGCTAAACATTTAAAAAGTGCATGGTGTGTGCGTCCAGCTGGAGATGGACCGACTCTGATTTTCAGAGGTGCTGAAGAACCACCGCTCCAGTCAGAGTCAATGGGAGATGCAGCTGCTGTGAAAATCAGGCCTGGAGAGCACTGAAAATTACCTTTAGTTATCTCAGGTTGGGTGCCCAAACTTCGAGGCCTCCAAAATCAGTGGCAGCTTTTGAAAACATTGGCCATACGTTGAATTAAAAGTCAAATGTACCGGCAGGAGCTGAGAAAAATATGGGCCTGAAAGGTGGTGTTTTGATCTAGATCTGAACTTCCCCAAAGTTTGGGGGTGACTGAATCTGGGGTTTCGGTTCAGCCCTTTATGCAGACAAGAACCAACTACAGAATTTGGATATACCCAAAAATTCAGGAGTGTTCATATATGCCACAGGTCCATCCCCTTAATATGTAGCACCAGCTGCTCAGTTGGAATAAACCAGTGCACCTCCATTGATTTCAGTTGAACTATGCTGATCTACACAGGCTGAGCATCTGGCTCCACTTCTCTCTAAGGGAGTCAGCATCTTTGGCTGTACTGTTCAACTTGATATCTGGGGAAAAGATGCCTTGCCCCACCACACCCCCATTTAAATGTAACACTTACCTCGATGTAGTCTGCTGTTCTCCACTGCTGGTAACGTGTTCCTCCTGGGAATGGTAGCCGCCACGGAGACCATACCTATGCTTTCACCATTCGGCGGGCGCTGCTGGGGGCTGCCCCACCGTGACTCTATCTGCCCTGGTTTAGGGGGCCGGGGTGGGGGAGCAGCAGATGAATCACTGGAGGCCACGGCCAGCGTGTTGTGGTTCTTGTCCAGTGTGAATGTCCTTGGGATCTGGTATACAGAAAGAGGGGTGACGGGGATGTCATAGGAGTCCGTGGAGAGCTCCCCAAACTCCTTGCACAGGGTGTTGTTGGGAGTCTTAAAGGTATAGACCTCCTCGTTATCCGTGTCAGAGCCCGTGAGGCTGGCTTTGGTGTGAGTGTAAGAGCCAAAGCTCCGCGGGAGGTCGTAGGCACTGTCCCTGAGCTCTGAATTGTGTCTGCTGGGCTTCGGCAAGCTGTAGAATCCGTGGACTTGCCCGCCGACCCCGTTCACACAGTGTCCGTTGCCCTGGGAGAGTTTCTGAACGGCCGTGTCGCTCTTCATGAAGAATGAGGACCTTGTGGCTTGGGAGAAACTGGCGCTCCTAGGAAAGAGGAAAGGGTGTGGCTTAGCTCTCCGAGGCAGTGTGGCCAATGGCTACAGCAGGGGTCTGGGCATCTGGAGAGCCACTGACTTGCTCGGTGATCATGGGCAAGTCACGTGCTACACTCCCTGTGCCTCCCCAGCCTGTACAAGTGGAGAAAGACACCTGCCTCACTTGGCTCCACCACAGAGCAAAATCCCCTGAGGGGAAACCTGGGGGCAGCAACAGGAGGGGAGCAGGAAGGGAATTCAGAGGCACAGAGCTTTCATGGTTAACCTGGGATCTGAGCTGTAGGGGGCCAGCCCCCTGGCTGTGTACTAGGGCTGGACAAACTCCACCTCCCTGATGGTCCGATTCAGAGCCCTTCCTTGTGGAAGGTATGATTTGGATGTGACAGAATGCACTCCTGTGTTCACACCCTATTGTTATCATTTTTGTACAAAGTGTGCCTTGTGAGGTACCATTGGGAAACTCATAATTTGCAGGTCAGTCTTGTCCTGATAAAATATGTGTGGCAACATTGTATGTGAAGTTATAAGATTTTCCTATGTGATGTTATTACCCTCTGTTCCAAACCCCACAGCCCCGCCCAAACAGAAGTTGGCAAACAGGTCTGTCCTAACATAAAGGAAAGTATGCTCTACTAAATTTGCATTTAAGTGGTAAACGGAGTCATCAAACAGGGAGGGAAAACAAAGGAAGTTCAAACAGGTGAAAAAAAACCCCAGTGGGGAACATCCTTCCACATAGACTCTGTGTCTCCTGGGTTTCAGCTGGAAATGTTTTTCAAGAGGGAGACTGAAACTATAAAAAGGGACAGAACAACACCGCCCCCCCCAGCACTTCTCTCTCCCTCCCTGTCCAGTGCATTCACTGCACCTGAAGAGACAAAGGAAGCAGCTGTTGGACTCTGGGAGAAGTGGTCCTGATGTAAAGAGTTTGGGCAGTAAGCCTGCTGAAATTATGTGGTGAGAAGACTTTGCTTTGAATCTTATATAGTTTCTTAAGTTAGGCATCAGGAGGCATTTTATCTTTATTTTTCATGTAACCATTTCTGATTTTTATGCCTTATTACTTGTACTCTCTTAAAATCTCTCTCTTTGTAGTTGATAAACTTGTTTTATTGTTTTATCTAATCCAGTGTGTTCAGGTTGACATAGCTGGGTCACTCCATTTGGGGTAGCAAGCTGTGTTCCCTCTAAGATGCACGCTTACCCGGCCACACGGGAACCCATCAAAGGCTGCACATCAGCAGCGCTGGCATACACACAGGGGAGCGTGGAGGACGTGTAGGGTGGGTGGGGGCAGTGGGGTGAGGTGATGGGGGTTTGGAGGAGCGTGGAAAGTGCAGGGCTACCAGGGTGGTGGGGGGGAAACAAGATGCCTCTCTCCTGGATCCAGCTCTGGGGTTATGGCAGGGATGGGAGAGATGCCTCTCTCCTGGCCCAAGCTCCGTGGCTGCGGCAGGGATGGGAGAGACGTCTCTCTCCCAACTCCAGGGCCGGAGGAGTCCTTTCACCCCACCGCAGCCCCGGAGCTGGGGGAGCCTTGGGAGTCAAGAGACTTTGGCTCTTTCTCCAGCTCTGCCATTCAGTTTCTTGGGAAGTCACCTCACTCCACGCTGTGCCTCAGTTTCCCCATTTTCCAGATGGGAATAATGATATTGACCTTCCTCTGCAAAACACTTTGAGATTTATAAATGAAAAGCACTAAATCTGGTTGGCTTTTATATTTGTGTTTTAAAAGGAAATTACCAAAACTAGGACTAATGGAAATGTTTTTGTGACTGTTTTCGTTGGATTTCCAATGACGACAATTCCCTGAGTGGTGAGTGTTGGGGGGCTGCAGGGTGAGGGGTTAAGGGGAGTGGGGTATGTTGGGGGCAATGTGGTGAGTTGTGGGCATTGTAGGGGAAATGGGGATGTCGGGGAGTGGTGGGTAGTTTGGGGACAAAGAAAATTTTAGATTTCAGAATTGGGAAACGGGTCCCTAACCTCTTCTTCAACCAGGGTCCTGTGTGGCCTTGTTGTGCCACTGATAATAGTGTTCCAGGGAAGATTTTGCCTGCAGTAAATTACACAGCGGAGCTGAAATTTGTTTCTGAGGTGTGTAACTTTTGTACACGGGGTAGGCAAGGGCCAGCGAAAGGATGGTTTTGTTTCTATTTTAAGATCCAGGCATGTCTCCCACAACGTGTGCAGATAAAGGTGCTGCTGTTCACAGAAACCATCACAAGATGGCGCTAAGAAATAGACTCATTTGAACAAAGACTGAGCATCACAAGACAATGCTGAATTTCACCAAGTGGATACTCAGCCCTTGGAATTTGGTTCCTGGGTCCCAGCCGGGTATTCTGACTCTGACAGTGACTTACACCAGATGCCCCAGAGAAAGAGCCTTGCTTTGCCTTTCATCTGAGGATCTGAAAGTACTTTGCTAGGGTTAATTAGACAGTTCCCCCTAACGCTGCTGCCACATAGTGACTATTATCCCCATTTTACAGCTGGGTAAGACCCAGAGAGGTTACATGGGAACAGTACCAAGGAGCCCTGACACCTTGCTCTAGGGCTGTAACCATGCGTCAGGGAAGGAATTTTCTTCCAGACCCCTACTGGAGATCAGCTGATACCATGATCATGAAGGTTGACAGCCCTTATTATTTTTATCCCAGCTAATGTACCTGCAGATGCTTCTCTGGGCATTCGAATTATTTCTATAGAGTCCAGGTTAGAGCGGGGCAACATTTTTCGAGTGTAAATTTTTTCCAGTGAAAAATGCTGATCTGGTGACATGAAAATGTTTTGCGAATTCCTGTGCTGAAAACAAAACACAAAAATTCTTAATCTGGGCATGTTTCATTTCAACCTTTTCAAAATGAAATGTTTCAATATTTTCAGTCTGGAGCAACTTTTTGTTTAGAAATTTCCTATCATTTTACTTTTAAAAACAATTCAGAACCAATTTGAAAGGCTCAAAATCAAAACAAAACATGCTGTTCAACCCAAAACAAAGTTTCGTTTTACTTTTCGATTAATTGAACATTTGAAAAATTGTTTTCACGGCAGCCTGAAACTATTTCCTCACCCCCCCTCCAATCTTTCAGACTTATCAGTGAACCAAAAAATCCATTATTTGCACAGCGCTAGACCAGGTCACTGGCGTAAGGGGCCGTCTTATTCCTACTCCAAGGACATCTAGCCCTTGTTATCTTTCCTCCTTGTCTCAGATTCCTCTGTCACCAGGCTTGCAGAGGATGTGTGCAAAATGGTCTTTAGTCTCCAAGAGGCGTCTAACAGCTGGACCATGAGGAAGGTTATTTATAATGTTTCATTAATTCCATCTGAAGTTAATTTTTTTTATTGTTAGTGAAAGACAGATGCAGCAGGGAAATTCTGTGGGGACTCAGGAAAAGCCCCTGATCTCAGCAATCCAGTTGTGCTGTGACCTTTACTCCCGTCTTGTTCTCTCAGTAGTCCCTCCTCATTGCTTATACTCTGCAAACCGGCTCTCCACTGTTTAAGGCAGCCCTTCCAGCTGGGAGGTGGGATGGCTGCCATTCTCCCATAAATACTTCACTGAACGTGACTGACAGCTGTGATGCAAACCAAGGTCTGGGGTACAGCAGGTTTGCACAGTCATCATATGAAACATCAGAAGGGTATCAAACAGCAGGCAAATCTACCCTTCCCTTGAAATAGAAAAATTGTTATTTTGTCCAGAAAGCTTTACATAAAGGTTAAAACTGGAAACGATGGGTCAGATTCATGCAGTGCAGAGGGACTAAAAAGCTGGGCAGCTTAGGATTCCTTTAGCTGGCATAGTCACTGCCAGCTCTTTTTGCTTTTTGCTGCCCCCTCTCAGCCACTCCAGCATAGGGGGCATGTCATGGACATAGAGAGGGAGAGAGGGCTTGGCCACAGTTCAGCTGCATGCTGGCAATCCCTAGCATTGGAACAGCCCCTGGAAGTCTTTACAGCTGGGTGTAATGTAGATGAGCCCCAAGGCTGCTCTACATTATGCCATGGGCCACCCCACCCCACATCAGCCCTTGGGATCGGGGGGACATTAAGACAGTTTAGAGCCAGCATTGCCCTCTCTTCAGCTGCCTAGATTCACTGATGCAGTAAGGCTGACATCATGCCTTTGATCAAGGCACAGTTCTCATTCATGTCAGTGATAGACATGTGAGATTAAGTGACTTGCCCAAGATCACATAGCCAGTCAGTGGCAGAGCTGGAAGTAGACTCCAGTTGTCTGTAGCCAACCGCCAGCGCTCCCTCTGGATATAGCTCTGAGGGTGGAATATCATTGCTGATGTTACAGGGTTTCCCCCTACATTTGCCCATAGACCTCCTACCGTACCTTGTATTTTCTGATTTTCGACTCATACACTGGTGCAGGAAGAGATAGTCCTGTGGGGCACTGGCAGACAAGGTGGTCTGGACGTGGTTGGCAGGTGAATCGAAAGTGAACAAGGTAGGTTGGCTGGAGTGGGCAGGAGCTGACGACTTGCGTTCTCTGAGCAGGTGGTGGTTGGAGCTGTTTAGCTCGGCTGGGGAGGAGCGCGGACCATGGCTCACCAAGGGAATGTTCCTCAGAGTATCTGTGTGAGAAAAATACAATGAGGATTATTAGCATGTAAACAGCTAGCCCTTTCTAGCTATAGCTCTACAAGCACCATGCAAAGGCGGAGGAGGAAAGCGAGACGTACAGTGGCCTACCCAAGAACACTCACTGGGTTTTTGGGTCACCATCACCTGGCTCTGCAGGCAAGTGTTCGACCCCCAGGCCACACTCCACTGCCACTCAATTAGGCACTTACTTTCAGTCATCAAAGTTATACCTGTCTAGAGATCTCAGCTGCGATGCACTTAAAAATAACCGTGCAAATGCCACCAATCCAATGGCAGCTTTGCAGGCAGTCCGAACGCTGAATGGGCCATGGGAGTCTAGACTGTATTCTCACCTCCAGATCATGACTAACACACATTGACGGGGCAGCAAGGGCAAACTTGTGTTCCCACCGCCCCTCAGGCTGTGGATAAAGACAAGATTTAATTCTCCAGGGTTGCCCATCTGGTGCCTTTCACAAGCACTAATGATTCATGCCAACTACAGAGAATTCTTTCCTGGGTATCTGGCTGGTGAATCTTGCCCATATGCTCAGGGTTTAGCTGATTGCCATATTTCAGGTCGGGAAGTAATTTTCCTCCAGGGCAGATTGGAAGAGGCCCTGGAGGTTTTTCGCCTCCCTCTGTAGCATGGGGCATGGGTCACTTGCTGGAGGATTCTCTGCTCCTTGAAGTCTTTAAATCACGATTCGAGGACTTCAATAGCTCAGACATAGGTGAGAGGTTTTTCGCAGGAGTGGGTGGGTGAGATTCTGTGGCCTGCGTTGTGCAGGAGGTCGGACTAGATGATCATAATGGTCCCATCTGACCTAAATATCTATGAATCTATGAACCTTGTCCTTAATAATTTGAACTTTAGATTCTTTAGGAAAATGCTCAGGAGATGGTTTTGCTTATGGTTATTAGTGACATAGTCATGCAGGAACCCACCATATTCCTCAGCATGGGAAACACAGACAGTTATTGGTGCTGGCGTTAAATTAGTGAGTATCTGCTGACAAAGCCACCTAGGTGATCATAGAATCATAGACTATCAGGGTTGGAAGGGACCTCAGGAGGTCATCTAGTCCAACCCCCTGCTCAAAGCAGGACCAATCCCCAACTAAATCATCCCAGCCAGGGTTTTGTCAAGCCTGACCTTAAAAACCTCAAAGGGAGGAAATTCCACCACCTCCCTAGGTAACCCATTCCAGTGCTTCACCACCCTCCTAGTGAAAAAGTTTTTCCTAATATCCAATCTAAACCTCCCCCACTGCAACTTGAGACCATTACTCCTTGTTCTGTCATCTGCTACCACTGAGAACAGCCTAGAGCCATCCCCTTTGGAACTCCCTTTCAGGTAGTTGAAAGCAGCTATCAAATCCCCCCCCATTCTTCTCTTCTGCAGACTAAACAATCCCAGTTCCCTCAGCCTCTCCTCATAAGTCATGTGTTCTAGCCCCCTAATAATTTTTGTTACCCTCTGCTGGACGCTTTCCAATTTTTCCACTTCCTTCTTCTAGTGTGGTGCCCAAAACTGGACACAGTACTCCAGATGAGGCCACACCAATGTTGAATAGAGGGGAACGATCACGTCTCTCAATCTGCTGGCAATGCCCCTACTTATACAGCCCAAAATGCCATTAGCCTTCTTGGCAACAAGGGCACATTGTTGATCATATCCAGCTTCTCGTCCACTGTAACCCCTAGATCCTTTTCTGCAGGACTGCTGCCTAGCCATTCGGTCCCTAGTCTGTATCGGTGCATGGGATTCTTCCATCCTAAGTGCAGGACTCTGCACTTGTCCTTGTTGAACCTCATCAGATTACTTTTGGCCCAATCCTCTAATTTGTCTAGGTCCCTCTGTATGGTATCCCTACCCTCCACCGTATCTATCACTCCTCCCAGTTTAGTGTCATCTGCAAACTTGCTGAGGGTGCAGTCCACACCATCCTCCAGATCATTAATGAAGATATTGAACAAAACCGGCCCCAGGACCGACCCTTGGGGCACTCCACTTGATACCGGCTGCCAACTAGACATGGAGCCATTGATCACTACCCGTTGAGCCCGACGATCTAGCCAGCTTTCTATCCAGCTTATAATCCATTCATCCAGCCCATACTTATTTAACTTGCTGGCAAGAATACTGTGGGAGACGTATCAAAAGCTTTGCTAAAGTCAAGGAATAACAAGTCCACTGCTTTTCCTTCATCCACAGAACCAGTTATCTCATCATAGAGGCAATTAGATTAGTGATGTACACACACAAATACACCCAGGAACTGGAAACTGGGTCCAATGGTGCAACTATAAACTGGCAGCATCAAATGCCACCTTCTCTGCAGGGGAATATGGGGAAACAGAAGGAATTAAGTGGTCGTGGAGTAAATGGACTGAGGGCCGGGTCATGGAAGTCGCCTAGCAGGAGGTTCTCAGCACTTGACAGGAATAGGAGGCTGTTTCTCCTCTCATTTACTCCAGTGAAAATCAGGAGAATGTTCCCTGAAGTCAAGGAGGTCACACTGGTGACAAACCAGCATGAGAGGAGAATATATTCAGGGTCTCTGCATAGGAAAGAATTAAACCAGGCTCCCACTGAAGGGCTCCTAAGGGCCTCTTTAAACAAGTTCTTTAGTTCCCAAGTTCTTGCCTTCAAGCTTAGCCCCAACTGATCCTGAGGAGGGAATACAAGAAGCAGGTGGCTGACTGCATTTGCCTTGCTGGGACATCCTGAGGCAAGGGAGCCTGATTCTTCCCTGCCTGGGGCAGCCATTCACACCTGTGCCCAGTGAGTCCACCATGTTGCCAGCATACAGTGGAAGCATTTTATACCCTTTTTTGCGCTCACTTTTCACAGGGGTAAATGACTACACAAGGCACAAATCTGCTAGGAATCAGGCCTAACATCATCATGAACTCACTGGAACACCAGTTTACAAATGGGAGCTTTTAAATAGTGAGTTGTGCTTCTCATCCAAAGAACTCCCCAGAGGCATTAGAGACAGGTGTTCAATATGCCTCACCACACACCTGTTTGGGATTATTACATCCTAGTTACAGCAGGGTAAACCGAGGCACAGAGAAGTGAGGTGTCTTGCCCAAGGTCACATATTGAGTCAATGGTAGAGCAGGAAGGCATTCCAGAGTCCTGATTCTCCTCTCCTACTGTTTTATGGTGTAAGTCCATTGATTCCAAGAGAGCTTTTTCTGATTTACACCAGGTGAAGTGGGAAAAGATGCAAGGCCTAACTCAAAGTCCCCTTCTCTAGCCACTTCCTAACACTGCCTCTGCACTGTTGCTGAAGGAGAAAATACATTTTAAAATACTAACTCTATTTCCACCCAATGCCCCTACAGCGATCCAGAGCCATCCCAGCTCTCCGATAAATGTGCTTCAAGCACTTGAACCAGGCATGAATTTTTACAGCCAGGCTGTAAGCCCCATAAAAACAAGGAAATATATATTGGAAAAGCAGAGCCAGTTTAGTTAAAGTGGTTTCAAGAGTTCCCAGGCGAGGCATGTAAACACAATACATATAAAACTCTAGTCATATGGTACTGAAGTCACCATTTTTATAGCTGTGATTTTAACTAATGTAGTGTTAATGGGAAAAGTGTCTGATTGACAGTCCTGGGGAATTAAATCCTCTCTCCATGGAGCCGGCACAGCACAGTCAACAATAGTGCAAACTGCTCGTTTGCCTCAACTGTGATCTGCCTGGACCACCCATAGGGATTCATAGATAAGGATTATGATCAGCCCGTCTGTCTTTCTGCAGTGTACAGGCCAAAGAACGTAACCCACTAATTCCCACACCGAGGGTATAACTTCTTGTCTGAACCGCAGCAGCTCTTTTACAAAGATATCTGGTCTTGATTTGAAAATGTCAGGTGATGGGGAATCTACCACTGCCCAAGGTTAATTGTTCCACTGTTACAAATTTGTACCTTGCGAGAGGAGAGACGGACAGCTCAGTCTCCATGTCCATTCAATCCTGAACCTTTCTGCCCAGTGGGGCAGATAAGTGCGAGTTGAGATGGTGGGTTTGTGAAGTGGACACCTGTGCACTAAGATCTGGACTTGGATCACAGCCTTAGTTCACACATGGCATCACTTCTGAACCAAACAAGCTGCCTGCCAGACTATGTGCCTGACATATAAATACGCAGAAGTAACAGGCCCCAGCCTGCAATTTTTGCCCAGGGAAAACTCCCAGTGAAGTCAAGAAATGGAGCCCACTGGTTGGTAGTGTTACTCTGTTTTGACCCAAGTGGCGAATCAAAGCCTGTGAGTGTTCCAGTTGCGACGAGAAACAGATGATAGAGGCTGATATTTCTTTGATGCAATCTTGTTTATTTACAAGGAATGTACAAAGTCCTGCTTCTCCAAACACAGGAGGAACCCAAAACAGGGGATAGCTTTATTGCTTACAGCTCTAAACCTCTTTTAGCCAGCACCAGACCCCAAAACTCTCTCTCCAGCTTCTTCCAGGGCTGTACCATACTTATAGGCCTCAGCTTGAATTTACAATACTCAGCAAAAACTCTTCTGCCCACACAGTTTAAAACTCTCGGGCAGGGTCACATAACCCTTTTGTTTTAGGTGGAGGATTGTGATTAATTTATCCTTACAGTTATGTTAACTGAAGAGTGCATTCACATCCATTAATCTCAACAAAGTTTTAACTCAATCCATAACAAAGTTTCACCTAGTTCATAACAGTATTATAATAAGTATTATTATTTACACAGCACCCAAAGGTGTGTTAGGTGCTTTGGGCCAGAGCTTTAAAGATGTTTAGGTTCCTAACGATGGAAATAGGTTCCCAGTGGGATTTTCAAAAGTGTCTAGGCATCTAATTCTCCATGGGAGTTAAAAAGCTGGCCTTTTGCAACATGTAAGAAGGCAGAAGTTCAGACCCTGGTTCCCTGATCCGCCTACATTGTGCCGCTAGGGTTGCCAGCCATCCAGTTTTCAACTGGAACGCCCGGTTGAAAAGGAACTCTGGTGGCTCCGGTCAGCGCTGCTGATCGGGCTGCTAAAAGTCTGGTCAGCGGGGCAGCATGGCTAAGACAGGCTCCTTGCCTGCCCTGGCTCTGCGCGACTCCCAGGAACTGGACAGAAGGTCCAGCTCCTAGGTGGAGAGGTGGCCAGGGGGGCTCTGAGTGTTGCCCCCACCCCGAGCACTAGCTCTGCAGTTCTCATTGGCCAGGAACTGCAGGCAA
The DNA here is from genome assembly GCF_965140285.1 of Lepidochelys kempii. Lineage (NCBI taxonomy): Eukaryota > Metazoa > Chordata > Testudines > Cheloniidae > Lepidochelys > Lepidochelys kempii. Next base: position 17,512,367 of record NC_136380.1, read on the forward strand.
TGGGAGCTGTGGGGGTGGTGCCTGTGAGCGAGGGCAGCACACAGAGCCTCCGTGGCCAAGCCTCCGCCTAGGGGCCGCAGGGACATGTCGCCACTGCCGGGAGCTATCAGAGGTAAGCGCTGCCTGGAGCCTGCACCCCGCACTCCTCCCACACTCCAACGCCCTGCCCCAGCCCTGAGCCCCCTCCCGCACCCAAACTCCCTCCCAGAGCCTGCACCCTGCACCCCAATCCCCAGCCCTCCTGCACCACAAACCCCTCATCTCCAGCCTGCACCCCCCAGCCTGAGCACTCCGAACCCCTCATCCCCGGCCCCACCCCAGAGCCCACACCCCCAGCTGGAGCCCTCACCACCACACACCCTAACCCCCTGCCCCAGCCCAGAGCCTCCTCCCACACGCCAAACCCCTTATCCCCAGCCCCACCCCAGAGCCCACACCCCCAACCGGAGCCCTCATCCCCTCCCGCACCCCAACCCCCTGCCCCAGCCCAGTGAAAATGAGCAAGTGAGCGAGGGTGGGGGACAGTAAATGACGGAGGGAGAGGGGCTGGAGTGAGCGGGGGGTGGGGCCTCAGGGCTGGGGGCGGGGCAAGGGTGGCTGGTTTTCTGCAGTCAGAAAGTTGGCAACCCAATGTACCGCTCTGGTCGTGTGCACCAGACAGAAAGCAGGTGTAACTAGCTGTTTGAAAATCCCACAGTGTTGGGGAAAGTCCAGGTAAAGTGAAGACCAGAGAACCGGCCACCCCAGCCTCCTAGCTTCGGTGTAGAGTGTGTGTCAGGGGCGTGACTGCAGATGGGGGTGTGGCTGGAGTGCAGCTCCGACGTACAAGATAAAACCTGCAAAGGGAGACTCTGATCTCCGTTATGCTGGCAAATACCACTGTAACTGAGATCAGAATTTTCCCAGTATAACCCAGGCCTGCCTGGGGTGCTGCTCTGTCCCCCTCTCGTGGCACCTAGCCCAGCTAGAGACTGAGGACTCTGCTACAGCCTTAGCTAAGAACAGGGTTTCTCAAATTTCATTGCACCCTGGCCCCCTTCTGACAACCAAAATTACAACATGACCCTAGGAAGGGGGACTGAAGCCCGAGACCCATCACTCAAGGCAGGGGGGCCAAAGCTCAAGCCTGCTGCTGTGAGGGGCACTAAAGCTTAAGGGCTTCAGCCCCAGGCAGTGGGGCTCAGACTTTGGCTTCAGCCCCGAGCTCCAGCAAGTCTAATGCCAGCCCTGGTGACCCCATTAAAATGGGGTTTGTGGTGGGGCAACTGCCCCACCCCTATGAGAGATAGGGCTAGAGTAGGTCAGAGCGGCTGTGCAGAAGGGCAGCCAATCAGGAAAAGGCCTACTGGGAGCCAATCAGGGCTAGGCTAGGCCCTATATAAAGGCTGCCCAGGAAGGGAGCAGGTAGTCTGTCCCAGACCTTTGTGGGGAAAGGTCTGTCTCCTGATAAGGAGACAGGTACCTTGGCTGGAGCAGTGCTGGGCAGGCTTGGGGAAGCATAGAAGGGCTCTGGCCCAATATCTGCCAGACTGTGGGCCCTGATAGAAAGGGCCTAGAGGGTGTAAAGGGCCAGAGGGGAAGTGGCCCAGGAACAGTTAGACAAGGGGAGAGAAGGAGGGCAGGGAGGCTGCCACTAGAGGGTCCCTGGGTTGGGACCCAGAGTAGTGGGCTGGCCTGGGTCTCCCCTCTTCTCTTGCCCCCTCCCTCTTACTCCTTGTACAGCACCTGGCTGTGGAAGGGTGGCTGTGACAGACTGCAACCGGCCCTTGAACAGAGGGGCTAGACTTGAGGGGTTGTGGTTGGCCACTGAGGCAGGAGCAGACTGGAAAGACTGCTGTTAACCCTCTTCCCTCTCCCCCCCCCCGGGAGGGGGTGAATATGGACTTGGGGGCACTGTTGGAGGGCAGTGTCCTGAAGAGGATGGTGTGAGCTGGGTGCAACATGGGTTGAGATGCCAATCGAGGGCAAGATGGACGTGACACCACCGGCAGAGGCCGCTCTGCATGAATTGAGCTAATTCCCAGACTGAACAGAAAGAGGTGCTGTGGTGGTGAGTCCCAACCCACTTTGGGGTCCCGACCCACAGTTTAAGAACCTCTGGCTAAGAGCGATATGTCTCTTAGCTCATACAGTAGGAGTAGCTCATACACTAAGTTTCAGGGATGCCGGGTTTGATCCTGCCTGCTGATGACTGGGGTGTGTGGACATTACACCAGCTCTAAAATGAGATTTTGATTAGTCCACACCCTTTTATCTTCCTCCATGATTATTAGTAAACACCTTCTAAACAATCCACTGTCTTTAACCATCACTTATCACAGGTAAGGTTTGTTGCTCCTAACTTGACCATGGGATCCTATTGAAAGAGAGAGTAAGAAACTGGGTGTTGTAAGTGAAAGTTGCTGTTATAAAGATCATGTTCCACCTGGGACATCACTGGAAGGATGAATGAAAGATCTTTGAATTTTATCTGTCTTCTCTAGATCCCCAAATCTGGGCCAGATTCCACTCTAGATTGAAGTCAATGTTGCTACTCTGGATTTATACTGGTAAAACTGAGATCAGAATGTGGCTCTTGGTCCTTGTGACACGACCAACAGAGAGAAGAATGGCCCCTCAGGAGGTGGTTTTTTTTCAGTCCTCTAAATCATGTCAAGGTACCAAATTGATCTGTCTGCTGATCTTTCACTGCTGATGTATTTTCCCCCATCATACTGTGAACTTCTATTGAGACAGAAAAAGCACATTAGTAAAAGTCCAGGAGTGTGGCTCAACTTTATTGTGTGGTTTGTGATAAACACAAAAATCAATATTTAACATTGACATTAATGGGGTTAGAGGAGGACTTAAACCTAACTCTTGTTTTCTTTGCATGGATATTAAAAATCCCTTGGTGCTTTTCAGGGGAGTAGACAGCTGCCTCAGTGTCCTTGGACACTTATCATTATTATTAAATATTTATGCTGCTATAGTTGCTAAGGACCCCAATCAGAACTGGTGCCCCACTGTATTGTAGGCTCCGGAGATACAGTCCCTGCCCTGAGAATCTGTGAGCTGGGTTGCTGGCTGCATCAGTGCTTGCACCAGCACAGAGGGAATGCAGTTTTTTGCCTCCCCTATTCGGTGCCTGCTGAGATGGGGGTGGCCTCTGGCTAGGGCAGTCCAGATGACTTCACTGAGTTGTACCCTCTGCTGCAATGGCCTGTATGGCGCTCTACAGGGGCACAGAATAGGCAGAGCACAGATCCACTCTGGCTACATCCCAGATCCATCCTCTCCCTTCTCTGGCCTGCCCCTGCAACTGGGGCTGTTGCAGAGGCAGTACTGGGTGCCCCTGCCCAGAGGTATTCCTCAGGGGGGGAATTTATGCCTGCCTAACAGCCCCTTTGCACCAGCCTAGCTGACATAAGTGGGCTGTATGGCAATGATAATGAAGACAGGCAGCATACTAAAGGAGAGGGACAAGGATACAAACAAATTGATCCTATTGTCTATAAATACAGACAAGTCATAAAAAGACCATATTTGGTTAGACCAATGGTCTTTCCAGCGCAGTATCCGGTCTTCTGACAGTGACCAGTGCCAGGGGCTTCGGAGGGACTGAACAGAACAGGTAATCAAGTGATTTCAGGAGAGTAGAAAAGTGATTACCTGATACCTATTCTTAGCTTCTGGCAAACAGAGGCTAGGGACACTTTAGAGCATGGTTTTGCATCCCTGCCCATCCTGGCTAATAGCCATTGATGGACCTATCCTCTAGAAACTATCTAGTTCTTTTTTGAACCCTGTTAGTCTTGGCTTTCACAATATCCTCTGGAAAAGTTCCACAGATGGACTGTGCATTGTGTGAAGAAATACTTCCTTTTGTTTGTTTTTAAACCTGCCTATTTCATTTGGTGACCCCTAGTTCTTGTGTTTGAGGAATAAATAACACTTCCTTATTTCCTTTCTCCACACCAGTCATGATTTTATAAACTTCTGTCATATCTCTTAGTTGTCTTTTTTCCAAGCTGAAAAATTCCAGTCTTATTAATATCTCCTCATATGGAAGCTGTTCCATACCCAATATCCTTTTTTGTTGCCCTTTTCTCTACCTTTTCCAATTCCAATATCTCTCTTGAGATGGAGCGACTGGATCTGCGTAGCATGGATTTATATCGGGTGAGCAAACCTTTTGCCCCAAGGGCCACATCTGGGTGGGGAAATTGTATGCAGGGCCATGAATGTAGGGTTGGGGCAGGGGGTGCAGGAGGGGCTCAGGGCAGGGGGTTGGGGTGTAGAGTGCAGGAAGGGTTCAGGGTGCAGGCTTCAGCCTGGCACCGCTTACCTCAAATGGCACCAGGGTAGCAGTGGCATGCAGTGGGACTAAGGCAGGCTCCCTGCCTGCCCTGGCCCTGCACTGCTCCTGTCATAAATATAAAGGGAAGGGTAAACTCCTTTGAAATCCCTCCTGGCCAGGGGAAAGCTCCTCTCACCTGTAAAGGGTTAAGAAGCTAAAGGTAACCTCGCTGGCACCTGACCAAAATGACCAATGAGGAGACAAGATACTTTCAAAAGCTGGGAGGAGGGAGAGAAACAAAGGGTCTGTGTGTCTATATTCTGTCTTGGCTGGGGATAGACCAGGAATGGAGTCTTAGAACTTTCAGTAAGTAATCTAGCTAGGTATGTGTTAGATTATGATTTCTTTAAATGGCTGAGAAAAGAACTGTGCTGAATAGAATAACTATTTCTGTCTGTGTATCTTTTTTGTAACTTAAGGTTTTGTCTAGAGGGGTTCTCTATGTTTTTTGAATCTAATTACCCTGTAAGATATCTACCATCCTGATTTTACAGGGGGGATTTCTTTATTTCTATTTACTTCTATTTTTATTAAAAGTTGTCTTGTAAGAAAACTGAATGCTTTTTCATTGTTCTCAGATCCAAGGGTTTGGGTCTGTGGTCACCTATGCAAATTGGTGAGGCTTTTTATCCAACATTTCCCAGGAAAGGGGGGGTGTGCAAGTGTTGAGAGGATTGTTCATTGTTCTTAAGATCCAAGGGTCTGGGTCTGTAGTCACCTAGGCAAATTGGTGAGGCTTTTTACCAAACCTTGTCCAGGAAGTGGGGTGCAGGGTTTTGGGAAGTATTTTGGGGGGAAAGACGCGTCCAAACAGCTCTTCCCCAGTAACCAGTATTAGTTTGGTAGCGGCCAATCCAAGGACAAAGGGTGGAATATTTTGTACCTTGGGGAAGTTTTGACCTAAGCTGGTAAAGAGAAGCTTAGGAGGTTTTTCATGCAGGTCCCCACATCTGTACCCTAGAGTTCAGAGTGGGGGAGGAACCTTGACAGCTCCCGGAAGTGGCCAGCATGTCTGGCAGTGACTCCTGGGCATGGGGTGGAGCAAGTGGCTCCACCGCGCTGGCCTGTGGGTACCACCCCCAAAGCTTCCATTGGCCGCAGTTCCCCATTCCTGGCCAATGGAAGCTGCGGGGGGGGGACAGTGCCTGCAGGCGAGGGCAGCGCTTGAAGCCCTTTCCCCACTGCTTCCCCCAGGGGCCGCAGGGACATGGTGCTGGCCGCTTCCAGGAGCAGCGTGGGGCCAGGACTGGCAGAAAGCCTGCCTTAGCCCTACTGCGCCATGGGGCTGGCAATCCCGTGGGCCAGATTGAAAGTCCTGATGGGCCGTAGTTTGCCCTCCCCTGATTTATATAGAGGCAAATATTTTCTGTCTGTCTTAATGATTCCCAACATTCTGTTCACTTTCTTGACTGCTGCTGGATGTTTTCAGAGAACTGTCCACCATTACTCCAAGGTCTCTTTCTTGAGTGGTAACAGCTAATTTTAGACCTCATCATTTTATATGTGTATTTAAGATTGTTTTCCAGTGTGCATTACTTTGCATTTATCAAGTCTTGCTGTTAGAAATAAAATGTCAGACATCCCCATCTGCTCCTCAGCCCAGCCACCCCCCGCAGGCTGCCCACCTCTGTGGAGATGCCTGTATGAAAAACAAAAAAGATCCCAGTTTCATAGGTATTCACATCAGGCCACGGTGTATTTTAATTATTGTTGCACAGGCCTAGCTGCTAAGGCAGCCATTTTACATCATACCATAAGCTGCCTCTTCTCATCTATCATTTCTACCTCCATGCCAAATCTCCCCTATGGCTACTGCTGCCCGACAGTCGTGGGAATGAGGCATGTTAGAATTCAAAGGCATTGGGAATAGATTTGATTGTCGGGGGGCCATTCCGCCAAAGTGATTTGGCATCTACTGAAGATGTAGGGAAGCTGATGAATGCACTAAAAAATAAACAGCAATTTAAGGCAGGACTAATGGCTCCACAGCTCTCCCTGACTGAAAAGATGTTTATAAAAAAAGGCAAAAAAGCAGGTGGCAGGGGAGCTCCAGTAAAAGCATGCTGCTCCCTCAAGGGATACCATTCCATTGACATCCGCATTGATTTTCAAAATGAATTCCCATTACACTTCTCGCACTGACCTGGACACCAAGCACATTAACGGGAGTGAATTCAGCACTCACTTACTCCATTAGGTTTGTGAGATGAACTCCATAAATAGCAGGTGAGAGATGGATTGTTCTGTGGGTCTGGTAGGGTATTTCAAGTGCCAGAAAAATAAATCCAGCTGCTGCACCATGAGGCTGCCAAGATATATTTTTGTTATTAGATAGGAAAGTGTGCTTTAGGTCAAACCTCAGTGACGGGTACTTTCGGGGAGGGGGAAAAGTATGCAGTGTTAAGATTCACCTGACATGATGGGGATTACTTTTGATCCATGCTAACAGCTCCAGCGCTTGAAGAAAAGCCAAGGTGTTAGCATTTCTATACTGGCTGGAAATGGCAATAGGTTAGAGGAAGGCTGACCTTGTGATTATGCCACAAGGCTGCAACTCAGGTGCTCTGGATTCCAGTCCTGGCTCTCCACAAGCAGCCTGAGTCACCTTGGGCAAGTCATTCCCCTCGCTGTGCCTCAGCTCCCCATCTGTAAGGGAAGGATAACACATCCTTTCTATCACCCTTTGTCTACAGAGACAGTACGCTCGTCAGGACAGGCACTGTTTGTACAGCCCCTAGTACAATGGGGCTCTGATCACAGCTGGCATCTCTTGGCCCTACTGAAATGCAAATAATACCAGCTATAGGGTTCATTTTTTAGCAAGTACAAACCTGCTGAACTGAATAGAATTCCCTTTCTCCTAAAAATACACACCTCATGCATGGTTGGCAATGCAATGCGGAGAATGGGAGGGAGGGATTGGTAATAGGCGATGGAGTCCTGGCTTTCTCCACCTGGGGTTCAAAGCCAGCCCCAGCTGGCATCTCCAAAAGCTATAGCCAGTTAGCAGGTGGTAAGAAATGAGCTGACAAACTCAGTTCTGAGTGGGCAAGGTCATTGCAATGGACACTTCTGCTGGCAGGGTTGCTTTTCCAGAGCTGGGAGGGTGTAGAGCCTACCTTGCCCCTCGGGGTTGTTCAGTGGGGGCAGCTAGCATCAGCCCTGTTTGCAGTGATGTGCCATTTCCTGGATGGGCAGAGAACATCAGTTTCCAGAGCCTTGTCTACGTGGAGTATGTTGTTTCCTACCATTGTTCTAGGCCCAGTGCAGCTTCTGCAGTGCCGCAATAACGGCAGTGCTGGTGTAGATGGGGCACTGGTGTCTTTAACCACTGTGTGGTCTAATCCCAGAACGCTGGTGCTTCCACCTTTGCTAGCCCTATATTCTCCGGAGAGACCATGCAGGGCTCCCTTTCTAGTCCCCCGCCTGCAGTATTATGGGGTAATGCCTAGTAACACCAGAGTTAATGTTGCAGCAGTGTTTCTGTTTAGAGCTATTTGAAAGTGCTCCTAAATCCACATGCTGAGGCAGGTGGCCATGAAAAAATCCTTGTGCCACCCAACTGTGAGTCTGCCCTCCTCTCCCCCGCCCCCCTCCACAGACACACACTTTGATTCTTTCCCAAAGGAGTCCCTCAGGCAGCTCCCAGGACTGTACCTTTGTGTGCAACCAGCCTCAGGTATTCCTTGGATCAATGAATTGGAGCACAGTGAAGGAGTACTAGTGGCACCTTAGAGACTAACCAATTTATTTGAGCATAAGCTTTCGTGAGCTACAGCTCACTTCATTGAATTCATGCATCCGATGAAGCGAGCTGTAGTTCACGAAAGCTTATGCTCAAATAAATTGGTTAGTCTCTAAGGTGCCACTAGTACTCCTTTTTTCTTTTCGCGAATACAGACTAACACGGCTGCTACTCTGAAACAGAGCACAGTGAAGTCTCTATGAACAGGTGTGGTACACTGGAACTGTGCCAGGTGCAGGGCAAATATCAAGAGTAGTTATGGAGGGCTAAGGTACTGTCATACTCCCAGTTCCTCATGCCATCCCCACGGGGGCGGAGTTAAGGTTGTGTGGGAAGTGTCATTTTAACCTCACACTTCCTGGTTTTCCAGCCCTTCAGTTTTGGGCGTTAAACTCTCACGATCTAGCAAGGCAGGGGGTGCACAGGGCACAGCTGAATGCCGATGAGCTTCACTCCATGTTAGCAGTATTGTTTTGCATGTGAACCGCTCCTCAAGTTCATGCTACAGATGTTTTAGTGATCCCTTAAGGAAACATGGCCTGATGCTCTGCTGGTGTAAATGGGTGTAGCGGCACCAAAGTCAACATTGTTGACTGATGCCAACTGAGGCTATGGCCCTGCAGAGTTCAGAGTTAAGACGTGCATGTTAAGCCTTATGTTATGGTAAGGAAACAAACAACTGAGACGCCATCCCAGAAGCAAAAATGTGAATCTGAAACTGTGGCTCGCTACAGTATTGACTAGGCTGGGAGCCAGGAATTTATGACTGTTTTTCAATCTTAAAAAGTTGGTATTTCCCTCCTTGTTGACAGCTTTAAATTCCCTTGCTTAGAGCACTTGACTATTACAGGGTACACATTTTTACACAATGTTCCCGTGCTTATCTGAGTAAAATAATTACTCAGTCTCCTTTGGAAATTATTGCTCAGAAGGTAGTTTTTTAACCATGGCAGCTGATATGACAGTTCTCCCCTGCCTAGAGCCAGATACAGCCCTGAAACATTTCCCATGTTCACTGACTTGAAAAGGTGCGTCTATGGAAGAGCTGTAATCCCTTTTCACAGTCAGTTATATTCATGAGCTTCTTGTGGACACAGAGTTAGGGCCAGATTTGGTTTCCATATAATGTGAATTTTTTTTTTTAATCCTGTGAGAAGTGCCATTGAAGTCAATGGGAGTGCTTGCATGAGAAAGGACTGCTGATGTGAGATGGCATTTGCAGGGCAGGTCCTGACGTCACTGTTAAATGATGCAACGCCCATCTGATACCATAGGCCTGCTTCTCCTCTCGCTTATGTTGCTGTGAAGTGAGGGTAACTTCAGAGGAGCCAATGGAATCACGTGGCTGTGAAATGGAAGTGGAGAATCAGGTTCAACCTGCCTTGGGAATACGGATCCTGCTTTCAAGCTCTGTTTTGTGGATGAGGCAAGAATTGCCCTTTAACGCAAGCTAAATTCAGAGACAAATTAGGGTTCATGCTCTAGATGTGGTTTAGCAGAGTGACCAATCAAATCGATCTATGAAGCCATCAGCTCTTCATGCTTTTGGCTTGTGCTCATGTGCCTCCATAATGGCACATAGGTGCAAGTGGGGCAGGATCTGAGGCTAAAACAGGGAAAGAACAAGTTAAGAATTATTTAGACAAGCTAGACATCTTCAAGTTGGCAGGGCCTGAGAAAATATATCCCAGAACACTTAAGGACCTGGCTGAAGAGATCTCTGAGCCATTAGCAATTCTTTGAGAATTTGTGGAGGACAGGAGAGATCCCAAGGGCAAATATAGCACCTATCTATAAAAAGGGAATAAGGATAATCCAGGGAATTATAGACCAGTCAATTTAACTTCAGTATTCAGAAAGGTACTGGATCAAATAATCAATTTGTAAGAAACTAGAAGATAAAGTGATAAGTAACAGTCAACATGGATTTGTCAAGAATAAATGAGGTCAAACCAACCTAATATCGTTCTTTGATAGGGTAACAAGCCTATGGATGGGGAGAAGCAGTAGATATGATATATCTCAATTTTAGAAAGGCTTTTGATACTGTCTCACATAACTTTCTTGTACACAAACTAGGCAAATATAGCCTAGATGAACCTACTATAAGGTGGGAAAAACCATACTCAAAGAGGAGTTATTCATGGTTGTCAGTTAAACGGGAAGGGCGTATCATGTGGGGTCTTGCATGGATCTGTCCTGCGTCCAGATCTATTTGATATCCTCAAAGGATTTGGATAATGGCATAGAGAGTACACTTGTAAAGTTTGCCAATGATACCAAGGTGGGAGGGGTTGCAAGCACTTTGAAGGACAGGATTAGAATTCAAAATTGTCTGGAGAAATGGTCTGAAGTAAATAGGATGAAATTCAATAAGGACAAATGTAAAGTACTCCAATTAGAAAGGAACAATCAATTGCACAAATACAAAATAGGAAATGACCTCTGAGGAAGGAGTTCTGCAGAAAACAATCTGGTGGCCATAGTGAATCACAAACTAAATATGAGTCAACAACGTAATACTGTTGAGGGGAAAAAAAGTGAATATTTTGAGATGTATTCGCAGGAGTGTTGTAAGCAAGACACGAGAAGTAATTCTTTCACTTTACTCAGCACTGATAAGGCCTCAACTAGAATATTACATCCAGTTCTAGGCACCACGCTTCAGGAAAGATGTGGACAAATTGGAGAAAGTCCAGAGAAGCAGCAAAAGTGATTAAAGGTCTAGAAAACATGACCTGAGAGGACAGACTGAAAAACATGACCGTGTTTAGTCTGCAGAAGAGAAGACTAAGGGGGGACATAACAGTTTTCAAGTATGTAAAAGACTGATATAAAGAGGAGTGTGATAAATTGTTCTCTTTAATCACTGAGGACAGGACAAGACAAGAAGTAATTGGCTTAAAATTGCAGCAAGGTTGATTTAGGTTGGACATTTAGGAAAAACTTCCTATCTGTAAGGGTAGTTAAGCACGGGAACAAATTGCCTAGGGAGGTTGTAGAATCTCCATCACTGAAGGTTTTAAAGAATAGATTAGACACGCCTGTCGGGGATGGTTTAGCTAATACTTAGTAATGCCTCAGTGCAGGGGACTGGATTAGATGGCCTATCAAGGTCACGTCCAGTCCTGTGTTACTATGATCATATGACATGCCTACGATGGGAACTTGCAAAGCCTGAGACATGGCTCTCGGCTCACCTCTTGCCCGGTTGTCTCTTCCTGTTGAAACTGACAGTATGTGTATTTTTTTTTAATGGGGATAGTAATATATCGCCTTCTACAAGTGAATCCAGACAGTGGTGAGGCTCAGGAGGTGTCGTCTTTGCCACCGGTCTGAAAAGGATCCGTCTTCCGGTCATGGTCACGTTCACTAATGCAGCACTCGCACCATTGACACCGAAGGCATAGTGCCAAATCATAGGGTGAAATCCTGGGCCCTCAATGGGCACTTTGTTCTTGACTTCAACAGGGCCAGCTTCCAATCTAAGGGCATTCTACAGTGCAAAGTTAAGTCAGCAGAACCACTTTGCTCAGGGGTGTGAAAAATTTCACACCCTGTACAATGTAATTAAGCTGATCTAAGCCCCAATGTAGCCACCACTAGATCAATGGAAGAATGCTGTAGCATTTCTAGTGTAGAGATACCCTAAGTATATGACAAGACGTGGTTACAGAGAGGGGGAGTACCAGGAAACAATAAGACAATATTGGTCAGCATAACAGTCAGGGTCTTTGCGCACCAGCTGCCTGACATCAGTCTCTCTCAGGTCACTTTGCTTCTGCCAAATGAGCATGCTCTTTCTGAGATCTTTTTATTTACCAAACCTTCCCTCTGACTATCACATTTGGAAAATCTAATATGAAATGGGGGAAAAAAGCCCATCTCTCCTCATCAGAAAATTGACAGAGCTCTGGAGCAGAGAAGTGAAGTCACCTTATAAAGGTCCATCTAACAGCTTAATGGGAAAGATGATCTCAACATTTTTTCCTTCTCCACTTCTTGCTGGCAGATTTTGATCACTGCCTTCTCTTCTTTCGTTCTGCACATTCTCTCATCGAACTCAATGCCCCTTAAAGTTAACATCAGAATTCCTCCCTTGTCTCTTTTCTTCGGGGACCATTAAGACCTAGAAAGTCACTGGGTTGTTGTAATTTTAAACCCAAAACAACAGCAGTGTCGAAACTTGAACTCAAGCCCCCGAGTGCAAGGCTAGAGGAAAATCATGAAGTCATTGCATTAATCTCAGGCGGAGAGATTTTCAAAGTTACAGTGATTGCTATTTCCTAGTAAGATATTCTCGCATCTGCTTTAGGGCTTTCTATAGCGTCCAGCCCATAGACATAGTTTCTGAATGCTAGGATTCGCTGGTCACCTACAGCAGAAGTTCAAAACTTACAAGTAATCTTCCGTGTTGAAATATGAAGCACAATGGACAACTGATGGTCATGCAGGGTTGCTGTTGTGAGATGCTGAGCACCTTAATAGTTTCAATGGGAGCTGAAGATGCTCCCCATTCTGTGTTATAGCTGACAATGATTCTATGGGCCAGATCCTCAGCTGGTGAAAATTAGTGCAGCTAATTAGTGCAGCTCTATGGACTTCAATGGAGCTATTCCAGTTTATACCAGCTGAAGATCTGGCCCATAGAATCTACCACTATCCATTTCATGTATTTAAAGGGAGCTAGGTGCCACAGGAAATTGATAACGGGCTACAGCTTTTCATCTCTAGGTTACTGGTTCAAATGCAGGGCAGGTTATTACTATTTGCATGATAGTAGTGCCCAGAACTGCAGCGGAGATCAGAGCTCCATTGTTCTAGGTGCTGTACAAACACAAACTAAGAGACAGTCCCTGCCACAAACAACTTTCAGTTTGAATAGACAAGTCAGACAAAGGAAATATCACCATTTCCTAGATGGGGAACTGAGCAAAAAGAAATTAAGTGATGTGACCAAGTACATACAGGAAGCTTGTGGCAGAGGAAGGATTGACTCTACAGCTACTAAAGTGTAGTCTCATGTCTTAAACATATGACCATCCTTCCTCAGTAGTGAATGCAAACTGGTGGCCAGTCCAAAAGGAGCTGGTGGTCTCAGTCTAGTTCCCAGTGGAGAGATGTCCACATTCCACTGTCATTGGCACTCAGCAGAGAGGCCAATGACTGAAATATCCTCTCAGGTGCATCAATCAGCAAGTTCACAGGACAGTGAGAAGTTTGCACTGCCGGTGTTTATTCTTTGGGTAAATAAAGGACGGCTGTCGCCTGGGCTGTCAGTTCAACACCTTTCCCAAACATAAGATTTTTCTTCAATAAATAAGCAATGCCACATGTGAGTTTGGCTTTTGCTGTTTTGTTTGTGTGTTACAAAGTGAACATTTGCTGAGAGGTGGGGAGAGAGAGAGAGATCAATGTAAATAAAATAACATCCCTGTGTGCAGAAGTGTCAGCAATCTCCTCGGACTGGTAAAAAGAATACAGAAACATGAGACCCTTCCAAAGCAGTGATAGCCTCGGAGGAGCATGGGAATGAGGGGAAAATATCACAGCACGGATGAGAGAGAGAGAAGGGAAAAGAGCCAAGTCAGATCATCCTGACCTCAGAGCATTATATATCTCAGTTATTTTAACAGAAATCAATTATTTGAAGGACAAAGAGGGAAAAGGGAGAGAGGCTGCAACATAAAAGGCAAAGCAATGTGCCTGATCTACCTTGTAGCAATTCATATGAGATTCCCTGCCCCATCCCCCACCACGAACTGACTAAGAAGCAAATCCAAATGCTAATGCCTTCCTTGGTATTCAGATATAAAATACATGAAAAACACAGAGCCCACTAGCTGCTTTAGGACTGCACAGAAGGCTTACTGTGTTGCTTGCTACCAATCAGTTACCAGACAGTGTTTCTGGGGTGCTAGTTCTGATCTCTAACAGGAGAGATGGGTTCGAGGCTTGAGTCATAAGACTTGGATCCAGATCCAGGATTAGATTCAGATCCGAAAGCTCAAGTCAGGACTCTCTGTTCTCCTGTGGTAGATTAATTCCCTTGAGTACAGGAATTACTGCACTGCATGTGCTATGCAGGAGGTCAGACCACTACTGATTTTTATTCTTTGTGTTGTGGTAGCACCTAGAAGTGCCAATCATGAACCAGGATACCATTGTGCTAGGTGCTGTACAAATGCAGATGATCAAAATGATGGTCATAATGATCCCTTTAAAAATAGATAGGCCTGAGTCTCCATGGCCTCACACTGTGTGTGGTCATTCGCACCTGTCCGAACATCACAAAACTACAACTGTTGTTTGACACCCACATTCTGCAAGGTTTGACACCCACATTCTGACTTCACAAGGTGCAAAGCAGTGGAGACACAAGGTCCCACATGCTTTTGCTCCTTCCCATTGACTGCAGCGGTGGAGAATCAAGCCCTATGTTAGCAAAGGGATGTGATGAAGTTGGCTTATTAAAATACCCCTGAACGCTGGGGCTAATTTTAATAAAAAAATAAATAGCAGCTTCTCAGTACTGTGATGATCAACCTTAAAGGGATAATGCCAATGTTTGTAGACCTAACATCTGGTCTACAGAACCTTCCCCCTTTTGATATGCTTGCAGGGCCCATGGTAACAATGTGTAGGTATTTTTAAAAAATGAGTGCTTCAGGACTCAAGGAAAAGACAGACAAATATCAGCATCTGCAGCCCGGCACTTACAAGCAACCTTGCAGTGACAAACCTGCGTGTGGTCTTATCTTACAACACACATGTTGGATAAAGACCTGCAAGGAGGGAAAATAACAGCGCAGGAAAATATTTAGGATGAGGCAGGATTGATTTATTCTGCATAAATAACATTTTTTATGACTTTCCATTTCATGAATCATCATTTTTGTTATGCACAATAACAATATGATGAGAAGGGATTTTTTTTTAAAAAAGGCTAGATCTGTTTAATTTGGAATGGAGAGGAAAAAAGCAGAGATAATAGAGATCTACTGTAACTGTATAAAATAATGAGTGGCCCATTTATCCTTTCTCATAATACATGAAGGGTCATTTAAAACACAGACAAGAGAATATATTTTACAGAATGAGCTAAATTCTGCCTTTAGATAAACATGTGCTACTTCCATTGAAGTCAATGGGAAAGCCAATTGGTATCTGCAGCAGAATTTGGCTGGATGTGTTATTAACGTGTGGAACTCCCTGTTGCAGGATATTATTGTTGGGATCCCCTGAGACTCTCTTCCACTTGGTTCCCAAAAAATCAGTTTGACTCTGGAACTGGGCACTCATTTGGCACACAGCAACAGTATGCCCAAGCTGACCAGGTTTAAACACAGTGGGTGGATGGTACATCACAAATCCAAAGTTACACAGCAAAACATTTCCTTACATATATCTATACTAACACTTGCATTCCTGACTATACATTGCATCATATGCTTCATGACTGGCTTGGTTACTTTTCACGAACCAATCCTTGTACAGCATGTACTGTTATCTTGTCCCTAGTACCAACCAGGGTGTTCCTGCTTTTCTTAGCTAGACTGACTCCAGCCTAATGTTTGTTACAAATTAATCTTCCATTCACCTTCCCAGTCATGCCCACTGATAAATGAAGTCATACTTATGTCATGTAACTCATGTCAAGATAGGCATACAGTTATTGAGGCAAATTGCTTGGTAAGAACCATTAACAGGGATTAGACATTTACTGAATGTAAATTGAAAAAGTTGAAAAGAGGCTCTTTTCTCTTCTGTGGCCCCAATAGAGCCATGGTAGCACTAACAACCTGTCCTCTCCTGCCATCTTAACAGTAAGTACAGTCGCTGTGTTTTAAGGGGTCAGGCACAGGACCACTATAGGCTGTGGTCTTCCCTGGTTGGCCAGGGAGAACTGACTTCACCCAGTCCTTAGCCCAGCCCTGTCAGAGTAGCAGAGGCTTGATAGGTACAGTAAATAACATGCCCCAAAATTCATTTCCACTGGAGATGTTTATTCTACCAGAAGGAGAATTAATGATGTTCTATTTTAATTGGGTTCCCCCCCCACCCCCCCCGAGGCTGGAAAATATCACAGGCTTGATGCAGTGCCTCCCGGAAACTCCTTGTGAAGTTAGTGCCACTTCCAGAGAAACAAGAAGTGAGAATTGCATGAGACAGAAGAGATGGTCTTGAGGTCATGACAGTAGGGTGGGATTCAGGGGAGCTGGCTGATATTTCTGGCTCAGCCACAGGATTTCACTATGTGTGCCCAAGTGAGTCACCTAAAGTCAGATTTCCAAGCCTTCAATAGCTACAGGTGGGGCCAGCTTTTCAACAAAGCTCAGCTCTCATTTAGAGACCCAAAAGTCAACTTAGCTTGCGCTATGATATCCAAGAAGCCAAGCTCTTCTGAAAATTCTGGCCATGATCTCACTGTGCCTCACTTCCCCATCTGAAAAACAGGGATAATGAGTAGAGCTGGTCAAAAACTTTCCACTGAAACAGACACTTTCTGTGGGAATGTGCCGATTTCAAAGAAATTTCATTTTGGGGAAAAAAGTGGAAATGTGATTTAATGTATTTGGAATGGTACATTTTGATTTTTCCTTAGGAAGTGACTTTTCATTTAGAAATGTATTTTATATTACCTTTTACAATAAAACATTTGAAAGACACTTGAAAATCAAAAACAAACACTGAGATTGACTGAAAATGAAATTTCATTTTGCAGGAAATTTTGAAATTTCAGCTTTTCATTCTGATTTAGAATGAAAAAAAAAATTCAAATGTTGGAATTTCACCTGGAATGGAAATTCCAGTTCCTGATCATCTGTCTTATCCGTTCAGCCTGTAAGAGCCTTGGGGCAAGGACTTTCTTACTCTCTGTGCTCACAGTAGTTAGGACAACGGGGTCTCTTCTGGCTGGGATGGGGACTCTAGGCACCACTGATATACATACACATAAGTAGTGTACCAATAAATTGAAGGATCTCTCCATGGGATTCTCTCACTGAAACATGCTGCTTTCGGGAGATGACCTAGAAATAGATTTTTATTTTGCTCATCATCTATGATTGTGAGCAATGTTCTCTCTAATTTTTGACAGGCCGTGTGCACAAAAAATTTCTTCTGTGTAAATTTTTGAAGCAGAGTTCAAATTTGTGCGCCATGGGGCCAATGTGCGCAAGCGAGTAAAATGCTTATACATTTAAAAAGTTTTAATTTGCAATTTGTGATAATAGTTTTACACCAGGTTATTTTATAAATGTCATTTTAAAATACTTAGAAAAAGGAAATTTAACCTCCTTTCCCTTTCCCCCCCGTGCCAGCTAGTAGAATCTGGCTGTGTTGATAGATGGCGGGCGAACAATGTCAAAAGTCACCTGTAAATGATATTTCGGCCTGGCTCCAATGTAGTATTTCATTTTTTGTGCACATGTTGTTTCACCGTGTGCACGGGGTTTAGGACCTGTGTGTGCACACACACGCGCACAGCTTAGAGGGAACAGTGCTTGTGAGTTTCTACCTTTGTTGGGCCCTGATTTCCAAGCAGCCCTTTGGTGGGTCTAAAAATGTTTGGCGAGAGATTAGCCATGGAGAGTGGGGTCACGCAGGCATCATCAGCTACATGGTTATTATGGGTAGGCAAGAAATTAAGGGTTGGTCATTTTTTCCCTCCTGCAAACCTTGGCACCTGAATGGAACCTATTCATTAGACCTGATTGGTTAGGCTAGACAAATGAGAACTCCAGCAGAGCAGGTGACAGCCAATTGATTTAGTTGGGGATTAGGGCCTGCTTTTAGCAGGGGGTTGGACTAGATGACCTCCTGAGGTCCCTTCCAACCTCGATATTCTATGATTCTCTGTAGCTGTATGTGTGAGGCAGTGTGGGATAGTGGCTAGACATTAGGACTGAAAGGGCCTGGGTTTTATTCCTTCCTCTGCCACTAGCATGCTGGGTGACTTTGCGCAAGTCACAGCACCACTCTGTGCCTCAGTTTCCCCATCTGTAAAATGGGGATATTGATAGTGACCACCTTTGAGATCCACTGAAAGCACTACAGAGTAATGTGTTATAAGCATTATTGCTATGACAGCCTTTTTGAGGGTGCAGAGAATACCCTCTCAGCGCCCAGCGTGTGGGGGCCTTGGTTCCAAGTCCTCTGCATGGGGAGCTCAAGGATGGATGAGAGGCTTTTACACAGAGATGTGAGGAACACACAGTAAGCAGACAGCAGGTGTCTCTCCTTGCTTAAACGAACATCACTGCCCTTCTAACTTGATGACAGAGTGTTCAGCAGGGAATTAATTAATTAATGAGACTGGAGGTTCAGTGTCTTACAGCCAGTTTCAAAGAAACTGGCAATGGGTCTTAAAGCTCAGGGAGAGGGTGTGAAAATGATAACCCCCATGGAGTTGTGAGACTGTTCCAAACTGATTCATTTAAATGTGAGGTATTGCCATTTCCATTCAAGTGAATGGATGAGAAGCACAGATATTCTGTATAGAGAATCTGCCCTCTATAGATCTCCAAGTGCTCTACAAATGTGTTTTGTTTATCCCAACACCCTATGAGGTAAGCATTATTGCTTCCATTTTACAGAGTAAATGGAGGGACAGAGATGTTAAACACCTTGGCCAAGACCACACAGAAAATCAGTGGCAGAGGAGTAAAACCTAGGTGCCTTGCCTTCCAGTCCTCTGCTCTAAGCACTAGAGCACACTCCCTTCTAGAGGTGGGAATAGAACCCAGGAGTCCTGACCCACAGTCCCCATCTCTAGTCAGGGCTAGACCTCGCTGCATCCCAGAGTCAGAAACAGAACCCTACAGTCCATTGGCCTCGTTTCTACAAAAAGAAATTTTCCCTCTGTTGATATTCACCCCTTCTTGTCTACTGTTGGGAATGGGCCACTTCCACCCTGATTGAATTCGCCTCATTAGCACTGATCCCCCACTTGGTAAGGCAACTCCCATCTTTTCATGTGCTGTATCTTTATACCTGCCTACTGTATTTTCCACTTTATGCATCTGATGAAGTGGGTTTTAGCCCGTGAAAGCTTATGCCCAGATAAATTTGTTAGTCTCTAAGGTGCCACAAGGATTCCTTGTTGTTTTCACGCCAATCACAGTCACTTTTGAAAACGGGACTTAGCCTCCTAAGTCACTTAAGGATTTTTGGAAATTTTAGCCCAAAACCAAATTAGAAACAAGAGTCTATGAGCCTTTTTTCAGATTTCCATTTCAATCATCCACAGTTTCATCTGCATTCAGAATCCATTTCTTTGATCATGACTAGTCTTTCACTTCTCTACCCTGTAACTGCAATACAAACTTCTAAGGCACCCACCCATGGTGCCTGGGCACTGATACACACTTAGGCCCATTCATTGGTCGTTTAGTCACAGATTCTACAATTTTCTGCTTGTTACAGGAACACTGTGACTGCTTTCTCCTATCAGCCCCACCACACTGGAATGGGATGAAGAGTTATTGCTTCTACCGCTTCTAGCTAGTGTAGACAGGGCATTAGCATCTTCACGCTGCTCAGAGCGGAGCCAGAGACTGCATACAAACACCACGTGAACCTAGTTTCCTGCAGTTCTTCCTCCATTGCTACCATCTGTGGAGCTGCAGTATTGCTAGGGGCCATACTGGGGCTCACATCTCTTGTAGACAAGGGCTATATGTTTTGCAGAACAGCCTGGTAAATTTTTCTTCCCAACACCATGGGGGGGCAGGGGGACAGGGACACCCCATGCCAAACCTAATTAAATTAACAGCTTCTGTCTAGACTATGCTGCAACTCTCCCATTAAGTGACTATGTCTTTTATGCAATGCTTTTATTTTTAGCTGTGCTTGGTTCTTTTTATTTGGACTTAAATCTAGATGATGCAAGTTAAGCTCTCCTCTGCCTGATCTGCTCACGTGCTCTGTTTACAGGAGCATAGGACTTGGGATATTGGATTGAGACCTGTGGTCCATCAAGTTCAGTAGCCTGTCATTGATAGCAGCCAGTTCTAGAGGCTTCAAAGGTCAATGCAAGAAACCTAATACCTACATAGTGCATCCCCTTTGGAGAGAAGGCCTCCTTGTGAAGGTTTATCAACCCAACCATGCAATTTTGGGTTGAGAAAGTACCTAGTCTAGATGTCAGAGTCAGCCAGGAAGTGCTGCAGCAAAAGTAGGGAAGATAAGACTTGATGTTCCTAAGATATCTAAGGGAACAGATAAGAGAAAACCAGCTTAAAGAAATCTGGGGTCGTAGCAGTCTGTTAAGTCTGTCTGTACAGCACCTAGCACAATGGATCCCTGATTGGGGCCTCTAGACACTACCACAATATAAATAATCAGTATTAAAAACCAAACAACCATCCCAGCTGTCCTTATACATCATAAAGGGCAACAACTGAATGTATCATTATTATGTATATTACAATTGTGCTTAAAGGCCGACTTACTTAGGAAGTAAGTACTTACATAGGAAGAGACAGTCCCCGCCCCAAAGAACTAAACAGACAGGACAGACAAAGGGTGGACAGAAAAACTGAGGCACAGAAGGATTAAGTGATTTGACCCACTGCAAATCAATGAAGAATCCAGGTGTCCAGTGCTCTAACCATTAGACCAGCTGCTTTCCCCCCACTTTTATGGATATTCTCTCCACCCCCACAAATTCTCTCCCTGATCCTGCTAAGAATTTCCCACCGCTTCTTGCACTGGTGTAGCTGCTGCCCTTGGTTCCTGGCATTTGTAACACTGTATCAGTTAGGCTGGTGGTGAGCTGATTTAATTGACATGAGGTTAAAAATGACTGCAACCACAGAAGTTTATCTACTCTACGACTCTCAGTTTTGTTAGCAATGGTGGGGACACTTTTAGAACGTCTTCACTATAGACAAGAACTTAGAGGGTTTTTCTTAGAGACATGGGAAAAGTACAGGTTTTTTTAAACCTAAATGCAGTGTTACCAGAAGCACTTCAAAGTCATTACACACACACACACTTAATGATATGATAATGTCATTAGAATGGAATGTTGCATTGCAGGTGATTTAGAATCATATTCTCTTTCAAAATATTAGTGTTTAATTTAAAGTGGTCTCTAAGGCAACAGGAAACAAACTGGAATAATGTCAGATGAAAACCTCCTTCAAGCCTGAGAAGTGCTGACAAGAGATTCCACATTGTACATTTTTTGTTTTCAAACTCTCAGGCTGCTCTGGGGATTAGTAATGTGGGATATGGGGGAGAGCAGTGCTTGTGATCAGATCTGGGCTGATCACGGTCAGATATCATTCCCATCAGGTGGCCATTTGATAGCTTGGGTGAAGCGAATCTGGTGTTGTCAGTCAAGGGTATTATCCCATTAAAGTCCATGCACCTGGTTCTCCTTCCTCATACACCAAAGCTTCCCATGCACCTTAAGGCCCAGATGGTGTCACGTACAGGGCTCTCATCTAACCTTTCTCAGAGACAGCTCAAGTTGTGGGCACAGGGATACCAAGGTGCTCTACCATAGCAGCAGAATGCCTCTGGGAGCACACACGGCAGCATGAGCTGTGATACCCTTCAAAAGGGAGCAGCACCTGACTCCCTGTGCACCAGAAGCGTGCCATTGATCAGTACAGAAGGGGCTGCATTGTCCCACCAGGACTCTTTTAGGATGTCCAGTGTGCACCCTTTAGCCCTGGGAGGAAAGATAGCTTTATGGTTAAGTCAGTGGACTAGGATTCAAGAGATGCAGGTTCAAATTCCAGGTCCACCAGACTTTCTCTATGCCCTGATGCAAGTCACTTATTATTATCAATGGCTGATATTGTGGTAGCACCCAGGAGCTAGGCACTGTACAAACACAAAACACTGGCCTGTAGGGTGACCAGATAGCAAGCGTGAAAAATTAGGACAGAGGGTGGGGGGTAATAGGCCTGTATGTAAGAAAAAGCCCCAAATATCTGGACCTTTCTGGACTTCAGTTCTCCCCCAGGAATAATAATCTTTCTTTTGTCTGTTTTATCTACTGAGATTATCAACTCTTTGGGGGAGGGACTGTTTCTTACTAGATACTGCACCTAGCACAATGGTATCCCAATCTTGTCTGGGGCTGCTAGGCTGCTACCATGACATAATTAATATTAGCAATTTAGACCATAGGAAGGTCTTTCAAAGCTCTGATGTAAGGGGGGATGCATAGAATGGCTGGAAGTTCAGTCAACTAAGAAAAAAGTATCCCCAAACTGACTATCAGCTCTGTTTATAATTATCTGGGCGCTGGTGGGTGTTAAAACATCTGTATTGGTTTGGCAGAGATTTGGGACTGAGGTTTGTGCCAAAGATAAAAGCTGGCCTGGCTTGAAAGCAAGGCAGCAAAACATTAGTATGATGTTCACACTCAGAAATGCAGGGCTACACACCACTCTGCTGCAAGCAATTAACAGAACGAGGAGGAGATCTGCAGCACCCCTCCTCTGTGGACACACCCTTTGATGATGATTCCAACAACTGGGACTGCTCCAGTCAACCTGCTGGGTCTGGTATGTGAGTGCCTCCCTTCCATTAACTTCCTGGCTGTGCTGCTGTTGAGAGTTGCACTTTTTAAAGGGGACACACTTCCAACTGCTGATAACTTATGGCTCTCTCCCAGAAAACCACTGATTGCATCCTTTTTCCATTGACTTTTCTACAGGGCTGTGTCTCTGTCCTACACCAGTTCTACAAGGCACAGAGCTCCATGCATTTCCACAGACTTCAGTGGGAACTGTTGGTGTGCAGCACCTCACAGGATTGGGGTCTTAAGAGAGAAAGAACCAATAGGACTCCCCAGAGTGGCTCAGACATAAGGCCTGTATAGTTCCATGTCCTGGCTTTGGCAGTCACCAGGTGTCTTTCACCAGCTTGTCTTTCTCACCAACAGAAGTTAGTCCAATACAGATATTACCTCACCCCCCATGTCTATCGAATATTCTGGGACCAGCATTGCATAGCAGCCAGGTGTAAGAACCCCACAGCAGCAGAGGTGGGATAATCTACCCCCTTCCCCCCCACATTAGATCTTTTCCTGATTTCTAGTAGATTGGCTTAAATCCTGAGGCATGAGGATTAACACCCCTTCCAAAATTGTGGTTTGCATCAACAATGATAACCCCAGGCTTTCTTGTTGTTTGAAATTTGTTCACTCCATTGTCTGTTTGTTTGCCAGACCATATGCAGCACTGATGATATCAGCAGGAATTGATGAAGTGTTGGAAATATCAGGCTTGGTTACTATGCCCTACTCCACTGGCACAAAAGGGGCTTTAAACCTAGTGGACTCATGCACTTAGTAATTTCTCAGCATAAGGGGATTCCTCGGATAGCAAAGAGCTGGCAGGTGGCTCTATGCCACCATGTCACAGCCCTTGGTGTAAAGGTGTGGCTGGGCCAAAAGGGGTATGCCCAGAATATTCCTGGCTATTCCTGGTTGCCAAAATGACCCTGTGGGGCAATAGACAGCTGGGTGTAATTTAGAGCAGCTTCTGACCAGCTCTAACTTACACTGGGGGCCAAATTGATTCATTGGGGCTGACTCTGACCTTACTAGAATTAGTTTTACACTAGTCTAACTTCATCATAATTAATAATTTGCTTCTGAACTGCTCTAACTTTCACTTGGGGCCAAATTGGGGAGCTGCAAAGCAGATGTAAGGGAGAATGCAGAGCTGAGAGTATGGTGTAGGTGGACTTTTATGATGGATGGCAAAAGGAAGAAGCCATGGGAAGGGGGCATTAAATTATATAGTTGTGGCCCACTTTAAATTTGTGGTTCTGGGGCCCCTCTGAATACTTATGCTCTGACCTGCAGCTGAATACCCAGCAAGGGCAGTGTGGTCAGTGCTGTTTGAATGTGTCACACTGAAATAGTGGCTGTTTTCCCTTTTAAATTCATCAGCAATGGAATTGTGAGTTTAGCAGGGAAAGCAGTGGAATCCAGACACCAGTCCCCAGTGGATTTTAAGTAGGTGAGACTTAGGGTCTAAATTGATTGTCATGGTCTCCTTAAGAGAAAGGTAGACAAGCTCTAAGTGCAGTGGGAAAATGCAATCAAGGGAGCAGCAGTAACTATGGAAGCAATTGCTACAAAAACAATTAAGTTGAGATAATCAGTAACATTTAGGGAAGTTCACAAGTTCACTGCTTTGGTACTACGGGGCACTATTGAAATAAATACAATGTAAGGTATCGGAATGTTTTTCCTCAGATAGCTACATCTTTCTGTTTCCCATTCTTCACAAAACTGACTCAGTTAGCACAGAACGTAGATTCCACATGTGGAACTCATGAGAACTGTTCCCCCCTTAGTTAGCGGAAAGACACGTAGTTTTAAAAAAAAATTAGATACATATTAGTCCTAACTCTGTGACTGGGGTACTTACTATCAATCAAGGTAGGAGTTGTAGTCTAATGGTTAAAACAGAAGACTAGCTGCTATGATTTTTGGCTTCTGTCCCTGGCTGTGGGACACTGTGGTGCCTCTTACCTATCCATCTTACCTACTCCTACACCAATGGGCAAAAATATGGATCCCTAAGATGGATAGAATGAAATGGAGTTTTCTCTCTCCACAAACACTGGGCAGAATAAACCATGTTGTAATAAGTTTTAACCCCAACTACACAACCAACAACCATAGGAACACAGGACTTGCCATGCTAGATCAGAATAGTGGTCCATTCAGTCCAGGTCCTGTCATCAGAGATGCTTCAGAGAAAGGTGTGAGAAGAACCACATAGTGCACAATCATGGACTAACTGGTCCTTAGGAACTAATACATATATATTCCCTAGTAAGTTCTAAAAACTTATCTGATGGAATTTTGGTTATTCTCATATCCACGCAATTGTTTGATCCTTTGAAAAAACCTAAACCATATCTGCAAAGTGAGACTCTATGCCTTATGTAATTTTGAAAATATAGGGCTGGGGTCTAATCTCACATTGGTTGTACCCATTCTCCCCTCACTGAAACTGGTGTAAACTGGGAATAGCTCCATTGAAGCCAATGGGTTTCCATCACTGTCTTCCCCCCAACATCCTTTGAAGATTGAGGCATCTCTGCAATGTCTTGACATTCTAGGTTACAAGTCAGTTATGGACTTAAGTACGTACTGACCTTTAAGCATGTGTATAAATCCCACTGATTTCAATTGAATTTAAGCATGTGCTCATAGTGAATCTATTCCCTGGACTTCCAGCAGAACCACTGATTCTCCCACAGGTTCCTGCTTCTGATAATATTGGAGAATTTGTTGCTCTTTGGTTCTATGGCTGAAGCTGTTTGTACCTTCAAATGCCCACCTAGGCTTCCTAATTTCCATCTTGCCTTTCACCTTCCCCCTTTTGGTGCAGACACAGCCCTGTGGGACAGCACACCTTGCCTGCAGAGCATCTCTTTCCAGGCTTGGGGGATACAGGTGATCGAATCCTGGTGGCTTCCTGCACAGGATTAGTGGGGAGAAAGGGACTCATCAGGCCTCTTCATCCCCAGGGCACCTGGCCTGACACAGGCATCAATTAGCTCTTAACTCATCATTTATAATTTTTGTTTTATCTAAGGTACTTATATGTCCCCATTGCTGTAGTACCTGAGTGCCCCACAGTCTTTAATGTTGTGATCCTCACAACACTTCCGTGAGATAGGGAAGTGCTATTATCCCCAGCGGGAACTGAGGCACAGAGAGACTGAGGGCTAGTCTTTGTTAGGTCGGTATAACAACGTCACTCAAGGAGGTGGATTTTTCACACCACTGAGCGACATAGTTATACCAATATAGGTCTGTAGTGCAGACCGGACCTTGGTGAAACACAAGCAGTTTGTGGTGGAGCAGTGAATTGAACCCAAGTCTCGCAAGTTAGTGTCTTGACCACTGACCCTCCTACTTTAAGCTAAATTACTTTTCTTTAAGGCCCCTGGAAGTGGTGGTGTTGGCTGCTCTGAGCTCGGGCACAGCCATGGCCGGGTACCTAGGGAGGAAAGGAAAGGAAAGATTGGCTGACCTGAATAGACAGGGGAGAAGGAGTGTGGTAGCAGCTCGGGCAAACAGTCTAAGGACACAGAGCTGCAGTTCCCCTTCCCAGGCTGTCAGAAAGCTGTCTGAGATCACTGTGAGCATGGGAAAAGCTTGTTTGTTTGGGTTTCCCCACCCCCGGATGGTCCCATTTTTCAGCAATCTGTCCTGCGAATCTGGAGACTTAAAACAGCACACTTAAATGTTCCCTCTCACGTTCATTCTCCTCAGCCCACAGGGAGAGCCGCCACACCTGTGCTTCTAGGCAGAGCTGTGTGATGGCACCAGAGAGGCACTGCTAATGCCACAGGTGGGTGGCAGGTGGCGGGTGGCCCTGGCACCAGCAGGCCAGAGTGGGGTCTGGCTGGCGGCAGTGACCAGCCCAGCTGGCAGGAGCAGGACCAGCCCAGGAGGAGAGGGGAAAGGAGGGGTGGGATGCGTGTGGGGAATGAGGAATGACAGGTGTCCCCTTTTCATTTTGATCCTCCAGTCCCCACAGACATGGAAGCTTCCAGCTGTGGCTATAGGAGTGCTGACTAGTGCAAAGTATTGATTGTTGTGGGTATGATCCTGCCCTTTCTTACACTGGTGTCAATCAGGAGTAACTCCACTGGAGTCAATGGAGGAGAATCCGGCTACGTGGGCCGGATTTCCCAAGTTGCTCAGC
The DNA here is from genome assembly GCF_965140285.1 of Lepidochelys kempii. Taxonomy (NCBI): domain Eukaryota; kingdom Metazoa; phylum Chordata; order Testudines; family Cheloniidae; genus Lepidochelys; species Lepidochelys kempii. The sequence continues at coordinate 17,539,155 of NC_136380.1, forward strand.
ACCCATTTAGGAACTCAAATACATGGCCTGATTTGCCAAATTGCTCAGCACACTGAGTGCCTGTTGGGTGCTGAGTCCTTTGGAAAATCTGCTTGTAAGTGTTGAAGTGGGAGCAGCTGGGGGCTTTTTCAAAATCTGGATCTCATGTAGGTGCCCAAGCGGAGAGTTGAGCTCTTTTGAAAATACGACCCCAATTATCGGTGCTGAACGCTTGAAAGTTTGACCCCATGTCTTCATTTAATATGTTGTATTGTAAATGATTAGGCACAAAGAGCCAGGTCCTCAGTGAATGTAAATTGCCATAGTTCCACTCACGATGATTGGATCTGGCTCAAAATGCATTATTGTGTCAGAAGAAACAAAATGCTAATACTTATATTCTATATCTAGATAGTACATTCTTTGAAGCAGGGACCATCTTTGTGTTATGTTATACAGCACCTAGCACAATGGAGGCCTGGTCTGTGAGAGAAGCCCTTAGGTATGATGGCAATTCAAATAGTAAATACTAATAATAACAACACCACTGAAATGTCAATACAATTGTTTTTTAAAGAACTCAGCTGAGAAACACACAGACATTACATCTGAGAATGAGAAGCTAGCTAGGGGAAGCCGTGTTATCTTTACAGATAAAATCAGTAATAAATGCTATTACATTCATAAATAAGATCAAACTGGAATGGAACACCAAATGGTGTCGCTGAAAGTTCATGCAAATCTGGAGTCCCATGAAGCCACTATTTCACAGTCTGTCTGGTCTCTGTGGTTTTGTCTGATGGCTTTGTGAGAACTACCTCTTTAGTTAGGTTTGTTTCTCACTGAAATAAGAAAGCAATGGAAAAAAAAAAAGTAAACAAATATACATCAAGGTCTGGGAAATGAGAGTTAAGTCTGTCCTGGCTTTCATCTCACGCTTTAATGAATGAGGCTCAGGATCTCTAAAGAGGGGCTGATATTAAGGGCTTAAAAGGATCAGCATGAAAACAAAAAACAAACAAACAAAGAAATGGAGGAAATCAACTGGTAGATAAGGCAGCTTGAAAAAATGTAATGATGTGAAAAGCCACCCTAAATTGTTAGATTAAAAAATACAAAGTCATTTAATCTACAAAATATCTCTCACTCACACACACTCTCTATCTCTCTACACTGTGCAATCCTGCAATGATAGGTAGGGATTTCATACTGCCCCCAGATCAGGCATGCACAGGAATGACAAACGGACACAGAGGATCAAACCTCACCCGCTGTGGATGGATTTTACTTGCTTCTGGCAGGTACCTGAGGAGCGTGTCCCTTTGTGATACTTAAGCAAGCAACACTTGTAAAGTTTGTCATGTTGCCTTTAAGTCTGAACGGTGTCTGTGTTGACTTCACTGCAGTCACTCCAGATTCACACCAGTCTGAGATCAGAATTGGGCCCTGTATAATCATCATCGATTACAGACCACAGGGTACGTCGGGTGTGATGGTCAGGGTAGCCCTGTTGTCAGGCCTTGCTGCGGCACAGCTGAGGTGTTGTACCTCCAGCTGGGCTGTTAAGTGCGGCTGGCAGGGCCAAGGATTGGGCTGGTGTCTGCTACTCCCCCTGCTGGATCTGAGTGGGGAAGGAGCAGCCAGGAGGAGGGGCAGGCCCTGGCAGTAGAAAGAGCAAGATGAGCCAGAGGGGAACAAAAGGTGAGGACTCCAGTACTGGCCCCAGACAACCCTACTCATCCCCCAGCTTCCCCCCACCCCATATCTCAACACCTTCCAGCTCTTCCTCATCCCAAATACTGGAGCCCCCACCTGCCTACCTAGCATCCCTGACACCCTCCATGCCCTCCCCAGATACAGCTGCCAAGTTTTGTGCAGCTTCATGTCCTACTGCTGCCACTGCTTGGGGCAAGGCATGCGGATGCCAGTTTTATGGTTATATGCAAATTAGCTCATTAAATAATTTGCATACCCATTTGACTGCCCAGAGTGCAGAATATACAGCTTCTTGGCTGGGGCCAAGTGGGATATGTATGCACTGGATGCCAGGAGAGCTCAAGGGGTAAATACAAAACATCAGAGTTGCTGAACTGGGGGAGTGGAGAGAGATGGATTCATGAAGACTGAATACAGGAACATTGTAGAGGGAGCCAGAAGCCAGTGTCATGATGGGAGGGGGCCAAGGTGGAATGGGAGGGATCCAGTGCATAAGAGCCATCTTCCCATAGTGGTAGAAGCTGTTCCTTCCTTGTCAAGGTCACTTCAGGGCTGACAAGAGAGGGGAAGCGGGGAGGTGGGTACGGGCGGGGGACAATTGTACTCAGGCCCCCAACTCAGGGCCCTCAAAAATATCTGAAACATCTGTGTAAATAAAGTGAACTGGACGGAGGTGGGGCCCCAGCAACCATGATCTACCATGTCCCCAATTTTCTCTTGATAGGCCTGACTCCAGGGGAGCGGTATATCATCGTGAGATGCAGACAGGCTCTGGGTACTAGGGGATCCGTCCTTATGGAAAGAAATAAAGGGGAACTGGAATGTGAGTTTTGTACGAGCTGGATTATTCCCAAAGTGCCTCTCACTCTGGTCTTTGTACAGGCAGTGCTGCTTTTCCAGTTCTGGTGCTAAACGTCTATCAGCTGTTTTAGCTTCAAAAGACTGGTATGGTTTTGGTTGTTTGATCTTAGACTGATAGTGTCTGCCTCTCTCCCTTTCCCATGGTCAGTTAAGTACTGACATGCAAAGAGCTTGTGAGAAGAAAAGACAATGCAAAGCTCGGAAATAACAGATTTTTCAAAAAATGTGCTGAAGATCTTTGCACCGGTTCTAGGTGGGTGAATTCTGGGCAGATCTGAAATACAGGTGAATGCTGCTTCCCAGCCTTAGTGGAACTGCCGTTACCAAGCAATCTTGGTAACTGATTTTTTTTTTTCAAATGAACAAAGCTCTCAGACTTCAAGTTTTTTTTCCAGTTAAAACAAAAACATTTCCATAGAAAATCTGTCCTGACCTTAAACATAGCAGCTGAGTCCCTGGCCTCACTGAACTCAATGGGAACTTGGCCAATAAGGCCAGGATTTCACCTCATGGGTCCAATTCTCACCAGCACCAACTTTATACTCAGAGGAAGGCAGGGTGAGAAAGACGTCTTTAAGCCACTTTTCTGCCTTCCCCACCCAATTCTGGGGCACCTGGGGGCAAAATGGTCCCTGATGTAACTAACTCCCAATATCCCTAAGGCCTTGTGAGAGTGAAGGAGGATTTGAGGATTGGTTGGGTTTTTTTAAATGTGGAGCATAAGTTTGCCTTCCCCTTGGTAGCCTCTCTTATTATTTGCATTTGATAAGAAACGTCTTTGTCTGCAAAACTGGGTGGGAGTCCTATGTACACATCTTGCAGGAGTCTGTCTGCAGCCTTTAAAGTGTCACAGTTCAGGGAAACTGCACCTGTATTTCCCCTCAGTGGTCCAGCAATGGCCCCCATTCTCAGGCTTCCAGCTCCCCAGCTGTTGCCTCTCTTGAGTGAAGACCCGCGTCCTGCTCCCTTCTGACTGGAGTATTTCCAGGCTGCACAGTTCCCTGCCTTCGCTGTGTTATTCCCAGCACAGACAGGTTTCCCTTTGGGCACCTGCTGGTTTCTCTCCTCAAAGACAAGTAACAGTGTAATCACCCACAATTAGGTCTTTCTAAGCAAGCCTACTTTATTCTTAAGGGGAAAAGCACTACCAAAAAAAATTAAAACCCTAAAAGAACCTACGTGCATGCTAATAAATTTACCAGAGATCACCCTAACCTTAATGTGGATTCTGGTAGGGGCAGCCCCTCAAACCCCTACCCAAAGGGGGATTCCTGGTGGTTACAAGTTCATCATAGCTTCAGCTTAGAATAAGAATGCTCATCACAGGTTTAGGCCACCCTTTACATGGTTCAGGGGTCTTTGATCTGGAGTTTCCCAGAGCAGATAAGTGGTAGACAATGGGTTTTCCTCTCCAGGGCATAGCTTCAGAAAGGAGAATTTAGAGAGGGACACGGTGGGTGAGGAAATATCTTTTATTGGACCTACTTCAATACAAGTGCAGTTGCCCTGAACTGTGACACATTCAAGTCTGCATCTTGGCAGGGGGTTAAACTAAATGCCACTTGCGTTCCCTTCTAACCCTATGGTTCTATGATTCTGTTGGTGAGAGAGACAAACTTTCGAACTTACACAGAGCTCTTCTTCAGGTCTGGGAAGAGGGTCATTTGCATTCCCTAAATACTTCCTAGGAAATCCACTTTAAAGGACTTTTTGGAACAATAACTCTGAAGTTCCTAATACCTTCCAGAGATTGCATTAGCCAGTCTCCTAGAGAAGGTACATATATACAGTAACACATACACAACTGTGTTTTTAATACAATGGACCCAAAGATGTTAAACTTAATTCCATAAAGTTCTTTCAGAATATTGCAAGATATTGTCAGTCTGTCACAAGATGTAACCCAATACGAACTCCCCAAATGTAGCTCTTCCTGTGATCTGGTGAGTGGTCCATGCAAAGAGTCAAACCCTCTGTTAGAGTTAAACCCTTTTTCCACCTGATTTATTCCATCTCCTTGTTTCCTTCCCCCTACTCCCTCATGTCCAGATCCCTGGACCATTGAAGATTAATAGATTATAAGGCCAGGAAGGACTGCTGTGACATCTGTGTAACACAGGCCAGAGAACTTCCCTGAAATAATTCCTGGTTGAACTAGAGCAGGTCTTTTAGAAAAACATCCAATCTTGATTTAAAAATTGCCAGTGATGGAGAATCTACCACTACCCTTTGTAAATTGTTCCAATGATTAGTTACCCTCACTGTTAAAAATGTACACCTTATTTCGTCTGAATTTATTTAGCATCAGCGTCCAGCCATTGTATCTTCCTATACTTTGGTGTGCTACATTAAAGAGCCCACTATCAAATATGTGTTCACTGTGTAGATATATAGACTGTATGTGATGGAGTAGAGCAGCCCTTCTGAGTAATACTGATGAGTAAGGGCAATAAGGGCATTCCATTCCACTCTCCTCCATCACTGACTAAACCTAAAATATTTGGCCCAGAGCTTTGTATTAATTTGGCAGTTCATACCAGTGGAGATCTGGCCCTTCAAGGTACGGCTTTCCACCCTACAAAACTTATATTATCCACCTCCACTCCCTGATTTTTTGACATTCCATTAAAAAATTATAATTAAATCCCACATCATCCTGTCCCAGTATTGTCAGCTCCAACCATTCAAGGTCATGAGTCCCCAAAATCATGATTTTTAAGCCAAATCATGTGATTAAAACATATACCTGGGGTTCTTTTTATTTGCTTTCTTGTTTCTGAGCCTTTATGATTCATGATTTCAAGTTTTCTCTGCAACCAGGAGAGTTAGAAACTTACTTTTTTTTAAAAAAAGAAATGTATGAAGGGGGGTCAGACTAGTTGATCATAATGGTCTCTTCAGGCCTTAAAATCTATGACTCTCTCCTGATATAACAACATGACTCCAGGAGCTGAGGCTTTAAGAACACCACAGGGGAGAACCTCAGCTGGTGTAATGAAACTATGGCAGCTTACACCAGCTGAGAATCCACAAGACTAATACAATAGAACCTCAGAGTTACGAACACCTTAGGAATGGAGGTTGTTCGTAACTCTGAAATGTTCATATCTCTGAACAAAACATTAGAACTGAACATTGACTAAATATAGCTTTGAAACTTTACTATTCAGAAGAAAAATGCTGCTTTTAACCATCTTAATTTAAATGAAACAAGCACAGAAACAGTCTCCTTACCTTGTCAAATCTTTTTTAAACTTTCCCTTTATGTTTAGTAGTTTATATTTAACACAGTACTCTACTGCATTTGTTTTGTTGTTGTTTTTTGTCTCTGCTGCTGCCTGACTACATACTTCCGGTTCCAAATGAGGGGTGTGGTTGACTGGTCAGTTTGTGACTCTGGTGTTCGTAATTCTGAGGTTCTATCACATTGCAAGACTCATGCTCAAAATTGCAAGAGTTGGCAATTTTGCGTCTCGGTTTACTGAGACTGGCGATTCTTGGAGCTATTTAACTAGAGATGATCCCAAACCACAACCCCAGCTCCAAACACCCACTAAACTCTGGGGAAATTGGATTCCAGATCTGAGCACAGCATACTGGGCCTATTTCTCTTTTCATGGAAAAATATAAACGGTCAAGTTTGCTAGAATACACTTTGCTTCCAGTCAGGGCCATAGAAATAAATTGTTGTGAGGAGGTGCTAATGTAAGGGTCTGAGCAGCAAAAATAAAGAGACTCTCCACAGAGTATCAGAGTGCTGGACTGTGCAGTGCCCAGATTATAAACAGGATGCTTCTCAGAACAGCCTGCCCAAATCCCGTCAAGCGAATCCCTCTCCGGAACGCAAAGGAAATGTATATCAAAGTGATGCTGAAAGGTTAGAAAGGCTCTGAGGGCTAGTATGCCAAAACCTTGACAACGGCTAGGCTGTTGACGCACTGAGACCGTTGCCTATCATGCTAATCAATATTATCTTATTGTTTCCCTTTTATTCCCCCATCTGTCTGCATCCACCTGTTCTCTCCTGTAGATTGCAAGGGAACAGGGAGTGTCACTTTCTTCTGTGTTGGAACAGCACAGATCATAGGAGCTATGGTATTATAAATAAACAATAATACCGATATTCACTGTTTCTTTTTTTCAGGGGGAAAACCGCACTTGTTTGTGGCGCTCTCTGCTTTTCAGTGTTGTGACTCATTTAGCACCTGAACTATCTAATCCCTGAAGGGAAAACCAAACGAGCAATGGCACTTCAATATACTTAAGCAGCTCCTTTGTGCCAAAAACTGTTCCATCTCTGGTATTGTTTATACTGAAATGAAACTGAACGGTGCTAAGATCTTAAAATAACTCGCTGTTTGTGACTCAGGAAACTCAGGGTCAGCAAAGTTTACAACAAATTTAAAGGGGCAGCATAACTTCAAGTAATGATTTTGAACTCTGAGACTTAGATTTTTAGAGTTTGGCTACATTTCTTACATCCTTAGGCAGTCAGCTAAGAACCTGATCCAAAGCCTACCAGAATCAGTGGGTGTCTTTCTGTTGTCTGTTTCAATGGACTCTGGGTCACGCCTGTATCAGAAATGCAACCCAAACACTTGCTCTACCAGAATCAATGTAGAGACCACAGCTGTCCCCATTACTAGGAAAACCTAGTACATGTTAGAGAGCCAGGAGGGGCTTGACTCAAACATCCATATTGGAACACCCCCCAAATTTTGGGGATGTTTTATAGCCAAAGCTAGATCCAAAATTCACAAATTCCTCCCCTCTCCCCCCAAATCTGATTTTTGGAATGTTCAGAAGAGTGATCTCCACTTAACTTAGCAGCTGGAAGTGTTGACTGGTAAAGGGAGACAGATTACAAAGAAGGTAGGTAAAGAGGCTGCGTTATACTGGTGCATGGTATATATGATACAAAAGGGGAAGAAGTCAGCCAATCACTGGCGTCTAAATGGAAGTGGGCTGATTTTCAGAGGTGCTGTGCACCTGCGAAGCAAGCTGAAGCCAGCTTCCATTGACAATGCTATAAATCAATGGAAATTGTGATGCTCCATGCCCCAGAAAGTCAGGCCGATTTTATTTAGGTGTCTAAATACGAAGCTAGGTTCTAAGTGTGAAAATCTTTGGCCTTTACTCTTTCGTCTGCCAAAAGGCCCTTGACAATAAGAGCCGAACATTCAAACACGGGCACAGTGCTGCAACTGCAAACAATGCAAGGAGGCTCGTGGCACTTACCAAAGCATGTATTACTAGTCTGCAGGTCCCCAATGCGGGCATGCCAGCTGGGTAAATGTACTTGCACCCAGGTGACCAAATAATGATAGGGACACAATGGGACCATACGCATTTTTCCATGTCCACTTGTTCTGCTCCCTTTTGAAAAACAGGCCGTAATCTGCTGTGTATGTAATCTACCCTTGGCCACCACCCTTCAAACCACGCATCTCATATCACCCAGTGCCCTGCATCATGAGTGCGAGCATGAAAAGAAATGAACATGTGCCAGGCACAAAAGCAAGGAAGTAGTTGGACTTCACTGCAGCTGTTAATGTTTCCCCAGCATTTGAATTTAGCTTGGCCGCACGAGAGGCGACAGCAGCAACAGAGCAAGGACTCTGCGGGAGTTATTTTTCTTCCTGTCACTGCTGTCCTTCCCAGAACCCCTCGGAAGCTGCTTTCTTTCATATGGGTTAGGTATGAGGGTGGCATTTCTGAAGGCACTGACCGTCAGGTATTCAAGGGAGGCTATAAATGGAAAACAGAGGAGGCTCCGTCTCCATCCATTGAAATGTTCAAACCTCTCCCGGATTCTGAAACCTTCTACCAACCTTGTCCCACCTACTTCACACCCCTCCTTCTGCTCTGCTAACAGCAGCCTGCTTGTGGTCCCTCCATGCATCCTCTGTGCTCTTCTGGACGAGTCTTCCTGGATCTCTTAGCTGTATCTATTCCCTGTCTCATCTCAAGACTCATTTGCAAAGATATCTTCATCACCATTATTATTAGTTAACATTCATAATACAACCCCACTGAGCTAAATGACAATCCCTGCCTCCCAGAGCGTACAGTCTGAAAGACAAGACCGAGGAGGCGGATGAGACAAACAAGTGGGTGAGTCGGCAAAGATGAATTAGCACAGACTGGCCGTGTTTGTAATTCTTAGCCAATCAGGTTCAGTAATTAGGGTTTGTCACCTACTAGGCTTTTACCAGACAGCAGTTTCCCGCACGTGTCGAGGCAGAGGTGAGGTGTGAGGACTTGGAAAGAGGATGAGGGGGTGGTTAGCACAGACTGGGAGACCGCCCTATGTATAAGGGGCAGTTTGGGAGAAAGAGCAAAGGTGTTTGTGGGAGAAACTGTGAGGAGCTCATGTAGCCTGTGTGGGGCTTGTAACTGAATTAGTATCGCTTAACCCCTACTAGTCATTGCCCACCAGAGGCTGCCCACACTGGCTACATAAGAACTCAGCGAGTGCCAGTCAGCGTCTGCTCAGCGCAATGGCAGGTGAGGAGCCAGCTATTATCATTATGCAGCCCTCAGTATTGCCAACCCAGATTGCTCAAAAATCAGGAGTTAGGACCTCAGAATTCACGTGTGTGAGATTTACCCTACAATATATTTGGGATCATTGTTATAGACCATCTGGTTTCAGCCATTAGGGGTCACATTTTTCAGCCTTTACTCTGCAACCATGAGGGCTAGAGACATACTTCCTTTTTTAGTCAAAGCTTAGAGTCTCACACAATCACATGCCTCTGGGAGCTGGAGGCTTTAGAAAAGTCACCAAATACTGTGAGGAAACTTGGTAACACTGAACATTAGCATAGAGAGGGAAAGTGACTTACGCATGCGCTCTCTCTCTCTGCCTAGCCCATTGGTGAAATGCAGCCCACTCGGACTGGGCTACAGCGGCTGTTTCCATACGCTGCTATGGGACAGCCAGTGAAGAATACCATATCCAGCTGGAAACAGCCATGGGTTTATTCAAGATAATCTCACAGGCCCTCGCAGAAACTCCTAAGAAGAAGAGCATCCAGCTTCCAGATCATACAGACAAGAAGGAAGGAGAGAGAGACAGTAATTTCTGCTGGGGATGCTAGAGCAGGAAGCTACCAAAACTTTTAGTTTAATGCACAGTGGGACTGAAAACTTCTTAATTTTTCAGAGCAGAAACAGCTCCTGACATTTTTAGGTTACATCTGTACGTAGCTAAGACCATGGTGTTGTGAGGAGACACAGCCCAACAAGAAGAGTCCGGTATTCTCGGCTCTCCTTGATCGGAATGCCCTGCCCTTTGAGCTGGAGGACCAGCTTAAGGCAGAGCCCTGCACTGTGCTCTGGCATCAGACCTTCCTCAGTGACTCAGACTAGCTCTCCTTGGAGTCAGTGGGAGCTTTGCCATTGATTCTGAATGGCTGCAGGCTGTGGTCTTCAGCCTGCCTGTGAGTGCCCATGAGTTCTTTTAGACAAAAGAGCTGCTGTTGCATTTCTGTTAACAACCTGTCTCACCTGGACAGAAATGGCTTCAGATGCTGTGCTGCCCAAGAGCCCGATCCTACAAGCCCTGCCCATGGGAGTGAACTTTGCTCATCGATTTCAATGGGACAGCTTGAGGGCTGGACACTGTTGCTTTCTCAGGCCAACTCTCTCCCCATTAATCGTCTCCTTGTTCCCAGCAGTGCCAGCAAAAGACACTCAGTCTCCCCATGAAAAGTGAATGTTAGTTTCTGGCTGTGATGTTCAGTGAGACAATAAAAGCACAGAGAGTTCTTCGAGTGATTGAGCTGACCTTTAATTCAAAATGCCATGACGTTAACACTGAAGCTTTAGTGTCGGGATCGTAGGTAACTTGGGAGCCTTCCATCTCTCTCCCAACCTCATCTCAGCAGTACTTGCTGTTGCATGCAGAGCAGGGGGAGAAACCCAGGCATGTGCCCTTCTGAAAAGATAACACAAGGCAGAAAACCCGGGTTCATTCAGACTAGTTCTTGGTGTGCCTGGCCTTTTATTCCTAGTGTTGCCACAGTCTCTGCAATAAAACCAGTGGAATGTCACAAGTCGGAGGGTTTGGGAAAAGGACATCAACAGATGACAGGACAATGTGGTCAAGAAATAAAATCACATGTAAAACCCCTCCAACTCTCTTTAATTGTGTTACTTCATTATTAAAACTGACCGGGAGAGGTCACTGCTCCTAAATTCAGACTAATGTCAAAAATTAATCTTAATCTCCCAAACCCCTACTTTTTCTCTCCTGGAATCTGATCCTTAGACTTGGGGTAGGAACCGTATCTCCTTCCATTAATGTATTATTATTGTTATGGTTTATATTACAGTAGAGCTGAAAGACCCGATCTGAGATCCAGGCCTCCTTGCACTACGCACTGTACAAATACATTGAGGGAACAACTGTCTCCTACTATCTAAATAGGCAAGAGGCAGGAATTGAAACAGAGGCAGAGGAAGGCAAAGTTACTTGTCCAAAGTCACACAGTAAATCGGTACCAGGTCTGGGAATAGTACCCAGGTTTCCCAAGTCCTAGGTCAGTGCTCTGCACTGGTCCAGTCTCTCTCACCATACAGTATCATGCATACTCATGGCCACTTATAAAAAGTGAATAAGTTAGATCTCCAGATACATATTCAAAGAAAATTAAACTAGGCACTTGCATCCCCCCATATATGCAGAATACAACTTGGCTGGGTTTTGGATGGAGCCCTCATGTGATCCTAAAGAGGGTTAATGACACAAGAAATATCTTTAGCAAGACTCCCCCCCACCCCTCCCAACAAACAGAACACATGAGAAAGTACAGTTCACAGCTGAGATCAGGCTGCCTGCCCACTGGGGCAAGGGAAATACAGATGGTTAGAAATAGAATAAAATAACAATGAGCTTGTATTTCTTCAGCAGGCCATGTCCAAGTGTCCCTGGGAGTCCTACTGAAGTATAGCAATGAATGACTTTCACATAAAGGAGGGCGGTATAGTCTAAAAAGTACCAGCATAGGTATGGAGTGAAAACCAAGAACCCTTACCATAAAATGTACAACAAATGGTATTATTCCATGCTCCAAAACACCTCCTGTGGCATCCCACACATGCTGACTGTGCACGCACATACCCCATAAAATGAGAAAGGGAACTGTCGCAGGGTGACTGACCTCATTGGGTCCAGCCCTATCTATGCCTCATTCAGCCTGCCTGGGGAAAACTGTCACAGCCAAATGACAGGTAAGTTATGTGGCTAAACCAGTTGTGGCCTGATAATAAAGGAGAAGCCTCCAGAGAGGCAAAGGAGGAGTGAGGGCGGACAGCTCAGAGAGGAGGATGCCTGCCTGGCCCCAGAAGGAGGACTGTGAGCCCTCTGAACCGAGGGGAAGAAGAGGCGTACTGTGAAGTAGAGCTGGAAACTGGCTACAAGTGGGCTGGGGGAAGCTGGTCCTAGTCACAGCACAGGCCTCAAGCAGGAGAGTGGTGGGACTTCTGAACCAAGGAGAGGAACCCTTGCCTTAATCACAACATAGGCACTAATCAGGAGAGCTGTGGGAATCCTGAAATAGGAGAGGAAGCATCTGGGTGTGAGGGCCCAAACTGCCTGTATTTAGAACAGACTTAATAAGCAAGACCCCACAAGGGGAATTGTACTTTAAGTATCTTGGTGTGTGTGCAAATTATTGCAAGACCCTGATGACCCTAAGTTAAGCCCCATTGGACCAGATCAGCAGCTAGCAAAAATCAGCAAAACTCCAGGGTCTTGGCCTTTGGCTACACCCATTTACACCAACTGAAAATATGGTGAAATGATTTTGACCTAGGTTAAGGAGAGTCTCCCGGGGTCCCTGGCAGGGACCCTAGACACTGTGGCAGAACAGATAATAATAATTTCACGAGTGTGTCAAACTGAGGGCCAGAGAGGTCAGATGACCTGCCCAATGTCACTGAGTGCATTAGAGAAGTGGAAGAGATCCAGGACACTCCCAATGCTGTGATCTAACCACTAGCTAACATTCCCACCCATTGAATCGTGATTTACTCATCATCTCCAAGGGTTCTGCTGCTAGTCAATCGGATTAATGATCAGGATTTGTTCTGTATCAGCGAGCACTGTCTGAGCCCAGAGGAGGATTTCAGCTTACTTCCAGTGCTACATAAATCAGGGTCTGTAGCAGAGATGGAGGAGGTGGCGGAGGTGTGGTCAGGGAAGGCTGTTTGTTCTACTGGATGGGACACAAGGTTGGGAACCAGGAGACCTGGGTTATTTCCAGTTGGGATCAGACTTTTCTATGGCCTTTGGTAAGTCCCATGACCTCTCTGTACCATCAATCAGTGCAACAAATGGAGCTAATGTGCTACACAGAGTGAGTGTAGCAAAAATAGAACTGTACTGTCTTCCTCCCCCTAAATCTCTGCTGTCTCGCGAACTGTGCGCTGTAACAGTTCTCACTGTATGTCAGCTCATCATTAAGTAGGGTAAATTTGGTATGGGTTTGATTGTGCTCTAGGATGGATTAATCAGGCCTGAGACTGGGATGAGCATCATAAAGCTTGCACATCACAGTGTTGCATTGCATTCAATGACCTATTGTGATGCAAATTCTGTGTTCTTCTGGAGTGAAGGGCCCAGGTCCATGGGCAGAGATGGAAGAGCTCAAAACCAGAACTTGGCTCCAAATAGCCAGGGGATCATTGTGCACTGGCTTTCAGTTAGCAGGTGTGGTGATTACCAGGTGCAGTCTGGGGTTTATTTTGTTTTTTTTAATAGCACCAATGCAGCTTTAGTGGAAGCTCTGAATAATTCCATGGTGCAATCTGAATTTGAACATCTCTTTTCTAACGCATTGGGATGTGTCAGCTGAGGTTGACACTGCAGACCATCAGAGCCCTTTTTAAGACTGACTCAGAAATTGTGCTTGGCAGCCTAGCACTCCATTGAATGGCTTCCTTTCCTACAGCATTCACCAATAGCTATTTTGTGTCAAGAAGGGATTTTTGTTCCTCTTCTGCTGATGTCACTCCAGGGTCCTTCAGGGACCTACTCGTGGACCTCTGCAGTTTAACACTCCTTGTGCTCCCTTGGGGGTGAGTTTATTCGTAAGCACAGGCTTGTTTTTCACTATGATATCCAGACTTATATTTCGCTTAAGTCCAGTATTGATTCTGCTATCTCTGGCTTGTTTTGCTAAATAGAAAAACTCTGGCTGCAATAAAATTTCTTCCAGCTTAATGCAAGCAAAACAGCAGCTCCTGTGATCGGGTCTGCTCTAGCTCTTGAAACAGGTGTCTGCCTGAATCCTGATGGCCATGAAATTATCATCAGATGGGGATGAAATTTATTTAGCCTAAACTTTCTTTGTAAATTTATGTTTGCAAGATTATCGAGGGTTCTTTATACCACTCATACACAATCATTGCCAAGGTGACATCCTGTTTCATGCGTCAGCCGCTGAAGGTTGGGTTTGTGCTCTTGTGACGCTTTGTTTGCTATCCTGCCTGACAACCTTTTGGCAGGGTTTTAGTTTGTGCAGATTGCAGCTGCTCCATTATTGACCAAAATGAATTAAAGTTAGATACTATTATTGGTTGCATTATTACGATAGCGTCTATGAAGCCCAAGTAACCATCAGGGCCTCCTTGTGCTAGACATGTAGTAAAGAAGATAGTCCTTGCTCTGGAGACCTTACAATCTCTGTATCAGATAGGATGCATGAGGTGGAAAGAAAGGACAAATGGTGTGTGTGTGTGGGGGGGGGTGAGGCATGAAAACGATGAGGTAACAATTAAACAGTTTTACAGAAAAACAGTGGTCTCAACTCACCACTTGCTTACATAATGCCATAGGGGAGTGATAATGTAGTCATCACAATAGAGGTAGGTTTTAAGGAGGATTTAAAAGAGGATAAGGTGGTGGTTTCATGATTCCTGTGGGACAAAGTGGAAATTTTTGGTAATATTTTTATGAAGCTTATGTGTACCTCAGTTTCCCCCTATACTTTGCATTGCTACCTGGGGGGAAACAGGATTAAGTCTGCTCTCAGGGCAGACCAAGCGACATAGAGTATGTCTACACTACCACGTATGTCCGTATAACTTATGTCACTCAGGCGTATGAATAAGCCACCCTCCTGAGTGACATAAGTCACTCTGACCTAAGCGCTGGTGTGGACAGCGCTATGTTGGTGGGAGAGATTCTCCCGCCGACATAGGTACCGCCGCTCTTTGGGGATGGATTAATTCAGCTGATGGGAGAGTTCTCTCCTGTTGGCTTAGAGCGGCTATACTAGAGAGTTTAGAACGGCGCAGGTGCATCGATGTAGCCATGGCCTCAGGTGCGTGCGTGTCACCCAGCTGTCTGAGCAGGCTGAATGGGTCAGTAAGAGGACTAGCTGAGGCCAACCCATAGCCATGGAAAATGCAAGAAGACCATTGGAAACCCCAATAGCCAGAACATTGACACACCTAGCAATCAGTGACCCAGAGGAAGGGGCTTTTCCCCACCTCTCAGCTGGGGTTGTGAACTCAGCATGAACGCACAGGACCGGGAAGTGACCGGCAGGGAATAAAGAATTGATTTCTGAAAGAGGCTGGTGGCTGTCTCCTGAGACTGACTAAGGAGGTCAGAGAGAGAGCGCGAGCCTGACATGGAATTCACCTCAGCTTGGCTGGTGAATTGCTTTGGCTTGACCAGAATGGCCTATGCTTTAACTTCAATGTCTCTGTGCTAACCTAAGGGCTTCCAGTGTTGTGGGCCAGTTGACTAATACATCCTACTCTGTTTCGAAAATGCTGCTGAGATGTCAGTGCAAACGCTTGCTGAGGCACATTAGTCTCTCAGGAGTGGACATGTCTCTGCCAGGCGTCCAGCTCAGTTGGACTCATGGGGCAGAACTGAAGGTGTGAAGCAGGCGTGCTGGGGCCAGAGGCTTGAGGAGAGGAGGTGGTGAGGCTGCGGGACCTACTCTGAAGGAACAGTGGACGAGAAGCTGGATATGAGTCAACAGTGTGCCCTTGTTGCCAAGAAGGCCAGTGGCATTTTGGGATGTATAAGTAGGGGCATAGCCAGCAGATCGAGGGATGTGATCGTTCCCCTCTATTCGACATTGGTGAGGCCTCATCTGGAGTACTGTGTCCAGTTTTGGGCCCCACACTACAAGAAGGATGTGGAAAAATTGGAGAGAGTCCAGTGAAGGGCAACAAAAATTATTAGGGGTCTGGAACACATGACTTATGAGGAGAGGCTGAGGGAACTGGGATTGTTTAGTCTGCAGAAGAGAAGAATGAGGAGGGATTTGATAGCTGCTTTCAACTACCTGAGAGGTGGTTCCAAAGAGGATGGTTCTAGACTATTCTCAGTGGTAGCAGATGACAGAACGAGGAATAGTGGTCTCAAGTTGCAGTGGGGGAGGTTTAGATTGGACATTAGGAAAAACTTTTTCACTAGGAGGGTGGTGAAACACTGGAATGCGTTACCTAGGGAGGTGGTAGAATCTCCTTCCTCAGAAGTTTTTAAGGTCAGGCTTGACAAAGCCCTGGCTGGGATGATTTAATTGGGGATTGGTCCTGCTTTGAGCAGGGGGTTGGACTAGATGACCTCCTGAGGTCCCTTCCAACCCTGATATTCTATGATTCGGAAGAGTGGGATCCCTTGGGTTCTGCCACACTTGGGGTTCCTCCAAGAGACTGTTTAGAAGCTGGGGCATAGCACCAATCCTGCAGATCTGTGACATCCTGACAGGGAAGTGGTCCCCAAACTTTTCTTGTCGCACCCCACCTTATCCCTGTCTGTGCCCTGCCTGGGAGCTGAAACTGGGGCTGCAACTGGGGGCGGGGCTGAGGCCGGGAGTGGAGCCGCAGCCGGGGGCCGAGGCTGGGGCCAGGGCTGGAATCCAGGGCTGTGGGTGCGGGCTGAGGCTGGGGGCTGAGCAGGGCTCCCTCTCCATTGCCTGTGGGGGCTGGCTCAGGCCCTGCTGTGCTCCCCTAAATATTCCTCCATGCCCCCCTAGGGGGGCGCACCCACAGTTTGGGGACCACTGTCCTTAATCTATAATCACTGGCAGTGGACTCAAGGCAGCATCGTCTCTGAAATTCATCTGCCTGCTGCTCTTTGGTTTAGCTGGTTCAACAATCCTGGCTGCCACTGTACCCCAAGATATGGGCCAGAAGTTGATTGTTATATTAGGGCTCCCCAAATGTCCTTAGGTCAGGGTTAGATATGTACCCAAAAGGCATTCACCGTGCAGGGGACAACAGCAGATATCATAAATAATAATGGAATTGGGAGACACTCGCAGAAACCCCCTGGCTGCTGCCAGAGTATCTCAGCCTGTGCCCCTTTCCAGACCGCACTGCCTTTCTTCCAGCCTGGCTTACATTGCCCTTTTAGCTGCCTGCATTGTTTGGGAACCTGAAGGGTTTTGTGGCATGTTTTCACCATGCAACAGATGTTGTGCCATGTGACACTGAAAAGAAACATCCCTGCTCAGCGAGGACATGCGGGAAACACTGACAGGGGCTCTGCTGTCACTGCAGGTCTGTGTAGACGCTCTCTGGGCAACTCAGAGAAAACCAGCAACACTGGCACAAACCAGAAAACAACAGTATTGTAAAAAGAAAAGAAGTACTAGTGGCGCCTTAGAGACTAACCAATTTATTTGAGCATAAGCTTTCGTGAGCTACATCTCACTTCATCGGATGCATTGTGTGCATCTGAGTATGCCTTTAGTGCTGGTGAATCAAATGTGACTCTCCTGTTACACAGAACAACACCAGTTTTTACCTGTCAACTGCTGCCAGTGTCTCGCCTGGGTCCGACAGGTACCATGTTTAGGGATGGGTAAGTAACTGATTCCCCTTGACCCAATCACTCCTTGGCTAAGTCTGCCAACTGCAGAGGTGGGTTTTGTGATGTGGACAGGACACAGTGTTTCTTGGAGAATCTTCCCCCATCAACCTGCCTCCTCCATTTGATCCCACCCATGTCAATCAGCTAAACGAAACCTTTGAAGGAGAGGACGTCCCACTGCCAAGTCCCAAAGCCCTTGAAGAGACTGCTGACAATGACTGAGAATGTAGAAAATACACCTGAGAAGGCTCAAACATTGGACAGAGAGGTAGAAAGATGGGAAAGCAAAAATCTTACAAATGGTGTGTTCTACTGCATGCCATTCTGAACTACCTGTTTCGTTACATCTCATCTGACTTAAACCATTAAACCTCCCTGACTTCTCAAAACCATGCTGTCAGTTACATCCTAGCTATCTATGGTTTTATAAGGTCACCATGGTATGGAAGTGCCTTTCTGATGGGAACTGAAGCATGGAGAGTGATTCTGTGACTTGCCTAAGGTGACCTGGGAAGCCTGTGGCAGAGCACTTCAATCTCAAGAATCCCAAGTCAGTGCCTTTAACCACAAGACCATCCATTACTCTGCCACTGAAGAAATGACCAACATCAGCTCCTGGAAATGGCAAGCTGAACAAGCTTCAGTGTTGGGGAAAGTATGGAAGACAGAAAGCTACAGGGAGAATTAATTAGGGAGCAGGCAGGATCAGTGCTTGCTGCCATGCTGTGGAAGTCAGAGAAGTGCTGGAGGGCTGGGAGGAATATGGAACTCCTGGGGTGGGGAACACTGGAGAAAACTTCCCATTTTGAAATTAAAAGGTCCGTTCCTGCTCCCATTGACATCAGTGGGAACAGAAACAGGGCTCAAGCCCTCTAACTCACACTCCAATCTAACAGAGAAGCTGGATTCCCAAGGGGAAGAGTTTGGGTCTAGCCTCCTTTCTAGAGCACAGTCTGACATGTGAGGCCGTATTTCATATTCCAGACATAACTCTCACTGTACCTGCATTCTCCTCAGACTGGTTGAAGCCACAGATCTGGCAGATACTGCGAACCCACTTGTTCATGTCCTCCTCTGTCTCGGCCACCAGGTAGAAAGTCCTGTCGCTGGTCTTGATGTCGAAGACGTAGCTGTCCTGCAGCTCCTTCTTGTTGAAAGTCAGCCCTGCGTCCACCTGCTCACAGAAGTTGAGGTTGATCACACGCAGAGGCTTCTTGGAGTGGTCATTCTTGTAGTATTCCAGGACGTCCGGGTCGCCGCTCATCC
The DNA here is from genome assembly GCF_965140285.1 of Lepidochelys kempii. Classification (NCBI taxonomy): domain Eukaryota; kingdom Metazoa; phylum Chordata; order Testudines; family Cheloniidae; genus Lepidochelys; species Lepidochelys kempii. The sequence goes on from NC_136380.1 coordinate 17,557,822, forward strand.
GACCACTGCGCAGGAGGAACCAACGTTTCTTCCACGCCTGAGGACCAAAGAGAAACAGTCTTATCCCTCCGAGAATACAGAGACCCCACTGGCCAGCATTCCCCACCACGCGAGTCCCTTAAAACTGCACCAGGGAACACATGGCAGCATTGGGCAGGCAGTGCGATTGAACTGGGAGACGTAAGTTATCTGACAGAGTGGTTATGGGTTGATCCTGAGAGGTCCTGCCTCGCTCATCACACAATGGGGCCCCAAGTGACTTGCCAAAGACCACGGAAGGTTTCCGAGTCAGGACTAGAATTTAGGAAGTCCTTGATCTCACTGCTCCATTCAGCTAAGTGCCCCATGAATGTCTTGTTCTCTCTGGCTATGTCTACACTGCAATCATGGTGTCTGCCACTCATGGACAAGCCTGCCCAGAACCCTAGGTAGTTACTTGGGTGCTAGCCTGTGCTGAAGTCCATGGTACCACGGCTTCACTGCTCCGCTGCCCACGCTAGCTAGGTTGAAGTTAGCTAGGGTACGTCTACACAATCTACACTCACACCCTGTGACTGCAACATAGTCATACTCTCGGTGCCAAGTGATCTGCGGGAAGACATTAGCAGCAATAATCACGATGAAACACATTTCAGTAATGCAAAAGCATCGCATTCCCTTTGGACACAATGCCCCAGGGAGGCTGCCTTTCTTAGACATCTCCGAGATGCATTCTATCGAGGCTTTACAGTAGCAGGGTATGCGTCAGAGAGCTGCCTATCGCATGCATGTTTAAATGCCAGTATTTGAGAGGCAAACAAAGCCAACGTGAAGCTGCTGTTTTTTAATATCGGGAATCGTGCCAGGAAGATCTGTGGAGAATCCAAGCTTCACTTGTTTGCAAAATCTTCTGTTTCCTGAAATATATCCAATTCCGTAGCAAAGAAAATGTTACTGGTTCTCAAAGAACCATCCCTGTCAAGGCTACTTCCCTGAACAGCCTCTGGGGATTTATGGTGCCCTAGGCAAACTGGAAAATAAATGTGACTCATGACCCCCCGATCGCTCACGTAATGAACATTTTGCCGCCTCCAATATTTTCCTCCCCTAAGCAAACACCTGTTTTGTATGTAGGAAAGTGCTGGCTGAGTGAGACACGTTTGAAGGGCTGGTTTTCAGATCATATGCCTTTTGCCAAGAAGCACATGTGTTTGCAGCATGCATATTGGCCCGGCTGCTGGAGGCAGAGAGCAGGAATTAATCTGTGACCCGAGCTGGAATTTAAAAACCCCAAAACAAAACTAGGCTGTCACGTTAGCTCTGAAGCAATCTTGTGAAACATGCTCTGAAGAGACCGGTGTGCAGCCTGCTGCTTGGGCTTGGAGGATGCCTGACAGGATTACTTATATTTAGTGTTTTCTAGCAGGGCTAAATTGTGGCTGTAAACAATAGTCTTTCTGGGGAGGCAGTACGGAAGTCCCCCAGTCCAGCAAGAGCTCATCTGATTCCAGCCCAATTTTGCAGACACTGTTGCTTTGTATAGAGTTCCTCTAAGCGCTGGGTGCTCATCCCAGCTAAATAAAATCCATGAGAAGCAGTGTGATCTCATGGCTGCAGCCCAGTTTGAGGACTCCTAAATCCAAATCCTGATTCCCTCTGTGGTCTTGGGCAGGTCACTTACCCTCTCTGTGCCTCAGTTTCCCCTTTCTGTGAGAGGGGAATAATAATCCTGCTTTATCCAGCTCACAGGAGTTCTGGGAAGGTGGATTTGCTCATCTTTGTATGTCACTTTGAACATGCAAAATAAGTGCTAAATATTACGATTAACAGAATTTAAACCCAGATGGGATGATTGTGATCCTCTAGTCTGATCTACATAACACAGACCATAGATTTCATCCAGAGATAGACCTTCTGAAGTTTGTCCAGTGCTATCCCCACATACTTCTGTATCCTGTTGCTATTATAAAATGTCACGGCATTAAGAAAAGCACTTCAGGAGAGGAAATAATTGATTTCTGGCTCCTCCTTAAGATTGTATGCTATGATCTTACAATGTGGTGAACTCAGCTCTCATGGAGTCAGTCAGCACCAGTAGATGCTCAGCACCATTCAGTCTGGCCTGTGTGTGGAGTCACCATGCTTGGAAGTAGAGTTAGGCTCAAGCTGCAATGTCTAACTCCAGATCCAGGGCAGATGGAGGGTTTTGGTTTGGCTCATTACAGAGATACACTCCAGCTGTGGAGTTCAGATCTCGGTCAGGCTGCTCTGACCTCTTTGTGCTGCTCTGGCTGGATCTGGACAGCTGAGAATTTTTGTTGCATGGGGGGAGGTCTCAGTCAGCTCCAATGCATGGGCATATTGGGAAAGGAGGGGGTATGGATCTGATTAGCGCATGGTATGCTTCAGCATCTCCAACTAGACCATTGCCAGCTGACATAGGTTACAGTAGGTCATAGACTGCTGTAACCTAGCCTGGAGCTGGTGTGGATTGTCCCAGAGAATCAGGGAGCCATAACCAGCTCAGTGATGGTCTCCTCTCCCTCACTTACACTGAGTGGATTGTGGTGCAGGAGAGAATCCAGGCTCTAAGTTTGAACTTCCCTAAGGTTCAGGGGTGTTTGGATCCATGTCCCAGTTTGAGACCATGCCTCCTTGGGAGTTTCAGAGACTTAACCAGCTGTGAATTCTGTTCTGTAACAAATCTGTATTAAACCTTTCTGAGTGTGTTCTTCCCCTGGAGGTACACATCCTGACACCTGTCTCTGTTAGTATTCATGCGTGTAGGAAAATGTTGGGCCAGATTCTTGACTGGTATAAACTGATGCAGCTCCCTTGACTTTATTGGAACTCTGTGAGTTTACACCGCCTGAAAATCTATCTCTTCCTCTTCAATCAGTTGCATTAAAACCATTTACATCATACATGCATGAAGGAGAAGAAACGTGTTTGTGAGAGATAAACTTGGTGTCAAACTTGCATTGCATTGACAAAGCTGCATTTGTTGATAAATGGTTTATTGCAGATAGCTCGCTGACCATTTGCCAAGCTAAGTAGAATTGTTTTCATTTTGTTCCTGAGGTTCACATACTTTTTTGTTGAATAAATGTCAGTTTTATCTATAAAAACCACAGGCAGTGAACACAAACTCACCCAAAATATTTTGTTTAACAGGCTAAAAGAAAAAAATATAGGCACATACATAACAAAGCCCATGACCACATGCATTCTGGACAGCCCCAGTGCTGCCTTGTGATATTTGGTGGCTCTTTTTTAAAGCCCCAGCTCTTGGAGTCATAGTAATCTCAGCTCTCATTTTTAAAAAAGTTAATTTTTAGCCCTCATGGTTATGGAGAAAAGCTTGAAAATGTGAACCTTAATGGCTCAGAAGCCAACAGGCAAATAAAAAGAATCCCAAATTTATTATTTAAAAAAATTCATAATTTTAAACCAATCTCATGATTTTTGAATGCTTGGGATTGGCCATGCTGCAGACACAATGCATCATCTGCACGGATTGAACTCAAGTCCTCCAGCACCAAAGGCCTAGCCCAGGGCCTGAGGTAAGATATTAATTACCATACGTACTGGGTGGCAGAATCTCGCTCTAAAGATTTCAAATAAATTTGACCCTGCTGGTACCCAAAACTTGTCCAACCAAGGGCCACTTTGGTGGCTTGCCAGGAGCCCAAAGGTTGAACCTAATTTCCATAACATGGAGGAGATTGCAGCCACCGTCATCTTTAATACAGGGATGGAAACTACAGCTCTGATCATGCAATGCTTCTGATCTGAGTGACCTATTGAGATGGAACATCACTTGCTGGGACCTGTAGTAGGCTACATAGCCATATAAATGATGAGGGTGATTATAGTGTGCATGATAGAATTCTCTGCACCTTGGCCGCTACTGATCTAACCCAATTACATGCAGCCAGCGAAAACAAGAGTAAGAGAAAGGAAGCAGAAGTTTTAATTGGAGGACAGGCACTAGGTTGTATATAGTCTGTCTATCTTAGAATGATAGAGGAACCTAATCATGCTGGTATCTAAATATTGCCAGGGCAGAACTGGTACCAGCATCATGAGAAAACAGGAGAGGTACATCGAAAACCAGTCTGGAATAGTATTTGCTTTGGCAGCTGTCGTGTTATCCCAGCAAAAGGAAACTATGGCCACAACCCTACATGGCTGTGTATTCATAATAGATAATAATACTTCACACTTGAATTACATCAGCTTTCATTTATCAACACCCCACTGATAAGAAAGTTGTGTCCATGTCACTTATATTGGAAGCAATTCAGGCCAGGGACCCAGTCTTGTCTTTGCTGATAATGAATCATGAATAATGATTGTACTGTAGCTATAAATAAATAATAATAATAATTAATAATAAAGGCAAAAACATCACTCAGTACACTGGAGATGATGTCAGTTATAGGAGATGTGCTGTGAGCCAGCCCTTATCAGGCAGTGACTTAGAAACTGATAGCATCAGCTGGTATAGAATTCAGATTGTCTTCTCCAGAAGCAAGGAAAGGAGGGTCTTCCTTAGCTGTTATAGCAGTACAGGACTCAGCAGTGCTGATTTCATCCAGCAGAGGACAGTGGCGCACATACACACTGTACATCTCAGAATAGCACGTACTGTGTCCACTTCATTCTGGTCACTATTGTAGTGCATTCTGGAAGGACTGTTCTGGTATTTAGACTAGCTCTGTGAGAATTCAGTGACCCAGTTAAGAAAGAGAAACCTCTGCAGACATTTCTCTGAACAATCAGATTTTCACTTGTCTTCTTATAAAGACTTATAAATAGCCTTTGTTTGCTTCTCCAAGATTTGTAACCTAATTAGTTTTGCGCTAATTCTCAAACTGGCTGTCGATGCCAGGAAACCAGGCACAGTACAATCTTACAAATGCAGTGGAGCAGCGAATTGTTTAGCAATACACAGCACACCAGGCTGGCTTTCAGATTTCAATTAAGCTTGGAAAAAATCACAATCTTCTCTTTGCCATGACTGCTATTAGAGGAACTAAATATATAGATATGTGTATGCACGCCCCATCTGCAACCATTACAGAAAAAACCGAATAGCTCTTTTTTATCTCCTATTTCTGTGGTTCTATAGTAACAAGACAACACGCCACTGTCCCCTACAACAGCTTTCTATACTTGCAAACATTTATCCCTTTAGCCTAGCTCCATGAAGAGAACACTCCATTAGCTTCTGGGTAATAATACTTAGCACTGAAGAGCCATAGGTCTCACACCACTATACTGGGGGATTATTATCCCCATGTAGTACATGGAGAAACAGAAGCAGAGCTGAGTCCAGAATTCTGGTGTACCCTAAGCATTCAAAAATCATGACTCAGCCCCCCCCCCCCAAACCATGACATTCTTTTTTAAAAGATTTTTAAAAAACCCAATACATTTGGGTTCTTGAAGAAGAAGAAGAAGAAAGCTGAGGTTCTCACATAATCATTTGACTCCCAGACCTGAGGCTTTAATTAAAAACACCAACTAGCGTGAGATACGGCAGCACTAGAAAGAGAATTTCTCATCATCACTGATGTCAAACCCATTACAACTTCTCCACTACTTTGTTCTGTATCTTATCAATGGACAAACCCATCCAAAGCCCCCTGCAGTCAATTTGAACACAACCTCAGATTGTTGGTAAAACCTGCTATCTACTCATACAAAGAGAACATGGCCCTGCATGTGAATCTCATTTATTCTTTTCAGAGTAGCAGCCGTGTTAGTCTGTATTCGCAAAAAGAAAAGAAGTACTTGTGGCACCTTAGAGACTAACCAATTTATTTGAGCATAAGCTTTCGTGAGCTTCACTTCATCACTTCATGTAGCTCACGAAAGCTCATGCTCAGATAAATTGGTTAGTCTCTAAGGTGCCACAAGTACTCCTTTTCATTTATTCTTACAAATCAGTTTATTGCAGTGTTGTTGTAGCTGTGTCGGTCCCAGGATATTAGAGAGACAAGGTGGGTGAGGTAGTATCTTTTTTCAGACCAACTTCTGTTGGTGAAAAAGACAAGCTTTTGTGCTTACACAGAGCTCCTCTTCAAGTCTGTTGATATTTTTACAGAAGGAGCGGTTTGCAGTTTCTGTGTAACCTAATCTAGCTCGGCATTCATAATGCTCATCACCATGGCTACTACACTGTACTCCTCCTAGTCAAATTCCTTTAAGTTACATTTTGTCCCCACCAGCTAAAGAGCAATTTATCAGATTTTACAGGTCTAGTGGGAACTAATGCCTTGTGTCAATTGTCCTTGGAAGGGAAAACGATGCCTGCATTGAAGTATCATAAAAGCAAAGGCTTTGATGCTTTAGAGTCTGCTCTAAACCCCACTGAATGTCAATGGGAGCCCTTCCATTGGCTTAATGGGATCAGGCTAGATGGATAATGGGCCAAACACAGAGGGAATATAAGTGAGATTCCTTTGTGCTTATTCCAGGCCTGATTTAATTCCCTTTGAACTTTGGGGTGAGTTTTTCCACTAACTTCAGTGGAGCTGGATCAAGCCCTTAGGCTCTGAATTTTGCCCATTGTGTCCATCGTGAGTGAAGTGTCCATAGCAAGCAGAGGTGATACAGTTTTCCTGCTGGTCTGTTTGTGGGAATCATTCTTTCTGATAGGCTGAGGAGGGATCTTTCTCCTACTTCTTTGTATTTTGTACAACAAAGTCAAGGAACTTCTGTTTCAATTTCTCCCCCGTTACATTCTTTGCAAAGTTATTTCTTGAGTTTCCATTGTGCCTTGTGGCTTCAGTATCTGTTTCCACCGTGTGAGCATTCAGACTGTGTTTTCTAGGCGAGGGCCTTTGCTTTGAGTATTTCACTGGTGTAATGTAGCCTGCTTGAACGAAGCCTCTCTGAAGTGTTAAAGAGCAGTATCATATGCTGCCTTTTTAGGTTTGGCCCGGTGTGTTGAACAGTTAATTTATCTGGTTGTTTCATGGGGCTGGAGGTTATTACTGTTCAGATTTAGCTACCTTAGGTTTTCTTAGAGCACCCCAACTTCGTCGTGTCTGGGAGAGATGGGAAGGGAAAGAGTGGGGTGAAGTGACTTGCCCAAAGCTCTAGGATAAAGACCAGGATTGACAACTTGGCCTCTCTGGCACAGTGGAACTCTCTGCCACAGCCAGCTCCTGGTATTCAGAGCCAGAGTCCTCAGTGACAGGACAGGAGTCAAGAGTCAGCTGGGTTGGGATAGCAGGAGATCAGAGGCAGGAGACAAACCGGAGATAGGAACTACAGTGAGGACAGGTCAGGATACCAGGGGGTCCAAGGCTGGAGACAAAGTGTGGAACCACAAGTCAATCTGGGTCAGAATCCTAGTAATTCAAACCAGGGAAGCGGGAGCAGGGAGCAGATAGCAGGGGTAGCAGGAAGCACAAGATGCATGCGAACACTCCATAGCAGAGTGAAGCCTAGTTGTACACACCGCTTCCTTTTCCTGCTGCTGGCTTCAGTAGGGCCAGCGGGCCAATCAGCCACTCTGGGAGTCTGCCAATCAGACCTCGGGGTGGAGCCTCACACTGGGGCTGGGCTTCGGGGCCTGAGCTAAACTATTGCTAGCAGGGTGGAGGACTGGAATGGGGCTGTGCCCATGGCCCTTGCAGGGCTGTGTTCAAGACCCCTGGGCTGTGACACTCCACGATAAGAATAAAGCTCATCCACGCAGGAGCTAGAGCTTCTTCGGGGACTGTCTGTAACTGTGGAACAAATTCCCCCCATGAGCTAAGGACCTTCCCCAGCTGCCCTACTTTTTGCTGCAAGTCCCAGGTGTGCTGCTTTGACCTTGCCTTCTCTCATGTGGATACATAGCAATGTGTATATTTAAACACAAGCCCCTACCAAACCAACATCCAGGAGACAGGATGAGAGAACAAACGACAGGTGACAGAGGCATTGTCACGTTGCTCAGTGCACGACTGGAAGGAGCTCAGATACCACAGGAATGAGTGCAGCATAAACACCTATAGAGCACAGAAGATGGGCACACAGCACATCAGCCAGGAAAAGAATGCAGCCCTTTGAAATCCCAGTTTTGTGCTCTAGCCACTGGCCCACACTGTCTCTCACTAAAAACATTGCCTGTTCACAGTTTTGTTTTCAATTTTCCGATTTTACTTATTTCTGGTCCCTTCTATTTCCAGCTTGAAACCTTTGCCTGCTTCCATTTCCCCAGCTATACCAGAGCCTCTCATTTCACTCCCATGTAGTTTGATCCAAGGGTTAAATTTGTTCAATAGCTTTTTTTTTTTTTTATGGTGGAGTAGGGCCAGTAGCTTAACAGCTGTAAAATGATGTTTGTGTGGCATAAACTTCCACTGTGTGGTCCTTTGTTCATATCAGGCATCTTCTCCACTAAATTATGGCTGTTTAATGGCCTTTAGATCATTTTAAAATATTTTGATTCCGCATACCTTACTTCTTTTTAAGGCAATTCAAGAAAAAAGAAAAAAATAACAAAGACCTCCCAGCACAATGTATTCATCTGAGCCTCTGATCATCAGGATGATTACTTAATTGTTACATGAAGACCGATCTGTGCCTACTTTAAGAGGATTCTACTGAACCTCTTAATAGAGGAAGGACATGTTATCCCTCAGAGAACTGTCCAGTTTCCAGATGGATGATACTTGGAAACTGGCTGTTTTATGGGTTTGAGGCCAGATCCCCAGCAAGTGGAAACTCCGCTGGTTTTATGGGCCGAGTGCTCTAGGCTGGGGGGTGCTTTATCCACAGACAGGAAAAGATTTGTCTGAGGCATGCTTGACTGAGTGAATGAGGAGGATTCCTGGCAGTGGGTAAGTAGACTGGGTCAAGAATCTTGCTGCCTCGCTCTCAGGGACCTCCTTGGTGTGCTCCCCATGTGACCTGTCACCGACTGGACAATCAGATTGTGAACTGTGCAACAGGGAAGTAGGGAGGGGGAGCTGGATTTTGGAGGAAGATGTCTGTGAAGAGTGGGTGCAAAAAGCAGATACCTGGAGGCTAAGAGGAAGGAGGCAGCGGTACAGGAAAGAATGTTTGCAAGAGAGGGTGTGTCTCTTGGATAGGCAGTTTAGGAGAGAATCAGGGTGTTTGTGGTAAGGGTACAGGTGAGGGAGGCAAGAGGAGCCAGCTGAAGCACACTTATCCTTAGTGATTGTGGGGTTAATGCAAGTGTACACTTTCCACTCTGAACACGAGGTAGGTAATAGCTTGCCCTGACACATTCAGCGTAGTACATTGCCTTCCCTGCCCGTGTCCTAGTTGACATGAAGGGGGAAACTGCAGCAAAAAGATGCTGATAGCATCGAAGCCGGGCATTCAAACTGCCTTTTACTGGTGAGGCAAGGAATTCACTGATAATTATTCAGTCACAGCAATTGCTGATAAGAAGGCCATGGCTATGGCCATTATAAGGAAACAAATTTGATCAGAGAGGAGAGCATGTGCTCTGCTTAGGGGGCAGAACGTGGTTAAATGAATGGGTCCACCTGATCCAGGCACTGTTTCCACCCATACATGTGGTCACCAGAATTGCCAGCATGGCCTTCACTGCATTCAGGGCTTGAGTGTCCTGCCCTTACCACTGGGAGCGTAACCCACTTTAGGACTAGACCATGGGCCTTTGTCCCCCTTGTGGCACATAAGAGGTGTGTGATTCTGCTGCAGCAGGCAACTAAGGGACTTAAGGATAATACTGGCTCTATCAAAATCAGTGGGAGTTTTGCTGTTGGCTCTTCCCACCCCCTCCCACCCCTTTTTTTTTTAAGTCAAGCAGTGGTGGAATTACTTCTGGCTATCTTTTGCCTGGTGTGGAGAACTGGAACCTTGCCAACGGCCTAGAAGGATGGTATTGTGCTCTCACTTTAGAAGGGGAAGAGGTGGTGTGGCAAAGGTAAGAGCTATAGGCTGATCTCCTTGTTGTCCATGCCAGGGAAGGGGTTTGCGCATGTTCTGCTTACATGTTTGGAGCCCCTGCTACATTGGAAGCATCGCCCCCAACAGTCAGGCTTTACGAGGAATAGGTCCACATTAGACGCCATTTTGGCCCTCTGCTTGTTGTCAGAGATACAGCGTGAGTTCAGGAAGCCCCTTCATGTGACCTATGTCACGCTTAAGGCTGGGTTTGATTCAGTTGACCGAGTCGTGCTATGAAAGGCCTTAAAGGGTGTGGGTGTCCCAACCACTCTGCTGGACTTGATTAGCGAGCTGCATAATGGAACCACTGCCCGTGTACATCTGGGGGATCGGATGTCAGCACCTTTTAAATCAGTATCTGGTTTCAGGCAGGGCTGCGTCTTGGCCCCGGCACCCTTTTGTCAGGCAATGGATTTCATAATGCGGCATATCTTGTGTGTGTGTGTCTGAGGAGCCTCTTGAAGTTCGTGTCTCACAGGGAGCTGAGCACATTGTCAACATGTAATGAACCCTATAAAAGGAGGAATAACCCAGCCTATAGGGAACTGGCAAGGAGCTGGGCCTAGTACGGCCTAGGACAGTCATTTCCCACCTCTAGATGCCATGGGCTGGATTCTGATCTTTCTTATACTAGTGTAAAATCAGGACCAACTCCACTGACGTCAATAGACTGATAACCAGGGGAAAACCTAGCACAGGTGGGAGGAGAATCAGGCCCTATGGTCCCAGGTCTATATGAGTAGACAACAGTGAAGAGAAAGAAATGGGGCTCCAAATCCAGCCTGCTTTCACCATGACTGCTGGCCCCTAGCTCTGTAGTTAATGTGCACGTAAATGGTTTTGTATCTGTACGAGTCTCCTTTGCAGCAGCCGCTAATACCCCCTCCTCGTTTTCATCCTGTGTCTGTCACAAACCCCTTCACATAAAGGGACTAACACCCCATTAAACGCATTCAGCCCACAGCCACTGGCCTAGCAGCTTGGCAGAAAGCAGAACTGACTGCGTTTCCCCTGCCAGAGGAATTCACTCTCCAGTGATGTGCTGGAAGAGCCTTGACGCGTCTAATGGGATGCTGAGCAGCATGACTTGGGGATGGGGGAGAGGAGTTGAGGAGTTCGAGACGTGTCCGCAGTGTCACAAGGAGGCAGTGGGTCAGTGGTACAGCAAAGGGAATGTGGAAATGGCTCCCCAGATTTCCAGCTCCATCTGCAGAGGTGAGAGGTGGGAAAACACAGCTCTGGGGCAAAGGCAGGGCATTCAATCCTTGAGAGCTGCTCCCACTGCCTTCTAGGGACTCTGACACTGCCACGCTCCAAAAGGAACAGGGTACGGCCACTTCTCTGGAGGACAGGTCACTGCTTGGAGGGTGTGGATGTAGTTAAAGGGGAGGACAGTCAGGTGAGCCTCCCCTCCATCCTTGGTGCGGAACACTATAAAGACTCACTGGAGAAGACATAGCTAAGGCAATGACTGGGGTCAATTCCCAGAGCTGCCACAGACACCCTGAATGACCTTGGGCAAGTCACTTGAATCTTTCTGTGTCTCAGTTCCCCATCTGTAAAATGGGGAGAATGATCCTTTTGTCTCCCACCCTTTCTCAGTCTTGTCTATTTAGACTATAAGCTCTTCAGGACAGGGACTGTCTCTTACTATGTGTGTGTACAATGCCAAGTGCAATGGGGCTCCGGGATTTCTTGGAGCCTCGAGGACCTCCTGGAATACCAATAATAATAAACAGAGGTTCAGCACAACAAAGGCCTGGGTGTCAGCCAGTCTGGAGAGGTTCTTTCACCGTTGGGAGCCCATTATAGCAGAGTTGGGAGGACTGTGGTGTGGATTTGGACATGAACCCATCAGGAGTCGGGGGCAGAGCTGAGAAATGAACCCACAAACCTGTGCCCTGGCCAATAGAACATCCCCTACCACATTGCCAAACACCATCACAAAGCAATTTGGTCACAGCACCATGTGCGCTCATAACATCACAATGGGATTGTCCTTCATTGCCATAGCTGCTTGGAGCCTTGGGCAGCAGCACCATAGGAAAAGGTCCCATATACCGTAGTTACACAGGGCATGACTTCACACGGGTGTGTCCCAGGCTGTAAAGGACCAGAGCCTTTATCACGGAAGTGAAGGGCAGTTTTGAGAGAGATTTCATTGGGTTATGGAGGGTAAGATACTGGCTGCATTCGTAGCTCTGCATTTGAACGTTAATCAGTGTGCCAGTGACAGGCCTGAAGGTCTGTGTTGTTTCAGCAACCAAGTCTAGTCCCAATCCTGTTGAGTTATCTAAACTTTTCTGAAACTGACACAGAAATTCAGGCTAAGTGAGGCTGAGGTTTGTCACGTTGTGCAAAGCCTCTGTGTATTGGACGTATAAGCTGTATAGTCTGGAAACTTTTCTATTATTCAGTGCATTAGTATCCACGCGTTATCAGACTACACTCAGTCCCTTCACAATCTGGCACTGATTCCACAGTCTTGGCAGGATTATTCTTTGGAAACCAAAAGAAACAGACAGTGGTGAATTTCACTGAAGACAAAGCCTTTCCTCTTACTGTCATTGAGGTCACTGCAGCACCACTTTGTGAAAACAGACCTGACTGAATACAACTTAGTAACAGGTTTGTTGTTGGTGTTTAGTTTACCAAGCTTCAGCACCAGATCCTGAGCTGGTGTAAATCAGCATAGCTCCACTGAGATGACATCCATTTACCTTAGCTGATGATGGGGCCATTAGTAATTTGAGGCAAGCCTCTAGGTATCTGAGTTCTCTGGCCTAAGGAAGCTGTATAAGAACACAGCAAAGTGCTGAGTGAATTAGGGTATCATCTTGTGGCCCTTGTGAGGGGTGGGGATATGTAATGTCTGCCTCATAAACTCAGCCAGACACAGCACGAGGAAGACAGCAGCTCAGTCTGAGTGGTAGAGTGAGTGTGGTCTAGTAGATAGGATACTAGAATGGGAATAGGAAAACCTGAATTCTACCCCGACTCTACCACTGATTTGCTGTGTGACCTTGGTCATGTCACTTTGCTTCTCTGGTTCCCTTCCCATCTTTTGTCTGTCATAGCTGTTTAGAGTTTAAGCATTGTGAGGCAGAGACTCACAGCACCTAGCACAATGGAGCCCTGATCTCAGTTTGGGACTCTGCATAATACAAATAATAATTATAGATTCCATGGCCAGAAGGGACCATTGTGATCATCTAGTCTGACCTCTTGTATAACACAAGCCATGGAACTTCCCAAAAACAATTCCTAGAGCAGATCTTTTAGAAGAACATCCAATCTTGATTTAAAAATAGTCCGTGATGGAGAATCCACCATGGCCCTTGGCAATTTGCTCCAATGATTAGTTACTCTCACTGTTATACGTGTACGCCTTATTTCCAGTGAATTTGTCTAGCTTCAACTTCCAGCCATTGGATTGTGTTATAACCTTGAAGCGCCCATTATTAAATAGTTGTTCCCCATGGAGATATTTGTAGACTATAATCAAGTCACTCCTTAACCTTCTCTTTGTTAAGCTTTTGTAAAGGGAAATCAAGCCTCACCAATCTATGAGAATTCTTTGAGGGTGTCAACAAACATGTGGACAAAGGGGATCCAGTGGATATAGCATACTTAGATTTCCAGAAAGCCTTTGACAAGTTCCCTCACCAAAGTCTGTTAAGCAAAGTAAGTAGTCATTAGATGAGAGAGAAGGTTCTCTTATGGATCAGTGTCTGGTTCGAAGACAGGAAACAAAGGGTAGGAATAAATGGTCAGTTTTCACAATGGAGAGAGATAAATAGCAGGGTCCTCCAAGGATCTGTGCTGGGTCCATTGCTGTTCAACATATTCATAAATGATCTGGAAAAAGGGATAAACATTGAGGTGGTAAAGTTTGCAGATGATACAAAATTACTTAAGATAGCTCAGTTCAAAGCTGACTGTGAAGATTTACAAAGGGATCTGTCAAAACTGGGTGACTCGGCAACAAAATGGCAGATAAAATTCAATTTTGGTAAATGCAAAGTAATGCACATGGGAAAACATAATCCCAACTATACATATAAATCATGGGGTCTAAATTAGCTGCTACCACTCAGGAAAGAGATCTTGCAGTCATTGTGGACAGTTCTCTGAAAACATCCACTCAGTGCGCAGCAGCAGTCAAAAAAGCTAAGATAATGTTAAGAACCATTAGGAAAGGGATAGAGAAGACAGAAAATATTATAATGCCACTATATAAATCCATGATACGCCCACACCTTGAATACTGTGTGCAGTTCTGGTTGCCCCAGCTCAAAAAAGATACATTAGAATTAGAAAAAATACAAAGAAGGGGAACAAGAATGATGAGGGGTATGAAACTGCATCCATATGAGGAGAGATTAAAAAGACTGGCATTGTTCATCTTAGACAAGAGCTGACTGAGCGGGGATACGCTAGACGACTATAAAACCATGATGGGTGTGGAGAAAGTGAATATGGACATGTTATTTACCCCTTCACATAACACAAGGATTAGGTGTCACCCAATGAAATTAATAGGCAGCAAGTTTAAACAAAAAAAAAAAAGAAATATTTCTTCACACAATGCACAGTCAACCTGTGGAACTTGTTGCCTGGGGATGTTGCAAAGGCCAAAAGTATAACTGGGTTAAAAAAAGAACTAGATAAGTTCATGGAGGACAGGTCCATCAGTGGCTATTGGCCAACATGGTCAGGGATGCAACCCCAAGCTCTGGATGTCCCTAAGCCTCTGACTGCCAGATGCTGGGACTGGACAACAAGGGGTGGATCACTCGATAATTGCCCTATTCTGTTCATTCCCTCTGAAGCACCTGGCATTGGCCTCTGTTGGAAGACAGGATACTGGGCTATATGGACCATTGGTCTGACCCATTATGGCCGTTCTTATATAAGCTAAAGAGATTGAGCTTCTTGAATCTTTTGACAGGTTTCAGAGTAGGAGCCATGTTCGTCTGTATCCGCAGAAAGAAAAGGAGTACTTGTGGCACCTTAGAGACGAACAAATTTATTTGAGCATAAGCTTTCGTGAGCTACAGCTCACTTCATTGGATGCATGCAGTGGATGCCTTATGTGCCCCTAGGCACAGCATCTTCAGTGCCCTACCCCTGCCTACAGCTGACCTTTGTATTTTCCATAAAAAATGAAACTTTTAACTCACTTTTTACTTTTAGGTGTCTCTAGAACGCCGGCGTCCCTGGGCACGTGCCTACGTGCTTAATTGGAAATCCGGCCCTGCTGTCACTAGAAGGCAAGTTTTCTAACCGTTTAATAATTCTCGTGGCTCTTCTGAAAACCCTCTCCATCCTTCTTGAATTGTGAACACCAGAACTGGACACAATATTCCAACAGTGGTTGCACCAGTGCCAAATACAGAAATAAAAATAACCTCCCTACTACTTGAAATTCCTGTTTCTGCATCCCTGGATCGCATTAGCCCTATTGGCCATAATGTCGCATGGTGAACTCATGTTCAGCTGATTATCCACCACTACCCCGAAATCTTTTTCAGAATCACTTCTTCTGAGGATACAGTCCCCCTTCTGGTAAGTATGGCCTACATTTTTTGTTCCTAGACATATGATTTTACATGTAGCCGTATTTAAATGTATATTGTTTGCTTGAGCCCAGCTTACTGAGCGGTCAAGATTACTCTGTATCTCTGACCTGTCCTCTACATTACTTACCACCCCCTCAATTTTTGTATCATCTGCACACTATACCAGTGATGGTTTTATGTTTTCTTCCAGGTTCCAAAATGAACTCTGGCATTAATCTGGAAGCAACTCAGGAATGCTGCTTGGGCTGAATCAATCCTTGGTTAAACCAGGGATGGAACTGGCCTAAGCACCCATTAACATGTCATGATTCTTGGGAAAACATCCAGACAGAGGGCTCACAGAATCAGGCACACAGGTTTGACTTCTGCACAGAATCATAGGTGGTAGGGCGGGAAAAGACCTATTAGATCATCCAGTGCTTCTACCAGCTTGCTCCCTCTAGGGCATTCTACAGGGCTTGTAAGTTACTTACATAGGTATGATCACCATAGCCTCTAAGTACCTCACAATCTTTCATGTCTTTTTCCTCACTACTCCCACTGCGGGAGGGAAGTATGTTATCCCATGTTATAGACAGGGAACAAAGGCACAGAGACTCACCCAAGCACTTCATGGCAGAGCACAGAATTTAACCTGTGTTCCCCAAACTCAGGCTAATGACTTAACCACTGGACCATCCTTCCTCTTATTGCAATTAACACACAGGGTGGCCATTACATGATAAACCTATGGCCTAGCTTAGGCAAGGAGAGATAAAGACTGTATGGCACAAGACGTATGTATGTGTGTGTGTGTATCAAGGCCACAGACATTTGAGTGTGAGTTTTCTTCAAGCCAATTGGATGGTTTTACTGGAAAGCCAAGCTCACGCTGATCCAGCCTGGGAAGATCAGATCAGGTCAGCAGGGCCCTTTCACATGTCTTGAATTCCGATGACATGAGACTGAGTCATGATGTTGCATTGTCACACCAGGTCCCATAGAAGTGTAGAAGTGAGCAGAATTATTGTTGAACAGTTCTTCGAGCTGTATAAGCCATGCCTCTGTGTGTGAAAACATTTCCCCAAGACTCACACAGAGGAATCTGAGATTGGTTCTTTGGCTCAGTCCAGAGCTCATCTGGCTTTGTACAGAATACTTTGTAATAAGCGAATGCTCTGTTACATTATCAGCCAGCTTTTGTTTCTTTTATGTTTTTCATGCCAGCCTTGGTGACTTGGCCTACTCTAGACAATCAAAGCGAAGCTTTTATCAAGTGCTATTATTGTTCTTTCATCCACAACAACAGTGTTGATTATAGCCAGGCTTCCTGCATTAAGAGGGATATTGACCTAACTGTGGCTGAGCTACCATTGAATTCCTAAGAAAATAAAGCCTTTCGTTCGATAGCTCACACTGGGTGAAATTTACCCCCGTGCAGAAGAGCATCAGAGGGTCTAGGCATCAATTAAGTCCCACATCTTTAAGGCTTAAATGGGGCATAGACCTTGAGCTAGCTCATTGCGTATGGATACTTTTTACCCTGTGGGTTCACAACATTTCTGATGATCATCGATGATGCGGAACTGACATCTCTGGAGAGAAAAGTCCTCGACTTATGGAGGCAGTGGCAGTGCCCAGGCTTCCCACTGAATCACTCCATTCCCACTAATTTGCCTTATCTCTGACTCAGAGGAACCACATCTGAGCAGAGACAGAGACGGGTAAGGGCTAGCAGTGAGTATGGAAAATCCATGCAGATGTTAATGTCAATGTAATGCCAGTTAGGTCTTAGGCTTTCTGATGGACCAGTGCAGGCAGGTGAATGAGAGTGCAGCATCCTACTACCGTGTGGACATAAACTCACTATGGCCACCAACTCCTTTTACAATAGAATAGACCATGGCGATTCTCAGTCACTTCCAGCATCGTCTGGGTTCCAGCTGTTATCCCAGAGCTGAAAGGATAATTGCTAGTTACCTGAGCCATCCATCCCTGCCCCCCATAATCTAAAAGGCAGTTCTCCAAACTACATGCAAACAATTTGTCCTCAGCTGACTCCTGTTTACACAGCTAGAGTACCTTTTAATCCAACACGTCTTTGGCTAGCAGCAGGTGGTGTTTGTTTGCTTTTGGTCTGTTTAGTTGTAACAGCTCATCATCAGTGTGCAGAGAGCAAGAGCGACAAGTGATTCAAAGGCATGTCATTCCATTGTTCAGTTAGAGGTGCTATAATTATGCCTAATGACTTAAGCAGCCTCTCCACTAATATATCCTATACGGGTACAGCATCCTTCATACATCCCTGGAAAGCAAAAGCTCCCTTCCCCCCAGCCCAAATCATCAACAGTCTGGCTAATATATAAAAAATCATCACTTTGTGCTACCAATCTCTCTAGCTACTGCTCAAAGCTAGTGAAGAGCTGTCGCCCAACTCCGCCTGTACATTGTCCATGTCCTAGATTCCCCAGCCCCAGTCAGGTTTCAGGCTACGTCATGGGAAAGAGACATTACTGATTGCATTGATGATAGATGCCCTCCTCTTATCCACAGACAAGGGACATCCATCCATAATCGCACTGCTGAATCTCTCCTGCAGCATTTGACACAGTCAACCACCAATTACTGCTGTCGCATCTCAGAGATGGGTGAAAAGGAGGAAAGCGCTGAGATGTGCCGATCTTTACTCTTGGAATGAATCCGGAGGGTCATGATGGGCAACTTCCCTATTCTGGTTCCACAGCCCTCACCTCTGGAATCCCACCAGCCTCAAACCTTCTCTCAAGCATAGTCAATGTCTATATGAAGCCGTTGGGGGACCTTAGGAGACTCTGTGGATCCCCCTGCCAGGAAAATGTAGGCAACACCCAGCTCTGCATTTCTTTATGATCAGACCTTAACAGCCCAGTGTCCCATCTATCCCAGTGTCTGGGAGCCATCAGCATCTGGGTGAAGAGAAGTTGTCTGAAACTGGCCTCAGAGAAGATGGAGGTTATACTAGTGGGAGAGAGAAACATTATGACAGAGGAGAGAGACAAAAAGGATTAAAGGTCTAGAAAATATGACCTATGAAGGAAGACTGAAAAAATTGGGTTTGTTTAGTCTGGAGAAGACTGAGAGGGGACATGATAACAGTTTTCAAGTACATAAAATGTTGTTACAGAGAAGAGGGTGAAAAATTGTAGGAGAAGAAGCAATGGGCTTAAATTGCAGCAAGGCAGGTTTAGGTTGGACATTAGGAAAAAAATTCCTAACCATTAGGGTAGTTAAGCACTGGAACAAATTGCCTAGGGAGGTTGTGGAATCTCTGTCACTGGAGGATTTTAAAAACAGGTTAGTTAGACAAACGCCTGTCAAGAAAGGTCTAGTTATTACGTAGTCCTGCCTTGAGTGCAGGGGACTGGCCTAGATGACCTCTCGAAGTCCCTTCCAGTCCTACACTTCCATGCAAATCTGCAAATATCCTCAGACCATGTTTGCAGATTGGATATAGATACAAATTTTATCAAGATGGTTCACAGTCTTGGGGGTCTTTCTGGACTTCCCAATTTCCCTTAAGTATCCAAATAGCTATGGCTGAAAAAAAAAATTTCCTTCCAGCTACAGCTGGGCAGAAGACTGCACTCTACCATATCAGACTCTGATTTGTCCATGGCAATCCTTGGATTTGTATCCTGTAGACTGGATTATTGCAATTCATTTTATCTAGGAATTAAACTGATGACCATGATGAAGCTTCCATTGCAACAGAACAATGCATATCACCTACTGAAAAGCCCATCATCTTGGCGCTCTGCTCAGGCTCCCAGTGAAATACAGAATCAAATCAAAGTTTTGGTCTCATCTGTATCCTACCTCCACAGGACTGACTCCAGTTACCTAAGGAACAGCATCCCACTGTGCAGCCATGGCAGCCCGCTGAAACAATGGAACTGGCACCCTCAAGAAGGGTGCATCGTCCATGCCTTAGTTCAAGCACAGAGAACAAGTGGATCATGACTTCCTCCCACCACATGCATTAAAAGAAAAGGACAGAGAAAACCCAGACTGCAGGTGGAATGCCAGTGTGTTGCAGAGCCTCCAGTTAGCCAAAAGCCTGCAGAAACAGGTAAAACCGGACAATACTTTCTAGATGTGTTTCCAGGAGGAATAGATTCCAGAGACCAGCGGCCACCACTGACAGCATCCTGCTCAGGCCCCCTCAAGCTTCACCCTTGGGACAGACAGCTGCTTTCAGCATTCCAGGTGAATGCACCATCAGACAGTTCGTGTGGCAGCTTTCTATGTGACTGATTAGCCTTTTCAAAAGGCACACAGCCAGATCCTCAGCTGGCGTGAGTGGGAGCAGAGCCATGGCAGACAGCAAAGCTACGCGCTGTATTTGAGAGACGTTGAATAACCTTCAGTGAGTTGCACTTCTGCCTAATTAGAGTCTCTTTTCTGGTTCGTTGCGGTTTTCCTTTTCCATTCCTCCTGCGTGAATGTTGTGCTGCAGCTGGAAAGTCTGTCTTTATGGGTGCCCAATAGGCATTGTGGCTCGCACAATGTTTGTTCCTGTTTCACTAGCGACCCTAGCGTTCAATAGGTTTGATTGACTGTGTTGTCAGCGGCAGCCAGCTGAAAACAACAGCTTGGCGACAAGCATTGGGAAATCCTCCTGTGGTGCAACCAATGTGCAGATACCCTGCCTGAATCGTGGGGGTAGCAGTGGGAGTAATCTTGCTGGAGAAAAGCTTGTACATCACTCGGTGCCATCAAACCAGTGTTCCCTCTTCTGTGTTTTTTCTGCTGGGTGAGGAACGATCATGGCATAAGTTTCATTCCCATAGGGGAAATTCACCCCCCCATGCAGTGGGGCCAGCCACAAGACCTATGCATCACACATGTCCTGCTTCAGTCTAATTTTGAGGAGATGACTGTGTCTAGCTCTCGAAACAGGAGAGAATTCTGCCATTAAAGTTGTATGCCTCAGAAAGAAGCTGTACAAAAGTCAGTGTCTGCCATTTTAGATTTTACTAATAAGGAACTAAGGGTGCCAGATAAGAGGTAATTAAAGAGTAGTGTGAAGGAGTGTGCTGCCCCTTTAAGGGGCAGGGTGGAGTCTACAACCAAGACAGCCTAGGTATAACCAACGGGGCCCTGTCTCACCCTAGGGCTGGGCTATTTAAACAGGAACAGGAAGCTGAGCAAGGGGGAGAGGATTAGGAGCCATGCAGGCTGCAGCAGTTGGTGGGCTGTCTCTCAGACTCCAGAGGACCAGCCTGACAAGATTCAGAGGCTTTATTTTGTTGCGTTTAAGTTTGGGAGCTTTGACCTAGCGTCCAGAGGTGAGGGCTTTATGCACTGTTGTGGCAATTGCTCCTTCCCTAAGACCTTAATAAAGTGGACATGCTGTTTTGTTAGTTGGTTTTGGCTTCCCCTCACTCAGACCTTTTATTGTGAATGCACTGATGCCCCAGTTTTAGGACATTAAGGTGCTGCACATCTGCAGTGCCCCACCAGGCTTGCAAGGCCTGCATGAGGGCAGCACATGGCCTTTTACAAGTAGCCACAAAGCAAAAGGAAGGCAAAATGCTATGGAACCTTGCTAGCTCACACAGTCTGGGTGACCTACTGCAAATTAGAAGGAAAATAAACCAATAAAAGAACATAGAATATGCCTGGCAAAATAACATTTTGCGATGCATTTTCCAAGTGTCACTCATTTGTAACGTTTCAGAGTAACAGCCGTGTTAGTCTGTATTCGCAAAAAGAAAAGGAGTACTTGTGGCACCTTAGAGACTAACCAATTTATTAGAGCATAAGCTTTCGTGAGCTACAGCTCACTTCATCAGATGCATATCATGGAAACTGCTGCAGACTTTATATATACACAGAGAATATGAACCAATACCTCCTCCCACCCCACTGTCCTGCTGGTAATAGCTTATCTAAAGTGATCATCAGGTGGGCCATTTCCAGCACAAATCCAGGTTTTCTCACCCTCCACCCCCCCACACAAATTCACTCTCCTGCTGGTGGTAGCCCATCCAAAGTGACAACTCTTTACACAATGTGCATGACAATCAAGTTGGGCTATTTCCTGCACAAATCCAGGTTTTCTCACATCCCCCCACCCCCATACACACACAAACTCACTCTCCTGCTGGTAATAGCTCATCCAGACTGACCACTCTTCAAGTTTAAATCCAAGTTAAACCAGAACATCTGGGGGGGGGGGTAGGAAAAAACAAGAGGAAACAGGCTACCTTGCATAATGACTTAGCCACTCCAAGTCTCTATTTAAGCCTAAATTAATAGTATCCAATTTGCAAATCTCCAGTTGGACAGTCTCTACGTAAAAGAATAAATGGACACAAATCAGATGTCAAGAATTATAACATTCATAAACCAGTCGGAGAACACTTCAATCTCTCTGGTCACGCAATCACAGACATGAAGGTCGCTATCTTAAAACAAAAAAACTTCAAATCCAGACTCCAGCGAGAAACTGCTGAATTGGAATTCATTTGCAAATTGGATACTATTAATTTAGGCTTAAATAGAGACTTGGAGTGGCTAAGTCATTATGCAAGGTAGCCTGTTTCCTCTTGTTTTTTCCTACCCCCCCCCAAGATGTTCTGGTTTAACTTGGATTTAAACTTGAAGAGTGGTCAGTCTGGATGAGCTATTACCAGCAGGAGAGTGAGTTTGTGTGTGTATGGGGGTGGGGGGGATGTGAGAAAACCTGGATTTGTGCAGGAAATAGCCCAACTTGATTGTCATGCACATTGTGTAAAGAGTTGTCACTTTGGATGGGCTATCACCAGCAGGAGAGTGAATTTGTGTGGGGGAGTGGAGGGTGAGAAAACCTGGATTTGTGCTGGAAATGGCCCACCTGATGATCACTTTAGATTAGCTATCACCAGCAGGACAGTGGGGTGGGAGGAGGTATTGGTTCATATTCTCTGTGTATATATAAAGTCTGCAGCAGTTTCCACGATATGCATCTGATGAAGTGAGCTGTAGCTCACGAAAGCTTATGCTCTAATAAATTGGTTAGTCTCTAAGGTGCCACAAGTACTCCTTTTCATTTGTAACGGTTTCAAGTCGTGCAGCGCAGTGGATCTTGTAAAAGTAATAAGATCTTTGCCGAGAAGTGGGGAGTAGCTGACAGTACAAACAATGGGATGTGTAAATTAGCAAAGTCAGAATTAGTGAGTGGAGATGGTGAAATTTTGTGCCTGAAACTGTTTTTAACCAAACACACAGAGATGGTGACACTGAAACATTTTGCAGATTTGTGTCTATTTTGCCAAGTTCTTCATTTCATATAAAAAACCAAAACCCAAAATTCTCCCAAACCAAAATGTTTCATTTTGACACTTTCAAAACAAAATGTCTGGTTTTTTTATTCAAAATGACTTTTTACTTCAGAAGTTCCTTTAATTTGATTTAATTTTTTTTAAATGTTTGAAAATGCTTGAAATTGAAACAAAACATTTGTTTGACCGGAAAGAATTTGTTTTCCAACTTAGTGGTTGGCCAAACATTTTGAAAAATTTCATTTTTGGTTCAACTTGAAACTATTTTTTTCTAACTTTTTGGAATTGGCATCAAACTGAAGTCCATCTTTCACCCAGCTCTATTAGTGAGAGTCTGCTGTACTTGTATATAGAGACGTACATAGGTTAAACTGAAACATCACAGAGAAATCCAGCTAGGGTAGAAGGATGCAATGTGAGTGCACCATCGGTCTGACTTTCAGTGAATGCCCACAGGTTCCATTGACTCCCCATAGACATAGAGGACTAAATTCACTGGTGAGCCTAGAAGGCAACTAAGGTGGCGTAATGCACACCCACTGCCTCTCCCCACAAGGTGTGTACAACACCAGCTTAGACTCATCCCCACTTATCAATGTGCACAATACACACAACCCTTTGCACATCACCTCTGAATTCGGACAACTAAGTTTCTGCCAGATTTGGAGTGAGCTCCAGAGAAGTCTAAGCTGGAGTAATTTACCCCTTCTTCTGGTCTTTCAGTGAAGACACTACACAAATATTGACTGACACTCACTTCAGAATCGGCCCACTGAAATGCATCCCACTCAGTATGCGCCATAGGCAATGTCAGAGTTAATCAGTCATGTCCTTTATGATGGGGCCAGCCATGTGGGCTCAGCTGTATAACGTGACCTAGGGACCCCGCACTGTGGAAATCTGTGATGAATGACAGCACTTCTCAAGGCCATTCATGCTCATGGCCACTGCTGTGGCATCAGTGCTGTAAATACAAAGGTACAGTTGCTGAATGTTTTATTCTCCTTCGGGTTCCCTTCCTGGGTAATTCAGAATAGAGAACTATGAAAAGTGGCCCTGGATTAATTAAAACTTCCTATCTAGGGTTGAGGTGAAAAAAACCCTACTACACTTATGATAGTCCAGCTTCCCCTACCTGTGCAGGATTGCCTATTGCAGTGTTTGCTCCATTGATTTGTCCCAGCTGGATTTAAATGACTCATTCTAGGGCTTCCACCACTTCCCCTTCACTATCGGGAAGTATTTCCTGGTATTCAGCCTGTTTTTAATTTCATCCTATTACTTCTAGTCATGACTCTACCCATCCATTTAGCTTCTTATCCCATACCCAGCACTGTGGTACGTGAGTGTGATACAGGTGCTATGCATATAGGAATTACCTACTGGATTGAACCGGTCGTCCATGTAGCCTTTGACAATGGACAGAACAGATGTTTCAAAGGAAAGTACAAGAAACCCTGCAGCAGGCAGTTATGAAGCAATCTGTCTTCAGGGAAACTTTCCTATCAACCCCGTCAGTCAGTAGTTAATTTGAGAGACTATGTACCCTAAAAAGCACTTTATCAAACTACTTAGTTTGTGCCTGATCCAAAGCTCACTGAAATCAATAGGGTTTTTTCCACTGACCTCAATGAGCTTTGGATCAGTTCTTTAGTCATTTGATTAATCATTAAACGATTTTTGACCATGATGCTTGGATAATTGTGGTTGAGTTTTGCAACTGTTTGGGTGTTCTTGGTCTCTCAAATTCAGCAATAAGCGGCTGCAGGAGAGAGCAGTAGTCCTATGAAATGGTAACACAAACATCCCTAAAAACAGTAACAGAAGCACCTTCAAGGAATTCCCCCGACCTGTCAATCCATGCTGTAGCCAATTGCCATCATGTTCTATCAGGGCCGACCCCATGAACTGTTAGAACGTTTTGGCCCTGGTTCTGCAATGGGCTCTTGGCATACGGGTCTCTGTGCCGGTGCACTGTCCTATTCACTTCACTGGGGCCCTGCATTGGTGCTGGATCCAGCTGCGCAGAGCTCCTGGCAGGGTCATAGAATCATAGAATCATAGAATATCAGGGTTGGAAGGGACCCCAGAAGGTCATCTAGTCCAACCCCCTGCTCAAAGCAGGACCAATTCCCAGTTAAATCATCCCAGCCAGGGCTTTGTCAAGCCTGACCTTAAAAACCTCTAAGGAAGGAGATTCTACCACCTCCCTAGGTAACGCATTCCAGTGTTTCACCACCCTCTTAGTGAAAAAGTTTTTCCTAATATCCAATCTAAACCTCCCCCACTGCAACTTGAGACCATTACTCCTCGTTCTGTCATCTGCTACCATTGAGAACAGTCTAGAGCCATCCTCTTTGGAACCCCCTTTCAGGTAGTTGAAAGCAGCTATCAAATCCCCCCTCATTCTTCTCTTCTGCAGGCTAAACAATCCCAGCTCCCTCAGCCTCTCCTCATAAGTCATGTGTTCCAGTCCCCTAATCATTTTTGTTGCCCTTCGCTGGACTCTCTCCAATTTATCCACATCCTTCTTGAAGTGTGGGGCCCAAAACTGGACACAGTACTCCAGATGAGGCCTCACCAATGTCGAATAGAGGGGAACGATCACGTCCCTCGATCTGCTGGCTATGCCCCTACTTATACATCCCAAAATGCCATTGGCCTTCTTGGCAACAAGGGCACACTGCTGACTCATATCCAGCTTCTCGTCCACTGTCACCCCTAGGTCCTTTTCCGCAGAACTGCTGCCTAGCCATTCGGTCCCTAGTCTGTAGCTGTGCATTGGGTTCTTCCGTCCTAAGTGTAGGACCCTGCACTTATCCTTATTGAACCTTATCAGATTCCTTTTGGCCCAATCTTCCAATTGGTCTAGGTCCTTCTGTATCCTATCCCTCCCCTCCAGCGTATCTACCACTCCTCCCAGTTTAGTATCATCCGCAAATTTGCTGAGAGTGCAATCCACACCATCCTCCAGATCATTTATGAAGATATTGAATAAAACCGGCCCCAGGACCGACCCTTGGGGCACTCCACTTGATACCGGCTGCCAACTAGACATGGAGCCATTGATCACTACCCGTTGAGCCCGACAATTTAGCCAGCTTTCTACCCACCTTATAGTGCATTCATCCAGCCCATACTTCCTTAACTTGCTGACAAGAATACTATGGGAGACCGTGTCAAAAGCTTTGCTAAAGTCAAGAAACAATACATCCACTGCTTTCCCTTTATCCACAGAACCAGTAATCTCATCATAAAAGGCGATTAGATTAGTCAGGCATGACCTTCCCTTGGTGAATCCATGCTGGCTGTTCCTGATCACTTTCCTCTCATGCAAGTGCTTCAGGATTGATTCTTTGAGGACCTGCTCCATGATTTTTCCAGGGACTGAGGTGAGGCTGACTGGCCTGTAGTTCCCAGGATCTTCCTTCTTCCCTTTCTTCCCTGGTCAGGGCACATGTTTGTACAACTGAGCATGCAGATATCAGGAAGTGCTGGAATTAAGGTTCTGGCCAGGTAACGTTGCCCATGCAAGTTTTGCGACCAGGAAGAACCCCATTGAAGTCAACGGGAGCTGCAGGTGCTCAGCACCTCTGAAAATCAAACCATAAGGGTCGCAAGTTGGGCCCTCAGGAATCAGTGGCTACTTTTGAAGATATTGGCCTCTGAGGGTTGCTCAGGGCCTCAGAGGAAGCCATGTCTCAGGTGAGATTAAAACTCAGGCTTTCTCAGTAGGAAGGTGGATCTATTAGAAAGGGCAGTCGGTCTGGGTTCAATTCACAGCTTCAATACCGACTTTGGGTGTGACATGGGGGAAAGTCACTTAGTTTCTGTGTGCCTCAGTTCCCCATCTATAAAATGGGGATAATACTGCCCTGCTGCACAGGAGCATTTGTGAGGGTAAAATCCATTAATCATTGGGAGGCATTTAGCTACCGTGGGGATGGGCAATAGAAACAGACAGAATTCCTGGCTCCTAGTCTTGAATTCAGGCCACTGGATGATCACAAGCTGAATCTTGCTTGCTTTACTCACATGAGTTTTAGTCCCATTTGGCCAAATTCATTTCTGAGTGTAACTCCATTGGCTTCAGTGGAATCAGACCCATTAGCATTAGTGGAACTAGGTACATGAGTAAGGCAAAGAGGGTTTGGCCCTATAGCGGCCATCTGAGTCTACCGTGGGATTTTCAGAAAGGCCAAAGCCCCCTTGCCTACATATTTCCTGCCACTGCCATGTGATGCTTGAGATTTAAAGCCACAAAGGGCAGGGGGTTCAGAAGTGAGTTTGCATTGCTCTCCATCCCTCTTCCTCTGTCTGAGTCCCTCTTTCCCGGATGCCCTTCTTTCTGCCCCTGCGTGATATCCAAAAGGATGTTTTGGGAGAGGATAAGGTTTGATTTGTCTGGGCTCTGAAGTGCAGCTTATCATCAGTCCATAGTGCACCCAGGTTTTATTTTTCCTCCTTAGCATTTCCAGGCATGTAATGGGGTTGGAGGGACGAGCTGCAAGCTAAGTGGGGAATTATAGTGGGACTTCATTCTACAGATCAGGCCTAGTTCTGCAAGCTGCGGGGTGCCTCTGGTTCTCAACTCACAGCTTGGGCATCTGCAGTGCTTCAGCAATTGCAGTTGAAACCAAAACTGTCCACGGGGAGGTGTCAGTTTTGACAACTCTCCCAATTCAAACGTGGTTGGGGGGGGGGTGGGGGGGGTTCTGAAGTTGTTGAAATGATGGTTTTAAAGTGAAACATTTGGGCATTTGCTTCAAAACAGCTTTTCATTTTGAGAAGTTAATTTATACTATGAAAAAGATGTTGTTATTTTTTTAAAAAGGGCAAAATGGAAAAAAATTGAAATTATTGAACAGTTTCAATTGACCCAAACTGATTTTTTTCCCCCCAGATTATCGGTTCACAAACATTTTTGAGATTTTGACTTTTCGTCCTGATTTGTGACAGAGGAGAAAGATCAAAACCTTGAAAACACTCATGGGACAGGAAAACCATTTTCCACTCAGCACTTCTAAGGGGTTCTCAGGAGCTAAGGGAACCACAAAAGGTTAAAGGTAAACAAACAGGGACAGAAACAGAGTTGGAACAGAGGACTAAGAGACAACGAGAGAGCGAATGCACACTACCCCCAGCCTCCGTGATCCTTCCTTCTTTAAAGTAACCCAGAGAAAGGCATCGTTCCTGCTAAGTGATGTTTAATCCTTGTAAGCAGAGTTGATGCAGTTAAAGGGCCCCATCAAAAGCAAACATTCATGCAGCTCAGTGTCCGTGGATTAATTTGAAATAAGGAATAAAAAGAGGGAAGTTATCATGAGGAACGATCCACCCATCAGGCTTTCAGCCATGGGAAGTTTCTCACAGCATCACTGTTACATAATGGCCTGGGCTCCTGGGTTATTTTCCTGGGGGACTGGTTCGTGCTCCATGGGAAGGAATTTTAGTCTCGGAAAAAATCCCAAGGCTCCTTAATATTCAGCAAAAGGCTTGTGTGCTGTTTTGTTGTCATAGCACATGCCTGTCTCTGCTTGGATGAAATACTGATTTGCCTCTTGCCCTAGAAGTGAGACATTAAATCCTACCAAGATATCACTGCTAATAAATTAAGAGGATGGCATTGTTTTTTTCAGCACAGTCATCCTTAGAGAAGAAGGGGGATCTTCAGGTTGAGACATTGTGTGAGGACTTGGGAGATCTGTGCTAAATCCCTGACTCTGCTACAGACTTCCTGTGTGACCTTAAACAAGTCACTTAACCTCTCTCTGTCTCAGTTCCTTTCCTTTGTCTATTTAAATGATTATTTCTGTTTATGGTAACAACCAGCTAAGAACAGGGTCCCATTGAGCTGGGTGTTGTACATAGTAGGAGACTGTCCCTGTTCAAAAAGACTTAAAATCTAAATAAACAAGACAGGCAAAGAATAGGAGGGGAAAGAGGAGTGAAGGCTTATTGTACAAAACAAAGGTTTGCTGGCAGAGCTATGTCAGCTCGGAGAATGACAAAAACCACACCTCCTAGCCGACATCACACTCAGCATAGATGCAATTCTACCCACAGAAGAGTGCTTTTGTTGGGATAGCAAATGTCCTTCAGGGTGGCGGGGTACCTATACTGACAGAAGAACGCCTTGTGCCAGCATACACCACATCTCCACTAGGGGGCTTTGCTGGCATAGGTGTCTGTAGTGTAGACAAGCCCAAAGTGACCTACTCAAGGTCACACAAAAGGTCAGTGGCGGGAACGGAACCTGGGGTCTCTTGACTCCCACTTCAATGCACTAGCCACTAGATCACCCTGCCTGCCAGCTCTTCGCAACAGAGACTCACTCTTACCCCTTGTACCAATGGAGTCCGATCGCAGTTGGGGCATCAAGGTGCTACCATAATAGGGATAATAAATAAAGAAAAACAACACAGTTGAGACACACCAGTTTGTATTTCACTGCCTCTGCCTGCATCAGCTCTATCTGCTTTAGCATGTAGCACTTATCATGGCTCTGTGAGCATGCTGACAGCTGATGGGTCAGTGCAGCAGAGCAGAACATGCGCGTAAACATGTCACTCAGACCCAGAACTGTGCTGTGATTAAGGACAGCATGTTCCAATTGGGAGGCAGCCTCCACAAACCGAAAATGAGCTTGGTAACAGCAAAACTAGAGCGGAGGAGCATATTACAGGACTGTCTGTACTCCTGGGCAGGCCTGGTGTGGCTCAGATGTCAGAAACAGTCTAATTACACTCATTTACAGTTGGGGTGATTGTCATTTGCTGAGGGTGGGCAATAGCTTGATGCCTACACAAGACAGCCCTGCCCTGAGGAACTTACAGCGTAAACAAGACAGACGCAGAGCCCAGGGGGAGCCCAGAGGAGGGACTGGCTAGGATTTGTTTTGAGGGTTATTAATATTATTGCTGACTCATTTCACGTGGGCCTGCCAAGGAGAAGGGAGCCTGTCAGAGGTTCTGGAATAAGGAGACGGTGGAGGAACTTTGAGCTCAAAGGACTGTACAAAATATAGTCATATGTAGTACCAAGAGGATGCAGCCACTCTGCGCAGCAGAGAGGCCAAGAGTGGCAACCCTTCCAGTATGAAAAGTGTCAGCGGATGTTTCACATGCACATGCAGCAGGCAGGCTCTTGTGGCCTGATTTTCAGTGGCACTGGACACCTGCTGCCCTACCTGACTGTGACTGTGAAAGCCACAGCATGGTTTCTGATCTGAAAGACGCCCACAGAGTATCTTCATGGAACTCGGTTAATCTACCTGGGGACGGTGAAGGCCTGACTCAGCCCTGCTGGGGTTGGAGCCTGAACGTCCAGGGAGCCATGTCACATGTCAGTTTCTTCGTTGGCTCAGCAAAGTTCTGGTTACTTACACTGGGTGGGGGATGTGTCCTTTTTCTGCAACATTTCAGAGAAAGAAACGGGTATGCTTCCAGCCGGAAAAGTGAGCAAACAGCTGATGAGTGGGTCAGAGGCAATTCCTCCTCCATGAAAATGTTTGTCTGTTACAGCCAGCTCCCGAACACACTGCAATGGCAACACTTCCCGTGGCTTCAGTGAGAGCAGGGAATGTGGCTAGGAAATTCCCTGCACTGTAGAAAGCACCTTCTAAAACGTAGATACCAAAAACCAGTGGTAGGAAATCTGATACCTTCACCAATACACCTGGTACCAGCCCTAAGTATAGGTACCGCACCTAGGAAATAGGTATTGGTGGAAGATATGTTGCCACGCTGGCTGTATGAACAACCCAAACCATAATACTTGTTATATGTGAACAGAGGCTGATAAGCCAGAAACTAATTAACCACCATAAAGAAAACTCTTAAGCTCACATGGGAGAACCAGACAGGGCTGGTTCAGAAAAATCTATGATCCTAGCAGAGCCACCCATCTAGCAGCAACTATGATGAACTCAGGGTTGTGAGTGGAGACGTGGGCTTTATCCTGTTGGTTCTGCCCTTGACTTGTTCGTGTGACTTCGGCGGGGAGGGTTAGTCTCTTTCCAACTCTGTGTGACTCAGTGAGCCTCCCACTCCTGTCTGTAAAACAGGCAGAAAGATGCTTCCTCACCCTTGCAGAGTGCTGCGAGATCTAAAAACACAAAGCACCCTGTAAGTTGTTATGATAAGGCCCAAATTTCAGTGTGCTGCTTCCTGGAAAGTTCCTATCCTATGCCAGCAAATCTTCCCAGAACTGGGGGTGAGAGTGGACAGACGGGGAGCGGGGCGTTTGGGTGCAGGCAGTTAGTTGAGGTTTCATATGAAATGGGAGGAGAAGCTATTCTGGTAGTGTCTCAGGGTCATGATAAAGGGGGACTGGCCTAATGCTCCAGACTCTTAAGTTACCACCATCAGACAGCTCTCCTTCAGCTGCTTACACTCCACAGCATGTGTCACAGGAGCCTTAGCTGCAAACAGCATCCCACTGGCATTGCAGCCTGTCTCTGGTGAGCTGCTGCCCCATCACCTAGGCGTTCCCTGCAGTTGCAGGTTTGGCAACATTTGTTGTCGGTAGCTACCAGTATGGTGCTCCGCTCTTGTTCGATGATGATAACAGTTGGCTGCGTGCGTGTTCCCTCTGTGTGCTGCCCCAGCTCTGCGCAGGTAGCTAACACAGCAGACCCCGAGAGAACCCCCCAAAACCACAGACTCTAGAAAGGTACGAGGGAACCCGAGCCAGGTTTAGAATCATAGAACATCAGGGTTGGAAGGGACCTCAGGAGGTCATCTAGTCCAACCCCCTGCTCAAAGCCTCAGGAGCTCAAAGTCCAACCCCCTGCTCAATCCCCAACTAAATCATCCCAGCCAGGGCTTTGTCAAGCCTGACCTTAAAAACTTCTAAGGAAGGAGATTCCACCACCTCCCTAGGTAACCCATTCCAGTGTTTCACCACCCTTTACCTTGGTTCAGGCTTCAGGCCTCAGACTGGGCCTCTGATAGAAGAGTTTATGTTTCAGGGCCTCCTCTTACTACAGCATTGTCTGAACTGGCCGTAATCTAAGACTCCCCATAAGCAAAGGCCATTTGTTATAGCCCTGCCTGCATCAAGATGGTGTGGACTTTGCACTGTGAAGTCTCAACATTTTGCATGACACAGCCTCCCAGCAGGAAGTTGCACCATCCCCAGGTTTTGGGACCCTGATATCCTGTATGCTTAGCTTGAAGGGCATGGCATGGCCAGGAGAGGTGATAACCCTATTCCAAGCTCTCCTGGACTGACAGCAGCAGGGAGTGCCACAGAGACAGACAATCAGCTATTACATTGATGGGCACTGCATAAGAATCTGAGGATGTAGAGATGGGAGGGTGGATGTATGGATGAATGGATAAAGGGATTCACACAAGGCTATCGCTCAGTTGCGAAGCCTTCCACTGAGTAAGATGCTTCACTGAAGGGGCTGGTTGGAAGCCTGGGGACTGTAACATGGAGGCTTTGGCCTTATGGAATAAAACACAAAGCAACGGCCACTTCTCTCCAGCCTCCGCCAGCACTCCTGTTTCTTCCCTGGTGCCAAGAAGACATGTTCTGGCGGCACAATCAGTGTTGTGACTGTCTGGGAAGGTTTTTGGGAGCAAAGGTTAAATGATGAACTCTGGTTAACTCTAGCAGCCTGCAGGGCATGGGTGACCTTATGTAGTAAACAACTGGCTGGACACCGGGAGACCACAGGGACTTCACAGCCAGGCTGCTCCTCGCGGGCACATTTCCAAAGCACGAATCTTTGCTATGAGACTGGAACAGCCAGGATGCACTTGCTGATGGGATGAGCTAATCGTTATGTTGTGGGTTACACTGCAAGCAGCCATTTCCAACAGCCTTGGAGAGCCCTGCATGGAGCCACGCAGGGGACAGTGATGTCTAATCAATAATAATGCTTTGCATTATAGCACGCCTTCTGAGTGTCAGAGCACTGTACAGACAGCAATTAGCTGAGCTTCCCAGTACCACGGTGCGGCCTATAATCAGCATTTACACCCAGAGAAACTGAGGCACAGAGCAGTTAAGTGACTTTCTAAAGAGAACCAAAGCACAGCGAGAAATATCATCAGGAGTCTTGGCCCCCAGAACCCTGGTTTAAATGCTACACAACACTCCCTCCTGAGTTTGGATTTCAAGCTTGGGGCCCAGAGGCCGTTGTGGAGGTTTTACGCTCAAACCCCAGCACAAGTCAGAGCAGTCTCAGGGGCTACCCTTACTGGTGCCCAGCTGCCTAAGGCCCACAAAGGCTGGGGTAGCAGCGGGAAACAGCTGGAGCTAAGGGACAAGTCCACTCCTGCTTCCCCACAAATGCCTCCAACATACACACTGGTACAGCAGTGTCGTTAGACTGGCTCTATGCCTCCTGGGAAATGCCCTTCTCCTGGGGGAAATTCACCAGCCTCCTGAAAGGGGCTACAGCACAGCAAGAAAGTGAACGAAGAGCCCAATTCATCCATTCAATTTCCAGGGTAAATGAGGCAGGGAGTATAAATAGTGAATGCCAGTGAGAGTGACGCCGGACATCCCTCTGCCATCCCAAGTTAACCTAAGTAAAGACCCACACCTTGCCAGTTTGCTGCTATAGACTCATGTATATGACAGACAGCTAAAATAGGTGAGCATCTTTCAATTCCGAGGCAGGATCAGTGTGCCTTGAAGCAAGAGATTTCCCCTCTAGCCAGAAGGCAGCATTTCGTTGGGATCTGCTTTGAGTCCTGTGGAAAGAAGTCTCTTCTCTGGGGACTCTACAGAGGATGAACACAATAGCTCTCAAGAGCAGCAATGCTTCCCAGAGTCCTTTCCACCTGCTTCTCTGGGGCTTGCAGGTTGCAGGATTACGACCAACTTTCCTCATTGCAAAGAAATGACATCAGCATTTATGCCCCAAACTATGAGATGCTATTCTGATACCTCGTAATGGAACAGCTGTGCACAGAGGCTGATGTTCTGATCTCAGGAGCCTGCAATTCAGGAAGTATTTGAATGCCTGATTATGAATCCCAGCCCTTATGTGAATCACCCCAAACTTCTCTTTCCCTGACTTTTCAGATCTATGATCTCTTTTTTCTCCCACTTCCTGGGCATAGGGGATGGGAATGCTGCCATCAGGATCTTCATTAATTTCTAGATAATATCTAGTCCTGCCTCAGTGCAGGGGACTGGACTAGAGGATCTATCGAGGTCCCCTCCAGTCCTACATTTTTATGATTCTATGATTCCCTTCGAGATCTTTGGATTATCATCATCTAGTCTCTCTTCTCTCCTCTCCCAGCCTGCAGGGGGAATCAGTGATAGGATCTCAGCTCCCTTCCCTAAGAGCCAGGGGAAGCAGCCAGTAGAGGTTTTAAAATTCATTAGTGAAGGTCAAAGGAGGGGGAGTCACCAGAGATCTTCAGGGAAGGAACAAAGCATTTGAAGGCACACACTGGATTTTCTTGTGGGGGGCTGAGGCTCTTCTCTTCAGCAGGAAGTGGAGTTGTCTGCCTGAGCCATTGGAGCAATGGGGAAAATACACATCTGCACACTGCAGGGCTGCTGCTCGGGGCAGTAAATAAACACAAAGATTAAATGCTTTGCTAACCGATCGCATAAGAATGTAAGAAATGGCCATACTGGGTCAGACCAATGGTCCATCTAGCCCAGTATCCTATCTTCTGACAGTGGCCAATGCCAGGTGCTTCAGAGGGAGTGAACAGAACTGGTAATCATCAAGTGATCCATCCCATGTCGCCCATTCCCAGCTTCTGGCAAACAGACGCTAGGGACACTTCAGAGCATGGTTTTGCATCCCTGCCCATCCTGGCTAATAGCCATTGATGGACCTGTCCTCCATGAACTTATCTAGTTCTTTTTTGAACCCTTTTATAGTCTTGGCCTTCACAACATCCTCTGGCAAAGAGTTCCACAGGTTGATTGTGCATAGTGTGAAGAAATACTTCCTTTAGTTTGTTTTAAACTGCCTATCATTGGCCCTTGCTTTCCTCTCCAGTTAAGAGGCTCTTGGCATGCAGAGCATCCTGCTTTGCTTCAGAATTTCCATGTGCACGAGAAGTAGCTTGGTAAACTGGAATAAGATATAGCCAACCCCTCCGGGGGTACAAGTTAGTGATGGGCAATCCTCAAAGGGCTAAAGATCTGAACTCATGAATCCTGCTCAACTGAAGTCAGTGGCAACACCTATGTCACCCACAGGATGAGGTGCTCCATTTTGATAGGCTTTGGAGTTCATTGAGATTTGGAGGCTTTTGAGATGGCAAAACTTGGCAGGAAACTTCACAATGATTCCGCTCCTTCCAGTTTCCAGGAGGTGAGAATGGGCTCTCTGGAAATGCTTCTAGCCCTGGCCTGAAGCCGGTATTGAAAGATCCCCTGAAACTGCATACATTGCAAAGGAAAATGTGTTTGAGAGACACCATCAGGTTGACTTATACCCAGGGGTATCTTCTGTATAAACAAGGGGCCAGATCCCCAGCTGGTGTAAATCAGCATAGCTCAATTGACGCCAGTAATGATTTGCATCAGCTGAGGACCCGGCCCAGGTTTTACAAAGCCCTAGATCAACAGAGCTGTGTCAGTGAAATTTCTCTGGAGTGATGTTTCCCAGTTAGATTTCAGACACTTTTCCTGAGATGCTGCAATCCAAACATGGAGGCGTTGGGCTCATGGTGAGAGCCAAGGGAGTGAGTGAGATTCGAAACACTTTGGGATCCTTACCGGGCCAGAACCAAAGTCCAACCCTTCAGTTCATCCCCCACTAATTGAAAAAAACAGACAAACACCATACTGTGAAGCATGTGGCCTTGGAATCTGGCTTTGGCGGCCTCTCTAAAGTGCCTTGTATACCTCTGGTGCGCTTTCAATACCACCCCCACAATGTCAGGCCAGATAGCTGGTGTGAATCAAAGTAATCCCACTGACTTCAAAGCTGATTTATACCAGCTGGGGATCTAGCTCATAATATCTCACTGCTCATATGCACTGAAAAAACCTTTAACTGTCCTTGGCCAGATCCTCAGCTGGTCTAAACGGGAAAAACTCCAATAGCTCCGCTGCGCATATTTCCACAGGAATCCTGACTAGCCATGGATCTATCTGCCGACACAATCAATCTCTGAAAAGTATTTCAGAAGGCAGTGGACCACTTCCCCCTTCATGTATTATTAAAATCTCTGTTGTTCAATGTATTAAGGACATGCAGCACTTTGCATTAGAAAATGACCTCTTTGCTGACCCACTTAAACATCTTCCATTCAAACGTAAACACGTCAGAAGCGCTGAAGCAAGAAAGAGGCAAGTGTCCTAGCCAGACAGCTCAAGGATGGTGGTGTCGAGATTCATTGGCATGAGTGGATGACAGATGCTACCTAAATGATTACATTTACCTAAATGATTACATGACAGAGGCTACTACTTCTGTTTATTCTTAAACCTGCAAGACTCTCACATAATCAAGTGGTGTGCATGGTACAACAACCAGAATAGAATACTGGCCTGAACACAGAACAAGGAGCCAGGAATTCTTAACCTTGGGCAGGTCTCTTAACCTCTCTTGTCCTCAGTTTCCTCTCTGCCTTCCCTACCATAGAATCATGGAAGAGACCTCAGGAGGTCATCTAGTCGAACCTCCTGCTCAAAGCAGGACCAACCCCAACTAAATCATCCCAGCCAGGGCTTTGTCAATCTGGGCCTTAAAAACCTCCTAAGGATGGAGATTCCACCACCTCCTGAGGTAATCCATTCCTGTGCTTCACCACACTCCTAGTGAAATAGTGTTTCCTAATATCCAACCTAGACCTCCCCCACTGCAACTTGAGACCATTGCTTCTTGTTCTGTCATCTGCCACCACTGAGAACAGCTGAGCTCCATCCTTTTTGGAACCCCCCCTTCAGGTAGTTCAAGGCTTTTATCAAATTCCCACTCACTCTTCTCTTAGGCAGAGTAAACAAGCCCAGTTCCCTCAGCCCCTCCTCGTAAGTCACGTGCCCCAGCCCCCTGATCATTTTCGTTGCCCTCCACTGGACTCTCTCCAATTTGTTCACATCCTTTCTGTAGTGTGTGTGTGTGGGGGGGGCCAAAACTGGATGAAATACTCCAGATGTGGCCTCACCAGTGCCAAATAGAGGCAACCCTTTCCTACCTCAGCGGGGTGTTGCATAGATGATTTCGCTGATGTTTGCAAAACACTCTGAGCACAGAAAAGTGCTTCACATTGTGACATGATGGGCTGAGAAGTACTTCTCTGCTTGAAACATTTCTCTGATCTGGGAGGTAGCAAAGGGCTGTGGGAACAAGAAAAGGAGTACTTGTGGTACCTTAGAGAAAGCTTATCCTCAAATAAATTGGTTAGTCTCTAAGGTGCCACAAGTACTCCTTTTCTTTTTGCGAATACAGACTAACACGGCTGCTACTCTGAAGGCTGTGGGAACCTGTACCTGCAGCTGAGAGGAATGGAAGGAGGGGATTATGAGTTTTACTGCAGTGTGTGTTAATCATTCCTCCAAAACAGAAATGGGGTGGGGGAATCAGCAGCTGGTAGGAGGACCGGTGGAAAAGATGCTTTTGAGATATATTTACAGTGTTAAATCATGGTGGGGACTGATACCAGGGCGGGGGTGCAGTGTCTATGATAGTAAGGCCAGACGGAAGGTTTCTTTGGGAATAATGTTCTGAAGGGTCTGACCGGGTGAGCCAGGGGTAGTACTCTGAGGTATCCAGCAGGAGACCTGGATTTGTATAGCAAGAAAGATGCTTTACAAGGGAGCTGAAGTCAAGAGCTTCCTTGCTGCTATCTGTTCCCAGGCTGGGTGGTCAGGTCACAGCTGTTGCAGACTGCTATTTTGTGGGTTAGCATAAACTCTCTAAGTGGAGGGGCATTGACCAGACCTCTGAAGGGAGCCCGAGCCCTGTTCTCTCACCTAAGAGAATTCAGCGTGGCAGATGGACCTTGCCTTGCAGCTGGCTAGAATGGGCTCCTACCCAGGAGAGGCAGGTGATCTGCCCTGCCATGCAGGAAACATGGAGTAAATTGCCATTTGCAGGAGATGGACAGTGAGGCGACTCAATGGTAAAAAGGGCCAGGGGCTGAACCAGAAGGGAGAGAAGAGCTTGTGTTCTCCAGCCAATTGAGGAAGAGTTGCCCCATTCCCAGCATTCCCCCATTTATGACATTCCCTGTTCAGCTGACTCTGAACTTACTGACATGTGTTTTACAGCAGCGTAACGCCATTGTCTTCAGTGCAATTATTCCTGGCTGACATTAGCATAAGTGAGATGTGAAGCACAGTCCAGGTAACAGCCTTTATGCAGCCACAGATCCAATACATTTCCTCACAGCTTTCTCAGGGGTTAATTAGTGTTTTCAAAGTCCTCATATGACAGGCACGATTATATATACGTGCTAAGTATTAATCACACAGGGTAGCTTTGTGGCCACAAAGAAGTATGCGGCAGGTATGTGGCTCGACTGCACGGTGCCGCACAAGCAGCAGGGTGAGTGGAAGTCGGTGAGGCTATCCTAGCTGAAGATTCTTTGGCTCATTGTCACTGTCAGTGAATGGAGACGATCTGCCCTTTTTTGGGTGAGTCATGTTTTATGCAGCCTCCGTTGTATGCAGTAACTGTATCATAGGCCCGTTCCACTGTGTGCTCTCTGGCCAATGTCTGGCATGTGTTTGAAGTTAGCTGAGAGACAGGATTTCTCAGCCTGCACATGGCTCACCCTCCTCCTGACTCAGCAGCTCTTGCATTGTTGTGCTGACTCACCCTGCCCCTTGTGTTCTTGATTGGATATGCTGGGGCAACTCAGCAACAGTAAGTGGCTGAGACCGGGCTGTCGGGTTTTGCCTGAAGGATCGGGGTGAGTGTAGGGCACAAGGGAGGGGAGAGAGAGAGCACAAATCACACCGCTCTTAGCAACCTAACATCTCTAGGCACGTCTGTTCTGAGAGTCCAGGTACGATCTGAAACAAGAACATGAGTCCTTGTGGCACCTTAGAGACTAACACATTTATTAGAAAGAAAAGGAGGACTTGTGGCACCTTAGAGACTTACCAATTTATTTGAGCATGAGCTTTCGTGAGCTTGCTCAAATAAATTCGTTAGTCTCTAAGGTGCCACAAGTCCTCCTTTTCTTTTTGCGAATACAGACTAACACGGCTGTTACTCTGAAACCTGACATTTATTAGAGTGTAAGCTTTTGTGGGCTGCAGCCCACTTCATCAGATACCTAGAATGGAACATATCGTAAGAAGATGTATATATACACACACAGAGAAGGTGGAAGTTGCCATACAAACTGTGGAGAAGCTAATTAGTTAAGATGAGCGATTATCAGCAGGAGAAAAAAACTTTTGTAGCGATAATCAAGATGGCCCATTTAGACAGTTGACAAGAAGGTGTGAGGATACTTAACATAAGGAAATAGATACAATATGTGTAATGACCCAGCCACTCCCAGTCTCTATTCAAACCCAAGTTAATGGGATCTAGTTTGCATATTAATTCAAGCTCAGCAGTTTCTCACTGGAGTCTGTTTTTGAATCACTCTGGCTTTAGCGTATTGCACTATTATAGCCAGGCAGTTTATCCAAATGCTTTTAGGTACCAATCCAGGGAATTGGATGGCTCGGGATTGCTAGCTGAAATCAAATCATTTCATCTCTTGCTTGCCGGTTTTAATCTGTCCTGAGCCTTTGCCCAGAGCTCAAAGCTGGGGAAAGTTTAGTTAATGTTTCTCTCCCTGTTCCTCCCCCCCACATCTGCTGTTGGTGAGTGGCTGCAATATGGGGCTTCCCGGGTAGTTCCCAAACTGTGGTACACAAGCTTGATGTTCCAGCCACGCAAGGTCATGGTATGTGAACTGGTAAAGTTTGGATGCTGTGGCTCTTAAGTGCTGATTGGGAACACAACCTGCTGTGTGACTGGGGGCATCTGAGGTGTGATATACCCTTGGGAGGGCATCACGACAGAGGAAACCCAGAAGCGTGACATTTGACAGGGGCAGCAGGGAATCCAGTGGCACAACCTGCTGCTGCTGAGGCTGAGGTCCTGCAGACTGTCCTCACTCCAAAGGCACGGAACGGGGGAGAGGGGGCATGGCCCCCCCACTTTGACTGGCCATAAGGGCGAGCGATGGGGGAGAGGGGCAGGATCTTGCGGGGAGAGGCAGTATGGGAGTGGGGCCTTGGGGGGGAGGGGGCTATGAAGGTGGGGCCTCGTGGGGAAGGGGCGGAGAGAGGGTGGGGGCTCAGGGAGAAGGGGCAGTGTGGGGGTGGGGCATCAGGGGAAGGGGTGGTGCAGGGCTAGGAGTTTGGGGGGAAGGGGCAGTGCAAGGGGATGGGGCCAGGTTTGGGTGCCGGTGGTCTGCCCACTGTTAGGAAGCTTTGGCCACCCCTGCAGTGGGGGCCTCAGTGAAAAGCACAGGGACAAGTTTCTCAAACACCTCAATTGGTGGAGATGCACATCTTAATTTCCAAGAGCTTGTCTCAGCCCAGCTCTCTGAACTTTCTGGAGGTGCACCCATCAACAGCAGCGACTGGCTCTATGGAGGTCTGTGTGAAATGAACTGGCAGCCTGAGCGCAGTTCCGACATCACAAGCAATCACCGTGCCGCTGGCACCCGCTCAGTCGCTGCAGACTTCCTGGGGGAGCAGAGCTAGGCCCCATCTGGGGCACTGTTTGGCATGGAGGCAAACATCTGGAGAGGTGTGAGTGACTGGACATGAAGACACTGGCAAGCTGGTGTTCAGAGGTAGTGCAGCTTACTGGCATGCCAGGAAGGAGCAGGGGAGATGGAGGAGCGTATGCTGATTCTACCATTTAAATGTCCTTTTCTAGTAATGAACGCTCAAGTGGTTTCAGCAGCTGAGTAAATAGATCTGAGCTGAAACCCATTTTAGATCCTTCCTCTGCCTCCCTACATCCATACCCCCCTCCAACTAAAGATGCGGAATTACAGCTTTCTTGTTCCCACGCCATCATCATGATCATCTGGGGTGAATATACAGAGAACTCCTGTTCCTTCAGTAGTGGGTCTGTGTGTAACCCAGATGCTTTTATACAGCAGCTACAAGAGCCCAAGGAATCAGAAGAAAGGGGTTGGTAGTTACTAAGTGTTCTCAGTCTCTCTTTGAAGGCAGGGAGGAAGCTGCCATTAAGGGCAGTTCTACTTGTCTCTACATTCCCTTAGCCAACCAGAGCTCAGGGTGAGGGAGAAGTTGCAGGAGCTGGTGGGAGTTCCTATTGGACTCGGCTGGATGACTGAGCTTGGGAATGTGGCTGGTTTGGGTTACATTTTGGCTATAGGTGAATGTTATCTCAGCCTTTACCTACTAGCTAAGTTCTTGGTCAGAATAATGCACAACCCACAATGACGTACCTTATGGACCTAGAGGCAGAGCTTGGAAGGGTGCTTTGATTGCCCCTAGAAGCTAAAGAGTCTGTGGAAATTAAGTTTAGCTATTGGCTAACTGCTTTATTTGGGAGTTTAGTCTTAGTGGATGAGGAAAAAAACAGAAGCGGAGCTCAGTGAGGACATGTAAACCCCTTATCAGACAAGGCTCCGCACACTCCCCATCCCTCTCCACCCACCTATGGTCATGGGAAGTATCTGGAGAGCAGGAACTGTGTTCCGCATCAGACCCAGACCCAAGATGCAACTAAGTCTCACTTGGCTGAGCAGGAGATGGGGGACACAGGGGCAGCCTTCCTCCCAGATTTGTGTGAGGAAGACAAGGACACAATCTAGGCCATAACAAGGAAGGGCTGTTTCTAAGCAGCAATGTCCAATGGTTGTTTAATAGGTAGCTTCGCTTTCCGTAGAGTGCTCCTATTCCTGCAAGATTAGTTTCTTTACACTATGTTCAGTGCTGGGCACCTCAATTCCACACAGATGTCAATAAACAGGACAACATTCCAAGGAGAGCAACACAAAATATGATTAAGGGGCCAGAGAGACTGGCTTGATGAGCTAATACGTTTTGCTTGGCTAAACAACAACTTAGCAGGGACATGATAACTGTCTAAGTATTTGCAGGGTGTAAACACTAAGGAGAAAGAGAAATGGTTTAGATTGGTACTAGGGACTATAATGAAGAAGAATGGGGTGAAAGGAGAATTCAGGCTGAATATCACAACACCTTTTCTAATAGTGAGCTCTAGTAGAGTGTGGAATAGTCTCCCAAGGGAAACAGTGGAAGCTCTGTCCCTCGAACCATTTAAAGTTACACAGGACACACCAATAGGCGAGGCCAGTGGTTCCCAAACTTGTTCCGCCGCTTGTGCAGGGAAAGCCCCTGGCGGGCCGGGCCAGTTTGTTTACCTGCCGCGTCTGCAGGGTCGGCTGATCGTGGCTCCCAGTGGCCAATGGGAGGTGCTGGAAGCGGTGGCCAGTACGTCCCTTGGCCCGTGCCGCTTCCAGCAGCTTCCATTGGCCTGGAGCGGCGAACTGTGGCCACTAAGAGCCGTGATTGGCCGAACCTGTGGACGTGGCAGGTAAACAAACCGGCCCGGCCTGCCAGGGGCTTTCCCTGCACAAGCGGCAGAACAAGTTTGGGAATTACTGGGCTTTCGGGAATAATCCTTCTTTGACAGAGAGGTAGACTAGATTTTCCTGTGAAAATTTGTCTTGTCAAAAAACAATTTTCCATCCAAAAAATGTTTTGATAGAAAATTTTCAGCCAGCCCTAATTGTTACACTTTGGCTTTAGAGCTCATCTGAAAGACCTCTCTCTCTTCCCCACGTAGTAAACTGGGAAACTGAATT
Organism: Lepidochelys kempii; assembly: GCF_965140285.1. NCBI lineage: Eukaryota > Metazoa > Chordata > Testudines > Cheloniidae > Lepidochelys > Lepidochelys kempii. Next base: position 17,600,368 of record NC_136380.1, read on the forward strand.
TAATATAACCCTAGAACAGGTCCCTGCATTCTGTTTCAAGTTGTCAAGAAAGCTAACAGCATTTTGGGCTGTATAAGTAGGGGCATTGCCAGCAGATCAAGGGACGTGATCGTTCCCCTCTATTCAACATTGGTGAGGCCTCATCTGGAGTACTGTGTCCAGTTTTGGGCCCCACACTACAAGAAGGATGTGGAAAAATTGGAAAACATCCAGTGGAGGGCAACAAAAATGATTAGGGGACTGGAACACATGACTTATGAGGAGAGGCTGAGGGAACTGGGATTGCTTAGTCTGCGGAAGAGAAGAATGAGGGGGATTTGATAGCTGCTTTCAACTACCTGAAAGGGGGTTCCAAAGAAGATGGATCTAGACTGTTCTCAGTGGTAGCAGATGACAAAACAAGGAGTAATGGTCTCAAGTTGCAGTGGGGGAGGTTTTGGTTGGACATTAGGAAAAACTTTTTCACTAGGAGGGTGGTGAAACACTGGAATGCGTTACCTTGGGAGGTGGTAGAATCTCCTTCCTTAGAAGTTTTTAAGGTCAGGCTTGACAAAACCCTGGCTGGGATGATTTAGTTGGGGATTGGTCCTGCTTTGAGCAGGGGGTTGGACTAGATGACCTCCTGAGGTCCCTTCCAACCCTGATATTCTATGATTCTATGTACATTTCTACAGTGCTCACCGCTGTGGTATCTGGGCCCTCATACACAATCCTTTCACTGGTTCCTTCCCTTTGTGTGTTAAGAAAGAGAGAGTTTCTAGGCATTATTTAGGTGTAAGCTCAGGGACCTCTCTGCGTTTGTAAGATGTCTAGTACAATGTGCCCCTTGATCCTAAAGCTCTACTGTAATAACCCTGATGAACAGACAACTCTAAATTTCAGCCCTCTTTTCCAAGACTGACTATTTAAAATCTCATGGTACTAATTCTGCCTTGATTTAAACCCCTTGTAGCATCACTGCACCTTCTTGGAAGGGAGGATTTAAATTTAGAATTGTTGGCTTGCATATTAATGGAGTCTGGAACTGAAAATAAATCTCACTTAGCCTGGAAATGCCTTTGGCCTCCCAGCCATAAGTACCCCTGCCTTTTATAGTAGAACTAAATATCTGGTTTCTATAGTTATTCCAGTAAACACTCAGGCTTCTTTATTTTTAAATCAAGCAAATGTTATGCAGAATAGCAGGGCATGGTTTGTGGGAATAGTGGTGGAGTCTAGGCTTTGGGGGTTGTGGGGGATATTAAAAATAAATCTACGTGCAATAAGAAAACCTCATGCCAAATGGCATACTGTGCCAAGCTTCAGAAAGGTTAGATGGTAAATGTGATTAGCTTTTAGCTGCTGCTGCGAGTTGGACTAAGAGTGAAAAAGGGCCTGGAACTAACAACTGCTAAGATAATAATGAGGCTCTGTCCTGCTAATCTGATGGTCTCAAAGAACTTTGCAAGCATTAATCAGTCATCATGCCAATCGGGTAGGTGGGCGTCATTATCCCTGTTCTTCAGTTGAAGATACTGAGGCACAGAGAGGTTATGGGACTGGCTCAAAGACACACATTAAGGCAGTTGGGTACTGCTAGCAAGAGACTCCAGGACTTCTGGTGAATATGGACTGATGTAGCATGCACAGACTCTCAGACCTCACCTATGGCTTTCCCACAGCCTCCCCAAGACACTCCTCAACCCCAATTTAGATATCTCCTGGAGGCACCATTCACTGGGAGATAAGTAGGGGCATGTACAAGGGGGGGCAAGCAGGGGTATGGGCCACCCAATAATCACTGGGGGCACAGAACAAGCTCCTGCCAGGGCTGTGGGGGAAGGGGAGGGAAGAGTGAGCTCTTGGGGGGGAAGCACAGAATGTGCCCCTCCAAAAGGGGTCAAATTTAAATTCCTGCACACACCGTACCCTGGAGCTATGAGTTTAGCTTGAAAGAGACCAAAGCCTTTAGGCGCAAGCAAGTGGATACCTGACAAGCAGGAAACTGGGCAGGAGAGGTGGGGTGGGGGCATGGCTTGGGGCATCTGGGTTGCAGCCTGGCTAAGAGGCTTATTCCTTGGGCTAGCAGGGTTGGGTACATTTTTAAAGGTTGGTATTTATATGGCATTAAACAGATTTGTATGAAGTCTCAGCCAGCACTTGGATCTGGGTAGCTTTCCTTTATCCATGGTTCCGTCTGGTACAGACCAAAGAGCCCGTCCATAATACAGCCTGCAGAACTGCCCCTGCTCTAAGGAGAGTCTAAACTGCTTTATACAAAGTAGAACAGCAACATCAATCTCCCAGGAACTTGCCTTCAAAGGGCCTCTTCATCTTTCTTGACAGCAGCGCTCAGTAAAGCCCTATTACCCATGGCTTAATAAATCAGACCTCACTCCCTAGACAACGTTCACCCATGATCCCTGGAGGAAGAAGGAAATGAAAGGCGACCTGTATGGCTTTGCAGGGTATGATTCTTCCCATCCATTTATAATTTATTTTAAATTAATGAAAGGATGCCTGCGAGAACTAAGGCAGGTTTGAATTCCATCAGCACTCCAAGGTGGGGGGACCTAGGGACAGAAATGCAGATACAGGGTGGAAGCAAGTGTGGTGCAAGACAAACCCAAGAAATCAGCTCTCTGGGTGACAGCAGCCTGCTCTTCAGGCTTGTTCAGCCAATGCCAGACTTTTGATGTCAGGTTTCTAGCTCGTGTTTCATTGACTGACTATGTTGCCCATCACTCAGTATTCTGCAAAGACATCCTGCTCATGTTGTTGAATTGAGCTTCTTTGTGAAGCCAGTTTGGGACTCTTAATTTATTATTAATCCAAATGCAGACAGGAAATTGCCATGTCAAGGGGACGGCTGGGAGTAGGGCCCTACCAAATACATGGCTGTGAAAGACGCATCACGGACCATGAAATCTGATCTTCTCTCTGAAATCTGGCTATTGTAGGAGACGCCAGATTTCCCAGAGTTGGATGGCCGGAAAGCGGTGGTGGCTGCTGGCCAGGAGCCCACCTCTGAAGGCAGTGCTTCCGTCAGCAGCAGCGCGGGAGTAAAGGTGGCTTGGTATGGTTATACCACCCTTGCTTCTCTGCTGCTGCTGGTGGCACTGCCTTCAGGACTCTGAAGGCAACAGCACAGAAGGGTGGCAATTCTGTGACACCCCCTACAATAGCCTCGTGACACTGTCCCCATGACCCTGTTTTGGGTTGGGACCCTGCACGGTTACAATACTGTGAAATTTCAGATTTAAATCTCTGAAACCACGAAATGTATTTTTTTTAAAATCTCCTGACTGTGAAATTGACCAAAATGGACCATGAATTTGGTAGTGCCCTAGCTGGGAGAGCGGAGTAGATCACTGTTGTAAGGTCCCTATCTCTGATGGGATGGACTCATGCCAGCCAGGACAGGTAGTTGCTATTTTGTGCCAAAGAGAGAGGGCTCTGCTGAACCATAGGGCTCTTCTGTAGCTATATACCAAGTGGACCCCTGGGGATAGCATGTGAAATGAAAAAACAGTGGTAAGATTACAACAGGAAGATTCATGTTTCAGCCTTTAAAGCGTTTCTCAAACTGGAGTCCGTGATATGATATGATATTCCTTTGCTTTATATATATGTTATCTTACATACACAAACAGGCTGGAATTCATTTTAGTTTGGATGTGGAAGGTTGAGTCTTTAATTAAATTGCCCCCAGAAGGGAAGGGGAAAGGTTTCTGCATGACTCACACTTTATGGACCTTATGACCCAAGTGATGTAAATGGGCATTGAATTATCCACAGCTGAATCATCAGTAGATCACTGAATGTGCGAACTGCAAAGTAAAGGGGGGGCAATCCATTCTTGGCTGGACACACCCCTGAGCTGGGATCAGAGACACCCTTGCAGTGGATCTAGTGGGTGGGAAGGGGCTGTCTGCTGGTGAAGTAATGCTCTAGGCAAGCACACGATGAAGTCAGATACTGACAAAGGGGGGGGTCCACCTCATTCCCCTGTTACATTCACATCATCTACAGTGTAATTTCCTGCCTTCACTGCGGCTGGTGTCTATTGCACAGGCTAACCAGACAAAACCTTACTTGTGCAAAAGGCCACATCTGGCCCTTGGATGTGTGCTCAGAGCTCACTGAGATCAATGGGAGCTGTGTGCCGTGCAATAGCCCAACACAGATTTTGACCCAGAACATTAGCAATCCAAGATTAGATTAAAACTCATTTCACTTGAGGCCTGACATGATTACACGGGAGGCAGCATGGTTTGGTGGGACTGGACCAGGTGGCAGGAGCTCTTGCATCTATTCCTGGCTCTGCCATTGATCTTGGGTAAGTTACGTCACTCTCTGTGCCTCAGTTTCCCTTCCCCTTTGTCTCATGTACTTAGATTATGAATTCTTTGGGGTGGGGACTGCCTCTTACTATGTGTTTGTACAATGCCTGGCACATTGGGGTCCCAATTTCAGATGGCATCTCCAAGTGCTATTGTAATACAAGTAATAAAGAGTAATGGATATGGAAGGCAGCCACACATGAAAGGCAGGAGGACTAAATTCCCTGCTCTCCATTTCAGCCAATGCTTGCTCTGGAATGGGAGACATTCTAGGCCCAGATTCTGCTCTCAGATGCATGCATCTCAATCTCCAGGTTTTCTCACCCCCCCCCCCCCCCACACACACAAACCCACTCTCCTGCTGGTAATAGCTTATCCAAAGTGACCACTCTCCTTACAATGTGTATGATGATCAAGGTGGGCCATTTCCAGCACAAATCCAGGGTTTAACAAGAACGTCTGAGGGGGGGGTAGGAAAAAACAAGGGGAAATAGGTTACCTTGCATAATGACTTAGCCACTCCCAGTCTCTATTCAAGCCTAAGTTAATTGTATCCAATTTGCAAATGAATTCCAATTCAGCAGTCTCTCGCTGGAGTCTGGTTTTGAAGTTTTTTTGTTGTAATATCGCAACTTTCATGTCTGTGATCGCGTGACCAGAGAGATTGAAGTGTTCTCTGACTGATTTATGAATGTTATAATTCTTGACATCTGATTTGTGTCCATTTATTCTTTTACGTAGAGACTGTCCACTTTGACCAATGTACATGGCAGAGGGGCATTGTACATTTGGGTTTGTGTGTGGGGGGGTGTGTGTGAGAAAACCTGGATTTGTGCTGGAAATGGCCCAACTTGATTATCATACACATTGTAAGGAGAGTGATCACTTTAGATAAGCTATTACCAGCAGGAGAGTGGGGTGGGAGGAGGTATTTTTTCATGCTTTGTGCGTATATAAAAAGATCTTCTACACTTTCCACAGTATGCATCCGATGAAGTGAGCTGTAGCTCACGAAAGCTCATGCTCAAATAAATTGTTTAGTCTCTAAGGTGCCACAAGTACTCCTTTTCTTTTTAAGAGAGTTGAGTGCCCAACTTCCCTAGGCCCCTTTGAAAATCCAAGACGTTAGGCATCTAAAAGGAGGAGGCTGGCTACCCAACACTGGAGGGATCCAAAAGTGTCCACTTTGGAAAATTTGGCTGTAAATGCCAGGTCTGGTGCTATGAAAATCCCACCCTAAATGACGTAAGCAGCACAAGTTCCGTTGACCTTCAGTGGGGCAGGTGCTCCTAAGGGCTTGTCTAAAGGAGTATTTAGTTTGCAGCAAGCTGAGGTGTAAATCTATCTCGCAGTAGCCTGCTGCTCACTAAGTGTCCGTGTGGACCCTGCTACCATGAACTAGTGCACTTTGATCTACACTGCTTTGAAATGCGGGTAGATTTAGAGCACACTAGTGAACTTTTAGTGCGCGGCAACAAGGTCCACACGGACACATAGTGAGTGGCAGGCTAGTGCAAGGTAGATTTACACCCCAGCTTGCCATGAACTAAGTGTTCCTATAGACAAGCCCTTTATTACTTAAGTGCATTTGAAAACACCACCCATGGACTGTGGTTGAGCACATGCAGCGTATTCCCACACCTTACTTTTTGTGCTCATGACGATGCATCTCTGCAAACACTACAATGGAGAATGGAGAATAGCACTCCCGAGCCCATCATCATCACATGGAATCCGTCCCTCCACAATGGCTTTCTCTCCCCCTCCATCCAACTTTGCACAATGTGATGCTATTCATGAGATGGTTCCCAGGAGTTTCAAGGCCTTCTTGGGCTGTGAAAGAGCCTTTGAGTGGGTGGTAGGCTCTTGTGTCAGGAGCTAATGAGGCTCTAGAGCACTAGCCTCTCTAAGGTTCCTCTGTCTTATGCAAAGTAAAAACAACAAGGAAGATATTTTAAGTCTTGGATTTTCCTTATTTGCATTAAAATTCCCTGCAATTGTTTCATCACTGGTTTCAAAATGTGTGGTTGCTTTGGATGGAATATTGATATTAACTGATACAGCTCTCTTAGCTGCATGACACTGGCATATAGTTAATTGCTTCCATTATCTAATTTCATCCTCTGATTAGAGATGCATTTAAAAGCAGTTGTGTGTAACTGTAAGAGACGAGCATAAACGTTTGTACTGAATAGCAGTCGTTTTCTCAGAACTGATCATCTAATTCCATCACCAGCCTTGCCTGTGTGCCCCTGGCTATATCTGCTTGCAAAGCAGATAAGGGCACACATCATAATTAGACATTTTTTCACCTGATCTCAGTGCAATTGCAAATATTAATCATGCCTCACAACACTGCCGTAAGGCCCACACGCAGTGCTACAGTCACATCTGAGGCACAGAAAGGTTATGAGTTTACTGAAGTCACCAGGAACTCAATTCTCAAAGGTTTCAGAGTAGCAGCCGTGTTAGTCTGTATCCGCAAAAAGAAAAGGAGGACTTGTGGCACCTTAGAGACTAGCAAATTTATCTGAGCATAAGCTTTCGTGAGCTACAGCTCACTTCATCGGATGCATTCAATGGAAAATACAGTGGGGAGATTTATATACATAGAGAACGTGAAACAGTGGGTGTTACCATACACACTGTAAGGAGAGTGATCAGGTAAGGTGAGCTATTACCAGCAGGAGAGAGCGAGGGTGGGGGGGGAGGGGAAACCTTTTGTAGTGATAATCAAGGTGGGCCATTTCCAGCAGCTGACGAAAACATCTGACAGGTTTCAGAGTAGCAGCCGTGTTAGTCTGTATCCGCAAAAAGAAAAGGAGGACTTGTGGCACCTTAGAGACTAACCAATTTATTTGTTAGTCTCTAAGGTGCCACAAGTACTCCCTTTCTTTTTGAAGAACATCTGAGGAACAGTGTGTGTGTGGGGGGTGAATAAATATGGGGAAATAGTTTTACTTTGTGTAATAATACATTCACTCCCAGTCTTTATTCAAGCCTAAATTAATTGTATTCAGTTTGCAAATTAATTCCAATTCAGCAGTCTCTCCTTGGAGTCTGTTTTTGAAGTTTTTTTGTTGAAGAATTGCCACTTTTAGGTCTGTAATCGAGTGACCAAAGAGATTGAAGTGTTCTCCGACTGGTTTTTGAATGTTATAATTCTTGACGTCTGATTTGTGTCCATTTATTCTTTTACGTAGAGACTGTCCAGTTTGACCAATGTACATGGCAGAGGGGCATTGCTGGCACATGATGGCATATATCACATTGGTAGATGTGCAGGTGAACGAGCCTCTGATAGTGTGGCTGATGTGATTAGGCCCTATGATGGTGTCCCCTGAATAGATATGTGGACACAGTTGGCAACGGGCTTTGTTGCAAGGATAGGTTCCTGGGTTAGTGGTTCTGTTGTGTGGTGTGTGGTTGCTGGCGAGTATTTGCTTCAGGTTGGGGGGCTGCCTGTAAGCAAGGACTGGCCTGTCTCCCAAGATCTGTGAAAGTGATGGGTCATCCTGTAGCTCACGAAAGCTTATTCTCAAATAAATTTGTTAGTCTCTAAGGTGCCACAAGTCCTCCTTTTCAATTCTCAAAGGTGATTTGGATGCCCAAGCTGAATTCCCTCAAAGGCAATTCTGATTTTCAGCAAGCGCTGGGTCTGTGAGCGGCAGGTTCTAGTCATAGGTGCATGGAAGTTTCTGCTTTCATTCTGGGAGATTCCCATTCAGACTCCTTCCTTAAATCACACTTCTTCCAAATGCATAGCCCTATTTAACACACATCAGATCTCACAGTATTGCTTGACAATTTCAAAGCCCTACTCTACCTATTCCATGTTTCCCATCCATATACATTATCCAAGAAAGTTTGCCTCAGGCTGTCACAGTGAGGTTTAGTACCCACACGGGCAGCAATACAAAGATTATTTTCTTTATTATTTTACATTACTTTAGCACCTAGAAGCTCCCACCAATATTGGGGTCCCTCTATGCCTAGTAAGAAACAGCCTCTGCCACCAAGAACTTACACTCTATAGCAGGGTTTCTCAAACGTCATTGCACCGCGACCCACTTCCGACAACAAAACTTACTACACTACCCCAGGAAGGGGGACTGAGCTCGCCCAAGCCCTGCTGCCCTGGGGTGGGGCGGCCAAAGCCAAAGCCCGAGCCCCACTGCCCCAGGCCGGGGGGAGCAAGGAATGGAGGGGCAAAGCTGAAATCCCAGGGCTTCAGCTCCAGGCAGGGGGCCTATAAACTCTGGGCTGGGGGTGCGGAGCTGAGGAGCTGGCTCAGGTCCTTCAAAATCAAAGACACTGGAGGAATGCACATAAAAATGCATACCCCACGTGCTTTATATACTGTAACTAGGGTTTATTTCCAACACATCCCCACAGGAATAAATCCCTCTAAGAACTACCTCTGTTGTGATGCCTACAGACTGCTATTATCTGGGGTTGGCTAAGCTGGTGGCTGCTTATGACTACTACGACCAACCAATGAGGCTACTTATTTATGCAAACACACTCATCTTTACTGTTACTTGTCCCTTGTCCCCATTTGCTTTGTGCACCTGTTGGGTCTTGTCACCATCCTAAATTGTGATCTCTCTGGAGCAGGGATTATCTTTGTTCTACTTGTTTACTCAGCACCTAGCATGATGGGTCCTGATTAGGGCCCAACTGTAGTACAGCTAAATACACAAAGGATGAGGGGGAAGATTTCTGGCCTAATTCTGATATCACTGGAGTTACTCCAGATTTTCACCACTGTAACTAGAAAAAGAGTACTTGTGGCACCTTAGAGACTAACCAATTTATTTGAGCATAAGCTTTCGTGAGCTACAGCTCACTTCACCGATGAAGTGAGCTGTAGCTCACAAAAGCTTATGCTCAAATAAATTGGTTAGTCTCTAAGGTGCCACAAGTTCTCCTTTTCTTTTTGCGGATACAGACTAACACGGCTGCTACTCTGAAACCTGTCAGTTACGGTAGTGGTTGGGGGCTATAAGAAGGGACAGATTTGGCAACTTGCCACAAAGAGGCTTTGACTTTGAAACATGTAGGTCTCTTGTGTTTGCTTTATCCATATTTGAAATAAACTAGAGTTTATTGAAGTAGACTCAGATTCAAGCTGCAAAAATCAGACCCTGATCTGGATTGCAAACATCCCAAGGTTCAGAGCATTCAGATCTAGGATTACACAGGAGCTGCCAGACTGGATCAGACCCAACTCCCTTCAGTCCAGTATCTTATCTCTGACAAAAGCCAGTACCAGCTGTTTCAGAGAAGGTGCAAGAAACCCCATAATGGATAATGGTGGAGTACCCTGCCCATGGGGGAAGTTTTATCCTAACTCCAGGGAATGGTTTACTCAGGCCCTGAAGCATGAGGTTTTATATCCCTTCTACTGTTTAAATCTATCTAATGTACTTGTGGCTGATGCATTAGATTGAGGCATGTAGGCTCCCTACTTGGGCTATGTGGTTACCTCGTTAAGTGGCTTTGATTCAACAATTGCCAGTGTCGGTCGCATTCTCGGGATGGCACTTGAGCAAAACAACTACACCCACTTATGTGGTTTTAGGAAAGCATGAATCAGTAATCCTTAGGACACTGAAGAAAAGTAGACTTGACTTTATAAATTACGAGGATGAGTTCAAGAGGAAGATACTGCAACTCAGCTCCTTACTGCACTGGGTGTATTGGCAAGTGGTGTTGCAGCATAGAGAGGATAAAGGACTTACTACCAGAGCCAGCTGAGGGACACTAGCTTTAATCCAAGTGGTAGAGTCTTGTATGTTCAGAGCTGAAGGCCCAGTGTCCCGTCCTAATAGGTGTACGAGATGATCTAGCAGTGGGAAGTGTCTGTAGTGCAGGGCTTTGCTACGCCATCTACAGTCCCAGAAAACTAACTGATCTCGTGCTCTCTGACTGCCGAAGAGCGGCACCCCCCGACACACATTTCAACCCATACTTGACCACCTCCCCTACTCATATTATTGCTTTTGCCTGCTTGGGAGGCAGGGGACAGTAACGAAGGCAAAACCTCTTACTCCTGTGAGCGTGGACCTAGGAAGACCATGCAGCAGCATAAGAGCAGGGCCTTGTTCCCCCTTATGCCCATGCACGGGCATCTGGTTCAGGCTACAAATGGGCCCCTAATGACTTGCCTGCAATTTGTCTCTTTGGGTCTCTAGTCCCGAGAGCTAACACACTGACCCTGGTTCTTTCCATGTGCCCAGTGCTGCACAGCCATGGAAGAAGCGATTGATGGTCTGTTTTCCTCCCTCTCCTTATTTTGCCCCTTTGTTTTGGAACCTCAGGGTGGAAAATGAAAATAAACAAAATTGGCCCCAAAACACCCAAATGAACCTTTGCAGCAGCTGCTGCTAGAGAAACAGCTTCAGCTTTTGCCCCGTGTTACATTGCTGCGGGGCCTTTCATTTCTGCCAACCCCCAGGAACAACACCAGGTTAGTAAGAGTGAAAGTGGCTGTTCCAGCCAGACACAGAGTCTGCCATAAAGTGTTTGGAATGAACAGCGGGGGGTAGGTAGGAGTAGGATTGCCAACTTTCTAACTGCACAAAACCAAACACCCTAGCCCTGTCCCTTCCCTGAGGCCCTGCCCCCTGCCCCCTATCCTGCCCCTTCCCAAGGACCCGCCCCCTGCTCACTACATTCCCCCTCCCTCAGTCTCTCGCTCTCCCCCCACCTCACTCACTTTCACTGGGCTGGGACAGGGGGTTGGGGTGCGGGAGGGGGAGAGGGCTGTAACTGCAGGTGCTGGCTCTGGGGTAGAGCCAGAAATGAGGGGTTCAGGATGTGGGAGGGGGCTCCAGCTGGGAGTGCAGGCTTTGGGGTGGGGCTAGGGATGAGAGGTTTGGGGTGGAAGAGGGGGCTCCAGGCTGGGGTGTGGGGCCGAGGAATTCAGAATGTGGGAGGGGGCTGTGGGTTGAGGTGCAGGAGGGGGTTGGGATGCAGGAGGGGGTACGGGCTCTGGGCTGGGGGTGTGGTCTCTGCGGTGGGGCCAGGGATGAGGGGTTCAGGGTGTGGGAGGGGGCTCTGGGCTGGGGCAGGGGGTTAGGGTGCAGGTGGGGTGAATGCTCTGGCTGGGTGTGCAGGCTCTGAGGTGGAGCCGGGGATGAGTGCTTTGTGGTGCAGGAGGGGGCTCCGGGCTGGGGTCGGGGACTGGACTTACCTTAGGTGGCTCCCAATCAGCAGCGCAGTAGGGCTAAGGCAGGCTCCCTACCTGTCCCGGCTCTGCGCTGCGCCCCGGAAGCAGCCAGCAGGTCTGGCTCCTAGGCAGGGGTGACAGGAGGCTCCGGATGCTGCTCTTGCCCACAGGCACCGCCCGCCCCCACCCCGCCAGCTCCCATTGGCTGCAGTTCCCAGCCAGTGGGAGTGCGGAGCTGGTGCTCTGAGCGGGGGCAGCGCACAGAGCCCCATGGCCCCCCCGCCTAGGAGCCAGACCTGCTGGCCGCTTCTGGGGCGCAGCACGGAGTCAGGACAGGTAGGGACTAACCTGCCTTAGCCCCGCAGCACTACCAACCAGATTTTTAATGGCCCAAGCTGCCAGGGTCCCTTTTTGACCAGGCGTTCCAGTCAAAAACTGGTCTCCCTTACTTCAGTTATACATGGCCAGGACTCCAGTGGAGTGACTCCTTACTTACACCAGTGCGTGTGAGAGGAGAATCAGGCCTTCTGTGCCATACACTGTCATACCTGATCTGCACCAGCTAATGACAGTAAACCTGCCCTTGTACTCTACCCCTCCCTCAATATTTCTCACAGTAGCTCCAATATTATGGTCATTGCACTTAAGTCATGGGAGTTTTGCTTGGGCGTCTCTGGGTCCTGCTCCCAGCTACCCTGGGAGCACAATATCCACAATAACGCCATTGTATTCTGCCTTTATGCTGGTGTAAGTAAGAGGAGAATCAGATCCATGGTCTTTATTTGCACCCTCCCTGCATGGTTCTGAAAGGAACCTGTGGCTTTCTGAGTCCTATCACTTGGCAGATTCCCCCCTCCTCCCTTTCCAGGGCTAGCCAGATACAATCACCCAGTGTGGGAGGACGAAGGATGGTATGCTTTGGATCTACCTATAATGTGAGGAGGAGAGGGGGTCTGGAAGGGGAGCACCCTCAGGAACTGACCCTGATCCATTCCCTGTCAAGTCAGACAGCTCCACAGCCGGAGCTGTCTACATCCAGCTGCCTATTTATTTTGGGGAAGAGCTTCCCGCCTCTGCTGCCCTTTTAGTGCGGCAGGAAATCTTTTCTTGGACATTTAAAAAAAAAAAAACAACCCCCCACACCACCCACAACTCTCATTTCCTGGAGCCTTCCTCTCTGTATCGTGTCTTCTGATGGATCCAGTCAGCAGGTTTCACTCTGTCTCTCTTTATACAGAGACAGAGCTTGCTGCTGCCGCTAACTGACCACAACGCTGAGTTTGTGTGCGTGTAGGTCAGTCTCATCACAAGTTCCGGAGCAGAATACAAATATCCTTTTTGTATCCCCTCACCCCACCCCGCTTGCCCCAGCAGATGCTGTAAACATTGTAGAGCCAGAGAACAGGCTGATCTAGAAGCAATGCAGCGTTAGCTCTTTTGTTCATTGTCAGCTTGACGAAACCGTTCCCTTCCCACCGCACAGGCCTTGTCATCGCATCAGCCGAGCGCTCCCCTCCACCCCCCTATCTTTGTGGCAAATGCAGCTATGTGGGATTGTGGGGCTCTTTTAAAAGTAAAGCGGGGCCCTAGCCTTCCTGCAGGGTGCTGCCTGCGTTAGCTCTAGGTGGTGCTGTTACAGAGCGAGTCTCACACACTGTGCTCTCTCTTCTGGAGACTTTTGATATTTGAATTTGCTGCCACCGGAAAACTCACTCAACGTCATCCAGACTGAGAAGCCAGGCCTGCTCTTGCTCTATGGAGATAACCTAACAGCCTTCTGTACTGGGTTCAAGTTCCGGGTCCTCATCTTCCACCCCGCTGCAATACTTCTGCCAGCCTCTACCTCCTTTTTTGTGAGCAAAACAGACCTTTGCTTGCATTGGCAGTCACACAGCTATTATAGTATATTGGCTAGTTTGAGCCATGATTTTTCTCTTGCTAGTGTCCCCTTTTAACAAGCAGGGTACCTAAAGACACCTGACACAATGTACTTGTAAGGAGTTTCTTTAAGCTTGGCTTGACCATTGAAATCAGAAGTCTTTCCATTGACTGCAGTAGGCTTCGGATCAGCCCTTTACTGTACAACTAGAGAACACATGGTCTCCTCCCTTGGCCAATACACATGCTCCAGCCCTCCGGCAGGAAACATAACATTTTCTTTCTATATGAAGGCAAGTGATCCGGTGACTGGGAGCCAAGAGGAAGCGTTTCCTCTTCCTGTCAGGATGTTTGCCCTTATAGCTGTTCTCTTTGACTAGCTTGTCAGGAGCGATGGCCAACACGGAGGTGTTCCTCCCAGGCCTTTGCAACAGCATGTATAGAGGCCCTCCTGTTAGCACTGCGCTTCTGCAAAGAGTCTAAACAGCTCTAAACCAACAGTGTGAATTATTTGGCCCCTGGAGACCTCAGGGATCAAACAGAGCCAAACCCAGGGACAGGAATTGAGTAACTGAAGGGAGACTATAAACAACTAAGCCTGATTCTCTGAGTAATGGGGCAGATATTCCCTTATTAACCGTAATTACTGATCCTGCAGTGAGATCCACATGGGTGGAGCTGTACAGCTATGTGGTGTCCCCGAGACTCGCTGAAATCAGCAGGTCTCAGCGTGGGTCCCATTGCAGGATCTGGGTCAAAGTTAACCACAGAGCAGAAACACAAAATCTGTTTTTTTCCCTTCTTTAATATTCTTTGCACTGAATTGAGTAGGGTCCCACACTGGCAACCCTTAAGACCAGAGCCCTCTGTTTAGGTCAGCATGGGACTGGGAGTTGGGAGCCTGGGGTTCATTCCCAGCTCTGCTACAGACCCCTTTGTGACCTTGGGCAAATCATTTAACCTCAAACTTTGCAGATGCAACTCTCTCTTTTTTAAAGTTTGTCTCTTTACTGACCCTCTTCTCTCTTTAAGTTCTGCAGCCTTGTATGATAGATGTTCCTCTGAGTGGCATAAAGAACTTCTCAAAGTGAATATTTACAGGCTAGACAAGAGCCATTTGAGTCCTGTTTCCTCTGCGGTCCATTATGAAAGAGTTGAAAATCTATTTTACAAATGAGTTAGGTATCAACTGGAAAGAGCTCTGAGTGGCTGGGGAAACACAGAATCTGTGAATATAAATATCACTTACAGCACCCAAGAATATAGTGTGTGGGGGGTGAAAAGAAAGAAATTACATTTTGGATGATAGAGTTTGATTTTCTGTCTATCTAAGGTTTAGGGATTATTATAACTTTACATTTATTTAGCACCTTTCGTTATGAAGAATACCAAAGCTTCACAACTATCTTTAGAGACCACCTCACTAAGTGTTGAAATGCTGCCATTTCTTGGGTGGAACACATCAGCTGTTTAACAGGGCACAGTAACCGTGAACCATTTAGGATAAGAAGTGAAGAACACTAGTCTGAATGAAACCACAGGACAGAATTGCCTATGCTGAACTTTGGTCAGGATCCCAGATTTAACAGCCCATGTGAAAAGTAACACTGGGATCTGTAATGATCTGGAGTGGTTTTACCCATTCCTGAAAGAACAGCACCTCCACCAGTACGTTGACCAAGAACACAACGCTGGGCATTGGCTCGGTAGGAGTACTGCCTGCTGGATACCAGCCGTGCATCCTGCAGTGCCTTTTCCTTACAAGGCTTAATAACATGGATGCTGAACAAGTAGCCCTACTGGAAATTCCAGTGGATTGTACCGTATTAGAAATAACTCATTGACTGGTCTCTGTTCATTTATACCAGTCTCTAATTGGTGTCTACTGGTCTCTGTTAAAGGATCAGTAGTCCCAGGAAACAGTAGACCAGTGGTTTTTGTATTGGTGACCCCTTTCACACAGCAAGCCTCTGAGCGTGACCCTCCTTATAAATTAAAAATTGGGGGAAGGTAATTTAATGGGGGTTCAGGGCTATCAGCCTCACAAAGCTGACACCTTGCGACCCCCATGTAACCACCTTGCGACCCCCTGAGGGGTCACGACCCTCAGTTTGAGAACCCCTGTACTAGACCATTATGGTTTTTCAAAACCCTAGTTGCCAGATAGAACCAGGAGGAGTCAGATTAAAAATAATTTTCAACTAGGATTTCCAGCAGGGAGTATTTATTCAAGCACTTAAAATTCTGCCAGTGAAAACACTGGCCATCAGTCACAGTGATCCATCTGGGCTTCAGTCCCAGAGCTGCCACCAGATGCTGAACACCCAGATTCCCTGGGGTGCAGTTTTGATGGCTATTCTCCATAGACTTCCAGCCATTTCCCGCTAGACTTTATAATAACCGAAAGAAAAGAAACCCAGTGGATCCAATTCTGATCTCGCATCAGTGTAACTCTGATGACTTCAGTGGAGTTACACCGGTGTAAAATGAGGTAAGCGGATCAAGCCCGACGAGTGAGCTACCAGGTCTCTGTATAGTTCTGCAAAGGGGGAAGTTCTGGTACTGGGGTGGGTCGGAAAGTACATACGGTACGTCTACACTGAAAATGCTACAGCAGCATAGCTGCCACGTTGAATCTGTGCCACTGTAGTGCTTCAGAGTAAACATTTAGTGCAGTGATGGGCGGGGTTCTCCTGTCACTGTAGGTAATCCACCTCCCTGAGAGGGGGTAGCTAGGCTGAATTCTTCTGTTGACCTAATGCTGTCTACACCAGGGTTTAGGTCATCTTACCTACACTGCTCAGGGGTGTGGATTTTTCACATCCCAGGAGACATAGCTAGGCTGATGTCACTTTTCAGGGTAGACCAGCCCATAGCGTATGAACTGGCCAACCCAGAAATGGGAATATGAATTATTAACCCTTAGAGTGCTGACTAGATTCCAGATGGGTGACACCCTGGGAACCTGCCATTTTATAGGTTTGGGTGGCCAGTGGGAGTAAGGGCAATAGTCTTGGGACAGAGGGAGTTTTTCCCCAAACGGGGAGATGGGCTGAAATTCATGTTCTTAGCAGGTCCCTCCCTGCTCAGCCCTCCTTATACTGGGAACCTGCCCATATGGTCTCTAGAAACCCACCTCCCGGCAGCTGGCTCAGCTGTTGACAAGTCTGTTTAAGTCTGTTTGCACAGCAAACAGAGGGTCTGGCCTCTTAGGGTAGAGTCATGGAGTCAGAGGGTTGAAGGCCAGAAGGGACCACCAGAGCTAGTCTGACCTTCTGTAGGTTCAGCCCCTAACACACTGGGGCCCTGATCTAGGTGGGGGCCTCTAAGTTTTACTGAATACAAACATTTAATAACAAGGATGCTGAAGCTGCACTCGTTTCCAGTCACTCATTACGCTAAGGCTGGCTGCGTGGCAGTCATCCCGGTGAAATGGTCTCCCCGGGTTAACTACATGCTGTGTAAAGTGCAGCAGAATTACTTGGGGACTTCACTCTCTTCCTCTCCTCTCTGAAAAGCAAGATCGGCGGGACAGCACAGAAGATAGACTTGCTCCTGCACAGCATTCTTATTTCATTTCCCCTTCAGCACGCCCACCCTCCCCCCGCCCCCATCCTGGCTCTTCTGCATGGCCGGAGACAGATCCATTAGGCAGTATGGTTTGATGGATTAATATGAGCGACGAGATGAAGCGGCTGTCTGCAGGCAGGGCCTGGCTGCCTAGATTCTGAATGAAGAAGGGAAGGGCTGGCTCGCTCATGGAATGGATGCAAAGTGGCAGTGGTTAGACTCTGCCCAGAAAGCTAAGCAGAGCTTTGCTGTGCTGAACAGAGATATTCCCATTGGGCTGTGGCTGACTGTGCTACATGCAGGGCTCTGGAGTGTGGCAACCTGTTTTGGAGATTCTTCCATGGGAAGACTCCAGTGAGAGACCTGGATTTGTGCTGGAAATGGCCCACCTGATAATCACTTTAGATAAGCTATTACCAGCAGGACAGTGGGGTGGGAGGAGGTATTTTTTCATATTCTCTGTGTATATAAAGTCTGCTGCAGTTTCCACGGCATGCATCCGATGAAGTGAGCTGTAGCTCACGAAAGCTCATGCTCAAATAAATTGGTTAGTCTCTAAGGTGCCACAAGTCCTCCTTTTCTTTTTTTAAAAATGTTGTAGACACGTACAGGTTCGAAAGCTGTTCCACTGGGTGACGGCATTCCTGGGCAGGTGGGGGACTAGGGCCTGACCTGTAGAGTTATAACAATGTTTCTCAGCTGATGAGACACACCTCCCCCCCCCCACCCCGGGGGGAATGAAAGGCAATTGGGCACTGAAGAATTGCAATCTAAAGAAAGAAAATCTCACTCCCCCACTCCCCATACATCCTTAGCCTTCTGTATTCTCTGTCAGTCTCTCCAGCACACACGCAAACAAATGACATAAGCGTTACATTGTTAGCATTTCTCTTACAGTAAATGTAAGGGGGAGGGTTTGTGACAACTTTTGACTTTGAATGGGGTTGGCCAACGTGAAAAGGCTGAGAAATACCCGCTCTATCACCCTTACGGCCCTGGCCCCAACTGCCCAGAGCGCTTCCAGCGTGCCCCACCTCTCTGCCATCAGACCTGACTCCCTGCTCTTGCACATTACCAGCTCCAAATGGGTGCTTCCACGCCCCCGGCTTCAGCTCCTTACACCTCTCTGGGAGAAGCGGGCACCTCAGGAGTGAAGGCTGGGAGTAGAACTGGTTGAAATTTGGAATTTCCTTCCCAAGGGAAATTCTGATATTTTAAAATTTGGTTTCATAGAGTCATACTTTCTAAGGCCAGAAGGGACCACTGTGATCGCCTAGTCTGACCTCCTGCATAACACAGGCTAGAGGACGCCCCTTAAACAATTCCTGTTAGAACTAGAGCAAAGCTTTTAGAAATTGAATCAGGGCGAAAAGTTGCTTTGACTTTTATTATATATCATAATTTATAATAAACCAAGTCAAAACGATGAAACCGAAACAAAACGTTTTGCTAATGTCCAGTGAAAACTTCGACAAAATGGTTTCAGTGAACTGGCATCTTCCAGTGGAAAATTGTACCACAGGAAAATTTCTGACCAGCTCCTGGCTAAGAAATAAAGAGATTTCCCACAAGGCAGGAGGGGCAACGTGGGCTAGGTCAGGACTGGCTCTGCACAATGGCTAGAACCACACTTTCCCTGCACAGTGCCTGCCTCCAAACCCTGGAAAGGGATTGGCTATGTGGTGGGGAGGGAAATCATTGCCCTGCTTTTGTCTCTGAAATGCAGCCACCTCTTCCCACCATTGCTAGCTCCCGCACAACTCCACTATAGCAGCAACAGCGCTGGGGTAGACAGGGCTCCAGGTGGCCACTGGTGTTTAAAGCACCATGACACCTGTGCCTGCTGTGGGCAGGATTAAATGGCATGGTGTGAAGTTTACTTGTGGCCCTGGGAGGCCCATCTACACTAGTGCTGTTGCAACCACAAGTGGAGCTGCAGAAGCATTAGTAATGGTGGGAAATATTTGCTGAAAAATCCAAGTCTAGACCCCTCTGCAGAGTGTTTGATACCTTTAAAAGTACTTTGCACATGTTAAATTACAACCCCAAGCATGAGTCTGGCCCTGAAAAAATCATGACATTGGCTTAAAAAATATCACAAGGTTTTTTTTTTTTATTAAAAAATCTTGTATTTTGGGTCTTTTTATGTCTTCTGGCACTGGAGCCTTAAGAACTCATGCTTTCAAGCTTTTCTCTGCAACCATCAGGGCTAGAAACTACCTTTTATTTTTAAATTAAAGCTGAGATTCTCACATAATCACATGATGCCAGGAACTGGAGCTTTAAGAAAAAAAATCCACCAAGTATCATGCAAATTGGCAACACTGTTAAACCTTCAGTACCCTTTGCTGCCACATCCCACTCCAGAGGTGGCTGCATTTCAGTGAGAGGGTTTTTTTTTGTCAAGTGAGTTGGGGTAAAAGGTCCATAAAGATGAAAATATTATCATCAATGTCAATTTGTCTTGTAAGTTGGGAGCTTGGAATTCTGAAAACACACAGTTTGCTTTGCAAATCCATCCAATCAAATATCCGCAGCACTCATTTATCCACCTGCCATGCCCCTCTCTCTCCCAGCAGACCCCAATACTGCACTGTTATACATAGAGTTGTGGAATGGGAAGAAATCCTTTCATTTCCCTGTGTCAATCAGCTGACATCCACAAGACAGCCAGCGTATACTTCGATCTTGCTTTGTTTCCAGGACGAGCAGTAAGCCTGTATGTTTTTAAATCCCACTTGTGACTTAAACCGCAACTGACTTTATTAAAAACCTTTGAGGACTATTATTGATGGTTATCATTTTGGGTAAAATGGCTCTTGCAGAGCTCTGGATATACTTTACATTTGAGGCTGTTGTGGAGAACACAGATCAACAAACCCAAAGCAACGTAGCAACACTTGAGGGAATTTTGCTGCTCTAAATGAACTGGACAAAGCATGGCCCTTCACAGACAGCAGCTACTTGCAAATTAAACTGTCACCAACATAAATATTTTGCTGCCCTAAGCAACCACCTGCCCACCCTATCAGACACAACCAGCCCTGCAGACACAACAGTTCGGATAAAGGTCAAATTCTGCTCTGCTACACTGGCATAAGTGGCAATAACTCTATTGACCGCAGTGGAGTCACTCTAGATTTATAGGTGAGCCCAGAAGTGCTAGACAAATTCAGTGCAGCATCCAAACACAGACCAAGCGGTGGACCTGATGGCGGGAGGAGCTGAGCACGATCAACCATTGTTGATTACAATGGAAAATGTGGAAACTCAGCTTCTCTCAATGCCCAAATAATACAATACCTGAACTGCAGATCTATACCTAAGTGTTCTCCGCTACATCAGGCTGTTTGTCACTTTCAGTATTATAACTGACTCACATGGGCCAACAACCTCACTCAGAGCACAGGACAAGGAAACATGAGTAAACAGAGGGGGAAAGTGTTTATGAATATTATGAAACAGAACAATGCTTAACACACCCTCACCAAAGGGGAAGGCTTGTGGGAACATTCTCCAGAGCCATGGAGCAGAGAACATTTAGAAAACTGTGCAATGTTTTGCATACAGAAATGGAGCAAAGCTTTGCATCTGGCCCTTATTTCTAGGATGCACCCGCCCAAACACCTGGACTCAAATCTCCCATACTTAGAAAAAGATCAGATCTGGACCCATCTGTTTTAAAAATATCTTTACACACACAGTTTGGAGCTACCAGATTAAGAGACGATAAAAAAAGGCGACTGGGGAAAGATTTAACCCTCAGAAATGCCTCAGATGGTTATGTGGTGCTAATGGTAAGATAATAAAGAAATATTTCAAAACCTGACACAGTAACATGCCGGCTGTGATTGCAATTTAGTACGTATTATCAGGTTTTTCATTGCTTTTCGCTCAGTACAATGGATTCCTAGTTTGCATTTATTACTGCCATTACATGTTCAATTTTAATAGAGGGGGTGCTTGCAGCTGTCACGATGGGCTTAAAATATATTCTTTATGTCAAATAGCACAGCAGACATTTCCTCCTTGAGGCACTGACAGGTCACCTCCCAAAACCAATTAGCTAATTGCCTAATATTACTCCCGAGGAGCAAGAGAAATGACTGACTTGTGAATGAACTCTGTCCATAGAAAATGCATGTTCTCTCTCTCTCTTTTTTTAAAGCCCTAATTTAATCTGTATAACTACTTCCAACAAATGAAGCAGTGTTCCTGCCATTTTATGGCACACTGAATCTTTGCCAGTGTATTTTATTTATTTTATTTTATTTTATTTTTTTTAAGATAAAGAGGAACAAAAATTAAGTGTTTGCACTTTCTAACAAGGATAGGTAATTTACTGTAGCTAGAGGGGAAAGGTGAGAGGTTATTATTTATTGTTAGATCACTCTAGGTTTCTATAACCAGCTCTGCCATTATTTCATTGTGGGCTAGAAACAGCTAAATGCCAAGGCCCCAATTCATAAAGCACTTGCTTACGTCCATCCCGTGCTGTACTGACTAAGTAAAAATGGCATCTCACTCAACAGAACTGCTCCTGTTGTGAACGCTTTAGTGGTCACAGTAAGGGTTTTTATTCCTGTTAGCCCTGCAGAGCCAATACAGTGAGGAGAGAGAAGGAACTGATTCTATCCTGCATATTCAGTGTAAGTTATATGGGCTCCTGAAGGTCTTTTTCATGCACAGTCTTGCCATCTATCCCTAGGAAATGGTGGGCACAGTCTGCAGGGATATGTATGCAGATATAGCATGGGATATGGTAGAATGGACAGAAAAGCCCATTTTACTTGATGGTGTCCGGGTAATAGGAGATGTATGGTTCCTGACGATTCGGTTACAGAGGAAAATAAACAAGACATTGAGCCTTTCTGGTGCAGCTCCACTGATTTCTTAGGCAGTTCCACCAGCGAATGAGTTTGTTACCTTGTGCTTCTGTCTGCTCTTGATGTCGGAGGGGACGTTGTATGAAGGGAGAGCTGCAGCTCAGCTTACTCTGAGAGCAAGTCGCTTTGTCAGCCAATCTCACTCAAGAGCCGGAGGCAGGAGTCATGCCCGGAGGCCACACCTGCTCCCCTCCCACCACCTGGCTTTGCCCCACTCACTTGCAACAAACAGCCTTCATTCAAACAGATCCTGCGTCGCTCAGATGAAGGCCACCGAAATGAGTAACAGCAAACAGGCCAGAATGGGCCAGGGGACTAGTCCTCGGCACTGCGATTTGCTTTAAATAACATTCCTAGTGCCTGGATACCATAGTGATAGACACCCTATTAATACTCCAAACACCAACAGAGGGGTGTAGCGGACAGGGCTCCAAACAGAGCCTGTATGTCTGGGGTTAGTCCCAGCTGCCACTGCCTCATTATGTGACCCTGGACAAAACACAGACTTCTCCAAGTCTGTTTCCCTATCAGGAAAAGCCTCCAGCTCCACTGGACAGACCATACCTCTCTCCATCACTACCTGCATCTACCTGAGACAGGGGTGCAACTTGGCAGCTACTATCATGACTGAGCAGTCCTCTTCAGGATCCCCTCTGCTCACCCTGCATGGGGAGAGGGCTAGAAAAGGTACCCTAAACCTAGGCTGTCTCATACACTCCTGGCTGAAATACCGCATCCAGTGGGATCTCTCTGCCTGTGGTCAAAGCTATAAAAAAACAGAGACTTTTGCTACGTGGAACGTTCTCACCCTGATGGATAACAAAGATAATGTACGACTAGAAAGAAGAACTGCTATCGTGACCAGGGAACTTGCAAGATATAACATGGATGTCGCTGCCCCGAGTGAGACAAGGTGTCCAGATGAAGGTCAATGCTACACCTTTTTCTGGAAAGGAAAATCTGCAGAGGAACTGCTGTGGACATCACAAGCTGGGAAGAGCAAGCCACTAACCGACCCCAATGACGCCATATCCTCCATCAGGCAGTGGCCCGATTCGAGGAGAAGCGCCTTGTCCTTGAAGCTGAAAAGAGAGAAAGGTGGAAGGAAAAAAAATAACTTTCTCCCAGCAGGCTCTCTCAGACTCCAACGGGTTTTGGATCAGCCGTAAGGGAAGTGTGTCCGTAAGCACCCCTGTATCCACATCCTACACGCAATGATGTTTGCACAAAATATGCCTTGCAAGGTATGTGAAAACTCATAGCACTCTGGTCATTACTTTCTTTGTTTACCTTATACTTGAAGTTCTGAATTCCCTCTCTTTAATGTTACTAGAACATGTTTAAGACCAGACAGCCTAGCCTAGGTAAAGGTAATAGGTCTGTCCTAGACAAAGGAATGTAGGTTTACCACAATTTACATATTAGCCCAGAAACCCTCCTTTCCCCCCCATGACACAGCACCACCCAGTGGTCATAAAAAAGCCCGAGGATGGTAGCCAGTTGGCTGACAGTGGGTAGTTGGGTATTAGCCCAGGTTCCTAAGGGTTAAGTGTATTAATAAAAGGAACCTGCTTTGACACATCAATATCAATGTCTCCTTTTTGCTTTGGAAAATGCTAAGTCACAATTTAGCAGGAGTCCAGGAGAGAGGTTGCTTAGGAACTAAATTACTTCTCATTCTTAGACAGTGATTAGAGCTGGTGTTGAGGTCAGTGTGAGAGCATTAGACAGGAATCCAAGGTTTTGAAAGACTAGCTGTGTTATGTTAGATGTAGGTACCTGGCTATGGAATCATTGGAAATAGATCTTTCTGGTTCTGCACTGCTTTAGTCTTTAGAGGGGAAGCCCAAGTATATAATCCTTTCTTGAAGAAAAATGTATTGAAAAGTAAACTCAGAGGGAAAAATACAGGCGAGAAACTATTTAAGGATGTCTCAGGGTAGTAAAGGAGATCAGATGCCTTTTTTCACAGCTTCAGGGTTAAGCTCATCAAATTTGGGGTGAGGAAGGAAACTTTATAATGCTAAATTGCACTTATAAGGTACCTTTCAACCCAGGATCTCAAAACACTTCATGACCATAAATGACAAGATGTGTGAGAAGTTGATAATACTGCATTATTATTAAAGTTGGTCACAGAATGGTTTTTTCTCCTGTGAAAAATTTCAGTGAAGAATGGAAACAGTTTTTGTTTTTATCAAATTTTTCTTTCGAAGGTTTTTGATTTTGTAAAAACACAGAAATCCAGAATTTTGGCATCCAAAACAAGTAAAATTTCAGCCAAGAGCCAAAAACAATTTAAAGTGAGACAATTCCTGCAGAAATTTCTCTTTTGATATACAAGCCATGTTTCATTGAAAATATTAACCAACTCTAATTATGATCCATATTTTAGAGATAGGGAAACTGAGGCACAAATTGATTACATGACTTATGCAAGGACATGCAATGGGTGAGTGGCAGAGTAAGGCACAAAAATCTGGATTTCCATCCTCTTGCCATACCGCTAGACTGCAGTCTGCCCAGAGTATACTGGGAGGGACTTGCATGGGCCAGGTCTGAAGCACTGAACAGGTAACATCTGTTAGGATAAGATTGGGATAGTCCATGTTCTCCATTCCCTGTGAGCATGTGGAGGGTGGATAAAGATGAGTAGCTCTCAGCTTGTCTTGTCCCATCTTCTTCTCTCTTCCTTGTGGAGCAGTAACTTGCTAGCCTGAACAGTCTAGGAAAATAAGCAAAGGACCAGAAAATGGAGTTTTTCTCCTTTTCGTTTTGTTGTGTTGTTGTTCCTGCGGCATGCACAGAAAAGGTTCTGTGTGCAAGAGCCCGGTAGCTCAGTGGCAGAGCTTAGCACCACCAGGGAAAAGACCTGGGGTAGAATCCTGGCCCCCCGGAAGTCACTGGGGACAGGATTTCACACTTGGACTCTATCTCCATGGACAGCTCCCCAGAGCTGCATGGACTGGGTCAGCAGCAGCATCCACTGTTCACTGGGGATCCTTTAAGTTGTGGCTGGGATATTTATTTCTTCCTAAACGTTTCCAGTCAGGGAGGTGCCCTGATGTGGCTGCTGTCATGGCACTGGAAAACCAGATGGAGAGTATGGAAAAGGACTGATAAATAAGAACTTCTGCACAAACCCTCCCTCCCCACTCTACATCTTCAAATCCTCCAGCAGAGAGGTCAGTATGGAAACCATTCATCTCTGCTCACAAAACTGACCGTGGACCAAGTGGCAACATTTCTCTCCCACCACATCTACCTGGTAGAGAGAGAAAAAAGGGACCAGAATAGTTCCCAAGAGGTAAAGCCTCCTGTGTGATCGGCACATCAGCCTCTCACAGATGTTGCATATTCCACACATGGGCTGCCCAAAGAAACTCTTTTGAGCTTAGTCACACTAGGAGATATTTTTGAGTCATCAGCTTTGTAGCAGTGAAGTAACTGATATCTGTAGGAAGAAAAGGAGTACTTGTGGTACCTTAGAGACTAACCAATTTATTTGAGCATAAGCTTTCGTAAGCTACAGCTCACTTCATCGGATGCATACTGTGGAAAGTATATAAGATCTTTTTATACACACAAAGCATGAAAAAATGGGTGTTTACCATTACAAAAGGTTTTCTCTCCCCCCACCCCACTCTCCTGCTGGTAATAGCTTATCTAAAGTGATCACTCTCCTTACAATGTGTATGATAATCAAGGTGGGCCATTTCCAGCACAAATCCAGGGTTTAACAAGAACATCTGGGGGTGGGGGTGGGCGGGGTAGGAAAAAACAAGGGGAAATAGGTTACCTTGCATAATGACTTAGCCACTCCCAGTCTCTATTCAAGCCTAAGTTAATTGTATCCAATTTGCAAATGAATTCCAATTCAGCAGTCTCTCGCTGGAGTCTGGTTTTGAAGTTTTTTTGTTGTAATATCGCAACTTTCATGTCTGTGATCGCGTGACCAGAGAGATTGAAGTGTTCTCCGACTGGTTTATGAATATTATAATTCTTGACATCCGATTTCTATCCATATATCTGTAGAGTAAGCCTAGCTTCTATCTTCCCACTATGTGTATCACAGACTCTTGGCGAAAGACCTGTTAGAACACAGGAGCCATGCCCCTGCTGCGGCAGGATTAAATGGCTAAAGTGTTCAGATTTTCATCACTTTCCTTGGTCCCTTCCACATTCTGATCAATCAGGAAATTCTTCTTGATATTCTGCCAAAATTTTCCCCACTCGAAAGGCCATGCCATTAAAATCAGACATCACTCGTGTCTGTAATTCAGAAGCTGTGAGCAGAGCTAGAGCCAACACTCCACCTTTAAAATGAGGAAAATAGCACTTCCCTGCCTCACCGCGGAGTGGTGAGGATAAATCCATTAAAAGATTGCAAAGCACTTGGAGCTCCATAGATAGAAAGTGCACTATAAGAGCTAGGTGTTATTATTATTATAAACACCAAGGCTGGAGAAGAAACATTTAGGGTGACACAAGGGGGTACACCTCATTGTAATGGGCTGCGATTCTGGGAAGGAAAATCTACAGCGACAACAGGGAAAAATCTTCCTAGCTGGTGTGGGTGAGATTTTAAATTCAGCCTCCTAACTCCCTGAAGCTATTTGAAAATCCATTCCTAGATCTGTTAGACTGGTAAAATCCCATTACCCAAGACATTTAAATTGGACGGGACAAAGCACTAGAAAATATACTGACTCTATGATACGGAGCAATCCTACATGGGCTGAGGATGTGCTGGGTGGCACTCTAATACTCTAATAGATCTTTTTCACCTCCAGCTTCTGGGACCAACATACCACATATCAGGCTTTTTACTCTCTTAAGTGAGATCAAAGCCCCCCCTCCAAAAAAAAACAAAAACAAAAAACAAACAAAAATATCCAGCTAAGAATTAGCTCTCAGACTTACTCAAACCAGCTTCTAGTGTTGCCATTAATTAATGTAGAACCCAGTTCTGCATTTCATACTCAGTCAAAGCTCCCGATTGATTTCAATGGGAGTTCTGGCTTGAGTAAGAACTGGAGGATCTGGTCCTCACGGAACGTGTCTCTCATTTCCATATATAAATGTTAACCGAGCCATTCTTTTGTAACAAAAAATCTTATAAAACTTGTTCTACAACTTAAACAGAGATAAGCTTAGTATTTTAAACAAATGCACAATCATTAACTGGTCTGTGGAAGTCCCTACTGACAAACCTCGCAACCAGTCACGTTCTTGCACTTGGTGATATTGATCATATTGTGGTTGAGGCTTCTCTACTTTTCCTCATCCTCTTCTGTCTTTTCAGTTGATAGTATCAGTTCAAGTCTTTCATCTCATGTTTAGATCCAAACGTCTGGTTTGCTTACATGTAGATGTGCAAACTTATTTATTCGTTGCCCTATCGAAACTGTACACAATACTAAGCTTTTCTCTTTCTTCTTCCCATCTATTTTGTTTTATTTTAATTTCCATAATTTTTTTGGGGGGTACAAATAGCAAGTGCCCATCAAGCACCTTCTTAGGGAAAAACAGGTCACAATGGGCAGGCAAAAATGCTCAGTTTCTATACTTACGCTTGAGCCGCAACCTATGAGAACAGCTTTTAGCCATGGTGAAGAATAAACTAAGAAAGGTGATTAACCCCCAAACTGAAATAGAGAGACTTCTCTATACTTGCTCTTGCTCTATACTTCTCTATGTTGCTCTTTGGGACAGAGACTGTCTTTGTGTTCTATGTTCATACAGCATCCTAGCACAGCAGGGTCCTGGTTCATGACTGGGGCTCTTAGTAGCTATTGCAATATGAATAAATATTATATGAAGAGACAGTTGCAGGGCTACCTTATTATTAAACTGTTTGCACTATGCTAGTGAGGCCAGGCACTGCACAAACATACAGGTTGAGAGAACCAAGAGGTGAAATGACTTGCTCAAGGTCACGGGCAGAGCTAGGCCTAGAACGCAGGCCTCAAAATTCCTAGTAGAAGGCACGACCTACTAGTTCACAGTTTCTCCCATCTTAGAGCTCATTGCATGTGGGCATGAAGCATTACTTAGGCCTGTGTTTTCAAAAAGGGCCTCAATTCTTGGGTGTGCCACTTTAGACACCTTGAACCTGAGACCCCACAGCTCCCACTGACTTGCTGGAGTTGTGCGTGTTCAGAACCTGTGAAGATCAGGCCTTAGGCAGCTCAAAAGGAGGTTCCCTGAAAGCGAGGCAACCAAAGCTAGAGGTCACAACTGAGAGTTCTGGCTAGCAGCCCCTACGTTCTAGGGCTCTGTGTTAGTGTGATGATGTAGCACTCGGCTCCATCACAGCCAACACCACATGGCCAGGACAAGGAAACAGAGATGCAAGTGCTGCAGATCCTACAAACATGCTCAGATCACTATCTGCTCCCTTGTAATAAGATCGGATCAGGTGCCCTAGTTCCCTGCTGTGTTGTAATCTATGGTTTGACTTAAAACAAACAAATAACCTAATCCAATAGCACATGATGGGCCCAAGGCATGGATAACACAGCTGAGGACACTGCAGCTCTAGAGCCAGAAATGGAGCACATGCTTAAGTGTCATTGCCTTCAAAGTTCAGTGCTTTGCTGAACTGGGGCCAAAGTTATTTGTTCCAAAGTCCCAAAATAATTTACATTCCACCAGAAGCACTACTAATTCCAAAAGGGGAGAGCGCATACGCGATTGGGGTGTGCACTGTGGGTAATTAAATTACATTTGTCACCTAGATACCACGCCAATGAGCATATTAGAAATGCAGACAGGCATTATTATAGCATATAATTTGTATATTGCACCCTGTTATTACAGCAGTGCCTGAAAACCCCAATCAGGGATCAAGGCCATTGTGTTTGGTGCTGTACAGAGAAGGGCATGGAATCAGAGAGAGAGAGAGAGGGAGGGAAAAGCTACAGACCCTCCCCAAGGAGCTTACCATCTAGGTGAGATGGATACCACTGCAGCGTAATTCTGGGAGAAGGTTCTAACCAAACATGGAATCCAGCTCTGAATACTCCCAAGGGCAACTCTTTAACAAAGGTGCCAGAGAACGTATTTGAGTGAGACCTCGGTAGGGACTTTTGGCTTTTGTGCCAAATTTCAATGGCATGTCTGTGCTCTGATTTCACTCCCTGTGCCTACGTGGACCATGAGCTTTTCATGATGCCAAGTTGCAGCATCTTGGTCATGGAGCTTGACAGTCAGTGAATACCGAAAAGGAATCCATTCAGTTCTGCTGGATGGGAAAAGCCAGCTAGAGATTTGCAAATAGATAGGGAGCCTCATGAGTTAAGAGTGCGATTTTTCCCCACAAGACATTGGATTTTTCAAATGAATGGGGAGTGGAGTCCTCTGCATAGAGAGCAGGTACAGCATGGGTATCAGCACGATACGTGCTTCCGCCACAATGCACTGCGTTCACTCAATCAGCCACCACAACAATGCAATTCATCCAGGAATGGCATCAAGGCTTTATCAGAAACCCTCTGGTTGTTTCTTACCTATACAGTGCCTCAATTCTGCCCTGTAGTGACCACCTTTAGAGTGAGGCAGTTTGTCTCAATCTCTGTTCAAACTTGGGGCTTCTTCATGGACCCTGCCTGTGTGGCTGCCAGTTAATTCCAGCTGTGTAACATGTGTTCCCTTGGAACTACACTAAGCCCACTGATTCCTTTCACCCAGCCTGGTGGGTGGAGCCATGGGCCAGACCCAGTGACTTAAAGAGCTTCATTGGTCTGGTACCGAATCACTCAACTGCTTTGCTTGCGCTAGGTGGAAGGATAAGGCCAGGTAACCATCCTCTCCCCTTGCCCCTTCTAACATTTGCCTTGGGCCAGTCTCCTGCCTCTTGGTCCAAATTTAGCATCACCATATGGCTACAACAAATATTTCTGCTCTTTGTTTTTCCTGATCCCTGTGGCCTTGTGGGTCAGCTTTTCCCATCAATGGTCTCTTGCTCCTGGCCGCTCAGGGGATGTCTACACTGCAGCAGAAAGAAAAAAAGCCACAGGCAGCAAGACTCAGAGCCCAGGTCTACAGATAAGGCTCATGCTATGGCACTAGAAATGGCAATGTAGATGCTGAGACCCGGGCTCAGAAACTTTCCCCTTCTCTGGGTTTCAAAGCCCAAGCTCCAGCCTGAGCGGGAACATCTTCACTGCTATTTTTAGAGCCGTAGCGTGAGCCCAGCACTGCAGACCCAGGCTCGGAGACTTGCTGCCCTGGGTTTATTTTTTTAAATGTAGACGTACCCTCAGCAGCTGTATGCCCCAATGGCAGCAGCAATGCAGACAGCTTCATGCATAAGTTAAAGCAGAGATGGGCAAACTATGGCCCGCGGGACCGTCCTGCCCGGCCCCTCAGCTCCCAGCCAGGGAGCAAGCCCCTGGCCCCGCACCTGCTGTCCCCCCTCCCCTGCAGCCTCAGCTCGCCTCACCGCCAGCGCTCTGAGCGGTGTGGCTGGCTCCGGCTGGGCGGCAGGGCTGCGAGCTCCTGCTGCTCTGAGCAGCATGGTAAGGGGCAGGGGGTCCCAGGGGCAGTCAGGGAACAGGGGGCAGCCCTGGAGAAGTGAGGAGGAGGCAAGAGATGGAAGCAGCCCTGTACAAGTGAGGCTCCCTTTGTAATTGCTGTGCAAAGAAAAGTTTGTCCACCCTCACTATATATGACATATATCAAGTTAGGAGGGCGGAATCTGTCTGTCCATATTTTAAATCCATTCCACATGCAAATACTTAGCCTGCCAAATACAGCTCACATCTGCAGGGTCGTGTATTTAGGGGCTGGACAGTCCCTGCACCAGCCCCATGCCATGAAGAAAGGTCGTGGGAAAAAGCATAAGGCATTGGCACGCAGCAACTCCACAGCCTGTCGGCTCAGCATCCTGGTGTACTACAATCGTGAATACAGCAGAACGTGGGGGGGTGGAGAGGGAGGAAGAAACTGTGTGTGAGAGAAAGAAAATGGAGATGAGAGAGAGTCTGTATTTGCTTCTCATTTAAAAGCACAACATCCAGCTCTGCTCTCCCTGTGTCCTGCCCTTTCCCGGTGGTGCTGGAGCAGAGAGGACTCCACTCAGCCTTCTGGTCCAGCGAGTTAAGAGACATGTGGGTGTGGTTGGGAAACGAGTGGGTGGAGGCTCTGAAAGCTGTGAGAATTCAAAGGTGTTTCAAAGCATCAGGATTCAGACTGTGCTATTACAGGGCCTCCCGCCCACGAGAGCCCGGCTTTGCTTCCTACCTGTTCATCCAAAAACCTGAGACTTCCCACCAACACTTGGGAGAATTTTCTACTGGAAAATAATTTCCTCCCCTGCTTTTCAAATCTATGTAAATAGATCTCCTTGCCCTCCCCCTTCCCAAAACCCAAGCTCTCAGCTATGCTTTACAAAACTCAGCATCCATATACTACAGGGACACATGTTTTTGTGCTCATTTGAACTAAACCTCCTCCACAAATTTCCCTTTTGCCAAATGTTTCTGGGTAGGAACTTTGGAAAAATAAACTCCCCCAGCTCAGCTGGGAAAGGGAAGGCGTCAGGAGTGATCCGGAGAGCTGACAAGCTTTGCCTTCCCTTTTGGAAGTGCCTTTAAATCCCCTCTGAAATGTGTGCTGACTTCTGTGGGGCATTTACTGGAAACAAGGCTCTATTGTACCCAGTCGATATTTAAAGGCTTCTCTGCAGCTTGACATGGGAGAATATAAATCAAGGCTTAAAAGACTTTGGTGGCTTCCTCTTTGCCTGCCTAGGAAGGGGGAGCAGCACCCCTTTTATCTTCTAAGGCAGTGGTGTCAGCTTGCATCATTGTGCCAGCATTATTACCAGTGGTCATGAGACGCACAGATTGACAGCTCTGGAAACACAAGCAGCCTCCGTTTACCCACAGAGTAGGTACAGCTAGGGCTCCGTGTCTGTCACGGAGGTCGTGGAAGTCACAGGTTCCATGGCTTTCTGCAACCTCCGTGACTTCTGCAGCGCCCTGTGTGGCTGACCCCAGGGCCAGCTGCTCAGGTGGCCCGGGGGACAGCCATTCTGGCCACTCCTGGAGTGGCTCTGCAGGCAGATGCTTGGGCAGCCCCGGGGCCAGTCACTGGCCCCAGGGACCACCTGAGCAGCGACCAATGCAGCTGGCCCCAGGGATCCCCTGAGCAGGAGTCCCAGGGCGTCTGGAGTAGCGGCGGGTGGGCGGTCCCAGGGGGCGGCTGGAGCAGCCATTGCTTGGCGGCCCCAGTAGCTGGTGCCACTGCCCCCACCCAGGCAGCGGCCCCTTGGCCCTCCTGAGCAGCAGGCCCTCCTTTGATGCCCTCCAGCAGCAGCCCCACCCGCTAAGATTTAGTTAGGGGTATTTATGGTATAAGTCATGGACAGGTCACGGGGCCATGAATTTTTCTTTATTGCCCGTGACCCGTCCATGACTTTTACGAAAAGTACCCATGATTAAGTTGTAGCCATTGGTATAGCACAGGCAGGAGTGCATACTTGCCCAGTGGGTTTCAGCCATGCCCTAGGAGTCGTTAGGGCTAGAGTGTGCATCTCCTGAGGGAATTATGGTCAACTCAGGCAACGCACCCCAGCATGGAAAAAACTCATCTGTTCCATACTCACAATAAGCTATTGAGGTCCACCCTCTAGTTATATTCTGGTTATGGGCACCCACCAATTCCTTGTAGGCACCAGGGGTGAAGTGTGTCTTGAGAAGACATTTGGAAGAGGAGAGACTAGTGACCTTATTAGTTCACGGAAGCCTCAACATCAGGGGAAGCATGGGAGAAAGCCCAAGGCTGCTATAGTTGGCTAGCAAGTGGGGAGAGGGCTGCACACTAAGAGACAGGAAAGGATATATAGGGGTAGGCAGAGCTAGGACAGCTTGGGTAGGGCAAATAAGAATGGTTGCACCTGGAGGGTCAGGATTGTCCAACAGTTAAGGCCCTGTTTTAGGATGTAGGAGACCTGGGATCAAGTCCCTGCTCTACCACTACCTTCCTGTGTGACTTTGGGCAACTCATTTGGTTGCTGTGCCACAGTTATCCCATCTGTAAAATAGGGATAATTATGCTGTACTCTGGATATAATACTAATGGTAATAGACTCTGCGGCTCCTGGATGAAATTTGCTATGTACCTGCTAATTAATAACAATGAATATATAACACTACAGATCCTGAAAGGACACATCTTAAATAAATAAGCAAACAGCAGCGGCAGAAGGAGAATAGACATTGAATCAAAAACACTGATTAATAAGTTGAGGTCCAAGCTAGATGATCTAATGGGCACTTCTCAAAATGTATGAATATCTCACTCAGATATCCTCACCCAGCAAGCATGAAAGTGTTTGTAACACATGGAAATCGAAGAGGTGCTGCCATTTTAGGAATCAGAGTAATTTGTTAGGTAATTAGAAGTAATTCAGAACTGTCCTGATGCACCAGCTCACCAGGTCTCAGCTGACCATCAGAAACAACAAGAGTTCGTTTTTTTGCTTTTAACTTAAAACACAGAAGGCGAAATTCACCCCTGTGCATTGAGTCAGCTCGAGGCTTAGACGCCACTTACATCCCACTTATGTTCTGAAAATAAGGCTGACGTGGGACCAAGTGGTGAATTTCATCCAGACAGCACAGGCTGGGGAACTATAAATTTCCCCCTCCACACATACCCCATGAAGATTAACATTTGAGACCCGTCACTTGGAAAGGAAAGCACAATGCATATCAATCACACCCACAAAACAGTGGAGCCAGGGTTAGAACCTCAAGCATATATTGATTAAACATATTTCCAGCTTGCAAGTCTGCAAAGCAGGCTCTCCTAATGTCCAAAAAAAAAAAATCCTTAAAGGCCATCTCAGTGACTCTCAACTGCCCAACACACCCCTCTGGCTAAGACTACTGTCTGTTGTTGTCTGCTCCGTTATTCCTTTCTATCCTCCAGTTCAGAATTCAGGATGATGTGTATAGAATCATAGAATATCAGGGTTGGAAGGGACCCCAGGAGGTCATCTAGTCCAACCCCCTGCTCAAAGCAGGACCAATCCCCAGTTTTTGCCCCCGATCCTTAAATGGCCCCCTCAAGGATTGAACTCACAACCCTGGGTTTAGCAGGCCAATGCTCAAACCACTGAGCTATCCCTCTGTTTTGCGCTAATTAACTATTGACTGGGGATTTCACTTAGGAGCACGTAAAGCCTTTTCTACATTCAGTGCTGTCTGCGTTTGTGTTCATTCCTCTTTACTGATGGATTCTTTCCATTATCTTCATGCGTCTTCTGCCATTGAACAAAAATAGTTAACGCAACAATAAAACAAGCCCCACCTTAGCCTTGTGTCATGTTGGATACCTGTGAAGCTGCCATCTAGCCTGAATTCCCTGGGCCAGTCTTGAATTTCCAGGGGTTGTCTGGAGAACATTTAGAGCTGGCCTTCTCTCCCTGCTGCACATCCCATGCAATCCCCATGTATGTTGAAAGTCAGGGTGGATTTGGCCCACTAGCAGGATGAAATCAGAAGTGGCAATTTATTTGGCACAGCCCAGTGACATTGCATCAATACGGAGGACATTTTTGATTACAGTATTTCCACAGTATTGTAGGAGGACATGGTGATTTCTATGGAGAATTACGCAAAAAACAACATGAAATGAAGTCCCTACTCTGGGGAACTTGATGCACACATAGATCCAGTATATGTCATTGTTGTGTGGCCACTATAGCTGGCAGGGAGTCTGGAGCACATGGGTTTTGGGAAAAGATTTTAAGAAACAGGCATGCAGCAATTCTCCAAAAAAGGCCATATTTTTGGTGTTTAAGGTATCCATGCTACATACTCCCACATCATATATCATTTGAAAGCTAATTTTATGTATGTTTAGATGAAATCTGATGTGGAGCTGTTGAGATGAAACAATAGCACCGGAAATGCAAATGTCACATTTTGCACAGTTCCAGGAACACTGCAACAGGACAAGGGGAGCAGGTTTTACTGTTTAAAGTTAATTTCAACACCTTGATGTGGCATTTACTGGTCAAAGCTACCAACCAACAATATAGTAACAGATTTTTATTAGTTTTGCATGGGCAACTTTTTTTTTCTTTTTTTCAGAAATGATGAAGCTGTTTTAGCATGTGGCAAAAAATGGCAAATATCAGCATTTTGCAATATTAGCACAAAGTGTTTTCACATTGCAAATTCTTAATTATCAAGGTATCTCACAAGCGATTCTAATAGTTTTCTATATTTTCAGTTGATATATGCTGACCAGGTCAGTCTCACACTGAAGGTTGCATGCCCATAGTTTATAGTGTATGTGAATTCCTCCTCCATTTGTAAGCTTTTGTACATACAATGTAACATTAGTTGGGGACTGGTCCTGCTTTGAGCAGGGGGTTGGACTAGATGACCTCCTGAGGTCCCTTCCAACCCTGAGTCTATGATTGATCTAGTCTGCCTGGTAGGTTTTAATTTGTAATGGTCTATGCATGCAGTACTTACTAGCCTTTGAAATATTTTAGAAACTAGCTTTTTAATTCAGTTACACACAGGTCAATATTAGTGTTAAAGATGACAATACACTGCTTCATATTAGGTTTCAATCAAAGTGCTTTCTAAAAAATGGCAATTTTGATACTAACCTACAGGTCTAACAAGTCTATATATTGCACTAAATGAAAAATGGTGATAGTGATGCTAACAATATACTTTGGGAATTTTATCCTCTACAGAGAAGTTCCAGTACGTGAAGACATAGAGGATGTAAAGCTTACATCAAAGAGAAAAAGACTTTCCACTAACTCTGAAAAATGGATTATTTGTAAAAAAAAAAAATCAAAAATCAAAAGAATGGAAAATTATCAAAAGCCACCACTGCTAGAGAGAACTCTGTGATTCTGTCAGCAGACAATGAGTGATTAATTGAATTGGTGGAGACTGGATGAGTTTTTTCATTTAGATGATGTGCTACCCGTGCTCTATAATAGGGGTTGCTTTCAGAAATACACAGGCAAGTCAAATTTGGCACGTTAGAATCCAGGAAAGAAAACAGGTTCTGAATCTGATCAGAGTCCATCATGCAGACCTGCTTCTATAGCCAAAGACTCGGAGGGCAAAAGTGGGATTGTAGGACTGACCAGAAATAAGCCAACCCTTGTCTGATGGACCCTCACAAGACGTGGCCTGAGTGAATATGCAAAAGTTATGAGAGAAATAGGTGGCTTAACAAGAAGTAGTGGAGATAAAAGTCCACAGACAAGTCTTTGCCTCTATATGGACAAGGGACGAAGAACATGTTACAGCTCTTGCCAGCCATGTCATCAACAATAAAGCAAACCCATCTGACTCAAGCACCAGAGGTACTTGTCAACATATCTACTGGACTGCATGTAACATCAGATTTACAAGAGTCTCCACTGAAAATAGCAGATGTTGGTGAAGAACAATGGAGAGATCTGTGAGAGGTGCCTTTGATTCTGAAGAGACACATAACTTCTTCAGCCCAGTGAAGAAATCCAGCATCAAAACATTTGCTCTCATGGCCAAGAAGGCCCAATTTAAGTTTGTCCAGGGAGGGACAATCCCAGCAGCTATCCATCCAGAAACTGTTTTCCACAGACCCCCGTCCTTAGCAAGATGCAGAGATGATGTTTCAATGGCAACTGTTCTTAATCACCCAAGAGGACCTGCACCTCTGTCCCTCTTCCATGCTGATTGAACAATGAGAAGAACAGACAAAGCTGAATTGGGGGGGGGGGATCAGCTGGAAGCTCAAGAATCCATGAGCTAAGGGCATGCAACAAAGAAACCACCCTGTACATCAGAGATGCCATGGCCATCACACAAATGAAGGCTGGTGACAAATTCCACACATTTAGTGGATTGGTTGCTAAGTACTTGAGCAGGTCCTAAAAGCTAATTCTGTAATTGAAGTCTTTGATGGATATGACAACAGTAACTGTGAAAACTGCAGAGAGACAGCGTTGGAAAGGATCTAAGGTTGGATGTAAGAAATACCAGGTGGTTGATGGACACCCTTTACCTCTATGGAAAAAAAGTTTCTAACTGTGGCATCCAATACGTAGTCACTTGTAAAAAATATATGGTTCAAAATGCACCTGAGTAAAGAAGCGTACCCAACACAAATTCTCCTTGCTGGAGGCTCTCTCAGTGACGAAGTAGTAAACTCCATCATCATTAGAGGCGTTGAAGAAACCCAAGACTAGTACAGTACTCAAGAGGAAGCTATACAAGGAGGCTTCTGCATGCTGTGTGTGCCAATATGGCTTTTGAGTTGCTTGGTATCAAAGTAACCATAGTGATTAGGTCACTTGATACAGATGTTTGGGTCCTTGATGATCACTTACTTTCCAATAATGGAACACATAGATAACATGTGGATTGAAACAGGCAACATTAGCAGCATCAACAAGCATTGCTTCATACCCATGCATGCAATTTGTGATGCATTCACTCCTGACTTCTGCAACATACTTCTTGCTGTCTACCTGTTAACAGGATGTGTTTCTGGCCATCCTGATTTGGTACTGGGGAGAAATCTGTGTTAATGTCAAAACAAAGGGAGCTTACTGCTCCAGAGAGCTTGCCAAATTGGAGAGAGTGATGACAAGCTGCAGTTTCTGCAGCTAGGAAGTTAGTAGCAGTGCTGTATGACCAGAGTGAGAAAGAAAAGGAGACCACAGAGACCTAAATTGCTTGCACCTCAATCTAGCCATAAAAAAGGACAAGTCACTGGCCAAATTCCCACCAAATGAGGACAGTTTTGAAGAGGAGGTAAAATAGGCATCTTGGCAAACAAGGATTTGGAGGTCTTTGCATATAGGTAAACCAGATATTGGATCACAATAGCAACATGGATGATGGAAAAATGTGGATGATGAACTACTTCCTGTATTCCTCAAGGGCCCAATCACATCTGAGTTCTACAAGACCTTATTAGTGCCTGTACCAGTAGGGTCACTGCACAGTCCAACTATGTGTGTAGTCAGAACAATCTTCCCTGCACAGAACTGTGTACATGCCAAGACAAAGACGACTGTGGTAACCCAGGCACTCTTGACAGAGATCATAAGGAAGAACAAAATGATAATGATGTTGACTCGAAATGTCACCACTGTTACATTTCAATCATACATGTACAAATTATTAGATTTTATTTTACCCTTTGGATTGTTAGGATGCTTTGAGATCAAAAGAAATACAAACTGATGTCTTGAAATAACACATGGAGTCATTAAAGTAACAGAAACTAATGCAAATATTTCAAAGTGGTCATTTTAATGTGTTGATGGTGTAATTGTTTATCTCTGTTTCTAGGGTAACATCACCACTTGACAGCTCCACATCGTACTTCAACTTAAAGTAGATATAATAAGCTTTCAAATGATGTATGATGTGCCTATGTGTAGCAACGGTATGTTAAAGTAACTGAGTCAGTGTCTGCCTAAGAAGGAAAGCTTTTTCCTTTCCCAGAGAAAGGATGACCAATGTTAAAGGCAGAGACACAACAATCAAGTCCCCAGGACTTTAGCTCAAAATTAACGAGAGTTCCTAATTAAACAGTGAGGCTCTTGATTTCATTCGTTAATATTACTGTTATAGGACCAGATGCTGAGCCTGCTTCTATACTCACATCAAGCCCAAAAGATTTCCACGGGTGGGTGGCAGATCGGTGACAGATCCCACACTAGGTGACTGCATCCGCATGCAACACGGAGATGGCCTTCTCAGCTATTATTTTGTACAGCAACCTGGGGGTAGGAAGGAAATGGATTCAGGACCCCAGGACAGTTGCTCAGCAGGGGTGTAAGTTTGTGAAGCTCCAGTGAATTCAATGGCGCTAAGCCAGTTTATAGCAGCTGAGGATCCAGCCCTCCCCCTTCTCCACAGCTGGAGATTGTTCTGATCCAACAGGTTATATGTACCAATGAGCACTGCAAAGTTTAGATCTGAATCCTCCTAGAGTAGGTGCATGTTTGTGTTTGGGGTCTATCCCCAGACTTAACTGGTTTCACTAGGACACAAAGGATGGGCCTCGTTGTGTCACTGTTATAGCCATTTCAGTTGCTGGATTTGTCCTCCAGAGTTAGGAATGCGACTGAAATTCAGCTTAACTTAATGACTATGAACCTCACTGAGCTCTGTAGAATGTTTACTGCATCTTCTACACCCTGGAGCACTCACCTGGCATTTCTGAAGAATGTTGACTGACTGCAGAGTCCCAGCCAGTAATAATGTTGGGCATCTATATAGCTCTTTCAATCGTAGGATCTCACCCTGCTCCAGCATTTTACATATAGGGATAGCAAAAAAGAAAGCACTTAAATGACTTTCCTGGAGTCATACACTGAGCACATGCCAGTAGGAACAGAACCAAGGTCTCCGGACTCTGTCACAAAGTTGCTGATTTCTTAAAGGTGTTACAGCCGAGGTGGGCCTTGGTGAGAGGGTAAGAGATACAAGCAGTAGTTAGGGGGAGCTTCAAACTAGAGAGAAAAGGAGTACTTGTGGCACCTTAGAGACTAACAAATTTATTAGAGCATGTTAGTCTCTAAGGTGCCACAAGTACTCCTTTTCTTTTTGCGAATACAGACTAACACGGCTGCTACTCTGAAACTAAAGAGAGAGACCCGAACCACAACCCTGTTTCCAGACATCCTGAATTTAGGGAAATTCAAACCTGGATCTGAATGTCGTGCTAGACGAGCATCTCTTTAACTGTATAAGCCACTCACAGTAAAAGACAGACATGACTATAATTAAAGTATTACATCAATGGACCAAAGCCCAGTGTCTTTGCCAGTCTTTTACCTGGCCTTTGTTAGGCACCTCAGAAATACCAAATTGCAAAACTCTCATTGACTTCAGTGGGAGCTCTGCCTGAGTAAGTCCTTCAATACCTGGCATTATATTAGCAGAACGCTAGAGAAGCACAAGAAAAACAACCAATGTTTGTTTTGTTTTAAGATGATCACAGAGAAGTCAACCAAGGATAATCCCTGTGGGACTTGCTACTGTTGGAATAATTGTGTCTACATTCCACTGCGAGACTGGGTGTGGGTGGCATCTTGAGCTACCGCAGAGGAGACAGGGCAGACTTTGTTTGCATGGGCAAAAAAAAAAAAAAAGAAAAAAAAAGATTTTCTTTCACAGAACTAAAAAACAAAACAAAAACAAACAGCCCCCCACCCCCAACCCTCCCTTATAGCCAGAAGATGTAATAGTTTACCAAAGCTCACAAGGCCTAGAAAACAAAACAGATAGATCCAAATGGCAGGAAAAATGCTGCTCAGAGCGGAGCAGATAACTGAAAGTTAGGAAAAGTGGAAGGTATTCTTTGTTCCTGTACTTCTATTACTAACATGGATCTTTGGAATACAGACGTAATGGCAAAGGAGGGGTGGAGAACAACTACAGTATCATGGTGAATACTGGGAGGGGCGTCAGGCGGAGAAGCCATTCAGAGTGGAAGGATGGTTTTGTGGGTAAGGCACTAGACAAAGCCTTAGTAAATGTGGATTCAGTTCCCAGGTCTGGCACAGACTGAGGCCAGGTCTCTGCTACAGACTTATAATCGGTATAAATATGTCACTCGGGGGCATGAAAAATCCACACCCCTGAGCGATGCAGTTATACTGACCTAGCCCCCCGTGTAGGCAACACTAGGGAGAGCTCCTCCCGCCAACATAGCTGCCGCGTCTCGGGGGAGGT
The DNA here is from genome assembly GCF_965140285.1 of Lepidochelys kempii. Classification (NCBI taxonomy): domain Eukaryota; kingdom Metazoa; phylum Chordata; order Testudines; family Cheloniidae; genus Lepidochelys; species Lepidochelys kempii. Next base: position 17,640,923 of record NC_136380.1, read on the forward strand.
GGATGACTGTGCTGACCGGAGAGGCTCTCCGACGGGAGTAGTAGTGTCTTCATTAAAGCGCAGCACCAGTGCAGCTGCACCACCTTAGGGCATGGCTACACTTGCAGATGTAGAGCGCTGGGAGTTAAACCAGCCCTCGGAGACAGCAGCAGGGAAAGCGCAGTCGTGTGTTTACACTGTCAGCTGCAAGCGCACTGGCGTGGCCACATTAGCAGCTCTTGCAATGCCACAGAGAGCAGTGCATTGTGGTAGCTATCCCAGTGTGCAAGTTGCTGCAACTTGCTTTTCAAAGGGGGGGGTGGAGTGTGACAGGGAGTGTGTTGTGTGTATGTGGGGGGAGAGACAGTGTGTTTTGGGGGGCAGAGAGTGTAAGATCAGACAGCAGGGGGAAACCCCAACATGAGCCTCACTCCCCCCACACACACGCCTGCCTCGGTAGCAGCAGCATTCCACAGTAATGGTTGCTTTGTCCCGGAGCAGACAAGCAGCCGGCTGTCAGAAACGGAGCTTTGAAAGGGGATATCCGCATGCCTGCAGCCAAGTTCAAAACAATGACCAGAGTGGCCACTTGACTTCAGGGGATTATGGGACATTTCCGGAGGCCAATCACAGCGCAGTAATGCAACACATCGTCCACACCGACGCCCGGGTGTTTCAGCCAGGGCGTGGCGAGCTCTCTGTTTCTCGTGGAGGTGGATTACCAGGGGCGTGCCAGCCGTGGAGTCCAAGCGCTTTATGTGCCTTGCCAGTGTGGACGGGTCGGGAGTTAGGGCACCCGGGGCTGATTTAATGCGCTCTAACTTGCAAGTGTAGCCAAGGCCTTAACGCTGTGACCCTGGGTTAGTCATTTAAGATGTAAAATGTGGATAATAACCCTTTTGCCTGTCTGGATTGTAAAAAAGTCTCTGGGCAGCAGCTGTTTCTGGCTAAGCAGATGCACAGTCAGGCACTGATTTAGGTCGGGGTCTCTACGTGACAATGCAGCGTAAGTAACAGAACTGTTAAACGCCACTCCGTGCTACAAGCACAGCATACCCTGCAGTGAATTAGTGTGGAGACTAGTAAAAGAACTACACTTCCTAGACCCCAGCAGGTAAAATACAATAATCTTCTGACCGTGAACCTCTTAGCAGTGTGGGTTTTTTTTTCACACCAGGAAATCTGGATTCCTGATTACAAGAGTCTGAAAGCTAAAACTAGGACATGAACCATACAGGAGATGAGAAATGGAAGGCCAACCACATTAAAAAAACCCCAAAGGAAACAAAATGGAAGACAGCCTACACAGAATGAGAATTAGCCCTGGTCTACACTACAAGGTTAGGTCGAATTTAGCCGCATTAGGTCAATTTTAAAATGAATGCATCTACACAACCCCGTTCCGTCGACCTAAAGGGCTCTTAAAATTGACTTCTGTACTCCTCTCCGGTGAGGGGAGTAGCACAAAAATCGACCTTGCTGGGTCGAATTTGGGGTAGTGCAGACGCAATTCGACAGTATTGGCCTCCGGGAGCTATTCCAGAGCACTCCAGTGTGACCGCTCTGGACAGCACTTTGAACTCCGATGCACTAGCCAGGTACATAGGAAAAGCCTCGGGAAATTTTGAATTTCATTTCCTATTTGGTCACCGTGGCGAGCTCAACAGCACAGGTGACCATGCAGTCCCCCCAGAATCACAAACGAGCTCCAGCATGGATCAAAAGGGAAACACTGGATCTGACTCTGTATGGGGAGAAGAATCTGTGCAGGCCGAACTCTGATCAAAAAGAAGAAATCTTAATATATATGCCAAAAATTGCACAGGGCATGGTGGAGAGAGGCTACAACAGGGACACACAGCAGTGTCACCTGAAAGTTAAGGAGCTCAGGCAAGCCTACCAAAAGACAAAGGAGGTAAATGATCGCTCTGGGTCAGAGCCCCATACATGCCACTTCTATGATCAGCTGCATGGCATTCTAGGGGGGCACCCTACCACTACCCCACCATCATCTGTGGACACCTGCAAAGGGGGAGTCTCACGCAACAGGGAGGAGGATTTTGTGGATGAGCAGAGGAGGAGGAGAAGAATGCGCAGCACGCAAGCGGTGAATCCATTCTCCCCGGCAGCTAGGACTTTTTCATCACCCTGGAGCCAATACCCTCCCAAGGCGGGATCCCCGACCCTGAAGCCAGAGAAGGCAGCTCTGATGAGTGCACATTTGTAACTACAGTACAGGGATTAAAAGTAATAGTGTTTAATGTTTGATTTGCCCTGAAGAATTGGGATGCATACGCAGCCAGTGCAGCTACTGGAAAAGTCGGTTAATGTGTCTGGGGACAGAGCAGGAATCCTCCAGGGACATCTCCATGAAGTTCTCCTGGAGGTACTCTGAAAGCCTTTGCAGAAGGTTTCTGGTGAGGGCTGCCTTATTTCATCCTCCACAGTAGGACATTTTACCACGCCAAGCCAGTAGCAAGTAGTCTGGAATCATTGCAGCACAAAGCATGGCAGTGAATGGTCCTGGCTTTTGGTCACATTCAAGCAACAGTCGGTCTTTATCTTTCTGTGTTAGCCTCAAGAGAGTGATATCATTCATGGTCACCTGGTTGAAATAGAGGAATTTTTGTAAGGGAACAGTAAAAGGACACTGTTCATGCTGGGTTGTTTGCGCTTGGCTAAAAGGGACTATCCCCAGAGAATAGCCATGTGGCACGGAGAGGGGTGAAGGGATCATCCCAGAGAATAGCCACGTGGTGGGGTGGGGGAGGTGTGTGCTGCACATCCAACAGAAAACCGCAGCCCCTCCTTTTAAATATGAAACCCAACCGGCATTGCTTGCTATGGGAAAAGAAGGCTCTGCAGTTTGAAACCATTCCCACATGTTATGAAGGCATAAGAAGCCAACCCCGCGTACGAAAAGACTTACCATAGCTGCCTGGAAACTGAATTCTGTTGCCCAGCTGTGTGTGATGTGTCACTGGCAGGCGCTCAATATAAAAGGCAAAATGTGACCTTGTACCTAAAGCACATGTGCTGTCTGCTGTGAATTGCTTGATTCACTGTGAAAGAGTCTCCCTTTTGTTCTCAGAAATGTATCATCTTAAATTTTAATCTCTCTTTTTATCTCCCCCCTGGTGCAAACTCCTATGCTCCTCCCTGCGGTTATCTCTGTCCCTGAGGTTATTGCAGATTAGAAGGAAAAAAAAAATGCACTCGCGATGGACATGTTTTCTGAGCTCATGCAGTCCTCCAGCACCGACAGGGCACAGCTTAATGCATGGAGACATTCAGAGGCAGAGGCCAGGAAAGCATTAAGTGAGCACAAACAGCAGAGGCAGGAGGTGATGCTGAGGCTAATGGGGGAGCAAACAGACATGAAGAAGCATCTGTTGGAGCTGCAGGAAACCCAACAAGAGCACAGACCCCTGCTGCATCCATTGTATAACTGCCTGCCCTCCTCCCCAAGTTCCATATCCTCCTCACCCAGACACCGAAGAACGCGGGGTGGGGGAGGCTCCAGGCACCCAGCCACTCCACTCCAGAGGATGGCCCAAGCAACAGAAGGCTGTCATTCAAACAGTTTTGACTTGTAGTGTGGCTACAATAAGCAGTGTCGCCTTGTCCTTCCCCCCTCCTGAGGCGATTTGCCTCAACCTCCCACCCCACCATAACAGTCTCCCCCTTACTCTCACAGATATTATGGAACACACAGCAGGCAGCAATAATAATGGGAATGTTGGTTGCTCTGAGGTCTAACCTCGTCAGCAAACAGCGCCAGCGACCTTCTAAATGTCCAAAGGCACATTCTACCACCATTCTGCACTTGCTCAGCCGATAGCTGAACTTCTCCTTACTACTGTCCAGGCTGCCTGTGTACAGCTTCATGAGCCATGGGAGCAAGGGGTAGGCTGGGTCCCCAAGGATAACTATTGGCATTTCAACATCCCCAATGGTAATTTTCTGGTCTGGCAAGTAAGTCCTTCTTGCAACTGCTCGAACAGCCCAGTGTTCCTAAAGATGCGAGAGTCATGCACTTTTCCCAGCCATCCCACGCTGATGTTGGTGAAACGTCCCTTGTGATCCACCAGTACTTGCAGCACCATTGAGAAGTACCCCTTGCGGTTTACATACTGGTTGGCAAGGTGGTCCGGTGCCAAGATAGGGATATGTATTCCGTCTATTGCCCCACCACAGTTTGGGAAATGTGCAGGTCATAGTGGATGGCTTTCTGCAATGGGGTTCCCTGAGTCACTACCCTTGATAACAGAACGTCAGTGATTGCATTGGCTACTTGAATCACAGCACTCCCCACAGTAGACTTGCCCACTCCAAATTGATTCCCGACTGACCGGTAGCAGTCGGGCGTTGCAAGCTTCCACAGGGCTATCGCCACTCGCTTCTCAACTGTCAGGGCAGTTCTCATCTTGGTATTCCTGCACTTCAGGGCGGGGGAAAGCAACTCACAAAGTTCAAGGAAAGTGGCCTTACGCATGCAAAAGTTTCGCAGCCACTGTGAATCATCCCATACCTGCAACGCTATGCGGCCCCACCAGTATGTGCTTGTTTGCTGGGCCCAGAATCGGCGTTCCACTGTATCAACCAGCCCCACTGCCACCATGATGTCCCAATTGCCACAGCCTGTGCTTTCAGGAACGTCTGTGTCCATGTCCTCATCACAATCGTCCTCGTGCTGGCGTCTCTTATACCGGTTCTGCACATACTCTAGGATAACGTGTGAGGTGTCTACAATGCTCACAACAGCTGCGGTGCGCTGAATGGGCTCCATGCTTGCTGTGGTATGGCTGGGTACTTATCACCTCAGGATGGGATGCAGAGATAAAGTTTCTTGACACCTTAAATGACTGCTTCATGGAGCAGCTAGTCCTGAAACCCACAAGAGTAGAGGCAATTCTTGATTCAGTCCGAAGTGGAACACAGGATGAGGTCCAAGAGGTGAATATAGCTGGACCGCTTTATAGCTGGACCGCTTGGTAACAGGGACCATGTTAAATTTAATTATATTATCTCTGTGGCGGGGAAAACACCACAGCAGACCAACACTGTATCATTTAAGTTCAGAAAGGAGAACTATACAAAAATGAGGAAGTTAAACAGAAATTAAAAAGGTACAACACCAAAAGTAAAATCCCTGCAAGCTGCATGGAAACTTTTTAAAGACACCACAATAGAGACTCAACTTAAATGTATACCCCAAATTAAAAAACATAGTAAGAGAATAAAAAAAGAGCCACCATGGCGAAACAACAAAATAAAAGCAGCAATGAGAGGCAAAAAGGCATCCTTTAAAAAGTGGAAGTTAAATCCTAGTGAGGAAAATAGAAAGGAGCATAAACTCTGGCAAACAAAATGTAAAAATATAATGAGGAAGGCCAAAAAAGAATTTGAAAAACAGCTAGCCAAAGACTCAAAAAGTAATATCTATTTTTTTTTAAAATACATCAGAAGGAGGAAGCCTGCTAAATAACCAGTGGGCCCATTGGACGACTGAGATGCTAAAGGAGCACTCAAGAATGATAAGGGCATTGCAGAGAAACTAAATGAATTTACAGTTGAGGATGTGAGGGAGATTCCCAAACCTGAGCCATTCTTTTTTAGGTGACAAATCTGAGGAACTGTCCCAGATAGAGGTGTCATTACAGAAGGTTTTGGAACAAACTAATAAGCTTAACAGTAATAAGTCACCAGGACTAGATGATATTCACCCAAGAGTTCTGAAGGCTCTCAACTGTGAAATTGCAGGACTACTAACTGTAGTCTGTAATATATCATTTAAATCAGCTTCTGTACCAAATGACTGGAGGATAGCTAACGTGATGTCAATTTTTAAAAAGGGCTCCAGAGGTGACCCTGACAATTACAGGCAGGTGTTCTCACTGGTGAACAAGGAACCGTCTACAAAATGACATGGCTTACCAGCGGTAAACAGCAGACACCAACAAACAAACACTCTCATCAGGGACAAACAAGGCCACCTGCTAATAACTGGAAAACAACAAGAAATGCACAGGACAGAGCATTTCAAAGAATTGCTGAACAGGGAGCCTCCTAAAGAGGAAGCAAACATCCAGGAGCCAGAAGATCTTGATATCAATACAGACATCCCAACTAAGGAAGAGATCATTCAAGCCATCAAATCCTTAAAAAATGGGAAAGCTCCTGGCAAGGATAATTTGAATGCAGAATTGTCCAAGGTAAATCCTGAGTTAGCAGCATCTATCCTGGCCCCTCTATTTACATCAGTCTGGGAAAGGGAAAAAGTGCCAGATGAGTGGACCAATGGGGTTATAGTGAAGATAGCAAAGAAAGGAACTCTCAGTGATTGTAACAACTGGTGCGGTATCACACTTTTATCTGTGCCAAGCAACACACTGTGTAAGATCATAGTCCAGTGTATATCAGAGGCAGCTGATAGAGTTCTCAGAAAAAAGCAAGCCGGGTGTCAGACAGGGTGTGGATGCACAGACCAGATCTTCACTCTACAAAACATAATAGAACAATGCTTAGAATGCAGTGGCAACTCTACATAAATTTCATAGACTTTGAGAAGGCTTTTGATAGCATTCACAGGACCAGCGTATGGTGCATTCTGCGGACATATGGAATCCCTCTGCATATAATCATCATCATCCAAAGCTTCTATTTCAACTTTGCATGCAGTGTTGATCACAGTGAGCTCAGTTTTGAAGACAAAACAGGAGTACATCAGGGGTGTGTCATGTCTGCAATCCTCTTCAACATTGCCATCAACTGGGTAATGCAGCATACAATAGAAGACATGCCAAGAGGCATTAAATGGACATCCTTCTCATCCCTTGAAGACCTGGTCTTCAGAAAGACTTTGACAAGCTCCCTCACCAAAGGCTCTTAAGCAAAGTAAGCTGTCATGGGGTAAGAGGGAAGGTCCTCTTATGGACTGGTAACTGGTTAAAAGATAGGAAACAAAGGGTAGGAATAAATGGTCAGTTTTCAGAATGGAGAGAGGTAAATAGTGGTGTCCCCCAGGAGTCTAAACAGAGAGGACGGACAAAGGCAAAATGACTTGTTCAAGGCCACATCAGTGGCAGAACCAGGAGTAGAATCCAGGTTTCCTATGCCACCTGTTATCATGAGTACTTATAACCCCAGACTTTCTGTTGGTCGCCCCTCACTAATTATAAAGCGACCAGGTGTGTTGTGGCACCAGACACCCACGTGATTTGTGTGCTGTGAGGAATGAAGCTGCCAACATGAAGAGACTTGTGGAATAATCTTCCGATTCTGTGGCAGGTGAGGCAGAAGCTCATTGCTTTATTAACAGACACACAGGCTGGTAGCAGGAATGCCAGGACCAAGTGCTCTTTGGTTTTAGAGGAATGTTGGATCCAGAACTAACCTTTGCGATGATCGAGGTGCTAAAGGAGCACTCAAGGAAGACAAGGCCATTGCAGAGAAGCTAAATGAAGTCTTTGCACCCATCTGTAGGAGGTGCACTCTCTCAAAGGGGCAGAACCAGAACATGAGCACCCAGACATCTGGGGATGATTCAATTCCATGGCAGCTGCGACAGTGGGCAAGTTATTCCTTCCATGGTTCAGTTCTTCATCTGTATAATAATACTCACGTAAAGTTCTTTGGGAGAAGAGCCTGTGTTATTATAGATATGTACAGTGCCTGACCTAATAAGGCCCCTCTGGGCATTACTGCAATATCAATAACAACCATAGAAATGTAGGACTGGAAAGGGCCTCAAGAGGCATCTAGTCTAGTCCCCTGCACTGAGGCAGGACTAAGTATGATCTACCATGGCTGACCGGTGTTCACCTAATCTGCTCTTAAAAACCTCCAAATCTCCAATGACAGAAATTCCACAACCTCACTATGTAACTTATTCCAGTACTTAACTACCTTGTAAGGAAGTTTTTCCTAATGTCTACCCTAAATTGCCCTTGCTGCAATTTAAAACCATTGCTTCTTGTCCTATCTTCAGTAGTGCAGGAGAACAATTTATCACCCTCCTCTTTATAACTACCTCTTATGTACTTGAAGACTGTTATCATGTCCCTCCTCATTCTTCTCTTCTCCAGTCAATGTATGTTTTTTCCAATGGGTGCATCCAAGGTAAGGGTATTACACTTACCATCAAGTACACGTCATCTTGGAACACCTAAGGGCAAATGGGTGAATGAGTCCCAATCCATACCACCACACTGGATTCAATCTCATTCCTTCCTTTGTAATGCTCATTTTATAAAGGCAAAACAATGTGCAGCACATGGCTTGCTCCATCACACTCTTAATGGCAGGACTTAACATCGATTAGAATCCTTAGTATTTACTGGAAATGTATTTACAACCACAAACCTTCAGTAAATTACCTTAACAGCCTTTAACTGTTGCTCTAATGGCCAAAACACTGCCATCAACTACCAAGCTACCATACAGATATATTCCTCACTATTCTACAGTGTTCTAGTCATCACCCTACTGAAACAGAGCGGTGGCAGATTTACTTTTATTATGCAGCTAAATCAAGGCTTCTGCCGTCTCAAGCAAAACACACACGCACGCAGCACGTGAAATCTTGGACTGACCTCCCTCTGCTGACATGCCCCATGTGGCAGCAGCCCATCACCAGCACTATACTGAACACACTGGTGCCAGCTGCTTCGCTTTCCCCCTCCTTTCCCATCTGTGATTGACTTTCCAGTCATCATATTTTCCTGTTTGGCAACCAGACTGAAATCTTTAAAAACACACACACACAAACACACTCTAGGCCAAATTCATTCCTGGCATTACCCCCTTGACTTTAGTGAAGCTACACAAGGGTGAATTTGGCTCATAAAACTTTAATTTTTTCTGATACAGGACCACAGGATGCATCATTCCAGGACAGACATTAGAAGGGCTGGATGGAGGCTGAGCTTGTGGCTAAGGCAATGAACGAGGCTTGAAAAAATCTGGGGTTAAATTCCTGACTCTGCTATAAACTTCCTGGGCAAGTCATTCAATCTCCCTGTGCCTCAGTTCACCAGCTGCAAAATGGGGATAAGAAATTGTTATCAATTACAGAAGCTCTCTTTGAAAGGAACGGGGCAGGTCAACACCTCTCAGAAGTATCGTAACAGGTTTTCTGCAGACAGCACTACTTCGGTTTATGCTTCGTTCACATTTTTGAAGCTCTCTCTGCAACCATAAGTGCTAGAAGCATAATATTTTCTTTAAATGAGAGGTCAGTTTCTGGATCACCGTCCTGCAGCAAGAGTGGCCCGATAATAACTCCTTAACCTGTGGTGCAAGGGTAAAGTTGGTAGTATTTGTAAAATGCTATGGTGACAGGAATACCTAGGTAGAGAGATGAGTATTAATGACATGGGTAGCTGGAGAAGAAGGACAGAGAGAAACAGTAAAAATAAATAAATAAATAAATAAATCCGGTCTTTGCTGTAAAGCTTTGTATAGAGGGATGGTGGGGGAGGGTGAAACAGACACAGAGGACTAGCCATCCCATTTACTAGTCATAACAAATGAAGTCAAGGGATATGCTAAGGTCTCTCAATCAATGCATTTAAAAGATGTGATATCATTGGACTCTGGGGTTGTTTAAATAGACAACTCCTGAGATTATCAGAGAAAGGCTGATAGGAAATAATAGGGGTAGAGTTTGGGGTTGGGAAGCTGAGATCATTGACTCTGAATAGGAAAGCCTTTGTGTTATGGTAAATGGCTAGGGAGAGAAAAATGCATCAGGATTAAATAGTGGCTAGGTGCACACATTAAATAGAGTTATTTCATACAAGGATGGAAACTCAGGACCACACTGCAAGGGGAGGGAAAGAAAAGACAACAGTGTAAAGGGAAGAACGAGGAGTACTTGTGGCACCTTAGTCACTAACAAATTTATTTGAGCATAAGCTTTTGTGGGCTAAATCTCATTTCATCAGATGCATGCCAAAGTGTAAAGGGAGAGCATTAGGATCTTCTTAGCATTAGCATTATTACTTAAGTGCTGAACAAGTGCTTGCCCTGCGTAGTAGTCTGCATGCAAAGGAAACAATCCTGCCACATGTGCGAGGAGTCACTTTCCTGTAGATGAGTGTGAGGGGGAAGAGAGAAAGGAGGGGTATAGCAAGGGAAGAAATGCCTAATTTCTAGCTGCCAAGTCAGGATAGTTATTCTCTGGTAGATTTTGGAATCAAGCCTGATCAGGGCGTCCCAATCAGGAGCTTTATTTCTCTTTGCTAATTAAATACTTGCGGAGGATGAAAGACAGCGTTACTGGGCAATCTTTTATGAGAATGGCCTGGGGATCCAACTAACTGCACTGGGAAACAGGGGTTAGAAACATGCTGGCTTTTGGGCCTTGGTTTTCCCATTCCCATGTGCATGCTCTCCCAGACACACACAGGGTGGATTAGAGGGTAAGAGGCAAATGTCTGACATAAAGGGTCAGTAACGTAGGTCAGGCTGGCAAAGCTCTGGAGGGTGATCAATGCGCCCTGCTCAGAGGGAGGGTAATCAGTTATTTTATTTAGTGTTTTGTTATATAAATACACACACACCTCTTGAGGAGGGGAGTGGAGGAGAGAAAACACACACACACACAAAAAGCCCCTCCTCTGTCTTTTGGCCCCATCCCTGCATTCTGACCAAAGGCAGACTCCAGTCAAAACAATGAAGGTTTGGAATCAAGAGTCAATGCTGTTGAAGAGGCATAATGTAAAGTAGAAAGTCATAAGCCTGTTGCACGTAGGTTTCCCTTTCCAGGAAAGTTTCTGCAAGAGGGCCGAACCATTGCTCAGTAAACCTAAATGGGCACTTTACTGTTAACCTCATGAGCTAGCACAGAATGGGCCAGTTTACATACGACGCAAAGAGAAAATCAGGTCTTTGGTAACAAGTTTATGGTACCAGCAGCGCTGATGGCTGCAACCCTGCCACCCCCATCCTTGGCTGGGTGTTTGTCAATTCATCAACGTAGCTGCTGATTACTTGCGTGGCAGACCTCCAGGGAGGTAGTTTACAAAGGATCCTGCAGTATTAGTAATCCAACAGATAGTGCTCTTTCTTTTGAGACAGTATTGGACCAACGTCCTGGCATGCTAAGGAGCACTCAGATGTCTTTTGGGCAAAACTGACATCCTGGTCACATGTGGCCATTAAAGATTCCGTGGTTAGAGCTGGTCAGAGAATGAATTTCCTTCCCCCATCCCACGCCCTCACAGAAAATTTCAGCTTTTCAGTGAAAAATAAATAAATAATGCCCCCCCTCCCCCAAAAAATTTCTGTCTGAAACCTGAACATTTAAAATCAGAAATGCTGCCATGGTGCCTCATGGGATTTGTAGTTTGAGTGACTCATCCCCCTTATTGTCTTTTGTGGGGTAGACTACCTGACTACTTCTTCCTCCTGTTGGATCATATTAAAGAAGTTTTGTATTAAAATCACAAATGAGTTTGATTCCCCATAGTTTAAATTCCAGGGTATTACTAATTAAGAGGGAGGTCTCTTGGCTTTTGGCTGCTAATTGTGTTAGTACATCCTAAGACAGAGTCTGTTCTCAAAGCAATAATTTGTAACAACAACTACTCACACACAGAGGACTCAAAGCAGTACTTTGTAATAACAGAAACAACACCCAGAGACTCCCCACCCTTTTGTTGTATTTATCTCGCTTTGTTAACAATTGTGATTAAAATAGAGATAGAGGATGTATATGGATGGATGCTTGGTGTGGATAATAAATGAATGATTAGGGAGGTGCCAGCCTAAGAATCCAGTGTGGATCGGCCGAAGAAGGCGTCAAGTGGAAACAACCAGAGGACCCCCGGAGGGCAGACTGGAATCTACCCAACAGCCTCAAGAATGGGAGAACCAAAGAACAAAATAACATCTAGCAGCACGGAGCCGTCAAGAATGTGCCATCTGCTGATAGATTCAGCAACAGCATGATGAAGCAATTCCCAGAGACTGGCATAGGAATAAATTCCTATAAAAATGGACTCTAGAAAGTGAGAACTTTGGGGTCTGATTCTGCAAACCAACTTCCAGGAGCGTCAGATGAGCATCTGACAAGGCCCTGCTCCCTCCTCGTGTCCAGGCCACCTGGCCAGTCGCTTGGCATGAGCAACTCTAAGGCTGGTAACTATGATAACAACCTTGCAGAACCTGAGTGTGTGTGTGTATGAATGAATGTGTGAATAAATATGAAATTGAATGGAATGTTATAGCTATAACTAACTGCTTACTGAGAGAACAGGAGTACTTATGGCACCTTAGAGACTAACCAATTTATTTGAGCATAAGCTTTCGTGAGCTACAGCATCCGATGAAGTGAGCTGTAGCTCACGAAAGCTTATGCTCAAATAAATTGGTTAGTCTCTAAGGTGCCACAAGTACTCCTTTTCTCTTTGCGAATACAGACTAACACGGCTGCTACTCTGAAACCTAATTGCTTACTATGATTCTTTCTATATTCACAATAAATGTGGCATTTTGCCTTTTCCCCTTTAATAAGATCCTGCTAGTTTTTATTTTATTGGTATAACACTCCCTCCCTTCTTGTTGAGCCACCAAAGTGCATCATGGGAGCCGTAGTATGGCTGGAAACCCAGACCCTAGAGAATGGGGGCATGAGGCCTCCAAACTACGACTCACATGAGACAGTGTGATCGCATTTCTGAATCAGCATTTTTTGGTTTACCAAGGAAAGTGTAATGCATCCGATGCAGTGAGCTGTAGCTCACGAAAGCTCATGCTCAAATAAATTGGTTAGTCCCTAAGGTGCCACAAGTCCTCCTGTTCTTTCTGTGAAAACAGACACTTTCTGTAAAAAAAATCTCATTTAACCAAAAACCCAATTTTCTGTAGACAAACAGTTTTGACAGAAAAATGTTGACCAGCCCATACTTCTAGTATTGTTTGTGTGAGTAAAGGGGGTTTAAACTCTGGTGGCCTGCCTGAGTTGGAGGTGAAACACCAAGGAGGAGATAGGAGCGTATAAACTTCCCGGCACTTGAACATGAGATGTGTCAAACCTGCTTCTCTCTCTCAGCCTCAGCTAGGATTGCCAACTTTGGCTGGATGAATTCCTGGAGGGTTCATCACATGACATTATCTTTAATTATAAAGATTAATTTTTAATTCCTGAAGACTCCAGGACAATCCTGGGGGATTGGCAACCCTAGGCATCCAGGAGAGCCTGATCCTGCAGTTAGTGGGAGTTCTGGAGACACACAGATACGCAAGGAGCAGACTTTACAGCTTTTTATTACAAGGGCTAAATCTTTAGGGATCAGCCAAATCCCATTAGGGGTTGGGGGCGCTCATCACCTCACAGGAATGGTCCCAAGTTAGCTTTCTTAACTAATGTGAGTTTAAAAAGGGCTATGGATGAAGCACGACTGAAATCTACTCCGAGGAAAGAAGGAAGGAAGGAAGGAAGGAAGGATGTCATGTGGGCTCAGTGAAAATATTCCTTATATCTTCACAAGTTAGCCATGAACTATATGACATTCCAAGTGGCCCCATAAACATCCTATTTATAACATTCCGTTTTTAGAAGTGTTTTCATCCTGCCTCCCTCACCTCTCCTGTCTGACTGTGGCACAGGACATCACATCATCTAACTACTAGCTGGGTTCTAGTTTCCAAGAGTCCAGACTTCAAAATATGGCAGCAGGTCAGCAGCCACGTAGACTATTATGGTTGCCACTGAACAGCAGCCACTCAGAACTCCATGGCAGTGACAGGGATCAAACCCAGCTTTTCCTGATCCAACAGCACACGACCAGATCACTTCACTAAAAGGAAACTCACTAGCAGTACAGAGGCTATGACCCACACCTGAGCAGTTCTGTTTCTGTTCAGTAGAGGGCAGTGGTTTACATGCCAATACTAGCTTCTTGTATTTACAATAGTGTTGCAGGTCCTCAAAACACTGTACAGAAATGTTTATTTTTAGGAATAAGTTCACTGCTCATGCTAGGTCATAGTCACAACTAACAATAGATTAATCATGTTTTGTTAGAGTCATCGTGCATGAAACAGGTTTGGTTTTTTTAATAAGTTAAACAGATACATATGCAATAGAAGTCACATCATGAAGTCTCTTTTTATATACCAAAGAACAGAATGAGATTGCAGCTGCAGTTGCAAACAACCTTCCTCTACATTCAGGTCCATCTTCAAATCCCACTGCTGCTGCAGGGTCTTCCCAACCCTTTCAATCTCTCTTCCCAGGAAAGTTTTTGCATGCTCCTAATCATTCTTGTCGCCCTTCTCCAAAAAACTGTGTCAAGGGTCCACCCCCACATACCACACTGATGGCAAGGAGCTTTTCTTCCAACAACATGGTCTGTAAGTACAGCTGTGCATACTGTCTTTGCTACACAAATAAGCCCCAGACCATTGGAATCAATGTAAGCCCTTCCATTGACTTCGATGGGCTTTAGATCAGGCCCTGAATACCACTACACCGCACACATTTGAGCTGTAAGCAGGTTGTCTTTCTCAGCAAAGCAATGCCAGTTGGTTTCAAAGTCTACAATGCAGCCACATATACCTGTTTTCAAAGTCAGCCCTTGTATTTCACTGTTTGTGTTTGTTCCCCGCCCCCCTGCTCAGAAGGGTTCTACAAACCTCAACCCTGCCACAGTCTGAGTGCACCCAACGTCTGTGCTGATAGCTATGGATACTATAATGCTGCACTGGAGGTAGTGATTAATTTCAGCTTCCAGCTTCACTTCTCTATATCCTGACATCATGGCTCTGATCCCTGACCTGTTAAAAAATGGACAGGTCTGTTCAATGTGGTCGCACTGGAATCTCAGATCTGACATTATGTGCAGTGAACAGTATGCGAGGAACATGGAGGAAAAAAAAAAAGACACCCAGCCCTCAAAACATTGATTCTTCTTAAATCAAAACAAAGGATATATTCCTATAGGCTTCCTGTATGGATAGAGTTATTTATGGACCATACTAGACAGCTGAAAAATGCCAGAGAGCTGCAAGCGATATTGACAGAATGAAGGCACTTAATCTATTTTCCATTGGCAGTGAGCATGTATGCCCCACGATGTGCTAGATATCGTTCCTAAACATGGAGTGTGCAACCAGTGGGGGAGGTTTATGTATCCACAGACACATGGGAGAGCTGATGGAGTCATGTGGTAGAAAGGGCTGATCAGCATGAATTTGGGAGGCACCCGTTATCCAGGAATGGTGACGTCACAACTGGGAACAGTCCACAACTGTAGGGAATCTTACCTTCCCAATTGGGCATATCTCCCGTTGAGTGGGAACTATGAAGTTTTCAGCAATTTGGAAAAAACAGGTGGCTCAATAAGAACTTAGGACAAAATTTTCAAAAGTGACTAATGATGATGATGATGATGATGAATCATGTTTATTACCGTTGGGCCTAAAGATCAACCAAGAACAGGGCTCGGTCGTCTGGGCACTGAAAAGCACAGAGATGTAGGCAGTCCCTGCCCTAACAATCCGACAGTCTAAATAATGGCTGACTTGATTTTTCAGGGAGCCAAGTGGAGGCACCTTAAAGGGGCCTCATTTTCAGAGAGTGTCTTTTTCCAAAGAATCACTAGACACTTCTGAAAGGTTTGGCCTGTAGCCTTAATTTAGGCAGCCATTGTTTAAATATTGGCTCTGCATTACTGGACTTTAAAGCCATGGCAATTTTATTTGTAGGAAACTGATCACTGGCCCAAATCTTCCCATCCTGGGCCTTAGATGGGAGTAATTCTGGGTGAGAAATTCCACATTATGGACAGAGAAATTCATTTCTAGGCACTAGTGTAATAAAAGCAAAGAACCACCAGACTGATACAAAGATTCCCTGATGCTCCCAGGTTCTCCAGTGAAATCACACACCAGCTGAATACCCTGAAGAAGGGAGATAATAAAATATAAAAAAGGGCAGCTCCAGAAACAAAATCCCCCCTGGATTGCTACCCACGGAGAAACAGGCATCCTTGTCCATCCTAGACAGCAAGATGTGCATTTACACAGTACCTGCTTAAAGGGCATGTCTTTTCCACTCAGCCTCTGAAAATGCAGCTGAAAGGTAACATATCTGCTTGCTTTGGAAAGAGTCTTTGACAAGAGAAAGATTGTAAGATCTCTGGGGCAGGCCCTCTCTTAATTTGGTGCTGCCCCTGTACAAATTAATACTATGATCTATGGCCTGTGCCATGCAGGAGTCAGACTGGATGATCTAATGGTCCTTCTTGGCCTTAAATTATTATCATTCATCAGTTTTAAAGAGCTATTCCTCCCGCTATACCTACCCACTTAATAAGAGGAAGGTAAGAAAGGGACCATTACACCAATGACCACTTCGATCTGGCTTTCCATGCTTCTGCCCAGTGGCAAACTGCCTACTTTTTACAGCTATAACGACAGTTGGGATCTAATTTCATTTTGTAGCAAGATGATCAGAGTTTTTTATTATGCTCTCCAGACAAAGTCCTGCTCAGATTTAATAAAATAAATGAGAGAGAGCAACCGTGCATGTCCCTTTCATGCAAATAAGGGGATCTGGAACATTTTACATCAACCTTTTCAGGGCTCTGACTCAAAAAGCTTTTGCATAAATGCATCCAGCCCCAACGCAATATTAACATAATGGGGCATGATGGCGTTTTGGAAAGAAGCTGATTCCCAGTGCTAACAAGTCATCAGCTGGGACGGGAGGCTGTAAAAGCCAATCCTCAAAAATGCTCTCAGCCTGTTTTAATTCGGCTACCTTGTAAGCATTGCTTGGCGTCTGGAAAAAGTTGTTGTAACGGTTATTGATTTATTTAGACACTGATATGCAGTGGAAGAAGAATGGGGGGTTTATTTCATAAATCTATTTTTATTAAGTTAATAAGAGGCATGGGGAAGTGTGGTCTAGCTTATAGAGCACAGGACTGCTAGTCAGGAGATCTGGGCATCATTTCCAGTTCCGTCATGGACCTATGATGTGACCTTGAGCATGAAGGTCACTGCCTCTGTCTGTGTGTCTATTTCCCCTCATAGCCCCTGCCTTGTCTATTCAGGTGAGCACTTTGGGGCGGGGACTGTCTCTTACTATCTATTTGTACAGCATCTAGCACAATGGGGCCCTGATCTCTGCTAGGGCCTCTCAGTGCTACAGTAAGGTTACAGTAGCGTCCATGATGTGGAGGGCATGAACATTCATCGATGGTCCCTCCTCTGAGATGCTTATAAACTGAAGACAGACAGAGCTTATGGGAAGTGGAACATAAGGGGCAGTTTATATACAAGCCAGTTACATGCATACGCTGTATGTACTATGTAGGAGTGGGTCTTTGAGAGGGCCTGAAATATGAATAGATAGAGCCTTGCAGATGAGCCCAGGGAGGTGGCAACATGCATCCTGGTGGTGGTGGTGGTGGGAATATGTAGAAGACGACACAGATGTGGTCCAGTGGTTGGGGACCGGCATAAGACTTGGGGGGACCTGGGCTATTCCCTGTTTTGCCACAGACTCCCTATGTGATCTTTGGTAGGTCATTTAGTCTCTCTGCACCTCAGCCCCCCGGCTATAAAGAGGGGATAATAGCACTGCCCTGTGTCACAGGGGTATTGGGAGGATAAATCCATTGAAGCTTATGAGGCTGCTCAGACCCCATGGTAATGAGACCACGAACATACACAACTGAGTGGTAACCGTGCAAAAAGCTGACAGACAGATGGACACAAAGCTGTGGGCATGAAAGCAAGAAAAGATTACAGGTTGATGGGACTTCATTTATAAACACTACTGAGATCAGCAAAGGCTGCAGAATGGGCTCTTAGTTTGCAGCTTCACATGAGGAAATAATAACAGACTGTATTTATAGGACGCCTCTCCCGCAAGTGATATTCAAGGTGTGTCACACGACACAGCAATTAAAATCCCATAACATTACAAAGCCAAAGCCCAGTGCTGTGTAATATTCATTAGTATGTTTCTTATGCTTGTTTTAACCCCTTCTCAGCTGACCTCTTGGGGAAAGTGGGTATATGCCATGGCGGGGGCAGGAGGGATGTGGGAGGAGTGTGTGGGTATCGTAGCAAGTGCAGTTAGGAGGAGGAGTGTCAGGGTAATTGTAGAAGTGTTTTCTAGTACACAAAGCAGGGACCTAGGAGTTAGATTCTTAGATTCCAAGGCCAGAAGAGACCATTGTGATCATCTAGCCTGCCCTCCTGTGTAACAGAGGCCGGAGAACTTCCCCAAAATAAGTCCTAGAGCAGATCTTTTAAGAAAGACATCCAGTATTGATTTAAAATTTGTCAGTGACGGAGAATCTATCACAACCATTGTTCCAATGGTTAATTACTCGCACTTGTAAACATTTTTGCCTTATTTCCAGTCTAAATTTGTTTAGCTTCAACTTCCAGCCACTGGCTTGTGTTACACCTTTCTCTGCTCATACTGAAGAGCCCACAAATAAATATTTGTTCCCCATATAGGTACTTAGAAACTGTAATCAAGTCACCCTTTAACCTTGTCTTTGTTAAACTAAATGGATTGAGCTCTTTGATTTGATCACTATAAGGAACTTTCTTTCTCTGAACTCTTTCTAATTTTTCCATCATCTTTCTAAGAACCACAGCTGAAAAAGCTGCTATTTGCACAGTTCTCTGGCAATTCCAACAAATAAAAAAAAAAATCATTTCTGGTCAAACGAAATGTTTCATTTTAACACCATCAAAACATTTCCAATTCTGACCATTTTAAAAAGAGAATTTTGAAACAAAATTTGTATCAAACTAAAAAAAAAAAAATCAAAATGAAACATTTTGAAAATGTCAGAATGCAACATTTCAATTTATCTTCCCACCCCCCACCCCCAACTGAAACAATTTTGTGAAACCGACATGAATTTGCGAAACATTTCGGTGTCAACAAATCTGAATTTTTTGCTCAAAAATTTTTTTGGTCCAAAAAAAAGTGTCACCTGGCTTAAGTTAGGACTCAATATCACCACGGCTGCAGTGTGTGTCCTTGAGAAAAATCACACACCTCTCTGTAAAATGGGCAGAATGGTGCTTACCCACCTTTATAAAATGCTTTGAGCTCTCTGGATGCAATGACTAAGTAGTATTGGTTACTTTTATTAAAGGGTAATTTAAATGACCAGCAGGACTTCAGAAAGGAAGGATGATCTTGTGTGTTAAGACACTGCTGGCACCCAGGAGATCCAAGTTCAATTCCCTGCTCTGCCACAGACAACCCTGTGTGATCTTGGCCAAGTCAGTTGATCTCACGGGTAGTAACACTTCCTTTGTCTTTTATCTCTTTTGTCCATTAGACTGTAAGCTCTCCAAGGCAGGGACTGTATGTCACTGTGTGTTTCTAGAGCACCTTGCACTATGGACCCCCAATCCTGACAGCTCCTCCACGCCCCAATGCCGGTAATACAAATAAATAATTTGTAATATTTGCTCCATCTAAGTCACTAATATCTGCTTTGGTCCAGTAAACAGCATTACATCACACACTGCATGTGCCATTTGTTTGTGAAAGGCCATTTAATATCACTTCTGGTCTCTTCCAAAGAAAAATTAATCCAGCTTCCTGTTATACTTTCCTTAAGTGCTGTTTGTCTTTCTTAAGTTCAACTTATATTTTGCCATCATCAATCTTTTATGTCCACAGTGGACTTTGCCAGGGACATGGGCCAGTCCTGATGTCATGATGCAGGCTTGACAGAGAGAGAAAAATTCTTTAAAGCAACGTTATGAAAGCCAAAGCATGAGGCAATTACATATCGTGCAGGAAATGCAGCCAATATAACACCTGGTCTCCAAGGATGGGGAGTTATAGATGTAAATTCCAGTGCAACAAAATAAGACTTTATAACCCTAGGTCCTCCCCAGTCAAATATTATGGCTGGCTATAAAAAAGGCCTCGGTATTTTTATGACCACCAAGTAGAAGAAGAAGGGAGCAGAACAGCCAGCTGTAGTGCCTCACACTATCTGGCCGGCTTGGGAATCACATCTTCATACAGCATTGCATCATCGGTGTGGTAGGGCACAGACACGATAAGAAACACTTCTCTGCTGGTGGAGGAGTTGTGTTTGCTGACCTGATAGGGCTTTTCCAGCTGCAGCACAGGATTATAAAGGTATGTTTCTCCTTCCTCTGGAACATCAAGTGCTGGCAGCTGCTGGAAGCCCATGATGGATCAGAGTTCTGATCCCAACCATATGTCCATAAGGGGCAATTTGGATATAGCAGTGCAAATTCACAGCTGACAGAGGAGACTCTCAGGCAACGCCAGCGGTGTTGGAATCTCTTCCACCAGCGAGGAATTTGGCCAACAATGTCTGTGGTGCCCTACATGGGGCCTGAAGACTTCATACATGTGCTTAAATGGCCACCAGTCAGGTCACATGTTGGCAAGAATACACCAAGGTCTCTCTCAGGTGCCTTTGTATTCCCCTCCATGCAGACTACAACCTCTAACGCTCTCTAATTTCATGAGCAGCTATTAAGACTCCAGGCCAGGAAATGATCTATATTTTGCTAGATGCCCATTTCTTAGCGTTGAGCTGCATAGTTAGGGGCAGGGGAGGTTTTTCCCCAAGTGCATAGCTCTATGCAAGCGGGTCCCTTCCCCAGCCCTACTCTGAAACATAGTCCAAAACTGCAGAGTCACAGCTCACCGCCTTCTTTAACATCAAGTTCAGCTCAAGTGTTCTTCCCAGGCATGGCTGCTCCCCAGTTTCTTACCTCAGTGCTGTTCAGCCTACACCCTAGATCTTCTCTTCAAGGAGCCACTCCCACCTCTCTTATATCCCGGTGAAAACAGATGAGCCACCTGCCTCAATGAGTCAACACTTAACCCTTTCCTAGCAGGATCAATCTCTGGTAACAGGTTGCAGTGACTCAGGAAAACCCTGCCAGCCTGTTACACTCCCATTTATCTCATGTGCTTGCATCAGGAGGGAAGAACAGGTCCTTTTCTTACTGGAGATCTGGTGCGATTCTGTGCCCCTGGTGCAGAAGTGACTTGTGATACGCATTTTACATACTGAAGGTCTGATTCGTCTCCCATTTACACCAGTGCAAGTCCAGTGAAATGAACTGAGCTACACTGATGCAAGACCAGTGACAGGAGAGCCTCATGCCCCGTACTTTTGTTTAAAACATAGACAGCTTAGCTAACCAGCACAGATATTAACACTGCAGTATGAAGATAAACAGGGTGGAGTGCAATGGTTTGATTAGAGGATAAGAGATAGTTTACTCCCAGAATTACACAGCAACACAGTAACTTTAGGAGTGCATACTGTATCTTCACTCCCTCTGACCTGAAATGGTTAGGATTCTTACCATTAGGATATCAACCCCAGCTGAGATCAGGTCCCCATTGTGCTAAACACTATATAAATACACAGTAAGGTACAGTCCCTCCCAAAAAAGCTAATAGCCTACATAGGCAAGACAAAGGATGGGAGACAGGAACCGTAACTTCTGATCCTGATTTTTATATTCATACAGCACCTTTTGTGCAAAGGGCTCTCAAAGCACTTTACAAAGAAACAACACACAAAGGATCAAATCCCCCGCTACTGAAATGCAGCTGCCTCTCAAGCGAGACAGCAGCTTCTGGACAATGCACAGCATCAACGCTCCATGCTGTCGGGCAGGATGTGAAGATGCATATCACCATTACCCCAAGGAATCTGGAGGGAGGTTGTGAAAGTGTACAAGGTGAACTTTGGATAGGTCCCCGGGTTTGGCACCTGCCCCCTTACCAAGAGGGCCACAGACTCTAGAAAGATCAGGATCTTTGTTCGGCACCACTTTCCACAAGACAGCACTGGGCCTCCTAACTGCACTTCAGCAACACACGGCTACCCAGACACCCATGGAAGGGACGCACCTCTAGGGGGTTTCTAATCATGTTGGACTATAAAAATAAACCAACATTACGGTGCAGTTTCTTGTGTTAATACAGTCATATCCTGAATGAGCCAAATCCCAGCTAATGGCAACTCATGGTCAGAGAGGTCCTCCTGGGATTTGACTTCAGAGCGCAAATCATGGCAGTAATAGAGGGAACGATGCAGCTAATTCAATAGGGGGCGCTCTTCCCTCTCACTCAGTACAGAATCCAATGCAGTGGGAGGACCTCTGTTGCGGGGCCTATTGTCTTCCTGAGGAGATGGAAAACTGAGGTCCTGACTGCTTGTTTTCATTACAGAGCCCACAGCACATTGCACAAAGAGTACAGGTGTTAGCCTCAGATTCCTGACCACACTGACGCTCTCCTATACAAACGATACTTAGTGCTGATCCAGCGCCTTCCGTGTGAGGATCTTGAGTATGCATGATTGGGCTACCCCTTTCAGAGCCTTGTCAGGTAGGTATGGTAAACATTATCACCACCATTTCACCGGGTTGGAAAACTGAGGTATTAAATAAAAGCTAAGGCCAATGTTTTCCAAGCCAGTCATTGACTTTTGGGCACTTGTCTGGAAACAGAGAGGCTCAGACCCACAAAGTAATGGAAGCACCTAATGCCCATGAATTTCAATGAGAGTTAGGCTCCTAAATACCTTTGAGGGTCTGGGCCTGAAGGCCTGGATTTCAGTGGGAGCTGTGGGTGCTCAGGACTTCTGAAAATCAGGCCCAAACGTTTCAAGATGGGCACCCAAGAGTGGCAAAACAGTGGCAACTTTTGGCAACTGTGGCCAAAGTGACTCTCTGCATGACACTGGGCAAGCCAATGCGAGAGACAGGACTAGAATCCACGTCTAACTTCCAGTCCCAGGTACATGGTATCCCCTTGAGTGATATTTGTTTACAGCTTCCTTCGTCACATCCTACCTTGAAAACATTGAGTAGCATTGCTGTGAACTATTAAAAGTTTAGGCATTTCACCCCAGAGATGGCTGTATTTCCAAGGGAGGGTAAGGTGTTTTCTAAAACATATGGGGTTTGCAAAGTGCTGTGGGATCTAGCTGGATGAAAGGTGCCCTTATATACACAAATCTTTATGGTTAGCCTCCAGCATTTCACACCCTCGTGCACACCATTTAAAAGATTTACTCGGCTCTTGCTGGAATTCCAGAGCACAAGGGCTAAGTGAGTGCTCTTTCATTGGACAGTTAATGACATTTGATGAGTTAAAGGTACTGGTGACTCAGCGTTGGCAATTTATTTTTGTAGGAGGACGGTGCTTTGCTCCATTAACCTAAAGGCAGCCTCTATTGCTCAGTACACAAAATAAATCTGTCCAGCTGCTCAAAAGCCTAAATAAATGCATTGTGTTTTAAGAGTTTAGTCTTTTTAATAAGTCTAATGTAAAAAAATCCAATTGTTTAAATATATTAAGACCAAAGTAACAAGCCGAGTGGTTAGAGAATGGGACTGGGAATCGGGGGCACTGGATTTGTTTAGTAGCTTTGGGCAAATCACACGGTCTGTGGTTGATCCTGACATACTGCAGTGACAGGCATGGTACAGGAACCCAAATAGATCTAATCTCAGCCCCAGCATAAGTAGATGCAGCACCTATGAAATCTATGGAGCTGCACCCATTCACTGCTTGGCTAATTTTGAGTCATTTCCTCAGTTCCCCCTTCTGTAAAATGGGACTAATACTGTCTGCCTATTTTCACATCTTTGCTATGACGCTTAAGCAATTAAAGGGGCTGCAGCCCAAGGTAAGCCCCAGTGGCACCCATGGCCCTTTATGTATGCTAGGTGAAAGCAATGAGAAGCTAGGAATAGTTTTGCTGATGGCAGCCCAAGGCAGACTAGAGTCCACTTTGCTCTCCCAAAGCTGTGCTGGCTCTGAAGTGCTAAAAGCCAGCGGACACTTATTTTTGTCACTAGAGTCAGCAGATCTTACTCTGAATTCACCCAGGGAGTGGGTCTGCCGAGTCAGAAGATAGCAGCTTCACACACCCACTTTTCAGAGCCATGCAATGACACACCGTTACACGTTACACGAGTGCCGTCCCGAGACATCTTCAGACAGAGAGCAAAAAGCAATGGGATTTATTTTAAAAAGTCCAGAATGCGGCATAGCTGCTGTTCAGATTCTTTACAATTTACAGGAACTGTTTGATCTCAACGACTAATGATAGCACTTCGATAGCCCTTTATGTCTTCAAAGCCTTTGGCGAATGTTAAATAATTAACGCTAATGACAAGGGGGGGAGCTTAGGAAATAGAACCAGTTCTACCAAGATATAATATCGCTGCACTTCAGGGCAAAGGTGTTCAGAGCCGTTCTTAAAAAGAAAGATAAGGGAGAGTTTAAAGGATGCCGCTCTTTGTGCAGACACTGGAGTGAATGGTAATGAAGAGATAGGGTATGTCTACACTGCAAAAAAGGTGTGTTCTTAACTCGGGTTAAAATAGTAATGAAGACATGGCAACTCTGCTTTTAACTAGGTTTAGCAGCTTGAGTTGAACCCCAGGGTGCCCTACTGGCTTTAACTGGAGCTGTTAATCCAAGCTGCCTTGTCTTCACTGCTATTTTAACCTAAGTTAGCTAGCATGTGTTAGAAGAAAATTAAAGTGGACTCAGTCATTCACTGTGAAGTATCTAAACTAACCTTTACTCCTTTGGCTGGTGTGTTCCTTTCCTATGGCTGCTTCCTCAACAAGGGATAAATCCCAGCCTCCCTTAGAAGACAGGATGGAAACGTAACCCCCTCATCCTTCAGTCCTCCTTGTTTCCAGTGGAGGACTGGAGATGGGCAAGTCTCTGGTAATGCTTGAAAGCCACCGGGTTGGAAGGATCATTGCTTGGAAGCACACACTTGCAGAGGATATAGTCATTCTGGCAGGTGTAAAGACACTAAGGTGCCTAAATGCCTTTGAGAATCTGGTCCTGAGCTCGGATAGTTTCCTTGTGCAAGGCACAGAAACACCAAGCACCTTCACTGGGGGCGGGCCCTGTTTTGAGTCTCTTTAACCAGTCAGGACATCCTGGTGGACAACATAATAATCTGCAGCACTTGGTGTGGGCCAAGTTCTCCGCTGGCGTAATTCCACTGACTTCCATGGAGTAACACCAGCAGGGAATTTGGCTCTGTCCCAGGATCCCAGCTGAGGGTCTGTAGCTATGGAGCTGTGCTCTGCAGTGTGTGTAGGGGGTAGGGGCTCCCCTGGCCTGCAGAAGATATGGGAAGAGCCAAGGATCTACATCTGTAGTGCTTTTTATATGGCCATTGGTCCCCCTGCCCCCAAGGAGGTCGGTTCCCAGATGCTCTAAATCCTCCTTTGTCCTGGACTCCCCAGAGACACAGCCCCAGCTGGGGAAGGGGGAGCGGTAGCCCCCAAATGGACACTCCAGCTCACTCTGATCTCAGAGCCTCATTCACATCCCCACCCCTGCTGCCTGCATCCCTCCAAGAAAAGACGGGCGCGATCCTCGGCGGGCATGAAGCCAGAGCAGGGCTCCGTTGACTTGAATGGCGCTTCCCCGACTGACAGCAGCTGAGCAGCCGCTGCCCTGGGCCTGGAGCTCTGGGCTTGGGCTTTGTCTCAGCGGGGCTCCTGGCTCGGTCCACGTGGCTTCCTGCAGCCCCGGGGCCCCGCTTGCAGGTTGCGGAACGAACGGGTCACAGACCGCAACAGGCGGGCCCCAGCGTCACCCTCCTGGCCCCGGCCCCGGCCCCGCCGCCCGCAGATCCCTGCAAATGTGTCCCAGGACCGGCCTCCACCTGGTCTGTGTCTAGCCGCCGCCGCCCACGCACCGCCCCTGCGGCTCCAGGGTCCCCACCGCCCGCCAGCCCCCGGGCGGCAGCACGCTCCGCAGATCAAGTCCCTGCCGCCTGCATGGGCGTTTGCAGCCAGGAGCCAGCCCCGTACCCGGGGCGGCAGGTGCGGGGACGCGGCGCGGGGCGCTCCGCTCCACCCCTGCGGTAGGCTCCCCGCCTGCCAGGAAGCCAGGAGCCGGGTGCCCGCGGTGGGGGGGCTGCGCGGGTCAGTCCAGCTAAGCAGCACCGACTCCGTCCCGTCCAGCATCGCTCCCCGGGCTGGGCCGTGCTCGGGCGGCCGGACAGCCCAGGGCCGGGGTCCCGCTCGGGGCGGTGGGCTCGGGCGGGGCCCCGCCCTGCTCGGGGCTGAGCATCCCGCTGCCGAGGATGAGCCCCAGGCTGGCCCGGGCTCCCCGCACCCCGCCAGGAGCCTCCCCCGCGGCTGCCCAGCCCGGAGCTCCTAGGGGGTCACCGCGGTGCCCGGAGCCAGCGACGCCCCGGATCCGAGCCCTCCCCCCTGGGTCCGCTCCCGGCTGAGCGCCCTGCCCCGGGGCACCCCCAGCCCGGCACCCCCCCACTCCCGGGCACCGTGGGCTACTCACGTAGCGTCTCAACTTCTTCTCCGGGGGCGACTTGCGCAGCCAGCCGGCGCACACCACTTCCCCGCCGCTCATCCCGGGCTGCCCCGCCGGCTCTCCGCGGCGCCGGCCGCATGCACACGGGCGGCCCCCGCCTCGCAACGCGCCCAGCCGGTCCTCCGCGGAGCAACTCCCCGGGCGCAGCGCCGCCGGGGCCCCCTGGAGCGCCGGGGTGAGTCGGGCGCGGCTCAGCCGGAGCCTGCCCTGGCCCCGGGTGGCAGCAGCCGGCGCCTCCGCCCCAGCCTCGCTCGCTGCACGCCAGGGACTGCTTGTCGTCTTCTCCAGAGATCCTCGGTCGCAGCCTGGGCTGGCTCCGCTGGGCTGCCGCACGCACCCTTTCAAACCCCGCCAGCTGTTCGGAGCTGGGAAGCAGGAAACCGCCTCTTGCTCCCCATACACCACGCCTCCCTCCCGCCCGCCTGTTTGCAAAGATACCAGGCTGGCCGGGGTGCAGCTTCAGCTTCCAAGGCAAGGTCAGCGCGGGGATGCTCAGACGCGGGTGGGGCTGGGTTGCGGCCCCCGCCCTCTCCCCGGCGCGCAGAGCTTTTGACCCGGCTCCCTGCCGTAGAGTGATTCCCGGTCCGACAGTAACAGTGTGCTAGATTCCAACTAACGCAGCAGGTGACTGACTGGATCCTCTGCCTAATGCAGGAGCCTGGCCTGCCATGGACCCCACGACCAGCTGCTTCAGAGGCAGGAGGGGAAGGGGGCATTCCCTTAAATGATCACCCCCAACAGGTCGAGGTTGGTTTGTGCCCAACAGCTGGAGAGAAATGAGGGAGCCATCGCAAACAACCGGGGGACCAAGCAAAGAGTCTGGACTCTGGGAGGCCTGTGACGGCCTCCCTGCAATTAGCGGGGGAGGGGATGGATAACCTGTCACATTATTGATTTTTTAAATAATGCCACAGCGCCCGTTGAAAGGGAATATGACGGCTACTGGTGCCTGCTAGCTGGGTGTCATGTTACCGTGTATTATGTCCTCCCTGAAATTAGCAACGCCCTTCACATCTGGAAATATTGTACCTTCAAGGGCCTGTTCCTGTTCCCATTGAAACTCCCCTTCACCTCAGTGGTAGCCGAATTGGGCCTTAAATCTTCATTTGCTCTCCCCCCCACCCCTTTCTGAATTTTTAAATGGTTATAAAGATGGTTGCATGGACTGAGAAGCTAAAAGATGGAAATGGCTCTGATCCTGATTCTCTGCTGCTGGGGTCTCTTGGTCCTACATACCTGCCAAGTTAGTAACAGAGCAGCAGTGTGATCTAGTGGGTAGAGCAGAGCAGCCCTGTGCTCTAAACCTAGCTCTGCCTTAGACCTGCTTAGGCAAATTATGTCACTGCTCAGTGCCTCAGTTTCCCTTTCCATCCTCTAATCTTTATGGATAGGGACTCTCTCTCAACATATGTTTGTACAGCACCTTGCACAAAAGGGCCCTGAGCTCAGTTGGGGACTGTAATACAAATAAATACTAATAATACTTGGCACTTATACAGCACCTTTCATATAGGAATCTTCAATCGCTGTAGAGTCAGTGATTAAACCTTGCAATGCCTGCCTGAGGGAGGTATGACACCCATTTCCCAGCTAAGTGAATTGCTATATTAACAAAGGCTACAGTGTTTTGCATCTATTAATCCTTAAGGAGAACACCTACAAGGCAATCTATGCTATTTATTAGCAATCTAGAAAAACAGATGTTTTCAGGCTCTCAATTTTTCTTCTTCTGTGAAATGTAAGCATCTAAAAATGGGGTCTTCTCCCCACTCAGCATCCATGTTACAGTCCTGATCCAAAGCACATTGAAGCCAATGGGAATCCTTCCACAGACCCCAATGGGCTTTGAATCAGACCCAAGGTGTATAATGGCGCCTTGGCCATGAAAACATGTAGTGCCAGATTCTCAACTGGAGTGAATTGGCATAGTCTATTGACTACATTGGATCTACCTTGATCTACAGTAGTTCAGCATTTGGCCTGTAATCTCTCGTTGTTTTCAATGGGACTTTGGGTGTTTATTGAGAACAGCTCTGCATTGGCCCAAATTCTCCTCTCAGTTATACAGGTTTAGGTAAATCTGGATTAACTCTAATGAAGTTGATGGAATTGCTCCAGATTTACATTGGCATAAGTGAGATCAGAACCTGGCCCAGTGTCTTTTATTGCTAATATATGGAGCCATTATGGGGTTTGTGCTAATGATTCATGAGTTAAGACCTCATTCATACCCCATATTGACATGGGTGCATTTTAACTGGCCTTAAATCTGATATTACAAAGAATCCTGTCTGGATTTTTATGTTAACAAGCCCCATCAGACATAGTGTTGATATGTACCATTATATACCTACAGAGTGATGCCTCAGGCTTAAAGTGGATCAAATAATATTCATAGAATAAATTATTCAACACATTTGGTGACATTTTATGGATAAATTATCCCATTTCTCCCCTATTTTTTATCCACTTTACTGATCTGGTTAAATCATAAAATACATTTGAACTCATTGCAAAATCCATCCAGCTGAGATACCTGATGAATTATTTCCCCATTTCTTGCCCATCTCTACTGAAAAATCTGACAGCACACATCTCAAGAGAGCTGTGATCTGCAAGCCAGGTGGAATATACAGAGCAGAAAGCACTGCTTTTTTCCCCTATTGAACATGTTAGGATCCCTAACATGAAATACAGGCCACATGCAGACGTAAGCACATACACGTCAAAAGCAAAGATGTTCCTTGTGAAGGCTCTTATCACATGCCGGTCTGATCCTGCTGTGACTCAGTATTGCAAGACTGAGAGTGGCACGCAATTTGGCAATACGTATATGATGCAATATGCGTGCACTCAAGCTTTGAGCTGTTTATAGGGCCATGGACCCAAACTCTACCCCCACACACTTGCCAGAGTTAAAGGAGAGTATGTGGCATGTGTTGTAAGACAGCACAGGTATAACGGCCTCACACTGGGTTCCCCACTGCCTTGTGTTGTTACCCTTTACACTTGCAAAGGCTGTTCTGATGTGGAAGCGTGTGCAGCCACACTGCAGCACGTGGAGCTGACTACAGAAGCCCTTGCAGCCAGCCAGGGGACTGAACGAGGGGCTGCATAAAGCTTTAGAGCTTGAGCTGAAGAGCCAGCTGCCTTGGCTGAGAGCTGTAACAGACTCGTAGCCTTTGTGGAGCGGGCACAGACCGCACACGCTGATCAGGGAGGTTATCGAGGTGGTGGAGAATCAGTATCTGCCAGTAAATCCAGTTGAAGAGGAAGCTCACAGGACTAGCAAGGAAGACTAGATGTGAGACGAGCTGATGAGCTTGACTCAGTGGATTGCAGAGTAACAGGAAGGCTGCTCTGGACAGCAGGCGCTTCCAAGGTAAAGGCTCTCGGTGCTACGTGCCAGGCCCAATGAGCTGAGACAACGGTGAAATGGGATGACACCCTCTAGCACAGACTTTCTCATTTAGTATCATCACTCTGATCTTATTCCCTGGCATTTAGCTGTATGGGAACTGACGTGCCTGGAAATCCGAACTTCTAGGAACCATAAACTCTTGCACACTTCCAATTTGTACTTCCAAATTATTTAAACAAGGAGCTGCACCATCTACTGGAGGAAAGCTGATGCTTCAGGCAGAATAGCTTCCCTCTAGCTCTCCACTGGGTTATTACTATTTAAGCAATAAGGATAGAGACGCAGGGCATTTCCTGGAGATTAAGGAGCAGGCAGCTGCAGTGCTTTGGGCTCTTAACCCCACTCAGTCGCTAATGCCCTGTGAGGAGATCATTGTGGGATGATGCTGAAGGCAGTGGAGGAACCAGGTGATAAGAATCAGTCAGGCCATACAGTGTTTCCCTCCTCTCCGATTCTGAGCGTGCGAACGGTCTCACAAGCTACTCACATGGTCCTCATCACTGTATTATTTATTTATTTACCTTGCGGTAGCATCAAGACTGTGCTGTGCTTGGCCCTGTCCACACCCAGAACAAAGAGATGGGCCCTGTCCCCGGGGGTTTACAGGCCCCGTGGACCTCATGCTCTCCAGCGAAGGTATCTTCACCAGCTGCAGGAGGTCCACAACAACCTGACTGAGACTGAGGCAGAATGCCATGGGCTCTGCTCCACCCCAGCATGCCCTCATCCACACCTACGATGGTGGTGGGGGGGGAGGAGGATAGGCAGCACAGAGATGCCCATGCTGGCTCTGTGCCAAACAGGGACTCTCTTGTGTCAGGGACAATCCTTGCTTCCCCTTTGTGGTAGCTCTCCAGCTGCACTGCATTGCTGAGATGGTCCAAAGCAATCAAACCCAGGAGCAAGTCCGGGGCCCTGCATGACTTGTCCAAATCCGTGACACAGCCAGGCACCGAGTCCCAAGCCCTAGCTGCATTGATAGCTATTAGTCTCCTTGGTTAATTCATTTCCACATTCTGGAAGGCACCTCAGATACTGCTGGGTGCCATATAAGAACCAGAACAGACTGGAACCACGAGACCATCCTTCCATCTCTAGTGACGTGCAGCAGCTCCAGCACCAATGAGCATTGTCCGCGGAGGAAAATTAATGTTGAGTGCCCATTAGCTAACGGGATGGCTTAAAGCATCCCATGATAGGACATTAAAAAAGGCCAAGGCAGGACATAGCTCACATGCTGCACTGGCTACTGCATACAGAGAGGGCAGCCTTATGATCAAGGCCCAGGTCACCAACTCTGCCACAGGCTTCCTGATGCGGGCTGGCACTGGTAACTGGAAGCCATCACTGGCTGATGGTCTCAGACTCAGCCCACTTCCTGTGTCTCTGGGATGGAACTGGAGGTGTCCCCTCCAGGACAGACATTGGTGGGGCAGTATGTGAAGGATGCTATGCTCTTCTCGTTCTGTGGATAAAGCTGGCCCAGGCTGCCCAATCACTCTATTTGAATTGCTCCTCCTATTTGTAAATCAAGATTTAGCAGGTCCAGTCTAGGGCCCAGTCCTGCACCCATCACTGTATTGGATAGGGTGCCTTTTTGGTCACTTATTTCAGATAATTTTCCCTCGAGAGGAACCAACCGCTTGAGTGCAAATGCTCTCAAACTTTGGCTCAGCATCAGAACTTTGAGCCTGTGCCCCCTCTCTGTGACGGGCGGAACCAAAATTCCAGACCCAGACACTCCCAACTGGATGCAGATCCAGGTTAGCAGCTACGATTCAATCCCATTTTCACTTGTCTTGTTTCCACCAGGAAAAATGTGGAAGCGACACCTGCATAATGTTCTCTCAGCATCAGTGTAGAAGGCAGAAGCGGAGTGGAGTTGCAGTGGGGGAGGTCAAGTTGCAGTGGGGGAGGTTTAGATTGGATATTAGGAAAAACTTTTTCACTAAGAGGGTGGTGAAACACTGGAATGCGTTACCTAGGGAGGTGGTAGAATCTCCTTCCTTAGAGGTTTTTAAGGTCAGGCTTGACAAAGCCCTGGCTGGGATGATTTAACTGGGAATTGGTCCTGCTTCGAGCAGGGGGTTGGACTAGATGACCTTCTGGGGTCCCTTCCAACCCTGATATTCTATGGATAAAAGCGTTAGCCCGGGACACTCAGGCAACAGTTGGTGTTTGTCTCAGCTCTAACAGTGACCTTAAGGATGAAGGTCCCTTCATTTCTCTTTAAACTGTACACTCTTCTGAGCCAGGACAACGTGCATTTACAGCACCTAGCACAATGGGGGCCAGATCTCAGTTTGGCCTCTAAAGTGTTAGTATAATACAAATAATAAAGTAGGATAGGAAAATCCATGCAAGTCTCTCCTGCCTTCTTAACTGATCCCGGTATATTTCTCACATCCCTAAGCATTATTTCAGAAGCAGATGGTGCTCTGTGGCAGAGCAAATAAGCATTTACCCTACTGACACCCAGCAAGGCCTCCCTGCACGTGATCATGAGAAGTGGCTTCACCCCAAGCTAAGAGCTGTTGTCTGGCTTTTCAGCATAATTGGATCTAATCAAGTTTAATTTTGTTGGTGCTGTAACTCCGAAGACTTTTGTAACTGGATTACTGTCAGCTCAACGATCATGTGCCATTACATCTACTGGTCAAAACAGAAGCCAGAATAAAAACAGATGCTTCTTAGTTTTTTTTTTTTTAATGCCACCCCTTCAGGATATGAGGTTGCACGGTGCATTGCACATAATGAACTAAAAATTCTATTAGGAAAGGAAGTCGTTGCTGTTCAGGCCTCTCCTAGAGAGTGCAAATAATTTAGAAAATGCTTCTCTACATTTGTTTTCAATAATAAACCATACATAGGCCTTACCTCTGAAGATCAGGGCAGTTTACAAATATCAATTAAGGCTCACAAGCTCTGAAGCACGTACACATTGTTATCTTTACTATATAATGGGGAAACTGAGGCAGAGAGGCTAAACAGTAGTCCATGTTCACACAGTGAGTCAGCGGTTGATCAGGATTAAGTCTCAGGAGTCCTATCTTCTGTTCTACGGCACATTGTAACACAGGCAGGAGGAGCAAGGAAGACAGAGAGCCACACCAGAGGTAAGGGCTTTATTAATGGTACCTCAGAGTCAGCACTGCCACTACGTGTACTGAAACCAACTATAATAGGCTTAAACGGCCTGATTGTCAGAGCCTTCTCAGCTCCCAGGGACGCAGAAGTACCACT
Source organism: Lepidochelys kempii (assembly GCF_965140285.1). Lineage (NCBI taxonomy): Eukaryota > Metazoa > Chordata > Testudines > Cheloniidae > Lepidochelys > Lepidochelys kempii. Next base: position 17,673,946 of record NC_136380.1, read on the forward strand.
CTAGAGTGAGAAAGCCTGTTCTCATGGCATGGCCAGACAAATCCTTCAGAAGTGACATGAAAGTGCAAAGAGGCAAGGCTTAGCAAGATCCAACAAGTAGAAGCTGAAGCTAGACAAAGTCTAGAAATGTGGCATTGATTTTTAACATTGAGGGAATAATTTACCTAGGGATGAGGTAGATTCTCCACCACCTGCTGTCTTTAACTCAAGACTAGATCTCTTTTTAAATGATAACTTCTGATTGAGCACGAACCTATGGGCTTGATGTAGAAGTGACTGGGAGAAATTTCTGGCATGTGCGGTGCAGGAGGGCAGATTAGATCACCATAATGGTCCTTTTTGACCTTAAAATCTGAGTGTGGGGGCTTCAATTTTTCGGTGCCCAACGCAACACACCTTAAGTGAAACTGAGCGGGTGCTCAGCACTCCCTGACAATCAGGCCCCTGGAAGGTATCTCAGGCTCAGGCCAAGGCTAGAGTAAGGAGCTAGACTTTTGGATGCTTCTCTGTACAATTTCACTCACTTGGACATGCACAGTTTGCACGTGGCCCCATAATTTTGCATAGCAATTTGGAATAATTCATTCCTAAAAAGCAGCCCTTACACATAGCACTTCTCACCCATAGATCTCAACATGATCTTCAGTGTGTGGTTAGTATCATCATGCTCATGCTACAGACTGGCATACAGCGACCCAAAGAGGTGAAATGACTTGCTCAAGGGAATACAGCTGGTCAATTGAGCCAAGGTCTCCCGACTCCCAGCCCTGTGCTCCGGCCTCTAGACAATGGTTGCTATTGCTGCTGAGTGGTAAGTGAGGAAGGCCTGAATATAAATACCTCTTTTCAACCAGATGGACACTTTGAGTCTCCAGTATTCTGCGAAACAAGAGTTTCATCATCCTGAATCTCTGAGGGTTTAGCATACGCCTTCATCCCTCCTTACCATTGCCATGTGTACTGTGGTAGCCCCTAAAAGCTACAGTCAGGGATGAGCGACCCATAGTGCTAGGTGCTGTACAAAGTCACTCACAGCCCTAGAGAGCTTACAATCTAGTCCTGTCATGCAAATCCTTTGAGAGGTTCATTACCAAATGCGCACATGCTGCTGTTTCAACAGCTGAACTCTTATGCACCCATAAGTCATCACAGATAAGAAGAGGGTTTGAAAGCACCGTCGGTCTTGTCTGATGCCACCTCTATCAACAAGGTCCTCCGACGTGACCTGCATTGTGGTTGGTATTTTGAGAGCGGGTAAGCTCCAACCTATATAGAGAACACCGCTCAGGACTGTTGGGGTACGTCTACACTGCATTTAATAAACCGCTGGCAGTGAGTCTTAGAGCCTGGGCTTACACACTCAGGCTCACGCGGCTTGTGCTACAGCCCTAAAACCAGCCGTGTTGACGCTACAGCTTGGGCTCTGAAACCCATCCCCGTCCTTGCACTTCAGAGCCCTAATTCCAGCCCAAGCCCCACTGCCTAGCTGGCTGTTTTAGGGCTGTAGCGTGAGCCCAAGTCCGTAGAGCCTGGCTCTGAGACTCACCGGCATCCGTTTTAAAAGGCAGTGTAGACATATCCTAAGTGGATCCACATGGAGAATAGTTATGGAGCAGCCCCATTGGTAAGGAGAGTCCTTTGTTGGTGACTCTGTTGTGCATGCATGATATTGTTCAAACTGAGCATCAGAGCTACTCCCTTGCTAGACTCTGACCCAAGAACTAGTACATTACCAGTTACTGACGTGCCAAAGCCTCTTCAAAGGAAAAATACTATGGGCCAGCTGGAGTCACCTGGCTTTAAGGATTCACACTGATTTACATCAGCTCAGGATCTGGCCTTATCTGACTTCAACTTAGGAAGTAAGGCCTCTAGATCCTCAAAGGTATTGATGAGCTTAGTGAGAATTAGGCCCAGAACTTAACAGGTATTTATCATAGAATCATAGGACTGGAAGGGACCTCGAGAGGTCTAGTCCAGTCCCCTGAACTCATGACAGGACTAAGTATTGTCTAGACCCTCCCTGACAGGTGTTTATCTAATGGGCTCTCAAAAATCTTCAATGATGGAGATTCCACAACCTCCCTAGGCAATTTATTCCAGTGCTTAACCACTCTGACAATTAGGAATTTTTTCCTAATGTCCAAACTAAACCTCCCTTGCTGCAATTTAAGCCCATTGCTTCTTGTCCTATCCTCAGAGGTTAAGAAAAACAATTTTTCTCCCTCCTCCTGGTAACAACGTTTTACGTACTTGAAAACTGTTATGTTCCCTCTCAGTCTTCTCTTTTCCAGACTAAACAAACCCAATTTTTCAATCTTCCCTCATAGGTCATGTTTTTTAGACCTTTAATCATTTTTGTCGCTCTTCTCTGGAGTCTCTCCAATTTGCCACATCCTTCCTGAAATGTGGCGCCCAGAACTGGACACAATACTCCAGTTGAGGCCTAATCAGCACGGAGTAGAGCGGAAGAATTACTTCTTGAGTCTTGCTTGCGATACTCCTGCTAATACATCCCAGCATGATATTACACTGTTGACTCATATTTAGCTTGTAGTCCTCTATGACCCCCAGATCCCGTTCTGCAGTACTCCTTCCTAGGCAGTCATTTCCCATTTTGTATCTGTGCAACTCATTGTTCCTTCCTAAGTGGAGTACTTTGAATTTGTCCTTACTGAATTTCATCCTACTTACTTCAGACCATTTCTCCAGTTTGTCCAGACAATTTTGAATTTTAATTCTATCCAAAGCACTTGCAACCCTTCCCAGCTTGGTGTGTGTTCTAAGCTCAGCAATGGGAGCTAGGAACGCCATTTTGCTGTGACTCTGCTTCCCAGCATAGCCTCAGGCAAATCACGTAAGCTGTCCCTGACCTTGTCTGCACTAGCATTTTGCTTCAGATTTCCCAAACTTAATTTCCCCAATACTAATTTCTCCCTACTGTTACTCACACCTTCTTGTCAACTGTCTGTAATGGTCCACTCTCTTACCACTTCAAAAGTTATTTGTCCTCCCTTGGTATCCTGCTGTTAATTGATTTATCTTGTTAGACTGACCTCACACTTGGTAAAGTAACCCCCCACCCTTTCATGTATTTATACCTGCTCCTGTATTTTCACTCCATGCATCTGATGAAGTGGGTTCTAGCCCATGAAAGCTTACATCCAAGTACATTTGTTAGTCTCTAAGGTGCTACAAGGACTCCTCATTAGTCTTCCCACTGTTGCTCTCAGCCCCCCAATGTGGCTAGACCGACTGTAGCACTAGCAGAGAGGCCACCAGTGTTTTAAATCAGCACATCTAGACTTGCTCTGAGCCAGTCTATTGAGAGCTTGCTGCTGGCTGTGTTTTCCCCATATAATAATCTTGGGGTTCATTATACAACAAACCAGTGAATGAGAAAGGAATAAAACTTTTAATACAACAAACTAGAGCTCATCTGGGGTGAACTGCTGCCAAAAGCTACACTTTGTTCTCAACCCCAGCTTCCAAGGCACATCACAAAATTCTATATTCATAATATTGTCCCTTATGAGGGAATGTCTCTAAATTATAATCTTGAACGTATCTCTGCATCTTCCCCCATTAGCTCTTACATAAACAGCTAACAACTATCTAATAACACACACATTCAATTCTCAACCCATCTAGTGCATTACCATAAACTCAAAGCATCAACTACCTAGAGAGGAGAGGTTACCAGCACATCACTCTGGAGTGGGTCTTTACTACTCACTTTCCTCAAATACCCCTTCTCAAGGCAGGTTAGCAAGTCTATGAATCTTTCAGGATGTTTAATCTCCCACTCTGAGTTGTTCTCTCGTTCCGTGACAGTTTCTCCTTTGTGCGTTGATGATAAAGGATCAGTCAGATGGGAAATGCCAGAGTCCACAGCTACTGTCAATGTTTTGGAACTTTCTGGGATTATTCTTAGATCTCTTCGATTACGTCGAAATGCGTCCCCCTGGTCTGTCTGGACTACATAAGACCTTGGATGCAGCTGTTCTTTAAGGGCACCCCTTTGACCCCAAGTATTTTTCATGCAATGCACTATCAACTTTTCACGCAATGCGCCGTCAACCTCTGGAACCCCTTGCCAGAGGGTGTTGTGAAGACCAATACTATAATGGGGTTCAAAAGGGAGCTGGATAGATTCATGGAAGATAGGTCCATCAGTGGCTATTAGCCAGGATGGGCAGGAATGGTGTCCCTAGCCTCTGTTTGCCAGAAGCTGGGACTGGGTGACAGGGCATGGATCACTTGATGATAACCTGTCTGTTCATTCCCTTTGGGGCACCTGCCATTGGCCACTGTCAGAGGACAGGACACTGGGCTTGATGGACCTTTGGTCTGACCCAGTGTGGCCATTCTCATGTTCTTAGAGTGTGCTTGAGGTATCACACCTATCACCGGGGTTATGAGATGGGAGATCATGGGCCCTTTTGTCAAAATATTATTTCTGCCTCCACTTCTGATTTTCTTTCAATTTCCACATGGTTTCATTGTCGTGAGATTTCAGCAAGTTAAGAGTGATTAGTAAATTAGATCTGATCCTTCTTCCCATTAACAGCTGCGCTGGAGAAGAGCCATTCTCCAGGGGTGTACTTCAGTAAACCAATAAAGCTTTATACAAATCACCCCCACTGTTGAAGGCTTTTTCATGATGTTCTTTAGGGTCTGTATAGACCTTTCCATTCGATTGGGGTAATTTGGATTTGATATTTTGTGATGAAAATCCCAATCTATGGCAAGATGCCTAAAACCTGCACTGTAAAATTGTGACCCATTATGGCAAAAGACTTCCTTTGGAATTCCGCGTCTGGAGAAGATTCTCTTCATGCCGGCTATCACTGACTGACTGTTAGTACTGTGCATTGTGCACATTTCTGGATACAGAGAATAATCCTCTGTGACTATTAAATAATCCTTTGACTGCCAGGTAAATAAATCAATGCCTACCTTCTCATAAGGCCTTTGTGGAACTGGATGAGGTCTCAGTAGCTCCACCTATTGGCATGGCTTGTGTATTTCAGCAGGAAAAGCAGTTTCCTACCACATTAGTAATGTCAGGATTGATCCATTGCCAATACAGCACCTCTCACGTGTATTGTTTGCACTTCTCAATACCTAAATGACCCTCATGGATCTTCTGTAGCATTTCTTTTCGGAGGCTCATTGGAATTACAACTTTACTGCCCTTGAAAATCACTCCATCTATCCCAGTAAGCTCATGTCTGCATTCCAATAATCTCTTATACTTGGACAGCAATTGCTTATTTCTTCAGGACACTCTTTAATCATCACATCTTTCTCCATTTCACCTCTTATTTGTTGCGGTTTCCTGTTAGCTATGGGAATTGACTTTACAATCAGTTTTATGTAGGCTTGCAACTCTAAGGTCCGCCCTGGTTTTGTAGTGGGAGTCACCACTCTAGAAAGTGCATCTGTAGTGAACAGAAATTTACCAGACATGTAGGTCACAACGAAATCACACTTTTGCAGCTTTATCATCATTCTTTGAATTCTTACCATACAGTCATTCAGCAGTTTGCCAATTAATGCTTTGTGGGGCTTGTGGTCCATTTCAACATCCGCTGTCTGGCCATAAATATACTGACTGAATCTCTCACAGGCAAACAATATTCCTAAAAGCTCATTCTCAACCTGTGTGTATCTGGTTTCTGCCTCAGTCAGTGATTTGGATGCATATGACACTGGTTACCAACAACCCTCATGTTTCTGTAAAATCACTGCAACTAACCCAGACTGTGACATATCTGCTGAAATTTTAATAGGTCTTCCTGGAGCACAGAACTTCAACACTGGCTCTTCTATCAGTTGTTGTTTCAAACCTTCCCATGAATCCTGTTCTGCACCCCAACGCTATTCATTTTAATTCTCTGGGAGTTTTCTCAAAGTCACTGCTTTGGTAGGCAGATTAGGTTTGAATTTTCTAAGATAATTAACCATTCCAAGGAACTGTTGAACATCTTTCTTTGACTGGAGACATATTTCAATGGCTGAAACCTTCCTCTTGTCAGATTTTACACCTTTGTTGGAAATAACGTCCCCAACAAAAGTCAGTTCCGTAACCCCTAAAACACATTTCTCCCTATTCAGTTTGAGGTTTGCAGCTCTAGTTGCATCCAGGATTTCCTGAAGTCTACAATCATGCTCATCTTTCGTTGATCTCCACATGACGATGTCATCCATTGAGATGTTGACACCACTAATATGTTCATAGATCATATGTACAGCTTCGTGGTATACTTCTAGTGCTGAAGCTATGCCGAAGGATAAGCATAAGAATCTTTATGTTCCAAATGGGGTATTAAATGTGCATAGCTGTGAGCTTACTTCAGTTAATTTTAGCTGCTAACATCCTGAGGATGCATCCAATTTACTGAAATACTGTGCTTTTGCAAGCTGAGTCATACTCTCGTCTCTTGTTGGTAGTTTGAAATGTTCTCTTTTTATAGCCTTATTGAGGTCTCTTGGACCTAAGCATATATGTAGCTGGCCATTACTTTTCTCCACAATGACTAGGGAGCTCACCTATTCCGCTGGCTCCTCAATTTTCTGTATTGCATTGCTTCCATTCTTGCAAGTTTGAGTTTATCCGCGTGCAAATGGCAACTTTCTACATGGATAGCTGGAAGGACCTGCTTGTTTATCTGGATTGTATGTTCATCCTCCAAGCAACCCAACCCTTGAAACAGGTCATGATGTTCCCACATGAGAACCTTATAGCCAGGTTCAGTATCTTGTAGTGAGAGCACCCGTTTTACCAGACTGAATTTTTCACAGGCAGCCAAGCCTAAAATTGGTGTCACCTCCTTTGGCACTACAATGAATGGGAGCCTGTACATGTTGTTTTTATGGTTGATGCTAACAATGCACTTCCCCTTCACTGGTGTACTTGTTCCAGAATAACCAGTTACTTTTATTTTTGTTGGTCCCAGTTTTGCTTTTATTTTCAGTCTCTCATAATCTTGTTCAGACAGAATATTAACATGAGCTCCTGTGTCCAGTTTTATTGGAATAATTGTTCCATTCACTGTCATAGGCAGTATCCAGTCCCTCTCATCAGGCTCGATCCCAGAAAGTCTATGTAAAACTCCTCAACAGGTTGCCTTCAGCTGAATGCGCTTGACTTCTCTGCATTTGGGATCTGCAACATTTTGCAAAATGATTATTTTCCCCACATTCGTAACAGTTTCCAAAAGGCAAAACACGGTTTGGGGCCATGCTGTGATCCACACCTTCCACATAACTGTTGAAACCCAGTCTCCCCAGAGCAGTAGTTTTCACAGGGAGTGGTTCCACTTTTTGATTTGATCCTTTTTGACTATATTCTTTTGTACTTAATGCATGGATAAACCTCCCTTCTGGTGAATTCAGCTCTTTGGCTTGTGCTTTCACAGTTTCTGCAGCTCTGCGTATCTGGAGAGCTTTTTCTAAAGTTAAGCATCCGTCAGGGAGCAGTCTCTCTCTTAACACATTGTCTTTAATGCCACAAATGATTCCATCTCTAATCAGAGAAGCTGTCACCTCACCAGAGTCACAGGTTTTACTGAGTCTCCTTCATTCTGTGACATATTGCTCTATGGTGTCTTCAGTTTTTTGCATGCATGTAAAAAATTGTCTCTTTCAAAGGTTTCATTCCTTTTTGACATGCAATGTTCCTCAAATTTAGTCAGTATTTTGCTTAACTTCATGTTTTTATCTTCTTCAAACTTAAAAGTTATTAGGGCTGTCAAGCAATTAAAAAAATCAGTCACGATTAAAAAAATTAATCGTGATTAATCATCCTGTTAAACAATAATAGAATACCATTTAAATATTTTCAGGTGTTTTCTACATTTTCAAATACATTGATTTCAATTACAACACAGAATACAAAGTGTAGTGCTCACCTAATATTTATTTTTGATTATAAGTATTTGCACTCTAAAAAACCACAAAATAAATAGTATTTTGCAATTCATCTAATACAAGTACTGTAGTGCACTCTCTATCATGAAAGCTGAACTTATAAATTTAGAATATGTACAAAATAAACTGCATTCAAAAATAAAGCAATGTAAAATTTTAGAGCCTGCAAGTCCATTCAGTACTATTTCTTGTTCAGCCAATCACTCAAACAAGTCTGTTTACATTTGCAGGAGATAATGCTGCCCGCTTCTTGTTTACAATGTCACCTGAAAGTGAGAAGAGGCATTCTCATGGCACTATTGTAGCCGGCGTCGCAAGATATTTACATGCCAGATGTGCTAAAGATTCATATGTCCCTTCATGCTTCAACCATCATTCCAGGGCACATGCTGGTGACGGGTTCTATTTGATAACAATCCAAAGCAGTGTGGACTGACGCAAGTTCCTTTTCATTATCTGAGTCAGCTGCCACTAGCAGAAGATTGATTTTCTTTTTTGGTGGTTCGGGTTCTGTAGTTTCCGCATCGGAGTGTTGCTCTTTTAAGACTTCTGAAAGCATCCCTTTCAGATTTTGGAAGGCACTTCAGTTCTTAAACCTTGGGTCGAGTGCTGTAGCTATCTTTAGAAATCTCACATTGCTACCTTCTTTGCGTTTTGTGATATCTGAAGTGAAAGTGTTCTTAAAATGAACATGTGCTGGGTCATCATCTGAGACTGCTGTAACATGAAATACATGGCAGAATGTGGATAAAACAGAGCAGGAGGCATACACTTCTCCCCCAAGGAGTTCAGTCACAAATTTAATTAATGCTTTTTTTTTTAATGAGCGTCATCAGCATGGAAGCATGTTCTCTGGAACGGTGGCTGAAGCACAAAGGGATAAACAAATGTTTAGCATATCTGGCAAGTAAATACCTTGCAATGCCAGCTACAAAAGTAGGAGTGTTGCCAGCAGATTGAGGGAAATGATTATTCCCCTCTATTCGGCACTGCTGGGGCCACATCTGGAGTATTGCACCCAGTTTTGGGGGCCCCCCACTATAGAAAGGATGTGGACAAATTGGAGAGAGTCCAGTGGAGGGCAACAAAAATGATTAGGGGGCTGGGGCACAAGATTTATGAGGAGAGGCTGAGGGAACTAGAATTATTTAGTCTGAAGAAGAGAAGAGTGAGGAGGGATTTGATACCAGCCTTCAACTACCTGAAGGGGAGTTCCAAAGAGGATGGAGCTAGGCTGTTCTCAGTGGCGGCAGATGACAGAACAAGGAGCAATGGTCTCAAGTTGCAGTGGGGGAGGTCTAGGTTGGCTATTAGGAAAAACTATTTCACTTGGAGGGTGGTGAAGCACTGGACTGGGTTACCTAGGGAGGTCGTGGAATCTCCATCGTTAGGAAGTTTTTAAGGCCCGGATTGACAAAGCCCTGGCTGGGATGATTTAGTTGGGGTTGGTCCTGCTTTGAGCAGGAGGTTGGACTAGATGACCTCCGGAGGTCTCTTCCAACCCTAATCTTCTATGATTCTAAGAAGAGGGCAGCATTATCTCCTGTAAACGTAAACAAGCTTGTTTGTCTTAAAAAGAAAAGGAGTACTTGTGGCACCTTAGAGACTAACAAATTTATTTGAGCATAAGCTTTCATGATCTACAGCTCACTTCTGAGCTGTAACTCATGAAAGCTTATGCTCAAATAAATTTGTTAGTCTCTAAAGTGCCACAAGTACTCCTTTTCTTTTTGCGAATACAGACTAACATGGCTGCTACTCTGAAACTTGTTTGCCTGAGCAAGGACGACGACTGAGTGGACTTGTGGGCTCTGAAGTTTTACGTTGTTTTGTTGTTGTACACTTTTTTATTTCAATTACAACACAGAATACAATATATGGAAATGTAGAAAAATCCAAAATATTTAATTAATTTCAATTGGTATTCTATTGTTTAACAGTGCAATTAAAACTGTGATTAATCACAATTAAATTTTTTTAATCGTGATACTTTTTTTTTAGTTAATTGCGTGAGTTAACTGCGACTGACAGCCCTAGTTGTTATAAATATCTAATGCTTCCTCCCAACAACATGCAAAAAGATTGATGATGGTACTTTATCATTTTTCTCCTCTGCCCCACAGCAGCCAAATACAATTCAAATCTCTGGGTTCTTTTTCCAATTCTCTGCAACATTGCATAACAGTTGCAGACTGCATGGAGTTTGCAACACATCCATTCTTGGCTTTTTTCCCTTCTTAAGTTAGTCAAGCTACTACTGTGCTCATAAAATTCCTACACAAGTCTTTGTCTTTTCTCTTTGCTGCTCCATGTGCTCCCCTTTCCTCTGCTTTCAGTTTCAAACACAGGAGTTAACCTCACAATTCCTGTAGTCTCCTTCTCACTCAGCACTTCTGACACCATGTGAGACTCTCAGGGTTTGTTAAACAACAAACCAGTGAATGAGAAAGGAATAACACTTCTAATAAAATGAACTAGAGAGCTTCTGTGGTGAACTACTGCACCCAACTACACTTGTTCTCCACCGCGGATAGCTGGGCACATCTCAGAATTCCTATCTTCATAAAATACTGTGCCCCTTATGAGGGAGTGCCTCTAAATTATAATCTTGCACAAACATATCTCTACCCCTCAGCAGAGTTGCACCAATGTTAAAGCAATGTCTGAGATGTGAAGAAAAATGGTTGTGTGAGGCTGAGCTGTGTCTAATTTCTTTAACTGTAAATCACAGATAACAACCCTACTTCACATAGGGGTGTCTGGCTAACCACACCACTTACCACAGGCTCAGCAGCTTCACAGACATTAACTAATTAATGTCCAAAGGCCTCTGAAGGCAAAAGGCACTAGAGAGGTGTCATTACAAAGCCCTGGCTTTTATAAATGTAGTTACTTTCCCTGTGACTTGAATTCCAGAGTGGCTTGGGTATCATGGGGGACTCTAAAGAATAATCCAAGACAGAAAGGATACCAAGGAGGTGAAGGTTTACTCCAATGAGTCATAACAAGTTATAACTACAACTGCCTTATCTTCATAGGATTTTAAAAACAGTTTAAAAATGTGCCCTTTTTTGCTAGTGAAGACATCGCCCAAGGAGCTAGGGGCCAAATCTTAAAGGAATTTAAAATCCTCACTGTGATTAGTTTCAATGGAAGTTAGGAGCCTAAATGCCTTTGAGGATTTGCACCTAGAAGACTAGTTTTCTGGGTTCTGTTCCCGGCTCTGCCTGACTTGCTCTGTGAATTTAGGCAAATTAGCTAGGGCTGAGGGGTAGGAAGCTGGCAGACTCAGACCCACTGCCTCTCGCGTCCACCAGTATTGTCTCAGTTTTCTTGTTCTTGCTCCATCTGTCAGTCTCCACCTGCTGTCTCCTGTCTTATACTCAGATATTAAAATCTTTGGGGCAGGTCCCATCTTTTTGTGGAGCTTGTACAGCACCTAGCACAGTGGAGTTCTGGTCCATCTCTGGGACTCCTAAATGCAACTGCTCAAGACTCAGAGAGCTCAATACTTTCTGCAAAATCAGGTCATGTTGAGGGGGTCTGATGGTGGGCGCCCACAAAATGAGACACCAAAATCACTGGTGCCTTTTGAAAATATAGGCCTATGCCTTCACAGTACTGTGCAAACGGGAATGTTTGTAAAATGGCCTGAGAGTCTTGAATGAATGGCAATAAATAAATGTATATTAAAATTATTGGTGAACCAAAGAGCAAAAACCACAAAAAACAGACCGCAAATAAATGAAAGTTTACTTTTTATTTTCTTTGCAGCAATTATTCTAAACAATATTTCATTGTAAGATTAATAAAAAATTATTAAACGTATTGCCACATTCTTATTGAAACAAGAAGAGTCCTGAAGACAAATAATTAAAACGTAGACCAAGAAATTATAATAGGACAAAACACATTTTAAACCAGATCAGTTACAAACATTCAGCATTGCTCCTAGCAGCATAATCAAACCAAAGGTAAATGAAGAGGGATGATCTTGTGGACTAGACACAGGGCTTGTAATCAACTGGTTTTGGCTCAATTCCTGGCTATACCACACATTTCCTCCTTGGGCAAGGTGCTTAGTCTCTATGTGTCTCAGTTCTCCAACTATATAATGGGGACAGTAATACTTGAAAATTTTAAAGTCTGAAGGGACCATTAGGCTCATCTAATCTGACTTCCCGCATAGCACAGACCCAGCAATTTCTGCCTCAAGTCCATAACTTCTGGTGGAGCTAGAGGATGTCTTTCAGAAAGACACCTAATCTTGCCCTTCTCCTACTCTTTGTCTGTCTTGTCTAGTTCGACTGCAAGCTCTATGTGCGCAACGGCTGTCTCCTTACTATGTGCTAGTACAAAATCTAGCACTATGGAGCCCTAATTGCTGATAGGACATCTAGACACAACTGTAATACAAATAATACTTTGAGTAGCAACCACAAAACAGTATCTGAACTCCTGCTCAGACCCATGTCTAGCCTGCTGTGATGGGTTCGGTCACAGAGACCTCCTTGGGACTGTCATCTGACATGCTGAGATTACCTCTGAGCCTGTTTTCCCTGCCAGTTTGGGACTCCAGAACCCTGCCTTGTTGAGCCAGACACACTAGCCTGCTGCTACACAGACCCAGGTGTGGTCCACACCCCGAAAGCTGCAGACTTTAACCAAAAACTGCTCAGCAGGTCACCTATCTCCAGCACCCAGACACCTAGCTCCCAATGGGATCCAAACCCCAAATAAATCTGTTTTACTCTGTATAAAGCTTATACAGGGTAAACTCATAAATTGTCCGCCCTCTAACACTGATAGAGAGATATGCACAGCTGTTTGCTCCCCCAGGTATTAATCACTTACTCTGGGTTAATTAACAAACAAAAGTGATTTGATGAAGTATAAAAGTAGGATTTAAGTGGTTTCAAGTAATAACAGACAGAACAAAGTAAGTCACCAAGCAAAATAAAGCAAAAACTCGCAAGTCTAAGCCTAATACATTCAGAAACTGAATGGTAAAACCTCACCCTCAGAGATGTTCCAATAAGCTTCTTTCATCAACTAGACGCCTTCCTAGTCTGAGCCCAATCCTTTCCCCTGATACAGTCCTTGTTAGTTCTTAGGTGGAAAGCAGGGGCGTTCTCATAATTTGCACCCCCCTTGTTCTATTCCACCCCCTTTTATAGCTTTGGCACAAGGCAGGAATCTTTTGTCTCTCTGGGTCCCCACCGCTCCTTCTAAAAGGAAAAGCACCAGGTTTCAGATGGATTCCAGTATCAGGTGACATGTTCACATGTCCTGTGAGACTCCAGCCTCCATTCCACACGTACCCAGGAAGGTTTCCAGGTAAATAAACCATCTACAACCAACTGTCCTAGTCAATGGGAGCCATCAAGATTCTAAACCACCATTAATGGCCCACATGTTGCATTAATTACAATAGGACCTCAGAGTTATACTTCATATTTCTAGCTTCAGATACAAGAATGATACATGCATACAAATAGGAGAAATATATTCAGTAGGTTATAGCCTTTGTAATGATACCTTACAAGAGACCTTTTGCATAAAACATATTCCAGTTACATCATATTCACACTCATAAGCATATTTCCATAAAACATATGGAGTGCAATGTCACAATCTAGGCACGACTGTAATACAAATAACTATAATAATACTTTTGAGTAGAAACCGCTAAACAGTATCTGAACTCCTGCTCAGACCCATGTCTGGCCTGCTTCTGAAACAACTGGTACAGAACTCTTCAGTGAAATTCAACACATCTTTCTCCCATCTGGATCATACAATCAAACTTTATGATCCTTTGAAAAGTGCAGCTTTGCAAGGAACGATGAAATAAAACAATAAGCTCAGCCTTGAGAAGTAATGATCTCTTGTGGCCTCCACAGCTTTGGGAAGAGCTAGGAAATTATGACTACCAGTCTTTATATAAAATATCTCCCCTTTCTCCTCCAGTCCAATTTTGTACTGTGGAACCTCAGAGTTAGGAACTGACCAGTCAACCACACACATCATTTGGAATTGGAAGTACGCTATCAGGCAGCAGCCGAGACAAAAAGAAAGAAGAAGAAAAGGAAAGCAAATACAGTACTGTGTTAAATGTAAATGACTATAAAACTAAAGGGAAAGTTTAAAAGAAGATTTGACAAGGTAAGGAAACTATGTCTGTGTGCTTGCTGCATTTAAGTTAAGATGGTTAAAATAAGCATTTTAATTCTGCATAGTAAAGTTTCTAAACTGAGTTAAGCCAAGGTTCAGTTGTAAATTTTTGATAGAACAACCATACCATTTTATTCATAGTTACAAACATTTCAATGTTAGAAACAACCTCCATTCCCAAGGTGTTTGTAACTCTGAGGTTCTACTGTAATTCTCTTTTGGTCTATGGGGGAGGCAAAGACCACAGCCATAACCAATGTTATTGGGTTTTAATGGCACAGAACCGTCGTTTATTATTTATTCAAACCTCACAACCATCCATTAAAAGGGAACGTCTGTCTGTCCTTTGCTCATGACAATTCTCAAACCCCCATGGAACAAATCACTTCTGTAACTCCCCTCCCCCTTCTACAACACCTAATACTAGCCCACAGCCAAACCCATATTTAAGATCTCTGATTAGAGCTTTGCTAGCCCCTCCTCCTGGGGAAAACCAATGGGCCCCAATGGCCTATCAACTATCAGCTATTATGGGCCAAGCAGGGGAATAGGTTCCAAACCCGTGTCCCCTGCCAGCTGCCCTATATGCAAGTGGGACTCTAGTGCAGGTGTTCCTGCCATTGGTAACTGTGGCAGTTTTGCATGGGGAGATTGTCAATATTTGGGGGCCATGGCTGTATTTTTCGTCCTGTGCTTGTACAGTACCTAGCACAATGGGATCCTGGTCCATGACTGAAGCGGCCAGGCCCTACCATTATACAAATACTAAATAATAATAAATGGAGGAAGTTAATCTTTATGATAGATGGGCCCCAGCTCCCAGGCTGATTACTGGGCCCCTGTAATATTTAGAGGTGAGGAAGCTAAAGTATTTTATTTTTTAAAAGTTAAAACTGAATCTAAAAGTCTCTTTTCTCTAGATAGTTTGGAAGAAACACAGTATCCTCACGTTTGTAGCCTTCTTGGAATCTCCTGATGTTCAATATTCCTATGGAGAAGCTCTTGGCTGCAAGTTTCAGTACATCAGTGTTCAGAATCAACAGCATTTTTATTATTATTGTTATTTGCAGTGCTTCAAAATTCCTCTCCCACAATTCTGTGCCAGTTTCTTTGCATGCAGTTTTTGTGGACAACTAGCAAAGTTTATTAAATGTATCAAGTCTAATCTCAGGCCGCTGGATTGCTGAGAAACCTGAGATGTGGCAGTGATGGCTTGCTGACTGGCTTTGTGGTTGCATGTAGTGTCTGGGCTGGAGACCCAGACATGAGAGCCAATCTCTTTACTGCATTCAAAAGCCCCCAGTTTAACTTGCCTTAGTGTATGTTTACATTAAGAACGGATTGCTAAGTGTAAATAATCAAGAAGATCTTACTTCCAAAAGTGAAAGTCTTTATTTTGCTGCAACCAGTAAATGAAGACAGATTCTAAATGAAGACCCAGCAAGATTCTTGGCATGCTTCACTTACTATACATCCAACAGGAACGACCTTCCCAAACCTCTAAATTAACTTCCTTTTATTCTAGGATAAAATTTGAGGGAAATGCATGACATACCAAATGGAAATCCCAGGGAAAATCAACTCATCCTTGGCAATACCTGCTAGCATTACGTACCTATGGCATGATGCTAACAATGCCAGCCTCAGAAGGGAAAGGACTCCCATACTCACTAGATACCTAGAAAACTGGCTGCAAGGGAGTAGGGACCAGGAGGCCTAACGTGCAGTTCAGCTCTCACAGGAACTTTCAAATGTGCAGGAGTGCCAGTCACAATACTCGCCTCAGGCCTGATCTACACCTGGGGAGGTGGGGGGGAGACTAAGTCTAAGTTACCTAACTTCAGCTATGAAAATAGCGTAGCTGAAGTCAACATACTTAGAGCTACTTACTGCAATGTCTTCCCTGGGGTAGGTCAACTGCTGACACTCCCCCGTCGACTCCGCGTATGCTTCTCACTCCGGTGGAGTACCAGAGTTGATGGGAGCGCGCTCAGTTGTCGATTTATCGCGTCTTCACTCGACGCGATAAATTGACCCCCGCTGGATCGATCGCTCCGGAGGTAAGTGTAGACATGCCCTCAGACAGCACCACCACCCGGGCCTCAATCCTGGTAATGTCCCTCCTTCTTCAACAGCTTTCACAGAGAGATACAGATTGCCCTCAAGGTCAACTGAGCTTTTGATCTTGTTCTCTAGTGAAGAAAGGCAAAACAAGAACCAGAGCCAGACAAAACCAAATGAAAAATAAGGCAAAAAAAAATTAACAATAAGGGCGCTTAATCATTGAAACAAACTGCCAAGAGAAGTGGTGGATTCACAATCTCTTGAAGTCTTCAAATGAAGAGCAGATGCCTTTCTGGATTATATGCTTTAGAAAAACAAGTTATTGGGCTTGATACAGGGGTAATTGGATTAAACTGGCCTGTGTTATGCAGGAGGTCGGACTAGATGATCTAATGGTTCCTTCCGGCCACAAAATCTATCAATCAATCTCACGCTTCATCTCAAGCCTTCACCTCTCCCTAGTTTCTCCATCACCATGGACACCACTCACCAGCCTTCAGCCTTAATACGTGCAGCAACTTCGACCTGGCTCTCTCAACAATATGCCCAAATTTTGCTGCTTCAACATACATAATATTTCAAAGGTTTGACCTTTTCTGTTTGTCCAGACTGTCAATGCTCTTGGCTCAGGCCATCAGTATCTTATGCTATTGTGATCTCCTCCTCTTTGGCCTTGGTATTAACCACACTGCTCCCCTTAAGCCCATTCAAAACACTGCTGCCAGAATCATTGTTCCCGGCTTGTCAAGCTGCCTACATCACCCCCTTCTTTGTGTCTTCCACTGCATCAACTGTAAACTCTTTACCTTTGCCTTTAAGGCCCTTCTCCATTTACCCTGCCCTGTCATTCAGATCTGCCTGCTTATTGAGGTGTCAAATCCCCACTTCATTCCTGTCACTTATGGCAGCCCAATAAATGTTAAACAATAACAAACAAACAATCTGTGTACTGGGGAACTAGTTCAAATGCCTCTAAGATTGCAGCTGTGGCAGTGTGGCCATTTTGTGAGTTTAAGTTACTGATAACTTTGGCAAGGATACCATATACTTCTGGAGGCTACTTAGTAATGTTGCAAGTATGGAGCTGTCTGACTGAAGGAGTTTTTCCAAATCTTGCAGCTAACTAAGGGGCAACTACAAAATTAAGGTCTGGCCCAAAGCCGACTGATGTCAACGGGAGTCTTTGAATCAGGCCCTAAATGTAGAGGGATAATTCCCTGGAGTACACTGGGAGCTATATACCAACAAATGCCCACTAAACACTCGTTTAATCAAACATGAAAAGAATGTAGATACAAGAGGGACTTCTCAATGTGTGTGATACATTGAGGGGCACTGGCCTTGGCCTGGAGAAATAGTTTTTGGATACTCAAGGTTTGATAGTGTAAAACTGCTGCACACAACACTGGTGACATCTGTGAGAGAGTAATGTTATCTAATCATTGGTTTTCACTCTCTTTCACCTGCGTGGGAGAAAAATTATTTCAGCTCTGCTGCATTTCCTGCACACTCCATACAGCTATTTACATGGTAGTCATTAAAAATAACCCAATTCTTTTAAAGTCCTTGTCTGTACATATTATTTATTCTACAGCAGTGCTTAGGGTCCGTTGTGGTAGGCATTATACAAATGAGAGACACAAAACCCTGCCCCAGAGAGCTCACAGGTCAGGATTATGACAGTATGTGTAAGGTAAGAAGGGTGGCGCTGTGGACTGGGCCACTGGACTGCAACTCAGGGAGCCTGGGTTTAAGTCCCAACTCAACCACAAGTTTCCTGTGTGACCTTGGACAAGTCACTTAATCTACACACAGTTCCCATCTGCACAGTGGGGAGAAATTCTTCTCTACCTACCTAGGGGCATGAGGAGGAAAAATCTATCAAAAATTGTATCAGATCCTGCAGTGACGAGAGTCATGATATATAACGACTGGGAGCGCGTATTGGTTGTAGGGTGGCGTTACAAACACAGGTAAATCTGCTTGGCCAGTTGAATGTGAAATCATTTCTCAATAAAAATGGGAAAGTACACATTGGCTTCAGAGGCTTAAAAGTACTTCCACTTAACCGAACATTTCTTTCTTCCCACGAATTTGCGTTCTTTTTAAGACAGTATGCATAGATCACCTCTTACAGAGCTCTGTGTCTGGTGTAAGGTAAAGGATTCAGGTGCTGAACAGGTTGAAAGAATCACCATTATGATGAACACCAAAATCTTCTGACTGAAAAACAAACCATGAGGGAAAAAGCCAACCATGCATCTTTATTGACTCACAAAATCAACTGCCACCAACTCCCTCACCCCGGCAGTTACAAAGAAGAGACATTTTTCCTGACAAGATTCAGCTGATTAGGATCTACTTTCCAACCTCAACATGTACGTGCTTTTAATTCAGGGCGGGAAAATCTCTCTTTACAACAGCCGTTTCTTAGCCCTGGTCTACACTAGGACTTTAGGTCGAATTTAGCAGCATTAAATCAATGTAAACCTGCACCCGTCCACATGATGAAGCCCTTTATTTCGACTTAAAGGGCTCTTAAAATCGATTTCCTTACTCCACCCCTGACAAGTGGATTAGCGCTTAAATCGGCCTTGCCAGGTCGAATTTGGGGTACTGTGGACACAATTCAACGGTATTGGCCTCCGGGAGCTATCCCAGAGTGCTCCATTGTGACCGCTCTGGACAGCACTCTCAACTCAGATGCACTGGCCAGGTAGACAGGAAAAGAACTGCGAACTTTTGAATCTCATTTCCTGTTTGGCCAGCGTGGCAAGCTGCAGGTGACCATGCAGAGCTCAACAGCAGAGGTGACCATGATGGAGTCCCAGAATCGCAAAAGAGCTCCAGCATGGACTGAACGGGAGGTACGTGATCTGATCACTGTATGGGGAGAGGAATCCGTGCTATCAGAACTACGTTCCAGTTTTCAAAATGCCAAAACCTGTCAAAATCTCCCAGGGCATGAAGGACAGAGGCCATAACAGGGACCCAAAGCAGTGCCGCGTGAAACTTAAGGAGCTGAGGCAAGCCTACAAGAAAACCAGAGAGGTCAACGGCCGCTCCGGGTCAGAACCCCAAACATGCCGCTTCTATTATGAGCTGCAAGCCATTTTAGGCGATTCAGCCACCACTACCCCAGCCATGTTGTTTGACTCCTTCAATGGAGATGGAGGCAACACGGAAGCAGGTTTTGGGGACGAAGATGATGATGATGAGGAGGAGTTTGTAGATAGCTCACAGCAAGCAAGCAGAGAAACCGCTATTCCCGACAGCCAGGAACTGTTTCTCACCCTGGACCTGGAGCCAGTACCCCCCGAACCCACCCAAGGCTGCCTCCTGGACCCAGCAGGCGGAGAAGGGACCTCCGGTGAGTGTACCTTTTAAAATACTATACATAGTTTAAAAACAAGCATGTGAAAGGATTAATTTGCCCTGGCATTCGCGGCTCTCCTGGATGTACTCCCAAAGCCTTTGCAAAAGTTTTCTGGGGAGGGCAGCCTTATTGCGTCCTTCATGGTAGGACACTTTACCACTCCAGGCCAGTACTCAGGAATCATTGTACAACAAAGCACTGCAGTGTATGTTTGCTGGCGTTCAAACAACATCCGTTCTTTATCTCTCTGTGTTATCCTCAGGAGAGTGAGATATCATTCATGGTCACCTGGTTGAAATAGGGTGCTTTTCTTCAGGGGACATTCAGAGGTGCCAGTTCCTGCTGGGATGTTTGCCTGTGGCTGAACAGAAATGTTCCCCGCTGTTAGCCACGGGGAGGGGGGAGGTTGAGGGGGTAGCCACGTGGTGGGGGGTGGCAAAATGCGACCTTGGAATGAAAGCACATGTGCTATGTATGTAATGTTAACAGCAAGGTTTACCCTGAAAGACTGTAGCGACTGTTTTATAAAATGCGTCTTTTTAAATACCGCTGTCCCTTTTTTTTCCTCCACCAGCTGCATGTGTTTCAATGATCACAGGATCTTCTCCTTCCCAGAGGCTAGTGAAGATTAGAAAGAAAAAAAAACGCACTTGTGATGAAATGTTCTCTGAGCTCATGCTGTCCTCCCACACTGACAGAGCACAGACGAATGTGTGGAGGCAAATAATGTCAGAGTGCAGGAAAGCACAAAATGACTGGGAGGAGAGGTGGCGGGCTGAAGAGAGTAAGTGGCGAGCTGAAGACAGGGCTGAAGCTCAAATGTGGCGGCAGCGTGATGAGAGGAGGCAGGATTCAATGCTGAGGCTGCTGGAGGATCAAACCAGTATTCTCCAGTGTATGGCTGAGCTGCAGCAAAGGCAGCTGGAGCACCGACTGCCACTACAGCCCCTGTGTAACCAACCACCCTCCTCCCCAAGTTCCATAGCCCCCACACCCAGACGCACAAGAATGCAGTGGGGGGGCCTCCGGCCAACCAGCCACTCTTCCACAGAGGATTTCCCAAAAAAAAAAGAAGGCTGGCATTCAATAAATTTTAAAGTTGTAAACTTTTAAAGTGCTGTGTGGCATTTTCCTTCCCTCCTCCACCACCCCTCCTGGGCTACCTTGGTAGTCATCCCCCTATTTGTATGATGAATGAATAAAGAATGCATGAATGTGAAGCAACAATGACTTTATTGCCTCTGCAAGCGGTGATCGAAGGGAGGAGGGGAGGGTGGTTAGCTTACAGGGAAGTAGAGTGAACCAAGGGGCGGGGGGGTTTCATCAAGGAGAAACAAAGAGAACTTTCACACCGTAGCCTGGCCAGTCATGAAACTGGTTTTCAAAGCTTCTCTGATGTGTACCGCGCCCTCCTGTGCTCTTCTAACCGCCCTGGTGTCTGGCTGCGTGTAACCAGCAGCCAGGCGATTTGCCTCAACCTCCCACCCCACCATAAATGTCTCCCCCTTACTCTCTCAGATATTGTGGAGCGCACAGCAAGCAGTAATAACAGTGGGAATATTGGTTTCGCTGAGGTCTAAGCAAGTCAGTAAACTGCACCAGAACACTTTTAAACGTCCAAATGCACATTCTACCACCATTCTGCACTTGCTCAGCCTGTAGTTGAATAGCTCCTGACTACTGTCCAGGCTGCCTGTGTACGGCTTCATGAGCCATGGCATTAAGGGGTAGGCTGGGTCCCCAAGGATAACTATAGGCATTTCAACATCCCCAACAGTTATTTTCTGGTTTGGGAATAAAGTCCCTTCCTGCAGCTTTTGAAATAGACCAGAATTCCTGAAGATGCGAGCATCATGTACCTTTCCCGGCCATCCCACGTTGATGTTGGTGAAACGTCCCTTGTGATCCACCAGAGCTTGCAGCACTATTGAAAGGTACCCCTGGCGGTTTATGTACTCGCAGGCTTGGTGCTCCGGTGCCAAGATAGGGATATGGGTGTGGGTTCCGTCTATGGCCCCACCACAGTTAGGGAATCCCATTGCAGCAAAGCCATCCACTATGACCTGCACATTTCCCAGGGTCACTACCCTTGATATCAGCAGATCTTTGATTGCGTGGGCTACTTGCATCACAGCAGCCCCCACAGTAGATTTGCCCACTCCAAATTGATTCCCGACTGACCAGTAGCTGTCTGGCGTTGCAAGCTTCCACAGGGCTATTGCCACTTGCTTCTCAACTGTGAGGGCTGCTCTCATCTTGGTATTCATGCACTTCAGGGCAGGGGAAAGCAAGTCACAAAGTTCCATGAAAGTGCCCTTACGCATGCAAAAGTTTCGCAGCCACTGGGAATTGTCCCAGACCTGCAACACTATGCGGTCCCACCAGTCTGTGCTTGTTTCCCGAGCCCAGAATCGGCGTTCCACAGCATGAACCTGCCCCATTAGCACCATGATGCATACATTGCCAGGGCCCATGCTTTTAGAGAAATCTGTGTCCATGTCCTGATCACTCACGTGACCGCGCTGACGTCGCCTCCTCGCCCGGTATCGCTCCGCAAGGTTCTGGTGCCGCATATACTGCTGGAAAATGCGTGTGATGTTTAATGTGCTCCTAACTGCCAAAGTGATCTGAGCGGCCTCCATGCTTGCCTTGGTATGGCGTCCGCACAGAAAAAAGGCGCGGAACGATTGTCTGCCGTTGCTCTGACGGAGGGAGGGGCGACTGACGACACGGCTTACAGGGTTGGCTTCAGGGAGCTAAAATCACAAAGGGGTGGCTTGACATCAAGGAGTATTTCAGGCAGGACTTCACGGAGGGTTCCAATAAGAAATGGTGCACCTAAGTTATTGTTCTTATTGGAACAAGGAGGTTAGTCTGGCCTCTGATTGATACATGGCTAGATTTACCTCGCTGCACCTTCTCTGTGAGTGACTGCAGTGTGACCTAGAGGAATGAGTCCCCTAGACGGGGGAGGGGAGGAAGCAAATGATTACAAAACAAAGCTGGTCTATTTCTTGTTTTGATACACTCCATCTATCTTTTACATCTTTGGCTGGCAGCAGACGGTGCAGATGGACTGCATGCCATCCACATCTCAGGGCTGCTTGGCAGAAGATGGTACAATACGACTGCTAGCCATCCTCATCTCTTGCCTGCCTGGCAGAAGATGGTACAATACGACTGCTAGCAATCCATATCGCCTGCCTGCTCACCATAAGATGGTTCAATAGGACTGACTGCAGGACTTGAGAGAATGACTTGATCAAGTCACTCCAAATTTAGTCCCTGCGCCCATGTCTGCCCAGGCGCTCCTGGCCGACGTGGCCAGGAGCACCTCAGACATGACGATGATGGCTACCAGTCCTACTGCACCGTCTGCTGTCACAAGGCAATGGGTTGCTGCTACTGTGTAGCAATGCAGTACTGCGTCTGCCAGCACCCAGGAGACATACGGTGACAGGGAGCTGAGCGGGCTCCATGCTTGCCGTGGTATGGCGTCTGCACAGGTAACTCAGGAAAAAAGGCGCAAAACGATTGTCTGCCCTTGCTTTCATGGAGGGAGGGAGGGAACGGGGGCCTGACGATATGTACCCAGAACCACCCGCGACAATGTTTTAGCCCCATCAGGCATTGGGATCTCAACCCAGAATTCCAATGGGCAGCGGAGACTGCAGGAACTGTGGGATAGCTACCCACAATGCAACACTCCGGAAGTCGACTCTAGCCTCAGTACTGTGGAAGCACTCCGCTGAGTTAATGCACTTAGAGCATTTTCTGTGGGGACACACACACTGGAATATATAAAACCGATTTCTAAAAAAACGACTTCTATAAATTCGACCTAATTTCGTAGTGTAGACATACCCTTAAAAGCAAATGTGTCACAGTAATGGTAACACCGTGCAGTTCTATCACACTCAGTCTTCAAAGCACTGTACAGACATGCAATTAAGCCTCATAGCACTCCTGGCTCCCAGTCCTGTCCTTGCGTCGCACCCCTTATTAACAATCTTGCATTAAAAAATATCAGCTCTCAACAATGTTTATTCATTATAGTCCTAACTTTTGTTCCTCCCATGAGGATTTTAACCCCTTAGTTAAGCAAGATTCATTGCTTTGACAATTTAAAGTGCTATATAAATAATACTAAGAAATGGTAGGGTCTAAAATCTCCCAAGAAAAGTCTCGCTCCCAAACTCCCTCCATTAAATTTACCACAAGATTATTTGGTACAAAAATTCTCTCCATCTTTCCCCAATGTCATCACAAGCAGTCATATGCAGACACATTATACATACAAACACTCCAGCGCAGACAGGTCCATGTGAGTCAGCCATGGAGCTACAAAAGACAGGAGTGAGGAAACCTCGGGAAAGGAATAACATCTTTGATATTATCCACTCCCAAGATGCACTGCAGGTAGCGCTCAAACCCCATTCCGAAGCCTCCATGAGGGGCCGATCCAAACTGCCGGAGATCTAGATACCTGCAATTTAAATAGCTACATTCACAACATGGTTATGCTCAGATAATGAAAGCGATTCTTTCCATTTAGAATTTTTCCTCATCTTAATTACTTTGCTTGACCCAGACTCTTGCAACATCAAAAGTATCTGTAGTTAGAAATGGAAGACGTCTAATTAGCTCATTTAGTCCTTCCCCCACTGATGCTGAATTTTGCCCTACAGGGATTCTTTAATTTTCCACCCAGTCCCATTTTAAATGCCCTAAGTGATGGGGTTGCCAAAACGTGCCCTGGCACACTATTCCCTTGCCTAATAGGGCTTGGCATTAAAGGTATGTCTTCACCGTAGAGTTAACTCGGGCACTTCCTTAGGTGTTGCCCCTTGTTCCCCTCCTCTCCCGTTCACACACACACAAAACCCTCTCACATCTGGGGTTGGTAATGTTTTAAACCCAAGCTAGCTGGCCCAGCTCGGAGTACAGGTTAGAGCTTTTGCACAGGCTGTTAACACACCCGCTTTGCAGTGAGGATGCAGGCTAAAACACTGAAGCGCTGGCAGATGTCTAATGCCTTCCCACAATTCTCCCCATGTGCCCAGAAGGACAGACAAGTTCTCCCAAAATTCACTAGGAAAGAATCATACAGCAGCTCAGTGTACTACAGCACAAACCACCCTGGAATATATCCCCAGAAACCGCAGCAACACACACAGACACACACAGGATACAACAACTTGGGTTTGGGTAGGGCTTTGCAATGTGGCTGCTCACACCTGCACTAGGCTAACCTACGCATTCAGACCTGGGCGCTGATCTAGAGCCCATTAAAGTTAATGGAAAGCTCCCACTGCCTTCAATGGGCTTTGGATCAGGCACTTAACCCATTTCTGATGACTGCTATAGGAGCAGCTCTTTCCCTGTCAGCGCATCACCAGTGGTGGAGTTGAGACATTTTCAATACTGCACTGACAAGAGAAAAGGCAGGTTGTGGCAGACACACGGAAAATTTCCTTTATGCTGGAAAATGCTCCTGGAGGATCTCTTTATTCAACAAGCTGCACGCTGCACATTTTCCACCATGAAAGAGCCACAGACTAGCCCAGCATCCTGCCTCTTGCAGTGGCTCACACATGAAGCTTAAGAGGCAAGTGAACTGCTCCCCCTGCACCTGACTGATTGCACAATGTAATTCCATGAAGGGAAATATTTTTCCACGACCCCAGCTGGCAATCAGTTTATGCCCTGCAGCTGAAGAGTTGATAGCCTGTGTAACCTTTGAATCTTGCTAAACTATGTACTGCAATAACATCCCAGGGTGGTGAATTCCAGAAGTTTATTATATACCAAGTTCAAAAAGCATTTCCTTTCATCCATTTCAAACATGTATCCTTTTATCTTTGTCACATGTCCTGTTGCTGTATTACAAGGCACAGCGAAAAGGAGCACCCTCTTCACTACCATTCTCGGTAGGATGTATTTCTACCTTTTCTGTCTCCTTTCCAAACAACATAATCCATTCCTTTTAATCCCCTCATTACACTGAAATATCCTTGCCCTCTGCTGGTTAAAGAAGTGAGCCTGAAAGAACAGAGAAGGAGGACTTGTGGCACCTTAGAGACTAACAAATTTATTTGAGCATAAGCTTTCGTGAGCTACAGCTCACTTCATCGGATGCATGAGGTGGAAAATACAGTGGGAAGATTTATATACATAGAGAACATGAAACAATGGGTGTTACCATACACACTGTAAGGAGAGTGATCAGGTAAGGTGAGCTATTACCAGCAGGAGAGCTTGGGGGGGGCACCTCTTGTAGTGATATTCAAGATGGGCCATTTCCAGCTGTTGACAAGAACGTGGGGGGGGAGGGGGGGAGAGGAGGAATAAACACGGGGAAATAGTTTTACTTTGTATAATGACCCATCCACTGCCAGTCTCTATTCAAGCCTAAGTTAATTGTATCCAGTTTGCAAATTAATTCCAATTCAGCAGTCTCTCCTTGGAGTCTGTTTTTGAAATATTTTTGTTGAAGTATTGCCACTTTTAGGTCTGTAATCGAGTGACCAGAGAGATTGAAGTGCTCTCCGACTGGTTTTTGAATGTTATAATTCTTGACGTCTGATTTGTGTCCATTTATTCTTTTACGTAGACTGTCCAGTTTGGCCAATGTACATGGCAGAGGGGCATTGCTGGCACACGATGGCATATATCACATTGGTAGATGCGCAGGTGAATAAGCCTCTGATAGTGTGGCTGATGTGATTAGGCCCTGTGATGGTGTCCCCGAATAGATATGTGGACACAGTTGGCAACGGGCTTTGTTGCAAGGATAGGTTCCTGGGTTAGTGGTTCTGTTGTGTGGTGTATGGTTGCTGGTGAGTATTTGCTTCAGGTTGGGGGGCTGCCTGTAAGCAAGGACTGGCCTGTCTCCCAAGATCTGTGAGAGTGATGGGTCGTCCTTCAGGATAGGTTGTAGATCCTTGATGACGAGCTGGAGAGGTTTTAGTTGGGGGCTGAAGGGGTGACGGCTAGTGGCGTTCTGTTATTTTCTTTGTTGGGCCTGTCCTGTAGTAGGTGACATCTGGCTAATCTTCTGGCACTGTCCATCTGCTGAACTGAAATTATTTTGCAAACTGGATACAATTAACTTAGGCTTGAATAGAGACTGGGAGTAGATGGGTCATTTACATAAATAGTAAAACTATTTCCCCATGTTTGTCCCCCCTCACCACTGTTTCTCAGAGGTTCTTGTCAACTGCTGGAAATGGCCCACCTTGATCATCACTACAAAAGGTCCCCCTCCGCTCTCTTGCTGGTAATGGATCACCTTAAGTGATCATTCTCTCGTTACACTGTGTATGGTAACACCAATTGTTTCATGTTCTCTATGTATATAAATCTTCCCACTGTATTTTTCACTGAATGCATCCAATGAAGTGAGCTGTAGCTCACGAAAGCTTATGCTCAAATAAATTTGTTAGTCTATACGGTACCACAAGTCCCCCTTTTCTTTTTGCGGATACAGACTAACACGGCTGCTACTCTGAAACCTGAAAGAACAGAGGTGTCTGGGCACCCCACGCATCTCAACATTCAAGGTGGGGAAATGCTTTGTAAAACTGAAAGACGTGCTAGTGAAATTACAACAATCCCAAAGAAATCTTGCTTTGTTGACTGATCCA
The DNA here is from genome assembly GCF_965140285.1 of Lepidochelys kempii. Classification (NCBI taxonomy): domain Eukaryota; kingdom Metazoa; phylum Chordata; order Testudines; family Cheloniidae; genus Lepidochelys; species Lepidochelys kempii. Next base: position 17,701,141 of record NC_136380.1, read on the forward strand.
ATGCTCCACGAGGGATGAGAGCAGAAAGAAAAAGATTTTGCTCACATCTGGGAAGAAACTGATTTTCTTCCCATTGGAAAAGGCCTTGAACCTTTGGGTTGATCAATGCTGACCTCAAACAACCTCAGTTTTGCATCTCAAAGTTTCTCTCGGTTTCCTATGCTGTTCAGGACCCTACAGGGTGAAATACACATGCAGGAGGCCAGACTGGATGATCAGAGTGGTGGTCCCCTTCTGGCCTTACGTATTTTAAATTGAATATTTCAGTTAATATCCAGGCTCTGTTGCTACGTACTGATGGTAGGTATAATGTCTGCTTCTGTTCCACACAGGACATGCTGTGTTGGAGAGGCAGTCGGATCAAAACTTAGCTCCATGAACCAAAGACAAAGGCTTGAATCAGCACTCCCTGGAGTCAATGGAAAAGTGCCCCTTGACTTCAATCAGCCAGTTCTGACACTGACTTACTGCGTGCAATTATGGGCAGGTCAGTTCCCCATCGATGAAATAAGGAAGACATGATTTCCCCGCCTCAGAGGGGGATTGTGAGTTTAACATTTGCACTGTGGCTCAAAGAGGAGATGCGGCCTACCAATGCTGCTATTACCCATTGGTTGGAAATGCTAGAACAGATGAAGCTCACCCGCTGCCAGTGAGCACTGCTGTATCTCAGGTCACCTCTGCTGCCCTGCTCCCCACTGTATAATAAAGGAGGGGAGTGGGAGTGAGGAGCCAGTGGGTCGCAAAGGTAGAAAGAAGTTAAAATGACATGGCTTTAGATCGTTTTTACTTCTAATGGCATTACATTCTTTCCTTATTCTGTTGCCACAGAGGGTCACCTCTATCCTATTCAGCATATTGATAGAAAGATCATACTTGCCATTGAGGCTCAGAGGAGTATATTACAACATGGAGATGCCCAGCTTGGCTAGCCCTCCTCCAGTCAAAAGGGGAATGAATTCCAATGGGACAGAACAGACTCCATCTCCAAAGAGCAGATCACATGTACCCATCTGCTCTGTCGCTATCCCACTGAGCGAATGCTAGAAAATCCAGATCCCTGGGCAGAGATGCCAATGGGACAAGTGTGAAGCTACTTTCAACATTTATGTCCACTATGAAAGTCAGAATGAGGAAGCGAGTCCAATATCTAGAGAGTATCTGGGCTGCTACGTGCAGTGTGGGTGGGCACGGTACAAGAACTAGCAGCTCGGGGACAAAGTGTTCCTGTTATTATTATGGTAGCGTCTAAAGGCCCCCATTGTGCTAGGCGCTGTACAAATACATAGCGAGAGACAGTCCTTGCCCCAACAAGTTTACAATCTAAACAGGCAAGATAGACAAAGGGTGGGAGGGGAAACAAAGACACGGCAGAGCCAGAAAACTCAGATCTCCTGATTCCCCCCAGAGTCCAGTGTCCTAGAAACTGGACCACTCTGCCCCTCTGATACTTATACCGAAATCTGATAACCAGTAGCATTAAAATGAGGTGACCAAGTTCCTTGCAAGTTACAGTGTGAAAGAAAGGACAGTGGAAATAATCTCAATAACTGCACAAACCAATGCTGAACGTCCCTCTCCAATGCCAATCAAAAGGAAAATCTACAACACACACAATGTATCTAACTGAAAGATCAAGATGTGTTCAGGAACTTTACTGTATTTTCTTATTAAAGCCCACTCGTCAGCTGAATAAATGATGGGACTAGGAACACTGTCTGCTTCAGATCACTGATTCTCTCCTTCCACCCTCCTCTCCCAGTGGTACAATGGGTCCATTAGAGGCAAGCCACTCCTTAAACAACACACTGAGGAGCGGCCAGATTGTGATTTCCAAGGTCCCACAATGCTCAGTGGGAGGAAGAGGCAAACAAAGATACTTAAGCTATTACCAGCAGGACAGTGGGGTGGGAATAGGTATTGTTTCATATTCTCTGTGTATATATAAAGCCTGCTGCAGTTTCCACGATATGCATCTGAAGAAGTGAGCTGTAGCTCACGAAAGCTTATGCTCTAATAAATTGGTTAGTCTCTAAGGTGCCACAAGTCCTCCTTTTCTTTTTGCGAATACAGACTAACACGGCTGTTACTCTGAAACCTGTTCTATGCAGGATCTCAGAAAAGGAGCATTTTAAAGCATTTTCTGTGCAAATATTAGTCAATATCTTACTTTAAAAATCACATAGAAGTTTCAACTACGCTCCAATGAGCTAGTGTGTCGAATTTGGAGACTAAATTCAATCATTAAAATGTAAAGAAAGCAAGTTCCGTCCTGCTGGAATTGTCAGTCTCAGTGCAACTGCAACTCGGGGATTCGCCACTGATCCCGCTGTAATACTGATGGATAATTAGGAGCAGATACAGCGAAGCAGATCAGCTCAATAACTGCCTGCTCTTTGGGTGGACTTTAGAGATCAGGGGTTAGGAGCACTTTTGTGCACTCCTATTGAGGGATTTCCAGCGCACAAGCCCCTGCAGAATCCAGGTACCAAACGAGAAGCTATTACTCTGTTGAGCTGCAAGTGCTACGACAGTGTCAATGGCTCCCTATGCTGTGTCCTGAGGGCACATTTTTCCTGATGGGAGGTACAGTTGATGGGAGGGTGGGGACAGAATAGAAAGTGCCTCCAGAACGTGATGGAAACCCCATGCACCAACACAGACAGGCTGTTGACAATGACTCCTTGTGCTTCCCCAAGGAAAGTTAGAAAGATATGGCACAGCCTTCGTGCTACTGTTGATAGCCATTACATAAATAGCCTGCCACAATCTCCCAGCATGGATCTTCATAGAGCTATTGTTTAAAATCCAGCCAAACAGCAGAACCCTATTCATGCACAATCAGGTTGAATGCTGCAGGGCTTAAGGTGACCTCCTATGGGAAATAGTAAGAAGTTACCCTCCACTCTCCAGACACACTACAGCTGTGTGCAATTAAACTAGGTGCCACATTCCTCAGAAGCACCCAGCACTTCTGAGAGCAGGAGAGCAGCCTAATTGGATCAATCATCTGATGTACTATGACAACTCCTGTGTTCCTGTGATTTGTCTCAATCACCATTCTCAGCTCTATGGGTGCAACGAGTAAGCAAGAGACCGGCTACAGCTATTGAACTTGAGCACCCTCCATGTCCCGAGCCCGTGGCAGCTTTCTGACAACACGTGCAGTGCAGATGAGCTGCTCTCGGCCTGCATTCCTACCTACGGATGTGGAGGATTCTCCCTCACTCGCAATCTTTAAGTCATGACTGGATGTCTCCAAAAGATGCATCTCACACGGACGCTGAAGGGGCTAATATGGGCCCAAGAGGCCAATTAACAGTACCAGGCTGCACCTGGATGAGAAGCCAGCCTTAACTTGGCAGGAGAAAGATGGTTAGTATAAAGAGAGAACGTCTCTAGCAGAAAGGGGCTGACGCCCAGCAGCGGCGGTCATTTTTTCAGACTCAGTTTCAGGCCTTATGGCAATAAGAAAGGGCCTCTCCGAACGCAGAAGTGATTTAATCAATCAAATTATATTTCCAGTGACAGAGTTAATACCGATGGGGAAACATGTAGCTTAGCCTGAATCCCAGTGCATATTGGGGTAAAGAGGGACTGAAAAGGTGGGACAAAGCAGCCAAAAGCACTGTAAGAAATGGAAGGATTGACATAGAAATACCGTGAATAAATGGGAATTCTAAAGTGTAGTACAGAAAAATTTCAAAGAAGGATGGCAAAATCTTTGGATCAACGAAAGAAGAGGTAGAAGATATTTTGAACCGTGCCGTGGAGTTGAGAACAACAACATATTTCAGGGCTTGAATAGGAAAAATCAAGTGATTTTGTTTAGAGTACTGACTGGTCACTGTGATTTAAACAAAACTCTTTTGAAAAAACAAACAAACAAAGATGGAGTATGTGCATTCTGTAGGGTAAAAGAAACAAACTGATCACCTTTTATGGGTATGTCAGAGCTTTGATTAAAAAAAGGGCAAAGCTTTTTGAGGAATTTAAACAACTTAAGGTAACAAAAGTTATATCATGTTACTCAGAAAAATATCAGGGAAATGGGGTCATAGCAGAAAGGCACCTGATGGACGCAGAGCAGAGTGAAAGGATATCAGCGGCTGAGTATTTAGCAATTATAGTTGGTGGCTATAGACTATTCAGTTAAGTCTGCTTCACCATGGAGAGAAAGAGAGGAAAAAAGAGTCTGCCATACCTCTCTGGGAATAGAGAGGCAGTGAGGGGTAAGCCCTGGGATCCTAGCTAGATGAGGGGAAGGCTGGGAAGGAAAGCTGGATTGCACGGGAAGGGAACACCCCTGGGCAGCAGGCCCTAAGAGAAGGGCAGGTCTGGGTAAGAAATTTGAAAGAGGGGGTAAGCCCTGAAAGAGGGGCACGGCTAGGAAAGCTGGCAATGGAAGAAGGCCCAGACTAAGGGAAAGGATCAATAGAAGGACCTGCAGGAAGGAGCTGGTACCCTGAGACTGTTCCTGGAGGGAGAGGGCAGCTGGGGAGAAAGAGACTTTCTAAAGCAGGCCTGGGAGAAGACAGGCTCCAGGGCAGAATGAGTGTCGGTGGTTTGGGAGGAGCTGAGCCTCCAGAGAAAGCCCTGGGAAGCAGCTCTCTGTGACAGAGTGAGGAGAAACTCTGCAGAGCCGGGGGTGTACTGACAACTGATTTGGGGAAGCATAGAAGAGTTTTTGTCCCTTTGAGCTGGGACATTATTACCCCGGAAGGGGCAGACTAAATCATGACCTGGCTGAAGGGTGAAATGATGGGCAAAGAGACTACTGCAGCATTGGGGCGACAATCAGGGGGCAGCACTCAGTGAGCAGAGAGCCACTGTGCCATGCCTGGCCACTAGGAGGTGCTCCTGCGGTGAGTGAATTCCTCCACAATATGCCATAGTTCCAAAAGAATTTACGGACTTGACACCAAAATTACTGGGTGAAATTCTATGTCTTGTGCTAAGCAGTACGTCAGACTAGCTCATCATCATGGTCCTTCTGGCCTACAAATCCATGAAAGATGGGAAGAAGTTTCATTTGCCCTGCCTACACATTGCTGATGTAGAGGCTTGTGGTACCTTGTGCTGTGCTATTCCCAAGCAATTTCAGGATGCAGGAGGGAATCCTGCATTCATTACAGCTTCTTAATCCAAGTTATCAGTTTAAAAAGCATTCTTCTCCCTAACGGCTATTCTAGCTACCCAAGTACTTTTTGATAAACTCTCTGACGTTTGAAACACTTTGCAACATTACTCCTCTACCAGATAATTAACAGATACATCCTAAGCATTATTATGATAATACAAATAATTCATAATTTTTCAAAAGGGACACAGTCTGGACAGTCACTTTAATAGGAGAAAACTCAGGGAGCCCATTTTTCCCTTCTTAAATTCAAGGACTGTTCTATTCTATTTCTTTAGGAGGACAACTGTAATTACTTCAACTACGACCCTGCCAATTGCAAGTGGAGTTTTTCATGTGGCCACTAAAGATCAAAAATAGCTTGTGGTTTTTGTGCTCTATTTATCTCATACAACAGCACCTGGGATTTTTTAGTAACGTTCTGGGTTTTTTGCATACAGTTTAAGGATTTCATATTAAAAATTGTTGATGAGCAGCAAGTTAATCCATTTTGTGCAATAATGAAAGGTATGAAAGAGTCAACTCTGGCTGCAACTAAAGAAGTCGGAGGATAAACTTTAAGTAACATAAGGTTAAACTTTGTTCAGGTGAGATGGCCATTTCATTGTTACTGGTTGCAACTCACTGAGGGCCTCAGTGAAAAAGCTTCTTCCGTAACAGTAGTAAGAGAACAGATACTGTTTGTAGACCAAGCTATAGACTTACCATTGGTAGGCATCTGCAAGTCCTAATCTGTGGAATAAACAAACTCTTGTCAATAAATCAGCAGAGCAGATCCGTATCAGCTGTGTGATCTGTTAACAGTTTGGTGCATGGAAATACACAGAGAAAGAAAAGGGAAGATATTACTAATTAATAGGGCTGTCAAGTGATTAAAAAAATTAATTGTGATTAATCACGCTGTTAAATAACAATAGAATACCATTTACTTTAAATATTTTTGGATGTTTACTACATTTTCAAACATATTAATTTCAACTACAGCACAGAATACAAAGTGTACAGTGCTCAGTTTATTTATTACAAATATTTGCACTGTAAAAAACAATTGTATTTTGCAATTCACCTCATACAAGTACTGTAGTGCAATCTCTTTATCATGAAAGTTGAACTTACAAATGTAGAATTATGTAAAAAAATAAAACCACCTGCATTCAAAAATAAAACAACGTAAAACTTCAGAGTCTGCAAGGCCACTCAGTCCTACTTCTTGTTCAGCCAATCATTAAGACAAACAAGGTTGCTTACAATTTATAGGAGTTAATGCTGCCTGCTTCTTGTTTACAATGTCACCTGAAAGTGAGAACAGGCATTCGCATGGCCCTGTTCATAGATTCATAGATATTTAGGTCAGAAGGGACCATTATGATCTAGTCTGACCTCCTGCACAACACAGGCCACAGAATTTCACCCACTACTCCTGCAAAAAACCTCACACCTATATCTGTGCTATTGAAGTCCTCAAATCATAGTTTAAAGACTTCAAGGAGCAGAGAATCCTCCAGCAAGTGACCCGTGCCCCATGCTACAGAGGAAGGTGAAAAACCTCCATGGCCTCTTCCAATCTGCCCTGGAGGAAAATTCCTTCCCGACCCCAAATATGGCGATCAGCTAAACCCTGAGCATATGGGCAAGATTCATCAGCCAGATACTACAGAAAATTCTTTCCTTGGTAACTCAGATCCCACCCCATCTAATATCCCAGCACAGGCATTTGGCCTATTTACCATGAATATTTAATTACCAAAAAACATGTTATCCCATCATACCATCTCCTCCATAAACTTATTGAGTTTAATCTTAAAGCCAGATAGATCTTTTGCCCCCACTGCTTCCCTTGGAAGGCTATTCCAAAACTTCACTCCTCTGATGGTTAGAAACCGTCGTCTAATTTTTACTCTAAATTTCCTGGTGGCCAGTTTATATCCATTTGTTCTTGTGTCCACATTGGTACTGAGCTTAAATAATTCCTCTCCTTCTCCTGTATTTATCCCTCTGATATATTTATAGAGAGCAATCATATCTCCCTTCAACCTTCTTTTAGTTAGGCTAAACAAGCCAAGCTCCTTGAGTCTCCTTTCATAAGACAAGTTTTCCATTCCTCGGATCATCCTAGTAGCCCTTCTCTGTACCTGTTCCAGTTTGAATTCATCCTTCTTAAACATGGGAGATCAGAACTGCACACAGTATTCCAGGTGTGGTCTCACCAGTGCCTTGTATAACGGTACTAAAACCTCCTTTTCCCTACTGGAAATACCTCTCCTGATGCATCCCAAGACCACATTAGCTTTTTTCACGGCCATATCACATTGGCAGCTCATAGTCATCCTATGATCAACCAATACTCCAAGGTCCTTCTCCTCCTCCGTTACTTCTAATTGATGTGTCCCTAGCTTATAACTAAAATTCTTGTTATTAATTCCTAAATGCATGACCTTACACTTCTCACTATTAAATTTCAGCCTATTACTATTACTCCAGTTTACAAGGTCATCCAAATCCTCCTGTAGGATATCCCTGTCCTTCTCTAAATTGGCCATACCTCCCAGTTTTGTATCATCCACAAACTGTATTAGCACACTCCCACTTTTTGTGCTGAGGTCAGTAATAAAAAGATTAAATAAGATTGATCCCAAAACCGATCCTTAAGGAACTCCACTGGTAACCTCCCTCCAGCCTGACAGTTCACCTTTCAGTAGGACTCATTGTAGTCTCTCCTTTAACCAATTCCTTATCCACCTTTCAATTTTCCTATTAACCCCCATCTTATCCAATTTAACTAATAAGTCCCCATGTGGCACGGTATCAAATGCCTTACTGAAATCTAGGTAAATTAGATCCACTGTGTTTCCTTTGTCTAAAAAATCTGTTACTTTCTCAAAGAAGGAGATCAGGTTGGTTTGGCACGATCTACCTTTTGTAAAACCATGTTGTATTTTGTCCCATTTACCATTGACTTCAATGTCCTTAACTACTTTCTCCTTCAAAATTTTTTCCAAGACCTTGCATACTACAAATGTCAAACTAACAGGCCTATAATTACCCGGATCACTTTTTTTCCCTTTCTTAAAAATAAGAACTATGTTAGCAATTCTCCAATCATACGGTACAACCCCTGAGTTTACAAATTCATTAAAAATTCTTGCTAATGGGCTTGTAATTTCATGTGCCAATTCCTTTAATATTCTTGGATGAAGATTATCTGGGCCCCCCGATTTAGTCCCATTAAGCTGTTTGAGTTTTGTTTCTACCTCAAATATGGTAATGTCTACCTCCATATCCTCATTCCCATTTGTCATGCTACCATTATCCCTAAGATCCTCTTTAGTCTTATTAAAGACTTAAGCAAAGTATTTGTTTACATATTGGGCCATGCCTAGATTATCCTTGACCTCCACTCCATCCTCAGTGTTTAGCGGTCCCACTTCTTCTTTCTTTGTTTTCTTCTTATTTATATGGCTTTAGAACCTTTTACTATTGGTTTTAATTCCCTTTGCAAGGTCCAATTCTACTTGACTTTTAGCTTGTCTCACTTTATCCCTACATGTTCTGACCTCAATAAGGTAGCTTTCCTTGCTGATCCCTCCCTTCTTCCACTCCTTGTATGCTTTCTGCTTTTTCTTCTCTTGTAGCTGGTGTTGCAAGATATTTAGTTACCAGGTGTGCTAAAGATTCATATGTCCCTTCATGTTTCAACCACCATTCCAGAGAACATGCTTCCATGCTGATGACAGGTTCTGCTTGATAATGATCCAATGCAGTGCGGACTGACACATGTTCATTTTCATCATCTGAATCAGATGCCACCAGTTTTTCTTTTTTGGTGGTTTGGGTTCTGTAGTTTCTGCATCAATGTTTTGCTCTTTTTAGACTACTAAAAGCATGCTCCACATCTTGCCTCTCTCAGATTTTGGATGGCACTTCAGATTCTTAAAGCTTGAGTCGAGTGCTGTAGCTATTTTTAGAAATCTCACATCGGTACTTTCTTTGCGTTTTGTCAAACCTGCTGTGAAAGTGTTCTTAAAATGAACATGTGCTGGGTCATCATCTGAGACTGCTATGACATGAAATATATGGCAGAATGCAGGTAAAACAGAGCAGGAGACATACAATTCTCCCCACAAGGAGTACAGTCACAAATTTAATTGATAATTTTTTTTTTTTTTTTAAACGAGCATCATCAGCATGGAAGCATGTCCTCTGGAATGGTGGCCAAAGCATGGAAGAGGCATACGAATGTTTAGCATATCTGGCATTTAAATACCTTGCAATGCGGGCTACAACAGTGCCATGCAAACACCAGTTTTCACTTTTAGGTGACATTGTAAATAAGAAGCAGGCAGCAGTATCTCCCATCAATGTAAACAAACTTGTTTGTCTTAGCGATTAGCAGAATAAGAAGTAGGACTGAGTGGACTTGTAGGCTCTGAAGTTTTACACTGTTTTGTTTTTGAGTGCAGTTATGCAACCAAAAAAAAATCTGTATGTCTAAGTTACACTTTCAAGATAAAGAGATTGCATTTCTGAACTTGTATGAGCTGAACTGAAAAATACTATTTCTTTTGTTTATCATTTTTACAGTGCAAATATTTGTAATAAAAATAATATAAAGTGAGCACTGTGCACTTTGTATTCTGTGTTGTAACTGAAATCAATATTGAAAAGGTAGAAAAACACATCCAAAAATATTTAATAAATTTCAATTAGTATTCTATTGTTATAAGTGTGATTAATTGTGATAACTTTTTTTAATCGCGATTCATTTTTTTTGAGTTAATCGCGAGAATTAACTGGGATTAATTGACAGCCCTACTAATTAATACAAAAAGGGGAAGAGAGGAAAGAAGCATAATCAATAGCAGAGGTTTCTGAAATACAAAATAGTTCTTTTTTGGTGGTGTTGAACAATACTCTTCCTAAACGTATTGTACCAATTCTAACGCAGTAAGGTCCCAATCCTGCAAAGACCTGTGCACACGCTTAACTTTACACATATGAATTGTCCTATTGACTTCAACTGGGATACTCAAGTGAATGAAGATAAGCATGCGTGCAAGTCTTTGCAGGATCGGGGCCATAGTTTCTTTATACAGTTGTATTATAAAATCCAACTCTCTCTTAGTTACAATAGCTCTTCAGGGCTAAACATGAGTTAAGACCAATGAAAATTCCTTTACTCAGCAGATCAAGTCAGCAGATCTGACCCTGAATACTCAAAAGGAAGAGATCCCAGAGTAAGATGATGCCGTTTTCACATAGTTGCTGGACTTTAAGCCCATTGAAGTTATACATTTCATTGATTTATACACCTCTGTTGTATGGGCTCTTACTCCTCAGCATTCCAAATTAAACAGTTCTGGTTTTAATCTCTCCCCACCCAGATCCTGTACCTCTACAGAATGTCAGTGCCCTTCTTTGGTTCATTATGCTGAAGTAGGCTTCACTGTACTTCATTAACTAGACATGTTTCAGCTGAATAGGTGACTGCTCTAAGTACTAAATGCATTTGCCAAATGTAACTAATGTTACACTGGGATTTCCAAAATCCTCCAAAAATGCCTTCTGTATGTGACTGGCCCAAAGGGGCAGGGCTGAACTCTGTGAAGGATCCATTAAAAATGGAGATTGGATCTGAGTTTAACCCTGTGAAGAGGATTTCCCCCCTAAAGAATCACAGGACTGCACCCTCAATGCCAGCTTTGATAATTGGAGACAGTGCTGCTTCCGGATGACTTCAAAGCACCTTGAAATCACACAGACTGCTACAGACCAGGGGGGTGGGGTGGGGTGGGGTGGGGTGGAGTCAAAGAGCAGAGATCTGTGACAAACTAACATTGGTTCCACTTCCTAATTAACTTATCAACATCTTTTAGCACAGAACAACACTTTCTGAAATGACAGCACTGAGGTTGCATCTACATTAGCAAAGCTCATAGCTGTAATTCACTGCAGCGTGATTCCTTAGGGTTAGACAATACTGTGGCCACGTCTACACTACCCGCCGGATCGGCAGGTAGTGATCAATCTATCAGGGATTGATTTATCGCGTCTAGTGTAGACATGATAAATCGATCCCCGATCGCTCTGCTGTCGACTATGGAACTCCACCAGAGCGAGAGGCGGAAGCGGAGTCGACAGGGGAGCGGCGGCCGTCGATCCCGCGCCGCGAGGACGCGAAGTAAGTGATTTTAAGTCGATCTAAGATACATCGACTTCAGTTACGCTATTCTCGTAGCTGAAGTTGCGTATCTTAGATCGATCCCCCCCTGCAGTGTAGATCAGGCCGTAGTCAAAGAGACCCACGCCCCATCTACACTACAGCTTCCACCTTTGCTACCACTGGTGGCGAATTACCATGTTGGTGAGTGGGGACAAGGCCTAAGGAGGGAGTCCATGTGCCAGACACAATTACTAGAGCTGTCGATTACTCGTAGTTAACTCATGAGATTAACTCAAAAAAATTAATTGCGACTAAAAAAATTAATAATGATTAATCGCAATTTTAATTGCACTGTTAAACAATAGAATACCAATTGAAATTTATTAAATATTTTGGATGTTTTTCTACATTTTCACATATACTGTATTGTAACTGAAATCAAAATGTATATTATTTTTGTTTATCATTTTTACAGTGCAATATTTGTCAACAAAAGACATAGTATTTTTCAATTCACCTCAGACAAGTACTGCAGTGCAATTTCTTCGTTGTGAAAGTGCAACTTACAAATGTAGATTTTTTTTTTGTTACATCACTGCACTCAAAAACAGAACAGCGTAAAAATACAGAGCCTACAAGTCCACTCAGTCCTACTTCTTGTTTAGCCAGTCGCTAAGACAAACAAGTTTGTTTACACTTACAGGAGATAATGCTGCCCGCTTCTTATTTACAATGTCACCAGAAAGTGAGAACAGGCATTTGCATGGCACTTTTGTAGCTGGCTTTGCAAGGTATTTACATGCCAGATATGCTAAACATTCGTATGCCCCTTCATGCTTGAGCCACCATTCCAGAGGACATGCTTCCATACCGATGCCACTTGTTAAAAAAATTATGCATTAATTAAATTTGTGACTGAACTCCTTGGGGGAGAAGTGTATGTCCCCTGCTCTGTTTTACCCGCATTCTTGCCATACAGTTCATGTTATAGCAGTCTCGGATTATGACCCAGCACACATGGTTCATTTTAAGAACACTTTCACTGCAGATTTCACAAAATGCAAAGAAGGTACTAACGTGAGATTTCTAAAGATAGCTACAGCACTCGACCCAAGGTTTAAGAACAGAAGTGCCTTCCAAAATCTGAAAGGGATGCTTTCAGAAGTCTTAAAAGAGCAACACTCCGATGCGGAAACTACAGAACCCGAACCACCAAAAAAGAAAATCAATCTTCTGCTAGTGGCAGCTGACTCAGATAATGAAAAGGAACATGCATCAGTCCACACTGCTTTGGATTGTTATCAAATAGAACCCGTCATCAGCAAGGACGCATGTCCCCTGGAATCGTGGTTGAAGCATGAAGGGACATATGAACCTTTAGCGCATCTGGCATGTAAATATCTTGCGATGCCGGCTGCAACAGTGCCATGAGAATGCCTGTTCTCACTTTCAGGTGACATTGTAAACAAGAAGCGGGCAGCATTCTGCCCTGCAAATGTAAATAAGCCTGTTGGTCTGAGCGATTGGCTGAACAAGAAATAGTACTGAATGGACTTGCAGGCTCTAAAATTTTACATTGCTTTATTTTTGAATGCAGATTTTTTTGTACACAATTCTAAATTTGTAAGTTCAACTTTCATGGTAAAGAGATTGCACTACAGTACTTGTATGGGGGGGAATTGAAAAATACTATTTCTTTTGTGGTTTTTTTTTTTTAGAGTGCAAATACTTGTCATCAAAAATAAATATTAGGTGAGCACTACACTTTGTATTCTGTGTTGTAACTGAAATCAATATATTTTAAAAGGTAGAAAACATCCAAAAATATTTAAATAAATGGTATTCTATTCCTGTTTAAGAGTGCGATTAATCACTCGACGGCCCTAACGGTTACAGATCGCTTCCTTGGAGCCCGTGTGATAGGAGAGGTTCTTTCGGAGTAGCATGCAACATTCTTCTGTGGTGAGATGATACAAAGAGGCACTTTGCATGTTTACCCCAGGAGCAAGTCATCATTTGGGGATACAGCTATATTTTGCTTAATAGATAAACAGCTGATTAACAGATACTTCAAAGCCAATAAACATAATGGAACATTTACTGTCTGCACATCTACTCCTTCTCCCACCAAACTCCAGTGGCCTCTGACACTCTCCCTCGCCAGACTGTTCTTCCCCTACTGCAGGTAATCAGCCATAAGTTTTCGCCATACCTCGCTAAGCGTGATTGAAGAAAATGTGGTCGCTCCTCTCTCAGGCTGCCACCACATAACTCCCCTATTCCTGGTACCAGAAGATCAACGGCTGCCACCTTGGGGGAAAAAGAACCATAAACTGAGCCATGCCATTTACCTGTGCAGTCCAACAGTAATCCTAGGGCTGCTAGGAGGAGAAATTCATTCCTGTTTGTGAGGGGCTCCGATACTATGGAGATGGACCCTGTGCAAGTACCTAGACAGTGATCTAATCTATTGGCAGCTGTACATCGTAGTGACTAGCACAAGATAACAGATGGTATAGTTTATATGGTGTACAACAGATCAGGAATCCTAGGGTACGTCTACCCTGGAGCTATGATGTAATTTCCAGATCAAGACCACATAGCCGCACTAATTCTAATCAAGCTAGCGTGCTAAAAAATAAAAGGGTAGCTATGGCGGTGCAAGCAGCTAGCAACCCTGAGTACAATCCTGTCTGAAACCATGTGGTAGAGGTGGCTACACTTCTATGCATGCTAACTTGATCAAAGCCAGACAGGGTATGTCTCCTCGAGCTGGAAGTTACACCTTCCACAGAAGACATATTCTGGCTGGTCATCGGATGCAGGGATTGAACCCAGAACCTCTGGATAGAAAAGCAGGAGCCTCTACTGCCTGAGCTAAAAAACCCAGCTGTGTGAGTCAAAGACTGTAGCAGACTCATGAACTCTTGTTACTAGAGGGGGACAAAGAAGCACACTGAGGAAACATGGGCTTCTACAGAGGTCCTCACAGACCCTTTCCCAAATGCTGCTCCCTCTTGTCAGGTGGGGAGGGCTCTCCCATCCAGTCACTACAGCTGCGACTCAAGCTTCCTCTGTTGAGTCTAGGATACCACTTATGTAAATATATACACACTCCAGAAGAGCTTCTCCAACCATGATTGTTTATAGCAGCAGCAAATGTTTCATTTCGTTACCTCGGACTTGCAGAATGCATGTTGCAGAGGGGCAGGGTCACTAAATGCAGCAGCCATCTGCCAGTGAGGGTAAAAAAATACCAGACTGATACCAAAATCAAATCGAAGTAGGCCCCTTTTGTTCTGAAATAAAAGTGTCCACACCGAAATAACAAACAGTGTGAAATGAAACAGATTCATTTATTTTGGGGTAAGTCTGTGTGTGGCCAAGCCCCAAGGGGTATGAAGAACCCAAGAACAAGCTGTGGGGAGGCAGGCAAACGCAATTATGCCTCGACTGTCCAAGGCACAGAGGAATTCCTCCAGATGGAGTGCCTGGAGTCACACAGCACAGGGACCCCATGCTCAAAGCAGAACCCAGAAGGAGTTTACTTCCTGTCCCCATCTGCTGGTAGGAGGATAAAATACTCACAGACTGGGCTGGGAAGGCAGGAGAACAATGCCAATGAATATTATGTGCATTGGTTGTCATTAAAGAGACTCCTCTTAAAAAAACTTGCTACCTTATTTTATGTTTGAACTTCCCTTAAAAAGAAACTGACTACAGCAAACCTAACTGGCTGCCTTCCAAAGACCTAGGCTGTCCATTCTTCTCTTGACTGACTGGATTCTCTCCTGTTTTGGATCTCTCTCTAAAGGAAGGAAAGGATCTGGACTGGGGCTTAACTGTTGCAATTGATTGATGTATCTTATCTCCTGCTTCCTGACTGGAGACCAGAACAATGATAATCTATTGCTAGGTAGGATGAGGGAGGACAGGGCGTGTGACCAAAAAGTATGGAGATGCACACACACGGACTTACTGTGCGTTGAGGTCCATCTTCATTGTCCCGCATGTAGAAAGGTTTGAGATCATATGGGTAATTAACTACAAACACAGGAATCTCGCTGCAGTGCTTCACCAGGTATTTCTCATGTTCAGTCTGGAGATCGCTGCCCCACTGTAGAGACAACAACATGGAGAGCAAGGGAAGTTGGACCCTGCGTAGTGCAGTGCGTACACTTTAGAAGACACAGTGAGACCCCATACAGTGGAGATGCACCGGTTTCAAAGGCTGGATACTAGGAAGGGCTCCGCCTCTCCCAGGGTCTGTCTGACCTCCTGCATAACATGGGCCAGAGACTCCCACCCAGGGATCCCTGCATCTCTCCCAATAACTCGTGCTTGGAGTAGAGCAGATTGTTATGTTGTCTAAGTGAACAGACTATCTGGACAAAGGTTCCACCTGCCCCCCCGCCCCAACAAACCAGGTCAATTTTTAGCAACCGGCTAAAGTGAATTTATCTAACCACTGCTTGTATCCATCCTGTTCCCTGTCTCTTCCCTCCCTTCCCAGATGCGCTCTGGTGCATGCCACGCCGTCTCTGCAGCCTCTCGCTTAGGAAAACCAATGCCCCCTGGAAGAGACCATCAGGTGTGTCCGCATCAATTGTGGCAGGAGCGTGAGCCATGAATGATTTGTTGCAGGGGAACTGCTAGTGTAACTGACAGCTGTATCCGGATAGAGGATTTACAACTCTTTATTAATTTATTCGTACCAAAATGGGCTCAGAGTTTATCTGTTGATCTTAGGCTATCTGCGCTGAAGGTGGGCCCAGCCAGACTTATCCTCAAAGCAGTGGACTGAGGACTGTTAAGACTAATGACTATGTATGCGAGATTAGAAGTAGGTGCTCAAGTGAGGACTTTGCCTACTGTGGCATCTGTTAGAAGCAGGGATGAAGTAGGAGTTTTAGGAACACTGTAATTTGTAAACGGCTTTCTCCTTGGCTACAGTCGTCTTTTAGAAGAACAAAGGACTCTCTTTACCTATCTCCGCAATAGTGTTTTGACTCAGTTTTACTTCATTATTCCTAGTTAAACCCTTGGTACGACCTAAATTCCTCTCGCCTATTAGGTGTTCCTGAAGTATACACAATGCACTAGGCACTGTCCATGCACACAGGCAGGGACGGCACCTTCTGCAAAGGGCTTACAATCTAATGGTATTGTGCCACTTCTCTTAAGCCATTGCTTAGCCTCACTGTGCACACTTCACTCTTGTAACAACTTGTTTCCTAAATTATTCCATGCTTCATCTTCTAAGCTACTGTGGTTACACTGGGTTATGGCTGGTTTGCAACCATGCAATAACACAAAAGGACTAACATGTACTGAGTGAACTAACAACTCTGTTGCAACATAAGAAAGAGAAGTGAGGCTTCCCCAGGATTTAGAAATGGAGAGCATTGTGCAGACCCACACCACAGAAGCAGGAACCAGGCATTGGCTCTCTCACAGCCAGGGTACCCACTGACCTTTGGTTGGAAAGTGAACGTCTGAGGAGCTCGCTTTAAAATTTCCACTGCTTCAGTATAGGAAATTCTGTAACAGAAAAAAACTAAGCATTTGACATTGCAAATGTGAGTACCAAGACGGTCCCTTCCTAAGTATTGCACTGGAAAACGAAAGGGACAGTGCAGCCATGCCACCTTAGGTTGTGATCTCAGATTTCTCAAGCTAAGCAAGGTCAACTCTTATGTACCTTGGATGGAAACCTCTTTCCTAAAGGAACCCTAGAATATCAAAGGAAGAGCTCCTGGTAACTTAGTAGATGGCAGGTTTCTCACTGAGTCAGTCATTGAACCTAGGTCCCAGCTTGGTGCTGCTTATTGCTTTACCACACATGATGCCTTAACAATGAGCACCTGGAGAGATCAAAGATTACATGATACTCTTCTCAAGAGGTGGTGGTGTTGGGTTGGGGCTTAGTCCCAGTGGCCCAGGCAAATTCCAGTTTGGAGGATTATGTTCTGCTTGCCTTCATTTCATATGATGCTTCTTTTATATTGTTACAACACACTGTTAAACAGACTTCATGTTCCACCCTAGAGGTGGCTGCATATCATCTAGGAGTGAAGTGATTCTGTTAGAATCTAGTTTGTATAAGGGGCTCTTCAGGATGAAAGGAACTCCCAACAGCATAGCATCAAACATGTGCTCCACATAGTACTCTACAAGAGGACAGATCATGCCATAAAGCGCTTACATTAATAGAAGGGTTACGATTGTCACAATGTAAAATGCCAGACTTATTTTCATCAACATGTCCATGTCCTCAAAAAGGCAATTCTGGCACCAGATTCTCCACCGCTGTAAATCAATAGAGCAATTGGCAGAGAAAATTGGCATAACAGAGTGGAGAATCTGTCCCAGTGTCTCCTTTGCAACCTGCAAAATGTGACTGGAAATCAAAACCAAACCAAGCAGGCTGCGTGATGGATTTTCCACATACTAGGCTGTAACAACATAAACAAGCCATCACTGGGAAAACTAAATTAGCCTGGTAACAATAATCAAATCTCTGTGTATCACTGGCTAAATCCAGTTCTAGACCAAGCTCCCTAAGGAAGATCCACAAGGATTCAATAACACATTAAAGCTTTCTGAAACAAACAGTTAGTGAGGAATACGCTGTTCCATGTGCTTGGGTTATGTGATTCCATAATAACTTGGCTGGAATCTCACCTACTTTTGCTACCTGAAGCCTTTTGAAGTGGCCCATAGCTCAAATGTGACTCATGTTCTCAGACACACATACACACAGAGACATACACACACATTGCACTTCTCAGCAATGTTTTGTGGTGCTTGTGCAGATGAAAAATAACAACATTGAAAGTTATAGATCACAAATCCATTGTCATTAAGCATGGATGTGGCAGGCTAGCTTAAGTGCAACACCCGGGAGAGTTGTGGTCGGGTGGCCTGGTATGGCTTGGCAGAATGGACGGACAGCCACCAGAAGTCAAGGGCTCAGATGAGAGTGAAGCAAAAAGGAGATGCTTGGAGGCCCAGAATGGGGAATGAAGTCCTCTCTTAACTAAAAGCAGTCAAGGGCTATAGAGCTAATAGAGGACAGCAGGGATTTTGAGGAAAGAGGAGCATCTCACCGCCTAAAGGGGCATGGCTGCAGCCTATGAACTACTATGTATTTTGCAGTAGCACCCAGAGTGGGGGTAAGCACTGCACAGCCATACACCCCATCAGGAAGACAGTCCCTGTGCCAAAGCGTCTGGGAAGACAAAAACAAAGGGGAGGAGAAACAGATGCAACACACAAGCAAAGTGGTCAGGGAGACAGTAACCATTCCTGGGGCAAACAGAACAGCTTAAATACAGGTAGGGAATTGTGATTAGTGCCTTTAAAAGACATTGTGCAGAATTAATAGTCAGTGGCATGACAAGAGGATGGGGGAAAATAACTATCGAGGAGCTCGACCAACAGCAGCATATCGTATGTCAGCAATCAAAAATAGTACTCACGTTATGAATTTGTTCTTCAGCATCTGTTCTAACCTGCCCTTGGTTAAAACAAAAGACAAAAAAAATGTAAACCTACTCTTAATGGGTAACACAAGAGAACTCTGCTAAATTCAGGCCTACGCACTACCAAGAGTGTTTGCAAGATATAGGGGGATTGCAGTTTTTCTCTCATGTTTATTACCTTTTGGGCAGGAGATACATATTTATGAAAAAGCTCAACATCTTGAGGACATTTGGAGAGCACGATGCTTGTCACGGTCTTGAAAAGATCCTCCATAACCTAACAGGGAAAACACAGAAGAGCATGAAAACTGAGACCACCTATATATCCTAGGCTAGACATAAAACGTGTCACATGCAGACCAAGAGTATCTTTGTCCCCCTCTAGTGGCTGGACTACATAAGAGCCTATCAGCTTGTTCCTGCTTCCAACTAAAGGGCTTAATCTTTTAGCCCAAGAGGCTGAGGCGTGGGCTTTGAGAGCTGCTCCCTTCTGATGACCTGATATTCTTAAGGTTTTGGCAATGAAAGATATGTATTTAAAACACTCAAACAGCAACCCAGGTCAGCAGCAAAGAAAAGTTGTTACCGCCTGTATTTGTTGGTCTCGGGCCAGTTCATGAGGGGTGTTTTGCCCTTTAATGAACAGTTCTTTTCCTGCTTTGTTATTATGAATTGTAATACGGTAGCATTTTGAGGACCCATCCAAGATCAGGACCCCACTGTGCAAGGCACTGTATAATCATAGAGTAAGAGACAGTTTTGGCCCTGAAGAGCTTACAAGCCAAACAGACAGAGGGTGGGAGAAAGAAAAACATTATTCCAATTTTTACAGACAAGGAGGTGCACAGAGAGACTAAGAGACATCTCCACAAAGGTATTTCAATGGGAGGTAGGTGCCCAAATACCTTTCAGGAACTAGGCTGAAGAGCCTTGCCCAGCATGACACAGGGAGTCTGTGGTAGAGTTGGGAACTGAACTCAGAGCTCCTGAGTCCCAGCCCAGTGCACCAACCACAAGCATACCCTTCCTTTGGAATTTTGCTCTTCTGTGGCACATGCAGAGGAGAATGTGATACCGATGGGGTGTGAACATTTGCTAAGCCTCCTGCTTTCTTTCCAACTCACGGCAGTGTCCCAACTCCGCAGACCTGTGTCAGGGATAGAATGGTGCAGTCGGGCCGCAGCTCAGCTGAAGCAGGGACTAAAGCTTAGCACCTCCCAATAAAAGGGAGGTTTTAACATGTTCTGAGGCATTCTCTCAGATCGCAAGTGGTGACTGTGCCCTCAGTAGCAGAGTCCTGAATCTACTATTTACTCCAGGTTACTAGTAGCCATTGGCTAGCCCAACAGCGACTAACTGAACATTTGAGGTGCAGCAATTCCCGGTCAGTAGAACCTGAGGCAGCAAGGGCTTCTGGGACATACACAGCCTTGCTGCAGAGCTGAGGTGTGTGTGGTTTACACAGGTGTTTCAGGGAGAGCGAACATAGACCTCCAAAAATCTCTCTTCTAGTGCCTCTCCACACTGGGGAAATTTCCTCCCAAACTCCTAACTGGATTTGAAACCAGTTCAGCTAAAGCAGGTTTAAAAGTGGATTGGAATCGCAGTATAGACCAGCTTTTAGGCACTCTGTCCAAGTTCTCCAGCTAGTCTCAACCGGAGAAGGTATTTCTTCACCTCCTGTCGCAAACTGTTGAAGCGCTGCTGTGCATTATTAAACACTTGCTGCCTTCTTCCCAAGAGGGGGCTGTATTGCCACCATGGGTAAATGGATTCCTACAGGGCTAAACGCTGCTCTCGGTTACTTCTGTACAACTCCATGGACAGCAACGGGGATGCCTGGATATAAACAACAGAATTTGTCCTCCAGTTTCTAAAGAGTTTGCAGATCCAAATGGCTGAAAGGCCCTACCACATGGAAATAAAGACCATTACCATTATTGCTACACCTACACGGGATAAATTAAAAGCCAACATTCCTACAGTTGAACTGACGGAGCAGCAAGTGACCCAACAGTTGACTTTGCACTCTCTTTAAACTAGCAAGAAAAAGGCTTATGCAAATGAAATTAGGAAAATTCATTGATAATTACAACAGCCCAGTTTCAAGCAGGCAGCAACGAAGGGATTTTGCATTAAGCTTCCTCTTTCTAGGAAATGAAAGTACCATCTGGTGCATGAAACCAAAACTTTATTTTGTTTAAGTAGCACTATTTTTTGTTTTTGCTTTGTGCTAAAGTAAGAATTAGGTTCCCACAGCATCCAACATAAGCAGCTTTCTTCTTGCGGGAAAAAAAGTGGGTGGTATGGGAAAAAACAAGCTGAGAAATATTTCCAAGCTTGAGACTGAGGTTATATTTTGGAAAAACCAAAACCACATGGTTCACACTTTGTCTCTTCCTAACTGCAGTTACTCTTATTTATATCTGCATTGCCAAGGTACTTTATAAGGCAAAATCAAGAAGAAAGATCTCTGCTCTAAAGGGGCATGTCTTCACTGCAAAGTGAAGGTGTGACTAGCACAGGTAGGCATACCTGTTCTAGCTTTAATCCAGTTAGCACAGGTAACAACAGTAGTCAAGACGTGGTAGCATGAGCTAGCAACCCAAGCCACAAGCCTGTTGGTTACCCTGAGAGCATACATAGGTTGCTAGCCCATAGTGAAGCCCGTGCCACCATGTATACACTATGTTTGTTACCCATGCTAGCTAGATTCAAGCCAGCATGCCTACCCATGCTACAATAAAACCCTCCTTTTCAGTGAAGACATACCAACAAGGTTATAATTTTAACTGGACAAGATGGAGGGATGGGAAATAGGATATCACAAAAGCAAGTGGAGGAATATAGCCAATGCCTTGTTAATTTCATTTCTGTTAGTAGTTTGGTGATGGGATGGACTGGAGGGGCCAGGTTTATAGACCTCCTGGAAGAAGTGTTACCTGCAAAGGAAATTTTTTTTGTCTGTTCCCTTTATTTCTTAATAAAGGAGGCATAAAAGCTGGGGAGAGATGGAGGGAGGTAGCGGCGGAGTGGTGGTGGTGGTGGTGTAGTTTTAACATCCTCCACCCCAAATTTTTCTCCTGCTTTTTTCTTTTTAAACTTTAAAAGTCTTGACAACATCAAGCCTGGGCTTCCCTGATTTTGCTGGAGGACTTCTTGAAGGTCTCCAACTGGGATTCTGAGCTCAGACCTTAACTTTGTGGTACTCTGCTTGTGACTTTCGATATCCCCAAGCTAAGCCTACATCTGAAATGAAAACAGTAGATATTTCAACAAAGCAGCACTGTATTTGCAACAAAATTGAAGGTTTGAGACAACAGGGCTGCTGTGCGATGGAGAAGAATGTGTGAGCATCTCTGCTGTCAGTCTAAGGCACAATCACTGATACACTCCTGCATGGGATTATTTGTCTTCACGTTCACCCTGAATTATGTCCAATGACGATGATGTAGTCTTCGGTTGATTGCAGGTTGCTACATGTTCAAGCACAATCATGCACTTGTCACGATTCACCCGAGTTTTCATGCACTGATATTCCTATCCTCTTCATGCTTCCTCACACAAAATGGTGAGATTCATGTCAGATACTCGCTCACCTCCGCTGTGTGCATAGCTGTTGTGTAAGGAGCGACATTTCTAGAGAGCAAGGGCTGTGCTCATGGTGTGTCACAATAGAACAGTTAGCGGTGTCACCCAGCTGTCTACACTGGTCTGGTGCAAATGAATGATGTAACTGAACACCGTCGTAGGCAAACACATCACCCCGGAAACCAACTCTGGGATCCCACTGGAGCTCTTTCACCATTTTTGTACAGGAAATGTTTGCCTCAAGAAACAATTGCTCCGAAAGACCCACAGAAATAATTTGTCAGTGGAACAGCTGCAAAGAGAATATTTCTCATTGTGTTGACAATGACCTATTTCCTAATGACAAACACAAAACGTACATTAAAGGCACATTATTAAGGTTGCAAAGTCAAGCAATCAAGTTAAGAAGTGCCCAAATCAAAGTTGCCCATGCAACCTTAATTCAGTCCCCTTGTGCACATGCATGATGATCTTTAATTACATCATTACATACTATTTTTTTCCACAAGACCCCTGCCTCATTAAGTGCACAGGATGAACAGTGCTCACTTAATGAGGAGCTACTTAACAGTTTGTTTTCTCCTTGACCACAGCCTTATTTACTACACATGATTCAAATCCTGCTCTGAAGACAGAATTATTAATTTCCTCAAGGGCTTGTCTATGGTGCTCATCATTATGTTATCTGAGCACTTCACAAACATTAATTATCACTACACCCCTTGTGAGGGGAGGGCTATTATTACCCCCATTTTACAGATGGGGAACTGAAGCACACAGAGCTTAACACCAAAAGTATCTACTAATTTTGGGTGCCCAATTTGAGATACCTAGGTTATGATTTTTCGGTGCACTTAGCATAACATATCACTTTATTTGTTGACTTCAATTGCAGCTGTGAGTGCTCTGCACTTCTACATCAGACCCCAGGTGTCTCAAGTTGGGCACCCAGAAAATGAAGAACACAGAATTAGGAGCCACCTGTGAAAAGTGTGGTTTAAGTGGTTTGTCTAGTATCTCACGGAAACTCTATTGCAGAGGCAGGAATTGAATCTAATTCTTCAGGGCAGCATTCAGTTGTACTACAAGACTGTCCTTTCTCTTCCTGAAATGCCCTGTCTCATTCACTATGCACCTTCCGACGTCCGTAACAAATGAGGCAGATAACAGCCTCCCCTACTATATAGCACTGATTCACCCCCAGAGCACCAGCCACAACGTGCACTGAATGAGGCAGGGGTCCTGTGGGAAAATATTATGTAACCATGTAATTAAAGACTGTATCATAATGCATATGGACAAGTGGGTTAAATTAAGGTTGCACAGGCAACCTTAATTCTGGCATTTCCTAATTAATGAGTGTTTGACTTTGCAACCCTAATAATGTTCTTTTAATGTAGTTTTTGTGTGTGCAATTGAGTCGGATTTTATGAAAGCAAGCTGAAATATTCCATCATGGGGTATCATATTAACACCCACATGGGTCATCAGAAGAGTTGGAACCTTTAGGTGCACTGCACAGACCTCTGCCACTTGAGTTAATGGAGTAACTGACAGCAGTAGTAGGTTGTAATTGCCTATGTGGACCAGCACTAGTGGAGGATGGGATGCTTTGCACCAGCAGGGGAACTGAGGACTCATGGACGTTGAGCTCCATGCCAGGTGCTGGAGGGCAGTGTGCTCTAACACGCACAGACTCTTTTGCCCCTTCCCTCCAAGCTCAACCCCTTCTGCCCTAAATAACTCCGCGTCCCTCCACTGGTCCTGGTCTCTTCCCCCACCCTTGGCTCCTCATCCCAGTCCCATTATCACCACCAAGCCAGTCCCAGTCTCCACTCAGGCTTTCCATCCCAGTCCCAGTCCCCTGACCCAGCCAGTCCCAGCTTCGCCCCTCCCCTCTCCTTCTCTCCCCCATCTTTCACTAATGCAGACAAAGGCAATGAAGGTGTACATTCTGGACTATCTCCTGCCCAACCTCTGTGATTAGCTAAGAGATGAGACCATCTCATCTTGCAGGTCATTCATCTTTAACCATTCATACCTTTAACATTACCAAGTCAGTATTTTTGTACGGTTTTTGGAGATCTCACTGAGAGTGACTGATAGCAAGCCAAATCATAGGACTGTGAATGACTAAGTTAACATGTATAAGAGTGGACAACTGCAATACCATTTGTACTACATTACATATTGCGTTCCTTGACAAATGCTTTATGATGATACAAAAAGAAGCTGTTTCCTAAGAAAAAAGAGCGTTCAGTTTTTTCAACATTAACGTTTTATTAAACTATTTTTACATGGAATCATGCCGAGGCAGTATGGGAGTTTGTCTGTGGATACTGATTGTTCAAAGCTACAGTTTGTTTGACTGGTCGGGTCTTTTTGATGCTCTTCCTAAGGTACTTATACAGCCCCCATTAGTGCAATATACAAGTGCCTCAGAGTTGTAATATATTTATCTGCACAACACTCCAAATCAGGAGCACAAAGGCCAAGGACAGAGCATCACAGAAGAAGCCTGGAGCAGAGCAGAGATCTGAACTCTAGTCTCCCAAATCCCAGCCTAGCACACGAACTACTGGACCAGACCCATGATGGGCAAGGAAAAAGTCAATGGGGGGTGGGGGGGGGTGGAACTCAGTGCCATTGGAGCGGGGAACGGCATCCGTGGAGGAAGAAAGGGAGGGTCTGCATGAAAGAGTGACATGACTGCTCCTGCCAAGCTGCCTTTTCATCAGCAATCTGTCAAATTTAACCCATCTTCCTGGGTAAAGCCTAACCTCCACCAGCTGCTCAATAGTCCAAATACAGTGTCTAGTGCAGAGCAGCAAAAGGTGGCGTTGGGCCATGAAGTGCTGCTGACAAAGCAACAGAGCGTGGAGAAAATCAGAGGAAGCAGAAGGAATTCAAACTGCCCACGGGACCTCAGAAAGGGTTAACAAAATAACAGAACGGAAAAGGCGTTTGTCTATGAGGAGCTATACTTCCCTCGAGGAAGCGTATGGGGATAATGCTGCTCCCCCAAATAGTGCTAAGGTTTTCTTCATGCAACTATTTATAAATTCTTCAGCCAAACTCTCACAGCTATAATCTCCATATGCATATTAGTGTGCTGTTGGTGCACCTCTCTGGTGGTTAGTGGCGTGTATCCTTCGGCATCATGCCTGTCAATGCACCACAGGCTTCTAGTAGCCTACTCATGTAGCCTGCATAATAGCTTCCTGTTATAATATTTGCTAGCTATTCTGTGACATGGCCCAATGTTCTTCGGAGAGAAGAGGAGATAGAATAACCCACATGTGACACGGTAATCAGGAGACTTGGCTAGAGTGCTCAGCACCATGCAGGATCCCCAATCCACCACAGCACTTAAGGATGTGCTTAACTTCGAGCATGTGAGCAACCCCATTGACTCCAATGGGACTACGACACATTTGCTCAAAAGCAAGCATGTACTTCAGTTTTTTGCTAGATTGGAATCACACTACTCAGCATCTAGCAGGACTGAGCCTTTGTTCTGAGCAGTTCTGGAAGGTGCTCAGATACCATGGTGATGAGGACTGGCTCTGAATCAGAGTAGAATGATGTCATCATATGTCATAATGGATAGGACCAAGGGAGTGGAGTTCCCATCGATGTAGACTTCTTCATTCTGAATTTTCCATCTTGTGTGGTTAAACTCTCGACCTTAAGGCTGCACTGATATAGTGGACATTGACAAGATTTAATTCCATGATATCTTCTTAATCAGGGGATCTGACACAACTCCTTGAATGCGAAACCTCTGTCTTTAAAGAGCCTGCAGCCATCACAGCAGACGAATAAGTGCAAAAGTTGCTATTAAAACATTGCATATATCCCCTTCAGTCTTGGATGTCTGGCATTGTGAATGCAGCACATATAGTGTCAACAATGTCGAGAACACTATTAGCACTCGGGTCCTCAAAAACTCCCCCACACAAAGCCCAGCTCTGTCTGTCTGTCAGTGGCCAGGTGACAGCAACCAGAGCAGCAGGGACCTAGCTTCATCTGCTCTAAAGTGATTCCCTTGCTTGAGCAGAAAGTCATAATTATTCAGAATTAAATACTCACTAACTACCATAAGAAAAACAACTGGGAACAGATGCAGTATTGTCAACCCCAAGCATAAAAAACCATGAGTCAAGACCCACATCATGAGGGTTTATTTTTTTAAATAATACATTTTGGGTGCTTTTTTATTTGGCTTCTGGATTTTGACCCTTCAGGTTAGACTTGGGTCATGTTTTCAAGCTCTTCTCCATGACTTTGAGGACTAGGAACTGACTGATTTTTAAATGAAAGCTGAGAGTCTCATGTAATCATATGACTCCCGCAGCTGGGGCTTTAAGAAAAGAGGCTGAGTACCACAGGACGGGGGATAAAAATCACAAGAGTTGGCAACATTGTGGGACAGCTCTGGGGACTGTGTAATGCAACACAGTACCTTTCATTACAGGATGACAGTAAAAAAACTATCACATCCTGGGAGATACTGAATGAAAAGTGGTATGAGCTATTGGTGGCTTATGCGAAATAAGTTTTGCCATCTCAGTCTGTTTCCTAGTGGGCAGGCGTCTACAGCCCCAAAGCCACCACTCCTGTGCTGGCAATAACTTGTCCTTGTTGCTTGTATCAAAGAGGTCAAGGATAGAATGGACAGAGATCCTGAACTTTTCTCTCTCTCTCTCTCTCTCTCACACACACGTAGCCCATCTGGGTAAGAGGTCAGCCTCAGTGGCAATAGGGTAGTGTCAGGACTTAGGCCAAAATCTTCAGGCTCCTGTGTGTGAAATAAGGCTTGTGTATTCATGTTGACGCCCCTATACAAATGGCTTGATATCCAATAGAATAGAGCAACCAAAACTCCCAGTCACTGGCATTGATGGGAGGTGCAGGTAGTCCACACTTCGGAAATATCAGGCTGTTTGTATTTTGGTACCAAGACATGGATTTAGACACCTAACTTGAAACACCCACGCATGCAAATTTGGCCATTAGTTGCCAGGGCTTTCAACTGGGCATCCTTTGTAAAGCACTAAACCCAGTGACAACAAACTTTCAACAGAAAAACTGCACGGTGCACTGAGCTGTGCAAGGGTGTTGCATTTAGATCAGTTTCTCTAAAAACATATGGAGAAACAGAAACTTAACTGAGACCTTAGTGCAGCTTTCAGATATTTTTTAATGGCTTGCCCAGTGATTTCAAGAAACAGGAACTCTACTTCTTTAAATAAGAACATCACAAGAATAAGTATTTTGCAATCCCGAATGTGACCTGTAGAATAAACCACTGTGATAGGAAGAAGAATTTCTCTCACAGCTGCTGATGGTGGTCAGAGATTGAGGGGGGAGGGGAGAACCCAGAGAAATTAGGATTTTGCAAGACATTTAACAACAACAACAAAAATTCTCAAAGCCAAAGGGGAAAAGTTCTTTCCTTCCCCCTAAACAGAGCAAAACCCATAAACCTTTCAGAACTTTGAATTATTTTTGAATTGCAGAACCTGAGAAATTCTGAAAGATTCTAATTCTCTATTTCCTCTGGACTGACTCTTCCCCACAAGCCCCAGGAGGTGGGGTCCTCAGAACAACTAGGACAGCAATGTGTAAACTGTGCTTTCTGAGAGCCAGAGGGTGGCATCTGTGCAAAATGGCTCTCATCTCAGCTTTAGTACGCAGGTAAGACCAGCAGTGATTACATGTTCCAGCCTTCTGCTAAAATCAAGGTAGAATATTACACGCTGGGAATAGTAATCTCTGCAGGTTGTTCCTTTGTATTAAAAATTAGCGCTGTCCTGGAGCACGTCATAGCTATCTCTGTTTGGCCAATGGCTCACACAATGGATCAGCCCTTTTCTCCAATCCTTCCTCATTTCCCCTCAATGGCCATTCCTCTGCTCACAGAGAGCTTAAATGCTTAGCTGTCTTCAGTACAACTCCTGATTTATCTAGAGAGATTACAGTAGGTGATAGGAAAAAGAAAAGGAGTACTTGTGGCACCTTAGAGACTAACAAATTTATTTGAGCTTAAGTTTTCATGAGCTATAGCTCACTTCATCGGATGCATTCAGTGGAAAATACAGTGGGGAGATGTATATATATATATATATAGATAGGAGGTTCAACTCCACTGCCCGTGAGGCTGAACACAGTGAATGGAGGAGAAAGCTCCAATACCTTTAAAATCACACACAAACTGGTACCTACCTGAATGATGTCCTGGAGGCTTTCAGTAAAAGACATCTCTGCTTCTACCATGTAGAACTCTGCCAGGTGCCTGCGACTTTGAGAGTTCTCGGCTCGAAAGGTTGGGCCGAAGGTGAACACCTGTGTAAATGCACTGCAATGCAAAAAGAAACAAGATGCAGTTTAGACACAAGATAAGACGGCAGATTTTGAACGGGGAGCACAGATGGGTACATTCTACCCAAGCTCCACCTACAATCCCATTTTCCTCCCACAATCCCAGAGTAGCTGGGATCTTTCTGTTAAACTGATTAACTGATTCAGCAAAACAGTTATCAGCACTGTCATTTAAAATTGCCATCATTATGCTTCAGAGATAACACACTGAGATAAGTGAGGCAGTTCCCACCTCTTTGTTACTGAGTCAGCCTCATTCAGATAACATATGGCATGTGGATGGGTTTTGCCATCCACATTAGTGCTAGACACATTTTTCTTAGTAAATGAGAGCTAACACTGCAGAAATCAGGGTCTCAGAGACATGCTGGCACATCACAATGCTCAGGACAGACAAAGCTCCAGCTGCCAGACACTATTGTTCGACCATGTTATTCACACCTGCTCTTCAACAGGTTTAACTGACATAGTAGTGGTAAAAATGCCTCAAGCTACTGCAGTCTGGTAGACATGAGGGCTCCCATCACCGATGCAGCTGAACAGGTGCTAGCGGCAACAGGAAATATTTTGTAGTATCGCTGTAACCTTCTCTTACACAGTGTGGCTCTCTGCCGCCCTCTAATGGCTGGTCCACAGAGGTTTACAGGTCTGCAACAGCCTTTGAGATAAATAGACCTGGGTCTTATTCATTTCAGGGAGTAGAGACTCCTTCTTTTAGATCCATAGGTCCCACATTCAATCCCCACTTCCAGTGACCCATCTGGGGCATTGTGTGACTTAAATGTGCTCAAAGCTTGTCTCCTAATTGTTTGGTATTTGCCCAACAGCCTTCCATGGAATCTATTTCATCTCTTCTCTCTCTTATGCCACACTCATTAGCATGGAAACTGAGGGCCTTCCAGATCACCATCTTCCTCCACGAAAATTCTTCCTACCGAAAGTCAACTCCTTTCAGTTTGTTTTTATCCTGGGAAGGTTACATTCAAAGCAGCAAGTTTTCCATTGTGATCTGAAGACTGCCAGATTCATGGAAGTTCTAATTCAGGAGAGAGCTTCACAGCAATAGGCCAGCGGCTTAAACAGCCTTGTCACTCCCACCCCTACACTTCAGTACAGGGGTGGCCAACCTGAGCCTGAGAAGGAGCCAGAATTTACCAATGTACATTGTCAAAGGGCCACAGTAATAAGTCAGCACCCCCCGAATCAGTTCCCTGCCCCCCTGGTCCCAGCACCTCCCACCCACCGGCAGCCCTGCCGATCAGCACTTCCCCCTCCATCCCAACACCTGCTGATGATTCGTGGCATGCAGGAGGTTTGGGGGGGGGGAGGGAGGAGCGAGGGCATGGCAGCCTTAGGGGACAGGGCAGGAAGGGGTGGAGTGGGGGCAGGGCCTGTGGCAGAGCAGTGAGCACCTCCTGGTACATTGGAAAGTTGGCACCTGTAGCTCCAGCCAGGGGTGGCGAGTTATATCTCCACGAGGTGCCTTGGCACCAGCAATATTCAGAGCCCAGGGGCCCAGCTCCACCATATTCGGCCCCCCCCGCACCTCCCCTGAGTGTCCCCCGGCCCCCGCTTGCTGCCCCCGGCCCACCACTGCGAGCCTCCCTGCCTCCGCCTCTGCCCTGCAGCTCCATGCTGCCTCCCTACAGCAACTCCCATCTCCACTGGCAGGGCAGACTGACTCTGAGCCTGCCCTTCCACCTCAGACCCTTCCCTTTTCTGGCGGGACCCTCCACCAGCACAGGGGGCCCCCACGCCGGCAGTCACCACTCCTGCCCCATGCTGGGCAAGGGGCAGCCCCATCCCTCACCCTCAGTGAGACTACAGTCAGGGCAACAGCAGGGGAGGGGCACACAGCACCCCCCGGCACCCACCACGGGGGAGGTGGGGGAGATTCCTGGGCCTGAGAGGGACCCTAGAGCACATGCCGTGACAGTGGTGGGGGTGAGTATGCTGCTGGAGGGGCGGGAAAGGGGGGCTCCTCCCCCAGAGCTCACTGCTGCCATCAGGGAAAGGGCTGGGGGGAGTCCTCCTCTCTGGCCCCTGTCCCGGAGCAGCCTGCCTGCACCCCAAACTCATCCCCAGCCCTGCCCCACCCCAGATCCCACACCCCCAGACAGAGCTTTCACCCCCACACACACCCTCAACCCTCTACCCCCAGCCCTGAGCCCCTCCAACACCCCAAACCCCTCATCTCCAGCCCCAGCCAGAGCCCTCATCCCCCCGCACCCCAACCCTCTGCCCCAGCCCTGAGCCCCCTCCAACATCACAAACCCTTCATCTCCAGCCCCAGCCAGAGCCCTCATCCCCCTGCACACCAACCCTCTGCCCCAGCCCTGAGCCTTTCTAAGCCCCAAACCCCCCCGCTCCGGACAGAGCCCTCACCCCCCACACTCCTACTCTCACCCTGAGCCCCTCCCACACCCCACATTCCCAGCCCCAGACAGAGCCCTCACCCCTACTCTTGCCCTGAGCCCCTCCCATACCCCAAACCCCTCGTCTGCAGCCACACCCCACAGCCCTTACCCCTGCACCCCCTCCCATCCCCAAACTCCCTCCCAGAACCTGCACCCCAATCCCCTGCCCCAGCCTAGGGCCCGCACCCCAGACCTCCTCCCGTACCCCAGACCTCCTCCCGCACCCAAACTCCCTCCCAGAGCAGGTGGTGGGTGGCGTTTGGGTGGGGGTGGGTTCTGGGCTCCACCAAAATCTCTACGAACCTGCCACCCCTGGCTCCAGCCCCAGAGTCGGTGCCTGTACAAGGAGCTGCATATTAACTTCTCAAGAGCCGCATGTGGCTCCGGAGCCACAGGTTCGCCACCCCCGCTTCAGCAGAATATAGCTGTGATCACGAACAGTAGAATGGGTCTAGATTAGCTGTGCCATTCGGTTTATTCTTTACCTGCCGCTATCTTTAACGGTAGGCAGCATACAGGAAAACAAACTCTCCTAGTAGAGATTAAGAGTTGCTTGATATTCACGCGAAGCAGTGAAGTGCAGGAGTTGTACATGGAATCCGAGACAAACTCAGTAAGGGTACACACTGAAAGAGGATGTGCAGCTGACAAAAATCTGATCACAAAAGTTTCCATTCATGTTAATTCTGATAAACAGAAGGGTTAAAAAGAAAAAAAAAAAACCCAAAAACCCAAGATCACAAAAAATTAAAAAGTTTCAAAAGCGTCATAGGATTCCAAATAAAGGAACATACATGTTATTGATCAGTTAGCTCTTCCTTCTGATCTCCATGTTGCAACAAGTTTATACAGTACTATTTGGAGGAAAGAGCACTTCCACTGTCCAGTAATGACCAGGAATGAGACAAATGATAATGCTGTTGGAAAAATCATTTTCCTAGCTCATCACTTACAAGATAAGAGACAACCAATGGATACGGACAGCCAGAGGAGCACAAGGAAACAAGACAATATTGGTCAGCATGATAGACAGTACACCAGTGGCCTAACGTATCACAGCAAAGGAAAATTTTAAGGAGGCATTTGAAGGAGAATAGGGAACTAGCTTTGCGCATGTTTACGGGGAGCTCCTCCCAAGCACAAGAGGCTGATCCATGACTGGGGTTCTTAGACACTACTGAGATACAATTAATAACATTCCCAGTTCCCTTAAGACCAGTAGCGTATGTTTACACTGCAATAAGAGACTCCTGGCGTGGCTGTGGCTGGCCCATGTCAGTCTACTCTGGCTCGTGGTGCTCAGGCTCCAGAGATATCAAACTGTAGCATAGACTCAGACTTTAAAGTCAGAAAGGACCATCGTGATAAGAACATAAGAATGGCCCTACTGGGTCAGACCAAGGGTCTATCTAGCCCAGTACCCTGTCTTCTGACAGTGGCCAGTGACAGGTGCCCCAGAGGGAATGAACAGAACAGATAATCATCAAGTGATCCATCCCCTGTCGCTCATTCCCAGCTTCTTGTAACAGAGGCTAGGGACACCATTGCTGCGCAGCCTGGCTAATAGCCATTGATGGACCTATCCTCCATGAATTTATTTAGTTCTTTTTTCTTATGGTCTTGGCTTTCACAACACACTCTGGCAAGGAGTTCCATAGGTTGACTGTGTGTTGTGTGAAGAAATACTTCCTTTTATTTGTTTTAAACCTGCTGCCTATTAATTTAATTTGGTGATCCCTAGTTCTTGTGTTATGAGAAGTAGTAAACAACACTTCCTTATCTACTTTCACTACACCAGTCATGATTTTATAGGTCTCTATCATATCTCCCTTTAGCCGTCTCTTTTCCAAGATGAAAAGCCCCAGTCTTATTAATCTCTCCTCATACGGAAGCCATACTATACCCCTAATCATTTTTGTTGCCCTTTTCTGAACGTTTTCCAATTCCAGTACACCTTTTTTGAGATGGGGCGACCACATCTGCACTCAGTATTCAAGATGTGGGCATACGATGGATTTATATAGAGGCAACATATTTTCTGTCCTATTATCTATCCCTTTCTTAATTATTCCCAGAATTCTGCTCGCTTTTTTGACTGCCACTGCACATTGAGTGAATGTTTTCAGAGAACTCTCCACAATGACTCAAAAATCTCTTTCTTGAGTGGTAACAGCTAATTTAGACCCCATCACTTTATATGTATAGTTGGGATTATGCTTTCCAATGTGCATTACTTTGCATTTATGAACACTGAATTTCATTTGCCATTTTGTTGCCCAGTCACCCAGTTTTGAGAGATCCTTTTGTAGCTCCTCGCAGTCTGCCAAGTCTTAACTATCTTTAATAATTGTGTATCAACTGCAAATTTTGCCACTTCACTGTTTACCCCTTTTTCCAGATCATTTCTGAATATGTTGAATAGGACGGGTCCCAGAACAGACCCCTGGGGGACACCACTATTTACCTCTCTCCATTCTGAAAACTGTCCATTTATACCTACCCTTTGTTTCCTATCTTTTAACCAGTTACCAATCCATGAGAGCACCTGCCCTCTTATCCTGGGGCAGCTTACTTTGCATAGAGCCTTTGGTGAGGGACCTTGTCAAAGGCTTTCTGAAAATCTAAGTACACTATATCCACTGGATCCCCTTGGTCCCTATGCTTGTTGACCCCCTCAAAGAATTCTAGTAGATTGGTGAGGCGTGATTTCCCTTTACTAAAACCATGTTGACGCTTCCTCAACAAATTATGTTCATCTATACGTCTGACAATATTGTTCTTTACTAGTGTTTCAACCAGTTTGCCCGGTACTGAAGTCAGGTTTACAGGCCTGTAATTACCGGGATTATCGAGTCTGACCTCCTGCAAATTGCAGGCCACAGAACCTCACCCACCCACTCCTGTAATGTACCCCTACTCTCTGGCTGAGTTACTGAAGTCCTCAAATCATGATTTAAAGACTTCAAGTTACAGAGAATCCACCATTTATACCAGTTTAAACCTGCAAGTATTCCCTACCCCATGCTGCACAGGAAGGTGAACTCCCTGCACCCCAACATCTCTGCCAATCTGACCTGAAGGAAAATTCCTTCCAAACCGTAAATAAGGTGATCAGTTAGATCCTGAGAACGTGGGCAAGACCCACCAGCCAGACACCCTGCGAAAGAGCCCTCCCCATCTAGTATCCCATCACCAGCCGCTGGAGATATCGGCAGCTAGCAGTTGCAGATCGGCTACATGCCATTGTAGGCAGTCTTCTCATACTATCCCCTCCATAAATTTATCAAACTCAGTCTTGAAGCCAGTTAGGTTTCTGCCGCCACAGATCCCCTTGGAAAGCTTTTCCAGAAATTCGTTCCTCTGATGGTTAGAAACCTTCGGCTAATTTCAAGCCTAAATTTATTGATGGCCACTTTATATCTGTTTGTTCTTGTGTCCACATTGGTGCTTAACTTAAATAACTCCTCTCCCTCCCTGGTATTTATCCCTCTGGTGCATTTATAGAGAGCAATCATATATCCCCATAGCCTTCTTTTGGTTAGGCTAAACAAGCCAAGCTCTTTGAGTCTCCTCTCATTAGGTAGGTTTTCCATTCCTTGGGTCATCCTACTAGCCCTTCTCTGCACCTGTTCCAGTTCGAATTCATCTTTCTTAAACATGGGAGACCAGAATTGCACACAGTATTCCAAATGAGGTCTTACTAGTGCTTTGTATAATGGTATAAAGACTTCTCTGTCTCTACTGGAAATACTTCGCCTGATGTATCCTAGGAATGCATTAGCCTTTTTCACATCCACATCACATTGGCAGTTCATAGTCATCCTGTGATCAACCAATACACCCAGGTCTTTGTCCTCCTCTGTCACTTCCAACCGATAAGTCCTTATAGCAAAATATCTTGTTGTTTGTCGCTAAGTGCATGACCTTGTACTTTGCACTGTTAAATTTCATCCCATTTCTTTTACTCAGTTTTCAAGGTCATCCAGATCTTCTTGTATGGTATTCCGGCTCTCCTCAATATTGGCAATACTTCCTAACTTTGTGTCATCCATAAATTTTATTAGCACACTCCCACTTTTTGTGCCAAGCTCATTATGTTAATGTTAAATAAGATTGGTACTGAGACCGATTCCTGAGGAACTCCACTAGTACCCTCCCTCCAGCCTGACAGTTCACCTTTCAGCATGACCCATTGTAGTCTCCCCTTTTAATCAGTTCCTTATCCCCCTTTCAATTCTCATATTAATTCCCATCTTCTCCAATTTAATTAATAATTTCCTATGTGGAACTGTATCAAATGCCTTACTGAAATCCAAGTAGATTAGACCTACTGCATTTCCTTTGTCTAAAAAAAAAAATTACTTTTCTTCTCAAAGAAGGAGCTCACATTGGTCTGGCACAATCTACCTTTTGTAAAATCATGCTGTATTTTATCCCAGTTACCATTTGGGCTTGGGGTGAAGCCCAGACTCTGAGACCTCATGTGCGGGGAGGGTCTTAAGAGCCCAGGCTCCAGCCCAGGCTCAAATGTCTACACTCCTATTTTTAGCTCCACAGCCTGAGCCAGCTGACCCAGTCTCTAGGACTCCATGCCATGAGTTTATCGCAGTACAGACATAACCTTAGCATTTGAAAGTGACATCTGAAAATCAGGAGCTTAATTTTCATAAGATTCATAGATTCCAAGGCCAGCGAGGACAACTGTGACCATCTAGCCTGACCTCCAGTATAACACAGGCCATAGAACTTCCCCAAAACAATTCCTGGAGCAGAGCTTTTAGAAACGGAGCCAATCTTGATTTAAAAATGGTCAGTGATGGAGAATCCCAAGAAGTACTGAGCACCCTCAATCCCAACTGAAGTCAATGGGAGCTGATGGTTCTCAGCACCTCTGAAAATCAGGCCCTTTTATGTCCTCAGATGCAACCGGGGGCGAGGGGGGGGGTAAGATACCAGACAAACCCTAACGTGTGCCAAAGCGTGGCAGCTGGGGCATTATTGTCTGTAATACTGTCCTGATATATGCTACCACAGGAACACAAAATAGGCTTTGAAACAAGACCCTCGGTAGCCAATTTCACACAAAGCAGGACTGAGCCCACCGGAGCCAACTGTTCACATAGCTAATAGACACTATCTGAATGAAAACAGCACTAGCAAAGAGTGCAACGCTACCTTTAATAAACTGCTCTCTCTCCAAAACTGCTATTTGATTTCATTCACTTCTCTTCTCATTCACTCCCAGTCTGGAGCCCAACATTGTACTGTACCACACAAAGCACACATCCTATGGCACCAGCATGTTAAATCCTGTAAGATGCTGAACACTCTGGCCCTGATCCAGCAAAGCGCTGAGGCACATGCTTAATTTTAGGCATGTGACTGGCCCCATCTAAGTCAATGGAACTACTCACATGTTCCATGTTAAGCACGAGACTAAGTGCTTTGTTGGATTGGGGTCACAGCGCTCAGCACCTTGCAGGACTGAGCCCTTGTGATCCAGGTCTTTGAACTGTACTCAGAGATCATTAGTCGAGTCCGACCTGTATGTATATTCCCAGGACCAAGGGAAACCAAAACACGGGGAAAATGACCATCTCTCTCCACTCCAACACCTCTATTTCCCTTGCTACTCAAATCCTCCTGGTTCTCTCCCATTTGACCCATTTCGTGGGGAGCAGCCAGGCGGCTGATGGCTGGCTATCCCCACTTCCCTTTCTCATGGCTTGTCCACATGTAGAAGTTACGCTGGTTTCACTCAAGTCGATTTAAAAAACAACTATTACAGGAGCATGTTAAATGGTAAGAGCTAGGTTTAAACCAATATAAGAGGCCCAAAGCTACACCACTTTAAACTGGCTTAAAAGCACACCTTTAAACCAGCACAGCAACATTGCAGACTTGGGCTCAGCCACCCAGCTCCATTGATGACTTTTATGCTGCAATTCAACTTTAGTTAACAATTCTGCTAATCACTCATGGGCAAGGAAAGGATCCAGCTCCCCTTCTCACAGCGAGGGCTCTGCAGGAATAATAAAGACTTACTTGTGTCACCGAAC
This sequence comes from Lepidochelys kempii, assembly GCF_965140285.1. Lineage (NCBI taxonomy): Eukaryota > Metazoa > Chordata > Testudines > Cheloniidae > Lepidochelys > Lepidochelys kempii. The sequence continues at coordinate 17,738,376 of NC_136380.1, forward strand.
TAAGCAAATATACCTCTGAGCCATTTTACACAGTCAGCTTAATAACCATCACGCAGCAAGTTAGTGACAAGGCTGGGAATAGGACCCAGGAGTCCTGACTCAGGGCTAGCTACTAGACCACACATACACATGTTTATTACTTCTTATTTGTTTTGCTGCAGTGCTCCCAAAGTTGCAGGTGCATTGCCAACACAAAGAAATCACTGGAATGGGTCTTTAGGGCAGGTTTGACCCAGAAGGCAACCTGTGCTGAGTGGGAATAAATCCTTTTCTGAAACAAGAGTAAGTGGACACAGAATGTGACCTACAAAGATAGTGTTCTCTTTGCTGATCCTCCACCCCCACAGTTTGTTCCCAGATGAAAGGCCCTTTCTTAAACGTCAGATCAAAAACCTAAAAAGTGTTTCAATCCAAGGGTGGTAAGCAAGACATGACGTCAAGAGAGAGTAGGAGCAGCAGATAAGGATGGGAAAGCACCTGAGGCTGAGCTTCCTCAGCATGCTGTCCTCTCTGGAGGAAGAGGAAGCCGAAGAGGAGTGCAAAAAAGGCTCATTCTTACACAGTTCCATTGTATTTCACCTGACCTTGCTCATTTTGTGAGGCTTTTATCACTGAGGGCCAACCTGCCCCCCAGGCACTTTCCATAAACGGAGGATTTTGCCCCAATGTCCAAGGCCAAGACTCCCCCTCCCTCAACCACTGGGCACCAGCTGGCTGCCACTCTAAACTCAGGGGAGGCTGTCTTTAAGCAATGCAGCGGTTCGCGACAGGCCGTGGGACCTTTCAGGATACAAAGCACTATATGCCGCTGCTCATTCAAGCAGGCAGAGCCAACGCACACAGGGCCAGGCTGTCAGAGAAGCTGAGCACCCACTGATCCTAAGAAAGTCAGTGGGAGGAAAGGAGACAGAACGGGGCTGCTGGCTGGAGCCGGCTCACACTCTAACTGAAACTCCTTTCAAGATGAAAAATGGCCTTTCTTGAAAACAAACATTTACAATGAATATTTGTTTTAAAAAACTTGAGAAAAAGCAAAACACGTGATTTTGCCCCAACTTCTTCCTCGTCCCCACCCTGCCTTCATTTGAAAAACAGACACTGGGGTGACAAAGTCCATTTTTTTATTTTTTTTATATATATATATATATATTTATTTTCAGGTTTGGGGGATTTTTGTTGAAAAAAATTGGAAAAATTCATTTGAAATAATTTCTGTAAAATATAGTCTTTTTGATCAGCTCTACTGATAACTATAGATGTGGAAAGATACACCTCGACCATTTGCTCATGCAATGCAAGGGTGGCTTTAGGCCTATGCAGGAGATGCTGGTGGCTGCTGTTTCAATACTTGATGTGACAAGGTAGAACTATACTTCCTTCTGTATACAGCCAAAAACAAGCTGCTATCTGAGATGGTTAGACAGGCACGGACTGAGAAGTGCCAAACTTCTGCCACCAGTCAGTCAGATCAGGCAGCAGTCTCCCACACCGTGATTGCCAAGGGGCAAACGGAGCCCTGCACCCGCTGCAGGATGAAGAGTGGGCCCGGAACAATAGCACAACCATACCTAGAGGCCTGGCTCTCTCCAGTTGCAATTTCATCAGTTCTGCACTTGGTGCAAAGAACTGGGGATAAAGACATTGAAGGAGGTACCAAACAAAATTAATATAGGGTCACCCAGGTCAGATTGACACAGATCCAGGCATATTCATATAATCTAATAAATAAATATTAATCATATTCTTTGCATTTCTACAGCCACCTGCCATCCCAGGCCCTCTAAGCACGTGACATACGAATTGAGCCTCACAACACACCTGTGCATTATCCTTATTTTACAGATGGGGAAACTGCAGCACACAGAGGTAAAATGAATTGCTTCAAGCCATACTGCAAGCTTATGGCTGGACCACAAATAGAACTGAGATCTCCTAAGCACTACTCCTCTGCATTTACTATATGATGTCTTATTTTCAGTGGAGTTTTGTTTTTCCCTGGTTTTGATTTTCATCAAATCACTTTATTTTTAAAAAAATCAATAAAGCCTCCAGATTAGCAATGACAGCACACCAGTTTTTAGGCATTAGTTCAAATAACCATTCCCATGTCTTAGCTAACTGGGACATTTCATAGTGGAATGACACAAAATGTTCCACAAACTGAGATAAAATATGTAGCAAAGATCTCATTCAAAACCTGATCATAAGAGGGGCAAAGTACACGACTTTAATGAAAGCAGTTGTGTCCCATCTTTACCCTCTATGCTGGAGAGGATGCACACCCTCCTCAAATTGCAGTGGAGTGGCTTTAAAGAGTTTTTTAAAGCATCAATTTTTTCAAACTATGTGTAGTCCCGGTATTCTACTGATTGCATGCAGCACAAAAACAGTGCTCAAAAATTACGCACACAGCTGCTCCGATGTACGAATGGAAATACGGCTGAGGCCCCTTTAAAAGTCTGGATCCAAGTATTTAAATCCTGCAGGTTTCAAAACCTACAGCATGCAAAACAAATGAACGACTATGCTAAAATCCTGAAAAAAAGTGGTTATGGCAACATTCGCCAGGTAGTGCTGTTACACATCACTTCCACTTTCTTTTTCTTAGGGTGCAAGCACTGTTCATCTTTAAAGAAATGCTTGCTGTTGTTTGTTTTGTGATGCAATCAGTTTGTTTTAAGGGAGGTGTGGAAAGCAGCAAGAGTTTGCTTTCTGCCTTCAGCTAACTACAGTCAGTTCCTGAGATACAGCTGGCACAGGGAGCTGCTCCAGGGGATGTACTGGCAGCCGCTTCCAGCAGTTCCCATTGGCTTGGAGCAGCGAACCGTGGACACTGGGAGCCACGATCGGCCAAACCTGCAGAGGCGGCAGGTAAACAAACTGGCCCGGCCCGCCCGGGGCTTTCCCTGGACAAGCAGCGGAACATGTTTGGGAACCACTGATCTAGACCATCCCTGACAGGTGTTTGTCTAACCTGCTCTTAAAAATTTCCAATGATGGAGATTCCACAACCTCCCTGGGCAATTTATTCCAGGGCTTAACCACCCTGACAGTTAGGAAGTTTTTCCTAATGTCCAACCGAAACCGTCCCCAACAGTTTCAACCCCAGGAGTCCTACTTTTGGCTCAGAGCTAACTATACCCATTTCTTCTTTTCCTTCTCCTCCTCCTCAGTTTGCTTAATTTGCTGCTGTTATCCTGTACTTTAAAACAACTTCACGGGGTTAATTGGTTGCTTTCCACCCCACCCCCTCTTTCACACTTTTGGTTTTTCTGACGTTTTAAACAGAACTTAAGACAGTTAAAGAGAATTTAGTTTGATATCACCCTGTCTGGCAAGAAATCACTTCTCAATGGTTGTGAAACCCTCATTTCTGTACGTTTTATCTTTATGGCCCCCACTTTTCTATTGTTAATCTGTCTGGTTCTCAAATTGTTTCTGTCTGCCGTACAATAAATGTTGCTAGGTGTAAGTTAATTAGGGTAGTGGAATATAATTGGTTAGTTAAATTTCAGTAAAATGATTGGTTAAGGTATAGCTGAGACTATTACTACATAAACAGGAAGTGGGTGGAAGGGAAATTGGACTCATGCTTGCTAAGGGGAGAGAATGGGAATGGGGAACAGGGACACAGGCAAGGCTCTGCGGCATCAAAACTGGGAAGGGGACACGAGGTAAACGCTCTGCAGCATCAGAGCTGGGAAGGGGGACATGGGGTAAACGCTGGGGACAATGGGGAACAGGCTCTATGGCGTATAGAGATAAGCCCGACTGGTGTGAAGGGCTTCGGAATATGCTTGCTTGGAAACTAACCCCAATAAACATCGTGTTGTCTGTGCTTCGGACTTCCAGTCGTTTGCTCCTTACTGTCTGTGTGACAAGAACCAGGGAAGTGGGAGGGTGAAGGGAAAGCCCTCTAAAAATGGAGATTCATAAACCTCCCTAGGTTTTATTTTATTTATTTATTCCAGTGCTTAACCACTCTGACAGTTAGGAAGTTTTTCCTAATGTCCAACCTAAACCGCCCTTGTTGCAATTTAAGCCCACTGCTTCTTGTCCTATCCTCAGAGGTTAAGAACAATTTTTCTCCCTCCTCCTTGTAACAACCTTTTATGTACTTGAAAACTGTTATGTCCCCTCTCAGTCTTCTCTTCTCCAGACTAAACAAATACAATTTTTTCAATTTTCCCTCAGAAGTCATGTTTTCTAAACCTTTAATCATTTTTGTTGCTCTTCTCTGGACTTTCTCCAATTTGTCCACATCCTTCCTGAAATGTGGCACCTAGAACCGGACACAATATGCCAACTGAGGCCTATCAGCACCGAGTAACGCAGAAGAATTGCTTCTCGTGTCTTGCTTACAACACTCCTGCTAATACATCCCAGAAGGATGTTCGCTTTTTTTGCAACAGTGTTACACTGCTGACTCATATTTAGCTTGTGGTCCACTATGACCCTCCAGATTCTTTTCCACAGTACTGTACTCCTTTCTAGGCAGTCACTTCCCATTTTGTATGTGTGCAACTGATTGTTCCTTCCTAAGTGGAGTACTTTGCATTTGTCCTTATTGAATTTAATCCTATTTACTTCAGACCATCGTTGCATCAAGCCCAACAGCATGTGCCTCAACTAGAGGACGTCTCGCCATGCTGACCGTCAACCTAGCACATCTCTTGTACTGACTATACCCCCAGGGATGTCACCCCAGTTTACAGATGAGTAGAGAGAGGTCAAACAGCTTGTCCAAGCAAGTTGCAAACCTCTGAGCAGGAGTCCCAATTCCCAGGTCCCCTGCTTTAAACACTAAAATCGCATTCCCATCAAATAAAAAAAAAGTAATTAAAAATCACTAGAGCAATTACAAACAAGACTGTAGTGTGCAGTAATTGAATTAAAACAGACATGTCATGGCTGCTTTTTATAGCTCCAATTAAGTGTCTGTACCAGTCTAATTAATGGAAGTTAGTTTGCCATCTAATTACAAGAGTCTGTGTTATGAGGGTGATTCAGACAAATGTTGCACAAGACACTTCATGAAGAGTTTTGTTTTAAAAGGATCCAAGATAAATTAGCCAATTACGCCTTACACTTGGTAACTCTTAACAGCAGGGGTGCTGAATAGGTCCTATACAGCATTCACGCATCTGCATCCAAACGTATTTAAGACTGTACAAGGCAGAGCAGTGATGTGCATGAAGAGAATACAGGAGGGAATTTCCTTTCATGTGCTGCATAATTGAGAAGCATCGAATTTCATCATTCTTTAAGGCAGCATTTCCCAACCTTCTAAAAGCTAAGCCTTCTTCAGGAAAATGATACCAATTGGAAAACGAAGCCCTGCTCTGTGTTGTTAAAGCCTACCCCAAAACGAATGGTCAGTCCCAGCAGATAGTGTAGATCTTTCTAGTGTGATACTACTCCTTTCTTCCATGTTCGGATGAGCAGTGAAATATTGACATTCAAGTTTACTGACGTCTGAGCAGCCACCAAAAAGAATAGGGCAGTTCACACCTCAGGGCTGTTTTTTTTCAGGCTCTCCGCAAACACAGGCAGACATTGTTCCATTGTTACACATGGGTCACCGTTTTGAGATTCTCTGTGCAGCTAGAACAGCCACAGTCTTAACCTTAAAGCTGGGGCTCTGGAGAATAACTGAGACGCCGATCTGCACCCATCACTGCAGCTAATACTTCGTACCCTCCCGGGGGGCATACCTAGCCTTTTGGGAAAGGGTGCCCTAAGGTGAGCTGCAAATAAAATCTCAGAAGTCCCATCTGCTTTAGTAAGGTCTCTGTTCTTAGGATTACAAAGGGACATAATTTATGACAAATGCTAGTCAGGTTGCTTAATTATGACGACTATTGTGGCACGACCAAGAAGCCTCAGTCATTGACCAGCACCTCATTGTGCTATGTGCTTTACAAACACAGACTACGATAGTGATGAGGGAGAGACATGAACCTGAACAGAAAAATGTGTGAAAAAAACATCCATGCTTCAGAGAAAGTAACTAGCAGGAAATACATAGGAAATTAGGAAAAAAGCTATGGCTAACTATAGCGGGCCGCCTACAGTTAAGGTCTCAACCAGCCTTCTGTTTAAATACAATCAAGAGCCAATTTAAAAATGTTGGTTATAAAGGTTACTTTGCTCTTATACTGAAAAGCAGGCCATTTCTGTGGGATCATACTGAGTGAATAGGGGGCGGTGGTCAACGTCAGTCTTTCTCAAGGGGTAAAAGCAGTTCCTGCAGAATCTGTAGTTCACAAAAGCTTATGTTCAAATAAATTGGTTAGTCTCTAAGGTGCCACAAGTACTCTTTTTCTTTTTGCGGATACAGACTAACACGGCTGCTACTCTGAAACCTTTTTTTAAACCAAGTTTCTAGATACTATGGCAGCAAAAGCTAAATACAGTTCCAGCTCTACGCATGACCTTGGGGGTCACTAAAGAATTTGCAATGAGGCACAGGGAAGAAAGAGTAATATCCAAAACTGTTCCCAAAGGCTATTTACCAACAAACTGCCTGCTCATCCCTATGGCTCTATGCTTGGAAAGAGCAGCTGAGGAACCTCTGCTTTTACCCATTCAACCCAACCACACTCTCTCTCATCTTCTCAATAAGCTCGCTTCAATACTCTGCATAAGCCCTGCTTTCCAGAGCTATTTCCGGTCTTCCATCCCCGTTTTGCTCCACCCCAGCTACTAACAGACTTCTGAAGGTGTCTGCCCACTCCTGTTTCCCAAGCAGGTCAGGGCAGGACTTGGCTACATGGGGTAGATGGAACAGGGGTTTTCCTCCAAAACCCTTAGGAACCAGGACAATGCTGATAGCTCAGTGGTTTGAGCATTGGCCTGCTAAACCCAGGGTTGTGAGTTCAATCCTTGAGGGGGCCATTTAGGGATCTGGGGCAAAAATTGGGGATTGGTCCTGCTTTGAGCAGGGGTTGGACTAGATGACCTCCTGAGGTCCCTTCCAACCTTGATATTCTATGATTCTTGGTTTAAAGGTCAATGTACATCCCCATCCTCACCTATGGTCACGAACTTTGGGTAATGACCAAAAGGACGAGATTACAAGTAGAAGTGGCAGAAATGAGGTTTCTTCACAGGGTGGGTGGGCTTACTCTCCAAGACAAGGTGAGGGGCTCGGCTATTCGGGAGAGCCTCGGAGTAGAGCCACCACTCCTCCGGATTGAGAGGAGCTAGTTGAGGTAGTTTGGGCACCCGATAAAGATGCCCGCTGGGAGGCTTCCTTTGGAACTCTGCTGAGCACGTCCCACTGGGAGGAGGCCCTGAGGCTGACCCAGCACATGCTGGAGGGATTATATCTCCCTGCTGGCCTGAGAACATTGGGGAACCCCCAGAAGGAGCTGACATCTGTTGTGGAGCAAAGGAAGGTCTAGTCCTCCTTACTCTCCATACTGCCGCCGCTGCCACAACACTCACCAGGAAAAGCAACATAAAGGAAAACGAAGAAAGAAGAAGCAGCTTCTGTACCAGATGACTAGATGGTAGCTAATGTCAGGCCAATTTTTAAGAAGGGCTCAATAGGAGATGCTGGCAAATTACAGGCTGGTGAGCCTAACTTCAGTACCGGGTAAACTGGTTGAAACTATAATAAGGAACAGAATTAATGGATATGATTTGTTGGGGAAGTGTCAACACGGTTTTTGTAAAGGGAAATCATGCCTCACCAATTTATGAGAATTCTCTGAGGGAGTCAACAAACATGTGGATAAGGGTGATCCAGTTGATACGGCATACTTGGATTTTCAGAAAGTCTGAGAAATTCCATCACCAAAGACTCTTAAGGAAACTAAGCAGCCATGGGATAAGAGGAGAGGTCCTCTCATGAATCAGTAACTGGTTGAACGATAGGAAACAAAGGTTGGGAATCAACAGTCACAATGGAGAGAGATGAACAACAGGGTCCCCCAAGGATCTGTACTGGGATCCGTGCTGTTCAACATATTCATTAACAGTCTGGAAAAGGGGGTGAAAAGTAAAGTGGAAAAGTTTGTAGATGATAACTATCTTGAATAATTTTGTAAGTCCAAAGCAGACTGCTAGGAGTTACAAAGGTATCTCACAAAACTAGAAAGAAAAGGAGTACTTGTGGCACCTTAGAGACTAACCAATTTATTATAAGCTTTCGTGAGCTACAGCTCACTTCATCGGATGCATACTGTGGAAAGTGTAGAAGATCTTTTTATACACACAAAGCATGAAAAAATACCTCCCCCCACCCCACTCTCCTGCTGGTAATAGCTTATCTAAAGTGATCACTCTCCTTACAATGTGTATGATAATCAAGGTGGGCCATTTCCAGCACAAATCCAGGGTATAACAAGAACGTCTGGGGGGGGAGGGGGGAACAAGGGGAAATAGGTTAACTTGCATAATGACTTAGCCACTCCCAGTCTCTATTCAATCCTAAAATCCATAAACCTGGAAATCCTGGGCGCCCCATCATCTCAGGCATTGGCACCCTAACAGCAGGATTGTCTGGCTATGTAGACTCCCTCCTCAGGCCCTACACTACCAGCACTCCCAGCTACCTTCGAGACACCACTGACTTCCTGAGGAAACTACAATCCATCGGTGATCTCCCTGATAACACCATCCCGGCCACTATGGATGTAGAAGCCCTCTACACCAACATTCCACACAAAGATGGACTACAAACCGTCAAGAACACTATCCCCGATAATGTCACGGCTAACCTGGCGGCTGAACTTTGTGACTTTGTCCTTACCCATAACTGTTTTACATTTGGGGACAATGTATACCTTCAAATCAGCGGCACTGCTATGGGTACCCGCATGGCCCCACAGTATGCCAACATTTTTATGGCTGACTTAGAACAACGCTTCCTCAGCTCTCGTCCCCTAACACCCCTACTCTACTTGCGCTATATTGATGACATCTTCATCATCTGGACCCATGGAAAAGAAGCCCTTGAGGAATTCCACCATGATTTCAACAATTTCCATCCCACCATCAACCTCAGCCTGGTCCAGTCCACACAAGAGATCCACTCCCTGGACACTACAGTGCTAATAAACGATGGTCATATAAACACCACCCTATATCGGAAACCTACTGACCGCTATTCCTACCTACATGCCTCCAGCTTTCACCCTGCCCACACCACACGATCCATTGTCTACAGCCAAGCTCTGCGATACAACCGCATTTGCTCCAACCCTCAGACAGAGGCAAACACCTACAAGATCTCTATCAAGCATTCTTACAACTACAATACCCACCTGCGGAAGTGAAGAAACAGATTGATAGAGCCAGAAGAGTTCCCAGAAGTCACCTACTACAGGACAGGCTTACAAAGAAAATAACAGAACGCCTGCACATCCACCAATGTGATATATGCCATCATGTGCAAGCAATGTCCCTCTGCCATGTACATTGGTCAAACTGGATAGTCTCTACGTAAAAGAATAAATGGACACAAATCAGATGTCAAGAATTATAACATTCATAAACTAGTCAGAGAACACTTCAATCTCTCTGGTCACGCGATTACAGACATGAAAGTTGCGATATTACAACAGAAAAACTTCAAATCCAGACTCCAGCGAGAGACTGCTGAATTGGAATTCATTGGCAAATTGGATACAATTAACTTAGGCTTGAATAGAGACTGGGAGTGGCTAAGTCATTATGCAACGTAACCTATTTCCCCTTGTTTTTTCCTACACCCCCCCACCCCCCTTCAGACGTTCTTGTTATACCCTGGATTTGTGCTGGAAATGGCCCACCTTGATTATCATACACATTGTAAGGAGAGTGGTCACTTTAGATAAGCTAGTACCAGCAGGAGAGTGGGGTGGGGGGAAGTATTTTTTCATGCTTTGTGTGTATAAAAAGATCTTCTACACGTTTCACAGTATGCATCCGATGAAGTGAGCTGTAGCTCACAAAAGCTTATGCTCAAATAAATTGGTTAGTCTCTAAGGTGCCACAAGTACTCCTTTTCTTTTTGCGAATACAGACTAACACAGCTGTTACTCTGAAACCTGTCACAAAACTAGGTGACTGGGCAACAAAATGACAGATGAAATTCAACATTGATAAGTGCAAAGTAATGCGCACTGAAAAAAATAATCCCAACTATGTAAATACTATGATAGGTTATACATTAGCCATTATCACCCAATAAAGAGATCTTGGAGTCACCATGGACAGTTCTCTGAAAACTTTCACTCAATGCGCAGCAGCAGTCAAAAAGGCTAACAGTAAGTTAGGAAAAGGATAGATAATGAGACCAAAAATATCATAATACCACTATATAAATCCATAGTGAGCCCACACCTTGAATACTGTGTCCAGTTCTGGTCATCCCACTTCAAAAAGTATACAGTGGAACTGGAAAAGATTCAGAGAAGGGCAACAAAGATGATCGAGGGTATGGAATGGCTTCCCTACAAGGATACACTAAAAAGATTAGGGCTGCTCAGCTGAGAAAAGAGAATGAAGGGGCATATGATAAAAGTATATAAAATCATGAATGGATGGAAAAAGTGAATAGAGAAGTGTTATTTTCCCTTACCCACAATACAAAAACCAGGGGTCATCCAATGAAATTAATAGGCAGCAGGTTTAATACAAACAAGAGAAAGTAAATTTTCACACAATGCACAATTAACCTGTGGAACTCATTGCCATAGGATGTTGTGATGGCCAAAAGTATAACTGGGTTGAAAAAAGAACTAGGTAAGCTAGATGGAGAATAAGTCTATGAATGGCTATTAGTCAAGATGGTCAGGGATTCAACCACATGCTTGGAGCAACCCTAAACCTCTGACTTCCAGAAGTGGAAGATGAGTGGATCACTCCTTAATAGCTCTGTTCTGTACACCCACCCTGAAGCTCTGGCATAGGCCGCTGATGGAGACAGAATAGTGCGCAAGATGGACCACGGTCTGACCCAGTATGGCAGCGCTTATGTTACAGTTAATATCACAACGAAACTATGATGCATCTCCATGACGGACATTTTTGAGCCCACAGGGACTTCTCACTTGGTCTGTTTTTGAAGATTGAGCTATTTAATAGCATTTTGGTTATAAACCTCAGAAATATGTCGTTTAACCAAAAAAAAAAAAAAAAGGAGCAGGTTCTCAGAACAGCTATAGATCAAGAATAAATATAGCTCAGCTAAATTTAGTTGGCGTTTGGTCTATTTAAAATGCTTGGAAAAACAACATGTTATTGCAGAATAAAGCATGAAGCTATAACATCCTGTACTAGGTGCAACAAGGCCCCCCATTTTTTCCCTTTTTAGATAACGAGGAGCATCTGAATGATGCCAGTGGAGTAACATTTAGAAGAAAAGACCTGGTACTTGTTCAGTTAGTTTTCTCTCTAGTCCCAGAGTAGGCGGTGTGCTATTCTGAGAAAAGAGACTAATTTAATGGAGATGTTATTAAGTTAAAATACCATTTCATCCTTATTTGATTTATAGGAGTATGTCCTCCAATAAAGGTCAGGGGGCATGGATGTAATTTCATCACACACACAAATAAAATCCCACCTTTTTCAGAGGTGCAGAAAAACATCTTCCCCCTACAAATTATCAACCTTCTCTCAACTCTCTCATCATCTCATCCTGCAGACAACTGCCCTGGAGGATATAATAGCCTTAGGCTGTCAGTAAGCTCCACTTCTGTCAGAACAGTCAGGGCAGCAAGTTAGAGCGCATGTCAAGGACACCCTGCGAAGCATATCCACTCTCGTGAAAACTTAGCATGAGCACCTCAGCTGACCTTAGGTGCTTTGGTGGGCTGTTAGAGCCCAAGCCAGAGAGAAGTAAAACTTCCACAGCACCTTATATCATCGGTCTCTAGGGGTGAAAGCTTGGCCCAACACCAGCGAGTGGGAGTTCTGCAACTGATTTCACTGAGATCAGGATTTCATCCTTAGCGGTCAATGGATATACGCTACTATACAAGTTTTACTTCTCCCTGGCCTGGACTCTATCAGAGGGAGATTGTTTACTGACAGTCAATTAGCTTTGCAACAGCAGCGTGAAGTAGGTGATTATACCCAGTTCTTCAATGGGCAAACTGAGGCAAGAGTGACTCTTGCCCAGGATCATACAGCAAATATGCACTAGAAACCACACTAGCACCCAAGTCTCTCAACCCTGTTCTCTAACTCAGAGATTTCAGACACCTGACTTGTCTGGCGGTGTATTTCTGAGGATGCCCCTGAACATTCAACTCTGCAGAACCAAGGCTTTCATTAAAAAATAAAGGTTTCTTTCCTCCATGGTTACGAGGATCACCTTCCTAATGTGCACTGCGTGGTAAGCTGACGCACCGCTGTCTTTCTGAGGCTTTTGCTCAGGTTTTACAACAATTTCATTCAATCAGGAGAAGCACAGACTTAACTAGTGCAACCCAGCTGTAGTGAGGGCTTGTCTTCACTACTGGGGTAAATCGGCCTAAGTTACGCTACTCCAGCTACGTGAATAATGTAGCTGGAGTCGACGTAGCTTCGGTCAACTTACCCCGGTGTCTTCACTGCGCTGTGTCGATGGGAGATGCTCTCCGGTCGACTTACCTTACTCTTCTCAGGGACTAGAGTACTGGAATCGATCGGAGAGCACTCTGCCGTTGATTTAGTGGGTCTTCACTAGACCAGCTAAATTGACACCCGCTGCATTGATTGCAGCAGCGTAGATCTCCCCAGTAGTGAAGACAAGCCCCGAGAGAAACACCTTTGTATCAACAGAATGACACCAACATGTGGGGAGGGGGACCCACTCGTTTAATCTAACAATTAAGTTAAATCATTGTGAAAGCTTAGTGTAGACCAGACCCGAGTCTGCAGAGAGACTGAAACAGTGGCACGGATAGGTGTGAATTCTCACATCCCCTACATCTCATGGGGGTGTTAACACTGAAGGCTAATGACAACACTGCAATATCATCAACAACTATTCAATTGCTGATTACTTTCACAGCTGGAAAAGGGGAGGTGTTGGGAGCAAAAGCATAGTAAGCACTGGGAGTTCTGCAGGGAAGGAGATGCAGAGGGAAGAAGAGAGAAAGCACACAAACACCGGGAAAAGGGATAGAAACAGAGAAAGGAGGATGGGGAAGGAAGAGAAACAAAGACCAGGAACAGCATTGGCCTAAAGGGAAGCAGATTTCCCCATTAAGCGATGCTGGATAAGGTCCTGGACAAATAACAGATAATGATAATAACTAAGTTATTACATAAAAGTCACGTCCCAGCCTGGATCTCTGTGATAACCTCTCACTGACCTTCTTCCAGGGGGGACGGAGGAGAGTTTGTATCTTAAATTTACACCCTGACTCGTTCTCCAGAATTCAAATGGAATCCAGCTTTCTTCAAACAGTGATTTGGACTCTATAGCACTGACCACAAAACAATGCCCAACTTGGTGTCTGGCAAGCACATGGAAGGTGGAACATGTGAAACAAAGCCTACTGGACAGAAGCTCTGACCAAGTTTTATGAGACTCCCTTAGGTCAAGAAAAAAGATTTCCATACCCAGCCATCACTTCCAGATGGAGCTGTCCAGAGACGGTCAGGAAGGCAGGAACATTGAAGAAATGGGAGTTTTCCCCAGGTTCCTGTACTTTATTTGATGTCTGTAAATCAAGAACACACAACATGCCAGACTATTAATCGACAATTAAGGATCCTGGCTCCTAATTTATCATTCATGCCCCTCCTCAGAAAATTACAGGTGCTTCAATCCAAATGAAAAAAAGAACAGGACAAGGTCCCATGATTCCAGGAGTAAAGCCATACACCAGGGGCTTGTCTACACCAGGAGCACTATCTAATTGGTTTTAAAAGTAGTTCAAGCTAATTCCATTTCAAAACCAGTTTGGGGCCTTTTCTAACTTGGCAATTACCGCCTATTTCAGCATAGCTGCACCATGGAAACCCCTAATGTAGACAGGGAAAGCCATGATATGCATGAGAACCTGGGGCTAATCTCCAGTCTAGACAGGGCCTCAGCGTGATTTAAAATGGTATCACCTGTTGTCACTGAAGTAGCCCACAGAACATCTGGAGGGGGAAGGGGAGAGAAACCAACTCCAAAAGTTGGAAATATACCAAAAAGAGATTCTTAATTGTCTCTTAAGGAGGATTTAGACCAGGGGTGGGCAAACTTTTTGACCCAAGGGCCACATCTGGGTATGGAAATTGTATGGCGAGCCATGAATACTCACAAAATTGGGGGTTGGGGTGCGGGAGGGAGTGAGGGCTCCAGCTGCGGGCTCTGGGGTGGGCCTGGGGATGAGGGGTTGGAGGTACAGGAGGGTGCTCTGGACTGGGACCGAGGGGTTTGGAGGGCGGGAGGGCGATCAGGGCTGGGGAAGGGGGTTGGGGCGAAGGAGGGGGTCGGGGTGCAGGCTCTAGGTGGCGCTTACCTCAAGCGGCTCCCAGAAGCAGCGGCATGTCCCCCCTCCGGCTCCTACACGGAGGCGCGGCCAGGCAGCTCTGCACACTGCCCCGTCCGCACGTGCCGTCCATGCAGCTCCCATTGATCACGGTTCCCGGCCAATGGGAGCTGCAGGGGCCACGCTTGGGCCAGGCGCATTGTACGGATCCCCCTGGCTGCCCCTAAGCGTAGGAGCCGGAGGAGGAACATGCTGCTGCTTCCCGTAGCCGCATGCAGTGCGGCAAGCCTCCAACCCCGCTCCCCGGCGGGATCTCGAGGGCCGGACTAAAACATCTGGAGGGCCGGATGCAGCCCTCGGGCCGTAGTTTGCCCACCCCTGATTTAGACAGTAGTGGCATGTGATTGTATTTAAGTCACTAACTAGTTATAAATTGCATATATGAGAGAGTGGAGAGGGACACACAATTTATGGGTGCCTGCCTAGGTTCCCTGTAAGCTGGGCGGCCGTGCAGCAGACTATTTAAGGCCGCACAGTCACCCGGCCCGGCCTGGCCCAGCCCCTCCGGAGCTGCTGGGGAGAGGAGCCCCACCCCCACCCAGCCCAGCCGGATCTGCCGTGGCAGGGAGCCTCTCTCCCCGCTGTAGCCCCGGGACAGCCTGCACCCCAAACTCCTCATCCCTGGCCTCACATCCCCCCCCCCATCCCAACCCCCTCATCCCCCACCCCAGAGCCCGCATCCCCAGCCGGAGCCCTCACCCCACACATACCCCAACCCTCTACCCCCACCCTGAACCCTCTCCCACACTCTGAACCCATCAGCCCTACCCCGCCACATGAATTTTGTTATGTGCCCCAATACGGAGGTGATGTGTCACACATCACCTCCATATTGATACATATAAAATTAATTCTCCACATGGGTGGGAAAAATTAGAGGGAACACTGGACTGCCTGCTTATAAAAGCCATGAAACATGGTTTGTAACAAATACAAATTCCTATTCCCAACCCCCGACCCCAGCAACAGAATTAACTGCATTATAAACAATTTTCTGTAAGACAGCAGTGTGTTCAGTTATTAGAAAAGGACACAGAAAACTATTTCCCTCTCGATCCTGCACATGTCTAAATAGTCACATGAACAGTCCCATCAAAGTCAACGGGACTAGTCAGATGAGTCAATTTATGCATGTGCTTAAGTGTTTACAGGATCGGTGTATTATAACCACATGAGTAGGCCAAATTTTGGTTGAAGGCTGGTTCCCACTGACTTCAATGGTAGCATACACATCAAGTGCAGGATATGGCCCTTAAACTTTGGTGCATACCTAAGGTTATTATATGGCTCTGAAATAATTTACTAATGTGGTAACAGAAAGCAAAAAGACTGACAAGGGAAAAAAGCCATCGAGTCCAGCAGAAAGGAGCTAGGGAGGAAGGTCTTGTGGATAATGCACTGCACTGGGACTCAGGAGAACTGGGTCTAGTTCCCTGGCTCTGCCAAAGACGCCTGGCATGACCTTGGATGAGTCACAATCTCTCTGTGCCTCAGTCTCTCATTAGTGAAATGGGGAGAAAAGCACTTCATTTGTCTTGTAAGACTAAGTTCTTCAGGGCACAGACAATCTCTTACTAGGTGTACAGCACAGTGGGGCCTTGATTGTTGTTGGTGCCTCCAAGCATTACTGTAATGCAAACAGCAATAGAAGAAATTTACTTTGTAACAGAAGTGGGGGATTCACATTTATATGCCACTGTGGGGTCCTTGGAGAAAGCTAAAAATACGCAGCTCTTCTTACTTCAGTTATACAGGCCTATAGGACTAGAAGTGGGTTAGCAACTCTGAATTTTGCTTGAAGTCTATGCAAATGGTCATGTAATTGAAGTGTATGTTATTGCAAGAGAGCATAACTTACATTGTGAGGCAATCAAAGGGCAGGGTTATAATAGGAAGAGCAACTAAAGAGTATAACAAGATGCAATGTAAAGCACAGGGAGGGAGTGCCTCTACTCAACCCGTTTTACAGATAGGGAAACGGGCACAAAGAGGTGGAAGCCTGAATTTTCAGCAGTAACCTAATTTCAGGAGCTCAGACTGGGACACTTAGGGTTTGAATTCCAGAGGAGCTGAGAACACACAGCTAATCAGAGCTGTAAATGTTCAGAACCTCAGGGGGTGGGGAGTGGAAATCAGTTCCTAAGTTTTTAAGAAACTGAGGCATCCAAAATTAAAGGTTTGAATCATTTGAAAAGCAGTACTGGAGAACAAACCCAGACTGTCCAATCTAGTCCTGAACCTTAAGCATTATTTCATTCTTCTCCACAAAGATCATGGAAAATAAAATCTTTAAGAATTTCTGCCAATAGAATATCTTTAGTTTCACACATCACTGCCATAAAGGCTCAATTTTAAGTCTGATAAGAAAGTAGGGGAGGGGATGAATGGGTGTGTTTTTCATCTAAGGCAGGTCGGCTCAAGTTTATTAAAAAAATTTTGATCAGTGCTATTTTTCTTTCACAGGGAAATGAACTTGATTCTATTAGAAAAAGGGTTATGGTAATGAGAAAAAAAGAAAATGGAATATTCTCTCGCTTCTTCATTGTTATTCTATCATTGAAAAAATAAAAGACTCCAGCAATATGGAGATTACACGTTATAGGGGCACAGAGCCACAAATGACCTTTTCTTCTAGCTCTTGTGTATCTTTCCAGGTCATTGGACAATTTGCACACAAAAAAACACCCTGGAACATTTAGCTGGGCATAGACAACATTTTTATTGGGGGAGGGCCTAGAGTTAAAAAGAAAAGAAAAGCTGTTGGATATTGCTCTAATGAGTGGTTTTGTACCATGATTACATATGTCCACTTCTAATAAATGGAGAAATTATAACTGCTTCAAACTCAGTATTTCATTTGTTCATGTAACCCCTAATTTTGGGGGGCGGGGGCTTGGCAGGGTTGTCTCCACCCTTGTAAAAAATGCAAGGTTTCTTATTAAACATTCTTAGTTAAGATCTTCTCCATCTACCCCCTTCCTCGAGTTTACTCACTAGATCCAGACGGTTTTCTCTCCTATTGCTGAAGTTTATTTCATTCTAAAGTACAATATTCCTTCTCCAAGGTAACTTTAGGATGAGGCACATAAGCTCAACTGCTTGTGGTCATTAACGATTCGAGAGCACTTTTCACAAGATATGGGTGCTCTGGCTGAATTCCCTCGGGGCTAGTAACATTCTGTTTGACTTCAAATTTCTCCTGTAGCTGGGCATGGTGTTCTACACTTCCTGAACTAAACTGCTTTGTACAGTCACTATGCACCATCCAACAGCTCGCAAGTTTCACCCTAGCAGTGACCGCACTGACAAAGGAAATACAAATACCTGAACTCAGAACCTGACAGCTACGCGCAAGAGGTACAGGCACCAACTTCTCCGCCCCTTCCCCGCCTCCTCCCGAGTGCACCGTGTTTCCGCTCCTCCCCCCTCCCTCCCACAGCTTGTTATGCCTATGGCGAGAGGAACAGATTTTGAACTCAGGGGAGACAGCATGGTCTGCCAGAATGTGCAAAGCAGAGAAAGACAGGACACCTGGGTGTTAAAAGCTGGGCACCTAAATAAATGGCCTGCTTTTCAAAGGATCTGAGCAACCACGATTCCCAGTGCCTTCAAAAGGCGCTCCGGAGGCAGAACATTTCTGAAAACAAAAGTCAGACCACTTATCTGGGTGTAGGATGTGGGTTCAGGTGCCTACAATATCCAGCTCTCAAAATTTAGGCCCCTGCACCTATTCCCAGCTTTGCCAAGGACCTGCCACGTGATCTGTCACTTCCTGCATCAGTTCCCAGCTTGTAAAATAGAAGGACCTCATGGAGCGTTGCTAGGTTGAGCTCATTCAGTGTTCTAGAGCCTTTGAGCTTCTTCAAGTTGCCATTTTTCTTACTAGCTTGGAACCTGTTTTGTTTTTGTTTTTTTAAAGTTCTGCTGTTCACCTCTAAGATATACGGTCAGCTACCTTCATTCTCAGACCAGAGGATAGTTTACCTCCATACAGACCATGCTTCATTACACCATATTTAAACAGCCAGATTCTCGGCGGGTGTAAACCTGCACTGCTCCACTGAAATCAACAGACCTATGATAATTCACATTATTGAGGAGCTGCACCTCAATTCTAGAGGGTTGCCGTTCCAGCAAAATCAGGCCCGTGATATTTTCTTCACGCAAACCAAGTGTTTTACGCTCAGATACAAAATATAAAAAACCACTGCTTTCTTTTAAAAACCTCCCCCACAAACTGGCGCTCTTATACCATGGCAATGGGTTGAGTATAAGAATTCAAACAGGTGAATGCTGTAGGTCACCCATAAGTTACCCAATTTTCATAACAGAACAAAAACTTCAATTCAATTATGTCCCTTGCTCTTTTATGATCCCTAAGGATAAGTAAAGAGAAAAGCCCAACTAAGGCCCAACTTAATTTGGGATATTGTAGCAAATGTGAATACCACAATATTAGGCTTTCACCGCAATTTTGACAGCAGGAACCCTGCTGTGTGTGGGGCTGACAGTGGGAGACCAGTCACTGTCGGCCCCGGGCTCCCACTCTCAGCCCCGGGTGGCCAACAGAGAAAAATCGTGGAAAAGTGGTTATGGACCTTATTACCGCAAATAAGATCCATTATTACTTTTCTGTGATTTTCCATGGCTTGTCTCAGCCACTATTTTTTTTTTTTTTAAATAATCATCCCGCAATTCAAGTAGGGCCTTATATATAATCCTTTTCAGTAGGATATGAGATTTATACCAAGTAGTAACTGGAGGAGAGAGACAGAAAGCCAGAGATGAAATCTCAGAGTGCTCTTCCCTCTCCACAAACAGGATATAGGCATCTCTGCACCTCCAGCGACTGTGATTTGGTTTATTTATAATGATTTCATGTCATTTTCCTTTCTCTTTCTCCACAAATTTAACCACAATTAAGGGAGGGAAGGGGAAAGATGCAGCAACAGCAGCAGATTGGAGGGAGAAGAGTATGGGGGCAGACTACAGAGGTCAAACTATAGTTTCAAAGGGTTTAAATACATACAACCATCTTAGAAAGGAACAAAACTTCCAAGACATGATTGCATGCAGCTAGCAACCATCAGCCTGTATTCCACTGACAATTCAGGCTGAACGCTGCTTCCTCAAGCCCTTCCCAGTGTAAATGCTGGCTACATCCACTTAAACCTCTACAAACAGTTTGCTTCTCCTTCACCCAAATGCTGATTATTTCTCTCCACCCTCTCTTCAGCACTGCGCCCGTTTCTGTTTGGTTCTTTGTTCACATTTTGAAGAAGTTCTTTGATCCCCTGAGTATTTCTGTAAAGCTTTGGGAGTTATCGTGAAGCACCCTAGGCCCAATCCACCTTCCACCGAGGTCAATGGAAAGAATCCCACTTTCTTCAACAGGCGTAAGATTGGACCCTCTGAGCACCTCAGCAAGCAGGTATTTTCGGAGTAGAATTAATGTAACTTAACACTTCACCTCTCCAAAGCTTTGTGAACATTCACTGCCCCTCACACCCTCCACAGGAGCTGGGTGTTATCTTCATTTTAGGGCTTGTCTGCACTACAGAACCTCAGCTGGCATAGCGACGCCAGCAGAGCCCCCTACTGGAGATGTCGCATACCCTGACAGAATCCCAGGGGCAAAGCTACACCTCCCTAACGGACATGAGCTACGCCAGTGGTTCTCAAATTTCTGTACTGGTGACTCCTTTCACATAGCAAGCCTCTGAGTGGGATCTCCCCCCTTACAAATTAAAAACACGTTTTTATATATTTAACGCCATTATAAATGCTGTGGGGTTTGGGGTGGAGGCTGACAGCTCACAACTCCCCATGTAATAACCTCGTGACACCCTGAGGGGTCCTGACCCCCCAGTTTGAGAACCCCCGAGCTACGCCAACAGAAGCACTCTTCTATTGGCACAGTTACGTCTGCGGGGGGAGGGCGGTTGCTGGCAGGATGGACTGATTTAAATAACTGATTTTAATCATGACATAAATCAACTAGCAAGAAACATTAATTCCAATAATCAATTTTAATTTTGGTTTGCATTTGTACTTCCATGAAGACACACTATATTTATGCATATTTACTTAAGCAATTACGTAAATTAACTTACATTTATAGTATTAAAAATGCTGAGCAATGCATTTCTTATTTACTAGATTTATTTATTTAACTAGTAAAAAATGCTGCTGTTGTGCGTTTTTAAATGAATTTGAATTTCCATCCATGGAGAACTTGACACAAATCGCAAGTAAATAAATTAAGGTATCAAATATGGATACACAAGAAAAAAGTTTATCAGAAACTTTGTAACAAAACACCTTCTGCATTTAAAACTAAATGACTTATTAAACAAAGGAAGTATATTATCTGTAGTTAGCAAACTGAACAGATTGTTTCTGGTCACTGTGTCCTTCAAGATTTTAGAACTTTTAGATCTCATCCTCGCACCTAATTTTGATTCATAAGTTGGAAGAGGAAAAACAAACTTTTCTGCTTTTCCAACTCCCAATCAGCTTCTTAATTCTGAATGAACAGGCCATTGAACGGAGTGAATTGAAGACCTGTAGACATTTTCTCTGCACCGGCAGAGGAGGCTACTATTGCCAAAAGTTCATCCAAAGCCTCAACAAACTCTGACTCCAGGTTCTTAGCCCGTGCCTTTTACCAGTTCAGTGGTCTGAACTGCATTAAAATTTGGCAGCAAACATGAATTTTGGAATTTAATTTAAATAATTTTAACAGATTATTATAAACTTAGGCCATAACATATGTTGTCAATTTCATATATTTTTAAAAATAAACCTGTATTTAATTTTAATTAAAAAATCTGATTTAAATTAAAAGAAAATCAATTTTTATTTACCCTGAGACCTTTGGATATATTACTCTGACTAGAGGCTATTTGCTTTAGGAACAATAAAACACTTGATTTTACAATGGACTCCTTACAATTCTAATGGAAGAAGAGGACAGAGAAAAAGAACCGAAGGGACCACAGGAGTCATTCCTCCAGTCCAGAAATGAGATGTTATTAAATCTTGACAAGAGACAGAAATTTTAATCCCTACCTAAATTGCACATCTATCACCCTTTCAGGGTATGTCTTCACTGCACAGCTAACCATGGCTCTAGCTCAAACCCCACTCCTACCCACAAAGAAAACCCTCTCATATATTGCTTTGGAGGTGCTTTAAGTCTGGGCTCATTTATCCAGCTAGGTTTGTGGGTCAGCATTCCAGATCCACTTTAATTAAGATGAGAAGTTTGCAACTTTGCAGGGAGGCTGCAGTCCAAATCACTGGAGTGTTGAGTCCTCCAATGCCATCCTGCAATTCCTCGCCAAAGGACAAATAAGGTCTCCTGCAATTGACTGGAAAAGAATCCTAGGCTGTTTCAACACAGAGAACTATGAGACATGCCTCTAGGCACAGATGAGCGAGTGCAGAAATGGTGTGGACACAGTAACAGGGGTAGGGCTTTGCTGTGGGAATGCTCAGACCTGGGCTAGGCTAGCCCAGAGACTCAGGCCCAGATGCCAGTCACCCAGGTTACCTCTGCAGTGAAGACACTTCCCTATAGTGAAAGCTGAGAGAGTCAGGGCTATTTAAAAAAACAAATAGAGCATGTGAGGCAAGGCCTAACTGACTGAGAGTTGAATCTTACTGCATAACAGTATCCCGTTTGTTCACTGACTTGGCTGAGGTAATCTCTCTAAGGTACCAATTAGATGTATAGGTATAGAGGGGTTAGGCACAGACTACAAGCTTGTGGACCAAGCAGAAATTTTGGTCGTCAGGAATGGTACAGACCAATATGAGCTTGGCATGAGCTCCAATTCACTCCAACCTTTGCTGAAAACCCTCCGACATCCCAGCATGAGGCAACCATAAAGGGTTGTTACAAGGAGGAGGGAGAAAAATTGTTCTCCTTAACCTCTGAGGATAGGACAAGAAGCAATGGGCTTAAATTGCAGCAAGAGTGGTTTAGGTTGGACATTAGGAAAAACTTCCTGACTGTCAGGGTGGTTAAGCCCTGGAATATATTGCCCAGGGATGTTGTGGAATCCCCGTCATTGGAGATTTTTAAGAACAGGTGAGACAATGGTCTAGACAATACTTAGTCCTGCCATGAGTGCAGGGGACTGGACTCGATGACCTCTTGTGGTCCCTTCCAGTCCTGCGAGCCTACGATAATCAAAGAGCTTCACCTCTGGAATCAGTTCCCAACCAGACTGTGTTACAGCTCCGCTACTGGCTGGAAGGGAAACATTTGGCAGACACTCACTGCATCCACACTACGCTACTTTTGCTGAGGTTAATCTATTGGGGAAAATTGTGACTATGTTCCCCTCTGGGGTCAATAGGGTTTGTTTTGGATGTACTGAAGGAAAGGTAAGGAGTTAATGTCTAGATCTAGAGTTACAGAGGCATATTTATTATAGGTTTCATCCCATGTTAAGTAAGGACATGCTCATATTGCTAGGAGAATGGGGAAGCGGTTATATGGTGGCTACTTCCTGACAGGACAATACACACTGACAGCATGTAATCTCTGGCCAAGTTCTTGAAATGACCGGTACTTGGATCGTTTATGTGGGTCACAATTAGCTAAATCTCCCTAAGCAATTTATTCCAGTGCTTAACTACCCTGACAGTTAAGAAATTTTTCCTAATGTCCAACCTAAACCGCCCATGCTGCAATTTAAGCCCATTGCTTCTTGTCCTATCCTCAGAGGTTAAGGACAACAATTTTCTCCCTTCTCCTTGTCACAACCTTTTATGTACTTGAAAACTGTTACGTCCACTCTCAGTCTTCTCTTTTCCAGACTAAACATGTAAACAAATCCAAATCCAACAGGATTAAGAAGGTCTAAAAACCCGAAGACTACATGCCTTCAAATTCCTCAGATCTTCTTTCTAAAGCAGGGAGTTATTGTTCCCTTTCTCTAAAAATCTCCCCTACAAATGTATCTATTCTCCCTACCATCTCTGAAAGAATGCACAACCCTAGTCAGCTACCAGACATCATTAGTCAGAGGATTAAACCTCCCAGTTAGAGAAAGATAGATATGAAAGATGGTGAATTGGGAGGTAAAAGCACCCTCCAGTAGAGTCCAGGGGTCACAGCTCCAGTGCCTCCTACCTTTTCCCATGAACAGGAGAGCTAAAGCGATAGGATTTTTGCCAGTTTCAGTGTTGCTCAAGGGATCTAAGCAACAGCAGAGAAATTGAGCAGAATCTAGTCTGTTTTACTTGCCTACTGCTTGAAGACTATGAGCAACAGCAGATGCACTAGAGATGATGGAATGGTCAGGAAGCAAGTTTACATTGGTTTATATCCCAGTCACATGTGGAACATAAATCAAAGACTATGAACTTTCTTTTACTGAAAGATTATATTCTGCAAATGGTTCATCTCTCTATGCTCTTATACAGGAGCCCATCATCATGGTATCTGAGCAGCAGCCACGACTGAGACTTTGTCTACACCAGCACTTTGGTCAGCAAAATTTTTGTCAGTCAGGAGTGTGGGAAAAAAAAACCCACGCCCCCGACCGACAAAAACGTCGCCAACAAAAGCACCACTACGGACAGCTCTATGTCAGTGGGAGATGCTCCCCCGCTGACACAGCTACTGCTGCTCATAGAGGGTGGCTCAATTATGCCCGTAGCAGAGCTCTCTCCTGCCGGCACAGGGCGGCTACACAAGAGACCTTACAGCCATGCCGCTGCAGCAGTACAGCTCTGTCGCTGTAAGGTCTGTAGCGTAGACACACCCTAAAAATCTTGCTCCCTCCCACAGCAAGCGGCAGACAGATGGTTTGTTCACCAAGTTATTACTGAACACAGACGAGTGGGAGTCTGCATTTGAGGTAGAGCGGTGGGAAAGCCTGGGTGAAAGGTTGGATTCTGTGTTTCACTTTAAACTCACTGAGCAATGAAGCAGCTGACCAAAGAGGAGCTGGGATCCTCTGCTCAATGGGGAGCCAGTGCAGAAAGCAGAGAATGAGGGGAAGCTTCCCCCTCTCCAGTGGTGATCAGGGCTTCAGAGCCCCACATTTGTAGCACTGTGCGTCCATATACACTATTTAATAGGCTAATACTTGGCACTCACACAGCACCTTTCAACCACAAATCCCACAGTGCTTTACAGATGGGGAACCAAGGTACAAATGTAAATGACGTGCCCATGGCTTCAGTCAACTAAAATCCAGTTTTCATGAGTTTCCCAGGCCCCATCTGCTAGATCACAGCTACCCATCCCCACCCCAATCAACATTTGCACAAGGGCTTTTGTGACTTAAGACATTCACACTGCAGTCCTACATAATTTAGGTTCTGTGAAGTTTTGGGGTGGTGTGATGGGGTGTGCTCCCCAGACAGGTCCTGAAGGGGCTAATGTGGGACTGAGAGGCCAATTATGTTATCTGGGTGCACCTGGAGAGAGAGCCTGGCTTAACTGACCATGAAACTCAGGAGTAGACTGGTCAGCATAAAGCCAGGAAGTTGAGTGCAGAAGAGGGCTGCAGTGAGGGCATGTGCAATCATTCTCTGGGAGCAGTAAGGTGATGAGTTGGAAACCCAGGGGGGGAGAATAGCCCCTGGAATCCTAGCTTCTGAATAAAGGGTCAAGCCAGAGAAGTTGTGGGGAAGAACACCAGAGAACGTTGAGTCGGAAGAAGCCTAACGAAAGAGCAGGAAGGAATGGCACTGTGCAGACCATGGCTGCTGGTTACAGGGTCCCTGGGCTGGAACCCAGTGTACATGGAGGACCTGGGTTCCCCTACCAGCCACCAGGAAAGTGGCACAGGACCTGGAAACTTGGAACCAAAGACCATCTGAGGCAGAGTCCGGACAGCTAGTCCAGTGGGATTTTGTTACCCTAGCAGGGGATGACTATATAGTGACCTGGCTGGAGGGCCGAGTCATGAAAAGGAAGCACCCCAAGTCCCGGAGAGAGGGGGGGGGAGGGACACGGTGCAAGCAAGTGATGGAAAGGAGCACCAGACAGGTCAAGAGATAATTCCGAGACCCAACCACAAGGAGGTGCACTTGCAGTGAGCAGAACACTTTAACAGGTAGATATAGTTCATGCAGAAGACTAAACAGAGATATGCTGTAGGACTGAAAACTATACAATGTGTTTACGGTCAAGCGTCACTTGTTTCCACATCTTAATTTGCAAACAACAGCCAGGAGCACACTGTGGTAGCACTAAGGTATTTCAATTAGCCAGGAGCAGTTTAGCTGGGCTGTACTATCAAGAGTAAGTAGAAAGCTGGGGCACACATGTTGCTGTGGACTGGTCTGTGAGGGTGCTGCCAGTGGGGCAGGGCAGGGCAGGTTTTTCAATCCTGAAGAACCAATACTGGAGGTTTCTGACCAGCAGATTAATGAGATACAAGGAGCTGTAGAAATGACACTGCAGCTGTAACTGCACGCTACCTCAACAATTTTTTGCTTAGAGATGATTCACCAGCAAAGCTGTGGCCAATAAGCATAAGTAGACGCAATCATTCTGTGGCCAAAGAATATATTTTTCTTTGTGAAAGGCAAAGGGGCTTATGGGAGTGCACACAATTTTGTGTGCGTGGGGGTTGGGGGTGTTACTGCAAATTTGGGGAATACTGCAGTTTAGTTAGGGTTGCTCTGAAATGCACACAGGAGTTTTTGATGGGGGATAAGAATGATTTCTACAAGTGCTGAAGTCAACAGGATGACAATTTAAAGCACTGAACTTCATTTTGCAACACTGAAGAAAAGGGCCAATAATTACAGCAGGGGCAGCTTTTAGGAAGGGACAAAAGGAAGTGAGAGAGGCAGCAAGAAATAAGAAGCTGGTGGGGGAAAAAACAGGAGTCATTTTGCGGTTTCCAGCAGGAGCCAATTAACATGAAGTCTACTTAGTTTCACAGGAGTTCAGCTGTGCCTGACCCAGGGCCCTCCTCCCACTTTTTTAATTTTACAGCCACATTTTCCTGGTTATGAAGATGTTTGACCCCCTCTCCCCATTTCTCTCTAAATTTTTCCCACACAACTCAGGATAGAGAAATTGATCAATACATATGGTGCTGGGGAAAGTACAGAATAAAAGTGAAATGGATTAAAACAGCTGTTTAATCTATTCCGGTTAGAATCATCACTTTATAAGTATCACAAGAAACAGCTGTAGGTGACAAAACTAAATCTCAGAGAAGTACATAAAAAAATATAGTATACGAAACTGACTGTGTCCCTTTAACACCCAGTAATTACAAAGTTGTTTTGTAAGTACAACTTACCCTGACATGAAAGAGCTCCCCCGCACCTTCACAGTCATTTGACGTAATTATAGGGGTATGAACATGCACATAGCCATTATCCTGAAACAGAAAGCAGATAGAAAGTTGCCAGTCCAAGGATATTATGTGTCAAATCCAAGGAAGATTTCAAAATGCACAAGTCAGGATGCATCTACCAGCCCAGGACCAAAGACAACATGTGTAACATTTTAGAATCGCTTCTACGTTATGTGAGAGATACCATGGCATGTGCTAAACACTAGCTGGATTTCTGGAGCATGCAAATTTAGTGCCTGATGCTTCAGTGTTCACACTATAGAACAAACCCTGCAGAGGGGTCTATAATCACAACAATTCTACCATATGAATAGAGAGCTCCATTACTTACTAGTCCACAGTGCCAAAATCTCTGTAGGAAACAAGTATTTACATCTGAAAGCCTGAGAGAAAAATAAAGGCCACTCAGGCAAATGAGACTATGGAAAGAGCACATTTAGACTGTAGGCAGAAGGGACCACTCTTCCTGTACAGCTCCTAGCACAATGCAGCCCAACTGTGGTTGGGTCTCTTGACACAACAATAATAAAAATAATGTCAGCTCCACATTATTTACATATGCAAACCCCTATGAGTGCACCTATGCAGGGCTCTAGGGGCCTTTCAAAATATAAACAAAAACACACACAGCAACTTCCCTGAAACAGGGAGCAGAATACCCACCCCTCCAGCCATAAATCCCATCCTTCAGCACATCCTTCCTCCCACAAACAGCCTGGGAAAATAAATGGGATTTGCAGCCTGCCCTAAATGTCAGCAAATTGGGGCTATCTGAACCAAAGAATTGGGGGAAGGCAGGGACACGTGAATTCGAAAAGTTCAGGGCTGGTGTACAATACATTTTACAAGAAGACATTTAAAGTAACAGGTAGGGAGTAGAGTTTCTAAAGGCCAGTGTAATTTATGGCAGCTACCACCATTAAGCTGGCAGCAGAGTGCATTTCACCTTAGCAGACTTCCTCCCTGATTTAGGAAATGCCTGAGAAGTAGGGTTCATCATAAGGGTGCCCAGAACCACAGTGTCTCCCCCCCCCACCCCCCAGAGACTTAGCACAGTTTCCATTATCAAACTGCAAAAAATATTATGGTAACATCAGTGGCTCTGCCATGAACGCACAGCAGCAGTGGAATTCAGAGCTCAGAGGAGATATTCATGCTGCATACGCTTCACTGGGTAGGTCTACACTGCAATTAGACACCTGTGGCTGGCCCATGCCAGCTGATTTGGGCTTGTGGGACTCAGGCTGCAGAGCTGTTTAATTAAGATGTAAACATTCCAGCTCAGGGAGCAGTCCAAGCTCTGGGAACCTCCCACTTCGCAGCCTGAGCCTGGACATTTACACCACAATCAAACAGCCCCACAGCCCGAGCCCCATGAACCCAAGTCAGCTTGCAAATGCCAGCTGTGGGTGTCTAATTGCAGTGTAGATATACCCCATGTCTAGGAGCATAGGGTCCTTAAGGCTAGGAGTATTCACATCTCACAGGTACTGAACTACCCAAGGGTAAAGTTAAAGGTGGGTTGCTAGCCTTAGACATCCAAAGCAAAAATTATAGCGTTAATCAGGCACTGTCAGGTGAAAAAGTCCTTGGGATAAGAGCATTTTTAAAAAATGAAAAGAAGCTTGGCCTACTACATGATTAGTTAAAGATCTACTGTTTACATTTTAGCTTTATGCTCTTTTTCATTTTCAGTTTTGCACAATGAAAACAGACTAGTTAGTTTCATTTTCCAGTTCTTGTGCACAATGCTGTAATGTTTGGACTGCAAGTACGGCATGGGAAGATTTGGATTCTTTTTTAAAAAAGGTCATTTCCACTGGATCACAAAGAAATGAAATAAAATAAATTAGACATGTTCTTATTGGTCTGAGCCTTTGCAAAAGCTTATTTTTACAAATGTCTAAGTTTGTGGCCAAATTTAACCTTACGTTCATTGTTTCTTTAAAAATCCATTCAAGTATCATTAAGCATCTAGCTTCAAAATATATATCACGTTAAGCAGAAGAACTCCACATGAAAAATATCACAATATTGAAAATAACTACAGGCGAGGTATTTGCTTTAGCAACAGTAAGATATAAACATCTTACCAGAATTTCATGCTTACTGGTAATTCTAACAGCATTTTCCTATTGCTCTTTAAAACCTCCTTCAGGATAAGATGTTCTTCAACATCCATCCACGTCTTCTGCAACCATCCGAAGTCAAACTATTGTGGGTATTGCCATCAAGTGGGCAAACACCAGTACTGACTTTCCTTAATGAAGTGATGATGTAGCGCTGTTGGTCCCAGGATATGAGGGACAAAGTAAGTGAGATAATATTTTATTGGACCAACTTTTGCTGGTGGAAGAAGAGCTCTGTATAGCTCAAAAGCTTGTACCCGTCCCACAAAAGAAGTTGGTCCAATCAAAGATATAACCTCACCTCCCTGGGCTTTTTCTTAACCAAGTCTGTCCTATAAGTAAGGCCACAAATGTGTCACTGAGGTGATGGAAATCACAGAATCCGTAAATTCCTTTGACCTCCGTGACACTTTCTGCCTGGGGCTGGAGCTCCCAGCCAGCCGCCCCACCCTGCAGTTCCCAGACCCCACCCTAGTGGGGACCCCCTGCAGCTGCCCAGACGCAGCAGGTGGCTGCAGGACCCTACAGCTCCCAGCTGCAGCAGGGGACCACCCTGAGCTACCAGCTGCCCCAGGGAGCCATGGGGACCACGTAGTAGCCCAGCCCCCATGGGCAGGGGAACCCCAGAACTCCCACTCCCCACAGCAACAGGGGACCTGAGAGCCCCAGCAAGAGTGGGTGCTGAATCCACCTCCCCATTTTGTCAGGGATATTTTTAGTGAAAGTCAGGGACAGGTCACAGGCAATAAATAAAAATTCATGGAAGCCTGTGACCTGTCCCTGACTTTCACTAAAAATATCTGTGAGAAAAACTTAGTCTTACCTATAAGCAGCTGTTACAGTACAGAAATTAACAGTAGCTTTAACAGGCACAATATTTTGATGTTAAAGCAATCCTAAAATCCATATGATATTGCACAGTACTCTCTTGAGAAGGCTATGCTTGGCTTAGTGATCTAAGTATCAGATTTGAAATACCAAGGCTCTCTGGAACTATACCTTCAAATTACAGGAGGTCTGATTCATCCTTTTATGACAGTAAACTGCCTAATAATCCACAGGTCTAGTTTTGGAGGAAGAGTGCTTGGCATGTAGTTTTAACTCACTCAAGCCATAGACTTTAAAGCCAGAAGGGATAACCAGATCTCACGTAGACCACAGGCCACTTGCCCATTAACCCAACAACTGAAATGAGACCAAAGTATTACAGCCCACAGGAGACTAGACCATAATGTGCTGCAGACAGACAACAGGAGGGATCCAGGTCCACAAGTGCCTGAGGCACCTGCAATGGGAGGGAAATGATTAAGTGAGATATATCCAGACAATCGTGGCAAATGACCCACGTCTTGGAAAGGAAGGTGAACCCTGCCCCTCCGATCATTGCCAATCTGAGCTGGGGAAGATTCCTTCTTGACCCCACAGATGGTGATGAGTTAGACACCGAGCATGTGAGCAAGAACCAGCCAGCAAAGCACCTGAAAGAGAGAACGTCTGGTGCCCCCTCAGAGCCTGGCCCTCCCCATCCAGTCTCCCATCTCCAGCTTGGGCCAACCCTGCTTGAGAGGAAGGAGATAAACAAAACAAAACCAAATGCATGGGGGGGGGGGGAATCCCCTCCTGAATCCCTCTCATTGGCTCCAAGGAAACATATTGTATGGATCCAAGAGGGAGGCTCATTTTAAGACAGTGCTTTACAGGCAGCGGTAGTGAGAGCTAAGGGAGAACTCAAGAGCTCCAGAAGACTCATCACCCTTTTCTCCACTAACAAAGTAGGAGCTGTGGTCCGAGTTTAGGATTGGGAGCCAGGAGCTGACAAATTCTAACCCCAACATTGCCATTGTTTGTACGTGCTAGGTCACGTCACTAATGGCCACGCTTCCAATGAAGCGACCACCAAATTTGGGTGCCTCAGTTTCTGGGTATCCAAGCTAGGAGAACAGGGGCTTCATTTTCAGAGGTGCTGAGCATCCACAACTACAACAGAAATTCAGGTTAGGAAGCGAAGAACACAGTGGCGTGGCCAGGTGGAAAAAACAGTGGGAGCAAAGATTAAAAAAGGTGCCACCCCCTGGCACTCACCCGGCAGCGCTCCGGGTCTTCAGCAGCACTTCAGCATCGGGTCCTTCACTCGCTCTGAAGGACCGCCCACTCCGCCACCTCAATGCTGCCGAAGACCGGAGCAAGTGAAGGACCCGCCGCCAAAGTGCTGCTGAAGACCCGGAGCGCCGCCGGGTGAGTACCAGGGCGTGGTGCCTTTTTTTTATCTACACTCCCCCTGACCTGCTGCCGAAGACCCAGAGCGCCGCCAGGTGAGTAAAAATTTAAAAGGCGCTAAGTAATTAAAAAGGCACCACTTGTGCTCGGTGCAGAAGCGGCCGCTGCCCCGCTCCCTGCCTAGCTACGCTACTGGAAGAACAGTGTATCCAACTGAAACTGCACTGACAGCTGAAGTGGAACAATCCATTACAACACAGGGAAAATAGGTTCCTTAGTACACTGTGTGTAGAAATCCGACTATTAGCTTTGAATGCTGCTGTTCCATGGAGGACTCCCAGCTCAAAGGGAACATAAACAAGTCCCATGGTAGAGCTGTAAAAGGAAGCAGTATCTCAAGAGACTGAAATGACTGCTCTTTACTCTGTATTAGCTGCTCTTTGCATGGACCTACCGATTTATTTCCTGAATCTTATTCCAGTTTTCTACAGTCAGGATATAGAGACAAAAGTTTCTACATACAATGCAAGGCAATAATAACTGGAAACGACTGGTATTTGTTAGGAGTTAGTTTTTAAATGGCCTGAGTTCTCCTGCACGTCAATTTCTATCTGTCCTGATACAGTTATTGGATGTGTCTACCGTGACACTGCACCCCATAGCCATCATAGTGGTATGATTATGATATTTTATGACCTATAATTGTCATGTGAGGGGTCATTGGAAAAGTTATGATTTGCTGAATATGTTTATCATATTTGTATGCATGTATCATTTTTGTATCTGAAGTTGTGAATATTGACTAGGTATCCGTATCTCAAATGTGCTTACACCTTGGTGACACCCACTAGGCAAGATGTTTCCAGTCTACACAGCTGGTTGTGAAGGGCCTCTTCAACGTAATGGGCCATGAGAGGAAACAATAGCCCTTAGGAGCAGTTTATCCCCCGGCCTGGTGAGCCTTCCTGTGAACTTTTCAGCTATCTTATAAGTAATGGCTGCTATGACTCAGCAAGGCATGCAACCAGACCACATGACACTGAACTCCATATTGGTACCTGTATTTTTCCACAGACTGGGCTGGGAACTTAGCTGAGAACAAAGGGTTCCAACCATATGGAAAAATTATATAAGGTGGGGAGTGACATCTCAGGGCCTCACTCCCCACGCAAGAGAACACCTGAGGAACAAAGACTGAACTGGGGGAAGTGCTGGTCCTAGGCTAAAGGGATTTCTAGCCTGTGTATAAAAACTTGGTGGACTGCTTGTATCATCAGGCAGGGAGAGAAATTGCTAATTCAAATCCTATCTAGTATATTAGGCTCAGTTTGCGTTTTTGTTTATTTGCTAGGTAATCTGCTTTGATCTGTTTACTATCACTTAAAATCTTTCTGTAGTTAATAAACTTATTTTATGTTTTATCTTAACCAGCGTGTCTTTAAGTAAAATGTCTGGGAAAATCTCAGGTTTGGTTAACACTAGCTTGTTGTGCATATCTTTCCCACATTGAGGGGAAAGCAAACTATACTAATGAGTTTGCGTTACACAGATCCCTGTACAGTGCAAGGTGGTATAATTCTGGGTTTATACACCAGCAAGGGTGCAAGACTGGGGAGCTGGGAAATTGGCAGTTGTCTCCTGTTTGTCCTTGAGTGGCTTAGATAAAGCACTCAGGTAGCTCATTTGGGTGTGTGGCGCCACCTGCTGTCATGTTGGGTGATAACAGGGCCTGGAGATTTAAAATAAAAATGTATTTTATTCAAAAAACCTAGAAAGTGCTCAAAATTAAAACATTTCATTCGACCTGAAATGATTTTCATGACCTCAGGGGTCAAAGTATGTGGGGGAGAAAGAGGGAGAATAGTGGTAACACTTCCGGCCTCTGCCCACAAAACATAGAATCTGGAATAGTAAAGGTATGTCTACTCTGCAGCTGGGAGGCGTAGCGGTTAGGTGAGCGTAAGTACGTCACGCAGGGGTGGGGATTTTTCACACCACTGAGAGACGCAGCTATACTGATATAAGTTCCCAGTGCAGGCCGGTCCTAAGTCAGTGTCAGAACTAGGAACAGAACTTCAGAGACCCGATTCCATGTCTCCCACTGTCACCCATTACATAACTGCAATGGGAAGGTGGGAGTGTTATGTGGCACCATCATTTGTATATGTGAAAACACAAGTAACAAGATCAAGTGAAGAAGCAGAGCACCTTGAAAAATGAGTGGATCGCTGCAGTAGCTTCACTGCGTACCCTCAGCAGGGAGCTCAGTGTGTTGGTCCTGCATCGTAAGTGAGGGAACTGCCGGCTGTATTCCAGAGGTTGCCTCTCTCTTGGTTTAAAAGGGAACATCTAAAGAAAGGACAGGAAAAAACCAACCCTGAGAACCTGCAGTTAGAATAATTTTACAGATATCCATGAAATATTGTCACTGACTATTAAAGTTCAATAAGTGACACAAGTCAGAGGCAAAATAATACTTGTTATTTTTTTTCCAGTTTACTTTGTGGATTTTACAAAGACAGGCAGAAAGAGAATGAACCACAAGGGACAGATGCTGATCACTTTTGGAAAATGCTCAGACACCACCGTGATGGTGTCCATATAAGCACCTATACAGAATTAGAATTTCAACAGGACTGAGTGCCAAAGTAAGTGGCTAGATTTTCAAAAGAGCCCAGCAAGGTGGGTGCCAATCACTTTCTGACATCTTGCTATACATTTCACAGTGGCAGCAGAGCACTTTTGGAGATCTGGTTCCAATTGTGGGTGCTGAGCAGTTGGGAAATCTGGCCCGCAATTCTTTAGCAAATCCAGTCCTTAGTATCCAGTTAGTTTCACAGTTTCCTCCCCATGCCCAGTCTATTAGTCAGTTTCTCCCTTAATGAAAAGGCCCTTGTCCACATCAATGGGAGAGTAGAGAACACCTTAAAAACAGAGATGACTTTAGAAAAAATAGCAGAAAATACAGTTTGAAATGTGCTCTGTCAGAAATGGGAATATTTTGAAATTAGTCATTTTCCAAAAGGCATCCTGTGAGCTTGACTGTTAAGTGCAATAACATACCAGAGTATCACAGGGTCCTACTACACGAATATTTTCAGCTTTCAATTCCACATTTTGCATCCTATGAAGACTTTTTACCAGTTTCCCTTGCACTTCCACCGCGCTTCCAAAAGTCAGATCTCTGGAAAAAACATCAACAACAACAATGTATCACTATGGGCCTGACATAAAGCCCACTGAATTCAAGGAACCCATGCTGACTTATTTGGGTTAATTTAGATCAAGTCCTACGCTTACCGTATCTATTATCACAAATAGGCAGCTTGTTACAATTTGATTGCTATATTTTATTCACATGGCATGCAATATATCCCCCATGGAAAGAATCTGAGCTCAGCATGTGTGTATCTGAACCCCTGATTCCAAAAGTCTGGATATTTTAAATTATTTGATGTATAAACCACCAAGCTGTCCATCATACAAGAAATAAACTGCACAGGATCTTCTTCTGTAGCTGAAAATTAATGACGCCTAAATGTTTATTTTCATTAGAAGCAAGCTCTCCATGACTGATCCAAGATGAGCCCCAATGTCTGTTCATAAGGACAGGCCTCAAGGTTTGCCAGCCCCTTTGTGCTCTGTCTTGCGCTGAGCCTGCAAAAGTGGTGCCTCAGCTCACTGGCGCAAAAGGCAGGAAAAGACTAAGGAGCTTACAGAAGAGATCCGGTTGAGGAAAGGCTAACATGGCAACCCTAGCTTCTGGTAAGGTACAGCCTGACCTACACAGGAAGAATAAGCGGCATGGGAAGCCACACCATGGAAAAAACACTATGAAACCTGGCCCCAATGAATCAATAGGAATTTTGCCACTGATTTCAGTGGAGACAAAATTTCAATTTACAAGTGCCCCCTACTTCCTACTCCCTTCAGAACCAGTTAACCCAGCTCCTTAACTGATAGCTATTGAACCCACCAAGTGCAACACCCTCAGCAACTGCTGAACGCACTGCCCCTGCAGCACTCACATCCCTGCTGCCACCAGGCCTGGGAATCAATGCCCTTAGTCTAAGACAGGGTGCAGCTGAGCCTTACAACCACATCGTCAACCCTTTTCAGCCACGAATCTGCACAGAAATTTCTTTAAATACGTAAAATCTGCAAACCTATGTTCCAAGGTCGGGT
The DNA here is from genome assembly GCF_965140285.1 of Lepidochelys kempii. Lineage (NCBI taxonomy): Eukaryota > Metazoa > Chordata > Testudines > Cheloniidae > Lepidochelys > Lepidochelys kempii. Next base: position 17,773,713 of record NC_136380.1, read on the forward strand.
CAGCTACAACCTGGAGGCTTTCCAAAGAACTGCCATCATTTATGTGTAGGAACAAAACCTCTTTCTGGGACCGGACAGAACGAACCCAGCCCTGGAGGAGGAAGAAAACAAAAGTTGGTGGTTGCCTTGTTTGAACTCAATCTAGTTATAAGCAGGACCCAACTGACATTGAGCAAGTCATTGCTCAGTGGTTTGAGCACTGGCCTGCTAAACCCAGGGTTGTGAGTTCAATCCTTGAGGGGGCCATTTGGGATCTGGGGCAAAAATTGGGGATTGGTCCTGGTTTGAGCAGGGGGTTGGACTAGATGACCTCCTGAGGTCCCTTCCAACCCTGATATTCTATGATTTCGAGCCTGATCCAACTCCCATTGGAGTCAATGGAAAGATTCCCTTCGGGCCCAATTCCAATGAAATCAGTGGTAGTTTTACTATAGATTTCAAAGCAAGTAGGAGTAGATCCTGAGGGAGAGACACCTCAACATTTCGCCTCAGCACAATTGGGATTCACCTGAGTCACCATGGAGCTGGGAAGATTAAAGTCAGTGACAGACTTTGAAGATGAAAAGCATTCCATAAATGCTATATCATTATGTCCCTTGTAAACACTCCTTATTGCAACAACAGAGACAATCAGAACACCATTCCTTCAAAGGGCAGTGTCATGGTAATTCTTATGTATTGTTATTCTTCACTGCTATGTACAACCATCTGCGGGAAGCCTGAAACTGAAATGTTTCCTAATTGGCTATTTGTCCATACCTACTGTGAACACGTACTGCCTTAATAAAGAGGCCAATATCAAGGAGATTAGGTCCAGAACGTAGGCTTTGTTTAAGGGAAAAAAATCAAAACCAATTAATATTACTATTATTTATATTATCATAACACCTCATCATGGACTAGAACCCATTGTGCTACGCACTCTACATATGCAGAATCCATAGAAATGTTTCACTGTTTTGGGTGGTTCTCAAATTAAAACAAAGTTTTCTAGCTGGACTTAAATTTAAAATTAAAAAATTGACAAAACCTTTGTTAGCACAGAGTTAAAGTTGCCTGGTGATAACATGCACCCTTCCAGAATGTCCAGTTCAGCAAAACTCACATTTGTGAAAACAAGGAAATCACAGAATTAAGATAAATGCCCATGAAACCTTGATTCTGTCCCCCTGGAGCTAGCAATAGTCCTTAAGAATTATCTTCATGCACTCCAGCTGCATTCACTGTGTGAGGTGTGGCTGTACTGAGTGGTGAAGGAATAAGATACAGCAGCTTAGAAGAGCTCTAATTGTGATACAAGGTGATCTGGGCCACTGTGGCCCTCTGGGGGTGTACGTGAGCTCCTCTTTCTGAGGCCTGTATGTGTGATCAAAGTTAAAAAATGCATATGAACTTTGGGAGATGTATCTCATTTCATCACTGTGTTATATAGGCTGTGTCATTAGAAGAGCCCAAAGATCATTAGCAGTGCAGTGGAGATGAGTGTGGCACGGAAGTTTTATTAAGGGGAAGCAAAAGTAGAGCATTTGATGGTATTCTACAGTTCAAGGTCTTGTAAAATGTAGCAGAGGCGGTGTTCAATTTGTGGAGCAGGCTAAGTATAGGGCGCTCCTGTTCCCTCTAGGGCAAAGGGAGAATGTGAGTATGTGTTACAGGCTTATTGGGGCATCACTCAAAGCCCCTCCTGCCATTGCCCCACGACTGTTTTTAGTGCACTAGCGAGACCAGAACCAGCATGGGTATGTCTCCTCCAGCTGGAATTTACATCTTCAGTTCAAAGGCACGCAGGCAGCCGCAGAGCCCAACCAGCTACTCTGCAGAAGCCTCTGCAAGAAGATGATCTTCAGAAACGGCAGAGCTACAGGAGTAAGAAGAACTTCACAGAAATGACTACGTGAATTAACAACATAAAACCCCCCACCGACCTGGACTTTAATATCACGATTCACCTCCTGGGCCCCTAGCGCCTCGCGGACCCTCAGCTTCGCAGCCTGCGCGGGCTTGGGACAAGGAGCAGAGGAGCAAGGGCGAAGAGCCAGGAGCAGACACCGGGCCCCAAACATCGCCGAAGGCCTGCCGCACCTGCCCCGCCGCGGCTAACAGCCGAGACCCGCCTCAGACTCTGCTCCCTCGCCCGCAGGCGGCGCGCCCCTCCTGCCTCCCGACGCCGCTCCCACGCCGGTCTCCCCGCGCCCCCTGCCGCGCCCGCCCGCTAGCCCCCTGCAGCCGCCCCTCCGGGCAACGGAAAGAGACTCCACGCAGCCTCCGCTGCCCTGTTCTCAGATGCCCCCGCCCTACCCCCAGGGCCAGCTGCGCCCCGCCCCGCCGCCCCCTATCTCCAGAGGGCTCCCAGGCCCAGCTGCCCCTACTCGTCCTGTCTCGCGGTGGGCCCTGCCCCGCGGCTCCAGGAGGCCAGGGCCCGCCCAGGCCGCCGCAGCCGCTCTGCCCGGAGGAGGGGGCGGGGGAGGAAGGCCCCGCGTAAAGCGCCCGGGGCCCCGGCCCGCTCTACCCACGTGAGGCCAAAGCAAGCAGGCGGCACCGCGCGCTCACGTGACCCCTCGCGGCCAAGGTCGCCGCAAGGGGCCTCGACGAACCAATCAGGAGGCGAGGCGATGTCCGGAAGTACCTCCCGTGGGCGCAAGGTGCTCTGGGAAGTGTAGTTCGCGGCTCAGAGGCCGGGTTGCGTGCGGGGCGGGGCCGCCTCCTGTGGAGACCCCGGCGCCGGGGGCGGGGGCCAGGGCCAGGCGGGGTCGGGTCAGGTGTTGCCGAGAGGAGACGTATTATACAAATGAGCTACTTTATATGCAAATGATATGTAACGTGGTGAGGCAAAAGAAGGACGCAGGGCTCGGAGGGAAGCGGGCTCCGGACTCCTGGGTCCCAGCCCCAGAGCCCGGGCGCGGGGCGGGGCTCCGGACTCCTGGGTCCCAGCCCAGGCAAGGGCGAGAGATCCTGTTGGAGCAGGGCAGGAGTCAGGACCCCTGGGCTCTGTTCTTGCTCCGCCACTAATCCCTGCCTAACCTCTGGGCAAGAAGACCCCATCTCTGTGCCTTCCTTGCTCATCCTAGGCCAGGGAGATAACAATTTTTGACTCTCTACCCCTGTACACTGCTCTGAGTCCCCTGGGGTGAAAGGCAGCTCTCCAGGGGCCAAGTGCTGTTAAGAGGCAGGGGTGGGACAAAGTGGGTTAAATTAACACACGCGCCTCGTGTGTCCGAGCTGCTTGGCTACTTGTTCGGCCCAGTTTGTACTTCCCTCTACAGAAACTTCTTCCTCTGAGTTTTGCAAAGAAGTTCTCATTCTGGGGGGGAATCCCAGTGAGACCTAGGTCTTCCTGGCCTCGCTTTTCCTGTATTCTTCCCCTTCTGAGCTGCAGTGGCTTTGGGGGCTGGGAGCTGCTGAGCGGGACCTCTAACAGAGTTACTGATGATGTGCTGAGAAACCACATGCCTCATTGCACAGACCCTCCAGGTGAGAAAAGAGTTGGTGAGCAGAGTCCCCAGCACTGGGAAAGAAGCCCCATTGGGCTCTGAGAAAGGGGAGGAGAAAAGCTTTTAATCTGCCCAGCTTTGATGATTTGCTGTTTCTCTTCTAATGCCTTCACTCACACTAAGTGCCTCTTCTCCCTCCAGCTTCTTCTGCTGCTTTACAGCCCCTCCTCTTAATTTGCCCCCAAATAGCTGATGCGTCCACATGCTACAGAAGGCCCAGGTGAACTCAGGTCTTTGAGTTTCTCTTGAAAGACCAACAAGAGGACATAGGAATCTGGGGCAGGGGAATCAGTCTGGGGCACGCGTAGTATTCTGGTGTAGCCAGTCCTGTGATCTGGCCCAACCAACCTCCCTAAGAGGTCTGTTCTCCAGTTCCACTGAATTTTCTGGGAGAGATACAGGTAATGAACACATTTTTGGATTAAATTGATAAACAGTAATAAGTCACCAGGACCAGATGGTATTCAACCAAGACTTATGGAAGAACTCAAATATGAAATTGCAGAACTACTAACTGTGGTATGTAACATCATTTAAATCAGCTTCTGTACAAGATGACAGGTTTCAGAGTAGCAGCCGTGTTAGTCTGTATTCGCAAAAAGAAAAGGAGGACTTGTGGCACCTTAGAGACTAACCAATTTATTTGAGCATAAGCTTTCATGAGCTACAGCTCACTTCATCAGATGCATAAAGTGGAAAATGCAATGAGGATTTTTTATACACACAGACCATGAAAAAATGGGTGTTTATCACTTCAAAAGATTTTCTCTCTCCCCACCCCACTCTCCTGCTGGTAATAGCTTATCTAAAGTGATCACTCTCCTTACAATGTGTATGATAATCAAGTCATTTCCAGCACAAAATCCAGGGTTTAACAAGAACGTCTGAGGAACAGTGTGTGTGTGTGGGAGGGGAGGTTAGGAAAAAACAAGGGGAAATAGGTTACGTTGCATAATGACTTAGCCACTCCCAGTCTCTATTCAAGCCTAACCTCAGCCTGGACCAGTCCACACAAGAGATCCACTTCTTGGACACTACGGTGCTAATAAGCGATGGTCACATAAACACCACCCTATACCGGAAGCCTACTGACTGCTATTCCTACCTACATGCCTCCAGCTTTCACCCAGACCACACCACACGATCCATTGTCTACAGCCAAGCTCTACGATACAACCGCATTTGCTCCAACCCCTCAGACAGAGACAAACACCTACAAGATCTCTATCAAGCATTCTTACAACTACAATACCCACCTGCTGAAGTGAAGAAACAGATTGACAGAGCCAGAAGAGTACCCAGAGGTCACCTACTACAGGACAGGCCTAACAAAGAAAATAACAGAACGCCAGTAGCCGTCACCTTCAGCCCCCAACTAAAACCTCTCCAACACATTATCAAGGATCTACAACCTATCCTGAAGGACGACCCATCACTCTCACAAATCTTGGGAGACAGGCAAGTGCTTGCCTACAGACAGCCCCCCAACCTGAAGCGAATACTCACCAGCAACTACATACCACACAACAGAACCACTAACCCAGGAACCTATCCTTGCAACAAAGCCTGTTGCCAACTGTGCCCACATATCTATTCAGGGGACACCATCACAGGGCCTAATCACATCAGCCACACTATCAGAGGCTTGTTCACCTGCACATCTACCAATGTGATATATGCCATCATGTGCAAGCAATGCCCCTCTGCCATGTACATTGGTCAAACTGGATAGTCTCTATGTAAAAGAATAAATGGACACAAATCAGATGTCAAGAATTATAATATTCATAAACCAGTCGGAGAACACTTCAATCTCTCTGGTCACGCGATTACAGACATGAAAGTTGTGATATTACAACAGAAAAACTTCAAAACCAGACTCCAGCGAGAGACTGCTGAATTGGAATTAATTTGCAAATTGGATACCATTACCTTAGGCTTGAATAGAGACTGGGAGTGGCTAAGTCATTATGCAACGTAACCTATTTCCCCTTGTTTTTTCCTACCACCCCCCAACACTGTTCTTCAGACATTCTTGTTAAACCCTGGATTTGTGCTGGAAATGGCCCACCTTGATTATCATACACACTGTAAGGAGAGTGATCTCTTTAGATAAGCTATTACCAGCAGGAGAGTGGGGTAGGGGGAGAGAAAACCTTTTGAAGTGATAAACACCCATTTTTTCATGGACTGTGTGTATAAAAAATCCTCACTGCATTTTCCACTTTATGCATCCGATGAAGTGAGCTGTACCTCACGAAAGCTTATGCTCAAATAAATTGGTTAGTCTCTAAGGTGCCACAAGTCCTCCTTTTCTTTGTACTAGATGACTGGAAGGTAGCTAATGTGACACCAAATTTTTAAAAAGGCTCCAGAGGTGATCCTGGCAATTACTCGTTTGAAACTATAGTAAAGAACAGAATTATCAGAAACATAGATTAACATGATTTGTTGGGGAAGAGTCAACATGGATTTTATAATGGGAAATCATGCCTCGCCAATCTACTAGAATTCTTTGAGGTGGTCAACAAGCATGTGGACAAGGTGATCCAGTGGATATAGTGTACTTAGACTTTCAGAAAGCCTTTGACAAGATCCGTCACCAAAGGCTCTTAAGCAAACTAAGTAGTCATGGGATAAGAAGAAAGATCCGCTCATGGATCAGTAACTGGTTAAAAGATAGGAAACAAAGGGTAGGAATAAATAGTCAGTTTTCAGAATAGAGAGAGGTAAATAGAGGTGTCCCCCAGGGGTCTGTAGGCTACTCACCTGTGTCCTACTGTTACAGAGACCATTCCTGTGATGTCTCTCCAGTGCTCCTGGATGAAAGGCAGGGAAGGTCCCTGCTGGCATATCCTTCATCCGCTCCTCGTGTTGAGGTAGAAGTTTTGCCTCAGCTCAGCCATGGGTCAGGCAGGCAGGCTCAGCACTGACACTGAGTCAGGAGGCAGCAATATTACTGTGACTTTGGGTTTATTAACAGTTTTGCTGGTTAAACCCTGAATAGTTGGATAGTTTGGGGTTTTTTGTTTGTTTTTTTTTTGCTCAGATACCAGAGTGCTGAGTGCACATAAGAAACTATGTACGATGGATGAGAAGCCTTGAGCTGCCTAAAGTCAAAGACAGGGAGCGTATGAGGCATTAACATGAACTTCAGACTCTTGAGTCAGCTCTTCATTCAGTGCAAACGGGCACAGCTCCATTGGCTTCAGCAGAGCTATGCTGACTTCTACCAGCTGAGCATCTGGGCCTTGATCTCCACTGACACTCTCTTGAAGGGGATTGGTCAGTTATACACACAGGGAGACGTGAACTCTCTTCTAGTAACTTCTCTGAACAAGTGCATTAAAGCCGCCTCCAGCTGCTGAATTTCTCAAGAGAAAGTTGGTTTTGATATGAACCCAGAACCCTGAGTGGGGTCACATCCCTTTGTCCATCTGGCAGCTGTTAGTTAGATTGTCTGTGACAGACAAGATTTGCTTACTGCTGAAACCAAGCTGCCTTTCCGCAAACTACTCCAGTTCTCTAGGAAAGTGGCTCTGAACCTTTCCAGACTACTGTACCCCTTTCAGGAGTTTGATTTGTCTTGCCTGCCCCAAGTTTCACCTCACTTAAAAACCAGTTGCTTACAAAATCAGACATAAAAATACAAGTGTCACAACACACTATTACTGAAAAATTGCTTACTTTCTCATTTTTACCATATAATTATAAAACAAATCAATTGGAATATAAATATTGTACTTACATTTCAGTGTATAGTATATAGAGCAGTATAAACAAGTCATTGTATGAAATTTTAGTTTGTACTGACTTCACTAGTGCTTTTTATGTAACCTGCTGTAAAATAAGGCAAATATCAAGATGAGTTGATGTACCCGCGGAAGACCTCTGCATACCCCAGTGGTACATGTACCCCTGGTTGAGAACTACTGCTCTAGGAGAGTCTTGCCATGCATGGGAGTGGGGTGGGAGGAGCACTGGACCATACAGTCTCTCTGCTTTGCAGATGAGCAATAATGTGGCCAGGAAGTGCAGGAGCAGTGGGAGGGACCAGGCAGCAGCAAAATCAAATGGGAAAAGGCAGGAGAGGGCAAGAATTATTTTCGCTTTTAATTAAGCATTGCTCCAACCTTGCACAAGTCTACATTCTCAGCTTTGGGGGAATATTGTCAAAATCCCATCTCAAGATCTGCATAGGTGCTGGGAGGGTTTGTGGTTTTGAGACTCAATCTCCTTGGGCCCCCAAGGGTTAGAACATCCCTCTGTTCCTGCTAGAAATGAATGAAACACGGTTGTCCACTGGCACTTTTTGATGGATCCAGCCCAGAGCAATACATGGGTCAGGAATGGACAAAACCCAAATAGCAGGGGACCTTTCTCTGGGATGAAGGAGGGTCACCTCATCTCTCTCAGCCCTCCTCTGCACTTGTGCCCCTTTGCCAGGTTTCTCCCTCTCTGTCACAGAGAAGCCCCGAGTGAATCCTGCATGAATGACTTCCGTGCTTTCATTAAAAGTTTCTTTTCTGCACTCAGACTCTGCTTGAGAGAGGGGACGTATTGCCTTTTAGAGGCGTCCAAAGGTGGTGTGTAATTTTCCCAGGTTACTGGGTGGGAGCTCAAGCTGGTTCTGTATTGTATTTTTGAAAAGGAACACCTAGATATTGAATCCAGTCCTGGTTGCTGCCGACTTCACCTGGCAGAAGGATTGCACAGGTTAAAATGCTGGATGCACGTCACACAACATCTCTGAATATTTTTCCAGCCTAAGCATGAATGACTGCCCCATCGTTCCACAAATAAAGAACTGGTTACCCTCCCTGATGCCTTTTCTCCTTTGAACAGTGATTCCTAGACTCTTCTTAAACTGAGTAAAAATGGGGATCGGGGTTGGAATTTTCACCCTACAGGAACTGTCTCTCCAGCTGGCCCAGGGCTCTGACATCCTGCCACCTAGCCTCTAGATAATTTCCAGCTTCCCTCTGCACTCTGTTAATTCCTTCCTACATACAGGAGTGCCTGGCTGAATGTGCTGTAGAGCTGGAGAGAGGAGCAGCAAAGATAAAGTTGTAGCTGGTGTCTCTGCAGCTCCCCTTATACTGGGGCCCTATGCCCCACCATCTGTGGAAATCAGACCCTGGACAGTCAGGTGGAACCTTGATTCGGTACAAGGCAGGAACCACCCAGGGGCTGCTAGAGCAGTGGTTCTCAGATGGTAGGACATGGATTGTTTTGAAGTACAGTCTCAACTAAAAATCCATTCTTGATACACCAATTTAAATGATAAAGTTGATAGGCCAAGCAGTTGCGAGATTTAGCTGTGGGATGCTCAGTCTTGAAGTCTGAGAACCACTGTGCTAGAGTACTTCCTGGAGCCTGTAAGAGAAAATTCCCCTTTCCCCCACCTGTCCCCAAGTGCTTCTGTCTCTTCCCTCTCTCTCCCTGCAGGGGTCCTGAGTTAGCTCCTGAGACTTTGGATCACGTCAAGCAAGAATTTCTGATTCTTTACTAATGGAATCTTTCTGAGTCTGTTCAGTGTGGAACTTGGGGATTCATGGGGGCAATACTGTTGATTGATTGCTCTGTAACTAGATCCCTCTACACTCCCTGAAGGGATGTTTGTAAATCTTCCCCTAATTCCCTGAATGCATACAGCAGCCATCATCCTTTGTTAAGAGTCCCTCCCCATCTCAGTCTCCTCCATGCCTTTTCCCCAGAGACAATATGGCTCTGCCTAAGGTTGTCCTCCTGCAGACTCCTCAGTAGTTGAACTTTTCTCTAGGTTAGCCCCAGATAGCTAATGCCACTGCCCTCTGAAACTTTAGAGAAACTGATCTGTGGGAAAAGAAATTGCAGATCCCGGATTGTACCATTTGCTCATTTCACTGGAACCATTGACTTTGGGAAACTGATTTGCCATTGGGGATCCAGCTGTTGCATGGAGACATGGATAGATGGTCAGATACTCCGAGTGCAACACATATCCAGAAGAATAAATAATAGTGACTCTAATTAATATCTGGCAACTTACCTAGGTATCTGAAAGTGTTTGATAATGATGAGTTAACCTTAGCTCTTTGGTAGCCTCCTGTGCTCTCTGTTGCTGTGTGCAGAGGAGGGTGTGATGGTCAGTATTCCTGTGTTCACCCCTTTCACAGGATTATGATAATTTTGTACAAAGTATGCCTTGTGAGGTATCATTTGAAAACTCATAATTCACAGATCATTATTGTCCTGGTAAAATGTGTGTGGCAATTCTGTATGTAAAGTTATAAGATTCCGCTGTATGGTATTACTAAGACATGTTTCAAGTCTGGGGATCTGCCATAAACCAGTTCCCCAGAGACAAAAGGCAAGCTGACCCCTCATCCAGGTGTCAACAAAATCAAATGGACCATCACCTGGGTAAGTGGCCATTCTTTGGCAGGAAAGAGGATGTGGGCAAAAATGTACACTTTGACAAAGAAACAGCTGGGGGTTCCCATCCACAGATTTTTCTGTCTCCTGAACCTCAGCTGGAGACCAGGAAAGGCAGAAGCTTCCTAAAAGTATGGGGGGACCCCACCGGTGACCACACTGTGGCCCTGCACCCCGTGCTGCCCCTTCCTCCCAAGGCCCCCACCCCCTGCACCGCCCCTTCTCTCCAAGCCCTCATCCTCATGCCACCCCTTCTTCCCAAACCTCTGCCCTCGAGCTGCCCATTCCACCGAGCTCCCGCCCTTGCACTGCCCCTTCCCTGAGTCCCTGCTCCTGTGCCGCCTCTTCCCCCCCCAAACCCCCCACTGGCTCCTCTCTGCCCCCTCCCCCCAGTCACTTGCCCTTAGAGCCAGTAAAAAGTGGGAAAGCCACCTGTGCCCCCCTGTTTCAGCACCCCTGCAGGAGATGCTTCTTGAAGAAGAGAAAGAACCATAAGAAGGAGGAGCAGATGCCCCAAATTATTCCTACCTTTCTCTCTGCTCACGGCCCGTGACATCGGAAGAATAAAGGAAACAGCACTGGACTGTGGGAGAGATCCTGACTGAAAGAAGTTTAGCCAGTAAGCCCTGGTCTACTCTACAGAATTCCTTTGGTTGAACTATGTCGCTCAGGGGTAAGAATAATCCACACCCCTGAGTGACGTTGTTACACCGACCTATGTGTAGACAGCGCTCTGGGCAGGAGAGCTTCTCTCGCTGATATAGCTACCGCCTCTCGCGGAGGTGGAGTTATTAAGCTAACAGGGGAGCTCTCTCTCATTGCTTGAGGGCATCTTCACCAGAAGCACTGCACCAGCACCGACGCAGTGTCACCAATGCAAGTTTGTAGTGCAGGACTGCCCTAAAACTGGTGAAACGTGTGGTGAGAGAGACCTTTGCTTTGAATTGACTCTAGTTTGTTAAGTTAGGCATTAGTTGTATTTTACTTTTATTTTTCTTGTAACTAATTCTGACTTTTATGCCTCATTATTATATTCCCTTAAAATATATCCCTCTTTTGTAGTTAATTAAACTCGTTTAATTGTTTTATCTAAACAAGTGTGTTCGGGAAACTCCATTTGAGTTAACAGGATTTATATATATATAATTTTTATATTATATATAAACATATAATTTTCTATTAATAAAATGATGGATTTTATATGAGCTTGTATTGTCCAGGAGAGAGCTGGGCAGTACAAGACATAGATTTCTGGGGGAAAGTCTGGGACTGGGAATTAGCTGGTGTTGCTCTGCTGTGTAATTCATGAGTGATTGGGCATGGTGCTCATACATTATAACTGTGAGTAACGTACATGCTGTTGGCTGTGTGAGGAGAGGTAACTCTCACCGTGAATCAGTGTAAAAGGCAACCCAGGTTGGGGAGCTGAGGGGATACAGCTGTTCATCAGTCCAGACTGTATGCTGGATAATGTCAAACCTCATCAACAAAAAAGACCCAATTGCTAAATATGTTCTGGGGGAAAAGCTGGTAGTAGCAGACACTGTCACAGAACCCAGCATCACACTCAATTACCGGTGAGCTCGAAGAGGATGTAAAGATGTGTGTGGATGCTATCAACACATAGAGACCAGTGTCAGAAAAGAGACTACTCCAGCTACAAAAAGCAACCTTGACACACATGCAACTTCAGGAAGTTCTACGTTACATTAGGGGCGACTGGTCCAAGTATCTAAAAGACACTAAGGAACTGACAAGAGACTATTTTGCAGTGTGTGGACAATTAAGCAAGTCAAATGGACTCATGATTAAAGACAATGGCATCATAATTCCAGATGAAATGAGAAGAGAAATCTTAAGCCTCACCCATGAAGGACATTAATGATTAACTAAATGCCATGAGTGGACCAACTAGCCAACTAGCAGTGCATCAGCAAGGACATAAAGAATAAAGTATCTGTATGTGAATACTGCAGAATTAATAGACCAACACAGCACAAAGAACCTTTAATAACAACACTTCTAACAGGCAGTCCTTGGAAGAGGCTAGCTGAAGATTCATGCATATTCAGAAGACATCATTACTTGGTCGTCATGGACTATTTTTCCAGGTATATAGAAATAACTTAAAAGATATAACCTGTCACAGTGTTATCAAGAAACTGAAGTGCACTTTTGCTCACTTCCGTATTCCAGAACAACTAATAAAGGCCAACGGACCACATTCATTGCAACAGAATTTAAGTCATTCCAAACAAAATATTATTTTCATCATATTACTAGCACCTACATTACCCATTACCAGCGAATGGAGAGGCTGAGAGAGCTGTACAAACAGCTGAGAAAATCTTACAGTGGGAAGATCCATTCCTTGCTCTTCTGAGTTACAGATCAACATACCAGGAGCTACTGGATATAGTTCAGCACAACTCCTGTTGGGAAGACAACTCAGAACTACTGTTCCAACTTTGGGAAAGCATCTATCTCCAAGGTGGCCAGACATGAAGAGAGTAGCCAAATAGGATAAAAAGGTTAAAAAAAAGCTTATGAACACTTTTACTAAAGATGTCACTCAGAGAATTGCCAGGTCTAGAACCGTGGTGACTGTGACCATGTCAAATAGATGGAGAAAAGGGACAGACAGCCCCAGCAAAACAAAAAAACAAAAGAAAAACAATTCAGCACCCAGATCGTGTGTGATCGAGACCAACAGTGGAGAGTTCAGCAGAAACTCCAGACATCTACAGTTTGTTCTTCAGAAAACAATCAACCGAGAAAACTCTACAGACAGCAGATGCAGAGCAAGAAGAAGAAGACTCAAGAATTCTGAACAAACCACAGCCAGTTGTTGCAACTAATGGACAGCCAGATGACCACTTTGTCATGCGCTTGGGTCATGTAATTAGAAAGCCAGTCCAATTCAGAGACACTTAACAGACTGATACATACTGAACTTCAAAGATAGTGCAATAGTGTAAATATTGTATATGGTAGGAATGTAGAACTTAAAGGGGGAGATGTAATGGGATGCTCATCTCTATTATATTGTTCAGCCACCAGGGAGCGCTGTGTGTAAAATACTTTATTTAAACAAACCTCAGCCATACCTGGCAGAGCTTTGAAGTATCTTATGATGAACAAATCTGGTGTGCATAAGCAAGCTCTGTAGCCTGTCCATATCTGGTACAGGAGCGTTACATAGCAGGCTAAGGAGACAATGAAGAAACTGCCGTGCAGCAATGCCAGATTAAAGAGAGAGAGATCCCAGCACTAAAATGGGGGTGATGGGATTGCTGGGGAGGGGAACTGATGGGGCCCCTCATGGGCCTGGTGATGATGGAAATGGGAATGTTACTGTAATGAGGAGGAGTGTGGGGTGAGGGTTGCTGGGGTGGGGACGGGGTTGTGGTTGTCTCTTGCGCATTTGTCCTGCACTGACAGGGGAGGCAGGTGGTGGGTCTCGCAGAGGGAGAGGCACACGCTTGGCTCACTCCTGGGGAGACTTGACATCGGTTCTTTCTTTCTTTGCAGGTGTCCTGTCATCCGATGTCAAAGCCTCCCGCGGTGAGAGAGCTGGTGCAGCTCCCCATGTGCATGGTATGGGGGAAGATCCTGACGCAGTAGCTGAGCTCAGGTCTGTCCCCGCACAGGGAGTGAGCAACTGGTGAAGCTGGATTCTCCTCCCTGGGGTCTGAGTCTGAAGCTGGGATGGGGCTGTTGGCTGTTATAAGTGATGTGCTTAAGGGCCAATAGTCCCAACCTCTGCCAGCCCTGCCCTGCTGTGACGGCTCCCTGTGCTGTCCAGCGCACAATGGGCTGGGGGCTCTGGTCCTCTCTGGGCTCTTACTACAGGGGAATGGGGGTATAAACCAGCAACTGTGGAATGGGGCACTATCTCTCTAGCCTTCAGCAGTTATTGCCCGCCTGTCCCCACAGCTTCCACATCTCCAGTAGGAAGGACTGGATTCTTCCCTCTTTCATAAGACCATAGGAATGGCCATATTGGGTCACACCAAATGTCCATTTAGCCTAGTATCCTGTCTTCCAATCTTGGCCCATACCAGGTGCTCCAGAGAGAATGAACAGAACAAGTAATCATCAAGTGATCCATTTCCTGTTGCCCATTCCCACTTTCTGGCAAATAGAGGCTAGGGACACCATCCCTGCCAATCCTGGCTAACAGCCATTGATGGAATTGTCCTCCATGAATTTATCTAGTTCTTTTTTGAACCCTGTTATAGTCTTGGCCACCACAACATCCTCTGACAAAGAGTTCCGCAGGTTGACTGTGCGTTGTGTAAAGAAATATTTCCTTTTGTTTGTTTTAAATCTGCTGCCTATTAATTTCATTTGGTGACCCCTAGTTCTTGTGTTATGAGAAGGAGTAAATAACACTTCATTATTTACTTTTTCCACACCAGTCATGATTTTATAGGTCTCTATCATATCCCCCCTTAGTCATCTCTTTTCCAAGCTGAAAAGTCCCAGTTTTATTAATCTCTCCCCAAATGGAAGCTGCTCCATACCCCTAATCATTTTTGTTGCCCTTTTCTGTACCTTTTCCAATTCCAATATATCTGTTTTGAGATGGGGCGACCACATCTGCACTCAGTATTCAAGATGTAGGCATACCATGGATTTATATAGAGGCAACATGATGTTTTCTGTCTTATTATCTATCCCTTTCCTAATGATTCCCAACATTCTGTTCGCTTTTTTGACTGCCGCTGCACATTGAGTGAATGTTTTCAGAGAACTCTCCACAATGACTCAAAGATCTCTTTCTTGAGTAGTAACAACTAATTTAGACCCCATCATTGTATATGTATAATTGGGATTATGATTTCCCATGTGCTTTACTTTGTATATATCAACATTGAATTTCATCTGACATTTTGTTGCTCAGTCAGCCAGTTTTGTGAGATCCTTTTGTATCTCTTTGCAGTCAGTTTTGAACTGAGCTATCTTAAGTAATTTTGTATCATCTGCAAACTTTGCCACCTCACTGTTTACCCCTTTTTCCAGATCATTTCTGAATATGTTGAACGGTACTGGTTCCAGTACAGACCTCTGGAGGACACCACTATTTACCTCTCTCCATTCTGAAAATTGACCAGTTATCCCTACCCTTTGTTTCCTGTCTTTTAACCAGTTACTGATCCATGAGAGGACCTTCCGTCTTATCCCATGACAGTTTACCTTGCTTAAGAGCCTATGGTGAGGGACATTGTCAAAGGCTTTCTGAAAATCTAAGTACACTATACCCACTGTGTCACCCTTGTCCCTGTGCTTGTTGACCCCCTCAAAGAATTCTAGTAAATTGGTTTGGCATGATTTCACTTTACAAAAACCATGTTGACTCTTCCCCAGCAAATCGTGTTCATCTATGTGTCTGATAATTGTATTATTTACTATAGTTTCAACCAGTTTGCCCGGTACTGAAGTTAAGCTTACCGGCCTGTAATTGCCAGGATTGCCTCTGGATTCTTTTAAAAAATTGGTGTCACATTAGCTATCCTCCACTCATCTGGTACAGAAGCTGATTTAAATGACAGGTTACATACCACAATTAGTAGTTCTGCAATTTCACATTTGAGTTCCTTCAGAACTCTTGGGTGAATACCATCTGGTCCTGGTGACTTATTACTGTTTAGTTTATCAATTTGTTCCAAAACCTCCCTAATGATACCTTACTCTGGGACAGTTCCTCAGATTTGTCACCTAAAAAGAGTGGCACAGGTTTGAGAATCTCCCTCACATCCTCAACTGTGAAGACCAATGCAAAGAATTCATTTAGTTTTTCCACAATGGCCTTTTTGTCCTTGAGTGCTCCTTTAGCATCTCGATTGTCCAGTGGCCTCACTGGTTATTTAGCAGGCTTACTGCTTCTGATGTACTTAACATTTTTTTGTTATTACTTTTTGAATCTTTGACTAGCTGTTCTTCAAATTCTTGTTTGGCCTTCCTAATATTATTTTTACATTTCATTTGCCAGAGTTTATGCTCCTTTCTATTTTCCTCAATAGGATTTAACTTCCACTTTTTAAAGGATGCCTTTTTGTCTCCTACTGCTTCTTTTACTTTGTTGTTTAGCCACCGTGGCACTTTTTTGGTCCTCTTTCTACGTTTTTTAATTTCGGGTATACACTTAAGTTGAGCATCTATTGTGTGTCTTTAAAAAGTTTCTATTTAGCTTGCAGGGATTTTACTTTTGGTGCTGTACCTTTTAATTTCTTTTTAACTAACTTCCTCATTTTTGTGTAGTTCCCCTTTCTGAAATTAAATGCTACCGTGGTGGATTGCTGTGGTATTCTCCCCCACCCCCTGGATGTTAAATTTAATATTATGGTCACTGTTACCAAGCAGTTCAGCTATATTCCCTCTTGGACCAGATCCTGTGCCCCATTTAGGACTAAATCAAGAATGGCCTCTCCTATTGTGGATTCCAGGACTAGCTGTTCCAAGAAGTAGTCATTTAAGGTGTCAAGAAACTTTATCTCTGCATCCTGTCCTGAGCTGCTAATCTGGGAATAGTTGAAATCCCCCATTATTATTGAGTTTTTTCTTTTTTATAGCCTCTCAAATCTCCAAGAGCATTTCACAGTCATTGTCACCATCCTGGTCAGGTGGTCGGTAATATATCCCTACTGCTATATTCTTATTATTTAAGCATGGAATTACTATCCATAGAGATTCTGTGGTACAGTTTGGTTCATTTAAGATTTTTATTTCATTTGACTCTACACTTTCTTTCATATATACTGCTATTGCCTCACGAGCACAACCTGTTGTGTCCTTCCGATATATTTTGTACCGTGGTACTGCTGTGTCCCATTGATTATCCTCATTCCACCAAGTTTCTGTGATTCCTGTTATATCAATATCCTCATGTAATATGAGGCACTCAAGTTCATCTAGCTTATTATTTAGACTTCTAGCATTTGTATATAAGCACTTAAAATATTATCACTTTTTAGTTGTCTGACATTATGTGATGTAATTGAATGGGACTCTTTTTCATTTGGCTGTTTCTCCTCAGATCCCACCCTGCCCTTTCCCTGCCCTGACACCCACCCTCAGAAGGGGTCAGACAAATGGACCCTCCCCGTCTGATTATGAGCTTTGAAGCAAAGGTATCTATGCTGCCCCCAGCTGCCTCTCAGCCCCCTTCACCTGTGGGGTCCTTGCTGGTGTAGGGCTCATGCCTGGCATGCTCCAAGCCTGCAGTGGAATAGGTGGCCAGGATGGGCAGGACTGGTCCCAGCAAATAGGACTTTCACCCCTGTCTTCCTGCAGCCCAGTGTGCTCCAAGGTCACTTCTCCTGTCATGGGCTGTGTGGACGGGGAGGGCCTGGAGACATCAGTCCCAGGAGAGAGAGGGCCGGAGCAACAGTCACAGCATCCCAGGTGCTGTGCTGCCCGTTCTGCTGTGATTGTGTTCTGGGACACTGGCAGCTGCTGGGACTCTGGGTCTGTCTTGCTCTAGGAAGTTGACTCTACCGCAAAGGAGAAGCTGGCCCCATTGCTGCCTAGTGACCAATGATATGGCCCAGGCCCAAGGCTGGCAGTGGTATTGGCTGGGGGCCACCCAATCGCCTAGGTATTAGGCAACTTCCTGAGTTTTTGTGGTCAGGACTTTGCAGAGAACTTCCATTTTCGAGAGCTGTAGTGAAATATTATTGTTCTCAGCTTTGATCTCCCCATCAACTTCCCCCTCTTGAGCAGCAATGGCCCCCGGAGGGATCCCTGGGGTCGCCAGGAACTGCTGGGCTGGGGCTCTAATAGTGGCGATAGCACTGAGAACTCACAGAACTCATTGCACAGACCCTCCAGGTGAGCAGAGACCCCAGTGCTGGGGTGGGGTAGCCCTTTTGGGCTCTCGGGATGGGGAACACAAAAGCTTTCCCCCTGCCCAGCTCAGGGCTCAGAGATTCTCTTACAGGATCAACACAAGGGACTAACAACTGGAGGTGAGAGGGGAGGACTAGCAACTGGAGGTGGGGAAAGGCTGCAAGGGACTAGCAACTGGAGGTGGGGAAAGGCTGCAGCAGAGGTGGGTGAAGGTGGGTTCCTGACCTGTTCCTCTCTCCTCTCAGAGCATTTCCTGCTGCAGCAGAAGTCTGAGTGTCACTACACCAACAGCACACAGCGGGTGAGGTATCTGAAAAGACTGATCTGGGGCCAGCAGGAGATCTGTTACTATGACAGTGACTTGGGCTTCTCTGTGGCCCTCACGGAGCTGGGTCGGCCGATCGCGGAGTATTGGAACAGGCTGGAGTGGCTGAGCTACTTGTGGGCATCAGTGGAGAAGTTCTGCAGTTATAACCGTAGGAGATTTAAGAACATCACTGTGGATAGGCGAGGTGAGCTGAAGTGGGAGGAGACCAAATTGGAACTGGGAACTTTGAGTCAGCCCCCGATCTGGTGGTGTTATATTTGCCTCCCTCTGCACACTCCCTACCAGGCAGCAATTGAGCATCAGTGGGGCTGGGTTTGATCTTGAAGGGGCAGAGTGGGAGTCGGAGGATGGGACTGGAGAAGACAGAATCTTTAATAGCAAAGGATTGCTCTCAGCTTGAATTAGGCCCCAGATTCCAGTTTTGAGGGAAATTCTCCCAAAACCTGATACTGAAGGAAATAATTTGGGTGAGCCCCACAGACAGGCCAGGACCCCAGAGCTCCACACAGGGTCCTCCCCATCCTGCCAGCCCCTGCAGGCAGTGAGACTGGGACTAAGGGCAGCAGATGAAACCCTCCCACCCATCCCCTACCAAAGCTCTCTGTAGGAGGCACTGAAGTACTACAGGGATCCCTCACCTGGGAGACAGTGATGAGGGTGGGACCAGTGTGACTGGAAGGGGTGTCATGCAGAATACAGTCATGGCTGTGCGTTTCAGGGTCAGGGCTGCTGAAGAAGATGCAAACAGGTGGGTTTCAAGGAGAAATCCAGATGGTGTAGACTTGAGCTGGCCCGCTCTGGGCCCATTCCCACCCATGTCCCAGCAAGGAGCAATTTCTGATAGGACAGAACAGGAGAAGGTATGTGCTTTGGGTCCCCTTTGCCAAGGTCTCTCTCTCTCTCTCTCTCTCTCTCTCTCTCTCTCTCGCACACACACACAGTTAAGCCCAGAGTGAAAATTTCCACCCTGAAAGCAGAGTCTTCCCACCGCCCCAGCTTGCTGGTTTGCTCCGCAACAGGGTTTTATCCTTCCGAGATAGTGACCAAGTGGTTCAAAAATGGGCAAGAGGAGACAGCTGGAGTTGTATCCAGGGAGCTGCTACATAATGGAGACTGGACTTTCCAGATCCAGGTGACACTAGAAATGAAACCCAGGTGGGGAGATGTCTACACCTGCCAAGTGGAGCACATCAGCCTGCACACGCCCATCACCATGCAGTGGGGTAAGAGACTGACATTGGGGCAACCCCGGATGATGCCTTGGGGTCACTCCTAGCTCTATGGAGACGACCAGAGGCTGGCCGTGAAGCAGACTGTGATGGGATGTGTGCCCTATACGTGCTGTGAGAGGGTTAATATGTGCCCGAGAGGCCAATTAACCCACCTGCTTGTAACTGTTCAGGTAGGCCAGGCCTAATTGGAGATAAAGCCCAGCTGGGTTCTCCTTCCCCTCTTCCTCCCCCTCCATAAAGAGATGGGTGAGCCCAGTTGAGGGAGACTGGACTGAGTTCACTCTAGGGAGCAGCCTGAAAGAAGGCTGAGCAAAGCAGGTGAACTGGAAGCCTGACTGGAGGCAGGGACACTGCTGGGCTGCAGCCTTCCTGAACCCCTGAGCAGGGGTGCCGGAACCAGGAGCGCTGTGGGAGCAGCAGCATGCCTAACTTGAAGTGGTTTCCACTGTGTACAAGGGTTACAGTTTGGTTCAATGGCTTTCAGCACCCTCACTATAAAAATATTTCCAATGCCACTGCCCCTGTGTGAGGGGAGGAGTGTGCCAGCCCCTGGAGAGTGGGGTTGCTGGAGGCATAGGAACCTGGTGGGGAAAAGACTGTAGCACTCAGAGCATGCCTGGGAGGAAGAGGTGGCCTGCTGAACCCAGCTGGGATGAAGGTTTGGTTGTTTCTTTCACCAAAGTCTAACAAACATGGACTCTGAGGCCCCGGAAGGGACTGGACTCTGTATAGTGGGCTGGCTGGAGGGCCAGGTCACTCCTACAGCTGGAGAAGGCCAAAGGAAGTGGGGGGAAATGGAGGCAACAGGTGCTGCAGGGTAACAACCATCTAGAAGGGGGCACAGTGCCCCACATACCTACTTCCTCACGCACTTCAGTAAGACAACAAAGATATTGTAAGGGAAATCAGAGTCCAGGCTGAGCCCTAGTCCTCTGTGCTCCTCTTTTGACAGTAGCACAGTCTGACTCTGCCAAGAGCAAGATGTTCATTGGAATTGGGGGCTTCGTACTGGGGTTGAGCCTCATGGTGATGGGACTCCTCATCTACCAGAAGAGTAAGAAAGGTGAGTAGCGGGTGAACGAAGGAGGTGAAATGTGTCCCCAGTAAGATGGCCCGATAGTCTTTAGGATTTCACTATAATTTAGATTTACCAAGTCAGTTAGCTTGAAATTCAAGCACATTTTGGATTCTTAGGATCTATGCCAACACCTATTGAAGTCAATGGCAGTTTTAAATGACTTCTACAGACATTGGATTGGGCCTTCAGTGACTAGAGACCTTTCCAGGAACCATTTGGGCCATCCTTTGTGCCTTGAAAGATCAGTCTCTGACCTGGTATAGCTCTGAAACAGACCATCTGAATTCTGGACTGTGGTGGTGCTCACTTATGGCAAATTCTCCACTTCTTCCCCACAGACTCTAGCAACATCACTTTATTGCAGACAGTTAGTAGACTCTGGATATGGATAAATTCATATTTATGTACAAAAGAATTAAGAAACCTCTCCTTTAAAATCAAAAGAAACCTATGAACTCTTGACCGCAAAGTTTTGGTTGGTTGTTCCTTTTGCCAACTTCTCTCTCATCTCAGTACACTAACATAAATTTAAGTTCTTCCACTTAAAATGAACTAGAATGACCGGTTAAAATCCTGATGGTAGGATCTCTCTCACACAAGCACTCACAAGCTTTCTCCAGCCTAAGCCTGTCCAATGACTCCCCCTTTTCTTAAACAAACAAACTTAGCAGGTTCTTCATTCTTGGTCTATTTCTCTTAAGAACAGGGGTCCTTGGCCAAGGACCAAAATGTTTTGTCATGCCTATTATAGTGTCCCTGAAACTTTTGTTGAAACATAGGCAGGTTTAAATTGGAAAATTACCGAGATTCCAGGGTCCACAGCCCTGACAGGGAGCCTCTGAGCCCCAAGTGGAGCTCTGGAGACTGGCAGGTTCCCTGCAACACAGCAGCCAGCCTGCAAGTGCCCAGTTGGTGCCAGGATTCTGGGGGACGACTGGTTCTCCGCATCTGCAGGCAGGATTCTTGCCACTGCTAGGCTCCAAGTTTCTGGGCAGGGAGGCTACCAGCAATGAAATTGACATTCTTGTCAGTTTCATGGCTGCTATTTCTCATTTTGTCTCAGAAATACCATATTTTGCTGTTTTGTCATGAAATTTTCAGGGATCTCCAGTTCCAGTAAATTTGCTTTCCTTCCAGATCAAAATGAAATTAACTTTGTAAATACCAAAATCCCTGAATTTCAGCCAGCTCCAGTTATGACCTCCCTGCCCATCCCAAATTGTTTACTGGGTGGGTGTCTTGGCTAGATGGGACCAGGACCTGTGGGTAGGGTCTCAGTATGGAGAAGGCTGAGAACCACTGCCTTAGAAAATTAGTTCCCAAACACCAGTTTCTCCTTAAATTAAGAGGAATGGGGGAGCAGGGACTGGAGACTTGACCCTGCCAGAACCAGCTCTCTAGCCTGCCTAAGGCTCTGAGCACATTTCTTTCGGTTTTTCAAGGTTCCAAATTACCCAAACTCAAAGTAACTTCAGACTTCATTCTGCAACCCATTAAATACTCTCTTCCCCCATCAGAGCCCCCTGGATGAATGTGCTGTAGGGATGGAAAGAGGAGCAGAGAGGATGTTGGTTGAGTGGGTATCGCTTCAGCTGCCCTTATTTGGGGCTCCTATTGTCTCCTCTTATCTCCCCATTTGTTATCTCCAGATCCTTTATATACTCAGACCCATGTCGACACTACAAAATTATGTTGATCTAACTTACACTGGCATACAGCCACCACAATTATGAAATCGCTTGTGCGTGTGCACACTTGGCTCCTTGTGTTTGTGGTGTGCATCCTCACCAGGAGCGCTTGTATCGATTGTATTGTCAGTGTGGGGGATTGTGGGACTGCTCCTGGAGGCAGTTATAGTCAATGTAAGCAACACATTGTCTACACTGACATCGACCGCGACTATGCTGCTCGGGGAGCTGGGTGTTTCTAATCAGTATAGAGAGGCCCTTATGTCAGCGGGAGTCAAATTTAAGTGGAGATGCTTCCACAGCTAGTTCGACACAAGGCAGCTTACATCGACCTAACCCTGTAGTGTAGAACAGGCCGAACAATATTGAGAGGCTAGAGCTGGTGTGAGAATCAGGCAGATTTTGCTCCCTCCATTGAGGGTGAAGTAGGAGCCTCCCCGAGCAGCAGAATGTCCTGATTCCTGCTAGAGTATTTCACCTCCCTGAGGCTGCCAGGTGGAGTCACTGGGGAATGCCCTGGAGCCTGCAAGAGAAAATTTCCACTTGTCCCCCAGTGGTTATTTCTCTTTTCTCTTTCCCCACAGGGTACCTGTGCTTGGACACTGGAGAATCTCGAGCTGCTGGGAGTGACAGGGGTAGCTCTACAAACTTACTGCTCTGTGACTAAATCCTTCCAAGTTCTGTGAAGGGCCATCTCTAAATCTTCCTTTAACTCTCTGCATTCACTCATGAGCCATTACTCTCTCCCTTCCCCTTGCTAGCTGTTTCTCGTGAGCTCTTGCCCAGGTCAAAACTGTGCTGGCGGGGGGAGTCATTGCTTTCCCTCAATCCTAGCAGGTTCCCCTCCTGCCAGTTTTTCCTGCTGCTCTGCCCCAGATTTAACTGCTCTGCAGTTAAAGAACCAAAGCGCTTGTAGATCTGAGATTGTCCCCCAGGGCCTGATTTCATGCAAGCTGTTGACTTGGGGAATCTCCACTAGAAGAGGAGGGCAGGATCCAGCTGTCATATGGAGCTGAGGATGGATGTCCAGCTACTCCAAGTGCAGCACATACCCAGACAGAAAAGAGGAGAATAAATAATAATGTTTCTAACTAATGCTTTGCACTTAGAGAAATTTTGTCTAAGGATCCGAAAGGATTTGATAACTGTGAGTTAATTAAGAGTACTAATTAACCTGGTGTTGATCTTTAATTTCATCTGTTTGGTAACTTTCTGAAGCAGATCTGTGATTCTGTATATCATGACACCCCACCCTTTGGCTAATGGAGATTGTACTGTACTCAGCTGATGAGCAGAACATGAAAACCTATGTAGAACACCAAATTAAAGAGATAAAGCCTTCCCCGGGTAACTAACAACCCATGAGATTATAAACATGGAGAAAATGTTTACACTCTAATTTGCCTTTCACTGTCACTGCTGGTTTGTTCTTGCTGCTGCTTTTACTCCTGGCAACCGTCTCAGTCAGCACAGACACTGAAACTAGGCTGCTCAGTCTCAGTTTCTGTCTCTAACTAGGTTCACTGTGTGGTTCTCATGCACTACTCAGGTGCTGTTGTACTTACCTTAGGGTTTTATCCTGACACTCATCATAGATTTCATAGAATTTAATGCCAGAAAGGACCATTAGCTCTTCCAATATGATCTCCTGTATAAATTATGTATATATCCCCCTATGTTGAGCCGAAAGACTTTAGTTGGACCAAAGCATTTCAGTCCTCAGGAGAATAAACGATTAGAGGCCATTGGGAAAAAACAGGAGAGACAGCGGTGCCAAACTCACAGTGATAAACCAAAACCTGGATTTCAGGCCTCAGTGACTTGGCAGTGTCCAAGAAATGAACCAACACAGGATAAAACCCAATGATGCTTTGAAAAGTAGCACCCCCAAGGTTAAACCTACGAGGAGTCCAATGACACCTTAAAGACTAACAGATTTAGTAGGGCATAAGCTTTTATGGGTAAAAACTCACTTCTTCAGATGCATGGAGTGAAAATTACAGAAACAGGCATAAATATATATTGGCACATGAAGAGAAGGGAGTTACCTTACAAGTGGAGAACCAGTGTTGAAGGCCAATTTAGTCAGGGTGTATGTGGTCCACTCCCAATAATTGGTGAGGAGGTATCAACACCAAGAGAGGGAAAATTGCTTTTGTAGTAAGCCAACCACTCCCAGTCCCTATTCAAGCCCAAATTGACAGTGTTAAGTTTGCACATGAATTGTAGCTCTGCAGTTTTTCTTTGAAGTCTGTTTTTGAAGTTTTTTGTTGAAGGATGGCTACTTTTAAATCTGTCATTGAATGTCCAGGGAGATTGAAGTGTTCTCCTACTGGTTTTCATATGTTACCATTCCTGAAGTCTGATTTGTGTGCATTTATCCTTTTACATAGAGACTGTCCAGTTTGGCTAATGTACATGGCAGAGGGGCATTGCTGGCACATGATGGCATATATCACATTAATAGATATGCAGGTGAATGAGCCCCTGATGGTGTGGCTGATGTGGTTGGGTCCCAGGATTGTGTCAGTAGAGTAGATATGGGGACAGAGACGGCAACAGGGTTTGTTACAGGGATTGGTTCCTGGGTTAGTGTTTCTGTGGTGTGGTGTGTAGTTGCTGGTGAGTATTTGCTTCAGGTTGGGGGGCTGTCTGTAAGTGAGGATTGGCCTGCCTCCCAAGGCCTGTGACAGTGGGGGATTGTTTTCCAGGATAGGTTGTAGATCGTTGATGATGACCTGGAGAGGTTTTACTTCAGGGCTGTTCATGGTGGCCAGTGGTGTTCTGTTATTTTCCTTGATGGGCCTGTCCTGTAGTAGGTGACTTCTGGGTACCTGTCTCACTCTATCAATCTGAAAAACAGAGCAAGACAGATACCCAGAAGTCACCTACTACAGGACAGGCCCAACAAGGAAAATAACAGAACACCGCTGGCCATCACCATCAATTTGGGCTTGAATTGGGACTGGGAGTGGTTGGCTCACTACAAAAGCAATTTTCCCTCTCTTGGTATTGACACCTCCTCCTCAATTATTGGGAGTGGACCACATACACCCTGACTGAATTGACCTTCAACATTGGTTCTCCACTTGTAAGGCAACTCCCTTCTCTTCATGTGCCAATATATATTTATGCCTGTTTCTGTAATTTTCACTCCGTGCATCTGAAGAAGTGGGTTTTTTACCCACGAAAGCGTATGCGCTAATAAATCTGTTAGTCTTTAAGGTGCCACCGGACTCCTCGTTGTTTTTGGGGACACAGACTAACACAGCTACCCCTCTGATACAAGGTTAAACCTGGTGTAGAGTGGAATGGAGAAGTGACAGTCATGGTAGGACCCCTGATCACATGTAGGACTTAAATTGTTGTATAGGACTTCAGGACTGATCCTGCAAAACTTTCCTGGTGGGTGGGCTACTTAGCATGAGTAGATCCATTGAAGTCAAGTTAATGGGACTACTTGTTACAAGACTGGGCCCTTAGATCTGCCACTGTAATAAGTAGTCTTTAAATGCTGATGGACAGAAACTAACCCGTATTTGCACAGTTCATTAGATTATCCAGTGAAACAAGCTTCTGTGGGAGATGGTGAGATCACCTTAACTGGAAGTATTCAAGGGACAACTGGGCATTCATCAACCTGGGATACATAGGCATAATTAATCCATCCTGCCATGATGCACGGAGTCACAGAGGGAGCAGATGACCCACCAAAGATGTCTTTCAAAATGAACAAATGGATGAATCTATGAAATCTTCAATCCCCCAGGGTCTTTTTGTACAGCTCCACACAGCCTGTGGAGGAAATGGTAACTATATCCAGCAAGCCTGTTTCTAATTAACAAATAATTATCTACAAATTACTGTAATTATTGCCTTGGATTCCAAAGAAGAGAGCCATGACAAGAAGATGAGCATAGTTTCCTTACGAGTGAAATATTTTCCTTGTCTTATCTTGAGTGCCCCGCTGCTGTGAGGCTTCGGGACTTTGCTTAGCTTTCCTTTTGAGAAGTGTGATAAAACTACCCTTGCTGCCTGGGAAGGGAAGTATTGTTTAAAAGGCATGCAAGTGTTTTTCTTGATCTCTCAATTTCTCTTATCTGCTGCTTTAATTCTGGACAGTTTTTTGGGGGTGTCATAAAAATAAAATCTGTACATTAAATACCACAGTGCGAAGCATAATCTAAGCACCTAGACCATATAAGTAAATGAGCAAAATGAACCACCAGGGACTGAGTTGTGCAATGAGGAATAAAATCTAATGCTTGAAAGGAGGGGCCAAAATCTTCGTTCCCACTATTGCTAACCTGGAAAAAAGGATAGGAAAGTTGAATTTATTCTTTGTATTGCAGCAGTGCCTGTAAGCGCCAGTCATGGACCATGACCCCATTGTGTTAGGTGCTGTACAAACACACAACAAAAAGATGATCTGTTGGGTGGTTGACATCATTTTTTTTAGTGTGTGTGTATGTGTGGGGTGTGTGTGTGAGTCAAATCACTTTCTCCCCCAGTCTTAGCACTGGCAAAATCTAGGGCTAGTTGGACCCCTCAGTTTATTTCTTATTACAAACAGGGACCTTGTAACAGGGGGCTTTTAAGGGCCAGAGACATGGGGCCGGCCAGCCAGCATGCTTCACTAATGGATGCAGCTGAGAAGGGGACAGGTGTTCTCTATAAAAAGCTGAGGAGTTGGGGGCCAGAAGCCACATAGGCTGCTGTGGGTGGTAGTCTCTCTCTTGGGCTCTTTCTTGGAGACCTTATTAAAGGGACAGACTTATTCTGTTCATTTCTTTTGGGTTTCCCCCTTGTTTGGATCCTTTACAGGCCCCATTGTGCTAGGCACTGTACAAACCCACTGTAAGAGATGCTGCCTCCTCTGAAGTATTTAATTCTAAAGAGACAGGACTGGCAAAGGGGTTGGGGGAAGAGAAGAAAGGAATCACTCCCATTTTATGGATATAGAACTGAGAGACTGACCTGGCCAAGCTCTCACAGGGAGTCTGTGGCAGAGCTAGAAACCAAACCTAAATCTGAATCTTAGTCCAGTGTCTTACTCACAGAATCATGCTTCCTCTCAGCAGTTCTCCACTTTATTCAGTCACTCTTAACTGATTCCCCTAAATGATACTGCTTGCTGCCAGTGTTTCCAGGACAGCCTATACTTTGGATAGTCTGTGCTATGTTTATTATGTTTATGCAGCTGCAGCATATTTGCCTGAAGTTAGTGGCCTGTAGATATGCAGCTATGAAAATGTGGTGTCTTATTATGCAGAAACAAAAGCTGTCGGATCCTGGTCAGAATTAAGGCAATATGGGTCCTAGGCTCTACCCCTATGGCCCTGCCTCCACTCCATGATCCTGCCTCCCCTCATAGATTTGCAGGAGCAGCATAAGACCCCTTTATTCCATCCATAGGCGCCAACTTCTCCTGGTGCCAGTGGGTGCTCGGGCCCCCTTGCCCCAGCCCCACCCCCTCTTGCCCCACCCCCATTCCAACCCCTTCCCCAAAGTCCCTGCCCAAACTCCGCCCCCTCCCTGCCCATATTGGACCCCTTCCCCAAATCCCCGTCCATGGCCCCACCTCTTTCCCGCCTCCTCCCCAGAATGTGCCGCATTCCTGCTCCTCCCCCCTCCCTTCCATAGCTTGTTATGCCGTAAAACAGCTGTTTCGTGGTGGCAAGCGCTGGGAGGAGAAACGGGGATGCAATGCGCTCAGGGGAGGAGGTGGAGGTGAGGTGAGCTGGGGAGGGGAGGAAAGGGGAGGGGGCAGGGTGGGGAGCTGTCGGTGGGTGCAGAGCACCCACCAATTTTTCCCTGTGGGTGCTCCAGCCCCGGAGCACCCAGGGAGTTGGCGCCTATAATTTCATCCAAGAATGGCAGCAGACTCCCTTCACGCCTGAAGAAATGGGGAAACACCCCACCATTTACCCCAGCTGCCAGGGAATATCTGCTTGAGTGAGTGGGCCAGGCCTGCTGTTTCTGTCATTCACAGAGTCCTCTGCTGGGATGGCATTGGCAGGCCAGTGGGAGCTTCACGCTCCTCCCACAGATCACTGGGAGTTAACTCCCATGCATCTCAATGGGGTAAATTTAACCCGTTGGAGCTATTGTTTCAGGCTCTTTGTAAACTCACACAGACGTCCCTGAACAGGTTACACGTAGGTCACATTTTCAAGCTTTTCTTTCTGACCATGGGGGATAGAAACTTACTTTTTTTCCCCACCAGTGATAACTGAGATTATGCCCTTATCACATGAATCTGGGAGCTGGGGCCCTAGGCAGAGATTTATAATGCCTATGCCTTAATCCAGCCCTGGTTATACCTAGGCTACCTCCTTTGTTAAGGAGGGGCAAATTGAAGAAAACATTTCAACTCAACTACCTACAGCCAATTTTCATGGTGTTCTCATATGAAGGAGGCCTTCCCGAGGAAGCCGTGATCTGGTGTGGAAGTTCACCATCTACAGAACTCATCTCCCAGGCAGGGGGAGTGAGTGGGGAATGCATGTGGTTGAGAATGAGGTCTTCAGACAAGGGAGTTGAATCAGACCCAAATTGGAACCAGTATTTTTACTTGAACCAGAGCCTGTCCCATAATTTTGTCCTACCTGCTGAACTCAAACTGGCACTAAACTAAATCAAAAACTGGGTTACTGGTTAAAATAAAGTTTCCGTATTTTTTTTTAAGCTCAATATTTAAAAAAAGTCCTGTGATTTTATTTTCATTATAAAACAAGACAACAAAATAACAAATAGGCCATGTGATTGCTACCCACAAGGCCTGCCCCAGTATAATGAGAAGAGAATGAGAATAGAAAGAGGCCAGCCCACCAGAGTAGGGAGGGAGAGGGGATGCTTAGGAGCTGCCTGCACACCAGGGGCCCCAAGAAATACATGCACCATCTCTGAGACTCGCCCCTGGGGAGAGAAGAGGTGGATGCTCCCAGGTCCCAAAATTAACAATAACTTTTCAAGCTCAAGGGAAATGGTAATGGCTCCCCAACATTCTCCCCCTTAGACAGGCCTCTTCCCACCCATCTCCAAACCCTGGTGCAGCTCCTCTCTCCAGTTGCCCCCAAACTCAAATGTATCCTTTCACCACAGAGGTCCTGTATGACAGAGCAAACATTAGAAGATGTTTTTTGAGTTCTCTCAAACAAATCAGTCATAAAAAAATTGTGTTTACATGACACCACAAAAACACTAGGAAAACTTATAGGGTACATCTAGACTGCCACAAAAAAACTCATGGTACCAAGCAATGTTCCCTCTAATTTTTTACATCCATGTGCAGAATGAATTTTGTTATGTGCACCAATATGGAGGTGATGTGTGGTGGAGGTGGGGCCGAGGGGTTCGGAGTGTGGGAGGGGGCTCAGGGCTGAGGCAGAAGGTTGGAGTGCGAGGGGGTTAAGGCTGGGGGTGCACGCTTTGGGGTGGAGCCAGGGATAAGGGGTATGCAGTGCAGGCTGCCCTGGGGCTGCAGTGGGAAAACAGGACTCCCCCCAGCCCTCTCTCATCACAGCAGCCCAGGGACAGGGGAGAGCAGCTTAGAGGGAACTTAGTTACCAAGTTTCAGAGCCCAGCTCAGTTGATTTGGGATCACAGGGCTTGGGTTGCAGGGCTAAAAACTGTATAGACATTCAGACTCGGGCTGGAGACCAGGCTCAAAGATTCACCCCCTTCTGGAGTCTCCTGGGCTCCAGCCCAAACCTGAATGTCTACACTAATTTTATAGTCCCACAGCCCGAGCCCTATGAGCCTGAGTCAGCTGACCTGGGTCAGCCATGGCCATACTATGGGTCTTTTATTGCAGTGTAGACATATTGATAGACTCAGACTTTGAGGCCAGAAGGGACCATCATAATCATCTAGTCTGACCTCCTGCACATTGCAGGCCACAGAACCACAGCCACCC
The DNA here is from genome assembly GCF_965140285.1 of Lepidochelys kempii. Taxonomy (NCBI): domain Eukaryota; kingdom Metazoa; phylum Chordata; order Testudines; family Cheloniidae; genus Lepidochelys; species Lepidochelys kempii. The sequence goes on from NC_136380.1 coordinate 17,803,716, forward strand.
ATTCCTGTAATAGACCCCTAACCTCTGGCTGAGTTACTGAAGTCCTCAAATCTTGAGCTAAAGACTTCAAGTTACAGAAAATCCACCATTTACTCTATTTCAAACCAGCAAGCGACCTGTACCCATGCTGCCGAGGAAGGTGAAAACCCCCCAGGGTCTCTGCTAATCTGACCTGGGGAAAATTCCTTTCTGATCCCAAAACTCATGTAAAATTAGAGTTGAAAATAAGGAAATGGTCACAAATCAAATCAATTTTAAGCTTCCGCTCTCTTTTTTGAACTTCCTTCTATAATAGGAAGAGAGCCTGAGACATAAGCCCTTGTATCAGAGGCCTGGTATGAGGCCTGAGGTTTGAACTAAAGTAGTGGTCAAAGCTTCACTGATATGAAGCAAAATCAGGTTGTGAGCAAGAGGCAGGCCCTGCTCACAGAATTTGGCAAGCATGGGGCTGATATTGCATAAAAACATATTCCTAAGAGGTGCTGGCACAGAGCACTCACGCAAGTGCATTCCAGAAGGGCGGTACCAGAACACCTTGACACCAGTACATTCCCCAAAGAGAACAGGAACACACTGACCCATCCTAAAGATAAGGTCAGGATGACAGCATGATGGATAGAGATGTTTTAATCAATCCAACAGGAACTAGGCAATGCGTGGCAGCCTAATATGTCAGAGGGTGGCACCCTGATATGTCAGAGGCGATATGTACCTTGTTTGTATTGGTGTATAAAGATATACCTCAGAGGGTGTGTCTTTGGCCGGCCTAGGGGGCAGTGGTAAGTCCTGCCACTGACAGAGCTGCGTCCATTGTCCCAGGTATACACGTCTCAATATCCTCGTAGAGTCTGCCAGGGGCTATGACCATGCTTCGTTGACAATAAACCTGGCCGAGTGCCTTTGCTGAAAACCTAGTCTGTGGATTTATTGGGCAGTTTAATTGAGGTCTGGTATCTCTGCTATCTTCACAGAGCTAGGACAGTACACTGAATGAATACACACACACACATGCAGCCAGCATCTCACCACATCTTCCACTAAAACCAGTAGTGAGCTGGAGCCGGTTTGCACCGGTTCACACGAACTGGTTGTTAAATTTTGAAGCTGGTTTAGAACCGGTTGTTAAAGGGGTGGGCAAACTCCGGCCCGCGGGCCGCATACCGTCCTGTCCATCCTGCCTAGCTCTCAGGGAGGTTCCCCTGAGAAGTTTTACTCACCCGGGGGCACTGCAGGCCTTCGGCGGCACTTCGGCAGCAGGTCCTTCAGTCACTCCAGGTCTTCAGTGGCACTTTGGCAACGGGTCCTTCATTGCTGCCGAAGACCCGGAGCGAGTGAAGGATGTGCCACCGAAGGCCCGGAGTGACTGAAGGAACTGGTTCTTCAGCTTCTGGCAGTTCATCACTGACTAAAACATTTGACATTTGATTTGAAACTGTTTGAACCAGTAACTGAACCATGCCTTTTTTTTTTTTTTTGATGGCTTGAACCAGAACACACTGAATGCAATTGAACCCAAACCTAAGCCAAAGCAAAATAAATATTGGTTTTTGACTCCCTGCTTCCGACTGCTCTCTGGCTCTGGGATTAAGAGGTGTTTTATTGCAGCTGTTCCTCTCCCCCACCCCCTCCAAACAGATGCCGCCTAATGAATGAGAATTGGTTTGCAGATAGAGGAGCTGTCACCAGAAATGATTGGTTGTGTTCCATATTTTATTTTCCCAGATAAAAAAAAAATATCTTTGAAATATCCTTTGGGAGATCTGCGAACATAACTGAGTGATTCATAGAGCTCAAGAACAAACCAAGGGTCTGTAACCAACATATTAAATCAGGGAAGTTTTAAAACATTTTCATATTAAATATCCTCTCTCCAAGCACGTTCCAGCAGAGGGGTAAAATCACAGACAGAAAAAATCTCCAGAAACAAAGGGAACCAACAGAATCAGTTTCTAAAGCCGTAATAACACTAAGGAGGGAATCAAGTCCTCTTAACCCTTAGAGCAAGATGATACTCTTGGGGGAGGGAAAAGAGCCCAGTTATTGGTATTCCTTTGTGGGGGGAGTCAATGTCAAAACCTCTGTTGATTTCAGCAGGGACCAGGATTTCACCTCTTCAAGCATTAACTCACAACTCCTCTGCACTCACGTGAGGCAGGCAGTTAAGAACCATTATACCCCATTTTGTAGGGGGGGAAAGAGGGTGATGGATGGGTGCCTTGCCATAAATCACAACACAGTGAGCTGGGGGCACTAGTAGAATTCAGTCTCCCCTCATGTCTCCTCTAATGCATATTCCTCCAGGCCACACATCTCCTGTCTCTCTCCTACTACTCAACCCCTCCCTTCTATAATTGCTAAACAAGCTCTTCCACCTTTGCTAATCACCCCTCACACATACACCCAAGAAGCCCTTCACCGCATAGACAAGAAGAGCCACCTGCCTACCCTTTGTGATATCCCAGGTCTTGAGCCCAGGTCTAGGCATTCCCAGACAGCCACCATATCCTGGCCTCCACCTAATGGTTGCTGAAAGCTGGTGGGGTGGCCCAAGAAGCCAGCTGGACTACAGGCTCAGCCCAGGCACCACCCATGGAAGCCGTGATTGGGGGATTGCCTGGCTCCACCAATTGGTCCATGCTACTTAAGCCGGAAAGAGGCACAGGCAGTTGTCTGAGCAATAAGGTGGTTTCCTCTTGTAACTGCAATGGACTCTGCTTGCGCCTGCTTCCTTGCACCCAAACACTGTTCCTGACTCCTGCGCTGCTCCTGCCGAACCCCTGCCTTTGCCCCTCTTCCCACCGTGCTCCTGCTCCGTGTCTGATCCTTGCCTCTCCTCCAGTTCCTGCCCTTACCTTGCTTCCGCCACCAGTTACCAGTCCTGGCTCTGACCCCAGCTTCTGACTCTGGCTTGACCCCTTGGCTTTGGTAATTGGCAGTTGACTCTGGTCCTGGCCCTCAGCTTTGTTCCCCAACCTGGACACCTGCTCTGCCCACTAGACATGACTCCTGCTCTGACTACTAGGCCAGACTGCCTACATCCCATCACAACAGCCTTCCCTACAGGCTGGCCACTTTGAGCTCCCCACCTGCTTCTGCTTCCCAGCAAGAATCAGGGACCAGGGATGGAGACAAGGCCAACAGGGGAACAGAGAGGAGGTTCCTTACTTTGCCTAGCAGTCCTGACCTAGTCCCTCCTTCCCAGCCCAGCACCCCGTACTACCTTCCTCACAACCCAGGAGACTGGCCTGCCCAGTTGGCATAAGATGTCTCAGCACAAGACAGTGTCCTAAAAGCTAGAGGAATCCCCCTTTGCCACAGACACCCTGTCCGTTTAGTGGGTGATCAGCTTGAAGGTGTGATGGCAGAGATCCTCTCTCACTGCTGGTAGTTTATTCCACTCCAGCTGTTCACAGCACAGTGGTTTTTTGCTTCCCAACTTCAGTCCCCGGCTCTCACAATAAACCTCTCCTTTCCTTTATCCACACCTGGTCACCTCTCCATTTCCTGTTTTACACATTTCTACACTTCAGCCACCTGGTGCCAGCAGGGCTCCCACCAATGCTACACCAGCTAATAATTCCAAACTCTGATTTCAAATTCGTACCCTACAAATACAGCCAAGGAAATAGCAATTCATGCCTTTGACATCTTGTTAAATGTTAAACGTTGCCTTAGGGATTTGGGATGGCTATTTATTTCTGTTATGGATTATATACGATGAGAACGTGAGCTCCGATTTTGCATTTCATCTATTTTAGCTTTGCTTTCACTACTGACAGGGGCTCCATGTGAAGGCAGTAGACTTACTCCCCATTTTGACCCTTACTTACAGTAATGGAAGCTAATTCTCAATGAAACCAAGACAGTAACAACTACTTTCCATCTAAACAATTGTCTCGCCAATTGACCCATCTTGATCCATGTCCAAGGACACATACGGCCATTGCAAATAGTTGTAGGAGAAAAGCTCAACCAGAGCCTGACATACTGGCCTCAACTGGAACACCTGAAAATAAAGATCTCTTCCCGTACTGCCTCGATACCAAAACTATCTGGAAGCTCATGGGGAGCAGACCTTTCGATACATCTGTATTGGCCCTGGAGTTCGCTCTGTGGTTTGGGGGTGCAGTTGCCACACTCAGCTTGTTGACACGGAAGTGAATTCAGCCAATTGAATTATTTGTGGTTGCTTGAATTATACACCAACCTCCAGTTTGCATGTGCTAGCAGCTCCGCCAGACCTTCAATGAGATGCCAATGCTATTAAGTCTGCTTGGAGAACTGCGACAGATGAAACCAACCTATTATGTCTCCAGTTGGCCGATGCCCCATTCTCAGACAGGAAACCATACACAGCGCCAACTTGACAGTCTGGTCTTATCCAGGGGAGGAATCCCAATATGCAGACCAGAGTGTGACATGACAGCTGACCTCTTGACAGCCCTTTGCTATGGCAGCCCATGCACTCTTGAACAAGAGCGTTACTAGTCCTTTACCGTGCACAGATCATCGGCACCACCAGAAGCTGAAAACTGTGTTCTTAAAGAAGAGAAAAGGAGGACTTGTGGCACCTTAGAGACTAACCAATTTATTTGAGCATGAGCTTTCGTGAGCTACAGCTCACTTCATCAGATGTTTACCGGTAAACATCTGATGAAGTGAGCTGTAGCTCACGAAAGCTCATGCTCAAATAAATTGGTTAGTCTCTAAGGTGCCACAAGTCCTCCTTTTCTTTTTGCGAATACAGACTAACACGGCTGTTCCTCTGAAACCTGTCATTAAAGAAGAGAATCATTGGTAGGAAAGAGTCCAACACAAGAGTGTAAATCGAAGAGCCCATTGCTGCACCAGTCTCCTTGTCGATTGTAGGCCTATTTCCTCGATTGTAGATCCTGGCCCAGGCTCAACAGGCTACTCTCTGGCTCATAGAGAGTTGCCACAGCTATGTCCCTGATTGGCCTGTCTTCCTCTCCATTCTGAGACCGTGGGGCAACACTGCAGACAAAAACTCATGTGCTGGAAGAGTGCCCAACCAGAAATCTACAATCCCTAGCCTCCCTTGATACAGAGGCTGCCCTCTGGTTATGGAACTTGGACATTGAGCTCTGATGTTTGCATACAAGGAGAAGAAGTTTATATATAAACATAATAACTGACTCAGAACTGCCTGCTTGTTCTCATAGCTAGTCTATGTAGCCATGTCTTGGTTACCTTCATCTTCCCTGTTCCTTATTTTCTGTTGGTGCATTCTTGTCTTAAATTAGTCCCCTTGGTCTCGACTCAGGATAGCTAAGAGACCACCTAAAGCTCTGGGATGAAGACTGTGATTGACAGCTTCACTCCTCTGGCCCAATGGAACAATAAGAGAAAGGTTGACTGCACGGGAGACAGAACGTTCTCGAGGGCTGGTCTGTAGAATGAACTCCCCCCAGGAACAAAGGATCATAGCAGACCTCACCAACTTCCACTCCAAGAGCAAGGCACATTTCTTTGGCCTGCCTTCTCCAACATAAATACAGAACAACATGTAGATTTAAAAAAATAACCAAACAAACAAACCCCACCCCCCGCAAAAAAAAAAAACCTAATTCAAATCAAAACCACCCCCACAACCTTCAAAATCAGAACAAGACACTCTACTGCACACACTTCTCTTCCACGGCGTAGAACACTACTGCAAGGTGCTCAGAGACTATGCCAGTAAGTGTGGTGTAAACTTAGTAGCAATGCTCATAGGCATAAAAATTTGCAGTGTCAGAGCTTTAGATTGCAAAGTCTTTCCCTGCAATGGCAGTGTCTTACTGTGTGCATATCTACAGTATCTAGCAACACAGGGCCCTGATCCTGGCTGAGGACTACAGTAGTAGATGCCTCTCGGGGGGATTTCTGCAGTAATCAGGAATCAGTACCTAAATACTACAGTAAGTACCTTAGATAGACAGGCAGATGTATAGGTTTTAGGGCCTGCAGTAATTACCATTTTCACAGTGTTATATGGACTAGTTAATTGAGAGGAGTTAGATAAGTGATCAGACACAGGCTTTTAAAATATTATTTAATTACAAATGATTGCTTTATCAGGAATGCCTTTACCAGGTACAGATAACAAGGAAGAAAAGGTTAGGGTTTTGAAACATGAGTCAATTAACAAGTTGATTCCTGCATCTGGAACGCTATTAAAGTGGGCTCAGCTAAGCCCTGATTTTACCACGAGCTCTGTATGGGCAGACGGGCCTGCCCATGCAGAGATATTTTCTGGCTCAGATCCCCACTCTGTACAGATTCTCCACGTAGGTGATGTGATCTATACTCTTAGCCCTGGTCTACACTAGGAGTTGACGTCGAATTTAGCAGCGTTAAATCGATTTAACCCTGCACCTGTCCACACGATGAAGCCCTTTTTTTTGACTTAAAGGGCTCTTAAAATCGATTTCCTTACTCCACCCCTGACAAGGGGATTAGCGCTGAAATTGGCCTTGCCGGGTCGAATTTGGGGTACTGTGGATGCAATTAGACGGTATTGGCCTCCGGGAGCTATCCCAGAGTGCTCCATTGTGACCGCTCTGGACAGCACTCTCAACTCAGATGCACTGGCCAGGTAGACAGGAAAAGGCCCGTGAACTTTTGAATTTCAATTTCCTGTTTGGCCAGCGTGGCAAGCTGCAGGTGACCGTGCAGAGCTCATCACCAGAGGTGACCATGATGGAGTCCCAGAATCGCAAAAGAGCTCCGGCACGGACCAAATGGGAGGTACGGGATCTGATCGCTGTATGGGGAGAGGAATCCGTGCTATCAGAACTACGTTCCAGTTTTCGAAATGCCAAAACCTCCCAGAGCATGAAGGACAGAGGCCATAACAGGGACCCAAAGCAGTGCCGTGTGAAAGTTAAGGAGCTGAGGCAAGCCTACCAGAAAACCAGAGAGGCGGACAGCCACTCCGGGTCAAAGCCCAAAACATGCTACTTCTATGATGAGCTGCATGCCATTTTAGGGGGTTCAGCCACCACTACCCCAGCTGTGTTGTTTGACTCCTTCAATGGAGATGGAGGCAACACGGAAGCAGGTTTTGGGGATGAGGAAGATGACGACGATGAGGTTGTAGATAGCTCATAGCAAGCAAGCAGAGAAACCAGTTTTCCCAACAGCCAGGAACTGCTTCTCACCCTGGACCTGGAGCCAGTACCCCCCAAACCCACCCAAGGCTGCCTCCCAGACCCACCAGGCGGAGAAGGGACCTCTGATGAGTGTACCTTTTAAAATACTATACATGGTTTAAAAGCAAGCATGTTTAATGATTAATTTGCCCTGGCATTCGCAGCTCTCCTGGACGTACTCCCAAAGCCTTTGCAAAAGGTTTCTGAGGAGGGCAGCCTTATTCCATCCACCATGGTAGGACACTTTACCACTCCAGGCCAGTAGCACGTACTCGGGAATCATTGTAGAACAAAGCATTGCAGTGTATGTTTGCTGGCGTTCAAACAACATCCGTTCTTTATCTCTCTGTGTTATCCTCAGGAGAGTGAGATATCATTCATGGTCACCTGGTTGAAATAGGGTGCTTTTCTTAAGGGGACATTCAGAGGTGCCCGTTCCTGCTGGGCTGTTTGCCTGTGGCTGAACAGAAATGTTCCCCGCTGTTAGCCATGGGGGGGAGGGGGGGCGGCGCTGGCCACGTGGTGGGGGGAGTCAAAATGCGACCTTGGAATGAAAGCACATGTGCTATGTATGTAATGTTAACAGCAAGGTTTACCGTGAAAGAGTGTACCCATTGTTCTATAAAATGTGTCTTTTTAAATACCACTGTCCCTTTTTTTTCTTCACCAGCTGCATGTGTTTCAATGATCACAGGATCTTCTCCTTCCCAGAGGCTAGTGAAGATTAGAAGGCGAAAAAAAACGCACTTGCGATGAAATGTTCTCTGAGCTCATGGTGTCCTCCCACACTGACAGAGCACAGCAAAATACGTGGAGGCAAATAATGTCAGAGTGCAGGAAAACACAATATAACCGTAAGGAGAGGTGGCAGGCTGAAGAGAGTAAGTGGCGGGCTGAAGAGAGTAAGTGGCGGGCTGAAGACAGGGCTGAAGCTCAAATGTGGCAGCAGCGTGATGAGAGGAGGCAGGATTCAATGCTGAGGCTGCTGGAGGATCAAACTAATATGCTCCAGCGTATGGTTGAGCTGCAGGAAAGGCAGCAGGAGCACAGACTGCCACTGCAGCTCCTCTGTAACCACCCGCCCTCCTCCCCAAGTTCCATAGCCCCCACACCCAGACGCCCAAGAACACGATGGGGGGGCCTCCGGCCAACCAGCCACTCCACCACAGAGGATTGACCAAGCAACAGAAGGCTGGCATTCAATAAGTTTTAAACTTTTAAAGTGTTGTGTGGCCTTGTCCTTTCCTCCTCCACCACCCCTCCTAGTGCTTCTCTCCTCCACCACCCCTCCTGGGCTAACCTTGGTAGTTATCCCCCTATTTGTGTGATGAATGAATAAAGAATGTATGAATGTGAAGCAACATTGACTTTATTGCCTCTGCAAGTGGTGATTGACGGGAGGAGGGGAGGGTGGTTAGCTTACAGGGAAGTAGAGTGAACCAAGGGGCGGGGGGTTTCATCAAGGAGAAACAAACAGAACTTTTACACCGTAGCCTGGCCAGTCATGAAACTGGTTTTCAAAGCTTCTCTGATGCGTACCACGCCCTCCTGTGCTCTTCTAACCGCCCTGGTGTCTGGCTGCGTGTAACCAGCAGCCAGGCGATTTGCCTCAACCTCCCACCCCGCCATAAACATCTCCCCCTTACTCTCTCAGATATTGTGGAGCACACAGCAAGCAGTAATAACAGTGGGAATATTGGTTTCGCTGAGGTCTAAGCGAGTCAATAAACTGCGCCAGCACGCATTTAAACGTCCAAATGCACATTCTACCACCATTCTGCACTTGCTCAGCCTGCAGTTGAAAAGCTCCTGCCTACTGTCCAGGCTGCCTATGTACGGCTTCATGAGCCATGGCATTAAGGGGTAGGCTGGGTCCCCAAGGATAACTATAGGCATTTCAACATCCCCAAGAGTTATTTTCTGGTTTGGGAATAAAGTCCCTTCCTGCAGCTTTTGAAACAGACCAGAGTTCCTGAAGATGCGAGCGTCATGTACCTTTCCCAGCCATCCCATATTGATGTTGGTGAAACATCCCTTGTGATCCACCAGAGCTTGCAGCACTATTGAAAAGTACCCCTTGCGGTTTATGTACTCGCAGGCTTGGTGCTCCGGTGCCAAGATAGGGGATATGGGTTCCGTCTATGGCCCCACCACAGTTAGGGAATCCCATTGCAGCAAAGCCATCCACTATGACCTGCACATTTCCCAGGGTCACTGCCCTTGATATCAGCAGATCTTTGATTGCGTGGGCTACTTGCATCACAGCAGCCCCCACAGTAGATTTGCCCACTCCAAATTGATTCCCGACTGACCGGTAGCTGTCTGGCGTTGCAAGCTTCCACAGGGCTATTGCCACTCGCTTCTCAACTGTGAGGGCTGCTCTCATCTTGGTATTCATGCGCTTCAGGGCAGGGGAAAGCAAGTCAAAGTTCCATGAAAGTGGCCTTCCACATGCAAAAAGGTTTTGCAGCCACTGGGAATTGTCCCAGACCCGCAACACTATGCGGTCCCACCAGTCTGTGCTTGTTTCCCAAGCCCAGAATCAGCGTTCCACAGCATGAACCTGCCCCATTAGCACCGTGATGCCCACATTGCCAGGGCCTGTGCTTTGAGAGAAGTCTGTGTCCATGTCCTCATCACTCTCGTCACCGTGCTGACGTCGCCTCCTCGCCTGGTATCGCTTTGCCAGGTTCTGGTGCTGCATATACTGCTGGATAACGCGTGTGGTGTTTAATATGCTCCTAACTGCCAAAGTGAGCTGAGTGGCCTCCATGCTTGCCGTGGTATGGCGTCCGCACAGAAAAAAGGCGAGGAACGATTGTCTGCCGTTGCTCTGACGGAGGGAGGGGCAACTGACGACATGGCTTACAGGGTTGGCTTACAGGGAATTAAAATCAACAAAGGGAGTGGCTTTGCAAGAAACAGAATGGCCCCCTCAAGGATAGAACTCAAAACCTCAAGGATAGAACTCAAAACTGGGTTTAGCAGGCCATTGATTTCACAGAGGGAGGGAGGAGAAAATGAATACAAAACAAATCTGGTCTATTTCTTGTTTTGAGCCACTTCATCTATCTTTATACATCTTGCTGGCAGCAGACTGTGCAGTACGACCGCTAGCCGCCATCATCATCTCCTGGGTGCTTGGCAGAAGACGGTACAGTATGACTGCTGGCCATCGTCTTCTGCTGGCTGCTGATTAAAAGACAGTGCACTGCCGGTAGGACTCAATCGCCATGAGAAGAAACTTAAAAGGGAAATGACCTGGCTGAGTCACTCCCATGTTTGCCCAGGCACTCCTGACCTCATCGAGGTAGGTTAAAAGAGCACCCAGGACTACATCGATGACGGTTACCAGTCATACTGCACTGTCTGCTGCCAAAAGGCAATGAGCTGCTGCTGTGTAGCAATGCAGTATCACGTCTGCCAGCACCCAGGAGACATACCGTGACGGTGAGCTGAGCAGGCTCCATGCTTGCCGTGGTATGGCATCTGCACAGGTACCTCAAGAAAAAAAAAAGACGCAGAACGATTGTCTGCCCCTGTTTTCACGGAAGGAGGGAGGGAACGGGGGCCTGACGATATGTACCCAGAACCACCCGTGACAATGTTTTAGCCCCATCAGGCATTGGGATCTCAACCCAGAATTCAAATGGGTGGCGGAGACTGAGGGAACTGTGGGATAGTTACCCACAATGCAACGCTCCGGAAGTCGACGGTTGCCTCGGTACTGTGGACACACTCCGCCGACTACATGCACTTAGAGCATTTGTGTGGGGACACACACAATCGACTGTATAAAAACGCTTTCTACAAAACCAACTTCTATAAATGCGACCTAATTTCGTAGTGTAGACATAACAGTAGAGGTCCGTCTGGTGGTGATAATGAAACAGAAGGGGAAAAATATCCCAAGACACTATGGAAAAGACACATGAAACTCTGGGCAAATATGCATCACAGGAGATTATGATTTCATAGGAGATTTTGTAGGGAAGGTTTTCATTAAAAAATTCAAAAACCTAAATCCCCAACAACAATTTTTAGGGCCCGCAGCTCTTAGATAAGATCCTGTGTTTTGTTCTTAAGGGGGAAAAGAAAGCACAGTAGAAATTTGAAATCATTTTACAATTTTGCAATATTTTACCATTTTATCCTAGTGCAAGACTGGAGGATGAGGTTCATTCTTCTTATGGGTCACCATTTTTTCCTTGTAGTGTTTGTGGTGTAGCTATGTAATGTTTATGCCTTTCTTTCCTGCGTACTATAACTTTAAATCTCAAGGGGATCAGCTGTCCAGTTCGTGTTCTGTTCAGTGTAGACTGTGCAACTCAGCTCCTCAAAGGCAGTGGTTCTCAACCAGAGGTATATGTATCCATGAAGGTACACAGAGATCTTCCAGGGAGTACATCAGCTCACCTAGATATTTACCTAGATTTACAACAGGCTACATAAAAAGCACTAGCAAAGTCAGTACAAACTAAAATTTCATCCAATGACTTTTTATACTGCTCAATATACTATACACTGAAATGTAAATATAATATTTATATCCCAGTTGATTTATTTTGTATTTATATGGTAAAAATGAGAAAGCCAGCCATTTTTCAATAATAGTGCACTGTGACACTTTTGTATTTTTATGTCTGATTTTGTAAGCAAGAAGTTTTTAAGCGAGGTGAAACTTGTTGGTATGCAGAAAAATCAGACTCCTGAAAGGGGTACAATAGTCTGGAAAGGTTGAGACCCACTGCTCAAAGGTATTTAGTAAGGCTGTCAAGCAATTTAAAAAATTAATCACGATTAATCACACTGTTAATAATAGAATACCATTTATTTAAATATTTCTGGATGTTTTCTACATTTTCAAATATATTGATTTCAATTACCACACAGAATACAAAGTGCACAATGCTCACTTTATATTTATTTTTGAATGCAAGTATTTACACTGTAAAAAAACCCAAAAGAAATAGAATTTTTCAATTCACCTAATACAAGGATCATAGAATCATAGAATATCAGGGTTGGAAGGGACCTCAGGAGGTCATCTAGTCCAACCCCCTGCTCAAAGCAGGACCAATCCCCAATTAAATCATCCCAGCCAGGGCTTTGTCAAGCCTGACCTTAAAAACTTCTAAGGAAGGAGATTCCACCACCTCCCTAGGTAACGCATTCCAGTGTTTCACCACCCTCCTAGTGAACAAGTTTTTCCTAATATCCAACCTAAACCTCCCCCACTGCAACTTGAGACTACTACTCCTTGTCCTGTCATCTTCTACCGCTGAGAATAGTCTAGAACCATCCTCTTTGGAACCACCTCTCAGGTAGTTGAAAGCAGCTATCAAATCCCCCCTCATTCTTCTCTTCTGCAGACTAAACAATCCCAGTTCCCTCAGCCTCTCCTCATAAGTCATGTGCTCCAGACCCCTAATCATTTTTGTTGCCCTTCGCTGGACTTTCTCCAATTTATCCACATCCTTCTTGTAGTGTGGGGCCCAAAACTGGACACAGTATTCCAGATGAGGCCTCACCAATGTCGAATAGAGGGGAACTATCACGTCCCTCGATCTGCTGGCAATGCCCCTACTTATACATCCCAAAATGCCATTGGCCTTCTTGGCAACAAGGGCATGCTGTTGACTCATATCCAGCTTCTCGTCCACTGTCACCCCTAGGTCCTTTTCCGCAGAACTGCTGCCTAGCCATTCGGTTCCTAGTCTGTAGCGGTGCATTGGATTCTTCCGTCCTAAGTGCAGGACCCTGCACTTATCCTTGTTGAACCTCATCAGATTTCTTTTGGCCCAATCCTCCAATTTGTCCACGTCCCTCTGTATCCTATCCCTACCTGCCACCGTATCTACCACTCCTCCTAGTTTAGTATCATCCGCAAATTCGCTGAGGGTGCAATCCACACCATCCTCCAGATCATTTATGAAGATATTGAACAAAACCGGCCCCAGGACCGACCCTTGGGGCACTCCACTTGATACCGGCTGCCATCCAGACATGGAGCCATTGATCACTACCCGTTTAGCCCGACAATCTAGTTAACTTTCTACCCACCTTATAGTGCCTTCATCCAGCCCATACTTCTTTAACTTGCTGACAAGAATACTGTGGGAGACCGTGTCAAAAGCTTTGCTAAAGTCAAGAAACAATACATCCACTGCTTTCTCTTCATCCACAGAACCAGTAATCTCATCATAGAAGGCGATTAGATTAGTCAGGCATGACCTTCCCTTGGTGAATCCATGCTGACTGTTCCTGATCACTTTCCTCTCCTCTAAGTGCTTCAGAATTGATTCCTTGAGGACCTGCTCCATGATTTTTCCGGGGACTGAGGTGAAGCTGACTGGCCTGTAGTTCCCAGGATCCTCCTTCTTCCCTTTTTTAAAGATGGGCACTATATTAGCCTTTTTCCAGTCGTCCAGGACTTCCCCCGATCGCCATGAGTTTTCAAAGATAATGGCCAATGGCTCTGCAATCACAGCCGCCAACTCCTTTAGCACTCTCGGATGCAATGCATCCGACGCCATGGACTTGTGCACGTCCAAAATAGTCCCTAACCACTTCCTTCTCCACAGAGGGCTGGCCACCTACTCCCCATGCTGTGTTGCCCAGCGCAGCAGTCTGGGAGCTGACCTTGTTCGTGAAGACAGAGGCAAAAAAGCATTGAGTACATTAGCTTTTTCCACATCCTCTGTCACTAGGTTGCCTCCCTCATTCAGTAAGGGGCCCACACTGTCCTTGACTTTCTTCTTGTTGCCAACATACCTGAAGAAACCCTTCTTGTTACTCTTAACATCTCTTGCTAGCTGCAGCTCCAGGTGCGATTTGGCCCTCCTGATTTCATTCCTACATGCCCGAGCAACATTTTTATACTCTTCCCTGGTCATCTGTCCAATCTTCCACATCTTGTAAGCTTCTTTTTTATGTTTAAGATCCGTAAGGATTTCACTGTTAAGCCAAGCTGGTCGCCTGCCATATTTACTATTCTTTTGACACATCGGGATGGTTTGTCCCTGTAACCTCAATAGGGATTCCTTGAATTACAGCCAGCTCTCCTGGACTCCTTTCCCCCTCATGTTATTCCCCCAGGGGATCCTACCCATCAGTTCACTGAGGGAATCGAAGTCTGCTTTTCTGAAGTCCACGGACCATATTCTGCTGCTTCCCTTTCTTCCCTGTGTCAGGATCCTGAACTCGACCAACTCATGGTCACTGCCTCCCAGATTCCCATCCACTTTTGCTTCCCCCACTAATTCTTCCTGGTTTGTGAGCAGCAGGTCAAGAAAAGCTCTCCCCCTAGTTGGCTCCTCCAGCACTTGCACCAGGAAATTGTCCCTTACATTTTCCAAAAACTTCCTGGATTGTCTGTGCACCGCTGTATTGCTCTCCCAGCAGATATCAGGGTGATTGAAGTCGCCCATGAGAACCAGGGCGTGCGATCTAGTAGCTTCTGCGAGTTGCTGGAAGAAAGCCTCATCCACCTCATCCCCCTGGTCCAGTGGTCTATAGCAGACTCCCACCACGACATCACTCTTGTTGCTCACGCTTCTAAACTTAATCCAGAGACACTCAGGTTTTTCTGCATTTTCATACCGGAGCTCTGAGCAGTCATACTGCTCCCTTACATACAGTGCTACTCCCCCACCTTTTCTGCCCTGCCTGTCCTTCCTGAACAGTTTATAACCATCCATGACAGTACTCCAGTCATGTGAGTTATCCCACCAAGTCTCTGTTATTCCAATCACGTCATAATTCCTTGCCTTCAACAGGACCTCCAGTTCTCCCTGCTTGTTTCCAAGGCTTTGTGCATTTGTATATAGGCACTTGAGATAACCTGCTGATCGCCCCTCATTCTCAGTATGAGGCAGGAGCCCTCCCCTCCCAGACGTTCCTGCCTGTGCTTCCTCCCGGTATCCTGCTTGCCCACTTACCTCAGGGCTTTGGTCTCCTTCCCCCGGTGAACCTAGTTTAACACCCTCCTCACTAGGTTAGCCAGCCTGCTCGCAAAGATGCTCTTCCCTCTCTTCGTTAGGTGGAGTCCGTCTCTGCCCAGCACTCCTCCTTCATGGACCACCATCCCACGGTCAAAGAATCCAAAGCCTTCTCTCCGACACCACCTGCGTAGACATTCGTTGACTTCCACGATTTGAAGGTCCCTACCCCGGCCTTTTCCTTCCACAGGGAGGATGGACGAGAACACCACTTGCACCTCAAACTCCTATATCCTTCTTCCCAGAGCCAAGTAGTACTGTAGTGCAATCTCTTTATCATGAAAGTTGAACTTACAAATGTAGCATAATGTACAAAAATTGCATTAAAAATAAAACAATCTAAAATTGTAGAGCCTGCAAGTCCACTCAGTCCTACTTCTTGTTCAGCCAATCACTCAGACAAATAAGTTTGTTTATATTTGCAGGAGACAATGCTGCCTGCTTCTTGTTTACAATGTCACGTGAAAGTGAGAACAGGCATTTGCATGGCACTGTCGTAGCCAGCGTCGCAAGATATTTACATGCCAGATGCGCTAAAGATTCATATGTCCTTTCATGCTTTGACCACTTTTCCAGGGGACATGCGTCCATGCTGATGATGGGTTCTGCTCTATAACAATCCAAAGCAGTGCGGATCGACACATGTTCATTTTTATTATCTGAGTCAGATACCACCAGCAGAAGGTTGATTTCCTTTTTTGGTGGTTCAGGCTCTATATTTTCCACATTGGAGTGTTGCTGTTTCAAGACTTCTGAAAGCATTCTCCACATCTTGTCCCTCTCAGATTTTGGAAGGCACTTCAGATTCTTAAACCTTGGGTCGAGTGCTGTAGCTATCTTTAGAAATCTCACATTGGTACCTTCTTTGCGTTTTGTAAAATCTGCTATGAAAGTGTTCTTAAAATGAACAACATGTGCTGGGTCATCATCTGAGATTGCTATAACATGAAATATATGGCAGAATGCAGGTAAAACAGAGCAGGGGACATACAATTCTCCCCCAAGGAGTTCAGTCACCAATTTAATTAACGCCTAATTTTTTTAACACGCATCATCAGCATGGAAGCATGTCCTCTGGAATGGTGGCCAAAGCATGAAGGGGCATACGAAGGTTTAGCATATCTGGCAAGTAAATACCTTGCAGTGCCAGCTACAAAAGTGCTATGCAAATGCCTGTTCTCACTTTCTGGTGACAATGTAAATAAGAAGAGGGCAGCATTATCTCTTGTAAATATAAACAAATTTGTTTGTCTTAACAATTGGCTGAACAAGAAGTAGGACTGAGTGGACTTGTAGGCTCTGAAGTTTTACACTGTTTTGTTTCTGAGTGCAGTTATGTAACAAAAAAATCTACCTTTGTAAGTTGCACTTTCATGACAAAGAGATTGCACTGCGCTACTTGAATGAGGTGAACTGAAAAATACTATTTCTTTTGTTTATCATTTTTAGCGCAAATATTTGTAATAAAAATAGTATACAATTTGATTTCAATTACAACAGACTACAATATATATGAAAATGTAGAAAAACATCCAAAATATTTAATAAATTTCAACTGGTATTCTATTGTTTAATGGTGTGATTAAAACTGAGATTAATTGTGATTAATTTTTTGAGTTAATCGCATGGGTTAACTGTGATTAATTGACAGCCCTAGTATTTAGGCTCCTAACTTCTGTTTAAGTTAATGGAAATTAGGAGCCTAAATACCACTGATGATTTGGGCTTTAGAGCTTGATAGAGCTCATTGAAGTCAAAACACCCATTGGCATTAATGGTGCAGGATCAGAGCTTTAGCGAGGAGATGCACTGTTAGGGGGCTTATTCCTTCACCCACTCACTTCCTTGGTCCTTCTCGCATGAACAGAGAGCAACAATACCCGAAGTCCAAAGGTGCAAACAATTCGATGTTTATTGGGGTGAACTTCCAGCAAGCATGATTCCAGTTTCCTTCCTTAGTATCCTCCTTCCCAGCTCTGACACCACAGAGCCTTACACCTGTGTCCCTGTTCCCATTCCTGTCCTTAGCCAAACATGATTCCAGTTTCCCCACTCCCATTCCCTGATCCCATTTCCCCCTTTAGCAAAACATGATTCCAATTTCCTTACCCCCCATTCCCTGTTCCCATCTCCCCCACCCACACACCCACCCACTCACTCACTTCCTGATTGACTGCAGACTATATAGTAAAACTTGAGTTCTGCTTTGCTATACCTTAACCAATCATGTTCCTGAAATTTAACTAACCAATCCTAACATATTGTAACATGTTTCAGAGTAACAGACGTGTTAGTCTGTATTCCAAAAAGAAAAGGAGTACTTGTGGCACCTTAGAGACTAACCAATTAATTTGAGCATAAGCTTTCGTGAGCTACAGCTCACTTCATGGATTATGCTCAAATAAATTGGTTAGTCTCTAAGGTGCCACAAGTACTCCTTTTCTTTTTGCATATTGTAACATGATTATGTAACCAATTATATCCCACCACCTTAATTAGTTTACACCCAGCAAAATTAATTAAACAGCAGACAGAAATAATCACAGAACCAGGCAGAGATTATACAGATGAACAATAGCAAAGTGGGAACTATAATGACAAGACAATATAGAAGTGAGGATTTCACATCCCAGCTATTGATAAGTGAGTTCTTGCCAGACAGGATGCTATCAAACTAAGTTTCCTTTTACATTTTCTAGGCACTTCCCTTTCTCTGGAGGCGATAGGCACTATCAGGACAGGACTGTATTCCTAACAGCCCAATAGTACCTTCTTTCAATGTGACTAGGTTGGAATGTGAGGATGTGACCGTTCGCTTCTCAGTTTATGCCTCTGTTGTTTAGCCAAAGGCCTTAATCTAAGCACAGGGCCTCAGACTGTCACAGGAAGAGAAGGACCTTACACCGGCAGACAGTGATTTTGATTCTTTCTTTCTTTCTTTTATATCTCTAACTACCCAAGTGATAAGAATACACCTAAATTCTTTGAGTACAGGCCTTTACCGACAGGCCTGAATATCTATACCCTAACATGCACTACAATGAGATATTTTCCTCTCAGCTGACCTGCTCTAGCTCCTCCAACCCACAGCCAAGCTCCTGTGCCATTTGGGATGTGGAGGTGAGAATGAATTCTTCTTAAATCACTATACTGCCTCCTGTAAGGATGCAGCACTGTCTGCTCTGCAGCCTGCCTGACCAGCACACTATCAGTCCTGCTTAGTGTTTCATACTGCCACCCATCACCATCGTATCCAGGGCCCAGATTTTGAAAGGTATTTAGGCACCTGAAGTTGCAGATAGGCACCTAGTAGGATTTTCAAAAACACCTACGCAGGGTAGGTGCTAACTCCCACTGAGATCATGGAGAACGATCTGTCCCCAGCTTCCATCCTGGGCTTAGGGGCGGGCATTCTCCCAGAGGAGCACAGCTGTTGTAGGGATTCGTAAGTCACAATTTGGTCTTTGAAGTAGCTGGGGCTTGATCCATTAATTGCTTTGCAGATTAGGACTAAAGCCTTAAACTGGCATTGGTGGCTGACTCGCCGCCAGGGTCTTGCGCCTGGAGAAGGCAGACAGCTGCAGCCTTCACCATCTGCAGTGCAGGCTCTTTCCTCACAGCTGTAAGCGGGGTCTGAATGAGCTCGCCCTTGACATCTAGTAATGAGCTGGGAGGGAAGACTTCAGGCACTAACCTTGTTTGCATAGACACGCCCACGATGCCTGTGTGCGCAGCATGATGGGGCTGCTTTGCCCAAGTGATCGCTTCTGGCTGGTGTTGGATTGCAAGTCAGTTTGTTATTGTGGGGCAGGGGTAATAAAGTGTGTTACCATTGGTGTGTGACTAAAGAGCAGCAGAACGGTGCTTGGCATGCCCTGATTGAGGGACTTACCCTCAGCTGAACGGCTAAGAAGGGGGTAGGGGTGCCAAAAGCCAGTAGAGATGAGAGAGAGTGGGGATAGGTGTTTGTGTCTGGGGTGCTGAAGGGTCTTAGGCACTATATAACCCATCCTCTTTCTACCGTGTAATGATAGAGCTGATTAAGACTCAACTGAGAGTCCTTTGTGGCACATTAATAGAGTTGAAATAACTGATAACCAGCTCTAAGTGTTAGACTTGCTTTGGGACAGTGCCTGTGGTGAAAGAGACTGCCCAGCCTGCATCAGCAGTGAGGCTCCCCCAGTAACAGCTGAACGTACTGAGAGCCGTGTCATGAAGGGGGGACCTTTAGACATCCTAGAGTGTGCGGTGGAGCAAGCAAGGTGCTTTTACTCCCCCCATCTCTAGGTGGGAGGTGAATTCATGTGAATGCACCTCTGAGTCTTCACTGACCAATGATAACAACTGTGAGTGGGGTGCAGTGGAGGGAGTGGGGAAGGGCTGGTTAGAGGAACTTTTGTTTGTTGGACTTAAGGACCTGAGGCAACAGACACTGCCCAACGTACTCCGGGGTGGGTGTTTTGCTCATGGTCTTATGCTTATGGAACCATGCTTGTGGTGTTTTCCCAAGTTAATGCTGGGTTATTTTCCCCTTTTATGTTAAAAGTTTCTTTTCTTCATACACACAGTCAGTGCTTGCGAGAGGGGAAGTGTGTACGGGTGCCCGGGATGGCGTGTAATTGGCCCAAGTTACTGGGTAGGGGCTTGATTCAGTTCTGTGTTGTATTGTTAAAAAGGAACCCCTCAATACTGAACCCAGTCCTTGTTGCTGCCGGCTCTACCTGGCAGAAGGGTTACACGCTCATCATCCGAGACAGTGAATTACAGTAATACAGCCTGACAGTGACAAATACTTGGACCACTGTGCCCAGGTCTTTGCCCAGGAAGAAGGGGCTAAGCTTCCTGTTGAGCGGAAGGTGCAAGAAGGCATTTTTAGGCAGTGACACTCCTGGCTATCCCTATATTTCTCCCTTAGGCCATTCAACGTCAGTTTCACAGTCGTAGCATGGTGCAGGTGCCTTGGTGCCTTCAGCTGTGGTGCTGCAAAGGGTTCAGAGAAATCCCCCCAAAGCCTGAGTCTCAGGCCAAAAGCCTGCAGTCAGGCAGCTACATGTTTGTGGTAGCAAGTGAGCCTTTACATCTGGAATCTTCTGTACTAGCAGTGATTTGATTTTCTGCAAGGTCTCTCAGGCTACAGTATTGCTAAGCATGTCACTAAATCCCTGCACATCAAAGGAACAAAGTAAACCAAGCGAAACTGCAAAAGCTCTATTACAATTCAGTTTTAGTTAAAGACTTGACAGCCCTAGAGACTGAAGTCTTTTAGCTCGCAGTAAAACTCACCCAGACCAAGTAGGAGCTGTGTGCAAACTTCCCTCACGGCTGGGCAGCATACCTCAGCACCTCAAGGAAGGATTAGGTACTGGATAGCTAACCAACTATTCACGTTTAATACGGGCTCTACCACTGATTTGCAAAGTGGCCTTAAGCAAGGTGCTTAACCTGTTTGGAACTCAGCTTTCCTGTCTGTAAAATGGGGATAATATAGCTTACTGTAATGGATAAGGGCTGAAAAGGTATGTACCCTGTTTTGTGTGTCTAGAGAAAGTGAATGAAGCCAAAAGAAACAACTGAAGCCAGGAGAGAAGATGGTCCTGGGGAATAGTGTCTGGGATGGTGAAGTATAGGAAAACCCAGAACATGTCCCTTTAAGGGCCTGGGACCAGGAGTCTGGAGAATGGGTGGGGGCAAGGATCCGCACTCTCCCAGCCAGAGGAGACAGGTGCTTGGAGTTATTAGACCCACCTGGGGAGGTCACAAGAGTGATTAGTTGACTGGGTGAGCGACTAAAAAGGGAGCTCCAAGATTGGTCAAAAAAGGAGCTGGTGCAAGTGTTCCTGAGAGGCAGAACACTACCCCAACAAACAGGGCGTGAAACGCCTGAACCGGAGCAGAGAGTCTGCAGGCCAGGCCAGGCAACAGTCCCAGAAAAGGGAGACTGTGATCCCTAAAGCTGAAGGGTGAGTGGAAAGAGGCTACTGGGGAGCGGAGTAATATTTAATGATTTAGGGGGAAGGGGGATATTGTTTCAAAGATCTTGGCTGTGACTGGATTAGGACTAGATGACCTGGATGTAGGAACAGAGAGCACGCTAATTAAATCTGCAGATGATACAAACTTAAGGGGTATTGCCAACACTTTGGAAGACAGAGCTAAAATTCACAGGGATCTTGATAAAGTGGAGAACTGGGCTATAGACAACAAAATGAAATTGGACAAAGACAAAGTAAGGTGTTACACTTAGGGAAGAAAAACCACATGCACAAATACAACAATCGACATTGGTGAGGCCTCATCTGGAGTACTGTGTCCAGTTTTGGGCCCCACACTACAAGAAGGATGTGGATAAATTGGAGAGAGTCCAGCGAAGGGCAACAAAAATGATTAGGGGTCTGGAACACATGAGTTATGAGGAGAGGCTGAGGGAGCTGGGATTGTTTAGCCTGCAGAAGAGAAGAATGAGGGGGGATTTGATAGCTGCTTTCAACTACCTGAAAGGGGGTTCCAAAGAGGATGGCTCTAGACTGTTCTCAATGGTAGCAGATGACAGAACGAGGAGTAATGGTCTCAAGTTGCAGTGGGGGAGGTTTCGATTGGATATTAGGAAAAACTTTTTCACTAGGAGGGTGGCGAAACACTGGAATGCGTTACCTAGGGAGGTGGTAGAATCTCCTTCCTTAGAGGTTTTTAAGGTCAGGCTTGACAAAGCCCTGGCTGGGATGATTTAACTGGGAATTGGTCCTGCTTCGAGCAGGGGGTTGGACTAGATGACCTTCTGGGGTCCCTTCCAACCCTGATATTCTATGATTCTATGAAATACAGAATAGGGGATAATGGGCTTGGCAGCAGCATTGCTGAGAAGGATCTGGAAGTTGTGGTGGATCACAACCTCAACATGAGTCAGCAATGTGACACTGTTGCAAAAAAAGCAAATGCAATTTTAGGTTGTGTTAACAGAGGTTGTCAAGGCTGATTCCCCACTCTGGCACTTTGAGTGCAGAAGGTAGGGGCCCGCAAGGATTCTAAAAATTAATACTGGCCACTCCAGGCTGGTATTAAACTCCCAAGGTTACAGCTTTTCTTTGACCGTGGATGGGTAGATGCTGCCCCCACCCAAGTGCAAAAAAACCCCTTTGAGAGCCCAGGAAGACGCACTTGGGAATTCCTTCCTGTGCCTCAAGCCCCTTCACCCCCTCTCCGGGGAAGAGCTGAGAAAGAAAACAGAAAATCAGCTGTTGCCACCAGCTAATTAAACAACATCTGCACAAACCTTGTAGGACATCAAGATCCAATCTTGTTCTTAAAAAAGGTAAATTTTATTAAAAACAAAAAGAAAGAAAATACATCTTAAAAACTCAGACTATTGCTAGATTTTAAAAAGAACCACTTATAAGGGTTAAGCCTCAAAATAACTTTGAGGTCCCGTTTAAAGATTACCAGTAAAACAAAAACACCTGGGGTTATCACAGAGGAGTTCACAAGCCATAAAGAAATAAATGAGAGAAACCTAATCATGTCTTCCTAGACATTTCCTGATCTACTTACATATCTGGGGTTTCAAATGAGTAGTTCCTAGGTAGGATTTGATGAGTTTTCATACCTGGCTGAAAGCTTCTTACAGCATTGCTGCTCTGTGTCTCCTCTCAGGAAGAACAACCACAGACAGACAAAATGGGAGTCTTGTTTCAATTTTAAAGAGTTTTAGCCTTCCCATTGGCTTTCTTCACCAAGTGCCCACTCACTTCCCTTTACCTATGCATGCAGTCAGACTTTTTAACCCTTTATAGGTAAAGCAAGTAGAGAACAGCTACTAACGGGGATTTTATGGCTAACTGGCTGGCTGGGTTTCCATAAAAGGTAGCTACCGCCCCCTTCATTTATCACAGAGGCAATAGCATGCAAGTCACAGGAGGTGATCATGCCGCTCTACTTGATGCTGGTTAGGACTCAGCTGGAGTACTGTGTCCAGTTTTGGTCATCAATGTATAGAAAGGCTGTAGAGAAACTGGAAAGGATCCAGAGGTGAGTGACAAAGATGATCAAAGGGATGGAACGCAACCATATGAGCAATGGCTGAAGGAACGGGGTATGTTTAGTTGGGAAAAGAGGAGATTGAGGGGGGACAGGATAGTGATCTTCAAAGACTTGAAAGGCTGCCATAAAAAAGATGGAGGAAAGCTGTTCTCTCTTGCCACAGAGGGCAGACAAGAGGCAATGGGTTCCAGCTAGAGCACAGCAGATTTAGATTAAACCTCAGGAAAAACTTCCTCACTATAAGAACAGTAGGACAATGGAACAGTGTCTAGGGAAGTCGTGGAAGCTCCTTCACTGGAGGTTTTCAAAAGGAGGCTGGAGAGCCATCTGTCTTGGATGGTTTAGACATAACAAATCCTGCATCTTGGAAGGGGGTTAGACTAGATGACCCTTGCGATCCCTTTTAATCCTATGATTCTATTTCCAGGAACCTTCAGGGAAACTGAGGTAGGGGATTCCAGTGGCATGCTATACCACAAGGGTGTGTGCTTGAAGAATGCAAACCCACCTCCCTTTATCTACCTTCCAGGGGGTTCTGAGGATTAATTGGGTAAGGTAGTGCTTTGCAGGTATAAAGAACTAAGTACCATTAAACCACCCTCAGTTATACCCATGGCAGGTGAGTTCACCAGATATAATTACAGGTCAAAATGTGGGAGTGTGCTAATAAAATATGCAGAAGGCACAACATTGGGAGGTATTGCCAATATGGAGGAAGCCCAGAATATTGTACAAGAAGATCTGGATGACCTGGAAAACTGGAATTATAGAAATGGGGTGAAATTGAATAGTGCAAAGTGCAAGGTCATGCACTTAAGGACTAACAACAAGAATTTTTGCTATAAGCTCAGGATTTACCTGTTGCAAGAGACAGAGGAGGAGAAAGACCTGGTTGATCACAGGATGACTATGAGCCACCAATGTGATGCAGCTGTGAAAAAGGCTAACGTAGTCCTAGGGATGCATCAGGGGAGGTATTTCCAGAAGCGATAGGGTGTTAGTTCCATTATACAAGGCACTGATGAGACCTCACCTGGAATACTGTGTGCAGTTCTGGTCTCCCATGTTTAAGAAAGATGAATTCAAAGTGGAATAGGTGCAGAGAAAGTTTCTAGGATGATCCGAGGAATGGAAAACCTACCTTATGAGAAGAGACTCAAAGAGCTTGGCTTGTTCAGTCTAACCACATGAAGGCCAATGGGAGATATGATTGCTCTCTCTAAATACATCAGAGAGATAAATACTAGGGAGGGAGAGGAGTTATTTAAGCCAAGCTAGGGGTGAAAGTAAAATTTCTCTCTTACTGGTGTGGGGGGACAGCTTTCCCCCCACCCCCCTCGGAAGGGGCAGGGCCTCAGGCAGAAGGGGTGGGGCTGGGGCTCCAGTGGTGATTTAAAGGGCCTGGGGCTCTGGTCGCTGCCGCAGTTGCCCTAGCAGCCAGAGCCCCGAGCCCTTTTAAATCGCCGGGCCCGGAGTAGCTGCTTCTTTCACCCTCCCGCATCGGCAGCCTGTGGGGGGGGAAGGGGGAGCAAAAGGGGGCAGGGACGTTAAAGCGCAGCTGCTTTAAGCAGGGTCCTTTTGCCATGGCAGCACTTTAATAGCGCTGCCCATTTTGCTCCCTCCCCTCGGCGGCCCTGCCAGTAGGGACCCGGCAGGGCCGCCAACAGGGGGACACAAAAGGAGCAGCGCTTTAAGCAGGGTCCTTTAAAGCCTTACTTTCACCCCTGAGCTAAACACCAGTGTGGACACAACAACAAACAGAGATAAACTGGCCATCAATAAGTTTATTCTTGAAATTAGATGAAGGTTTCTAACCATCACAGGAGTGAAGTTCTGGAAGAGCCTTTTAAGAGGAGCAGTGGGGGCAAAAAATCTGACAGGCATCAAGACTGAGTTTGACAAGTTTATGGAGGGGATGGTGTGACGAGACTGCCTACAATGGCATGTAGGTGATTTGTAACTGCTAGCAGCAAATATCTCCAATGGCCAGTGATGGGACACTTGATGGGGAGGGCTCCGACTTAGTACAGAGAATTCTTTCGCAGGTGTCTGACTGGTGGGTCTTACCAGAGTCTTACCTCCGTGCTCAGAGTCTAACTGATCGCCATATTTGGGGTTGGGAAGGAATTTTCCCCCCAGGTCAGATTGACAGAGACCCTGGGGGGGTTTTCACCTTCCTCTGCAGCATGGGTCACTTGCAGGTTTAAACTAGTGTAAATGGTGGATTCTCTCTAACTTGAAGCCTTTAAATCATAATTTGAGGACTTAAGTAACTCAGCCATAGGTTAGGGGTCTTTTACAGAAGTGGGTGGGTGAGGTTCTGTGGCCTGCCATTGGCAGGAGGTCAGACTAGATGATCATGATGGTCCTTTCTGGCCTTAAAGTCTACGAGGCCAGAATTTGCCCAAAAGTGTTGTTGTTCACACCTCTTTTGTGCTCCGCCACTCTGCTAAGATTGTCAGTTCGGGCATCAGTTCTCAGATGTTTCAATATGTAGACCAACTTTTCCATATGGGGACACCTTCTCCCCCTCCCTGCCCTTTCATATAGCTAGAACTAGAGCTGGGCAGAGAAAGGTGATTCTGCCATTTCATAGAGGATTTCAATGTTTTGATGTTTGGTTTTGTTCTGATTTGTAACTAAAACCAAACATCTTAAAATTCTCTGCAAAAGGGAATGGAGGCCTGGCTCTAGGGCAGTCTCCCTGGCAGGCTGCCCTTGAGCTATGAGCACTGGAAGCCTGGAAGTCTGAGCCCTCTGTTGGCCTGCCGGGGGCGTTACTGAGGAGACAGGTAATCAGACAGGATTCTGGCAGAAATTCATGGAAATTGAACGTTTCGTTTTCAGCGAATGGGCAATTTCTAACAAATGGAAGTTTCATCTGAAGTTTTCCAGCCAGGTCTCCCAAGACCACCCCCCAGTTTCCATTTAGCAATATGGGAAAAAATGGATGGTCATGACCCCTTGCAACCTGTTTTGACTTCTGGTCCATGAACCCTTGAATCTGAGCTAACTGGTGGTGATCAGTTATATGATACAAACATTGTTCAGCAGGAAGTGAACTGAGAACCACCAATTTCATTTAACATAGCTCAAAACCAGCCATCTGATGATAATGGCTTTTGGTCAGTGTAGGACTGTGGTTCTTCACAGAAGACCCCATTCAGGCAGTATTTCAAAACAAAACAAATACAGCCCTTCTCCATGGGTTTCTTTCTTCGGAGAATCTAGACTTTCCCAGATACGTGGTAGTGAAGTTCAAAATAGTCTGGTGTGAAAGTTCAAAAGCAAATAAATGGCCCCTCACTGGTGGGTTTCTTTCTGCAAGGCATTTCTGATTAGAATCCAGACACCCCACAGAGATCTGGAAGACAAAGCCCCATCTAAGCAGGTAGAGTTCCCCTCTCTGGAAGAGAGCACTAGCATCTCCAAATCCTTCCACATTCTCTTTTGTTATGCTTATATCTAACCCTCTCTTCCCAGCATGCCTTTCTGTGGAGGCCTAAAAACCCAGCCACCCAAAGATTATACTTCCCATGATTCCTTCTGGCTGAGAGGAGAGCCTTGTCCCACCCAGACTTCAAAGCTCTGGTGCTGGGCGTGATGCGGAATCGACAGTCTGGGTTCTTTTCCAAACCATAAACTGCTACCCTGGGACCAGTTCTTCTCTCTCAGTGGCTGTTTCCTTTGTCCAATGGGTCTGTCTTTCCACTCCAATCCCTGGAATAGGGAAGTATGGCCCTGGAGACTTCCCTCTGCAGTCTTAAAGGGCCAGTCTATCTCATTACAAGGATACATTTAAAATGATACATTCTTGAGTCATGGTCAGCAAAAAGGGACAGAGTCAGTATTTCAGGGCAGATGCTTCCATGGGAGGTGGGACAGGCATCCATTGCTACATATGAGAAGACCAGGCTAGAGACAGAGGGGGCAGGAGGGACTCTGCCTAACCTGAAATGCTTGAGGGACCTTAGACACACAGAAGGGGCCAGACTAGTGGGAGGGTGCATCTCATGATTCTTGTTGTTTTGCAAAGATATCTCTAGTGCTTTTTAAGAGTAAAGTGACACTGGTTCAGAAATTCCATTGCTAAGCCTGAGTTCCTTGCTTGCCTGCCACTTTGTACCTGAAGAGGGTAAACTAAAACCCAGATTAACCACAGCTAGATGGAAATTTGGGGGAGCAAGTATGAGCAAATAGGAGCTTGGGAGGTCTGAGACATTGGTTCCAGGGATTAGGATGACTGGACTTCAGAGTCCCATATCTCAAGGAAGTGATCAGACAAGAAGTCTGTACCTGGGAGGGTGCCCTATAGACCCAGAGCTAAAAACAGTGACTAAACTCTACCTAGACCCAGGGAGCTTAGACACACCTGAGATCTAGTGGTTGGATCCACTCACAACAGGCTGGTGACTGTCTGGAAGAGGGACGAGGCCAGGCTGTAGCAATCCATTCTTGATTTAAAGCCTTCACTGATGGCAAATCCACCACATTCCCCAGGTAGGTTGTTCTGATGGCTAATTACCCTCAATCTTAAAAATTTTGTGTCTTATTCTAGCCTGAAGTTGTCTAGCTTCAGCTTCCAACCATTGGATCTCCTTATGTCTTTCTGCCAGGTGTTAGTGTGTGATAAGCCTCTAGACAGATAGCTGTGTGAATCACAGAAAGCTTGTGTTACTGCTGATCTCTTCCTATGTCAGGAAGTGGATAGGCAGAGACACTTGTAACTGCTGTACTTTCCAGGTTATTTCCTAGGAGAGTCCAATTAGAAGCAAATGACATCATTCCAGACTGGGGGTGGAAGGGGAAACCAGAAGTGACTGCAACATGGTCTGTTAAGTGGCGGTGGGGAGGACAGACTCTTTGGAGGGGTTGCAGATGGGAATAGCTGGAGTAGTACAACTAATAAGGCCACTGAAGCAAACAGCAAAGAGAGGTTTGAGACTGCTAAATATTTTTATGGAGGAAGATGGAACTAAGGACAGAGTAACAAATTAGAGAGGTGGGACAGAGACACTGAAACTGGAGTGGCGTGCACCTGTGTGTGTTTGTGAGCACGCGTGCGGGGGAAATAGCCTTTTCTTGTCCAGTAACTTCCTTATGTCCTTATTATGTTCAGGAGAAAACATTCCCAGTGCCCATGTTTTTTGGGACTTAATGGAAGCGTCTGTAATGGACGGTACTTCAACCTGTAAATATGGCCGTTGCTGCTGTTATAACTGCTATGCTCGGCATGTGCTGTACTGTCTCCTGGTCATGCCATTGACGTGCCTTTCAGCTGTTTTCTACTCTGTGTTTGCCAGCGAGGAGCCATCCTTCTGTGATCCCCTCTGTCCACCTCGTCCCTTCCGTTTGCTATTTATTTCTCCTTAAAACCTTACTTTCCTCATTACAACGAGTGGCATGTGTTTACTAGAAATGTTAAAAAGCAAGAGCAATGCCATTAGCTTTTTATAACGAACTAGAACATTTGACCTATTTCACTCCCACTTGGTTACTTCTTTCCTTTTAATCAATCAAATAAAACTGCGTGAGCATTGCATTTCATCTTGTCTGGACTGTTATATTTAATCTCCCATGTGGGTGGAGGTAGATGGGGAGGAGGGAAGGGCTCAGCCTGAAAATGTGAGAGATGACTCTCTTTAGTTCTTTTGATTTCACAGAAAGTTGCCATAGAGACTTTAATTATGACCTATCAAAAGTGATCAGGAAAAGGAAAAAGATTTGTCCAGTTGTTAGGCACTGCTAAGCTTTTTACAAGTCAGAGTTTTTTGCATTATGTGGAAACTTATTCATGCTACCAATTTTACAGCTGTTTTTCCCTTGGATTCTGCACATCTATCTGCATGAGAAAGCTATTCTATCATCTTTGCAGCTTGCTTGATCTGTAATTTTTCTGCTGGTATATATAGGGTGACTCATGCAGCTCTTGGTGGAGATTGGATTTTCACTAATGGGAGATACATTACGCTCATGTGCTAAAAACATTACACTTGTGTGCTGAATATCTTCATTACTTTTGTGTCTTCTGGACTATTGTAAAGTAGTTTTAGAAGCTGACAGAGTCCTTGGTATCCACTCTGTTGTGTAAAACACAAGAACAATAAATGACCAGATGATATACCCCTCATGGGAAATCCCTGTACAATTCTAGAGGAAAATTATAACTTTTTGATAGGATTTTGGACCATAGTACCAAAATTAATAGAAAACTATATTTCTGCTATAGAACTCTAAGTTGGGTCAAAAATGCTATAGAAAGGATATTGTTCTCAGTTTGATTCTGTAGATTTTTAGAGTGGCTTCTGTTGTAGTCAATGGGACAATTCGCATACGTCATACAGACATAGGACTGACTGGAAGGGACCTGTTGGGTCATGAAATCCAGCCCCCTGCTATCACAAGCAACCCCATCATGTGATCCCTTTCATAAATTTATCAGATTCCATCTTAACTCTAGTTAGGTTATTTGCCCCCACTTCTGGTGGGAGGCTGTTTGAGAATCTCACTCATCAGATGGTTAGAAGCCATTGTCTAATTTCCAGCCTATCCTGGCCAGTTTATCCCCATTTCTTATAGTCTCAACATTTTCCTTTTAATCACTCTTCTCCCTCCCTGATGTATTTACAGAGAGCAATCAGATCCCCTTTCAGCCTTTGTTTTGGTAGTCTAAACAAGCCAAGTTCCTTTAGTCTCTTCTCAGAAGATAGACCCTCAGTCCCTGGATCATCCTAGTAGTGCTTCTTGGCACCTGTTCCAGTTTAAAGTCATCTTTCTTGAACATGGGTGACCAGAGTTGGACATAATATTCCAGAGGAGGTTTTATCAGCACCTTGGACAGTGGCATTACTTCCCTGTCTCCACTGGAAATACACCTCACTTGATACATTCTAGGATGGCACTTGCCTTTTTTACAGCCACATCACATTGGTGGCTCATAGTCATCATGTGATTGACCAATACATGCAGGTCTTTCTGCTCCTCTGTCACTTCCAATTCATAAGGCTCCCAGGGTAAGGTCCAATAGGTCTCAAATCCAGGCCAGAAGAGCTACCCGGCAGTAAACACCTCCAAGCTGCCACACAGTGGCAGCTGTAACTAGCTTGCGCTCCACGCCTGTTGTGGACACAGACCATGGGAAGTCCCACCTTAAGGGATCTGAGAGGCAGCATCATCATGGCTCCTGATTGGTTCCCTGCCCTATATAAACCCAAGGGCTGGGGAATTCCAGGAAGTGTCCAGGCAACTGTAACATTCCTGTGTCTGCCATGACTGTTCTTGCTCTTGAACTCCTGGCTTTGAACTCAGCTTGATTCGGACCTTACCTCTT
This sequence comes from Lepidochelys kempii, assembly GCF_965140285.1. NCBI lineage: Eukaryota > Metazoa > Chordata > Testudines > Cheloniidae > Lepidochelys > Lepidochelys kempii. Next base: position 17,834,234 of record NC_136380.1, read on the forward strand.
GACCTGAACCCCGAAAGCTGACTCAAACTCTGATCCTTGGTATCGACCCCACTCTGGAACATGACTATGAACTCCTCTGTTACTCTCGGCCTCAGGTTTGACCCTACTATGACCCTTGGTCCTGAATGCCCTTTTTGGGATCCTGAGGCCCAGTTTATAGCCGAAACTTTTATCGTTCACTAAATGAATGACCTTCATTTTGTACTATTAAATTTTATCCCATTTCTGTTATTTCAGTCTGTGAGGTCATCCAATTCTTTCTGTACAATATTTGGATTTCCCTCTATATTACAACTTTGTCATCAGCAAATTTCATTAGCTCATTCCTACTTCTTATGCCAATATCATTAATTAAATTATTAAATAAGATCAAGACTGATCCTTGAAGAACTCCACTAATAACCTCCTTCAGCCTGATAGTTCTCCTTTCAGCACATCTCCACAGGTCATGAGATAAAGAAAGGGCAAAACCCCATAATCTAAAACAAAGTGGTTAACGAAAGTGTCTAATACAGCATCAAAAGGAAAATATGACCATCTACAGACTGTAAAACAGGCCAGGATCACTGAAGACATACAGAAATCTTTTATTAATTGCTTGTAACATTATCTTTTAACCACTAAAATAAGGGGAAAAGACAAAGGAAAATTATAGATTTTAAAGCCAGAAGGGAGCGTTCGATCATCTAGTCAGACCTCCAGTATTTCACAGGCAACAGAACTTTATCCATGTACTCCTGTATCGAGCCCAATAACTTGCGTTTGGCTGAAGCATACCTTTCAGAAAGGCACCCAATCTTGATGTGAGGACTTAAAGATATGAACTAATCCTTTGAGAGGTGGAGGGATAATTGTTTCATGTGTTTTGAAGAAGAATAAAGTTAGATTTCTAAAATCCTCTTTTTAGAAAACATCTAAAATTTGATACGTTTTAATTTGTTTTAGAATAAAATATTCAAAATGGACACACTTATTGGTATTTGTGATGGGATGTCCACCCCCACCTCCACAGGACTGGAAGGGGATTAATGTGGCCAGGTAGGCCTTTAACTCTACAGCCTGCACCTGGAAGGATAGCCAAGGAGCTGATTGCAAGCAAGTTCAGTTGTGCAGGAATAGGCGGGGCTTATAAAGCCAGGAAGCTGACAACAGACTGGAGCTACTGCTGGGACAGTGCAGTCACTCCCTGGGAAGGAGGAGGAGTGTTTGGAGCTGGTACACCCAGAGTAAGGCTGATGCTACTGCAGGGGAGAAAATAGCACTGGTGACCCCTGGGAGAAGAGTTTGAGAAGGAGCTGGGACCTGAAGGACTCTCTCCTCATTCCTTCTAACAGGATGTTCGTGACATACTGGTAAAAGTACCTGTACCTCAATGTTGCTGGAAAATGGATGCAAAGTTTTCTAGTGTAGACGGGACAATGCCCTGTAGGGGGTCCCTGAAGCCCAGGGTTGAGAGACCCATTGACTGGGGCATGTAGACAGGCTCAGATGGCCTCTTATGCTGTAGCTAATGTGTGCTGGGAGCATGGTCTTCAGTCTCCAGGGCTGCTAATCAGATACTTCTCTTAAGAACTACATTTTATTTTACAGGAAAGCAATTTAATGGTGGGTCCAATGGAAAGGAAGGGTGATCCAGGAATTAGGGTACTGCCCTGGGATTTAGGAGACCAGCGTTCAATTTCTTGCCCTACGACAGACTTCCTTTGTTACCTGGGTAAGCTCCTTAGTCTTTGCCTCAGTTTCCCTCCTATAAAATGGGGTTCAGGGTACTGCCTTGCCTCATAGTGACATTTAAGTCTCTGAAGTTCTGATATTACAGTGATGGAGGGAATCCAAGTACATGCATTGAGATTAGGAGAATAATGGTCAGGCAGATGTGTATGATAGTGGTATTTTGGATCTATATAATAAATGCTAGGGCCCAGGTTCAGCAAGGTCCTGGACTTCAGGAAAGCAGACTTTGACAACCTCAGGGAACTGATGGGCAGGATCCCCTGGGAGAATAACATGAGGGAGAAAAGAGTCCAGGAGAGATGACTGAATTTTAAAGAATCCTTATTGAGGTTACAGGGACAAACCATCCCGATATGTAGAAAGAATAGTAAATATGGCAGGCGACCAGCTTGGCTTAACAGTGAAATCCTTGCTGATCTTAAATACAAAAAAGAAGCTTACAAGAAGTGGAAGATTGGACCAATCACCAGGGAAGAGTATAAAAATATTGCTTGGGCATGTAGGAGTGAAATCAGGAAGGCCAAATAACACTTGGAGTTGCAGCTAGCAGGAGATGTTAAGAGTAACAAGAAGGGTTTCTTCAGGTATGTTAGCAACAAGAAGAAAGTCAAGGAAAGTGTGGGCCCCTTACTGAATTAGGGAGGCAACCTAGTGACAGAGGATGTGGAAAAAGCTAATGTACTCAATGCTTTTTTTGCCTCTGTCTTCACAAACAAGGTCAGCTCCCAGACTGCTGCACTGGGGAGCACAGCATGGGGAGGAGATGACCAGCCCTCCGTGGAGAAAGAAGTGGTTTGGGACTATTTAGAAAAGCTGGACGAGCACAAGTCCATGGGGCCGGATGCACTGCATCCGAGAATTTGGCAGATGTGATTGCAGAGCCATTGGCCATTATCTTTGAAAACTCATGGCGATCTGGTGAGGTCCCAGATGACTGGAAAAAGGCTAATGTAATGCCCATCTTTAAAAAAGGGAAGAAGGAGGCTCCAGGGAACTACAGGCCAGTCAGCCTCACCTCAGTCCCTGGAAAAATCATGGAGCAGGTCCTCAAGGAATCAATCCTGAAGCACTTACACGAGAGGAAAGTGATCAGGAACAGTCAGCATGGATTCACCAAGGGCAAGTCATGCCTGACTAATCTAATTGCCTTCTATGACGAGATAACTGGCTGTGTGGATGAGGGGAAAACAGTGGATGTGTTGTTCCTTGACTTTAGCAAAGCTTTTGATGTGGTCTCCCACAGTATTCTTACCAGCAAGTTAAAGAAGTGTGGGCTGGATGAATAGAGTATAAGGTGGATAGAAAGCTGGTTAGATTGTTGGGCTCAATGGGTAGTGATCAATGGCTCCATGTCTAGTTGGCAGCCAGTATCAAGTGGAGTGCCCCAAGGGTTGGTCCTGGGGCTAGTTTTGTTCAATATCTTCATTAATGATCTGGAGGATGGCGTGGATTGCACCCTCAGCAAGTTTTCAGATGACACTAACCTGGGAGGAGAGGTAGATATGCTGGAGGGTAGGGATAGGATACCGAGGGACCTAGACAAATTATAGGTTTGGGCCAAAAAAAATCTGATGAGGTTCAACAAGGACAAGTGCAGAGTCCTGCACTTAGGACGGAAGAATCCCATGCACCGCTACAGACTAGGAACCGAATGGCTCGGCAGCAGTTCTTCAGAAAAGGACCTAGGGGTGACAGTGGACGAGAAGCTGGATATAAGTCAACAGTGTGCCCTTGTTGCCAAGAAGGCCAATAGCAGTTTGGGATCTATAAGTAGGGGCATTGCCAGCAGATCGAGGGACATGATTGTTCCCCTCTATTCGACACTGGTGAGGCCTCATCTAGAGTACTGTGTCCAGTTTTGGGCCCCACACTACAAGAAGGATGTGGAAAAATTGGAAAACCTCCAGCAGAGGGCAACAAAAATGATTAGGACTATAAGACTACTCAGGTCTTAAATTAGGCACATACTGGGGCCTAGTTTGTATCCTTGTCTGGAGGAAGCTGTAGCCTGTACTGCCTGTGGGCTACTCTAGGAGAGATTGCACCTCATTGGCACAATCCTTCCTGTTCTCCCCAATGCTCGGAGGAGAGGCATGCAATTCACAATCTATTAGCTTGCTCCTCATGGCGCACCATTCCTGCTCCACAGACCAGTATGGAAATGGAGCAGGGCCCATGCCCCTGTTTCTTCCCCACTCTTCTTTTGGATGATTTGTTTGCTGGTGGAAGAAGGAGACGAGCAGGGTCTGTTCACGTGGGTTACTATTTTGGATTGACTTTTACAATGGATAGGAAGGGTTTCTTTGTGTGACCACCCATGTATCTGTGCAAGAGCCAAGCATAATATAGCCCTCATTGAGGGAATACTGCAATAAATTGGAGAAGACCTCTCCAGCGGTGCTTTACAGGCTTCCTCTTCTGTACACATTGTCAGTAGATCTTAGCAAATCAGATACCGCGTATGGAATGAAGCTCTAAGTTGTTTTGTTTGCTGATGCGTCTGCAGCAATCAGGATCTTTGTGAATGCTGAAGTGTATGCAGTGTTCAAGAAACCAGCAACAGTATCCTTGGCCGTCCACCTCCCTGCCCCAAACTACTGTCAGACAGTTTAGCACACCCTACGCGCTGTTAAATGTGCATGGATTATCTGGCTTTAATAGTATCAACATTCACTCCATCAATGTTCAAACACCACTTTGGGAAATAAATATCCATAAATCATTCTGCTAACACAACCCACCAAACTAAGGGCAAATGATCTGAAGTAAGAATGTCTGAAATATATTCTAAATCAAGAAGCTATGTCTCATTAATCTTTTAAACATAATATGAGCTGAATAGAAAAGAAGTGACCTATGTGGCCACATGCCATGTTGGAGGAGGACTTGTAGAGCTAAGGCCCTGACTGAGCAGAGCATTTATGTATGGGTTTGGCTTTCCACATGCTCTTGCTTAAGTGCTTTGCCAAATAGAGCTGGGATGACTTATCTGCTTAAGTCAGTATTTCTCAAACTGACGGTCCCGACCCAAAACAGGGTTCCAACCCTAGTGTAGGGGGGGACACAAAAGCAATGGCTGCTGGCTGGGGATCCCAGCTCTGAAGGCAGCGCTGTTGCCAGCAGCAGCACAGAAGTAAGGGTGATTTGGTGGGGAAGGGTCGTCATTTTTTGGGGTGGAGGGGTCATCACAGCCTGAAATATTTTCATAAGGGGTCCCAACAAAAAAAGTTTGAGAACTCCTGGCTTAAGTCCTTTGCTGTACTGGGGCCTAACTTCTGCTCCAAAAAACAGGGCTATGGACTGAGGATTTTCACATGGGATGGGGGAAGGAATCCCCACTGCTAATGCAGCCTCAGGGTTGCAGTAAGGTGACTCTGAGGAGGCCCCTTTTCTCTCCACCCACCAGGGAAATGATTATTTGTATTATGGTAGCACCTGGAGGTCACAGCTGTAGGCATTGTATATAGTAATAGACAATCCCTGCCTCAAGAAGCTACAATCTGTACAGACAAGGCAGAGAGTGTGTTATCCCCATTTTACAGATGACAGAGAGACTAAGGGCTGGCTTTTTAAAGGTACTTAGGTGCTTAACTCTCCCTGAAATCAATGGGCATTAGGTATCCAGGTACCTTTAAATCTGTCCCTAGGGTGAATGGCCAAGGTCACACAGGAAGGCTGGGTTCAGTTCCTAGCTCTGCCACATATCTTGTGACTTACAAGTTCAGTGCCTTGAATAAAACAGTGGCTCCAATGCTCTAGCCCTACGCCAGGGGTGGGAGAGTTGATCTAATGGGAAGGGCATGGATGTGGGACTTGGAGAAATCTGTGTTCAATTCCCAGCTTTGTTATATGCTCCTGTGTGACCGGGGGCAAGTTTTAATTCACCCAGTGCCTTCATTCCCCTTCTGTACAATGGGGAGGATACCCCACCTCCGACTGGCCAATGCCACAGGGTCTGGGAAAACGCACCAGTGAAGGGAGAAAACTCCTCTGCCTACCTGCCTGCGTTGCTCACTTCCCCGCCTCTTGGAGGGGGGCAGCCACCTCATGTGCTGAGGGACTTCTACCCCCTCGGCCCATGGAACAGCAGAACTCAGCTTTCTCTTTCTTTCCCCTCCCCTTTCCCTCCTGTAAGGGCCAGGTAGATTTCTGGAGCACCCAGCCCTTCCGCTCCCCAGCTGGCTGCATGTCATTCCCCCCGCTCCCCAGTGAAGAAAATCCCTCCTGGCCCAGCCTCCATCTTTGGAGAGGAGTTGGGGACATATTCCCAGCTGCCCCCACTCACAACCTCACCCAGCTCCAGGAAAGGAGGTGAGCCACTGGGGAAGAAGAGGAACAGAGCAAAGGGGCAGGGATAGTGAGAGAGCACCACACTGCAGGGCATGGGGTATGCAGACTTCCCACCTGCCCATCTTTTGTAGCCATAGCTCATAGAATCATAGAATATCAGGGTTAGAAGGGACCTCAGGAGGTCATCTAGTCCAACCCCCTGCTCAAAGCAGGACCAATGCCCAACTAAATCATCCCAGCCAGGGCTTTGTCAAGCCTGACCTTAAAAACCTCTAAGGAAGGAGATTCCACCACCTCCCTAGGTAACCCATTCCATTACAGCTATCTGACTGTAGAGGGACAGGGGCCTGGTATGCCCTTCATTGCTAAGATCCAGCACACAGACCAAGGGTACACAGTGTCTTCTCTAAGAAGACTGAATATGGAGACATTTGTAAGAGGGCTGTTTAGGTGCAAGAGTCCCACACTGCACGCAACAGTGCGGGCGGTTTAGTAAAAGACACCATGACAAGACATTCTGCTTCTCACGCTTTCACCAGCGCTAGGAACACTTTCAAAGCATTTTCCATTTTTAAGCATGTCTTAATTTTTATCTGAACTCAGACCCGGCAAAAGGAGCCAGACTGACAGACCTCTGGTTATCAAGAGAACTGGTCCAGCCTGGATAAGGCCCTACCAAATTCATGGTCTATGCTGGTAAAAGTCATGGTCATATTATTTTAAAAATATTGAATTTCATGGTTTCAGATATTTAAATCTTAAATTTCATGATGTTGTAACTAAGCATGACTATGCATTTGAAAACCTAAACCTATAAAGCCCTTAAGTCAGCATTTCTCAACCTGTGGGTCCCGACCCAGAAGGAGTCTTGCAAATCTATTGTAGGTGGTATTGCCACCCTTACTTCTGTGCTGCCTTCAGAGCTGGGCAGCTGGAGAGCAGCAGCTGCTGGCTAGATGCACAGCTCTAAAGGCAGAGCCGCCACCAGCAGCAGCACAGAAGTAAGGGTGTTAAGACCGTACTGTGCCTTCACAACTGGGCTCCTGGCCAGCAGCTGCTGGTCTCCAGCCACCCAACTCTGAAGAAAGCGCAGAAGTAAGGGTGGCAACACCACGACCTCCCTCCAATAGCCTTGTAAACCCCCTTTTGTGTCTTGATCTCCAGTTTGAGTATAGAAGTACACAAAAGTACAAATTTCATGGGAGAGACCAGATTTCCCAGTCCATGACGTGTTTTTCACGGCCATGAATTTGGTAGGGCCCTAAACATGGACAATGGCCCTTAAGAAGTACCTATAGACCTCTGGGAACCAGAACACCTGGGTTCCATTCTTGGCTCTACCACTGACTCATCTGATGGCTGTGTCACCATTCTGTGCCTCAGTTTCACAGTAAAACAGGACAATAATGCACTTTGAAATCTACAGATGACATGCACTATATGCATGAAAATGATCATACTTATTATTCTCATTAACATTAATTCAAAACAAAGCAACTTGCCAATTAGCTGAAATAAAAAGAGCATGTTTTATGTAAACCAAACAAGACTAGAAAAAGCAACTGTTAAAGCTTTTCCACTCATGCTCCTTTGAAATGCTGTCAACTAAAACCAAACATGATGCAGCATGCAAAGCCCTGCAGAGCTTAAGTGGCATGTTCCTAAATATGTTTAGTGGTGGAAACTACTGTTTCCACCTGAATGGAGGATCAGGCCCTAAGCCTTTGTAAAAATGTATGAAATATTCTCATCATAAATGGTAAAGGATAAAATAGGAACTATCTAAACTAGATTAAGGACTGGATGCCATGTGCCTCAGCAAAGAGACTAATGCTTAATGGCTGTTTCCTGCAGTGAAAGATTGTCTGGCTATCACTTCTTAAATCACAGTGGTTTGCTATATTTTCATTTGGGGGCTCTTGAAATTAACGTCTGCTAAGGCTCCAGCCGCCATCAGTGGAATGGACTGTAAAGCGTAGCCCCGTCACTTTCCATCTTCCTTTCTGTAAATGGATGATATTCTTCTCCCTTTATTGGGTTGCTGGAAGACCAGTTTATTTTGCAGTTCATCACCAGATTTTTTTTTTCCTTTAGTTTTTTTTTTTTATCGCCCCATGATGTTGTGTTGCTGAACAATAACATTGTGTCTTCCAGTCACTTTTGGGGAAATCTAAACCATCTATGGCGCATTTGTACTTTGAGACACATTGGATATTTTGCAGGGCTCTGCTCTTTACTGGCAGAAAGCATTTGACTCAAAACCATTTCCTTCTTCAAATAGCCTTTTACAGTCCTCCACTCCTGAATGTGACTCCGTATTTGCCAATCCCATCAATTACGCTATTCTAGACTGGGCCACAGTTCAATAGGTTGCTCTTTCAGGAGCCCCTAAAGTACCCAGAAGTGACTGGACAACTTGATTCGTCTGGTACCTGAACCAATTACATAAGTGTGATGGAGGATCATTCTCTGACTGGGATTTAGCAATGCTGCAACAGAGAGGAGAAGCATAAAGCAGGGACCAGATTAAAACACTGGGCCAGATGTGTTTTATCTGTTTTATTTGGAACACAGTGGGCCAGATAAGGATATATACCAGCTGAGGATCTGGCCCATTGTGTTCCAAACTCCTCCTTGGTTTAAGGAGGTGTAACTCTGCTGCAGTACCTGAAGGATCGTGTTCTGTGTCCCTGTCAAGATAATGCAGGTTGTCCATCTCCATTTAAAATTATCTTGGGTCTAATCCAAAGACCACTGAAGTCAGTTGGAGTCTTTTCACTGAATTCTGTGGACTTTGGATCACCATGACACTGAAATGTTCTCTCCCCCCTGCCCCCAGGCCAAAGTTCACCTGTTCATCTGAGAATGATCCTTCAGGGCGAGGCTCGACATTTGACTTCCCTTTCTGGTTGTCACAATGGATTAAATGTACTGTGCACAAGTCCCTCAGTGCCACTTCCCTCCCATGGGTTGGGGAGCTGTATGCAGGTGCTGGGGTCACTGGCAGAGAGGCCATGCAGGCAGTTTCAGCCTCCCCAACACCGGAGCTGTCTGAAACTGTTTTGGATTTTGAAATGTCAACAACATTTTTTCATCAATTTCAAACTTGGACAAAAATTGGCAAACAAGTAAAATTTCATGAAATGTTTAGGGATTTTTGCCCAGCTACAGAGCTGCTCACCATTGTTCAAAGTGTCATTGAAAATGTTTGACGTAAACAAAATTAAAAATGACAAAACCTCTTTGACTGAACTTTCATGACTTCCCCTCCAGTTTTAACCCTACACACCCTGGAGGGCTCTCCACTTTGGCTCAACAGGCTAGCGGGTTAGGGTCAGGAAATCTGTGCTTGCCCACCTCCAGCAGAAGGCCGTGGAGAAGCAGAGGTGTGAAGTCTTGCAGCCCTACAGCCTGCCTGTAAACTGAGGAGTAGGCTCCATCCTCTACCCCTCACAAAGCCTGATGGCTCTGCTTTTGTGAGGAGCAGTTCATTTACCTCTCAGCTTGCTGGTCATTGGAGTTTTAGGAGTCACGTGAGAGACAGCATGGTCCTGTGAATAGGGCATCTGCGTTCCATTCTTGATTCCACCCCTGACCTGTTATGTGATTATTATTTTTATTTCACCTTCCTGTGCCCCTGTCTCCCTTCCCACCAATTATCTTTATTTAGATCGGTAGCTCTTCAGTGCTGGGACTCTCTCACGATGTGTCTGTACAGTGTCAAGCACCAGGGAGCCTCTACGTGCTACTGTAATAATGGCAGTAACAACATATAGCCTTTGTTTATTACAATTTTGCTTTTAGACACTTTTATTAAGGCATCCTGAGGCCCCAAGAATTGTTTTATTAATGGTTGTCTCTCTCATTTGATTTGACAATAAAATATTAAGGCGAAAGTACTAACAAGTTGCTCCATTTTTCTGGCAGAGTATTTGAGTTTTTATAATTATAATTAACAAACAGTGGAGGAACACATCCTGGCCATGTCACCTGCACTTGCAAAGGTGCAGGTGACAGCAGTAATTTAAAGGGCTGAAATAATCACATAATTACTCAGCAATGATAATAGGGCACTCGCACGATCAGCGGATAACAGAGATTATGTGACATTGGGGAAAAGCTAGTGACATACATTGCTAGTGAACGGTTTCAGAGTAACAGCCGTGTTAGTCTGTATTTGCAAAAAGAAAAGGAGTACTTGTGGCACCTTAGAGACTAACCAATTTATTTGAGCATGAGCTTTCGTGAGCTACAGCTCACTTCATAGGATGCATACCGCAGTTTCCACGGTATGCATCCGATGAAGTGAGCTGTAGCTCACGAAAGCTCATGCTCAAATAAATTGGTTAGTCTCTAAGGTGCCACAAGTACTCCTTTTCTTATTGCTAGTGAAGTTACTCTTATTATATTAATTCTTGCCCACACTGGGAAAGTAGCATAACTTCCATAAAGGCCTGGATCCTGCAAGTCTATTCTATAGACCTAGAAAAAATATAGATTTTTATTCAGTGATCATCACCATAGTACCTGAGCGCCTTCTGGTAGCGCGTTTAGCCACATGACTAAACATCTGTCACCTGTGTGTTCTCTCACTCTCTCTAACAGGGAGAAGTGTGTGCAGTGAAGTGTCTAGGTTTGATAGGGTTTTCATTTTATAGATTAAATAGACCTATGTGGGTGTTAGATAAGGCAAGATCAAAGTAACGTGCTTTGCAATTGTAGTGGAAAGTGGTGAGGTTTATGATGGTCCTTAGATCCCGGGGGAGTTCACTCCACAGCCTTGGTCTGGCACCCAAGAAAGTTGTCTCCTGCACAGATGAGCTTTACTCTTATTGCAGGTTTCAGAATAACAGCCGTGTTAGTCTGTATTCGCAAAAAGAAAAGGAGGACTTGTGGCACCTTAGAGACTAACCAATTTATTTCAGCATAAGCTTTCGTGAGCTACAGCTCACTTCATCGGATGCATACTGTGGAAAGTGTAGATCGTTTTATTTTGTGTGTCTATAAAAAGATCTTCTACACTTTCCACAGTATGCATCCGATGAAGTGAGCTGTAGCTCACGAAAGCTTATGCTCAAATAAATTGGTTAGTCTCTAAGGTGCCACAAGTACTCTTATTGCAGAGATTTCTATTGTGCCAGATGAGGGTAGATGTTGACCACACTCCAGCCTGAAGTTTTAGATCTTTTAGCTAACCTGGACCTGGGCCATGGAGTGCTTTGAGGATAAGGGTTGAGACCTTGCACTTGATTTGGCAGTCTATGGGAAGCCAGTGTAGAGAGAGGAGAACAGATAAGATATGCTCGAAGGTAGCCTGTGTTGCTGAGGGGATGCACGGTGGCATTCTGTACTAGTTGGAGTTCCCTAAATGCTGAGGGTTTTGCATTGCTGTAATCCAGCTGAGGGGTGCCAAAGGCATGATTAGCTGAGACCAGGTTTTCATCCATTCAAGATGGGACTGAATTTCCTAGCCAAGCAGAGATGGTAGAAAGCATGATTCATAGATGCTTCTTTGTGAGACCTCAGCTTTAGCAAGGAATCCAAGAGTATTCCGAGACTGTGGCCTGAATTGTGGGTGTGTATCTTCAACCACCAGAAACTGCACCATAACTGCAAATTCCTCAGAATACTTTCTTCTGCCCATGAGCATCACCTCTGCTATGCTCCGCTTCAGCCAGCTATTTTTCATGCAAGAGCTGATCTTATCTGAGCACTGGGCCGTCGGGGTAGTAGCGGTGCGGACAGATGTGGGGAAGGCTAGGTAGAGCTGTGTGTTGTCTGCATATGGCTGGCACTTGAGTCCAGGTCACCTGACCAGCTCACTTAGTTGTTGGCTATAGATGTTTGAAAAGGACCAGAGAAAGAATTGATCCTTGTGGGACTCTACAGGTGAGGGGTTGGTGGTGAAGGGTGAAGTTTCCCATCATTACACACTGGTTGGGTCCCTCTAGGAAGGACTCAAACCATTTAGCTCATTATCCTGGATTCCTGCCACCTCTCTCAGACAAGAGAGCAGAATCTCATGGTCAGCAGCGTCCAATGCTGCAGAGAGATCTAGGAGGATAAGAACTGATGTCTGTCCTCAGTCTACTAACCGATCATAATTCAGTGCCACTAAAATGGTTTCAGCTCCATGTCTTGGCCTGAATCCAGATGGTGCTGGTCTAGAATGTTTGCTTTAATTAGATGAGCTTGTAGCTGGCCTAGGGTTAGCTTCTCCATGAGCTTGCTCAGGAATGAGAGGTTTGATGCTGGGCAGTAGTTGGCTAGAACTGATGCAGCAGGCGTGCATTTCTCTTGTGTTCATTGGAGTATTGTGTGTTTGAGGTAAGAAGGGAAGTTTCCTTCTCTGAATGAGACATTGGCTGTTTTGGTCGGGTGTGGCACCAGTTCATGACTCTCTCCTTCACAAGCCAGTTAGGGTGTGGGTCTTGGGCTGAGACCCCTTTGGCTGTGCAGGACTTCTTGGTGTGTAAATGTTCTGAGCAATACATATGCAGCTGGGCTGTTAGTGGGTGAGTGGAGCCCTTGGTCAGAGCACAACAGGGAGCCCAAGGTCCTCTGCTCTAGCTCCAGTGTGCAAGGACGTTAGGGGTCAGGTGTAGTGCTCCTGTTGAAGGACTATGATATTTCAACCCCCTGTGAAACCATGCCCTTAGGGGCTGATCCAACCCCTTTCCATTGACTGCAGCAGACTCCCATTGAAGTCAATAGGACTTGGATCAGACCTCAGTTTAAACTGTAAGATCTATGGAACAGGGACTCTGTGCAGTGCCTAGCACAATGGGGCCTCTGAGATGCAACTGTAAATGAATAATAAGGAGAACCTATTGCCTTTGTTTAGTGTACCTTTGCTTTTAACTGGCTTCATTAAAGGCATGCGAGTGCAGGGCTACAAGGATTTGGCAGGGTATGGACTTGTCGAAGGAGACACACATTTAGCTATGTGTTCCCCTCTTTGGCCAAGGCCAGTCTCTTGCACAAGACTTACTGCATCTACCTGCAGAGGCACTGTGACCTGCTGCTGGGGGAGGGGCGGGGGAGAGGGAATGAATTTGTGCCCTTTGTTGCTTCATTATTGTGTATAAAGGAGGCCTGAAAGGCTTTGTCATTTTCATTAATTAATTAAGGGGATTGTCTTGTCTTTTTGTTTTGGTTGCAAGATTTTTTTGGACGACTCAAGGATGTGAACCGAGATCTTTTGCAGCCCGCAACTGAAGGGACTGGGATATTGAACCCTTGCAAAGAGTGGTGTTGTCCTTGTCACAGTATACACCCTTCAGGGCTGGGACTGTCCCATGCTCAGGGCTTGTACAGCACCTAGAACAATGGGGCCCCATTCCTGTCTGAGGCCTTTAGGTACTACTGAAACACAAATAATAGCAGCCCTATGCAGAAAAGCATTTCCGCTCCTGTTTAAAGCTAAGCACATGCTTAGGAGGGATGCTTTCCCAAATCAGAGCTAACAAGAACTGTTTGAGTTAGAAAGGTATTAATAAGAACATGAAAAACACTGCAAAACCTCAAACAAAAATTTTAAAGAGTCTAAATAAAAATGTCGCCCCACATTTAATCAAGTTTCAATTGCATGGTGTCTCTGTCACAATCCTACTAGTTCTCTTGTCATCCATAGAGATGTCCAGGAAAAGTAAACAGGGGGTAGCAAGAGCTGAATTTATAATGTTGAAAAGAGTTCCCCCGCCCAAAATAAAACAACCCGCAATCAAAACCTTCAAGGCCATCTTTATATACATCCTAAAGAAGCACAAAAACTCAATTTATATTAATTGCAAGTCATCTTTAATTAATGTTTGTGAGTATTTGGACCAGTGGTTCTCAACCCCCGGCCCAATCAGCACACATCTGCGGCCCATGTGACATCCTCAGGGCCATACAGGTAGTATGTATGTTGTGTGGCTGCAGCCCACGTAACACAGAGCTGCATATGTGGCCCACACTGGTAAATGGGATCAGAACCACTGACTTAGACCCTCAGATGGAAGGGTCTCTAAATATGCTATTATCATATTATAGTGGATGGGGTACAGGACTGGGAGTCAGGAGACCTTAGTTCTGTTCCTGACTCTGCCGCTGACCTGCCGTGTGACCTTGAGCAAGTCACTTCACCTCTTTGTGCCTTTCATCTGCTTCTATTTAGACTGTAAACTCTTTGGGGCAGGGAGTGTCTCTTACTATGTGTTTGCCCAGCACCTAGTAGAATGGGGCCTCTGGGTGCTGTTGGAACGTTATAAAAAACACATTCTAGGCTCTGTTTCATTGATTTCAGTTCCAGGAATCAATACTAACCTTGCCACAGAAAACGAAAAGCACAACAGGGGCAATCGGGGTATGAAACTCTAAGTGGATTAGCAGAGGCAGCATGCTCCAGTAACGAGACCGTGGTTCCAGGAATTTGGAGACCTGATGCTATTTCCAATGCCTGCCCCATTGAATAGCTTTGTGGGACAGGGTGTCTGGTTGTAAAGCCCTGCCCAGAGATGCAGGGCTGTCCTGGTAGTCACAGCAGGTAGGTGTCATCATCTCTGACGCAGGATGATTAAAAGCGGAGAATCTCTACGTAAAAAGAGCACGTGGGAAGAACAAGTCTCTGGACATTGACGCTCAGTGTAAGGTTTGTTTGTTTTTTGTTTACCATGATACAAAGGTGGGTGAGTCTTGGACACTAATACAATGTGTGCGCACTTTGTGGAGAGCAGGTTGGGAGCTCAGCTGGATACTCTTTGGCAGCTAGCACTCTGTGCCTCAGTTTCCCCATCCATAAAATGAGAGCGAATGACACCAATCATCTGTTGCAAAGTGTGTTGAGCTGTGTGGACAAAAAGCCCTCGGTGAGTGCCAAATATCAGGTAGAGAATTGAAAATGTCCTTCTCCATAGGAAATGAATGCTGGGACTATTGGGGAAATGATCCATTACCTCTGGAAATAGGCCATTCTAGTTACATGGAACTTTAGGGGGAGAAACTTCCAACAAGATACAAAACCTGCTTTCAAAGCATTCTTGGATATTCTCCATCTTTGGCGGGGAGGAAATCCTCTATCTAAACAAAGCAGTATTATCCGTTGCCCAGGTGCAGTGCACAGGAGGTTAATGAAGACAGGATAGGAGGGGATTAGTAGTGAATTGCAAACAAGTTTGTGCTAAGTGGCTTAGGCTCCATCCTGTTCAGCTTTTAAATACCAATTTCTGCTACCGTCCCCTTCCAAAACACACAGACTGCAGATTTTGATTAGTAAATGAATTCCTACAGATAAGCTTTAACCATCTGTTTACAGTGAGACGTGCACATCAGACCTGTCCTTTGACATTCAAAACCGATCTCGTCACTTTTCTGCCTGTGTGGCTTGGTGCAGCATATGGGGGTGGAATGGCAAAGAATTTCAGTGTGTGTATCTAATCTATATCTACATCTCTATGGTTTTGGCTTATGACCTGCACACAATCACGTTCCTGTTGGCCTAACCAAGATACAGTGTACGTGAACGTGCCAAACAGTTTTGGGCCCCGATTTATATACATCTGGAATGTATGCATGCTTCTAATGTCACCTAATGAACATGGTCTAAGAATTAATGTAGTTCCAATAACCTGTTTTATGGGGGCCAGGGGAAGAAATGCCCCGAAGGGTTTTGAGTCAGAAATTGAAGGAGAAGATTGCAGGTGGATGGCAGATGTATCTTTTTATATGCTTGTGCTGGAAATATGTTGGATGTGAACATATCAATTAGGTTGGGGTCACAGGTCAGCGTGAGTCATCTTCCGATGAAGTGAGCTATAGCTCACGAAAGCTTAAGCTCAAATAAATTGGTTAGTCTCTAAGGTGCCACAAGTCCTCCTTTTCTTTTTGCGAATACAGACTAACACGGCTGCTACTCTGAAACCTTCTGGGAAGTGGAGGTGCATAGGATTTGAGAGGGCTTGCGGTGCAGGGGAAATAGACTACACAACTGGAGCCTTTAAGGCGCGGGTTTTCAAAAGGCATGAGGTGCCCCATTCCCGTAGGCCACCAACTCCCAGTGAAAGTCACATCCCCGTCTGAAATCGTGGCCTGGAGTCGGAGCCTGCAAAGCCTTACTCATGCTCAGAGGCTCCCTGAAGTCAAGGCTTTAATCCTGGGTTTGAAAATTCCAGTCAATGGCATTACTCCCACAAGTAACCATTTTCAGGATTGGGCCCTTGAGGCCCAGCGCCTCACAGTGTTTAGGCTCCTAACTTCCCGTGAAACCAGTGGAAGATAGGTGCCTAAATACTGGTAGTGATCTGGGCCTTAGAACCTAACTTTGGGACACAGTCACCGCAGCAGACATAAAGGGCCACATTAACTGCTGCACCAATGCAGAGTCCAGCACAAGGGCTGAGAGGAGAAGCAATGCACCTTGCCTCTCCTGGAGCTTTCTGAGGCTGGCTCAGGCCCCAGGGTAGGTTAAAGTGGCCCTGAAGATTATTCTGCCTTATGCCTCTGCTACAGTGGTGCCTTTTTTCAGAGCAGCAGCTGTGTTAGTCTGTGTCCGCAAAAGGAAAAGGAGGACTTGTGGCACCTTAGAGACTAACCAATTTATTTGAGCATAGGCTTTTGTGAGCTACAGCTCACTTCATCGGATGCATTCAGTGGAAAATACAGTGGGGAGATTTTATATTCACAGAGAACATGAAACAATGGGTGTTACCATACCAGACGGTAACAAGAGTGATCAGGAAAGGTGAGCTATTACCAGCAGGAGAGCGGGGGTGGGGGGAACCTTTTGCAGTGATAATCAAGGTAGGCCATTTCCAGCAGTTGACCAGAACAGTAGGAAGGGAAATAAACAAGGGGAAATAGTTTTACTTTGTGTAATGACACATCCACTCCCAGTCTTTATTCAAGCCTAAATTAATTGTATCCAGTTTGCAAATTAATTCCAATTCAGCAGTCTCTCCTTGGAGTCTGTTTTTGAAGTTTTTTTGTTGAAGAATTGCCACTTTTAGGTCTGTAATTGAGTAACCAAAGAGATTGAAGTGTTCTCCGACTGGTTTTTGAATGTTATAATTCTTGACGTCTGATTTGTGTCCATTTATTATTTAACGTAGAGACAGTCCAGTTTGGCCAATGTACATAGCAGAGGGGCATTGCTGGCACATGATGGCATATATCACATTGGTAGATGTGCAGGTGAACGAGCCTCTGATAGTGTGGCTGATGTGATTAGGCCTTATGATGGTGTCCCCTGAATAGACATGTGGACACAGTTGGCAACGGGCTTTGTTAGGGGTAGGTTTCTGGGTTAGTGGTTTTGTTGTGTGGTGTGCGGTTGCTGGTGAGTATTTGCTTCAGGTTGGGAGGCTGTCTGTAAGCAAGGACTGGCCTGTCTCCCAAGATCTGTGAGAGTGATGGGTCGTCCTTCAGGATAGGTTGTAGATCCTTGATAATGTGTTGGAGAGGTTTTAGTTGGGGGCTGAAGGTGATGGCTAGTGGCGTTCTGTTATTTTCTTTGTTGGGCCTGTCCTGTAGTAGGTGACTTCTGGGTACTCTTCTCCCCCCGTACTGTTCTTGTCAACTGCTGGAAATGGCCCACCTTGATTATCACTACAAAAGGTCCCCCCCCCACCCCCCCCCCCCCGCTCTCCTACTGGTAATAGCTCACCTTACCTGATCACTCTTGTTACAGTCTGTATGGTAACACCCATTGTTTCATGTTCTCTGTGTATATAAAATCTCCCCACTGTATTTTCCACGGCATGCATCCGATGAAGTGAGCTGTAGCTCATGAAAGCTTATGCTCAGATAAATTTCTTAGTCTCTAAGGTGCCACAAGTCCTCTTAGTGGTGCCTTTATAAATGAATGCTAAACTGTAATGTGCTGTTTAGCCACTAGGTGGAGCAGGATGTAAAACATCTTATTTAAGAAAAAAGAAAAGGAGGACTTGTGGCACCTTAGAGACTAACCAATTTATTAATAATTGGTTATTTATTATTAAATTATTATTAAATTTATTATTAATTTATTAATAAATTGGTTAGTCTCTAAGGTGCCACAAGTCCTCCTTTTCTTTTTGCGAATACAGACTAACACGGCTGTTACTCTGAAACCTGTCATCTTATTTAAGCTAACCTCAGCCATACCTAGCCAGTCATTAAAGGATCTTAGAGTGAACACATCTGGTGTGTGGTTTTTTTTTTTGAGACGTAAGCTCTGTGGTCAGTATATATCTGATCCAGAAGCCTGACTTGCTAGTAGTAGCCCTGCAACCTACCGTGTACAAGAGGCACATGGCAGTCTAGCTAGAGTTTAGGCACATCTCGTTCCTGCCCCTAAAGCAGCCCTTGAAAACCTCCTGCTCTAGGAGGCTCCTGCAGGAGGTGAGCAGTGCCAGGTACAGCTGCTCTGCACCCTTAACATCAACCAGAAAATTCCTCACCATAATGCAGAGGAGGAGATATGAGGAGTTCATTTACCACTCTGTTTCTTTATTTCATTTCTTACATGTTCCCTTAATATGTCCACAATGTGAAATCTATCACGCTATATCACTATCTAGCTTCAATTATTTACCACTTGGGACTGCAGCCACTATATAGCTGCTGGAGCCACCCTGCTGTCACCCAGGGTCAGGTCAAGGATGTCTGTAGCACAGGAATAAGGGGTGCTTGTGCTACAGACATCCTTGACCTGACCCTGGGAGATATTTTTCCTTCCTCCATTAGCAAATCTTGGAGATCCAATTCCACCAGAAACACCTCCTTTCTCCTCTGGTAACTTCAAGATGCACACAGTTAACACAGTGGATCCTCACACACTACCATTGATACCAGGCATAGATATAGAATTTTTCACCACAACGGATCTCAAAGCACTTTCAGAAGTAGACACGAGTCATTTCACCCATCAATGGGGTGGAATGTGACAGCTGCCTTATTATTTGTTGTTGTTATCATTTATTATTATTTATTAAGTATAAGGAGGTTCCTACCCTTCTCTGAACACACACAGAGCTTGATTCTCTCATTTTACAACTGGTGTAAGTGGGGGGAGAATGGGGCTCACTATATACGGTCCAAATTTATACTCTTCCTGGTGTTTGGTTTTACAGTTAATTGAAATAAAAGCAGAACATAAGCTAAAGCTGTCCCCCTACCTCGGCCACCCCCAAGTTTGTCACATACTGTTTTCCTTGCAGGCCACCTCCCCCACTGCAACTCATAGTTCCCTTTAACCCAGAGAAAGGTGTTCCAACCTTTCTTAAAGCCTGGTTGGAACAAACACAATCCACTAGACAGCTTGACCCTGCAGTAATTACTCTGTATATTTGTGCAGGGTTCCAGCATCTGGGTTTAGGGTGGCTCAGACAAGTTTTGCATTCCAGGATCTGCCATTCAGCTACATTATTGCTATTGTATGGTTGTTAAAAAGGAATAGCAGCACCATGCCTAGGCTTGGGAGGATTAGATTTTTATTGGTAAATGTTGGTAAACATCAGTTTCACTGTACACACACAGTCTGACCAAAAATGTTTCCACTGATTATCAAAATTTACTGATAGGCAAAGTAAGAAAAATGCTGCTTGAAAACGTATTAGAGTTTGATTTAAGGTTCTTTACTTTGTATATTTTGACTATGATGTTGAGATTTTAAAAGTTTAATCATTAAAACACAAGTTGTCAACATCTACTGTCATTAAATAATTATTGACTTACCCCGCCCCCTGCCATTGTTTGACACACACCCCCAATTTCCCAGAACTGTGAAATTTAAAATCACTAAAAAAGAAACAAATGCTTGAAGGTAAAACATCAATATTACCCATCAAAATTTAAAAAATAAAAATTGAATTCTACAACAGTTTAGGACAGGAAGTGACCATGAATACTGTGTGTTCCCCTTGAAGTGATGGTTGGGCATTTAAGCATCATGTCATCGTCCAGGGTGGATGTTGGCCAGGACACTAACTGTTGTGACCATGGACATTGGATCTTCAATGGCCACGAGCTGACAGGGTTTCACTTTATGACTCATAACCCTCTCCCCACCCCCACCAAAAAAATAAAAACCCACCACCTCCAGTAGCACAGCACCCCTAACACAAATGCTAAAGACATTATTCAATTCAAATTAAAGGCCACTTTGCATAGCATCCTGTGCTTTCCTTGGAGGTCTCTCTTCTCAGCACTTGCCAAATTCTAATCTTGTTTATCTTCAGCATGGTGCCCTCTACCATTCAGGGGTAGAGTTCCCTCTAACTCAAAGGGAAGGGGGATGACTTATCTTTTGAATCACCAGTGTGGCTTCCTACAACACAAGGATTTTCCTTGAAGATCTTCTATGCAGGCTCAAATTCCAGACCTTCTGATTCTTCCTAACATTGATAAGTTTTGTGTATCTGAATAGCCATGTGATACTTGGCCCAGAATCTTCCATATCAGCTGAGAGCGCCAAAAATCTGAGATGTTCTTGCTCCTTTTTTGTTGTGTTTGGGGTAGCTGACAAGATAGAAAATGTGAAAAATTGGGGTAGGGGTGGGTAATAGGTTGCCCATGTAAGACACAGTCCTTAATATCAGGACATCTGGTCACGGTAGTTTGGGGGTGGGGGAGAGAGAGCCTGCCCTTTAGTTCCAGTCATACCTTACCAAGTGGTTTTCAAATATTCATAGACCTCCAAGTCTGCCTGCTCTAAGGCTTAGTCCCTGCTTCATTTCCTTTTCCAAACTTGCCAAAACTCTGAGGCCCTGATTGGATTTAGAATCAATTTTAGAGCTCATTACCTCTAATTTGTTTTTAATTCTTCCCTCTCAAAACCAGAGAGCCTCTAATGTTATGGGGATGCGTCATGGTCTGTTCCTAGTAAGTAAAACTCCTTGGAGTCAGGCAGAAGCACACCTGCAGGGCTGGCAGGGAGCTGAAGTCCTTATGATTGTACCAACTGCCTACAGTCCCTGTTCAGGTGTTTGTTTCCTATAATAACAATGGGTGAAGCCTTTGGTCCAGCGCCGCAAAGGTATTTAGGTGCCTTGCACCTACCATTGATTTCAGTGGGAGTTAAGTGCCTAAATATTTTGAGCCTTCCTGCTTAACTGTGAGCAAATCACGTAGGCCGCAATTCAGCAGCACACGTAAGCCCCTGTGTAACTTAAAGCACATGCTCTTAAGTGTCATTGACTTAAATGAGACTTAACATGCTTAAGAATCAGGGCATAACCGCTCAGTGCCTCCGTTTCCCCCTCTTCTCCGGTTTCTCAAGCCACTACCCAGTCTTCATTCAAATGCTGCCTAAAGACTCTCTCCTTCTGTGATGCCTGCAAGAAAGAAGCCAATATTAGCTACGAAAAATAATTAAAATCCTTATCTTTCCCATCTCTGGGCTTCCCAGAGTGTCCTGTCTCCTCTAGACTGTAAAATCTGCAAGGCAGGGACTGTCTGTACTTTGTCTTGTCCGTGCTAATAAAAGCAATAACCTGAACATATCCTTACCTACCTTGTGTTGGGAGGCTTACTTCATCAACGGGTGAAAAGCCACCCCTGTGAAGGCTTTCTGCTTGGAGGTGAATTTCACCCAAGATCTATGCATCCTTTTCTTGAGCATTTAAGTGGTGCATAGGCCCTGGGGCAGTCTCTGTACAGGGGCGAATGTCATCCTAAGGTTTATAAAGTGCTTTGAGCCCTTGGAGAGAGAAGAGAAGGGCCCCATATGCCCCCCTTGAAGTTATAATGATGATGTTGCAGGATGGGCTGGCCATTTAAAGGAATCCTAGCTCCAGCCTCATCTCTGAGTAGTTTCCTTCTCAGTCCAGGGCTCACGTGAAGGGAGCATGTGATAGGATTAGGAACCAGGCTTGCTGAGGTGGAGAATATAAGGGCTGCCTGAGGACAGTCAGTGGAGATTTGGGAGAAATTGGGAACAGGGTAAATTGGTACTTCCATGTAGAGAGCCTATGGAGAGGGGAACTGCTTGACTTGCAAGGAAGCAGGGGCCTAGAGAAGATGCCTCAGTTAGTAAAGGTTGGCATAAAAGACCATGAATTCCTATGGGGTGGGCTGTATGAATGGTGTGTCCTGTTACAGGGCTAAGAGTTCATTGAGCCAGGAGAAGGGGCGGAAGCCTGACAGGACTGAATTGAACCCAGGGAAAGGGCTGGAGAGAAATGCTGAGCCTGAGGAAGAGACTGGAACTGTTCATTAAAAAGCCAGACCTCGGAGGAGTTGAGTTACAGGAAACCCTCCAGCTGTAGGCATGTGTATGTGTGATGGAGGCAGCATTGGGACCTGATGCTGGACTGGCTAAGTTCCTGGTTGCTACAGGGCAACCCAGGCTTCTGTATGCTGGTGCTTTCAACTAGGCCTGAAATTGCCAATTCTCATGATTTTTATCACAATGCCAGTGACTTTTTTATAAAAAAAATCCTGTCTCATGAAAACATGATGAGAGGCGGGTAACTCGTGAATTTTCCCTTCTTCAAAGTGGCCACTATCCTCCCATTCCTGTCAAGGGGGCTGAAGTCAGCAAGCTGGCCGCCATTTCCCTCTATCCTAGTGGCATAAGAGGCTGCCCTTAATAAAATCAGCTGCCACCTTCCACAATTTTTGATGAGATTGGAGCCAGGCCCATGGGCAAAATGGCTGATACTCAAAGGTTCAGGGGGCTGGAGAGGACTCGGAGTCAGTGGAGATGCTGTGAAAGGAGGGAGGGGAGGATGAGGGGGAGCAGAGCACTGGGGGAGCAGGAAGCAGATTTAGAGGTTGCAGGGAGGTATGAGGGGACCGGAGAGGAGAGGGAAGCTGGAGGGGTGGGGAAGGAAGGGGGTGGGGTCTGGAAGCAGTGATGGGCAGGGGAGGAGAGCTGCCCAGTCTCCTGCAGTGAAGTGCGGGGAGGGGGCAGGAAGTCCCATACTGTGTGTACTAGGACAATTATTACTTACATGGATGATTGAGATACATTTAAAGCTCTTTATGTGTATTCGTAACTCATCAGCCCTAAAAAGTCATAGAAGTTCAACCTGTGAATCATGATGCATTAATTAGGCAGTGATTCTCAAACTACTAGCCATCCAGCCCTTCTTTTATCAAAGGAAACAAACTAGGAAAGGAGAGAGTCGGTGAACTCTGGTCTACGCTACAAACTTATGTCAGTAATACCGACCTAACCCCTGGTATAGACAACACTATGTCGAAAGGAGGGCTTCTCCTATTGACATAGCTACTGTCTCTCATGGAGTATGTACGCCAACAGGAGAAACCCTCCCCTCGGTGTAGGCAGCATCTTCACTAATCATTACAGTCGTGCAGCTGCAGCACCGTAAGTGTAGACAAGCCCTTGGGGAAACTGCCATCCATTTCTTATTACTATCTGAAGGGTAAGGAGAAGATAAGTGGAGTCTCTGCCTGAGCAGCTGGGGAGCAGCGTGCATTTTTGTGTCTGAAAGGTTGACTTTTCAACCTTGCTAGAAGAGCAGAGGGGAGTTAAAAAGTCAAAAGACGCATTAAAAAACACAATTAGATTGTTGTTTGTTTTGCTTATTACATCTTTGGAGCTGATTTCATGATTTTTCAGTGTCTGACTCATCATTTTGGATCTCTTGAAGTTAGCAATACTGTAGATGTCTTGCAAACACTCCTGATACCTACAGTAATTGATGTAGATAAGAGCCTGATCCAAAACTCCTCAATGTCAGTGGAAAGTCTGACTTAAATGGCCTTTGGATCAGGCCTTAATGTAACACCTTGTTTGAGACCATATGGTTACACTTGGCAAGACCATACGTGAGCGAGTGTCTGTGCTCAGTTTATTTTGCTATGCCCCTGGCAGGAACTCCTCTGTGGGAGCCTCTGTAGGTTCACGAGTCTCGTGAGCTAGAAGATTATTGGGTTTCTTGAGTAACATGGTATAACTTCATTGCAGTAAAGTCAGGAGAATTGGAGTCTCCAAGTTGCACAGCAAGAAATATTAGAGAAGAAAATCTGGTTCAGAATGTGTGAGTGGAGGATCCTGGAAAGCATAGCTACTCTACATTGAAAGTTTGTCTCTTAAAGGTAACTGGCAAACAAATGGGTTTGCCCTTGTTCTTGTTTTCTTACAATACACAAAGACTTGAAGACTTTTAAAAGGCTTTGCCTTTTTCAAAGCTATGTTTAGGCCTGGAAGATTCCATGGACAACTGGAGAACTAGTAGGATTGACTTCACAAGTACAAGGAAGTGAAACTGAACCCATCCAAAGGGTAAGGGACCCTTTCTTCCAAGACTCAACTCAAATGTCTCTTTAAACAAGAATTTTGCTCTCAACTATTTAAGAGCAAACCTTCCCACCCCTCAGTTAAGAGTTGAGAATTACTAAAGTACTCCTATTCTCTGATCTCTAAGGAGCGCTGCACTCAGGGGTGCGGGAACAAGAGGTGCAGCAGCACCCCCTGGCTTGACGTGGTTTCTATCGTGTACAGGGTTTACAGAATGGCTTTCAGCACCCCCACTATAAAAATTGTTCCAACGTCACTATCTCCAGTCCACCCCCAACTACTCCCCCAAAAAAGCAAGATGAGTTAATAGTCCTGCTACTGCCAAAGTTTAAAGTAGTAAAAACTTTATAAATTATCAGGAAGGAAAAAGGGCCAACCCAAATTTTTGACTAGATAGCCTGTAAGGCCTGAATCCTGCCAATTGATCATCTGTGCCTGAAGAAACCCCCTTCCCAGTCAGAGGTACAGGAGTTTGCCTGCACACAGCAGCTTGCAGGATCGGTGCCTCCAACAGTTTAACATGGATTTGACAGGGAGAGTGGCTTAATAATATGGCATATACTTACCTATTTTAAAGGTATAGACCCGTAGCGGGTTAAGGGGGAGTTCATTACACAACACATTCCACTGATTTATCCAAACAGAATACTAAACCATTTCTGGACCACAGCACCATCCAGCAGTTATAATAGGTGACTAGGAGTCGGACAGAAGATCTATTCCCTTGGATGAGTCAGTCAGTGCCTCTGTTTCCTTGATACTCCCTTTCACTAAGCAGTTTGAGATGCTTAGCTGAAAAGGCGGAAAGCAAATATCTCTGGAAAAAATTCCGCTGGAACTGTACCAGGGGAAACTGCTACTACAAGAGCAGCCTCACTAAATGGGAAAACATGTCGTACGACTGATATACTTGTATTGCCACTTTCTGCTAAAGACACATCAACTGTTTCCTATTTCACATTCCACCCGTGAGTTTAAACTTTGAGCTGCCTTCCTATAAAACCTCCCTGCTATCTCTGAGATTATGGCATTGGTTCTCTTTCCCAGCAAGGTAACTATTTCTGCATTTAAAAATAGAATCTATATCTTCCTTGCTCTTATCTGTCGTACAGATTCCTGCACCTTAGTGCAGGACGCAGAAAGCCGCTCTCTCCAGAAGATGGCAGCACAGCACAGGTTTTTAAGCACATGAAGTTTGCGTGGAACTATTCCAAAGGCCTGTGAAGTATTTTTGTCTATAGACAAGAGTCTACAGATCTGCTTTTTGGATCTTTTTTTTTAAAGATCTTTTTCCAGTCTATTCTCAATCACATTGTTCCAGAATAAAGATCCTTAAAGCCTTGTATTTTTCACACTTGTTGAGGGCAGGGGAGCAATGGAATCCCTGCTAACTTTGTTGGTTGTGATAGAATTCCTGAGAAGTAGAAATGATCAAAATCCAGTACAGTATAAGCAGCTTCGGAACAAGAAAAAGGATAGAATGAATCTCAAGGAAAGCATTTGTACAATTCAACAAACCAGATTTGTCTTGCTCATAAAATTGGAAGGAGCTCTTTCAGGGGTGAAAGTAAGTCTAGGGACCTACCGGTATGGGGCTGGGCTGGGGCTGGCTCTGGCCCCCAGAAGGGGTGGGACTTCGGGTGGAACGGGCAAGGCTGGGGGTCAGAGCCAGCCCCGGCCCACCCTGTACCGGCAAGTGCCTCCTTCCCCCTCCCTGGGGTAACAGCGGCAGCCAGGGACTCTGACAGCGGTTTAAAGGGCCCTGGGCGGTATCAGTGGCCTAGCCCTGGGCCCTTTATATCATCCCTGGAGCCCTGCCACCGCTTCCCCAGGTCTCTGGCAGCAGGGCTCCGGGGATGGGGCTCTGGCCACTGCTACCGCCCTGGGCCCTTTAAATCATCCCTGGAGCCTGCCGGAGCCCTGGGGAAGCAGCGGCGGGGCTCCAGGGACGATTTAAAGGGCCCAGGGCTTGGCCGCCGCTACCCCAGGGCTCTGGCAGTGGGGCTCTGGCAGCAATTTAAAGGGCCGGGGTCTCTTGCCGGTACTCCATACCGGGACATACCGGCTTACTTTCACCTCTGAGCTCTTTGGACAGTGAGGTGTAACTACAAAACTCTTTCCCTTGGAATAAAACTGGATCTAACTACAGTGCTGGGATTGCTCAAAGAATAGACTTAGCTAATCACACAATCCAGGGCTAGAGAGAAGAACTACTTAAAAACAATTCCTCCCAACTCCAAGGGCCTGCACAGATCACTGAGCGTGTTTTGATCTAGTGTTTTGTCCAGGGTAGTCTTAAATGTCTAACGAAATGGAGCTTCTACTACTTCCCTTGGATGGCGAAACCACTTTTGGCCTAACCTTTTCCCTCCCTTAAAAGGTGACCTGAAAGGGGGTGGGAAAAATGTTATTTTGCTGCTTTCCAGTGTATAAAGGAGATCGAAAAGGCCTTATTCCTGCACGTTTAACCTTAAAACTTAATATTCCTGGTATTCTTTTGGTATTGCTGGCTAGCATTGGAAGAGCCCTCTCCTTGGAAGGCTAGACGGCTGAAAATGGGATGCTAACGGCCTGCTTAGAAAAGCACTAGGTGTTTGTTAAAGGTCTCTTAGTGTGGATAGTGATTGCTTAGGCAGATAAAAGAATAAACAGCTGCTGGAACAGCTAGGGGAGATGAAGTCTGTTCCTAGTTTCTATGACTTTTATGATGGGATTAAAGAGATGTCTGTAGAGCATGAGCCATGAGGAATGAACATATCAAGGAGATGCTCGGAAAAGTGCCAGTGGCATATATCTTGCTAATAATGATGAGGGAAACTGAAGCCTCATGGCAGAGTGGGAAGAAAAAGCTGCTAAGAAGTTAGCTGGGTGACAAATGTGGGAAGCGGCTAGCAGGGCTGGTTAGAAAAGTGGAGGCCAAGAAGGCAATGACTGGAGTCTTAAAAGCACCTATCCCAATTACTCCTGATCTCTTAATAGGAGCCGGGCACCTACCTCCTTCAAGCTTTCCTGAAAAGCCAGCCAATGTATACTACAGATGCTGGAGAGCAGAGGATAAGCACATAGGACAGAGGTAAAGATGTAGCAAATACCATATTAACTTGTCTGTCTCTAAAGCTGCCCTGGCATTGTAACAGTCTGCATGGGGGAGGGATAGCTTAGTGGTTTGAGCACTGGCCTACTAAACCCAGGATTGTGAGTTCAATCCCTGAGGGGGCCATTTAGGGATCTGGGGCAAAAATTGGTGATTGGCCCTGCTTTGAGCAGGGGGTTGGAGTAGATGACCTCCTGAGGTCCCTTCCAACCCTGATAGTCTATGATTCTATGTTACATATTTCAGCCAAAGCAGGGTTGGGCATGGTCGGTACTTGCGTAGGACCCCTCCAAAATAATAACCTAATTGATGAATGAAGTAGTGTTGGCATTTCAGTTGGTAACGTTCATTACTGTTGATCCATATTTATATGGGGCCAGATTTTCAAAGGCACTTCGGTGCCTGAAGTTGTAGATGGGCTTTCAGAAACACTGTCTACAGTTTTAGGCACCTAAATGCCTTTGAAAATCATTACTGAGCCCTGGTTTAAAATACAAACTTATGTCAGTATAACTACATCACTTTGGGAAAACCACACCCGAGTGACAGCGTTATACTGGCCGAACTCCGGGTGTGGACCATCTGCTATCTCAGCAGGAGGGAATCTCCCCTAGATGTATCTACCGCCCCTTGGGGAGGTGGAGTACGTATGTTGATGAGAGCAGCTCTCCTTTTGGCATCAGTAGCCCCTTCGCTAAGCACGATAGTTTAGTGGTGCAGCACTGCAAGTGTAGACGGGCCCTGAGCTAAGGCTCTGACTCAGTAAGGTACAGCCCCCAGCTTAAAACCTCTCCAGCACATTATCAACGATCTACAACCTATCCTGGAAAACGATCCTGCACTCTCCCAGACCTTGCGAGGCAGGCCAGTCCTCACTTACAGACAGCCCCCCAACCTGAAGCAAATACTCACCAAAAACTACACCCCACACCACAGAAACACTAACCCAGGAACCAATCCCTGCAGCAAACCTTGTTGCTTCCTCTGTCCCCATATCTACTCTAGCGACACCATCAAAGGACCCAACCACATCAGCCACAGCATCAGAGGCTCATTCACCTGCACGTCTACTAATGTGATATATGCCATTATGTGCCAGCAATGCCCTTCTGCCATGTACATTGGCCAAACCGGACAGTCCCTATGTAAAAGAATAAATGGACACAAATCGGACATCAGGAATGGTAACATACAAAAACCAGTAGAAGAACACTTCAATCTCCCTGGACATTCTGTAATAGATTTGAAAGTAGCAATACTTGAACAAAAAAACTTCAGAAACAGACTTCAAAGAGAAACAGCAGAACTAAAATTCATTTGCAAATTTAACACCGTTAATTTGGGCTTGAGTATGGACTGGGAGTGGCTGGCTCATTACAAAAGCAGCTTTACCTCTCCTGAAATTGACACCTCCTCATCTATTATTGGAAGTGGACTACATCCCCCCGATCAAATTGGCCCTGTCAACACTTGTTCTCCACTTGTGAAGTAACTCCCTTCCCTTTATGTGTCATTATATAATGCCTGCATCTCTAATTTTCACTCCATGCATCTGAAGAAGTGGCGTTTTTACCCACAAAAGCTTATGCCCAAATAAATCTGTTAGTCTTTAAGGTGCCACCAGACTCCTGGTTGTTATTGTTTGCATGTGCCCAGTTTAAAGGTGAAAGTATGGAGAGCCAAATAGTACTTGTAAAAACACTGTATTTATGGATGCCCAAAGGCAAACCTTGCACCTTGCAGGAATTCTGTGTCATGACATTTGCTAAATGGTTCGGACTAAGTTTTACATCTTGGCCAAAATACTAAGCCTCCGCATTGGGGAGACTGGAAAATAAGCAAGGCCAAATCACACACAAACCCATCTTCCTACTATAGTTCCTCCCTGCACCTCCCCCAGGACCTAAGGGCCAAATTATTTCTCCCTCTTCCCTGCTGCCTCCTGAGTAGTCATTACTCAATACCACTATCCCATCAGTTCCCAGCTGTAGTTCCTTCAACTCCATCTACTCACCCCCAGCAGCGTCCCATTGCTGGCTCATTAGGCAGAGTAATTAGGTCCTGATTGATGGAAACAGCCTGGAAACAGCTCAATGTCAGTCCTGTCTGGGTGGGCCAGAGAGAAAGGAACCTTGCCAATGAGAGGAGAAATAGAAGTGGAGGAAAGGATGCAATGAAGACTCGGTAAGTTATGAAACATTATCACTTAGGAGCAAGGGTAATGTTACAGTTGTCAACTAAATGGATGATAAAGTAACCAAGGGGTGGGAGAGGATTGTTGGCTGGGAAGCGCCCATGCTGAGAGTCGCTTAGAGCAGCAAAATACCTGGGACTAGCCTTACCCCCAACAAGCTTTCTCCTCATTTTCCCCATCTGCTATTAATACTGGTTTTGGTTAGTCCGACTTGATTAGATTCAAACTTTCCATGAATCTGTGCTTTCCTGCTGGCAATGTGCTGCAGTGTCCCTTAGAGCAGGCGTGAGGTGGGACTTCTTTGAAAAGAATAAAGAGGGTAACAGCCAAGACAGCAGCCCACGCAGGGGCTCCAAGTCCTGTAAGGGACCAGATAGCGAAGAAGGGACTGACTCCTACAACAGAATCAGACACTGCGTTCATTACCATGTTTCCATAGAATTGCAGGCAAGATGACAGAGTCCCTTGTTAGTGAGCCAGGCTGGTGTTTTGTGATGGAAATTCTGACTTAGTAAAAGCTTAAGGCCTGGTATTTCGACCTCTCACATGTCTGTCAAGGGCTGTCCCCTGGCATGGCTTTACAGGAAAACAGGTTATTTTGTTCTCACCAAAGTTCCACCCTCTTGTGTCTGAGGAACAAAGCAGCATCAGCCAACTCCATCCATTGCCTCCTTTGTCCTAGTGCCCCAAAATAGCAACAATAAACCCCCTCTGCTTTGATGGCCACCTCTCATGATGTTGGGTGTCTTGGTTAACTGCTTCAGATGACAAGGCTTTATTCTGTGACGATTAGAATAGTTGTTTCAAGCCCTCACAGTTGAGAAAAGCTTGCAAACATGAATACTTAAGACTCCGAAAGCAAACTAAATATAAATAAATCCAGAATTTATTCTGTCTAAAATCTCATGGTTTTTAAAAAATCCATCTTATATATAATAGGGGCAGGCTGACTCGTGATTTTTCTGAATGCTTGCAGCTGGCAATACAGTAGCCATATTCCCAGTCCTACACGTGTAGCTGTTGACCTTTATGATCCTCCTACAGTACCCTTGATCTAGCTTTTTGTTCACCCTAGTGAAATGCAGAATCTCAAGTGAGGGTGCTGGAAAAATCCAAAGTCCACTCTATGAGAATGAAGAATAAGGGAGAACACACACAAAACTGTTTCACGCAAAGGGTAATAAACATATGGAATAGGTTAGCAAGTAAGGTGACTGAAGCCAAGGCTATAAATAAATTCAAGAGGCATGTAGCCTGGTTTCTGGGAGAAGGGGGTAGACTGAGGGATGTATGGGGGCAGGGAGAAGTGAGCTTAAGATAAAGCAAGACTAGGGCCAGGCACGTAGGAGCCATATGTCCTCTTCCTGTTCTAAACATGCTTTATGTTCTAGTGGGGCTACTAAATCCAATTCACAGCCTACGGGGAAAATGTCTTTGAGAAATGAAAGTCGGCCACATAGGGGAGGAAGTGGGCCCGTACGGTTTAATGAGAAAGGATGCTCTGCATCAAATTTGTCTCATCAGTTAAAGGGGAGCCACTCTAGTGTGAAACTGGAGTAAGCAAGACTAGAATCGACCTCTGAGTCAGCAGATCCAGAAACAATACACTTAGTTGCTGTTCTTAGAGATACAAATTCAGCAGGTATAGGAGGAGGGTGAGCACTGAAGAGAGGTAAGCTGCCCACATGCAGCAGAACGCCATTCTGGTGGATTGACAAACCACATCCTAATGACCTAAGGTTTGACCCAAAGCCCACTGAAGTCAGTGGAAAGGTTCCCACTGAAGTCAATGGAAAGGTTCCCAGTGATTTCAGTGGACTCTAGTTTAGGCTCCAAGTAGTCTTGCTTTTGATATTTGGTAGGCCAGTCTAAGTAGAACATGCTATGAAAACACCAACCACAAAACTAAATAGGAAACAAAAATCCTGAGCCTTACAAAGAAAGGTGTCACTGGTATGTTCAGGATAGAACAGGTCCCAGACCCAAGACCCTTAGTGAAAAAGGTGGTATCACAAGATGAACAGGTCCAATGATGCTGACCTCCGTTGCTGTGACAGCCACAATCGTGGCTGATACATACGGAACAGAACCAGGGACCTCCAGGATGAGAATTAAAAGCAAAAGTCTCTATAGCTTGAAGTAAGAGCCAGACTCTGACACCCACTGACCAATAGGGTTACAATAACAGGAGGTGCTGTAGACCAGGTCTATAATATTTCAGATTTTATATACTAAAAGCAAGGCCCTGATGTGCACTCTGAATAGCAGGTGGCTGGCATGGTTCATAATGCCAAGGCAATGTTGGCTTTCACAAGAAGCCCTGGAGTTGTCACACTGCCATGTTCTGCAGATGTCTCTGAGTCTCCTAGAGCCCAAATTCCAGCTTCAAGTCTCACCTGTGCACACTTAGGAAAGACCATCTAATGTGGATGTAAAGTCTATAATCATTACAGCACAGCAAAGCCATCATGAGATGGTTCCTAAGAGTTAATTCATACATCCATTATTAATGTGTGCCTGGAAATTCAATTTACTCTCATTAAAGTGTGATTAGTAGTAAAGATACAGCAGATTACAGTCACACCGCACCAGCTTCCAGTGCACTCAACGTGACTATCATAGCAGCATTTTACTAGCAAGCTCTAGGTTGTATTCTTTTGCTTTACATGCAAAACTGGGACTTTTTTTCTCTAATAGCAGAGAAGAATGATCTGTCCCTAATGACTGCTTTTCACCTGCTTCTTTGAAAATGGATCTGGTGGATAGAATGTTCATGATTAGGAAAAAATAACCTGTGAAGTCCTCTCCTAAAGGGCCTGGGAGGTGGGGAATGATGGGTTTGCTGTTTGGGTGTATGATCTCATAGGCTCTGGATATGAGAGAGAGCTCTAGTAAAAACCCAGGTGCTGGAGGAGATGTCAGTGGCCCATGGTGTTGAGGATTTTGTGCCATTGACGGTACCACCTCTCATATGAAGTGTTAAATTGAGTTCCACCTTTCCCTTCTATGGTCACTGAACATCCTATGGCACTTCTCCTCAAAGCTGGGCTGTCTTTCCTGATATCCTGGCTGTGTCCCATCTCAGGCAATTGCACTGAGCCAAATCATGGCCCATGGTTATATGGGATTTAGGGCTTTCCAAGTAAGCAGGTTCTGAATGGGCCAATTGATTCCTGGAGACAGGCCAGTCAAGGGTTGGAGTGGCATATAGGGGCTGTAGGTCCAACCCACAATCGCAGGATGTGGAGTCACTCGAGGCATGGGGTTTCATGTCAGTGAGTTCCCTAACCCCAGAGACTCTACACAGGCTTGCTCCTGCTCCTTCCCACATATACAGATAAACACAATTCCTGGTCTGTCGTGACCACCATGGAGCAGTCACAAGGATACTGGGGTTATGATACCTGGGGGACGTAGGAAGGGTTCACAGAAAAGGGGCGAGGAGCAGCTGCATCTGTGGCTTAGCTGCACTCTGCAGCTGATCTTGCACTCTTGTGGCGTTTAGGGCTAGTATTTAGTCTATTGTGCCTGCCTAAATTCCCCCTATAGTTTCCACTGGAAAAGTTATTCCTCTCATCTAATATTTGTTATGGCAGTACCCAGAGGGCCCAATCAAGGCTGCAGTGAGCTAGGCATAGTACAAATGCATAGAGACAGTCCCTTCCCCAAAGAATTTAGTCTGAATATTTCTTCACTTCCCTCCAAAGGCTTGTACACACACTGTTCACAAATGCATTTCCTCCAGTGCAGGAAAGGAATAGATTTACTGTCCTAACTCCATGTGAACAAGCACATCAGCAGATCTCCTTCATTGTCTGTGATTTATCCCATGAGGTGCAAATATTTCTCGGCCAGTGATCTGACATTCATAACAGGTTCATTGCTCAATAAACCTACAAATATTCATCATTGCAGTATTATAATTGCTGGGCATACTTGGTGTTACCGCTGTACCAAATATAACATCAGAGCTAGGCTCGCATCTCATTCGCACAAAGACCTCTTCCCACTGCCAAAGCAGCCTTCCTGTAAGTCAGATTCAGGCTGGCTCTAATTTAGTTTGTACAACTTCAGTCTGAATGAGGATGAGGAAACCCCAAAGCACTTGTACGTAGAACAGTTGTCATGTTCCTTCTCCAGAAGTGGCTGAATTTCAGTAGTAGATGGTTAATCCCTGGGGGCATGTCTACACTTACCTCTGGAGCGATCAATCCAGCGGGGGTCGATTTATCCTGTCTAGTGAAGACACGATAAATCGACCACAGAGCGCTCTCCCGTTGACTCCAGTACTCCACCGGAGCGAGAAGCGTAGGCGGAGTCAACGGGGAGTGTCAGCAGTCGACCTACCCCAGTGAAGACACCATGGTAAGCAGATCTAAGTACATCGACTTCAGCTACGTTATTCACATAGCTGAAGTTGAGTAACTTAGATCGATTCCCCCCCCGCCAGTGTAGTCAAGGCCTATATGTCCTCTTCTGTAACGCACTTTGGATCCTCCTGC
The DNA here is from genome assembly GCF_965140285.1 of Lepidochelys kempii. NCBI lineage: Eukaryota > Metazoa > Chordata > Testudines > Cheloniidae > Lepidochelys > Lepidochelys kempii. The sequence goes on from NC_136380.1 coordinate 17,868,271, forward strand.
ATGAAAGGGGAATTTTAAATGTAAGTCTTATCCCTTTTTCACTGCCAGGTAGTTAGTGTGGAGGAAATGTGTGGAGCATGGGGTGGTCACAGTAATGCAAACAGGTAAAAATCAAGTTATGTCTAGGAGTATTTGACGAGCGTAAATGCAGTAACTCAGGCTGGCAGAATGTGGGTCTTTGTCTCCCTCTAGTGGGGATGATAGAAAGAGGCTTAAATTTGCTATTGCCTGCAAAGCACAGATTTGGGCCTTTAGCTCAAATTATAGAGCTTCTTGCTTTTCGATCCAGAGGTTCTCAGTTCGGTTCCCACACATAACCTAGCCAGGGATGCCTTTACAATTGGTGGCCCACCTGGGATTTGAATTGCTGCCGACCTCTGATGCTTAGGATGAGCTTCATGATCTGGGGGAAGGTGTAACACATTCTGGCAAAGTGAGACTCTTTGTCCATCTCGAGTGGCTGGTTGACATAACAAGGTCTGAGGCTGCGACTGCAGCAAACAGGAGAGAAACTACTTAGGGTGCTGCAGGAGGATATTGACGAGAAGCAGTGGGATGGAATGAAGAAAAGGGAACGCTCTGGTTGAACATTAGGAAAAATATCCTTGTGATGGCTGCTATTAGGCTGTGGAACAGCCTGGACGATGCGTTAGTAATGGTGCAACAGGGAACTGCCCTGGCTGGGGAGTGGGCGAGATGATCTAATAGTGCATTTTGAGCTCCAGATTCTATGAGGAAGAGCCACCTGTGATGGCAGTAGCAATAGGGCTGCAAATGAGTCGAGCTGCTATTTGGAAAATCACCCCACTGTAAGGTACAATCCATATGGTAGTGTCACCTGCTGCAACGAATATTGACCATTTGGGGCTAGATACTCTGCCCGCTGACATCAGCCAGGAAGCTTCCTTTGCAAGGAACAGGGTTAGGTACCCAGTAAGAGGGGTATCTTCCAATCAAGGCATGAGAACCCAGAGTAGTTTGGGTTTTCAGCCCCACCGAGTTTTGTGACCTTTAACCCAGTCTCCTCTACCAGCCAGAGTTCCAGGACTGGGTCCCTGGAGTGGGTGATTTCCCTGGTAGATGCTCTTCCCTGAGACTGGCTCTCTACTCTCCGTGCTCCCCATATAGCTCCTAGAGTAGAGGGTTCTTCTTAGCTGCCTTCTTCTCCAGGGGGCTGGCTGCAAGCTGTTCCTTTTCTGTTGGCCTAGGCTCCTTCGGTGAAGGGTTCCTGCTTGGTGCTGTCCACCCAGTGCTTTTTGGCTGGGCCCTGGGAGCCCAGGATTCCTCTTGCCTTGCTAAGGCTCAGCTGCTGTCCTCCCTGGGTTCCTGGCTTCGGCTCTTGGGGCATACAGCTCTTCTAAGGCCAGCCATTGGAAAGTGCCTGGCCCTCTCTTCCTCACATAGTACGTTTGCATCACCGTGCACACATCCTTAAAAAGTAAACAGCTCTCCGAGGCACGCTCCCAGCATCAGGTTGGGGTTTAGCAGACTCTAACCCGGTCCTTGGATTTTCTCCTAAACTGATTGCTTCAGCCTTCTGTAAAGAGCCGCTCTCTCTTGCGCACTCAGAGAAGACCACGGGCAGGAATTTCTCTTCAGTGCATGCACATGTGGGAAACACTTTTGAAAATCATTTTTAAAATTCAAGCTGGCAGGAAAGCTCTGAGACTGCTTTGAAAGGCTACAGCGAGCTGAGCAAAACATTGACATAAGACCATGCAGCCAGTCCCTGGAGTAAGGAAAAGCTGCTGGCATCCCAATATACTTTAGCCTGTTGGGTTTTCTCACCTGTTCCCCCCGCCTTGATCCTATTCATGCTTTTTTACGGCCCATGGATCTCCCTGGTAATGTGGTCCATATGTTTATTACCCTTCACATGAAAGTAACACCAAAGTTCACATCACACACTCCTCTTTCCTCATATTTTCTCAGTGTGCAGAGGTTTGTTAGGAGCAATTTCAGCCCTTTTTATAATTTCCAAAAGCGGCGATGAGATCACTGCCCCCAGATTGCCTTTTGCAGGGAAAATAAACTCCTATTTCCTCAACTTTGCCTAATGCTAAAAAGCCTGGAATTTTTGAAAACGTGGTATCGTTCTCCATGGCTTTATCCCTCAAGGGTGATTATAGAGTTTCTGAGACAAGGTCCTTAATCACATATACGGTTCTCCAGTTGAGACTTAACTGTTCCCTTACATAGTAAAAAATCCTGTTCACCCTGATTTATTGGCTATTCTTCTTGCAGTGTAACTCAGCATCCTGGTTTCTTTCTTTAGTACATTACAGAGGGAAAAGGTTTCCTGCACTAGAAAAGAAGCTGCATTTGACACCTGATGTCAAACATGGCTCCTCGGCCTCCCTTTTCCCCCCTCTCTCTCCTTCCCTGTGATTTGAATGTGGTTCAGCTCCTGGTGAAGAAAGAGGGCTTGTTCCCTCATTCTAAAGGGGGCTGCTCCAGCTCTGGGGTGCTGAACACAGTTTTGCCTTCTCTACACCAGTCAAACAAAGGCTTCTTCATGGATTCTTTAAGGACATACAGTGACACATCCAACAAAGAAGATGCACTCTGCAGATTGAGATGGGTTTGACATTCCATCGTGGTTAGGCCTTTAGACAAGTCAGAGAGTCACCGATTCAGGAAAGCATGCTGCACTTAAGCATGGGTTTAAGTTCCATTGACTTTAATGGGATTTAAGTCCATGTTTAAAGTCAAGCCCATGCTTAAGTGCTTTCTTGAATTGGGGCTCAAGTGACCAATGATCAATAAGCCAACCAAAGTAACTGACACAGCAATTAAATCAGTATTGAAGCACTTCTGAAAGCAGCTATTAACTTTTTTTCTGCTCTACATTTATTATAGTCAAGGATTGATTTCTTTCTTGTTGATGCCATATTGCACTGAGGCCTTATTCTCCGCTCCCTTATAGAAGTATTTAGAATTGGGCCCAAAGGATACATTAAACCATCCTTAGGTTGTAAGGGATTGTCTCTCTGTTCTGAGTTTGTACAGCACCAGCACAATGGGCTCCTGGTCCATGACTGGAGTTCCTACGTGCTACTACAATACAAATAATACTGTTTTGACTAGATGCGAGCTGCGCTCCTCAGTGTTAAAGGGCCATTCAGAGGTGTGATTAAAAAGAGTATTTCTAACTTCACTCAAGACAGATAGCACTTCCTTTGAAGCTTTGAAAACCTCGGTTAGAGAAGAATGCATGAAGCTTACCTCCCGGGAGGGACAAAGAACAGAGGAACTAAGCAGTTAAGTAAAGCAAGCAGAAGATCCAAGATCCTTCAGCTTCACAGGTCTACCAATATCTCTCATAAACGCAAAGCATGGACAGTGTGATAACACTTTGGGACAAGTGGTTCATAGGCTTAATAGAAAGAAGATACTAGGGGACATGGCAGAAAAACTCATAGCCAGAAGTTTCAAAGCAGAAAGGATCAAGAATTATGTTTCTTCGTAGTCGAAAAAAAAAAAGGCCAATTACAACTGAAAGCAAAGCTATCAATTAATCCAGGCAGCCCTATGAATTGCTGTGTGCTGGTGCTGATAACTTTGACCAAAGAGAATTCAACGGAATCTTCACTAACTTAGATAGTTACTCACTTTCCCCAGATCTGTGCCATCAGATGGTGGCCCAATTAACATTGGATAGATTCAAGGTATAAAATTCATGGAAAACACCTGGACCTAACAACCTCCTTGTCCAACTTTTAAAACAGTTAAAACTCAAATCTCTTTTTGCTACTGGAAATGACTTCATTGAGGCCGTGATTTTTCTAAGACCTTTTACATCAAACATCTTGACTTGAGATGTGAAAACTGCCATGAAAACTGCTACTCTAAGACTACGTCTGCACTAGTGACTGTCCGTGTGAGGCTTCGTGCCTAAACCCCTGAAGCATTTGTCTCCAGGGGAGTAGAGGGCAAACAAGCTAGCATTTCTGTGGGGCATGGGTAGTAGCATGGCCCCATACGCAGGCCAGTTTGCAGTGTGGACAGGGGCAGGGCAGGTACCACATCTTGAGTATCAATAGCCCCCTTTTCTTACTGGCTCTCACCCAATCTCTAGGTGTCTGTCCCCCGATAAAGCATGGGTAGTAACATGCTGCACTGATCACATCAGAACAGCTTCCAACTGCACTCTTTACAGCTCAACAATGGGTCCGGCCCTGAAAGCAGCCACTGGGGCCACTGAGCAGAGCAGGAAGCTGGTCGATGTCTGGGCAGAGTATGGAGTACAGCACCCTCCACAACTTTGGCCTGAACAGCGGGAACATTCATCTGTACTGGCAAATTTCATGGAGGCTGGAGGAGCTGGCCATTCACCAGACTGCAGGGAGCCAATGAAGTACTTGAGGCTCCTGTACAGGAAGGCCAAGGACAGTTGGTCTGGGAGGGCTTGTTGCACCAGCCCCTGGAGCTGGACCGGGTACAGTCAGGGGCTGCAGTATTGAGCTTGAAGTAGCTCTCGATTTAATCCTAAACCCAGCCAGCCTCATTGTCCAACAGGCCGCTGAGGCAGGTGAGGGCAGTGAGGCAGGAGGGACCAAGGAGGAGCCCCGGAAGACAAGGAGGAGGTTGTTCTGCACATTTACCCAGAGATCCAGGTTGTGGATGTGTATCCTCCTGCCTTTGCAGGAACCATAAGCCCCGGCTGGTAAGTTACAATGGTGCCCAAGCTCCCCACCAGTATCCTCCTCTCTCTTTGTGTGGCTAAATTTCCAACGTTAGGATCAAGAGGATTGAAGTAACGTGCACTTATTTTTTCATTGCTGGATAACGTGCCATCCATTGCTCTCTGTCTGCTTGTGTGGCACGCATTGCTGAAGCCACACCATTGTGGTACCTGTGCCAACACCAAACCCTTCCAACGTTCCTCCCCTGTGTCCAGCCCCTCCTCTGCTCCACCCCAGAGGGACAACGCAACATCTTTATGGACGTCCGAGGAACCACGCTGAAAGGGTCTGTGCCTTGGCCTCTAAAGCAAATTTCTGAAACAGCAAAGTCCCTTATGTCTGTCCATTTCTCTGTCCCCTGCCAGGCAGCAGGGGTCCTGGGGCTGCGCAGCACAGGGGTGTGTGTGTGTGTGTGAGTGTGAGAGAGAGAGAGAATGTCCTGGTTGGGGAAGGGGGAACACATGTCCAGACAACTTACACTTCTGTAAGGAAAAGGTGGTTTCAATATTCAACATTCAAACTCTCCTCTGGAATCTTTGCAAAGTTAAAGTCTCCGTCTCTGCCATCTCCTCACAGAGAGCCAGGCGACAAGCCAGACTGAGTGGTGGAGGTGTTCTGTCTGGCAGTCATAGACAAATCAGTATTGTGTCCCTTTCCTGTAGTGTGAGGTTCAGGCTTGTGGTGCTGAGCTGGATTTTCAAAACACTTAGGACAGAAACATCACTTCTTTATTTTCCTGTCCATGTCACCAGGGTGGGGCAAGCACAGGGGCAGAATTCCCTGGCACTGTTGCGGGGAGGGGGCATTCATTGTTCAGATCTCCTGGGGCATGAAATCTCCACATGCTAGCTCAGAATGTAGTCGACTTCCATTCTAATACCCGCCCAATCCTGTAAGCACATGTCATCAAATTTCTCATGCAACAGGAATTCCAGCTGGTTCTTAAGGTTCACTGGTGGTGTGAATGTACTCAGACCACCTTCGTAGCTGACCAAACCCCTCCATTCAGCTATATGTGGAGGGGTGATCATTAGCAGAAATATTTCCCTAGCATACAGTGCTGAATCCCCTCCCCCCACAGGACTGGAAAGCCACTTCTCATTTCCAGTGCGGTATTTTGAATACTGCTACATTCTCCAAATGTTGGCCAGCCTTAAAAGAAGAACTTGTAAACTGGTAACATAGCCCCTGGAAGGACTTCAATGCTCCCTGCCCCGCCCTGCCCCTGAGACAGCGAAAACAGTTACAATTTTTAAAACCACTCATAAAATTTTCTCAGCATTATGTGCCTCTGCTTGCTGCTCATGGGCTGCAAATGGCCTATGAGAACAAAGGTTGTTGAGACAAGTTGCATTGCTGAAAAGTATCAAAATGGTGGCCTATAAAATTGTGGCCAAGTTATGGGGCGGGGGATGTCTTAGCTTGGTCCTGAGGACCAAAATATAGTGCTCTCTTTCTCTCCCTTTGCACTGGAAAAGAGAGGAGTGAGAACAGCCTGCTCCCAGGAGTGAGAAAGTTCTGCATAGAGGGCAGGAACAGAATGCTCGAGAAGACAGGGAGAAGGGCCGGGGGGACTTGCTCGCAGGGATGGAGACAATGGAGAAGCAATATGAGTTCCTCAGGGAAAGGAAACAGCAGGCTCTTTGTCCGCCCTCACCCCTATTAGTGAATGCTCCCGTTCCTTCCTTCTAGTATTGGTTCAGAATCCTCTCCTGCTCAGAGTGCAGCATCTGACTGCTGTCGAGCCCATAGGACCAGCTCATCATACCCCCCTGACTGGACAGGTGGACAATGGTAGGACTGCAGGAGTCCTGAACAGCAGCTTGTACCAGCTCCATAACCTTCTGGCAGAAGATGTCCCTACATGTCACAGCCTGTCATTATTGCTTGCATAGGTGCCGACTTCCCCTTTGGCTGGTGGGTGCTCGACCCCCCGCCCCGCCCCTGACCCCCGCCCCGCCCCTGCCTCTTCTTGCCCCTGTACTGCCCTCGCCCTGCCCCCATTCCACCCCCTGCCCCACCTCGTCTCAGCCTCCTCCCCTGAGTGCGCCGTGTTCCTGTTCCTCCCACTCCCTCCCAGAAAGTCCAAAGCGCCGCCAAACAGCTGTTTGGCAGCAGCTGGGCAGGGAGCGCTGGGAGGTAGGCGGAGGAGTGGGGATGCGGCGCACTTGGAGGAGGAGAGGAGGGGGCGGGGGGAGCTTGGCTGCCAGTGGGTGCTAAGTACCCACTAATTTTTTCCCGTGGGTGCTCCAGCCCCGGAGCATCCACAGAGTCGGTGCTATGATTGCTTGTCATTCACCCCTTCTGATGAGGAGAGGAAGGAGACAGACACAGAGTCATTACAATCTGAGCGGTATTGCTGGTTTTCACCAACACTTTTTTTCCCCCTTCTAAATGTTGTTTGTATTTTCAGAAAAAGGTCTTTTCTTCAGAAAATGGTCTATAGAAAATTTCACTGCAATTGTGTAAGAGTTTAGTTGTTGCTTTCATTGTTCTTTTTAACTTTTTCTACAAAGTAACCCTTCAACATCACAATTTCCGTACATTACCTGGTTCTGGTGAACGCTGGCAGTGCGTTTTTAGTTTGGAAATGGGCCTTAAGCTTTTTAAGTAACGTAATCGTATTATATTTACAACTTTGGAACCATTACAATTGAAATACTTTTTTTTAGTCTCTCTGCCCAAGCTTCACAAATCTCTGAAGCCACAAGGACATAGAGGAGGGACGGGGGAAAAGTGCAGTGTAGTTTCTGCACAGTAAAAACCTCTACCCATTCTCCGTTGCAGATATCTTACACATAGGATGGGTCGATTGTTCTAAAACTAAAACTGAAAAAAGAAAGGTAACATACTGGTAATTACACACAGCATCTGTCAGCGCTCTGTACCAAATACCCCTCTTCTCCTGCAAACCTCCTGCTCCCAAAAACTTAAGCACTTTTAAGCAGATCTTGGATTAGGAGTCTCTAACACCTGTGAATTGCACTCGGTACTGGTGACAATTCTTAGTGGATAAATTAACGCAATGACTGCATTTCTCCTCGGCCCCTACCCACCATGGCCACCTATCAAGAACACTCTGATTACTTCAGGAACTCATGATAACAGAGGTTTCAAAAAAGGAATGAATTGTGTTATGCACTTAAGGCACCAAAATATTTGGCAGACACCCAATGACAGCATTTGTCAACATCATTGGGATGGGGTGGGGACACAAACTGTAAACAGCTTTGGAAAGGTTTAAGGGAGAGGTTCAATCCAGCTGTGAATTGTGTTAACAGGCACAATACTTAGAAACTCAGTATTTTGAAAAAGAAGTACAAATGAGTCCTTCACCCCTTCTAATGCAAAACCATAAGCCATTGTCTGAAATAGGCCAGCGGATACTATTGTAAATTAAGTTAAGGACTTATTTTTTATTTTACAAGTCATATGTAAAAGAGCCAGAAACCACTGCTGTCATCAGTATTCCCCGTTCCTTTTTGAAAATGAATCACAACTGATTAACTGGTTTACATTCAGGTTTAATTATGAAATGGACAAAAACATTTCACAACGAGTGCATCACACAGCTGCCACCCTCCACAGCAGAAACCTAGCCCCAAAACTGTTAACACAGGTGCTTGCTAATAATTGGCTTTGTAAATTTTTGCAGTGTAACACACAGGAATGGATAATGATCTTCAGGAACAGCCAATCAGATGGGAACAAAACACTTACAAATTTGTATAGCCAGGTAAGTATGATGGAGTATTTCCCTCAGGTGCAGTTAAAGCAGCTTCACAGAAAGGATGTGAAGGTGTCCCTTGGCACAAGGAGAAGTCAGCCTGTGCCTCGCTTTTGTGCCAGTATGCTGCACATATGGTGTCCCTAATTTCTCTCGTAAGCTAGGACCTGGGACCTGTATACAACACATGTGGGATCCAGTTGCCTGCCTAGACTTTGTAAAGCAGATGGGTCCCAAGCCCACTCGGGATGAAAATATTCTGCTTGACTCTCTCAAATGTTGTGCAGTGCACAGCAGACCATGATCCCAGGAACAGTGTTTGCCTCTGGCATCCAGACGGGTGTGCAAGCATTGCCAAAGAGCCGTCAGCCTACCAAAAGCACATTCCTAGGCCAGTCTGCAGCTACTTAGCTTGCAATTGAATTCCCCTTTTCCAGAGCCATCATTGCTGGGATATGGCTTCATGAGTCAAGGCAGGAGCAGGTAGGCAGGGTCTCAAAATACCCATTGGCATACACCATAAACAACAACTGAGTTTCTGGGGAATAAAGTCCCTGCTTCCCACTTCTCCACAACACCCTGCTGTCACGATCCTTTCCCGTGCTCCCCATGTTGGTATTCATCAATCTGCATATGTGGTCCACCAAGCCATGCAGAATGATTGAAGAGTAACCTTTTCAGTTCACATACTCGCTTGTCCCTTTTGGTGGGCAAAGTGTTGGGACTTTTGATTGCCATCGACGGCCCCTGCACAGTTGGGAAAACCCAGCCTCTGAAAACCAGCTATTTCTGGAAAGTTTTTTATGGCAACCACCAATGGGTGAGCCATGGCATTAACTGCCTCACAAACTGCCACAACTTCAGTCCCAACAGTTGACTTTCCAACCCCAGAGTGCTTTGCAATGGACCAGTAGCTGCCAGGAGTAGCCAGCTTTCACAGCAATAGCAACCTGCTTTAACATGTATGACTTCCCTGAATCAAGGATTCTGGCACTGGGGAGTTGGTGGAAGCTTCTCCCACAGCTCCATGAAGATCTGTTTCCTCATCTGAAAGTTATGCAGCCACTGCTGGTCATCCATGTTTCCAAGACAATGTGATTCCACCACTCCGCGCTTGTTTTCCTGCACCAGAAATGACCGTGAACCAATAGGAAAATCACAGCAATAGTAGCAATCAGCATCTCTCTCAACTGCGACATAAATTAATGTTCATTGTTCCTCGTGGCCTGCCATCCTTGACGAATCAGAAATTGGTGCCAAAATATCAGCCAGTGTCTCCTAGAGCCTCTCCTCTACTGCAGAAACCTCCCTCCTGCAATGGGGAGCAGGAACACTTCATTGTCTAGTTGGTCCATTACTTCAACCAAATTTTTGAGGGAAAGACATGTGGGGCTATGTTAACTGAAACTGCCATTGGCACATGTGTACTGCTCCATGCTTTGACACAATACACAACAAAGCGGGTCTTAGAGAGTCTCCCTGTGATGAAAAGAGCCCTGGGATATCACCCCTGAAATGATAGCGCTAACCTCGTGTACCTAGATTAGCAGCGTGGACATGTGTGTATGCATGTACACAGCTTTATACCTGGGCCCAGTACAGTTTATGTGGACTCTCGGGTGCGAGTATGTGAAGTACTTGCAAGCATGAACGTGATCCAGTAGTTGGGTACGTGCGCCAGTGTAGACATAGCCTTATGGTACGGGTATGTCTACACCGCCACTGGGAGTGTACTTGCAGCACGTGTAGATGTATTTGAGCTAGCTTCTTCTCATTAGCTTGTGTGCCACTAACCGTGAAGCCATGGCAGCACAGACTTCAGCGCAGGCTCGCCACCCAGACCATTATCCAGGGTCCTGGGTGGGCTTGTACAGGCTGCTGCAGCTTCACTGCTATCTGTACCCTAGCTAGCTAAAGCTAGCACAGGTCTGTCTACACCCACTGCAATTCACACCCTGATTGTAATGTAGCCATGCCCTTAGAAAGGTAAGAGAGCTGCATCTTCTCCTTTTTCCCCCGAAAAGAACCTAAGTCAAGCAAAGTGTCCTATGACCCGGAAGAGAGAAGTAGAGTTGGAGACTCAATCAGGTTCACTAGGGCCCTTCCTATGCCAGTCTGGAAGGCACTTGGGTACCACTGTGATGGGTTCCAACCCAAAATTCTTTGTAGATAGATAAGTCATGTGTCGTGTCATGGCCTAGTTCCTTGTTAAATGCAGGATTCCAGAGATCAAGGCTACTTCAGGATCTAAGGCTTTCCTTGGGCATGAAAATCAAATCGTTTAGGAAGGGAAGATTCATGACACAAGAGGGATTCCTCATCTCTTGCTCTGGTTACAGGTGACAGGCATCCCAACGATTGGTCTAGCACTAAACAGAAAAAAATACATTCAGTAGGATTGACTGATCATATTTATTCGCATTTCTGGAAAAATATGGAATTGGTCCACGTTACCTTAAATCTCCTGTTGGATCTGTACTGTCCGATAGGATCATATCTGCACCATTTCCACTCTTTCCAATTTCTTTCTTAAATTATTAACCATGCTAACCAGCCAGGACCCATACAGAGAGAGCATGCATGCCGGTAACTATGTGTGATGATGCACTCAAGTTACTAGGAATCTTGTCACATCACTGGCTCCACCCCTGTAGATGACTGATTTTGGTTTTGAACATTTTGTCTGGGCCATCAAAAACTGGGACTCATTTCACTTGAAGGAGGTCCCTAGAAAGACCAAGCCTTCATATTTGGGCCTAATCATGAAACGATTACTCACACGAGTAGGCCCACTGACCACTCGGGCAACAGGTGTGACTCATGTGAGTAGAGATTTCAGGATCCGGCTTGTTCCCATTGTGTATTAGGAAAGACCCTGAAATATGTGCCAGTTTGAGCAAAAGTGAGTTCTTAAATCACAATTACACCACAAGCCAACTAGCAAAGGAGGCTGGAAGATGCAGCTCACATGCTCACTGTGGAGCCGAAGCCAAAATCACCAACATAAATACAATCTCCAGGATTATCCACGTATTCAGTATGATTTCCCTGAAATTAGTCTCTCCAATTAGACTAGTCTCTCCAATCGCACAAACAGCTGTCTCTGAAGTTTGCAGGATGTGGGATGAGATACAAAGCCTGACATCCTATAAAACTCTGAAAAGATCCTGCTTCTCTGAAAGTCCGGTATGGCCTTCGGAATCCCTGTCCAATTGTCAGGCTTACACTCCCAGAGCGTGTCTATACTTGGATATATCTCAATACAGAACTGCATTTAGCAGCTCCCTTTGGTGCGCTGTACACCTTTCCGTGCCTTTGATGCTTGCCTGCATCTCTGAGCAGGGTTTTTCTGGCTCCTGTGCAGAGCTCCTGCTGGGGTGTGCCACGCTCCAGGTCCAGATGCAGTGGGTGCAGGACTTTTCCTGCTTTGCTACTGAAGAATTTGGTAGCTGTGGTAAGGGCAGAGGCAGATGGAAGCCCTTAACATGGATCGGAGAGGGCACCCTACACTTGTTGGAAAGGGAAGGCATGGACCAGACAAGTGCACAACTATTCCATCCCTTGAAGACATGGGCCCTGAGCCTCAAAGGTATTTAGGGGTCTAACTCTTCCCATTAATTTCAATGGAACTTAGGTGCCTAAATACCTTTTGAGGATGTGGGCCACAGCGTGTAGTGGCATATACATGTTATGAATCTGCTTGCTGTCTCCTGCACCTACACATGGAGTAAAGCCCCATTCCCTGCTGCAGAGGAAGCAGCCATTTTGTGCTCACATGCAACCTGGCTACAAAGGACACACACTGCGTGCTCTCATGCAGACCTGTGTTTTGTTGCTCTCTCACTACAGCCCATTATGACTTCAAGAATAGGGTTGTTGTTTGTGTAATGGGAAAAAAACCTGGCAGGTGGTGTAACAAGGATGACCAAATAGAAATAGCATCCACCTCTGAATATTGGGAGGTTTGCTTGTAACATGCCAGCTATGAGTGAATTGGCGCAGGTGCCATCGGATGGCTAGCCCCAACATAGAATGAGACCTCTACTACTATCAGGTAAAGAAGCTCTCCTTTAGTGCTAGTGGCCTCTGAACTGGAAGCTAGGGTTTGGTCCCAGTTTCCTAAATGTGTGTGATTTACACAGTAAACTAGACATCCATGCAGACATGACTTTGGGGCATGTTTATCCCACAATGGAAATCTGAAACCACACCCATTGACTAACCAATAACCAATCTGAGTAGATGAAAGAACCAACTGGAAGAAATCTACTGTAGACCCAGAAACTGTTCCTAGGCCCATATTTCACCTCAGACATACTTACCCATCTAGTTATATCACGGGCTGTCTAGGGGCCCGTCTGTTGCTTAGCAGCAGCGTGGCTACCTCTGCGGTCTGGAGAAGTAGATATAGGGCCAACCATGGGCAGGGGGCTGGAACTGGACATTTTTGGTCTCAATTGTAACATTTTTCTTAATTCACAAATTACAGCATCAATTAATTTACAGGAAAATATCCTGTTCCTCAGCAATTCAGTCAGAAGACCAATGAGATAATGCTGATGTCTCACTTGAGAGCCTGCATCACTCACAAACCTTACCTGGCTCTTCTTGCTGCCAATATGCTCATGAACATGTGTTTATGCGTTCAGTGGGAGATGCATATCATTCTGTTTTGCTATACTTTTAAGAACTATTGGTTGTCAAAGGGTTATAGAGCCATTGTTTGATTATAGATCTATTGTTTGTGGTGTGTGCATTTAGAAATTCAGACACAGTGTGATAAACTGTGATAAACGTAACTGGTGCATAAGCCTGGCCACTATGGATGTAGAAGCCCTCTATACCAACATTCCACATAAAGATGGACTACAAACCGTCAGGAACAGTATCACCAATAATGTCACGGCAAACCTGGTGGCTGACTTTTGTGACTTTGTCCTCACCCACAACTATTTTACATTTGGGGACAATGTATACCTTCAGATCAGCGGCACTGCTATGGGTACCCGCATGGCCCCACAGTATGCCAACATTTTTATGGCTGCCTTAGAACAACGGTTCCTCAGCTCTTGTCCCCTAACGCCCCTACTCTGCTTGCGCTACATTGATGACATCTTCATCATCTGAACCCATGAAAAAGAAGCCCTTGAGGAATTCCACCATGATTTCAACAATTTTCATCCCACCATCAACCTCACCCTGGACCAGTCCACACAAGAGATCCACTTCCTGGACACTACGGTGCTAATAAGCGATGGTCACATAAACACCATCCTATACCGGAAACCTACTGACCACTATGCCTACCTACATGCCTCCAGCTTTCATCCAGACCACACCACACGATCCATTGTCTACAGCCAAGCTCTACAATACAACCGCATCTGCTCCAACCCCTCAGCCAGAGACAAACACCTACAAGATCTCTATCAAGCATCCTTAAAACTACAGTACCCACCTGCTGAAGTGAAAAAGCAGATTGACAGAGCCAGAAGAGTTCCCAGAAGTCACCTACTACAGGACAGGCCCAACAAAGAAAATAACAGAACACCACTAGCCGTCACCTTCAGCCCCCAGCTAAAACCTCTCCAGCGCATCATCAAAGATTTACAACCTATCCTGAAAAATGATCCCGCACTCTCACAGATCTTGGGAGACAGACCAGTCCTCGCTTACAGACAGCCCCCCAACCTGAAGCAAATACTCTCCAGCAACCACACACCACACAACAAAAACACTAACCCAGGAACCTATCCTTGCAACAAAGCCTGATGCCAACTCTGTCCACATATTTATTCAAGTGACACCATCATAGGACCTAATCACATTAGCCACACCATCAGGGGCTCGTTCACCTGCACATCTACCAATGGGATATATGCCATCATGTGCCAGCAGTGCCCCTCTGCCATGTACATTGGCCAAACCGGACAGTCTCTACGCAAAAGAATAAATGGACAAATCTGACATCAGGAATCATAACATTCAAAAACCGGTGGGAGAACACTTCAACCTCTCTGGCCACTCAGTAAAAGATTTAAGGGTGGCAATATTGCAACAGAAAATCTTCAAAAACAGACTCCAACGAGAAACTGCTGAGCTTGAATTAATATGCAAACTAGATCCCATTAACTTGGGTTTGAATAGAGACTGGGAGTGGCTGGGTCATTACACATATTGAATCTATTTCCCTAAGTTAAGTATCCTCACACCTTCTCGTCAACTGTCTAAATGGGCCATCTTGATTATCACTACAAAAGTTTTTTTCTCCTGCTGATAATAGCTCATCTTAACTAATTAGCCTCTTACAGTTTGTATGGCAACTTCCAACTTATCTGTATGTGTGTGTGTATATATATATATATATAATCTTCTTACTGTATGTTTCATTCTATGCATCCGATGAAGTGGGCTGTAGCCCACGAAAGCTTCTGCTCTAATAAATTTGTTAGTCTCTAAGGTGCCACAAGTACTCCTGTTCTTTTTATGTAACCCAGTGATTCCTACTAACGTCTTTAAAGTAAAAAATCAGGGATAAACACTTACCAATAACCTCCAGTATCCAGCCTATCCATTGTGCACCACCGGTGCTTATGTGACGGCCACCCTCTTGGCTGACATACTGGGGACTGAACCAGGGATCACTAAAAGCATGAGCTACTGCAGCTGGAGCTAAATAATCAGGCTTGTGTAACTGGGGGCTGGAACCACTCATATCCTCTGTGGATCAGCACAGTGGGGGACTTGGAACCCACACTCACCAGCTGGTTACCCCAACTCCAGGATGTCAGAGACAGAGATTCTATAAAAGGCATTGTGGTGACTTACTCTCCACCAATGGTGTCTGTCTGGAATAAGCACGTTGTTATCAATCAAAGCCTGACTCTTCCCGTTGCTGGCCCTGCTAGTCCGCCTGGCATCAGAGGATCAAGCTGTGTTCTCGCTGCATTCCACCTTATCATCAACAAGAACCAGCCTGGAATCAGTTGAGCTGGTAATTTGGTAGACCATGCATGAGCTAGAATAAAACATCATGAGTGACTACACATCTGTCTTATATCATCAGTGGTCCCAAAAGCCTGAATGAGATTGTTTGACAGGATGGTAAGCAGATGTGCCTTGGAAAGCAAAGAACAAGGAGCTAAGTGCAGTAACGAAGTATCCTTATTCCACTCTTGCCTTTCTGTTCATAACCAGGGAGGGAGCCATATCTAGTGATTAGAGCACAGGATGGGTGTCAGACGAGTGGACGTGTTATTCTGGGCTCTGCCACTAACAGGTGGTGTGACCTGGGCAAATCACTTTAATCTCTTTGGGTATGTCTTCACTGCAGTTAGCTCCGGTGTGAGCATCCGCACCCCCCCTACCTGTGTTACAACGTCCTGACTGGTGCTGTACTCACCTGTGTGTGTCTGTGGGCATAGCCTGTGATTCTTTGTGCTATTCCCAGTCAATTGTGAGAGAACTTGTCCGTCCTTCAGGGGGAATGGTGAGAAGGTGTTGGAGGACTATCAGCACACGAATGACGCAGCCTCACTGCAAAGTGGGCAGATTCCAACTGGACTTAAAACTGAGACCAGGTTCTCGCCCAGCAGGGTGAGCAAGCCTAGGCTTAAAGTACCTCCAAACCCAGGTAAAAGGCTTTTGCTTGTGCAGCCCGTGAGGGGATTTGTGCTAAAACCTGAGTAACAGCCTGGGCTAACCCTGAGGTGAAAACACACCCTTCCTCTCTCTTTCACCATCTGTAAGATGCAGAGAATGATCCTGACCTGCTTCACAGGAGTGTGCTGCAGCTCAGTGTTTGTAAAGTGCCATGAGGTTGTCTGATGACAGGTGCTCCAGAAAAGCCAAAACATTATTATAACCCCACCTTTCTGATCACCAGCAAAAATGCTTTGTTATTCCATTCTTGGATTTCTCCTGACCTCTAGGCTTGCTAATTGTGTTGGATTATGCCAAACTGTAGGGTGGAGCTGTGTTTTGCCGTGGACAAATGTTTTCTAGAGACCAAGCGGTGTGACTTCCAAACAGCTTCGCTTTAGAATGCCGATGAGCTTTGAAGATCCCAGCTGCTCAAAGGTGCAAAGCCAGCATGTTATGCATTTGACCCTGTATGGCTCTAAGCAGCGTAAGGGGAAGCTTGAAGACGCCACACAGTGCAGTCAGCCAGGTGAGCTCCATTCTAAGACGCGGCTACTGCAACAGGTAAGACGATAGTAGGAGGCTTCTTAATGGGACCCCAGGCATAAGGTCACACCCTTGGGAGAGTCATCGGTGGCACCACCTGACTTGTGATCTCTGACTCATAAAAGCCTGAGCCACGTCTACTTATGCTAAAGAGTCTAGCTCTGTTAGCGATGGTTGTAACAGCTGTTCAGCCTCTGATGTGTCCCAGCTACCACACGCCATGGGAGACCCGTCGTACTGACTGGATGTGGGTTACACATGCATTGCTCTACTTCTGCCACGAGCCATTTTGCTGCAAAGCTAGTACAAGCCATACCATACAGTAACCCCTCACAGAAGTGTGTTCAACTGCAGGACTTAGGGCATCTTGAAAAGAACGACCCCAAACCCAGCCCAGAGACTCTAAAGCGCTGCAGCCATAAGTGAGCAAAGCAACTTGTTTGCGGAACTGAAATATTCTTTCCATGTAAGCATGTGGAGAGGGGGGGCGGGGGGGGAATAACATTGCTGGAGACAGTGGTGCCCCTAAAACTGGACTGATGATGGTGTGCCCACTGTGTGCTCGCAATGTGGAGGGGCAGGGTTTTGAAAGTCTTGTCATGAATACTCACAGGTGCAAACCTGTGCCTGCCATTAGTAGGTCAAAAATATTGAGGCTTGCTCAGATACAAGCTGAAAAGTGAGCTGTCTGGGAGCCAGCATGGTCTGAAGGAGAGGGCACTGGGCTGGGAGTCAGGAGGCCTGAGGTAGATAGTAGTGTGTGTGATCTTAGATAACTCACTTTATGTCTCTGTCTGTAAAATGGGGCTAGCTAACCTTCTTTGTAAAGTGCTGTGAGATCTACAGATGCGGAGTGCTATATAAGAGCTGGGTGTTACCCTTGCTGATTTCCATCTATTAAGGAACAGGCCTTTAGAAGTCCCTTATAGTACTCGGAGTAGGCATGTGCCTTTTGCAAGAGGGAAATCTTCCTGGCAAAGGGAATGCAGGAAAACCAGCATTTCCAACTGAACAAACGCCAGGCTAGTCTGTATGGGCACATGTACAACACTGCTATAAGCAGGAGATCTCTGCTGTTGCTCAGCAAGCTGCACTAGATCTGCTCCAGCTTGTTTCTCCGGGAGCAGATAAGCAGCAAGCTCTGCCTACTTGGCAGCCATGCGCCTTTGCAGGATGGAAGCCAATGTGAACCGTTAAGCTGCTGGTGCACTGTGACCTCTGTTTGTTATGCTAATCATAACTGTCTCATAGTTACCCTGCACTCTTCCGGTCTGGTGTAACCAGCAGTCGACTCTTAGGCTTAGGGACAGCTTGAGGCCCAGCTTGCCTGGCTATGCACAGTGCTCAGGGGGCAGAAGGTGTCTGTCCCCTTACTACCTTGTACTGGCTACCCACGCCGCCATTCACCGCATGGAAGGGGAAGTCATATCTGCAGAGCAGCGAAGTGGGAAGGAATGGGGAACGGGAGGAGCCTTGATCCACCCACTCCCTGCACAGTGGTTAGCTTAGCTGCGCTGGTGTATCGGCAGAGCCATGCTATGCTGGGTATAGATCTGGCGTGGTTTACTCCTTCAGTGGGGAGACTGGGAGGTAGCTGGTCTGGGCTGCTGCATGAGCATTTTCATGGCCTAGCTCTTGGAGTATAAAGTTTTGGGCAGGGAGGGGACCATTGTTCTTTTGTGTGTACAATGCCTAGCACAACAGGGGATTGATCCTTGATCGAGGCCTCCAGCCGCTTCCACAATACAAGCAATGTCTCTCAGTCACCCAGCCTCATTCCTGATTGTCTTCATCCATAATTGCCTGTCCTTAATCAAGTCATGCTTCTCTCTTTGTTCCACTGTACCATCCTATGTCAGAGCCAGCAGCTTCCGCTGGCTGCTACTACATGTAAATGGTTTGTAATTTTGGAGATGGTGTAGATACTTGTGGTAGCTTGTTAAGCTGCATTAAGGAACACTTATTGTTCAGGGCTTTCCCCCAGCCTGGAGAGAACATGTACAGCTGCTAAAGCATATCCAGTTTTCACTCTATTCCCATTTGCACTCTAAGATCCATGTCATCCGGATCTTTGTGGCCGTCATTGTCTGACCCAAGTACTCCTCAGTAGATGTCAGCTCCTGGTTTAAATAATAAAACAACCCAACCTTACTGGTAGGTGACTATGTACTGCTCAGTGGCTCAGCCGCAGGACACAAAGCTAATTCCTTCTTCAGATAGGCCCAGCATCTTTTCATAACCTGTGGAAGGCAAACAGAAGAAAGCAGTTTGCTATCTGTGCTGTTGCTTAATCCTCAGTCTCCAATTCCTGCTATCAGCACATCCATGACACTTTTGTCATGTTGCAGAACAGAAGATAACATAATCCTAAATCCCAGGGACAATTTTGACCCCTCTGCAGCGCTAAGCCGTTTTTAAAGCTGTGCATATTGCATCCAATAAATCACAGCTGGTAATATTCAGTTCCTTATTTTCCCAGCCCCAAATAAAACCCTGTGTTTTCTGCTCTCTTTATTTTCTGAAGCTATTTTCAATTTTCTTTTTAAAATGTCCTTTAATGTGGCCATGTGCTTGCTGGTGACAGACATCAGAAAATAACATGCTACAGCCTTCCCCTTACTACGCTGTGCTGATTTATGGGTAGGAAGGATTACCCTGGCTGCCCAGAAAGTAATGGTTCCAGTATGTTGGTTACATGCAGTGTAAAACTGGTTCCAGAAAGCCGTGGATTTATCAAAGCGTCTAAAAGGCACACACGCAAAAAGATTCTGTGGGCCAATTTTTTTCCTCTGTTACATAGACTAACTCGACTACGTTAAGTTACCTTGGCTTTTATACCAGTGAAACTAAGCTTGGCATCTGGCCCAATGGCAGGCCCATTTAGGCATTATAAAGATTACCTGTGTCCTCATTAGCACTAACTTTACTTTTTGTACCAATATCACACAACAATGAATAGATTTATTTAAAAATCCTTCAAAATCTCAGTGGCTGGATGCCTTATGAACAGTAAGCTCCCCACGAAAACTAACTTTCTTGGATTAACATATGGGACAGGGGAAATGTTTTAGCCTGAAGGCTACAAAATTTAGAGGACCCCTTTCAAAAGTGTCTAAATGACTTGGGGGCCTACTTCTCATTGAAAGTCAATGGGAGGTAGGTTTTTAAGTCACTGCCGCATGTCTGCCCTGCAGTCAGAGGAGAGCCTGCCGCTCACGTGCAGCTTTAGACACACTAACATGGATAAAAACAGCAGAGAAGCAGCAGCAACAGCACGGGCTTCAGCTCGGCCCGTACCAGCCTGCCTGGGACTCTGGGTATGGGCGCGCATGGCCAGCTTAAGGTGCTTTTGGTCCTTGGGTGGGTACATAGAGTGGGGAGGGTGCAAGGAGCTCATACCCCTATGCAGAGACCAGGCCCGGTTGCAGTCCTTGCGTTCTCCTAAAGGTTGGGCTGCCTCTGTTGCAACTACTACAGCACTGCCAACTCCAAGCAATAAAAAAAACCATGAGGTTTCAACTATAAATAAAGTTGGGACTCATTCACTGAGCTTCAGGTTTCTGAGCCTTTGGGGTGACCTGGGTCAAGTTTTTAAGCTTTTTTCTGCAACCAGGAGGACTAGAAACATCCTTTTTTTTTTACATAAAAGTTGAAATTCTCACCTAACCACGTGACTCCAGGAGCTGGGGCTTTAAGAAAAAAATCAAATAATGCAAGACTTGCAATAAACAAATCATGAGAATTGGCAACACTGCTGCTATCTGTGAACTGCAATAATTTTCTGACCACATGGCTGCTACTTGTTTTTGAACAACTCATGGTGCAGTGGTCTGTTCAACAGCTGAGGTGGATCCACCGTCTGGCACTTGTTTGCTATTCCTGGTGTTTTTCACTGTCACTGACTGAGCAGATGTGTGTTACTTCTGACCATCCAGAAGCACCGCCACTATTCTGTTTTGCATCACAGGCCCTGGCTAGATCAGGGACCGTTAGTCTAGGTAGTATATAAACACAGAATAAGAAACAGATTGATTTCAATGGGAGTTAAACTCCTAGATACCTAACTATTTACATGTATAACTCCCAGAGTGTTTTGAAGTTTTGTCTGTGAACAAGTGATGCTAGATTTGTAAAGGATAGAAGTATTTGGCCTGACAGTGAGGTTTAAGCCAGAGCGGAGCTTGGCCTTTTTTGGCTTCAGAGGTTGTTCCAACTCTCTAGAATGGAAGCAAGATCTTGCCATCCCAGCCAAGCCTCCCAAGATGGTTTGTCTCGTGCTCCACTAAGATTTTTTTCCCTTGAATGGGAAATGGTGGTTTGAAGGAGTCTTTCAAATCCAGTTCCAATAATAAAGCACCTTGAGTATCTAGTGCCAAGTTTTTCCGAAGGGAAAAGTGGCTTTGGGTGCCTCCTTTGGGATGCCTGGCTTGGCAAGAGTTTCAGAGAGTGCTGAGGACCCACCCTCCAAAAACCAGGCTCTTTTGATGTGTTTTGAGTTGATCAAAACTGAGACACCCAAAATCATCAGTTACTCTGGAAAATCACATTCCCTCTCTTCTCTCTTTGTAAATGGAGTTACTCAGCAAATACAGTTGGCTATAAACTCCTTTTTTCCTGTTTTGAGCCTTTCAGTGCTGTGTTGGTGTCCAAGCAAGCCGCATGCCTTCTTTGGGACTGTAGACTTGAGTGTCATTGTTTTTCTCGTGTGCTGATTTCTAGACAGCAGGGAGGGCAGGGGCCCTGGTGCTGGAGGAATTCTACCAGCTGGCAGGGCTACAATCTACACAGCCAAGGTAGAGACGCGCCCTGCAATTGAAGAGCTGTCACTTTTCCCATTTTACCAAAAAATCCACAGAAAGGGAGGCGCTTTACCGCTCTCCCCGTTTAACTGTAACAGTGGAGAGTGTTCTAAATAAAGCCAGGTTTCAGAGGAGCAGCCGTGTTCATCTGTATCCGCAAAAAGAAAAGGAGGACTTGTGGCACCTTAGAGACTAACCAATTTATTTGAGCATGAGCTTTTGCGAGCTACAGCTCACTTCAAGCTCCCAACAGCATCTGACTGTATCACAAAAGTATCAGGTATGTGCCACCGCCAGGACAGAGGTGCTGTTTCAGCCATTGGAGGGGGGTGGGGTGGGGGGTGGCTGGGAGAGAACAACCCATCTGCCAACTCTTTCATGATTGCATTGGCAGCAGGTGCACAAGCCAGGGCCGCACGGTTACACTCTGACAATGGGATGGCCCCTTATAGGCAGAGATCTGTTAAACGTGTGGTTCTGCCGTGAAAAGTGGCTTTGTAAAACCAGCACTGCCCTGCTCAACCAGACCACCTGCCTGCACCCGCTAACAGCCCTCGGGGCGCATACATGTGACTGAGGCATTAGAAGGCAGTGGGGCTGCACAGGTGTGACAAAGGGCCTAATGTGGCTTGCAGAACCTCTTATTGCTGCTGATTATGATTCTCAGCAAGGAAAGAGCCCATCTTGACTCGCAGAGCAGGGGCAGAGTTGGCAGGGCTTGCAGTATAGAAAAGGTATCTTTTTTACCTGTAATCTGATAACGTTGGCTATGGCATCCTGGTGAAGATGCTCATATGCTGGAGGGAGCAATCTGTGGCTCATGTGAGCCCCTCTTTAAAAATCCGAAAGTACCATATTGAAATGTAGGTAAGGATAGTTTTCTTGCTTCTGATGGAATTGCCCCTCCCCTGCCCTGGCTGTAGCTAAATCGTATCTAATGATGCCAAACACTAATTCCTAGGGCTCTGAAGAGCAAAGGAAAGGGCCACATTGCACCAACTGTCCAGTGTGTTCAGGAAGGTCCAGAAGAGGATAGTGCTCTGACCTGACACCCCTACAAAGTCCTCACCCCCACTCAGTTTCAGAGGAAGAATGCTCCTGTGATCAGGGCACTGGTAAAGGACTCACGAGAACTGGGCTCCACCAGGGACTTTCTGTGTAATCAAGTGCTTGCAAAGTCTCCAGGGGATACTCTAGCCAGGAAAACACAGGCAGCAGGGATTTCTCCTGTTTGCAAGAGAAGAAAATGGATTTTTGGACTGTAACTGGAGGGACAGAGACCTGCTGTGATCTTTCCACTGAGGAGGCACAAGGATAGCGTGACTTGTCTTATGAATGGACGATCACAGTCATGCCTGGCTGTCATACGCTGGAAGGATTTTGGGTGAGCTTTTGCTCTGTATGACATGAGACGGTCTTGTTAGTTACGTTTAGGCTCTACAACAGGGGTGGACAAACTTTTTGGCCGGAGGGCCACATCTGGGTATGGAAATTGTACGGCGAGCCATGAATGCTCACAAAATTGGGGGTTGTGGTGCAGTCTCTGGCTGGGGGTGCGGGCTCTGGGGTGTGGCCAGAAATGAGAAGTTCAGGGTATGAGATATACTGTAGCTATAGCTACGTGCTGAGCGGAGCTGTGATCTAAAGTGTCAGTGGTAAACTGGGGTTCACAGTTCCTTTAGGAGCAGAGGATCTGGGAAATCCAGGAGGGTCCAGTGGAACAGGAGCTGAGCATGCAAAGGGGATGCTCAGAGGACACGGGGGTTGGAGTGTGCCTATTGTGAACCTATACAAAGACTGGTTTCAGAGGAGCAGCCGTGTTAGTCTGTATTTGCAAAAAGAAAAGGAGGACTTGTGGCACCTTAGAGACTGACCAATTTATTTGAGCATGAGCTATCCGATGAAGTGAGCTGTAGCTCACGAAAGCTCATGCTCAACTAAATTGGTTAGTCTCTAAGGTGCCACAAGTCCTCCTTTCCATTATACAAAGAGCGTGATGCCTGTGTAGCCCTGGAGGGCAGTGCTCGAATTGTCACCGGCTGGTGGTGGTGGTGTGGAACTGATGCACGGCAGGCACAAATGAGGCTTCCTCACGCTAAGGGCAGATGGTAGCAAGAAGCCTCGCAGCCCTGGGTATGCTGGGAAGTGTCACACACGTGCTTAATAAACTCTCAGAACCTCCACAAGATACAACTAGTGTCACAGGACTGTGGTGTTGCTCCTCTCAGCCTCCTTTCTCCCTTGCTCTAGTGTCTGTAATCAGCCAGTGTCCCAATATGACTTATCTCTCTATGGATTGTAAGCCTCTCAAGGCAGGGACTATAGAATAGCCTCCTTCCATTGGTGCAAATCCACAGTATCTCCAGTAGCTTCAATTGAGATACTCTGCATTTACACCAATGTGAGATCAGGATCTTTGTCTAGTGTGTTTGCTCAGTGCCACGCACAATTCTAGCACGAGCTCAGTTGTAAGCTTTTAAAAGAATTGTGTTAATAATCCTTTTAATTCTAGCCAATGCCTTCCCCCATATATTCTATACACAAGCGCTGCACAGGTACTTGAGGACCACACCGTCTAAAACAATCACAATAATGACAAGATAAAACAGACTGAATTAAACAGTTCTCAGATATAACCTAGGAGGCAGATTCAAAACACCGCTGGAAAAGATGTGATTTCAAATGCAGTTAATGTTGCTGTTAGACAGCTACCGTGTAAGCTGCTTCCCAAATCCCTTAACTGCTGAAATGTTAATGTTTGACAATTTCTGATGCTTATGACAGCAGAGATTTCTCCAGCCCCAATTACCCAACGTAGTTGGCTGCTCTTCCCACTTACCAAAAAAAAAAAAAAAGCCGAAGAGTTTAAGTGTGTTGAATTAGGAACTGTCACACCTTTGAATACCCCAGCTTCCATTGAAGTGAATTAGATGTTACTGTAATACAAATTATAGAGGTCACAGCTGAGATCAGGGCCCATTGTGCAGTACACGACACCTGCGTATCACCCTGCCTCGGCGCAGGGGGCTGCAATAGGTGACCTGTTGAGGTCTGTTCCAGCCTGACATTATTATGATTCTATAGTAAGAGTCAGTCCCTGCACTAAAAAGCTTATAATCTATTTAGACAGTTCCGAAAATGGAAGTATTATTATCCCCATGTTACAGATGAGGAGCTGAGGCAGAGAGTTTAAGTGACTTGGCCAAGGTCTCACAAGACTTTTGTGGCAGAGGTGAGAACTGATTAAGTCCAGTGTTTTAGCCACACAACTATCCCTCCTGCTCTCAGTTACACTTCTGTGGCAACTGCTTACTGCTGCTTCCACACTAGGAGCGCTTTGCCAATATTGTACATCGGCATAGCTAGCCCAGCAAAGCTTTCCAAGTGTAGGTCTGCCTGAAGCCCCAAAGTGTGAGGATTTGTGACCTTTCCAGAACTTGTTTTTGTGTGCGTGTGTGTGGTATTTACTATTCTAACTCTGGATAGTCTTGTTATCCAGCTAAATGTCCAATCCCCTTTGTGAGCAAAATTTAAATACAACTGCTGAACGATTCCTTGTAAATTACCAGCTTCCCCATAACTGAAGATGGGTTCTCTACATTCTTTTTTAAAAAAAACAACAGTTTATTCTGAAGTGATCCCTGTTTTCAGCTGTCAAAAAAAATAAATAAAAAAAATCCTTCCTAGGGCCATTTGAGATAAACTATGGTTCCCTGTCTCCTTTCAGTGAAAATACCAACACAGCCCTTTCCTGTACTTTTCCCCATCCTCCTTTGGTCTCTTCCTATTAGCCTTATCATTTCTAGAGCCTCCTTTGATAGATAATCCCTTTATGTTGTGCAATGATAAATCAAAATAAAGTGCACCACTGAGTGATTTTATTGTTATTAAAAGGTCAGCTGTAAGAGGGTTGCATCCAGTCACATTTCACAAAGAATTCATGGGAGGTGGATAAAAAAGAAGACACCATGGTTTTTGAATACATTTAAATGCTATGAAATTCTTACAGCGGAGATGCCAGCTCACTTCCTGCCTAGCTGCAGTCAGTTCTATGCACCACCAAAGCCTTTAATTGGGGTGAATCTCCTTCTCTTTTTTCATTTTTCTCCCCCCCTCCCCGCCCTCCTTTCCTCTGTGTTATTTTTCATGAAAAAAATGTCTCTTGGGCCAGGGGACATTGTGAAATTGAATTGAATATTTGAAATTTTGGCAAAAAGTTTTCACAAGAAAATTTCAAAATTGTTCTACTGTTTTTGACCTGCTGCAGATATGATGCTCAGTGTTAGCAGTTGTTCTGTTCTCTGAACCCACATGAGTAGTGGGGCACAGAAACCCCACAGCAGGCAGTGTGAAGTAGCCCATTAACACCTCCCCAGTCTAGAGAGGAAATGAAGGGGAAGTAGCCGGGGGACGATGACAACGTTGTTTGTGGTTTATATATTAATGTTATAAACCATTAATCCAGTGTCTCTATTCAGTCCATGATTTTTAGCAGAGTTATGAATTTAAGCTCCCAGGCTCGTCTTTTGAAAGTGTCGTGCCGGTTTCCTTTGAGGACGAGGACTGATCGGTCAGGCATAGAGCGATCGCTTTGTGAAAAGTGTTCACCCACAGGGGATGTGGCATTTTAGTCTTTTATCATTTTCCTGCGTGAGTTCACTTGCGGGTGTAGTGATTGTCTCGTTTCGTCCACCTAGCTGCTATTGGGGCATTGAGTGCACTGGAGGAGGTACACCACATGTTGTCACAGGCAAGTGTAGGACCCATGGATCTTGAAAGGTGTGTTGTGGTGGAGGGTGTTGATCATTGTAGGAGGGGAGACACGGCTGCAGGTTCCGTAGGAGGGTCTGGTGCTGCTTGGAGTGGGCAGGATAAGGGAGCAACAACAATAACAAAAGAGTATGTTTACACAGACAAGCGGTATGTGCGATTCTCATCCAGAAGTAGTGGTGAGCCCAGCCAGCACCTACCATTGTCAGACGGCCTGCTCACACCAGGTGTCAATTTAGAGCCTGCTTTCAGGGGTGGGGAGGACCCACAGCTCCTATCACGCCTTTAGCTTCGCGGCAGTTAATGGAGTGTGCACCAGCTGAAGAGCTGCTCCCACTGTAGACTTTCAAAGCATCGAAAAGGTTGAACTTCGAAGGCTGAACCATCCGAAACAGTGGAGTTTGCCAGAGTGGAGGCTGCACTTGCATTCGTTGTGCACCCAAGGGCATCAAGGGTTAGACCGAGTTTTGGACCCCCATGGGTATCCAGTGACACCATGGGAAGTTTTGGATGACAAAGGAATGCATGATCAAGCCCTTGGGCTCCCAGTCTGCAAAATCCATTTAGAACAGGGCAATTGCCCAACTCGAACTGGAAGCGCAAAGCGCAGCAAATACCTAACAGGTATCATGAAAAATCAACAAAAAAACTGATCAGAACTTTCTCAAACTTTAAACAAACGTTTCGACAGAGTTTTGGGCAAAGATTCTGGTCACTTCTAAGTGTAAAGAGAACCACTTACTCCGCCCACTAGTCTTTCTACTCTGGTGGCACAGGGATATCACAGATGATCCAGCGCTGGGGCAACTGGCTGTGATTTTCAAAGGAGCCTAAGGGAGTTAGGTGCCTTTTGAAAATCCCCTGGATTATTACTATTATTATTATTAGATGGCCTTAAAAGGGATGAAGCTTGAAGCTTACTCAAAGCATTATTGAAAACCCAAGTGGTTTCTACAAAGAGTGTTAACATCATGCTCAATTATTTAATAAAATAACTGTATACATTAAGTTACTGTAAACTTTCTTTCTTTAAACTATTTCTTCAGATGATCGGTCCCAAGCAAAGATAGCGATAGCCATACATCCTGCTGCATAGCTAAAATAAAGTATTGTAGATTTAACCTATTCAGAGTGAATGTTCAGTAACCTCCGTAACACCATGTTTTCAATAGCATTTTAATTGCCAGCGCAGTGTGTCCCCCTGCCGCCCATGGGTGATCCTGCAGTTAAGGCCTGGCATGAGGAGTGGAATTTGGGAGTTTTGCAATTTCTTCACATTTCTACCACAAGCTTTCAGTGTGGCTTTGGGAAAGTCACTTAGCCTTTCTCTCTCTCTCATGTTCCCCGTCTGTAGGAAGGGGTGACATCGTTTTCAGTATATATACACAACTCCTATGTATTATCCACCACACATTTCACAATGATTGTGATGACAAGTGTGACACAGGATTTCTGTAGAGGCCTACCTGACATTCTTTGGTGAGAATCTATCTAGCATGTAGATACCAGACCCAGGGGATCCATTGTAACCTTTATGCACCCCTGTGTCCTCTGCCAGTTGACATGAAGAGGTCAGTGGATCACAACATACTTAAGTCCATTGCTGAAGCCAGGCCTATAAAATGGAAAGAATAGAGATGTATTTTTTATTGGCTTTTCTGTGGCACTCAGTGTATGATCTGAGACTCTCATAAAGAGAGCCTCTTACTCGGGTCCTCGCTGTGACAATTGGAAACATTATATTCTTAAGGTCTGTGATTTGCCGCTGGTCACCACAGGTGAGAAACAGTTTTCTCTCAGAAGAGAAATGTTTATCTGTCTGTCTGGCTACATGTAAATTGAGTGTTGTATGGTTCACAATAGGCGCTCATTTGCAGGCTGAGCAAAATTGCCCCACTCTGCTCAGCACTGGTGAGGCCTCAGCTGGATATCGTGTCCAATTCTGGGCACCATACTCTAGGAAAGACAAATTGGAGAGAGCCCAGAGGAAATTAAAAAAAAAAAAAAGACCTTTGAGGAAAGATGTAAAAAACTGGACATGTTTAGTCTTGAGAAAAGAAGACAGGGGGGCGGGGGGACCTGATAACAAATATGTTAAGGGCTGTTATAAAGGGGACTGTGAAAAATCATTCTCCATGTCCACTGAAGGTCGGAAAAGAAGTAATGGGCTTAATCTGAGGGTTAGATGATAGGAAAAAAATTCTAACTATAAAGGTAGTTATGCTCTAGGCTTCCAAGGGAGGTTGTAGAATTCCTATCATTAGAGGTTTTTAAGAACGGGTTGGACAAACACCTGTCAGGGTGGTATAGTTTTACTGGTCACACTTCAGTGAAGGGGGCTGGACTTGATGATCTCCCAAGGCTCCTTCCAACTCTATATTTATATGATTCTATGAAAATGGCAAATCAGTTACTCTTTCCACACTTTGGTTCCCCAACCCTAAAATAGGACTATTAATACTTCCCTACCTCTGAGAGGCAAGGAAGGTAACAAACATAAATGGAGCTTAGGTGCTCTCAGTTACTACAGCTAATGGAACCATATAAGGAGAGGGCTGTTACATAAGTTGGACACTGTGCTGGGCTATCCTATAGACAGTAGAACTTTCAGGTACAGAGTCGGAACATTTCCAGCAAGTTCACTTAATAGGAGCTAATGTGCTGTGCGGAGCTGCCTCTCTCCCTCGGTTACAGTTAAGAAAAAAACCTTTTTGTTTAGAGAGAAAAACAAATAAATGCATCCTTGTGTCTCTCAGGGCATGTCTACACTTACCTCTGGAGCGATCGATCCAGCAGGGGTCGATTTATTGCGTCGAGTGAAGATGCGATAAATCGACCGCTGAGCGCTCTGCTGTCAACTCCGGTACTCCACCAGAGCAAGAAGCATAGGCGGAATTGACGGGGGAGCATCAGCAGTCGACCTACCGCAGTGAAGACACCGTGGTAAGTAGATCTAAGTACGTCGACTTCAGCTACGCTATTTTTGTAGCGGAAGTTGCGTAACTTAGACCGACATAGCGCCCCCCCCCCAAGTTTAGACCAGGCCTCACTCTTCCTCTCTGCGAGCACATGCCCTCTAGTGTACAGAGGGGTGGGAAATATCTAAGAGCCTCTTAGGCCTTGTCTACACTAATCCTGTAAACCACTTTAAATTACACTCATTAAGTTACATACATTTGTAACTTAAGTTGACATAACTTACAGCAGTGTCTACACCACGCTATGTCAACGGGAGATGCTCTCCTGTCAATATAGCATCCGCCTCTCGGGGAGGCGGAACACTGAAGTCAACAGGAGAAAGCTCTCCCATCGACTTATTGCGTCTTCTCCAGACCTGCTAAATCAATGCCCGCTGCATTGATCGCAGCAGCACTGATTTAGCCCGTAAAGACAAGCCCTTATTCAAGTACTGGCATTGCATCCCTTTGTTGAGAGTCAATAAGCATGGAACTCCAAGGTGCCTTTTTATTACAAACTAGAATGGCACTTGAAGGATCCGTGCTTAACTCTAGAGCAGGTGCCTTGTAATCAGCGGGGCCCCGCAGGTTGTAAATCAGGGTATAGTTATTTTCATCATAGCAGATATGGGGTAAATTCTGCTTTTTGCTTCGATTCTTACACACACACACATAAGTGCTGGGCTCTAGTGTTACCTTTACAATGTCAACTGAAGATCAGAGACTTTTATGACAATAGAGATTGCTTTGTGAGAGCCTGAGGTTTGCCAAGTCTAAGACAGCAAAAGTCTTTGTAACCTAGTGGAAGCTGTTCCAAACAGATTGTGCATTTTTGCCAACTACCCAGCAGCAAGCTCCCAGCAAGAGACTTGGAAAGGTGATACATGGAGCATAGATAAAAGACATAATTATGCCAAAAAAAGTCTGGTTTATGATGTTAGAAAGTTCTTGTGTGTGTGTGTGTGTGTATCTATGTACAGAGATGTATTTATTATTGGTTTCCCACATATCATTTTATACTTTCCATCATATTTCAATTTTATATTGTATGATATAAAAATATGGACTTTCTGTACACTGTGTTACAAAATGATTAGAAATTTCCAGCTGGAAAGCTTGTCATATGCAATATATAATACAATGGAACCACCTGGTCTTTAAAACCCCCCACAACTCTATATTTCAAAAATAAAATAAAAAAGAAGAAACCCTTGTCAGAAGCAATCTGTTTTCCTGGAATATTCTGGGTGTAAAAAGTAGCTCTAACAACCTTGTAGTGTATGCACAGAAAATAGATGAATACATGAGCTGTTAGCTCCTGCTAAATTGTAATGGAATTCTAGTAGCATTATGTATCAGAGCCATGTGTATGTAATGGGCTGGATTCAGCCCTGGGGTCAACTGGTGCAACTGCCTGGGTCTTCAGAAAATCTTGAAGACCACGTTTGTATTGCCAGATCCCAATGGGGGAGAAAGGAGGGCAGCAGACACTTGGGTGGACAGCAAATTCAGACTTCCCAACTTCTGCACGTGATGCAGCACCCCTCTCTCTTGGCCCTGAAGACAGCCACCTACTGTAGATTTGATTCATCATAATTAAGCAGCTGAAGAGCAGGAAAAGGAGCCTCGTTTGTTCTTCTTCAGGGAACTAATGTAATTCTGCATTTTTGTAATGGTAACGGGATACTAGACTAATGAACCATGGCCATGTACACCCCATCATTACAATCCTGCAGTAGGAATAGAACCAAGGACCTTCACAGCAAAAACACAGACCTTGAGTTAAAGCTGAATGTCATTAGCTAGCAGTTAGCTGCAGACTGTCACTGCTAGGGCCAGATACCAGTAGGAGACATTAGTGCTCACTCTAAGTAAATTTATTATGGTAGGGTATAGCTATAGGTATGCAAATGATGATGATGGTGGCTAACAAACTGGTCCAGATAATATAAGCAATCCCCAGGTACCTACCCCTGAACTATCACCCATTCTTAGAACAAAACCCTTTCAGAGGTTCTTGTACCAATCATAGAATCACAGAACATCAGGGTTGGAAGGGACCTCAGGAGGTCATCTAGTCCAACCCCCTGCTCAAAGCAGGACCAATCCCCAACTAAATCATCCCAGCCAGGGCTTTGTCAAACCTGACCTTAAAAACCTGTAAGGAAGGAGATTCCACCACCTCCCTAGGTAACGCATTCCAGTGCTTCCCCACCCTCCTAGTGAAAAAGTTTTTCCTAACATCCAATCTAAACCTCCTCCACTGCAACTTGAGACCATTACTCCTTGTTCTGTCATCTGCTACCACTGAGAACAGTCTAGATCCATCCTCTTTGGAACCTCCTTTCAGGTAGTTGAAAGCAGCTATCAAATTCCCCCTCATTCTTCTCTTCTGCAGACTAAACAATCCCAGTTCCCTCAGCCTCTCCTCATAAGTCATGTGCTGCAGCCCGCTAATCATTTTTGTTGCCCTCCGCTGGACTCTTTCCAATTTTTCCACATCCTTCTTTTAGTGTGAGGCCCAAAACTGGACACAGTACTCTAGATGAGGTCTCACCAATGTCAAATAGAGGGGAATGATCACGTCCCTCGATCTGCTGGCTATGCCCCTACTTATACAGCCCAAAATGCCGTTAGCCTTCTTGGAAACAAGGGCACACTGTTGACTCATATCCAGCTTCCCGTCCACTGTAACCCCTACGTCCTTTTTTGCAGAACTGCTGCCAAGCCATTCGGTCCCTAGTCTGTAGCGGTGCATGGGATTCTTCCGTCCTAAGTGCAGGACTCTGCACTTGTCCTTGTTGAACCTCATCAGATTTCTTTTGGCCCAACCCTCTAATTTGTCTAGGTCATAATTTGTCTAGGTGACCTTGTTACTATGGTTCTAAAAGCCCAAAGCGCTTGGTAGCGATTAGTCTTGGTGAGGTGGTAGCAGGAAATAAATCAACAGAGACGGGGCCATCCAACCAATAGGGGGCTGGCACAAACAGCACCACACAAGACTGCATTCACTTAGAACTGCACTTTACTCTAGTCTGAGGCGCTTACATATGTCCGCAACAGATTAGTTAAACACCCCAAAAATCAATAATTACCAAAGTCTGGAGCAGTTTTTGAGTGGTAGAACAACAGCTGTCTGATTGGCCCGTCTTTCAACTGCCATTGTGAACCCTAAACTGTGTCCATGAAGTGCCACTGAAGAGTCCACCTACCTCATACTTTCTCTCCTTATTTATTGGGTTCGTGTAACATAACATATCAATAAGAAAAAGTAAGCAAACAATTTCAAAGCTTAAGCGAGAAGTTTCCACAAACCATTAATTAGACAGAGGTGTTTTTGCACAACCCGCATGATTTGAGTACCCTGACAAACACATCCCAAAGGGCAGACATAGATAAGTTTCCCATTTTTCCAAAACACGTCTCCGCTATTTCAACAGAGATCTTATCAGGATGGACAAAGGGTCGGCTCCCGCCTTGACTCCCCTTTCCCCGCCCCCACATGCCTGGCTTCTTGCTTCGATATGCTAAAGCTCTTTCAGAGGCCTGCTGAGACCTACTTATTTAGCTGCTTTTGGCCATGCGTGTGATAATCGATTTTCCAATTATCGGTAGTGGGCATTTTGCTGGTTTGCCAAAATCTCCCCATACAACCTGAATGGGAAGCATCAAATATGGCAAAACATTCTTACTGAATTTCTGGTTGTGAAAGGATTGCCCACAGAAGATGGAAGTGGGGGAGCTGGGCCTAGCCACTAGACTCCTAAAGACTAAGTGGATGCCAGCCAGCCACTTGCCCTCAGAAAGTGAATGGGGGAAAGAATATACCACCTCACCCCTTGAATAGACCAGAGGGAGCGATGGCCGCTTAGTCAGTAGGGATGGGCCAGTAGCATAGTGCCTCAGATTTATGTAATACTTAGATGTTATTCTGTTTTTCCCAGCCCTCTCCTGTTACCCTGGAATTTGACATTCCTGTGTGCACCCCAGAACTTGACAGTACTGCAGTCAGCCATTTTGTATGTTCAGCCACTGCCAGCTGAAAACCAAACATCACATAGCTAGGAATAATCTTAGTCCTTTGTGAGATGAGGTCAGACAGGTGCATACTTGTAGTTTGTTAATCAGAATGGGAGGGTGGGACAGAAAGTTATGGAAGAGAGTGAGCGAATAGTGACCTTGGTTTTAGGTGCACACAACTTTACCAGATGGCCAGAACTGTTTCATTCCAGTAAGTCAGGAGTTTCTCCTTTTCCTGGACTCTTCACATGGTGCTGTGTAGTTTCCTTCTCTCCAGCAGCCATCTTCAGGGAGTTGGCGTATTGCCTAAGATAGTTGGTATCTTCAGCTGGTGGTGCAAGTCTTTTTGGTTGAGGGCTTCTACTGGACATTGTCAAGGGCCATGGGTGTCTGATACATCTTTAAAGGATCAGCAGCAACTCTTCATTCCATTGAGTAGGAGGTTATGTTAACTCACCTGTGGACCCCAGCTGGGTAAGATGGTAATGCCACAGAGGGACTCCAAACGTCCTGGGGCTGGTGATGCAGTGTTTTCAATGGAGGGTCCTCAACTTGTGCACTGATGATGTTGGTCTTTAAAGCATGGGCAAGATGTCTCTGTTTTCTCAGATATGTGCTTGAGGTGCTGATTCAAAGGAAGAGGGATTGATTTTGAGGGGGGAATGGGGTATGTTCTTTCCCTCCATCTTTACATACAAAAAGAAATGACAATATAGAAACACACCAAGCAGAATGCTGTCTGAGGTGGAGAAGAGGGACGGATCATAATGAACGTCCACCCTTATATTATTTTTCTTTGTGGTACTGGCTAAAACAAGAGGACATGGTCTGGTCTAGCTTTAATTGAATGGGTTGGCAGGCTGTGACACTGACATCCCTTCCACGGGATTTCCCATAGGAGGGATGCAGAACACTTAATGTGATGATTAGACTCTAAGGTCACAAGTAGAAGAAGGATTTGTCAAGCTCGGTGTACACTGTGTTTCTCTTCTGCTTCAGCCTAGTGCTTTAGGAGGAGGAGACAGGGCAAGTGGCTGTTATTTAGATTCCTACAATCATTCCTTCACAGAAATCATGTAAGGTTGGGGGCAGGGAATTTCATTTCTAGTAAGACTAAGCTGCTTTTATTAGATGATGGGCTAATTTGCAACCTTTGTATAATGCAGCTTTATTTGCACTGCATTATCATTTCACTGATGGGTACCGTGAGCTCTCAGCCACTTTGGGGAACTCTCTAAATTTGCCTTTCATTAGGTATTAATGAAGTGTTAATAGCTCACAAAAGCTATTTGTGAGCAAACACCATGTGTGATTTGAGCAATCAGCCCATGTGCTACATTAATACAGGATTAGCAGGGATGCAACATATCCCGCTTTAATACTAATTTTATTCTCCCATTATTTACCTAGTTTGCATGTAGTGTAATGGCCTCTGGAAGGGCCTGTGTTGTCTCTCCAACAGGATGAACTGCTGTATCTTAAGGATTGATCACTTTGATATCAATCTCTTTTTGAGGAATGACTAGGGGTGGGATGACCTGTTTAATGACTATTTACTGCTTAAATGCATATTAAGACAAGCATGTACTCCTTTGTTCACAACAGGTCTGTTTGCCCAGTTTGGTGCTTCATGAGTCTGCACATGTATTTTTAACATCATGCAGGGGGGAATATAACTTTACATATAATGCTGCTACACACATTTTACCATGATATTACTGAACAGCAAATAAGGCGTTTTCAAATGGTACCTCACAAGACATACTTTGTAGAAAGATTATTGCAACAGTGTAAATACAAAGGTGCATTCTGCCAGTGATCCTCCTGCCGTTAACCTGTCCTCCCATTCAAGTAATGCAATGGTAAAGCAAATGCACCCCTGGATGATGATATGCTCCTCAAGAGGAAAGGCTGAAGGTTTGAGACAAAACCTCTCTTGGCTTGATGGACTTGGGTTCTGTTCCTAGTTTTCAAAGGTAGGGTGCTTTAATAGCAAATCCAAATGCCACATTAGGATGCTCAAATCAAGCCAGGTGCATCAAGTGGGAATTTCAAGTCAAATTCTTCCCCAGTGTACTTCGGTTTAAGTCAGGGGAGTGCCCCAACAATGATCTTTCTCGGCTAGCTGGTTGTAAGAGCATCCAAATGCTGGATTTGGACATCCTGTTAAGAAGTTACTTGAAAACCAGGATCTTCACATTACTTTAGAGGAAGTTTTTCCTCCCATTTCTCAGAGTTTCTTCCTTCTGTAAATATACTAAAAGGAAAGTGGAAATGCTCGTTTGCCTTCACAAAGCCAAGGGGAAAGTCTGAAATCCAGCTGAAACTCCAGATCAAATTCACACCTGGTGTGAACAGGTACACTTTATTGGCGCTGCTGAAGTTAATGAGAGTGGTGTCCACTTATACGTGATCTGAAATGAGGCCTCCACATTTCTAAAACTGTCTTCCTTGTAATTGCAGCTTATATTATAGATTAGGTCTACTACAGTTTGGACAATCTTCGGCTTTACTGGACATACTGGGTTACATTGAAAACAAGTTTCCCGCTCAGCCTGAAGAGGAAATACTGTCTTGTGATTGGACCTGGGATCCAAGGCTTCTGGGTACTTTATTCATCTCTGCCACTAACTAACTCTGCAATCTTAAGAAAAGTCACTTCACCTCTAGGTGACTCAGTTACCCCAACTATAAAATGGGGGTGGCACTCTCTGTACCTCCCATGCCATTAATATTTATAAAATACTTGAAGATCCTTGGGCGGAAGATGCAGTACAGTGGCAAAGTATAAGTGATTGTATCACCCTTGCTTCTATGAGTTTGTCAACTGTAAGTTTACTTTGTATTAATTCCCTTTAACGGTAAAAATAAGCCCCTTTCAGTCTGTACCAGGTGCTATCTGTAAAGGGGGTAGATTTATAAAGGAAATACCATGAGCAACTTAATCACAGCAGTTGCAAAACTCCCGTAATCCTTTGCTTAGCCATGACCCTCCATGGGATGTTACCTTGGCCCTAGACTGTCTGCATACGGCTGAGGAATGGAATTGCTCATTAAGGAGACTTTTCTGTCAGACTTGTCACACTCCAACTTTCAGTTCAGGCCTGGAGGGTTTCCAAGCTCAGACTGATTGGGGCTGATGAGACATGGTTATGTAAAAATCCTGGAGGATATGAGCATCTCCTGGCTAGAAGATAGCAACTTAGCGCCATGTGACCCCTTTCATGCCATACGGTTAGCAGCACAACTCAAAGGGGCCGTGCAGTCCCACTCGTTTACAACATTGCGCTAAGGAAGTTGGCGCTAAGGAGCTGACCATAGAATTTTTTGTATCAAGAAAACTCTTTAGGTAACAAAACATTTTCTGAAGACAAGGTTAAAAACTCAAAGTTATGATCTGAGAGAGAGGCCCAAACCAAACCTGCTGAATTTTGTGTGTTCAAAACTCAAAACTCAGACCCATATTTTGCAAATGACCATTCTTGGTTTTTTGTTTTTCTTTTTTTGAATAATGGGTTGAACCAACTGACTAGATCCTCACACATCTTTGTAATGGGGAGGGTAATTAATCATTGACGCAAATTGCCAAGGAATGCAGTGTGTTGTCTATCGCTTAGGCTGGAAATTGAGATTGGATCTCTTCTGAAAAGATGGAGTAAAATGTTCAAAAGCGCCCGAATCCCAGTTTCAAAAGTCACTTAGGCGCCTAAGTCTCATTGACTCTCACTGAGATGCTCCTAAGTGCCTAAATCTCTTTTGAAAATGGGACATAGAGGCCTCAGTCACTTAGGCATGCTTGAAAATGTTGCCAGTGCTCCACTGCAACCACGAATTATTGGGCTAGATGCAGGAATGATCAGTTGAAGTTCTCTGGCCTGTGCTATGCAGGTGCTCAGACTAGATGATCATAATAGTCCCTTCTGGCCTTATGAGTCAACTTGAACTTTATCATATAAATAAATAAACCAATACTGCTAACCTACGCCAGTGTAATCGTGTTGGAGTAGGTTAGCAAAGCTGTGTACGGCTGCCGGGTGTCAGCACTATCCAAACACTGATTTAGTCACTGATGTCAGCAACTGTGCCTCTGAATTTGCACAGGGAGCACATCTGCTGCGTAAGGTCACTGAAAGCACTGCTCTGTACCGAAAAATGACTCTGTAAAACTGACTTTACACAGATGTTCGCCCTCTGCAAATTCAGAGGCATCGCTGCTCAGGCTAGTGACTAAGTCAAGGTTTGTGTAAATCTGACCCCACAGTGATCTTACATACTTTGGGAAAGTGAGTTGTATTCTGATTTGGTTTGCCTATCATCTAGACACCTAGTAAACAGGGTCCAATTGCAGAAGCTTTAGTGTTGGTAATGATGCATGGGACAGAGAACTCCTATCTTAGTTACTTAACTGGTTCCCAAACCCCTAGTATTTTGGGGCAGGGAACCATCTGTTTGTTCTGTGTTTGTACAGCATCGAACATAATGGCGTCATGGTCCACGACCAGAGCTCCTGGGCACTATCACCATACAAAAATAGACCCCAAGCACCTCACCAAGGTTACTGTGTTAACCCTCACAGGACCTTGTGAGGTAGGTAAGTTTTCCTCTGGGTTATTATCCCTGTTGTACAGATGGAGAACTGGAGGCAGTGTGACTAAGGCCTAGAGCTTCAAAGGTATTTCGGAACCTGAAATCAATGGAAGCTCGGGACCAGCTCCCCAAAGGGATTTAGGTGCCCAATTGCCAGTTTAGACACCTACATACAAAATTTAAGGCCTCAACCACCTCGCTTAGCTGTCATGAAATGCTGTAAGTGTCAAAACTCCCACAGTGCCCAGATTTCTGCTGGTGGTCATGTGCCAAGCCACCTTAGTGCTGATGCCTGGCACCTAGCTCATGCCTAAACCCGGGTGGGATCTCAGACTAGGCATTCACCACCTAGCTTGTCTGAGGGGCCTGATCCAGTAGGCCTGCTCAGCGCATGGTTACTGGAGTGGGCCCAACACAAAACAAGAGATGGCAGGGGTGGTGTCCCCATTGTACCCAGGGGTTAGAATACTCATCCAGGATGTGGGAGACATGCGGTCAAAGCCCTCCTCTGCCTTATGTTGAGCAAGGCGTAGAGAAAGATGCCTAACCCATGGCAGGCCTAAGGCCAGGAGAGGGTCACCACTGTGGTGGGAGAAGCCTGCCCCTCTCCTCAGCATGTCCGATTGGCTACCATAAGTGGCTTCCTGCTTAGCATGCTGGGTTTTATGACGCCCATTCTTAGGCACTTATCTTGCTCCATGCATGGTACAGGGAGCCTGGGTGCCTAAAACTATGTTTACACTACAAAATTACGTCAATCTAAGTTGTGTCGGCATACATCCGCTGCAGTTACTACTTCGCTTGTGTATGCGCACACCACTCGCCTTGTGTTGGCCGTGTGCATCCTCACCAGGGGCGCTTGTATCAGTGCGGAGCATGGTGCACCGTGAAGAGCTATCCCACTGTGCAACTTTGCCACCATCCAGCGCAGGGTGTTTTGGGAAGTTTTTGCAGTGCCTGATGGGGTCAAAACGAGTCATGCAGGGGGTGTCTGGGTTCACTTTCCCATAAAGCAGTGTTCTCCATCCCATAATTTCATCTGCAGCCCATAATACTTTGTGTCTCTTTTCAAAAATCCCTGCAAACATGGAGCAGCTAGAGAAGGCGCGATGGTTCTGGGCTCGAGAAACGAGCACTGACTGGTGGGATCACATTGCAATGCAGGTTTGGGATGACGAGCAGTGGCTGCAGAACTTTTGGATGCGCAATGCCACCTTCCTGGGTCTGTGTGCCGAACTCGCCCCCGCCATCCAGCACAGGGACACCAACGTGAGAGCACCACTGAGAAGTGAGTGGTGATTGCACTGTGGAAACTTCTCGCAATGTCCAATGGCGGCTACTGGTCAGTCGGGAGTCAATTTGGAGTTGGGAAAAACCACCACAGGGGTCACTGTCATGCACATGTGCAGGGCCATTAATTGACTCCTGCTATGCAAGACTGTGATTCTGGGCAATGTGCAGGACATAGAGGATGGTTATAGCTGCTTGCCGTGTCCTGCATAATAGCTGTGAGGCAAAGGGGGAAAAATTTCCACTGGGGTGCCGGGCGGAAGTGGTGTGGCTGTCTGCTGAATTTGAACAGCCAAACGTAACAGCTATAAGAGCTCAATGCGGAACTACATGGTTCAGGGAGGTTTTGAAAGACCATTTGAACAGTGTGCTGGAGTCGTGTGTGTGCTTCCTGGCCCTGCTCTTTTGCAACCCAGTATGAAGGTTGCAGTGAGTGTTGTGTGTGTAGGAATATGACATTGCCAATGCACCTATTACTATGGTCTGAGAATGATGCTATAGATTCTGTGATAAAAATAAAATAACAGGAAATTGCTGGGGATCAGACCCACTCAGCACCAGCCAGCATATGGTCCAAAAAATAGAATTTTATTCTGTAACATGAATCAGGAAAATAAAAAAAAAACATTTAGAACTTTATAAACCCTTCATAAATTACGAGAACACAAGTTATGAAGGGGAAAGACTGGTCATTTCCATTTCAGGCACACATACACCAACCGTGTCTTTAGCCAATGGGTAGCTGTGATTGTCTCTAATGTCCCCTGGGGTGGAGTGGACGGGTCAGTACCGTGACTCCTGATGCCACAGGGAATGTAGGGAGGTCCTGACATGGAGCTATAGAGAGCGAGGCAAGCACGGGCTTCTTGGACCTAGATGGCTACCTGAGTCTGCCTTTCTCATCTCCACTCTTTCCTTCTCCAGGCTGTCTGCAAGGGGTATCTTCCGGGCCCTGGGCTTGTTCCCTGATGCAGCACGAGCCTGTAGCTTCTCCTGTAACATGTCATCCCACGTCCTCTTCATTCTCCTCCTTATCTGGCTCAGACGTTCAGCGGGTGGGTAGGGGGAGACCCTCAAGGCCTCAATAGTATCAGTTGCGCATACAACACCCAGAGGTACCACTCTCAGTGTAGGCACAACAGATATTGAAATGTCAGATACTGAACTCACTCCCCTTGATCCCAGAAAGTTGTTAGCACTACGCTCTCACTTCTCCTTGGGTTTGATACGGCACGTCACAGCACCAGCCCTGGTGAGTATGGCCCTTGGGGTTGCGGGGTGGGAGTGGGGGAATGAAGCGGGGATAGCTCACAAGCATGAATACATGTGTACAGGGCAATGGGACTGAATACTGGCTCCGTTTTCCACAGGGGGTGGTGATATTAGCTGAGCTCTCACTCCTGAGGGAAACAGAGGCAGAGAGGGCCTTAGCCTGTACGCTGCTAGCCTGTGTACTGCAGCGGTGCCTGCTGAAGTTACCACTGAGTGGCGTGGGAAAACGTCCTGCCGCTGCTGAAGAAATAAGGCAGCCGCCCCAGAAACCTTCGGTAGAGGATTGTAGCGTACGTCCATGGATGCTTCATGGAGATCGCTATAGAGGATTCATGGGACGTCCCCGTGCACATAAACAAACTGCTCTGTGTAGCCCCCACTGCCTAACTCTAGAGGGGATTGAGATGCAGAGAACAACTCTGCCTCTCTTGATTATTCCACTGCCTCTTCCTACACACGTACAAATGAGTAAATCAACAGATGTGTCCTGCTGCTTTGCGGGGGGTGCAATCCCCGTAATGTTAAAGCAAACGGCATTCTTACCGGCGCTGCCTTTCCCTGCATCTGGGTTGCCTGCACTTGACTGATGGGACTGGCTGAATTGCAGTGCAGTCAAAAGCAGGTCCTGGCTCGCTGCACCGCTGGATCCCCTGACTCCCATACGCCTCCTCTTCTTCCTTGTCTACCTCCTCCTCCTCGCTGTTCATGGCGGGGGCCTGTGACGCTGGCTCCTTGGAAGTATCCACAGGCTCTTGGGGGTGGGGGTGGGGTCTCCGCTGAGGATGGCTGACAGGTCTCTGTAAAAGCGGCAGGTTGGCGGCTCTGCACCAGGTCTGTCAATGGCCTCCCTGGCCCGCTGGTATGCAGCCCCTTGGCTTGCACGTGGCGCTGCTCCTAGTGCCCGTCGTATCCCTTCTCCTGCAGCCCGAGCGCCCTGCGCACAGATGTCGATGTTTCTGCGGCTGGTTGGTAGCTGTGTCTGCAGCCCGGGAGAGCCAGGACCGCCCACGTTCTCCAGGCAGGGGTGTGTCTGCAGTGTGTAGCCGCCATGGTCAGCAGCACACGATAATGGAGGGCAGCGAGGTGTGCTCACCAAGCCGAGCAATCAAGAAAAATTGCTGGGGATTTCAAGGAGGGATGGGCAGCTTCCTATCTGCCTCACCCCGGGCAGCAGAGGTCACACCAGTGAGCAGAGCAGGCGGGGAGGGGGCATTGTGGGACAGCTCCTGTGGGCCAGTAACAGTCGATGTACGTAGTGCAGTGTCTGCCCTGACACTGCATTGCCCATGGCTCTATGTTACTCGGGGGGGGGGGGGGGAGGGGGGTGGCGTTATTAAGTCTCTGTACTGGGACAGTTACGTTGGCGGGAGAGAAGTTTAAGTGTAGCCATATCCACAGCAGGAGTGCGACATAAGCTGCCTTGCGTCAACCTAACCATGTCGTGGAGACCAGGCCTAACTCGGGACTGTGGATTCCACTAGGCAGCAGGGTACCTAAATGTTAGGCATTATAATGCTAAGTCTAAGGCCTTTGATGGTGCTAGCCCCAGGTGCCTTAATACCTTTGAGGCTCTGGGCCAAAGTGACTTATCCAAGGTCACCCATGGCGGGACAGTCTGCTATGCCCCAGGCTGGCACCCACTAGAGCCATCGTGGCTCTTGGCTTCGCTGTCAGATTCCAGGGAGCGATTGCAAGGCTGACTGATTTTACAACCCTAAACAAATCCCATCACCATGCTATGTGGAAATGGCTTGGACTGACATAGTGTCTCTGAGCGAAAACAAGGCTGGAATTCATGTGTAAAGCGCCATGTCTCGGAGCAGCCACCATCAGGGGCCAAATCAGTTTGCAGACGTTCTTTGAAAAAAATCCTTCAGCAATAAGAGAGCTTGAACATGCATGTGAATGAGCCACTTGGCAGCTACCTCGTGACAAATGGTGCTCATGCAACAGCTAAAACATATGCTAATATAATTACTACTCCGTGGACCTAGTCTCGCAATTGCTCACCATTTAAGAAATACGCTGGATTTGTAGAAGGGCACTAACCTTGTAAAGCTGATATTTATACAAATCACTGGCACATAAGAGTGACTAATCTAAAACAGACGAGTGGGCCTGTCCAGTCCCGGAGCGTGGCTGAGCCCAGGTGCATCAAAGGGGCACGGCTGACCAACTCTCCAAAAGCGCTCACTTGCCTATTTGCATCACTGCCCCTGTCAAAGTGTCCCTCTTCTGGGCCACTTCTTTTGGTGCCTAAAGGGGAGCTGAGTGCTTTTGGCAATTTAACCCATTGAACCCATGTTTAGAAGTTAAAGCCGAAGGTTATTCCTGGCTTTGCCACAGTCTTCCTAAGAAACCTAGGCAAGTCCCAAATTCGCTGTGTCAGTGTCTGCCAGCTGGACAATGGCGACAATGCTCCTCCCCACCTTTGCTGCTGGTGCGTTAAAATTCTCAGCTGAAAGATGCTAAGTGCAAGATGTGACGTCCACTCTTCTAACTGTGCACAATTTTATTGGCCAGGAGGGAGATTTTTTCCCCATCTCTGGCTGGACGCATATCCTAATAACCAAGAGCAGGGCCATCCCTGGGGTCGGGGATCGGGGGGGCGGAAGAAATCAGCATAGGCGCGGGAACTAGGGGGGTGGGGTTTTGCAGCACGCCCAGGATCCCAGCTGTCGGCCCTGGGTGCCCGGGATCCCGGCTGCCACCCCGCACCAGGGGCTCTGCTGCTGCTTGGGGCTTTGCTCCTGGCCTCAGCTGGGGGGGTGGGTGGAAGAGTGGCATTTGAACAGGGGTTAGGGGCTGGCTTTCAGTACCCCCTACTATTAAAAATGTTCCAGTGCAGCTGCAAATCAGCCCCCTCCGGCGTGGGGGCCCCACTCTGCATCGGCAGCTGGGCTGGCAGGATGGATCCGGCCTGGTGCTGGGCTGCCTGCTGCTGCTGGCTGTTGCCGGCGCCTAGGTGAGGCTATTGTTGGCCATGGTGTCACGGCAGCTTAGGGCTCTGGCCAGGGTGGGGGACTTGCTGCACCGGGTCTTCCGATCGCCCCCCTAAAGCGCAGGGCCTGGAGCAGTTGCCCCAATTCTCCCTGCCTAAGGGATGGCTCTGACCAAGAGGCCCTCATCTTACAAAGCTGCTGTGGGCTAATGGACTGAAGTGCAACTTTGTGTGTCTGATCCAAAGCCCGCCCCATTGTCTGACTTTGGAGCCACAAGCCTATGCTTGTACTAGCTAGTAAAAAACATTTGTTGAATCTAGACCAGCCATTTTGACCAGACAAGGAGTAGAGTGATGGCTGGACATATACTAGTCCTGGTGCTTGACGCGTCAATGGTCCGGAGTGGGGGGTGCGCCTCTCATGGTTTGAAAACCTCTGATTCTGAGTCGCACAGCAGCCAGAAGACGTACACCAATGGGGCTGCAGTTTTAATGGGAAGGCACTTAGCAATTAAACATTGATTAGATTGCCAAGTTCC
Source organism: Lepidochelys kempii (assembly GCF_965140285.1). Lineage (NCBI taxonomy): Eukaryota > Metazoa > Chordata > Testudines > Cheloniidae > Lepidochelys > Lepidochelys kempii. The sequence continues at coordinate 17,912,045 of NC_136380.1, forward strand.
TTCCCGTTAAACTGCAGCCCCATTAGTGTAAGTCTTACTAAATAAAATGCGTTGTCCGCCATTACAGGATTTTTTTTTCTCCCGCATTCCCTGATGAGAGCTCGCTTACCCCACTTTGAAAACCACTGTATGCCCTAGCAACCAGCAGGCCTTTTAGCCCAGGCTGCTGTGTATCCTCATGTAGGTTAGTAGGCAGCATGCTAATGGTTTAAGCTGTTTTTCAGTGCTCACCCAGTGCTCTAGTATTAATGTCAGCTAGTCCTACAGCCTGCATGTTATACTCCTGGGGGCATTCTGCGCCAAACATTTAAAAATCCTATGCCAAAAAATTAAAAATTCTGCCCACACTATTTTAAAATTCTGAAAATTTTATTTATCAAAATAACACTACATAATCACGCGTTTCAATTATTTTCGTAATTTATTTCAAAACACCTGTCAGCAAGTATGTCTGTAACAATACAGACACACACAACAATTCTCCCAGGAGTAGAGAGTGAAAGAAACCCCTATGACAACCCCGTCCCTGGTTCTCTGCCCACTCCTCCCCCGCCACCCAGAGCACAGCCATGCGGCCCCCCCTCCAGCCAATACACCCTCTCCCTTCCCCCCAGAGCCCTGCCATGGGGCCCCCCCCAGCCCAGGTACCCACACTCCCTCCCACCCCCGAGCCTATCCGCAGGGCCCCCCTAGCCCAGATACCCGCATTCCCTCCCCCATGGCCCTCAGGAGGTAGGGATTATTACACCGTTTCCACACAAGAAGGCAGAGACATGTTAAGTGCCTTGGTGGCAAAGGCAGGAGTGGAACTGAGAACTTATCTACACAAGAAAGCTGCAGTGGTTTGACACAAACTGATTTAGTTCAAACATTGCAAAAGTCTGTGTGGATGCTTCTATTTCTGTTGAAAACAGGCGTATTTCAGGTCATCTTAAATCAAGTAGGCACAAGTTTTATGCCTGAAATATTCCACTTTTATACTGAATCAAGCAGAATTTACAAAAACTATTTTAAGTAAACTGCCTCAACTGTCTCTTACATGCAAGGCCTGAATGCACTATGATTCCCAGGCCCTGATCTTGTAGACGGGTGTTTATGAATTCACTGTTAGAGAGTGAGCGTATATTCCTCTTTGCTTCACAAACTAGACACTAAAAATCCATTTAGACAAGGAGCAGTGTCTTTGGGGAGAGAGTTTTAGAACTGAGCTCATCTTACGTACTCTATTCTTCTGAATTACCCTGCTCATTAGCCAAGTGACTCTGGGTTATAATATCTAGAGTTAACCTTTACATGATGGCAAAAATAAAAACCCTTTAAACACAAAATATTCTTTTATTTGTCACCGAAGGCTACACACGGTCACTTCTGTTTGTTTTTCTAGAAGGTATCTACATTTGCACTTATGTACAGCCTTGTCGTATTTACACAGTCAAGAATACAGTGTTAGAAACACAAAGTGTTGAGAAAAAAAAATTCTCAAAAATTAGTTCCAGACTTCAGGAAAATGATCACACCTGGTAATGACAAGAGGCTCCAGGGTTGGCAGTACAGCTGAGCTTTGCTACAAAGTCCTCCTTCTAGACTGTAGCTGCATTCAGAAGGCCTCATGCAAAATAAGCAGATTTATTTGTTTTAACAGAAAAGTGTGATGCTTTGATTTGTTACTTCAGTCACATCACTGAAACTGTCCTGCAGTTTGACCTATTCTTTGCCAGAACAGTTTTAGTTGGTGTTCACTTGGAGTTTTCAGGGCTCCTCTGCCCAAATACCATTCCCCTCCTGGATGGGGGTTAACAGTTAAGCCATGTAACATTTTATTATAAGCACAACTTTTTAAAATTGCTATAAACAGGAGAGAGACAATAATTTTGCTGTCTCCCCCCACCTTTTTTTTTTTTTTTTTTTCACATTTCAGACTGTTTTCAGTTCAAATAACACAGCTTGATATATCACTATAGGAAATAAGATCACAGCCATCAGGACATGATATAGCCTTCCTTAAACAAGGTACATTTAGTGGGAGGGGCATTCTGAAACAGGATATAAATTTTGAAACTGATCACTTTGTACAATGCAAACAGTGTGTCTTTTAAAATATCACTCTCCAATCCTGGAGGATTTTAGTTAAATGTACCCTACAGTTAAAGTCCATTGGCTAAATTTTGTTTAAAATCAGTAAAACCTTGTTTGTAACTTGGGGAAATAATATAGTTAAATACTTACTATGAGCTATAATAGAAAAGAAATGGTGAAAATCTTTCAGTCCGAATAAGGACAGTATTAACACTAACAAAAACGAACAAGCCAGTGGCTAACACACTGGGTTCCTGTGAGGCTTGCTATGATATGCTATGCAGGGATGGTGGATTGTGTGTTTCAAGATAACAAGGGCCAAAGTTTATTTCACCAAAGGGCCTGTTACAGTGTGCACCGTTATGAACATAATTGTTATGTGTCTTACCCAGGTTCAACAGTGCTAAGATACAGCCCTTCACTGCCAAACACAAAGATAAACCAAATACCCGTCAACAAGCCAAGCAATCTTTAGCTCCATTATTAACATTGTGTGTTTATGCCCCCTCGGTGTTTAAAGAGCAGCCGCATTGCTGAGATCTGTGGCCCTGGTTTCATTTACTCTGCGATTGAATCAAAACAGACGGCCATGCTATAAATATGATGGGGGCCCTCGCTGTAAATCAGAAAATCAAATTCTAAAATTTCCTGTTAGGAGTCTTGTCTTTGCATAATGGATTGCACTGTCATTTATCATGGTGACACTTACAAGTCACAGCTGAAAAGGTGCTTTATTAGATTTCTTTTTTTTTTAACCAATTTTGATTTATTCTTGTTGCAGCGTCAGTTTACCAGCCTGAGCAGAATCTTACCGTTCCCTCAGCTCAATAAAGCGACCACAGATACAGGGCAGAATTCTCTCACTGTTCCTAACCTACAGCCAAATGATGCCTTGAGGACAGCTCTCAGTCATCGGTCTTTTAAACGCAAATCAAGCATGAGGTCGCTTAACAGCCTCCATCTATTCTGTTCTTGCCTGGTATTTTTTAGATTTGTTGGCCCATTTTTGCCATGGCTCTGATCAATAGCAGTAATGACAAAGATTCGATGCGCTGTATGAGTCCCTCCGGTCACTGGTGCTTCATGATATATTCCAAGCTCTGGATAGACAATTTCTGTCCAAAAAAGCTTGGAGGAAACAAACACTGCAGTACATCTTGCAGTGCTAAATGAGTCTAGCGGGGGCTGCAATTGCTACACAAATGCAATGCCTTCTGAATAATGAAAGTCAGAGAAAGGAGTGAGCCAAATCTGCAGAGGACAAAAATCTGCACTGATTCCTCTCTGTAGTGGCAGGAAAAGGGAAAAAGATGCAGCTATCCATCCTGCAATGTGAATTTCCCATGGGCACAGCTGGAAGCTCCATTGTTGGATCATTTAAAACAAGGTTGAAGAGTGCAGTAGAATTGTCTGCTGCAGAGACTGACCTGCTATGAGTCTGGTCCAGATGATACAGGTGCCAGGTCCAATTTTGCTTAAAAATACACACATTTCAGCACATGTGGCTTGATCCTCAAGTCGACATGTAGGCAAAAACGTCCACTAATCCAATGGGAGTTTTGTCTGAGTGCAGACTAAGACCTGTGGGCGCTTGTCCTTGATACCGCTGGCCTAGACTGTGAATTGATTAGTCTAGTATACCCTCCAAATCCTAGATTTAAAGGGCAGCAGTCGCTCTTCAAACACAATTCATTGTAACTTGAATTTGCTGAGTCGCACTCGTTACATTTTGAGGGAAATGTGCCAGGGGCTGGAATTCTTTTGGGGCAGGACGTGTGCTTGTTCAGAGTCAGAAACTAAACCCGGCTGTTCCATGCTAGCCTTGGTCCTGGCAGTGATTCCTACACAATTACCATTAAAATGAATATTTAGGGTAACGCCTCAGGGTAGGCTGTAGGGATCGAGCTTAGGACTTCTGCACCGGAAAAGCACAAACCTCTACTGCCTGAGATCAAACTCTTTTAGCAAAAAGTCAGTAGCAGACCCATAAACCTCTGTGTGGTTCAGCCCCAAGAGGGGGACAGAGCCACTCACTGTAATTGTGGGATATAAATGGAATGTCAGGCTACAGATGCCATACGGAAAAGATCTATTCACAGATTCCAAACTCATAAGGAACCATTGTGATCATCTAGTCTGACCTCCTGTATAACACAGGCCATAGACCTTCCCCAAAACAATTCCTGGAGCAGAGCTTTTACAAATACATAATGTAAAAATGATCAGCAATGGAAGAGTCCACCACAACCCTTGGTAAATTGTTCCAATGGTTAGTTACTCTCACCGTTAGAAATGTACCCCTTATTTCCAGTCTGAATTTGTCTACCTTCAACTTCCAGCCGTTCGACCGCCTTAGACCTTTCTCTGCTAGATTAAAGAACCTGTTATTAAATATTTGTTCTCTATGTAGATACTTATATACTGTAATCAATGATGTGTAGCTGCATGTGGTATGTTGTTCAGCAGGGCAACAGTTAACAAATGGTCATGCAGCCCTTGATTTTTTAACATTCCCCTTACCCTGGAGGTTGAACTCCACAGAAAAATACTGGGCTCTTGTAGACAAGACCCTTATGGCAGGACAAGGGGAATCTTATTGTGTCAGGATAGTAAATAGCCTTTCAAGTTTTCACCCCCAGTAAGATGAGTGGGAGACATCCCAAACTTCTCTTAAAACTATTGCTCTGCTACTAATAGTGCTGCAGACACAAGTAGTCAACTGTCTCCTTGATCGATTGGTTAGGTTTTGTCTTCGTTAGTGCTAGAGAAACATCATTCTGTTGAAGGAGCTACTTAATAGTCAGGAGAGAAGAGATTCAAAATAATGACTCCTCCATTTCCTGGGCTGTGCACAGGCTCCAACTACAGGACACTAATGGACTTTAATGGGAAGTCGAGCAGTTTTAGACCCATCACATTGCTTGAGAACAAAGAGTAAATCTAATTTGCACTGATTTTTGCCACGATGTGGATTTGGATTGCTCTCGGCTACAGGCAGATTTGTGAGACTCATGAAAAATGGGAGACCTACCCGGATTCATTACTTGTGTAATAACCTGAAGACTCTGGGTAAGGCTATAAAGGTACCATCTCAGTCCAGCAAGGTTTCCATTGGGAGTGTTTCATACTTGAATTTCCTTTCCTCTACTCCATGTAAATGTAGCCGATTTACCATCATAAAAATCCCCATTACATTTTTAACAAACCGATGAGAATGGATACATGAGGCTTCCCTCTCTTTTCTGCTACACTTTGACAGAGTAGCGTTAAAAGGAAGAGGTGGTGTACGGAACAGAGTATTGAGCGGCTTTATAACACACTAGGCTTGAAGATGGGCAGCTCGTTCATTTTCAGCCAGCTTTTGCTCTGCTCTGTTTCAGAACCTCCCAGAAAGTGAAGCCACTCCGACAGAACTGGTGCTGATTTTCAAGACTTACCACTACTTGCTATTTACTCCTGCCAATGTATTTCTCCATAAAGGATGCTTGCCAGTTCAGTCCTGGCCAACGCTCTTCCTGCTCTGCAAGGTGAAGTTCAAAGAATAACACTGAGTTACTGTATCAAAAACACTCCCTTTCCTGAAAGCCAGGAGGAATTATGAAAGCAGCAGGATGGTAGGTAAGCATCAGAGATGTGTGAACCTCACATGGATCTGTGTTTGGGTTCAGTTAAGGTCAGAATCTAAAACTCTCAATGTGCCTCTCACTGGGTCTGTAACATTAGGTTAAAAATTTTAGGAATAACAGGCTCTCTTGGGGGATTTCCTTCACTTCCATCTGGCAAAAGCATGAGAACAGCCAGGAGGGGGCCATAAGGACAGAGACAGACAAGTTCTGGATCTACAGGGAAGCTGTGATAGAACTGTGGCCACCACAATTTTCTCTATCCATGGAGTTTGTGCCCACTGAGTCCTTTCCAGCCTTCTTGCTATCCGGTAACTGAGTAGACCCGGGGATACCGTCTTGGCACAAGGCAGTGATGCTGGTGGTGGGGTCTGCTGAGCTTGGTGGGTGCAGTGGAAGAGGGCGTGATTTTAGGGGACTATAGAACACCATGCTCCAAGGGCCGGCTGTGAAACCTCTCTTGTTGTGGTGTTTCGGCATGGTTCAATCTGTCTCTGGTTAGAACCTGGAAGCCAAAACTGAAGATGAAAAGATGTTAAAAATTTCAGACCATGTAAGAGGTTCTGAGCTGCTCTCTGACAGCCAGTGAAAGTTCAGGGGTGTGTGTGGGTGAACACTGACTCTGTCAGAGCCAGGTCATCCAGAGGTCTGGATGGCATCACACCTGCGTTTCTCTGAGTGCAGCAATGCCCCGTATCGGTAGAGAATTTTCTCAGGAAGAAGCTCAGCTCAGTCTCCTTGTTCACTTGAATCACCAGGACTCTTGCACATACCACAGCACGGGGATTATGTGAGTACAAATTACATTACCATGTCGAGCAACTTTGTCAGCAGTTTCTTGTAAACTATTTGGGCCTCTCTCTAGTGGGCATTTCTATTCAAACGCCTCCTTGTTCGCTGTTAACCCTCACTGGGCTACTCATATAATTTGAGCTTTTTGGTGTCCCAATGGGGCGAAAGGGGGAAGGAACAGTTAGAGGGTTGGTTCTAATATTTCCCCTCCTGCTGCTTATTAAACGTTTTAAATTCCCTGCTGCCAGAGTCCCAGAGAGGCATGTTTGCCACAGTCATAAATGATTTAGTTTGAATGAAAGCCAGTTTCCAGGCTAATAAAGACAGCCCCCAAAAGCAAGAATTCTGGAGTATGGATTTGCTGCACTCTTCAATGGTACGTCAGTGGGAGACTATCCTACTACTTACAGACTCAAATTAGCTTCCTAAAATGAAGTTGCTTTATTGGACACAGCCCAGCGGACTGCTGAACACACAACCTGGTGTACTGAAATACTATGTATTTAATGAGGTTGCGTTTACAACTTCGGTGCATTCAACCCACCTAGAGAACAGCTCTAGGCACGAGAGAGGATATTTTCCAATAGAGTGGGAGGATCTTTTTTGGCCTTTACTGGCTTTTTAAACTAAAAACAGGATTTGCGCATGGACCAAAAAAGAAAGAGAAAAAAAATCTACTATCATAATGAAAAAGACTGTTTTTTTAAATTCCAGTTCAGGAAGGAAGAGAATCATCTTGCAAGTTAATATATCCAGCTCCTTTTGCCTCTATAATCTACTTCTGTGCAGCAGGAGCCCAAGAAACACTTTCTGTCCCAAGTGAAAGCTGAAAACTCCTTGTAAGTTCTCTTTTGAGGCACACGATTCAGACAGTCACTTTGAGAGATTTGGAATCATTGTCATCTTCCGTTTCCAGCGTGCCCAGCGTTTCTGAGCTGTTATTCGGGTCGAAGGCTATCTGTCCCTGTCCCAAATAAGAAAGGATTAGGATGAAACAAGTTAGCACAGACACCCATTTCTCACTTCACACCAAGTAACCCATGGATGTACGTTTACAACTCCCCACTTTAAATTCCTCACAAAAGGGAAAAAAGGACAAAGAGACAGTAAATTTCACTGTGATCACACTACGGCAAAATATACCTTCTGTTCATTGCAAAAAACATGTGAAGGCCAAATTTAAAATAAAAAAAAAAGAATGTTGCATGAGTTACAGTGCAACCATATTCTTTCTCTCTTTATTTTCCTCCCCCAGCCAGGTTCAGTTTAGAAAAAGGATTGAGTACAACACAGTCAGGTAAGTGGCCACAAAAGAGTAGCTGTCTTTGGCAAGAAGTCACCGCATTGACCCTCTCTGTCACCTTCTGCCCATTTCGCTCTGTCTCATAAAATGGATGTTGTTGGCGCTGTCTGAGAGTTCTGGGTATTGCTCCACTGAGATCACAAAGTAGCCATCATAGCCCTGCACCCGGCCCGTGTTTAGCACTTGCTGCTTCTCCCCTTCTGTCCACGAGCGAATGCCCTCCTCCCCATCCTGCAGTCTCTGCTGCTCCCTGGCCCAGGCCTGGGCTATGGCGCGCTGCCTGGCCAGCTCCAGCACGCGGGCTTTCTCCTCGTCCAAGGTGGTCCCATAACGGGTGTTTAGACACAGTGCGCCATGCTGGAGCTGGATGTCTGTGTAACGTCTAGTCCTTCCACTGAGCACTGTGTTGATCTGGGACACTGTAACGTTCACGCCGTTCTCCAGGGTTCTCCGCCCGCCACTGAGGCCCAGTATGGACAAGTCGCTTTCTGACGGCCCTTGCTTAACGAAATAATGTGTGTCCACTCCCTCTATGGTGAAGTGCAAGTTCTCCAGGTAGTGGGCGTTGTTCAGAATAGCTGCGATCCGGCGTCCATCCTCGTTGGCCAGACTGATGATGTCAGTGGCCACACGCCCATCCTTCATGGCAAACTTGACCCCTTTGCCGAAGACAGATCCTCCCGAGGCAAAGTTCTTGTTCTCCTTGAGCTGCCGGCACCCGGCGATGCTGGAACTGTAGATCTGTTCAAAGCGCTCTAGGGTGACGAAGGCCTTCAGCTGTTTCTGCACTTCACACTGCACTCCCAAGATTGACTAGGAAGGGAGAGAAGGAGAGAGAGAGACGCAAATTAGAAAGAGATGCCGGGGGACTGAAAGGTATCCCTAGCACATTGGAGAGCAGAGAAATAACATGACATGATCCAGTGAGAAGAGCCAAATGGTTCTGCTTCCTCTAGCTACTGCTTAACGTTGGTCTGAAAAATAAAGTCTTTCTTTTTAATGAAACAACTGATTGAGATTCCTGTGCTTGCAGGCTATTCTCCCTAACTGCCATCATGCCAAGACACCGAACTGAATGTAACGTCATCCCTCTGACAGAGTGGAACACTGGGGTGGAGAGGGACCCAGCACGGAGGGGAGATTAGGGTTTAGTGGTGACAGTGAGAGACAGTTGCATTCTACCTCACTCCTTCTGTGACCTTGGGAAAATTAATTGCTCATGCGTCAGTTTTCCTCATCTGTAAATCAGAAATGATTCATAGCTGATTACCGGGAATTTTCTAGTAATTAATATTTGTAAAAAGCTTTGAGAAAAGGTGTTCAATAAGCTCAAAGTATTTAAATAGTAGCAGTTTCCTTCTGTTTTAACCTGCTTTTGATTCCACCCTGCATCATCCTCCAAGGCTGCACATCACAGTGTGATCCTCACTCTGGCCAAAACACTCTTTTCCAGAGCCCCTCAATGCCACTTGAAGCATTGGCCAAAATGGATCATTCAACAGTCAAGTGAGGTGCTAACGCTCCCCTCCCCTCACTGCCACAGTGCTCCCAGTCTTCCTGTGGGATCAGGTCCTCAGCTATTAAGACTCAATCTTGAAGCTCAATTTTTACAGAGGCAAAGCTCCCATTGACATCAATGGGAGCTCTGCCTGAGTAAGAACTGCATAGGGACCACAGCCTTTGATCACCTGTAGACAGTTTTAATGCAAAGTGACTTTTGCTGTTAGCATATAAAGGAGCAAATGCTCTGAATGATTTAGCAGCTTATCATTACCGAAAAACGTCTGTAGAAACATACTCATCCATTGACGGGAGTACCGTCTTCTTTCCTACTCCTGTCCAGGAACAATTATCTGCTCAAATTTCACAAAAGCAAGACGATGCCGTAACAAAAGTCTCCTGTCTTGGCCAAGGGCTTAATTCACTAAGGTAACGACAGCCAGCATTAAAAATAGGTTACAGACGAAAGGGGGCCACCCTCACTTTTTTTTAAAGTGAATTTAATAGCTGTGAAAGGTGCTGGCTTAACAGCCTGGAAACTAACACTCCTGTTTTCCTTAATATGCCTTAGCCCTTTCCTGACGAGACCCTTTTTTAGGGGTGACAGAGGACAATTCAGACTCCATGGTTAGTCCAACTTTGGCGTCTTGGCTGAGTCAATGCTAATTTACATGGGGCTGTTATGAGCTCTATTTTGCTGTTACATATTCGATTTATAATATTCTAGCAATGAGAGGCTGAACTGCTACAGGACCGTCCAATGAAGGATCTCCAAGCTTTTTACAACAATGAATGCGGTTAGCCTCGTGATGCCCAAGAGGGTATATTAGCAGCCTCATTTTAGCTATGAAGAAAGCGAGGCACAGACGATTAAGTGACCTGCCAAATGTGTCACTAGAAGTTTGTGGGAGGCCCTGTGAGGCTAAATTCTGCACTGACCTATCGCCTGTGCGAGGCACCTGAAAGCAGTGGGGTTGTAGGCGAACTCCATTAGGACACAACGTGACCAATGATAAAGAGGCACAAAAACAACCCTTTCTCCAACATGACACTACAGATGTAAATGCTATAAACTCCCAGAGGTCCTGATTCTGAGTGGCATGGAACATCTGAATCTCCTAGTGACTGCTCTGTTATGAGGGTGTTGTGTTATAACAAAAAAAACCTCAGATTCTGGATGCTGCTCAGGAGGACTGACGAGAGACACATGCTGAGCCTGCTCCCATTGAAGTCAAAGGAGATTTTGCCACTGACATCAACTGCGACACAAGCAGGTCCAGTAATGAGCAAATCTGACATGGCTTGAATGGGCCATGGAAAAGTTGGCTGGATAAGCTTGTCCTATAGCTTTGGTCTGGAGAAAGAGATTCTGTGGGGAGGTTCTAGCTTGCCCTCCTTTTCTCAGGCTTGTCACAGAGCAATAAAAGCTACTCCTGTGTCCTGAGCTATTTCAGCTGCCATCCCTGTCATGATTAGGGAGGGAAGAGGGACAAGAATAGTAAATCCCACTATTGCTAAACCCCTTTTGGGACTCAGACCAAAAGCTTAAGCTCCCTTTGAATTCTGTGCAAAACTGCATGGAGTTTTATAGGGTGGGACCTGGTTTGCCTGTTCTTCAGTGTGTACCCCAGAATTTAAGGTGACGAAGGGCTTTCTAGACCTCAGCCCCATGCAGGGCTGGTCCAGTCCTCTTATATATAGTGCATGGTCTGGTCTGTTTCTCAACAGCCAGGTGATGGGCCTCCCTCGTGAGACTACAGCGCAGCCTACTGCATGTCACTGAGAGGAAGGGTGCTGGTCTTGATGTCCAGCCACAACATGACCTTTACAGATGCAGCCCCACATGAGATTCCCCTTCACTGGCCACGCCATTTAATTCTGGGCAAACCATGAAGGGTGCCATACTGACAAAGTGCTCGTGCCCTTCAGAATCAGGATGCCCTGGAGAATTTGCATAGCTGCATTTTTTCCCTTCTCCATTCCTCAGCTGCTCTGATTACCAGCTGGCATAGTACTGGGTCCCTTATTAATCAACTCCGAGGTTCTGCTGACACTACAAGACACAGCTGAAATGTAACTTTGCCCCATCCTGCCGTAGCAGAGCAGGGCATGTATTCTTTGACTCGGGGAATACTCAGGCAGATGGCTAAGTTAAGATACAGATAGACTAAATGTCCCAGTTTTTTGTCACCAACTCAGGCCGTTAAATACTAGATTTAAAATCTGTGTTTAACCTCCTTTGTGTTTCATGGCACCATATTAAAACATATGACTTTTCCTTGACTTAGTAATACACCGCATTTGTGCGGCTCACAACATGACAGCCTCACAACATCTTCACCGACTCATATGGCCAACATCATTCAAAAATAAAAAACAAAACCCAAAATACACCTGGACATAATATCTAGACTGAGGTTTAGTGGGAGTCCCCAGGATATAACAGCACTAGTGCTTAGCACCTGTCACCCAAAGATCACAGTGTTCCACAGCACCTCAAACATCTGGCTTGTTTTGTCTGTCTTGTCTATTTCTAGCAAGGACCGTCTCTTCCTTTAGCTTTAGAAAGCACCTCACTGCAGGAGTAATTTCAATCAACAATAAGGAGGTGCAGAGAAATGAAGGGACTTCCCCAAGGTCCCACAATGCGTCGGTGGCAGAGCCAGGAATACAAACCAGGTCTCCTGACTACCTATCCTGTGCCCTACCACTGGACGCTGCTTATAGCTATAATTATTCTAGCCAAGTAAATTGAGGGGTTGCTTCTGAGCAACACAGGGCACTTGTGCTGGCTCCCAGAGGGGCTTAGCTATGGTGCTGCTCTACCATTCCCAACTTTCGCTATCCAGGGACACAAATCTGCAAACTAAGGTCTTCCACATGGTAGCGCAATGCATCATCACTCATAATTAAAAATGTCTCGGTTATCTTGAAACTGTGTCCTATAATATGGGAGGACTTTGAAAACTGCTTAATTTAGGATCTGATGACCCTGAGTGTATCCCTTTAATAACAGAGTGTATTCTTTTTTTTATTTAAATAATCTTCATATATATATATATATATATATATATATATATAAACCTCAGCCTGTATGCTACCCTGTGAAAAGAAAAGGGGGAATGCAAACAGATTATGCAGAGTTCAAAGAGACAGCGTATCCCTGCCTTTGAAATACTCAGATCATTTCTGTTTCATCTGACAACCCATTTTAATGAACTAGCAAGGAAGAGAAACATAAAATTACCATCTGAGCTGAAGATGGCACAGAGCAGAGCTCTCTAAAAATGCTGTAGCTTTTGGCAACTGTAACCCAGAGGTACAGTATAAAAACAGCATTAAAGCAGAAGGGAGTTGTGGTGGGACTTATTGGTTATTTTATTTTAATATTTGTCACTATACACAACTGACATCTCTAATCTGGGTTTGTTTTTCCTTAAGATCTTTTTTAATCAGATGCCCTTAAGTGACATTTTACTTTATCTAGTAATGACCCATTGGAGAGAAGAGACTGACCTTCATTGTTTGTTTCCTGCTGTACAAGCTCAAGAGAATAGTACATTACAGTGATCTTGGAATAGCTGCTTGTATTTTGCCTGCAGTTCTTGAGGATTTAAAATACCACAGCTAGCTTCTATCATCTCTTGTTTTTAAATAGTGCTTTACCCTGTGATACCTAGAGCTTTCATTTCCCATCATAAATAGCCAAGATGTGAAAGAAATTTGCACCTGTTTCCTTGTTTCTACTTGTACCAATATACCATGGGTGTATATTTCCCTTACTAAAATATGGGCTTATTGTTGACTTGGTGAGTCTAGGCTATGACTAAAGAAACTTTATGGAGTGACAGTAGCATTGTAGACTCAGGCAGGTATATTATGGGAGCTCAAGAACTGGGGAGAGGCACTGAGACCTCAGTTTGAGTCCAGTACCCCAAGTAAAACATCTTTGCATTAGCTACACCAGAGACTTGCCTCCTCTATGCCCCCTGACAATACTGGAGAGGGGTGAAAGTGGCCACTGGGTAAGTAAAGGAGCTCAGTTAGAAGCCCACAAGAAAGAAATTGTGACCAAAAGAGAGCTTAGCTTGGCTTTATTACACAAAATGACCCAGTCACAGGGTAGCAACTGAGTTTGCTTTGTGCTATGACTGCAACTGTAGTGATCCACTGAAAGAGAGGAGTGTCAATAAAAAAGCTATACAATAAAGGGGCTTAATCTGTTTAGTTTATCTAAGAGAAGATATACAGGTGACTCTATCATGCTCTCCAAGTACCTACATGGGGTAGAGATTTCTGATAGTAGAGAATTCATTCATCTACCAGAGAAAGGTATAATGAGATCCAATGGTTGACAGGTGACACTAGAAAAATTAAGATTAGAGAGAAGGCACAAATTTTACCAATGAGGGTACTTAACCACAGGAACAACTTATCTAGGGACCTGGTGGATTCTCCATCACTGGCAATCTGTAAGTCAGGACTTCATGTTTTTCTGAAAGATATGCTATACGTCAAGCAAAAGTTACGGGCCCAATGCAGGCATTCTTGAGTGTAATTTGTTGGCCTACGCTACGCAAGAGATCAGAGGAGATGATCTATCATTTGTGTTTCATCTTACAACCCATTTTAATGACCTACCAAGGAAGAGAAACAGAAAATTACCATCTGAGTTGAAGATGGCAGAGAGTAGAGCGATGGTTCTTTCTTATCTTAAAAATCTACTGATCTGATTTTTTGAAGGTGTTTGTTTTTATAATTTCAAAATGTTTCATTACAACTTTGACCTTTAATTTTTTTAACCTGGGTTTTTTTAGTATAAATTAATTAAAATAACCAAGAAAAAATAAACAATGAAAGAAATTACCTATAAGAGTTTCAAAACCTTTTTTTTCAATTTCCCCCCCCGCCCCCCGCAATTGGGAGAGTTGTCAAACTTGACCCTTCCCCATGAACAGGCTTGGTTTTGACACACTGGCATTTTCCAAGGAAAAACACGTTTTGTCAGAAAATTCCTGACCAGGTCTCTGTTTTAGTTGCCGAGCTTTCGGCACTAAGTTTGTGGCCTTTAAGCTTAAGTCATTAAATCCAATTAAAACAGACATAGTGAGTGGAATCTCCCATCGCCTGCGTGGGGGAGGGAAGCATTACAATCCCCACTTTGTAGATGAAAGAAACTGTTGCACGAAAGGTCAACTTATACACCTTCATGGTAGGCACAGAGGGCTCACTGGGGTGGAACTGGTGTGGCTTTAGTGTGGAGGAGAGACAGGGACAGGATGCAGTGAGTTTGTACAGGGACTGGTTTCAGAGTAACAGCCGTGTTAGTCTGTATTCGCAAAAAGAAAAGGAGGACTTGTGGCACCTTAGAGACTAACCAATTTATTAGAGCATAAGCTTTCGTGAGCTACAGCTCACTTCCTCAGATGCATATCGTGGAAACTGCCCCGATATGCATCTGAGGAAGTGAGCTGTAGCTCACGAAAGCTTATGCTCTAATAAATTGGTTAGTCTCTAAGGTGCCACAAGTCCTCCTTTTCTTTGTACTGGGACTGTGCACCTGCACTGCAAAGCCCAGCTTCATTTGGGTGCCCTCTGTGACCACATGGAGGAGGATGGAGCAATGGCAGGCCAGGACCGAGGATCTGTCACTATGTCAACCCCCTCGTCCTCCCCCATCTCCTCTAGGCAGAAGTGTTAGGGGCACAGGGGCTGCAGTCGGCTCTGTGGGATCTGAGAGCACTGCAGCACCACCCTACAGAGATTCCTAGCATTCAGCCTGGGCACTGGAGAGAGGATTTCGCCCCACGTGACACCGCACAGAACCCAGAGCTCCTAAATTCCAGCCCTGTGCATGAACTACAAGGCCGTTGCCGTTTTTAACCCCCGACAGAGAAAAATAAGGTGGTTCTTGTTGGGAAAAAAAGGGTTGGCTCCATTTTAAAACTGATGGGATGAGCAGAATTCACTCCTAATCAATCAGATTTGCAAGGCAGGAAGAGTAAAGCCTTGTGAGGGTGTGGAGGATCCTCCCCTTCGGAAGTTACTTTAGAATACACAACAGCCTATTTCATTCCACAGCCAAAACAATTCAGATCAGCCTCTGCCTCCTTCAGTGTGCAGACGAAAACCAATAGCTGAGCTGGGCTACCCTTCCCCTGCAGCCAACGGTGCAGACAACAAGCCGCAGGTATCAGAGCCCCAGAGCTCATGAGACTGAGAGCAGTATAGTTAATGAAATGATGACTGATTCCAGCCCTCCCTCCCCCGCAAACAGAGCTGTACGACCGCCCGCAATTACTCGGTAATTCAACAAGACGAAAGGGGAAAAGAAGCAAAATTGGATTCAGGTGCTGCAGCTCTGCAATATGCCAGAGGTCACGACGCATCCCCTGCTGGCCAATAACGCTGAACTTGTTCAACAAACCATTTAGTGGCAGCCTCACAGGCAGAAAGCGCAGCACAAGAGAGTACTGGATTTTAAATGTCACTCTGGAGCTGCAGGGGGATAACTAAGCTAAGCTGAACGTAGCGCAAGGTTTATGGCATGCTGGGTATTTCCAAGCTGGGGGATGCTCAAACTCAGCATTAGGTCTCCAACCTCCCATCCCTGCAAGGCAAATACAGCCCAACATTATGTGAAGTGTTACCTGCCTGGTTCTTCTCCTCAACCTTCTCAGATAAGGGAACTGATTCTGATCTGTTAGACCATTACAGTGATGTGAATCAGAAATCACTGCAGTGGCAGCGTGGACTAACTCCGAATTTACATTAATGTAACTCAGGGAAGTATCTGGCCCACTGAGATCTGGGATCCAAGCAGGGCTGGCTCTAAGTTTTTTGCCACCCCAAAAATAAGGGTGGCCTGTGTCTAAGTAATATTTCATTACTGAAGTGGGAAGGGACAGCAGCTACTCGGAAGCTGACTTTCACTCCGGTGACCTTGAGCATCTGCAATAGCAGATTGATTGTAATTTCTAAAGTGAATACTGCACCTGGATCCCGTGGTGACATGTGCCAGGCCAATGCCTAAAATAGACAGACTACGTGGTCACATGGCTCACCTTGCTATTGTCCCACTCTTGGGTTTTCATCTGCGTGTGGATAAGCTCATATGATGGCTCCATTGCATCCGTATCTGGCTTGGGATATCCCGGGATAACATTGTGTAGTTGGAAACCAAAGGTAAGCAGCCAGCTGTTGACATCTGGGATGTGAGAGAAGCATAAGTAGGATTACCTTTTATTGTTCTTTGTACTGCAGTTGAGCCTAAAAGTCCCCGCCACTGACCAGGACCCCATTGTGCGAGGCACTGTACAAACCTGGGACAAGATGACAGCCCTGGCCCCAAAGAGCTTACTACATTTCATGTATATGAGTAACCCCAGCAGAAATGATTCTTTAAAGTATCACATTCCAAAATTATGGAGGACGAAGGAAATAACCATAAAAAACAAACAGCATCCAGTCCAAGTCCTCCACTTTTCCACACAGCTGAAATATACATTTTGTTAAAACTGTCAAAGGCCAAAGCAATCTTTCTGTCTCCAGAACTTCTCAGAGTTTGTGAGGCACCACGCACAAGAATGGTGCAATGCAGAGCAAAAAGCACAGGAACAAAAATATAATACCAAAGGTCGAGCTGTTCAAACCTGCCTAAGGATTTAGATTCTTGAGGCGGCTTTGCAAATTCTCAGCTTTAATATTGGTCACCCGGAAGCATCCCAAGTGGTTTACAGGCTACGGGATAAATTGAGGTGCTCATGAACCAGCACATACAGGTAGGGAGTAGCAGGGCAGTCGTACTGGACACTTGGGGCAGGAGCTGAGTGGGGGCTTTTGATATACCTCTTAAAGGTGTATCCACTGCTTGTGTAGGTAAAAACCACACTTTTAATTTAGCATAGGTAGATTCCTATAGTTACATTTTTTTTTCAGTATTGTTTAAAAACAGCCTCCACATGATCATTCCATTTACAAACATTGGGCCTGCCACAGTCAAACTGACCTGCCCTTACATCGTGAGCAGATCCATGTATATATGATGGTCAGACTCAGTGGAGTACCGTTCAGGAAGCTCTTTTATTCTGTACTATGATAGAGGGGGAATGTTGGAACCAGAAGGGAAGTGATAGCAAGCCCATTGCTTGGGAAGCTGAAAATTATACTGGAGAACACGCTACTATATGAGCCACAGGGAACATTCCTGCTTGGGCAGGAAGAGGCACTCAATACCCTGCTAAGTCTTTTCAGTCTCTAACATCTTTGATTCCAAGGCTAACGGGAAAGACAGCCAAGTGAGGAGCTAGCTGGAGAAAATAATAACTCACTTGGCTAGCTCCTGGATCTGCCTGGGAGCAGCATATAAAAGACTTCCCTATTTATCTACTTTACAGCGTATGATGATTCTAAGCTCGCTTATCTCCATTGACTCCAGAAGGAAGGAAGGAAAAACGGACACTACTATAATTGTGTCATTTACCCAGCCTCTGAATACCATCCTTTGCTGGGAAAAGCTGAGGGGATGAGGGTCAAAGTTTAATTAACTATCAGCTCCCAAGGGGTTTAGGACTTCCATATTGTAATTAGCATCGTGTTGGTGATTCATTTGTTTCAAGCTCCAGTGTATCAACAAGAAGTTTTCTTTTCATTTCATCAACTTGAGCTGACACTAGTGGATGAGGGGATCTGTTCAAAAAACATGGCTTTTTCCCCACATGAGTTTAAACACGTGTTTCTGAAGACCGTTGGAAAAGCATTCGGGCTGCAAATGAGAAATAGCGTGCTTCCAGATGATTGGGGAATCAGAAGCCAAACAAAGTCAGTATCTACTGCTTGTTTTCTTGCAATCCAAAATTTTGAGTTTGGGGCTTGGGTCCAGAGAGCCCTTGCATCAATCTGTGTGCAAAGAGGGGGATTTCTGTAATAAAAACACTTTTTTTCTCTCTCCACACAGATTGTTTTAGAAGTGTCTTTGGAGGGAAGGGGAGGTGTGTGCTTGCGGTGGTGTGGGGGGGAAATAAAGCTTTGTTTATTTTTTTATTTGGTGATGAGGCATCCCCGTTTCCAAATCCTCCTAATATGAAATTAACAGCTTTGATATGCATATTTTGGACCAGATGGCCAGGAGAACAAAGTAAATCTATATAGGGCAGAAGTTATTCACCAAACATGTTCAAAACAATGTCAAAAGAGGCACAGAGGGGGCTGCTGAACAGCAGGAAAATATGTAATGTCTGAAAAGATTCGATCCAGTCTTTGTCGGTTGCATCTCCCAAATCTGACTTTGTAAACAGGTGTTGCTCCTTTTTTTTTGGGGAGGGGGGAGGAGAGGGTGGATTGGAAGGAGCAGGAAAAATGAAGTAGGTGGAAGGAGAGGTTAAGAGAATGGGGGGAAATATTAATTTGCCAGTGGCAATGACACTTTTTTTCCTTTTTGAAAGAAAAGTACATTTCGAATCACAGCTTGTTTCAGCTACAGTAGCCCTGCCAACACATTTCACAGGACATTCGTTCGAGGGCCCTGAAAGAGACTGCTTAATGCAGACACGTGTAATGAAAATGTCAGTTCAATCCATCAGGCTTCCCAATGTTGGCAGCAAAGCTCTGCATCACGAAGTATACAATTGCTAAAATATTCATGCTGAACAATGGGCCTCTCAGAACGTAAATGCCTGCTCTGCCCACTCTCCCTACCCCACGCTCCCCATTCCTAGACACGTGCTTGGGAATCATTGACTGGGAAACTGAGGCTGGCCTACTCTGAAAATGTACATGGGCGAAGTTACGTCTCTTCCGGGATGTGAGAAATCCATATCCCTGAGAGACGCAGCCACGCTGCCCGAACCCGCGGGATAGACAGCAGCTACTGCCTTCCAGGCAGGTGAATTAACTGCAGTGACAGGGGGAACCCCTCCCATCACTGCAGTGAGTGTCTACACTGAAGTACTGTAGCATTTTAAGTGTAGACACAGCCTGAGGCTTGTATCGCTGGTCTGTGTGAGTGCACCTGCCTGGCCTAAGTGAGCCAAACCATGCCAGGGGGTGAGGAAGGATGCTGCCCACACCCCTCAACAGTGTATTGGCAGGTGTGTGCGCCATGGCCAAGGAATCCCCACCGCTTGAGACGTGCAGCGTAGAAACCTGGGAACGTCCGTGAGAGCTCGGGACGTGGACGGATGTGCAGGGTTGGACCCCTAATAGTCAGAATCCTTTTGGCACTGTCAGACGTCGCTGAGGACACGAACAAGGCTCTGACATCGCTGTCCATCGTGCCGTTTGCGGAGCGGCTCCCTGGCTGTGTTTCTAGGACTTAACGTTTTTATGAGGATAGGTCATTGGGCTGTCCCCACTCTGGAGGGGCAGCAGGCTGCTTTTTTTTGGTCAGCTCCCTGCCTAGGGTTGCCACCTTTCTAACCGCACAAAACCGAACACCCCTGCCCTGCCCCACCTGTTCTCCGAGGCCCTGTCCCCGCTCGCTCCATCTCCCCTCCCTCCATTGCTCACTGTCCTCCGCCCTCACTCACTTTCACCGGGCAGGGGCAGGGGGTTGGGGTGTGAGAGGTGAGGGCTCCAGCTGAGGGCGTGGGCTCTGGGCTGGGGGTGTGGGCGCTGGGTGGAGCCAGAAATGAAGGGTTCAGGGTGCAGGAGAGGGCTTCAGGCTGGGGCAAGGAGTTAGGGTGTGTGTGTGTGTGGTGGGGAGAGGACTCCAGCTGGGGGTGCAGGCTCTGGGATGGGGCCGGGGATGAGGGGCTTGGGATGAAGGAGGGGGCTCCGGGCTGGGTCAGTGGGTTGAGGTGCAGAGGGGGTGAGGGCTCTGGCTGGGGGTGTGGGCTCTGGGGTGGGGCCGGGGATGAGGAGTTTGGGATGTAGGAGGGGCCTGGGGTAGGGGGTTGGTGTGTTGGGAGCAGGGATGGGCTCCGGGAGGGAGCTTAGATGCGGGAGGGGACTCTGAGCAGGTGGTTGGGGTGTGGGAGGAGGTTCGGGGTGCTGTGTCCTGGCAGCACTTTCCACGGCTCACAGGAAGTGGCCGCCAGGTCTCTGCAGCCCCTAGACATGTGGGCAGCCAGGGAGGTTCTGCGCACTGCCCTTGCCCACAGGTGCCAGCCCCTCAGCTCCCATTGGTCATAGTTCCCAGCCAATGGGAGCTGCAGAGCTGATCTTTGAGGCGGGGGCAACACGCAGAGCCTCCCTGGTCGCCCATGCGTCAAGGGGCTGCAGGGACCTGGCGACCGCTTTCAGGATCCACGTGGACATAGGGCAGGCAGGGAGCCCTTTGTGACCGGGCATTCTGGTGGAAAACCAGTCACCTGGCAACCCTATCCCTACCCTTTGACCTGTCCGGCATTGTTAAAACTCCCACTGGCATAGCTCTTAGGATCACTGGAACACACAAACCTTCCCATTACCTCAAGATCCAGTTCCTCAGGAAAGGCCATTAACACAGGACGTTTTATTTTCAAAGAGCTTTGCAGGCCTTGTCTACATACAAAAGTTCTACTTCTTTAACTATTGTAATATAAAGGAATACAACCCATCTGGTGTGAGCACACTTGTACTGGTATAGAAGTGCTTATACCAGTATATCCAGTCCTGTTTGGGGAGGGGAATAAACTATACCAGTATAAAGCATCTTTATACCAGTATAATTGTGTCCACACTAGGGCTTGTACTGGTATAACTGTATTAGTAAGAAATCACACCCATAGCCAACATAGTTATACTGGTATAAAAAATGGGTTTTGATCACTTGTACAAAAACTTTAACTAATCATCTTCACTCAAGCAAACGGACACTGGGCTCATGCCCAGAACTGACAATAGTCACCTATACACCAGTAACAGGTTTAAGGTCTTGTGTGGATGAAAATTGGAAGCTTCATGCCCATGGACACACCTTTGCTGCTCTAAAAGGTACTGAAATATGAGAGCTTAAAATCTTGGCATTAACAGTGATGCCAACTCTCATGATTTTTCATGAGTCTTATAATATGTGGTGGTGTTCTTAAAGCCCCAACTCCTAGAGTCAGGTGATTGCCTGAAAATCTCAGCTTTCATTTAAAAACAACAAACCTAAGCTTCTAGCCCTCATGGTTGTGGGAAAAAGCTTGAAGACATGTATCCTAAAGGCTCTGAAAAAGAATCCAGAATTTTCTATTTTTAAAATCTCATTATTTTAAATCAACTGATGATTTTAGGGGGTTGGACTCCTCTGATTTGGAATGCTGGGGTAGCCAATAATGTTACTGTATATAGAAAAGCGGATTTAGGACTTTTTAGAGGTTTTTAAAATTAATTATAATTTGCCTCTCCCTAAGAGTTTTATACAGTTGACTCATGGTAACTGAGTCACCCTTTTCTTATAGACACGAGGATACAGAAAAGAGTCTGGATACAATATTTTAAAACCCTCTAAAACAGCTTTCCTGTCAAATATGTGGCACATGCAGAATACACAACAGTGGGGTTATTAAAAAGATTTTGTCTGTGCGAGTTTGGAATGGCCTACACAAACACAACACAATATATGTTAGAGAAGAAAGTTCATTAATTCCATCTGATGAAATCATATGATCATTTGGTCTGAGTGACTCAGGTCTCCTAGAATCTTTTCTGCTGAAATAAATTCACTTTGGGGAGCCATTCTTCTCACTTTTAAACACCTGCTTAGTGGATCTGTTCTGCTTATTGACATAAAGAAAGTCCTGAACCTTTCCATATTTAAGTATTAAATTTAAGACACACAGTATTTGTTGCTGCTGGCTTTTAACAGGCAATTGTTCACACTGTGGGGTGGATTAACTTTGAACTGTATTACTATTTTATGGGGCTCTACAATGCCTTGCTATGATAAAAGGTTTAGGTTGCTGTTGTCATTTTGCTGAAACAAGCCTATCTGCAGGCAAGTCTCTACAGCAAAACTGTGTAAACAAAGTTATACATATACAAATGAGAGGGGTTATCGAGAAGTTAATCAGCAACTAAGCTGGCGTTGTTTGAGGAAATGAACAATCGGAAACAAAATAAAGGGAAAAATAAAAAGAGCGGGAAGGAAGAAAAAAAGAAAACCTGTTCGGTAGATGTGCAGTTCTTGGCTTAAATTTTTCATGAGTACTGTGTATGCAGCCAGTGATCCAGCTGTGGAAGGGTTAAAGGTGACCTGCAAAGGAAAAATATATTGGGCTTGTGCCCTCTTTTGTTTATTGATACGCAAAGAAGAACTGAAAAGTTTGGTCTGGGTTTCTGGTTTTTTAAATTCTGTTTGTTGTTTTACATTAGAAATTCAGGCCAGTTTCTAGTATGGAAGACTCTGTTGTGTTTCTTTTCCTTTTTAAAGAGAAATTCAGTCCCTGTCTAGGCTGGAAGACCCTACGATGCCTGGTTCGTTGAATGTAAAGAAACCTATCCACCACCTGAGCAAAAACCAGCCTGTGTATACACTAATTAAGAAGAAACCAAGAGAAGTCTTACCTGTCATGTAACATTTGATATCCTGAGCGTTGCTAATAGGGTTGTTGTTTTTGAACATATAAAGGTTGAAAGGCATTATGTTGTTGCTGCTCAGATGTTTCCACATATCGTGGTCTGGGCTTGTCCACCGCCCAGCTAACACATCATAGTCTCGCCGCCCCATGTGGATGAGTTTAGTGAGGGGGTCGTACAGACCTCCATGGTATCCGATGATGACCTGGAAATTGGGATTGGTGTCCATGTAGATCTCCCCGTATGCTGTGTACAGTATCTGCTTGATCATTAAGCCCGTTCCGCTGAAGACTGCCAGAGGGGTCCCGATGTTATCACAGGCTATGTAGAACTCATCTCCGCTGCTAAGCTCCATGGCAAAGAGGTGGCCTTGGAGATCATAGTAAAGGGAGGTGATCTCGGAACTTGAATGGTTGTACAAATGGGTGACCTTAGTGGGGTTGGTCAGGTCTGCATAGAAGAACTGTAAATGGTGGCCATGGGCAGTTTTGCTAGAAACTCTTCTTCCGAGACCATCATAGCGATATTTTACGCTCCATCCGCTCGCTTTATTGTATGCTTTAATGAGCAGGCCTGCTGAGTTGTACTCAAAAATGTCATTTCCCCTTTGTCTGAGGAAGCCATCTTCATCCATTTTGTACTGCACATCCCCCAGTCTCGTAATCCTATCCCTGAGGTCATACCTTAGGGGGGTAAGACGGGCACTGTTCCCAGGACTCAACAAATGGAGGTTTCCATTGAGGTCATAACTGTAACGCCAGAGTGGTTTGTCATTGATAGACACTGTCTGCAGCTGGCCATCAGCATCGTACTCATAAGAGTACCTTGACGTGTTTGCATATGGTCCGACCTTCAACTCCTTCTTCACCACTCTCCCCATGTTGTCGTACTGCACAGTCATCCAGTACATGAGTGACCTGAATATTTCATACTGGACCTCCTTCATCCTGCCATAGGCATCGAAGTGCTTAGTGTGAGTCATGACGGCAGTGGTGATAATTTGATTGATGTCATAGTAGATGACCCCAAATTTACCAAATTGCTCCGTTTTGCCTGACACATCATCGTATCTGTAGAGATCGATGGGTAACGGTGTCTCGTTGATCACTGCTTGCATGCTGGTCACCCTGAAGCTGTTATCATAATTGTAGTCGAAGCGTGCATTCACCATGCCTTCCTCAGTGAAGCGGAAAATCTGGCGGTCGATGAGTGGGCCTATCTGCCTGTATCTGATAGTACAGGTGAACCCTTCATTCTGCAGGTTTATTGTCTTCAACATAC
Organism: Lepidochelys kempii; assembly: GCF_965140285.1. Classification (NCBI taxonomy): domain Eukaryota; kingdom Metazoa; phylum Chordata; order Testudines; family Cheloniidae; genus Lepidochelys; species Lepidochelys kempii. The sequence goes on from NC_136380.1 coordinate 17,936,102, forward strand.
CAGCAGTTTCATCGTAGGTGAAGCCAATCTTAGTGGTGTCATAGAGCATTTCAGCTAGCTTGGACAGCTTGCCATACTTGTAGATGACACGCCTCCCTGTTCCCAGGTAGAAGGTGTGAAGGAGCTGCCCTTCCTCAGTGAAATCCTGAATGACTGAGGCGTTGCCCTCTGGAGGCCGGTAGATGTTCCTGTAGTATCCAATGGACCGGATGGTTTCTAAGGTCTGCCGGGCGACATTGGGCATGGTGACTGATGACAATCGATCATTCTTATCAAACTCAAAGATGTATTGTCTCTGGCTGTGGAGAAGCAGCACCATGGACTAGAATTGGAGGGGAAAATGAATGAATTATTTTCTTAATTTTAAGTCATGATCATTCTCAATTTTTCAGAGCGTAAAATATTTCAGGACATGGGAAGTCTAGCCTCCACCTCATAGTGCATATGTGGCCAGCATAATTTAAGTGACCTGCAGACCTCACAGAGGAACTAATATGTGGCCAATCACCATCTGGCCACTTTACTTGGTTGATCCTCTCCTTTCCCCTTCCCTCTGTCTCTGTTTTATAGTGTTCAGCATCAGCTCTTCATGATGGGATTTCTACCTTATTTTGTGTCTGTACAATACCTAGCACCCAGGGGTGGTGATAGAATCTACTTTCTTTCATGTCTGTACAGCACTTAAGACACTGGCGGTGGGCACCAGAACAAATAATTATTATAACAATAAGCTTAAGTAGCGAGAGGTACACACACAGCGAGAGACTCACTTCAGTGTGATCAGATGTGGTCAGAAGAGAATCAGGAAGGGTAATAGGCACTGGTGTAAGGTTTGCACTGAAGGCAGAGAACCAGGGACCCCTGGTTAGGATTGATATAAAAATACCCCCAGCCAACTCTCCCAAGTTCACGTCCCCATTTGCCACCATGGGGCAAACAGCTTGACAAAACCAAACAGGCAACCCTGTCCGTCTGCCGACAAAAGAAACTCATCTGCTACTAGCCACTTACCGCAAATTTCAGTTCTCTAACTCACTTGCATGTAATGCACATACCGGGATACAGTTTGATGCTTTATCCTCATTTATTATTTATATAATTGTAGAGCCTAAATGTAGGACCTCACTGTCCTAGGTGCTGTACAAACACATAGGCAGACACAATTCCTGCCCCAAAGAGCTCACAGATGGATTAAAAGGAGGATGGATAATGTTATGGTTAAATCTCCTACTGATCCTGCAGCAAAGAGAAGGCATTTCTCACCCACCAAAGAGCATTCCATAACCAGCTAGATGGATTGGTCTCTCTCCTTCCCCACCTGCCCCTGCCACACATACTTCTTACGTGGCTTTGCAGAAGGCGGGATGCTAGACTTTATGGACTGTTGGTTCTACATTGTATGGAACATCCAAAATAAGTCTCTACTGTACTCTTATCTTTATTAGCACTAATGGTATCCGTAATTTGACTAGAATATAATTTGTTTTTACTGGAGACATTATATTACATCCAGCTCAGCAAAGGACTGTTGTATCTAAATAATCAAAGCTTTGCAGGGTTAAAACACATGCAGATGGGGATGGGGTTGGATGGAGAATATTGTCCTTTGGGCGATGATCAGTGCTAACTTTAGCTGTCGTCTGGGCTTAGTTTCTACAGTTATATGCATCTTAAAATAGGTAGATTACATAGATGTCTGTGTATTAGACTCTAAGGGTCAGATCCCCATTGGTGTAAATCAGTGTCACACCACTGAAGTCAAAGGAGTGAAGTCAATTTACGCCACCTAAGAATCTAGCCCTAAGTCAGCAAACACAGTGAGTAGCCGTCAGTAAGTGACAAGAGAACACATACCTTCTCCAAGTAAGTGTAGCTCCATGATTTTCCGTCAGCAAAAATCCTGGATATAATTCTGCCAGCCTGATCGTATTCCATCCTTTCTGACATAGTTCCCCTCTGGATCCCTGCAATGTGTCCCCCTGGGGAATAGGTCACGTTAACTCCATTCAACCTGCTGCTAGGAGACCAGAGGCTAGGTCTGCCTGCTTGGTCATACAGGATCCGTAGAGTGAACTTGCGATGGTCATCATAGATTTTTTCTGTTCTTGTCACACGATCAAAGTCGAGGGACAGCAGGTTTCTGTTATGAACCTAGAGGGCAGAGGAAGAAAAAGAATTAGAAAGGCACAAATGGGTTTATTTGGCAAATTATAGCCCCTCCCCACCAAACACTCCTTTGGATCAGTCCCAGAACTACACAGACCTATGTATGAATTGTCTTAGGGCGAGATTTTCAAAAATATTCACTGTTGGCCCAACTCTGCTTCCACTCAAGTCAACTGGAGTTGTAACCTGTGACGTCAGAGGGTGCACAGTTAGCACAGTGTTGAGTCCATTGGAAAGTCCTGCCATAGAGCATAGAGTGTTGGCTGTACCGCAAAACGATCACACATCCTCTGCTCACAGATGACGTAAGTCTGCATGAAGATATGCTGATAAAACTTTGCTGGGGAAGCTTGCAAGGTGCTTGCCTGCACTGTGCTGGGGTCATCCAAGTCCCTCACTTCCATGGATGTCAGAGTTCATACATTTAAAAAAGGACATGGTATTGAGTCATTGTGGTTGTAAATGCTGCGAGGAACAGTATGGATTATTCATCAGGTACAACTCATCCCTTGAGAGTCAGTCCTGAATCAGCTGGTGGTACAGGCTTTCCTATGAAATGTAATATGGAGGCCCTGACCATCTGTAGTCATTAAAGACCTCATGACCCTATTGCCAAGAAGAGTTGGGGTTGTTAACCCCAATGTCCTGGCCAATCCCACCATAGGTAATTACATTCCTGTTGCCTCAATTCCCTTTGCACTTTCAGTTGAAGGCCAGATCATATATATTTCAAAAGTAAAAGGAGAAATGTATTTTTGTTCAGAGACTGGTTTCAGAGTAACAGCCGTGTTAGTCTGTATTCGCAAAAAGAAAAGGAGTACTTGTGGCACCTTAGAGACTAACCAATTTATTTGAGCATAAGCTATCCAATGAAGTGAGCTGTAGCTCACGAAAGCTTATGCTCAAATAAATTGGTTAGTCTCTAAGGTGCCACAAGTACTCCTTTTCTTTGTTCAGAGACTGTATCCCAAAGAACTACAGATAATAACGGATTATACACTACTGTTTAGCTATGTGTGTCTAAGAATTTATAAAGCCACATTACCATTGTATCTAAGCATTGTGCAAAACCGAAAAACACACACATTGAGAGCTGGCTGGTAGGGACAGTTATTCCATCCTACTCTGGATAAAATCAGGACTCCTAAATTGAATGAGATGTGGTGAAAGCCCTGACCTAGGTTTGATCTTGGACTGTTACTTTTCAGTACACTTCTGAATTCCCTGTGGTTCTGTTTTTCGGAGGGACTACAGAGATAAATAACTAACAGTAGAGGGAAGAGAAATTATTTTGTCTAGGTAAAAGGAGACAAGATATAGTTTGTCCTTAGTCAAAATTTGAAATGCAGAAGTGAGAACTACAGGAAGGCTGTTCCAAACAGTGAGAGATCGCACGAGCAGGGACAATACTGCATGGCATTAAGCAGAGAAGGCCAGTGCCAGAGAGGACAGAGGAGAAAGAGACCAGAACCATGAAGCAGGCTGGAGATAGTCTATGCATGGTTCTTAGAAGCAGAAGGGCACTTTTAAAGTGGATTGTGAAATGGGCAGCCTACAGAAGAGTTGACTGAAGAAGGAAATGATGTGATGGTGCTTTTGTGTGAGAAGGTGGGGGGTGATGTTCTGCACTTGATGGAGTGTGGAGAGCTGGGACTCTGGGAGGGTAAAGGAGAAAGAATTTCATTAGCTGAGGTGAGAGAAAGTAAAAGACATGGATGGGCAAAGATGGAGCTGAGGCAGGGATGTGCGTGTGCAGGCAGAAGATGAAGATTTACAGACAAAGAAGATACAGGAGGAAGAGGAAGAGAGGGCAGTGTTGACAATGACACCGAGGTGATGGATAACAAAGGTAAATGGAGGGCCTGACCTGAGGAAAAGAAAGGGCTAATGTGGAACCAAGGTAGATAATAAGAACATAAGAATAGCCCTACTGGGTCAGACCAAAGGTCCATCTAGCCCAGTATCTTGTCTTCCGATAGTGGCCAGTGCCAGGTGCCCCAGAGGGAATGAACAGAACAGGTAATCATCAAGTGATCCATTCCCTGTCGCTCATTCCCAGCTTCTGGCAAACAGAGGTTAGCGACACCATTCCTGCCCATCCTGGCTAATAGCCATTGAAGGACCTATCCTCCATGAATTTATCTAGTTCTTTTTTGAACCCTGTTATGGTCTTGGCCTTCACAACATCCTCTGGCAAGAAGTTCCACAGGTTGACTGTGCGTTGGGTGAAGAAATACTTCCTTTTATTTGTTTTAAACCTGCTGCCTATTAATTTCATTTGGTGACCCCTAGTTCTTGTGTTATGAGAAGGCATAAACAACACTTCCTTATCTACTTTCTCTACACCAGTCATGATTTTATAGACCTCAATCATATCTCCCCTTAGCTGTCTCTTTTCCAAGCTGAAAAGTCCCAGTCTTATTAATCTCTCCTCATACAGAAGTCGTTTCATACCCCTAATCATTTTTGTTGCCCTTTTCTGAACCTTTTCCAATTCCAACACATCTTTTTTGAGATGGGGCGACCACATCAGCACATAGTATTCAAGAAGTGGGTTTACCATGGATTTATATAGAGGCAACATGATATTTTCTGTCCTATTATCTATCCCTTTCTTAATTAGTCCCAGCATTCTGTTAGCTTTTTGACTGTCGCAGCACACTGAGTGGATGTTTTCAGAGAACTGTTCACATGACTCCAAGAGCTCTTTCTTGAGTGGTGACAGCTAATTTAGACCCCATCATTTTATAGGGTATAGCTGGGATTATGCTTTCCAATGTGCATTACTTTGCATTTATCAGCATTAAATTTCATCTGCCATTTTGTTGCCCAGTCACCCAGTTTTGAGAGATCCTTTTGTTGCTCTTTGCAATCTGCCTGGGTCTTAATTATCTTTAGTAATTTTGTATCATCTGCAAATTTGCCACCTCACTGTTTACCCCTTTTTCAAGATCATTTATGAATATGGTGAATAGGACTGGTCCAAGAACAGACCCCTGGGGGAAACCACTATTTACTCTCTCCATTCTGAAAACTGAGCATTTATTCCTACCCTTTGTTTCCTATCTTTTAACCAGTTACCAATTCATGAGAGCACCTTCCCTCTTATCCCATGACAGCCTACTTTGCATTTAAAATGGACTGTAAATGGATAACGGGAGAAACAGGAAATCAGCCAAAAGCCCAGCCTCCGCTTCCCACAACTCCCATTGGCTGGGAACAGCGAACTGTGGCCACTGGGAGCTGCGGGCAGCCATGCCTGTGGGTGGTCAATGTAAACCCTGTCTCACGGCCCGCCAGCGGATTACCCTAACTACCTTGATGGGCCACGTGCGGTCCGAGGGCCACAGATTGCCCACCACTGCTGTAAGTCTTTACACAGGCAACATCCCATTAGCTTCAATGGGAGTTTGCCCAAGTAAGGACCAAATACGGACCTCTAGATGTGGTCCAGTAACAATATGTCACTTCCTTAGATTTATAAATATAAATCTTGTGCCAACCGTCTGTCCTGTGAGCTTGACCCTGAATGATACTGAATGCTGTGGCCCATCAAAGCACTTGATCATGGGATAGATTTTTAAAGGTATTAAGGCACCTAACTCTTATTTAAATCAATGAGAGTTCGGCACACAGCTACCTTTAAAATCTGGTCCCATGTACTTAACCAGCGTCTTCAAGACTGAGATCTGGGTGAGCACCCCTACATTTAAATCTCAAATATACTCTTCCCATCTTTATACATAATTAAATATCCTCCAGTTAATGTGAGGGACACTAACAAACCCCAGACTCGCAGCCCAGAATAGATCAATAAAACAGGTGAGCCTGCTTTGGAATTGCAGTGTCACTCATTACCAGCATTGACTTTTAACCTTCTTTTGGGTCTCCTGTAGCTAAAAATATTGTCAAACTAATGAGCATCAACATCCTCTGGAGCCAGCCTTTGCATGTGAGTCACAAAGCCCTGAAAATGAGGATTCATAATGAAAATGCAGAGGCAACCTTAACTATAAGAGTGCAAATGGCACGTCTGTAATCAGAGCTCCTTCCCTAGGGGTTGACTGAACACAACTGACAGAGAAAAAGTATTGCCTGCATGAAATTCCCATGGCAAATAAGCTGTGGTTATCGGTGTGTCCAAGTCTGGGCTTGTTCTCTTTATAGATATTCTGGGCACGAGGTTAGAATGTTTTAATTGTTCAGTAATGGTTAGCAGCATCATCTCCAAGATCTCTGCAGTAACGCAGGCTGTGATGAGAGGTAGTGTTGTGACAACTAATGTTTCCGTGGCTGCTATCTTGCAGCCAGCATCCTGGTGAATATGAGACTATTCTCAGTGGGTGCTTCCCTGGTTACATAAATAAAACTGATTAAGCAGACAGTTCTGTAATTGTCAGCCATCCCACATGCTCCACCGCCAGAGATTATTTTATATCCTTCTTTATTAAAAAGTTCATGCTCGTAAAAAGAAAAAAATGAGCTACATTATCAGGAGCAGTGTTCTAGCTAACACTCCAATTTGGGACAGAGCCTGCGCACCTCCATTTGTTATTGGTGGAGTGGAATTTGCAGCCAGCCAACCAGCAAGACCATCAATCTGTTGCACCGATAGGGCCAATTAGAGCATGGAAGCTTTCATCGAGTCCGTGCAGGATATGTAAAGGTAAAGGTTTGCTGCAAGGGCTGCAGACTGATGAGGCACAAACAGCCAGGTCAGCAAAGCTGGAACTATGAAGAAGGCTGACAAACACTGTTACATGCAGTGGATCAGTGAAGCTGAACATTAACACGTGTTAGGGGCCAAATCCTCTCCCCTGTGCAAAGCCTGAATATACAGGATCCCTGGTGGATAGATTCCTTAGCTCTTCCTTTCACAGACTTACAGAGGGGTAGATCTACTAGTCTGTGGATACTGTTGCACCATGCAGCCTACACTGTGAATTCTCCCCCTCAATACGCTGGCTGTTATGGCTCGTGGATCAACATAGGGACCAACTAAGAAGGGGGCTTTATTGAGCTGGGCACTGTACAGATCAGTAATCACTGTACAGATCAGTACAGTACAGATCAGTAATAGACTGTACGGTCTGATCAGTAATAGACAATCCCTACCCCCAAGCGCTTCCATCTAAACAGATCAGACAAACAACAGGTAGATGACAGGGATGGAACGTACAAAGCAGCGTGATCTATGTGATGGCAGCAAACATGTTAGTGTCACATTTCCCCCCCTACACCCCATCCCCAACAGATCCACCAGCCACACACTTTCCTCTCCCACTTGTTGGCCTTGCATGAACAATAGAAGAAAACAGAAGGAAGGAAGCAGAGATTTAGGGCATGTCTACACACACAGCACTGTAGTGGCACGGCTGTACTGATGCAGCTGGGCCATTGCAGCACGTCTGGTGAAGATGCTCTAAGCTGACAGGAGAGAGCATAATAAAAAGAACTAGATAAATTCCTGGAGGATAAGTCCATCAGTGGCTATTAGCCAGGATGGGGCAGAAATCGGTGAAAGTTGCTGTGAACCCCAAAAGGTTTTTACACAGCTGTAAGTTTTGCAAGTCTTTCTATCCTTAGAGAACAACATGTTTGCTAATTTCATTATGTATTACATGGAAAAAGAACATTTGAGCCAACTGATCCACATGCACAAAAGCAGCTTCTAATGAGGAGGGTTCAGATGCACATGCCCAGCTCCCAGTGACTTCTGCTTGCAAAAATTTTCTCTCTTGGTAATGAAGGAAACTGAATGTCTGCGGTAATGTTCATGTTGGAGGACGAGGTCAGGAGTGGCTTTATATACAGGCAGAGTGTACAACAAGTGTGTGTTTGTTTGAGTGAAGAGTAGAAATGACCCAGGAGTGGCAAGGGGCACACAGCAGGAAAGAGGAGAGGATGAGAAGCAAGGAGCAGAACATTTATATTCTGAGACCTGTGTGTTGTTATTTACTGCATAGCCCAAGTGTGCATAAATAACTGCTCGAATCCCATCTCTCTAGTGACATTAACCAACACTCTGAGCATCACTCTCGGAAGGTTTGATCCTGTCAAGTGCTGAGCACTACCTCTGAGCTGCTCGACTCCAGGAGTGGCTGCTCATACGGCTGTGTAGTCAATATTATTATTACAGCTTAATCAGCAACGGAATTACAGGCTTATTGGGTAGATCTTTAAAAGGTTCCAACTAGTACATAAAGTACATTGTCGTGTGCACAGCTGTGTTTTCCAAACATGTCGTTCACAAGCACAGAAACTCTGTGCCCCCCTGAAAGGGAGAACAAGAGTTAGAAGATGGGCTTTTGGTGTGCATGACATTCTCTGTAGGTGCGCAAATGCACGTTCCAAGAATCCCATAGACTCAGCTCCTCAACGCAGTCAGCAGAGTGGCAAATTTAAGGAAATAGGAAGATTTTCAGACTGCATGTTGAATGAACAATGAGGTTTACAAATTGCCCTTGTTCAGACTTATGTTCAAATCCAAGTGCCTAGTGCAGTGGTTCCCAAACTTGTTCCGCCGCTTGTGCAGGGAAAGTCCCATGCGGGCTGGGCCAGTTTGTTTACCTGCTGCGTCCGCAGGTTCGGCCGATCTGATCGCGGCTCCCAGTGGCCGTGGTTCGCAGCTCCAGGCCAACGGGAGCTGTTGGAAGCGGTGTGGGTCGAGGGACATACTGGCCGCCGCTTCTAGCAGCTCCCTTTGGTCTGGAGCAGCAAACCGAGGCCACTGGCAGCTGTGATCGGCCGAACCTGCGGACGCGGCAGGTAAACACACCGGCCCGCCCCGCCAGGGGCTTTCCCTGCACAAGCGGCGGAACAAGTTTGGGAAGCACTGGCCTCGTGCAACTGGAAATATATGTGCAGCTCTGTGCACCTGCATTCTTATCAGTGCACTGAACATGCCCGTTATGTGTGGTTTGGATGTGTGGCATTCCACATAATACACAGGAACTGCAAGGGAACTAGCAGTGCCATCCACGATGGCTCATTCAGGACATAGGGAGAAGTAATAAAGGCTGTCTCAGCTAGGGATACAGACAGAACTACAGGGTCTGTCCATCCTCCAGGCTCAATAAAAAATCCCCATTATATTCATTGCAGCTGGGTCCTGCCACGCTCTACCGTGAGACTGAGTATGCCTGAAAGATAAAATCAAGCGTCACCCGTACTGCCTGTTGCTCACCCTCAGCCTGCGTCCAAAGACGGTGACCTGCCCTCTAGCTTGTTCCTTCCGCTGCCTCCACTCAACCAGATTGAGGCCATTGTCGATGGGCAGGGTCACGTTCCTCTTCCCCACTGTCGGGTTCACGGTGCCAGCCAGCAGGTGGGGTTCTGTCTGCAGTGCTACCTCCATGCCGTTAGCAAGCATCAGCCTGAGAGAGCCATCAGCGCCGATGTAGTAGCTGTTTCGGACTTGGTCTGGAGAAAGGTAAGAGATGGGCTCAAGCCAGTGACTGATGACAGAAACCCACATTTAATTATTTTCCTTACCTGAGTTATTGCCAAGCTTGTTGATGCGTTTTAACACTCACCTTTACTGTTCAGCATTAATGTCTGTTTGGAAACTGTCCATTTCTCTTTCATGGCTAGAGAAAGCTTCACTTTCTGGACTGCACGCACTTGCACAAAAACCGTTATGCAGGTTAACCAAGATGACAGGGGAATAATGTGTAATACTCTGGCATAGCGTGTGTGTTCAGGTCCCCCTGTAGGGGCTGGCTGCAGCTAGGATAAAAGCCTGCTACTCTCTCTCAGCTAACAGAGTTATTCCTTTAGCTCACATAGTGGGGCTGGTGGGATTTTGCTGCTGAAGGTCCTGAATTCTATCCTTTCTGAAGCTCATGTGTGTCCATTGTTTGTAACTTTACATCCTAAAACAATCCTGAAATATCTGCCTCTATTTATCTGTACATAGATATGTAATTTTGAAAATATGTCTGTTTATATTAAGTCTTGCAACCTCCTTCAGTGGAGACCAGGTTCTGCAAGTGGAGCCAGCTGCTCTCCTCAGTCTTGTTCCTCCACCCTAAGCAGTGGGGATTCTCACTGTCACTCAATGCTAACTGCTTGCCCAATGACATGCTCCCGTCTTCCCTGACAGAGGATTCTGAGGCACCAACAAGTGCTGTGGGTCAGACGAGAGTGCATAGGCACAGTGCTTCCATATGGCCTCCAGTGGATCCTGAAAGGGATCTTAGGAGATCTACAGATTCCATGGATCAAACCCCACCAGTTCAGAAGTGGAGGGGAAGGGCAGTATTCCTGCCTTCCCTCCCCAGGCTCCCCCAGGAGAAAACCAGGCAGAAACCCCATCAGTCAAAATTCACAGTTTCCAAGCACCTAGCGGAGAAGCCCTTGGAGGGTTTGGGCTCCACTCAGTGTGAAAGGGTTGTTCAAAACCCATTATGCAGTGAAGGCTGGGGAACGCTACCATCTCTGTCTCCCTGGCTGCTGTAAATACCTAACTGTGAATACAAAAATCCCTTTAAAAATTCATGGAAACCGTTTTTCCATTTTGAAGCAAGTTACATTTGTTCACTAGCTGCTCTCCTGCAGCTTGAGGGGAAATCAGGTCAGAGCAAAATTATCATCTCTCCTCAGCCTAGGATATATTGGCAAATGGCACAACAGGATACAATTAGGAGAGGAAGCCTAAAGCTGGCTGGTCTCTTTCATTATAGGCCTGATCCAGCACCCTCTGTAGCCAAATGGAGTTTTCCAACGATCTCAGCTGGACCAGATAAGCCACATGCATGCAGATAACTAAGTGATAGACTGACACCATTACTGCAGTGACACTGGAATTTACCAGTGCATATCCAAGTACTGCAGTGATCCAGGACTGCAGACCCAAAGCCCTTTGAATATCTCAGCTGCACAGTCAAAGCCAATAGGAGTCTTTCCACTGAACTTCAACAGGCTCTGGATCTAGCCCGTAGACACCAAGGCCTTGAGTCCCCAGGAGCATTGGAGACGGCCTGTCAGGGGACTGGCCAGGGCTCCCTGATTCTAAGCTGCCCAGACTTGGCGTAAGAGCTGCAGCATAGCAAATTTAACTTATGCCAGTGGAGAATCAGGCATAGCAGAGACTCACTCTGTTCCTCTGCCCTCCTCACATCTGACATCCCCCCTCCTCCTCACCAGGATGGGGGGGTTCTGGTGCAGGAAGTGATAGAGCTGCCTCTGGCAGCTTTATGCCACACAGATGGGGACACCATCTGTGGGACTCTCAGGACACTTTATGTTCGCCCTGCTCCACATTAGCAGTGTCCACTGGTGCATCCAACCCCAAGAGCATGGTCGTCAGTAGCACACAGCCCCGGGAATAAAACTCTGGACCTTTTACCTCCACCATTTACCCTGACGGAGACTCTCCCCTAGAGCTAGCAAGAGGGCTTTTCCCTGGAGCTCTGAGAAATCCAGCTGTCTTTCTGAGCAGGGTTTTATGCCAGCCTCAGTGTGGGTTTTGATTCTGCTCAGTGTCACACTGTCAGTCCTGCATTAAACCATGTATCAGCCCAGTTTTGCATTTGGTTCAGCCTGAGTCTGCTCAGAGCTCAGTCCGGGTTTCTTGAAAAGGTTCATGAGAGGTTCAAAGCCAGTTTGGGGTTCATCATGAAGCTCTGCACCAACCAACCATGCCAGGGCTCATGCTAAGAGTTCTGTCAGTACTGTACGTTCTCTCCTGAACAACCACTGAGAGGGAGAGACAGTCTTAAAACCCCAGAGCAGATCTGGCTGCACCCACTAGCATGGAGTGGCACACACAAGACAGTAAATTGCTGCCGCTCCTCAGCCAAGCGCTGGTTGATCTGCACACGGCATACTCCAGAAACCTCTGTTCAGCCACCCCTGTGCTGCTCCCTCTATCACTGTCCCACTGCCTTGGAACGAGTGGTTCCCCCTCCGAGCCCTTGCTGTTTTGGAATTTTCTGTGCTCTCTACCTGGGAGACCACTAGGCCGAAGGTGTAACACCACCTCTACCATATAATCTCACTCCACGCTGTGAGTTAGCTGAGTGTGTTAGGCATCTGGCAGGCTAAAACGCTTGGTTTATGGGCCAACATGCAGACTAGATCTCTCTAACAATTTCTTCCTGAAGCCTCTTTTCTGTCCCCTGGCAGAAAGCCAGTTCTGGCTGAGCGAGGGAGAAGTATTCTTGCATCTTTTAAAGTAGGCTGCCCGACTATGCCCTGGCCTAGAATCACTCTGTAGGCGGCCCTTGCAAACATGGCTAATCAGGATTTGTTCCTGATGGGACTGCACACACCTTCCTGACTCTGCAAGAAAGCTAACGTACCAGAAAGTTCACTTCATTTGGTAAAAGCTCATTTCTCCGCTCAATCTTCTCTGTGAGCCAAAAACACTGTCTTTGTCATTTCAAACTATTAAAAATGGCCTTTTGTCCTGCCTTGTCCGGTGTTGTTGGGGGACGCCACAATGAGATTTATTGGGCAATTTATTTGCCTTTGGCTCAGGAGGCATAAATCACATTGCAGTCAATTATCTCACTAAAAAGCCCCCAACCGCGGGTTCTATTGCTTAATTAGGCTCCTGAGGTGAAGCCAACCTCACATCTGAGCCTTTGTCAGACACGCGTGGATTTTTGGCTGGGCTAGTTATGGTTTCAGTTGGTTTGTGTTCTGTCATCCACAAGGAAAAGTCACCGCACACCAGCTATGCCCTAGGGCAATGTAAGGTACAGCCTGACGGGGCCTGGGCCCCAGACTGCTTTCTCCGTGGCCAGGGAAGGTGCTCACAGATATAGGAAGCAGTTTCCTATGCGGGAGATTACCTTTTGCCATAGAAAAAAAAAGGAAATTAACCACCCAGACATCTGTTTTTTAAGGAACCAGAGTGGGGGTGAGACAGAGCTTGCTGGCCCTTCAACCGAGCCAGCAGGGAGTGGGGAATGCAGAGGGCTTGCCAGGCCCCAGGGACCGAGCACAGCCCGAGCCCCCAGGGAGCGGGGCTAAGCTTCAGATCCTCAGCTTCAGGAAAACACTCTTGACATCTACAAGTGCTTCTGGAGTGTAAACTTCTGCTTTGATCACAGTGCCGCACCCCCTGCTTTCCTCCCACCTCATCCTTCTTTCCACTCTCTCTACTCCCTTGCTTGCCACCTCTTTCTCCGCCCCCCCACTACTTCTCTAACCTTACCCCTCCCTACCTGTCCCTTCTAGCAAAGTCAGCAGAGCTGTGCCAATTTACACAAGCTGTGGATCTGGCCCAGCACATGCAGCAATCACTGTGCTAATTTACTACCTTGCACGCATCCCCTCATCACTCACTCCTCCTTCCTGCTGCCCCCCCTCCACTTTGTGCACAGACTCTTGGGGGCAGGGAGCGTGTACTGGTCGTTTCCCTGGATGGTGCTCAGTGCATATTGCACAAAGAATAACAATCCCCAATACTCAGCTTCCTTAATTGAAACCTACTCTGGTGGGACACACAATGACTCTTTAAGCGGGAAGCCATTAAAAGAGTGAAGTAACAGGTCTACCAGAGGAGCAGTCAGGTTTAGCTAGCCCCTTGGTTTGAATAATAATGGTAATGACGAGGGAGTATAGCACTGCACAGCTCGGCAACCAACTGAGAACCAAGTGGAAACCAGCTGCAGAATCAACAGCGAGCCCTGTAATGTTTCCTGTTGCTTTGGTAAGTCGGTGTAAGTGGTGTGCACCAGCATGTTGCAGGGCGCCGGGTGGAAGGTTTTTCTGGTGCTGGGATTATTAAGATGCCTGTTTCCTACTGTGTAATCCTTGGCGTGCAGCTGAACCTGGGGTAGGGGCAGTCGCTTGGCTCACCTTGCAGGAGGGTGTAGAAAGCGCCTGATGCTGACAGATTGGTTGTTATGGTAACGTCGTCCTTGCTGGAGGTTTCTACCTGGACGTGCACTGAGCTGTCGGTATCGCTGCGGAAGCTGCTGACTTGGCCTGTGGGGAAGGTGACGTTGGTCAGGCGGCCAAAGCTGTCGTACCTGAAAAGGAGGATGGAGTGTGATCAGTACCATTAACAGAGGAGGGGGATCTATGTGCTGCCCTACGAAGAACAGGCCAGATCTTGAAGCCCTTACACAGATTCTACTGCGGCAAAGCTCCTGCTGATTTAGCTCGCTCCCAGGACCTCCACCGACTCCACTGGGAGTTTTGCTTCTGTTAAAGGGGTGCAGGTTTGGCTCAATAACTTCAGTCATGTAATTTTTAGCCGGTATTTTAAACACATGCCCCCTAAGTTTATCACCTCCATTCTGCTCCTTATTTACATTCACGGCTATCTCCTCAGATCTATTCAATGAGTCTGTCTCTATCCCACACAGAAGGGTCTTTGTGCCACCACATACAGCTAGTTCCTTTGGTCCTGTTCTTATCCCTTTATACTATGGCAAGTCTCTGATTATTTCTGTCTTATTTTAAAAGTGAAGATTTGGGCAGGTGAAAGAAGCCAGATTGATAGCCTTAGAAAATGAAGTCCCCTACTTACATAAAGTGCACCGCTCCAGTAACCACAGCCTAAGCTTCCCCCAACACCACCTTGCCAGTGTGCCTCAGTATTGGAGGGGCCAATACAAATGGGTGAGACAGTAGCTCGGTCTCCACCTCTATTCATTCCTTGGCTTTTCCTGGATTGTGTCATAGAATGAGTTGGGTTTTAGTTTATCAATGAACAGGGGAAGCAGAAAGCCTGTGGCTGGACCTCCCCAGAAGAGTACTCCAATGGGGGTGCTCATGCTGAAATTACCTCTCCTTGGCTAGCATGACAAAGAGGGACCACATACCACCAGCCCCTAACATCATGGCATTGCCCAAGCAGTTTCCTCTGCCAGAAAATGAGCTAAAAGCAGGGATGTAGCAAGGGGACTATACCCTGAGGAGAAGAGCTTCCTAAGGCAGGGTTTTCCCAAGTGTAAGCTGGGAGTGGAGAGCAATGGGAAACCAAAGTGGCACAATTCCCTAGAGCCCTTGGGCCCACTGAGGAGATACTACAGCGATGGGGTCATGGAAGCAGACAGGGAGAAGAAAGAGTAAGAATCCTGCCCTCCCCCACACCAAAAATAACCAATGATAAATGGGGCTTAAGCCATCCCACCCCTGCCCACTAAAGCATGACAGCAACTGGAGAATACAATGACAGAATGTCCCCCACCCTCAAAGATCCAAGAACAGGGAAAAGTGTCCCAGCAGCACTATCCACCAGAGCAGAAGCCTGAGAGAGGCCATGGAATTGTTGCTAAGGCCATGCCCATCACCATGGTATCTGAGCCCCTAACAATGACAGAACAAACTGCTCACCCCCAAATGCGTTTTCCCCGCTATTTCACACCAGCAGGCCCAAATTCACTTCTGTTCCATGGGACACCAAATATGAACAAACCAAATTCAACCCTGGGGCAAGTGGCTCCCATTTCACTGAAGTCAGTGGGGTGGTGGCTGTTTACACCTAAGGGATGGAGTTGGCCCCTCATGTGTAAGGATGTGATTATTTTTAACCAACTTAAATATTTAGAATAAATGAAAGTGAGCAAAAGTGTTAACTGGCTGTTGTCTCTAGATTCTGGGCCTCAGCCAGAGTCTCTGGAGTCAAGGTCTACGTAGGTTATGGTCTTCCCATCCCCTGGGTGGGAAGGAGAGTCTGGCCCACAGTCATGTCACACTCTCAGTCATGGAATTATTCACACTTGGAGAGCTGGGCACAATGCCCTGGTAATTAATTAGCTTGTTGTGAAAAGAGAGGGGAAAAGAATAAATTCAGGACAGTTTTTGTGAGTTTGGCATAGACCAGTTAAGCCTTTCCCAAGTGACTTTAGGAGCACAGGATTTGGGTCTGCATTGTTTGTTTGTTTTTAAAGCTGGAAGTCAGATGAAGTGCTCTGAATACAGAGTAACTTTCTTTGCTCATTAGTTGTTGTTTTGTCTGCCACGACGGGAACTCAAGCATTTTGGTTGCTAAGTGTCACTGTACCTCCTGTAAGGATATATGTGAGTCTCCTACTTGAAAACACTATGTAACTTCATCCATCAGCTGAGTCCCAGCAGATATCCTTATGCCACCTGCAGTGGCAGTGAACAAGGGACATTATTTAGTGTCTTTGTCCCACGGAGGAAGCACATCACTGGTCACTGTCCCCAGTGGTGTGTTACATAACAGCACAAGTGTTTTTTATACTGACACCAGTATTTCCACGGTATGCATCCGATGAAGTGAGCTGTAGCTCACGAAAGCTCATGCTCAAATAAATTGGTTAGTCTCTAAGGTGCCACAAGTACTCCTTTTCTTTTTGCTAATACAGACTAAACACGGCTGTTACTCTGAAACCAGTATTTACACAGAGTGCCACCCTAAAAGTAGCGATGAGGTCAGATCCAGTCCCCCCGTTCTGCCACCCAAACTTCAGGGAACTTCTGTCTCTGAACCCGACAGTTCAGACCTGGAGCATCAACAACCTCAGGGCAAGGATGGTGCTAAAGAGTCAAGTCACGTATAAAAATGTGAGATGGTGGTCTGATACAGCCCTGTTCTCTTCTCCTCTTATTATGGGGCTAGTCACTGAAGTCTAAGGGGTTGTTACACCGGTGTAAAACTGGTGTGAGTGAGAAGAGAATCTGGACCATAGATTAGGGACAGAGCAGGTTCAATAAAGGTGGCTGCAATTTCACCCAAGTCCTAAGAGCATTATGATTGATTCTAAGTGAATGATATTCAGCCCCAAAAGGCCTTTACTCGCTGCTTCCCCCCTACCGGAGTCTTTCTCCACTTCCAGAGTCTTTCACTGCAGAGGGGAAAGGCTCCAGCACTACACTGCTAAATATAGCAGTGTAGACAAAGGAGGACACACCATATTTGGCGTATGCAATCCGGTCAAGCCAAGTCACAGTGTTCTTATCAACAATGTTCGAGGCACAAAGACCTCCTGGAAGCTGAGTCATTTTGCAGTCCTGAACAATATATAGGAGGCACTGCATGGGCATGAAGAGAGCCATGTAGGGTATACATCCTCGGGTTCAGGCACGTGCCTTGCTGTACACACTGTTATTTATACCTATGCTAGCGGTGCACGCAGTGTCTGTACTGCACACGCCACTGTAAGCGTAGACCCACTCTAAGTCACCAGCTTTAAACCGAGCTCCTCCAGCCCCTCAGACACTCATCAGCAACTCCAGACTCCCTCTACTCCCCTATCTTCGACACTTTGCAGCACTCAGCCAACCACTAATCACAAGCACCATCCAGTTCCCACCCATCTGCACATCGCGGATACCTGCTAGCACTCACCCATTCATGTACACTAGCTGGCCTCCAGACTCCCTCTCATAGAATCATAGAATATCAGGGTTGGAAGGGACCCCAGAAGGTCATCTAGTCCAACCCCCTGCTCAAAGCAGGACCAATTCCCAGTTAAATCATCCCAGCCAGGGCTTTGTCAAGCCTGACCTTAAAAACCTCTAAGGAAGGAGATTCTACCACCTCCCTAGCTAACGCATTCCAGTGTTTCACCACCCTCTTAGTGAAAAAGTTTTTCCTAATATCCAATCTAAACCTTCCCCACTGCAACTTGAGACCATTACTCCTCGTTCTGTCATCTGCTACCATTGAGAACAGTCTAGAGCCATCCTCTTTGGAACCCCCTTTCAGGTAGTTGAAAGCAGCTATCAAATCCCCCCTCATTCTTCTCTTCTGCAGGCTAAACAATCCCAGCTCCCTCAGCCTCTCCTCATAAGTCATGTGTTCCAGTCCCCTAATAATTTTTGTTGCCCTTCGCTGGACTCTCTCCAATTTATCCACATCCTTCTTGAAGTGTGGGGCCCAAAACTGGACACAGTACTCCAGATGAGGCCTCACCAATGTCGAATAGAGGGGAACGATCACGTCCCTTGATCTGCTCGCTATGCCCCTACTTATACATCCCAAAATGCCATTGGCCTTCTTGGCAACAAGGGCACACTGCTGACTCATATCCAGCTTCTCATCCACTGTCACCCCTAGGTCCTTTTCTGCAGAACTGCTGCCTAGCCAGCATCTGTCATCTCATCTACCTCACTGACAGAGGACAAGTTCTATGCAGCTACACATCCTGGCCTTGCCGCTGCTTGGGGCAGGAGGATTTGGAAGTCTTCAAATAATTTACACATTCACAAAGTAACTCAGACATATATATACACACACACACACACACACACAGAGATATGGGTGCTAATTTGCATATATGCAAATCTTAGATGTCAGGGCACCTAGAGCTTTATACAGGCTTATTATATTTTCATCAGAATAAAAAAAGCTAAACATAATTTAAATAAAATGTCACACATGCAGCTTAATAAAACACTGTAGCTATGGTGTTGAATGTCACCCAAGAGCTAAGAGTGGAATTTGGGGTTGAGAATTAGAGATAACTTCAAACATCTGCATGTTAAGTATTCTAAATGACTATTCCACCTCCATCCCATCTGCATTAGGAACCGATGTGGGTATGGTACTAGTTTACTCTGGGGGTGATAGCTCACCTATTCACAGCTGTTAAAAGGTCACATCCGACGGAGGGGAATGTGAGAAGATAGCGCAACTGCACTATTAACATTTTTATTATTATTTTTAATTAGTGGCAGACGAAGTGTAAAAAATTCATGTCCAAACAAAAGCCTTTTAGCACTCAGATGGCAACACAAAAGAAGGCTCAATATAAATGTGAGTTATGACCGACATTCCCATTTGGACACAAAGTGCTTTTCTCATGGCACATTTCTTTTCCTCCTTTCTCATTATATATTTTGCTTATGACTGGAGCACTTTGCCCTTTTGTCTTGGATTAGAGTGTATGGTACATACAGGATGCAGTTTATTATACACTCTCACAACCCCATGGGTCCCTCTGACTTTAAGGCCTCCGTGTTTCTGAATAGATAATAAGTTTTAACAAGTCACAGTGAATGACATGGATGTTTCATCTCTTTTCACCTCCGCCTCCACAAAGTCATTTATATGACAGATTCCCAGCTCTGAGAGGAAGGCCAGGTGACTGGCTCTCATGTAGATGCAGGTGTGTCCTGGTATTTGTAGTAAGATAAATCTCTAGTCAATTCATTTAAAAGCTAAGCTGCATAGACCTGTTTCCACAGACTCAGGATTTTGAGGTGGCCCAGTTTTCATCACAGCCTAAGACTTTTGTGTTCTCCAAATGCTACAAAAGCACCAGAATTAAGGAAATTCTGAAACATGGGAATGAGCACAGCAGCACTCAGAGCAATGAATTCATCACCTGATAATGCAGCTGCTGCCTCCTATTCAAACCAACTGCAAAGACTCGGCTTTTACAATTACAGTGACAATTATTAGGCTGGCAAAGGAAGCTGTTGCCATCCATCCCCAACTGGAAATTTCTTTAGCTAAGGTTCAATGCACAGAATTAAAATGGTATTTGGTACTTACGAGACCTAATTGTTAAGCTTGTAAACATTCAGAGCTTTCATTTATCACATTACTGCTGTATAGAAGCGTGATCCCTGGGAATCAAAGCAGGGTCACAAGTACTGTCTATTCAGAAAGTCAACTTGTTCCAGGATTCCCGAAGGCTCCTCATTTTAGTTTTTTCACAGTTCATCAGCCTTTTGCAACTAGCAGTCAAATAGGTTGGAAAAATACTCCATACTTATGTTACATTTAGTGCCAAAGGCTCTGAATGCACCTCACAAACTATATTTTGTGTGTGTTTATACACTCCACAACATCTAGCCTCTTCACAACTTTCCAAATAATATTTAACACAGTTTTAAATATATAAAAATCCTATTGAACTACCCATATATTTTACATATATGAAACTAACCCGCTCCTTAAAAACAGCCTGAACACAAAATCAATATATTCCACCCTATTATTGTTACATGCCAGCTCCCCAAATGGCCAACAGAAAAGAGGAGCCAATATATATATGTTACTCATTGAATGTTAAATCATGCAGGCTTCAAACAACAACAAACTTCAATGTACTTGAACTGTGGGCTCTCACTATCCTTATGACATTAACAATTCCCTATATTTAATCCTGAGGGAATTCTGCACCAAAAAATTAAAAATTCTGCACCAAAAAAAAAAATTCTGTGCACAATATTTTAAAATTCTGTAAATTTTATTCGTCAATAAGTAAATGTGGAGGCTCCAGCATGGCAGTGGGGAGCACAGGGCACTAGTTGCACAGAGGTGGGAGATCACCCTGTAGCCCACGCCCCAGGACAGGGACTCAGCAGTGAGACTGCACCGGACCCTGACACAGTGCAAGGGCCGGGCTTGCCCCAAAAACACCCCGGGACCCTGTCCCTTCATGCCAGGCTAGGGTTGCCAACTTTCTAATTGCACAAAACTGAACACGTTTGCCCCTCCCCCTTCCCCGCCCCTTCCGCGAAGCTCTGCCCCTGTCCTGCCCCTTTCCTGAGGCCCTGTTCCCCACTCACTCCAGCTCCCCTTCCTCGGTCGCTCATTCTCCTCCACCCTCACTCGCTCATTTTCACCGGGCTGGGGCAGGGGGTTGGGGTGTGGAAGGGGATACAGCTCTTCGCTGGGTGTGGGGCCAAAAATGAGGGGTTCGGGGTGTGGGAGGGGTGTGGGAGGAGGCTCTGGGGTGGGGCAGAGGGTTGGGGTGGGGGGGTGAGGACTTCGGCTGGGGGTGTGGGCTCTGATGTGGGGCCAGGGATGAGGGGTTTGGGGTGCATAAGGGGGCTCCGGGCTGGGTCTGAGAGGTTTGAGGTGTGGGAGGGGGTTCCAAGCTCAGGGAGGGGGTTGGGGTACGGGAGGAGATGAGGGTCGCGGGCTCTGGGCAGTGCTTACATTGGATGGCTCCCTAGCTCCTAGGTGCAGAGGCAGCCAGGTGGCTCTGAGAGCTGCCAAGCACCACCCCCACAGCTCCCATTGGCTGCAGTTCCTAGCCAATGGGATCTGCGGAGCCGGCACTCAGGCTGGGGGCAGCCCCCCTGGCCACGCCTCTGCCTAGGAGCCGAGGGACATATTGTTGCCACTTCCAGGGAACCTCGCGGAGCCAGATAGAGGGAGCCTGCCTTAGACCAGACTTATAACGGCCCAGTCAGCAGTACTGACCGGAGCTGCCAGGGTCCCTTTTCGATGCGGGGAAGGGTCTGGATGCATGGGGGTTGGGTGGATGGGGGAGCAAATCCCTTCCCCCGCAGTTGAGGAGCAATGGGGGCAGGAAGTGGGCCGAGGGGGGGGGGGGGAGTGCAGAGCTTCCTGCAGATGGGGTAGGTTTCTGGGGGTGGGTCTGACCCAGTCCTGGCCTCAGCTGCTCCTCGCAGGGGAAAAGGAAGTCCTGTCCTCCCCACCCCAAGCCCAGCAGGGACTAGCAACTGAACCAGTCAGTCCAGGGACTGACACTGGCTGGGGTGTCCCCAGCCCTCCCCCCCAGTAGTGATTTACTTCTCCGCTGGCTGCTCTGGGCGCCTGAAATGACATGCTCACACTACTGGGGAGAGTCAAGTGACCGCTTTTGTGACTTCCCCTTGCTTCCCCATCAGAAAGTCATTTTTTGCAGGAAAGCAAAGAAATCTGTGGGGACGCAAATTCTGCATGTGCACAGTGGTGCAGAATTTCCCAGGAATATATATTTTAGTATCAGGTTCCCAGAACTGCCGTCCCTGTGGCACAGAACATGTCCACAGAACTTATTCTGGCGCACAGGAGAAGTGTTATTTATCTCTACAATTACCAGCATTTTACTATAACTTCTTTAAAGGAACAAGGGTGAGAGTCTAATTAATTATCTTATAATTAATGTAGAAATGACTGCCAAGGGGAAGAGCACAGAAGGGATATTGCAAGGGGAGAAGGGACAAGGGTGGCTTGAATTCTCCATATTCTAGGTTGCTGCAGCAATAGACCTGGGATGAGGCAGCTCTAATTTAGGGCTTTCCAGAATCTCTGTAATACTCAGTGATATGGGCAGGTATATTCCCTCTTGCCCAATGGTTATAGTTATAACAGATGTTGCTTTCCAGTCAAGAGGTGGTTGCATGTCAGTGGCTGGTGAAACCCTTCATCTCCAACTGTGCACACAGAAAAGAATATGCTTGTCATTTATATAGATAAAAAAAGACACAGTAAATTGGTAATGTTTGTACGGCACCTGGGGATCGAAGGCAAGGGTTAGATTGAGCCAGTACTCAGAGTGGTACACTCTATTTCCTCTCTGGAGGACCCCAAACTTCAGAATTTGAAAAAAGTCTCTAGTGTTTAGCTAACGTTCTCCACAAGACCTGCACTAGCAATGTCTGACTGAAGCACACCCAAACAACAGCACTATTTTGAGAAGATGACCTCCCCTATATAGCACAAAGAGATTTTAACTCTGAAGCTTAATAATGTTGATTTAAACTTAAACGTTAACTATTTCACTGCTGAAAACTGTAAGAAAAACATTGGACTACCCAGGAATTGTGGTCAAAGGTTGAGCAGAATACCATTGTTTAAATTTCCACGGTGACCATTATGAAAGATTTCAGGGAAATGTATATTGTTATACTTCACAAAACAACATAGTTAGTTTATCATTATTGGCTCCACATGCAATTCAAAACTAGACACACAGTAATACACATCACAAAAACCAACATTAAAGAAATAAGGAAATCGCAAACGAAGGTTAACAGAAAGCAATTATAACTCCGACCTTGGCTCCAAACTCACTCACATTGATATATGGAAGCGTTTCCACTTTCCAACACGCAAACAACCTTAACTCTGCCCCTGTGAATGGAAAAAAACTACCCACAAATACAAAGTTACCGTTATTACTAGATTGTGGTCTTTGCTAATTCACAGAGGGTGACATTCACTTGTGGGCAGAAGACAAGCACATGGCCTTGTTGTGCATTTCATCCAACATGCTCTTGTAAGCTGCTCTTTAGAGCACGTGTGAGGCTTGGCAACTTTTAGTCCTTTATGAGACATCACCCCTATACAATGTAAAGGCCAAAAACTCAGCTGGTATAAATGGGCATAGTTCCATTAACTTCAATCTGAAGATCTGCTTCAAGAAAACTTTTCCCCCTGTCTGTGAATCACCTCCTGTAGGTGAGCAGCACAAACGGGTTTGGGGTTTCTGGGCAATTTGATCCCAAGCATTAATTGCAGTGATGTGTAAACACCTATGTTTGCATCTGAGGAAGTGACCTTGAAAACTAATTGAGCAGACAAAAGACTTGAACTAAAAAGCCTTATATTGGCTAAATAATGCATGAAAGGGTTGACTTAGGCTCTGGAGGAAATTAAATTATTTAGCATACAGTGATACCATCACAATGAGCTAATCAAGATAATTACTACAGTCCTGACTTTTCAAAAAAAAAAAAAAAATTTAACAAGGCCCTGGTTTCTGAAAAAAACGACTAATAAGCTACGTCAAGATGGTAGCAATTCTTTCAGGTCAAGCTAAAGAAAACCCAACAAACTATACAGCATCCCTTCTCCCTGGCTTGAGGAGATGGACGGCGAGAGATTTTTAGCCTGATGCAGTTCCCAGACTCGTTTCCTTTCCCATCGATTATTACTGATGAAGGTTCAGCGTGAAGGTGAGTATTTAATGCAGTTGCTGGGCAGAGTCACAGTGGCCTGCAGAGGGGCATAGGCCTTTTTGCTGCACCGGAGTGAGCTTCTCTCTCCAAGAAGAGAAGGGTGAAATAAAAGGCTAACCTCCTGCTATGTCCCATCCCAATGCTAAACCCAGCACCAGGCTTGCTGCATGGGGGCTTCCCTGTGGGCAGGGGGGAAGGATTAGCTTACTTACAAGGGTTCTGGAGTGGCTCTGCAGTTCCCCAGTACAGTAGTCTGCACAGCTCCTGTCCCCTTGCTGCGTGGGGAGGAACTGCCAGTCATTCTGTGCTGCAGGAGATCTCCCCCTCCCCAATCTGAGCTGGGATAGGATGGGAGCTGGATTCCATGGTGTGCTCCAGACCGACCTCCAATGCTAGATCCGCACATCCTGCCTCCGCCTCCACACACTACAGCTGCACCAACTCAGCTGTGTCTTGGGCACTTTGTGGCATAAGAGCCGTGATTTGCCCCAGTATTAGCAACAGTACAGGGAGAAAATGACCTGCAAACAAACGCATGGTGAGTGGCTGAAAGTGTCCAATAGAGCCATACCCTCTTTCACCATTCATCTTTGCACGAGTCAAAGGTAAGATGTGATCCTCCTGGCTGTCCCCAGGTTCTGACACATTCAAACTTCCCCCTGAAGCAGCACCACATATCCACACTGGCACCTATCCACTATTCCTTTCCACCTTCACTCAAGTATGCAGTACTGCACCTTTTCTCTTTTCTTATAGGGTGATCATTTAATGTCATCCTGTGCCAGCATTTGCTGATGGGAATAAAGGTAAAGCTTAGAAAGCGGAAATGTCCACTGGGGCCCCTGGAGTGTTATGTAACTTGCAGTTAAATTACTTTCAACTTCTAGGGTGTTTCACATCTGAGGATCTCAAAGCACTTTCCAATCATTAATGAACACGGGATTTGTCTAAACTAGAGAAACATGCCCTGGTATAAGCACAGTGATGTACATAGACTCTGGTGCACCTTAATCTGGCAATTCAGTAGCTGAGTCGGGAACACGGATCAATCCTGATTCCCATTCCTCTGTGCCAACCTCTAGCCAGCCCTGATTTCCATTTAGCTACGAAAGGTTAAAAGCTATCATGTGACTCCACTGAAATGACCAGAGGTACACCAGAGACGCATCTGGCTCAGAATAAGTTTCACAAATTCCCCATTGAGTTGTGTAGCAAGAAATAACTGAGGACTGTCATGAATATACCAACACAATAGCTTGCCTTTTTTCCCCCTCTTACTTAAAAATTTGCTCTTGTATTTATGTCTATGACCAAAACTATAGAGGAAGTGGAGATAAATGTGATCGCTAATGATCCTAACATTTAGTTTGCTTCATTTTCCATGGTTAGCTCTGTTGTCAAGTGCAGGGCCTCTGAGGGTTTGTCTAGGGTGACCAGATGTCCCTATTTTATAGGGACAGTCCTGATATTTGGGCCTTTTTCTTCTATAGGCACCTATTACCCCCCACTAGGGTGACCAGATGACAAGAATAAAATATCGGGACACATGGGGGGGGCAGCCACAGGCTCACCCCCCACAAGGGCCGGCTCTAGGGTTTTTGCCGCCCCAAGCCAAAAAAAAAAAGCCGGAGTGCCGCTGAAGCAAAATATCGGGACAAATGGCGTCCTAACCATACATCGGTCAGGACACGGGACAAACAACTAAATATTGGGACTGTCCCAATTTTATCGGGATGTCTGGTCGCCCTACCCCCACCCCATCCCGATTTTTCACACTTGCTGTCTGGTCACCCTAGGTTTATCTCCATTGCCGCTGGAGAGAGGCTTGTGCTAGAGGGGCTTGAGCAAGCACACTAAAAAGAGCAGTGTGGACACTGCGGCTCGGGCTGGAGCTTGGGCTCTCCACCATACCTGACCCCCTAGGCTAGACATAAGTGTCGATGTCTGTGGAGAGAGGAAAGAGCGCCTCAATTTAGCATAACATTGCAATGCTGTAGTGGGCTTCCACTCCTAGAGAAAAAGGAGAACTAGTTAAGCTAACCCGCTCCCCAGAGAGCAACACTGGTATGAGAGGTGGAGAGATAGGAATTGTGATTCACTGAGGAATATTGCTATGTAGGATACAGAACCTAACTAACCTATTATCCATCAGCTGATTTAGCAGAGGCTTTACATCAGCCCCTTTCAAGGCAGGACAAGCCATACCAGGAGGCTGTGTGGCTTAGAGCTCAGGATGCAGGACACCTGGGTTCTATTCCTGGCCCCACTGCTGGCCTGCTGGGTAAGCTTGGCAAGTCACTGCCACTCTGTGCCTCAGTTTCCCCATCTTTAAAAGGGAGATAGTGATACTTACTTCCCTTTGAGATCCACTGATGAAAAGTGCTATATAAGACTTTGGTATTATTACTTAATATTACGCAAAAAAACCCATCACCCTGTAACCTGAGTCTGGAGCATGTTAATATGAAAAGGGCCAAAATGATCCTGGGTCTAACTCAGCTAGAGACAATAGAGATCCAACTGGGGTAAATTAGGGTCAACGAAGTTTAAAAGCTTCAGTGAAGCACACGCTAATCGGGCCGACGTTTATTCTTGGTTCTTTCTCACTCTCAATCTCTGTTTCAGGCTTATCCTGCATATACATTCAATTCTATTCAGGTTTTTATACCGGGCCATTATTACGGTACCTGAGCACCTCCACGTGGCCATTTAAAAACGTGGGGAAATGGACTAATAAGCAGGTGCATCAGAGGGAACACTGTTCTTTCTCTACGGGGACACTGCTTACATGGTGATGGAATACCAAGAGTGATCACAAAGGGGTAGGAATAAACAGAGGGAAATGTAGACTGCGTAGCAGAAAAAAATTCCCAAGTGCAAGGTGAATGTATGAGACAGCCTTTGCCAAGTCACCAACCTTTCTCCCATTACCTGCTAGAGATGCACTAACTAAACCAAACACCCTCCCCAAATCATCCCTGCCTCAGGCTGTCTTCTCTGTGTCTGTGAGTCCTTCGGGACAGGGAGTGTCCTATACAACACTGAGCACATGGCTGGCACTTAACAAAGCATATCAATAACAAAAATAGTGACCTTACAATCTAATGACTGTGGAATTGTCTTCTTAGGGAAGTGGTGTCAGCCCTACATCCTGAGCCATTTAAAACTAGATTAGATTAGATTTAAACTAGAGCTCTGGCAGGGGAGTGAACAAGAGACT
The DNA here is from genome assembly GCF_965140285.1 of Lepidochelys kempii. NCBI lineage: Eukaryota > Metazoa > Chordata > Testudines > Cheloniidae > Lepidochelys > Lepidochelys kempii. Next base: position 17,963,064 of record NC_136380.1, read on the forward strand.
GTCAGATTCCTTTGCCCACTTGGAAAATATTCAAATAAGCATATTAATGCTTTCTCCCGTGCTGTCCCTTAACCATCCGCAAAGTAACTCATTATTGTCCTTCAGATCCCTCCTTAAAACTCTTCTTTGCCACGAAGCCTACAAAGAACTTAACAGTCAGACTGCTGGTGTGCTGAGATCACCATCTATCATCCTGACCAATATTGTCTCACTGTGCTCCCTTTCTGTCTGTCCCCACCTGTTGTCTCTTGTCTTTGTCAGCTCTTTGGGACATGGAGTTTATTTTTGTTTTGTGTTTGTACAGCACCTAGCACATGGGGTCCTGGTCCATGACTAGGTATCACTGGGTGTTACAGACCCATGCTGGCCTGACAACCAAGGAGTTAATGCAGCAACTGCCAGCCAGCACTGACTGGCAGCCTCACAACAGGTAGGAGAAAAAGAGCTGAGAAGCAGAGGGGAGTGGGGCCTTGCAGAGGAGCAAGCAGGCTGGAGATGTAAAGTCCTGCCAGCAAGCTGGTGAGAAGCTGCCCAGAGACAACACCCCAGAGAAAGGACGACCAGATCTACAGGCTGGAGAAGCCTACAGAACCCAGGGAGGTAGGAAGGAGCTCAGGGCACAGTAGGAGGAGTTGTTGAGTATTGATTCTGCCTGTCTGGTTTAAGGACCCTGAGCTGGAACCCAGAGGAGTGGGTGGGCCATAGCTCCCTACAGACCCCTTAATAGAGACTTAAGAACCAAAGAGGTTTCCAGACCCGCTGATGACCAGAACAAGCTGACCCCACCAAGTACAAGGGAAAACCTTCACATCCCAGTGGGACTGAAACTAACACCCTCCATAGCCCAGAACAGGAGTAGTATAGACACTCAGCCAAGAGGGGCTGACTGTCTGCCCCGCCAGCCTGAGCTGAGTCTGTGCAATGCTCCATCTGACCAAAGGGGGCATTGATGCATTAACACACCAGTGCCCACTAGGGCTCCTAGGTGTGATGTTGGATGATGATGATGATGGTGATAAGATATCTTTTCCAAACCCCAGATTGACATTTTCAAAGCTCAGTAAAATTTTCCAATATGCATCTTACCTTTCCAGTTCCAACTAAAATTAACGGGAACTGGGCATCCACATCCCTTAAGTAGCTTCGAAAATCTCAGCCTAAATCTATAGGTAAAATTCACTCAGTACAGAGAGCTCAGTCCACTCTATATACCACTTACATCCTATATCAAGGGCTTACATGGGACCTGATGCTTTGCACTTGGGCCATTCTACACTGGGGTGAATTTCATCCAGTGAATTT